>NC_050451.1:103203970-105738970 GCF_903995425.1 Onychomys torridus
GGCCGGACTGAGTTATGAAGGAATTGGGAAGACAGAGAATGGGCAATGGGTTTGATCCAAAGGCATTAAATATGTTATTTTGAACAACAAATGCATCTTATTATAGTTGGAATATAATGTCCCACATATGCTCATGGTTTGAATAAATTGATCCTAACTGTATGCTGATTTCTTTAAAAAATTTTTTTTCCCTAGAAGTTGGGTCCTACTTGGGTGTAGGTCACTATGGAGAGATGCTTGCCATCATATTATTCCTGTCTGAATCCTGACTTCTCTTCCTTCCTGTTTTCCATGATACAAACAGCTGCCCTGTGCCACACACTCCTAACAACATGACATTTACATCCAATCATATGAGACCACATGATCTTGTCCCTCCAGAGCAGTGAGCCGTAATAAGTCTTTCTTCCAGTTAGTGTTGTCTCAGGTGTTTTATTACACACTGATGCAATCAATCAACACAAAAGTGACAGGAATAAATAAGTCTTTGAGCTAAAAGAAAGGATCACAATACCTGGATATCTCAGGGAAACCTCTACAATTTAAGAAAAATAAGTAGATAAATAATATTAAAATTTGTAGTGGATAGCCATCCCAGCATTGGCCTGGAAGTTCCAACCCCCATTGAGGCTTCGGTAATGGCACGCCCACAAGGCGGGCGGAGGAGGAGCGGAAGACCAAGGATCAAGGAGGGCTCTCTCCTAGTCCCGGGACCCGGATGCTGGAGGTAGACTGAGCAGAGTTCTCCAGAGAACACCACCCGCCAGACTGCGCATAACCTTACCAGACCCTGCAACCTACCCCTTCATTTGTAAGTTACCCCACAAAATAAAACTCCCTTTTAACTACGTGGAGTGGCCTTAATAATTTCACCAATATCTGGCACTCAAGTGGGGCAAATTCCAAAGGCCTAGGCAGCTCCCTCCCTCAGCCTCCTCCCCTGCTGGCGTGTACCTAAACTGGCCTGCAAAGTTCCATTTAACCAGGGGACGCCTACAAGGTTCCATTCCCGAAAAAGGAGCAGCTAGTCCGGTCTCAGTTCCCTAGCTTAGCCCCTAGACCAGCGAAAAACCACTGTGAGTGAGATGTTCCCACTCCTCCCTGAGTGCTGGCTCCCCACCATCTTAGTCCTGCCTTCAGCTGCCACCAGCCAAGGTCACCAGCAGGCCCTGCTTTGGACCTATACCAATGCCTCCTGCTGGCTGAAAAGTGCTACTGCACCACCCAAAACCATGAAAAGGTAAGCTTATTTCAAGTAAAAGTACTTGATAATTTTACACCTTAAAACTGACTAACAAATTTGAGTAATTCTTGTAATATGGCTGACAACATTACCTCACAAGAATTTAAAAACCTTTTTGCCTGTATGATGAATGACATTTTCCTGGAAATATACGACCTCCCTAAGACATATCTGGCCTGTACCATTTTGACATTCATTGTAATAATTCACACAGTGTTCAAACACTGGTTTAATAGTAAGAACAGAGATGAGTCATTATTGGGACTGATACAGGCTTTAAAAGATAGCAATGAAGGCTTACAGAAAAAGATTCTTCTTGGAATCTGCTGCCAGGACTTACATAAAAAGATTCTCTTTCTGGAATCTGCTAACCAGGAATAACAGCTGAAAATTAAACTGATGCCAGTCATCTGGAATGATTCTATGTGAGGTAGACCACAAATTTAACATCTGTTTACATATGTGAAGTGTATCCCATATGTAACTACTGCTTCCTTTATATTTTTAAAGTCCCTTGTTGAAATTGGTTGTAATGTATATGTTGTATATGGCTCGGGGTGTGTGTCATCTGCTGGCTTCTCATGGATGATAACAGGATAAGCCATTGTATGAGAGCCATTTGGAGATGTTACAACCTGTATGGTCTTGCCCTTCTGCTTATTAGGTCCCTTGTCATGTTTATTGAGAGTTTCCTCCAGGGCTTGTAAATGAGCACCTAGGGTCTGTTCCAGGGAGTAAACCTCTTCTCTTGTAAGAGATTCCAGATTTTTCATGGAATCATGGAAGTTTTATGTTTCTTCTGAAACACATGATTCCATGGACCTTATCTTATCAAGTAATGATAATTTTTCTTCCTTATATATTGTCTGAGTAGCTACAACTACACTCTGGAGAATTAGTGTTCTATCCATTAAATACTCATATTTATTATCAATAAAAGCAATTTGGGGTACAAGCTTGTTTTGTAATTCTGGTTAGCAGATTCCAGAGAGAGAATCTTTTTATGTAAGTCCTGGCCAGCAGATTCCAGAGAAAGAATCTTTTTCTGTAAGCCTTCATTGCTATCTTTTAAAGCCTGTATCAGTCCCAATAATGACTCATCTCTGTTCTTACTATTAAACCAGTGTTTGAACACTGTGTGAATTATTACAATGAATGTCAAAATGGTACAGGCCAGATATGTCTTAGGGAGGTCGTATATTTCCAGGAAAATGTCATTCATCATACAGGCAAAAAGGTTTTTAAATTCTTGTGAGGTAATGTTGTCAGCCATATTACAAGAATTACTCAAAATTTGTTAGTCAGTTTTAAGGTGTAAAATTATCAAGTACTTTTACTTGAAATAAGCTTACCTTTTCATGGTTTTGGGTGGTGCAGTAGCACTTTTCAGCCAGCAGGAGGCATTGGTATAGGTCCAAAGCAGGGCCTGCTGGTGACCTTGGCTGGTGGCAGCTGAAGGCAGGAGCTAAGATGGTGGGGAGCCAGCACTCAGGGAGGAGTGGGAACATCTCACTCACAGTGGTTTTTCGCTGGTCTAGGGGCTAAGCTAGGGAACTGAGACCGGACTAGCTGCTCCCTTTTTCGGGAATGGAACCTTGTAGGCGTCCCCTGGTTAAATGGAACTTTGCAGGCCAGTTTAGGTACACGCCAGCAGGGGAGGAGGCTGAGGGAGGGAGCTGCCTAGGCCTTTGGAATTTGCCCCACTTGAGTGCCAGATATTGGTGAAATTATTAAGGCCACTCCACGTAGTTAAAAGGGAGTTTTATTTTGTGGGGTAACTTACAAATGAAGGGGTAGGTTGCAGGGTCTGGTAAAGGTATAGCGCAGTCTGGCGGGTGGTGTTCTCTGGAGAACTCTGCTCAGTCTACCTCCAGCATCCAGGGTCCCGGGACTAGGAGAGAGCCCTCCTCTTGATCCTTGGTCTTCCGCTCCCTCCTCCGCCCCGCCTTGTGGGCGTGACCATTACCGAAGCCTCAATGGGGGTTGGAACTTCCAGGCCAATGCTGGGATGGCTATCCACTACAAATTTTAATATTATTTATCTACTTATTTTTCTTAAATTGTAGAGGTTTCCCTGAGATATCCAGGTATTGTGATCCTTTCTTTTAGCTCAAAGACTTATTTATTCCTGTCACTTTTGTGTTGATTGATTGCATCAGTGTGTAATAAAACACCTGAGACAACACTAACTGGAAGAAAGACTTATTACGGCTCACTGCTCTGGAGGGACAAGATCATGTGGTCTCATATGATTGGATGTAAATGTCATGTTGTTAGGAGTGTGTGGCACAGGGCAGCTGTTTGTATCATGGAAAACAGGAAGGAAGAGAAGTCAGGATTCAGACAGGAATAATATGATGGCAAGCATCTCTCCATAGTGACCTACACCCAAGTAGGACCCAACTTCTAGGGAAAAAAATTTTTTAAAGGTGAGATAAAAAAAGAAATCAGCATACAGTTAGGATCAATTTATTCAAACCATGAGCATATGTGGGACATTATATTCCAACTATAATAAGATGCATTTGTTGTTCAAAATAACATATTTAATGCCTTTGGATCAAACCCATTGCCCATTCTCTGTCTTCCCAATTCCTCTCATAAACTCAGTCCGGCCCCCGTTTTCCCTCCAGAACTCATGTGCTTTATTTCTTTAAAATTTTTATAACAACCACTGATTCCACTTAGTACACACACACACATACACACACACACACACACACACACACACGGGTCTTGTACTATCAGTTGGAACATGAGTAGCTTATAGGGTCTGGATTCCTGAAGAAAATTGATTCTTTCACCCCCTAGAGGCCATCAATTAGCAATAGCTCCTCAAATCAGACTGGGTTTTCCTGATCCTCTCCCCATCAAAGCTGGGAGTTTGGTTGGCTTGATCTTATTCAATTTTGGTGCATGCAGCAATAGACATTGAATGCCTATGTGGAATTTCATTGTCATATCCAGAAAAGACTGTTTCTCTACAACACTACTCTCTCAGAATCTTATAATACACCTCCTGACACCATTCTGTGGTGGTTCCTGAGCCTTGTGTGGAGGAGGGTAATGTAGATGTCCCTTTTAGAGTTCAGTACTCCAGTCTCTTGTTCTCTGACACTATCTGGTTGTGAGACTCTGTATCAATCACCATCTACTGTAAAATGAAGCTTCTCTGATGAGGGTTGAGGGGTGTACTAATCTATGGTTATAAAGATAAGAACATAGATGACAGTTCATTACTTTGTTCAATTAATAGAATAATAACTATGACCTAGCTCTCTCTCTCTATATATATATCCCTGCTAACAGTATTTGGTCCAGATTCCACTTTATGGAGTAGATTTTAAAATGAACCAGAATCTGGTTGGTTACTTCTATACCATTCATGCCACTATTGCAGCACTATGTGTATCTTGCCAGGCTAATCATTAATGTGGCTCACAGTATTCACACATAGGTAAGACTTTGATTTACTTTTGTCTCCCAGTGGCCTACACAGAACACCTTCCAGTACTATGAGAAAAAGCCAGCAGTGATGAAATTCTCTGGTCATACCAGCTTGATTGCTCCACAACATAGGACTCAGGTACACAGTACATTCAGCAATAGGGCCTTATCAACTCTTGAATGATAACTGAGAAAACTGGCAATAGCCTGTAACATTTGGTGTAGTTAGAGTTTTCCTGCCTGGCCCACAGGACAAATCTCTCTTACCCGCCAGTCCCACAGTCGCTCAGACCCAACCAAGAAAGCACACAGAAACTTACATTGTTTAGAAACTGTATGGCCGTGGCAGGCTGCTTGTTATCTACCTTTTCTATCTTAAATTAACCCATTTCTGTTAGTCTATACTTTGCCACATGGCTTGTGGCTTACCAGTGTCTTTACATGTTGCTTGTCATGGCGGCGGCTGGTGGAGTCTCTCTCCAGTCTTCTACTTCACAGAATTCTCTACTCTTTTGTCCCGCCTATACTTCCTGCCTGGCCACTGGCCAATCAGAACTTTATTTACACAGAGCGATATCCACAGCACTTCCCCTTTTCTTTTTTTTTTTAAGGAAGGTTTTAACTTTTACATAGTACAATTACATATAACAAAACAATTATCAAGCAAGAATTACAGTTATAATATTAAAGAAGATATCCTATCTATCTTATATTTGTGAGTCTAAGGTTTTATATCTAACTTATCTTTTATCATAATTGAGGAAATTATAATGATCTAGTCTTCAACCACATCAAAGACCTCAGAAGGATATAATATTACCTGAGAAACGGGAGAAGGATGTAAGCATTTTTTCGCGAGTCTTGCAGGGTAGACAGAGACAGCTGGCAGCCTGGACAGTCACCTAATGTTCCTTTGAAAAGTTGGGGCATTTGTCTTCACCCTACAGGGCCAGAGTCTCTCGATCACTTTTCTCAGTGTCCTGTATAATGTCTGGCAGTTTCCTCTGTGAAGCAGGAGCCTGAAGGACCATTTTGTCAAGCAAAGTTTAGTGGTCACCTTTCTATGGGTCCTGCATGTCCAGTCGATCAAGCAGTCCAGGCAAGAACAGTTTCCTGCCCAAATGCTATTTTTGCCAAGGTGAAGATAAGATATGAAGTGTCTTCAATGCCCATCTTCGTCTCTGAAGTAAATCGGTGTTGCCAGGAGCAGACATGTCTCACTGTACAGAAAGTCTAAATTTTAAAAATATTTTAAATGCCATATTCTGAAGGTCTTTGAAGTATTTGAAGATTATCTATCTATCTGAAATATCTTTCAAGTATTTGAAGATTATCTATCTATCTGAAATATCTCTATGTATATTCAGAAAACTTAACTAACATGGCTATGGGTATGATTATCACAGATGATTAATTATGAATCTACTTTTAATTATCCATTACAATTTTAAATGAGCTATACAAATATAATACCTTAAACACATAGCATAACAAAATTAACTTTAAGTTTGTATAAATAGACTAAAATCTATACTAATGTAAAACATTTTAAACAAGTTGTTGCTCTTTAGAAGTAAGTTCATTTATCTACCCTTTCATCCTATTATATCTATATCAGAGATCTGCCTCACTCTGCCTCCCCAGTGCTGGGATTAAAGGTGTGCACCACCACCACTGCCCAGCCTGGAAATGTTTTTATATGTTTAAAAATTTAGGTGGTAAGAGACTAGTTTCTTATATAAGATATCAAAAACAACATTTTCAAGGTACAAGATGGTTCAAAGTTCTAAAATATTTTTTATTTAAAAATTTTTGTTCTCAGTGTAATGTTTCACTCTGCAGCCCCGGCTACTCACTAAGGGTTCTTTTAGATCATTGGGAATCTCCTAGGCTCTGGCTCATTGCTCTGGTTTTGGGGCGTGGCACCTGCCTGCATCATCAACTGATGTTCTAACTTGGCATTCTTGAGTCATGGGCTCACTGTGGGCTCATGTATATGCTCTGCTGAATGCATCTGTGTCAACTGAGAGTCTGATAGAGTGTTGCCAGAGGATAAACCAAGAGCAAAGATAAAAACAAGAAGAATACTGAAGATGCATAATTTATAGGTGTAAAGTATGCAATCCACAAATACTATTAATAGTTTGTCAAAAGTACTAAAATATACTTAACAATAAATTAAGATAAAACATAAAAATAAATACAGCAATTGAAGCGAAATTAATAGAAAAGACAATTTTGAAAACACAACTGTGGTGGTATTGTGTTCCGTGAAATATTGTGCACTCTAATAAACTTATCTGGGGTCAGAGACAGAACATCCACAATATTAAACATAGAGAATAGGCAGTGGTAGCACATGCCTTTAATCCTGCCATTCCAGAGGCAGAAATCTGTCTGGATCTCTGTGAGTTCAAGACCACATTGGAAATGGCCAGGCAGGGTGACACACACCTTTAATCCCAGAAAGTGAGCCTTTAATCCCAGGAATGATGACAGAAAGCAGAAAAGACCAGAAACTAGAAGCATTTGGCTGGTTAAACTTTTAGGCTTTGAGCAGCACAGTTCAGCTGAGATCCATTCTGGATGAGGACTCATTGGCTTCCAGTCTGAGGAAACAGGATCAGCTGAGGAACTGGCAAGGTGAGGTGGCTATGGCTTGTTCTTTTCTGATCTTCCAGCATTCACTGCAATACCTGCCTCCGGGTTTCTTTTATTAGTAAGAATCTTTAAGATTTGTGCTACACACAACCCTAAAAGTATAGTGGAATTATTAGAAACATTTTATTCAAAATCATCTTTCTTATATGTCACACATACTATAATTTAATATTTATGTGACTCTACTGATTAATACAATTATAAAATAATTACAACTCACCATGAGAGAAGAAAGAAGAGTTAAGTCAACATCCTCTAAGGAAGGTCTACAAAGAGCCAGTAAGCTCCATGAAAGAAGTTTAACATCTTTACTTAGTGGTGACCAGGCAATAACAAAGTATCACTTAACACTCTGTAGAATGACTATAAAGGAAATACAGAAGAGATATGTTAGTGTGGCTGTGGAGAAGTTGGAACACTGAAACATTGCTGAAGGCAGCGTGAAATGAACGGTGCACGAAATTTGGAAAGCTGTAAGGTGTCTCCTCAAACTCCTAAATTATCATATGATTCAGGAATTCCATGCTGAATGTATGTATATACAATATATGTATATGCATACATTATATGATGATGAAATATATGTCCCACCAAATACAGAATTATGATCATTATATTAGTTACAAAAGTTGAGAAGAGGAAACTACCTGCATGGCCATCAAGATATGAATGGGTAACCACAATGTCTTTCATGTGCATGTCAATGTTTTCCAGTGATAGTAAAGAAAGATACAGGCAGAGGCATATCACTGTGTGGCAGGACATTGAAACTCTGAAAAAGTTGAACACGTACTTGAGAATTTCAAAGAAGTTATTTGAATCAGAAACTATAGCCTGCAAGCAGCTGAGTCTCCAATGAAAGATTTCAAAGAGAAAACATAGACAAGAGGCTTAACATAGAAATTAGACAATGAAATAATTTAATGATTAAGATAAAGCAATGGCCTTTGGTGTTAGCTGAGTATTTCTGATTGGCGAAGCTTAAATTTTGATTTTGTGAGGGATTTACTGAGTTCAGGTTGTTTGTTTACATAGGAACTGAGATGGCTGGTCTCAGGCTAATGTCCTCCCAATTAATTACATTAATGTGTGCTATTTGAAATAAGTCAGTCCCCAAAGACCCTGCATTACCTGTTACTGTTAACATGAAAAGCCCTAGGAGCAAGCCCATTGGGACAAAACAGCTTCATGGTTCCTCAAGGTTGGGAGGTGGTCAAGAGAATGGGAAATTGCTACTTACACAAAACAAGATTTGTTTTGGAAGGGGTTAGAGGTGAAATAATAAAATTTGATAGTATAGTGTTATACAGTTGTGAATATAGTAATATTTACATTTCAAAAATGAATTTTATGGAACATAAATTACATTTAAAGCTTATAAAATCATTGGAGTTCATAGTAAGTTATAGGAAAGTAATAGTCTGATTTTAAAAATAGATCCTTAGAAATGGAAAACCACTACAATACAGTGAATAATTTCCATTTTGATATTTGCTCTTTTTTGTAGTTTGTGTTGACATGTGTTTGGGAGGCTTTGTGAACTCTTTTCATCCACAGTGACACATTAAAAATATTTTTAGAAACATCTTGTTATTAGTGCTTCAAAGTCCCTTAGAGGAAGCATCTCCTTGTATAGTGAAGGTTTTGTTTTTATTCAAGCAATAAACCTTAAGACCTGGAAAATGGCTTTTATTACTTTAAAAATTTAGGGGTAGGATTTAGTGAAAGGATGCTCTCATTCATTCCAGAATCTAGCAAAACTGTATGACACACTTTTAAAGGATGCCCAGTGAGACACTGGATGTCTACCCACCAGATAGTGTAGCTGCAGAACTGGAACTCAGGAACCTTGCAGCTCTCTCAGTGCCTCTGATCTATTCTAAACAGAAGTCAGAATTCTCTTTACAAATGTAAAACGAATCATGACTAAAACCTTTCAATGACTGTCCTTACAGTGGACTCTAAAACTTACTTTGGCTTTCAGAGCTCTGTCTGCTCTGGGCTCTCTTCCCATCCTGCCCCCATCAGAAGGACTCTTAGTGCTCTGTCCACCCTGATGTAGTGCTGGAGGCCCATTTGACATGAAGTCTTTTCCTTTATATTCACTGCTTATGATAGTGAATGAAGCTGGCTCTCCTCTGATCGTCTCCCTTTAGCCTCTTTAACAGATCTTAATACTGCTTCTCATTTTTAGTTTCATACTTCTTCTGGATGAGTGTGGAAGGCTTCCTTGTCTTTAGAAGAAAAGTGTAGGCAGCCCTCTAATGAATATACATTAGTAATATGGCTCCTTTCTTGCTGTTTGCAGTTATTATTTATTTGTACTTTATGTTTAATCATAGATGCCACAAGGGCAGAGGCTCTTGCTTGTACTTAGTGCTCTGTGCCTAGAGTCTAGGTCTTACCATATATGCTCTTTAGTGAATTTCTATTGGCCAACTACATAAATATTGCTTTTCTAATACATTTCCTCAACAAGGGAAATTCTTTCCAAGTTCATCTTTGTGTCTCCCTTGTCCTTCCTTGTGTTATGTGAAAACTCTGAACTACTGGGCATGGTCTAGAGTCCTCTGAATGGCAATGTCACACATTGTCATCTGCTTCCCTTGGATGCTTATCCTCCACCTTCATGCCTGTGCTGCACTCAGTACTCCTTATTGTCTCCATCTCACCTGTCAAGCTGGCAGCTCAGAGAATTCATGGCATCTTTCTTTATCTCTTTATCCCCAGTGCCCATTAAAATGTTTGACAATATTTGTTGAACTGAAATGACCTCAAATTTGATAGTAGAAGCATCTTGATTTAATGTACTAACTGGATTTCATTACAGTTTTTCACTGAAACTTAAATTACTAACATTTACTGTCTCCCATGAGAGCACATCCAGAGAATATTATAATTCATGATTATTTTAATGAATACACAAAGCATAACATTAAAACTCTTACATCAATACCTTGGTGTTATTGATATTTTATATATATTTTTCTTTTCTTTTTTTTAAGACAGGGTTTCTCTGTGTAGTTTTGGTGCCTGTCCTGGAACTCGCTCTGTAGACCAGGCTGGCCTCGAAGTCACAGAGATCTGCCTGGCTCTGCTTCTTGAGTGCTGGGATAAAAGGCATCACCGCCTGGCTATGCATTTTTCTTAATCCCTGTCAAATATCTCATCTATCAGGTTGCTATTAAGAAAAAATAATGAGCAAGAAAAACAAATAATGTTCCATCTGATTTTCTGTAAATAGTTCTAAGTGAAATTCTGTATCAGTCTTCCATCCTCCACTTCTCAGCCCAGTAATGACAAAAGTAGTCGGTTAGCTCTCCATGTTCTGGGCTAGGCAGTTTTCCAGGCAGACGATATTTCCAGGGGCTGAAGAAAGACTGAGTCTTCACTGTTGGCATAAGTGTCTGTTAGATGCTGTGAGCTTAGGCTCATTTATAGAATTCTTCTGGTTCATCTTAAGAATTCTTAAAACTATGTTTATGGAGTGCATTGATGTTTTCAGATGATGGTAGCTAATCTTCAAAATCTATATACTCTTAATGTTTTAGAAAGCTGTGTTTAGTAGCCATCTTTACAGATCATTAAATGTCTCCATGTAGGTTGTTTGTTAAATGCTCTAGTCACCTTCTGTTTAAAAATCCATTAATTATGTTTACTTGAACCATGAAACCTACTGGGTACCTCCTTTTATCCCTAAAATGCTTTAAGAAGTGCTCTGTAGTTAGAATTTTCCTGCCTGGCCCAGTTAGGACAAATCTCTCTTACCTGCCAGTCCCACAGTCGCTCAGACCCAACCAAGTAAACACACAGAAACTTATATTGCTTACAAACTGTATGGCCGTGGCAGGTTTCTTGTTATCTACTTCTTCTATCTTAAATTAACCCATTTCTATTAATCTATACTTTGCCACGTGGCTTGTGGCTTACCAGTGTCTTTACATGTTGCTTGTCATGGCAGCGGCTGGCAGTCTCTCTCCAACCTCCTACTTCCCAGAATTCTCTTCTCTCTTGTCCCACCTATACTTCCTGCCTGGCCACTGGCCAATCAGAACTTTATTTACACAGAGCGATATCCACAGCAATTCCCCTTTTCTTTTTTTTTTAAGGAAGGTTTTAACTTTTACATAGTACAATTACATATAACAAAACAATTATCAAGCAAGAATTACAGTTATAATATTAAAGAAGATATCCTATCTATCTTATATTTGTGAGTCTAAGGTTTTATATCTAACTTATCTTTTATCATAATTGAGGAAATTATAACGATCTAGTCTTCAACCACATCAAAGACCTCAGAAGGATATAATATTACCTGAGAAACGGGAGAAGGATGTAAGCATTTTTCGGGAGTCTTGCAGGGTAGACAGAGACAGCTGGCAGCCTGGACAGTCACCTAATGTTCCTTTGTAAATTTGGGGCATTTGTCTTCAGCCCACAGGGCTAGAGTCTCTTGGTCACTTCTCTCAGTGTCCTGTAGAATGTCTGGCATTTTCCTCTGTTAAGCAGGAACCTTTTGTCAAGCAAAGTTTACTGGTCACCTTTCTATGGTTCCTGCATGTCCAGTTGATCAAGCAGTCCAGGCAAGAACAGTTTCTTGCCCAAATGGCTATTTTTGCCAAGGTGAAGATAAACTCCATATGAAGTGTCTTCAATGTCCATCCTCCTCTTTGAAGTAAATTGGTGCTGCCAGGAGCAGACATGTCTCACTGTCCTGAAAGTCTAAATTTTAAAAGTATTTTAAATGCCATATTTTGTAGGTCTTTGAAGTATTTGAAGATTACCTATCTATCTGAAATATCTCTTGTATACCTAGAAGACTTAACTAACATGGCTACAAGTATGATTATACTAGATGACTAATTATTAACCTATTTTTAATTATCCATTACAATTTAAAATGAGCTATACAAACATAATACCTTAAACATGAGTAGAAATATGCACAATAAAAATATTGGTTTTTCTCTGCCCCACACCAGAGGGCTCTTCTGATTTGGGACACAAGAATCTCTTAACCTTTACTTTTAACAATACGTCTGGGTTTAGAGAAGGAGTGAGCCAATTCCATCTCCAAAGCCAGCTTGATAATTTTGGGAATGTGGGTGTAGTTTTTCTTACTACTTCCTGCTGGAGGGGGGCACTGTACCTTATGGGGACACAAAGAAAATTTTAGGATTATGGAGTAGTCCATTAGGGTGAACCTCTGAGCCAGTTGCCTTGAAACCATTCTGGATGTCAGATCATCTGGGCCATGGTGTCATCGGAGACCTTTCAAGTGGTCTTGGCTGATCAAACCTGATATATCTTAATCTGGAACAAATCCACAGCCTCTGGCTTTCTGTGGAAACAAAAGCAGAGACTCCTTTCCAAAGCAACATGTCCTTATATCCAAATTTTGAAGTCAAGGTGCCTTTAAAATTTACATTTTTGTTTAACTCAACAGCTTTTATGATCAAATCTTTTTCTGTGGTTAAAAATCCCAAAGACAAGACAAACCAGATTCTCTGTGTAATATCCATCTTTGTAAGACTGAAAGGATGTTGTGGCTGCTGGCTCTGCCCACCTCAGCTTCCCAACATGGTGGTGGTACAGTTTACCCACCAGCTCTGGGTCTGGAGCCATGTGTACCATCAACTATCAGAAGCAGTTCTATCAAAGCAGCACATAGCCCAGAAACTTTTTTTTTTTTTTAACTAGTAAAGGTTAAATCCACCATGCAGCAGAGTAAAGTGCCACTTGTAGACTCCTCATTCCCGCCACACTGCAGGTTAGACGTACACACCAGGAACCCGCCATAGTAGCTCAAACCGGCAGGCTGCCGCTAACTTAAGACAGACAACTAGGAAGCTGTTTTTAGCTCCGTTTTAGAATCTTTTTTCTCAGGTTTTAGGTGGAAACTCTTGCCAACACGTTGGGCGCCATTTGTAGTTAGAGTTTTCCTGCCTGGCCCAGTTAGGACAAATCTCTCTTACCTGCCAGTCCCACAGTCACTCAGACCCAACCAAGTAAACACACAGAAACTTATATTGCTTACAAACTGTATGGCCATGGCAGGCTTCTTGTTATCTACTTCTTCTATCTTAAATTAACCCATTTCTATTAATCTATACTTTGCCACGTGGCTTGTGGCTTACCAGTGTCTTTACATGTTGCTTGTCATGGCAGCGGCTGGCAGTCTCTCTCCAACCTCCTACTTCCCAGAATTCTCTTCTCTCTTGTCCCACCTATACTTCCTGCCTGGCCACTGGCCAATCAGAACTTTATTTACACAGAGCGATATCCACAGCAGTGCTCTTTAGAGGTATTTTGTGATTTTTTTGATTGGAAAGAGTTAATGGAATAGTTGGGTATCTAGACATAACTTCAAGTTCAGCTGCCATCTTCCTCAGCATTGCAAAAGAAACTTTTAAAGTTACCATGGAGTACATCCCAGAAGCTGAGTTCCTAGGAACCTGCCCTGTGCATTTGTTTGAACTACGTTTTTTTTCCTAGGCAAAGCACTATGAAAACAGAAGGCTTCACATGGGGACCTGTTACAGGTTGTCTTTTTCTGGAGATGGGAATGAGCATACAGGTGGTAAACATCCCTCTCTGAAAGATGCAGCTTCACATTTCCAATTCTCACTTATGTTTGATAAGTTTTACATAAAGAGTGAAAATCATGATATTCATGTTTTGTGTTTGGGACATTTCTCAAATATCCTGAATAGTAAGCATCAGCATGAATTCTACAGGTAGATGAAAGAGAGAAAGGAGAGAAGAACAAGAAGTTGGTTGGGGAGAGAGAATTATCTATATCCTCATCTCTTTCTAGAATTTAATATTGTCTTTACAGTAATTTTCTAGTAAGTTGTGTGCAGTTATATTTAATTTCACAGAAAAGTATTGCAATACATTAAATTTCACATTTATTGCCCTTTTTAGTGTTATTCTGTTTTTATTTTAAATTTTAATTTTTTTAAATTCCATGCATGAGTACTCTGTTCACATCACTTCCATCCTCTTCTTCCTCTTCCAACTCCTCCTATGCCCCCCATTCCCTTTCAAAAGTAAGTGTTGTTGTCTTTAATTATTATTGTTTTACACACACACACACACACACACACACACACACACACACACACACACAGAGGCATGCATGCATGAGCCCTGTTAGTACTCTCTTTGTATGTATACATGTTTAGGGCTGACTGCTGGTTTTGGATAAACTATCAGACTTTTTTCTTTAAAGAAAATTGATTCTCCCTCTTTTGCCACCATTGACTGCCTATGGCTCTACATCCGGGGCGGGACCCCGTGGAGTTTCCTCATCTACACTAGCATTAAAACCTTCGTTCATTTATTTTCCTTACTAGTTTTGTTTTTGTCTGTCCCCAAAATTTTCATGCACTCTCTGAATGAAAAATAATTTTTCATTGTGGTGAAGTTATTCTTCCCATCTACAGTGTCTTTCCTGAGTATCCCTCTTAATGTGTAATTTTATGTTTAATGAATATTACATGGAAGTTTGTCTGTCAATCATTAGATGTCAAAAATTAAGAAAAGACAGAAAAGTCTGAAAAGTTGACACTGTGTTAAACAGAAGGAAAAAAGGTTGCACCTTGAGTGCTCTATGGAAGGAGACACTTAAATCTATAATCACTCGAGGACGTTAAAAACATTAATTCACTGTATTCATTTGTATCAGCTGTGTTGAACAGGACAGATCCATAGCTGTTGTTAACTAAAAACAAATACAAAAAATAACCAAAGAAAATATTTCTTATGTTACACTTTCAAACTTCTGAGTAGCATTCCTATTGGACATGCCCAAACCAAATGCGCAAAAGGCTGAGAAATAACCTGAAATTGTTTCATTGTGCAGGTGATACTTTAGAACCTTGAAAGACAGTGATATTTAGACAGGCAGGAAGAAGTGCAGACATAGGAAGGACACCGTCACTCTGGAGACCAGACTGTCCACAACACAATTTAGCAGAAGCATAGGCTATTTAAAGTGGAGTATGGGGAACTTTGTGTTTGAGCTGTAAATTCACATGAGATGCTTTGGTTTGTATCATTAGGAAGTGGGAGGAATGCAAAGGCTTTGGATCAGAGAGGCAGTGTGATCAGAGCTTTGCTTTAGGAAGATTAATCTTGGAACCCAGAGGGAAGGATTAGAGCAGGGAGCTTGCTGGGAGGAGAGGAAGCATGGCTGCTCTTGCATCTGAGAGGAGGCTGTGAGGGCTCACACCTGAGTGATAGAAATTCCCGCACAGGGAGGGGGTGGAAGCCCAGGACACCTGCTGGAAGCGGATAGCCTTTGTTTCAGTGCATCATACCTTCAGCATTGCCATTTTTAAAACATCTCCAGACATCTCAGTTTTCAAAAAGAGAGAAAAATAGAGTCACTCTGATTCTGTCTCCTTTTTATTCTTATCTATTCCTTTGTAAAATTATCCTTCGTAAAATTCCGACTTTATCAGTTTAGGATGTTCAGTCCTTTTGACAAATACCAAGGACAACTGTTTGTGTATGGATGTGTAATTCTCTTTCAATTTTCCTCTGATTCTCAGCTGTTTTTCTTCTTGTGATATTTTGTCACCTGTGATACTGTGGTTGCACAGGCTGACTGTCCTCTTCCCCTTTGTGATAGACTACAGTGGTTTGTAGTGTGCCATTCTGGAGCTAATTCACAAGACTGTAAATGTCACAAAGCCCAATGCATCACAAATGTTTCTATTTATAGGTCACAGATTTTAGTTCATACACAAAGATGAGCAAGGAATGGATGTTCCAGAGGGCTAGAAGTAGCCCAAGATATAGTAACTATCATATAAACCCGAGAAATTCCAACCTCTCTATATTGCTGACATTCGAATGAGCAAATCAGACACAGACACCTTTCAGGAGTTTTCGTTCACATCTGGAATCCCTTGTTCTCTAACTAGCTAATATATTAGAGACCAGGCAGGAAACATCTCAGGCCCATTTCTAGTTATTATTGCCTTATAATCATGCAGCTTATAGAGTTAAAAAATGTACCTTTATGGGGGTGGTATTTTTTTTATGAAGTTCCCACAGCTGTATGCATAAGTATGTTCATTTTACAGATATCACAAGTTTACAAATTAATTGCTTAAAGTTGACTGGTACATTTTCTCCTAAAATACATCATTGCTGATGGTTCTAATGCACCTGGTTAGCCAATTTTGTACTTCCATTACTGGACTCTTATAGAAAAAGGTAGATCATTGAATCTACTCTGATAAAAAGGAAGATATAGAAATGTTAAGTTTTGAATCTACTCAGAAAAGAAAAAAAGAGAGAATATGGATATGATAAGATAAAAGGTAGATTATTGAATCTACTTTTAAAAAGGAACTACTTGTTTTAAATAAGATAAGAAATGGATTTTTTTTTTTGTCTGAATCTGTCAAATGTTAATGGCTAGACCTTGTTAATGTAATTCTTGACTGTATATATTTTATATACTTCTTGGATATAATTTTTCTTGTATTAGTTATAAGTTTTTTAAAATTTTAGACAAAAAAAGGGGAAATGTGGTGATAATGTGTCCCCCAATATATTGTTCACCTTAATAAACTTATCTGGGGTCAGAGAGCAGAACAGCCGCTAGATAGACATAGAGGCCAGAAAATGGTAGCACTCACATCTTTAATCCTAGCATTCTGGAGGCAGAGATCCATCCAGATCTCTGAGTTCAAGGCCACACTGGAAACAGCTAAGCATGGTGACATACACCTTTAATCCCAGGAAGTGATGGCAGGAAGCAGAAAGGTATATAAGGCATGAGAACCAGAAACTAGAGCCTGGTTAGGCTTTTAGGCTTCTCTGAGCAACAGTTGAGATCCATTTGGATGAGGACACAGAGGCTTCCAGTTTGAGGAAACAAGATCAGCTGAGGCATTGATGAGATGAGGTTAGCTGTGGCTGGTTCTGTTTATCTGATCTTTCAGCATTCACCCCAATACCTGGCTCCAGTTTTGTTTTATTAATAAGACATTTTAAGATTCATGTTACAGACTCTCAGTATCCCAAGACTGTTGGAGTCTCCAGAATGGTCAACCCGTCAATCATACCATATTTCTCATCTTTCCCAGCTTTCCAAGCCAATGTCCAGTCATTAAAGTATCTCTAAGATTTTTCCATCAAATCTCTCTTATCACAGTCATCATCATGTACCATTCCAGGTGACTCATACTGATAATTCCAAAATAATGTTGTAGTATGGAACTGTCAACTACACTTTTTCTCACTCTTCCTTCCCTGTTTCCTTCCTTCTATAATACACCACCTCCGATCCATGTGAATGAAATTTTAAGCATCTCTGGATGACCATGAAAAAAAAAATCCAATTTTACTTTATTGTTTGAATTAAATGCGTCATCGGCTCTAGTGCTCTGGAACATACTGAAAATCTTGTGTTGCATTGTTTTCATATTGGGTCAAATTATCTAAATTGAATGTCTGCCATCAAATATAAAATTGTTTTAAAATACTTTTGTCTTAAAACAAAGCAAAGTGTTAATACATTTCATGCATTCTCTATAAGTTTCTTCAAAGGGGCCCCATTGCCTTTGCTATGACTCCATGAAATGAATGTAGTGTGTTTATCAGTATTGTCTTTCCTATTTACTTTTCCCTCTGTGTCCCTGTTGACAATCTGCTCTTTCTCTCAAATGAAACTGTTCCCTTATAAGGGACACAAACTAGCTTTTCCTCAGTAGACTCAGTAATTAGTTTGAATTTTTATCTTACTTGAACTTTTAGCAGCTGTATTGGACAGTTTTATGTCAACATGACACAAGCTGAAGTCATCTGAGAGGAGGGGCCCTCAATTAAGAAAATGCCTCCATAGGATCAGTCTGTAAGCAAGCCTGTAGGACAGTATCTTAATGACCTGTGGGGAGGGCCCAGCCCATTATGGGTGATGCCATTTATGGGCAGGTGGTCCTGAGTTCTAAATGAAAGCAGGCTGAAAAATCCATGAGGAGCAAGCTAGTAAGCTGCATCTCTTCATGCCCTCTGCATCAGCTCCTGCCTCCAGGTTTCTGCCCTGCTTGAGTTCCTGTCCTGACTTCCATGATGATGAACTGTGATATAGAAGTGTAAGCTGAATAAACTCTGTCCACCCTATGTTGCTTTGGTCACGGTGTATCATTACAGCAATAATAACCCTAACTAAGACAAGTTGGTACCAGGATAGTAGAGTATTTCTGTTACAGACCTGAATGTGTGTTTTGGATTGTGGTAGGACATTGGAACTTGGGACAAGAAAGACATTTGATTTCTCCTCCAAATCTTCTTTTCATTTTTCTCTTATTGACAGTTAAATTTTCCTTATTTCTTCATATAAAAGGTGTTAGAAGTCAATTATTGAATCCGGTATTCAAGTCCTGTTGTCTCTGTCATTAGTATATGTGAATCTTCTGCCAACACTTAATCCTCATGCACCACTTTTAGTAAGACCACCATCTCTCACTGAAACCCAAAACTTCTATCTGGACCTACTCTTTCAGTTTTGTCTATCATTGTTTTATCCTTTACACACACTTCTCTGCATATAATAGCCAGTTGGTATATTTATTTTTTTAATATATTATTATGTATATGTATGTGTAGTATGATTGCCTGTGTGTATGCATCTTGGTGTGTCCCCAGTGCATGTGTTTGCATTTTGCATGTGTGACAGTGCATGTGTCTGTGTCTGTATGTACCTGTGGAGGCTGGAGCTTGATACTGAGTATCTTCTTGAATAATTTTCCACTCTGGTTATAGAATCAGTGTGTCACTGAAGCACAGGCTTGCCTGTTCAGATCATTTAACTACCCAGCTTGTCCCTGTATCTATCTCACATGTACAGAGATTAAGGTTCTGACAATTCAAGCTTTAGTCCTTGAACTTTTCCCTCTGAGCTGTCTTTTTAGCTCTGCCAGGTATATCTTAAAAGATGAACTATCTTGTGCTATCACCATGCTCAAAACTGCTCAACAACAACACACACTCACCCCTTGGCAGAATGTAGGGGGAACTGTGGGATATGGCTGGATGGTTTCTGATGTCGCCCATCACTTTCCTCTCCTGTACTATGTGGCCTCCTTCCATGTCAGAGTTGTTCCAGTTTCTGTTCTCTGCAACTGAAACTTCTCCCTGTAGCTTACAACACTGCTTTTCTCTCTTTTTCTCTCCTCCCTCCCTCCTCCCTCCCTACCTCCCTCCCTCCCTCCCTTCATTCCTTCCTTCTTTTCTTTTCCCTTCCTTTTCATTTCATTTCTTTCATTCATTCCTTTATTTCTTCCCTCTTTCTGTTTTTCTTTTTTTCTATTTATTTTTCATTTATTTTACATCCCTACTGCATTTTCCTCCTCCCCACCTCTGCCTCTCCTCTACCTCTCCCCACCGTCCACTCCTCCTCCATCTCCTTTCAGAAAGGGGCAGGCCACCCATCAGCTTGAATAAAGCATTGCACATCAAGTTGAGATAGGACCAAGCTTCCACCCTTGGATCAAGGTTGGGCAAGGCAAACCAGCATGGGGAAGAGGTTCCCAAAAGGCAGCTCAAGCACCAGGGACAAGTCCTGACCCCACTGCTAGGAGCCCCACAAATAGACCAAGCTACACAACTGTCACCCACATGCAGAGTGCCTGTTTTGGTCCCATGCAGACTCCCTAGCTATTAGTCCGTGAGCTCCCATAAGCAAAGGACAGCTGTCTCTGTGGGTTCCCCTACCATGACCTTGACCCCTCTTGCTTGTATACTTCATCCTGCCTCTCTTCCACAGAACTCCTAGAACTTGGCTCAGTGCTTGGCTGTGGATCACTACTTCTGCTTCTGTCAGTTCCTGGATAAATGCTCTGATGACAATAAGGGTGGTCATCAATCTGATTTCAGGAGATGGCTAGTTGAGGCACCCTTTTCACTATTGCTATGAGTCTTAGCTAGGGTCATCCTTGTGGATTCCTGGGAGATTCCCTGGCACCAGGTTTCTCTCTAACTCCAAAATGTGCCCTCCCATCAAGACATCTTTCATTACACTCCCCCTCCATCCCACTCCAACCTTCCCAACTAGATCCCTCATATTCCCCCACCCCTACCTCTAGTTTACCCAGGAGATCTCATCTATTTTCCCCTCCCAGGGCAATCTATGCGTACCTCTTTGGGCCCTCCTTGTTATCCAGCCTCTCGGAGGCTATGGATTGTAGCCTGCTTATCCTTTACTTTACACCTAATATCCACTTATGAATGAGTGCATACCATGTTTGTCTTTATGAGTCTGGATTACTTCACTCAATATGATTTTTTCTAGTGCCATTTGCCTGAAAATTTCACGATGTCATTTTTTTTTTAACAGCTGAGTAATATTCCATTGTATAAATGTACCACATTTCCTTAATCCATTCTTTAGTTGAGGGTCATTGTTAGGTTGTTTCCAGGTTCTGGCTATTATGAATAATGCTGCTATGAACATAGTTGAACAAGTGTACTTGTGGTTTGATTGAGCATCCTTTGGGTATATGCTCAAGATTAATATAGTTGGGTGTTGATGTAGATTGATTTCCAATTTTCTGAGAAATTCCAAATCAATTTCCAAAGTGTCTGTACAAGTTTGTACTCATACCATCAGTGGAGGAGTGTTCCTCTGACTCCACATACTCTCCAACATAAGCTGTCATCAGTGTTTTTTACCTTAGCCATCCAGACAGGTGTAAGATGATATCTCAGAATCATTTTGATTTGTATATCTCTAATGGTTAAGTGTTTTGGGCCATTTGAGATTCCTCTGTTTAGAATTCTCTGTTTAGATCTGTACCCCATTTTTTTTGGTATTTTGATATCTAGTTTCTTGAGTTATTTTTATATTTTTGAGATAAGTCCTCTATCACATGAGGAGTTGGTGAAGATCTTTTCCAATTCTGTAGGCTACCATTTTGCCTTATTGACAGTGTCCTTTGGCTTATAGAAGCTTTTCAGTTTCAGGATGTCCCATTTATTGTTGACTTCAGTGTCTGTGCTACTGGTATTCAGGAAGTTGTCTTCTATGCGAATGCATTCAAGGCTACTTCCCATTTTATCTTCTATCAGGTTTAGTTTAACTGGATTTATGTTGAGATCTTTGATCCACTTGGACTTAAGTTTTGTGCAGGGTGATAGATATGGAAATATTTGCATTCTTCTAGATGCTGACATCCAGTTATGCCAGCACCATTTGTTGAAAATGCTTTCTCCTTTTCCATATATAATTTTGGCTTCTTTGTCAAAAATCAGATGTTCATAGGTGTGTGGATTTATGTCAGGGTCTTTGATTCCGTTCCATCAATCCACCTGTCTGTTTTTATGCCAGTATCAAACTGTTTTTATTACTACAGTTCTATAGTGGATACCAATTTGTATCCACTTGATCTTCTTTTATATTAATTATATTATCTATAATTAATTATAATATATTATTAACTAATATAATTAAAAATAAATAATATATTAATTATAACTCCTCGGCCATTAGCTCAGGCTTATTACTGACTAGCTCTTACACTTAAATTAACCTATAATTCTTATACATGTTTAGCCACATGGCTTGGTAACTTTTCTCAGTTCTGCCTTGTCATCTTGCTTCCTTTGTGTCTGGCTGGTGTCTCCTGACTCAGCCTTCCTCTGCCCAGAACTCTCCTCTCTGCTTGCCCTGCTTATACTTCCTGCCTGGCTACTGGCTACTGGCCAAACAGCATTTTATTTATCAACCATTCAAAGCAACACATATTCACAACATACCGAATGACATCCCACAGCATCTTTTTTATTTCTTTGTTGACCCAGTGGTAATTCAGTTGAGATTCATTCAGTTTCCATAAGTTCATAGGCTTTCTGTTGTTTCTGTTGCTGTTGAAATCCTGTTTTAATCAATGGTGGTCTGATAAGATACAGGGGGTAATTGGAATTCTTTTTTATCTGTTGAGACTTGCTTTATGGTGATTGAAAGTTTTGCTGGGTGTGGGCTGGCATCCTTGTTTACTTGGTCTGCAAAACATCAGTCCAGGACTTTCTCATTTAAACCACCAGAAGGTTTAGATATTTAGTTGGGCCTTTAAACTCATTACTTGGGAGGCAGAGGCAGGCAGATTTCATTGACTTGAGGCTAGCCTGGTTTGAAGAGTGAGTACCAGGACAGTCAGTGCTACATAGAAAGACCCAGGAAAAGAGAGATCGATAGATAGATAGATAGAGAGAGAGAGAGATAAAGAGATAGAGAGATAGATAGAGAGAATTTTTGCTTCCCTCATGAGAATATAGATTCTCTGACAGAAGGTTTATTGATGTATTCTCATCTCTTACAATAATGTGAGTGAGTAATAGGTGCTCAGTTTATTGATCAACATTGTGCTCTGTGTAGTTAAACAAGCATTAAACCTTTATAATTGACTTTCAATCTTGGGGACTCCCTAAACTAATGTGTGCCTGTAACTGGAACTGAGAGATGCATGGTGAACAGAAGGAAGGAAGAAGGCAGACAGGGAGGGAATGAGAGAAGAGAAGAAAGAATTGAAAATATTGGTCAAATTTCAGTTTTCTGTTGCAGAGTACTGGATCGCTTAGCTAGGACACATGACCCCATGGCAAAGTGCTGACATCACACTGAGGCTTTCAAGCACATGTCTAGTAGTTTGCCCAAAAAGCCTAGATTTTTTGAAGATATTTTACTGTAGCAAACAAGTTGAATTTTCTTTGAGAAGTCTTGAGGTCTATGATATTAAATAGATTCCATATGCAAGTTTAATTAATAATATCAAACAGGATTGAAATGCAGAAGCACCCTCTCGTGGTTTAATTTATACACTTGAGAAAAAGTACACAGTGAACATCGTGCTAGCAGCAGAGACAGGTCTTCCTTGTGTGGCTTTAGCCTCTGTGTTGTCGTCCTCCATGAACTGGCCACCATGGAAACCTAGAATTCTCTTATGGATACAGTTTACTTAAGGGTTGTGTTTTATGAGTTATCCATCATTTTTGACTTCATGCATAAATTTCTTACTTCACTGCTGTAATCTCCCTAACTTTGAAAAGTGTTCTTATGGTTTTAACTTTTAAAACTTTTCTGTACTGGGATTCTGCATTTATTTGCACTTTGAGCATGTGAATAGCATCTACATTATTTGCACATCACTAATAACATAGTTTTAGCACAGGATTCTGTAATCATGTAATTCTTCTTTATTCTTATTCACTTTTATTTAAAAATGCTTTTCATACAATACATTTTGATCATACTCTTTTTCCTCCTCTTAGAATCTCCCCACTTCCTACACACTCAGCTTCTTGTTTACTTTCTCCTCACCTCTTTCTATATAAAAGGGAGAAACAATATAATCGTTTATCTTTTGAGAATTTCATATATGAATGTTATAGTTGTCATTTCCCCTTCTTCCAATTCTTTCTGTGTCCTTCTCACACCTCAAATTCATAGCTTCTGTTTTAAAATTTATTCTTCTGTCATATATTACATCCCGACAGCCGTTTCCCCTCCCTCCTCTCCTCTCAGTCCTTCCTCCAACCTCCTCTCTTTCCCAAATCCACTGTTCCTCCATTTCCTTTCAGGAGAGAGCAGGCCTCCCAGGGATATCAAACAACATGGCATATAAAGTTGCAGTAAGTCTAGACATAGCCCCTCATATTAAGGCTGGGCGAGGCAATCAATAGGAAAGGGTCCCCAAAGCAGGCATAAGGGTCAGAGACAATCCTGCTCCCACAGTTAGGAGCCCCACAAGAACACCAAACTTCACAACCATAACATATGTTCAGAGGGCCTAGGTCAGACCCATGCAGGCTCCCTAATTGTTAGTTAAGTCTCTGTGAGCCTCTGAGCCCTGCTTAGTTGATTGGGCTGTGTTCTTCTGGTGTCCTTGACCCCCCTGATTCCTATGTAATCATGCAATTCTTGTTTTTTCCTGGTATTGATGAAAATGTCATTCTTCTTCCCAGTCATATTTGGGGGACAGGAGGCATTTATTTTGGTTTTTACCTTTGTTCCTCTGTTAGATTTTCCTTCTGAACTTTATATTCTCTATATTTTGTAATTTCATTTTACTTTTGGCTCTAAATAGGTAGGTCTGCTTATCTTCCTTTAAGAAATCAAAACAAAATAAAAATTACCCTCTAACTCACCATTAAAAGCTGCTTTTTAGAAATTTCCACAGAGTAAAGGTTTAGAAGAGATTTAACCAGTTTCTCTCCAAGACTTACATAACACTAAACGTTGTCTTCTTTTACACCTGGCTATTATTTGTCTTGGTTATCACAACAAAACTGCCCACAGTTTTAGTATCTCCTTTCTTATCTGGTGGGGAACATCCAGCTATAGCCAAAGCCTATTCATTATAAGCACAGAGGGACCTTCCCTTCCCTCCTGTCTTTCTTCATGGGTCCTGGCTGAGCCCATTCTGCTATGTTTTCAGTCATGGTGGTCTCCTTATATGTTGTGAACTGGACAAATATTTCTATAGAGAGGCTGTAAGATTTCCATTTGTTTACTCATTAACCATTAGCCTATCACTGTAGTCCGAACAAAGAAACTGAAATATAATGAAACTAACATTTAGCCACTGAATCTGTAGCCTTCTTCCCAAGATCTGGTCCAACTAATTTCAGTTTCAAGGAAGAAGAGAAGATCATGGATTTTTATCTCCGTTGACATGAGACAATGAACTGACAATTGTTTCTATCACCTATCAGTCATCTATCAATCTCCTCCCAGAAGTGTAAAAGTAGCTTCTCATCAATAGAACATGGTGCATGATTAAATACTATACTGTCTCATATTTTATTATTATTCTCATGAATAATATAGCCATTTCTCATGTAATAGCTGCCAAGTTAAAGCAACAGTACTCAACCTACACGATGATGTGAACTGTGTGCTTTTGTCTTATCTCTTAGGGTAAATTATTTAATAACCATACATATTACATACAATTTTTAAATTAAAATTTATAATCTTAAAAAGTTGTTGTTCAAGTTGTGCTATTTCCCCCCATGCATCTGTATCTGTGGTTTGTATGCATTTTGTGTGTGTGGAAGCACATGTATGTAGGGGTATATGCATGTGTACATGTGGAGGCCTGATGTGGATGTTGGGAGTGGTCCCTAATAACTATTCATCTTGTTAATTAAATCAGAGTCTGTCAGGAGCTTGCCTGGCTCCTCTGCTGAGCAGGCTTGCTCTGAAGATGCATTGCCTCCTGTACACTGGAATTACATGTCAGCCCCACCCAGCTGGAATTTGTATGGGTTCTGGGAATCAAGATTCTGGTCCCCATGCTTGTATGACAAGCACTTTGACCACTCTGCCATCTCCCATGTCCTCGATTGTACTGTTAATAAAACCCCTAAGACTACCATTGCTAGGGGATCCAGAACCTTGCTAACAGGAGTGAAATGAAAACAAAGTTGTTCTTTGTAAACATCTTAAGATTGTAAGTAGAAATCTCTGGTGGTCTTGAAAATGAGTGAGTGTACATACAGATGGAGATGGTAGCTGGTGATGACTTTATACTTTGTGTGTCGTTGCATGATTATATCGACACTGGGAAAGTCAGCTAAGTTACAAGAAGTTGTTGAAACAAATACTTGATTAGAGTGGGAGAAGTGATATGGCTTTGGAGTAAGAGTCATTTCAAGGTGAGATGGGGACTTGAAAATCAGTGGGAAGCCAGACATGGAACTTAAAGCAAGAGTTGATAAGCAGTTCAGAAGAAAACAATTTTTTTTCAAGACACTTCAGACTGATTACAGGGGAGAATAGTAGAGACTAGGGAGGAAGGAAAGGAGGAAATTGCAGGATAAGTCAAAGATGAAAAATTGTGAACACAAGTGTGAGGGGTTTTCCAATAGGAAGAAGCTATAAGTATTGAAATGTGCCACCCGAATTGGCTCACCTCAGGAGAGCAAGCGAAGGTGGCAGCCTAATGTCCTGCTAGCAGATGGTTTTCTGTTCCTTTGCAATAAAATGTGAAGCAGAACTCCCCGACAGAAAGTCACGAAACACAGGGTCTTTGAAATTCACTTGCTGTTACTTGAATCTTCTATCTATTTATGTCTTTGGATACAATTGAAGCTATTCTCTAAGTTTTTGACTAATGGATTTTCTCTTGTAGCTGCAACCAATGTCAACATAATGAATATAAAGATCGTGGGAAGCTGGTATTTTTCATCTCCCCATATTCCTACCTAGAAAACAGTTCAGTAGAAGATATGGCTTTGGAAGAGAGTAAGATAATATTTTTCCCCACTTAAAGTTCAAAGTAGTTTGCACCCCACTCAAATTTAGGAAAGAGAAAGCTGAGATTCATAAAAGCTTTCATGTTTCAGTTTGCACAAAGCCCCTGTGGCCAGCCACAATGGGTCATGATTATTTTAAAAATATCTCGCCGGGTGGTGGTTGCGCACTCCTTTAATCCCAGCACTCGGGAGGCAGAGCCAGGCGGATCTTAGTGAGTTCAAGGCCAGCCTGGGCTACAAATCGAGTTCCAGGAAAGGTGCAAAGCTACACAGAGAAACCCTGTCTCAAAACAAACAAACAAACAAACAAACAAACAAACAAATATCTCGTAATACCTCCAGTCATACTCATCATCAACTCATATTTTCCCTTGGTTCTTGTTACTAGTGGTTGTTGACAATAAAGATTTTCCGTTTTTTTTTTTTTTGTTGTTGTTGTTTTGTTTTGTTTTGTTCTGTTTTTTTTTTTTTTTTTTTTTTTTTTTTTTAGCACCTAGCTAATACATTTACACTCCACTATCACCTTTTAAGCTTCAGGGATTAAAATTCCTTTTGAACTTTTTAATACCTTGGTCTTACTTTTCACTTAAAATAGTCCTTTCCTAAGTGTAATTGACTTTACTTCTGCCTGAAATCTATAAACACTGTCATTGCTTAACTTCAGAATTAAATTTTGTTTCCTTGGGAATACCAGCAGTTTTAAACTACACATCTACATTTGGTAGACGTTTTTTTCTTTCTAGTTAAACTTATGAATGCTGTCCTGTGCATTTGTAAAATACCAGCTATTACAGTTATCTAATAAACACACTTTCTTAGCCTTAAAAATCTTCCCCAAGACCTGTCTCTAGCCTACTCTTCCAATATAGCTTCCTTTTGCTGTTTCCTACACAAACACTTTCTCCCTAAAAATAAAACAAATTGTAGCAATATTTTACACTAGAGCCATGCTTTTTAGTACCTTCTCTGGTAGTGCTTATGTTTCTCATTTTTTGTTCTGAGATGATTATCAAATCAGTCTCTAAGGATATCTATTTCTGCTATTATAATCTTTTCTGAGTTCTGCTCCTGACTCTGTGTCCTAATGGTCCTCTACAGGCTGCTCTTCCCTCTCTCCACATCCTGGCTATTATCTTCCTTGCAATGATGTGAAAATATCAATTTCCTGCTTGACAATTTTTCCTACAAGTTTTTTTTTTTTATCTTGATATCCAAGTCATATGGCATTACCACCCAATGCTATGTGTTTTCTTATAGTATGTACTCCAAAGCAAAATGTGTATGGCAAATTGTTGCATCTCCTTTTTAACCTAGACTTTTCTGAACCATTTGTGGTTGCTCTTTCCATCTTTAACTTCCAGCTCATCCTTTGACTTGCTATTCAGCTATAACTTCCTGAAGCATTTCCTGGAGCACCCCAAATACAGTTCAGCTGCCCATTTTCTGTGCTGCTGCACCAATGCTGTGGGCTTTCATGCTGCCCTAAACTGCAATTGCTGCTTTACTCATGTGAATTTATACCCGTGTACATGGGCGCATCTCCAGCAGTTAACAGAATGGCATTTAATAAGTGCTATTTACAAGTTGTCTGTGTAGAAACATGTCTCAACATACCCCGATCTAACAGATGCTCTAAGTCTCACACATGACAACTTAGTACCTTTAGAGGTAATCTCATGTTTTTCTCTTTCCATCTTGCTCCAACCCCAGAGGATCCCAAAACACACACCAGAAGACACCATCATCACTTTACCCACTTTTTTGTAATAAACACAATTTGCCTTTGGATGATTTAGAAGATCTTGTTCTATTCCAACTTGTAAACTCTGTTAGGGCAAAAGTCATGTGTCTTTTATCTCCTAAGATTTAGCACAAGAGCTTTGCAAATGTTAGAAGTAAAATAAATTTGGATAGGAGGAAATGTATGCAAAATTACTTTATATATACCAATATAGAGATATCAAAGAAACTGAGAATTATATGAGATTTTTGGAATAATCTAGCATTTTCACCTGAGGTATGAGATGATCAGTCTCAAAGAGGTTTTGTGGTATTTTTAAGGTCTCAGAACTAAGAAGGAAAGTTAGTTATGTAAAGCTTGATTTTGGCACAGTACTTCTGGGTTTGTTTCAGACAAGCTGTACACTGTTCAACTAGATTTTATTATGAGTTTTGTTGATACAGTAGATGCTAAGTCAGTTTTCCAGTGACAATTATAGAAACTATGTAAACTATCATTGCTAGAAGAATATCTGAAAAGCAATTTATTTTTCCTGAAACAGGTTCTCTGTGTAGCCCTGGCTGTCCTAGACCAGGTTGGCCTCAGACTTTTAGATCTGCCCACTTCTGCTTCCTGAGTCCTGGGATTAAAGGTGTGCACCATCACTGCCTGGGTACAATCAGATTTTTTTGTTTTTGACTAAAGCATCTTTGAATTTACATCAGCATAAGGAAGAAGATATAGAGGAATTACAAAATGAGATTGTATATTATGCAATATTATATGGTACTCACCTTTTTTCAACAAGACTTGGTGGTACAGGTACCATCCTAGTCACTAGGGAAGTAAAGAGAGGAGAATAGCAAGTTCAAGGATAGCCTGGGTCACTTGGAACTTTGACTCAAAATAGAAAGTAAAGCGAGGCTGGGGATGCGACCTCATAATAAAGCGCTTGCCTAGCATGTATGTGGCCCTAGCTTCCATCCGTGAACTGCAAAGAAACAACAGACTCATTATCCTTTCCCAGAAACCCAAGGAAAACACTGGAAAGATGTTTGCTTTTATCCTTAGCACTAAGTGAAAACTGATTGCATACTCAGCAAAAATTATATCATCTTACACAAATGTAAAGCTGATGAATATCTATTTTGAGTAAGCAGTCCTGTTTATACAAGAAATTCAGTTTTTACTTTAATTCTTGATTTTTTTGTATAGTTTTTCCATGTGCATTCCCTCCTGTATCAATAGGCATGGGACTGGTTTATCATTATTGCCACTATATTCTGATTCATTGATTCCCATTGCTAAACACTGATAGGTATTATAGGTATTGGAAGTTAAAGTACATGATGTCTTTGTTCCATGGCCTGTTGAAGATTACATTCTCAGAAAAGCTGGAGCAGGTCTATAACTGCCTTCTGCTGTTTTCTGTTTGAAAGGTAAATAAGATCTGCGGCCATCCAGTGAGAACAGCAGCACAGAGCCCCCGCTGTACTTTTGATCCGAGCAAAGAGAAGCATGGAGTGAAGATCTTCACTAGGAATGGTGAAGAGACACTTGCCAACAGAAGAAAGTAAGACATTTGTTTTACAACCAGAAAGAGAAAGTAAGCCATTAATTCTACAGGCGACTAGAATGTGTTCACTAAACAGACCCATATGTAATATGGAAGAAAAAATTTAAATGCCCTTTCACTTTATTTAAAATGTAGTGGCTAATGTGCTAGAGAGATAGAGCAGTACTGACTGAGCATTTGCTGCTCTTGAAGAGGACCTGGGTTTGGTTCACAACACCCACACAGGCTGATCACAATTACCTGCAACTACAATTTCAGGGCATCTGAAACTCCTCCTGGCCTCAGTGGGTACCTGTACACACATGGTACATATATAGATAAACAGGCACATATACACATACATAAAAACAAAAAAAAAATATAATTGCAAGGCTCAACCTTTCCCATTAATTTGGAAGATAGATGTAGCTTGTGAGAACAATAAATTTCTTTTGACTACTATTATTCTTTACTATATTAGGGAAGTTATTATATTCTAATAATTCTAATATAATAATAATCAGAATTATTCTTTAATATATTAGGGCAGTTCCAGGAACATGTGACCAGTGTGTATTTACACTGAAGAATAAATGCTTTAACTGACTTTAGTTAACTGTAACCTGATTCCTACATACAGCTAGTGGTGACTGTCTTGAACAGTATAAGACAGCACTGTCATACCATGTGATTTCTATTTATGGATAGTTAGTATTCTTGAAATAGAGTTGTAAAAGATACAACTTTCCCTACAGTTTACTTGCAGTGGTAAAAATGGCCACCTGTTTATGTCAAGTGGCAAGCATTTAGCAGCTTGTAATTTGCTGTGTCTGTCACTATCTCACTAGGTAAATTAAAATCCTCTCTGGTGTCTCTTTGCTGGATAATGGGTGCTTAATGGCAAACTATTCAAATTAGAGGAAAACCTTTTAATATTTAGTTGACTGTGTACCTCCTAGAAAATAGTGGCTCCTGTCATAGCCTTCTAAATTGAACCTCAATTCAGAATGTTATGTATGCATTAGTTCAAATAGTTACTTCTAATATCTTTTAGATAATCTATAATAAAAATGTTCTGTCTTTCTCAATATAATACTGTTTCCCTCATTTATTTTTCTTTCTTTCTTCCTTCCTACCTTCCTTTCTTCATTCATTCATTCATTCATTCATTCTTCTGTCATATATCACATCCTGACCAGTTTCTCCTCCCTCTACTTTTCACAGTCCCCCCTAGACACCTCCTCTCCCCCAGATCCACTTCTTCATGTCCTTCATTAAATAAAAAAAGCATTCCAGGGATATCAACCAAACATGGCATAACAAGTTATAATAAGACTAGGCACACACCCTAATATCCCTAATATCAAGGATGGACAAACAACCCAGTAGGAGGAAAAGGATCCCACGAGCAGGCAAAAGAGTCAGAGATACCCGCATCTTTAGTGGGTAGCCATCCCAGCATTGGCCTGGAAGTTCCAACCCACACTGAGGCTTCGGTAATGGTCACGCCCACAAGGCGGGGCTGAGGGAGGAATTGGAAGACCTAGGATTGAGAGGAGGCCTCGCCTGGTTCTGGGACCCTGGATGCTGGAGGTGGACCCAGCAGAGTTCTCCAGAGAACACCGCCGGACTGCGCCATACCTTTGCCAGACTCTACAACATATCCCTTCATTTGTAAGTTAGCCCACAAAATAAACCTCCCTTTTAACTACGTGGAGTGGCCTTAATTTCACCAATACCCATCCCCACTCCCACTGTTAGGAGTCCCACAAGAACATCAAGCTACACAACCATAACATATATGCAGAGGACCTAGCGCTGACCCATGGAGGCTCCCTGATTGTTGATTCAGTCTCTGTGAGCCCCAATGGACTCTACTTAATTGATTCAGTGGAGTGTGTTCTCCTTATACCCCTGGCTCCTGTAATCTTTTCAACCCCTTCTGTGGGGGTTCCCCTAGTTTTTGGCTATATGGATCTTGCATTTGTTCCTGTCCTTTGCTGGATTACACCTTTCTGATGACAATTGTGCTAGACACCAATCTCTGAGTATAGCAGACTGTCACTAGGAATTTCATTGACTTTTTTTCCCCAGTTCCATTTGGTTCTATCCAAGGTCTCTGGGCTGTCCTTCCTCTGGTTCCTGGCAATCCATGTATCCTCTGGTTCCTGGCCATCCATGCAGTTCAGAATTGGGCTCCCTCTCATAGCTTGGGCCTCAAGTTGGACTAGTCATTGGTTGGGTACACACACAAGTTCTGTACCACCCTTACCCAGCACATCTTGCAGGTTGGACAGGGAGAATTCTTTGTTTAGATCTGTACCTCATTTTTTAATTGAACTATGGTTTATTGATGTCTAGTTTCTTTAGTTCTTTACATATTTACATATTTTGGATATTAGCCCTCTGATGTGGAGTTGGTAAAAATTATTTTCCCATTTTGTAGGCGACTATTTTGTTCTATTGATAATGTCTTTTGCTTTGCCTTACAGAAGCTTTTCAGTTTTATGATGTCCCACTTATTAATTGTAGATCTTAGTGCCTATGTTATCTGTGTTCTGTTCAGAAAGTTATCTCCTGTGCCAATGTTTTCAAGGCTATCCCCTACTTTCTCTTTTATTAAGTTCAGTGTTTATGTTGAAGTCTTTGATCCCCTTAGACTTGTATTTTCTGCAGGGTGATAGATATGGATCTATTTGCATTCTTCACCATCCAGTTTCTTTTCTTTTGGTCACAGCACACTTAATTGCCTCATTCCTTTCAGATATACCACAGATCTGAGATCAATATTTAGTCTGCTGCTGATTATCTGCTAGTAGCTAACATGAACTGCTATTCTGTGTATAATTTTTTTTCCCAAAACCTTTGTGACGAATGAATAACAATCACTCTCTTGTGTTTTAAAAATCAGTGTATTTTACCTTCAGAGAGTCTTACAATAAAACGCAGCTAAAACTTTAAGCATTAAAGGTCAAATATATTTTAGCACCCATACAATCTAGCACAAACCTTAGGACAATGAAATCCTCAATATGTTTTATTTGCTAATGAAATTAAGCAGACTCAGGTGAAAGGATATAGAATAACTATTGAATAGATCTTCTTGTTATGAATCTAGCAATTCATTGTCCTGTGTTTCTAACCTGCCATCCACTATTCAAATTAAATAAGTTACACATATATTAATTATGGATATTATATATTAATTATATTAGTTAAGATAGATACATCACAACCCAGCCTCACACTACCCATTGTGAACAACCAGAAGGTCTGTCCTTAAGTTTGCTTAAATATTTCATTCTTTTCCCTATGTCTGAGTAGGGCTTAATTGCCATAGTAATCTATTTCTGCTTATTACCTGTGTATTGTGAAGTTCCATTCATGAACTAGTTCTGTGTTTGATTGCTCATTAACTGCTTATTCTCCAAAACATTATAGATTTCAATTGGAACCAGTGAGCCTGTGCAGCAGAGCAGGCATTGATGTCTTCTCTGTGCTGCCTTGCCTTCTTGAGTTTGTTATGACACCTCCCTTCCAGAGGGTGAGATACAGCTTCCATAAAATACATCTTGACACTAAGTGCTTTCTTCTTATGTTTTTAATTTCCAAATACTTTTGTTCCCTTCATATTTTTTTCCAATCTTTATGGATAATCTGCTTTTTTCCCTCATTCTAAAGATATAAACTATAATTTCAAAACTTCAATTTTTTTTTTTTTTTTGAGACTGGGTTTTTCTCTGTGTAGCCCTGGCTGTCCTGCACCTAGTTCTATAGACCAGGTTAGCCTCAAACTCAGGTACTCCCATCTCTCCCTCCTGAATGCTGGGATTAAAGGCATACACCACCTTGCCTAGCTTAAAACTTCAAAGTTTATTTTACTTTCTATAATACTTTTGTTCTCTGGAAATTCCCTTTCTGTTAACTAGGCTACCTCCCAAAGGATCCCTTTGTAAATTAATGTGCACATCTGTATGAGTTCCTCTATGTGTTCTATGTGTTACTTATCAGTTTTAGGCTTTGTAAATATTTTCTAACAATAATTATTAATAATATTAAATGATAAATGACAGATGAATTTTCTTGGAGTAAAAGCCATGGAAGGTTTTCATGTAGCCAATCCTGGCTTCAAACTCTCTAGGTAGCTGACAGTGGCCTGAAATTTTTCTTGAATCTGTGGTCCTCCTGCCTCTACTTCCTGAATGGTGAAATTCCAGGCATGAAATTATCTTATTTTAACCTTTCTAGAGCTTTATTGAGAGAGAGGGAGGGAGGGAGAGAGAGAGAAAGTGGAGGGGGAATCAAATTATCTTTTTAAAAGGGAAATTCTTCACTTTGATGGTCAAGTTCATTATCATTTTCTTAAATAATTACTGCACTGATTTCAAAATCCATAATCCATGTGTTTTGACATCTGCAGTTTCTTTGAATTTAATACAGAGGGAGTATGTCATATTTAAGGGGATATTACCTACATTAAACACTGAAATTCTAAGTCAGTTTTCTCACATACTCTTGAACTAACATGTTCTTTTCTTACCGATTTTATTTGTTCACTTAACATTCATTCAGATTTTTACACATAGGTAACTACTTGTAGTTGGCTGGGCCTGTGATTGTGAGTCAGAGATCGCTCTTGAGTCATGTTTTCCCTTATTTATTACTATGATAATTTTTCTTTGAGGGATTTTTCAAAATTTTGTAAGTCATTATAGTATCCTTATTTACCAAAAAATCTACAGTGTGCTTTTCCAAATAAAAAAGGTTTATAATTGTGTGGTTGGGTTGTGATTGGAGTTACTTCAAACACATTGTTGATTTATTGCTATATATGTGGTGACTTTTCTGAACTTAATTTCTAATAGTCTAGTGATAGGATCAGGCTTTCCATTTTGTCATAATACTGTACACTAAAACTGCATGGTCATGAACGCTTCTACATCTCTTCATCTCAACCTGGACTTTATACTATTATCTAACCTTTTAGATGGTCTCCATAAGAAACTCTTGTTCATCTAAAAGAGACATTCCTGATTATTTATGGTACCTAAGAGAGGGAAACAGCATATCCATAATAAAGAGAAATGGAAACATGATATGTAACACTTGGAAGCATTATATAACAGAAACAATGAGCACGTTTCCATTTAGAAAAAAAAATATTGTGATGAAAGAGGAGAAGCGTGAAAAAGTAAGAGAAGGAAGGTGTGCTGTTTCTATGAATTAAAAGCACATGCATACATAAAAGCATTCACAGTTTTAAACAAAAGCCATGGAAGCCATTTCTTTGGACTGAGCTCCTGTGCTAGGTTTCAAGAGATCAAAAAATACAACCATAATCAATCATAAGAAAGGCCACATAAACATTAAGGAGGTGGGAACAAACAGGGTAATTTTCCCCACAACCAGAAGATCTGGTCTACCTTAGTCTTTGCATTAAGGAATCCCCTTGCTTTAACCACAACAAAAGAAAACCCCTCTGTATGAGTTATGTTTCTATTGCTGTGGTGAATCATCGTGACCAAAGCAACCTACAAAAGTTTATTTTGGCCTTCAGTTCCAGAGGGATAAAAGTCCATTATCATGGCTGGGCAGTATAGCAACAAACACCAGTCATGACTGCAGGAGCAGGAAGCTGAGACCTCATATCTGAGCCACAACATAAGTATGGACTGGAAGTGGTTCCAGGCTATGAAGTCTGAGACCCCCTCTCCCAGTGATGTGCTTCCTCTAGTAAGGGCTGAACCTCCTAAACTTCTGCAAATACTACCACTATTTGGAGACCATGTGCACAAAAATCTGAGCCTATGAGGGAGTTTTCTCATACAAACCACCACATTTCACTCCTTGGCAATCTACAGGCTTGTGGTCATTCAAAATGCAAAAAGTATTTAGTCCAACTTCAAAACCCCTTAGTCTTTGTCAGTATTAACATTTTTCAAAAGCCCAGAATCCAGAGTCTCTTTTGATATTCAAAGCAATTTTTTAATTGTGTGAGCCCTTGTAGAATTCAAAAAGAAAATTATGTACTTCCTATACACAATGGTAAGAACACACATTACTGTTCCAAAGTGGATGGCATAATAAGGCAGTATGAGAACAAAATCTAACAGGGCAAGCACCAAGTCCTAACCCAGTGCCCACCGTCTAGGACCTCAACTTGAAATGACTTAGATGGTTCTGTCTTAGCAGTTCTGCTTCCTGCAACAGCTCTTACTTTGAATGCTTTCTGCCCTGTGCATCTTTTTGGCAGGTGTCTCAAGGCACTGGCATCTCCAACATCTTGGAGACTCCACGTGAAACCAGGCTTTATTTTCACACGGTGTCCTCTCAGAACGTAAGAGTCTGTGTAACTTCAACTTCATCTGGGATATAGTTATATAGTACATAAAATGAGTTCTTATGGAACTTTTTTTATAGTTTAAGAACTTGGAAGTTCATTAGCTATGGGGTCTGTGCTCAGGGTCTCTGGGAAGACTGCTTTGAGGAGGTCCCCAGGCGTTTCAGCTGGAAGGTCTAAGTGGGAGTAGAGTGCTGCTGTCGCTGGCTTGGCTGTAGGCACAGGACCTACGTTTCTTTTCAGGATGACCTCCCCATAGAGTTCTGAGTGTTTCAACAACAGTGTGAAAGGCTGTGGCCTTCAAATTTGCTTCAGAAGTCATACACCATCAAGCTCATTTCTACCATACCAAACAGGTCACGGAGCTCAACTTCTCACTGTAGAAAGTGATGCACAGTGGAGTGAATGGGAAGGTTGTCAGTGGCTATTGTGGTAACATTTGCCTCTTCTACCTAGAGGAGGGTGGGAGAGCATTGTGAATGTTCCTGTTTGCCAGCTGGAATGCCCATCAGCTGCTGACAGGCCATGGTGGTACAAGGGCTTTGACCCCAAGTGCAGAAGGAAATGAACCTCTGCTGGGTTTGGTGTTCTATACTGTCACTGTAACCTCTGTCTAAAGAACACACCCCCATTTAACCCCTTCCTCCTCCACCTTCTGCCTCGGCTCCTCTCAGTCTCTTCCTCAGAAGAGCATTAGTTCTCCTACTCGGCCCATATCCAGGTCCCGACCTCAGAATGTGGGTCTAGGGAATCTGGTCTAGAGATGTCTAAATTAAAAAAAAAAATCACCCAAACAAAAAAAAAATACAAAACAAGTATAAATTAAGGGAGTATCAACTTATAAACTATAAACTTATAAACTATACCTCATAGTCTAAATCCTAATCAATTTTCTCCCGTCCTTTCTCCTTTATATTCATAAAACAAACAAAAAACAGCAGCAATAGCAAAATAAATAAATAAAAAATAAAAAACCCCTCTCCTGATAAATTTTTGTGATTTCTTTGCTCTAACATTTGACAAAGAACAATTTGCTTATTTCATGTCTCTATACAGCAATTGTGCTAAGGTCCTTTGTGGAGTGTGCAAGTACATCCATTGGAAAGAAGACAGTTAGGCTATATGGTGGGATTTATTTTATTTTTGGAGAAGTAATTGTTTGGATTCAGTCTGTTACTTTTCTCTTTTTATAGTCTAAAAAACCAACAAAACAACAACAACAACAAAAACAAACAAACAAGCAAAAAACCCCGAGCAAACAGAAGACTGAATGTTTGCTCTGTGATGGTTAGAGTTCTCCACAGCTTCGAAAGGGAAGGCAGGCTACTCCTCCTTCAATCAGCTAGAAAACTGTAACCCTTTTCTCATTTTGATCAGAAACCAAATCAGCACAGCGGTGGGGACACTGTCCTCATATACTTATCTCATTCATCACAGGCAGAGCGATTTTCCCTGTGGCACGTCCTGCTCCCTGCTTGATTTCTTGAAGTTATCTGGTAAGACTAAGCTATTAGCAAGCTTAAGTCGGTGATAATTAGCTGTACATTATTATTGCAAAGTGGTGTGGCTGTGCCAATTAAGTGGGTAATTAGGAAAACCCCAGGACAATAAATTAAGACACAGCCTCAACACCAGGGTCCCATCTGTTCACCAGCATGCTTTCCAATTATCCAAGTTTCTCAGTGCAGAACATGCCATGAAGGGATTGGCTACATGCACCCTGTGCTTTTGGGTGAAAGGCAATGTCCTAGGTACTCAGCAAAACTGAGATGCTTAGTGTCGTGGAGGACTTGGCGCCCAGTAGGAGTAGGATGACCTTTTCTGCATGGTGCATATTCAAAAAATTTTCATCAGAACACAATTGGAACATCATGCCCAGAATTTCCTTTTTTTTTGTTTTTTTTTTTTTTTTCAAGACAGGGTTTCCCTGTGTAGCTTTGCGCCTTTTTTGGAACTCACTTGGTAGACCAGGCTGGCCTCGAACTCACAGAGATCTGCCTGCCTCTGCCTCCTGAGTGCTGGGATTAAAGGCGTGCACCAACACCGCCCAGCAAATTTCCACTTTAAAATTGTGTTTATTAAGTTATGATTTGGGTGAGACTAATCACTTGGATTATCAGAAGTTATATTTATTAAAAAGAGAAACTAAATGGACTCTTTACATTGTGTGTTTATACAGACCAATAAGCAATCATGATGAGTGAGGATGCCATTGTTAACTAAAGCAAATCATATTCAGGCAATACACATACACACACACACACACACACACACACACACACACACACACACAAACCCAATTAATTAAATGTAGAGGAAATTATACTCAATAAGAGCACTAAAACTTATTAGGTTTATTCCCAAGATAAATAAAATATATTTGTATTAAATGTGTCAGTTACTTAAAACACATGAGTTTATAATTACTGAATAAAGTATTATAATGCCTTATTAATGAAACAAAAAGGAGTTAAACTTTATAATTCTATATAGCACACTGACTGTATGTGATTTTTAAGTAGTCAATCTATCTTGAGATACACTGGACTGAAGATAATATTGGAAATATACTCTATGGATGGATATATACATAGTTCACAAAAAGGGAAACTCTGAAAAGAATTTACTATCTCTTGGAATAATAAAGCAAGCAATTTACAATCTGTTTTCTAAAAGGAAGTAAGTCCTTTGAGGTGTCATTATTTATTACCTGAAAGTTTAATTTAGGAAAATAAAGGTCATGCTCTTTGAATGAGAAAATTTTTGTTTAATTGAAAACAGGACTTAGCAAGCGGTGGTACTACTTAAGTGTTTCCAGGGCAAGCCAGGCCATAAGAGAGCTTGAAATGGGGTGCCAGAGGTGAGGCCAGAGCGTGCACTGAGGGAGCAGAGGTACACGTAGGCCAGAGTCCAGACTTCTGTGAGTAATGAAGATGAGGAATTGCAGGGGGTCAAAACTCAGGCCTACAGGAAGCACCTAATGCCAGAAGGCAGAGCAAACATATGGCAAACGTTTAGGCTCCTGGTTCTTAACCTTTGGGTATCATGTATCCCACAGAGAACTGATAAAGCATTCCCAGAGAAAAGGCTCCTAAACAGCACAGGAAGAGGTGTGTTGTGTTGGAAAGCAATTTGCTCCAGCTGAAACTAATATTCAAAGAAAGCTGTCCTTAAAAAAGGAAGAAAAAAAAAGCTTTTATTTTCTCTTTGCTCATGGGAAATTGCACAGCTATTGCATAAGACATCTAAATTTAATGCTAGGCCACAGATAACTAAACTGACACTAGACACCTCTGGACCTGAAAGGAGAGAAGTAGTGTCAAGGAGTTGATGTGAATCCATATTAAAATTAGAACTGGTCTTTGATGTGGCTATGTAATGCAGGTTTAATATCTAATAGATTTTCATTTTTCTGTTTTGGTTGACAAGTACCGAAAGTTGTAGAAAACTATGATGCAATTCCTGCTGAGTTAGAACTCTCATTGTTTGCTTGTTTGGATGGCTGTAGGCTTATGTCAGGGAACATCACAAATATTGTAAATTTTTCTTCTTCCATTGACACTCTCCTAAGCATTGTTCATTGTGTTAATCTGGGGCATCTGTAATAATACATTTGCCATTTTTTCTCCTTTTTTGTTTCCTTTTTTATTTATTATATTTGTGTTTTAATTTTACACATCAGCCATGGGTTCCCCTGTCTTCCCCCTCCTGCCCCTGTCCCCATCTTCCCCCCAGCCCCTCCCCTCCATTCCCATCTCCTCCAGGGCCAAGACTCACCTGGGGATTCAATTCAACCTGGTGGATTCAGTACAGGCTGGTCCAGTCCCCTCCATCCAGGCTGAGCAAAGGAAGAAGCAAAGTGCTAGAGAGGTCCCCAGAAATCCACAATAATACATCCACTGTAGATGACTGGCAATGGTCGAGAGAAAGCCTGACCTAGTCTGGTGATCAGATGGCCAAACACCCTAACTGCTGGGACTCTCATCCAATAACTGATGGAAGTGGATGCCTTGGGCTTACAGAGGGACACTTTACATTTGCCATTTTTAGGTTTAAATGAGTGAAAAAAGATTTTCACATATTTCACACCATAGAAAGAATAAGAAAATATACTTCAAATCATGGAAAGTGTGCCCTTTACATTGGACAGATTTCAAACTCTTTCTCAGAAAATCTATTTCCAAGTAATAGATTTCTCAGATATACCTGGGGCTTTTGATAGTGTTTATAATGTTATCTTGGGTTATCTCATTTATGAGGCTCAAAATATGCCCCTGCAAGGAAATCAAACTGTGAGTGAAATTCTTGCCAATTGACATACCTGAAAGTTCTTTCTTTTTTTTCTTTTTGCCTGCCTCCCTCCCTTCTTCCCTGCATTTCTTTTTTCCTTTCACCTCAAAGAGACAAATAGTTCTTCTATTTATTCCCCTCAGAAAGTCAACAAACATCTACAGTTTTGAAAAGAAATTCAAGAGTTCCCATTTTCCCACTAAATATTTTTTTAAAAGGTGACTATTCAAGTTTCTACCATGCTGAAGCAGATGACCTTTACAAATACATATCATTTAGGATTGTTTACACCCCCTGTTTGAGGTAAATATGACAGCAAATGATGCTTGTTTCTGTTCTAATGTAGAAACATTATTTGTATTTGAAACAACATTGTACTTCAGATTTTCTAGCTCTATGTTCTACTTTATTGGGCATGGTAAAGAATATTTCAAACACTGTACATCTGTCAAGTGCCTTTAAAATGTCTTAAAGACACATCCACACATCAAGAAAATGGAGAACAGGAAGAGGAAAGGGTGTTATAATAGCATTGTTATCCATTACCTTTCTAAAAGAGATAACAGAGTTGTAATTTTCCCAGCTGTCTTTAAAATAGTAAAATATGTGTCAAGAGTAGGATTGTAACATTTGATAGAAACAGTCCTATTTATTAATGTATTTATTCATTAACTTTCCATCTCCAAGAAATCAGAGCAGCATTTCCTAGTGTCTTTAGAATCACATGTGGTTGGTTTCTCTTGGAAGTATAACAAATGGAGTTTTGAGGGAAGTTCCAGGGTAATTCTTCGTGTTTAGACTCACATTTGTAGAGTTAATAGACATGTCAAGCCTCTTTCTAAAAAATATGACTCCTCTTTGATGATTTTTGAAATCAATAGAACTAAGGCTCTTCTCTTGCTGTATTGGTTTTACCTTCACCTACCAAGAATCTTGTTATAAATCAAATATTACAACTTTGGGATCTTGTAAATTGAAGAGACTCAATGGATTTATAACCTTCATCTTATTTGGCTTTGTGTATAGTTTCCTATTAAAGCCAACCCTGATGTAAATTCACACAAATTAAAAAAAAAACATAGAAGAATAGAGAACTTTAATTTCTATCAAGTTGAATATATTTGGGATGTTATAGCTCAGTAAAATGGTTACACATATCGAACCCTGATCACTAATGTTCTTTATATAAGAGTGAAATGATAAAATCTAGTTGCTGTTTGGGTTACAGTACTGTGCAGCAGCTTCCTCCCTGACTTTCACAAACACAACAGCCCCCCTACTGAGACCTTGTGAGTCCCTAACTAACAAACTGTGGTGTCAGAATCTTACATTAAAGGGAATTGTTTGTTATATTGCTTCTATAGCCTGCTCCATACCCCCTCCCTGCCTGGGAATCAGAGAGCCTGGGTACAGGCTTGTGCAGTGAATACTCTCCTACTCAGGAAGCTAAAAATGAGATTCCACTTCTATCATGAGAACTGTTTCCTCCTGTTAGGGTTTGAACTCTGCTGAGAACCCATAACAAGCTGTTGTCCCTCTGTCCCTTTGTCCATGGCATTAATATGTTTTCACATAAACTTGTTACACTCAGGAATCCATCTCCATGTCCCCCCCCTTTCACCAAATCCTTTCATTCTGATACCCATTAGACTGGAAGAAAAATAATGCCTGGGTCACATGTGACAATTGAGGTCATTGCTTTCTAAAATGACAAGCAGTTACAGAAATAGTGGTAATGTTAAAGCCTCAAGTGGTATGTTTTATCTAAGTGGTCTTTTTAAAATTAATTAATTAATTAATTTTATTTATTTATTTTTTATTTATTTTTTCCTTTTTTGTTATTTATTATATTTGTGTTTTAATTTTATACATCAGCCATGGGTTCCCCTGTCCTCCCCTCTACTGTCCCCACCCCCACCTTCCCCCCAGCTCCTCCCCTCCATTCCCATCTCCTCCAGGACCAAGACTCCCCTGGGGATTCAATTCAACCTGGTGGATTCAGTACAGGCAGGTCCAGTCCCCTCCTTCCAGGCTGAGCAAAGTGTCCCTGTGTAAGCCCAAGGTTCCAAACAGCCAGCTCATGCACTAAGGACAGGTCCCTGTCCCACTGCCTGGATGCCTCCCAAACAGTTCAAGCTATTCAACTGTCTCACTTATCCAGAGGGCCTGATCCAGCTGGGTCTCCACAGTCTTTGGTTCATAATTCATGTGCTTCCATTCATTTGGCTATTTGTCCCTGTGCTTTTCCAATCTTGTCTCAACAATTCACACTCTTACAGTCCCTCCTCTTTGTCGACAATTGGACTCCTGGAGTTCAACCTGGAGCCTGGCCTAGGATCTCTGCATCCACTTCCATCAGTTATTGGATGAGAGTTCCAGCATGACTGTTAGGGTGTTTGGCCATCTGATCACCAGACTAGGTCAGATCAGGCTTTCTCTCGACCATTGCCAGCAGTCTACAGAGGATGTATCATTGTGGATTTCTGGGGACCTCTCTAGCACTCTGCCTATGTCTGTTCTCATGTGGTCATCATTTATCATGGTCTGTTATTCCTTGTTCTCCCTTTCTGTTTTTCATCCAGCTGGGATCTCCTGCTCCCCTAAGCTTTCTTTCCTTCAAACATTGCCCTTCATTACTCCCACTGTCGTCCAGGTTGTTCATGTAGATCTAATCCATTTCTCTGTCATTGGGCGATCCCTGTGTCTTTCCTTGGGTCCCGTTTTCTAAGTAGCCTCCCTGGAGTTGTGTAGCAGTCTAGTCATCTTTGTTTTACATCTAGTATCCTCCTATAAGTGAGTATATACCATGTTTGTCCTTCTGAGTCTGGGTTACCTCACTCAGGATGATTTTTTTCTAGATCCATCCATTTGCCTGCAAACCTCATGATGTCATTGTTTTTCTCTGCTGAGTAGTACTCCATTGTGTATATGTACCATATTTTCTTTATTTATTCTTCAGTTGAAGGGAATCTAGGTTGTTTCCAGGTTGTGGCTATTATAAACAATGCTGATATGAACATAGTTGAGCAAATGCCCTTGTGGTATGATTGAGCATTCCTTGGGTGTATGCCCAAGAGTGTTATAGCTGGGTCTTGGGGAGATGGATTCCCAATTTTCTAAGGAAGCACCATATTGATTTCCAAAGTGGCTGTACAAGCTTGCATTCCCAGCAGCAGTAGAAGAGAGTTCCCCTTGCTCCACATCCTCTCCAGCATAAGCTGTCTTCTGTGTTTTTGATCTTAGCCATTCTGACAGGTGTAAGACGGTATCTCAGAGTCATTTTGATTTGCATTTCCCAGATAATTAGGGATGTTGAGCAATTCCTTAAATGTCTTTCAGCCATTTGAACTTCCTCTGCTGCGAATTCTCTGTTTAGTTCTATAGCCCTTTTCTTAATTGGACTGTTGGGCATTTTGATGTCTAATTTCTGGAGTTCTTTATATATTTTTATCCTCTGTCAGATGTGGGGTTGGTGAAGACCTTTTCCCATTCTGTAGGCTGTCGCTTTGTCTTGTTGACTGCAAATAGATCCACATCTGTCACTGTGCACAAAGCTTAAGTCCAAGTGGATCAAAGACCTCAACATAAATCCAGTTACTCTGACCCTGATAGAAGAGAAAGTAGGAAGTAGTCTTGAACGCATTGGCACCAGAGAGCACTTTCTAAATATAACACCAGTAGTACAGACACTGAGAGAAACAATCAATCAATGGGACCTCTTGAAACTGAGAAGCTTTTGCATCTAATTGGTCTTAATGACAGATCTACTCATTGTCTTTAAAGCAGAGTTGAGGGACAGGAACATTTGGACTGAAAGTAGAGAGTATTTGAAAATTCACAAGCATAAACTATTTTTATTAAGTAAATAAGGCCCTGGATGTGAAAACATATACTTTTGTGTGTAATAAAGATCATTAGATAATAGCAAATGAAAACAAGAAAAACAAAGCAGAAAATGGTTGGTTTTCAGATGGCCTAAGGGAAAGTTAAGAGTGGGCATTATCTAGTTAACTTTTTATTTCCTAAGTCAAGAGAATTATTGTTAAAATGTTACCAATAAAAGACAGGAATATCCTCAAATTCTGTATCCCCAGATGTACACACAATGAGCAGAGGAGATGGCTGAGTAGACGAAGTGCCTGCTGGACACGTGTGTGAGCAGCTGACTTTGATTCCCAGAACACAGGTAGAAAGCCTCAGATTGCCAGTACTTGAAACCCCAGCAATACAGGGCCAGAGACAAGCAAGTTCCTGAAACTTGACCAGCTATGCTAGACGAAATGAGTGAGTTTCTTGTTCAGTGTGAGACCCTGATTCAAAAATTGGCTTCATCTTTTTCTTTTATCAGCATGAGATTCCTGGGGCAATTCTAATTTCCTGAGGTGCACTGTTTTAATAGTCTAAGAGCCCAGTAGAAGAGCACAAGTCTTTTTAGCCTGTCTTCAGTCCTGCCAAGCAGGCCATTTACATTCTCTACTCTGCTTCAATGCCTGAATCTTAAGGTGTAACATGCCTGTATCTGAATCAAATGTCAGAAACAGAATGCAAGTGGAACCAAGGTTAGAACATGCTAGTGTCTGAGTGCCATGGATAGGAGCCATTTCTATGTGGCTTTTAGCTACTTTTGGAAGGGCTGGCACAAGTACAAGTACATCCAATTAGTTCAAGACAGTATTTTGTCATGAAGCCCAGGATAGCCTCAAACTTAAAATCATCCTTTAGTTTGCCAAGTGCTGGGATTACAGGCAAGTGCTACCATGACTAGCATGGCTACATTTCAATTCTAAGAACTTCCTCTCCTTGCCTCTGGACAAAAGTCTCTGATTAACTATTTGATAATAATTTCTTCCCTACTGTACTTCACTGCTGAGATGAGACGTGTTCTGGTTCGTCTGATTCATTCTCATGTTGGGGTGTATAACTGACAGATGTCAAGGACATGTTGCCAATGAATTCCTTATGGCCGATTTAAGCAGCTATGTGAAATAGGTGTGGCTTCCAGGTCAGGCATAGCCAAAGCCATCTGTGCTTGTACTGTGGGTGATGGAGTGCCTCAAGTTTGAGGGGAAGAACCTTCAATCTCTCCATTGCTCTTCTCTCTGTGCAAACATTAAATCAATCTTTTTTTCCTACTTTTCATTGTTAAGGAAAAATGGAAAACAATCAGAATGCACCAGATGTTGATCCCATGCCTCTACATGCACAAATATACCCATTCATGTTGCTGTCTAGGATTCTTGATCAGATTCATTTTCTCTGCTAAAGAATTGAAAAGCAGGAAAAATCTCAAGTACAACAGGTAGCAGTTGTGAAATTCTAGAACACAGCAGATGGAATCCACTGGTGAAGTTAGGCTTTTATCGGTGTGAGGGAATGCACACACACAGGACCTCCCCATGTCTCTGCCCCTGTCTCTGCCCCTGTCTCTCCCTCTCTCCCTTCCCTGTTTCTGCCCGTCTCTACTCCTCTCCCTTCCCCTCTATCTCCCCTTCTCTCCTTCCCCTATCTCTTCCCTGTCTCTCCCCCATCTATGCCCCTCTCCCTCCTCCTCTCCCTCTTCCTCTCTCCTCTCCTTTCCCCTCTCTCTCCCCTTCTCTCCTTCCCCTATCTCTCCCCCATCTATGCCCCTCTCCCTCCTCCTCTACCTCTTCCTCTCTCCTCTCTCCACTTTCTTGCCTTCCCCCCTCCATACACTCACTCACACACTCTTACTCATTCACATTCTCAAACTCTCACATTCCTTGTGCACACATAAAGACGCACCCACACCCACACCTCACACCCCCACACACAGAGCAAGCACATAGGCAGACCATCTATGGTTATTGGGGCAGAGGGGTTACTGGGGCACCTGAAAAATCCAGTTTCTCTTTGAGAGCTGGAGCATTTAAAGGGCTTGCTTTCCCTATTAGTGCTGGTCAGTTTAAACAGAGATTGCTTATCAGCAGGCTGGGTCCTACTTGTGGGAGACAAAAGGCTGCCATGTCTAAGTATATTTATTTATTCATTTATATTTTAAGTTGCCAAGCTTTTGTCTCAACACAGGAGGGTGTGGATGAAGCTAGCCACCTTGGAAATGCATTATCTTTATTACCTAGTCATGACCCCCTCACCCCATCCATCTGCCTGTCAAGGAATCTAACTCCTAGTCTTTCACATTAACAAATGTATGCACTACATACTACATAATAGTACCCCCATGTAGGTAAAATACACAATATCAACATGCAGTTAATAGTTATTTGAATTATTGAATAGTGTCCTGAATTAAAACCAGGAACACTGCAGATGTACCACTTCACTTTCTTGTTGATTTTGACCCAATTATGAATAACTTGGCATACTCATTTAAACAAGTAGAATTGACCACATTAGTTGCAATTTTAGTGGAAATAAATAAAAGTTAATTTGAAAAGGAATTACATCTTTTTTTTTTCTTTGAGTGGATACCAGTTTCCTTACTATGGCCAGATTAGCTTTAAATCTTTTCTATTTGGTCAAGTATTTTTTTTTTTATATTTGATATTTTTACTTAAAGTTCTTTTTAATGGAGAACATGGTCAACATATGCTAAGGTACATTTTCATAAGACAGAATAATATTAGATTTAGGCTTGACATGACATTTCCTAATGATTTGTAACTCACAGAAGAGGAAAATGCATTCAGAACATGTATTTCTTTTTGGGATGGTGAGTGATAGTGTGGGGAGTTTCTATCCTGATTGTTGTAGGCTGTCAGCTCAGGGCTAAGCTAAAATTACCAGAGAATTCTTACCATGGAGCACCTGTCTAAAAAGAGCTGCCTATAAGAGATGGGGAAATATATTTGTACATTTTGTAGACTCCTTCCTATTTCTAGTTCCCATTCTTTCCATGTTACTGCTCTTCCTTCCATTCATTCTTCACCTACTTTGGTGTGTAGAGGAATCACCTTCAGCCCTTTAATGAAGTGAAATCCTGTCAGGTGAAAAAGACTTCCTGTGAGAAGGGGAAAACCTGGACTCACTTAACCAGAAAGGAAAAAAAAAATCTGCAAATGATGGCGAACAAACCCAAGGTCACAGTTCCATGATGGGAAGTGGGTTCAGGGAGGGTTCAGAGAACAGATCTCAGGAGTTCCTTGGGTGGTACAAATATATTAAAAACAAAACAAAACAAAACAAAACCAACAACAACCATTACCAGTTTTATGTTTTTGAAACACACTTCTATTTGTGACAAATACACCTTGAGCCTTGCAAAGCATTACATCCTAGGAAATATTCACCATGCATTCCTCTGGGCCCCAGACCTAGACTTCCGCTCTCTGTTGGCTCATCAAGCTACACACATTGTACCCACATTGAAGTATTTTCAAGCACTTACAAAGAAAATAGTTATTGCTGTTGGGATAGAAATCTAAAATTATTTTTTTCAAATACAATGACTTAGGTGAGAATAAAGTTAAATGATTAAATATAGATTCAGAACAGCAAGAGAAAAATAGTTCTTATCTCGAAGCATGTAATTATATATTTCCTCTGCCGAGCCGGAGACTGACATTTTAAATGTCTACTGTTTGACAGCTGTGGTCAGACATCTCTACAGGGTTGAGCCTGCTCATTAGTGCCACATTAACCTTAGCTTTGCCTCAGGCCATTAACTAGCAAACTGCACATTTGACCTTTGTTCTACAGATATTTTCAAACAGTGTGCAAGGTACTGCTTTTAATTTGGGTTCTGTATTATGTGTGGACTGACTTTATGGGTAAAAGAAGAAAAAAATCAATACATGTCATTAAATAAAGAAACATGTGGTTTGAGACATTACACAGAGGAAAGCTCCATTTGAAGACAGGATTCTTTTCCAATATTTTCCCAGATAATTAGCTTTGGTCAAAATTAGAAATAGTTTCTACTGTCTCCAGTGGAAGAGATAGACATGGAATGCAATGTGTGACAATATACAAATGGTTTAAATGAAACAAACTGTTACAAGATTAAGATAGTAGACTGAAGCTATATTTTTAGAAGTGTCTAATGAAATAAAATGCAAACCCAAATGTAAATTAGAGCCACATGTTTACAGACACATAGTTCCTTAGATAAACAAAGTTTAACTTCATATGGGTGCCACTCTTCATACCCAATGTATGAGGCATATGTCAACCTTGTAAATTGTAAATTACGTTAGTTTAGTAAATTATTTTATTAGACTGTGTACATGTGGCTATATTCAATTGTGAAATATTGTTCCACACTATACACTTAAGTATGATCTATATTTGTGAAGTTTCAGGGGTTCATGATACCTGGTCAAGTATGGAAATTGGTTGGCTCCAATTTTGTAGAACTATATCATCCTTATAGTTCCACCTTTCTAGTGCACCACCCCCCTATGTCTGACTGCTTGTTAATATGCATGTAGAGAAAGTTGGGAAAGGGTAAACACCAGACTGTCAACATTGGTTACTTCAGGAGGATACAAACACTACAAAGGGACTCATTAACTTGATCTTCAGTTACCTTTTGAATTATCTTATTGCTCAGTAAAAGATGTGCTTTTGTTACTAAAGGTAATCATTGTATTATACCGACTTGAAAGTGTTGTTCAATTTTATAGTAGTAACTGAGCATGACCATGTCAACAAACCACAAAGGACAACTCACAGATGGGTTGCATTTCTTTTTATATATTTTAGCATGTGATGTATCAGGAGACCCTTCTGGTACTGTTGGCCTCAAGGGCATGGGAAGCAATGAAGCAATAACTATGCTGGACCATGTTTCTCCCCTGCCTTCAGTAAGCTCAGGGCAAACAAGGCTGCAGGGTATGAATGAGCAATTGTGTTACAGACCTTTTCTTCTTTACTGAGCCAGCACTGCACAAGGCTAGTCACCAGCTAGTGATTAGAATTTACTCCATTCTCTGCTTCCTGTGCTGCATATGTCAGACTTCTCGAGATATATAGATTATTCCTATCTGAACATACTACATTCTTAGTGCCAATTTCCACAAGAAGTGACATATCTGTTTTCTAGCATAGCAGTATACATACACATAATGTGTTTGCTTTCGTAATGAAATAATATCCATAAATTCTTGGAACTATAGCAGTAGTCCTCTTTAACACTTTTAAATTTTGATTTTTCAAACCTTCAGCATGTTTCTGATATTGATAATTGGTGTGAAAAATCTCATATATTTACTGTGATGGAAGAAGTCAAAGGACAACTTGGAGTTGGTTCTCCCCTACCATGTGTGTCTCAGGACTGAACTTAGTTGTCAATCCTGCTAGCAGGTAGCTTTACCTGCTGAGCCATCCCACCAGTCCTATCTGTGTAGTTGTTTTTTTTTTTTTTTTTTTTTTTTTTATGTGATGACGACATGTAAGTAGGAGAGGGACATTTTTCAGGTTCTTTCTAACACATAACACAGTGTATCTGTGATAGATTACTGTAGTATCTTATGACACAGTGAGGCTAAATAGTAATGGTTATTATACTTCAATGTAGTTCATTCCCTGGGATTGCTACTGAGTTAGTAATCCTGACCTTTAGACATCTAACATTTTGATAGAATATACTAGGGACATATGGTTTTTCACAATCTAGAAGTAGGTCCTATGGTTTAAAGAATCTTAAGACATTTTTCAGTTTAAGAGCTTAACAATACCATCATTTAAAAAGCATATTGTACTAATTTTCAATTCTGGAAACTATGAAAAAACTAAGACATCACCAAGGGCTAATTTATCAAGCATTTGAACATCTGTTGGGTATAAACGATGATGAAGTCCTCAGTACAAATGATAGACAAGATAGAGCTTTTGCTGGGAGGGAAGAACCCTCCATTAGAGGGGGCAGATTTACAGAGTAGAAACAACTGTAAGACAGGGACTATTATAAAGACATGGAGGAGAAACAGGAAGAACCTGTAGACACTGCATAGACCGATGAAGAAGGAAGAGAGGAGGACAGATTTAAGTGAGACTCTGAAGAATGATGAGTAGAGTGATGTAGAAGGCAAAACTAAGGGGGGGGGGGAATGAAGATGCTAAGCACAAGTTTTGTTAAAGCAATACAGATACATTTTATGCAATAGCTCAATAAAAATGTGATTTTTGGCTGGAGTGTGGGACTAGAAGCAAGAACCAGTATGGGATGAGGCTACAGGGTGAAAGTGAAGAGGTCCTGGCCATTGTCAGACATTTTTATCTAAATTACTTTGTATTTCAAAGCATCAAAAATGGCATTCATGAGTTCCAATGTTGCTTCTCAGCGTAGCTTAGGAAAGGAATTGAAGGGAAAGAGAAGGGGCAAAATTAAGAGGCATGGCCCATCTGTTAAGTTTGAAGCCTGAATTTATACATTTTTATACGGGCCTGGTAGATGAAACTTTGAAAAAAACATTGAGACAAGGAACACTTTCCCATATCCTTTTAAATATTGCAATTCAATTCCTCATATGAATTATATATGATTTCTATATTTCAGTGATGTTTCCAGGCCAAGATGAAAAACTTACATAAGTAACATAACTACTGAAGGATAATTAGCAAAAGCTTTTAACTTTTCCCTGCATTTATTATGCTTCCAAATTTAAAGAATATCATCTTCATGATGGTAGAAAAGTAAATATATGGATTAGCCACACCAATATCAATTTAGATGTAGAATATAATATTTCTTTTTTGAATATAATTGAATATAATATAATATTTCTTTTATTGAAATATTTCATGTTAACTAGAACTGGAATCACATGTATAATAAATAGTCAGCACTGAGCTGGGAAGGAAGATAGGGATTGCTTTATTATTTAGGTGATAAAAATACCCTAACAGAAGCAACTTAAGTAAGAATTTCTTCATTTTGGTTTATAATCTCAGAAGGATACAGTCTATTATGGTAGGCAAGGCATGCACCAGGAACAAGAAACTGGCTAGTCACATTACATCCATACTTAAGAACCAAAGAGTAAACAGAAAGTGAAGCCAGCTATTAATTCTCAAGGACTACCCCCAGTGACTCACTTTCTCTAGTAAGATTGTATCTCCTAAAGTTTTCATGACCTCCCCCTAAAACACCACCCTCTTTGGAAACAAATGTTCAAATGTGGGACTTTAGGCTACATTTCACATTCCAAGCACAAGGACCAAAATCAATTGGTTATGTTGTAGCAGATAAGTCTTTTTTTACTACACTGTGTCTACTACTTATTTCCAAACAACTCAATCACACTTGTATCTAATGTAGATCCTTCTAGAACCTTAGTGAAACTACATTTTAGAATAGTATTACTTATTATTTGACAATTTCATACACATATAATATATCTTGATTATATCTCTGGTGGTTTGAATGAGAATAGCCCTCACAGCTTCATGTCTTGAATATTTGGTTTGCAGTTCATCTAACAGTTTGTGAAAGATAGGAGATGTAACCTTGTAGGAGCAGGTGGCCTTTCTGGGTACAGGCTCTGAGATTTCAAAAGATCCAAGTCACTGTCTCTCTCACTCTGCCTTTTGCTGGTGAGTCAGCAGGTCTCAGGTGTTCTCCCACAATATCTGTGCTCTGCCATCACATATTCTAACCCATTGAAATCATAAGCTCAAAGTAAACACTTCCACAAGTTGCCTTGGTCATGGAGTCTTACATAACAACAGAACAGTAACCAAGACAATATCAAACCCAATTTTCCTATCCTCTTTCCCCTAGACATCTTCCAATACAGTCCCCACATTGTGTGCTATTCCTCCTTAAAAAAATTAAACAACAAAAAAACTGAGAATCCAGTTAGTGCTGTCAATATATTCATGAGTGTGGGGCCATCCACTGGGGCATGGGCAGCTTACCAGAGACTATATGCCATGCCCACAGAAAATGACTCCCCTTCCACCAGCAGATCACTGTTGCCAATGTCTCCTCAGTTATCAGTTATGGGTGGAGCCTTATATGCCTCTCTCCCATCCATGTTTGAATGTTGATTGTCTGGATCTTATGCATAAGGCTTTTTCAGATAACCCTAGCATAGTGACTTCATGAGTACCACAATCATGTCACATCTGGATGACAGCAGCATTTTTCCATCCTCTCTATCTTAAACTGTTACATTGTTTCTACTTCCTTTTTTTGCAATGTTCTCTGAGCATTGGAAGGTTGAAACAAAAGTCCCATTTAGGGTTCTAGCCTTTTTTTTTTTTTTTAGTTATAAGATTCTGCATCAACTATTGAACATTGCAAAAAAGATGCTCCTCTGGCCAAGGCTGAGAATAACTCTAATCTATAGGTGTAGATATAAATGCTTAGAGGGCAATTTGAGTACCATATTTATTATGCAAAACAACCACAGTAGGTTACTATACAGAGCTTTGCTGGTTCTGGGATTTGGACTACATTTGCACAACCAGACAAAATTCTTATTGTGGAGGGGCCCTTAAATCCACTGAAAAGGCAGTTCTAACTGTCATGACTTCACTGTACCAGTTAGCACAGTTTACCTGGGAGACCAGTATTTAACTTGCAAGGTCCATATCTGACTAAATCTATTGAAGATTCCCCTTCCTCAATGGCCTGCATATTACATTCTGCAACTTTGAAAGGAACCAAGTATGGAAGAAGTTTCTGTGTCAGTCATTTCCAGCTTGATTTCTATATGTCCTGAAAGAGTAGCATGTATTCTCTTCTCAAATAGGACCTTAACATCTAGCTGGGCAACCAAGAGCAGCGGCAATCAATGTACTGTTTGAGGTGGAGCAAACCTCAGGCCATAACAATTTAGTCGCCATGTATAACTGACATAGTATTTCATACTGTGAGCAATTGTGCTGACTTCAGTCCTGCTTATTCTTTTGTTTGCATGACTTTGTGACTTTGCTTTCTCCCCCCTTTTTATTTTGAGTACCTTTGGCATTTTTCTTAATACATAGGAATTCTCTGTGAAATTCCACTAATATCGATGGCTTTGCTTACCACTTTTCTGGTTGAAGAACCAGACATTACTAGTCTGTCAAGATCTAAAGTCCAATATTTAAGAGTGTATTGTGTTATACTCAAGACTCTTCAACCAGTAGCATCAACAGCATTGACCAGCCTTTGTGTAAAATTGTCACGACCGCCTCGACCAGCAAGGAAGACGCAACACCGAGCTCTTCTTTCAGCAGTTTACTCAGGAACCTTGAACAATCTTCTGACCCCGGGGAAAGCCCGCCCACGACCTAAATAGTCCCTGGGTGGCCAACCCCAGCCTGCCACGTGGGTACTGTGGATAGGTCCAGGTTCACGGAAGCAAGCCAGATCCTAGGACCAAGCCAAATATGGAGTTGTTTACTCCTGAGAGCACTCACCATCGGGAAGGTGGGGGCGGAAGCCAGCGCCATCTTATGGGTGTGGCTGTGCACAGTTCTCTACAGTTCCCCCTTTTTTATTATAAACAAGCAGGCAAGAGTAGAGGTCCGATCTCTGCAAAAAAAATTTAGGACAATGTACTGGTGTTTGTCCAGGTGTCATCCACCCAGAGAACACTTGACCTGTCCGATACCCTTTTTTGCAGAGGTGGGAACTGGGGTATCAACCCACGTGCAATCAGACATGTTCTTCTCGGGACTTGATCATGGCATATGCCCCGAGTTCAGTGCACCAGCCTCGCATCCTGCACTTCAATAATCTTTAAGGGTGGCCAGCCAGGCCTGAGGGGACTGTCCTGCCTCTATGGCAGTAAAGGCTTGTATGATCATGGCTGTATTACGCTGTTGAGAAACCCTGACTCTGCAGATGCACCACAGGCAAGCTAGGGAGACCAGCACCAAAAGGCCTGCTAAGGCTCCCAAGCTCTCCCACTACTTGAGATGATTCATGGCATTAGAGATCCATGTAGATAATCCTTTTGCCAGTCCAGCATCCACCCAGGTCGAGTTCACCATGACAATAGCCACTCTCAGCTGTTCCATCAGGTTGTCGAACTGGCATCAGTCTCAGGAACACGGACAGTATCCCCCATCTGTTTTCCAGCATTCCCGGCTGCATTGTCACGAGGAAGAGCAGGAGGATCATCATTTTGACCATTGTGGATTTCCCCACACTGGACTCTTCTAGTGAGGCGTTCGGGCACCCACACCGGATCTTGTTGATCCTGAGGGAAAACACAAACAGAACCTCGTGCCCATGTCAGCACGGGATCGGGCCCGCGCCAGAGCCCTGTCAACACATCTTTACATTTTACCATTCCTTTAGCTGTACCATGAGACTCATGATGCCTATCCGCTGAGGAATGGCCCTGAACATCCAAATTTAAAAAATTGATGGTAAATAAAGCAAGAGAAAGTCTTTCCTTTGGGGTATGGCCGAGGCCTATTCCCCCTTTTTGTTTTTGCAGGCATTCTTTTAATGTGCGTTGAGCATGGTCCACAATGCCTTGACCTTGGGGATTGTAGGGCAAGCCATGTACAAGTTGCACCTCCATCTGATGACAAAAGGAGGCAAACTGTTGTCCCGTGTAAGCAGGTCCATTATCAGTCTTAAGTTGATGAGGTTTTCCCCAGGCCGCCCAGGCCTCCAAACAATGGGCAATAACACTGAGTGCCTTTTCCCCAGTCAAAGGTGTGGCATGCATGACACCTAAGCAGGTGTCCACAGACACGTGCACATATTTTATGTGTCCAAATTCAGAGATGTGTGTCACATCCATTTGCCAAACCTTAAGCGGGAGTAGACCCCGGGGATTTACCCCAATACTGGGCGGATGTTGATAAACTACACACTGAGGGCAATCTAGAATCACTTGTCGAGCATCAGCTCGAGAAAGTTGAAACTTTTGTTGTAAGGTTTTTGCATTGACTGAAAGGTTCTGGCTCTGTCTAAGGCAGAGCTAATGAATATCCATTCCTTTCGAGTCCATTGATCTACTATATCATTACTTTTGCTCAGGGGACCTGGCAGGTCTGTATGAGCTCTAATATGTTGGGGATAAAAGCAGGACTTCCTATGCCAAATCAATTTTTGCAGTTGTTGAAACAAAATGTAGACCAGACTGGAGCTTTTAACAGGTCCTGCTACTTCCAAAATTTTGAGGGCATTAATAACGTAGGCAGAGTCTGACATCAAATTAAAAGGAAAAGGACAAGCCTTAAAGGCTTCAATCACTATCTTCAATTCTACAATCTGAGGGGAGCCAGGTTGAAATTGGTGTTGTACAGGCTCTTGTGTACCTATCATGTATATGCCACATCCAGTCTTAGATAAATCTGTAAACATATTTAGGGCATTAGGGATGGGCTGAGATGACGTTATCCTAGGGAATACCACCGGGTGTTCCTTAAAGAACCCTAATAGTGGGTGTTTGGGGTAATGGTTATCCATGCATCCAGTAAAGCTACATTGCAAAATGGCCCAATCATCTATTGTAGCACACAATGTTTGAACTTGACGACTGGTATAAGGCACTATAATGGTAACTGGAGCAACCCCAAAATACTGTAGGCATTGTTGGATTCCAATCATGGCAAGGTTTGCCATAGCAGTAGGGTAATGTTCAATGGATTTAGTTGGCGAAATCTTGGAATAAATCCAGAATAATGGCCCATCCTGCCATAACACCCGGTGGGCTGGTAATTGGTAGGAAGGATGCACAGGATAATGTCTTTACCTTCTTGTAACCTCTGTAAGAAGGCACCCTGTAACCTCTCTTCCACCTTTTGTAAAGCCTTCCGTGCCTCCTCAGTTAATTGTCTCGGAGAATCTAATGCAGAATCCCCATTTAAGATGTTGTAAAGAGGCTTTAAGTCATAATTTGGTAACTTTAAATAACATCTAATCCAATTTATATCTCCTAACAATTTTTGAAAATCATTTAGGGTTCGTAAATTATCTTTTCTCAATTCCACTTTCTGGGGGATGATACATCTTTCATTAACCTTTGCTCCTAAATAATTAATAATTTTGTCCTTTTGTACCTTTTCAGGGGCTATAAACAGCCCCCTCCCTTCAAGCATTTTGACCAGATCTACATAGGCTTGTTCCAGCATTTGTGTTTTTTCTTAACCTTCAGGTCTCTAGATCTAAGCAGCTCATTAAGAGCCAAAAAAATTGGGTGCGAAGTAGAAGCGCCCATGTCTAAAACTTTTCAACCTTTTAAACAATGTTTCACTTTCACTCTTGGTAACCTTTTAAACAATGTTTCACTTTCACTCTCTCTTTGCCTACAGAGAAGAGCAAAAACCTCCCAGCTTTCACTTTCACTTTTGGCTCCTCCCGCTGCTCATTCTTTGTCTACAGAGAAGAGCAAAAACCTCCCCACTTTTGTCGCGGATTCCCAATTCACCCAGGAATTCCTTTAACCCTGCTTTTGTCACGGGTTCCCAATTTGCCTGGGATTTCCTTTAGCCCTGCTTTTGTCGCAGGTTCCCAATTTACCTGGGAACTTACCAGTGCACTGCCCTGACTGCAGAAAGTTCTGAGCCCTCCTTGAAAGTAGTGAAGTCCCCGTACGGGCCACCACTTGTCACTACCACCTCCACCAGCAAAGAAGACTCAACACAGAGCTCTTCTTTCAGCAGTTTACTCAGGAACCTTGAACAATCTTCTAACCCCAGGGAAGGCCCGCCCACGACCTAAATAGTCCCTGGGTGGCCAACCCCAGCCTGCCACGTGGGTACTGTGGATAGGTCCAGGTTCAGGGAAGCAAGCCAGATCCTAGGACCAAGCCAAATATGGAGTTGTTTACTCCTGAGAGCACTCACCATCGGGAAGGTGGGGGCGGAAGCCAGCGCCATCTTATGGGTGTGGCTGTGCGCAGCTCTCTACATAAAATACAGAATTTTGGTTCCTTTTTAGAGTTATTAGGTCTACATCTGCATGGTGGCAAGATTTGTAGATGATGTTTACACTCATGAAGTTTGAAAAGTAGCATTTGACTTGATTCTTAAGATTGGTATCTCACAAAATATCAAACCAATCACTCTAATTCTTTGGTCTTTGGTCATTTATTACTCTGATGACTGTTAATTAGGTCTACTCTCAGTCACCATCATTACCCTCAGATCTAAAGCAATAAATAAAACAAAACAAGTAAACAGAAGAACCCCTGCCTGCTTGACTATTTTATCTAGAGCAGGAAGATAAGAAACTGAAAAATATAATGAGAACATTACACACACACACACACACACACACACACACACACACAGAGTAGGCTAGAGAGAGTATCAGGAAAGATGAAAACATCAAACAGGATAGGAGTATTTGAAAGTATTGGGGAGGACACTAAGGAAATGCTGTTTCTTCTTTCCTTGTGTGTATCAGTGAATGATGCCACCTCAGTAACCTTAGTTAGAAATTATCTTAAATGTCTTACTTCACATATTAATTCTTGATTTTGTGAGTGTTCGTGTGCATGTGTGTATTAGTGTTTGCATGTATGTGAGTGCCAATTTATGTGCAGGTGTAAATGTACACATGCACACTATACATGGGAGGTGTGAAAGGTACATTGTGTCCTCCTCCATAGACTCTGAATATCTGTACACTGGCATTTGAATTTGCAAAGCAAGCATTCTTTGTCCTTCCAGGTCCTGATTTCAAAACCCACATGTCATTGCCTTCTAAGCAAAAAATGCAAAATTCTTCATTATCATTGCATTTTCCCTTCTGTAATCCTCAAAGGCAAGGGAAATAGAAAGTGAAAAAAATAAACCTCAGTTGATACACTAAACATTCTTTACTCTATTAAATTTTACTTTAGTACTTCTGAAATATTTTATATCTAGGGCTTAGAGTCATGTATAGTAAAAACTTACTACTTTATATTCCTTGTTACCAAAGACTCAGAAACATGATAGAGGTTGAATAAACCTTTATTCAGTAGGCAATTTTTAAGCATGTTGTAAGCCAGATGTCTTCCACATGGAATAGAAAATAATTGTGTCTCTGTGTTGAGATGCCAATAGCAAGGGAGGGCTTTAGGGAGACTGCATGAAGTGGAATGTGTGCATGTAGGTACATGGTATCTAAAACCCTTTATCTTTAAGATTCATCGCCAGTGAAAATTTTCTATTCCAAAAATAAAGATAAATATTAACATGACATTCTTTTATAAAATAATGATTTTACTGGTTGTTATAAAAATGTCTTAAATATATAAAAGTCAATTAGTAAAGTATAGCATTTTATAAGGTGTTTGTAGTGATAGTTATTTAGATCTTCTCTATGGGTTTAAAAACATTTTTTTTTCCATCTAGACAATTCATCAACAGCCTTAGACTGCACAGGTCTTTCTACGGTGGTCTGGCTGATCAGCTTTGTATCACTGACTTAGCTGCCGCTGAAGGAAGACCCTGCTGGAATGGGGAGGATGTAGTGAAAAGGTAAGTTAGGAGTGACTTTCTTCCTTGCTTTCTTCCACCGTAACTAGATTAGATACTTAACAGAGATTAGAGGCTAATCCTTCTTTTCAGTTTCTTAGATTATTCCAATCCTTCTTACCATTTCACTCTGAGGGCACCATGTGTTGATTTAAAGTTTCATCATGTCCATCTGTCCAATTTACACACAACACCATCCTTGAAATTGTTATCTTCTGTCTAGTTGACTTTACTAAGTATCTTGTTTTTTAACTTCATGAATATTAGATTGTGAAGAAACTCACTGAAATTTTAATACTCATGCAAAGATAAGATTGAGAGAAGGGATACGTAGAGAGAAGAAAGTACTTCCAAAGCATAAGATAAAATACACTTTCATTCATACACCCCCTGTGTAAGATTTGAACCCTTAAAAGGCATATTTGAATCTCTGGAAATTAACTTTGTTTTCAGCTATTTGGTAAAAAAGATACTATGTCTACTCCCTTACATGCCAATCCCATGTGGTTGGTATCTGATGGCTTAGTTATCACAAGGACATGCTCATTTAAAATCATCTAGCTACCATTCAAGTACTAACCAGGTCTGACCTGGCTTAGCTTCCAAGATCAGATGAGATGGGGCTTGTTCAGGGTGGTCTTACTACAACTTGATGAGCCATATTTTGTCAATATCCATGGGAGCTCTGCCCCTTTCTGAAAAGAAATGAAGGAAGAGTGGGTGGAATGGAGGAGACAGAAGGGGTATTGGGAGGGAGGGGATAGATGGAGAGGAGGGAGGGGGAACTGCAGTCCAAATGTAAAACAGTTCAAAATAAAACAACAACAACAAAATCACCTAGCAAACTGAGTTACTCTGATAAATACATTTGGCAGTACACTTTAAATACAGATGTCTGTAATAATATTTTTTACAAACTTTCTAGGTGATCATACTTATTATAGTTAGAAGCTACATCTAAGATTAACTATAATCTTATAGTTAATAAATCAGAGATCATGAATAGTCATAAAATGACTTTGAAAATAAAAACTGTAAATTGTAATAAAGTATTTGGTAATCTGAATAAAATGTTTTTTATCATGCTCTTTGGATATTGGACTGTATTTTTAAATGTTTATTTCCACTTATTTAAAGCAGTCATAATATTCCACTGAGTGGGTAAAATATTTCTGTCCATATGAATTTTCCTTCTAAAATCCTACTGATTTCTACTTTGAATTATAATTTTTCTCTGCTTATTATTCAAATTGAAGTGAACTCTGTTTATTGACAATATTTCTAACAAAGATGATTGAAAATCCCATGATTATAAATGAAAGATTAAGCATTTAATGCAAATGTGTTGTATTATATTATGTTTTCAAAATCTTCATTTGTAAGTATTTATGTTCAATTTGTGTAATTCTTTTGGTATTTGTTTGAGATTTGACTAATAGGAGAAGCCAATGATATAACAAATTTTCGGATAGAAAATAATTTAAATTCACATGACACAATTTCTTTACTCAGTGTAACACTTAACGACCTCTGTATTTGAATTGAGAAGCCACATCTTTGGATATAGTTCTCCATGAAGAGTGCCTGCATTTGTAGCACAAAGTAATTCTGGGTTGTCACCTCCTTCGTTTATCCCTTCCTTCCCCATACTTCTGAGGACCCTTGATTACTGTTTATCCTGTTTAGAAGGACCAAGTGCAGAGAGACTCCAGCTCAGGAGAACAAACCTCACTCTACCCTTAATGTCCTGAAATCGATCTTCCAACCCCATTGCCTCTGTGGACACCTTCGCCTTCTTTTCAGATATTTTGTTTTCCCATATCATGGCTCCAAAGTCTATTCCTGCTACATTTTTATTTAGCCAATGTTTTTGCTCCCAACTTCCATTGTTAGTATACACATTTCAGTCATTTTATTTTAAGGCAGTGGGCAAAGAACTTTAAGTGCTGGGTCATTTAATTCTCCCAAGACAACAACAATGTATTAAAGTATATTTGTTGTTCCATATGTTTTTTCTTGTGAATACTGAATTTTCATGGGTACCTTATCTTTTTTACATTCTTGACTTAATATTGTATTTTCAGTCATGACTTGGTCAGTTCTTGAAGTAAATTTAGAGCAACAATATTTTGTCAATGCAAACTCAATGCTAAATATTTAGATATCTTTGCAATCTAGTAAAATTCCTTATGCTGTACTCACTGTGGTTTTTAATTGGATCACTACTCTTTTCTTTTTTATTCCTTTTCTTATGAAAAGTAAAAATTCACTTTATGAGAAGTGTTATTAATATCTTTAAATTTCTAATTTATAGTTTTATAACAGTTTTGTGACATTTTTGTTAAGGCACTGATATATGTATTTTAATATTGAACTCCTGAATTAACTTATTATCAGTTATCTGGACTCAGTATTTTATAGAAATGCTATTTTCTAAACTAATTTTTTCTTCAGAAAAAAATATAGCAAGAGCCACAGTGAAAAACTGTAGGCAGACTTTGCATTAGACACTCATTTTATAAACATACCATTAGTTAAAAGAAATAATGCCATTCAATTTCTGGAAATTTGAAACCAAGTGAATGTGTGTCATATTTAGGGGAGACCTTTTTTTAAATTTATTGTATTTGTGTTTTAATTTTACACATCAGCCATGGGTTCTCCTGTCCTTCCCCCTTCCATCCCCCCCCCCACCTTCCCCCCAGCCCCTCCCCTCCATTCCCATCTCCTCCAGGGCCAAGACTCCCCTGGGGATTCATTTAAACCTGGTGGATTCAGTACAGGGTCCTGTTTTTTAGGTAGCCTCCCTGGAGTTGTGTAGCAGTCTAGTCATCTTTGTTTTACATCTAGTATCCTCCTATGAGTGAGTACATACCATGTTCATCCTTCTGAGTCTGGGTTACCTCACTCAGGATGATTTTTTTCTAGATCCATCCATTTACCTGCAAACCTCATGATGTCATTGTTTCTCTCTGCTGAGTAGTGCTCCATTGTGTATATGTACCATATTTTCTCTATCCATTCTTCAGTTGAAGGGCATCTAGGTTGTTTCCAAGTTCTGGCTATTATAAATAATGCTAAAATGAACATAGCTGAGCAAATGCCATTGTGATATGATTGAGCATTCCTTGGGTATATGCCCAAGAGCTTTCCCTATTTGCAGATGACATGATAGTATACATGAGTGACCCCCAAAATTCAACCAAGGAACTGATACAGCTTATAAACACCTTCAGCAACATAGCAGGATACAAGAACAACTAAAAAAAATCAGTAGCCCTCCTATATACAATAGACAAACAGGCTGAGAAGGAAATCAGAGATACATTACCCTTTACAATAGCCACAAATAATATAAAATATGTTGGGGTTACTCTAACTAAGCACATGAAGGGCCTATATGACAAGAACTTTAAGTCCCTGAAAAAAGAAATTGAAGAAGATGTCAGAAAATGGAAAGATCTGTCATGTTCATGGATAGGCAGGATTAACACAGTAAAAATGGTGATCTTACCAAAAGCAATCTACAAATTCAACACAATCCCCATCAAATTACCAACACATTTCTTCACAGACTTGGAAAGAATAATACTCAACTTCATATGGAAAAACAAAAAACCCAGGATAGCCAAAAGAATCCTGTACAATAAAACAACCTCTGGAGGCATCACAATCCCTGACCTCAAGCTCTACTATAGAGCTACTGTAATAAAAACAGCTTGGTACTGGCATAAAAACTGACATGTGGACCAATGGAGTCGAATTGAAGACCCTGACATTAACCCACACACCTATGAACATATAATTTTTGACAAAGAAGCCAAAAATGTACAATGGAAAAAAGAAAGCATCTTCAACAAATGGTGCTGGCATAACTGGATGTCAATGTGTAGAAGGCTGCAAATAGATCCATATCTGTCACCATGCACAATACTTAAGTCCAAGTGGATCAAAGACCTCAACATAAATCCAGTTATTCTGAACCTGACAGAAGAGAAAGTAGGAAGTAGTCTTGAACACATTGGCACCAGAGAGCACTTTCTAAATATAACACCAGTAGCACAGACACTGAGAGAAACAATCAACTAATGGGACCTGTTGAAACTGAGAAGCTTTTGTAGAGCAAAGGACATGGTCAACAAGACAAAGCGACAGCCTACAGAATGGGAAAAGGTCTTCACCAACCCCACATCTGACAGAGGATAAAAATATATAAAGAACTCCAGAAATTAGACATCAAAATGCCCAACAGTCCAATTAAGAAAAGGGCTATAGAACTAAACAGAGAATTCGCAACAGAGGAAGTTCAAATGGCTGAAAGACATTTAAGGAATTGCTCAACATCCCTAATTATCTGGGAAATGCAAATCAAAACGACTCTGAGATGCCACCTTACACCTGTCAGAGTGGCTAAGATCAAAAACACAGAAGACAGCTTATGCTGGAGAGGATGTGGAGCAAGGGGAACTCTCTTCCACTGCTGGCAGGAATGCAAGCTTGTACAGCCGCTTTGGAAATCAATATGGTGCTTCCTTAGAAAATTGGTAATCTATCTCCCCCAAGACTATTATCCTTTTTATGGTAGGTTATAATACCATCACATCCATCCTGGGGAAACTATGCCCAAAACATCAACACACTAAATTGGTTGCCAAGATTGATTTTTATCATTCATGGTAAGACTGGATTGATTACGTCAGCTGTGTTTCTTCTGCAGGCATTTGTTAGGAGGAGACTGATAAGATTATTCCTGTGCACAGCTGTGCTGCTCCAGAGGCTTAGTGTAGAGATGCTCTGTGTCATCAGAGTCTGTGAAATTGGGTAAAAGCAGGAGACCTGGAGATCCTTGTGAATGAAAGAAAATGTCTCAAATATCTGTAACGTAAGGAGAGTTTTGTCTCTAAACAGTCTATTTTAACTCCAATAAGAGTGTCTTATACTCTCCTATAACACTGAGGTCAAAGGTCAAGCTCCTGAATGGAGATGAAACTGATCAGCCCCTGCAATCTCTAATATGCATCTCTGAAGGTCCATCTTCTCCAACACACTTTCCTTATCTTGAAACAAAATTATTCTCTGGAAGGCATGCCAGTCCCGTTCTGTTCTCAGTTATCTGGGATCACAAATTGATTGTTCAGTGATTCACTTCCCTCTAGGCAGTGAAGTTTAGGTGACAGCCCTGTTAATTACCAGGGCTTGCATCCCCCACTTATTAATAGACAGAAAATCTAGTAACTCTCCCTGGATACCCAGGAATTCAGGATCTCTACATTAGCCCTGGAAACAGCAAGGAGCTGTTAACTACTTTAGTAAAATTAATAAGTCACATCATTTCTACTTTACCTTCATTTAATTAATGTTCTCTAATGCTTCTGGCACAATTCAGTTTTTTTTCTCTCTAGTTCTTATGATAAGGTAATCATTTCCTTAAATGATTATGACCAGGTTTTTAAAATCAAATAAAAATAAACCAATGTTAGTACTCCTAACTTTGTACTTAGCTATTACCATTTTCTATTTCAACTAGGACTCTTTTCTGAGCAGTAATTTCCTTTTCCTCAGTTCTACCCAACAGCTAACAGGAAAGTGATTTTGCTTTTAATCTCTTGTTCTTTCTGATCCTACAGTGTTTAATTGTGTTCCTCTGATTTTTACAAAGCAAATGGTCTAGTTCTTACATTAGGGACTTCATTTGAAGGCAATCTGGTCTCCATGGCTCTGAATGTTTTCATGTACTAACCACTTGATTTTCCTACATCCTGTCTTTGCAGGTTACAATATTCCTTGTGACTTGACACCTAACTGCTGCCAGTTGCTGACCACTGTGTATGATACATGTTCTGTTAGAATTGTAAATATTGCCAAAATACACTTTTCCTTTAACAATTTTTAACTTTCTTTTTTCTTTAACATTTTTTTTCATTTTACTTATCAACCACAGTTCCCCTTCCTTCTCCCACTCCCTGCTCTCTCCCACCCTGATCCCAAACCCCATCCACTTCTCAGTGAGGGTAAGGCCTCCCTTTGGAAGTCAACAAAGTCTGTCATGCCAAAATGAGGCAGGACCCAGCCCTTCCCCCTTGCATCAAGGCTGAGCAAGGTATTCCACCATAGGGAATGGACTCCAAAATTCCAGTTCATGCACCAGGGATAAATCCTGGTCCCATCACCAGAAGCCCCACAGACAGATCAAGCCACACAACTATCACCCACATTCAAAGGGCCTACTTTGGTCCTATGCGGGTTCCCCAGCTGTCAGTCAAGAGTCTGTGAGCTCCCACTCGTATAGATCAGCTGTCTGTGTGGTTTTCCCCATCATGATTTTAACTCCTCCTTGCTTATATAATCCCTCCTTCCTTTTTTCAACCAGACTCCAGGAACTTGGCCCAATGCTTAGCTGTGGGTCTCTGCATCTGCTTCGATCAGTTACTGGGTGAAGGTTCTCTGATGACAATTAGGGTAGTCACCAATCTGATTACAGGGGAAGGTCAGTTTGGGCACCCTCTCTGCTCTTGCTAGGAGTCTTAGCTGGGGTCATCCTTGTGAATTCCTGGGAATTTCCCTAGCACCAATTTTCTCCCTAACCCCATTAAAAAACAAAACAAAATGAACAAACAAGTAAAACCCCTCTGACACTGAAATTAGCCAGATGAAAAACTGTACCACTCAGTGAACTTCAGAGTAGCCGTTCAGAATGGACAGTGGGAAGTATCATATTGGATTATACTTCACTATAGAATATGTTTTATGAATTTATTCACCACCAAAAATCCAAAATCAATGAGTGAGAACTAGAAAAAAATTCACTCTATACCCTCTTCCATAGCTTGTATTTGTTGCCTGCATTCAGTCCTTCCTCCTTCCCAGTTTTTATTTATTTTTTTCATACTCATGCCATAATATAATTGATTGAGAACTAGAGCGTGGTAAAAATGGGATTTGTGGGCTTATTCATCTCAGAAATTTACTACAGAGGGTGAAAAGTCCTTTATTAAAAAGAGTAATTTCCAGCTAAATGATTTTCTCCAGGTGACTATGCACACCACTCAGCCACACTCCTCCTTTCCCTGCAGCATGTTTTAGTGGAATGAACGCCCTAATTTGTGTGTTGAACCTATAATTTGCTGTGCTACCTATAAAGACTTTTACATTTATATATCATATCTTTCTCCTGTTCTAATTTATTTTAGAGCAAAGTCTTTGTGTTAGTGGAGGTTGAAAATGATTAATATCATTGAGTATACATGAATGATTTTCTGAAGATAGCAGAACTATAGGGAAATTAAGTCCATAATTCAGTGGTTCAACCCTTCTAATGCTGCAACCTTTTAACACAGTTCCTCCTGTTGTGGGAACCCCCAACCATAAAATTATTTTCATTGCTATTTCATAACTGTAACTTTGCTACTGTTATTAATACAATGTAAATATTTGTTTTCCAATGGTCTTAGGAGACCTCTGTGAAAGGGTTGTTTGACCTCAAAGGGATCTCAAACCACAGATTGAGAGCCACTGCCATAAATGGTACTACACACTAAGATTTAGACGAGGAAGTACCCTTGATGATAGGCTGTTGACAGTAGGCTCCCAAGTGAAGTTGAACACCTTGCGGTTTAGAAGAAGAGGTATGAATCCTAAAATTGCCCACATGCCTCTAGCTCTGAATGCTATTTTCTATTTTTCTTTCGCTTAACAGCAAAATATCCCAGAATATACATCGTTGACATTGTGAAACCAGAGTCCAGAGAGCTCTTCTAATTTCAAATGTGTTAGGTTAAAGCATATTAGTCAGCATTATCCTAACAAAGTAATGAGGGTGTGGTGTTGGGGATGTCTAAAAGAACCCCACAAATTTCTGAATTCACATGCTAGAGAGGTGGCTTAATGGTTAAGAGCAGGTTCTAATCTTGCAGAAGACCCAGATTCAGTTCTCAGAACCCACACTGCAGCTTACCACCCCCTGTAATTCTAGCTCTAGAGGATCCTTTCTTCTGGCCTCCAAGGTATACATGTGGTGACATACATCCATGAATGCAAACTCTATTGCAAATAAAATAGAAATACACCTTCAAAAAATGTATGGAGTCTGAATTTATAATGTTTTATAAGGGGATAACTGAGACATGCCCATTCTTGAATGATAGAAATGAAAATTATGGCTTTAAATATGCTATATGTGGACTCGCCACATACAGAGTCTACATTTTGAGTCCTACTCAATGGATGTAGGTGCATCTGATGTGTAAAGTTTGCAACAAATATGGAATAAATTTGTAGCACACTCAGCTGTAGACTGTCTCACACAGCAGCCAGCCTGTAGCTGTCTTATTCTTGAATTCTTTCTTACTAGGATTTTATTTTTCTTTAAACTGTAGTCTCTGGAGTGACCTTTCTATTGTTTAAGGGTTCATAGCAAATACTAAAGGAGATGTTGGGCCTTGCCCGCTTGATATCCGGTTGTCTCTCGTTACGGGGGCATCATTATTCCCAGAGAGCTGTGTTCTAAGAGGTGAAAACAGAAACAGCAGCACTATCCACGAGACATCGTTTCATGACTTATCACGGGAATAAAACCAATTCAAGGATCTTTTAAATCACTATTGGTGCCTGAAGAATGTTTGGTTATCAATTAGTCATAATTATAAGCAGTGTAAATCCTGCAGTGGAAGCACCTAGTCCTACTTAACATTTGAAAATCTGAAATGTATTCAATGCGTTGTTCTTGCCCAGTTAAGTGCTGTTGAATCTAGGAGACATGTAGTGGGTGTGAACAATTTCTAGACTGTGTGTCAACCCTGAATGATACTAATTCATCACGTGCTTCTGACTCCCCATATCTTGGAGTTTTGGAGCTGGGAGATTTTAGAATGGAAAAATGAAGTAAAAATGAGAAGAAGAGGTATGAAAGGAGACTGCCTTCTATGACTGGTAAATTTGTGATATTTTTATTGATGCTCCCGGCTGGCAGGAATTAAAAGTTGCAGGGTGCCTCAGTGTGCTCATGACATTGTCTCCTCTTACTTCTCTGTCTCATGGTGCATCTCCAGAAACTTTGTGATCAGAGGATTGTGAGGTTTCTTTTCTCCCCCAGGATCTGCCATAGAAAAGAAGGAATCCTTTCCTTGCCACCTCTGGTTTGGGTGAGAGGCTAGCCTGAGTTGTGTTTCTTCCTCTGTCACTAGTTGGGCTTCCGCTGTTTCTGTAAACTATCTAGGGAATCCTCACTCAACTCTCTTTCACTTTGGATGAATAAATAGGGGAATTCCATAGTAGTTCAACAATATTTCTTCGAAGAAGTTTTCTCATTTGGTCTTCAGCCTAAACTTTTGTACAGTTAAGGTGATATCAAGCTGTGGGACCAAAGTTGTGTGTTACCTGTCATGGATCCCACCTCACCATGGAAGGCTAAAAGGCTATAGGTCATGCATTCTCTTGTTCTCTGATGCAATGAACACAGAAAAGTAGTATGTTAAGAGTGTTTGGAGGGGGGGCATAAGAAAATTTCTTTCCTTGTGAAGATAATAACATTGCACCTTGAATAGAATATTAAGTTAGACAAGATATAGCCCTAATATTTGGAGGACTTAAAATGTAAAAACAGGTAGAAAAGGTCAAAAGCATGCTCAATGTATGTACATAGCAAATCAGATTCTAAAATAAAAGAAACATAAATTCTCACATTACTTCAAATAAGAGATATCCTATTGATTGAGGCTATTCAGAAGTACTTAATTAAAAAGGGTTTTCACTCATCCATTTAATATAAATATATAGTAAATATGAGTAGATAGTAAATTATAATATAAAATAATTAAAATGTGGGAAGAAATAATAAATCAACATTGTTTAGTATCTGCTCTGTCCACACAATATTCTAGGAACTGGGATAGAAAATTAGAGATAGAAACTATCGATTGGATGCCATCTTTCACGGAGATCAGGAGACAGAGGAGACAATTCGTGGTCAGACCTAACTGCAATTCACAAAATCTTTACAGTGTGTGGATTCCCATACTCAGCAGACTTGGAAGCATGAATCAGAATGGGAGTACATCTACCCTTGTGTGAAAGGGGAGAACTTGGTGGCCTCCAGCTACATTCTCACTGTTGTAATTGCTCAGATTATGGATTCTCCCCCTATGCTCTTTTCACATCAGCTTCACTAGCTTGTCCTCACCACTTAAAGACAAACTGCTTCCCTTCATTGTAGTGTGCCCATTCATTCAGAAAGAAGCTGTCAGTATTCACAGCTGGTAGCCACTTGCAAATGACCTCTAGACACATTCATTAATTACTAAAGTTTAAATTTCTTTTTTGTAATCTCATGTGTGAATACAATGTACTTTGACTATCTCCATTGCTTTGGTGCTCCTTGCCCCAGGACAACTCTTCTTACATGCATTAGCTTTTACTTATAACAGTTTCCACATATTTAAAATGTAGCTGAAATATCTACCTAACATGTGAAATTTGTTAAAGTATTAACATAAGGAATTCAGAATGTTAGCTGCCACAGAGTAGAGATTGCATAGATGTCATATCACTATGATTAAGTAAGATCTGCTCATGTACCTCAGTGTCAACATAATTATTGTTACAAGCTCTCATGATTGGATGAATTATATCATATATCAGGATAACACTATTTGGAAATATCAACATATGTGAAGGATAGTTTGTCAATTAGTAAAAACAATAGGTGTTGGGGAGATGCCAGGGCAGTAAATAATGTGCACTGTTTTCGCAGGTGATTTGAGTTGGGGTTCCAGTACCCATACTTATCAGTTAAAAACCCCATGTAATTCTAACTTCAGGAGCTCTGATTCCTTTCTTGGCCTCCCTTGGCAACTTATGTGCATATACTCCACACAGACACATGTGTATATGCATAATTTAAAATTAAAAAAAAACATAAAAGTAATTACAGTGCACATATAGGACTTGGGGTAGGAGATGATTCATTCCTTAACACTAAATAGGAAACTATTTTACTAGGGCTAGAAGTAGAGAAAATAGGTTTTTAAGAGTTACTCAAATACTCCAGCTTGCGGAAAGAGGGTGTTTTTTACGCATTTAGTAGAGCAATTTTCTGAAGAGAGAAATAATATTAAAATACAAAGAGTTTCAGAGATAAAAGGGACACTTTCCTAAGCAGGGGTTTGGGAGTAGTCGATCTTTGGCTAGGTTTAGCGTTAATCATATTGAATTATTAGTTGACCAGTAAGTCATGCTAAACCCCCAGCACACCACCCAGCATATTGTTCTGGGAAACAGAACAGTTCTAAGGCAGATGTACCTATTGCCATTTCTCATCACCCATTGAGTTCCCCAAGGAAATCTATATTGTAAACAGAATGTCCTGAACATAATAGAGTTGGACACCAGCCATGACCATGTGTCAACTGTTTCTTGCATGCTGACACCATTCAAATAGACTATTTTTAATGTATTACATGCTTCCATCAGAAGCTGTGACTAGAAAAGGGTAAAAAAGGGAAGCAAGATAAGAGTTCATTGAAGTGGGAACCTAAAGGGCCTTTTCCAGTCTGTGTAACACAGAAGCTGTTCTCTCTGGGGTCTGGTTTTCATCACAGCTATCCTGTCATGTGACTCTCAGATTGTGTTATTGTAAACAGCAGCAATCTTACAGTGTTCCAGTGTTCTGCTTTACAGTAAGAGTGATTTCATACTTAATCCTTTATAGTCACACCCATATTATACCTGCAAAATGGTTTCTTTTAAATAAAAAATATATAAATACTTTTGCTCAAACTAAGTCCTATATTTCTGTATGATAGTACATACATTTATTAGTCAGTTATTGTTATATACAAGATAAGATATCATAAATCTAGTCATTCATTCATATTTTCTTCAAATAGATCCCACTGTAGTCTCATTTAATTTATATGCACAACTCATCAGTTACATGCACATTTTATTGCTAAAGTCCCAGATCTTATCCTCTGATATATTTCTCAAAATAAGTGAACTTTGTTAGAAGTCGTAAAAAGAGTTTTGCAATATCTGATAGCAGAATTATTTCCACATTAATAAAGGTAGCAGTAGTAATATATTGCCCTTTATATTTTGGCTTGTACAATTAATATGATTTTGTGTTATGTTTTCCAGAAGTTTTAATTTTCTCCACACTACTCTGAGATACTTTTATTTGTTTGTTTACTTGGCAAGGCCCACAAATACAAATCATTTTTGTTTAGAGATGGAACTTTGAAAAGTAGAATAATCAATTTCACATGTAACAACATCCATAGAAGGTGCCTGCTATAAACCTTTGAGTTACTAAGTAATTTAAGAATCTTAGAATTATGAAGGAGATGGATCTCACATTTGGAAAGTGTCCTGAACTACATTCCATCCTACACAGAAAGAGCTTTAAGTGGTGGATAGGAGAAGAAGTATCATATCTGAGATCACACTCTGTGCAAACTTCTAGAGTTGCTTCATTGACAAATAAAATGTAGATACATTATTATAAATGGAAAAGCAGTCAGTTCTAAGAAAGGCTGCATAGCCAATGCATTCCATCTATCAGCAGGGACCAACCTGTACCTGAATGTGGTACAAAATGATCCACTCTTAGGTCTTATATCAAGAAAGATCTTCTACATAGTAATACTTATTGATAGTCACAAAGGTAGAAATAATATATATGTGGGAGGATATAAATACATTCATAGGAACTTTGTATAAAGTAAATATGAAATTATAATTGCATGTATGGATGAAATGTTTGTCATTTTATTGCTACAAAGAAAATGTAGATATTTAGATGCATCAAATCAGTAAAACAATAAGAGCTTAGATATGCTTAACAAATTATCATCTTTTAGTGAGCAATAAATATATGTTTAAATACCAGAATTGTTGCTAAGTAAAAACTGTATATGGTGCATTGGCCCAGAATTGAATCGGGGTTAAGTTGACATCATGATTATCAAACGGGAATATGTGTTTACACAGAGAAAAGTGATGCAGCGTGGTTGGAAAGAACTGTAGCATAAAATGGTACAATTGTGTAGTAGCAGTATTAGACTTTCCTAGAAACAGAACCTAGCCCTTCTTTCTTTGAAACAGTTTGTTATACACATGTACATACACATACATTCACACATGGATAAGTATATATACTCTATACACATATTTTTAAAATTGACTACATGCATATGAATTATTATGTACACACATACTATGTGTATGTGTAATGTTAATTTTCATGACTGGAGCAAATAACTTAGATTAATCAATTTATAGAAAGGAAGAGCTCACTGTTGTAGACACATCAGTCTTTGAGTGGGCACATGGGTTTGGGTCTGTTGTAGACATGTGTGGTTTCACATATGTGGCAGAGAAAAACATTTTGACTCTTGTCTAGGAAACACAAAGAGTATAACGAATTAGGGTCCCAAGTTCCATTCAAGGACATGGCCTCTGTGACAGGAAGAACTCCTGCTAGGCTCCACTGTGATAGACCCTTGAATCTACTCTGAGAAAAAAGATAAAGAAATAATAGGATAAATGGGTAGATCATTGAATTTACTCTAAAAAGCAAAAGGGGAATATACAAAAATGGCAAAAAGTAGATTATTGAATCTATTATGAAAAGAAAAAAGAGAGAATATGGATATGATAAGATAAAAAGGTCAATTATTGAATCTACTTTTAAAAAGGAACAACTTGTTTTAAACAATAAATAATGAAAATTTTTGTCAGAATTTGACAAATGTTAATGGACTGGACATTATTATATATTAATGGAGTTTTTTGTTTGAATCTGTCAAATGTTAATGGACTAGATATTATTAATGTAATTCTCCATGGTATATATTATATATTTATTGGATATAGTTTTTCTTGTATTAATTATAAGCTTTTTAAATTTTGACAAAAAAGATGAAATGTGGTGATATTGTGTGCCCCAAAATATTGTGCACCCTAATAAACTTATCTCAGGTCAGAGAACAGAACAGCAACTAGACTATAGAGGCTAGAAAATGGTGGCACACACACCTTTAATCCTAGCATTCCAGAGTCAGAGATCCGTCTGGATCTCTGTGAGTTCATAGCCACACTGGAAACCTCCAGGCATGATAACAAGAGCCTTTAATCTCAGAAAGTGATGGCAGGAAGCAGAAAGGTATATAAGGTGTGAAAACCAGGAACTAGAGTTGATTAAGCTTTTAGGCTTTGAGCAGCAGTTCTTCTGAGATCCATTTGGATGAGGATTCAGAGGCTTTCAGGCTGAGGAAACAGGATCAGCTGAGGAACTGGTGAGGTGAGGAAGCTGTGGCCTGTTCTGTTTCTCTGACCTTCTAGCATTCACTCCAGTACCAGGCCCTGGGTTTGTTTTTATTAATAAGAACTTTTAAGATTGGTGCTACACCTTACCTCTTAAAGATCCTAGCTTCTCATAGTGGCAACAAGCTAGGGATCAAGAATTGACTACATGAACTATTGGAGAACACTTAATACCCAAACTACAGAAACAGATTGCTGATAAATATGAGATATTCTAACAGTGTGGCTACATACTTAGGCCATTACAGGAGCTAGTTATTTCAAAATCCCTGGGAAAGATGAGCAAGCTGATAAGAGTCATGTTGCAATCTTAAGTCTAAAGGTAGTCAGGACATAGAATTTCTTAATTTTCTGGAAACTTTAGTCTTTTCCCCCCAAGACTTCTACTGAAAGACAGAGGCCTCTCCACAGTGTGGATGATAAAATGTTTTAGTCCATGTCTACAAGCTTAATCAATAACCAAATCTGAAAATAACCTTTTATACCAATATGAAGACTTAAAAAAAAATCTAATCAGTGAATACAATATCCTAGGTGTGTTACCAAGTAGAGTTAACAATCACCAGCACTGTTTTTAGTAAGGAAGGATAAACTATTCTCAAGGGCTGATGTTGCAGAGCTGGGGTCAAGAAGAGGTTGTGTTAGGTAAATACTGGGGAAAGCATCTATGAAGAGATCATTTAAGATAGCATATGGGAAGACCCAACTTGTCCAAGTAGAGAGAGTTTCATGCTTCATGTGTCTGCAGAACAGAAGGAAATCCAAAGGGTAAGGAGCAGATATACAAAGGACAAAGGTTTCTCTGGGTTAATACTATATAAGAGCTAAGTATCAGGATACTTCAGCCAGGGATGTACTTGGTGTTTCATTCTAGGTACTTTGAGAAGTCCCTGGGCATTTCAAGCTGCATTGGGTGAACACTAAACAGCTTTCTGCCTGCATTCACATTCAACTCAGATCACTTCTGACACCAACAGCAGTGACTTCTCACATATCAATAGCATCTTCAGCTTTTTTCCAACAGCAGCTGCATCTCCTCCAATTCAGCTCAGTCTGGCACTAATCAGAATTAGTACAGAGTCTACAAGCTGAGAGCCTTCTTACTCCACAGAATGTATTACTTTCAGATACCATTCACAAATAGTGATTCACAAGTTTTCCACAGCTTGTGCTTGATGTAGCTACATTTTGATGACTTTCAATCACATTTTTTGGTTTTGTAGTTGCTAGAGTGGCTTACAGAATTCAGAAGTGCTTTGCTTATTTTCAGTCAGGTAATAGAAACAATCCAAGAATAGCTAAAATGGAGAGCTGAGAACTGATGTCTAGGACAAAGGATTCTCTGGGATAAGGCTCTGCCAAGACTAAGTATCAGGCTACAGCAGCCAGGGCCAGACAGGATGCTCTTCATCACACTGGGCTCCCAGCACTTCCATGAAGTCAGCAACTTGAATGTTCTCTGAACACAAAGGTCTTGCTATTGGTGGAGACTTCTGAAGGCATGATGAATCAATGATTAATGTTCATTGATCATCAGCTGAGTCATTTTTCTTACATCTCCTCTCTATTCTCCAGAGCACAAAGAGAAAAGCTGAAAATTCCAAGTTGCTAATCATTCTTTGATCTTTCTGGTGACCAGCACTCATGCAGAGGCTATCAAGTGTCTCCTCACTTAATAGAAGAAGTTTCTTTTCTTTTCTTTTCTCTTCTTTTGAATAACACCTTATCTTTTATTATTTTTATTAAGAACTTTTTTATTCATTTTACATACCAATCACAGATCCAGTCTCTTTCTTCCGCCCACACCCCTAGCCTTCCCGCCAACCCATCCCACTTCTGAAAAGGCAAGACCTCCCGTGGGGAGTCAGCAGAGCCTGGTACATTCAGTTGAGAAGGTCCAAGCCTTCTCCCCTGCATCAAGGCTGTGTAAGCTGTCCCACCATAGGTAGTGGGCTCTAAAAAGCCAGATCATGCACCAGGGATAGATCTTGATTCTACTGTCAGAGGGTCTCTTAAGCAGATCAAGCTACACAAGTGTCTTGATTATGCAGAGGGCCTAGTCCAGTCCCATGGATGCTCCACAGCTGTTGAACTAAAGTTTAAGTTCCTAATAGCTTGCTTTGGTTGTCTCTGTAGGTTTCCCCATTGTGATCTTGATGTCCCTTGCTCATAGAATCCCTCTTCCTTCTCTTAGACTGGACTCCTGGAGTTCGGCCTGGTGCTTGGCTGTGGATCTCTGCATCTGCTTTCATCAGTTACTGGATGAAGGCTCTATGATATCAGTTAGGGTATTCACTGATCTGATTACTGGGGTAAGCCAGTTCAGGCACCCTCTCCACTATTGCTGGTAATATAAACTGGGGTCATCCTTGTAGATTCCTAGGAACTTCCCTAGCACCAGGTTTGTCCCTATCCCCATGATGTCTCTTTATATCAAGGTATCTCTTTCATTGCCCTCCCACTCAGTACCTGTTCAGCTCAACCTTCCCATTCCCTTGTGTTCTCATTCCCCATCCCCTACCCTCTATTGACCCCTCTCCCCTCCTAGTTTTCTCATGGAGGTATCATCTATTTCCTCTTCCCAGGGTGATCTATGAGTCTTTCTTAGGGTCCTCCTTGATAGCTAGCTTCTCTAGATCTGTGGGTTATAGTCTGATTATTCTTTGCTTTACATCTAGTATCCACTTATGAGTGAGGACATACCATGTTTGTCCTTCTGAGTCTGGGTTACCACACTTAGGATGATATTTTGTAGTTCTATCCATTTGCCTGCAAATTTCATGATGCCATTGTTTTATACTGCTCAGTAGTAGCAGTATATTGTGCATATGTACCACATTTTCTTTATTCATTCTTCACTTGAGGGGCATCTAGGTTGTTTCCAGGTTCTTACTATTACAAATAATGCTGCTATGAAAATAGTTAAGTAAGTGTCCTTGTGGTATGATTGAGCATTCCTTGGGTATATGCCCAAGAGTGGTATCATTGGGTCTTGAGGTAGATTGATTCTCAATTTTCTAAGAAAAAGCCATACTGATTTCCGAAGTGTCTGTATAAGTTTGCACTTCCACCAACAGTGTAGGAGTGTTCCCCTCGCTCCACATCCTCTCCAACATAAGCTGCCATCCATCAGTAGTTTTGATCTTAGCCATTCTGACAGATGTAAGATGTTTTCTCAGAGTCATTTTGATTTTCATTTCCCAGATGACTAAGGATGTTGAACAATTCCTTAAATGTCTTTTGGCCATTTGAGATTCTTCTGTTGAGAATTCTCTGTTTAAGTTGGTAGACCATTTTTTAATTGGATCGTTTGGTATTTTGATGCCTAGTTTCCTGAGTTCTTTATATGTTTTGGAGATCATCCTCCTGTCAGATATGGTGTTGGTGAAGATCTTCTCACATTCTGTCGGATGCCATTTTGTCTTATTGACTGTGTCCTTTGCCTTGCAGAAGCTTCTCAGTTTCAGGAGGTCCCATTATTAGTTGTTGCTCTCAGTGTCTGTGCTGCTGGTGTTGTATTCAGGAAGTGATCTCCAGTGCGATGTATTCAAGGCTGCTTCCTTCTTTCTCTTCTGCTGGGTTCAGTGCAGCTGGATTTATGTTGAGACTTTGATCCACTTGGACTTGAGCTTTGTGCATGGTCGCAAATATGGATCTATTTGCAGTCTTCTACATGCCACCATCCAACTATGCCATCACCAATTGTTGGAGATGCTTTCCTTTATTCATTGTAGAGTTTTGGCTTCTTTGTCAAAAATAAATTGTTCATAGGTGTGCAGATTAATGTCAGGGTCTTCAATTTGATTCCATTGGTCCACATGTCAGTTTTGTTTGTTTGTTTGGTTTTTGGTTTTTCGAGACAGGGTTTCTCTGTAGCTTTTGGAGCCTGCCTGGACTAGCTCTGTAGACCAGGCAGGCCTCTAACTCACAGAAAACCACTTGCCTCTGCCTCCAGAGTGCTGGGATTACAGGCGTGCACCACCACCACCACCTGGCTGTTTTTTGTTTTTTTTTTCGTTGTTGTTTGTTTGTTTGTTTTTGTTTTACTATAGCTCTATAGTAGAGCTTGATGTCAGGGATGGCGATGCCTCCACAGGAGACTTTATTGTACAGGATTCTTTAAGCTATCCTGGGTTTTTTGTTTTTCCATATGAAGTTAATTATTATTCTTTCCAGATCTGTGAAGAATTGTGTTGGGATTTGGAGGAGGATTGCATTGAATCTATAAATTACTTTTGGTAAGATTACCATTTTTACTATGTTAATCCTAACTACCCATGAGCATGAGAGATCATTCCATTTTCTTCAATTTCTTTCTTCAGAGACTTAAAGTTCTTGTCATAGAGGTCTTTCACTTGCTTAGAGTTACCCCACGGTATTTTATATTATTTGTAGCTATTGTCAAACGTGATGTTTCTCTGATTTCTTTCTCAGCCCATTAATCATTTGTATATAGGAGAGCTACTCTTTTTCTTAGTTACTCTTGTAACCCACCACACTACTGAAGATGTTTATCATCTGTAGGAGTTCCCTGGTATAATTTTTGAGTCAATTAGAGTACTATATTGAATAGATATGGGGAGAGTGGACAGCCTTGTCTTGTTCCTGATTTTAGTGGAATCACTTTGAGTTTCTCTCCATTTAATTTGATGTTGGTTGATGGCTTGCTGTGAATTGCCTTTATTATGTTTAGGAATGTTCTCTGTATTCCTGATTGCTCCAAAACTTTTATCATGAAGGGGTGTTGGATTTTGTCAAAGGCTTTTTCAGCATCTAATGAGATGATCATGTGAGTTTTTTTCTTTCAGTTGTTTTATATTGTGTATTACACTGACAGGTTTTCATATATTGAAACATCCTTGCAACTCAGGGATGAAACCTACTTGATCATGGTGGATAAGTTTTTTGATGTGTTGTTGGATTCGGGGAATGCTTTTTTTTTTTTTCTCCAGAGCTAAGGACTGAACCCAGGCAAGCACTCTACCACTGAGCTAAATCCCCAACCCCGTGTTGTTGGATTCTGTTAGCCAACATTTTATTGTGTATTTTTGCATCAATGTTCATGAGGGAGATTGGTCTGTAATTCTCTTTATTGCATCTTTGTGTAGTTTGGGTATCAGGGTAACTGTATCCTCATAAAAAGAGTTTGGCAGTGTTCTTTCTATTTCCTGTGTGGAACAATTTGAAGAGTATTAGTATTAGCTCTTCTTTGAAATTCTGGTAGAATTCTGTGCTGAAACCATCTGGTCCCAAGTTTTTTTTTGGTTGGGAGACTTTTATTGATAGTTTCTATTTCCTTATGTGTTATAGAGCAATTTAAATTGTTTATCTGTTCTTGATTTAATTTTGGTATGTGGTACTTATCCAGAAAATTTTCCATTTCTTTTAGATTTTTACAATTTTGTAGAGTATAGATTTTTGAAATATGACCTGATGATTCTCTGGATTTCCTTGTTGTCTGTTGTCCTAGCTCTCTTTTCATTTGCTAATTTGGATGCTTTCTCTCTCTCTCTGCTTTTTGGTTAGTTTGGATAAAGGCTTGTCTATCTTGTTGATTTTCTCAAAGAATCAACTCTTCGTTTCATTGATTCTTTGTATTGTTCTCTTTGTTTCTATTTTATTGATTTCAGACCTCAATTTGATTAATTTATTAGATCTGTTTCTCTTGTGTGAGTTTGCTTCTTTTTGTTCTAGAGCTTTCAGGTGTGCTGTTAAGTCACTAGTGTGAGATTTCTTCAACTTCTTTATATGCACATTAATGCTATGAATTTTCCTCTTAGCACTACTTTCATAGTGTCCCATAAGTTTGGGTACTTTGTACATTCATTTTCATTGAATTCTAGGAAGTCTTTAATTTCTTTATTTCTTCCTTGATGCATTGGTGATTCAATTGAACATTATTCAGTTTCCTTTAGATTGTAGGCATTCTATAATTTTTGTTGTTGTTGAAATCTAACTTTAAGGCATGGTGGTCCAATAAAATACAGGAAGTTATTTGAATCTCTTTGTATTTAATGAGATTTGCTTTGTGACCAAGTATGTGGTTGATTTTAGAGAAGGTTCCATGGGGTGCTGAGAAAAAGGTATATTCTTTTGTGTTACAGTGAAATGTTCTGTAAATATCTATTAAGTCCATTTGAGTCATAACATCTGTTAGATCCCTTATTTCACTGTTAAATTAATGTCTGGCAGATATGTCCATTGGTACCAGTGGGGTGTTGAAGTCTCCCACTATTAATGTGTGGGATTTAATGTCCAATTTAAGCTTTAGTATTGTTCCTTTTACATATGTAGGTTCCTTTGGATTTGGGGCATAAATTTTCAGAATTGATACTTTATCTTGGTGGATTTTTCCTGTGATGAATATGTAAATTCCTTCCCAGTCCCTTTTGATTAATTTTAGTTTGAAATCTATTTTGTAGATATTAGGATAGCTACACCAGTTTACTTCTTAAGTCCATTTGATTGGAGAGTCCTTCCCTAGCCTTTTACTCTAGTTTCTGTCTTTGAAGTTGAGATGTGTTTCTTGTATGCAGCAAAAGGATGGATCCTGAATTCTTATCCATTCTGTTAGCCTGTGTATTTTTATAGGCAAATTGAGTCTATTGATATTAAGGAATATTAATGACCAGCAATTGTTAATTCCTGTTATCTTTTGGTGATAGTATATGTGTATTTCCCTTATTTGGGATTTGCTACTGTGGGGTTATCTATTGTCTGTGTCTTCATGGATGCATCTAACTTCCTTAGGTTGGTATTTTCCTAGAAGGAATTTCTATCACTCAGGATATGTCAAGGTATTTAAAACTCTTAGATGCTTTTATGTGGGGCATTATAAAGGACTTAGGAGAGCTGTGTCAGAAACTTGGGTCAAAGACCAAATATTAGAACTAATATTTTTCCTAGTCATCATGTCTTATTTATGTTTGTATTATTATGTTAGAGTACCCGAGACAAGGTAAAGGGGACATTGCACATTAAACCAAAACAATATCCTTTTATAATGACATTAGTCCCACTCATGAGGGAGTGACCTCATGACAGAGGTCTCTTAAAGGTTTTAAATTCTTACTGCTGTTCCAATGGCAGTTGTATTTTAACATGAATTTTGGAGAAACCTTTATACCATAACAATGGCTCTTTTTAAACTCTGTTAGTTAGCCTGGTTTTCCTGATTGTAACAAAATACCCAAGAAAATCAGCTTAAAGGAGAGGAGGGTTAATTTGGGTCATACTTATACCCTTTTCCAACTATAGCCTCTGGGTTCACTGTTTCTGGTCTTGTCGTGAGGCAGAACGTTGTGCAGAGGAATGTGGGAGAAGAAAGTTGCTAACCTCCTGCCTGCCAGAGAAAGAGCAAAAGTGAGAGGAGAATGCAGCCGTCTTTGGGGGTCTAGAGGCAAAATACACCTTCCAGTGGCGTGTGCCGGTGACTTATTCCCTACAATAGACCCCTCCCTTCCACACATTTATTGGTGAAATTATTAAGGCCACTCCATGTAGTTAAAAGGGAGGTTTATTTTTGTGGGGTAACTTACAAATGAAGGGATAGGTAGGTTGTAGGATCTGGCAAAGGTATGGCACAGTCCGGTGGTGTTCTCTGGAGAACTCTGCTTGGTCTACCTCCAGCGTCCAGGGTCCCAGAACCAAGAGAAGCCTCTCCTCTAGATCCATGGTCTTCTGCTTCCTCCCCCTGCCCTGCCTTGTGGGCGTGACCATTACCGAAGTCTCAATGGGGGTTGGAATTTCCAGGCCAAGGCTGGGATGGCTACCCACTACACATATTTACCTTCAAACTCATTAGTCAATCAGTCACTGATATGGTTCAAACACTCATAATCAAATTAGCTCCCAAAGCTCCACCTCTGAATGCTGCTACATTAGGGACCAAGCTCAATATAAGAATTTCTTATCCTACTAGTAAAATAAGGGCCTTTGAAAAATCCCTTTGTCAGAAGTTACCCAGACAAGATTGACCTTGGACCACAGGAGGGAAAATGGAAGTCTACCAATACCACAAGACAGATTCCTCACATAATATTATCTCCTTTTGTCATCTGATTCATTAGGACAAATCCAAATATTTACAGATCATTCTGTAGGGAGAATAGATTTTTGTTTCAATAGTTTCTGTCTCTAAAACCATTGGTTTCTCTCAAAATCACTCTGGACTACTAATTATTGCCATTAGTCCTATTAGCCCCGCATCCTTTAAAGGGGTTACATAAGTTTCTGACCAGGTTGGCCTAATACAAAGTTTTTATTAATTGTATTAATGTTTTATACAATGTGTTTTGAACACAATCAGCCCTTTCCCTGAACTCTTCCTAGATCCACCCCTCTCCCTTTCTCATCCACACTACCTCAACTTTGTCTCCATCCACATGTCTTTTTTCCATTTAAACTATTAGTCATTCTAGTGAATATTCATAAGGTGGAGGAAGTTGGGCCCTGTGGAGCAATGGGTAGTACACTGAACTTCTATTGTGACTAAGAGATTCATAAGGTGGAGAAACATTTACAGTTATACCCTAATATAAGTCAAGTTAAACATTTAGAGCACAGTCATCTAAATTCAGTAAAAATACAAACCCAATAATTTTGTTTGTTCATACATTAATATAGTGTAGATAAATTTTGTAATTCTTGGCATTGTCAAAATATGTACAAAAAGATATTTTGCCTCTAGATAGGAGACAGAATTATTCATATATCTCTGAGAAGGGCAGCTAGGTAATCTGTATCAATATTTCAAAGATACTTGATCTCTGAATTAACTGCTTAACCTGTAGGATTTTTTTCTTCAAATGTAAATAAAAAATAAGGTTTATATGTAGTTTATCTTAGCATATAGCAGTAACAGTAGAAATGCTCCTTAATAGAGATTTTGGTATTTAATAATAGGGATTATGGCATATTTAAAAAAATAGAATGCACTTTTGATTTTTTTAAGAAGAAAGTTGTAGCACTATAGGTAGCTATCGAAAATACCTAAGTGAGGAGAAAAGCTGGAGGGTATTGGAGTATTCATTAAATAACTATATTTCCATGTGCTTTAAAACTAATTATAATCCATTTACTTTCAACCCATTAAAAAAATAAACAATATAATAAAATTTAAAATACTATAGAAATATTAGTTGTAGTGGTATTCTGTTCCCCAAAATATTGTGCACCCTAATAAATTTTATCTGGGGTCAGAGAACAGACAGTCACTAGATACAGAGGCTAGAAAATGGTGGCACTCACACCTTTAATCCTAGCACTTCAGAGAAAGAAATCCCTCTGGATCTCTGTGAGTTCAAGGGCACATTGGAAACAGACAGGCATGGTGACTCATGCCTTTAATCCCAAGATGTGAGCCTTTAGTCCCAGGGAGTGACGGCAGAAAGAGAAAGATATATAAGGTGTGAAGACCAGAAACTAGCAACATTTGGCTGGTTAAGCTTTTAGGCTTTGGAGCAGCAGTTCAGCTGAGATCCATTTGGATGAGGACATAAAGCTTCCAGTCTGAGGAAACCAGATCAGCTGAGGAATTGGTAACGTGAGATAGCTGTAGATTGTTCTAATTGTCTGGTCTTCCGGCATTCACCCCAATACCTGACTCCAGGTTTGTTTTCATTAATAAAAACTTTTAAGATTTCTGCTACAATTAGCCCTTACTTTAAATGAATTCATTTGCTCATTTGTTTGCTTGGGGGAGGATTCACTGGTGAAATCATACCTCTGGAGGTCAGAGGGCAGCTTTCAGAAGCTGGTTCTCTTCTTCCAACATGTGGATTTTGGGACTTGAACTCAAATTATAAACCTTGGTATCAGGTATCTTTACCCATTGTACCATCCTACCTGCCTCACAAATCACTTGTTTTATAAATATATAATTAATTTTCTGTGATTATAATGTAAAGATATAGAGTAATGTACATTTCTATTCAAGATGTTCAAGTGTCATGACAGGACATGTCTTACTGTAGAGATGAGGTAAAGTTCTTGTTTGGATGAATTCTTTACAGCAATGTTGCTGTTTAATAAGATTCCATTTTGATGAACAGAACAACTTCTACATAATGAATTTTGTATCTCAAATGTAGGAAAACTTTAACCAGACAGAATTTTAAGTATTGTACATTTCTGGAAAAAGGGCATCGATCACTTTCTCCTTAGGTACTTAGTACTGATGGAAATTAATTCTTTAGCCCACCTTTGAATCTGTTTAAAATCTCGACTCTTTCATACTCTCATACAAAATAAAATGCATAGACTTTTCCATAACAGCATTTGCTTGGGGATCTATCTACAAATTGCAATAAGATATAGAGTAGCTACAGATAAGTCCATGATTGAGTCTCCCTATTCCTAGTGCAGCAGTTCCAAAGATACAAGAAAAAAAAGAAAAGAAAAAATCTAGAGAAAAATCCACTGTATATTAATGATTTGCTTTGAAATAAAGACAGTCTCTAAAGAAGGCAGACTTTCTATAGGTCATTTTCAGTGTAATAATTCAGATGTTTGTGTTTTGAACATGTTTTCAATATCACTTGTTAGTACAATTTAAAAATATTCTTTGGACACAAGATTCTTGCCTGGTCCAGACAGGCAGATAAAGCCATTTGTAGAATGTAAAAGCATCAGGACCAGGCAGCTAATTAGGAATTTATTCATTCAGACATGCAAGTCAGCTTCTCTTTGGGACTCTATCCAAGTAAACACAGAAAACCTCAAAATGCATACACAGACAAATTCGTTAGCATGTAGATTGACATAATTCATCATGATTTCTCACGTGTGTCTTTTGCTGACTATGTGCCTGCAAGCTTTATTATTATTATTTGTATTTACTTATGATAGAAAAAAATTATGCTATTCCTGGGGAAAGGCACTGTTGTTTGGGGATTCCTAATTAGTTGTTTCCTGTTCATTTTACTTGCAAATGTGCTGCTTTTCTCTCTAGAAGTTTTGTAACAGCCCAGATGACAAAGCATTCAGGTTCATGAAGACTTTAACAACTAAACAAATGTTTCTTTTAATTCAAAAGAAACCAAGGAAGAACTCATGGGTGGACAGTATAATGGGGGATATCAGCAAGGAGTCCTAAAACCCTGTTGTCAAGAGTCCTTGTCATTTGTCCTTAATGAAGCAGAGAAGTTTAACATTTTAAAGTGTAAGGCACTTCAGGACAAATTACTTGGGAGGAATTTCTGTGATGGAATGTTAGGTTGCTCTCAATTGATCATTAACTAACCATTTTTGGATGTGTGTTCTGGGCTCCAAGGGAATAATGTGTAGTAGTGAGCCGTGGCTAGGAAAGATGGGATGGCTCCTCAGCACATGCTATAACACAGTACATTACAACAGTAATACATTGCTTCTGGAAGTCAAAGTGAGCAAGAATTGGAGTGCATACTGTAATCCACACTTTCCCATTGATCTGCAGCATAGTTATCGCCCTGCTTATGGAAGCATTAGTTAACTACATCTTACTCCAGACACCCGTTCCATGGAATTGCCACCTGGCTAAAAAAAACATAAAAACACCTCTCAGAATCCCTCCCTAGACTCCAGGATTGGCATTGTGTAATGAATAAGTTTCACAGACATTGCCTTCCTTGTCTCCAGATGTGTTCAGCTCCAGGCTTCAGTCCATATCTCATTGCTACCTGGTGGATGAGAAGAGGCTAGACTTTGATGAGTTTCCTCTTTCAGTCTACCTGCCTCTCAAACTATCCACATTGCCTTGTATCTTTTATTCCCTTCATCTGGAAGTTCTTACTCAACAGTCTCTTGAGTAAGCACATAGCTATGACATACACTCTTATTTCCCATAGTGCCTTTCTGAGATCTGAAGGACAAGTAGGAGCTGTTTAGAATGAAAGGTGTTAAGGGAGCAAAAGTTTTCCATAAGAAGGTACCAGCTACACCAAAGTAGGAAGCCACAGCAAGGGCAAGAGTTCTACTAAAAAAGTAAAGTGACTGTGCACATGGGCACCCTTGGAGATTGGAGGACTGGCTCTAAGCACAGGAGTAGTATGATAAATGAAGCCAGAAAGGCTGAAAACTTTCTAACTTGCTTAACCTACAGTTACCTAATGACAAAGGCTTGTTTTCAGACCATCACCTATATTTTAGAGTATAAAAATCAGGTGATAGCTAAAATAATATATGTATTTGGAGACACTTTGAAATCATATTCTAAAATTGAACAATGTTGTTCAAATCTTAGATTGTCCTTTAATAAAAACAAACAAACAAAAACAAAAAACAGAGCCAGATATCAGGGTGAAAGCTAAAGAATCAGAGAAGCAGAGCAAGCCACAACAAACCTCACCTATCCAACTACTCAGTTGATCCTGTTTCCACAAATCTCAGACTGAAAGCCTCTGAGTCCTCACCTGAAAGGGTCCCAGTGGAACTTCTTTAGTTCCTGTTTACCCTTATATACCAGATGGATCTCTGCCTCCCGAATGATAGGATTAGGTGTGTGCCACCACTGTCTGTCTTCTATGTCTAATCCAGTGGCTGGCTCTGTCCTCTGATCCTCAGGCAAGTTTATTCGGGTACACAATATATTGGGGTACACAATATATCACTGCAGAGCCTTTAGGATGTTGTGCTGAAAACTGTTGCTTACATAGGTTCTCCCACCTCATCTACATGTCCACCATGATTGTGATTATAGCCCTCAATATTAAGGATGTAAAAAGCCTACAACAGTGTCATCAGCCCAAAGACCTTCTCATTCTTTATTCCACTTTTTTTTGCATTTATCTTCCAAATGCAATATGAAGAATATGATATAAGTCTGTAAGGTATACTTATTCATAGATAGAAAGCATACATATAGCATATCATTTTAAACATTTTATTACAACACAAGTTTTAAACACTTTTCATGTGGTATCTACCATGATCTGGCAGTAACTTAGGAGAGTGAGTCTTTAAAGACTGTGGACTTGGTTACTAAAATACATATGTGTATCATAGCGTTAGAGAAACTACTTCTAAAAATCTATATAAAATAGAGAAAATTATGCATTACATCTGACTGCCAAACACAGAACTCAATTAAGGGTTATTTTTGTAAACTCAATACTTCTCTACCATTTGGGTTGTAACTAATGTTACATTTCTAGTTGTTGAGAATGCAAATTGCCATAATTTGTGATTTCTCAGAAGTACATGGATCTATAAATATATGCAAAGGTTAAAAGTAGCATGCACTCCTTTTTATCTTGGAAAGGTATCTCTGTATACCACCTTTCTGCTCTGCTCTGACTGTTATGTTCTCATTTCCTACTCCCTTGGAGTTTTAATAGCAAGCTTGTCCCTCCACCAGCCACCCAGGTGATTATTATTTAAGAAATCAAGAATGCAATTCAGTGCGTATAAATTGCTTCACAGTAGGAAGGATTTTGTAACCCTAGACTTGCTCTTTCTACTCTTCCCCACACCTGTTCATCTAAGACCATCAAATAGCCTTTCCAAAGCCCTGTAGGTTGGAGCCATCATTTCAGTGTTGAGATTTTTAACTTCCTTGCATTTTTTTCAAACAAGGTTTGAGTAACTGTTTCTTTCTCTTGGTCTGCTTACACTAGCTGTAGACTCTTAGGATGGCTTTTATCTACTCATTTGCCCGTCTCTTTCATGACTTTACCTTGTCATTGAGATTCTCCATGAGATTCGGGAATGGGAAGAATAGTGGTGCTGAGACCACAGTGGAGAGAGTCCTCCATGTAAGAAACATTACGTCTAAGATGGAGCCGGAACAGTGAGCTCCACAAAAAGTTCACGTAATTCTGGTGCATCGAGTCAAAAGACCATGGAAGGGCCAAGGAGAGCATCTACACATTAAAGCTAGATTTTATTTAGTTAAATGGAAACATTCCTGTTAGCTGAAGCCTAGTCCTAGCTAAGTGCTTTCTGTCACAGCCTTACAGCAACTTATTAAGGTGTTATTAGGACTGCATTTTCAGAAAACTAACGGAGATATCAAGTTGCTAACTCTAGATCAGATCCTTTTGAGGCATTGAGAAAGGCAAGGAAATTTGAGGAGAGGATGAGAGAGGAGATTTCTCTTTGGAATTAAGGTGATTTGTTTTGCCAGCAGAGAAGCAGGAATTCCTGCACAGTTAACAACTGCTCTGGGCCCTCCTCTCTTCTCAGTCACATACTGGCAGCTTCCTAGGACTCTCATCAGAAACCCCATTACAAAGAAAGACCACACACTAAAAACCCTTTGGGCCACCCTAGGAGCTTCTGGTCTTTACCTTGTCAGACTCCAGTTCTATCCCAGGCATATGTGGAGCCACATCATGTATTTCACTTACTAGATGAAAGGGGAAACAGTTTTCATAGAAACCTTTTGAGATGTAATATGAGGACCAAAAAAAAAAAAAAAAAAAAAAATCCAGTATATATGGCTAATCTCTGACTCTCCCTTAAGGATTCTGGCCCCACACTTGGATACATATTTTATGTAACTCTTCACGCATATCCTCAATTCATCTTTTTCTAAGTGTGTCTTTCTCTTAATGTTGGTCCTATACAAAAACATCTTTAATAACATTTCTACCTTTATTTCACTATACTTGTTAGCCCCGAAATTCTTTCTAGCATAGAAGCTAAACATCCTGGCTTTCCCCGAGGTAGGTCTTTCCTGGACTAGAGGAACACAAAGCTGTGCTGTCTCCTCTTGGTGAAACCATTAGCAATACTAAACAAAGTTTAGACTGGAAATCTGATGGCAGAGCTGACATCACTCCCATGTCAGTTGCTAATAAATGACATATCAATGATGAGTAATATCAAAATATCTAGTGTATTTTTCTATTTAAAATTAGCCCCTACATAAACATAGGTATTAATTTCTTTTTCAGTGTTAATGATATGCCTCATATAAATTGTAAGACAATTTGTTGAAATCGAGTTTATTATCCAAATCACAGCCAGCGCTGACCATTGTAGAACCATTAGAAAATGATCTTTCTACATAAGCCTCCAAAGGCTCTTGTTAGCCCCTGCTAACACACATTTACTTTAACATTGTAATATGTAACTACCCAATGAACTTGCCTTAAAAAAATCCTTTTGCTAACCTTTGACCTTGAGGAACATGTATAATTTATCCTCTAAACAGTCAAATTTTTTCCTTTCTCATTTTTGGGAGATTTCCTTTCTACCAACATTGCTTTTTTGTTTATCTAGTTTGTTCTGAAACAACTAGATCTTGTGGAATCAATATATCTTTATTACTTGTCATTTTCATTTAGGAGCTATGTTTTCTGTTCCTAATTAGCCTTTAAAGAAAATAGTGTGTTGTCCTGAGTAAAGTTGTTCTTGTCTTTATTTTTTGTTTGTGTGGAGTCTTCATTCTGTTTGAACTAGCATTCATTGTGGGAGGAAAGCATCCCTTCTGTTTCAGTTATGCTGTGGAACTAAATACCATCACTCCATTGTTTAAATTTGCACAAGCTGCTATGTCCTATAAAGAGCTTGAATTTTTTATGTATATTTTACTTTTCCAGAACCTGAAAAAATAGCTTGTAAATTAAAATATAAAAAAATAAATTTATATAAGATGAATCTGGATTTTGAACACATTTAAATCTTAGACGACCTGAAAGACTGCTTTACTTCAGTTCCTGAACATACACTTCTTGGTCCTTTGCCTCAATGCCCCCACTCAGCTTCCCTTGCATACAGCCACATGCTAAAATATCATCTTCCTCGGGGCAATTTAAGAATATGGTCAGGTGACCTGTTTGAAGGACATTTGCTGCAATATTTGTTTAGCTGCTAAGAGCTCAGAGGACATACTATTCTTAAAGCATGGTAGGATCTTTTCTGAGTACAGGAGACTAAACTAAAGCTGGGTGAAAATAGCATTTCAGCTAAGCTACCTGAAAATTATGCCGTGATTCTCAGATTCTGAAGATGGAAGGGTCTTCTCCAAATTTGCCCCACTCCATCAGGGTCACAATGTCTTGTATGCAAAACTTTAATACAGAATTTTCAAGAGACTTAATGAAAATAAAAATGCTTTCTGGCTATGAAATACCTCATTAGATAGTCAGACTGGAACTTCTGTACCTTTTACATCATACAAGCAAAATCCACAGGAATTGAATTCGCATATTGCTTATGTTATTAGGTTCAGTTGAGTAGCTAGCTTAACGAACTTTGCAAAGCTGGATATGCAAGTCAAAGAAGGAGAATTGATCCCAAACTTTTTCACTTAGGTAATTCCCATGCCTTCTCCTGTTCCACCCATCTACACTCTTTCTGTAGCAGACTCAAGTTTCAGTAGAGAACTAGAATAGCCCTTTCCCATTTAGCCATAAATCACCGGTTTTTGTTTGTTTGTTTGTTTCTTACATTTAAATTTTTTGTCTGTCTATGTCAAGGAATGTATATACTTGTTCATGTGTGTGCATACCTGCCAGGAGAGGCCAGAGGTCAGCACTGGGTGTTTTCTTCCTCTATTGCTTTTCATCTTTGTTTTTTTTTTTAGACATATTTCCTGAATGTGGAGCTGATTATTTAGGCTCTCCCTATCTCCTTCCCCTTGACCCCTTTTTCCCCACCTCTTTGTCTTCCTCCTGAGACTCTTAGACTGAACCCTTCCTCATTTCTGGGCTCACCTTTGGGTGGCCTGATCTTTGATTGTCAGCCTGTTCTGCAGTAATCTATATCAAGAAGCATCCTTATATACACTGAGCAGTTATTCTTACTTTCAAGTTGGGTTTGCTCATCCAACCCTGCTTTCCAGTTTAAAAGAGTATCCAAGAAATTAATGTAACAAAGTCTGTGCCATTTAATGATCATATGTGTCATCCTTGATTAAAAGAGGAATTAACTGCTTTTTACCCTCACCAAACAAGTCTAAACTTGTTTAGTACATTTTCTCATTTTATTTAAGGAAAATACCACACTTACTAGAGTAAGTATGACTGTATTCCACTCACAGAATTATTTTATGGTGTGGGAATTAATTCTGCTTGTTAAAGTCCATGCTTCTCAGCACCCTCACATTCTGCAGTCTGCATCCCCAGCACCCATCCACAGGCTCACACTTCCCCTTTCTGTAAATGAGGTTGCATCAAAGGAGGATCTTTGAAGCTGGACTTTAAAAAATTGATTGTACTCTATCCTAGTCCTGGTGAAAAATAATCAGATTATCAATTTAGGTATTTTTTTATCAAAATATACTGATATTTTTGCTGAACAATAATAACTCATTATAAACAACTGACACTCACTTCAGGAGCAGTACTAGCTACGTATATTTTCACAACACAATAATTTCTTTAAAGCAAGGACCCTTTCGAATTCCTTTTGAAGTGCCTGTGTTCCCATGGCTGTTTGAAGAGCTTTCCTCTTTCTGTGTCTTGGGTTGCCATCCAGTGGTAACATCCACATACTTCACTTGTATAACAAAGCCCTCTGCTTACTCTTCTGATTCGAACCCAATAGTTAATGATAATTTTATACAACTAACCTATAACAGTTGTAGCCAAGTTTCCCATTGAGCCCAATAAAGATAAACATATGTCTAGAAATTGGCAGGAGAAAACAGCAGATCCTAGTTACAGAAAAAAAAAAATAGTTCTTTGATTTTCTTAGGAAGGTTATTAACCACATTTTTTTACTTCAGATAAATGAGAAGTGTTTTGTAAGTTTCTACAGTGTCAATAATTTTTAAATGTATATATCAGTGATAAATGCACCCAAATCAAGTGTATCAGTGCTTGATGCTTTTAGCAGATGTGATGTTATTCATGAGCCAAAGCACTACATATAAATTTGAGCAGAGAACTTAAAGCAGCTGAATCTACTTACATTATTTATTCCAAAACGGACAAGTTGTCTGTAGCATATATGTCATTTAGAGGAGGTATTTTGGATAACTTCTATAATCATCTTAGAAACTCTGGTTTGTTAATAGTGGTGAAGAGTGTGCACTATCATACCACAAACAGGTTCTTACTGAAGCCATGCATGCAAAATACACTAAACACACACTAGTTTAAATTAGTGTTTCTGTGAATAAAATAAAGCAGAATTTGCTTTTACGTTGTCTTTCGAAGTTTGAAGGTGAAAAGTTTGGAGGCAAAATAACTAGATTAAAGTTATCTAGATTGAAATTTGTGTCTTTAGATAGACATTAATTTTTCTCAGATTGATTTAAGGAGTTGTAGGTTGGAACTTGTTAGTGTAACATATATTAGCAGTTTGTATCATTGTTCTGACAAAATGTTTGATGAACCCTTGTGGGGGAGGTGTTTTGGGTGACTTGTTCTGCAATCAGTTGGCCCCATGTGTAGCAGGAATCTTAAAAGTTCTTATTAATAAAAACAAATCCGGCCAGTTTTTGGGGTGAATGCTGGAAGATCATAGAAGCAGAACAAGCCACAGCTTCCTCACCTTGCCAGTTCCTCAGCTGATCCTGTTTCCGCAGACTGGATGCCTCTCCTGAATTGTACTACTCAAAAGCCTAAAAGCTTAACCAGGCAAAAAGCTTCTAGTTCCTGGTCCTCAGGCCTTATATACTGCTTTCTGCTATCACTCCCTGGGATTAAATGCATGAGTCACCAAGCTTGGCTGTATTATTGAACACACAGAGATCCAGGTAGATCTCTGCCTCTGGAATGCTAGGATTAAAGGCTTTTGCTACCACTGCCTATCCTCCATGTTTAATATTGTGGCTGTTCTTTTCTCTGACCCCAGATAAGTTTATTAGCGTGCATAGTATTTCGGGGAACACAATACCACCACATCCATGTACTCAGGAAGAACTGATAATGAGAGCATGTGCTAGCATATAGCCATCTACTTCACGTGTGACTAGACGGCAGAAATAGACAACGCTTCCACTCAGTTGGCTTTCTCCTTTTTGTTTTTTATTTCATGCAAGCCTTCAGTCAATGAGATGGTGTCCTTCCTCATACAATTGTGGCTGGGATTGCCTTCACAGATTCACAGGTGTTTCTCATCAATCTCTTTAGTGATTCTAAATGTAATCAAGTTGATAATGAAGATTAATTATCACAGATCTACTCCTTGTTAACTTGATATTCAAAACACTTCACTAAATTGTGATGTTCATCATGGACCTTGCAAAAGTCTTGTTTTTAACTTATGATGCAAAATATATCCAGTTCAGTTTCAGTAGTGCCCGTAGTTTTAAGGGTTCCAATTTTATTATTTCCTTAATACTCAATACAAGCTTAGTTGTGAGCCCATCTAAAATAAAATGGTAAGTTCTATTGTGTCAGTCTACAATGGCAAAGAGTAACATCTTCATTACAAAAAGGAGGAAAGGTGGGCCATGAAAGGAGAGATAGGATGAAGGCAAGAATGCAACCCTGCAGGGCAAATGTTAAGTGATCTAGCTCTATGTCTGGCACCTGGGGCACATAGTGTTGAGATGTGAGCTCTAAACAGATATATCAGGCCTTCCCTGTGGACTCTTTTAGGCTGATTTAACTCATTATATACAGATTTCCTGGACAGATGTTCCATGTTTCTGGCAACTTAGACTCTGCACTCACAGTTTCACGCATTGCTTTCTTTGGTACCCCTTTCAGGGACTCAGATCCTGCCACATAATTCCTGGCATAACAAGTTTCCTCCAAAGTATTGATGAAAGTGTTCACAGCTTTCAAACTCCTACATTTTTCATGTCTGAAGAAACTAGCATCCCATGGACAATGCCAAAGGCTGCAGCTGGCTCACACATTAGCTGGGTCTCTTTGAACAACTGTTGTAGCAGCTAGTATATGCCTGGCTAACTGACCAATATAAAACACTATGTAGGTGGTCCTGGGCATGCAGGCCATTCAGTGGCTTGGCTCTCTTATCAGTTAAGGAGAGAGACTGAACTGCATGGGGTCTTCCCAACTTCTGAAATTCTTCTCAAGACATTGTTCTTACTGTCCCAATGCAGTGTGCTTGGGTTCTCCTTAATGGTCATGATCTCTTTAAAAATTACACATTCCTGATCTCCAGGTTGTACTCCTTCCACTGGTAACCAGACTGTACTTCTTCTAAGTTCTTTGCTCCTAACCCTTATGAAATCTGACTAAAAGTAGCTATACCTAACCAAATCCATGTCATAATACTATACTGCATTGCTATGTTGTCTGCCAAATTATTTCATCTTTTGTATTTAAACTCAGCATCTCAGTAAGATTCTGGACGAGGACAAAGTGGAGGCAATGTATTCACCAGTATATAACACTATAGAGTCCTTATGACCTAATTAAATTAATGTTAATATTAGTTACTTTTATTACCACTACAAAAAAAAGACCCTCACAGAGCAACTGAATAAGACAGCATTTATTTTAACTCACAGTTATACAACATTTTGGTCCATACTTGGCTGCCCCCATACACATGTACAGAACCTTGTGGCAGTGGGAACGTTAGCCAGGAGGTAACTGGCCAGCTAGGAAGCAAGAAGAGAAGAATTGCTAGTGCTCAGATGGTTTTCCACTTCCCTTCTTCTTCCCATTTCCTCCTGTTCATACTGTCCATAGGATGATGGTCCTAGTCAGGAGTGTTTCTCAGGCAACCCCCCTCTCTAGGAAACACCTTCACAGCTACATGCAGAGGTGCACCTTACCTGTAAACTAGATGTTTCTGAATCCAGTCAACTTGAACATGATGATTCACTATAATGTTCCCCTCCTCCATTTCCTAATCCCTTCTCCTTTGTGTTTATATGCAGTGTTCACATGTACATATTTGCACGTTGTGAGTGTCTGTGCCTGCAGAGGTCAGAAGGATGTAGGATCCCAGGAATTTCAGTTATAGCCTGTTGTGAACTGCTTGATGTGGATGTTGAGAACCAAAGTTAGGTCTTCTGAAGGAGCAGCAAGTGCTTCTAACCACAGACACTGGTTTCCAAACTCATGTAACTTATTCCTAAATGAGAACAAATGTTTCAGGTTTGTCCAAGTGTGCACCTCCATTCTGAGATTTGGAATAGGGTCTAGGGATCTGAATTGGTGTCATTGTCTTTATACAACATATGCTCTACACACTGAGCCATCTCACTAACCCGCTTTATGGTTTCAAGCTGTATTTCCCTGATAATTAGTGATGTGCAAGTTTTATTATGGTTATTGTTTGTTTCATACACCTGTAGGCTATCTGTGTTGCTTTCTTTGGTAAATGTCTATTGATGCCACTTTCCTAAGTCCTAAACTCTTTTTTTGTTGTTTTATTTTCAATAACTTTATTTTGCCAGATTTCTTAAGTTAATGTTTATTTTTAATATTTTATTTATTTTGATTATATTCACCCCTCAGAAACCTCCCAGAACCCCTCCTCAACTTCATGTCCTAGGTTTTAAATAGCTGAGTCCAGTCACATGTGTATGTATGTTGAGGTAAGGCCCATGACCTTAATCCTTTGTCTCATATGGTTATTCCAGGTAAATATTAGTGATGTCTCCTGTATATTTATCGTACTAACTTATGTATTTATTATAATTTTTGATTAAGTCATTTATTTTAGAAAATGTGTTTTTGTCACACCCTCTTCCAATTACTGAGGTATAGACTTGATCAGGAAAAAGTTCTTACACTCTGGGTTATTTTAGTGAAGTAATATCAGTGATAATTTCTATACTGTAAAATCAGAAATTACAAAAAAAGAGTAATGTACCAATTGAAACATTATTTTAGTTGGAATTTTACTCATTTTATAGTTATTTTAAAAATGAGAGCCAAGTTTTTCTGTGACACATTCAGAACATCCAGCATTTCCTAGAACAAATAAAAAAGTTCCATGTAAAGCAAGAGAAATTAAAATTTTATAATTAGCTTTCCTCATTTTAAGTATTTAGCATATATTTTATATGCAGTAGGATAGTCTCTTTTGGATAGCAACTCCATTTTTATATTCTTGAAATACAAAAATAAGCATGAATGCATTCCATTTTTTTCTCTGTACATTACCAATAATGAATGGCAGTGGCAGAGATGAAATGATTTTGAGACATTATCTGTAATACTGCTGCTTCTCTTACCCACATTTCTCCCCATTTTTGATGCTTATATGGCTCTAAAGAGACTGTGTGTGAACGTACAGAGCTTTGTCAGAATTTATAAAGAATGATGATACCTTAGCCAAAGCTGAAAGGAAGACTGTGTTGTGTTTTTGTTTCCGTCTTTCTCCTCAACATCCAGAATGTGGTTCATAGAGACCAGACTCTCCCTACTGTCCTGTATCAGTCACTTTTGTCATCACAGAGATCAGATACCTGACCAAGGTATCCTAAGGAATGCTTTATTTTGGCTGACATTTTGATACAGTCCACCATGGCAAGGACGAGGTAGTATCTGGAGTGCATGCCGTCCACAGTTAGAATTCTATGCTATGGAATAATTGTTCCCATATTCACGTGGACTTTTCCACCTTAGTTAACTCAGTCTAGAGACTCCCACTCAGATATGACCAGAAGCTTGTTTGTGGGGATTTTATATCCGATTGAGATTGCAATCAAGATTAGCCAACATATCCCAACACTATTATTTGTATTTAATTCTAAGCAGAAGGATAAGAAGAAAGGATAAAATTGTCAGAGGCCATGAGCCCTTCCAGGAAAGCTGAATTTACAATCAGCGCACGGTTCTAGGTAGAAGCTAGGGAGGAGAGCAGAGGAAGGAACTGAAACCATGGCGAAGTCACAGCCATTTAAGAGCCTTCCTTGTAGGAGAGAAATTGACCTCTCTTGACTTCTTACATACTTTCCTATTCCAGTGTGTAGCGTGAATGTGAATTCTAATTGCTACTTAGTGTGGTAACAGCAGGAGAGGCAGTCCAGGGAAAGCACACAGCCCACCAGGAAAGGGAACCTGCTGTCTGAAAAATGCACACAGGAGATCTTGGGAAAGAAACACATACAGAGGGAGCTGCCTAAAGGCAGAACTGGCTGGTACTGCAGGGCTAACTCTGGCAGCAGATTGAGCCCATGGCCTGTGGAGTTTGTTGCAGAGAGGTAGTAAACAAGAAAACATTGCTGATGGTGTAGTGAAGGGCCTCAAATCCTCTGCCCATTTTGGGGGGAGCAAAGGGGTGCTCATAGTGAGCCTGAAGGCAGATTTCTGTGCTGCCTTTTTTAGAAGCCACATCAGCCATTAGAAAGTCCGTCCCCCCCCTTTCAAGGGAGGCAAGCAAGCAGCTTTTTCATGAATTCATGCCCCAAAATTTGGACACTAGATGTAGGACAAATTCTAATTGGTCTTAATAATAAAAACCTGTAGTCACATATCAGGGTAAAAGCTGAAAAATCAGAGAAGCACAGCAGCCAACCATTAGAAAGATTTCTTACCTGTAGGAATCCTCAGTCTGAAAGGGGACCCAAACTGCTCTCTCCACCCAGCCATATCACTTCCTGTTTCCCCCTCCCAAGTTCTGAGATTAAAGGTGTGTGCTACTACTGACTGGCCTCTAGTGACTAGTTCTTCACTCTGATCTCCAGGAAAGCTTTATTTGTGAGAGCACAAACAAAATATCACACCAGTGTCCTCTCTGACTCTCAATGACCACAAGTGCCTGAAAACCACTTTTCAAGGAAGGAAGATGAACCTTGTAGTATAGAGGAACAAGTATCAGATGAGAAGCCTGGTAAAAGGTTGGTATGACACAACTCCATCCTTCCTTTCTATTCACATTTGATTCCTGCACATAAACTACAGCTCTTACATCTTGGAAGGCACTTACATCTTGGAAGGTTCTTTCATTCTCTCTATGTGTAATAGAGGTCAGACTGGCGCCCTGTCTTCCATCAGATACATGCCAATGATCAGTATCTCTATTCAGAACATTTATTTAGGTTGGAAGTGATTTTCAGATTTGAGAACTAATAAAGTATGTGTGGGATTGAGTAATATAAAATAGACTATCAATTGGGAAAAGAAACCATTGCCTAAAAGTCTCTCTCTCTCTCTCTCTCTCTCTCTCTCTCTCTCTCTCTCTCTCTCTCTCACACACACACACACACACACACACACACACACACACACACACACACACCCCTTGTTCTTGTTTCTATGGCTGATGACAGGGTCGTGCTCATCACTATAATATCCCCTTCTGTCATCTTTCCACCATTCCCAGCATGAGAGATTGCAGCCCAGAACAGAGGATCTGTGTGAAGACAACTTTATTCTTGAAGGTTCTCAGTTTTCCTACTTGCACTGCCTTGCTTTGCCATTTCATTTGCATTGATTATTAAAGATGGCAATACCCAAACATGTCTGGTGACACACAATGATCGCATGTCGACAAAATCAGTCAGCCCCTCCAGCTACTAGACACATGTTGCCTGTGCTTATTGAATCAGCAGTGTAGACTAAGATGTCAAAACAGCAAAATGAATGTCTCAACTTACAATTTGTTTAAATCTCTGTCTAGAAGGATCACTTTTCCCTTTGGTGGTAGAGAACCCTTAGTTAGCAAATCCCATGATTGTGATGTTGAAAGCAAAAGTTCTAAGTTTGGATGGGTATCAGTTATATTAATGAGACAGGCCACTGCTGTTCCCACCCTATGGTTTTGACTATGAGACAGCAGTATCATATATTTTTAGGATATTAAAAGTTCATTTTCCTTCTCTATTATCACATCCCAACACAGGACATTGTTTGTTGCCCATATTGAACCACTCTGTCTTCTTTAGCCACTTAATTGCACTTTTAAGTCAGCTGGTGAGTGTGTGTGTGTGTGTGTGTGTGTGTGTGTGTGTGTGTGTACATTTATGAGAGTGTGGATGCTCATATATGTGCATAAATGTATGTGAATATGTGTTTAAAGACCAGAGGTAAACTGCTATCATTCCTCAGGATCTGTTCATCCAGTTTTCTTAGGACAGTCTCTCACAGGACCCGGGGCTCACTGATTGTTAGTCTGCAGTTGCATGGCAAGCGCTTTACCAACTGACATCTTTCAGCCATCCCCCTTTAAAATAATGTAGTTAGTAAGACCAGTTAATTTCAGAAAGGTGGGTTTATATTCATTTCTTTTGATTCAAAGATTTATTAAACATCGCTTTCCATAGGGTGCATAAGGTTGATGGCAATGTCATAGAATCTTCTGTTGGCAAAATGACTCTTAGCAGTAGTGTTAAGTAGAAATCTTTGAGGAAAGGCCATTGAATCTGAACGATGTTTATGTCAAACCTATCAGGTCATCCCAAACAAATCCTTCTCCATGGCTGGAGATACTGTGACAAAGAAATGATAAATGCGCATACTAACCTCTCTAATTTGATTATGACAAATGTGTGCCTGCATGAAAACATTGCATTCTACTCCATAGATGTATACCATTATCATGTGTCAATCAGGACAGACAAAGCATTCACATGAGGTTATTGTGTGTGATGGGTGACTGGCAGCAAGCATGCTGTCTGCACGATCTAGATAGCAAGGTACATTCAGTAATTCCTCATATCCTTCAGTGCATGTGTCTGGGTGGCACTATTTTTAGATGAATGGTAAACTTCTAGGAAGGAAATGTCTTCATTTTCTAGATTAAACAGCTTCTTTTCTTTCCTTGGCCTTGTATTTAATATTCATTAGTTTCTTTTTAGAGTTTGTTCTTGTGTCTATTTCTTTTGTATGTATTCTTTTAATAACAGCTTTCGACTGAACTTTTCCATCTGTCTTTGTGTGTTTGTGTGTTGCTGTGTGTTGTTGCCTGGGTTTTGGGAATGCTGTATAAGCACATCATTATTGAATCAAATTCTTGGCCCACATTTGACTTGATTTTTATCTATCATTCAAAACATTGGAGTTTTTTTTTTCTAGTGACTTATCAAATTGGACAATTATTTGTCTTTTTAATTTCCTATCTGGGCTTGATAAACTTTGGTTTCATCTCATGCTTCATTGTATCAACTTATTTTATGTAATATATTGAGCTGTACTATTGATTCACAACACACATGATCCAACAGCATTATCTTTCTGGGGTCTTTGATGGAACTGAATAGTAGATAGTTATAATTATAGTTTTCCTAAGTTATAATAAAAAATAAACTGGATATGAAACTTTAGACTCACAAAGATAGGATATATGATAGAGTATTTTCTTTAATTTTGTCAAATATAAACAGACTGGATATTTTAACTGATTCTTATTTGATAATTGTTTTTGTTGTATATAATTTTACTGTTAAAGTTAAAACCTTGTTTTTTGATTAGACGGAAAGCCGTACACTGTGAATGTGTGTTCCTCTCATTGGTTGATAATAAAGGCTGATTTGGCTTAAAACCAGGCAGAATAAGGCTGGGCAGAAAACCCAAATGGGGATACAGGGAGAAGAAGGGCAGAGTTGGGAGAGATGCCAGCCAGCCAGCTGCAGAGGAAGCAAGACATATAGAAATGAGGCGACAAGCCACAAACCACATGGCAAAGCATAGATTAGAAACATGGGTTAATTTAAAGGTAAGAGCTAGCTAATAATAAGACTGAGCCATCAGCCAAACATTTATAATTAATATAAGCATCTGAGTGATAATTTGGGAAGTGACTGATGGATATAATCAGGCATACAGGACAGAAAACTCCACCTCCATTTACATGAGGTGGTGCAATATTGCTAGAGAAATTAAGTCACTTGAGTGACCTTGAGGGTTTATAACCTTGCCCGGATTCCTGTTCTGCTCCACCCTCTGTATAAGAATGAAAATATGATCATCCAGCCCTTGCCCCTGATGCCATTCCAAAATCTCTTCCCTACCATTGTGGATGCAGACTATCTGGAGTCCTAAGCCCCAGTCAACCCATTCCTTCCCTGGTCACTTTTGTCATAATGTATTAGCACCGCAGCAGAAAGCTTTCTAATAAAATGGGCATATAAAGTAGGTAATGCAAATCAAACTGGTACTACCAATAAATCATAAAGAAATTCCTTTCAGATTATTGATAAATGCACCATTTTGCCATTTAGTAATGATGAAAGCAAATTTGCCTATTAATTAGATGGATAAGCATGTCTAGTCTTACATAAAGAATGAACTCTTGACTGAACCTTTGATTCTATACGACCTAGTTTTCACAACGGATCATTATTTTTATTTTATAATCATCCATACTGAGAATGCTGCTTCACATAAATCTAGGGAAAAATAGTAGAAGGACATTCAGAGTCATTTCAGAAAATGTTAGAGAATCCATCCTAACCCAGAGCCAGAGTTCATTCAATGTTACTGTTTTTCCCTTCCTTTCTAGGATACTGCAGTCAGCAACTCAAAAACATACAAATTTTTAAGGTCAATCAAATCTAATGATAGAGTAATTTGGTATTTTCCTATTGACAAATGTCAGTAGTAAAAATATTCAAAGTCTTTCTTTTCCATAATTAAACCATTATTCTTCTCTAACGGAAGACTTTACATGTGCAGTACAAACACTACAACCAAGACCACACAGTGCCTGACTCAGAGCCACATTGCTGCAGGCAGCATTCCTTGTCACTGTGAGTCGCAATGGCGGGCCCAGCACAGGGATGCTCATGTGGTGTCTTCTAAACCTAGATTGCAGTGAAGTCATGATGCACAACACAGGCAAACTCTGCTAGAAGCACCTGAGATTCATCACAGGTTTTAATTTTTATTGATTTTGGTCACTGCATGTTCAGAAATGCGTTAACTGTTGCTAAATTTTTCATGATACCCCACGTTCAGTTTAGAAACTCATGATTGATGATGAGCATTGGTTTTTCCTGTTCGGTTCTGGGCCAAATTCTGTGTGAAAGTCAACCATTAGCATCACAAAAGCAATGGCATTGTCACTTAAGCTGAAATTTAATTTTTAGAAGTCACAGTAAAAGGAAACTAGTAACACTAGTGTTAAAAAACATACTTTATTGCCATAATATTTATTAATAAACAAATCAAAGCAAAATTCCTGTTTTGTTGTTTTTTAAATTTTTTTTGTTTAAATTACTCAGTTAAGATAATTTTGTCCAGTCTCTGTTCTTGGGGGAATCTTTCCTCCACAAAGGTGAGCTGCATTGATTTGACCAGCATGCTTAAAAAATTTTAATTTTACATCCTATATACATACAGGAAAAAAGATTCTTAGGCTTTTGACTTTCCCATGCACCCATCAGAGTGTGGCTGCCTCTTCTTGTGTGATGCAGACACACATTGTTCTCCTGCTAAGCAACATTTCAAAACAGAGGAGAATCCATGACTTTGAGGCAGAGCAGGAAGCCCTGGTGGCTTGTGCTGCCTCAGTGGCCTATCCTCTTGTTATTTGGCAAGGTTGACCTTAGAAGAAGAAAGGACCTATGAGATATATCAGCTGGCTTTCAGATAGCTACAGCTTCTTTCAGTGTTTAAGCATTAGCGTCAGGGAAAAATAAATACAAATTATGGGGCACAGAGCATATACAAAGGTGTGTACTATGGAGATTATTTTGATTTTCTTAGTAATCAAGCAAGGATTTTTGAAGATGTGATTTCAAAAGTGTAGAATAATCTTCACTGAAGGATATGATGGGCAAAATTTACCCAAGAATGAAATGCTGATTTAGTATCTTGACATTGCATATATATGCACACGTATGTGTATGTGTAGTGCATATATGTACATATGTATGTATGTATGTGTGTATGTATGTGTTATTGACATTTTATCAGATGTTTTCCCTTTACACACATGCAGGGTTTTTTTTTAGTGCTTATTATCTCACTCTAAACTATTTCATAGCAAGATCTATAAGATTTATTATGTGGTAATATCACAGACTCTGTACTAATAGTGCTACCTACTATATCCAAAATTCATGCACAGCACTAGCTGTTGTGTGCTTTGAACTAGTTTCTCAACAAGAATTTGTTGTATGAATATATTGAAGATATCAGATTTATCTAACAAGAATTGTAACATGATTTCAGTTTTGGTAAAATTCAGTTCTTTTGTATTTTGAATAGTTTTTTATTAAATGCAAAATGTGTAAATAATTACTATTGAACCAAAGGAAAGCAAGGAATGTAAGCATCTCGTCCACACTTCCATTATCAATAACATAAATCATCAATCCTGGGGATTTACTATTTCTCCTTCAAGGGTATAATAAAGACCATTTCACATTTTTCAAACCTAATTCACCATATAATAAAGTCTTAGAAAATCATGATTGACTTGTGCAATTCCAAGTTTATTCTTCTTAAAGAATCTGTTAGTGAGATGATAATTTTATGTTGATAAAAAATGTTCTGTGTGAAAGTGTTTCATACCTTGTGAGTGATATTATGGGTAAGAATATAAACATGTAACATTTGTAAATTTATAATCCTGAAATTGAATGATACTTGATTTGGCTCTACAGTAGAACCAATTAGCCCATGTGAGAAAAAGCTATTTAATTTGTCTCAGTCACCTAGCAATTCCCATTGTCTATCCTCTTTATGTAAGCCAGCAAACAGCCAAAGTTTAAAATAGCAAACACCACACTTAGATTCATGCCACACTGCCGAGAATGAAGGAAAGAATTTATGGAGACCCTGCAGGTCATCCTGATCAGGCTTAGGCTTTCTCATTAGTGAAAAGCAATGCAAAGCAATAATTTCATGGATTATATTTCCTATCTTGTAATCCAAAATCTGACTATTTTTCCCTGTAGATTTCAGAGTATGCTAAATCTCTTTTGTTAGTAATTACTTTGACAGGCCACTATATCTGAACTAAAGAATAAGGGTATTAGTTAGTCAAATGACAAGCATTCTGGCAAGAGAACTTCTTGATATAGAATTGGGTTTTAATATAGATTATAACAGTTCATTTTCCTATGTATTTGAAAGAACGCATTACCAATTTTATTGTCTCTAATGGTTTGGATTTGGCCTTGCCAATTTCTTACCATGTCGGTCTCAAGTTATGCTTTCATTCTTACCACCTTTATGTGGTATATACATGTCTTGTTGTGCATGTTTCAAAATATTTACCTCAGTCTTTTCTCGGTGTCTTTATAGGAAAAGATGCACTGATATTTTGCACGTTTTTAACCATAATTCTAAATTTGGTCATTTTATTAAAGATTACATTAACTTTTTACATAATTATATTATTCAAGCCAAAGAAAATGTACATACTTGTTAGTTTTTAGTCTCCAGGCTTGATCTCATTGAGTGATGTTTACATTAGCATATATAAGTATACAATGGTTCATATTCATCACCTAGAAGACACATCTTTGGGCTTGTACGGCAGGACATTTCCAGGGAGATTTAATTGAGGTGTGAGGGGGAGTCTGGCCTTCAGTGTGGGCAGCAAGGAAGTGGAGTCCTACACTGAATATATGACTGAAAAATAGGAGGGGCTAGCTGATCAACAGTACTCACCTCTGCTTGTGCACTACACATGACCAGACATTTCATGTTACTGTTGTTATAACTATCGCTGCCCAGGATGTCTTTGCTCCCCACGTGATGTCTGTACCTTTAATCTGTGAGTTTAGGGCCTGTCATGAGCTGCCATGTAGCAACTGGTAACAGAAACCAGGTCCCTTGGGATAGCAGCAAGTACCCCTAACCACTGAGACATCCTTTCAGTACCCTTATTATTAAATTTAAAGTACTGCATACAAATATTGTGTGGCCAGATTAGTTTAATATATTCATTATAGGCATTAAAAACTTTAAAGACAATTCTGAAAATGACTTTCAAATTGTGCAACAGTGACTTTTTAGAGTATTGCAAAATTAATTTAGAAAACCATCTTTGTTTCATTTTTTATTTGTTATTATATGTGATGTGTGTTTGTGCCTATGTGTACATGTCCATGCATGGTCAAATGTGTACATATGTGCATCTCGCATGCATGTTCATGTCAATGAACAACTTTATGGAGTCCCTTCTTCCTTTCTACCTTACTGGGTTCTGAGGATTTAACTGTAGAAAGCCAGGTTCATTGAGTAAGCATCTTTAACTGATGAGCCATCTCATTAGCTCCATATTTATTTTTTTTTAATTTAAGAAAACAGAGAATACAGTAATCACATAAAGTAATTGTGTGAAAATTTCTATTCAGTTTTACATAAACACACACACATTCACAGCTTCTTGGCCCTATTACTACTTTATGTCATCCATTTAAGAGCCTACTGATCTCTGAGAAGACTGAGTTTATTTCTTTATAAAGATGCAAGGGATTATAACAGATATTATTTGCATCCCATCATGGTCCTTGCTCCCCTATTACCACTCTGAGGTGTCAACACATCCTTTCTTTGCAATTAGGACATTGACTTTTTTGGTACTCAGCAACTTACTATCATGACAAGGGATTTAGAGGAATTTCTTGACATCTCTTGCTTAAGGCTAATGTTTTACTTAATGATGTATTCTTTTTGTTACTAGTCACTGCTAGGCATCAAAGAAGTGTATTGAAGCAGAGAAAAACTAAAAGAGAGATGAGGCATTCTATTTCTTTGATACTCTGGTGCTGGTATTTCTTGCTAATTTTAATGATTCTCCATGTGTTAAAATGATGTTGTAAGAACAAGTTTGATAATCGACTAGTGCAACAGGTTAACAAGCCATTATGTCATTTTGAATTGTGAAGACTGGAAGGTTTAGCAGGGTAACAGTGCAAGGAGAGCCTCCTGGTTACAGTGAGCTGTTCATAGAGATGTGTGCAGACAAACCTTTATCCAGACACAGGCCCCTGAAGGAATGGAGATGGAGTCTCAATCCCAGGTCTGGCAGGAAAGGTTGACATGAGGCCATTTGTTCCTCTCACACACCTTAGGTAGAATGATGGACAGAGTGAAATCTCATGGCTTAGCTCTGTTCCTCTAGGACTTTTTGTGGAGAGAGATGATGCCTTCTGGAAAATATGGCAGAACCACCACTATTTTCTGCTTTTGGAAAAGTGGCCATCAGGGTGGGTGCTTGAAAACAAAACAACCACAGAATCAAGCAGGGTAAAGTAGTGTATGTGCCTTTGAAATTTTAAAACTTCACTGATACTCATTCCCTGTTCTACCACCCCTCTACCTCTGTAAAATTGATTGGATAATAATTAAATCTAAACCTCCTAAAGCTCAGATGTTGGGGGGTGCTTATATGACTAAAGAAGGTTTGATGTTTCTTATGATCCACTGGTGCTTATTTTATTCATATCCTTAAGTGATATTTGAAGGGGAAGTAAATCGTTTTATTTTCCAAATTAAAGAATTGCATTTTGCTTTCATTAAGGCACCCTAGGCTTTGCTTTATTGCGTCATTAATTAGCACTTGAATGGTCAAAGGGACTTATTTGCTAAGCATGTGTCTTGCAACACACTAGAGGCATATATTAATGAAAGGCTAAAACACACCCAGGAGTCTCTTATTGCCATATTAAAACATTTATAAATGGGATTTTAATTTAAAGTGCTGCTAAAATGAAAATGAAATGTTGTATTGATTTGCAGGCCAGATGCTTTTAGGAAATGCAGTGTGTGTATTATTCCCTCTTCAGATTATTACTTCCAAACTGACCTGGACATCTTCAAGTATGATTCTCTGAAGCCCAAATATAGCCCATAAAGCAATTAGTCAGCATCTCAGGACGCCTGCAGGGTTGCTTCTGGGCACTAGGTGGCAGCAGTTTCCAAGAACTGTGCTGTTACATCAAGGCTGTGCTTTCATTCTTGTAAACTCATCAGAGAGTTGATTGTTAAAGCTAAGATCATCCATTTTACTCACATGTGAGGACTTTCACTTAAATATAAACTCCATATTTTATTTTGTATGAATTCACCAGGAATTTATTTGCTAATACAATAGCAAAAATAAGGTTTTATTGTTATTAATTTTAATTGCATTATTTCCTTTGATGTATTCAATTTTATTTAAGCTTTATGTTTTACTTTAACACAATGGATGAAAAGATATTTGAATAGTGTGATTCAAATGGGCAGGACAGGGAAGGAAGCCCCATTTTTATTTGAAGATTAAGATAGTCATGTGATGTGTTGCACTATGTTATAAAAGTGATCAGTTTCTGATAAGGAGAACATGGCTTCTAAGATCAGCAGCAAAGTATTACTTTTTGTTTGCTTTTTGAAGCAGGGTTTTTCTGTGTAACAGTCCTGGCTTCCTGGAACTTGATCTGTAGAACAGATTGACCTCAAACTCAGAGACCCCTGTCTCTGCCTCCCAGGTGCTGGGATTAACGGTGAGTGCCACCACTTCCCAATTTAAAGTGCTATGTTTTGGTTTTTGATTTCAAGGAAGAAACCTACAAAATATTTGGGAAATGCAATGTTTTTCAAAACTCGAATTTATAGGTAAGCTTATTGGCACATTCCTATAATTCTAGCATTAGGGAGAGTGAGGTTGTCAGGCTCTGGGGTCGAGGCTATTCTGTGCTATAACAAGTATATTCTTGTTTTCTTTTTACTGAAATATTCCTCAAAACATTCAACAGGTCTACACTCAGTGAATCTTCAGACATAGTTTCATTTTGCTTTGTTTCCTGAACATGCTATATAACAAAACATTTCTGTGTAAGAAAACCATGAAACGGGTACAGCAGGACAGTGCTGAGAAAAATCTAAATTCTAGAGTAGAGAGCATAAGGAATTAAACAGTTTGTTATTTCTAGCTTCATTATCATTGGCCTTTTTGGAGAACAAACAAATTACAGTTGGTTTGCATATGTTGTTCATTGTAAGAGACTAAATCTCCCCTGTCCTATTTAGCACAAAGCCTATGTGTTCTCTTTGAAACTTGTCATCAGCAAAGAGACATATGTGAGCATGTTAGTGAGGGAGTTTTCAGGGTTGTTTAACCGTGGAGGGAAATCCCATCCTGAATGTGGGTACCATATGTGTTGGAATCACATACTGAGTAAAAAAGGAAGAGGAAAAGCCAGAGAGCGTTAGCAGGAGTCTGTCTGCTTCCTGACTGCAGCTGTAATGTCGACATTCACCCCAGACTCTGCTGAGGTGTCTTCTTTGTCATGATGGACTATTCCTAAGCTAAGTCACATAGACTCTTTCTTCAATAAATTGGCTTGGTTTGGTATTTTGTTACAACAATAGCAAAGTAACTAATACTTGAGCTCTTACAATGAGGATGAGTGGGGTTTTCTCATGACTACCAATATGATATATGTCAATGAGACCTGAAATGTCACAGGAAGGGAAGAAAGGGACACTACTCCACTGGGCATTTCCATGGCCCCAGGGATGTCATGCCTTGTGTCCCTGGCTGTTGTTGTGGGTTCTGAAACATCCCATCCATTGAGGATCTGTGGCTAGAGTTTTCCTACCTGGCCCACAGTCAGGACAAATCTCTCTCACCTGCCAGACCCATAGATGCTCAGAAACAACCAAGTAAACATCCAGAGACTTATATTACTTAAAAACTGTATGGCTGTGGCAGGCTCCTTGCTATCTAGTTCTTATACCGTAAATTAACCCATTTCTGTTAGTCTATAAGTTGCCACATGGCTCATGGGTTACTAGTACCTTACATCTTGCTTGTCATGGCTGCGGCTGGTAGTGTCTCTCTCTGCCTCAGCCTTCCACTTCCCAGAATTCTCTTCTCTGCTTGTCTCGCCTATACTTCCTGCCTGGCTACTGGCCAATCAGCATTTTATTTACACAGAGTGATATCCACAGCACTTCCCCTTTTCTTTCTTTTTTTTTTTTAAAGGAAGGTTTTAACTTTTACATAGTAAAATTACATATAATAAAACAATTATTAAGCAAGAATTACAGTTACAATATTGAGGAAGATATCCTATCTATCTTATATTTGTGAGTCTAATGTTTCATATCTAACTTATCTTTTATTATAACTAAGGAAATTTGTAACTATCTAGCTTCAACTACATCAAAGACCTCAGAAGGATATAATATTACCTTAGAACTGGGAGAAGGATACAAGCAACTTTTGGGAGTATTGTAGGTTAGACAGAGACCCTGAAAAAAAGAGAGAGAGAAACAAAGGAAGTAGCTCTCTTACAGAGAGGAAAGACAGAGCAGCAGTGAAGGGTAAGGTTTTCAGCTCTCAGCAATTGCTCTGACCTCTTGGCTTTTAACTCTGCAATTGGCTCTGTGTTCCTTATTTAACAAAATGGTTACATCTACAAGGATCCAATGCTCTGATTCCAGAGCTGAACTCTGATCACCTTGTTCAGTTAGTATCAGTTTTCTGTGCAATACACCCTACTTCTCCATGTAAAATATCATATAAGGTCTTCTCCTAGTTTTATATACATGACTTAAAGATAGAGTCACAAAAGGAAGTTTAGATCAGCCAGTGAGCACTATAAAAGAGGAAATAAAATGAAAGAAAAATGTAGACTATATTAAAAAAGAATGTTGATAAATTATGTGAAAACGATGTTCATCATAAATTATACCATTGAAGCCAGTGGTAGGGATGATAGCACAATCCTTTAATCCTAGCACTTAGAAAGCAGAAGCAGGCAGACCTCCGAGTTTGAGGTCAGCCTAGTCTACAAAGCGAGTTTCAGGACATGCAGGGCTACACAGAGAAATTTTGTCTAAAACAAAACAAAACAAAACAAAAAAACCAACCAAAAAAAACAAAACAAACAAACAAAAGAAAAACATAAAAGAGTGATGTCCACAAATTATATAAATGAGGCTAGTTATAAAAAGTGCAAACTATATACGTTAAACTGTATATGGTCAAATATTTAGTTTTAGTTGAAAATGAAATGATTAATTGTCTTTTCCATATGTCTGAAGTTCATGATCAAACCCTCATCAGTTTCTATACTTGTCTAATGTACCTTGTCAATACAGATTGACAAGATATTTCACTGAATGATTATTTAGTAGTTTTATACATCTCATCTGGCTCATGACCATCATATTTAACTATATCTTTAGCCACTTATGAAATAGTATAGATCCATTGCTGTTTAACTACAGCAGTGATCCTGTCTGTAGATAATCCTCTTGACAGAGAACTGTGCTATGACTGACAGCCAGTGATGGTGAAAGTTTCTCCTGATACTAAGTGTGGCTAACACCTTTCACATTTTCTTTACTTTCCCTTGCTACATGTCAAAACTATAAGTAGCCTCCATACTGGATGAGATTTGACTTGATGAAATAATAGTAATTGTCTGCCTAGTTATGACTGTGTTACACACACACACACACACACACACACACACACACACACACACACAGGAATGCACAGACACACATGCAGGCACACACATGAACACTTTTCAAACCGAGTGTGTATATTACAGAATCACCTAGATGCTGACCATCCTATCATTTGCTTTAGATTGTGTTACAACAATGTTCGTTTGTGACATGTGAAATCTTCCATTGTTGATTTTGTTTTTGTTTTTTTAAACAACAGTTAGCATATGAGATATGGTGAAACATCTACTGAATTATCAAATAATTCAATAAAATTGCTCATGAAAAAAATTCTGCAAGTATACAACACAAAAATGGCAAAGAAAATTTCCATGATCAGTCTTATCTCTATTGAGTGCCAACAGCTAGAAAACAGTTAATAATGGTTTGTGGAACATATATACCAGTAAGCCTTTAGGGAAAGTAAGGGTGTGAAACCTCAGATTTATAAATGCACATTTAAAAACAGCTTTTGCAGTTTCACTAAATGGGTAGAGGCATATAACTGGCCTTAATTGTTTCATTTCAGAGAGGAAAAACACCTCCCTTCAAGGATATGGACAGATCTCAGAATTTAAAAACAAAACAAAACAAAACAAAAAAAACAAAAAACTAAATTTTTGGGAGTTGGTGTTGTGATGGAAAAGACACCTAGTGTTACTTTGGTAAATATGGTGGTGATGCCCGCCAATGTAATTTTTTTTTTCATTATTTTGCTAGGTTAGTGTATAGTAATTAGGGTTTAGTACTTTATAGAAATTTTATTATGCATTTTTTGCCAACTGTATTTATCATTTAATAACGCAAAGAAGTATTTGTTTCAGCTCATTTTTAAAATTTTTTAATTTATTTTTTACTTTTTTATTATTATGTGTTTTAATTTTATACATCAGTTCCCCTGTCTTCCCCCCTCCTGCACCCAGCCCCACCTTCCCCCCAGCCCCTCCCCTCCATTCCCATGTCCTCCAGGACCAAGAAACCCCTGGGGATTCATTTAAACCTGGTGGATTCAGTACAGGCAGGTCCTGTCCCCTCCTTCCAGTCTGAGCATGTGTCCCTGTTGTAAGCTCAGGGTTCCAAATAGCCAGCTCATGCACCAAGGACAGGTCCTGGTCCCACAACCTGGGCGCCTCCCAAACAGATTAAGCTATTCAATTGTCTCACTTATCCAGAGGGCCCGATCTAGCTGGGGGCTCCACAGCCGTTGGTTCATAATTCATGTGCTTTCTTTCGATTGGCTATTTGTCCCTGTGCTTTTTGCAATCTTGGATTCAACAATTCACGCTCTTGCAGTCCCTCCTCTTTCTAGACAGCTGGACACCTGGAGCTCCACCTGGGGCCTGGCTGAGGATCTCTGCATCCACTTCCATCAGTTATTGGATGAGAGTTCCAAGACGACTGTGTATATATCATTTAATAACGCAAAGAAGTATTTGTTTCAGCTCATTTTTGTCATACTTGAGTACAGAGATTGCAGATAAAGTCCAGGTTACACCGCCACCCAGAGGTTTGGATTTGCAGGAACCATTTCATGCTCAGAATGTTCCAGATGCAACCACAGCGTGGCGCTGCGCTGTAGAAGAGTCAGCTCCAGCACACTGAGGCAGTTTGCTAAGGATTGAACATTTTAAACATTTGAATTAGCAGAGAGGCGGCGCACGAAAGCTCTCTTAGGCTTAAGAGGGGAGATCTGCATTTCCAATGAAGGAAGGCTTTTAAAAATGTGTTTCCTGCCATGAAATGAGCTAGCACAGTTTCAGACTAGCAGATGCAGATGTCCAGATGCCCAGATGTTTTGCTTTCAAGTCTCTGAAGTCTTCTCGGTGTACTTCTTGAAACTGAACTTTGAGCCTCTGTATAGTCACATGTTCTCTTTATTTTAAAACATGCACAAAAATGTGTCGTTTTAAAACTATAGAATAAGGAACACTGCTATAAGGTACAGTGAAATAGAAAAACCCAAGATATTTATAAAGCATTTCAGCACTCTTGCAAACCTGTGATCTGATTACAGCCCAAGAGCCTCTCTGCTTTCTAAATGTGGAAACAAAGACTCAGAGAGCCTAAGTCTCTGCTGGGATGTAACTGCACGTTAGACTTGCTATTCACACCTAACACCTCTGCAGCTAGGCTAATCCCAGCGTGGGTTCATGTGTTGACTGTTGTTTGCTTTGTGCATTAGGTCTTTTATGAGTATTATCCTTGAGGTCTGAGGATGGGTAGTTAGGAGGGAGGAAGGGAGGACAGGGAGTGGGAACGTGATGCCATTCTATATCAACTAAAAATATTAAAGAATAAAATAACCCCTGAAAATAAACTTCATCCAAGTTGGTCCATTAAAAAAAATAAATGAAAATGTTATCCACTATTCCACAACTTTTTGTTCTGTCTGCATCCCCATTTTCTACCAGCACTAATGTGCTGTTTAGCAACAGGTAGAGATGGGGCTTTCTACCTGCCTCCAGTGCTTTATCACGGATTGCATAATTTGTCAAAGTTAGCATTAATTTCAACAACAACAACAACAATAAGAAATGTTTGAAAAGCCAGAGGCCTCATTTTTTATTCCTCTCTCCCAGCTTCCAGGAGTCAATCACTAACAACTAAGGAAATATTGACATTTGAGTTGGTATTAGAAACATAAAGCCTAAGTGAAGTGTAAACTTCACAGTTCTCACGTATGCTTTGTTAAAATTGCTTGTGTGTGGTTTAACCCAAAATGTGCTATAGCTCGTGTCTTCTCAGAATTGAAGCAACTGTTCCAACCTTTATTCTGTAGACTTGAAAACAAAACAAAAGGTCTCTTTAAGTTTGTGGAGGTCAGGGTATTTTGTGTGTGTGTGTGTGTGTGTGTGTGTGTGTGTGTGTGTGTGTGTGTGTGTGTGTGTTTGTGTGTTTTGCTTCTTTTAGTTACTTCTTGAATATGAAAAGATTTTTATATTCATAAAACAGAGTTTATATATGCATGCTTGCTTATATTACTGTGCTTTTCTAGGTCCAAGTAACTCATCCTCCTTCCTTTGGATTATGCTGAGGCACCTGTTAATGGCCAGATGAGAGCACCCTTACTTCTCAGAAGCTCTGAGAGGATCCCTGTACCATTGGAGTTTTCATTAGCTCTTGACTGGCTGCTGGAATTTGGGCTGTGGTGTTGCTCTGCAGAAGCATTCATGCATCAGACTGCCAAGTCACAAATGCCTTTCTAGACATGACAGCAAGAACCTCAAGACCTCACAAAAGCAAAGCACATTCTCTGAACAGAGCCAGATTATTTCAGCATGTGGCTAGCGCCAGTTTTTGTTTAGTTCTCTACAAAGCAAGAGCCACGAGGGTCTGAATTAGACTGGCCTTAATGTGGTTTGCAAGTCAGGGATGGGTGTGGTGTGCAGGTCAGGGGTGGATGTAGTTTGCAGGTCAGGGCTGGGTGAGAACCAACTAGGTTTGACAAGTGTTGGCTAGAATGGAAGATGTTTTTGAAAAGATGCCAAGTACTGATATTATTCAAGTTTCTCCAGTTGTCTGTACTTTTGGTGAAAGTAAGAAAGTTTGGATTATAAATTATGTACTTTATTTAGAAAATAAATAAGTATAAAAGTAGAACTCTGTGGAAGACCTAAATAAGTCAGCATTGATAATATCTTCTCCATATTTGTGTTCTATTCATGAGTGTGAAAATTTTAATGAGACAATAATATTTAGCTCTGTGTTTGTGGATTTCTCCAAGATGTATTTGTAACTTGGAAGCTTGAAATCTATCATACATCATGTTTATATCATAAATATCTCATTATGTCATTCTCTATATGTTGCTCCATATTGATATGCAGATATGCAGCTCATATTCATCTAGTTTATAAACTCAATGGTGTGTGTGGGACAAAGGATCCTGACTACATGAAATGAAGGACTTTTGCAGCTGCATTGCAGTTCACTGTGAATCTCACAAGGATCAATGTTGTTTGACAGTGTCCTCCCAACTAGTTGTTACCGTGACATACGTCAGAGTGTCAGATACTCAGTGCCCAGTATTTCCATTCATATGAAACATTTTTTATTGAAAGTAGATTTTTTTCATATAATACATTCTGATCATGGTTCCCCATCCCTGAGTTCCTTTCACACCTTCTCCACATCACCACTCACCTAAATCCACATTCTAACTCTTCCTCATTAGAAAACAGACATCTAAAAGAAAAAATAATAAGAGAAAGTTAATAGAAGATAAAACAAACCTTAATAGGAAAAAAAGAAACACACAGGAAAACAAAGGGCCAAAGAAAAAGCACAAGGAACATATATAGATGCAGAGACACACACATTGCCAAACACAGAAAGTCCATAAAAAAACACAAAACCAGAAACAGTAATATATAAGCAAAAGACATATAGGAAAACTGCCCATACCAAGGATTGCAAGACAAAAAACCAAAAATAGCACTGAGTTCCTTCTGTGCTGACCATCTACTGCTGGCCATGGCCTTCAGAGTGGTTTTTATACCCAGTGAGAGTCCATTGGAGGAAACTAGTTTTTCATTTGAGTGGTTATCACTTGGAGATAGCTTCTCTTTTAGAGCTGTAAGCTTGTGTCCACTTCCACTCTCAGCACTGGGATCCCATCAGTTCCAGACATATGCAGGCCCTGTTTTGTCCAGTTATGGGTCTCTGTATTTCTTCCCATCGACTACTGGAGGAAGCTTCTTTGATAACTGCTGAGTGAGATGCTGATCTGAGAATAGCAGAATGTCCATAAGGATTCATTTTGTTGCTAGATTCCTTTAGAAGAACAGTAATATTTAGTTTTACCCTTGGTCCCTAGCCCGTCTATTCTTAGGTTCTTGGCCACATGAGCATTGTTGGAGATGAGCTCCACATCATGTAGTGAGTATTAATCCAGTCAGCTATTGGTTGGTTATACCCACAAGCTTTGTGCTACTATTATGCTAGTGTATCTCACATGTGGGTCACCATTGTAAATGGAAGCCAGATTGGTGTTTACCTTTCTCCTTGAGTAGTGTGTAGAGTATCTTCCAGTATTATGAATACTAGTTGGTAGGGATGAAGTCTCTAGGTAGGCACCAGCTTGACTTCTCCATGTTAAATGAGTTCTATGGGTGTTGTCCTCCCCAATAGAGCCTTGCCATCAGTTTATGCAGAACGACCAACAGCCTTGGCAATAGCATGGGTTGTTTGGTGTGACCCTTTTGACCAACAACTCAATGAGATTTAACTCATTCCTAGAACCGGAGTCTTCATTTGGTGATGAGAGATGTCCAGCTGTGGCTCCATTTCCCCCATTATTAGGCAATTCCATACAGATCACATTAATATACGTATATATTTTAGGAAGCTTCTACTATATTAGGTTTCATACAACTCATCAAATGGCCATTAATTTTGTTTCTCCTCATGCTCCCTCTGTTATCATCTTCCCTTCCCTTCCCTGTTTGATCCCTTGTTCCAGTCCTGTACCACCCACCCATGACAATCTATTCCTCCTCCACAGGATGATCCAGTCATCTCCCCAGTTCCTTCCTTTGTATCTAACCCCTTTTGTGGAATTTAGCTTGCTTGTCAAAGAAATTACAGTTAACACCCATATATAAGTAAGTACATGCAATATTTGTCATTTTGGATGTGTTTTATCTCACTCAGGATGACTTTTTTTAGGTCCATCCATTTACCTGTGAATTTCATGATTGCATTTTTTAACAGCTGGGTAATATTCCATTGTGTGAAATGTACCACATTTTCTTTTTCAACTCATCCCTTGACAGCAATCTGGTCTGTTTCCAGTTTCTGGTGATTCTGAATAGAGCAGCAATGAATGTGGTTGAGTAAGTGTCTCTGAAATAAGATGTACAGACTTTTGGGCATATGCCAAAGCACGATAGAGCTGGATCTTGGGGGAGATTTATTCCCAGTTTCACAACTGACACACTGGTTTTCACAGTGGGTGGCAATGGCTGAGTGATGCGCTCAGTCCACATCCTCACAGGCATAAGCTGTCGTATGTATTTGCTTTATTGATCTTGGGCATCCCGACTACTTTAAGATAAAATCCCAAAGTCATTTTATTTGCATTTCCTTGCCTAAGAATGTGGACCCTTTCTTTAGTTATTTCTATCCATTTGAGTTTCCTCTTTTGAGAATACTATTTCAATTGTTTCCCATTGTTCAACTGGGTTTTTTTTCATAATGTCCGGATTTTGAGTTCTTTATATATTTTAGATATTAGCTCTCTATCAGATGTGTAGTTGAGAAAAATCTTTTTCTATTGTGTAGCCTGCCATTTTGTCCAAATGATACAGAAACTTTTCAGTTCATGAGGTTCCATTAATTGTTTCTCTTAGTGCCTGTGCTAATGGTGTTCAGGTCAGGAAGTTGTCTCCTTTGCTAATGAATTGAAGACTATTTCCCATTTTATTCTTCTGTAAGATTCAGTGTATCTGGCCTTATGCTGAGGGTTTTGATCCATTGGAGTTGAATTTTTATAGGATGTTATGTGTGGATCTGTTTTCATTCATAGTGGCCATTCCATTTGACCAGCTCCATTTGTTGAGGATGCTGTCTTTTTCCCAGTATGTATGTATGTATGTATGTATGTATGACTTCTTTATTTAAAAACAAATCAGATGTCTATAGGTGTGTAGATTTATGTATAAATATTCAACTCAATTCCACTAACAACATTTATGGTGGGTTTTTTGGTGCCAATACCCTGCTATTTTTATTATTATAACTCTATAAAACAATTTTAGATTAGGATGGTGATACTTTCAGCAATTCTTTTATTATTTAAGTTGCTTTAGCTACTCTAGGTTCATATGAACCTAAAAATTGTCCTTTCAAATTTTATGAAGAATTGCATTGGAATTTCGATGGAGATTGCACAGAATCTGCAAATTGCTTTTGGTAGGATGGCCATTTTTACTATGTTAATCCTACGAATGCATGAACATGGGAGACATTTTCATCTTCTGATGTCTTCTTGCATTTATTTCTTCAATATCTTAAAGTTTTTATCATGCAAGTTTTTAACCTGCTTGGTTAGAGTTATCCCAAGGTATTTTATGTTTCCTGAGGCTATTGTGAATGATATTATATTCCTGATTTCTTTCTCAGTGCATTTGTAATTTGTATATAAGAAGGATCCTGATTTTTGTGTTAATTTTGTTCAAGATTTCAAGAATAATGCAAAGGAGATTCCTCTTTAGCTTTTCCTGCCTTGGCTTTCTTTTTCATTATCTCACTCCTCCCTTCTACTACCTCTACTTTCTTTAACATATAATAATATGCTAGTTGAATTCTTACATAATGTTGTCAAGATGAAAAGGAATATTATATGTTACACATTTCTAGGGAGGCTTACCTAGCTAAATAATGTCATAAAATGAGTCTTTTCATTCTTAGAATTCAGGGAAGTGATCAATGAAGCCTAAGTCAGCCACAAAGGCTTCATTCAATAAATACTTAATGATGATTTGCTGTGTGTAGTTTTTGCCTATTGATGGTACTGCCTCCCAGCATGAACCCTTCTGCTATAGTAAGCTCTTCTTGGGCAAGGACTATTCCTCTTATTCAAATATGTATGTATGCTTAAAATATATAAATATGCTTCACTTTGGACATGCAGGGTGGGTATTGGATATATTTAGTGAATGAATACATCAATCAATGACTGTCAGGGAACTGTAGGGCATGCTTCTTTCTTTCAGTGGAACAAAACTCGAATGGAAGACTTCACACTGAAAGTGAGAACCTTGGTTTCACAGTTGGAACGCTTTTACTCTACTGGAATCATTCATTGCTTTCTCCATTCTCTCTGCTTTAATAAAGGATGGATTCTGCAGCTCTGAAATCAAGGGGAGGAGAATTTACTATTTAGTCCTATATCTTTCTTCATCTCAACAGCCAGCTGTTTTCTGGATCATACTGTATTACCATTTTTATTTACAGTATGTCTTTGCAAGGAAAAATATTAGAACTGAGTAGTTGGTGTGCAGCAACAGGTATTTCAGAGCTCCCTGGAAGATATCTTCTGAAAGTAGATACCTAGAAATGTGAGTTTCAGAAGCCCCACCTCTTATATCTGAAGAACATATGCCCCCCAAATGCCCTATTTTGATAAAATGGAAAGGGATTGGTCTTGAGATTAGAGAACATAGCACTGTATTTCCACTTGGTAGGACTATAGCCATGGTGAATAAAGTATTTTAGATGTGTTTCTGTAAAATCTTGCCTCCATAAGTGAGGTGGTATAAGAATTAATGAGAGGCAAAGTGTTGAGTTTCTATATGCTGAAAATATCTTTCCCCAACTATCAGTGATTTTTGTCTTAAGTCTTTTATACAATGTGGGTAGTGATTCAGACTGAACTATTTTATGGGTATTAATTTTGAATTTTAATTTGATACTTTTATAGGAAACTTCACCTCATATTTGTATGCTATTTTATTTTGTATTTTCCTCCAAACACAGTGTATAATATCAGTTATGAATATATCATTCTGTCTTTTAGCAAATATATAAACTTTTTAAATAAGTAAACTAAAAAAGACATTTTCATATAATCTCACAGGAATGCCACCCCCTCCACCAATGTCACAAAATTCAAAGAATTAGATAGGAACAGCATTTTCGGAACACTTCTTACACCATTTGCTGTAGTATCTCAGAGGTTGGCAGAAATGTCCTATTATGCCTGTAGATGGCATCCTTGCACCAGATAGAATGAGTCAATAATTATGCAAAACTTTCCCACTTACTGTCAAGTGCATGCTTAAGAATCTGTGATATTGATTTTTTGCAACTGGGAACTGATAACCTATTTTTAGAGAAAAATGTGGAATATTAAGTATTACCTGATGGGTTCTAAGGTAATTGTGTCTGCTTATGACACAATACTTCAGAGGAGAAAAGGAAAAGGTAAAACAAGTACCTTAGTAATTTAGCTAGTCATGCCTTACAAGTTAGCCTTATCTAACTAAACAACCTATAGTACACATGGGAGCTGTTGGTTTGGGTTTCTAAATTACAGTTCCTAGGGGGATTCTTGGAGGCAAACATGAATTCTTTCCTTGTCAGAACTGTGAATTGTTTGTTCAGTGCTGTGTAAAGGCCTGCAAATGTCAATGATGGCCCACACAGTGCACATGATCCTTCAGCAAGTACTGCATCCACCTTCCTGATAATAACAAATGCTGCTGAGTCCGATGCCTTTCTACTTACCATGAACAAAAATCACTATATATGCGACATTATTAAAGTATCTTGATAAAGTAATTAGTTCATAAATTTGATCAAAGATACTGTTAGGTAAGGATTTCACTTTGCAAATTATTATAAAATAAGCTTTTTTGTGTAAAGATACCATGCATTGCCTTTTTTTTTTTTTTTTTTTGGCTTTGGTATTGTATTTAGTTACCTTTTCTTTATTATAACTAGGTCACTGAGATCATTAACTTGGAGCAATTATTTGGCTCAGAGTTTTAAAAATTCCAGTCCATGATAGCTTTCCTGACTAGCTCTGGGTCATGCTGAAGCATCATGTGGAAGGTGTGGTGGAGTTAAGCCTCCTACTTGAGGGCCATGAGGCAAAATAAGTGAAAGAGACAGGAAGCCAGCAGTCTCCTTCAAAGGCACAACCACAAAGAGCTAAGGACCTTCCAGTAGGCCTTGTTAGATGGAGGGCCAACCACCTACCTGCATTACCAAACTGGAGGTCCACTTTTCAACATGTGACCTCTTAGGGGAGATTCAATATCTGAACTTGAGACTTGCACAGTGCAACCAAAACTCAAATACAGTGTCCATCTAAGTTAAGACAGATGAAGGAAAAGTATTACTAAAATCATTTTGGCATTTTAGCACTGGCAAGTTTATGTTAGGCCCTGTAGATAGCATATGGGAAGGATGTAAACTCGGCCCTTGATAGGCAATCTTTATATATAGGGAATGGGAATGTGAAATGTATAATAAGATAAAGTAGCAAGCATCAAAGCTATCCATATCTATATCTATACCTATATGCCTATCAATGATATTACTAATGAGTGGTTCACAAACAAATCAAAACCAAGTTTGTTTGAATGAACTGAGTCAGGCCTTAAGTGTTAGAACTCAGTCTTTCTTTTTATATTAAGGAATTTTTTTGTTCATTTTACATGCCAACCACAGATCCCCTTCTTCCCTCCCCCTTCCCTTCCATCCTTTCCCCCAGCCCCATATCCCCCTTCCCTTCTCCAACAAGGTAAGGCCTCCCATGGCGTATCAGCAGAGCCTGGTACATTCAATAGAGGCAGGTCCAAGCCCTTCCCCCTCCATTAAGGCTGTGCAAAGTGTCCCATCATAGGTAGACTGCTGACCTCAGCTTAGACTACTAGCAATAGTGGAGAGGGTGTCTGAGCTGTCTTACCCAGTAATCAGATCAGTGAATACCCTAACTGTCAAGCTCAACCAGTAACTGATGGAAGCAGATGCAGAGATCCACAGCCAAGTACAAGGATGAGCTCTTGGAGTCCAGTAGAAGAGAGAGAAGAGAGGGATTCTGTGAGCAAGGGGCATCAAGATCATGATGGGGAAACCTGCAGAGACAACCAAACCTAACTAGGAGTAACTCATGAACTTTAGACCAACAGCTGTGGAGCCTATATGGGACTGGACTAGGCCCTCTGCATAAGAGAGACAGTTGTGTTGCTTAATCTGCTTAAGGGGACCCCTGACAGTAGGATCAGGATCCATCCCTGGCTTTTTAGAACTCTTGTTCTTTCTTTCTTTCTTTCTTTCTTTCTTTCTTTCTTTCTTTCTTTCTTTCTTTCTTCCTTCCTTCCTTCCTTCCTTCCTTCCTTCCTTCCTTCCTTCCTTTCTTTCTCTCTTTCTTTCTTTCTTTCTTTCTCTCTTTCTTTCTTTTCAAGACAGGGTTTCTCTGTGTAGCTTTGTGCCTTTCCTGGATCTCACTCTGTAGCCCATGCTGGCCTTGAACTCACAGAGATCCGCCTGGCTCTGCCTCCCGAGTGCTGGGATTACAGGCGTGCGCCACCACTGCTTGGCTTTTTTAGAACTCGTAATGGCAGTCATTGAAAGATCTTTGGTACATTTACATATTGCAGTTACTAAAAGTGTTACACATCTTCAATTTAGTGAATGCATATAAAACGAACATCCAATAACCATGAGGGGATAGCAGTTAAGCTATTGAAAGATTTATGACTAGAAACACAGGTCACCTGTTGTATTACAGAGTCAGGTCCATTATGGTGGGGCCGTCATGGCAGAGGGGCAGAGGCAGACATGATGTCAACAATCAGGAATAGAATGATGAGGGAAGCTGCTGAACACCTTGCTTTCTCCTTTTTATTTACTCCAGAACCTCAGTCCATGAGGGGACTAGAGACGTTTAGGGTGAGTGTTCCCACCTCAATTAAATGACTATTGTGGCCCCTCACAGACATGCTTAGATATTTACCTCCTAAGTAATTCTAGAGCCTATCAAATTGAAATCAGTTTACTAACCACCACACACACTCAGGAAGTATGCAGTTACATCTTCTAAGTTACAGTCTCCCATCACTTGATGTGACTATTCACTTACTGTCTCCTCATTGCTTTCCTATTTATCATCTATACAGTATTTTTCAGTGCCTAGATATTTTGTTGTTGGTAGTGGTAGTGTTTGTGTTGTGCTGATCTCCATTTACTCAAGTTTTGAAGTGTCTTTTCTCATGCTAAAGTTTGGTGTCTCATTAATTTTGTGTTGTCTTTTGTTACACGGATTTCTTCAGTATCAAAAATAATTTGTAATTTACTTTATTAGTCTTTTCTCAGGGTTGAAAAAATAGATATTATTGTAGAAAATACTGTTACAATCTTAATATTTCAAAATATTATGGGTGTACCTTTCAGACAGTGATCAAATGAGAAAAGGAAAATTTTATTGTTGAATGAAAAAAAAAACATTAAGATTAAGATTATCTCAAAACTGGAATGCTCCTACATTCATCCCAAGTCACTTGAACTTTGAATTGAAGGCTAGGTAGCTGTCTCTTTTCCTGTAATGAAGTTTTATGTTAGGTTCCATTTACTATGCCAAAGATCCCTTTCAAGTTAATTTACACCAGTGACTTGAACTTGCAGAGGTTCGTTAGTGTCTATAGTAACTAAGTATTTCAGAATTATCTATTTAAATTGAAGTTAAATGTCTTAAATATTTATGTTCAAACACTACTAAACAATGGAGATATTTGAATCAATATTGTTTATTGTATTTTACATTTTACCAACCACAGTTTCTCCTCCCATTCCTTTACCCCACCTCCTTTCTTCCCTCCCATCCACTCCTCAGAAAGGGGAAGGCCGCCCATGGGAGTCAACAAAATATGGCATACCAAGTTGAGGCAGGACGAAGCTCCTCCCCTCTGCTCAAAGCTGAGCAAGGCATCCCACCAGAGGGAATAGGTTCTAAAAAGCCACCTCATGCACCAGGGACAGATCTTGGTCCCACTTCTAGGCAACAGAAACAGACCAAGCTACATAACTATCACCTACATGCAGAGAGCTTATGTCAGTCCCACACAGACTCCCTAGCTGTTGGTCTAGAGTTCATGAGCTTGGGTCAGCTGTCTCTGTGGGTTTCCCCATCATGATCTTGACCCACCTTGCTTATATCTCTTCCCCCTCTTCAGCTGGACTCCCAGAGCTCAGCCCAGTGCTTGCCTGTGGATCTCTGCATCTGCTTCCACCAGTTACTGGATGAAGCTCTATGATGACAGGGTAGTCACCAATCTGATGACAGGAGACGGCCAATTCAGGGATCCTCTCCACTATTGCTAGGAGTCTTAGCTGGGTTCATCCTTGTGGATTCCTAGGAGTTTCTCTGGCACCAGATTTCTCCCTAACCCTGTAATGGCCCCTTCTATTAAGATATCTCTTCTGTTGCTCTCCCTCTTTATCCCTTCCCCCTCCCCCCAACTCAGGTCCATGTTGATGGTAGAAGACGTAGCACTTATCTCATTTTAAATTGTGGAACTGTGAAAAAAGAGCTCTGAACACATCCTTCACTCTGCCCTCTCAGAGTACATAGCTGAAAGTCTTATATTTTGTATGAGTACAAGAAAAATAACTGGCCAATCATGTAGAAACTCCACATCTCTGCAGCTCTTTCCCACAGTATACTTCTGAACATAAAAACATAGTTTTAAAGTGCGTGCCTTTTGTTTGCTTGATGGTTTTCAGATGTGGATTTGGCACTATAGGCTCACAGCCAATCCTACTCTACATCACCATTGCCGCAGAGCACACAAGATCAAATGGATGCACACTTACAGTTCCGTATCTTTAACTAATACTCCCAAGGTAATTTAGCTGTTTGAGGCAAGGTGGATGTCTGAACTACTTTCTTCTTGTCTTGGCCTGTGACTTACCATTTTTTTATCTGTAGTTTCTTTAATTAAAATATGTGGTTCATTGTTGTCTTCAGTGTTTTATCAATCCCTTAAAATTATGCCTCCAACTGTACAAAGTAATATAACTTCCACAATGCAACTTCTAGTAAAAACAAACACCTTTGAGTACTTTTATGTAACAAAATTGTTGTTATGATAACAACACTCTTTACCCATTATCATTCCATGCAGGGATGTCTCCACCCACTTTATGTAACTGCCATTCCATTTCTCCTTCATTAGTCCTTCAGTGTGCCTAGAACTAGCACGTGGAATCTTACATAAATACCTGACATTTGTAGTGCTGAAAGCATTTCCGTAATGACTGAACCGCTTTGAAATATCAGTATTATTATGGTTGTTTGTTCTGCAAAATGTTCTAATGGAGACCATTTTATAGCCGTGCTTAGAATCACAGGCTTGTACAGAAGGCATTCACTGGGTGGAGCAGTAAGTAGCCATGTGTGATTTAATAAAACAAAAGTAAAGAGACAAGACTGTATTAATTTCACTGACTCTTCCTATTGCCTTAAGCAGTATAATGTGTGATTATGTGCTACATAAAAATCTTGAACATAATGAAACTAAATTTGGGAGCCAATCCAATAAAAGTGAAATAAATAAAAAGATTAAAGACAATAACATAAAAATTGGATTTTAATCAGATTATGTCAACATTAGATTTGAAGGAAGAAATTAGGACATCAATCTGAAGAGAGTGGAGCATGAGAGACTGAGGAAGAAAGTTCAAGATGTGTTTGAACCCCAGGTAGTGTTTTAAAATGTAAAATCTTAATAGCTTTGTATTCACTGTAGAGCAATAGAAATCCATTTTTACTACATGGAAAAGTAAAATGTGCTAAACCAATTAAGGTTCTAATGCTGATGAGAAAGTTATTGCTTACTAATGTTGGATAACTTGTGTTCAGTATTTGATGACTGACTCTTTTCATCAGAAAAGACAGAATTTGTATTTACTCTACAGTATTGTGAAAATAAAATATAATCACACTCAACCTGTCTGCTGCAGTAATTAGTATATAGTACATCTCTAATAAATGCCTATTCCCCCCCCCATGCTATAATATTGGAATGGTTTGCCCAGATGTGATAGATGGTATAAACCTATCAACAAAACAATTTTCTTCATTTTTTTCAAAGAGATTAAATTTTCATATAATATTATAATAAAACTTATTTAATGGTTATTGCAAAATCTAATGTTGAGCATTTTCTGTGTGGATCAGAGATAACACATTTAATTCTGACAGCAATTTTCTATGTCATTTGCTTTTGTAGAATTGATCAGTTACATATGGGAGCTTTGTGATAACTCAGGATAACAAAGAAGTCTGTGATTTTAATCATTAAATTATGGTATTTTTAATACTCACCAGTGGTGCTAACCTTCGCAGATTTGAAGGTGGGAATATATAACAAGGGAACATGGTATGGCTATTGTGGATTTTTAATTCCTCTTCTAACTTTTGAACTTTTCCAAGCAGCAGGCTTTCAGTCTTCCTCTTGTAGTGTAGAAGCAGATAAATATGCCTGTCCGTAATGTTGCTCTTAGTACTAAATACAGCCTTTGTGGGTGGTGTCTAAATGCATCTATGTGTATAGAGTAGAGCATTGAACTCTTCTTGGTGGAGTCAGAAAATAAGCTGTCAGGTTTTATAGACTGAAAATATTTGAATCATAATGCCCATGACAACCAGAATAAACTAAATGGAAGCACTTTTTTCCAGTTCCAATAATAGCAGCAGAGTTGGAACTAAGAATTACAAACTCTGAGAAAAATAGAAAAGCAGGTATTTAAAGCACAACAGAATGACCAAAAACAGCAGGAAGAATTTCACCTTATGCAGAGAAGGGTAGCTGGTGAGATCTCTATTTATTAGATTTTGGCATAAAGCATTTTTCAGATCACATGGCTCCAGCTAACTAGAACTTAAGACGAAGGCCAGAGAATGTGGCTTCAAGATCCAAATGACAAAGTTTGAACTTTCAAAATGCTTTTGGCAGTGTGAGAGAAATTAATGAGGAAAAGACAGATTGAGGAGATCCTAGCTCTGCACATGACTTCTCAGTCCTTTGGATTACTGTTTGGCACTTAAATTAGAGAGTTTCCTAATATCATAAAATAGTATGGCAGCTGAGAGGAAGAGGGAGGCTCATGGTGAGCTCAGCATAGGTTCACGAAGTCACTAGGTCCAAGTTAACTGAGAGGAAAACTGGCAAATTCCAGAGGGCAACACCATTATCCTTAACTTATTATGCAATCCACAGAATTCAATCTAAACTTAAAATAATAATTTCTTATGGGAACGGTTATGGGAACTAAGATCCAGAGTCAAGGTTAAACAACTTTATATTCAAGTACTACACATCTGAGGGGTACAGACTGCAGTTAGCAGGTCAACTGTGTTAGATATGCTCAAGTACTTGAAAGAAATGATGTTTGTATGGAGAGACTAATTGGAGAATTGGTGCCACTGTCAACCTCTGGAGAGAACACGGAAATTCCAGAAATCAAAACTAGTAAGATTTTGAGGAGAGGTACCTGAAGAGTAGGTTTGTTTAAGTGCAAATGAGTTAGCATTATCCTAACCAAGGAAAAAAAGAAATGGTCTTAAAAAAACCAACTCATGAGAAAGCGGGACACACTTAGCCATAGGTATACTTAGAAATATTGAAAGGGGGCAGAAAACATCTGGAGACTAAACAAAGATTCCCTAATTCAGTGAAAGCAAAGAAATTAAACATTAAGCTAAAGAAGAAACTCAATGCGGAACACCCAGAGAGAATCAGTGAGATGAACATGCGGAAGGCAAAGACCAGGAAAACGATGAAAGTCACACACCTCAGAAAGTTGCTCCGCATACTGGGGAAAAATAACTACTTTTCAGACAAAAGTCAATAGTAAGACATTTCTGAAGCTTTTGACAAAAAGGAGTTTAGCTTTTTCTCCTGAGGATTATATAGCAAGTTAGATAAAGAGAGGCAATAAAAAGTATATGCATATTTAAAATTTCAGTGATGTCATCTTACAGACAATAATGAAATGTTTATGAAATTTATATGCAAATGTAAAAAGACACAAAACAGCTAAAGGAAGCTTGAAATTTGTGTATACACTAGGGAGATTTATATTACTGTACATTAAATTAAGGTAAAATCAACAGCCACTATAGTACAGAGCTCACTTTAGAAGACACTAATAATTCACCAAGACAGAAAAGTAACTTAAATTGTATTTGTTACCACCATTGACAAATCAATTGAATTCGTAAAGTTGTAAATGGTTATTCAAATGAATATATATCTGTGTATATCTTTATGTGTCTGTCAGATCACACAAAAATCAACAGATGATGGATCATAAAGTAAACATAAATATAAACTTGTTATAGCTTTTCAGAAGTACATCTTGAAAAGTAGTCTCATCAAAAGATATGCTATGAGAGAACAAAGACCCAAAACAGAATAAACATGGAAAAATCTGTACTGGGAAGTTTTGTCTTGAGTTTATGACAAATATTAATGTCTTAAAAATTTCAAAGGACAACCTAAGAAAAGAACAAAAGACACAAATAGACACTGGGATCATAAAGACAGATATGTGAGCCTGTAATAGAGTATATGGCAGCTATTCAAACTTAATACTGAGATTGTGTCCTAGGTTGAAGGAAAGGATATGAGAATCAGTGGAGCTAGGATGATGGCAAACATTTGCTCCCAGATGCTAGGACAGTCTTAAGACCAGCTGGAGATGCATGGCAAGATCTTGTCTCAAAACAAGGCTATGTGTGTAGCTGAGTGCCACAGCACTTGCCTAGCATGCTTGAGGCCCTGGGTTCAACTCTTAGAAATGCTAAAAGAAAAGGAAGGGTAAAGGGAGAAGGGAAGCAAGAGAGGGGAGCAAGAAAGAGGCCCCAATTTTGATTATTGCTAGTTGACTAATAAGAGATATGTAGTAATGTGGTGATGTGTATATATGTTGAAGAGTCAGAACAATGAGGATATAGAACGAATTTGGGCAAAGCATAGGCAATTGATGGCATCTTGATGAAAGTATACAACAATCCTTGAAATGTTTCTATTCATAATAGTGAAATCTAAAAAGCTAAAAATGCCCAACTTTTCCCTTGAACAAATATTTACTTATGGTAGGCTCTCTTTCTCTGGAACACCGTAACTAATCTCCAAATTAAAATGTGTATCACATTGGAGAACAGACTGTATCAAATTAATGAAATATATGTCATTGCCCATAACCATTATGATAAGTGAAAACAAATGCTAACTGTAAATAGTCTACAACTGAAACATTATGCTGTCTTCTGGATAACTTTTACTTATGTTATAACCTTCTGTATTCTTAACACTTTCCAGTTAACCTTAAAGATTTAAATCAGTGTATTTGAAGCAGTGTGGGGGGTGGGAGCAGTGACTGAGGAAGCCAATCTAGAACAAAGCACAAATCTTAAAAAGAATTTAAATACTGAAGGTTACTTACTATGTGCTCATCAGAAAAATATTAACAGTGAATAGTTCAAGTTTTATAATTAGAAGCGATTACACAGGGATGTCATAGGAGAATGTAATTCTCATTAGCCCAGCACCTGAGTAAATATTTTCTTCCAGGAAATCACTTAATTTTTATACTAATAACCTCTGCTCATGGTTGTTTAAATCTTTCATCTTTAAGTACTAATATTTTATATTTAATTATGAGCAGTATCATCATCTGCAGCCCAGAAAATCTCCTTGTTATACCTCTGAAGCCAGGGTATGCATGTGAGCCCTGAAACAGTGCCGCTGTTTGCTCCTTGCCATGACTACATGCACATCTATTCTGTCCAGAATCTAGCCCATCATGTTATCAATGATGTTTCAATATGAAGCAATTTGTTAGAGAAGCACTTTTTGGTAAAACACACATTTACAAATGCACATGTATTCTTCAATCATAAATTTTCTTAACCACATAAATGCTAAAAGTAAGATAAATTTCAGTGTGTGTTTGAATATTACTTGAAATGTATTTTGAGGTTGATTTGATGTTTAAAAATAAATTTTTGTTTATACATGCTACCACATTTGCAGTGATGCTCTTTAATAAAAGCATCTGGCCTATTTGAACCATTTGCATTGATATTCATCTAAATAACCTAAGAAATTTGAAATATGCAAATCAGAAGTTAAAACTTGATACTTAATTTGACACAAATATATCTTGGTTTATATTGTTCTTCTGAGAAACAACTTTTCTTACTTTTTATGTTTGTGTGTGCCTTTCTAAGATATTAAATGAATGCCTAATTTAGTATTTATCAAAAAAATCTTGGTTTCCTTTTTTTTTTTTTTTTTTTTTTAGAAACCCTAATTTTCAAAGGATTTTTAATGATCTTTTTTTCATTGAAAAGTGAAAGCCATGCACAGCTTTTGGCCTGGTGCTTTTCTAGTGTGGACTCGATTACAGCTATGTTACTGGGAGTCAAGGATCTATTCCCCAAGTGACAATGTGGGTCGAGGTCACCTTTATGCTTGTTAGAGAAGATGCCGATCAGAGACCTTTAGTTTAATGACCCAGCATCTTCTGCATAAGTCATGGTCTGGGACTGCGGCAGGAACTTTTGAAGCTTCATTAGCCCTTTTGGGCACAGGGGGATCATTAAGTTAACAAAAAGGCAAGAAACAAAATTTGAAGTTGGCAGTTTTTTAGCCCTCATAATGTTGAATTTCTAGTATTTTTTAGCCAATTGAGTTGTCTTTTGAAAAGTTTTGTATAACTTCCACTATCATGTAACTTTTACAACTTTCTAAATTTGTTAAACTTTATTCCACTGTAATTATTTTCAGTTAAACAACTATTATATCATACACATCACCATGAACTCAAAACACCTTCACTGTGAAGTTGAAGTTGGTTCTAATATGGCTACAAAGATAGCTGAGAATTAAGACTTTTTTGTTTTAAATGAAAAGAGATTCTTCTCTCATATAATACATCCTGACCACAGTTTCCCCTTCCTCATTTTTCTCCCAGCTCCCTTCCTCCCCTGTTCCCTAGATCACTACTCTTCTTTTCCATTCAGGAAAAAGCAGCTCTCCCAGAAATAACAACCAAATATGACAAAACAAGATACAATAAAACAAAGCAAATGTCCTCATATCAAGGCTAAACAAAGCAACCCAATAGGAGGAAACAAGTCCCAAGAACAGGAAAGAGAGTCAGAGACATACCTGCTCCCACAAACACACCAAGCTAACAGTCATAACATATACATATGGTGCAGATGCCTGTAGGCTCCTCTTTCTGCTTCAGTCTCTGAGCCCATATTGCCCTGCTTAGTTGATTCAGTGGGTTGTGTTCTCCTGGTGTCTCCATATCCTTCTCGGGAGGAAAGATTGTAGGAATCCAAGCCGATGGAGAATTGTCTTAATTCCAACATAGAAATGAGTGATGAAGCCATGGATTTGTATATTATGGTAATTGGTAAAGAATGGCATGAATTAGATTGCCCAGAAAAAGTATTTAGTCACAAATCCAAGAAGCTGAAGTTGAGGAATTCCAACCCCCAAAGCTTATCATCAAAATTATGTTAGAAAAACTTGAGAAGAATAATTTACAGAAAGAGAGGACACTCTCAACATGAGAGTCACAAATGCAGGAAATTGTGGTAAAAACTGAAAGATGGGCCGGGTGGTGATGGCACATGCCTTTAATCCTAGCACTCAGGAGGCAAAGCCAGGTGGATCTCTGTGAGTTTGAGGCCAGCCTGGGCTACCAAGTGAGTTCCAGGAAAGGCACAGAGCTACACAGAGAAACCCTGTCTCCAAAAACCAAAAACCAACCAAACAAACAAACGAACAAAAAAATCCAAACAAACAAAAACAAAACAAAAACTGAAAGATGAGATTACATTAAATTCAAAAAGTTTATATGTATAGTACAGAAAACACAGAATGAAGAAATTGCCTACAACATGGGAGAAAATGTTTGCCAGCCATCCATCCAGCAGGGATTAGTAAACAGAACGTATGAAGATCTCAAATATAAAAAGAAGCAAATTAACTTTCAGATGAAAAAGTACAAAGGACCAATAAGTTTATGAGAAAAAATTTAATATTTTTGTTCATAAGGAAATGTAAACTGAAGTTACATTAAAGGGTTTGGAGAGACAGCTCAGTAGTTAAAGGTATTTGCTATTCTAAGGACTGGAGTTCAGTTTCCAGCACTCATGGTCCTCTGCCTCACAACCACCTGGAACTCCAGCTCCTGGGAATATGATGTCCTATTCTAGCCCCATGAGTACCCACAAAGAAGGGTGATGTGAACATACATACCAACACATACATAATTGAAAAAATATAACAAGAGAACAACAAATGTTGAAGGGATTCCAGTGATAAAAATATTCTTATACCTCCCAGCAGGACTGTAAATTTGGCCAGGTACAGTGGGAAACAGTGGAGATTCCTCAAAACACTTAAAACAGAACTAATGTATGATAGAGCTACACCCCCAAGAATGAGTGCCAACTGAATCCAGGGATATACATACTCCCATGTTTGTTGATGCAGCATTCATAACAGCTAAATTAAGGCATCAGTGTAGGTGCCTACACATAGCTGAATGGATAAATGGTATATATATATATATATATATATATATATATATATATATATATATACAATAAGACTTTATTCAATCATGAAGAAGAATAAAATTATTAGTTTAAAGCAAATTGTGTGGAATTTGAAATCATTATACTACATAAAACAAACCAATCTCATAAGTAAGAATTCCATATTTTTTCACACATGTGTAATTTAGGAAAAACAAAAAAGTACATGAAATTAAAGGGAGGATACTATGGATATGGAAGAGAAAAGAGGAGCTAAAAGATCAGTAAGAAGGGAAATTGATAGGGTGATCTATGGCCAAGGACTTTATCATAGAACTCCACACTTGCTAATGAAATTGACAAGTGGGTAGGTCAATTTTAGACATATTTAAGTATACAGGTTAATCTGTATGATGAGAAGATGGTCAATATGACTAAAAGAAACATTTAAATTATTAAACTATGGATTAAACTGGATAGCTAGAACTGAGTAAGAAAACAAAATTTCAAATTATTATAGCCCATTAGAATTTTAATTTTTTCTTTAATTTTTATTCTTCTCCTGTATATTACATCCAAACCACAGTTTCCCCTCCTTCTACTTCTCCTACTTTTCCCCTACCTTCACTCTCCCAGATCAACTCTTCCTTTGTTTACCTTAAAAAAATAAAACAAAGGAGCATACCTCCCAGGAAGATCCACCAAACACGGCCTAAGAACATACAGTAAGACTGGGCACAAACCCTCATATCACAGCTGGACGTGCAGCCCAGTAGGAGGAAAAGAGTCCCAAATGTAGGCAAAAGGATCAGAGACACACCCACTGACATTGTTGGAAATCCCATAAGAACAAGCTACACAACCATAAGGTATATGCAGAGGACTAAGGTCTGTATGCGTCTCTTCAGTTTCTGTGAGTCCTTATGAACTCTGCTTAGTGGATTCTGTGGGCCGTACTCATGTGGTGTCCTCATCCCCTCTGGCTCCTACATTCCTTCTTTTGTGGGTTCCCTTGTTTCTGCCTCGTGTTTGGCTATGGGTCTCTGAATCTGTTTCTATCCCCTTTTGGATGTGGCCTCTCTGATGACATTGGACTAGTCAATATCTATGAGTATATCATAATATTCACTAGGAATCATTTCACTGACTTTTTCCCTCTTGCCAGTCACATTTGGTTCTTTCCTGAGTCTCTGGGCTGTCCTGTTACTGGTTCCTGACAATCCAGGCAGTGCCAGGCATAGGCTTCCTTTCTTGGAGTGGGCCTCAAGTTGAATCAGTCATGGCTTGGCTACTCTCACAAGTTCTGCACCATTAGTGCCCAGCACATCTTGCAGGCAGATTGTAGGTAGGTGGCTTGGTTGATGTCCCAGTCTTACTGCTAGTAGCCTTGCCTGGTTACAGAAGATGGCCAGTTTAGTCTCCATACCACCCATCACTAGGGGACTTCACGAGGATCACTCTGGTAGATTCCAGGGCGTTTCCACTGCACTAAGTTTCTACATTACCCCACCCACCCCCAAGTGCCCTCCAATTCCAGTAATCTCTCTCAGTACTCTTGCCCTCTGTCTCTTCCACCCTTGATCTGATTCCTCTTGTTTCCATCCCCATCCCATCCCCAGTTCATCTACAAATCTGTTTCCACTTTTCAGGGAGATCCATGCATCCCTTTTGATTCCTCCTTGTTACTTAGCCTCCTTTGGTCTGAGGAGTGTACCATGATTTACTTTCCTTTATAGCTAATGTCCACAGATGAGTGAGTACGTACCATGTTTGTCTTTCTGGGTCTGGGTTACCTCACTCAAGATGGATCTCTTCTAGTTCCATCCATTTGCCTGCAAATTTCATGATATCATTGTTTTTAAGAGCTGAGTAGTACTCTATTATGGAAATGTAACACATTTTCTTTACCCATTCTTCAGGACATCTATGTAGTTTCCAGTTCCTGGCTATTATGAATAAAGCTGCCATAAACATGGTTCAGCAAGTGTCTTTGGGGTAGGATGGATCATCCTTTTGGTATATGCCCAAGGGTGGTATAACTAGATATTGATGTAGATTAATTCCCCGTTTTCTGAGGAATCGCCATACTGATTTGCAAAGTGTCTGCACTAGTTCGCATTTCCACCAGTAGTGGGGGAGGATTCCCCTTGCTTCATATCTTCTCCAGAAAGAGCTGTCACTTGTGTTTTTTATTTTAGCCATTCTGACAGGTCTACGATAGAATCTCAGAGTCCTTTTGAGTGCCCTGTGGGTCTGATGGCTTATAAATCCTCTGGTCCAGTAGGGTGCCCCTGCTTGGGTTCTGGCAGCTTGTGTGACTCCTGGGGTTCTGGGTACCTACATGGCCGCTGGTAAAGCATGGGGCTTCTGCTCTTGTTGTGGGCCAGCATATGGGAGGACTGTTGGGGGAAGACTGGGTAGGCTCTGCGGAAGTGTTAGGGTCACCAGGAAGGGTTTACCTGTGCTTCTGATAGAGGTGGGGAATTCTGCTAGAGTTGTGAGTGGATGTTGGTGATGAGGGAAGTGGGGCTATTGGAGGAAGGCTGGGTAGGCTCTGAGGAAGTATTGGTCATTTGTAGGTGGGGGGTGGTTAGATGGGGTTCTAGGGACTGGTGTGGCCTCTGTAAAGCAAGGGGCTTCAACTGTAGTTGTGGCTCTAATTTTATTTTTTTTTAAAAAAGTCTGTAAAAGAAAATTAGGATATGGAATAGTTAGTAAACGAAATTAGGTTGAGGTGATATGCAGAGGATTAGTACCTTGATGTCAAAAGTTTTAACATTCAAAATGTGGAAGTTACCAGCAGTAGGAAGTGTGCTTGACAGCTCTTCCTTAATGCTTCCTGCCACTTCAGATGCATGGCTATCCTATGAGGACTGGATAACCTCAGAAGGATCTGGTACTTCATACAAAACTTAGCTCAGTGGGGGTCCCACACCTTGACTTCTGCTCTTTTCATAAATAATACACACCATGCTGACTTTTCAGTCTTTTTAATACCACCTGTATACAGTGCATCATTTCTCTACATAAGGAATTCTGTCTTCCTCATCTTTACATTTATCATCCCTTTGTATTATTATATGGTGCCCTTCATAATGGTTCACACAAAGTAACTGTTGGAAGAAAGACAATGTATAGATGATGGAGTAAGCTATCTAAGTCAAGCTAGAGAAGGTGTCAATAGCCTTTACTGGCTATAAATCCTGAGAATATTATGTTGAAAGTTTAAGGATATATTGAAGGTCAGTATACTTAAAAAAAAAAAAACAAAACAAAACAAAAAAAACCCTAGTTGTCTTATTTAGGGTTTCTATTGCTATGAAGAGACACCATCACCAACTCTTAAAAAGGAAAACATTTGCTGGCAATGGTTGAGAGAAAGCCTGATTTGACCTAGTCTGGTGATCAGATGGCCAAACACCCTAACAGTCATGCTGGAACTCTCATCCAATAACTGATGGAAGTGGATGCAGAGATCCTCAGTCAGGCCCCAAGTGGAGCTTCAGGAGTCCAATTGTCGAGAAAGAGGAGGGACTGTAAGAGTGTGAATTGTTGAGACCAAGATTGGAAAAGCACAGGGACAAATAGCCAAATGAATGGAAGCACATGAATTATGAACCAAAAGCTGTGGATCCCCCAGCTGGATCAGGCCCTCTGGATAAGTGAGACAATTGAATAGCTTGAACTGTTTGGGAGGCACCCAGGCTGTGGGACTGGGACCTGTCCTTAGTTCATGAGCTGGCTGTTTGGAACCTTGGGCTTACACAGGGACACTTTGCTCAGCCTGGAAAGAGGGGACTGGACCTGCCTGTACTGAATCCACCAGGTTTAAATGAATCCCCAGGGGAATCATGGCTCTGGAGGAGATGGGAATGGCTGGGGGGAAGGTGGGGTTGGGTGCAGGAGTGGGGAGGACAGGGGAACCCATGGCTGATGTGTAAAATTAAAGCACAAATATAATAAAAAAAAAAAAGGAGAAAAAAAGGAAAAGATTTAATTAAGGCTGGCTTGCAGTTTTAGAGGTTTAGTCATGATGCTGTGGATGATTGATTGATAAATAAAATGCTGATAGGGCAGTAGCCTGGCAGGAAGTATAGGCGGGACTAGCAGAGAGGAGAAATGGGGGAAATACATTTAAATAACTTTAAGCATTGTATAATATTCAAATATTGATTTTAAAGACTTGTGATTTATTGCTAAATTAATTGTGAATATTATATTGATTAAAAAATCCTACTGGTAGGTCCAAGCCCCTCTCCACTGCATCAAGGCTGAGCAAGGTGTCCACCATGTACCAGGCTTTGCTGACTCCCCATGGGAGGGAGGTCTTACCCTTTCAGAGGAGAGGAAGGGGGTGAGTCAGGGGGAGAAGCCTGAGGTGGAGAGTGGGAGAAAGGATGAGGGGGAACTGTCACTGATTTGTAAAATGACTAAAAATATTTCTTAAATAAAAAATTCTACTGATAATATCACTTTATGATTACAGAATAAGATTGTCAGTTCCAAGATTCTGGCAGTATATTCTATTTTGAAAATGATTTCATTTCATAACTGTATCTACATCCATGGGATCCAGAAAAGAGTATGGTCATAATATTTCAAGGTGATTATTATCTACTACCTCTGGAGTTGTGAAATAGGTGCATGTTTATTTTTATAGAACTGTGAATATCAGTTTCCCTATAGACAATAACACAGAACAATCCATATCTGAATTTTGCAGGAGCCCAGAGTGAAGAGATTTGTCACATTGACAGATGAGTTAGGACTCTTTGTTGACATGGTCATCATTACAATTTTATCAGGAATATGTGGTGGTATTGTGTTCCCCAAAATATTGTGCATGCTAATCAATTCATCTGGGGTCAGAGACAGAACAGCCACAATATTAAACATGAGGATAGGCAGTGGTAGCACATGCCTTTAATTCTAGCATTCCAGAGGCAGAAATCCATCTGTTCAAAGATACAGCCAAGCATGGTGACTCATGCCTTTAATCCCAGGGAGTGATGGTAGAAAGCAGAAAGGTATATAATGTGTGAGGGCCAGAAACTAGAAGCATTTGGCTGGTTAAACTTTTAGGTTTTGAGCAGTACAATTCAGCTGAGATTCATTTGGATGAGGACTCAGAAGCTTTCAGTCTGAGGAAACAAGACCAACTGAGGAACCGGTGAGGTGAGGAAGCTGTGGCTTGTTCTGCTTCTCTGATCTCCCAGCATTCACCCCAATAACTGGCCTCTGGGTTTGCTTTTACTAATAAGAATTTTTAAGATTCCTACTACAGGAATTTTTACTTTAGGACTATAAAATGCAAAAAATATAATAATAAATCACAAATTAGATTGTACAATCAAGGAAGAGACAGCATATTCAGGAAGACTGTCTATCCAGCCAAGACCATTTTCAGTGAAAAGAATGAATTTGGTGAAGATGGTCTATCCAGCTAGTACTGTACATTCAGCAAAGACTGTGTATTCAGCAAAGACTGTACATTCAGCAGTGTTGACTGTGAGCCAAGAAAGATGACTGTAATCCTGAAAAGATGACTATAATGCAGAAAAAAACTGTAGTTTAAGTGAGGATTTTTCAATCATGGAAAACTAAGTCCAACAAATCTGTAGATCCAGACAAGACTCTCTGTCAAGTGAAGACTCTCTATCCAATCAAGACTCTCTGTCCAGTGAAGACTCTCTATCCAGACAAGACTGTATGTTCTGTGAGGAATATACATTCAGCAAAGAATACATCCAGGGAAGATTGGGTACCCAGGGACCACTGGACATCCTGGGACCACTGTGAACATTCAGTGGTTTGTAGTCATTGAAGACTGCATATTCAGCAAAGAGTGGAATTCCAGAGAAGAATGGTTATTCTGGGAGAATTATAAATTCTTTGAAGACTGCACATTCAGTGAAGAGTGTATATTTAGAGAATTATCATCCAATGAGAATTTTACATCAGTGAGGACAGTCCATTCAATGAGTTATGTATTATTCACTCAATGAAAATTGTTCATGCATTGAGGGCTGCACATCTAGTAACAATTGTACATTCAGCAAAACTGTACCTTCAGGTAAGACTACAGTAAATTAACTCTGGATATTCAGTGAAGATGCCACACTAACTGAGGACTAGACATTATTTAACTACTACATTCTATGAAGACTGTACATTCATTAAGGACTATATATTCAGGGAAGGTCATACATTTGTAGAGAATGTACAGTCAGTGAAAGACTGTACATTTAGGTAAGTATATATTCAGCAGGGAGTGTATATTTAGTAAGGACTGTAACTCATTAGGCTATATATTTAATGAGGACTGGACATTAAGTTAAGACTGTATATATAAGAAAGACAGAGCATTCAGTGAAAAATGTACATTCAGGTAGGACTATATATTCAAAAAGGACTGTATATGCCATGAAGCCTGTATATTTAATAAGGATTGTAAACTCAGTCATGATTGTTCATTCAGGCAAGACCTAGTTGAGCAAAATGTGTACATCTTGATAAGACTATATGTCAAGAGAATACTATACATTGAATGAGAAATTTGCATTCACCAAATATTTAGGGAAGGTCAGTCATTAATTGAAGAGTATACATTTATTGAAGTTTGCACCTTCACTGAAGACTACATTCATTGAAACCTGCCCATCCAGTGAAGACTATATCCAGTGAAGACTCTATATCCAGAGAAGATTGTATGTCCAGCAAAGACTACATTCAGGTAAGTCTATATATTTAGCAAAGTGTGTACATCCAATGAAGACTGTATATCCAGCAAAGACTGAAATCCTCCAAAAACTGTGAATTCAGTGAAGATTTTTCAGTCAGGGAGAACTATTTTCAGCAAAGTCTGTACATCCAGTGTAGACTCTCCATGCAGACAAGACTGTATATCCTGTGAGGAATGTGTGTTCTACAAAGAATGTGTGTCATGCAAGGAAAGTACATCCTAGGAGGAAAGTATGTCCAGGGAGGAATTTATGTGCTATGAGGAATGTACTTTCAGCAAGTTAAATTCAGGAAAGACTGGACATCCAGGGACCACTGAACATCTAGCAAGGAGTGTATATTCAGTGAAGACTGCACATTCATTGAAGCTTCTTAATCATCAGAGAAAAGTATGTCCATCAAAGTCTGTACACCCAGTGTAGACTCTCCATGCTGACAAGACTGGACATCCTGTGAGGAATATGTGGTCTACCAGGAATGTGCATCCTGCAAGGAAAGTGCATCCTGTGAGGAAAGTCTTGTAATGAATTTACACCCTGAAAAGAATGTATATTCAGCAAGAAAAATATAGGGAGGACTGGACATCCAGGGGTCACTGGACATTCAGGGACCACTGAACATCCAGGGGCCACTGGACATTCAGCAAGAGTATATATTCAGTGAAGACTGTTCATCCAGTGAAGACTGTACATCCAGCAAAGAGTACAATCCAGCAAAAACTGTATATTCAGTGAAGATTTTTAAATCAGGGAAAACTAATTCCAGCAAAGTCTGTACATCCAGTGTAGACTGTACATGCAGACAAGACTGTATGAAGAGGAAAATACATCCTTGGAGGAATGTACCATCCTGTGAAGAATATCATCATGCATGGAATGTATGCCCTGCAGTAAGTTCAATGCGATCTGTACATTCATGTGTAGATGTAATTCTAAACAGTCTTATTACATAAGAAACACAGAGCCAAATAGAGTTAAAGGCCCAGATATTAGAGCAGTAGCCAAGAGTTAAGACCATCTTTTCTTACCACTCACTGCTGTACTTCCCCTGAGAGGGACCTTCTTCCTGTGTCCTGTCTTATTATTGCCTTTCTGTTCTGCCTTGTCATTGGTTCTAAACCCAACCACATAACTTCCTCATCACTGCCTGTCTGTACAGACCATCAGGTCTCTATGGTTGGTACTGGGATTAAAGGCATGTGTCACCATGCTGGCTGTGTCCTTGAACATATAGAAACTTTGCCTGTCATGTGATTGGGTTAAGGGCATTTGCTACCACTACCAGACTTCTGCTTAATGGCTTGCTATTAGCTCTGATCTCCAGGCAACTTTATTTATTCACATACAAATAAAATCACATTCTAGCACAAATAAAATATCACCATATTTTATTGATTTCAGCTCTCAATTTGATAATTTCCTGGCATCTGTTCCTCCTGGGAGACTTTGCTTCTTTCTGTTCAAGGGCTTTCAGGTGTGCTGTCAAGTCACTAGTGTGAGATTTCTCCAACTTCTTTATGTGGGCATTTAGTGCTATGAATTTCCCTCTTAGCACTGCTTTCATAGTGTCCCATAAGATTGGGTATGTGGTGTATTCATTTTCATTGATCTCTAGGAAGTCTTTAATTTCTTTATTTCTTCCTTAACCCATTGGTGATTCAGTTGAGCATTATTCAGTTTCCATGAGATTGTAGGATTTCTGTAGGTTTTTTTTTTTGTTGAAATCTAACTTTAAACCATGGTGGTCTGATAGAACACAGGAGGTTATTCCAATGGTTTTGTATCTGTTGAGATTTGCTTTGTGGCCAAGTATGTGGTCGATTTTAGAGAAGTTTCTATGGGGTGCTGAGAAGAAGGTATATTCTTTTTTGTTTGGGTGGAATGTTCTGTAGATATCTATTAAGTCCATTTGAGTCATAACATCAGTTAAGACCATTATTTCTCTGTTAAGTTTCAATTTGGCCGATCTGTCCAGAGGTAAAAGTGGGGGAATTGTTGAGACCAAGTTTGGAAAAGCACAGGGACAAATAGCCAAATGAATGGAAGCACATGAATTATGAACCAAAGGCTGTGGAGCCCCCAGCTGGATCAGGCCCTCTGGATAAGTGAGACAATTGAATAGCTTGAACTGTTTGGGAGGCATCCAGGCTGTGGAACCAGAACCTGTCCTTAGTACATGAGCTGGCTGTTTGGAACCTTGGACTTATACAGGGACACTTTGCTCAGCCTGGAAAGAGGGGACTGGACCTGCCTGTACTGAATCCACCAGGTTTAAATGAATCCCCAGGGGAGTCTTTGCCCTGGAGGAGATGGGAATGGAGGGGAGGGGCTGGGGGAAAGATGGGGGCAGGGACGGGAGGGGGAGGACAGGGGAACCCATGGCTGATGTGTAATATAATGTAAAATATTATTATATTATAATATAATATATAATATATAAATAACAAAAAATCACCATATTCATGAACTTCACATTCAATGAGGACATTGCATTGAGGGAGTACTTTGCATTCATTGAGGACTCTGTAGTCAGTGGAGAGTATATGCAGAGAATTCTATGCACCCAGCGAAAACTTTACATCCATGAAAGACATTCATGGGTACTGTACACCAAGGTAAAATTTTACATTCAGTGAGGACTCTACATTCAGCAATACCTGTATATTAAGCAAACCTGTATTTTCAGAAAAGACTGTACATTCAGAAAGGATGGTGCATTCACAGTGGATTGTGCATCCACAGCAAAATGCACATTCAGTTAAGACTGTACATTCAGCAAAGACTGTACATCTAGTGAAAACTATATTCGGTGGAGACTCTACACTCAGCAGAGACTGTATAATCAGGGAGGATTGTACATTGTGTGAGTAATGTGCATTCAGTGTAGACTGTATATCTATCAATGGACTATGCATTCAGCAAAGACTACATTTATCCAGGACTGTATATATAGTGAAGACTATACATAAATGGGGATTGTATATCAGTGAGGACTATATATCCAGCAAAGACTTTAAACTGAGCAAAAACTGTATATCCTGCCAAGACTATGTCCAGTGAAGTCTCTACATTCTGGAAGACTGTAATTCAGTGTGGAATAAACATCTAGCAAAGACTCTAGATCTACCAATTACTGTATATCCAGTGAAGACTGTACATCCAGCAAAGACTGCACACTCATTGGAGACTATATACTCAGTGCAGACTGTATCTTTATTAAGGACTGTACACCCAGCAAGGGCTGTACATCCAGTAAGGATCAGTCTGTACATTTCAGGATGTTACATCCAAGGAAGACTGTACATTCCATGAATTATGTAATTTTTTTGTGTGTGTAAGAAGAGAATCTGAATATATAGAGAAAAATGGTTGTGCTATATCAGGCATGCTAGATAAAGAAAGACGCCCCTGCCATCAGAGCATTCCTTGGCATGAAGAAGAAAATTGAAAGGTTACCTTCATATGAATACTTGAATAACCTTTTAAGTGAATAAGCCATCCATTTTTCAAAGAAATATACTTCACTAAATGTTGTTTGTATCTTCTAAGTCATTTTGTCTCACCTAGTGATTGTGGGTAGACATTCAGTTGATGTAGAAGTCATGTGTTCTTACAATGTGGCCAATGAATAGTACTAAGAAATTTAAAAAGTGCTAAAATTGTCAGTGATTAAAATAGATTACAAATACATTTTAAATAAACTAAAATAAAGGGGAAGAGGTGGTTGGAAGGAAAGAAGGAAAGCAGGAAGATCGGTGGGCTACAACAGGTGGGGCAAATACTAAATGGAGTGTTTCAAGTTAATGGAGATGTTCACAAACTGAGGTCATGTTTAATTTGTTCTGGGCATACTGCACTATCACCTAGTATGAGAGGAATCTTAAAAGGTCTTATTAATAAAAAAAACTCAGGAGCCAGGGATTGGGGTGAATTCTGAAAGATCAGAGAAGCAGAATAAGCCACAGCTAATCTCATCTTGACAACTCCTTATCGGACCCAGTTTTCACAAATCTTCAGACTGAAAGCTTCTGAGTCCTCACCCAAATGGATCTCAGCTAAACTGCTGCTAAAAGCCTCAAAGCTTAAAAACCTAAAAGCCTCTAGTTCCTGGTTCTTATGCCTTATATACCTTTCTGCTTCCTGCCATTACTTCCTGAGATTAAAGATGTGTGCCACTATGCCTGGCACTGTTTGTAGTATGGCCTTGAACTCACAGAGATCTGGATGGATTTCTGCCTCTGGAATGCTAGGATTCAAGGTGTGTGTGTGACATCATTTTCTGGCCTCTATGTTTATTTAGTGGCTGTTCTGTTCCCCAGATAATTTTATTAGGGTACACAACATATTGGAAGACATAATATCACCACTACCTAGACTTAGTGAATCATTTTCTGTGTATCATAATAAAAGTTTTAGTTTGTGGGCTTAAATTTAAGAGATTATCATAGTCTCTTTTTTATATCATATCTCAGCTACACAGCCTTATTGTGTTGTAAAAATTTTGATACTCTTTTGTCCATTGTATTCATCCTTAGCTTGTGAAGTATGGAATCATATTCTACACTTCAAAAAGTCTCTAGTTCATTATCACTTTGGCTGAGAGTAAAACAATGAGGGTGAAGTAAGAAATAACATACATAGCATTTATATGGTTGCTGGCTTCAAGAGAATTAAGAGAAAACAATTTTAGAAGAATGAATTATTTCAAAGCATTTTTATTTCAAAAGGTTACCATACGAAAATAATACTGTAATGTTCAAAACTCTGCAATCTGAAATGCTATTTTCTCAATACAGAACAATATTTATTTTCCAAGGAAATTTAGGGGCAACTCTGACTTACAAGAATATTTATTTTGTATGTATAAATGACATGTGATATTTCCAAACACCTGGACCAAGTGTTTTACTAAAAATGATGAGATGCACTCTTTCAAAGTTCAATTACCTTTCAGGAATTATTTTCCTCCAGATAAATGGACTACTTCTAATGCCTTAAATTGAAAATAGATTAATATAGTGTGAGTTTATAACCTTACATTTTGTATTATAGCTGTAAATTTTTGATTTATCAATATTTCAGTGACTTATTTTCCGTGCTCAGTTGCTTTTCTTTGTATATTTACTGATTATTTTATTTGGAAACACAAGTATCATTGTCATGGTTGCTTACTGTATGAACATTTTTAACAATAGAATTAAAATTTTGAAGCATTTAGTTAGTATTTTTCTGAAGTTTTTTTCCCCACACCATAAAGAAATGAATTGTGTTTTACTAATGAGCTCTTGATGTAGGTATTTATTCAAGATTCTAAGAAGGCCAGGACTCATATAAAATTATAAATGTGGTCATATTAAAAAGAAAAAACTTTAGTATCAATTTGAACAACTATCAAGGATTCACCAGTGTGAGAAAATATATTTTTAAAAAATCACAAGATAATAAGCTGTTAGAATTTGTAGATTAAAACTGATGAGTAGGTTAAAAGGTCAGGGGCAATATAGGAGGGTGAATATTAACCCAAAAATTGAAATATGCAAATGTTTGATTTATTCATAGAATAACCAGTAGACTAGAATCAAAAGACTATTGGTACTCTGTGGAAATGTGGAAAAAAATAGAGAAAAAAGTTTTACTCAATTTGTACAAACCATTTAAGAGGATATTTTTATTAGCCCCCCAAGAGAGAATTCAATGAAGATTCAAAATGTCTTATTTAGCAATAATGCTCATTGAAAGGAATTACTTCAGTTCATCTGGCTTCTGTTTTTTCATTGGTAATGTTAAGCTGGTAAGATATACTAATAGATTATTAGATTGTAGTTAAAATAAGAACTAGCTAATAACACTTTTAAATTTGAACTTTAATTGACATTCATTTATGTAGTCTTATCCCATTATCTTTCCCTATTTTCTGAAAGACATATAATGGAGAGTGAAATCAATGAACAAATCAGAGATCACATGAGAAACTTCTTATGCACAAGGGATTATGAGCCTCCAAACATACCAAACCTCCATATATAGTTTTATGTGACTTCACATACCAATTAATTCTCCCATTGCATACACATATGACTTATTAAACTATACAAAAACTCAGCTTCTATTATACTTTAAGATTAATTTCATAACCTCTTAAATTGTTATAGAATTGTAAAATACATGTTTATGTTTGATAAAAATCATCAACTCTTTTGTCAGTTCTATATTGTTTCAAATACTTCTGCCAGATTCTCTCAGGGCAATGCTTTTGACTGCTGAAAATTTATTGATAGTTTTAACACTTGCATTTTAGTGTCTTTAGTAAATTAATATTTTCTTGCAATCAATGCAAACATGCAAACTGAATGTGATTTTCAAATGTAACTTTGAAGTAACTGAGATACTTTGGGACAATTTTGATTTATAATGTCCCAGAGAAAAATAACCTCCTGCATACTTATGCTTTTCCATTAAAGCACATATAAAAAGACACAAAATAGGAAGGGATTTATTGATAAGTATTCCAGCAGGAAAGGAAGGGGATGAGAGAGGGACTGGGGTTAAAATAACTGAAATTCATCATATAAATTTATTAAACTGTCAAACAAAAGGTATTTTAAAATAATTATAAATATTGATTGGAATATATTTGATACCAAATAATTAAATGTAAACTTTTATTTAAATTCTGATTTTGTCTCTTATTTACTCCTGCCTTGAAAATAATATGTTCTATTTTGTTAAAAAGAAATCACAACTATCTGAGTATACATTCTCAGTTCACTAGTCATATAAAGCTAGCACAACACTACTTATTAATATTTTTATTAATATATGCATTGGACATTCTCACAAATCAGCTGGAACAGTGGATTTTCAGAAGCCTTTTTAATGGACAAGTCCAAGTTCATGCAATGGGAGAGCAACACTCTGGGGCTTATCTGGGAAGGGCCAGGCTGCCTGAAAAATGCGCCATCAGAGGCTGTGGCTGAGACAGGACAAGGAATAGCAATGGAAAGAAAGCAGAACAGAGAACAAAACAGGGGGAAAGGCTGGATAGTACATGGGATGCCATAGAGTGACTCAATGTCTTTCATCAATGATGTACATCTATGGCATCAATTAGAGAGAGAGATTTGATTTAATCCTTTAAGCTGGAGAAGTAAAGATTTTCAATTGGTGCTGAATAGCACAGTCTTGACTCTGCTACAGAGTTGCTTTAAACATTGATGCATTAAGTGCACTGGAATAGAGACTGATGGCAAATATCTATATCCCAGGATTTGGGAGACTGAGGCAGGAGGATTATAAATTGGAGAGGAAAGCATTGGGAATGCTTCAAAAAAATATGAGCTACAACAACAATAAAACTCTCAGATTTCCAAATCCAATATGAAGGGGAAGAAAAACTTTTCAACTAGTACAGGAAAAAATACCAATCATTAAACATCGATATTACACAGAGCTGGAACTAGCAGGCCTAACATTAGGGACTGAGAAATTCTTTGCAATGACAACCCAAAATGAGCAAATGTCACATATGAGGGAACATTATCCTTTGTTGTTCTACAGATTTAAATTATATTTAGCAAAAAATAATGATTTTGGAGTCATGATTTTATTAATGAAGTGATATTAACTAATGGCATCAGCATTGGTTATACTAATTTAAGTATTGGCAGCAATTCAAGATAAGAGTCATGGTATTCTAGACAGAAGTGCTGCAACTTCCAAGAAAATACTCATCTGAAAATCTCTGTTCTGAAGGAGAATTAATCAGTTAGCATTCAGAATGTTACAATCAAGTACAAGTTTTGTATACTGAAGTGTGGATAAAGAAATCTTAGTGTTAGTCATCCTTACTGAAATTTAGGAATGAGCAATGTGCTTTCCATTTCTGACATTCACTTGCCTCATCTTTATGCTGAGAGTGTGAATTCCTTTGTTGTTCCACATGACTATAACAATCCACAATCATATGACACTTTCTGATGTGTATTTCAGTCAATTAGAAACAATCACCTTTGTTGACTAGTGAATAAACATGCTCTTTTTGATATTCAACGTAGAAGGATATTGTGTATTGTGTAATTATGGAAGTGCTCTTTCAAGACATTTGTCTCAATAACCAAATGAAAATACATGAAAGTGTTTTCAGGGTTAGAAGATTATATAGCTGAGTGGCAGACATCTTACCTAGACTGCAAAAGCTTCTAAATTTGATTCCTTTTACTACATGGTACAAACATATTAATCGGGCTAGGAGAATAGGCACAATGAATGACATGATAAATAGAATTCTTACTTTCTGGCAAGGAAAATGTGTTTAAATACTGAGAATTATGGAGTTGGTAACTGATTTAAAATGGATTAGTGAAATAATATAGACCTTACAATACATAATATACAGAAATATAAAAATTATTTATCATCTACATATTTGGTACATGTGGAGGTGATGCTCTTTTAGGCAACCGAAGAATAGCAGCAAAGATGTTAATGGAAGCCTTTTGCATCCATATAGTTTACATCTTATCTAAGGAAGCAGTTGATTTGATTACTCACCTTTATAAGTAACATCCCATGAGCAGTTTCAACTTTCTGAACAGTTAGATGGCTGCAGTGAGCAGTAAACTAATAAAATAGTTTCAAACCCACAAAATTACTTTACTGTTGATTGATGTACATTAGAAATTTATTTAAGAAACTTTATAGTAAGTTCTTAATATTTGAAGCTATCCTTTTGAGGATTTTTTTTTAAAAATCAGAACACAATAGTCAGTGTGGCTGTGAATTTTCTTTGACATGATTCTATTCCTAGTTAAAATATCATAGTTAATTTAGAAGTTACATTGACTAGCTGCAGGACTAAAGGGTCATATTTGAAAGCTTCATAGAAAATTAGAGCAGCTATTAGAAAAGTTGTCACCAGCCCTTAAAATCAGGCAGGAGACTTGACCTTGCCTCTGTGGTGTGAAGAGACTGCATTAAGTCAAGTGAAGCAGGAAACTTAACATAGCAATATTATAAAAGCTACATTCATTATAAGATTTTTTAGAAAGTTCTAGAAGGATGATCAAATAATTATCTGTGTTATTTTTCAAACACTTTTAAAGGATGAACAGTTTAGTGTCCATGAGCACCGTTAGGAGCATTCTCATGAAATTGTCATTGAAATATTAAAGTATTCTAGAATTCGTTGCAACTGTATTTCCAATGGTCTGATTTCAGTCATGATAGAATAAAAGATAAAGACATTCAAGAAACTTATACTGGAGATAGCTGTTTTTAGGTCATAACATTTTATTGGATACAATCAGAAAATGTGTTGTGGTTGACAAACCCTCCATTGAGTTTGAAATTACTGTGTTACCAGTATGTTCCAATCAATGAGAACCTCTCAGCCATGAACTTTTATTGATTCGTATTCCTCAGAGTAACATAAATAGCTTTCCTTAAATCTTCCAATTTTACTATTCTTCTTTTTTCTGAATTCTTGCCTGCTAAAAGGATATCTATGTAGTTATTCTCTTACATTCCAAGCCAGACATAATGTGAGCCAAGAATATTTTTCTATGAGTGTGTGTGTGTGTGTGTGTGTGTGTGTGTGTGTGTGTGTGTGTTAGTTATGACAAATTATATTATTCTGTGAGCAAACAAATTATACTGTGGATAGTTCTGTAATCAGAAGTTTTGAAAGAGCAAATAAACGCTTACAGTTTCAAATGGAAAAAGCACAAATGGAAATGTTCTCACATCAAATCACACCAGGAAGGCTTCTGCAGCTTCTTTTTACTTTTGAGAAAGGCCTGAGAGATCCAACGATCAAATCTGGGGTACTAATGGATGCATTTAAAAACTTAGTGTGAGCATACAAGATTACTTTCCAGACTCCTGAAATAATGGTCCAAAGGATAGTCAGTACTTTTTAACGTACTCTCTAAGATGGTAACGATTTTATATAAAAATGTGATTTCACTGTTTGTTCAGATTGGGAAGCAGCTACTCTGAAACCTTTCTGTTGCTTCTAAAAACATGGACTTAATTTGTTTTAAGCCTTTTTTCCTTTACTATACTTAAAAATTTCAAAAATATGATTTGATAAGAAGAGCAAATACTAGAAGACAGTTAATCTTCCTCACATGGGCTTTTTTACTGAAAAAAATTTTCATACAGTATATTCTGATCATAGTTTCCCTTTCTCCAATTCCTCACAGATTCTCCACGACTTCCATCTACCCAATTCCATACCTGTTTTTGTCTCTCTTTAGGAAAACAAAGATGCAAACAAACCACAAAGAAAACATACACACAAGAAACACACACTAAACCCAATATCTATGAAAACACAAAATCAGAACTCCTATAAGCTGATAAGTCTAACAATTGCTCAAACAAAACAATATCAGACAAAAACCTTGAAAAAACACCAATGAGTTCATTTAAGTTTGTCCATGTCCTGCTGGGCATGGGGCCTGTCAATAAGTAAGGCTGCTCTGGAGAGAGCTTCTTGGTTAGGGAAGGAGCCTGTTTCTACTTTCCCCTCCCAGAACTGGGACCCTCTCTGGCTTGACTCTGTGTAGACCCTATGCATTCTGCCTAAAAGTCTTTCTGCCTCCTCTCCCTAATAGCTCCCTGAGACATGAGGATAAGGTTTGAGGAAGACTTCCTATTTATGACTGATTGTTCCAAAGCCATTCATTCTCTGTACATTTTGACATTTTTTTCTAACTCTTATGTATTTGCCATGAGGAAAACTGAAAAAGAAGAGAACAGCTTCAAACCTCACTGACTTTTGAGTTTTTTTAACTTTATGTTCATATCTAAGCAACGAAATCCTGTTTAATCTTCCTTACAGATGTCTGTGAATTGTGTGCCTTCCCACTAGCATTACAGCTATTGCAGTCTATATTAAATGTTATCATATTGAATTATATAACATGCATATGAAGTTAGTTGCTCTTTCCTGATATAGTCAAACTATGGACAATTAGTCATAATGGAATAAAGACTGCTTACTTTAGATGAATCACTGCAATTTACTAATGCAAAATGATAAAATCATTCAAAACTGAGTGTGTGGATAAGAGTGAAATGAACCATATTTCTTAACACTTTAAAACTCCCATGCAGACTCATGCTTGATTGATACAACTGAAGCAGTTATGGCTTGGATATGAAAAACATAAAGTGGGATTGATTTACTGATATAAATCTCAGGTTTAGTCCTATTTCAAATGCTTTTATTCTAAGAACAAAATAAAGGATCCAGGGTCATTGTGACTTAATCAAATTCTAAATCTACTGCATTTTTCCTTTGGAGCAGTTGGAACACTTTGCTATTGATTCCACAATTTAAATTGCATGAGAATTGGGTTGTTTTGTAGTTATTTGAACATGAAAGTTCATTCAAGATTTTTGATGCAACTTCAAGATTTGGAACTTGATGACCAAGATCCTGTAATTTCATTCTATATTAACAAAAATATAACATTTATGAAAATATGGTTTCCCATAATGCTAATAAGTAAATATTATTTGTTTTTCCACTAAATGTTATAGCCTCAAAAGGAGAATTAAATATCTAAGTGAATATTGGGGTATAATATGCTTGCTAATGAACTGATTCCTTGAAGTTTTATGTGAAACACTATTGTTTTATAGATATAAGGAAAATGGTATACTCTATATACTGTGTTGAAACTAGAGTTTTATTATTCAAGTAGTCACCATTTTAAAGGTCATGCAGAAGAGTTGTCTTCAGGAGAAGCCAGAGTTGTTGCTAAGAATGGAGTAAGACACAGTGAGCTATGGCAAAACAAGGGTTACAGAAGACCTGAAGACCCTGTCTCTGCACTCTCCCAACTTGTGATGGCAGTTACTCTACTTTTGCTTCTGTGAGGTCAGCATGATCAGAGTTCGTGTGAGGGAACTCTCATGGTATTTGCTCTTCTGTGCCTGGCTAGAGACGTTCATCTTCTAAAGATGAGATCCTAACAATTAATATTGCTGTTTCTAATCATGCACTCTGTAAGAATACTGGATTTGTTCTCACTAAATCTTTTTTTCAATGACATTCCTACAAGCAGTATAAACATACTCTCTCCACATTTTTTCCTTTTCTTTCTTTTTTTGCTCTTTTTAAAAATTTTTACTTTTCTTTATTAAGAAAATTTCTACTCACTCTACATACCACCCACAGATCCCTCCTCCTCCCTCCTTCCCAGCCCTCCCTCCCAAGCCACTCCACATCCCCACATCTCCCAAATCAAGGTCTCCCATTGCCAATGGATACAAGCAATAGGAAGAATGGAGGAGCAAGCTCTGGCCTTCTACTGCACAATGGACTTAATGTAATAATAACAATGCATTATGTATTTTCAAATAACTAGGAGAGAGGATTTTGAATATTCTCATCACACAGAAATAACAAGTATCAGAGGTGATAAATAAGCTCATCATCCTGATTTAATAACTTTATAATGTACATATGCACATACTATTGTAGATGTAACCATCTTGTTAAATAAGAAACACAAGTATCAAAGTTGCCAATGTAGTATGTGTACTGCAGAAGCTACCATGTGATGACAAAGAGCACTCTTTCCATTATAAGTCATGTTCCCATGTTCACTGAGAAAACAAACACACCATTCCTATTTCCATTGATAAAACACAGTCTACAGAGAATGTCTCTATACTAAATAAATGGAGTTTTTTTCTCACCATATTTTGAGAGGTGGAGAGGCCAAGGGAGAGGAAGAGATTTAGTGTTAAAATGCTGTTATCTTGGCAATTCTAGATGATGTGGTGTAGAAAGGGAAGTGTCTTAGTTAGGATTTTTACTGCTGTGAAGGGACACCATGACCATGGCAACTCTTATAAAGGAAAATATTTAATTGGAGTGGCTTACAGTTTCTAAGGTTTAGTCCGTTATCATCATGGTGCCATGCAGGCAGACATGGTGCTGGAGAAGGAGCTGAGCAGTCCACATCTTGATTTTCAGGCAATAGGAAGTGAACTGTCTCATTGGATATAGCTTGAGCACAGGAGACCTCAAAGCCCACCCCCATAGTGATACACATCCTTCAACAAGGCCACACCTATTCCAACAAAGCACACCTCCTAATAGTGCCACTCCCTACAGGGGCCATTTTTATTCAAACTACCACAGGAAACAAACAAAAATGGGCATTGCATTTGTGTGACTAATTAATACTGACCTCATGTCGGTGTTTCCTGTCCATCCCATTTGCAGTCTTGGAGAAGAGGAAAAGAATGTAGCACAATTTCATTTAAACCCAGAGCTTAATCATAAGTGGCCTTTAAACCCCAAAGCCAGCACTGTTCCCCATGTGTGAAATGCAATTATGAAATTTGATTTCCTATATGTTGTAAGCAATGCAACTATTTTAATTGACACTGACAAATATTTATAATAACTTCTGTATAAATTAAAAATCAATATCAATTAAAAAAAAAAAGAAACACAGAACCAATTGCAGAGTTAAAAACCACGAGGTCAGAGCAAGAGCAGAAAACCTTACCCTTCACTGCTTCTGCATACCTTCCTCTCTGCAAGAGACCTACTTCTGTGTGTCCTGTCTATTTATAGACTTTCCGTTCTGTTTTCTCATTGGTTGTAAACCCAGCCACATGACCTCCTCGTCACTGCCTGTCTGTACAGACCACCAGGTCTTCTATGGTTGGTTTTGAGATTAAAGGTGTGTGTCTGCAATGCTGGCTGTGTCCTTGAACACACAGAGATCTACCTAGCTCCGCCTCCCAAGTGCTGGGATTAAAGGCGTGCACCACTACTGCCCGGCTTCTGCTCTGGCTTGCTCCGACCTCAAGGCAACTTTATTAACATACAAATAAAATCACATTTCAATACAAATAAATACTATGCAATTTTATGATAATTAAAAATTAAATAAAAATTGTCATGATTTCAGAAAAGAGTACTGGAAGATTTGCATTTCCTTGATAGCTAAGGATGTTGAACATTTCTTTAAGTGTTGCTCAGTCATTTGAGATTCTTCTTTTGAGATACTGTGCTCCCTTACTCAGCCTTAAGATAAGGTGAGATGATTAGTCTTTTCTTTTTGAAACTTTTTGTTGATTCTTTGTGGATTTCATATCCTAATCCCACTCATCTTCCCCTCCCCCTTCCTTCTACTCTCTGTCCTTGCAATGTCCCTCTGCCCCAAAAACATAATTCAAAAGAAAGTAAAACCAAAACATAACTTAAACCAAAAAGAAATCTTAGCATGAAGCTGTAGTGTGGCCCAATGAGTCACAGAAGAATACCCTTTAGTTCATACTTCTTCTAGGTGTTCATTGCAATGAGGCATTGGTCTGGTTTGAGGCCCCTGGCTTCTGCTACACCTTTGATACTGGGCCCTCACGGTGACTCCTCTTGGATATCATGTTGCCATGTATCATCGAGATCCAGTAGCTTTAGATCTGAAAGGTCTGGCTCCCCTTCACATGTTCCAGCAGTCCATAGATGAGGTGGGAGTTGGGATGGGATACCTCATAGTCCTAGTTCTGGGCCTAGGTGGTAGCTGGGTTGATCAGCCTGCCAGCTTTCCCTCAAAGTGAGCTCTCTCTCCAGCACTGTTCTGGCTATGTCACCCAACAGTGTAGCAGACAGAAAGGAGTGGGGCCCATTCTCCTGCTTTCACACTCTCTGATCAAGCTCACCTGCACTCACACTCACCATCAGGGCCAGCTCTCCTGTTTTACCCAGGTGAAGTGCATGGCTTTTTCTCCAGATTCCTCTACATGGGCAGGGACAGCTCTTCCATTCTCATGTCCCCAAAGTCAGCTCTCTCTCATTTTTCAGGTGGCAGGGGGTGGGGGAGCATATTTCCATTACCCATGCCCTCCCATGGCTTACTAGGAGGGGCCAGAAGCAGCGCTCCTACCCTCTCCACCACAGGCCCGGCTCACCTGCACCATGCCAACAGGGTCAGCTTTTGTGGGCTGCCCAGGTGAAGTGCCCTGCCTGCTTTCCCATGGGCTGCAGCTGGTGAGGGACAGGGGGCCAGCTCTCTCACCTGTTGCAGGTGGCAAGGTATGAGGGGAGGTAGGGCATTTTTTCCCCTCACCTGTACCACATGGCAGGCGAGGAGGGTCAGGGTCAGTCCTCCTCTCTCAAGCTCCCTGGGCTGCTCACCTGTGCCCTCACTGGCAGGGTCAGCTCTCTTGTGCTGCCCAGGTGAGAGGCAGGGCTTGCTCTCCGGTGCTGCTGCAGGTTTGGGGCAGTACCAATTCTCCCACTCTTGTGACTTCAGGGCTAGCTCTCCCACCAGCCACAGGTGGTGAGGGGCAGGGTACAGGGGGGTGGGGGTGACAGGCGCGCGCGTGGGGGGGGGGGTCAGCTCTACTACACTGCCCAGGTGAGGTGCAGGGTGCACTCTCCTGAGTGCCGCAGCTTGGGAGAGGCAGGATTGGCTCTCCTACTCTCATGACCCAGGGACCAGCTTCTCCAGCCTGCAGTAGGTGGCAAGAGGGGCGGGGGACAAGGGGTGTATTTCTCTCTCCCTCGCCCATACCACATGTGACAGACCGCGAAGCAAGCTCTCACCTGCACCCCCACCCGCAGCGACAGCTCTACTCTACTGCTCTGGAGATGGTGAAGAGCCTGCTCTCCAGAGTGGTGCAGTTGGTGAGGGGCAGGGCCAGTTCTCCCTAGTACTGTAGTCAGAGAGGGGCAGGGCCAACTCTGTGCAGCCCTATCCTTACTGCTTTCAGTGGTAACAGGAGCCACAGACATCAACACAGACTGAGGCTGCAGCAGAGCCACGACCCAGACATGGCCTCTGGCAATAGTTTAGCTTCAGATGACACATGGCCTTGCATGGCTGCACAGCTTACTCAGATTCGCATGGCCCTGGCAGATGCTCAACCCTCAGACACTCACCTGTCCCTAGGTACTGCCCAGGCCCCTGACAACTGTGTGACCTTTGGTGTCATTATGGGCTATGGGCATCAATACACACCCCAGCTGTGGTTTGACCATGGACTTGGCAGCAGCCCAAGCTGGGATGTCACCTTGGTCTCAGTTGACAGTACAGGTCACTTACATCAGCATCAACCCAATGGCAGCATGGCTCTCAAACCTCAACCTGGCCCCAGGTGTGGACTCACATCCCAGGTTTCCTCACTGTCTTCAATAGTGACAGGAGCCTTGGACTAGTGCACGTATGGTTAGTGGCAGGGCCACAGACCCAGACATGGTCCCCAGTTGCAGCTTAGGCCTGTACAATGCCTTGGCCCCAGGTGACTTCTCATGTTACTCAGGTCTGTACAGGCCCAGCAGCAGCATAGTCCTCAGGCACCAAGAAGGCCACGGTGCAGCCCCAGATCCTGGGCATCAGTGTGGCCTTTGGTGCTAACATGGCCAGAGACATCAGCAGTCTCAGGCTGTATTAGAACTATGGATGCAGACATGGTCCTTAGCAACGCCCTGGGCCTGGATGTTACAGTGGCCCTAGTTGGCATTGCAGAATGCCCAGATCTGCATAGCACAAATGGTAGCATGGTCTCCAAATGCCAACATGTCCCTATGTGGCAGTCCAGATCCTGAATATCCACTTAGCTTTCTATAGTAACAGAAGCCATAGACATCAACACAGACCCTGGGTGCAGTAGGGCCATAGACCAAGATGTGGCCTACAGTCACTTGTTCTGGGACCGTATGACACCATGGCCCTGGTTTGCATGGCCCCAGTGGCAATGCTTAGTGTTACTACAACTTAATATGCCATATTTTGTCAATACTCATGAGAGGCCTGCCCTTTTCTGAATAGAAACAGAGGAACAGTGGATTGGGGGGGGGGATATTGGGAGGAGAAGAGGGAGGGGAAACTGTGGTTGAGATGTAAAATAAATAAATTAATTAAAAACTATAAATGATAAAAAGAAATAAATGATAAAGAAAATGGGATACATTTTCACAATGGAAAACAAAAACAAAACAATCATATGGCCCATGGGGCTAGAGAGATGGCTGAGGGGTTCTGAGCACCTACATGATAGCTCAGAACCATATGTAACTTCAGTTCTAGGGAATCAAATACCTTCTTGCCTCTTTTGGAACTGCACACATCTGATACATATATATACATCTAGGTAAAACATTCATACACAAAATAAGTTACATGGTACTAAAACACTACCTTGTATTTTCTCATTCACTAAAGAAAAATGAAACTGTTTCCTCTTTTTTATTCTAATTTTTACATTTCTAAAGTAGAATAACCCCTTATATACCAAAGAATAGAAAGTACTTTGGGAACACAAATATTGTTCATTAGAAACAGAGTAGATAAAACTACTTATACAAATGATGGAATTTGTATTCTGAACCATAGTTTATTAGTCCATTGGTTTGTACAAGAGGGATGAATCATATGATAGTATTTAAAGCATTAAAAAGTAACAAAATTCTTTCATCTTAAAGCCTTCTGAAATAATCAGTGGATATAAATGGATAGGTTTTATCCTGATAAATAGAAATATAATTAAATACATGTAATATTGAGAAGTACTTGGCATGATACTTACAATAGGGTTCACTTTACTTGTACTAATGGTGCATTGACCAAGATGAATACATTCAGAACAATGAGTTCTCTGGAAAATGCAGTAAAGGTATTCTCTGTGTGATTGGATTTACTTAAGAGTTTAGGAGTTTATTATGCATAAAACACAGGGTGAATTAAGGCAGTTACTTGCACATTTGAGGGAACTTTTTTATTTCACTCTTGAATAACATTTTAAAAGAACACACTTTGAAAAATTATTCACATTACTCAGTGTTCTGTTTAGAAAACAAAACATAAGCTTGCCTAAATTAAGATGTCTAGCAATGGAGTTCAATACTTCTAAATTTAGAACATGGATACATAAAGTCTAACTTATTTTTTGGCTATGTATTAATAGGTTTAAAGTTAATTATATTAGTTTTAGTATACTCTCAAGCTTATATATTCAGATTATACTGCTCAAACATTTTTTCCATTAGAAATTTACATCTCTGGAATGTTTGTTTTTGAACTACCTCCATTCTTTCATTTACATAGTAATGGAATGAGTGAGAGAAAATACTTTCGCCTGTTGCTACAGATAAACTATTTACTTGTCAATAAAAGGGAGCCTTCCTAAACTGGGTGGCAGAATGTTTGAAAGAATGTGAATTTCCAATATGACAGACAAGAAAAGAAATGTAGGAGAGGGGTCAAGACGGTGCTGGAGAAACAAAAGCAAGTAGGAACTGTGACTGTGAGCATCCACTGCTGAGGAGTAACTGGATGTGGAGCCCTGGAGAATCCTGCAGGAGGGAACCTGGCAACCTGGGATTCACTTCAGATCTCTTGAAACCATCCCCCTCTCAAGAGGTGAAGAGTTCAATTCCGTGTCTGTCATTCTACTCTTCCAGCACTCACTTGATGTTTTATGTATCATACAGGCAATATTTTTAGATAAACCCATGGGAAGAAGGTAGGCATGGAGAAATACTTCATTGAAGTGAAAGATGTAGTGAGAACTTCTGCAATCCAGTTATCTCTAACGTTCATAAGTAAAATATAACCTGTAGGAGCCCTGGTGATATTTGAGAAGATATCCATATTAGATTGTCAGATATATGAGCATCCCTTCCTTTTCCCAATTCTTCCTTACTTAGTGTAAAGAGAGAATCCATGCAACTGCTCTTTATTGTTTTGTCAAGAGGATTAAGTGGAGAAGGTGATTTGGGAAGAAGAGAGTTAGAATGGAGGGTGTGAAAAGGGACTGGAGAGGGAGGAAATGTGGTAACAATTCACTGTATGCAAGTGTCAAAGTGTCAAAGTTAAAGAGAATGATTAAAATTTGTTCTGTGTGGAGGGGGGTATGTATCCTTAAGTTTGGTAGCAAGTGCCTTTCCCCACTGAGTTATCTCTTGCATTTCCAATAATAATAATAATAATAATAATAATAATAATAACATAATAGGAAAAAAATGCATATTCAACCTGAAAAGAATGTTGTTCTTTGTATTGCAACCAAGAAATCATTGCTACATATGCTTAGCATTGTTAATGCATAAATGTATGTGCACACACACACACACACACACACACACACACACAGTGCACATATGTGATAAGGTGATATATACCACACACACTCATTCAAGTTTATTTCTTATTGTAGCTGCATAACATATTAATTATAACCTGCTGTTGTGGGATACTTCCTGAAGATACTTGAACAAATGCTTTCTACCGCAGAGAGACCACTGATGATTGTTCAATAATATGTTTTCATTCAAGACTAGCTTTAAGAACCAATGAGTTACTGATGTTCCTTACAGGATCATGGGTGACCTAAAAGCAGTTGTGTCACCAAAATACCATAAGAACAGAGGTGAAAACTCACAAAAGCACCATTCTTCATGCTCCCTGCAGGATGTACAGTCAGCTACATGGAGAATCATGGACCATCAGGAGGGACTTCTTGAGTCTTATAACTTTCATGAACTTCCGTTTCTTGTCAGTAGATCGATCAGTGAGCATCTTGTTTTCTGAGCTGAGGAAGCAGCAATGTGCTTACCTTGTGTCTACACCACTGAAACTGAGAGAAAATACAGATATTCTTAAATGCCATAGCCCACATGCACATGGTGGAAGGAGCAAACAGAGTTTCACAAATTGTCTTTTCACCTCTACATGCAAACCTTGGCGTGCACAGTTTCAAAAATTTATTCATTGATTATCATCAACTATTTATATTTTGAGCTGTCCCTCAAGTTTGTAACTAGCTATTGGCTCTCTCAGTTGAACCTCAAAGTGTTATTTGTTTATTTTTATATAAAACAAGTTACAGTTAGCCTGGAGCATCTACAAAACTCCAAAAGAGCAGGAACTCTTCTCCAAATCCAGTCTTTTTTAATGTCTGGGTATATTTCTTTTCATTGCTGGGAAGATTTCTTTCTGTATTGGTCAACTGGATACATCTTGAATCCATCCAGATGGGTCTCAAATTCATCTTACCTGATTGGGATAGTTTATTAAGTGTTTTTTGATTAGCTTCTTCATTTGTCAAATATGAATTATGATATTTGCTTCTGTGTTCCCTTGTTAGATATGTGTGTGACACATAGGAAGTGTTTAAATTGAATATAATATGCACAGTGCAGTTGGGTGACTGTCTTAGGGCTTCTATTGCTGTGAAGAGACACCATGTCTATGGTAACTCTTTTTATTTTTATTTTTACTTTTATTCATTGTTTTATTTATTTTGCATCCTGATTGCATTTTCCCCTCACTCCTCTCCTCCCAGTGGCTCCCCTCAACCTCCCTTCTGCATCCTCCATCCACTCCTCCTCTATTTCTATTCAGAAAAGGGCAGGCCTCCCATAGATATCAACAAAACATGGCATATCAAGTTGAAGCAAGACTAAGTGCCTCCCTTCTTACTAAGACTGGACAAGGTAACTGAGTAGGAGGAATAGGAAGACCCACAATCAAACAGCAGGCAGAGCTCAGGGAATACTGTAGGCAAGGGAGAGGAAGGATTGTAGTAGCCAGAGGGGTCAAGAACATCACAAGAAAAAACACAGAATCAACTAACCTGGGCCCATAGGGACTCACAGAAACTGAACTAACAACCAGGGAGCCTGCCTGGGGCTGATATAGGCCCTCTGCATATATGTGACAGTTGTGTAGCTTGGTCCTCTTGTGGGACTCCTAAATGAGAGTAGGGCCTATCTCTTGACTTTTTTTGCCAACCATGGCAACTCTTATAATGGAAAATAATTAATTGGGGAGAAGTAGCTGAGAGTTCTACATCCAAATTGATACAAGAAGAGATAGTGAGTCATTATCCTGGCTTGAGTACCTGAGACCTAAAAGTCCACCTCCAGTGACACTTCCTCAGCAAAACCACACCTATTCCAGCAAGGCCATATCTCCTAATGGTGCCACCCCCTGTGAGCCTATGGCGGACATTTTGTTTCAGACCTCCACATTCCACTGTAGATGGAAATTTCTCTGGTGTTGCCCAACCAGAGGTCGGAAAAATCTCTCTCACCCATGTTCTGCAGCCTAAGGAAACACACAGAGGCTTATATTACTCACAAACTGTATGGCCTATGGGTCAGGTTTCTTGTTAGTTTGCTCTTATAACTAACTTAACTCAACCCATTTCTATTAATCTATATGTTGCCACAAGACTGTGGCATTACTGGATTACTGGTCTGCTGGAATCATATTGTTCCTTCAGCGGTGGCCTGGCATCTCTCCCGACTCTGCCCTTCTCTCTCTATCTCTGCTTTGATTTCCTGCCTGGCTGTAAGCTTCCTTGACATAGGCCAAAACAGCCTTATTATCCAATGGGAGCCACACCTATTAACAGCATGTAGAAAGACATCTCATAGCACTTTCTCTTTTCTGTCTAATAAAAAATGAAGGTTTTAACTTTAACATTTTAAAATTATATATAACAAAACAGTTATAAACAAGAATTATAGTTATAATACCTAGTCTATTTGTATTTGGCAAAATTAAAATATTCTATCATCTATCCTATTTTTGTGAGTCTAATGTTTCATATCTAATTTATCTTTTAACACAACTAGGGGGAGCTATAATTATAACTATCTAGTCTTCAACTCCATCAAAGACCCCAGAAGGATTTAATTTAATGTTACCTGAGTAAACAAGAAGTGCATTGCAAGCAACTTTCATAATTCTAGAGATGACAGAGACATATGGCTGCCTGGATAGTTACCCAAAGTTCCTCTATAACGTTGGGGCATCTATCTTCAGCCGAGAGTCCCTGACACAGCTTTCAGTGAAGCAGAAAATTTTAAGGACTGTTCCACCCATTCTGGCAAAGTTCATCAGACACTTCTTAAGTCTTGTAGAATATCTGGCAGTTTCCTCTGCGAAGCAGGAACCTGAAAGACCATCCCATCTTGCAAAGTTCAGTGGTCATCTTCCCATGGGTCCTACATGTCCAGTTTATACAACATACTGTCAAGCAGTCCATGCAAGAACAGTTTCTTGCCCAAATGGCTAACTTTTGCCATAAAGAAAGCAAACTCCATATGGAGTTTCTTCAATGCCCATTATCTTCTCTGACGTAGATTGTTGTTGCCAGGAGCAGACATGTCTCAATGTCCAAAAAAGTCAAAGTTCTTAAAATATTATCAATGCCATATTCTGTAGATCTTTGAAGTGTTTGAAGATTACCTATCTAATTGAAATATATCTATGTATACCTAGAAAACTTAACTAACATGACAATAAGTTTGATTATCAAAGATAAGTAATTATTAGTCTGTATTTCTTAATTATACATTACAATTTTAAATGAGTTGCATAAGCATAATACCTTAAACAAGAGTAGAAATATAAATATATATTATAATAAAATTAACTTTAAATTTGTATTAATAAACCAAAATCCATAGCAATGTAAAACATTTCAAATAAGTTGTTGCTCTTTAAAAGTAGATTCAATAATCTACACTTTTATCCTATCATATCTATACCCCCTTTTCTTCTTTATAAAGAGATCGCATTTATAATCAACCTCCTTTCTTCTTTTAGAAAGAGATTGACTATGACCAATAACATTTTGTAACCAAACCCCTAAACAAAGACAAACATCAATAATCTTTTTTTGTGTGTGGGTGGGGTGGGGTGGGGGGAATGTGGGCCTAGTCCTCTAGGCCACTTTTTAATCTTATGGGGATTCTGAGAAAATTCAAGATAATGGTCAAGTCCTGGGAAGAATGTTTACAACTTTTGCTGATAGATACCATCTGTCTGGTCCCAATTGATCAAATCTGATCCTTCTTAACCTGGAATAAATTCACAGCCTCTTGCTTCCTGTGGAAACAAAAGCAGAGCCTTCTTTCCAAAGCAACATATCCTTAGACCAAAATTTTGAAGTCAAGATATCTTAAAATATATATATTGGTTTAGCTCAGTAGCCTTTACAATCAAATGTTTCTCTCCAGTTAAAAATCCCAAAGACAACACAGTCCAGACTCTCTGTAATTTCCATCTTTATATGGCTTAACTTTTATATTACCTTTACTATCGCTTTAAAGATTTTATTTTTTTAAAACTGTTTTTTTATAAACTCCTTTTCCTCTCTCTTCCAAGCCTATGTACATTTTTATGCACACTATAAACTGTTTAGAGTTTTATTCCATCTGAATCTGTCTTAATGTGAATTTAAAATCCTTCTCTGATCAGGAGAGATTTTAAACTGCTGAGCTACATGCCTAGGACCAATGAGGCAGCCTTGACTGCTGACTCCACCCACCTCAGCTTCCCAACATGGCAGAGGTACACCTACCACAATTCCAGGAAACAATGGATCTATGCCTACAACAAGCACCATGTAGCCCAGATATGGTACTAATCTTAAAACGTTTTATTAATAAAATCAAACCTGGAGCCAGGTTTTGGGGTGAATTCTGAAAGATCAGAAAACAGAACAAGCCACAGCCACCTCACCTTGCCAATTCCTCAGCTGATCCTGTCTTCAAACTGAAAGCCTCTGAGTCCTCATCCAAATGGATCTCAGCTGAACTGCTGCTCAAAAGCCTAAAACCTTAACCAGGCCTAGTTCCTCCTCCTCACGCCTTAAATATCTTTCTGCTTCCTACCATCACTTCCCGGGATTAAAGGCTCTTGTTACCATGCCTGGCTGTTTCCAGTGTGGCCTCTGGAATGCTAGGATTAACGGTGTGTGTATCACCATTTTCTGGCCTTTATATCTAGTGGCTGTTCTGTTCTCTGACCCCAGATAAGTTTATTCGGGTGCACAACATATCGGGGAACACAATAACACCACACCCAGAAACTCTTTTTTTTTTTTTTTTGTCTATACTAGCAAAATCTAAATCAGCCATGAAGCATGCTGTGTGGCTTAGAGACACCTCTTTGTACAGTGGAGGGAATCTGCCAGGCTGTATGTCAAGCCTACACACTGTGAACTCAACATACTTTAGCTCATGCCCAGATACCATGGCATCTCTGTATCACGGCTTGCCTGAGAGACATAACTAGGAAGCTGTTTTTAGCTCTGTTTCAGAATCTTTTTCTTTCTTTCTTTCTCTCTCTCTCTCTCTCTCTCTCTCTCTCTCTCTCTCTCTCTCTCTCTTTTAATACTTTCTCATATTTTGGGTGGAAATTCTTGCTACCATGTCTGGGTGCCAAATATAGTGGGAAGTTTCTCTGTCCTGTCTTGCCTCATGGTCTGGACAAATCCCCCCCCCCCCCCAAGGTCCTGCAGCAGCTGCTTATAAAATAATTACATGGAGTCTTATATTAATTATAATTGCATGGACTACGGCTCCTGCTTATATTATCTATCTATTATAACTTAACCCATTTCTGTTAATTTATGTTGCCACATGGCCATGGCATTACCAGTGTGCTGGCATCTTGTTCCTTCAGTGGTGGCCTGGCATTTCTCCTGACTCTGTCCTTCTCTTGGTATCTCTGCTTAGATTTCCCACCTGGCTATAAGCTTTCTTGCCATAGGCTGAAACAGCTTTATTTATTCTCCAGTGGGAACCACACATATTCACAGCATACAGAAAGATACCCCACAGCATTCCTCTCCCTGTGTTAATCCTATCAGTTGAGAATGAGACCACTATCACAGTTTAAAGCCAATCTTGAAGCAAATTTTAATTAAATACCAGCCAGGTGAATGGGCTCTGGCCAGGTCCATAGTGGGTTCCCCAAAAATGGCCCTGAGTCCTATTTTGCAGGGGCTTAAAAGGGGAAAACCCATAATGGACAGCATTTCCCAGAAGGTTTAGTGAGAGGCAAGCATACAATCGTGTTTTGTGCCTACCTACCTCAGGCCTATATCCAGTCAGGGGAAATCATACATCCTGACCTATCTACTGCCTGTGAACCTCCCCCTATATGTGATCAAGCACATCTGGTGCAGTTGAATCAAATGTTTGTTTAGGGAGTGAAAACATGTTATCTCCTGTAAACAATAGCCTCCAGCATTTCAGGAACTAGCTGTCCTTGGGCAAAGAGCTTTCAGATCAGAGGCATTTTTGTTTCATGGATCTCTTAGGCACAGTAATTAAGACTTAAAAACATAACTTTGGCTCTCAAACCTGGCCCCCACAGGCTTGTAGCCATATCATAATGCAGAATTAAATCTAATTTTAAAAGTTCCCATAGTTTATAGCAGTCCAAAGTTCAAAGTCTCTTCTGAGATTCATGCAATCTCTTAACTGTAATCCCTTGTAAAATCAAAATGAAAAAAAAAAAACAGATCACATATTTCCAATATATAATGGCAATGGATATAAATTACCATAAAAAAAGGAGGAAAGGAAGGAAAGTGTGGAAATATTGGACCAAAGCAAGAGTAAAAACCAGCTGGTCAAACTCCAAACTCTGCAACTCCTTATCAAAGCATGCCTCAGATCTCCAACTCCTTTCTGCTTTGTTGGCTGCAACACAATTATCTCTCCTGAGCTGGTTCCACTCCCTATTAGCCACTCCTCAGCAGGTGTCCCACAGCTCTGGCTTCTCTAATTTTGTTGGATCTTCAAGCCAATCCAGGCTTCAACTTCACAGTTTCATGCAATGGCCCTTCTAGGCCTCCATGCAGGAACAACCCTGACATGACACATGCCTGACCTCAGCACCTTAGTGTTGGAGGGAGATTCTATAACCACTTTCTTCTATCCTTGACCCTGAAGCCAGAACCACTTGGCCAAAGCTGCCAAGTTCTGCTGCTTGCTAGGACTGAAACATGGTCCCCTCTCTCAGTTACAATTTCACCAGTTTCTGGTTTTGATGGTTTATTTCACTGCCTAAGCTTGCCTGTTCTGAAACTCAATCTGTAGACCAGGCTGGACTTGAGCTCAGAAATCCCCTTGCCTCTGTCTCCTGAGAGCTGGCATTAAAGGCATGTATCACCATTCCTGTATCTAAGCTTTAAATGCCCTTTCACAAATTGGAATCTTAGCTGGGTGGGGTCTTGCTCTGAGGTCATCACTCTCTTTATTCCATTAAATATCAGGCTTTATTTCATCTCTTTATCCACTTGTACACAAGACTTAGCTCCAATGCATTTCCTGTGCCCCTTTTCTTCCCATACAATACATTTTTTAATGTTCCTTACTCCTTTATATTATATTTATAAGTGTGAACACTAATAGGTATATAACATAATCAATCTAAGTTGTTTGGAAATGTCCTCTGCCAAAGCTGTTAATCCACAAGTCTTCAATTTAGCCACAGACAGATTTTATTTTTTAGACAAGGGCAGAAGGAAGCCACAATCATCACTAAAATATCACAAGAATGATCTCTAGGTCATATATTATATTCTTCTCTTCTGACATCTCTTGAGCTGGGCTTTCAAAGTTCAAATCACTCTCAGGAGTCTTGCATGCTCCTACTAGGATAACCCATTAAATTCTATTTAAAGCATTCGGCTGCTTTCTGAATCCTAAGTCCCAAAGTCCACATTCCTCCAAATAAAATCAGGGCCAGACCTACCACAGCAATATCTCAATCCCTGGTACCAACTTCTGTCTTAGGATTTCTATTGCTATAAAGAGACACCATGGCCATGGCAACTCTTATAAAGGCAAACATTTAATTGGGGCTGGCTTACAGTTCAGAGGTTTAGTCCATTACTATCATGGTAGGAAACAGTTGTATGCAGGCAGACATGGTATTAGAGAAGGAGATGAGAATTCTGCATCCAGATTGGCAGAAGAAGGAAAAGAGACTGTGAACCATTAGCCTGGTTTGTGCATCTGAGACTCAAAGCCCACTCCATTAACACACTTCCTCCAACAAAGCCACATGTACTCTAGCTAGGCCACATCTCCTAATAGTGCCACTTTTTGCCATTTTCTTTCAAACCATCACAGTGATCCAAATGCCCCCTTTCCCATGCAGTTCCAATGCTGCACTGTTGTCCTGGAGACTGCTTATAGGCAAAGGCTCTCATGGGACCTTTATGTGACAATAAATGTTATATATTCCCCATATACTTTAAAATTGTTCCTGTTTTCTGCATATCAACAATTCTATTTTGTGAGATAGCATCACTAAGCAGTGTGAATCGATGTTGTAGTTAGAATATTTTCATATTCACTTTAAGTAAATACATTCAATATGTATATACTTCCTTAGAATAAATATCCCACAATTCACCTGTGCATTCTTGAATTGTTTTTAACTTTTGCACAATAAAGTAATATACTCATGACATTTTGTTTGCAAAGATTGAATTCCTTTCTGTTGAAACACTCACCATGGTAAAGTTCAAATGATCAAGTCAGATATTTGTTAGGATTTTGATGATGAAATGTCTCTTCATCTGTGGAGAATTTGAAAATATAGTTAAATGAAGAAAAAAAGGCAATGAAATAAACTAGCTTAGGGTTTTTCTGATACTGCGTTTCAGGTTCACAGTGCATTAAAGCCTGAGTTAATTCTACCTTTTGACCTTTGTTGAGGCATGCTTCTCTGTCTGGTACTGGTAATGCTGTTCAGGTTTCTCATCTGCTTGTAATTCCTACACCATATCATAGTTGTCACTCGTGCTAATTTTCCATCAATTATCTAGCAAAAACAAACCACTCAATAACAAAGAATGAATTGAGTGTACGCCCCTTTGACTTGAGAAGGCAGGAGTTGGAGATCTCCTGTGGCTGAAGCAAAATATTCAACATATCAGTGTTGTGTCAAACATCAGCTCTGAAATTATCAGGTAATATCAAGGCTCATCCAGGCTGCTGCTGTGGGATCTGGGAGATTTGCAGCATTGTTTTAGAGGAAATAGGAAATGTCAGACTTGTGTCTCTGAGGCTTGGTCTCCTGAGTAATGGCTCATACAAGTCCTATATTAGATGCCTTTTTTCTCTACATAAAGCAGAAGAGTTCAGCTGAGTTGGAATCTGTGCGCTTCTATTTTATTGTAATTGGGCTTGACAATTTCATGTCTTCTCTTTGTATTTTCCACAGGAACGTCACAGTTGTTTTTGTAGCAAGCCACATACATTAAAGTAATTTTTAATAGTAATTAAGTTTATGGGATTACAGATAGAGGTATGTTAAATATAACACAGTTTTTGCTTTAATCAAGAAAATCTTAAAAAGTGAATTTTTAGAAAATATAAGGTTGTGGTCTAGATGGATGATTAAAAGAGAATTCCCACTTCTTAATTTACTAGGACTTTTTTCAGAGGTGAAGTTTTGTTTTATTTAATTATATTTAAAAATAGTTCAAAATAAAATTTCAGTGTTTTCTTCTCATCCTTCCATTTTGTATGATTATGTTAGTTATTTCTACATCTCTCTTTGTAATATGTCTTACAGCTTTTCTTCTCTCTTATTTCAACATGTTCTTTATAGTTTGGATTAATTGTTAGAATTGCTATCTTGAAATAATAATAGACACACAAAAACTGCAAATAAGAAGCAGGGAACCTCCATGTGTCAATGACCCAGATTATGCCAGGGGTAACAGTTGACATGATGGCAATCCGTTATTTAAAACAAAGCAGGAAATAAGAAGTTTGGGTGATGCACTTAAGTAAACTAAGTTACATAAAGAAGATTCTAAATTATTTGTAACAGTCTGATATTAAATTTTAAAAGTTACTCAGCAACACCAACAAAACAAAATAGGCAAAACATTTGCTCTTCTGAAGAGGCACTGGGCTGCTCCCCAGGCACCCAAGGTTGACATTAAGCTATGCACCTTTGCTCCTTGTTCTGTGGTATTTCAGGCAGTGTCTTGCCCTGAAAGATTCCATTTTGCAATCAGCTTTTGACTCCATTTTGAGATGTGGGTTGATTGCCTTCCTAGGCAGGTGAACAACCATCAATCTACTGCTACTCTTGTAGCACAGACTGATAAATGACTTATTTTTAGGAATCGAAATGGTGCACTCTATTTAGTTATTGAGGGAATAAAGACTGTAGGGGCACATGGACATATATAAAATGTATCAGGAAAACCAGGCCAAAGGCTTATCAGATGTGCCAGAATTAAGAACGTGTAACTTCCTCTCCTGGACCCCATGAGATGATGGGAAATCTATTCCTGTATTGCATGGCCCCACTCCCAGTATCATGTCATATTTGGTGTGCACCAAATATGATTGGTGACTACCCTAATTGTTATCATGGAGCCTTCATCCAGTAACTGACAGAAGTAGATGCAGAGATCTACAGCCAAGCACTGGGCTGAGCTCCTGGAGGTCAGTCGAAGAGAAGGAGGAGGGATTGTATGAGAAAGGGGAGTCAAGATCATGACAGGGAAGCCTACAGAAACAGCTGGCCCGAGCTAGTTGAAGCTCACAGACTCTGTACTGACAGCTGGGGAGCCTGCATGGGAATACTGAAATAGGTATGTGTGACAGTTGTGTGACTTGATTTGTTTGTGGGGCCCCTGGCAGTGGAAATAGGATTTATCCCTGGCACATGAACTGGCTTTTTGGAGCCCATTCCCTATGGAGGGATACCTTGCTCAGCCTTGATGCAGTGGGGAGGGTCTTGGTTCTGCCTCAACTTGATATGCCAGGCTTTGTGGGCTCCCCAAGGGAGGTCTTACCCTCTCTGAGGAGTGGATGGGCAGTGGGGTGAGAGAAGGTGGGGTGAGTGGGAGGAAAGGAGGGAGGGGAAACTGTGGTTGGTATGTAAAATGAAAAAAAATAAAGTCACATTTTAATGCTTTTATGTTATTATGTTTTTACCATCTTTTTCATTAATAAAATTGTCTGAGTATGAAGCATTTAACAGACAGCTAAAACAGTTCTTACAATTTTTAGCAAAAATTGGTAAGCTTAAAAAAAAGAACTGGTGAGCTTGGCCCATGGAACAGTATTAAAGCTAATTCAAGGTCTGCTCACCGAAGGCTTGTTGACTTTAGTGTAGAACAATCAGTTTCCTTGCCGAGAACCCTCTGCATTCAGGACAAGGTTGTTTTTAATGTATTTTTCTACTTAAGCCTCATGTGCTCTCAGTTTTTATGATCACATTATCACACTTTCAATCTTCATTTAAGGTAAAGTCTTTTTCCCATTCTGTAGGCTGTCGCTTTGTCTTGTTGACCATGTCCTTTGCTCTACAAAAGCTTCTCAGTTTCAACAGGTCCCATTAATTGGTTGTTTCTCTCAGTGTCTGTGCTACTGGTGTTATATTTAGAAAGTGATCTCCAGTGCCAATGCGTTCAAGACTACTTTCTACTTTCTCTACTATCAGGTTCAGAGTAACTGGATTTATGTTGAGGTCTTTGATCCACTTGGACTTAAGTTTTTACAGATATGGATCTATTTGCAGTCTTCTACACACTGACATCCAGTTATGCCAGCACCATTTGTTGAAGATGCTTTCTTTTTTCCAGTGTACATTTTTGGCTTCTTTGTCAAAAATTTCATGTTAATAGGTATGCGGGTTAATGTCAGGGTCTTCAATTTGATTCCATTGGTCCACATGTTGGTTTTTATGCCAGTACCAAGCTGTTTTTATTACTGTAGCTCTATAGTAGAGCGTGAGGTCAGGGATTGTGATGCCTCCAGAGGTTGTTTTATTGTACAGGATTCTTTTGGCTATCCTGGGTTTTTTGTTTTTCCATATGAAGTTGAGTATTATTCTTTCCAGGTCTGTGAAGAATTGTGTTGGTATTTTAATGGGGATTGCATTGAATCTGTAGATTGCTTTTGGTAAGATCACCATTTTTACTATGTTAATCCTGCCTATCCATGAGCATGGGAGATCTTTCCATTTTCTGACATCTTCAATTTCTTTTTCAGGGACTTAAAGTTCTTGTCATATAGATCTTTCACTTGCTTAGTTAGAGTAACCCCAAGATATTTTATATCATTTGTGGCTATTGTAAAAGGTGATGTATCTTTGATTTCCTTCTCAGCCTGTTTGTCTATTGTATATAGGAGGGCTACTGATTTAAAACCACATGATCTCACTAGATGCAGAAAAGGTATTTGACAAAATCCAACACCCCTTCATGATAAAGGTCTTGGAACGATCAGGAATACAGGAAACACACCTAAACATAATAAAGGCAATCTACAGCAAGCCAACAGCCAACGTCAAATTAAATGGAGAGAAACTCAAAGCAAAACCACTAAAATCAGGAAAAGGCAAGGCTGTCCCCTCTCCCCATACTTATTCAATATAGTACTTGAAGTTCTAGCCAGAGCTATAAGACAACATAAGGAGATTAAGGGGATACAAATTGGAAAGGAAGAAGTCAAGCTTTCCCTATTTGCAGATGACATGATAGTATACATGAGTGACCCCAAAAAATCAACCAAGGGACTGATACAGCTTATAAACACCCTCAGCAACATAGCGGGACACAAGGTCAACTCCAGACATCAGCGGCGATGTCCATGTAAGGAAGCTGTCCTGCGGTTACTGTCAGCAGACCACATGCTAGCGTGTTGGTAACTGAAAGCCCACGCCTCTGGTCCATCGACGAGCCTGACTTAGAGGCAGCCTGAGGAACATGGTCATTTACTGAGTGGCCAGTGCTGGTTTCACGTTAATCCAGAGATGGAAGACCACAGCTTGAGAGTGAGTCAGAGGCGGCATGGACAACTTCAGTTATAGCACGTGAGAGCTATTGTTTTAAAAACATTTAAATTCTCAACCTACCACAGTTGTACAAACTTATGATTTCATTGTTGCATGTCCCCCACTGTGCTTGTGGGGGCTGGCTTCCCAGGGGTCCATTCATTCAGACCATTCTACCCTAACATCCCCAATAGTTTTCTTTGTAAGTAATGCAATTCATTTTTTTTTCAGTCACATACATGGCCCAGTTGGAGGGAGAGTATTTTGTATCTATAAGAGTTTCATAAAAATCAGCTTTATTTTTTATTGAGAAAATAACACATGACTAAACAAAAATAGTTACCATGACATGGTCCTTTCCTTCTTTTCTCCCTGCCTGCCTGTCTACCATCTGTCCTTCCTTCCTTCTTTTGTGATTTATTTGTGTTGATTAATTTTATCTGATAAATTGATAAATGTGTGTAACATACTCAGATCTCTTCCCCTTCCTTAACCTTTCTTATCTCACTTCCATCACTATCAACCTTGTTACGCTTCCATCCCTGTGTGTACTTTCCTGTAGATGTAACCAGCTTGTTAAATAAGAAACACAGAACCGATTGCAGAGTTAAAAACCACAAGGTCAGAGCAAGAGCGGAAAACCTTACCCTTCACTGCTTCTGCGGTTCCTCCTCTCCGCAAGAGACCTACTTCTGTGCGTCCTGTCTATTTAAAGACTTTCTGTTCTGCCTTCTCATTGGTTGTAAACCCAGCCACATGACCTCCTTGTCACTGCCTGTTTGTACAGACCTCCAGGTCGTCTATGGTTGGTATTGAGATTAAAGGCGTGTGTCTGCCCTGCTGGCTGTGTCCTTGAACACACAGAGATCCGCCTAGCTCTGCCTCCCAAGTGCTGGGATTAAAGGCGTGCCCCACTACTGCTCGGCTTCTGCTCTGGCTTGCTCTGACCTCAAGGCAACTTTATTGACATACAAATAAAATCACATTTCAATACAAATAAAATATCACTATACTTTCCTAGTATCCACACATTCTCATTTGTTTTCATATCCCAACTAGGTAAACCAGGGCCATCTGTGTGACTATTGGACTGGAACTGTCCATTGGAGTCTGGTGAGATCCCCAGTAGGAACAAATCTCAAGGCAGTGATTCCTCCATTCCCTAAATCTATCACTGGGGTGTAGATGTAACCATCTTGTTAAATAAGAAACACAGAGCCAATTGCAGAGTTAAAAGCCAAGAGATCAGAGCAATAGCTGAGAGTTGAAAACCTTACCCTTCACTGCTGCTCTGTCTTTCCTCTACACCAGAGACCGACTTCCTATGTTTTTCTCTTTTTTATAGACTTTCTGTTCTGCTTTCTCATTGGTTGTAAACCCAACCACATGACCTCCTTGTCACTGCCTGTCTATACAGATCTCCAGGTCTTCTGTGGTTGGTACTGAGATTAAAGGCGTGTGTTGCCATGCTGGCTCTATCCTTGAACACACAGAGATCTGCCTAGCTCTGCCTCCCAAGTGCTGGGATTAAAGGCGTGTACCACCACCGCCCTGCTTCTGCTATGGCTTGCTCTGACCCCAAGGCAACTTTATTAATATACAATAAAATCACATTTCAGTACAAATAAAATATCACCATACTGGGGAATCTTTTAATCAGAAGATTGCCAAACTAACTTACTTAGGACCACATTTAAGACTGTTACACATAGAAGTTGGGCATCAGGTGGAAAACATTTGAGGGGAGACATGAGAAAGGTGAGATGCCAGGTTGGATCTAGTAAAAGAACAGTACAAAAAGCAAAGAGAGAACATAGCTTCTTATAGAAGTGTTGAACCAGAATCCTGTGGCCTGACTCTTAGAATAGCATCATGGAAGACAGAACATCTTTGGCATAGTGAGGAGAGGAAAAGCATTAGCAGGTAGCATTGGAGAAATGAAATATGAGGAGCACTTTACTGCATAAGTACCTTGTAGACAATCACATGCTTTTAGGGGCATTTCTCACAATGTGATAGGAGCCACTGAAAAGCTTTAAATACAGAAATGATTTGATGTAAATTACATTATGACAGCTGTTTACTACCATTCTGAGAAGATCTGTGAGAGATCAGTAGCAGAAGCTGGGAAATCAGGAATCTTTGTAATAATCAGAAGAAGAGGTGGGATGCTAAGGTGGTCATTTCGGCAGTTGACTCTGGATGAGTAGATTGAGTAAAGCATACAGGAACTTATAAAGGAATCTCTGATTTTACTCAGTGCTCTAAAATTGGAAGAACATGCTACTTTTATATGTCAATTTTCATAACTTATTTTAGGGTTTAAGTATAATTATAATTAATATGATATGGTTGGATATTTATTTGATTTCCCCTTGCCATTACTTGCCCAATGTCACTGTAATAATAAGCACAGAATATATAAAAATTAGCTTGTAACTAATTTCTCTTGTAACTAATCAATGGTCTCCTTCTAGTAACTTGAAGTCAGAACTTCCTGATTTGTAAAATAATTGTCTTGATATTTATAAAATTACACCAGTATGTTGTTGAACAAAGTTTTACAACACAAATAAACTAGAGCCATATTTGGTATACATTTTTATAATGCAGAATGAGACAAACTTATGATATAGCATTCCTATTTTTTAAGAATAGCAAGAGTACACAGTTTATTGAAAGGAATGTTAGTATCACCCTGTGTGGTGGTATTGTGTTCCCCAAAATATTGTTCACCCTAATAAACTTGACTGGGGTCAGAGAAGAGAACAGCCACTAGATACTGAGGCTAGAAAATGGTGGCATTCACACCTTTAATCCTCGCATTCCAGAGGCAGAGATCTACCTGGATCTCTGTGTGTTCAAGGATACAGCCAAGCATGTTAACTCACACCTTTAATCCCATGGAGTGATGGCAGAATGCAGAAAGGTATATAAGGCATGAGGACCAGGAACTAGAAGCTTTTAGATGGTTAAGCTTTCAGGTTTTTGAGAAGCAGTTCAGCTGAGAGCCATTTGGATGAGGACTCAGAGGCTTCCAGTCTGAGGAAACAGAATCAGCTGAGAAGTTGGCCAGGTGAGGTTAGCTGTGGCTTGTTCTGTGTCTCTGATCTACAGCATTCACCCCAATAACTGGCCTCAGGTTTGTTTTTATTAAGAACTTTTAAGAATCCTGCTACATCCCTGTGCCAGAGAGGGGTTTAGAAAATGAATTGCCCAACAAAATATTTTTAATTTAGTCTTTCTTAAAACTTCCAAACCTTCTATTTTGTATTTGATTTTGATATTTATAGATTGAGTGATTATTTGGGTGGTTGGTTTATTGATTGATTGTGCTGTTTTTAGACAAGAACACACTATATAGCCCAGGGCAGCTTTGAACTCAAAATCTTCCTACACTGAGACCACAGTGTTATGATTACAGCTCAGTTTTACTTCTCCTGACTTCTATTAATTTCAACAGAATAGAAGAAAATTTGATATATGCTTCATATAATTTATTTATAAAGAACCAAGTCCTCCCTCTCTCTTTTCCCTGCCTTGTGGATGTGTTTGACATTTTCTTTATTAGGTCTCAGGCTTTGTCGCTTTCTGTCTTCACATGAGTCACATTTTATTGTTTCTTCTACTGCCCCTGGTAGAACTCAGTAGTCTTTTTAATATTCATAGTTTGGGTTTCTGTTTCAGATCTTGACCTTCTTGATCCTTGTTACATTACAAAAATTATTCTTGACCCAAAACTCTCCTCTCCACAGCCTATCTGCATTCTCCTCTGTCATCCCTCTCCTTGGCTCTTCCCCCACCCCTAGGCTCCAACTGAATCACTGCCTGAACTTTCCTCTGGGTAGAGGACCAACTCCTGCATGTTTAGTCTCCTATAAAACCAATCTGAGGCATGTCTCACATTGATATCTGGGTACATTTATCATTGTACCTTTCATCCATGTTTCCTAAACCTTCTCCACACTGCTCTAAGTTAAATGTGTCTTCTGGTCAGCCATGCACTTCTTTAGAATGTTTTCTACTGGAGGCTTGGTATGATCCCCTTCCCTTCCTGAAGGGAGGTGCCCGCACTTTGCTTTTCTGCTTCTCTCTTGTCTCCACCCTACTCTCTCTCTCAGAGAAAAACAATGACATCATGAGGTTTGCAGGCAAATGGATGGATCTAGAAAAAATCATCCTGAGTGAGGTCACCCAGACTCAGAAGGACAAACATGGTATGTACTCACTCATAGGAGGATACTAGATGTAAAACAAAGATGACTAGACTGCTACACAACTCCAGGGAGGCTACCTAGAAAACGGGACCCTAGGAAAGACCCAGGGATCACCCAATGACAGAGAAATGGATGAGATCTACATGAACAACCTGGACAACAGTGGGAGTAATGAAGGGCAAGGTTTGAGGGAAAGAAAGCTTAGGGGAGCAGGAGATCCCAGCTGGATCAAGAACAGAAGGGAGAACAAGGAATAGCAGACCATGATAAATGATGACCACATGAGAACAGGAATAGGCAGAATGCTTGAGAGGTCCCCAGAAATCCACAATGATACATCCTTTGTAGACTGCTGGCAATGGTCAAGAGAAAGCCTGATCTGACCTAGTCTGGTGATCAGATGGCCAAATACCTGACCTAGTCTGGTGATCAAATGGCCAAACACCCTAACAGTCATGCTGGAACTCTCATCCAATAACTGATGGAAATGGATGCAGAGATCCTCAGCCAGGCCCCAGGTGGAGCTCAAGGTATCCAGTTGTCGAGAAAGAGGAGGGACTGTAAGAGCGTGAATTGTTGAGCCCAAGATTGGAAAAAGCACAGGGACAAATAGCCAAATGAATGGAAGCACATGAATTATGAACCAATGGCTGTGGAGCCCCCAGCTGGATCAGGCCCTCTGGATAAGTGAGACAATTGAATAGCTTGAACTGTTTGGGAGGCATCCAGGCTATGGAACCGGGACCTGTCCTTAGTGCATGAGCTGGCTGTTTGGAACCTTGGGTTTACACAGGGACACTTTACTCAGCCTGGAAGGAGGGGACTGGACCTGCCTGTACTGAATCCCCCAGGATTAAATGAATCCCCAGGGGAGTCTTTGCCCTGGAGGAGATGGGAATGGAGGAGAGAGGATGGGGTGAAGGTGAGGGTGGGTGCGGGAGAGGGGAGGACAGGGGAACCCATGGCTGTAAAATTAAAACACAAATATAATAAAAAAAATGTTAAAATATAAAAAATATGTCATTTTCTCTATATTGTTTTATATAAATAAATGACCTTTTTTTTTTTTTTTATTTAGTTTGTTCTTTTACCTTTAAGACAATGGCCTGCTGCCTTTCTTTGCTCTATGCTCTAGGTAAGATTGATGTCTGTAGTTGCTCTGGGTAGCCAGCAAGCCCTGGTGAGAAAAATGCAGGTGAGCTGAGGTATATACCTGTTGTATCCTGCCTGCCTCTGGGTACAATACATATTTCAATAATCAGCATGCGCATGTAGGGACAGCAAGAGGAGAAGGTATGAGCAAGTGGTTAATAAATTATACACTCATCTGGTTTCTGGATGGGAATTCTGAAAGAAGGCTACATCTTTTTAAAAATTAATTTAAAATGGCTGATTGGTATGGTATAGGTAGCTTATTTACAAGCATTTTTCATTTTGCTCATAATTAATCTACATAATTCCCCAGCTTCATTAAGATGAAGTTATCATGCTAAATAATAATGCATTATACAGGGGAAAGAAGGGAAAGAGGAAAATAAAAAGCTAAGCTCGGGCTAGTAGAAACAGCAGAGGGGTGGAATGCCAGGAAACCCAGGTCCTGGGATGTCAGGTTACAGCTGATAGCCCCAGACTGCTCTTCTGCCGCATCACAAGACTTTCCTTGATTGCTGGACGTCCAATGTCTAATTCTTTTACTTTTTCAATTGTTGCCTGATTTTCTCAGCATCCTTCCCCCTCCCTCCTTCCCTCCCTCCCTCCCTCCCTCCCTCCATCTCTACTTCTTTCCATTCTTCCATGTCTCCCTTCCTCTCTTCCCCGTTATTTTAAAGAAAAATGAATGAATGTAATTAAAAAAAAACAAACTAAAAAAGAATACAGTTATGAAGACAGAGACACTGAGAGAAAGGAACAGAAGGGCCAGGGGGACTGCCATCTAAGATGATTGGGAATGTGAGGAGTGTTGAGCCTGTACACTCTAAGGACCCAGGAGGCTGCTTCACAAAACTACAGGAAGGGTAGCAGGAATGTACACTTAGTGAGATACCAACCAAATTCACCTGGAGTGCAAAGTCACTAGATCCTTGGGGCCATGATCATGTTATTTTCACCACTTCATTCATTTTCTATTTCTTAAAGACTCACAAACATGTTTAGGAGACCAGCAATTGACCAAAACATGGCTGCTAACATATTCTGACACTTTTCATGGTAGGCAATTGGCAGGTAATACAATCTGTTTGATTTCTGATTTTCTTTCTGGCCTTCGGAACAAGATAGGTAGAGCAAACCTTTAGACTGAAGGCTGGTGTCCCTTTGCTTCCATCACTGCACACATTTTTCTCCCCTCTCCCTTCACTATTCTTTCATTTGCTCCTGTTTTATAGAGTCTGTGCCTTTATGAAATGCTGTCTAGGAAGCTTTCAGAAATACACAGCACATACATACAAAATGATGAAATAAACATACCTCCTCAATTTGTTTTAAGAGATGACTGAGTTGAACTAAATGACCTCTAAGGTCCCTTCCAGCTCTAAATTTATGTTGTTGTCACCAAAAACAGACAAAAGAAATCTATTAGACTGTAGGCTAAGAGACAAATGCCAAGTACTGTATTCTTGCTACAGGTGTTATTTCTTCTTGAAGGCAGAGTGTTAGATACTGTAGCTGCTATGGGTCCTCGTGGCTACACAGTGATAAAACAGGAGTAATTCCTAAACATCTAAGATGAACCTAATGGATGTAGCTGATTTTATGAAACTGACTATATACAGCACAATTCAGAAGTCCTACCCTGCTATTTTTATTGTTTATTGATAGGAAATATTAAAATATTCATTTCCATAGTTTTTGATAGTTTTACAATTAATGCACCTTCAAAATGAATTTTACTATTTTAACTATTTACTAATTTTTGAACTTCTATTGAAATACTCTTTTTGAAATCACATATTATGTCCTGATTATGGTTTTCTTCCTCTTCTTCCTCTCAGTTCCTCCTCTCCACTTTCCCTGTTGACCATCTACTGCTGGGCGTGCTGTATACTCTTAAGAACAGTTTGTTTTCTCCTTTGGAGAAAACTAAATTTTCATTAGCAAGTGGTTATCAGTTGATGATTGCTTCTGGGTTAGGGCTGAGGGCATGTATCCACATCTCCTTTCAGCTGCAGGACCCCATCTGCCGCAGACCAGGGCAGGCCCTGTGCATGCTGCCTCAGTCTCTATGAGTTCATATGAGCTTTCACCATGTTGATTTAAAGGGCCTTGTGCTCTTGGTGTCCTCCATCCCCCTGGCTCTTAAACTTCTTCCACTACCTCTTTTGTGGGGTTCCCTGATCCCTGGGGGAGGGATTTGATGGAGACATCTTCCTACTGTTCCAGGGTCTCTCATTCTCTGCATAATGTCTAGCTGTGGGTCTCTGTGTTTGGTCCCATCTGCTGCAGGAGGAAACTTCTCTGATGTTGGCTGAGCAAGGCACTGATCTATGAAGAGAATGTCATTTGGAATCATTTTATTGCCACAGTCTTCTATAGAACAGAATATTTGATTTTACCCTACATCCTTTGGCTATCTAGACACAGGGTCAATCAAGCAGTATCAGATATGAGTTTCACCTCATCCAGTGGGCTTTTAGTCAAACTTGATATGGATTGGTTACTCCTACAAGCTTTGTGGCACAATTACACTAGCATATCTTGTAGGCAGGACACCATTGCAGATCAAAGGGTTTGAGGCTGGCTTGGTATTTACATTTCTTTTTCTGTAGCATGCAAAGCACTTCCATCTACCCAAAACACTAGTCCATAAGTGTGGAGGCTCAAGGTAGGTATCAGCTTGACTTCTTGAGGTTTCATGAATTGAGTAGGTGTTGTATTCAACCATGGGCCCTTGCTGTAATTTTGTGGAGAAAAACCTATAGTCTTTGCAACAGCCTGGGTTGTTTAAGGATTGTCCTGGGGCCACTTTGGTTAACACCACAATTAGATGTAACTCAATCCAGGTACTGGAGGCTTCATTGGGTGACAAGAGATGGCCAGTTGGTGCTCTTTCTCTTCTATAGTTTGGCAATTTTATTTAGACTGTCTTCCTCATGTGTATATTTCAGGAAGCTTCTACTGTATTAGGTTCCCATACTGCTCCACAAATGCCCCTTAATTTTAGCTGTCTCTCCCAGTATTCACTCTGTCACTTTCCTATTCCCTCCCTCTCTCTACTGCAGCCTCTTCGTCCAACAATCTATAACTTTGTTTTCTGCTTCCTTTTCTTAGGGAAATCTAAGAAACTGTTCCCACCTAGTTCCTTACTGTATATCTAACCTCTGATGTTCTAGGGACTGTAGCTTGGTTATCACTGACTAAACAGCTAATATCAAAATATAAGAAAATATATGCTATATTTGTCTTTCTGGGCCAGGGCTTAAAATGACTATTTTTTCATGATTTTGCTTTATTATTACTATTATTATTATTATTATGTATTTGTTTGTTTGTTTTTTGGGTTTTTGAGACAGGGTTTCTCTGTGTAGCTTTGCACCTTTCCTGGAACTCACTTGGTAGCCCAGGCTAGCCTCAAACTCACAGAGATCTGCCTGGCTCTGCCTCCCAAGTGCTGGGATTAAAGGCATGCACCACCACAGCCCGGCCATGATTTAATTTTTAATGGCTGAGAAATATTCCACCATGTAAACGTAAGACCTTGTAATTATACATTCATCTGTCAAGGGACATCTAGATGGTTTCCAATTTCTGACTATTTTGAGAAGAGCAGCAATAAACACTGATGAGCAAGTGTCTTTGTGATGGGACAAGCATCCTTTAAGTGTATGCCTAAGAATGGTATAGCTGGATGGAAATGGCTTGATTTTGTTTATCAGTTGCCACAGTGATTTCCAAAATACGTAAACAATTTTGGACTCCCACTGACAGTAGATGAATGTTCTGCTTATTTTATATTCTTGACAGCATGGGCTGTCACTTGTGTTATTGAACTTTGATACTCTAATAGTTGTAGGATGGAACCTCAGAGTGGTTTTACTTTTCATTTCCTTGATAACTAGGAATGTTGGACATTTCTTACTATTTCTCAGCCTTTTGAGTTCCCTCATTTGAGAATTCTCTATTTTGATCTATACCCCATTTTTTTTAAATTGAGTTATTTGTTTTCTTGACATCTAGTTATTCTAGTTCTTGAATTACTCTTCTTCGAAAGTCTGGTAACATTCTGAGCTAAAACCATCTGGCCCTGGGATTATTTTGGTTGGGAGACTTAAAGACTGTTTCTATTTCACTAGGGATTATAGGCTTGTTTAAATTGCATAGCTTATCTTGATTTAACTTTGGAAAGTGATGTGTGTTGAGAAAATTACCCATTTCTTTTAGATTTTCCAATTTGGTGGAGTAGAGATTCTTAAATGATGTCCTTATGATTCTCTGGATTTCCTTAGTGTCTGTTGTTATGTTCCCCTCAACTCTAAGTTGTCAATTTAGATTTTTTTCACTGCTCTTTAGTTAATTTGAGAACAGGTTTGTCAACTTGCTAATTTTTTCCAAGAAGCAACTCTTTGTTTCATTGATTCTTTTTATTGATTTTTATCTCTACTTTATTGTTTCATCTTGAGTTTGATTAGTTTCACCTTTCTGCTCTTTTTGGTATCATTTCTTTTTGTTCTAGTGCTCTCAATTATGCTGTCACATTATTAGGGTGAGATTTTTCCAATTTCTTTTTTAATATAGGAACTTAGTGCTATGAACTTGCCTCTTAGAAATGCCTTCATTATGTCCCATAAAGTTGAGTATATTGTGTATTCATTTTTATTCAATTCTGAAATACTTCAGTTTCATTCATAATTCCTGTCTTGACCCAATTTTCATTCACTAGTGAGTTTTTCAGTTTTCATAAGTTTGTAAGCTTCCTGCTGTTCTGTAAGTAGTTTAAAAGTGGTTTTTGGTGTGTAAGATAACATTCTTTCATGTAAAATTTAATTGATACTGATAGTAAATACAATTAAAAAACACAGAATATTATAAAATTCCAACAATATCTGGAATTTTATGTCTGAGGTAAAATATTGGTTATGTATCTCAGTGGTAGAACACTTGCTGATTATGTCTTCATTACCAGTGAGACAGAAAGAGAGATTGAAATTACACTGTGAATCATTTTGACTTACTTGTCTTAAAATATGTATTAGATATATACATGTTAAAATATGCATATAGTAGCATATTTTCATATAATAAGTAAATAGTGTGGTAAGAGTGTAGCTAGAGTTTTTCTCTCCAGGTCCCACCAAGCCCTGGCAGTCCAGTAGTCCATTTATAAAATAAACATACAGATGCTTATATTATTGAAACTGCTTGGCCATTAGCCCAGGCCTATCATTGTCTAGCTTTTGCTCATATACTCAGCCCATTTCTGTTAATCTATATATCGCCACATGTTCTGTGGCTTTACCTGCTGCCTTTATATGATGCTCCCTGGACAGCAGGCTGGCATCTCCTCCTCAGTCTTCCTGTTCCCTCAATTCTTCTCTCTGCTAGTTCTGCTATACTTCCTGCCTGGCTACTAGCCAATCAGAGTTTTATTTATCAATCAATCATCCACCGCAGTGAGAGTTGAACATACAATTGTGATTATTAACTATTGTAGATCAATGGAAGGCAGTTTTTATTGTATAGCTTAATTTTGAAATTCATGGTAAGGAAATGTTAGTCACTGTAATATTTCAGTAGTCATAAACTATATTCAATAGATTGCAACTGGAACAGACAATTTTTAAGTCTGGGTAGTCACTTTGAATCAAAAGTAGAGAATTATAAATTACATTTATAGCTTGCTTTTTATTTTTAACTAATGTGATGTATTTATAAAGTTCCCTTATAAGTCAATATATGTACAGCCCTATTTAATATTTTCTCAAGTGTCAGATTCCTGTTGACTCCATATGCAGATGCTTCCTGTGTTGAAATATCTTCTCTCTGGTTCACACAGCTGCATTATGAAATTGCTTACCTGTGGTTCTCATAGCTAACCTGGCAAGCAGCAATACATGCCTTGCCAAACAAAGTGAGACTGAAGACTGATTCATGCACATTTTTTAATGAGTTTATGCTTTCTGAGTCTTTTTATTTATTTTTTTAAGGAATGTTTTATTCACTTTACATACCAAACACAGATTCCCCTTTCTTCCCTCCTCCCACTCCTCCAGCCTTTGGGACTGGAGAAGATCTTTCATGACCTTTAGACCAACAACTGTAGAGCCTCCATGGGACTGGACTAGGCCCTCTGCATAAGAGAGACAGTTGTGTAGCTTGATCTGCTTAAGGGACCCCTGGCAGTGCTGTGGGATGTTCTGTATGTCAAATGTGTTGATCTGATTGGTTAAAATAAATAAAGTGCTGATTGGCCAGTAGCCAGGCAGGAAGGATAGGGTAGGCGGGACAAGGAGGAGGAGAACTGTGGGAAGTGGAAGGCTGGGTGGAGAGACACTGCCAGCTGCACAATGACAAAAAAAAGATGTAAGATACTGGTAAGCCACAAGCCACGTGGCAAAGTTTAGATTAATAGAAATGGGCTAAATATAAGAGAAAGAGCTAGACAATTAGACAATGGTAGGCCTGAGCTAATGGCCAAACAGTTTAAATAATATAAATGTCTGTGTGTTTATTTTATAAATGGGTTGTTGGACTAACAGGCTTGGCGGGGGCTGGAGAGAAGGTCTCCAGCTACATGGCAGTGTGATCAGGATCCATTCCTGGAGCATGAGCTGGCTTTTTGGAGCCCACTACGTATGGTGGTACATCTTTAACACCCTTGAGGTAGGGGGAAGGGCCTGGACCTGCCTCACATGAACGTAGCAGGCTCTGCTGACTCCCCATGGGAGGCCTTATCTTGTTGGAGGAGGGAATGGGGGGGGGGGTGGGGGGAAGACTGTAATAGCCAGAACTTGGAAACAACCGAGATGCCCCTCAACTGAAGAATGGATAAAGAAAATGTGGCACATATTCAGTTAAAAACAATGACGTCATGAAATTTGTATACAAATGGATTGAACTAGAAAATATCATCCTGAGTGAGGTAACCCAGACTCAGAATGATAAACATGTACTCACTCATAAGTGGATACTAGATGTAAAGCAAAGGATAGCCAAACTACAACCCACAGCTCTGAGACTTTTTTAATGTATATTTTCTTAACTGATTCATTGCAATGGTGCGCTGAAAGTTCATTATAAGTAAAGCAGATATTGATTTTAAAAAAAAATAATAAATATAACCATCTAAAATATATTGCAAAATAGCATATCTATAAAATAAATTAGTTGTTTATAAATAATAACAATACTAAACATATAATCTCAATTAATTATACTTATTTTGACCTCAGTAAAATCAGGGATACAATGTTCATATGTAGATATAACATATATAATTATAAAGCTAAATAAGTAATAGCTAGTAGCTTGAAAATGGTTATGTGTCTTAACAATTGAAGTGAAGATGTGAAAACCATAAAGAGTTTATCATTACAAATTGTCTTTATTCTCTGAAGTCCTATGAGCCTCAATCTACATGAAAAATTTCTCCCATAAATCGGGCTCATAAAGTCAGTCGTAAGAGTTCTTTCTAGCCTGGGGTTTCAAAGATTAGGACTTTCTATGTAAAGAAAAATGTTGTATATACTGATTGCCTATAGAACAGCACTTAGCAATGGTGTTCGAGGTAACCCAAGATTATAAGTGAGTATTCTCAAGCCAAATCGCCAGTATTTACATCATATTTGTTACCAGAAACAGAAGGAGAGGCAAGAGAGAGTTTGAAAGTAGTTTATACTTTTATAAGGAACTCACTGATGAAGTACCTACAGTATACTTTATGGCCTCTGTTTCCACCCAGGTATGCAAACAGCAACACATTTATTGGAGCAACTGTAAAACCAACATTTTATCTTATAGTAATGTTGAGACTCAGGGTTCTAGTCATGAAAGGAATGTAAAATCACAAAATCAGTCATGCAAAAATTTAGTGGAAACAACAAAAATAATAGTAGCAATTAGATTTCCACTTTTAATTTTTAAATGCTCATATAAATTCCAGTTTGGGTAAAGATAAAAACCTGACCAAGTGTGTTGCTCATCTGGATTTACCATTATGCCTTGCCCTCTGTGCCAGTAAGCTGGGGGAAGATATCTATGATAGATCATTTTAAGTTGTTTATATCTCATTCTGTTATTTTCACCTGAAACTGTGTAACTATACATCAAATTTTTATAATTCTGGAGTGAAATTATGTTGCATTCTACAAAATTAGTACCTGCCAATCAGTGGTTATAACATTGGTTTTAAGTAGGGATTGCTAATCAAATCAGGAATCAAGTCAATACTCCCTATTTATTGCCATAAATCTGGCTCATAAAGTCAGTCATATATACAGCCACTGTACATGGATTTTCTGGCATTTTATTTATGCCATAAGTGTCCAACATGAAGAGAATGAAATCTTATTAACAGACATTTCTTCTTTTGTGGTATGTGTATGTGTGTATGCATGTGTATGTATTGTATTTGTGCATGTATGTTTGTGTTAGTGTTTGTGTGTTGTGTATGTGCTTTCTTTGTCTTTGATGATGAGAACAAGTTGTTCTTGGGAGTGAATATTCCTGCACAGAGTTAGCATCCATTACCAGTCCTGCTGAGAAAAAAAATAAGCACATATGGTAGGGCTTTACTTTTGTATTTAAAAGAAAATTCTCTGTTTTGGTGCTTTGTTTTATTCTTCTGTATGAAATGGTAGCAATTTTTCAAATAAAAAATCTCTATTGATATAGATATATAGGATATAGATATGGTAGGATAAAAGGGTAGATTGTTGAACCTACTTTTAAAGAGCAACAACTTGTTTAAAATGTTTTAAATTGGTATAGATTTTAGTTTATTGATACAAGTTTAAACTTAATTTTGTTATACTATATATATATATTTCTACTCTTGTTTGAGGTATTATATTTATGTAACTCATTTAGATTGTAATGAATAATTGAAATAGATTAATAATTAGTCATCTATGATAATCACACTTGTAGTCATGTTAGTTAAGTTTTCTAGGTATACATAGATATAATTCAGTTAGGTAGGTAATCTTTAAACACTTCAAAGACCTACAGAATATGGCATTTAATGTATTTTTAAAAATTTAGACATTCTGGACAGTGAGACATGTCTGCTCCTGGCAGCACCAATTTACTTCAGAGAGGAGGATGGGCATTGAAGACACTCCATATGGAGTTTATCTTCACCTTGACAAAAATAGCCATTTGGGCAAGAAACTGTTCTTGCCTGGACTGCTTGATTGACTAGACATACAGGATTCATAGGAAGGTGACCACTGAACTTTGCTTGGCAAAATGGTCCTTCAGGTTCCTACTTTGCAGAGGAAACTGCCAGACATTCTACAGGACACAGAGAGAAATGACTGAGAGTCTCTAGACCTGTGGGCTGAATACAGAAGCCCCAACTTTACACAGGAACTTTGGATGACTGTCCAGGCTACCAGCTGTCTGTCTACTCTCATAAGACTCCCAGAAGTTGAGGAGAGGTATGTGAAAGGTGAAGTGCAGTCCAGCAGTATTCTCTGAAGAACTCTGCACAGTCTGCCTCCAGTGTTCAGGATCCAGGAACCAAGAGAACCAGCACATCCGAATCTCGGGTCTTCAGGGCTCCTCCCTCAGCTCCGCCTTGTAGGCAGCACAGTTACCAAAGCCTCAATGAGGGTAGTACTTTCAGATCAAAGCTGGAAGTGCTACCCTCTATGTATCCCCCTTTTGTCTAAATAAGAAGGTTCTAACCTAATACAAGACTATATACAATAGGAATGACTATCAAATATTGTCCATGAGTAATAAGGGATAATGATCTAGATAAGATGGAACTACAACCAACACGAACAATATCAAACAAGAGACACAACTAAAATCCAGAAAAGTCTGGAGCATAGGTAAATGGCATGTTACAAAGATCATTCCAAAAGGTGTCCTATCCTAAAGAACCTAAATCTAATACTTAATATGTTCTATCTAAGATTATATATATAAAGTTGTAAGTGGGCTGCAGGACTCCAGGGGCTTGGCAGGACCCAGAAAGAAACTCTCCAGTTACACTCTATGGTAATTCTTGTAATGTTTTATCATTACTCTTATATTCAGAAGTAAAAGGAATAATGATATATAGAAATTCCACAAAGGAAGCAAAACACATTTACTAGAAAAAGTTGTATTTAATTTAGAAATCATATTTGTACACGCAAATTTAAGTCTACAGGGCTAGGTTTTTAAAGCCAACTAGAATCTTCAATCATTCATTGAGTGATGATGGAACTGTTTCTCCCTGCCTAAGTATAGAAGGCAAGATGTTAGAAGTGAACCTGTCTAGGTAACAAAAGGGCCAGACTGGAAGGAGAGGCGATAGAAGAAGATAGGAAAATGGGGCAAATATCTCCACAGTCCCATGTACAATGAATAATCACAATCACAAAAACATTTACACACACACACACACACACAATACACACATATAATGCCTGTCTATTGTTTATTTAACACATAATTTAATGAAAAATATTTTCTTCCATAAATATTGTAAGAAATAGCCAAAAAATTTGAGTGTTATTATTTTTATATCAAAAATATGTATATATAATTTATAGTAAAGTATCCAAATTTTATTGAGTCTTTGGTAGTTAAGAATAGAATGCATTCACAACATAAACAGACTCTACCTTCTGCTTCTTCTTCCTGGCATATACTTTCCAATCCCCAGTGGATACTGGGCACCCACCTCTATGTTCTGTTGTAGCTGCACAAAATGTGAGTTCTGTATTGTTTTGAAAATAGCAAGATTTAAACAATTGCCTGTCACAGATTTGTTAGTATTATACTTTCATATCCCATTAGTATTATCAATGTCTGTTTCTATTATTTAATATTTATAATTGTTTAATTCTCATTTTGAAATGGATATTCCTTAAACTTACTTCATATGGCTATGCTCTTAAGAGTAGAACATGATTTCAGTTTTTTCAAAGATCTGTTTTTTTTTTTTTTGTTTTTTTTTTTTTTTTTTACTTCATTAGGAACTTTTAGGAGAAGGCAGTTAGCAGTTGTGACAAACTCTTGAAAGGGAAGGAAGGGAAACTACATTAAATTAATGTGAACATTACTGTGGAAAGTCCCTATAGCTTTCCCATTGCCATAACATAAAAAGCAGATTACTAGTGGAGGACTGACTCACAGAGGATGGAATCTCCTAGCAACAGCTGGTCCTTCCACCTTGTAGACAGAGGCCTTAGGGTTCTCCCCTACTATGTTGTCCACATGTTTTTGTCATTTTCCTTTCAAGAACGTTATCCTTTGCTCTAGAAATCTCCTTAACCATTCCATGAAGACTTATTGTTTCCTGGGTTAGCAGCTCACTTAGTAGTTTTTTCTTTCCTGTTTTTCTCCAAATTTCTGAATCCAGACATACTTCCCCATAGTTGTACAGTGTATCACCTGTGTTTCCTTTGCTTTGCAGTGGCTATGTACAATGCTTTCATGTTACTCCATAGTGATGCATTTGACTGCTCACTTCACTGATAAAGCCACAGTTATACTCTCTGAAAACAAGTGCAATTATGTGGCTGAATTCTACTAGGTAACTTTGAAATCTGTTAAAATGTAATGAACAAATGTATCAATGATTTAATTGGCATTGGCTTTTTATATTTCTGGGTTGGTAATGAGCATTGTGAGAACAAGAATTGCACCTCCTTTTCACCTGGTCCATTAGTACAGAATGTTGAATAGAGTAGGAATTGATACATTTTGGAACTTGTGAATTTAAATATTTTCATGTATAATAAGTTGATACTACATTACAGTCATTTGGTGAAAGTAGCAGATATTCTAGCAAGTTCTACTGCCTGTGAAATTATCCCATTATTAATGTTTGCAACTTAATGAAAGTATATTTTTTACTCTATCTACATATGATTTTGTGGATTTTATGTCCTTATAAAATTAATAATTTTGGTTTGTGTATCTAAATGCATATATATGTATATAAAATACATGTATTTGTATGTACATATACATTTGTACTGGGACTTATCTAAATACTGCATAAAATAAATTGATGCAGACACTGTAATTGAGCCAGAATTATTAACATCAAACATACATACACACACACACACACACACACACACACACACTCACACTTTTTATCATGTTGTTAAACATAGTTAAAATCCATTTTTTGTTGTTTTCACTATAAGCATTTAACCTCAGTAGAATGGCGCAACAGTTTATCCATCTATGTTTTGAGAATCACAGTCCCGATGTCTGTTCCTAGAATGAAATTCTGAACCCAAATGTCTCAAGCATCTCTGAAGGATACTGCTGACCAGGTCTCTAAGTCATAGTTCTTCCCTTTCACTCTTTCAGCTATGCTCAACATGTGGTTGGAAACGGAATGAAAGCCCAGTCTGGAAATCCTGAAGTCAGAGTCAGAGGAAGTGACCCTGTGATAAATCAGATCATTGATAAACTGAAGCATGTTATCCAGGTAAGTGCTGGCTTGATTTTTATGGGTATACTCAACTATAAATGAAGTGTGACTACTTTCCACATATTTGATAACTTTACTAATTGTATCTAATATCCTTCTTAAATTGATCTTTGTAATAAATTATTTTTATCTAGAGTTCCAAAAATAGTTTTCTGAGCCATTATCATTTAAAGTCAATTCAGATGGAATGGTGGGCGATCTAGGTCTGTGAAAAGCATTTCAACTATAAACCTCTTAGGGTATATTCATCCTCAGTAAAGGATAAGCCTAGAAACTACTACTACTAAAGAAAACCGTATCAGACCACAAAAGCCAGAATTGCCTTTCATATAACTATATGAACTTTGTCGTGAAAATAGCACTGTCCTTAACCAAACAACACATAAATAATCTGCATTTCTGGTACTTATGTACTTCACATTTTACATATTAAGTGTGTAATCTCCCTAGTGGGTGTCCATTAAATATTTCTGTTTGATATTTTATGTCATATGCATTGCTGTTTTTAATACATAATATTTGAACCATATTCAGATAATTATCCAAAAATTATTTCACAAAACTGTTTATTAATTTGAATAATATGTTATATATTGTAAATACCACCTGCATCCACATTTCATGCTATTTGATGTAGGAAAGATTGTGCCTTAAGTTATTAGTCATTCTGTAACAATTTATGTATGTATACACCTTCATTTTATCCCAAACTTGGTGTAGATAATTCATCATTTTAAGTATGATACTGGAGAAAATCTCAATAGCTCTGAATTTTATTTGCATGTAAGGTGTGTCTGAGTCACTTGGTGGTCATCATTTCAGCTTATTTAGAGACAGTTAATTATTTGGACTCAGCTCATGGATCTCTAAATCCCAATAAAGCATATGCAAGGGGGCACAGAAGCTAGTGCACAAAGCGATAGATTTCCTTGGGCTACATTGCTGTCCCGTTGCACCCACAGTGGCACCTCTGAAATCCCTTTGAGTGGCAGAACCAGCGGTAAGTGCTGTCCAGAAAAACGTGCAAGAGAAAAACATATGGGGAGTAGCCGAGAGCACCCACACCCCTCAAACTAACTTCCTCAAAGACAAAACTCCAACGTGAAACAGCTGTTATGCTGCCAATGAGTCGAATGCTGAGGTGCATCTGAGGAAAACCTTAAGACTGCCATCAAGAGCAGAATCAATAGGGAAGAAGGCAGGAAGGTGTTGGCACCTGGCCCAGTAGCTGGGGTCACCTGGAGGTCTGTGGTCCTCAGAAGCAGTAGTTCTCGGACCATCAGTGACTATTGTAGTTAGATTTTCCTGCCTGGCCCAGTCAGGACAAATCTCTCTTACCCGCCAGTCCCACAGTCGCTCAGACCCAACCAAGAAAGCACACAGAAACTTATATTGTTTACAAACTGTATGGCCATGGCAGGCTGTTTGTTATCTACCTTTTTTTATCTTAAATTAATCCATTTCTGTTAATCTATACTTTGCCACATGGCTCGTGGCTTACCAGTGTCTTTACATGTTGCTTTTCATGGCGGCGGCTGGCGGTGTCTCTCCAGCCTTCTACTTCCCAGAATTCTCTTCTCTCTTGTCCCGCCTATACTTCCTGCCTGGCCACTGGCCAATCAGAACTTTATTTACACAGAGTGATATCCACAGCACTTCCCCTTTTCTTTTTTTTTTAAGGAAGGTTTTAACTTTTACATAGTAAAATTACATATAACAAAACAATTATCAAGCAAGAATTACAGTTACAATATTAAAGAAGATATCCTATATTATATTGGTGAGTCTAAGGTTTTATATCTAACTTATCTTGTATCATAACTGAGGAAATTATAACTATCTAGTCTTCAACCACATCAAAGACCTCAGAAGGATATAATATTACCTGAGAACCGGGAGAAGGATGCAAGCAACTTTCGGGAGTCTTGCAGGGTAGACAGAGACAGCTGGCAGCCTGAACAGTCACCTAATGTTCCTTTGTAAAGTTAGGGCATCTGTCTTCAGCCCACAGGGCTAGAGTCTCTCAGTCACTTCTCTCAGTGTCCTGTAGAATGTCTGACAGTTTCCTCTGTGAAGCAGGAACCTGAAGGACCATTTTGTCAAGCAAAGTTCAGTGGTCACCTTCAGCATGTCCAGGTGATCGAGCAGTCCAGGCAACAGTTTCTTGCCCAAATGGCTATTTTTGTGAAGATAAACTCCATATGAAGTATCTTTAATGCCCATCCTCCTCTCTGAAGTAAATCGGTGCTGCCAGGAGCAGACATGTCTCACTGTCCAGAAAGTCTAAATTTTAAAAATATTTTAAATGCCATATTCTGTAGACCTTTGAAGTGTTTGAAGATTACCTGTCTATCTGAAATATCTCTGTGTATACCTAGAAGACTTAACTAACATGGCTATGAGTATGATAATCATAGATGACCAGTTATTAATCTATTTTTAATTATCCATTACAATTTTAAATGAGCTATACAAACATAATACCTTAAACATGAGTAGAAATATGCACAGTATAACAAAATTAACTAAGTTTGTATCAATAGACTAAAATCTAAACCAATGTAAAACATTTTAGACAAGTTGTTGCTCTTTAGAAGTAATCTACCCTTTCATCCTATTATATCTATATCATATTCCCCTTTCTTCTTTAGAAAGAGATTTCATTTATAATCAACCTGCTTTAAAGAAAAATATTGGTTTTTCTCTGTCCTACACCAGAGAGCTCTTCTGATTTGGGACACAAGAATCTCTTAACCTTTTTTTTTAGCAATATGTCTGGGTTTAGAAAAGGAGTGAGCCAATTCCATCTCCAAAGCCAGCTTGATAATTTTGGAAAATTGGGTGTAGTTTCTCTTACTACTTCCTGCTGGAGGGGGGCGCTGTATCTTATGGGGACATAAAGAAAATTTTAGGATTATGGAGTAGTCCGTGAGGGTAAACCTCTGAGCCAGTTGCCTTGAAACCATTCTGGATGTTGGATCGTCTGGGCCATGGTGTCATCGGAGACCTTTTAGGTGGTCTTGGCTGATCAAACCTGATGTATCTTAATCTGGAACAAATCCACAGCCTCTGGCTTTCTGTGGAAACAAAAGCAGAGACTCTTTTCCAAAGCAACATATCCTTATATCCAAATTTTGAAGTCAAGTTACCTTTAAAATTTACATATTTATTTAACTCAACAGCTTTTACAATCAAATCTTTTTTTGTAGTTAAAAATTCCAAAGACAAGACAAACCAGAGTCTCTGTGTAATATCCATCTTTGTAAGACTGAAACGCTGCTGTGGCTGCTGGCTCCGCCCACCTCAGCTTCCCAATGTGGCGGTGGTACAGTTTACCGCCAGTTCTGGGTCTGGAGCCATGTGTACCATCAACTATCAGAAGCAGTCCTATCAAAGCAGCGCATAGCCCAGAAACCTTTTTTTTTTTTTAAACTAGCAAAGGCTAAATCCACCATGCAGCAGAGTAAAGTGCCGCTTGTAGATTCCTCATTCCCGCCACACTGCAGGTCAGACACACACTACAGGAACCCGCCATAGTAGCTCAAACTGGCAGGCTGTCGCTAACTTGAGAGAGACAACTAGGAAGCTGTTTTTAACTCCGTTTTAGAATCTTTTTTGTTAGGTTTAAGTGGAAACTCTTGCCAACACGTTGGGCGCCATTTGTAGTTAGATTTTCCTGCCTGGCCCAGTCAGGACAAATCTCTCTTACCCGCCAGTCCCACAGTCTCTCAGACCCAACCAAGAAAGCACACAGAAACTTATATTGCTTATAAACTGTGTGGCCGTGGCAGGCTGTTTGTTATCTACTTTTTCTATCTTAAATTAACCCATTTCTGTTAATCTATACTTTGCCACATGGCTCGTGGCTTACCAGTGTCTTTACATGTTGCTTCTCATGGCGGCGGCTGGCGGTGTCTCTCCAGCCTTCTACTTCCCAGAATTCTCTTCTCTCTTGTCCCGCCTATACTTCCTGCCTGGCCACTGGCCAATCAGAACTTTATTTACACAGAGTGATATCCACAGCAGACTATACCTTACATTCACTAGAACTCGTTCTGCCAAATTTCCTTTTGATTGCAAATTTTCTTCTCCACAGCAACAAGGAGAACATTGCTGCTGAAATTGATTGAGACAGTAATAACTTAATGAGGCTTCAAGAAAACTTAGGAAATTATTTTACTTCCTGAGTTTCTGTTGGCTCGAAGTCAATATATTAACAACTGCATACACAGGTCAAGTAAATGCCCACTATATGCTTCTGTACATTTTTCTGAGTTGGAGTTTCCACAAGGAAAAAATACAGAGTGAGGATGTATGGTTGAGTGTCCTGGCAATCCATTAGGATGCAGGAAAGTAAGATTGTTTAGAGAAATGAACAGAAATATACTGTAGTAGTTCTGGTACTAGACAGAAGTTTTATCTTGACTCAACAACAACTCAGGTTGGCAGACCCCTTCAGTTTGCTTATAGAGACTCTAATATGCATATCTTTAGTCCCCAGTGTGCACCAGACATTGCTAGATAATACTGGGTAAAGATGAGCTATTTCTAACTCAGCTCTAATCAACAGTGGTCAAGGCAAGACTAAGACCTATAGCTGTCAGAGTGATTACCTTTTTTCAAAGTAACAACTCATAGTAATATCTAACATGTGACTGGTTTGTAGGTATACATTGTTTGAAACTACAATGCACAATTGATAATAAACCAGAATGTTAATAGTAATCAGTTCATTGTACTACAAGACAACAAAATCTTCATGACTTCCATAGTGGGTTACAAATGACCTAGTATACAATGTAGGCAGAGTTTTCCTGTCCCAACCACCTGCTCCCAAGTAACTGGCAGCCACTTCCCAAATAACTGACCTAGAGACCAGATATTAAATTATAAATTCTTGACCAATAGCTCAGGCTTGTTACTAACTAGCTCTTATGACTTTATCCATTTCTATCGATCTATGTGCTCCCCCAAGGCTCGTGGCATTTTGTGTGTCTGACTCATTCTCCTTCTGTCTGGTGACTCCTGACTTTGCCATTCTTCCTACTAACAATCTCAGTTTGGCTTTCTCACTTAACCTTATGCTGTTTAGCTATTGGCCAGTCAGTTTCTTTATTAAACTAATCCCAGTGACATATATTCACACAGTGTAAAGGAATATTCCACAGCAGAACAAAGTGATCTTGAGTGTGAAAATTAGAACTTTAATGATTTTATCTCATTCTTCCATTGATTATTGTAGGAAATGAAATATGTCATCAGGTAGTATGCTGATAATTGCATGTAGTTTTCTGAACTTATAAATATACATATAAAGTGGGCATGCAATCAAACTGTTTCTATATCTGTATACCTATATATTTATATTAATATGTATCTATCGGTCATCTGTCAATCATCTATGATTTGTGTGCATATAGGAAGAAACTTGCTGCACCCAATTTTTTGTCTAGGTAAGTGCACAGACCTAAGAACATAAACACAAAGGAATGGCTAGATCTCCAATCTTCAGACATTCATAAAAGGCCTGTGGAGAAGGCTTACTGATCTGTTGCCCTGCAGCATAGCTACATCCTTGTTAGAAAGATATCAAAGCCACATCCTTTTCAAGGTATTACAAAGAAATGATCCTACTTTTTAGGCTCCCGTTCAGATTGCACCCCATTCTTTCATCTTTGTAGGTATGCAGATCTCAAATTATTTGTGCTTTCCTTTCATTGTAGAATTACAAGAAAATATCAAATATATGCTGCCTTTGAGGTCTGAATTTAAAGTCTGCTGGGATCATGTGGCTGAAAATTAGATTTCTGTAAAGGATCACAGAAAGTCATTTCCTGAACAGGTGTCACTAACACATTAACCTTTTTTTTTTTTTTTTACCTTAGAATATACTGTTTCATGAGCTGATTCTCTGGCAGACAAAGAATAGGGTTTTATTTTGACAGACTTCTGACTCCTGATAATATATATGTGCCCTGGCAGTGGCTGGTGTCCTGTGCAACTGCAAAGGACAGTTAACAGGGTCCCTGGTGCCATTTGTGAGAAACCTCCGGTGTGAGGATTCATTACTTTGGGGGAGTATGGGCTGAGTGAGGGCAAGGGCATTGGGACGTATTTCACAATCTAGTCTGTAGATTTAGATGAACATGTAAGTATTTGTGTAAAGTTGTTTTCACTGTAGTGGATGTTAGCTACATTTGCAAATGTGCACTGTGGAAAAACGCTATACTTTCTAAAAGATTAATGTGCCCCTTGCTCTTTGTATACAAGTATACAAAAATAATCTACCTCTATTTTTTTGCCAGCAAAAATATTAGTAATAATTACCTCCATATGTTATTTCTGAAACACCTGTGTTCTTGGCTTGCTGTAGCTGTGACCTCACTTTCTCTAACTTCTGCAATTAATCATTAAGCAAGTGGGCAGAGATTTATGTTGAAATGGCCACATTTTCAATGTTTTTACAGTTATTCTATTAAATATATATATATATATATATATATATATATATATTAACATATAATTTTTAAATTTGTAGTTTGGGAATAGATTTATGAAATAGTGAGACAAGGTAGATATGTCTACTCTCCATGGATTTGCACTTTCAGATAATGTGACTGAACAAACATCCCAATAGCTGGCGTGAATTACAAAGAAACACAGTAGACTGGGAAAAGACTTAAGAAGCCTGGGCTACTGAATGAAGAAAAGGAATGAGGAATGTTGGTGAGAACTCTGTGTGGAAAGGACTTCATGTCCATCTTCTTGGTGGCGTAGAAAGCACAAAGATGCAGCCGAATGGAAGAACAGCAGAGACAATCTTGAAGCATGCGTGGGAGAACATTAGGAGGCTCCAGTTACAAGTGTGTGTTGTTACACTAGAGTATGTTTTATACCAAATGGAAGAGGAAGACATTTAAAGTGGCCAGAGGATGACTTAATTTATGTTTTATAAAAACAATTTTGTCTCTATTGTGGAAACTGGAGAAAGAATCAAAGAAAATCATACAGGTGGAAGCTGATAATAATTGGGAATTAGATGATCAGCATAGATAGTGATGAGAAGCAGATAAAGCCTGACAAATATTGGAAATGGAATTGGTTTATAGGTAGACGGGAAGTAGGAGCTAGGAAAAGAACAAGGAGTCAACTAGATGCTTCAGTGGGTAAGGCCATTTGCTGTAGACCCTGAAAACCTGAGTTATATGGGGAGCAGAAACATATAACAACAATATTGCCGAGATGTTGAAGGGTTAGGTAGAATCCTGGCCATGACCAGGAAATGGTAGCAGGATGGACCATTTAGATGTGTGAGAGACCAAATCAGAAGTCCTCTAGCAAAGTTAGGATTAGCAAGGCATCCCCACAATAGCCAAAAGAAATACCTGCCTTCCTCCCTCCCTTATGACATGATAGCTACTCTTTGTAGCTCTCCTTTCCGTGTCTTGTACTGTACTCAGATGTGTATTTACTTACTTACATGTGTATATATTATAGACTAGGATCTGCATATAAGATAAAAATCTGCCTGAGTTTGGAAAGAGAATATAAGGCTATTTATTTCTTTGTTTTTATTTTTAACTCTACCATGAATTTTCTTTCTTTTTGTGGTAAAGAATACATAACATTGTAATTGCTAGTGGAAGTGTGAAATCCATTGTGAAGCTCCACAGCTTCAGAAAGGCTGCTCTAACAGCATAGAATTTCATTGAGATATATAGACTTTTGTTTAGCTAATCTTGCCGCATGTTTTTTAAATTAATTTGCAAGTTCTTTACAATTAATTATTTTTTTAAATTAAAAATATTTTAGTCAGAAGATGATTTGCAAAGAGTTTCAAGTCTTCCTAGAGAAAGAAGTTTTAGCATAAATAATCTTAGTATATTTTATCATTTAGGGCAAACCCTATTTCTATGTTCTACTCTTAAATACATATTAATAAGACTCAATGCAAATAGATGTCCATGGGGTATAGTGTGATAGTGTTTTCCTCATAGGCCATCTCAGGTCCCCACTGTTTCTGCACTTCCTGAAAGCCCTCCTGCAATGTGAACAGGGATCTTGGTGGAAAGACAGCATCTTACCTGCTCTTCTGCATCTGTGATTCTGATCACTTTCTCCTGATCCAGCCATTCTGGGATCCCAGGATCTCAGGGTAAATACAACTGGGGAATTTCACCAGAGTGTAATGTTAACTTCCTCAGATGTTTGCCTCCCACTGAGATTGAAAACAATATTTCATTTCTCCTAGGGACAAAATCTGCAAACATTTTCCCTTTGGATTCACTTTGCTGGAACTTCTTATTCATATTGACTGCTTGTTTCAGAGGAAGTTGTCAGCACAAATGTTACTGCTGTGTAACAAATGTCTTTAAACATTAAACATCTATCATTTTAAGGAGAAATGATGGAAGAAGCTAAAATACTTACTGCTGGGTGCTATTAGGGTACAACTGATGCTTTTCTGCTTAGAAAGTAATTTATAAACTTTCAATCTGAGATGTAAGATGATATGGCATTCAGCTTTCCATAATCATTTTACTGCCAAACTCCCAAAATCACTATAATGTTGTTGAAATTGGTGAATTTAAGTAACATTCTATTTCCTCAAACCTTACCATTCCAACTCATTTAAGAGTGCTAAGTTTCTATTAAACATTTGCTTAATATGCACTTCATGAAAATATCTTCATGAATTAAGAAAAATTTATTCTTTTAATGAAGAATAAAGAAATTATAATAGCTGCTTAAAATGTAAAATAAACATACATATGATAGCATATATTCTAATGATCATAGTGTGCTATCTTAAGGCAGAGATGACACTCTTATTTTATGTAGGGTACAACTATGTTAAATAGAATCTGTCTTTTTTACTTTTTTCTTGAAATACCAACATTATGAACACTCACTTTAGAACCATGACAGACTAAAAGAGCTTCTAATTTAAATCTCAATGAATAGTCATAAATGATAGTACTGCACATACAAAAAAAGACAAGAATTTCTAAAGATGCTGTTATTTGAAAGTTTCTAAATTCTGAGGACTTCTCAAGCTTTTCTTATTAAGCTTACTGTGCTATGGTGATATTTTATTTGTACTGAAATGTGATTTTATTTGTATGTTAATAAATAAAGTTGCCTGGCTGGGGGTCAGAGCTAATAACAAGCCATAGCAGAAGCAGGCAGTGGTGGTGCATGCCTTTAATCCTGATCATATGACAGGCAGATCTCTGTGTGTTCAAGGATACAGCCAGCATGGAAACACTTGCCTTCAATCCCAGCACCAACCATAGAAGACCCAGAGGTCTACATAGACAGGCAGTGATGAAGATATCATTGTGGTTGGATTTACAACCAATGAGAAGGCAGAACAGAAAGTCAATAAAAAGACAGATACACAGGAAATAGGTCTCTTTTGGAGGGGAAGGACAACAGTGGCAGTGAAGGGTAAGAAAGGGTTTTAGTCTATGTGCTTAGCTATTGCTCTGATCTCTTGGGCTTTTAACTCTGCATTTGGCTCTCTGTTTCTTATTTAATATGACTGTTACATCTACACTGTGCAACACATTTTAGAAAATTTCTGCTTGTTTTAACTGTGAATTGAACTAGTCAGGCTTTTAGAATGGGAATGCCAACAGATTCTGAGAATTTTCTTCCTTCAACCAATCCTGTTTTGCTCTGAGGAAGTACCACCATCCTCTGACCCCTTCAAACTTGGTTCTAATATTGTTGTTACAGCCCCAGGCATATGGTACTAATATTCCATAATCAGACAGTTCTGCACTTGAAACTAGCAATGCAGCAGCCATCAAAACACATTTAGTTAACTTATTTTGAGAACAAAGTACTTGAAATGTACTCAATAACTTTGAATGGCCATCTAATTCAACAATTAGCTTGTTTGAGAAAATTCAATTGAAGCCTGCTTCCTGGAGTAGGAGGTAGAAGGACCCTGACTCCATTATTGGCTGTTTTACTAAGAAAAAAAAAATCAATTGCTAGCATAAAAAAGCCATTTCAATTAGTGTACAATCAACTGGAAACGAAGTCCCAAGAACTCTCTTTGGAAGTAATAAGATTAGGGTTGGTCATTGTTGATTTATTTCTGATTATTTAGAGTATGTAATTGTCTTACGCAGACAGAAGGCTAAGCTTTGTGTTCATTTCAGCTGCTGATCTGACACTGTAATACTTGAGCAACCTCTCAGATAGATTTTTCTTTTTGACCATAATTGGAAGAACATTGATGTTTAGAATTTTCATTTTTAATTATTTACTATTGTAAGATTCTATATACGTATATAATGCTCTGTGATCAAGGTCCCCTATTATCCTCTCTATTTTCCCTCCTTCTCCCACCAAATCTCTTCTTAAGCCCCTGTGCTACTTCGGCATTCTTAGTTTTGTTACCTACTGTATTTGGAGTGGTCTACAGGAGCACTGGTGGAGGGTTATTTGCTTAAGGAAGGCAATGTGTCTGTGTTATACTTCTGAGGAATATGTCTCCTTCTCTCCTATCAACCTTTGACTGTCTGCAGCTCAACTGGAAGGTGTGAGACCCTATGAACATCTCCATCTCTGATGGAATGTGGATGGGCCTGGTCTTGAGCAGGTCTTCTGTAGATTGCCATTGCCACAGTGAGTTTATGAGTACAACAGCCATGACAGAAGACAGCATGGTTTTGTAGCATTCCTTCTGTGGTAGTTTGAATGAGAATGGCCTCCAGGGGCTCTTTTGCTTGAATGCTTTGTCCCCAGTTGGTGGAGTGTTTGGGAAGGATTAGGAGGTGTGGCCTTGTTGGAGGAGGTGCATCACTGAGGGTGGGCTCTGAGGTTTAAGAAGCTCATGCCATTCCCAGTTAGCTCTCTTTCTCTCTGCCTCACAACTGGTGTCTCAACATGTAAGTTCTTAGCTAGTGCTCCAGCATCATGCCTGCTTGCCTGCTGCCATGTGCCCCCAACATAATGGTCATGGACTCACTCTCTGAAACTTAAAGCAAGCTCCTAAGTTAAATGCTTGGTTCTATAAGTTTCCTTGGCCATAGTGCTTTGTCCCAGCAGTAGAAACTAGTAATTTTTAACTTCGAATTAACTTTTAAATTAGCCTGTAAGGCAAATTGTTGAATGGTCTTATTAATAAAAAACCCAGAGCCAGATATTGGGGTGAAATCTGAAAGATCAGAGAAACAGAACAAGCCACAGCCATCCTTACCTTGCCAACTCCTCAGATAATGTTATTTCCTCAGACTGCAAGCCTCTGAGTCCTCTCCTGAAGGGATCTCAGCTGAACTGCTGATAAAAGCCTCTAGTTCCTGGTCCTCGAGCCTTTATATTCCTTTCTGCTTCCTGCCATCACTTCCTGGGATTAAGGTGTGTGTCCTTCCCAAGCAAGGACATGAGATCCTAAGTGCTGGGATTAAAGATGAGTGCCACCAAGCTTGACTCTGTTCCCAGTGTGGCCTTGAACTCACAGAGATCCAGACAGATCTCTGCCTCCCAAGTGATAGGATTAAAGGTGTGTGTGCTACCACTGTCTGGCTTCTATGTCTAATCTAGTGGCTGGCTCTGTCTTTTGATCCCCAGATAAGTTTATTAGGCACACTATTAGGTACACAATATATTGGGATGCACAGTATATCACCACATTAGCCTTACCATTCTCTGACTCTAATACTCTTTTTGCTTTCTGTAGTCTTCCCTGAGCCTTGGGGGACTTGTATACTTGTTTCATTTGTAGCTGAACACTCAATACTTACTGGTTCTCATCCCATTGACCAGTTAGGAGTCTCTGAACTGGCCTTCACCTGCCTCATGAGCACTCAATACTTACTGGTTCTTGTCCCATTGACCAGTTAGGAGTCTCTGAATTGGCCTTCACCTGCCTCAAACAGAAGCTTCTCTTCCCATGGCTGAGAGCAGCAATGATCTTGGAAGTAAACTTACATTTTTACTTAGGCAACTGGGAATATCTATAAACACTGATAAAATAATCTACAAGCTTTATGCATTTAGTTCAAAATAAGATGAAATATGATTTAAGAAAATGTGACAAATTACAACCACTTACTACTAAATTCAGATTTCTTAAGATATTGAATCCAATGGGGTTTAAATTATTGCAGGAATAATGAAATACAGATATAATTATACATTGTATTATTCTTAGGGTTGTTCTTGTCAATTTGGTTGGATTGAGGGATGCTTCAGAGATTAGTAGTGCGTATGTCTGCATGTGTCAGTGAGGACATCTCCACAGATATTAGACCATAGAGACTCTGACTTATCTATTTATCTGAGCAGCTGAGTACACGACTGAGAGATAGATGGTGGAGATGTTGAGGATAGGGCATGGTTGAGGGCGGTAGGTCACTGCAGACATGCCCATGAAAGCTACATTTATCAAATTTTACACTTGCTCCCTTATGTTACTATTCTACTTTGCTTCCTCTCCATTGTGATATGAGTCACTCTGATGTTCTCCTCTACCACAGAGGGTCTAGAACCTCTAAAATTGGGACCTAATCTAAATATTCCTTTATCATAAATTGTGCTTATCTGGTATTTGGTCACAATGCTTTTAAAACTGACAACTATGTTAAGTGACAAGTGTGATGTTTTTAAGACCATCACCTATCTCCCACTGAGTAATTTCAAATAACTAAAAAACAAACTAACCCCAACTTTTTCTTCATTTTTCACAAAATAAGCATTCCTTAACAAAGAAACACAGTAAGGAGTAGTGAGCATGAATTGTTAGAAGGTCTTATTAATAAAAACAAATCTGGAGCCAGGTATTGGGGGAACGCTGAAAGATCAGAGAAGCAGAACAAGCCACAGCTACCTCACCTTGCCAATTCCTCAGCTGATCCTGTTTCCTCAGATTGGATGCCTCTCAGCTCAACTGTGCTGCTCAAAAGCCTAAAAGCTTAACCAGCTCTAGTTCCTGGTCCTCATGCCTTATATACCTTTCTGCTTTCTGCCATTACTTCCTGGGACTAAAGGCTCTAGTTACCATGCCTGGCTGTTTCTAGTGTGGCCTTGAACTCACAGAGATCCAGATGAATCTCTGCCTCTGGAATGCTAGGATTAAAGGCATGTGTGTGCAACCATTTTCTTCCAGCCTCTATATTTAGTGGCTGTTCTTTTCTCTGACCCCAGCTAAGTTTATTGGGGTGCATATTTTGGGCAACACAATATCAACATAGACCAGAGCTGATTTTCATAAAATATGTGGCTGAATTCCAACTCATGTGACCAGTCCTTTGTGACTGCAGTCAGCTCATCTAACACACTTCAGCTGATGGGATATTTACTCAAGACTTGTACTGATGATTTTTCAACTGGATAATTTCTGTTTGATAATTGTTTGCTTCTGCTAAATTTTTAAAAACCATTTTTACTTCTTCACTTACTGATATGTGGCCTCCTGTAGTCTGGAAGTTGCCACCATCATTCTACTAGAAGTGTTCTTGCTGTACTGACTGATTGTCCTTACTTTTTCAGTTAAGTATCAACAATATCTTATTAGCAATTATCTCCTTTGTCTTTGAAGCACATACCTCTACAGCTTCTTTCCTCTCTTGGCTCCTCTCTTCTGATTTCTCAGCAAACTTTCTGACTACTCTCATTATATGATCTTTGTCTTTTTCCTTCTTTAGCTCTTTAAAAACTATTTTGAGATACCACTCAATCACCTTTTTCTTCCCTTCCTCTGCCATAGAGACTCTCATAACTTTGTGATAACCAACTATTTTCTTCCAACATGTTTCCTCTGAGCCTCAGATAACTTCTATTGCCTCAGATAACTTCAATTTATTCTCTTACTAGACAAGCAGCATGGAGGTTCAGATTCAAGATGGCCACAAAAACTCAATCCTAATTGATGGACCTTCTTACTCTGATTTGCATCCTTATGCCCTTTCTCAGTTCCTTAAGCCTGTAACTTGGTTAGCTGTTTAATTGCACCCTATGCTGGTGACCAGCCCATTGCTGATATCCTAAACTTTGCCCCCATCTCTTTAACTTGTATGGTTCATTTACCTCATGATCATCACAGTAGTTGATACCACTACACTTGTCTGTCTAGGACAGAGCAAGAGTTTCTAATTGTTTTTAATTTGATCTAGAAGACATCAGTGCAGTTATCTATAGCTCCATCTCCAGTTCCACTCCTACACTTTATGTAACAAATTATACTTGTCCCTTGTATCCTCCATTAAGCTTGAGAAATTCCTAGTTATCATTTTGTGGCAGATTCCAATAGATAATAACCAATATGTCAGCACACTGGATATGGCATTAACCCTATAAAAACATTCAGAAACCACCATGTGATTATGATGAAATCCAATCACCTGTATTTTTGTTTTTTCTTTTTTGCTAAATATGTAAATTTGACAACATGGCATCTCTTTTCTAAAGATATTCTAAAATATAAGTCAGTGAATTAAATACATTCACTTACAAAGAAAGCATCTAACATATTTTTAAAGATCCAAACATTCAGGCGTGGCATTCACATGAATGGTCAGTGGTTACAATCCACATGAATGCAAAGAGTTTTACTTGCAAATAAGTGAAGGTAATTCACCCTACCTCCTGGATGCATGAAGGTACTAGGAAGAATAAAGAAACTGGGAGACACTGGAGGTACACACCTTTAATCCTAGTATTCATGAGGCAGAGGCAGGTGGATCTCTGTGAGTTCCAGGCCAGCCTGATCTACAGAGCAAGTTTCAAGACACCCAAGGCTACATAAAGAAATTCTGTCTTGAAACCAAAAACAAACAATCAAACAACAAGAACAACAACAGAAGCAAAAGAAACTGGCTGGCATATTCTATGATGAAATGAATGTGTTTTGTGGGACTCCTGATATAATTTATATATAAATTGCCCTCAAAGTTCACTGTATTACATGCTTTATCCTCAGAGTGGAAATATTTGAAGGCTGCTGTAATGTTGAGAGTTGGAATGTAATTGAGTGATCTTTAGTCTATTGGTTGAACACCAAAAAGAACTTTGAGATTCAATCCTCTTGTCACTTGTGTTCTTAATCACAGGATAAGGCTTTTCCTCCACCATTACCAATATTAGCATCCAGCACTCCCACTGAAGTCCTAAAAACAATGGTATATCATGAATCGCTAAATGGTCTTATGAATTAAAAAAAAAAAAAAAAAAACAAAAAAACAGATCCAGATATTGGGGTGAAAGCTGAAAGATCAGAGGAACTGAACAAGCCATCCACAAGTTCTTACTGCTAGGAAATCCTCAGCCCAAGAGAGCTACTTCCTGTATATTCATGCCTTATATACCTTTCTGTGCCCTGCCATCTCACTTCCTCTTTCTGCCCAGCTCTATCATTTCCTGTCTGTCTGTATAGACCTCTATGGTTAACTAGTGTATTGGTGAAATTATTAAGGCCACTCCACGTAGTTAAAAGGGAGGTTTATTTTGTGGGGTAACTTACAAATGAAGGGGTAGGTTGCAGGGTCTGGCAAAGGTATAGGGCAGTCCTGCGGTGTTCTCTGGAGAACTCTGCTCGGTCCTCCTCCAGAGTCCAGCATCCCGGAACCAACCAAGAGCCACCTCCTCGTCCTCCTCAGTCTTCAGCTCCCCCCTCTGCCCCGCCTTGTGGGCGTGACCATTACTGAAGCCTCAATGGGGGTTGGAACTTCCAGGCCAATGCTGGGATGGCTATCCCCTACACTAGTGTCAGGATTAAAGGTGTGTGCCACGAATCCTGGCTCTGTTTCCAGTGTGGCCTTGAACTCATAGATATCCTGATGAATCTCTGCCTTCTGAATGCTAAGATTAAAGGCCTGTGCTACTACAGCCTGACCTCTAAGTTTAATATAGTGGTTGGCTTTGTCTTTTGATCCCTAGGCAAGCTTTATTTGTTAGAGCACAAATAAAATATCACCACACGATGAGTCCTCTTTATTATGGGCAGGAGCTATAAACACTCAGAGCCTAAATAAACATTTTCTCAGCAGGAATTTATTATAGTAATTGTAAGATGCTTTACACAACTCCCCAAATCAAGAATTGTACGCTGAAACACTCTTCTCTTTATATTCTTCCAACTGCATGGCTTAGGGATTGACATATTAGGGATGGCAGGAATGAAGAAATGACAGATACATGTATAGAAAATCTGGGATCTGGCGGGCCGTGCGTTCTGATGGATACACTCCAATGGCAATGCTAGGGAACTTAACACACTTATTTCACACTTCTGAACTGAGACGGTTTATTGTATACAGTTGATTGAGAAGGCAGAGCTACTATATACAGCTGAAAAAGAAAATGGAAATATGTTTAGCTGATCTCCATAGAAAGATATAAGGAGAGCAGTCTCAGGCTGTGGACATCCTGGAAGAAGAAGCCATGGTCATAATTTTCTGTACACATGGTTAAGATCCATACAGGGATCAGGAAATGCTTTAGCACTGCTCTGTGTCTGAAATATATGGGGTCCTTGACATGGCTGTGCTCATATAAAACAATATATATACTCACGCATTATTGATCTGCATCTTACACATTTATTCAGGGTCTTCTCTGCTCTCCACAGCACTTGTGTTCTCTCCACAAACACCTAGATTATTCTACCCTTATTACTTCTGATCATGGCATTGCTGTACTTGACTAATTTCAATATGTGGAGTCAGTCTCCTCTTTGCTAGTCTTTTTTTTTTTTTCTCCCGCTATGTGTTCTAGAGAAGACCCCCACTAGCTGAGTCTGCCTATTTACTGAAATTCATCATTCTACCCCCCTGCTTTGAATTGTAGCTTTGAGGGATCACGATAGCCTCCTTTACCAAACCACCTCCCTACCCATGCAACAAACAAACTCAAAACAGCCTTTTGTGTCCACCTACACCCCACTGGGTGGTGGGAGGAGTTACAGTTTTCCCTGGAAAACTACCATAATTTTATTCCACTTGCCTCAAGGTCTAGCATGCAAAAATTGTCTCTCTGATGAACATTTTCAGCACTCCATTGCCATATGTAGTTTTTTAATAGCTCGCTCATACCTAATCTTAGCTTTCTGCAGGTAAATGATGAGTCTATAATGCTGTACAGGTTCAATAAACTTACTCTAACCACTTGACATCAACTTTATGAATGTGCTTTGAAGACATCATTTGTCAAAGCCGAGCAGTTCCAGGATGTGTTCCCTGAGTTCAGTAGCACTTAACCAGATGGCCTCCTACAGCTGAGGAGCAGTTAAGGCACCTGGAAAGAGGGCTGACTTTGGAGGCAAGACGGTTGCTGGGGACCAGCCAGGGTATTTCTTCGGCATATGCTTTTGAAGAAGAAAGATAACTATTATGTAAAGATCCATTAGAAACGAAACCATGAGAGTTCTGTACAAGTTATAATAAACTATAATATACACATATATAAATTATAATAACAATAAATATAGCAAGTCTTATGAATAAAAGCTTTCTGTTTATTACGTATTTCACACTGATATGGTGGAACCTTAATCAGTTTCATTAGATACAGAACAAATCATAGATTTTGTAGTAATGAGTTGGAGTAGGTATGTCATTATGATGAGTCAGCAAGTGTTTCTAAAAATTATAATTTTGAAATTTTATAATGTGACCTATATTATGGAACCAGACCTAATGCTCATTAAATAGGTGGTGAAATCCTATTTGACTTCCCTTAATACCTCCTTTCTTTTCATCTTACAAAGGGAGCTTGCCAGCTTTTAACTGTGAAAGTCTAAATTTAATTTATAAGATGGATATAGCAAAGCAAGATAGCTTACCTTTGATCAATCCTAGGAAATTTCTGTGTTAACTTCCTCATTTTATTTAATAAATAAGCCTTTTTTTTTTTTTTTTTCGAGACAGGGTTTCTCTGTGTAGCTTTGCGCCTTTCCTGGAATTCACTTTGTAGACCAGGCTGGCCTCGAACTCACAGAGATCTACCTGGCTCTGCCTCCAGAGTGCTGGGGTTAAAGGTATGCGCCATCAACGCCTGGCTATAAATAAGCCTTTTAATGCTTTCCTACAAGGATTACACCTCCAGGGAGGATGGCTAAAATTTCTAGAAAAATAAATATATTCTTAAAACATTTTATTAATCATGAACAACTTATTCTTAAGAGTTGAAAAATGTGTTTTGCATCCATTTCAATGTAAGCAGAATTTTAATTTCATAATATCCCATTATAAAGCATAAATAAAATATAACTAGAATATATAAAAAGTTATTTGCACTTAGTTCTTACTTAGGTAATATATGTGTGTGTATGTGTGTGTGTGTGTGTGTGTGTGTGTGTGTGTGTATTCTTTTATAAAAAACAAAAGATTTATTTATTTTTATTATATGTGGGTTAGTGCCGGCATGCGTGTGTGCATACCACATCTATGTTTGGAAGCTAGGAGAGAGAATCAGATCCCTCAAACCTGGACTTACAAGGAATTGTGAGACACCTTGTGGGTCCTGGGAACTGAACCTGGATCCCCGGGAAGATCAGCAAGTACAAAACTCTGGAACCATCTCTCAGCACTACATATGAATGTTTTCACTGATAATGAATAGTTCAGTGTTAGCATTAATTAATTATAGCCAAGAGTTCAGTATCTTTACCCAAGTGTTAATTTCTGTGCTCAGTTAATAAATATGATAGCCACTGTGCAAACTGTTCTAATTTTAGTTACTTCTTAAGATTTCTTTATCTGAAATTTTCAAAAGTATTGCAGCCTTCAAGATTTTCCACTTAAGACTAATCTTTATGTTCAAGGCTACAGTGAAATCCTTAACTATAATCTCCATTCACCATAGAACAAACAACATTAATAAAATTGTGTAGATAAAATTAACAATTTGATTACTATAAATAAAGTAAAAATACAGGAAAGCAAATCTCCCTAAATGTTATATGTTAATAGGAACTATTTGCAATCATTCTCATTATAAATAATTATTTTAACCTTAAATTTTATTTTTAAAATTGTTGTAATTTTTGATCCATCTGTCTATGTAAATTCCTGGTAGATGTGCTCAACGTTCTGATAAATACAAAGAATACAAAATTAAGAAATGAAAACACTGATGAGGGTGGATGATGACATTCTAGAAATAATACTTATTTAATAATGAATTGGTTTGCCTCTGAGGCAAGTGGTGAGGAGAGACTGAAACCTTCTCTTTTTCTTCTAAATATATTTGAAGTTCTAATGTGAAACAGGAACCCTCCTAGGATATTTTTATATGAATCAAGGCCAGTTATGACAGCTTTCAAAAAAACAGTACAAAGCAGAAAATGTGCAAAGATAAAAACAAATATTTACATAATAATTAGAGAAATGAAAGATCCACTTTTGAGAGTTTAAAGTAAGATTTCTCCTTCAGCCTCAGGATATACAGGTACAGTACCCAAAACTTAGAAAGTATATCCTCCCAAATGAAGTTAGAATTGATTATCAGAGGTTATTGATGTAAAGTGATGTTATTTAATTAGAATATATTAACGAAACAATATTTTATCTTGCTTAGAGTGTGATAATGATAACGGACTGAAGAAGTGGTAGACAATGACATATTTTGACAGTCTACTCTGCTGTCATGATTTATTGTTAGTAAACTCATCTCCAGAATTTGGTGGAGTTGCTCCATTTCTGTTCCTGTGCCTGATGCCAAATTTAAGATGCATCCTTCCTGAAGAAATATTACATGGACATAACCGAAGCTGAGAAGTAGATAATTCTATTCTTGCCACCTATGGGTGTGGGGTGTGTGTGTGTGTGTGTGTGTGTGTGTGTGTGTGTGTGTGTGTGAATAATTTTGAAGCATGTTCTATTCTACCCAAATCTCCAATAATCTTTTAACTCAAATCAGGCTTTTGAGTGTTTGAGCAGGTTCTGTAGAGAAGCTTTGCAGGTCAAAGCTAGCATTTAACTCTCTCTTTCTATTTTTTAAGGTCTTATGCAATCTCAATTGTAACTGTCATGGGGCACATTCACATTTTTACAAATATGAAAACAGTACACTTAGAATTTATTAGAGTGAAAAATTCTGATCTGTTAAAATCATCATAGAAGCAATACTTTCAGTATCTTTGTTCACAATCATGTTACTCTGTTGATAGGAAAAACGGAGGAATTAAAGGCATGATTTCTAAGTTAGATATTGATTTATTTGCACAAATTAAAAATCAGACTAAATTATTACAAAAATTACAATGGAAAACTAATCTGAGATACAAATGAAATTGTATTTTGTTGTTAAATTTAAACAGTACCTCTTATAGGATTGGTATATTAAAGCATTATCAGTGGAAAAACATGTGCTGTAATTAAAGCATTTCAATAATCATTTCTTGAGGTCTTAATATCCTGCATTTCACACTTCATAGTGGTAGACAAGAATTCTCTGTGAGGGTGAGTTCTAAGAAAGCCAGAGTTGTTATGCAGAGGAATTCTGTATTCTCTGTAAATATAATTCATTATCAGTTCTTTCCTCTTCTAAAAATTTTAGAGAATTTAAAATTCTGCATTAGTGTATTATAATAATACATTGGCCTGATATGGTTGTATTGTGTTTATCAATTACACAAGGCATAGAAACAAGGTGAATAGAACATTAATGTGACAACATTTCTTTTTCATCCTTTGTAAAATATTGTTCATTTTATGAATGATGTAGATTAAGTTTCAATCTAGAAACAAATTTTCTTATCCTTTCTGTACAGCACAGCAATATTTTCAAGTATTGAATTGCTTAGGTCTTATGTCCTATATTGTAGTTTGTTTATTTAAACAGAATATTAAAAAATAACAGTGTCTAAGAAGTAGTGCTGACATTACTTGTCCCACCCCACCCCACCTCCCTGTTTGCTCTTTTCAACACAGGAAATTTCATCACTGGAAAAGGGAAATGATAATAGAGCTGTTGGAAAGGTAGATTCTTTGCCAATTACTATTACTCATTAAAACAATTTCTCAGTAGATGAATAAAGTATTGAAGTGTTTGGGAAATATTCTTTAAGTATTTAATGTGCAGGCACACCCTAGGAAAATTATTAAACAGATAGGAGGAAGAGAAAATTCAATTCAATGGTGCGTCTTTTTCTCATGTGGTTGTGCACACATGCTCATCCATGCAGTTCCTGTCTGCTACTTCACCGCTGGACTGGTTCATCTGTTAAGCTCTCAACAATAACCTTAATGTCAACAGTCTCACCTGCTTACACTTCTAACTCACATGTGTCTACACTGTCTGTCATATGCGCCCTGCTCATCTGGTCTCTAAACACCTGGCCCACTCAGAGATTCTAGTTAATGTAAATTATTTCAGGGACTATTTACTTACCTGATTTTGTAATCACTGTAATCAAAGCCTGACCCAGAGTAGAGGAACAGAGGGAAGATATAAAGGAGGCCAACAGTTGCTAATGTAGAGGATTGGCCATAAAGGTAAGTGGTTTTAACATATTTACTCAAACTATATAGCAGTATTTCAAAAGCGATCTTCTCAACATCAGTGTCATAAATTTTTTAGGAAAGTTTTCTTTCAATTCTATTTTCATGACATTAAAGGTGAGAATGGGAAATCTAGTTTCAACTTCTATCCTACACAGTCTCTGTCCTGTTCCTGAAGGTCCAGACTCCAGAGTTGAGCAAATAGAACATTTCTTTCCCATTTCCTGATAACCTCACTTAGACCTAGCCCCATACTCCAGACTCAATCAACCCAGCATTTTCCACTGTCAGACTGCGAACACGATCCTATCACCAGTGTGGTGAAAATGTAATTGCTTTTGAACAATTTGGAGCTTACACCATACAGGGGTTACTTGTAAAATTATGTGAAACATTAAGAATTTGGAGTCGAATAACTTTAAAGAAAAACACTGCAGTTGTGAGTTAGGAAGCAGTTATGTGCCCATCAGTGTCAGGGCTGAGAGTGCACTGGGTCTGTTGATGGTTTGGGCTATCTTGTCTGAACGGCCATGGGAACTCAGCATGAGCTTAGTTTTCTTCTTTTTGAGAGTTAAACACCACAGTTCACATGGATCTACCAGTTAGATTTTCTTTTAATCGGATGAGTGAGCATAGACTGCTTACCTACATTTGAATTTTCTGCATACACTTCTGTTTTCAACAACGTCTCTCATTTCCTCATCCTGTAAACAGATGTGATTTTTATTCTTTTCCTTTTCATTGAACACCTCACTTTAGACTTTTTTCACTTGATTTAATTTAACTTTTTAATGGTGGTACATCTGTTGCTGTCTGTATCTGGTTGTCATTTTAATGGTTTGCCTAGAAGCTAAAACCATGATAGAGGTGTATTTTCCTGCTGTTCTCTCTCCTTTCTTCTAGATGTATCTATTTTTAAGAAATTGAGTTGGTTTACTGTCACAGATTTTGCTTTGTCTTTCAAAGCTGTTCATCTACATTTATTTATATGCATACCTTTGGAAACTTTTTTGATTAATTGATGTATAAAATATCAGACTTCCCTTAGATGTCTTTTAGTATTTCCCAGAAGTATGTTGGTAGAGATTACTTAATGGTTACTATGAGACAGGCTTCAGAACAATAACTTTGATTATATGAGGACAATTCCCAAATGCACAACTTAGATGATAAACTAGCCTTTAAAGGCCCAGAATTGATGTACATTTATCATTTTAATTTTCATACAAATTTAAGAAGACCATGTAATCAGCACCAGCTACATAGTCTTCAAGGCCCAAGGTAAAATGAAAATGTGGTACCTTGCTTAATTTCAGATAACCACATAGGTCTAGTACAGGCTGACATTCTATCAACTGAAGTACGTCTCTGCCTAGCTGCATTTTACATTAAGTTTGGTTGACATGAGAGGTTGATTGACTACTACTGCAGTAGTCCTTTCAGATGGACAGTTTTCAAACACACCTTTAAGCTCAACATGTCCACAGTTAGTTCTTTCCTCAAAAGCTGACTCCCCCTCAGATGTCCTGTTTCTGGTCTAGATACGGTCATCAAACAATCATTGTACTTAACATGTTAGAACGTGCTAGGTGCTAGGATTACTATATTCACCTTTCTATAGTTGTATTGCAAGGAATGTTGCCTCCATATCATGGCCTTCTCCCAATTTTATTTATTCCAATCCAAGTCATGTACATATTAGCTCTCAAGTGGACCATTACACCAGCCCTTTAGCGTGCAAGAACTCCATTTTGATGTCAGATTGCCATTTAAAGCAGAAGTTAGGTGACATTTATCTAGTATGTCTTTGTAATACTCAAAATGACAGTTTATAATAACTTGCACCAATGGAAAGTATCAAAGACTATTAGGGTCTGGCCTCTAATAGTCTTTTCCCAGGGTTTCCAGACGCTACCAACAGTGAGAAACAATCTGAGGGAATGAATCTAAGTCCACTGAGCTCTTTAGTCCATTCACTTCATTCTTCTCATATGAAATTCTATCTCCACAGCTTCAATTCTGTCCTCATACTTAGCTCCTCTCTGTCCCTTCTCCTGTCTCCTCATAGTTCTATCTAAGTTCTTTCTGACTCGTCCTCATTTTCATCTTCATCTCCCTCCATCTTCATCCCTCCTCATTCCTCCCCTGGAACTGGTCCAAAACCTTACAAGCAGTGAGACTTTTATACAAGCATTGAAATGCATGCATTTCAAGGTGGGGTCAAATAAGGGCTGGAATAAACTAGAAAGGGAATTTATGTGCTTAAAATATATTCTTAGGAGTGGCTAGGTGAAATGTTAGGAGTTCATCATGAATGTGCTCAAACTGCAATCGTAGAGGTGGTTAGGTAGAAGAGCCTATGAGACACTAAGGTAAAACTCCCTCTTTTTCTATGTAGCCCTTTTCTGGCAGGGTGGGGGAGAGTGCTCAATAGCTAGGTGACTTGCATCACAGCTGGAAGCACCTGGTATGAAAAGTCCTTTTGTTCTAAGTAAGTTGCTCGAGGATACCACTTGGGCTGTTGTTCAAATCTTAAATGGTCTTATAATAAAAAACCCAGAGCCAGATATCAGAGTGAAAGCTGAAAGATCAGAGAAGCAGAACAACCAGCCACTAGTTCTTCCCTCTATGAAATCCTCAGTCTAAAAAGAGTGAGTTCCCATTTCATCATACCTTATGTATCTTCCACTGCCCAGACAACACTTCCTGAGATGAAAGGCATGTGTGCTTCCCAATCAAAAGCATGAGATCTCAAGTGCTGGTGTGTGCCACCACTGCCTAGCTCTGTTTCTTTCCTGTACTGGATGTAGCCCAGTGTGACCTTGAACTCACAGAGATCCAGTCAGATCTCTGCCTCCCAAGTCATAGTATTAATGGTGTGTGCCACCCTGACCTCTGTGTCTAATCTAGTGGCTAGCCCTGTCCTTTGATCCTCAGGCAATTTTATTAGGGTACACACTATATCACCAGAGGCTATGAGAGATAGGAGGCTCTGAGCTAAATTTGCACAAGAAACAAAACTATGCACCTAACATCTGCCTGGTCTAGGTGGTGTCCCTGTCTCCCTGTGGGTATTTACCTTAATTCAAGATGGACAGGTGGTCTGGAATGCTGTCTGTCATTTGTCTTTGGATGTTTGAGAGGTATTTCAGATAAGATACACTGTTAGAAGTTCTTAGAAGCATACATATCACATAAGAAAATCATTGCAGGAACCGGCTAATACATATTCAAAAGGCTAATATCACCAAGACTCCTTGAGGCTTAGCTTTTTGCTCTGGGAGAGCCTTGCTTCTTCCTGCATTAGCTTTTGTTATAGTCAGCTTAATTCCTGCTTCATATTCCTGTGGCCTGCAGCAGGATGGAGGAGTAAAATGGACTATTCAGTAGATACAAACCATAGGCTAAACAAAGCTGAGTAGCCCTTGCTTCTTGGTATTGCTGTGTTAGCTAGCATTAAATATTTCAAATAAGGTATTACATACAGAAAAAGCTCCTCATCTGTTGGGCAAAGGCCTCCATTTCCTTTTACTTTGTGTTACCTGCATTTATTTGTTTACCGGCATGTACAGGTGTGTGGACATTGTGAATATGCTCATGTGGAGGTAAGAGTTCTGCCTGGAGTGTCATTTCCCAGTAGCTGACCTTGCTTTTATTCAGACAACTTTTCTTACCATGCTGGCAGTCGTCCATTAGCCAGTGATAGCCAGCCTTCTGCCTCTGCTTTCCTGGTGCTGTGATGACATGCAGAGCCCACCACACATTGTTTATGTGGCTTTGGAGGTTCTTACGCTGTCCATGCATCTGCTTTACCAACTGAACCACTTCCACAGCACTTAACCATACCTCTAAACAACAACTATGTATTTGAGATGTTCATGCTGTTTAAATTATATTTTCTGTGTCCATTACATTTTATAGAAACCCTTGTAGGATTTGAGAAGCATGGCTCAGCAATGTGTGGTGCTGTTTCATATTGTAGAAGTCAGGTTTGTGCCTGAAATACTTTTGGGCTGGAGAATTTTCAATAAACATATGTTAAGTTTCAAGTTTGAAAATCTCCTTAACTATGTTAAATACCAAAAAGATGAAAATGATACTGTGTACATAAAACTTCAAGTCCCATATTTCATGAAAAATATCATATAAACAATATGAACAACATCTGTTTTCTCCAAGTCATTTTCTCTGAACTCACACAGATCAAATGTCCTTTATCAATGCAACCAAATTCAATTATATTTTAGTGTCTTGTTTGGGATTCCTACAACAGGCTTAGTAGATACTCAAGGCTATTTTCCTTCTCTTTCTATCCATCTCTGTGTTGTCTGCTCAGGTTTAATTTATACAGTTTCCCTGTATTTTTCTTGCTTTTATGTTTTAATGCTTAACCTTTTTCCTTTTATTCAGTTTTTCTTCTTTTGAGAACCAATCTGTTTATTATGGCAAAATCCCTTCCTTGTTTAGAAACAATGATATCACCCTGTTTTTGTGGAATGAAATATCTAGTAATCTTTCCACAGGATTTTTTTTCCATAGAAGGTTTTAATTTCTATGGAAAAATCTAATAATACTTAGATATTCATACATGCCATTTTTATTTAAGCATGCCATTACTTTGCAGAGGAAAAATTAAGTAGACTCACTATTACAGGTTAAAAAGTACTGAGACATGAAGAGCTGATGTAGTGTGTGTGTGTTTTGTAGCCATAAACTAAGGGATCTGTGATTTAAACCTGGATATACTATCACTAAAAGTGCCTTCTGTGGCTCACATTCTGTTACACATCACTTCATTTTTATTTCCTTTTTAGTACATAAGGTATTCTACCGTGTACCATGGTGATAGTGATTATTCTGTTCTGCATTGTCCTGTTTTGTTCTCTGATCTTGCTTTGCACTCAGGTTGACCTCCAGCTGGAAGCCTCCTTTTCTACTCCTGAATGCTGGAATTGAAGCATCACCACGCCTGGTATTCTTAGAGCGAGGTGTAGTTAGGAGCCACTCCCAGTGGCATGCCAGCCGTGTGTGGCTAAACACATGTTCACTTGAACTGGATTAAATCCTGTTGTATCAGGTAGTTTGGCACTGCTGATTGGCTTCGATGGGGTGCCATACAGTTCATCGTCATTCAAATTTACCATAGAATAACTCTGAGGACATGATGATATATAACAAATTACATATTCAAATACCTGCCTTACTGCTTGAGATCTTCCCCTTAGATCCTAAGCTTTAAGGCTTCAAAGTTAGTAGAGAATTTACTTTATACTGTGACAATAAACACTCAAACTTTATCAGAATACACAAAGAATAAGATTTTCAGTGACTCTACCAATATGGAGAAACACAAAATTTGAAAGGGAAGTCAACAGGGTCCCTGAGGCAGGATGTTTTAAACGGGTAATTGAAAGCATGTATCACAGGTGCATTGCTTCTGGAGCAGAAGTTCAGTAGGAGCAAGTCTCAGACATCCCTCTCTCTGGTAAGCCCTGGCACTTGTGCTTGTCAGAGTGTGCTCCAAGTCACTGTTTGAGAGCAGTATCTGCTCCTACATACAAAATGCAGTTCTGAGACTGAAGTAGGCTGTTAGATAGCACAGAAAATAAGAATGCTTCGTCTTTTGTGTGTTTTCTGTTTTCATTTTAAAAGTTATTGTTTATTTTACTTAGCTTACAAAATAGCAAGTTACCTTATGGTATTTTAACATGTAATTCATTTTGCTGGGTTCCTCCCTGTTCCTCACTCCATCTTTTGCACCCTTTCTTTTCCGCACCTCCTTGCCTCCCAAATCCCTTCTTTCACTTTCCTTTCTTTCTTTTTAAAATTCATTCTTCTCTCATACAACACATCCAAATCCCCCCTCCCCTCCCTCATCTTCTCTCAGCCCTCCAACTTCCCTGTCCCCCAAATCCACTGCTCCTCCATTTCCCTTCAAAAAAGAGCAGGCCTATCACCTGAACTTGGTGGAACAAGATGCAGTAAGACTTGGGCATGTATTCTCATTTCAAGTCTGGTTGAGACAACTCAGTAGCAAGACAAAGTCCTGTCAACCAGGCTAAGAGTCAGAAACACCCCACTTGCATTGTTAGGAGTCCAACAAAAACCCCAAACTAAATAACCATAGCCTGTATACAGAGGGCCTGATGCAGAACCACGCAGTCTCTTTGCTTCATTTTTATCTTAAAAACTTGCTGGGTTCCAAGGTCAACCTTGAGATTTAAGTTTTATTTCAAAGCTAGCAGTTAACTAAGCTATCTAGACTGCTGGGTCAACATGGCTGATAATTGGTATATAAACACTAAGGGTGCCCTCATGATTTAGATTATTAAATGATAAACTTTAGGCAAAAGGAAGAAAGATGGCCAAGAATCATCTTATTCTTTCCAGAGGCAAATGGAACCCAGATGTTCCCCATTCTGTCACTACTCAGAGGATATACCTGACTTAAAGGTAAAAGAACAGTGCTCACAGCCCAGCCACAGGACATCTACTCATCTGTTCTCATCTGCAGAAATGTTTGGAAATCCAGAGAAATAAATCACTGAATTAAACATCTGTTCTGTTGCTTTTCCTCCGTTGCAATGATCTTGCCATTGAAGAATACTTTATTCTGTAGGTCATATTTTACCACCTGAAAGCAAGCTTCTAGAATAATGCTGTTCTGGTTTTCTGGCTTTGTTTCAAGCAAAAACAAAAGACTTGCCTGTTGTTGGAGTTTTCCTGCCTGGCCCACAGTCAGGACAAATCTCTCTTACCCGCCAGTCCCACAGTCGCTCAGACTCAACCAAGAAAACACACAGAAACTTATATTGCTTACAAACTGTATGGCCATGGCAGGCTGCTTGTTATCTACCTTTTCTATCTTAAATTAAACCATTTCTGCTTATCTATACTTTGCCACATGGCTTGTGGCTTACCAGTGTCTTTACATGTTCCTTCTCATGGCAGCGGCTGGCGGTGTCTCTCTCCAGTCTCCTACTTCCCACAATTCTCTCCTCTCTTGTCCCGCCTATACTTCCTGCCTGGCCACTGGCCAATCAGAACTTTATTTACACAGAGCAATATCCACAGCACTTGCCTGTAATTCCTTAAAGTAGATGGATTTAATGCTGGACCATAGCATGGTTATTGCTTTCCTTAGGGTTCAGCTAGACCCATGGAATGCTTCAGATGCTCAAATTACCATTCTAAGATGAAAAGTATTTTCTCTCACTTCAATCTAAGAACATTTTAATCAATGACTATAAAATTGTGTAAAGCAAATTTCAGCACCAGAATAGTAGAAATATATTATCTGTTAGCAGATATTTATTTCCCCATGTTTCCCCATCACAAACCTTTTTATTTCTTAATTAGCAATTTACCCCTTTGTATTCAAAACATTCATTGATGTATTTTTTTTTTTTTTTTACAAATAAAGGAATAGACACTTATCTACCTACCAGGTGCATCCATTTGTTTCAGAAAAACAAATTCATTAAGTATTACTTTGATAAGAGCTCTTGTAAATCAAAAGGTGAGAAGACCCAGGTGTGGTCCTTTTCTATCATGAAGCTTAGTTGACCAGAAAAGATGGGGATTAATTAGATAATAATATCTGTAATTAGTTAGGATTTATGATATGAAAGAAAGGTACAAAAATAAAAGCAAAATGAGCAGCAAAAATAAAACTTACTAAGGAGGTTATCTTGATATCTAAAAGATAATTAAGCATGTCATAGGCAATAGATGTGTGGTTTAAATATATAAAACAGAGCCATAGCCAAAAAGAGAAAATGAGAGAATAGTGGTTTACAATATGTGAGAGAAATTACAATCATGAAAGATTATGTGACTAAGTTGAGAACAGTGGAGCGGGGGAGCTGACACTGAAAACTGAAAAGATTGGAACGACACAGTGCTTTGTGATGGACAAACAGTTTGAAATTCATTGGAGAATAGAAAGCCATACAAAAATGTTATCATGTGGCTGGGTTTACAACGAATGAGAAAACAGAACAGAAAGTCTATAAATAGACAGGACACACAGAAGTAGGTCTCTTGCAGAGAGGAAGGACAGCAGAAGCAGTGAAGGGTAAGGTTTTTCCGCTCTTGCTCTGACCTCGTGGTTTTTAACTCTGCAGTTGGTTCTGTGTTTCTTATTTAACAAGATGGTTACATCTACAAATGGTGCCCAACGTGTTGACAAGAGTTTCCACCTAAAACCTGACAGAAAAGATTCTAAAACGGAGCTAAAAACAGCTTCCTAGTTGTCTCTCTCATGGTAGCAGCAGCCTGCGGGTTTGAGCTACTAAGGCGGGTTCCTGGTGTGTGAGTCTGACCTGCAATGTGGCGGGAATGAGGAGTCTACGAGTGGCACTTTAGTCTGCTGCATGGTGGATTTAGCCTTTGCTAGTTAAAAAAAAAAAAAAAAGTTTCTGGACTATGCACTGCTTTGATAGAACTGCTTCTGATAGTTGATGGTACACATGGCTCCAGACCCAGAGCTGGTGGTCAACTGTACCACCACCATGTTGGGAAGCTGGGGTGGGCGGAGCCAGCAGCCACAGCAGTGTTTCAGTCTTACAAAGATAGATATTACACAGAGAATCTGGTTTGTGTTGTCTTTGGGATTTTTAACTGCAATAAAAGATTTGATTGTAAAAGCTATTGAGTTAAACAAATATGTAAATTTTAAAGACACCTTGACTTCAAAATTTGGATATAAGGATATGTTGCTTTGGAAAAGAGTCTCTGCTTTTGTTTCCACAGAAATCCAGAGGCTGTGGATTTGTTCCACATTAAGATACATCAGGTTTGATCAGCCAAGACCACCTGAAAGGTCTCCAATGACACAATGGCCCAGATGATCTGACATCCAGAATGGTTTCAAGGCAACTGGCTCAGAGGTTTACCCTCATGGACTACTCCATAATCCTAAAATTTTTTTTTATGTCCCCATAAGATACAGCACCCCCCTCCAGCAGGAAGTAGTAAGAAAAACTACGCCCAAATTCCCAGCTGGCTTTGGAGATGGAATTGGCTCACTCCTTCTCTAAACCCAAGCACATTGTTAAAAGAAAAGGTTAAGAGATTCTTGTGTCCCAAATCATAAGAGCCCTCTGGTGTGGGACAGAAAAAAACCAATATTTTATTTAAAACAGGTTGATTATAAATGTGATCTCTTTCTAAAGAAAAAGGGGATATGATATAGATATAATAGGAAAAAAGGGTAGATTAAGAAACTTACTTCTAAAGAGCAACAACTTGTTTAAAATGTTTTATATTGGTATAGATTTTAGTCTATTGATACTAACTTAAAGTTAATTTTGTTATACTGTGTGTATATTTCTACTCTTGTTTAAGGTATTATGTTTATATAGCTCATTTAAAATTGTAATGGATAATTAAAAATAGATTAATAACTGGTCATCTATGATAATCATACTCATAGCCATGTTAGTTAAGTCTTCTAGGTATACACAGAGATATTTCAGATAGACAGGTAATCTTCAAACACTTCAAAGGTCTACAGAATATGGCATTTAAAAGATTTTTAAAATTTAGCCTTTCTGGATAGTGAGACATGTCTGCTCCTGACAACACCGATTTACTTCAGAGAGGAGGATGGGCATTGAAGACACTTCATATCTTATCTTCACCTTGGCAAAAATAGCCATTTGGGCAAGAAACTGTTCTTGCCTGGACTGCTTGGTCAACTGGACATGCAGGACCCATAAAAGGGCAACCACTAAACTTTGCTTGACAAAATGGTCCTTCAGGTTCCTGCTTCGCAGAGGAAACTGCCAGACATTCTACAGGACACTGAGAGAAGTGACCGAGAGACTCTAGCCCTGTGGGCTGAAGACAAATGCCCCAACTTTACAAAGGAACATTAGGTGACTATCCAGGCTGCCAGCTGTCTCTGTCTACCCTGCAAGACTCCCGAAAGTTGCTTGCATCCTTTTCCAAGTTCTCAGATAATATTATATCCTTCTGGGGTCTTTGATGTGGTTGAAGACTAGATAGTTATAATTTTCTCAGTTATGATAAAAGATAAATTAGATATAAAACCTTGGACTCACAAATATTAGATAGATAGGATATTTTCTTTAATATTGTAACTGTGATTCTTGCTTGATAATTGTTTTGTTATATGTAATTTTACTATGTAAAAGTTAAAACCTTCCTTGAAAAAAAAAAAAAAGAAGAGGGGAAGTGCTGTGGATATTGCTCTGTATAAATAAAATGCTGTTTGGCCAATGGCCAGGCAGGAAGTATAGGTGGGACAAGAGAGAAGAGAATTCTGGGAGGTAGAAGACTGGGGGAGAGACACCACCAGCTGCTGCCATGACAAGCAACATGTAAAGGTACAGGTAAGCCAAGAACCAAGTGGCAAAGTATAGATTAATAGAAATGGGTTAATTTAAGATAGAAGAACTAGATAACAAGAAGCCTGCCATGGTCATATAGTTTGTAAACAATGTAAGTTTCTGTGTGTTTACTTGTTTGGTTCTGAGCATCTATGGGCCTGGCCAGTGAGAGAGATTTGTCCTCACTGTGGGCCAGGCAGGAAAACTCTAACTACAATGTTAAGCTATGGCTTAAACAAGATGACTTTTAAAAACAAATCATTAGTCTGGTAACTGTGAGTAGAATCTTTTGAATGAGGACTAATTCAATATAGGTGATGATTTGGGGATTATACTGTTGACTAGGAGGGGGATGATTGGTAGATATGAGAGCTGTTTACAAGATCACTGTGGCACACTGCCAAGCTGGCTCTAATGAGAAGTTCATGGCACTACAGTATGAATGTTTGTGAACTCCCCAGAATCTCATCTATTGAAAACCTAGACTTGGAAATGGTAGTGTTTAAAGCTTCAGCCTTAAAGTGGCTATTAGGCTATGAGCCCAGAGTCCTCATGATTGAAATGAGGGTTTTTATAAAAAAAACTAGTTAGCATTGGTTGGGGATTTAGCTCAGTGGTAGAGCGATTCCCTGGCAAGCGCAAGGCCCTGGGTTTGATCTTCAGCTAAAAAACAAAACAAAACAACAACAACAAATACTAGTTAGCATTAAACAAATTCCATATATGTTGTTGATAACTTCTAAGTTGGCATGGATTAAAAATCATTACCCAAAGTCAATAGGTATACAACACCTACCAGGGATCTTGCTAACTTCTGAAACATCACAAACATATCACATCTGAGAACATCAAAATTGTTCCGATCATAGATAAAGTTAAAAAAGAGTTTGTTATTTACTAAGATGCACCTAAATCCTACACAAGCTAAATAAACTAAGAGGGGATGTGGTAGATAGCACCATTTCCAGATTGTGCAAGTTTGAGATGACAACATGAATAGTCTCCATTCCCCTAGAGATGCAGGTTTGCTCCTGGATTGCTACTGCAATGGGCAAGGGATGCTCAATGAGTTTCTCCTTAGTCAGTTCTTGAATAGGTATTATCTCTTGGATCAGTGTGCTAATTGGGTTGTTTTGTAAGTTGCTTAATAGCTTGTCTGTTTTATTTATGTTCGTACCATGCAAGCAAATACTTGTATTTTGAATACAATGTGCTAATTACTACTTTATGCATTTTATAAACCCTTTACTTACTTTAAAAATATCATTTTACCTTTTTTTCTACTCATATCTCTCCTGCCATATTCCAAAAAAATTAGCAAGGCATAATGTTATGCCATAATTGATTTTATTACTTGCATAAAGAAAGTACTGTTAATAAATATAATCAAAATCTCTTCCTTCAGCGTATTATTCTGCCCAACTCTGTCTTCTAATAAGGGCAGATCCTAGAGGTCTGAAGAGATTTTCAGGGACCAAAGCATCTTCTATTATGTAGACATTTATTTAGTCTTCTCTATTCATCATGAGTGAGGACTTGTCAGGCCGAATCAGAACACTTTAATTTTCTCTTCTTGGAGTAACTGCCCATTTTCTGCCTACTTTCCATTGAAAATTAATAACATAGCTATCTATTTGCAAAAATATTGAAAAAAATGTTCTCAGTAGATGAACATAAGGAAAAAGAACCAGATTTCGATGTCACTAAGTATTTATTTGCCCAGAAATCTAGGCTAAGTTAAAGAGCCCTGAAACAATATATGACTATTTGTTATATCTTATAGTCATATCATCACAGAACCCACTGTAACATATAATGTGTTGCAATCCAGCAAGCTCCATTTTCTGGAGAAATCAGAAAACAAAGATTCATCTCATCGTTCTAGTAATTTTATGACAGTATGTTAAATAGTACCATGGATAATTACGTTGAAATTGGCTCAGGTACATAGAGATAGATGAGAAGACACGTAAGATGAGGAGAACATTCATTTCAGAGTCCATGCTCCCCTGGAAAGTCCTTAAATGCCACCTGGAGATAAGTGCCACTGAAGTTTTGAAAATTTCCAAGAAAATGGTCCATTTTTCTCTACCTTTCCCCAGAACTTTCCAAGTCATGCTAATCTAATCACTCTACAACAGATTTCTTATGGTGGATAGTTAAGCCAATGAGGAAGCGTTCTGTCTTTTCTGTTGCTCTAGTTTTACCTGGATGCACCCACAGCAGAACAAACAAGTTTTTTTTTCTTATCTTCCCTAACTGAGATAACATTTTTAAAAATCATGACATTTCCATACTCATCGTGATATTTCTGGGTCTGTTATGTTTAGCAAAAACAGAAAGTTAGTTCAACAACTGCATATACACTATTTCACAAAAATGTGCCCTTTTGTGTTAGATTCTCTTGAATTATGTTCATTCAAATGCACTTAATTTGACCAAAACTAATTTTAAAAATGTTAAAACATAAGAGAATATAATTGTGTGTTCTTAGTGTACACTGTATGCTTGAGTTGGCTGTGTTTCTGTGGAACAGCAAGTTGGAGATGGGAAAGTGAGCCAGTAAGCTAAAATCTATGGCACAATGTTGAAATCTCCACAGGTAAATGCCTTAATATTGATCTTTTATATGGCTGGAAGAGCTGTCACAATGATCTATTGACTTATGTGCCTAGAGATGAAGGTTACAAATTCTTTCTCCAGATTGCGTTTCCCCCACACAAGATTTTACAAAACTATAGCTAGACTTAGTTTGAAAGGCATATTATGAGAGCAGATGTATTTGATATACTGATATACTGGGTTCATTGTGTTTTTGCTTCATTTCAGATTGTATATGGTTTTATTGAAACTGATAAAGACAAACAAATGTAAGTGGAAATTTGAAAGATGGACCTGCAGCTGGGAAAAGCCATAGTTTGAAGGAGTTCCAGAGTTATGTTACCTATGAAACACTCTATCTAAGCACACTTAATTTTTCTGCAGGATGAGAGAATGACAAATTTGTAAGAAGTATATGAAATCTACCCCTACTATATTGGTTAGAAATCTGCTCTGAATTTGAGGAGTATTTTATGAGCTGTGCTTTCCTGGGACACTTTGGTATATGGTGGGAGTCTTTGGAGACTTTTGAAGCAAGTGGAATTTGCTACAGCCTAAGGCTGTGGGAATTCAGCTAAGATTGGTTCCTTCCAGCGTAGAGCTTCAGGGATATGGTGATACACCGCTGCTTTATGGAATAGTTGCTAAAGCTACTGGCAGTGTTTAGGATCTTCCTTCACCAAGAAAGGTTAGAAATGTAAAATAAAGCTATAAGTAGTTTACTTTTTCATCTGTAGAATACTTAATTCTTTCATGGTATGTTTATCTATCCATATGATATCTGACCTATTTCAGATATCCATACGGTATTTACTTATGTTACTGGTCACAATGGAAGTCCTAAAAACAATCACACTATGGTGTTCACACAAAAGTAAAATATGTGTATATTTTTCTTACATAAAATGAAATAAGAAAGATCCTTAAAGACTACTAAAATAATGCAGTGAAACTTGAAACTTCCCTAATAGTTGTGGAAGATGTTTATTGATTTATGTTATTGATTCTAGTTTTTATAAATAAACAATAATGTAGTTCGTGTGAAGTTTATCCCTTTTACTACTATTAACTCTGATTATTTCCATAATTTAGATAATAAAATATTAGATTTAGCAAAAATGTCACTATTAAAAAACCTTTTTTTTTTTTTGGTTTTTCGAGTCAGGGTTTCTCTGGTAGCTTTGGCGCCTTTCCTGGAATTCACTCTGTAGCCCAGGCTGGCCTCGAACTCACAGAGATCCGCCTGGCTCTGCCTCCCAAATGCTGGGATTACAGACCTGTGCCACCACCACCAGGCCTAAAATCTTTGCCTTTAGTTCTTGCTTTTTTTTTTTTTTTTTTTTTTTGAGACAAGATTTCTCTGTGTAGCTTTGTACCTTTCCTGGAACTCACTCTGTAGCCGAGGCTGGCCTCAAACTCATAGAGATCCACCTGCCTCTACCTTTGAGTGCTGGGATTAAAGGTGTGTGCCACCACCACACAGCTAGTTCTTGCTTCTATGATAGTGTCTAGCAATAGATAGTTATAAATTTACCAGGTAATCATTAGGGGAAGGATTGAAAAAATGTTAAACAGAAGTATTGGTAAGGAATGTCATCATGCACAAAGGAAATTTATGTGTATTCATTATTTGTATAAACTAACTAGATTTGAGATTTGATATTTTATCTTTTATTATTGGTTTAACAGCAAATTACCATAATCATGGCATTGATGAACTGAAACCCACTTCACAAAAATCATCTGTTTATCTTTCTAACATATGAAGAGTTCAAGATGCTTCATTGTCTTACTTTTTCTGAGAGTATCAGCTAATTTATTATTTATGTTATTTGACATGTTTGTGTGCATGTGTGTGTGTGTGTGTGTGTGTGTGTATAGCTTCCATGATGCAAGTGTAGAAGTCATAGAGCAACTAGTGGAAGTTGGTTTTTCCCCTCCCCTATACATATTCCCAGGATCTAACTCTGGTGACCAAGCGTGGCAGCAGACACCTTTTCCAGCCTGAGTACTTGTTACTTTAAAACATGGCCAAGGAAGGCTAGCACATATCTTTAAGTTCAAATCTTCTGTCATGTAGAACCAAGGAGGGTGAATCTTTTTGCCAGTTTCTGGATTAACTCTCAGCATTCTAAAAATGGTCCTTTGATTTAGATGTTTATAGCTGTGCTTAGAATGGAGTTCATGTTTTTTATTTATATGCTGTATGTATGTTCAAATGTGTTTGTGTGTACATGAGCAGAGGTTCTTGTGTGTTTATGTACTTAGACTTGATATCAAGTCTTCCTCAGTTACTCTCCATCTTGTTTTGTGAGATGTGTCTCTCATGAGCCTGAAGTCTCCTGACTTGGGTGGACTCACTGGCCAGTGTGCTGCTGGGATCTTTCTACCTTTGTCTTCGCAATGCTGAGATCCAGGCCCTCGCTGTTTTGATTGGGTAGTTCGAATCAAACTCAGGTCTCCAGGAATGCATGACAAGCACTTTATGTTTTAAACTATCTCCCTGGGCTCCTTGTTGTTATTTTAAATGAACATTTAAGCAGGCAAATTATCATATTAACTTTATATGTTAGAAAATTTGCCCTGGAATTTTAAAGAGGAAGTAAAGTTGAAGAAAGAAAGGCTCTAGACAATTCTAACAGAGTAAGTCCTTGAGATGGGATGAGGCACAAGCCATGGCATGGCATTGGCACTAGCATGGAGAAAAGACTAGTGGACACAGGGTTGTTGTACTGTATTAGTGACACATTAGACAAGGGAGCCAGTGGTACCCTATCCCAGAAGTCATCAATCCCATCCTTCTAACCTCTTCATAGCTCAGTCACAATGTTATTTTAACCATATCTGGTTAAATTTGGGTCCCAGTTAGACATACCCTACCTTAGTGCTGCTAAGGCCTTATGTTTTCTTCTGCCTTAGATACCATGGCATGTCCCTTGGGAGTTTCAAGAACTTTCTTGGCTATTCTATCATTTCACTATCTAGGAAAGCCTTCCTACATTCATAAAACTGAACCTGGGATGCTAGGAAATCTTGGAAAAAAATTCACGATGGCATGCAGTGTTATAGGTATGTTCCATGTGAATTCCCTACCCACCCCCAGCTCTTCTTATCTTTCTCATGATGTGATCCTGTACTCTTGCCTGAAGTAGCTCACATGCTCTTTATCACTCTTTCTTCTGAACTAGGTTTTATTCAAGGTTTTGTTTATGTAGTGAACTATCAAAGCTTTCACTATACTCTTTCCTCAGCTACTTATTTCACTGAACTCACTATCTATATCCTTGATGGCAGGAAGTTTGTTGAATCTTCATGGTCACGTTAGTGTCTCTCAGAAGCAGGCTCAGGCCTGATTACTTCAGAGTATAGTTTCTCTGGACAATATGCCATTTCCTGTTGCCTCCCAGGTGGCCTAAGGACCTCATTGCCCCTCAGTGCTGATGATCATGACTGTCATGGTGTGACCATATGGGCTTTGATTATAATATGTAGGAATGAATTATGTTTTGTTTTGCTTAACATAGAGTATCCAGTATCTTGTGCTAGCTGGGCCCTCAAAACATTTTCTGAATCATTTGAAAAAAGAAATAAATAACAGTCAGTGTCAAAACTATAGAGTATTGTGTGCAATTTGGTTGACAATTAAAGCAATTTGTAGGCATGTTGTCTGAAACATCTGTTCTGTTTCAAACAGAGACACACAGTGAAATTACGTTCTCTATTTTCTCCTTTATTGACATAAAATAGAAAAATAGGAATTGCAGGTATGTAAAGCTCACTGCTTTTTGTTTGTTTATACACTGTGAAACAATCAGTAAACTATGTTAATTAAGATCTCCTCATATAATACTTAGTATTAAATACCCAGATACTTATTTGGTGATATGAACATTGACGATCTATCTTCTGACCACATCAATATGGTAAATTTTTAATATAGTACATTACATTATCAAGGAATCATGTTCTGTATATTTTTATGTGAAATTTGTCTTACTGTTTTCTATAAGGATTAAGCATTTCCTTGGCTTAAAAATGTATAGTTTCTACTCAGAATTCTTTAAAGTGAAATCCAGTCCCTACCTTTAATTTGAGAATGGATTTAATTCTCCCATGTCTTTACTTACTATCTCTCAGGTTCTGGTCATTTTATCATCCAGCCCAGTAAGAGCAGTCCATCGGGTCTCTAACAAGAGAACAATGACACCAGAAGGGAAATCTATACCATGAACAGGTCTTATATCAACTCTTGCAGATTAATTCCCCTTCGGTTCTTGATGTCTAACCCATCTTGACCAAATCAATCAAAAAGCTATTACTTTCGTACTTGGAAGTGTTGCTTTCAAAATCAATAAAAACACAGCTCATTTTTAATATGCAGTATATTAGAAGAATGAAAATTCCCATTGACTTGAGGTGGAAATTGTAGATAGAGAGTTCAGTATTTGGAAAAAAAAAATATATATATATATATATGAAATTCATCAAGGCTTTAAGGTTCATTTCATGATGAAAATCATGATTATTGTGCAGGTATGTATACTATGTATGTAGAAAATTAATTTAAGGAAAATTGTGAATTGTTGCTGCATAGAGAATTATTGCTCATGTCATGCATCTCAATCATACAACGATAAATTTTTATATTTAAGTTCTAACCACAACTGATAATTCTGTGTTAAAGAACACATTGTCCATCAAGCATTTGTAGGAAAAAAGGGATTTAAGTTCTTAATAGGAACAGTAAAAATATCAAGTTATATAACATTTAAACATTATTTATTAAAGAGAATAAGTAGAGGCTATGTCTTCTATTGGCAGATAATTAATTGGATTGAACATCTGCATAAAGAAATATGTTTTCTGTCATGCTTTAAAAATCACTGTTCATCTGTACTTCTACTGCAAATATGCATGTTTCTAAATGTGAAACTTGAGAAGATGATTAAGATCAACTTGTGTGAAAGACTTGCTTATGCATTTCTTTTTATTTGAAAATATGTAATGAGAAAGCTGAGGAAATGGTTCAATGGCTAAAGTTTTCCACCAGACAGAGAAGTACTGGAATTAGGATCCCTTTAACTCACATATCAGTCATGCCAGCAGGGACACTGCCTGTAATCCCAGAATTTAGGAAGCATGGGCAGAACATTCAGGAGCAAACTCCCTAACTAGACTAGCTAGAATGTGTAAGTTCCAGGCTCAGTGAAAGCCCCAACCCCAATAAAAACAAAGTAGGGAATGATCTGGAAATGGGGCATCACATGTACTTGCACTCATGTGAACATGAACTCCTCTTACATTCATTGTATCCAAAAATGTGAATGCATGTAATACACTACTACATGAAAAAAAGAAAGCCTATGCTACTTATAGGAGATATGTATAATCATGCATGAAGTAAGCTATTCTCTTGGCAGGAAGCCTTGCCACCTTATTCTGACAGTCAAATGAGTGTTGTGCTTGGAATACAACTGTCTTGGCTAGTATATACTGTGTCACTGAAGTCATTTTTACTGATCATCCATGAACTTTCTGTATTGTCTCTTTGAATGTTGTCACATGGTCATGGAAGAGAAGTTTTAGGTCATTAGAAGTTGACATTTTTCAGTGGAGTGTGTGTGCTTCACCATAAGATAGAATTGAATTTGGTACATGAGTGATAGATGAATTTTTACTGTTTGATGGATAGCTGCTCATTCTGTTAATGGCATTTCATCTATCAAGTGCTTTTGATATGGTTGATCATAGGTGTTGTCAACTCAATTTGGGTGTATTAAAAAAGGTGAATGTGACATGGGTTTGAAGTTTCACTAATACATATTTTCTCCTCTTGAGGGTAGGATGAATTGTATTGTTTGTTCAGACACCTTTCCACCTGAGCACTTAACTGCCAACTTTCTTGTCCTGTCAACCATATCTTGTCAATATTAGCTGAAATAGAGACTTCAGTTCCTAGGTGATTTTTATATGTCAGGGAAAATTTATGACTTTCACTCTCCATTCCTTCTGGAAAGTTACAAGTATTAAATAACTTTGTTAAGAAAATGAGATGGATTCTGGGCCTCTGGTTAAGAAATCTCTCTGTTGCCTACCCATCACACTGATGTAATTAATAGCTTGAAAACTGAAAAACAAAACAATCAAACAAAATAGAAAGTAACCAAGAAAACTGAAAACAAACACCAGTATCAAGATACTGAAGGGTAGTCAAGTAGAGAGGCATTCATTCTGCTGTGAGTTTCTGTTGTATTTTACCAGCCAAAATAGAAAAACAAAAGAAAACCCATACTCAAGAAAAATTGGTGCAAGGGCAAAATTAGAACCAGACAGTTAGGATTATCATAAAACTGGCATAAAAATAAGCCTTTTAAAATGTTGTTACAAAAATTTGAGATGAAATATGAAAACCTAAGCAAATATTAAGCACATAAAAATAGCCCAATTCCCCACTTGTTTGTACCTATCAGCATTACACTTAAAGACCTGGATGCTTTTGATTTTTATTTATTTATTTCATATGTCTTTGTATTATGGAATAATCTTTCTGTACACTGTGTGAATATATATCATTATGACTGGTTTAATAAACAAGTTGGACTGACCCATGATGAACAGATAAAGTTAGATGGGAAAGCCAAAGTGAGAATGATGGGATGAGGAAGGTTGGAGTTAGGAGTCACCAGCCAGATGCAGAGGGAGCAGGATGTGAATTGCCATATTAGTAAAGGTACTACCATGTGGCATAGTGTAAATAAAGAATATGGGTTAATTAAAATGTGAGAGCTAGTTAGTAATAAGCCTGAGCTATTGGCTGAGCATTTATAAATAATATTAAGCCTCTATGTTGTTTATTTGGGACTGGTGGCCGGGATTGGGGAGAAAATGAGTCCCATTATATCTTTGTATTTGTATTGCTTCCATAATAATATTAGAATATATTGTTAAAATGACTATGTATTTTAATTTATATAACTAATTTATATAACTAATCTCTATTTCTAATTGTCATTTTTATAGTTCAATCCACCTTTAAACTTCCTCACATTTAGACAATATTTAAGGCTTTGACATTAGACAATATCACAGGCTTACAGGGAACTGCAATAAAACTAGACTCTGTGCCATTTCTAATTTCTTTACTCCTTTGGTGCTATTTGATTTTGTAATAAGACATTTCTTAGTGTTTGTTTTAGCACTAGTTAAGGTATTTGTGAGTTCTAAAAATAACCTGCTATTTTCCTCCATTACAGACATGGCAATCAGGAAGCCAATTCCTTCTTAATTTAGTTATCTTTCCTCCAAATGTTCATTGTTGGATTATTTTCACATTATGAGGATTGTAAATACAAATGCTTTCTAAATTTTCTATGATATAGTTTTCTTAGATCTACAGACAGATATATTTCATGTTCCCTAGTTTATTCTAAATCTGCCCCTTCTTGAGCCTGAGGCTGTTGATATGGGTGGTGTTTACTGTCAACTTGATAGGTTCTGGAATCACCTAAAGGACTAGCCTCAGGCATCCCAGTGAGGGGTTATTTAACCTCTGGGAATGCTTGTGGAAACTAGCCAGGAGAGATAGATTTGAGCAGCAGCTCATACTCACAGCTATCTGCCTTTGATTGTAGATGTGGTGTAAGGCTTCCCCTAAGATTCTGACGCTCTGACTTTTCTGTCACAATAGATTTTACCCTTGAACTTTGACCCAAAGATAAATCCTTTCTTCTTTAGGTTGCTTCTGTCACAGTGTTTTGTCATAGCAACAAGAAAAGAAACTAGCACTTGCTCTGGCTAGATTCCTCAGCAAGCCCTTACTATAAAGTGTTTCCTGAATTTATAATTGGTTATAGCTTATAGATCATAGAGCTGATGGATATTATGTAGTGACAGAGATAAATCCTTGGCCTTCGCATCTCTTTTCTTCATTAGCTTATAGATATTTCCCTTTCCTGGTGTGTATCATACTTTTACTGTGGAAAACCAAATTGATTTTCATTTTTATAAGTGAACTGTTCTCTTTGACTAAGCATGAAGTAATGCTATCTTAATTTTATTTCTTTTTAAAAGTATAATTAGTATGCAGTACAGTTATTAAAGAATGATATTCCTTATAGGTGAACATTTAACCATATACATATATCCTTAAAATATAATAAAATAGTCAATTGGGCTTATTGCAGACAATACAGTTCAGCTACTTCTATTTTATATTTTACATTATTTTTTGTTTTGTTTTAACTTATTTGTGTTTTTAAAATAGGCTTTCACTGGGAATACAATGTTGCCCTCAGACTTGAAATTTTCTGCTTTTACCTCCTGATATTGCTGGGACTGCAAGCATGTCAGATTTCTTCTTCTTCTTCTTCTTCTTCTTCTTCTTCTTCTTCTTCTTCTTCTTCTTCTTCTTCTTCTTCTCCTCCTCCTCCTCCTCCTCCTCCTCCTCCTCCTCCTCCTCCTCCTCCTCCTCCTCCTCCTCCTCCTCCTCCTCCTTTTCCTGTCTCCACTCTAATCTTGCTGCAGGAGTGCTGCGGATGTGAATGCACACTGCTGTGTCTGGCTTCTTGTGTGGGTTTCAGGGTTCAAACTTGTCTCCTTAGGCTTGCTTTACTTTTTGAGCTTAGGTGCTAAGCCATCTCCCGAATGCTGTTCTCTTTGTTATTTATCATTTAGTGAAATGAATTTTCCCTTAAATTTTATTTCCTTCATGAATTCCAACTTTTTATTTCAAATTCTCTCTCCTCTCCACAATCTTACTTGTTGCTTTAAGGTCTATTTATATTTTATTGTATTGTTAAATTTTATGATAGAATGCACAAAATTTCTCATCTGTTTCATAGCAGTACATTTCTGGGGTTTTAGTATTGTTATGTTCCAATTTATATTGTTTTACACTATGTTTACATGGCTTCTAAGTCAACTCTTTACTGCCTGTCAGTTGTAAGCAGTGGTTATCCTTTGTGGTATATTTTATTTGTACTGAAATGTGATATTTTATTTGTATGTTAATAAATAAAGCTTGCCTGGAAATCAGGGGGTAAAGGTCAGCCATTTTAAGTAAATAAGAAGTCAGGCAGCACATGCCCTTAATCCCTTAGCAGGCAGGATCTCTGTGTTCAAGGCCACAGTAGGGAACAGAGCCAAGCATGATGACACACGCCTTTAATCCCAGTACCAACCATAGAGACCTGGAGGTCTGTACAGATAGACAAAAAGTGACAGAGCTGTGTAGGAAGAAGAAATGAGGTAGCTGGGTTAAGAGAGCCAATGAGAGGGCAGAAGAGCAAGGCAATAAAGTCGTGGGTAGACAGGAATTAACTCAAATTTGGAAGCTGTAGAGTTGGTGAGGAAAGGTTGGCTGATGGCATTCCTTATTTCCCTGATCTAAGGCTTTCTCCCCTATATTTGTCTTCATGTTTTTATTAATAAGACCTTTTAGTATTCGTGTGCCATCCTTACCAACCAGAAAGCAGAGATTTTCTCTGTGAGGTGAGAAAGTAGTCACAGCTCAAGGGCACTCTTAATATTTCTACCATAAGATTGTTGTTTCGTTCTTTGAACACTGTGAACCTGCTTTTGTCCTGCTTCCCAGACCCGTCTCTGGTTTAGGAGAATTCCATCCTGTACCTTTTACTCTCCTTACCACCATTGTGCCTTATGTGAGACAGTCCTTGCCTTCCCTTGCTTTTAGGATTCCTCTTTTGCAAGTATGTCTGTAGGATTTCCAGTTTGGGAGGGTATCCCTTGTTACCCAACTCCTATCCTCACTGTATCACATTCTGACTTAGTGTTTCTCACTTTGTATGGGAATGTGTGCTTTGTCCATAGATTTGTTAGTAAGTTTCCGGAATTGCACAACCTCCTGGACCTAATTCTTGCCATGTTTGTTGCTGAGAAACCCAGCTTTCATGTTACTCCAGCTCAGTCCAGTACTTTCTGTTATATAACTTGATGCTAGCTCTGATTCTTTTCTGTTGGTTTCCATGAAAACAATGTTTATAGTTTAATAGTTTATCTTTCACCCTTTTTTGAGATGACTCAGAACAAAGATGCTACCATGGAAATATACAAATCCTTGCATATTTTTGAATAATGGGTGTACATTATTTAAATTAACCAAAAAAATCCATATGTTTCTACATCTACCTCTTCTCTGAAACTTTCCTTTGCTGTGTGGTTTGGTGTAATCTTTAAACAACAAATATGTAAAGCATAACTTCAACAATAATAAAATATGATATTTTTTATCTGGGTAATGTCAAAGCTTAGCAACTTTGGAGCTTTACTTTTTGCCCCTTATTTCTGAGTATTTCCCTCTAATACAAATGTGACTTACACAGTATCACCCTATGACTGTTCTTCAGAGCATTGCAACCTCTGTAAACCTAGTAAATGAACAGCAGATGTCACTGTTGGATGAGATGAGCCTTTCTGTTAATCCCATCATCTCTAATCTGAAAGCGTATTTCTAGAATCCAAATCCTGGAGTTTATTGATGTGGGAGGTGGGAAGAGAAACTAAATTAAACTCAAAATCTTGAATCTTTGAATCAATTTCACAACTTGGCATGGTACCTTAGAACACAGCTATACGCCAGCTTTGCAATTATCTGGACATTTCATTGGAAATTAAAGCATTTCTCCAGTTTACTGCCAGACCTTACAATTGGAGATTCTGCTGCCCAGTTGGGTGAATTAAATGCCATGGTAGCCCTGAATCACCACAGGCAAGGTGACCATAGTTATTTTAATGGTCAGCACAGCAAAGCAATACCCATAATGGCCTGACCTATAATGGGGAACACAGGCAAAGTGAATCTTATGGTGGCGTAACTCATATGGACCTCTGGTACTAGCTAATCAGTCATGGAGTCTCCAGTTATGAAATGAGTAAGAAGCCTATGCAGTTTTGTTAGACCAGTATAAATAGAAAAAGTCTCCAACAAACAAAAGAAAGGCTACATAAGATCGTGGAAATAGGGAATCCTGGCCTGTGAACCACTTTCTAGACCTGAGCCAGTTTGCAGTCCCAGAGCTCCTTGAATGAAGGGAAGATACTCCCTAAAATACCAAAGAGTTTCTCCTTGATTGCAAAGTTTTGTTCTAGTTAAGATTACTTTTGCTATGATAACACACCATGAACAAAAGCAAGTTGAGAGGAAAAGCTTTATGTGGCTTAAACCTCTACTGCACACTGTAATCCATCCCTGAAGGAAGTTAGGACAGGAACTCAAACAGGGCAGGAACTTAGAGGCAGGAACAGATGAAGAGGCCACGGAGGGGTGCTGCCTATTGACTTATTCCTCATGGTTTTCTTATCCTGCTTCTTTATAGATCTTGGGACCAACAATGGGCTGGGCCCTCCCCTTCAATCACTAATTAAGGAAATGCCCTACAGTCAGAATTTAGGGAAACATTTTTTTTAAATTGAATTTCTCTCCTTTTAGAAGACTCTAGCTTGTGTCTAGTGGACATAAAGGTAGCCATCACACATGGGCATGAAGTCTGATGAGAATAGGAACTTGGGTTCTCTGCTCTATTTGTGTTATTGATTCAAATCTTTGCGCATGTACCTGGTGGTTGAACTCCAGCATTACTTCCTCTGTGCATGCCCTTGCAGCTGGTACAACACTAATGCCACAGTAAAATCCACTTAATGCTAAAACGTAAGTGTAAGAAGTTCACAGTATTTATGTTAGCGTAACTATATCTTAATTTTCAGCTGCTAATATAATTTACTATTACTATACATTCTTGCAGTTTTTAGTGTTCAGAGTTCCATTTTTATTCAGACTGAGGATTCGTGTCTGGAAACTTGAAATTTTCATATTGCCTTACCTCCATTTACTAAAGAGAAATGGTGAGACCATTCCCTGAGTGTAACTATGACACTTAGAATCTTCCTTGTTGTTGCTTCCTACTAATTGTCTCTAGTGAGTTTTCAAGTAGTATTGAACTTTTGGGCACTGAAAATCTTCTAAGTTACAGCTTGTTTCCAGTTGGTATGTCCTTACTGATCAGTTGTGCTTCATTTTTATTTTCAGTTTTTTACTCTATAATTTATTAGTATTCAACTACTTTTAATTTTGCTTCACAACCCTTTTAAAAGAAGTGCTGATTGAAGTACTATGGCATTTCAGACTTCATCCATCATCTTTGCATAAACAAATTCACGTAATTCTTGGTGTATAATTGCCACTGTTGCAATCACAAGAATGAGAAAAGGGACCAAAAAAGTACTAAGAACACTTCAGCTAAAATTATATTGATATTTTTTGTTTTATTAAAATAAACTTCAACTCATTCCTGTCACAATTTTGATCCCAATTCTACATTTACATTTTGTTCTTCAGGAGTCAAGCAAGTGGGGTTTTGTTTTCCTTAGCATTACAGAGCTGAACACAGGGCTTGCCTTGGAGTCAGAGTCAGCAATTTCTTACTGCGTGATAAGACAACTGAATTGATCTAGAACATAGCAATTTCATTCCTGATATTATTAGTTTAAGATTACGTGTAACATATCAAAGTAGAACTTAAAAGGAAATTTTGCATTAATTGAGATACCATGGTAGGTGGTCACTCATTCACTAAATAGATATCCATTGAACATCTCTGTTCTGTGCGTTCAGTTTGGTGCTATATCAACAACTCATGCTAAGTTTACAAGCCTTTCAGGGCAAGAATTTGTTTTTAACTTTGTTTTTACAAAATAAAAATCAAATGACTAAATTATTTCTCTAAAATAGATATTTTAATAGTATAAAATAACTCTAAATTCATAAGATATATGTTAGAGAAAATTAATAGTGTTTTAAAAATAGCCATTTATTTAACTTGATAACATGTCTGTCTTGATTAAGCTTTGTTCAATATTATCAGGCTACATTGGTGAATTTATATTAGAACAGAATAGGATAATACTGTAGTTACAAATGTGTATTAAATATCAGGAAAAAATGAAGCTTTGGAATCAATGAAAATTATCTGTGCCATGGAGAAGAAGCAATTTGAGTGTATCTTGTTAGTACACATGTCAGGTATGATTTGGTTCTTCCTTTTAATAAGTTATCACCATCCAGGAGAGACATATGGTATGTCAATGGTACTGCTTATTATGATGTTTGAGGAAGAAATATTAAGAAGGTGCACCAGATGGTATTTAGCTCCATAAGAACACTAATGATTACCAGGTACTTGTTACTGCATTTTATCCCTAGTTCTCATAAACCTGACATATAGTTTACAAGCAAAAAACATTTTAAGATCTATTTTATGTTTTATTTATCTTTCATTGTTTTTAGTTATGTGTATGTGTGTGTGGTATTTGCATGAATATAGGCCATGTATGTGGGAGTGTACACAGAGACCAGAAGAGGGTGTTTGGTACTTTGAAGCTGAAGGAACAGGCAGTTGTGAGGAACCTATTGTGAATGTTTGGAAGCAAATTGAGGTCTTATGAAAGAGCTTAGCCATCTGCACAGCCCCTATTTATTTGTTTTTAAAATTATATGTATTTGTGTGCTCGTGTGTGAGTGGGGTGTGCTATCTGTGTATGTGAATACAGGTGCCCTTAGATTCAACAGATGATGATTGATGACTTATCACCTGGAGCTCAGGTGGTTATGAGCCTTCCAATATAGGTGCTGAGAACCAAGCTTGAGTCCTCTGGAAATATTGTCTCACTATTAACCACTGAGGTATCTCTTTAGCCCCTACAAAAACATTTTAGATACTAACAGTTTAGCTTTTAAATTTCTTTTTTCTTTTCTTTTTTTTTCCGTTTTTCAAGACAGGGTTACTCTGTGTCTTTTTGGTGTCTGTCCTGGAATCTTGCTCTGTAGACCAGGCTGGCCTCAAACTCACAGAGTTCTACCTGCCTCTGCCTCCCGAGTGCTGGGATTAAAGATGTGCTAGCTTTTAAATTTCAGTGTGTCCTATTGATCATTATCTTGATATTGAATGACTGCTTTTCTTACAAATTTAATTGCAAAAATGAAGAAAATTCATCTCAAAGATGAAAACATTCTGAAATACGAAGTCTGCCTCTACAACGTTATGAAAGAGTGATACTCAATAAGTAAGTTTTAAAAGAAGATTATCACAAAGAAAATTTTGAAAGCAAATTTTGTTCATGAATTTCTTTCATAAGCACCAAAAAATATGAAGAGACACTATATGATGTAGCTTCTCTTAGTTTGTATATGAATTAACAGAAATATATAATCAATAACTGTCCCATTTTATAATTTGGACAAAGATTAACAGAAAGCCAGTGTAGGATTTAATATAACCACTGAAATTCAGCTTAAGAAAATGGGAAAGGCAAATAACTTAAAGCAACCTCAGGAACAAAAGCAGTAAGTCAGAGGCCAGCCTAGTGCTATTTTGAATGAAGTCATGCTAAGAACTGTATTACTTACTTCAGTGTGGGAAGAAATATCATCTCATTTTTAGTGTCATTACCAACCCCACTCCCCAGGCAATAGGGAACTCTGTTTTGCTGTTCTGGTTTGAATATAAAATGTGTCCACACATTTCAACATTTGCCTTTAGTATGTGGCATTGTTTGAGAAGGGTGTGGAACTGTTAGGGAATGGAGTCTTGCTTGCGAGAATGGGTCACTGGGCTTGGGCCTCAAGGCTTTATAACTGAAGGCCATTTTCTCTCTGAACCTCCCTTCCAGATTGTGAATGCAGTAGCAAGTCATCTTTTTCTTCCTGCCACCGTAGTTTCTCTACCTGCTGGCAGGTCTTCCCTGCCTTGATGAACTGTGTCTGTGTGGCCATGTAAGCCAAAGTCAACTGCTTTGTAAGAGTATTTATTACAACAAAGAAAATAGCAGGACATTAACCTTGTAAAATTTTGATACCACTTAGGAGATATAAACTAAATGAACCATTGTATGGATTATTTTGATTTATATCTGCCTCAACTTAAAAAATTGCACACACACACACACACACACACACACACACACACACACAAACTCTAAGCAAAAGACAGTGTGTCCTACACAGAAAGACACTCAAAGTCTAGGTCCCATTAATCTCATAGGTATTAGAATCATTGATTGTGTAACCATTGCTATGTCTTTTATATAAGATACTCAGAACGTTTTCCTCATGATTAAATCTATAAGCTACATTGTTGTCCAGAGTGCTGCCTCCCACCAGCACTGGATAGAATGTGCTTGTTCTTCCACTTCCTGGATGATTCATGCTTTTGTTTCATTTCTAATAAAGTGAATTTTTATGTCAGTTTTGTTTAAATTCTCTAGGAAACTCTTGGGTTTTGTCTGTGCTAAGTGCTTGGTTTAGAATATGAGCATTCAACAGGATTCCAGGACTACATATTAATCATTGTATAAACTTGGACAAATCACTGTTATCTTTGAACCTCTATTTTCTTCATCTTCAAAATTACAATGGTGGCTGAAGGTATATCCTAGTGGTAGAATGGTTGCCTACCATGTTCAAGGCTCTAGGTTCAATCCCCATTACTACAAAATAAAATCAATGAATTAATTAAATGACAGTAGAACAATAATGGTGAGCTCTTGGGGTATAAGAGTGTAATAAGATGATGTTTGCTATAGCATTCAGAGCTATGTTTTATTGATGCTAATGAATAATGTTCCTTTTTATTGAAAATAGATTCTTTTCTCATACAATATATCCTGATTATATTTTCCCTCCTTCTACCTCTCCCAATTCTTCCCTACATCTCCTCCCTTCCAGATCCACTCCATTTTTGTATTTTGTGAGAAAAGAATGGGCTTCTAATGCCAAACACACATTATAAAAAAAAATAAGGTAAGATAAAACCAAAACTATTATATTGAAATTTTACAAGACAACCCAACAGGATGAATATTTCCCAAGAGCAGGCACAAGAGTCAGAGACCCACACTTTCTCATAGTCAGTAATCTCATGAAAATACTAAGCTAGTACTATAGTATATACACAGAGGTCCTGATGTAGACCCATGTATGCCCTGTTCTTGCTGCTTCAGTCTCTGAGCTCACATGAACCCTACTTTGTTGATTCAGAAGGGCCTTGTGCTCCTAGTATCCTCCATCCCTTCTGACTCTTAGAATCTTTCTGCCTCCTCTTCTGTGGGGTTCCCTGAGCTCTGAGCAGAGGTATTTGATGGCAGTCTCCAATTTAGCCTCTCTTTTCACAGAATGTCTGGCTGTGTGTCTCTGCATCTTTTCCAAACCCCTATGCAGATCTAAACAGAGAATTCTCAATATAGGAAACTCAAATAGCTGATAAACACTTAAAGGCATGTTCAACATCCTTAGTCATCAGGGATGACTAGTCATGAGAATCAAAACTACTTTGAGATTTCATCACACCTGTTACCATGGCTAAGATGAATAGCACAAGTGACAGCTGGTGAGGATGTGGAGCAAGGGGAACACTCCTCCACTTGCTGGTGGGAGTGCAAGTTTGACAGTCATTATGGAAATCAACATGGTAGTTCCTCAGAGAGTTGGAAATATATTTACCTTAATGCCACTATTGGTCACACACCCAAAGGAAGCTCTATCCTACCACAATGACACATGTTTATTGTGATTTATTTATGAGAATAAAAATCTAGAAACAACTAGATGCCCCTTAATAGGAGGGTGGAGAAATAAAATGTGGTACATTTACACAATGGAATATTATTGAACTGTTAAAAAAATGACATTAAGGAATTTGCCAGAAAATGAATGAGACTAGAAGAAAACATTCTGAGTGAGTTATCCTAGACCTGTAAAGGCAAATGTGGCCTGTATTCAATTATAAGTAGATATTTAAGTAAATGATAACCAAGCTACAATCCATAGACTGAGGAGGGGTCTAGGAGAGATAAATGGATCTCTCTGAAAAGGGAATATAGAATAGACTTTATGTGTGGGCTAGAGGCAGGTATGGATGGCAGCCGGAGGGATCAGTGGTTGGGGGATGAAGAGGAAGAGTGCAGAGAGAGATGGCTGGAATTGGGTGGCATTTAGGGGGTGGCATGGGAACCACCTGCAATACATGAAGTCCTAACAAGGACTTCTAGTAATGGGTGATGCCAAATCTCAACTGGACATCCCTTGTAGCCAAACAAGTCTCCCAGAGACAGTACTGAGTTTAATTCACTGGAGTTCTTGGCCAAGGGGGTCACATGGAAAGCCCTGAACAACCCAGGCTGATACTAAGTTGCTCTCCACAAACTAACTGCAGGGCCCCATTGCTGAGGACAACATCCATAAAACTCATTGAACATGGAGAAGTTGAGCAGGTGCCCACGTGGAACCTTTGTCTCTATGTTTTTGTATCTTTGGTCATTTTAGTTCTTATTATGTATCTAGTATAGTTATTCTTCTAGGTATACTTGATATGCAATCACTCATGAAATAGTTAACCTTACTGAAAGAAGCAGACAAAAAATGCACAAAAAATCAGAAAATGACAAACTTGTAAATAGTAGGGCTAAGACTTGACCTCAAATGGTTAGCTATAGCCAACATTCTCACTTCTGTCTCTACTCTCATTTTCCCTCTGTGGCACATGGAATTATCTGAGACCCTGCTTCAATACTTACTCATGAGTTAATTGACAACACTCAATAAGCATGCAAAAGTCAAGGAATTATAAATGGCCACAAGAGGGTAGTTTCTTTACAATCCCATATCTGTCTCAATAGTTTTATCAACAGTGGCTCTCAACTTGATCCCTCTGACGAACTTCTGTCTCCAAAAATATTTATATTATAACTCATAACACCAGCAAAATCACAGTTATGATGTAACAATGACAATAATTTTATGGTTGGGCTAACCAAAACAGGAAGAATTGCATTTAAGGGTTGCAACGTTAGAAAGGTTAAGAACCACTGGTTTAGAATACCATGAATATGTGAAAATAAAGTAATATTAAAATTGGAAACTTTGTGTGTGCATGTATCTGTTTATATATTCTCAATGTGCACATAGGTAAGTATTATTTATGTACAAATGGAGTGAATAGAAATTCAGACTAGAAAATGCAGATGACTAGTCTTCACTTTCAAACTATATTAATGGCTTTAATCCTCTCTGTTGAATTTACTTAATTTCAGCATGTTTAAAAAGTTGTATCAGAAGTAACAAACTTTGATTCGTAGGTGGGATTTTTGTTAACATTTTAAAACTATTAATGACAGAAAGCAGGATTCTTTCGGGTATTAATTTCCTACCAAATCACATGTTTACAAAATTAATATAATTTCCACATAGAGGCCACACCGTTGATGGCAACAACACTGATGGAGAAAACTAGAAACTCGCTGCTAAGTCAGAAGAAAAGATAAGCATTGTAATGGTGGAAATTCAATCAGTGTTGAACATGTATTTCCTCACTAAATCTTCACATCGTATTAAAATTTTATTTATCTAAGTAGAAATTGGTGTGACATATTTACTTCTGCTGAATGGATGGTTTCTATATAAAGCTTCTTTAATAGAAGTTATAAGCTCTTGAGGATAAGGGGGTAAACGTTGTTCTCTAAATGAAGAGAGATGTTTCTAATTAAAAACATGACCAAATGGTTTAGTGTGAAATACTATTGCATACTGTAGGCAATTACACAATTGGAAACACTAAAGCCTTCTGATTTTTCACTCTAGGTCATGTCCTCTACTAAGTCGTACAAATACAGTTAGCTCTTGTTAGTATGTTATTGCTATTTTAATAAAAGTTGTCCTTGTGATCTCTGTGTATATGTGTGCATGCATGTGTATTCAGTGTTGAGATGAGAGCATTTTACAAAGGTTCTTTTTATTCATCATAACAAATACTAACCAAATTTATTAATTAATATCAACAACAATTAACATCAAGGATAGGAAATTCTGAGGAACAGTGATGTTAAATAATGTACCCCTTAATGGCTAAGAAAATGACTAGGGTATCAGTGTGCCTTCCATGCAAGCATGAGGACCTGATTTGGAATTCTTAGCACCAACATACAAAAAGATGGGTAAGGTGTTAGGTGGCAGAGACAGACATATCCTTGAAATTCATACGAAAACAATATAGAGGTTTGGGTTCAGTGATGACAATTGTCTCAGAAGTATAGGCCTGCTCCCCATCAGTGTGGACTCTGATCAGAAGTCTATTAGCTGGTAAAAATTACAAAGATTAATGTGAATGGTCAACAGAAGGACAGTATGATGGAAAAGAGGTTGCTTTCCATTCACATGTCTATTGCTAGATCAACAGAATCCTGATGAAGACTTTAGCTGACCATAGGTGAAAAGTTTTGCTAACAGATGGGAACAATAGCTTATTCTCCAATTGCCCTCTATAAAGTTTTCATACTGGTATATCAAAACTAGTTTATTAAGTACTCTATTGCTGGTGATGTCTTTTAAGACTGAATTACTCTATTCTTGCTCTGATTAATCATATTCCATGTATAAAAATGGAGGACTTGAGTAGTTAACTCCTGAACTGGTGATTTTGGACAAGAAAGAGTAAATGACCTTCCTCCTTTCTCTTGCACAATGCAGATCAGCCTGTGGAAGACTGAGGGGCAGGAAGAAGGAAAGATACACACAGCTTACCCTGATTTATCTTGTCTTTATACTTTCTTTCTAAAACCACATTGTCAATGGCAGTAGACATTTCCCTCTGAATCCCATGAAGTCATCATGTACTAGCTGAATATAACGCAATGAATAAGTTTTCGCTTATTGAACATGAACTTTGTGTGTCTTAATCTCACACTTCAAATTGTGAGAATTCCAAAAACAATGCTCAAGGCATTTGTCTTTCTTCCAAGTCAATGTTTTTTTTTTTTTTCTTGTATGAATTATTTCCCCCTAGGTCTATGAGTGAGCTAATTCTTAAGATGCTGCACATATTTTATTGCCCATGAGAAGCAGGGTGTGCAGAGCACTCTCTTCAGTGCATAGCTGTAAGCAAGGATTGGATTTACTCAGTGGACACTCCTTTGCTCTTTGCCTTACATAATAGGTCCACACAGCTTACACAGCTAAATGAGAGGGATCCAGCAGGACCAGTTTCCTTTGATTGCTAGTATCCCAGTGGGAGACTTGGAATTCTCAGGTTGTACTTGGAGTGGAAGGGACAATCACTAACCATATTTTATAGGTGATCATAAGTGCCAAATTCTTCCTTGTGCATCATATGTACATTTTCTTAAAGGCAGATTTAAATTTATATACATTTGGGGTAGGGTCAGTGATTTGAAAGATCTGTGTGCCAATCAAAAACTACTGGAGCATTACTAATTTTTCATTGTCAAAATAGTGCTTGAAATAAATTCCATTATAAACTGCCTTCATCCAGACTTTTCTTTTGTCCAAATTTAGTTTACAATCACTTTTCATTATAGAATGGTTAACATGGGATCAGGTACTCCAAAGAATAGTCCTTTAATAGCAAAAAAAAAAAGTCTGAGAGCCTTCCTTTAGACCATTACATGAAACTCTCAGTTGGTTCTAAGTCCACAAAGGCAATGACTGGTGAGTGTGCGGTGTGATCAGTAGAGCAAGTTAAGTGCTTTGCTTTGCATCTCATCTTGGAAAAATGATGTGCCTTCTTAGCTGTCTTACATGGACTGATAGGCTGAATTTGCATTCTTTGAGTGTATACCAAATCATGCTATTGCAGCAACTAGCTCATTGCTTGGCATACATTCAAAGTGCAGAGCTTTGAAAAAGTGAATGAATAAAGTGCAGGAGCTGGTCCAAGAAAGTCAGCTGACACAGAATTTCATGCATTACCATAGGCAAACTAAAAAGTTGATGCAAATTTTATTTTATTTTTTTACCTCAATCTGAAGTAATGATTGATAAAAACAATACTCACCTTTGGAAGTGTGAACACAGTGCTAATCACAAGTGGGTTATCAATAATTTTTAATAGAAATTTTTAACATTCAACATAACTCCACATAACCATTTCTTAGACTTGAACCAGCATTGATACTGTAAATCCTCAGCACATTAAGTCTAGTTGTCTTGAAATTATGTCATCTACAATGTTAGTAAGATATCTTGATTGTAACTATATTTCAATGTCTATATTTTCTTTTAAATTTTTTTCATTATTTTTTAAATGAAATGGAGAAGAAGTATATTGGGGCGGGAGCAAAGGTTGTGGGGGAAGAGACTGGGAGGAGGAGAAAGAGGGAAAACTGTGACTGGGATGTAAAATAAATTAATAAAATAAATTAAAAAGTATCATTTCTCCTTCCTTTTCTACCTGCAACTCTTGCCATGCCTCTTTTACTTCTTTTAAAATCCATGGTCTCTTCAATTGTTACTTCTATACACACACACACACACACACACACACACACACATACATCTCACTATTATATATAGGTAACATAAATATACATATGTATTTAAACAAATATGTAAGTAGCACACATAAACAGATGTATGTATGAAATATATATATACATATAACAGAAAATATACAAATACAACTTGTGGTGTCTGTTTACTGTTGGTTGTACATACACACACATATATGTATGTGTATGATTTCAGACCTGATCACTTGGTGCCAAAATCAATATTAAGGAAGGAGCACTTGGTACTAATAACTAATTAAGGTGTGCTTGTCTTTTCTTTTCATTCTGGCTTGTAAAATCTCTTAATCATGTGTAATATTGGTGGAATATGAAACTCTATCCAAATCATGAGAATCTCTCATTACTTGTTCAGAGTTATTTCAAGAACTGTTGAGTTGGAGTTTGTTAGCTATGTGTAGCAGTTTCTGAGCCTTAGGAAATCAAATTTTTTTTTAGAAGTATCTTTTAAAAAGTTAGTGTAACAAGTCTAGTCATATGCATATATACATTGTCAAAGGCAAAGTAAACTGAAATGCTTCTCTATTTCATATAATAATTTCTCTAAAAGCCCATTTTAGATACCTTGATTTGACATATTAATTAAAATTTTAATTTTCCTTAATTTATTGTAATTGCAAATAGATGATCTTAATTTTCCACAAGCACCATTTTAGTTTTAATGCTTTGAAATGTTATAAGAAAACCACATTGATATTAAATAGGAACACCTGTCATTTATTATAAAGATATACTTTCTAGGCAACTAAAATTAGTATGTATTGTATATGTTTATAGTCAGTAAATAAAACCATGAGAAAGTATAAGGTATGAGCAATAGTGGAAGACATGCAACATTGACATGTGACCTTCACATGAAAACATAGTATTTATGTTCATGAGCACCTACATATGTATACATACAATCACATGAGCTTGTATATATAAAACACTCATACACAAAAAGTAATAAAACAATATTTTAAATGTTAAAACTTTTGTACCTGAGTATAATCACATTCTTTGAAAATCTCTAAAAAAAAAAAAACAAAACTAAAGATCTATGATTGCTGATTCTGGCAAAGCTACTAGATACAAATTCAATCTAACAAATAATTTGTACTTAAATCATTTAAAGGAGATTTTTTGTATCTTGAGACATTCACAAGAACAAAACCAACAAAATGAATATATTTGTGATTGTCACGAGCTTATATGAGCTCTGAGATTGATTGACTAAGAAAAAATAGAATGTCAAACACATTTTTGAAATCCATGTACTCTACATAGTTCTGCTTACTATTCTGTACCTATAATTTCTTATCTTCAAAAGAGGGATTGCATCATTCTATAAGTATTAGGGATAATCATAAGGCTCAGTGACAGCTACAGAGTTCAATAGTGCCTAGGAATGGAGAAATACAAAAATAGAGATACCTAAAGCTTTGGTGCTGGGAGATTATGCATATAAAAATTATGCATCCTGTCTAGATAGCATGAAGACCTACAACTCCTGTTGGTCCTCCTGCCATGATCCCCTCCATGATGGTTATGGACTCTAAGCCTCTGAAACAAATTAAATACTTTCTTTTATAAGTTGCCTTGGTCATGGTATTCTGTCACTGCATTTGAAAAATGTAACTAAGGCAGTAAGAGTTAAACAAGTGAATACGTAAAAAGCACAAACATTTCCTGACACAATAATGCTGAGATATCCATATTCTTATCTAGCTTTCTTAGCTCCAAAGGTAATTTGTAGATTTGTGTGCTCATTTGGAAAAGTAGTTTAACCTCAGATTGCTTGCTCATATGTTTTACTGTAGTATCAATAATGAATGATTAAACATGGATGACGCCCCTTTCTTTCTAACGTTCTTCCTTAACCAGCTCTTTCCTAAGAGTTAAAAATCTTCAGAAGCTTACATATAATTATATAGCAAGTCCAATGCGTTTTAAGAAGAAAATGACACAGTTGCCAAGTGCACAAGGGATTTTAGCCAAAGTAAATGAATGCATGGGTTTTAATACACAAGGGTTCAGATTCATTTAGGCCTGCCATACCCTACAAAGGAAAATCATCAACCAGAAAAGGGCAATCAGGCATGATATTAAACAGCTGAGCATGTCAAAATAATCTCTCTGTGGTTATGGAGTTCCATTCACTCTACCCATGCTTGAGCTGTTGCCATTGTGTAGGATTTTTACCCTTCCTGATAGATTGATTTGTTTTTCCTAATGTCATTATCATGAAGTTTTCACTGAAATGCATATTTGAGTTGAATAACTCTTTGGAGTTATAATTTTTGAATATTTAAATTATGCATTAAGTAAATTTAATTTGTGAAGTAGGCTTCCAGATGGGAGAAACACTATTTTTTGCTGTTTATTTGCACAGGATAGGATTGGAGGTACTTACTACAAAATCGCAGTTTTCTTCATAACTTCCTGAATTTCTAAATAGAACCAGTGAGAGATCTAACAGATACATATGTTGTACACATGCATGAAAGCCAATGTTTCTGTACTTACTTTTTAAGGTGAGAAATGTGTTTCCAGAAAGGTTCATATTTCAGGTCAAACAGCCACCTGACACCAGTGAATTGAAAAGTTCACTAAATTATTAACAAGAAACCGCTTGCTTCAATGTTTCTCTTTAGAGTTATAGTGTAGAGAAGGTAAGGACGAGATCTACAAATATCTATGCAGTTAAAAAATAAGCTGCATTTCAGGGGACAGATTTATTGGGAAACAGTTTTATTTAACAGATTTAAGTGGTTTTTATTCTACACTTCTTGAATGATTTATTATTATATTCTGATTACAGTTCCCCTCCCTCTACTCCCCCCAGTCTCCCCTTTGCCCCCATCCACTCCTCCATTTCTATTTAGAAAAGGGCAGGCCTCCCATGGAAATCAACCAAACATGGCACATCAAACAGCAATAAGACTTGGTACCTTCCATCATACTAAGACTGAACAAGGCAACCTAGAATGAGAAAGTGTCTCAAAAGCCAGGAAAGAGTCAAAGGTGTGATTAGGAAGTATGTGGTGGGTATTGTGTTCCCTGAAATATTGTGTGTTCCCCAAAATAAACATATCTGGGGTCAGAGAACAGACAGCCACTAGAACAGAGCCAGAAATGGTGGCTAGAAAATGGGAAGAGTAAACCATAACAGAAGTTGGGTGGTGGTGGTACACACCTTTAATCCCAGCACTTGGGAGATAGAGCTAGCCAGATCTCTGGGAGATAGAGCTAGCCAGATCTCTGAGTTCAAGGCCACTTTAGAAACAGCTAAGCATGGTGACCCACGCCTTTAATCCCAGGGAGTGGGGGCAGAAAGAAAAGGGTATATAAGGCGTGAGGACCAGGAACTAAAGAGGAAAAAGCATGTAGTTAGTTTAAGCTTTGGAGCAACACAGTTCAGCTGAGATTCATGTGGAGGAGGACTCAGAAGCTTCCAGCCTGAGGAAACAAGATCACCTGAGGAACTAGCAAGGTGAGATAGCTGTGGCTTGTTCTGCTTCTCTGATCTTCCAGCAGTCACCCCAATAACTGGCCTTGGGTTGAGTTTTATTAATAAGACTCTTTAAGATTCATGTTACAGAAGTACTTCATTTCAGTGGGTGGAAGTCTGCTTAAGCAGCAAATAGCTTCTTAGTGAATTCTTACCTTCTCAGTATTAAGCAAAAGACATACAGATAGTCATGAAGAAAGGTGAATATATTCACTAACCATGTTTATGTATAAAGTGAAATTTTCCTTGCTGTTTTCTTGAAATTTGGGTATGTTTACTGTTTGTTTACTGGCATTTACCAATCAAGACATTGAGTCTATTATCTGGGTAGTGTGTTTACTCTAAGTATATCACTTGGGTGGTACAGAAAGGCTTGATATCCAGACAACCTGACTGAATTTATATATAGTTGGTCAGTGAGAAACTCTGTTTCAAAAAAAGTGGAAAGTAACCAAGAAAGACACCCACCCATTGTCTCTCTCTGGCATTAGTTGAGTGGATACATACTAACACATAAACACACAAAGTCAGTCTAACTTGCTGCTCCATTCTGTTGTGTTTGTTCATTCTTTGATTTTATACTTTATAACGTGTTATATTTAGTATTATAAAATAAAATATACTCACTGACTACAATGAAACTTTAAAGACAATAAGAAAAATATCAAAATGATCCATAATTTAAAAACTTGTTACACAGTTATTACTGCATTAGCTACTTGAAATTTGCTAATAAGGTAGACACTATAACAAATGATAATGTGTGAGGTAATAGATATGATCATCTTTTCATAATCTTTGTGTAGATAACATCATCATATTCTATATCTTACATATATTTTTCCAGCTTTATTTATAAAAAGAGCTGAGATATTTATATATATATTATAGATTTTAGGAGATAGATATATGATATATAGATAAATGTAATATATATCATATGTGTATGAGATAGATAGACAGTTCTCAGCTTTTTTTATTAAAGCTGGAAAGTAAAGAGTAAAAATTCAGAAACCAAATAGCAAAACCACTGTCACAAAAAATGAAAACTTAAATAGTAGTATGTATAAATAGACATACCATATTTCTAAGAAGACAAGCAGGTGTGTTAGGTTTATTTGGATAATCTTTGTATGTTACATTATTTCTATAACCTATGACTTTATTCCCATGTATTATTTAAATTTTGGGAAAATCAATGCTTAACAGTAAACATATTTTTTTAGTGTTAACCATTCATTCAACTTGAAAAGAAGAAAGCATTTATTATAATTAAACCACAAAGGAAGTGACTATTTTAACTTGTAGAGTAATATTTTTTTAGTTTAGTAGAATTTTACACAATATGTTTTAATCATCTTTACCTTCTGTCCTGATTCCTTTCAGATCCATCTCTCTGCAATCCATCAAGTCCACTTTGTGCTTCCCATACATTTTTGGCCTTCCACTGGAGTGTGGTGACTTACTAGTCACTACTCTCTTCAAGACAACTCATTCTTCCTCTTCTAGAATGTATCAGTTGCCCATAGTTCCTTGACAAGGGGTAGGACTTTGTGTCCACCTCCTCTTCCCACTGAGGGATTTGGTCTAGCTTAAACATCTACAAGTCTAGTCTGTGAGTTCATAAGTCCAGCTTCACTGCTGTGTCAAGAAGGTTTTGTTTCCTTGGAGTCATCACTGACTCTCTTCAGCCCCTCTTCTATGATGATTGCTGAGGCTTCAGGGAATGAAAGGTGACATATCTATATATCTATCTATATCTATATCTATATCTATGTCTATATCTATATCTATATCTATATATATATTACAGCCAAGCATTCTGCAGTCTTTTATTCACAGAGAGCCAGTTGAGGCTCTCTGTGGCTCTCTGTGTTGATTAATATGTACTGCAAATAGAATCTTCTTAGATGATGGTTGAGAGATACATTGATCTCCTGATATATTGATATGACAATTTAATACTCTGTTCATTTAGCAGAATGATAACAATAGACACTTCAGTAGGGTTTTCTATCTACCTAGCGACAGGATCATATCCTTATCTTTTGCCAGGTATAGGTTTGATTTTGTGAAATGGAATCTAATCAGAAAGTGGTTGACTGTTCTCACGGTATTTATACCACCACTGCACCACTGGTCATGTCTTGTCAAAGTAGTCATAACTCACAGGGTTCGCTGCTGAGTAAGATGAATGATTACTTTTCTCTTCTGGTAACCTCCATAGTAGTTGCCAGCAGTAGGAAAGTGGTACTTTAGTGATATAAACACCATGAGAATAATCAACCACTTTCTGATTGGATCCAGAAGGCAGAGAAACTAAGGTGCCAGGAAGAAAAAGATGGCTTGTTACTGCATCCACAATCTGGAAGGGAGGTTCAGACCGGAAGTAGCATTTGAGTTATAAAGCCCTGAGGCCCAAGCACAGTGACCCATTCTCTCAAGCAAGACTCAAATCTAAATGAGGGAAAATGTTTATTTTCTGGGCTAGGGATGTGTAAGTCAGAAAGATTGTTTTAAGCTTCATCCATTTATTTACCTTTAAATTTTATTGTTTTAAATAGGTGAATAATATCACTTATGTAAATATACCACCTTTCCAATATCCTTTCATCAATTGGTAGATATCATGACTGCCTATATATCCTGGCTATTGAGACTAGAACAACAATGATCATCTATGAGCAGGTAGCTGTATAGTAAAATATAGATTCCTTTAGGAATGTACCCAGGAGTGGTATAGAGGAATCCTGTAGTAGATCTAGTGCTAGCTTTTGGAAAAAGTTCCCAGGTGGTTTCCATAGTGACTGCCCCAGGTTGCACTCTCAGCAGTGAGAGAGTGGATCACTTTGCCCACTTCCATGCCGGCATGTTTTATCACTTTATCTTAGCCACTCTAACTGGGGTAAGATAAGAGCTCAAAATTATACATATAATTAACATTTTCATTACTGAAAAAGATATTTCTCATTTAAAAATATTTCTCAGCCAATTGTACTTCATCCTTTAAGTACTCACTATTTAGTTTCATGTCACACTTTTTAGTTATGCTCTTTGATTTCTTAGTGTTAATTTATTTTAGTTTCTTGTATATTTTAGATATTAAACCACTGTCAGATGAATGGATGGTACACAGTTTTTATTTCTCACTAGGCAGGTTTCCTGTTCCCTCCAATGGTGATTTTTTGTTGTTGTTGCACAGAAGATTTTTAGTTCCATGGTATCCCAATGAATGCTTGCTAGTCTTAATGCCAGTGCTGAAGGGGTCCTGTTCAGAATTTTTTGAAAGCCTACTCATTCAAGAGTTTTCTCTATATGCTCCTTCGTTAGCCTAATGGTGTCAGGTCTTGTGCTGAAGGCCTGGATTGGTCTGAGGTTGGGTTTTGTGAAGAGTGAGTGATAAGGACCAAGTTTCATTCTGCAGAAACCGCACTTTAAAGATAGATTCTTCAATTTTCAACCAATTCTTTGTTGTGCAAATGCTTAATATGTTAGATTTTCAAATGCCCTTTTCTAGCATAAAGATGACTTTAACTATAGCCTGAGAGTACAAGATTATTTTGAGCTAGAATCTTCAGAAGCCACAGATACAAGACAAGTATCAGTCCTCTTTCCTTCCATAAATGGAGACAATAACAACAACAAACTATGACGAAAAAGCTTTTTGAAAGATTCTTTTCCTCATAAAATGACAAAATCAACATTCTTAGTCATGGGGTATGACCAAATGAATTCTGATCAAATAAATATTTTTAATATAACTATTTTCATTTACCTTTCCCACATCATTCATTTTCTAATCCACAGTTATCTTTTTGTGCACTGTAATATAAAAACGTTTTACCAGTTCTTAGGGTGTGTCTTAAAAGTCTCTTATGTCATATAAACTTATTTAGTCCAATTATGACATTGAATTCTTTTTATTAAATTTGTGTTCTTCATTCTTGTTAATCTGTTTTATGTCAAGGTATTTCTCAGGCTTATTTGAAAACCCCAAGAAGGTGCAGGTAAAGTTTTGTCTTCTCTATATCAATATACTCTGTAGCTTGGTAGGATTTCAAATTGTTTTTATCATGTATTCATATATACTTTGAATATTCAGTCCTCATTCATTCATTTGTTTATTGTATGTGCATTTATCTCATGTTTCTTATGTACTTGGAATATTGATAGTATTAGGAATGGTAGGGTATAGAATATATCAATAAGATAACTGCTATTCCTACTAAGCTTTGTGCTGGAAATAAAGAAGACAGAAGTTGTGTATGTTTGTGCATGTTTGCTTGTGTGTGTGTGTGTATGTGTGTGTGTGTGTGTGTGTGTGTGTGTGTGTTTAACTCAGAGTCATGGAAGTAAAACTACTGTAGATAAGACAAGAGAAGACTTTGTAACTGGCATTTGATTTGTGGCCATGAGACTTCAAGGAGACACCTGATTTCCTTGAAGTAAAGACTTTTCACATAGAGCCTTGTGGTTCATGAAAGAGGGGTTGGTTTGATTTTGAATATATTAAACACATATTAAAGGGTTTTAAAAACAGGAAATACATTATTTAGGGAAAAAATGTTTTCCTGTGTCAGCTTTGCAGAAAAGAAATACAGGTAAAGATGGTTGATTCAGGAAGATATAATGATCAAGTAATGAAAACGGGTTATGATAGTGGATATGGAGAGTTCTAGGAAGATCTATGATCTGCTTTGAAAGAAAATATCATCAAGACCTATGGGTAAAATGAATGCAAAGACTGAAAAAAGTAGCTGCTTCTTGCTTGCTCTGCTGTGTAGATGATATTCCGGTTACTGAGAAAAAGAGAGAGGGATAAGCTCTTGTAAGAGAAGACAATGACTTTCATTTCCATTATAGAATGACTGAAGATCTGTCCACAGTGAGATACAAGCTGGTAGTTGCATGCTATGTTAACTCAGAAGATAGAGATAAAGAAAACAGAAACACAACAATGATTTTTTAAAAATAGTTTTCACTATTTCATCAAATACTTTTAAAAGCACATGCCTGCATATTTTTAATAGAAGTAGTAGGTAAATGTTATGAACTAAAATAATGACTCATTACGAAAGTCATATTTCATTGGTCCAGGTGACATATAGTTTACAATAATGCATTTTTCCATTTCTTGAATGTCCTGAAATTAGGGATGTTTGTCTGTCATCATGCTCACATAGATGTGAGGTCCACACATACAGCATCTATGATTAACTCATTGTCTTTGTTCTTGTGAGATGGCTGCCTTTTAATTTTAGCTATTTGGAATAGTAGTGCTTTATCTCCAGGACTGCCAGTCTGCAAATAATGATATGGAGACTTGTTTTAGATGCAGAATTTTGAGGACACTGTAACAGAGACATTCTGAGAGACTAGATCACCTGGGCTATGTGTCCTCATTGGTGTTTGGTTCTTTTTTTCTGAAAACATAATCTTTTAAGGGTAACATATTGCTGTATTAACACAAATATTGAATATGTGGTGTGTACAAGTCAGCTAAAGGTGATTTTTTTGTTTTGTTTTGTTTTAAGTTTGGGCAGGTAAATCGCATCTGTTAACTGTTTAAGTCCATTTAGACTACATAGCCAAACTATAATAGAAATCTCTATTCGTGATATATGAAAGGATGGCTTGTAATAATAAGTAATGAAGGCTTTGTAGCCAACAAAATTTATCATGTTTCATCTTGTCTTCAAGCTGTTCTTTTGTAGAGTTATCAGCATATACATCACCTATCCCATAGCCTTTTTTGCTTTTTTTCCCTCATGTCTGTGTCTAAGATCCTCAAGAGGTCTCCCCTGGTCAAATCTGATATTTGTTAATTTTAAAGAAATCCATAGATTTTATTTCCTGTGGAAACAAAAGCAAAACCTTTTCCCCACTGCAACATATTTTCTAGCTTCCATTCTAAAGTTAAGATATTTTTAAAATACATGTTGGTTTAATTTAGCAGTTTATATAATCCAATATCTCTCAGCAGCTATTGTTTTTATTCATTAGTATTTTAAAAATTCAAAGTAATAAAATACATATAGAATCAAGATACCCTGTGCATTTCCCATCTTTATATGGTTTATTTTGTAATATTACTTTACTCTCTCTTTAAAGACTTTATTAACTATTTACTTTTTATGACTATGTATACAGATTTTCTTTTCTTTCTTCAGTATCTAAGCACATTTCTAAACATACTGTAACTTTTTAGAGGTTTTCTGTGTCTGGACCTGGCTTTATTTACCAAGTGCCCACAGTGTTCTGTGATAGTATGAGACAAATCTTAAACTGCCACGTCAGCTGCTGCTTGGCTCAGCACAGGGCATGATGCTGGCAGCTAGTTTCCAGCCTGCAGCCAGCAGCTGGATGGCATACCTATGTAGGCTGCAGGGCATCATCCCAGTGAGAGAATGCAGGTCTTGGAAGCCGCATCTGGCTCCTTGTTCAGAACTGTTTTTGGCTTTCTCAGACCCTATGTTTAGTTATTTGAGCCTCACATTAGGCTCCAAATATAGTACTTGTTGTGACTACCAGCCTGCAAATAATGACACAAAGACTTATCATTAATTATGAAAGCTTGGCCTTAGCTCAGGCTTATTCCTAACTAGTTCTTATAACTGAAATTAACCTGCATTTTAAAATTGCTATGTAATCTCTATCCTGTCCATTCTGTTTCCTCCTTGTCCATCTGGTGACTCCACCTTTCTTCCTCCATGGTTCTTTCTCTGCCTGGAAATCTGGCCTATACCTCCTGCCTAGCTATTGGCCGTTCAGCTTTTTATTACACCAATCACAGCAATACATCCTCACATAATGCATAAATATTCCACAACAGTTTGGTGGTGTTTACTTTTATCTAGTTGTGTTCTTTAAATTTTCTGATAGCCAATGAAAGCCTTAGTCATTTGGATATCCTTTTTTTAAAAAAAAAAAAAAAAAAACAAATTCTGATTCAATCATTTTAGTCTTATTTGAAATGCCTAGATGTCATTTGAAATTCATTCATTTCTATTTAATCTTGTAGTGTTGATTTCAAGTTTAATGTTTTCTGGACATAGAATATTTTCCTATGACATTATAATTATATATTTGATAGTTGTTGTATGATGCAGAATGTGGTACACCTTGGCATATACAAGTACCTTACCAAGTGAACTATGTCCCTAGTTCCTCACCCCTTCATTTGTTTGCTCAGTTTTAAATCAAATGAAATTAGATCATAGTGGAGAATTGTACTTCTCATAAATCTTTATGTCATCAATATTCTGTATCCCATTACTAAATACAGAATATACAAATACATTTTTATGATTATTTATTTACCTTTTGATGTTTCTTTTGTTAATTTATTTTTTTTCCATGTTTAGATTTTTCTCTTCCCATTCTTTTTTCCCCTTCCCTCCCTTCATCTTTCCTGCTTCCTTACTTCTTTGTGAGATAAGGTATTTAATGTACTCTAACCACTGGCTTCATTAGCAATCTTCCTGCCTCACCTTACAGAGTGCAGGGATTACAGGTATGTGCCATAACATGAAAGTCTATGTTTTGAAATTTTATTACTTGCTGCATGCAAATTTGCGATTGCTTTAAAATTGAACCATTCCTTTTATTAATACAAGTGAAAATTATGTAATTTGATTTTTTTCAATTGTACTTTGACCAAATTTGATATGGTAGTTTTTCTTGTCTAATGCTTGTTGTATCTGTTGTCATTGTTTTTTTTTTTTTTATGTTTGTAAATAAGAGGTTTCCCCATATAGTACAAATAATCTATTTTTTAAATCAGGATGATAGTCTTTACCTTTAATTTTTTTATTTACACATTTTCATTTATTATGTGAGTGGTCTTGGGAGTGTCATAGCATACTTATACCAGTCAGAAGACAGCATGCAACAGTAAGATCTCTCCTTCTATTATGCGGATCCAGGAAATTTAACTCTGGTCACTTTGCACCAAGTGATTTCACCTGCCTAGCCTTCTTGATGGAACAATCATTGTTTTTGAATCTTAGCAGATTACCTACGTTTGAAGATTCTACTTTATTCTTAAACTTTGAGTCTACTATTCTGCTATATATATTTTATATTTGATTTATCTGATTCTTTATACTTCATCATTTTTACTTATTTGTTCTCATTATTGTAAATAATTGTCTTCTTTTTAATGAGCTTCTGTTATACATGTTCATTGTTAATTTGCTGGTTAGCTTTGGTTAAAATACAACTGAGATTTATTATATTCAATTTAAAAAAAAAATGAAGCAGTAGGTTTAGTGCTTTTCAAACCACCTAAGAAACTTTCTACTATGTAACTTTTCTTTTTTATCCCTCCAGCCTGTTGTGCTATTTTGTCATATATTTTATTTCTGCATATGTTATAATCCCTACAGGGGAAGCACAGCTTGTAATGACTAAAAAAAGCACATATTCTAACTCCTTTAAGATAACTTAGGAAAGTTGCATCCTGAAAATTCATGGGAGATACTTCCAAAAAGATGAAAACAAAAATACATATTGTCACTTTCCAGTGTGTGCATGCAGTCATATGGAGCTCTATTCCTGGCATATCTCTCAATTCCGTAGAAGAAATGCACTGCCTTAGTCACCGAGACCTTTGAAAATGTGTTCTTCTAATGTAATTTTCCTGTATTTAAAATTTTTAAAGTTGTGATGGAGGGTAAGTATGGCTCTGTTTTGATGAAACATCCTTGTCTACTTTTCTGCCCTTGGTTTTGACTGCTGCCTATTCCTGGGTTTGTGTTTTCACATCATAGTGTGACTTCAAATCTCTGATCTTGTTCTAATCTCTCTAGTATGCTTTGTCAAACTCTGAAAGTGGACCTGTCACAGTGGCTCTATTACATTGTTTCTCCAGTCATTACTTTGTATAACGGCTATGTAGGCGTATACATAACCTTACTCAGTAGACTTTGGTCGTAAAACTCCAAAAGATGTTTTATATATTCCCAACATCATCAATCACAATGTCCTACACAAGGCGAAATCACAGAGCAACCAATTGATATATCGACAGTTTGTGTTTAGTATATATACACGAGTAAAGCATTAGTTTTGCCACAGCACTTTTAAGTCAATGCTAATTCGCAAGCTCTTTTTTGTCAATGGATTCTTGTATAGACACAAGGTGACTGTTGCTGAATGCTTCATTAAGCAATGGGGGTTGAGTGCCATGAGCAATATATCAGGGATTAATTGTCAGTTGGTAAGCAAATTAGGTAGCAATCAAGGTTACACAAAAATTATACTGTCTTAAGGATAAATGTTAGCTGGGAAGTCATAAATGAACAGATAATCAGGTGGGAAGACATTGTGGCAAATGAATATGTTTCCTTAAACAACTTTTATAACAAATTCAATTTTAATAAGATATTACCCTGCTTCCCAGCCAATAAAATTCTACTGAAAAGTAATAAAACCTGCAAAGGTGATTGTTGCAATTCTGCAGACACCAACAGGGGCTCGGTGGGAGGTCTGCACATGTTTCTTACCTGCCTCTTCTCCTATTTACAAACATAATTAAAATGAAAATGAATAGTCTGCTTGGCTGTGCTGCAACAGTGCTCACTGAGAGGAGAAGGTGATTTTTGTGTTCAGGGTGACCTTTATGACTCACTGTTGTAGAAAACCAGCCAGAGCAGACAACATTCTCATGTCTTTAGGACATATTTAGTGTCACACAAACTTTGTTTCAACAATCATGAAAGGAAGTTCCGTCCCTTGGTCCCTTGATTTCCTTCCTTCTTTTCTTTCTTTTTTTAAAATGGGGGGGGTATTTTTTAGGTTCAATAAGTTTTTGTTGGTTGTTTTATATTTATGACAAATAGTAAATTCCCAGGAGTTGTTGACTAAAATCCAGGTCCTTTTATTGCTAAGTTTTTTTTTTTTTTCTTATGTGACCAGTAACCACATATTTTTTTTTTTCTTCAACATATTACTCTTTGAAGCTTTTAGGTACATATTTTGATTTCATTGTTCAGGTAGAAGTATAAGGAGATGCAGAAGCCTTCACATTTCAGCCCAAGAGCAAACATGAATTTTCCTCTAGAATAAAAACATCACATTTTCAAACATGCATAATAAAAACTTCATTTGGAACATTGAGAATGACCACATATTATGAGAAAGCTTGAAGATCATGGGGCTGCACCGTGACATGGGAGCTCTCCACCGTGTTTACTCTGGCTTGGAATGTTGAGTTTGTCCAAAGATTCCTGCTGAGGAAAGCTGAGAAGCCCCACAGTCTGAGTCTCTTTTCCAAAGACCCCCAGGTCTTCACACATGTACTCAAACCTATTTACTACACAGGATTCTAAACACCAGGAGACCTCATTCCTCAGACAAAACCATTTAGAACCAGACTGAGAGGCAGACTGTCACAGCAAACCAGACATATTAAGAAAGAAAAATCATAACCCATGTTACATAGCAGGACAGTTACTGATTGTTTTAAGATCACAGTTATCACAGGAAAGTTAAAGTACTTTCAGTAAGCCAGAGGACAAAAACAGGGACCCATGACAGTAGTTAATTTTACAGAGAATGCCATTCAAGGTTTGGATTCTGTGTTCTAGAATACATTAGGTGTTAGGTAGACTACTCTGATGAGACTGAGAGGGTGCTTTCTTCCCTTGCTTGAATACTTCATGGTCCAAACATCAAAGCTGTACTGTTTTCATACTGTTAAAATAGACACACATGTATAACCTCAGTAATACTAGTTGACATGGTAGCTATGTCTATACATGCTGTATAGGTAGGATAATTAGCATCCAGAATGGAAAGGTACTTGCTTCATGCCATAACCAGTAAGAAGAAAAGCAACTCTGAAGTCAAGGCTGCAGTGTTCTATTCATCCTTCTACCCACTCTCCCCATCTCACTGCCTTCATTTGGAAGCTGCAGCTGGAGGGCCTCCCTGGCCATATGCCTTCATGTCTGTGAAAGAATACCCAGTTATACCAGGCACTTTTAGAAAATAAGTCCCTAAGTGGGTTTGTAAAACCTTTCACGTGCAAAGAAACAAGAATCTGTTAAAGAAATATTATGGGGATTCAACATAGTCTCTGCATTCTAGCATTCTGCTTTGATACCTTACGTGTGATTTGTGGTATTGTAGACAGGTAAGATAAACATGCTTGCACTTGGCTCGCAATGCAATGCTGAAGTCAGAAGAACAAAGGGAATTGATGACACCTGTGTAAGGGACGGTATTATGTAACTAGTCTTATGTAAAAATAATGCAATACTTAGTAAATGGTGACTTTGAGTGCCATGGATAAAACACTCTGATGATCTCTTAATGACCATATGGTTATTGCTTTGGGAGTAATTTTTGCATTCAAGAATTACATATAATTGTGTGCCTTTGAGTGCCTATTACCTGTCATGTACAGATGTGATAAAAGGTATGTCATCCATTTTCTCAGTGCTTTAAATATCATGTCCTGCCTCATTAATCTAGTGCTGTTAACAATTATCATTAACATATAACGCCATGCAATTATCACTTTGTGAGAATGATATTATTCCTCAATAGACAGACATTATTGTTAACACTGCATATTGTACTGCAGTTGTTAATGCCATATTGTATTAGTATAAAATTGGTGTTGTTAAATATGCAGCTATTGTCATAGTTTTCATTTCCTATTTATTGAACTCGACAATGAACATCAGAAAATGTGAGGATAAGGTTAAAAAAAAAAAAAGAAAGAAAAAAGGAAGTCCACATTTTCATCTTCTTTATAGAATGTATAATGATTAAACAAAGTCATTCACATACATATCTACAGTGATTTAAAAAATTCCTGAGTTATACACAGTATCTCTGTTCTTAAAGACATCTCAAAATAATGTCAATTTTCCATCTGTTCTCTGACTATATAGATTATATTTTGGTGTTCTAATTATTTTGTTTTATTTATTTAAACATTTTTTTTCATTTTATATACCAAACATAATTCTCCCTCCCTCCTCTTCTCCTGCTTTCCTCCACTTCCCTGCAACCCTCATCCACTCCTTATACGGGATAAAGACTCCCTTGGGGAGTCAACACAGGCTGGCATACCAAGTTGGGGCAGGACTAAGCTCCTCCCCTCTGCATCAAGACTATGCAATGAATCCCACCATTGGGAATGGGCTCCAAAGAGCCAGTTTATGTACACAGGGTAAGTCCTGGATTCACTGCCAGGGGCCCCACAAACAGTTCAAGCCACACAACTGTCACCTGCATTCAAAGGGCCTAGTTTGGTCCCATGCAAGTTCCCCAGCTGTCAGTTCAGAGTCTGTTCACTCCAGCTAGCTTGTCTCAGTTGTCTCTGTGGTTTTCCCCATCATGGTCTTCACCCTCCTTTCTCATATCATCCCTCCTCCTTCTCTTGGACTGAACTCTAGGATCTTGACACAGTGCTTGGCTGAGTGTCTCTGCATTTGCTTCCATCAATTACTCAATGTAGGTTCTATGATGATAATTAGTGCAGTAATCACTCTAATTACAGGGAAAGGCCAGTTCAGGCATGCTCTCCACTATTGCTAGGAGTCTTAGCTGAGGTAATCCTTGTGGGTTCCTGGGATTTCCCTAGCACCAAGTTTCTCTCTAACTCCATAGTGACTCCCTCTATTTAGGTATCTCTTTCATTGCTCTCCCTCTCTGTCCTTTCCCCAACTCAGCCATCTGAATCCTCATCCCCTCCCCCAACCCTTCGCCTTCACCACTCTCCCAGTTTACCTAGGCAGTCTTAACCATTCCCCATGCCTGTCCCTTTTAGGCTCCTCCTTTTCACCTAGCTTCTCTGGAGTTGTGGATTGTAGCCTGGTTATCCTTTGTTTTATGCCCAATATCCACTTATGAGTGAGTACATGCCATGTCTGTCTTTCTGGGTCTGGATTACCTCACTCAGGATAATTTTTGTCTAGTTCTATCCATTTGCCTACAGATTTCATGATGTCATTTTTTTTAACCACTGAGTAATACTCCATTGTATAAATGTACCACATTTTCTTTATCTATTCTTCAGTTGAGGGGTATCTAGATTATTTCTAGGTTCTGGCTATTACAATAATGCTGCTACAAACATAGCTGAGCCAGTGTCATTGTGGTATAGTTAAGCACCTTTTGGGTTTATTCCCAAGAGTGATATTGCTGGGTCTTGAGGTAGGTTCATTCCCAATTTTCTTAGAAATTACCATACTGATTTCCAGAGTGGCTATACAAGTTTGCACTCCCACCAGCAATGGAAGACTGTTCGCCTTGCTCCACATCCTCTCCAATATTAGCTGTCATAAGTGTTTTTGATCTTAAACATTCTGACAGGTATAAGATGGTATCTCAGTGTGGTGATGTATTGTGTATCAAATAAAGCTTGCCTAGGATCAGAAGACAGAGACAGCCACTTTATTAAACATACAGGCCAGGCAGTGGTGGCACACAACTTTCACCCTAGCACTTGGGAGGCAGAGATCCATCTGTATCTCTGTGAGTTCAAAGCCACTCTGGACTACATGAGATTGATTCAGTCTAGGAGAGAAGAAGAGCTAGGCAGTGGTGGCACACACCTTTAATCCCAGCACTTGAGATCCCATGCCTTTGCTACCAGTATTTGGGAAGCACACACACCCAGCACTAGGAAGGAGGTGAAATGGCTGGGTGAAGAAAGGTCTATAAGGTATGAAGAGACAGGAATTAGACCTTTTTCAGCTGAAGATTCAGAGGCATTCAGTCAGAGGAATCATGGAGATGGGTTCTCACCTTCCTTTCAGCCTGATGTTTCAGGTGTGGTGAGAAGTTTCTCTAGTGGCTTGTTCCTTTGTCTCTCTGATCTTTCACCACTTAGCTCAATATCTGGCTCCAAGATTTTATGATAAGTCCATTTAGGATTTGTGCAACATCTTGGAATCATTTTGATTTGCATTTCTCTAATGGCTAAGGATGTTGAGCAATTTCTTAAATGTCTTTTAGCTATTTGAGACTCTTCTGCTGAGAATTCTGTTTATGAGGTCAGGGATACAAGTGACATGCCTAAACATAATAAAGGCAATATACAGCAAGACAACAGCCAACATCAAACTAAATGGAGAGAAATTCAAAGCAATACCACTAAAATCAGGAACAAGGCAAGGCTGTCCACTCTCTCCACATCTATTCAATATATAGTACTCAAGGTCCTAGCTAGAGCAGTAAGACAACAAAATGAGATCAATGGGGTACAAACTGGAAAGGAAGAAGTTAAACTTTCACTATTTGCAGATGATATGGTAGTATACATAGGTGACCCCCAAAATTCTACCAGGAAACTCCTACAGCTGATAAACACCTTCAGTAATGTGACAGAATACAAAATGATCTCAAAAAAATCAATAGCCCTCCTGTATACAAATGATAAATGGCCTGAGAAAGAAATCAGAGAAACACCACTCTTTACAATAGCTGCAAATAACAAAAAATACCTTGGGGTAACCCTATCCAAACAAGTGAAAGACTGGTATTACAAGAAGTTTAAGTCTTTGAAAAAAGAAATTGAAGATGATATACCATGAATCTTAAAAGGTCTTATTAATAAAAACAAACCCAGAGCCAGATATTGAGGTGAATGCTGGAAGATCAGAGAAGCAGAACAAGCCGCAGCTTCCTTACTTTGCCAATTCCTCAGCTGATCCTGTTTCTTCAAACTGGAAGCCTCTGAGTCCTCCTCCGAAATGAATCTGTGCAGAACTGCTGCTCAAAAGCCTGAAAGCTTAACCAGCTCTAGTTCCTGGTTTTTACACCTCATATATCTTTCTGCTTCCTGCCATCACTTCCTAGGATTAAAGGCGTGTGTCACCATGCTTGGCTGTTTCCAGTGTGGCTTTGAACTCACAGAGATCCATCCGGTATGCTAGGATTAAAGGTGTGTGTGCCACCATTTTCTGGCCTCTGTATCTAGTGGCTGTTCTGTTCTCTGACCCCAGGTAAGTTTATTAGGATGCACAATAAATTGGGGGATACAATATATCACCACAAGATGATATCAGAAAATGGAAAGATCTCCCATGCTCTTGGTTAGATAAGATCAACATAGTAAAATTGCAATCTTACCAAAAGCAATCTACAGATTCAATGCAATTCCCCTCAAAATCCCAATACATTTTTTCACAGACCTTGAAAGAACAATACTCAACTTCTTTTTGAAAAACAAAAAACCCAGGATGTCCAAAAGAGTCATGTACAATAGAGGAACTTCTGATGGCAAATCCTTGACTTCAAGCTCTACTATAGAGCTACAGTGAAAAAAATAAAAATAAAAAGAATAAAAAAGCTTAGTATTGGCATAAAAACCAACATGTGGACCAATAGAATTGAATGGGAGACCTTGACATTAATCCACACAACTATGAACACCTGATTTTTGACAAAGAAGCAAAAAATGTAAAACAGAAAAAGAAAACGTCTTCAACAAATGGTGCTTATGTAACTGGATGTCAACATGTAAAATATTACAAATAGATCCATATCTGTCACCATGCACAAAACTCAAGTCCACGTGGATCAAATACCTCAACATAAATCTAGCTACACTGAACCTGAGGGAAGTAGTCTGAAACGCATTGGCACAGGAGACCACTTCCTCAATATAGCACCAGTAGCACAGACACTGAATGCAACAATTAATAAATGGGACCTTCTGAAACTGAGAAAGTTTGTAAGGTAAAAGACATGGTCAATAAGACAAAATGTCAGTGTACAGAATGGGAAAAGATCTTTACCAACCACACATCTGACACAGGGTTGTCCTCACAAATATATAAAGAACTCAAGAAACTAGACATCAAAATACCAAATAATCCAATTAAAAAATTCAAAACAGAATTCTCAAAAGAAGAATCTCAAATAGTGTCCTATTTTTTATGATTTGGATTTTTAAAAAGCACATATGAAGCACCTACAGCTTCATACTTAGATACAATTGTAGACAAGATGATGATTTAAATGTTCATTTTTTCCTAAAATATTCACTATTCTTGAAATTGGACAAATGTCAGTAAAATACCAAGAGAGGCAATATTGTATATCAAATATGACATGAGATTTCAAACAACCTCAAGATTCTGCAGGTCTATAACCATTTCGATTATATTATCTGAACCTCGGTTTTGTCATTAATAAAAGTGATAGTTCTGAGGATAAAGGGTAGGAATGTCTGTAAAGAATAAAAGGTGCTGTGTGACATGCAATAAGCCCCAAATGAGGGTCAATAACATGACAAACATCTGAAATACTTTATGGTGTTTTCTTTTTTCCTTAAGAGTTGTATTATCTGGCTATATCATACCTTTAAGTAATTTTAGTATGTTTAAGATGATTTATACTAATATTTAGGAAGCAGTCACCTGGCCAGCATTTACTGAGGTGTGTGTGCCAGTGTACTTTGCACGAGCCCTATGAATATAAAGGGGAAGACAGCTTTCTTTGTCCAAGGCATTGCCCTTGACTGATCAGTAATGCCATTGTTTCCATTTGAAAAAAGATCTCAACAAATAACAAGACAGAAATGCATAAGACTTCTGTGAATGAAGTGAGAAAATATGTGACTTAAAGTTCAATTTTTTTACTATCCAACTGTACTTATGAATCTGTAAGATCTTACCTAACTCTTGCACACTTATATGATCTATGTTTATGAGAATTATGATTACGTTATTATTTATTTATTTAATCTTATTATTTATATATCTTTCATTTTATCAATTTTTTAAATGTTAAATGAATATTTGCTCTTATGGAAGAAAATTTCTCAACTTCAAAGTTGTATGTACCATTTATGTTACAAAAAATGAAAGCAATCTACTATATTATCAACAGCTGTGCTACATAATGAACAGGTGTTTGTAATGTTCAAGAAAATGGTTTTCAGGACTGTGTGTCCCATAATATTGTGTCTGTACATCTCCCCACCTTTCTCAGCCCTTCTACTAGTTGTATATTTTTTCCTTGTAGTTTCATTATCTCTGAAGAGAAAGACTACATTAGAAAATTCATATTGCTTGGTGACCACCCCAAACCAAACCTAATCTTGTCTGAAATTTTTCTATTTGCATGTGATCAGAAGGACAACATGTTTATCTTCGCAGAGTTCATACTTGTTAAATGATGAATAAGTGATATTTAATTCATTTCCTTAATCGTAGCCATAACTTAATAATTAGTATGATTCAGATGTGGATGGCTTCAGCACATTCACTTGGTTTTATTCAGTCAAGGACCACAGTCCATGGACTGGTGCCATCCACAGTTAAAAGATCCTTGCTGCCTCAAGTAGGCTAATCTTGAGAAGAACCTCAGTGACATGTACAGATGCTCACCTAATGTAAATAGACTGTTTGCGTTTGGTTTGCATGCTCAATGCCATGGCTTGTTCCTTATATTTCTTTCACAGTGCCTTCATCTTAATATTTCAAATTTTTAACTAAATAAAAATTGTTTTTTGTTTTTTTTTTTTATCTCTGAGATATACACACATCATCCACTGGTCTCTTCTCTTTAAAAGTGGACTAGAAATATTCTATTAGGCTCAGCGAGTCACATACACAGAAGTAGGAGAGCAACTTGCTCACAAGTGTGGACAAGGGACAAGAATGAGAGAAGGAGCTATGAGTGACAACCACTTAGTTGTATTAAATGCATGTCGAAATGTCAAAGAATAAAAATTAAATCAGAAAAACTAGTCTTGGATTGATTTCCTTCAGCCACTGCTTTGCTTGCCTGGGCTTCCGATTCCTCAGGCCATCCCAGTAATGTGATCTTTCTTCAAGTTCATATGTGCTGACATCATCCAAAAGGAAACATGTTTCTGCTTGAATTTCGCCCAAATTATCAATCTCTTTCAATTATAGCTTTTGATCAAGAATCAGACATAGGGTTTATTTTGATTCGAGGTTGCTCATTTACAATTATTTAAAGACTCACATGAAAGCATGGTGTATAGGATAATTTCCTTCAGACTTGTCAGTGTATCATTTGAAACCTATTTTTTCCTGCATCTTAGTGAGCTCTCCTATTGCTGTGATTAAAAAATGTGCCTAGAAGCAACTTTCAGAAGACAGTGTTTTTATTAACTCACTGTTTATAATCACTATCAAGGGCAGACAGGACAGGAGCCCAAGCAGAAACCCAGGGGGCATAAAGTGAATCCAAAACCACACAGGAATATTGCTCAGCAGCTTGCTTCCCCTGACTCCCTCAGGCCAGGTCTACCTGTCAAAGGGCAACAAGGCCCCAGTAGGCTATGGCATCCAACATCAATTAGCTGTAAAAAAAAAAAAAAAAAAAAAAAAAAAAAAAAAAAAGCCCCAGAAAAGTGCCTACAGGTCAGGCTTGTAGAAGAATTCCTCAATTGGGACTCCCTCTGTTGTCTGTATATGCCTGGGTCTGTGTGAAGGCGACAAAACATAACCAGTGTCCTTTTCCATTCAATTTGTTAAATTCTAAGGTGAATAATGTGTGTGACTCTGTGTATAATTCTCACTCTCTTTCCCTCCCTCCTCCCTCCACCTCCCTCCTCCTGCCCCTGAGTGTGTGTGTGTGTGTGTGTGTGTGTGTGTGTGTGTGTGTGTGTGTGTGTGTGTGTGTGTGTGTGTGTGGGGGGTTGTACACCTTCACTCACATGTGGGAATGTATAGCAATGCTGCCTTGGGATTTATCTAATATACACACTGAATCTTACTTTCATGAAACTGAAATACTCTTTTCATAGGTGAAAGCCTGGTTTATTTCTTTTTGACTGGATCTCAAAGCATCTTGTCTATTTGGTAGGGAGTCTTCATTGCGCTTGAAAGTGTCAGTTTCCATGCAGGACCTCCCCAGTCTAGTCACCTTGGTTCTTAGCTAGGATATAAGAAAATGAGCAGGTATTCTGGAACAACTGTATGTCAAGAGGCAGTTAGTTCACACAGGGTGGAGTGCAAGCAGTCAGAAATGCAAAGACAAAACAAGTCGACGTAATAAAGAGGGACAGTAGTGCAATGTCCTATCCCACAAGCAACTTTATAGTCAGTGTGTGTTTAACTCAGAAGCCAGAACAAAGCCTGCAGGCTGTGAATGGTTAATGCTTTTCAGGATTCCTTAACAGTATGTGTCATTTTATATTGTAAAGATGTTACTCATGAATCAGTGGTAGGTTAAAAGTAATAAAAATCAGTAGTGGGGGAAAGTCAGTGTCTTCAGAAAGGAAAAGTAAAACTAAGTGTGTGTTTTATACCTTAATTAAGAAAAAAAAACTTTTCCACATGAATTCCTACTGAAAAAAAATGTTATAGCATCCAACACTCCCACTTCTTTTCTCCACTTCATGTATTCCCAGTGTCTGACATATTACTAATGCATGATTTAAGTTGTACATACACATGCTATTCAGAACAAAGTCATTCAAATTCCCACAAGTCTTTATCTGCTTCAATGCACTGAGATAGCTTGGAGAATTCTCAATTATTCATTCTTAATTAAATTCTGAATATAGGCTTCCAATATATAAATCCACTGCATTCTGCTATCAAACTCACCATCTTCACAAATATACACTGGAAGACCTGGTTTTGCCCAAGATCTGATGCATATTCTAGTGTTCCCTGAGATTCCCTCAGATTGCCAGAGCAACGGAACAGAGGACTTAACATACTGAAGCTCACTAATTCCATTTTTAATTACACACAAGTCATCTGTTTTAAAATCTGTTTCAGAATTTTGTCTGGAATCAACCTGGGTTTCTGTTTTAGCAACTGCCTTCCTATATAAAAGAGCCTACTTTTGTGTACTCTGGATTTTCTCCCTGTCCATTAGATGTCCAGTTTTATGAACGTATCCATTCATGAATTGCTTCCTTGGTTAGTTGGCAGTGTTTTCTTTTGGAATCCTATCTTCCTATGAATGACTTACACAATGTTTTACAATTTCCTTATTCAGTTTAAGTTTTTCTTCCTTTTTAAAAAAAATCATCTGTCTATATTTGAAGTCTGGAGATGGCTACAGTAAATCAGAAAGCAATTGGAAAAAAAGCAAGAGTTTGCTTTGGGCTCTGAAATGGAAACATGTCTCTAGTTCTTACAACACCATGGCACTCACAATATAAGATCTATGTACTTTTGTTCTCTGCCCCAAATTGGAGTGAAATTGATACCTGAGATCTTAGGAGTCAGGAGACTAGGGAAAGAGGATTCTAACTTCAAGGAGAGCCTAGACTAAAATAAAATGAAACAAAACAAATTAGGAAGTATCTTTGTTAAAAAGAGTATTGAAGTTATTTTATTCGCAACACAACTTGAATATGCTCATTTTTGGATGATATAGGCTAGACTTATTTGAAGCTGTACATTGGTTCATTCTGGGATAGTGGTATAGATTTTATTGTTATGAAACAAACAAACAAAAAACCAACTGATACTCATACAGTATCAAGAGAAGTAAGTCACTCTAGGTTATGACTGCAAGAAACGTGTTGAACTGTGTATTTAAAAGTGCAGAGGCTCTGAGTGAGATGGACCATCTTCATCATGTATTCATGGTATGGTTTTGAATGAATTATTAACTGCTCTATGCATTACTGCTGAGGCCACATTGGAGACACTTTTGCAACCCTGAGTCATGGCATTTGAAGACCTTTGAATCCCATGTTGCTTGTGATGTTAATGGATCCACAGATAGATAACAAAGACATGTATACTTTTTTTCATTTGCTATCCAATTTATCTGCACAGGGTTTAGAGGAGAGTCAATATGGTTTAGACTTATATGAAAATTATTATCATGCAAGATGTACTAAAAAGAACTGAGAAAACTTTCCCATTAAGGATTATTTCACAAAATGGCAAATGCCAAGTTGATGGTTACTTATTTCTACACTTTGATGGTATTTTATTAACTTCTGGCATCCATCATTCTGGTGAGATATCTTATACACTACTATCCTGCTCTTCTAAGGGAGATCTATATTTTATGTTTGCTTTGTCTTTGGATTTCATTTTTATTATAAAATGTTAGAATATATTTTAAACCTACATGGAGTTTGTAGAATTTCATAAATCTTGAGCTTGGTGATTACAGAGTTTGATAAGGCTTAAAGCTTTATTTCCAAGGTTTCCTTCTGCCAGTTTTTCTCACCTGTCCTCCAAGAGGTTAAGTGCATGCAGAGATTTTCTCAGACTCCCCTGGCTGACTTTCCTGTTTTCTTCCAATTATTTTCTCTAATTGTACTGTATTTTACATCTTTCCTACAGACTAATCTACTAGGTCAGTACTTTTTTTATTCAGCAACATCTCGTCAAATATCAAGGGAATCCATCAGTTCATTCTTTTTAATGAGCTTCTCCATCTTAAACTTATTTTGCAGTCAATATTTTACATTTCTGTTTAGTGTTGTATTCTTTATCAAAATATGTAATCTTTTATCTACAATTGAATCTCAAGTGTAGTTGTGTTTATCTCTGTGGCAGACAGCGATCTTATCTGAAGCCACTCTGAGGCAGCTTACTTTCTCTTTTTTTGTGGCTGAAGTTTATGAAATTCACTGTTAATTGAAAAATATTTGAAATGATTTGAAGACTATGTATGATAATGTCTTCAAACTTGGGAATTTGGAACTTCAAGAGTCTCTTACCCTTCTATCATGAAGTGGGGTGGTTAAGAATGATCTTTAGTCTTCCTGGAGATTGTGTGGCACTAAGGGATTGCAAACTAAGCAGGATAGTTTCCTTTCTCATTACAGCCACAAACCTCAGTGTTTATCTACGACCTACAAAAGACAGCCTCAGCTCTTCAGGCTTTTAGGAACTCACAAAAGGCCTGATTTAAGTTTTTGGCTTTTTTTTTTCCCACCACAGCTGAATCATCATTTTTAATGCTGCTAATAGAGGGATAGAATTATGAAATAGGTTTTTAAATTGTGTTTTATTCTCCTTAAAATGTTGGGAGCTACAGAGATAGCTCAGTGGTTGAGAGAGTCTCTTGCTTTTGCAGAGTACTGGAGTTGAATTCTCAGCTCTCAAATGGTGACTCACAGCCATCTAGAACTCCAGTTCCAGGGAATCCAGTGCTCTCCTTGATGTATGCCTCCACCAGGCATGTCTATGATGCACAGATATACATGCAAGCAAGACACTCATACATGTTAAATAAATGGATTAATAAATCTAAAAAATAGTTACTGGATTATATTTTCCTTTACTATTTGTTCGGATCTCTCATTTATATTTTGGCACAACAATACTATTTTTATGAAAATGTATGGCAGGTTTTACTTTAATACAGTAGATATAGACTCAAACTTTTCCCAAAAACAAAATTAGAACTCAGTTATGTAATCAAACAAGTGAGTCCCTTTGTATCTAGGCTTGACATGGCTTAAAAATCCCACCACATTGATCAGAATTCACTTAGAACACCTTAACTGGATTTCATATATATTTATAAATGAAATAACAAAATAAAACTGTTGGCTAACCACTGCCCTATATTCTATCAAATCATCATTGAAATGCCTAAACTTTTCTAAATGTCATTTTCTATATTTTAAGATCAATCTGAAAATTCAAGGCATTGTATTAATCCCTCAGTGACCAGAATCACTGATTAATACAAGTAACTTAAAGTTCTGTATCTAATTCATGTTATTTTTATGAAACTAAAATCTGGCTAGTGAGCTGTGTGAAACAGGCTCAATTCTCAAGAGCTTCTATTCTTTGTGATAAAATCAGCTCTAACATTTTCAAGAATATAATCCTCGAGTAAAAAGCTTTAAAGATAATAATAACAGCCATCTGTTTCAACCTGCTGAAGTGCCTGATTGCTGTGTAGTCATTTTGTTCCCCTTATTCCCCACAGTAGATGCTTGTCAGCATGTGCTTCTGTGAAAGGCAAAGTTTTTGGAGATACTGAACACACACTCTGTGTGCATAGATCAGTTTTTAAAATCCAGTACCACATTGGAGTGGATAAAACAGGTACTTAAAAGCTTGGTAATACTGTGAATTTATAAGATTCAACTATTAGTCCAGCTAATAGATACATAGTTTTTCAGCTGAAAGTGAGTCATTAACATAAAACATATTACAACATATTATTGCTTTATTCACCTAGAACTGTAGTTATCATTTGAAAGAGTGTAGGAAACTCAGTTGGTTTTTTTTGGCATTCTGCTTGCTTATTTCCCTAAGACTGTCATTGAATTACTATCATACATATTGCCTGAGGGCCCTGTGGATGACCAGATTCTCTGGGAGTCATGTTGCTTTGAACCCAGGAAGTCACTCCTTCAGGTAATGGCAGGTAGCATATGCCAGGCAGCAGGGCTTTCTGGTACCTATCATGAGATGAAATTCAGAGGATGCATAAGGTTTGCAGTTTCATACTTGAGCAAGATACAATAAAGAAATGTTCAAGGCTAGGGAAATGTTGCATTCTGTGTCAGTTCCAAGGATTCTAAGGTTATCAGTGTCCTGTTCCCACCACGAACAAAGCATGATGACCGCCACACAGTAGGAGGCAAAGGAAGGAATGACCTCTTTCAGCCCTGGAGTGTTCATGACACCATACATATTGCTGGTTACACACTGTAAATTTAGCAAACATATGCTCCTCAAATTCAAAACAGAACTCCTATTGTATCATGTTTAGCCTTACACCTTCCCAACTGAAAGTGCTTTAGTTTGTTTATTTTAAAAATTTGGAGGTAAAATTGTTAGTCCTATTATATATTTCATGTGCTTTCTCAGTGAAGTCATTCCTTCTCTGCACTCAGGTGAGCTCCATGGAAGCCATCAACTCTAGTAAAATTATGTATTCCAAAGTTCATATTATGGTCAAAATATTTTGTTTTATCTTCTAAATGTTTTTACAAGTTTAGGTTTGGTTTGAAAGAATGCATAATGCCAAGACTCATTTGAAGGATTGTCTTGTATCTCAGTGTAAGAGTGCAGATATTATGGCAGACTTATATTGCAGATTAAATATCCCTTCATAATACATTGAGCATCCCTAACCCACATATGTAAAATCTGAACACTCCAAAAGCAGAAAATGTTTGAATATCAATAAGACAAATAGGAAATCCCACATATGATCTTACATGTGAGACTTTGTTTCATGAATAAAATAAATCATAAAATGTATAAATATCTTCAGACTATGTGTATGTGATGAAATTCATAAATTTTGTGTTAGCATTAGATATACCCCCAAGACAATTTATTGAAATATAACATACATGAAAATATCAAAAAGCTAAAAATGTCTGAAGTTTTCAAAGCTTTAAGTCCAAGCATTTAAGGTAAAGGATACCCAGTTGCACCACTGTTTAAAAATATTGTCCCTTCAGATATATCTTTTACCTATTTTAGAAAGCTAAACTATAACACGTTATGTGATATGAACCAAGAGAATATGAAGATTACTAAAATAACACTGTGAGATCCAATTTACACTAAAGTTTAGAGAAAAAATGATCATATGGTAAATAAATGTAAAAGTTTTTAAATTTGATGTTGAAAAATGTATTATGAAAATTAAGTTGGATTTCCTTTTAGTATTTATATTTAATCTTATAATAAAACCATATTTGTGAATCTGTTGTATTTTAAAATAATTATTTTATTGTAATAAACAGGTAGAAATAATATTTATATGGACATTTAGAAACTGAATTCTTTTGATATCTTTTTTCTTAGTCAATGTATTTAGCTGGGTTGCTTATACACTCAGGCTAGGTCATGAAAAGCTGTGCTTGAATGGTCTGGTCTGCATGATGATCAAAATTTGAAATATACATACTGAAACTGAACTGCTTCCAGGGGTATGTGTCAGGTAATGGAAGAATCAATTTGGAGAATATGTCAGTAGGTAATTTCACCATTGTGAGCATATCATATTGAATATTCACCAGTTAGGAATGGGAAATCAGTACTTTAGATGTAGTGTTATAGAAACTATAATCCTACACACAGCAGAAGTATCACTATGTGGCATTTGGTCACAGCTTTTTTGTAACTACACACAATGTGTTCATACCTTGGAGCATATGAAGCCCAATATGCACAAGAAGATAACTGAAAGATAAATGATGCATGCATTACTTTCAGCGGGTCAAGAAAGCATTGGAAAGTATGAGCATAACTCCCAAAGCAGTGTCTGCCTGAACACAGGAGGCAGTGAGATTAGATTCAGAGAACATTCATATCCATCATCACTTGTAGAAACAAGCACATTCTTGAGCATGCTCAGTTTAAGCTCTTCCTTCTCATGCTTTTCATATTCAAATCAGTATATAGATTGGATAGAGAGAGAGAGACTATCTCACCCACAGACTGACTTGGCGATTTGGGTTCTTAGAGATTTTTTTTCTGGCAGATCTTTTAAGAAGTAAAATACACAAATAAAATAGTGGAAGTCAAAGAAATGTTAATAGCAATTTAAAGGTTGGCAGCTCTCTCTTTCAAGGATAGGATCCCGACCCCAGAATATCCTGCCTAGCAGATGACACATTCAACATCCAGTAATGAGATGAGAATTATCTTTGTCTTCCTAGATTTTAGTTTTGGCATTTATTTTATATTTTTTTGAGAAACTTGGGAGTGTGGTTCATAGATTTTTGCAAAACAGAAGACCTAGTAGAGCATCCCAAAATTATTGTAAAAATATAGAATAAGATATTTTGCTCTACTGTACCTGCCTTCCCCGTAACATTCTTTGCACATATATCAAGAGCACTACATTCCTTGGAGCAACTGAAAAAATGACCAAGTTTGCTGCTCTCAGCTGCTTAATGCATTTTCACCTTGAATCTTAGGAAGAAATTTTAATCTGCCCTGAAAAGGAAATAAATGTCTTTTTTATACTCAAACTCAGAACAGAACACAAAATTCTCAGAATTTATATTGGGTAGCAGTCAATAAGCCACAGTGACTCACAAAGAGAAAGTAATTCTTTAATGGATTAATAAGCCAAGGAGACATTAAGAATATTTTTCTACATATTTTAAAGGAGGAATCATTCTTCACAGTTCTATGTCAAAAAAGCCGAAACATGAAGTTAAATTGAAATAGGCACACACAAATATGAGAGTAAGAATATGTACAAACAATAAGAAAGCATCTATCCCAGTAGTCAGGTTTCTCTTTATGGCAAACAAAAAAACAAAAAAAAAAAAACAATGTGGTAGGAAAAGGGCACATAAAAACTGTATCAAAAGTTTTCTTCAAATAGTGAGACAAAAAATATCACCAGCTGGTAGTTCTTTCAACTGACAAAAGGAAAAAGAGACTGTTCTCTCCTCAGTAAGTATAAGCTCAGAGAGGCCAGTGGTGTGGATCTAAGTAGAGGAACTTAAGCTGCCTCTGAGCCACTGCGAACTGCCTGCTCTGTGTGAGTGGAAGAATTTGATAGAGACATCCCATTTAGAGATGTGTGTTTCAAGGTCTCTCTACATAATGTCTGGCTGTGGTTCCCTGTATTTATTCCTATCTGGTGCAGGAGGAAGCTTCTCTGATGATCAATGAATAAGGAATTGATCTATTAGTGTAGCAGAATAACATTAGGAGTTATTGTATTGTTACTTTTTTTAAAGAGCAGTAATATTTGATTTTACCCTAGGTCTCTGGGTGATCTCGTATCTGGTTCATGGTCACTCAAGCAGTGTCAGGCATGGGTTTCATCTGGTGGAGTGAGCCTTAAGTCAAATCAGACATTGGATGGTTACTCCAACAGAATTGGTGCCATCATTGCTTTAACATATTCTGTAGGCAGGACAGATTGTAGATCAAAGGTTCTGTGACTGGAATGGTGATCACATTTCACTTTTGGTAAAATGCAGAGTACCTTCCCATACCAAAGACACTAGAACATAAGGGTGAAGATTATATGTAGGCACCGGCTTGACCTCTCCATGTTCAATTAGTTGTATGGGTGTTGTGTTCAGCTATGGGAACTTACTGTCAGTTTGTGGAGAGAAAATTATTGTCTTAGAAATAACCTATATTGTCTGGGGATCTCCATGGGACCTCCTTGGCCAACAACTCAATTAGATTTAACCCAGTTCCACATTAGAAGTTTCATTTGGTGATAGGAGATGGCCAGTTGGGACTCTGTTTCACACATTATTTGGAGACTTCAATAGGATCACCTTCATATATTTTAGGAAGTTTTTACTGTACTAGCTTTACATACCACCTCTTAAATGTCCTTACTTCTCTATACCCATCCATCCATTCACCTGTAAATTTCAATATGTCATTTTTTAATACTGAATAATACTCCATTGTGTAAATGTACCACATTTCTCTATCCATTCTTCTGTTGATGCACATCTAGATTGTTTCTAATTTCTGGCTATAATAATAGATGATGAATAAACATGATTGAGCAAGTGACCTTCTGTTAGGATGGAGTGTTCTTTAGGTATACCCAAGACGGGTATAGCTGGATTTTGAGGTAGATCATTTCCCATTTTTCTGATAAACAGCCATAGAGATCTCCATAGAAGCTGTATAGGTTTGCACTCTCAACGGTGTTCTCCTGATTCTACACAATCTCCAGCATGAATTGTCATTTGTTTTAAGATAGGATTTAAAAAATCATTCTCCCTCAAAAGTTTTTCCAGACCAGCCATCTTCCATATGCAGAATTTCCTTGGTTTCTGCTTCCTTTCTTTCTAGAAGCTTCTTGATTTCACTGTGTGTATGAATGTGTATGTGCATGTGTGTATACTATGCACATAATTTCTAGGTTTTTACACCAATTTTGTGTTTTCAGTGATTTCTGTGGTAGATGTTGTATGTATGCAGTATATATGGACCTGTATACTTACATATATATTTAATCTGACTATCTATATATCATCACTAGAATTGAATCTCAAAGAGAGAAGAATTGAGACCATGTTTACTGCTGTGTTTCCTGCACTTGCAATCATGTCTAAGATATAGTTAGTAATCTACAAATATTGTTCAACAAATGATTAAATGATGGTACTGTGATGGCACTTAAGTGTTTTTCATTCTTAGAAAAGAAAGAAATCCAAATACACTAAATTAATTTTGAATAGAGAGATATCCTCAAATGTAGAATATTTGTTTTGTTTTGTTTTGGTATTTTTAGTGTTTTGAAAGTCACAAGTAGTCTGATCAACAATTATGAAAGTATGAAGGACAATGAAGGATCTTTCATGAGTATCACTTCATGGTTTCAATAAAACTCATATTCTTTTCTGATGTTTTCATGAGATGAAGTACTTAGTCCAGTTCAGTCTTCTAGAGAGAACACCCTGCCTAAGCACATGTGTAGTGTGAGAACAACATATTCAAGCCTTCCAAAGACAAATGGAAAATAAAGTAAGTATTCTCTGCCTTCTGAAGCAATCATAAGAATGGCATGAAAAGTTATCACAAAGGGTCAATGACTAAACTAAACCATTTCTGTGAAATGTAGGGTTTTATTTTTCCTGCACAAACTCAGGTTGTTTTTATCTGTACACTTTGTACTTCTGTAATAAGCAATTAGTACTCACTGGGGCTGAGAAATTGTGTGTTCCTAAAAAGTAGATAAATATTGATTTCTGTCTAGCTTGAAGAGTTTTTGAAATTCTGTCTTGCACAAAAGTGATTCACCCTTACTTTTGTCTTACATTAGGCTCCAGTTCCTCTCCAAATGTCAATCCATAGCCCAGGAAACTCATGATCTTGGGTCAAATGTATCAGGAAACAGTTTTATTTAAGTTATTTCCAGAAAGAATAACTCTTGAGGTGCCAAAGTATTATTACCAAGGATGACCGTGTTACTGGATATTCTGTTTTTCAAATTATAACAATGAAGACTGAAATACCCTCCACAAACACACATGCTTAGAAATCGAGTAGAGGCATAATCTTTAATTAATATTGTTAATTTCATAGATTATAGACTGAGAACAATCAAGCTGTCTGGCTTTTCATGGTATGCTCATTTGTTAATTAAGTTTGTTTTATCACATAGTCCATTTTTATAATATTGCAGCAGACATAATCTTGAAGGTTATACATTGTGCCTTGAAAAAATTAAATTTATTCATATTGCTTAATGAGTATTCATAATTAAATGTGTCTTATGGATCATTTTCTTGTGACATTTAATATGATAAAGGTGCACCATAAAATTTGGTTAGGCAATATGTATGCATTTTATTCCAGCAAAAATAATTTTAGCAGTTTTCATGGTCTGAATATCAATGTATAATAGGATTTCTATTTATTTACACATCACATAATGACTTGGAGAAGTTGCATATTTTAAAGTAAAATCCTAATTGACACTACTCATACATTTAAAACCATGTCTTCATTTGCCTCATAACTGATCATAATAATAAAACCTTTATAGTTTTCTGAAAAATAGAATTTGTTATCTTAAAAAATATAAATATTTTGAGAACTTTATACAGTGAATTTTTGTCACATTCATACTCCAACTCCTCCCAAGTCCACTCTCACCTTCCTACCCATCCTGCTCCCTCTTTGTTTTTTTAAACCCATGCAGCCCTGTTTCTATTGCCCAGCCACTTTTAGGAGCAGGGACTTGCCCTGGAGTGTAGTGAGATCCCAGGGTTCACATTTACTCTCCCTCTCCCAGCAGCAAAAATGTCATTATCTCCTTAGCTAGTGGTAGGATTTCATTTATAACTTTCCCTGTCCCTGCTAGGACCCTGTTAGGCTTGAGCTTGTGTGGACGTTATACTTGCTGTCATAATCACTATAAGTTTATATGTGCAGTGCCCTCTTGTGTTCAAAAACACTGTTTCCTTGAAGTCATCTATCACCTCTGGCTTAGAATCTTTCCAGCCTTCTTCCTCCTTAGGAGTAGGGGTTTGATTTGTATATCATATTTAGGACTGAGCACTCTACAATCTCTTATTGTTGAAAGTTAACCAGTTGTGTGACTCTGTGTTAATCACTATGTATTGTAAGATGAAGCTTATCTAATAAGCATTGAGGGATTCACACACATACATATATACACAATAATAAGCCTTTAGGGGTCATTTTTGTACTGTCTATTTTCAGAGTAATAATAAGAGGTTCTCCCCTGTGCCTATGACCATAGGTTCTTGTTATCATTAATGGTTACATTTATGGGTTCCATTTCATAAATAAGGCCTTAAATTCTATCATAAAAGTGGTTGGTAACATCTGTATCACTCTTGTAGCAGTGGGCATATCTTGTCAGGCTAGCTCTTATTATAGTCTGCAAAGTTCAGAGCTGGATGAGATGGGTGATTTCTCGTATCATTTGGTAACATGCATAGCACCTTTCAGAACTATTAAAGCTAGCTAGAGATTAAGCTTCCAGTTGAGTGACACCTAGATTTCTTCATGTTCTGTGACTCGAATCTTACTCTTCAAACACTGAAGAATAACCAAGAGCATTGGCAGTGATGTTTCAGGTCTTTGGGACCTCATTGGCCATCTGAAAACAGGAACCTAGTCTTAGGACTGGGGTTTTTATTTGCTAGAATTTCAGATATCTTAACCATTGTTCTAATCAAAAATTATGTTTGTCATTGAAAATTGAAATGAAGGAGGTATGATGACATTATTATCATGCCAGCACTTGGAAGGCAGGCAAGAGATACTGCAAGTTCAAAGCCAGCCTGGATGACTTTAGGATGACCTGATTTCAACAAAGAAAAAATAAAAAAAGAAAACTCAAATAATAATAACATTCTGTTACAGAGTAGTCTCCATATTTATCAAGCTGAGTTGTTTTCTAAGGTGCTAAATAGAATAGTTTTAGTGAACTCATAAACTTTTTAATTATATCAGGAAAATATCAACCAAAATTATGTAGAGGAAAATGGAATGTTAGTACTCTTAAAATTGATTTTGAACTTTTCTCCATTTTAATAAGATGACTAGTTGCTGTTAATTATCTTCTAAACTCTGTTTTGGCTCCAGTCCACATTTGATGTTACATTTTCATTTTTGTTGATTTTATGTGTTATTTTTTAAACAATATTTCTTTACCTATATTCATTAGAAATGTATTTTATTTTCAAATATTTCAGTGTTTCTTAGTAGTATTTTTGGAATTACTTAATATTATGTATGTGAACACTATCACTTGATAGACCTCAAGGAATATTTTGTTTACCTGCTAGTGTTTACTGAATGTCTGTTAAAGTAGAGATATTGGTAATATTTAAACTTTGTATACCAATAAATACTTTTCTATCAATTAGTAAGAGAAAATGTTGAAGTTTCTGCTTAGAGTCATGGTTTATTTGGTTCTTGATTCAATCCATGAGTTTTTGTTCCATGTATTTCATGTATGCATATTTGGTGCATATTTATTTAGAACCGTTATGTCTCTACCCCTTATCATTCTGAAGAATTTCTATTCCTCATTATACCTCAAATTTGGATGGATGCTTTTTCAGTAGAATAACTCAACTTTCCTTGTGATGATGTTATCATTTCTAAAATGAAATTTGTCACTCTGCTTTTTAGAGTTCTCAATCCATTAATTTTTCAATGACATTATGTTGCAGCTGTGTTCAAGTCATGATCTCACTTGTTTTTGATTTTTTGTCTATTCTTTGTTTTCTCCTACATTTTCTCTATCTGTCCATATGGACAGAACTTCTTCATATGACTTCTCTAGTTTAATGAGTGCTTTTGAATATTATAGTCTACCATTAAGTAAGATACTACTTCACCTGCAGATGCTTCACAGCTTTGTATTTCTAACTATATTTCCAGCCCTTCCTACTGTCTGATTATTTTCTGTCATCTATTTCTCCTGGGTGAGTTTGCTTCTTTCTGTTCTAGAGCTTTTGGGTGTGCTGTTAAGTCGCTAGTGTGAGACTTCTCCAACTTGTTTATGTGGGCTCTGAGGGTTACATAAACTTTCCTCTTAGCACTGCCTTCATAGTAAGTTTGGGTATGCTGTGCATTCATTTTCATTGAATTCTAGGAAGTCTTTAATTTCTTTATTTCTTCCTTGGCCCAGTAGTGATTCAGCTGAGCATTATTCAGTTTCCATGAGTTTGTAGGCTTTCTGCATTTTGTGTTGTTGTTGAATTCGAATTTCAAGCCATGGTAGACCAATAAGATACAGGGCGTTATTTCTTTTTCTTTTTCTTTCTTTTGAGAATGTTCCATGGGGTGCTGAGAAGAATGTATATTCTTTTGTGATTGGGTGAAATGTTCTATAGATGTCTGTTAGATCCATTTGAGTCATAACATCGGTTAGTTCCCTTATTTCTCTGTTAAGTTTCTGTCTGGCAGACCTGTCCAGTGCTAAGAGAGGGGTATTAAAGTCTCCCACTATTAGTGCATGGGGTTTGATGTGTGACTTGAGCTTAAGTAATATTACTTTTACAAATGTAGGTGCCCTTGTATTTGCGTCATGAATGTTCAGAATGAGACTTCATCTTGATGGATTTTTCCTGTGATAAGTATGTAATGTCCTTCTTGATCTCTTTTGACTGATTTTAGTTTGAAATCTATTTTGTTAAATATTGGGATAGCTACACCGTCTTGTTTCTTAAGTCCATTTGATTGGAAAGTCTTTTCCCAGCCTTTTACTCTGAGGTAAAGTCTGTCTTTGAGATTGAGGTGTGTTTCTTATATGCAGCAGAAGGATAGATTCTGATTTTGTATACATTCTGTTAGCCTGTGTCTTTTTATAGGTGAATTGAGGCCATTGATATCAAGGGATATTAATGACCAGTGATTGTTAATTCCTGTTATTTTTTGGTGGTAGTGTGTATGTGTTTCTCTTCTTTGGAATTTGCTGGTGTGAGGTTATCTATTGTCTGTGTTTTGGTGGTTGCAGCTAACTTCCTTGGGTTGGAATTTTCCTTCTAATACTTTCTATAGGGCTGGATTTGTAGATATGTGATGTTTAAATCTGGTTTTGTCTGGAATATCTTGTTTTCTCCATCTTTTGTGATTGAAAGCTTCGCTGGCTGGCATCTGTGGTCTCTTCATATCTGCAGAACATTTGTCCAAGACCTCTGGCTTTCAGAGTTTCCATTGAGAAGTTGGATATAATTCTGATAGGTCTGCCTTTATATGTTACTTGACTTTTTTCCTTTGCTGCTCTTAATATTCTTTCTTTATTCTGTATGTTTAATGTTTTGACTATTATGTGTTGAGGGGACTTTTTTTGTGGTCCAGTCTATTTGATACTCTGCATGCTTCTTGTACCCTCACAGGCATGAATTTCTTTAGGTTGGGAAAGTTTTCTTCTATAATTTTGTTGAATATGCTTTCTTTGTCATTGAGATGGAATTCTTCTTCTTCTATTTCTATTATTCTTAGGTTTGGTCTTTTCAAAGTCTCAGTTTTCCTTGATGTTTTGTGTTAAAAATTTGCTGGATTTAACTTTTTCTTTGACTGATGAGTCTATTTCCTCTATCATATCCCCAACACCTGAGATTCTTTCTTCCATTTCTTGCATTTTGTTGGTTATGCTTGCCTCTGTAGTTTCTGTTCATTTACTCAGATTTGCCTTTTCCTACATTTCCTGTTTGCGTTTTCTTTATTGCCTCTACTTCAATTTTCAAGTCTTGAACTGTTTCCTTCACCTGTTTGTTTTTTCTTGGGTTTCTTGACTTTCTTTAAGAGATTTTTAAAAAATTTCTTCCGATTTTCTGTTTGGCTTTTCCTCCATTTCTTTAAGGAATATTTTTATTTCCTCTTTTAGGGCCTCTATCATCTTCATAAAGTTGTTTTTAAGGTTGTTATCTTCTGGATTGTCTCTTTGGGATATTCAGGTCTTGGTTATGGTCATACCATATTGCTCTTTAGATTGTTTAATGCGTTCTTACACTGCCTTCTACCCATTTCTCCCTTTAATCTGAACAGGTGGGGCTCCAGGTCTCTCTTCTTCCAGTTGGAGCAGGTGGGGCCTCTGGCTCCTGTGATTGCTCTTCTTACTAATTGGTTCAGGAGGGAGCATTTGGCTTCAGTGGTCATTGTTTCCAATCTGTGCAGGGTGGGTATATGGCTCTGGTGGACCCGAATGTGGCAGGGGATGGTTGGCTTGGTGAGGGGGTGGGGAAAGAGGCTGCTGCCAAGTCTCTGGGGCTGCAATGGCTGGGGGAGAGGGGCACAGAATGTGCTCCCAGGACCTAACGCCTAGAGAGCTGGGCTGATCAGGCCAGAGATTGGGGTCTTACCTGTTCCCAATCAGTTCAGGGTGGTTGTATGGCTCTGGTGGTCACTGGTGCTGCAGGGGATGGTTGGCTTCAAATGAAGTTAATTATTAACACAATTAAACATAGATAAAATATACTAAGAAAATTAATTTTTTAGAACTTTTTTTTTGTGTGTGTGGAGCTGAGAATCGAACCCAGGGCCTTGTGCTTGCTAGGCAAGCACTCTACCACTGAGCTAAATCCCCAACCCCAAATTGTTTAGATCTTAAGAAAAATATTTCGGAGCATATTACCTCTTGTGTTTCAGATTTTTTGTTTGTTTGTTTGTTTGTTTGTTTTCGTTTTCCTTCATTGCTTGTGTTATGCACATACTTCACGGCACTCATTCATGATTTCCTTGGTGTCTGTGTGATCTAGTGTTGGCTTCTGTTTCATTCTTAATAACAGAAGCTAAGCATTCTCTCTTCCTCTTAGTATTGCTATAAGTCAATCCAATTCTGTTTTTTTTTTTTTTTTTAAATCTATTTCATTGATTGCCTTCTATTTCTCTTCTGTTTTTGGTTTCTAATTACAATTTCTTTCCTTCCATTCATGGATTCATTTTGCTTTTATTTTTTCCTGGAATGTTCCCAAGGGATCTTAGTGGCTTAACACTTTCTATTTTCATATAAATATTTCATGCTATTATATTTCATTACCAGTGCATCTGAATTTAAATTTAACTGTGAATTTGTCTGTTATTCCACCCATTCCTTATTCTAATATGAACTTGAAGATTGCCTTAGTGAATTTTTATTCTCACTTGAGACTTCTTTTTGAATGTAGAGTTCATTAAAAGTGTGTCATGTGCTCTATCATTCCCATGTCTGAAGAGTCTCCAGATGTATTATGCCACCCATTGGATTCTAACTTGATTTTATTGTGGCTGGAGAAAACAACATTATGAGTTCAATTATTTTAGATGTGTGTCTTGTTTTATATCTCAGGATCTCATGCATTTTGGAATATGTACCAAGAGTACCCAAAAAACTATTTGCCCTGAAGTTGTTGGATATTGTTCATTCATGGTGTTGTTAAGTTGATAGGGCCTATTGAAGAGTCCAGCTGTAGCTACACATTTGTCTAGGTTTGTTTGTTTGTTTTTTATAATTTTTATTTTTTATTCATTTTAGTTTTAAATTATCTTATTTTAAATTATGTATATGTGTTTGGGTGTGAGTGCTGTGCTCACAGAAGCTAGAAGCATCCAATCTCTCTGGCGCTGGAATTAAGGTGGCCACAAGATAACCAACATAGACCTGGGACTGAACTCAGGTCCTCTGCAAGAACAGCATTGCTCTTGACTGCTGAATCATTTCTTCATTTCCAGTTCTTTTTGTTTGGATTTACCATATTTGGATCTCTGTTATGAATTTTGATTATTAAGAATATAAATGTAAAAATCCCAGCAGAAGATGACCTCAAATCAGTTATCAATGATTTCTAGAGAGTATAACATATATATCCACCCATGAATGCAAACAGACTCTTTCCAAATACCTGCGACTCTTAGGAATGATGTGGGGTTTTTACCTCCAGTACGGATATCTGGCTCAATTATTGAAACAGCCAAACTCAGTAGTTGTGAAATGCAAACCTTAGAGTAACAGTTCATAGCAAATTTTAGGCATTTTTTAAAGAAATGTCACTGAAAAGTATTTCAATATTTCATTATGTTCTCTGCATTCTTATAAATTCCTATATCATTAAGAAGAAATGCTAAATGTAAAATTCATGTACATATTTTAAAGGGAAGTTTAGTTTGTTAGCTATTTATAAAAACACACAGCATTTTGGAAAGTTTAATACATTAAGAAGAGGAGAGCATGAGGAAATGTAATATCATTCCAACCCCTATGCCTGAACCAAACTTGACACAGGGCTGGCTCCTGAAATTATATCTTATGCTTGTGCTGGGAACATTAAAAATCTCTGCTTTCACTCTGCCTATTCCCTGTCGTTGTGCTTAAGTCACATATCAAAAGGAGACACAAGATGAGAAAAGTAAGTTTAAATATTTTATGTTTCTGGTCATCTCCAAGCTTAGAGGTGGGCAATTTGTGTTATACATTCAAATGGAGCTTAAGAAACAAGGTCAAATGCTGAAAAAGTCAAAGGTGTCATGAAAACACATAACGAATATCAAAACTTTGAAGTTCTTCTGTATGTTTGATGTGTATTTAATGTGACATAATTGGTTTAATTAGTCATAATCATAAATAATAAGAATTCATAATATATTTTTAATTGTACATTCAAACATCTTTCTGTAGCAAAATCATTTTTATTGATTGTCTGAGGTAATGCTTTCTGTTACAGACCACTTAAAGTGACTGATTTGGCAAACACAAACTAATAATTATATCAATAGTATTTTCTAAATATTGTTAGATTATTTGTTGCTTAGCTAAAATAAAATATTGGTACATATATATATATATATATATGTATATATATAGTATGAATCAAAATATAATAACTACTTATTAATTTTACTAAAATGTACATATATACTATTAAAAAGAACATCTATTGTTTTGACATTTAAAAGGGTATATACTGAATATAGATTTTTAAATATTTTGCTAATATCTCTGTATAAAAATATATGTCAGTAGGATGTGAGATATTGTTTCAGGTACTTTGTTTTGGGACCTCCAGCTCACAAATAATGACACAGAGACTTTATATTAATTTGGAAAATTTGGCTTTTAACTTAAGATATTAACTTAAATTAATCCAAAATTTTTAATCTACGTTCTGCCACATGGCTCTTCACATTTCCTCAGTATTATACTTTCTGACTTGCTCCAATTTCCCTGCACCTAGATTCCTCCCCCCAATTCCCCTTTCTGAGGAGAAGTCCCACTTCTCATCTCCTGACCAGCTATTGGATGTTCAGCTTGTTATTAAACCAATTAGATTGTGCCTCAGAGACACATCTTTACAGTGTACAAGCTATTATCCTCCAACAGTAAAGCACTTATCTCTTGTTGTAAGGACCGGAATTTAGACTCCCAGAACTCATGAAAAAAGCCAGGAATTTTGGCAGGAACATCCAGTCTCAGCTATGGCAGGATAGGATTTGGAGACAGGTGCTAAGAAACCCTGTCTCAAACTTAAGATGGGAAGGCATCTGTGAAACCATGGTTTTCCTCTGACCATTGCATGTGATGATGTATTGTGTACCCTAATAAAATTGGCCTGAAGATCAGAGAGACAAAAGAACAAACCTTGCCACATCTTACCTCTAAGACTCCTCAGCCTGAAAAAGCCTTTAGTTCCTGTCTCCTCACACTTTATATACCTTTCTCCACCCAGCCATCACTTTCTAGTGCTGGGATGAATGGCGTATGTGCTTCCCAAGCAAAGGCATGAGATCTCAAATGCTGTGATTAAAGGTGTGTCCCACCAGTGCATGGCTCTCTTTTTCTCCTAGACTGAGTCAATCTCATATAATCCAGGGTGGCTTTGATCTCACAGAGACCCAGACAAATCTCTGCCTCCCGAGTGCTAGGATTAAAGGTATATGTCCCACTTCTTGACCTCTATGTTTAATCTAGTGGCTTGTTTTGTTCTCTGATCTTCAGCCAAAGATTATTAGGGTACACAATATATCACCACAATTACATGCATTCAAACATATATGGATGTGGACAGACCACACTTTTATATACTTCACACAATCATGAATACACAAAAGAAATTGTGCATGAGTCATGTATCAAGAAGAACAGAATAAACAAGTTCAAAAATTTTATGATTCATTATCTAATATATCTATCTATCTATCTATCTATCTGTCTGTCTGTCTGTCTGTCTATCTATCTATCTGTCTATCTTTCTTTCTTTCTTTCTTTCTATCTACCTTCTTCATCATCATCTATCCTCTGTGTGTGTGTGCATGTGTGTGTGTGTATGTAGTATTTATGTGTATAATTCTAATTCTTTCTTTTATATTGTTAAAATTTGTGTTCACGCATGCATGTGATTTTATTTATTACTTAAAGAGGAGATTTATATTCCTTTTATTTTCTTTAAGGCTTTAGTAACTATGACATATCATCCTACCAAAAGAATAAAAGAAGAAAATAGTATTAAATTCTGTTACTCTGTTTACAGCAAAATGATGATAAACTGTGGTATATTTGCTCTTAAATAGTTCATATAGATAAAAGAGATGCCATTTTAGCGACATTCCTTCTACTCTATGAGCAAAAACAAATGGATAGAAATCTTTGTTCCCTATTCTTTAACATTAACTGAATCTTGTTTATCTAATCCTGTCAGATTGAAGCATGCTTTAGTTTTGTTTGCTGCTTTAACAAGGTGCAACATATTTGGTGACCTAGAATGACATATTTATTATCTTATAGTCTGTAGGTCAGAAAGCTGATATTACCATCTCTGGATTAAAATCAATATATTTCTAATGCTGCATAGGTTTCCACCAGAAGAGTCATTTCTTTACCTTCTCTGTTCTTAAAGGCTTTTTCTTACCTCCTTCTCTAATGCCTATACTTGTCCACTTAACAAGTTTAAAAGCCAGACTTCCCTCACCACAGCCTCCTGCCTCTTGATTCTTTTGTAGACTCATTTTTCTTAAAATTAGGTCAAATCTCAACCACACTAGTGGAAGCCCATGAACTGTAGACTAGTGGCTGTGGAGCCCCCATGGGACTGGACTAGGCTCTCTTGATACGGAAGATGTGGTTTGGCTCGAACTGTTTGGAGGGGCACCCAGGCAGGGGGATCATGATCCATCCCCGGTCTATGGGCAGGCTTCTGGGAATCTGGTGCCTGTGGTGTGATACCTTGCTTAACCTTGGTGCAGTGGAAAGGGGCTTGGACCTGCCTAGGCTCAGTGTGCCTGGCTCTGCTTACTTCCCATGGGAGACCTTGATTTGGGGGATGTGGGGATGTGGGGTGCCTTGGGAGGGAGGGCTGGGATATGGGAGGAGGTAGGATCTGTGGCTGGTATGTAGAGTTAGTAGAAATTTTCTTAATAAAGAAAAATGGGGGAAGAAAAGGTTATCTGAGAGTCATATTAAAAAAAAAATAAAATAAAACTGGGTCAAATCTTATATACCGTGAATGATGGTATGCTATTAAAAACCAAGAAGAAAAGAGAATAGGTTCCACTTATACTTTCCAGTTAAAGCTTTTATTCCTCCTCTATATCACTTTCTCCGTCTGGTAAGGAAAATGACACTGGACATACCTAATTGTCAAGAAATGTGAGTGGTGAAATATGGATACAAATGTTCATGAATCACTTAATATTTGGTTTGGGTCCACTACGGACATGTCAGGACTACATGGCACAAAGTTGTGTTGTGTTATTCTTAGCAAATGAAATTAATGAACTTTCAGCCAGGCGGTGGTGGCGCATGCCTTTAATCCCAGCACTCGGGAGGCAGAGCCAGGCGGATCTCTGTGAGTTCGAGGCCAGCCTGGGCTACCAAGTGAGTTTCAGGAAAGGTGCAAAGCTAGACAGGGAAACCCTGTCTCAAAAAGACAAAAAAAAAAAAAAAAAAAAAAAGAAATTAATCTACTTTCATAATGTTTGGGGTTATCCAACCACTAATGAATTTCCAGACTTTGTATATTTATAGAATTTTAGTTTAATTATTGATATATTTTTTAACTTTTAGTCCATTCCTGGGTATGTGTACACACAGATAAACACAGAAAAAATTACAAATACGTATTAAAGTACTTTAGTCAAGTATATGTATCAATATTAATGTATTAAAAATGGCTCTAGGCTTGGCCTATTACTGCTAGGACAATTGTTATGTTTATCTTGTATTCTCAAAGTATTTTAATTGGCCATAATAAAAGCATTCATTTTACATGAAATCTTTTCCCAGGGGAGTCTTGGCCCTGGAGGAGATGGGAATGGAGGGGAGGGGCTGGGAGGAAGGTTGGGGCAGGGGCAGGAGAGGGGAGGACAGGGGAACCCATGGCTGATGTGTAGAATTAAAACACAAATATAATAAATTAAAAAATAACCCTTATGTAAAATACCAAATATAATGCAGAAATGTAAAAAATAAATAAATAAATCTAATGGAAAATTAAAAAACAACAACAAAAAAAACTTTGAAATTTGTCCTGAGGACATATACACATTCAATTAGTTAAACCATTGATTGACATTAAGTGAAAGACATTTTGTAAATAGCTTCTAAAATTTGATTAAATTATTTGCATTATTCGATATGGTAACATTATTATACATATATTACTGAAGAAATAGAAAGGTTTAGGAAAATAAAATTATTAACTCAAAGTAATATAGCTTTAAATTGTACAGCCAGAATTTGTCTATATAGGTTTGACTTCAAAGTCTATAGTCATGAGCATCAAGTTTTGGGGTTTGATAAGTTGAAGAATCAATATTTAGTCAAAAGAAGACTGTGTTCTCACCTTTTCAATCTAGTTTGTGCTGTTTGAATAAGCCATTTTTGTTAGCGTTTTATTATCCCACTTCCTGTTGCTTCATGGCTTTAGTTTTTACAAGAGTCTTGGCACTACTGTCATGTGTGGAATTTAGTTATGTTCCAGAGAAGAAATTCATGTTCTTAACAATGGATCCATCTTTCTGTCCCCTTAATGAAGATTCAGTCTTCATTTTCTTGATGGCTAAGGATGTTGAACAGTTTTTAAAATAGTTATCAGCCATGTGGATGTCTTCTTGAGGACTGCAAAAGACTTAACTACAAACTACTAAGAATGGACATCAAGATCTCAACAGATTGAACCATTTATGACATCATATATGCCCAATGTGAACATAGAAAGTGGTACTGCATTCCTCTTATGTAGTGGCTAGTTTTCGTCAACTTGACACAAGCTTAAGTCATCAATTGAGAAGATGCCTCCATTGGCCTGTAGGCAAATCATGGGGGGAGGGCATTTCCTTAATAATTAACATAGGAGGGCTCATCTTGCGTGGTCAGTACCACCCCTGGGTAGCTAATGATGTTGTAAGAAAGCAGGCTACACAAGCCATGGAAAGCAAGCCAGTAAGCAGCATTCTTCTATGGCCTCTGCTTCAGATTTGCATCCAGGTTTCTGCCTTCACCTCTGAACCCAGTATTATTTCAGGAGGGAATATATGCTATAAGTTGAAATAAGCTCTTCTCATTCCAAGTTGCTTTGGTTATGGTGGGTTTTTTTCAGCCTGCAAGACCTCTGGTATTTTGGATGCCAACATTTCCTCTGTGGTTCCAAGTACCTGTGTGGCCTTTGGGGTTCTGGGTACCTGCTTGGTCTCTGTGATTCCTAGTAGAGCATGACCTCCAGTACAGCAGAGGTTTTCTTCCCAGGTTGTGGGCTTGGATATGGAGCTCAGGGAGGAGATGCAGTTGTAGCTGGTGCAGCTGGGGGCTGTTGGTTCAGCACTAGGGGCTGTTAGCTGGTGGTGGGCAATATCTTATCTGGGGTCCCTAGGATTCTCTTGGCCTCTGGTAAAGCTGTTGGTGTTGTGGGCCTGAATATAAGGCCCAGTGGAGGGGATTCAGTTTGGGACTGTTGATCAGGCTTTAAGGAGGGTTAGTAGTCAGTGGGTGGTATTTTACCTTGGGTCTATAGATCTGGCCTGGCTTCAGGCAATGCAGAAGTCTTCTGAGAAAGTTGTGGGCCAGAATACAGAGTCCAGGGCTTAAAGAAGTGTTGGCAGGAGTGGATTATATTTCACCTGGGGTCCCAGTGACCAGTCAGTCTGGCCACCAGTTAAGCAGCCAGAGTTGTAGACAAAGTTCTATGAAATTTAAACAGCATTTTTACTACTGTGTCATGGATACATTGATAAATATCACATAGTATTGCTTGTTTTAATGGTGGCTGAAATTAAAATAGAATTGGAATGCATTGGTTGTGAAACGCTACTTTGAACAAGATTAATTAAATTAAAAATTAATTTAAATTTTTAATTTTTTAAATGGAATTAATTAAAATTAATTAATTAAAAATTAATCTTGGCAAGGATCTGATAGAGGAAGCCAACATTAGTGGCCTCCTCTGTGGATTACCAGAATTAGGACGTGAAACCAGAAAGATATCATGAGTTTAAAATGAAGATTCCTTTTGCTAATGCATCCGAAACTGTGTCCTCCAAAGACTCAGTTGGCCAGGGGTCATTTGCTTGGGTCTCAGGTACATCCCATGTTTTTGAGAACACTGTGAGAATATACATTCTTGTGTAGCTATTTTCACTCTCAATACATAGTCTGTCACTCTTCACAGCTGGCCCCGAGTATCTCAGTGATGTGAAAGGACGTAAATTCAATTTGAGAGCAGGCCTTTGTTCAATTCACAGAGGACCCATGTGAAGATGATTGAGTGTCGTATGTGCTGCACCATGTCTGATGCTAATGTGCGTACAATTTCTTTTTAGGTGAAAAGTAAAATAAAAGATTTATGGAGTTTTAAATGAAAGAGAAAACTTTCTCCTAGCTTCAGTTCTTCTTATACCACTTCCCAAAGAGAGAGTAAGCTGTGTGATTTCCTTCAGAATTTGATCAGAGCACAGTGACACTACATACTGAATCAGAGTTGAAACATGCAGATGACTTCCCAAGACGTTTTACCATTTTATCAAATTTTATTTTCACACCGTTTCAGCAGTGTTGGGTGGGAATTATTTTAACTCTAAGTTGCAGCACAAGATTTTCAATATCTCTTAGTTATTTCTTCCCTAATCATAGCTCCACAACTTCCCATGCTCTTCTGAAAGGAATTTCCACAATACCTTATGGTCTTGAACTAAACTGTTCCAATTGCTCAGCAACCTAACAAATAAATGGAGACTCTGAATGGATGCCCCTTGATAAAAATAGGTAGTGGGAGGGGGGTTAGAACCAGATACACAGGATTTCTAGGCCAGAGAAAAGGCAACCTTTCTTCCCCCTTCTAAAACAGGCTCAAATCTTAACACTACACAAAATGATTAACACTTTCAAAATACTGCACACTTGCTATAATGAAAGGTATGATCTCCCTAGGGAAGAAAAAAAACCAAACTTCTTAGGACTCATTAAGTCAGTGGCACTACAATAAATCATAAGCCTGTTAAAAGGAAATAGTTTAATATAGATAGACTAGGTCCAGCTGTTTCAATATCATATAGCATATGGAGCCTAGTAATTGGACTCAAATGATAGCTGTTAAATCGTTTCCAAGAGTGTTCAGCATTAGACTTCTATAGGAAAGGACAACATAATTCCTAAGTTGCTACTTAGAGTGAGTAACATGCTTTAAACTACAGGTGAGTATCTCCCAAATTAACATCTAATTGTTGGTTTCCATGGAATTCCTTTGAATTAGAACCTAAAACGTTTGTTCCAGGTCATTTCAGGGTATAGTTTATTTTTTTGATTTGTTTGACTTCAGATTAACACTTTTTTCATGGTTTTATCATTTATATTTGTTTGCTTGTTATTAAAAACAAACACACCAGGATTTTTCTACTTTAAAACAAACTTCACTTAAAAATACAGTCTTGTCACCCTGTGAAAATCTGTAGTTAGGACAAGATAGGGGCAAAACAATACAAAATGGTGTAGTTTTAATATGCTTATAATAAAGAAGAAAAGTTAGTTGCTAAAAATATTTGTGTCCTGTCATTGGGAATGTGAGATATGCATCAACTAAGCAGAAAGACCTGCAGGGTACTATCTCACAGGGTTATGTATCATGTCCAGTAGAACTTACCCACCATGAACAGACACATTCTCTGAATGAGGATTTACTAACACAACTGTTCATCAGGTGAATTGCTTGTTCTAATTTCCATTTTATCTTAAACCAGACATATAGGCCTCAATCTATACTTTTTGTTTGGGTGGTGTGGTATGAGTCACCTGAAAGCATTAGGTACATACTCATTTGGAAAGGACAACAAGAGAACAAACTACCCACACAGGAATGGGTCTTTGGCTGTAGTATCAGCTACCTACCTACAGAATATGAAATTAGTGTAAGCCTGCAAATGACTTATTGCTCCTATTTTTGTTTCTCCAGTTCATTGGAGAGTCCTTCCTTTTGCCTTTAATCTATGGGTTGACTCACTGTTCTTTGGTTTCTTAGTTTTCCTTTCACCTGCTTAACCAATTCCCTTGGCTAAATTCCCTTATTTTAAACCCTTAGGATAGTTTCTGTTTTTGTAGATGGATCCTGACTTGTACAATCTCAAATATCAACTTGATGTTTCCAGAGGGAGGTAGTAAAACAGATGAGGCATGCTCATTTCCCTCACATTATATATCAAATGTGACAGTGTAGATACCCTAATGCAGTCTATTGAAAATTAACCATGAATCCATTGCTCACCAAAGGAAACTGAAAGAAAAAGTACCAGGAAAATTGGTTGGAATCATAATGATTAGAGAGCACGAAACAGAAAGGAAATGAACCAGAGCTCCTGAGAATTGTCTCGGAAACAGGAATCCTCTATATCCAAACTGTGTGACAAGCATACAGCGCAACTTAGCTGTCAGTGTCAAGCAATATTAGGAAGAGGAAACAGAAGAAGAGAACATTTTTTAGGTTTTTGTCTGTTCTCATGTTGTGCTTTGTTTCTCTGAGAAAGGGACTCACTCTATGTTTCAGGATGTCTTCAAATCTGTGTCAATTCTCCTCTTTCAGCTTCCCAGACACTAGGATTACCTAAGAACCACCATACCCTGCTACAGTAGGATGCATTAAAGACCGTTTTAAGGCTTCCATTCAGAAGAAAAAGACATTTCAGAACTTTCTGTCCATATCTTAGGACAAGAGAACAATAATGTCTTGGCTTGGAGAATTCTTATCTTCTTGTTAGAGTAGTGAAGTTCTCCATTGTGCTTTTCTCCTTCAGCTCTGCTGACCAGGTTGATGCAATCCACCTTATTTCTCAAGCCTACTTAATTACCCCATTTAGATCACTTCAACGTCTTAATAATCCTACCATGCTTCAAAATTATCAACACATTTCCCCCCTCTTCTATGTCCTAATCTGGTAATAGTTATGTCATGCCTCCCAGTCAAAGCTTCTGAAATGTTCTCTGGCAATATAATTTCTTTCTTCTTCCCTCTGACTATATTCATATCCCAATGTAACCAAACTTCCTCTTTATCATTACACTAAAACCACTCTCAGTAAAATCACTTGCTTTTGGCCAAATCCAGTGGACACATTCAGCTTTCATTGTTCATGAATTCTTAACAGCTTTTGATTACTTTTTTAATTTTTAAATTTTTTTTTAATTTTGACATTATAGCATAATTATTTCATTTTCCAAACATCCCTTTCTTTCCTTAAATTCTTCCCACATACTTTTCTATTTCAACTTCATGGCCCATTTTTATTTAATTGCTGTTATGCAAACACACACACATATATTTTACACACACACACACACACACACACACACACACACCCCTAAATTTGGTTGTGAAACTCTACTTCTGTTCAGTACATATGACAGTACTTGTATGTACATATTTTCAGGGTTGACCATTTGGTACTGGATAGCCAGTTGTTATCTTCTGTCTTCCCTGTGGAAGACTATTTCTCTTGTGCTCAGATTTCTTTGGTTGCCTATAGTAATTTGTCTAAATTTGAGTCTTCATATGCCTTCCTTCTTCCATGTTAGCATGGCTATTATTGTCATCCTTGTTCAGATCATGTTTAGGTACATATGTTATAGAGACTTCATGGCCCAATTTTGGATCCTTTCTAGATGACACAATCTCACAGCAAAACTCTCTGATTCTCTGGCTCTTACAATATTTCTGTCTACGTTCTCTGCCACAATGACCTCTAAGCCTTAAGGACTGTTTTATAGATGTTTCAGTTATCACTGGTCTCCACAGTTCTACATTTTGAACAGTGTGGTTTTCTGTGATGCTCTTTGTCTGTTACAAAGAGACGTTCCCTCAATTATGGATGACATTGACACTTATCTGTGGATATAAAGACAAATAGTTTGAATTCAGTTACACATGTTGCTGATTTAGTCAAGTGCCAGTTGTAGGTCCATGACTTCACTAGCCTTAGATAGTTGGCTAGGTTTCTAGTACCAGGAGTGCATTCTCTCTCCTTGAGAGGGTTTTAGGTATGTTTAAAGAGTTGTTGGTTACTGCCAAGGTATTTATGCCACTACTGTATCCTTAAAGTTCTTTTTGATGTCTTAATTTGACTTTGTGTACATTCTGTTCTCATGGTTTTCTCATGTTCTGCAGACTTCCTTTCTACTTTCCAGGTTGCCACTCATGCAGCTAACTCAGCCATACTTCCTCCAGGCAGACTTTGAAGCTTCCCTTCCCTTTAGCTAGATGCTTTTTTTCTTGAGGAAATTTGGGCTTACTAGCAATTTGTAGGATCTCCTCCTCCTTCCTCCTTCTCCTCTTCTTAATTGCCATAAGTCTGACTCAATCTCTGATTTTGAGCTCAAGATTCAAGATCACAAACATATGGGAACTGAACCTTAAGCTTCTTTTCTTTTTTCTTAAGTTTCTTACCTGTTCAGAAATATGGGGAATAATTCTTTCTCACATAGTTACAAGCAAAGAAACACTTATGTCTGTCTAATAAGACATGTAGTACAGCATCTAAATCTGATAATCCTCCAGATCATACCCTTGCTATGTATTGAAGAATTGTTAGCATGTGAAGTCTACTATAACCCAAATGAGCAAGTCATCTACCTACCTTTATTATTGAGCTGCCACCTTTGCTTATTCCAGACAATTGTAGAAAGACATGAACATGGTTGCATCTGTATCTCATAATGTTCAAGAGCTGTACTCTCCTCCTCATTATCTGTTGTCTATAAATTCAATTGTCAACTTTTTGATCATGAAAAGTTTCTCAACTATATATGTCCACCTGACCCTTTCCCACTCCACTAGCCTTTGTACCTTGACTATGCTTAACTCAAATTATGTTTTAAACTAACCCAACAAAACCTTCTTGGGAGCCCTTTATGTGATGTGAGCCTCCTAAGTTTCCTGTATATATTCTTCAGTAGCTATATACTCCTGAGTATTTAATGTACCTATAACCTAAAGCCTGTCAATTTCATAAAAGCATTTTTTAAAAACCTTGTCTTATTCAAAACCATAATCTGTTACATTCCAGAGTTTCTGGTATAAAATATAATCTGAATAACTATTTGTAAAACAAGGTAATGAACTTTAGAGGTGTAAAAATATATATATCTTAGTGCTCTAATCTTAAGATCAGCATTTGGAAGGTCAGTAAACACAGAAAATCTGACAAAATCTGGGCAAAATGTGGTGGGACCCACATGACTTCTTTGGGGAACAATTCCTGAAAATAACATGAACAATTCCCCTTGTGTCAAAGACCTAGGAAACCAAGACCCAGTTGGAAAGAACCTGTGGACAGTTGGCTACATAATTCTGGGTATGAGCCTGGGAGTATATGTACTACCTACTCTCTTTGGTTTTTACTGTGCTAGCCACACTGCTGATCTGATGAGTCATCATGGGTCATGAAGTTTAATATTACACATACATAACTGTTCTGCAAAGAATGATTTTAAACATAAAAGCTTTAAAGAAATGCTATTAAAGAGATGGTCTGAAGAGTTTATGGGAACATTCAAGGAACAGGGAATAAAGCAGAATCATTGAGACCCACTGTTCCCTCATTTCTAATAACTGAGCCAGTATCTCAAGAAGTCAAGGGAGATAGACATAAGATCAAGAGATAAGAAATACCAACTACTAAGAGTTAGTCTCCAGGTTCTGTTGCCAAAGGAGAGAAGTAAAAACCTAGTGTGTACCCAGAGGGGATAGAACAGTATAAAATGTAGTGTGTATTTATCCAGCTCTGGCTGGTGAGTTGATTATGAGAACCCAGACCCTACCAGATGTAAATATTAACCACAAGAGACAAAACTGTTCCTCATTCTGCATGATGCTGTAACCTTATGCGCTGCCAATCAGATACATTGTTCTACCTGTAGGTGTGCCTAGTTAGAAAAGTTCCCTTATAGCTTGCAAAATTGCTTATGCTTCTGATGGTAGACATATAGATCAAAGTGGTAATGGCTACCCATGTGAGAGTTATGAAATGGAAGGGGAAAGAAGCAAGGAACAAAATGGTAATTATTGTAACCATTTCTAGGAACTTAGGAAGTAAAAGCTGGTTGTAAAACTATTCATGCAAACCATTGAAACTGTATAAATAAAGATGGATCAAGCGAGTTGGAGCCATTTGCTTGAGTCATCATCTCTTCTTGGCACCACCTCCACACATCTGACCCAGATCCTCAAGTCTGTCTGGAGCAAGGCTTCCAGCAAAAATACTTTCATTCATTGTACCTTAGACTAGTAAAATGAGCACAGACTTTTTTGTCCAATAAAGTAGATAGATGTGCCATGGTCATTCCCACAGAACACTTGAGCAATTTCTTGCTTGGTGGTTAATATTATATCTATATATTTCATTCCACATCATTTTGTAAGGATAAATATGCATATGTATACATAAATATACATATATGTATGATAAATATGATAAAAAAAGATCAAGAAAAGGGATATGGAGAAATAGCTTACTCATTAAAAATTACTATTCTTGTAGAAAAATCTGAATTCAATTGCCAGCACCTACCTTGTGCAGTTTACAATGCCTATAGTTTAATTTCTGGGCTGCACCTATAGTTTAATGTCAACTTGATATAAGATAAAGTAAACATTGGGGAAAGGGCCTCAATTGAGAAAATGCTCCCTTAAGATCCAGCTGTAGACAAGCCTATGGGTCATTTTATTGATTAGTTATTTATGGGGGAGGGACTTACTAGCCCATTATGGATGGTGCCATCCCTTGGCTGGTGGTCCTAAGTTCTGTAAGAAAACAAGATGAGCAGGCCATGAGGAACAAGCCAGTAAACTGCACCCCTCCTTGGCCTCTGCATCAATTCCTGCCTCCAGGTTCCCACTCTAAGTTCCTATCCTGACTTCCTTCAGTAATGAACAGTGATGTAGAAGTGTAAGCCAAAGTAAACACATTCTTCTTCAACTTGCTTTTTGGTCATGGTATTTCATATCAGCAATAGAAACCCTAATTAAGACACAGGTCATAAGAGGCCTTCTTCTGATTGCCAGAAATACCTATGCTATGTGTGCATACATAAACACAGGCACATACACACATAGATAAAAATAAAAATAAATAAAAAGACCAAGAAGAAAAATATCATGTGTAATATAAACACTATATGGGAATGCTAAACTAGATTAATTAAGAATGTGTGTGTGTGTGTGTGTGTGTGTGTGTGTGTGTGTGTGTGTGTACACAAAATAAAATGAAAGCCTAGAAAGTTTTAATAAAATTATGATGCAATTAAGACAACATTAAATAAGGGATTTTGAAAATGAATGTATAAACAGGTATCTTGTGGGTTCAGGAAAATAATTGCTCTACTGAGGGGTGGTTCCTGAATGCTTGCTCATGTTACTTGTTATGTCACATGTTTTTATCTTTTGTATTACCCAGACACATATTTTACCGACAATGGAGGCCTGTCAGCTCTCTCGGGCCCAGTCCTCTTATTCTGTGTCACTGTCAGTTACACTTGTTCGGATTATAGGGTTTTGATTCATGGCTGATTGGTTAAATGCTTTGGACCAGTAGACGTTTTACTAGACTACACTTCCATTTGGGAAAGTATATCTTTTCTATTAATTGATAATATTATGTTCTAGTTTTTGAGAAGATCATCTATTTATAAATTTTATATAAATTATGTCATCTGGGAAACATGACTAGTAATTTTAAAGCTTATAAATCAATCCATTTATTTGGATTTGCCTTTTTAACATATAGTAAAAAGCAACTCAAAGAATTGAGCAGCATTCAAAAACATTTCCAAATTTATCTTTATCATGGCAGATGTTGCTCTCTTAACAAATGTTGAATGCAGTGTTCTCCACAGCTACCTGATTTAGCAGGGAGCTTTTGTCTACCCCACAGAGATCTGAGCTGAAATCCTTCATTCAGTTTTTAATCTTAAAGCTTTTATTCTCTTTCAAGACTTTCCCATTTGCCAACTCATTGGATTTTGTTTATCACCTTTCTACAAAAGCCCATTTGTTCATTGACAGCTGCATTCTAAGTGAAAGCCAAAGTAGGGCAAATAAATGAGTATTTGAAGTGGCCTCAAGGGTTGTTGTTAGCATGACAAGTCTATCACATCAACCATATGTAAAACATCTATCTTCCAGTTAAATGTGGCTGTTTTTGCTATGTCAGAGATTATCATTTATTATTCTAGCCTTTGTTAGTCATGATTAACCGGAAGTATTTGATCAAGGAAGGCCTTTTCATCTCTGAACTCATATATCAAATGATCTGCTATGGATTTGATATATTAAAGGTTTATAGCATTGCTATTTATTTATGTCATTTTTCTCATTTCATTTGGTGTAAAATAAATGAAACAGAGTTGAGCAAAAATCAAGACACCATTGCAATTTTTTTTGCATATACAGAGAGTGCTTTGATGCTCACAGGTTGGCCAGACTATATGGTGTGCGCCAATCTTGTTATAGCAAATGTTGCACAGTGAAGTTTAGAGAGTTTACTCCATCCTTTTCTATCTCCATTGTAAGTATCATCTGTCATAAAAACCGGAATTGAGTTTATACTGTTTAAAACATGTGAAAAAATTAAGGCAAGTTTAGTCATATTGGGGAAAAGATTTTGTTCCCAAGTTCATTCCATTGTCTATATGTAATAATTCAGTAGTATTTCTGCTATGGTTCTTCTTAACAAGAATGTCAACATAGCTCTCAATCATCTCAAACATAATTCTTCATAGTCTATTGTATCTGACACTACTCCACCATAATGTTCTCTATGAATGCGTGAATATTTACACATTTGCTCAGGCAAACGTTATTTTAAACAAAGACTTGTTATAGACAGAAGAGCTGACTCAGTGACAAAGAGCACTGTCTGGCCTTCCAGAGGACCTGGGTTTGATTCTCAGCACCTACATAGAACCTTACAACCATCTGCAACTTGAGATCTAGGGGACCTGATGCACCTGATGCATTCTTTTGGCTTCTATGGACATGAAGCACACACATGGTTCTTGGACATATACACAAAGCACAAACACACACATAAACAGACAACACAAGTACCTTCACTACCATTTAACAGTTCTTTCCAGTTCTCCTCATGATGATTAGTGCAGCTCTGCTTCATCTCTCAGCTAGAGTGTTGTCATTATGTCTTACATCTTTTCCTTCTTCACTTCTTGTGTAGTGAAATATTCAAGGATCGTTCAAAATGGCACCTTTTAAAATACAACTTCTCCCAATAGAATGTAAACTCCCAGTGTATGAGCATTAGATGTTTTAAAAGCATGAAGGCTTATAACTGTTCTCATCTGACACAAAGAGATTCTTCAATATTTGGTTAATGAATGATTGCTTAAGTCTATAACCTAGTAATCAGTTAGTAGAAAAATGAATAGTATGGTCTATAACTCAACATGAAATTTAGATGAGAAATAATTTTTTCTTTGGCCCTAGTCAATTAAAATGCTCTCATTTTTTCATTTACTACTTTTTATCAACTTAGTACATTCATCCCAAATGTGTAAACTTGGAAAATAAATTTTTCAATATAGAAATTGATTTTTCAGCTAATTTTCATACTGTACTTACATCCTTCCCACTCCTCCATCTTTCTTTTCCAACACACACACACACACACACACACACACACACACACACACACACACACATATGTGTGTTGAGCACTTGCTTGGGATTGGATAAGCTATTGGGGAGCTAATTCCTGGAGCAGATTGATTCTCCTCCTCACAACAGCCATTAATTGCCTATAGATCTTTATTTAGGGATGTGGTATTGTGACATTTACCCATCTGTGATACATGTCAAGTGGTGTTGTCATCATGCAGGTCTTATTTAGGTGACCATATTGTTGAGAGTACATGAGTAACACTTTCTTTTCGTATAGATCTAATACTATTTCTAGCAGATGTGCATACATATATGTTATATATATATATACCTATACAGACACATATATTAACATCTTAAATTAGATTTATGCATACTTGACTTTTATCATATTTATCAATTCTTATAAAAACTATATGAGAAATGCTGCATTATTTTCATATTATAAAATGGTCATAGATATGTTCAATGATCACACAGCAAATTGATAAACACAGAACAAGAATGTCCCCTATCACTATAAAACCCATCAAGTTGATCAATTTATGACTCCTCTGTATCCAAGTAGTCAGGTGATTAATCAGCCAACACATTGAAGAGGCACAATTAAAGACCCACTGGCACATTATCTTTCCTTATCTTCTTTAAAATATTTTTTTTGCTGTTTGAAAGTTTCATACATGTATAAAATGATCTTTTAATTACATCTACCATTTATGTCATAAACATGATTCTTCAATCCTTAAGCAACATCAAGTAAGTATATTCCTACATCTTAAATTTACTTATCTTAGTTACTGAAGATGAAAACAGTGTATCTACTAATATATGTCCTTTCTGATCCTCCAATTGTTTGATGATACAATTAAAATGAAAAGGCATCTAGAAAAAAATTCAACTTTTATCCAGTAAGCATCCCTTTAACCTACTATGGGTTAGTCTATGGAGTTACAGTGGCAAATTAGGCATGGGTTTTTAATGAATTCAGTGCCTAGTAAAAGTAGCAATCACACTAATTCCAGTAAGGTCAGTACAATTAGAAATATACTGGAGACCATGTCACAGAGAAGTCTGAAAATCATGTTGACAGGAAAGCTTGGATTCTATTCTAGAAGACAGGAGTGTCTAAATTACAGGTCTATAAAGAGTTCCCAAAGTGTCGGCTGATCTGTTTAAAGCTAGGAAGACAGGACTGCAATTAGTATTGGTCTGTATTTTAATAGCATCATATTTACATTTTTAAAAATATATTTATGTGTGTGAGTGTTTGACTTTGATGTATGTATATGAACATCATGCATGTCTGGAATCCCAGAAGTTCAGGATTGGTCACTGTATCCTCTGGGACTGGAGTTAGAGATGGTTGTGAAAGTGCAAACAGAAGCCAGGCCCTCTGTAAAAAATGACAAATGCATTTAGCCAACAAGCCACCTGTCCAGGTTATGCTATTACCATTTAAGCTATTTCTGATAGTTATTTTGTTATATTCAGACATTTATTACTTAACAATAAGATACATTTTGAGAAATACATGAGATATTTTATCATTGTAAGATCACAAAAAACACTTACAAAAAACATACATCATCTAGGTATTGAAGTTTCAAGTGAGAATGGATATGATCTAAACAAATTATCTCCTTGTATGAAATTATCAAAAAATAAGTACATTTTTAGAAAGGGAATTTTCATAGATTCCCTAGAAATACCAATATTTAAGAGTCAGAGTAACACCTCAAAATTTAGTATAAATTTATTTTTACAGATACTATTTAATATTTCTAGTTTAAATTTAAACACTACAACTATGGCTTATTTCTTCCAGTCTGTAAGTAACATGATGGGAAAGCCAGTCCTTATTCTCCAAATTCATCAGGAAATTAGATGATATACTATTGAAGAATCTCAATTTTAGTGTTATTCAAATAAATAGGTAATGTACACCTTTTATGGTTCATCTTGAATGCCAACTGGATTGTATTAGGACTATGCATTAGTATTAGAATTATATACTTTTTACTATGATACCCTTACACAGGGTGACTATTGGAGTTTACTATGCTGACATTTGTACCATCAAAACAGATTATTTAAAGTTTATGGAAACATGGAATGGTCTAGTTGGAAGAAGCAAGTAACAGGGAACATACTTTTGGTATGTTCCTGGATGACATGTGGTAAACAGCTTTGCTCTGCCATCCTTTTCCTCCATGTTTCCACTTTGCCACTGGCTTAAAAAGAAGAAAGCTAACAGTAGTCTGAATCCTCTGTAACCCCTGAGCCAACACACATTGTTCCACCTTTGATTTATTGCTCTCAGCCTATCTGCAACAGTGACAAAAAAATCTCATACACCTTTATATATTAACCCCGAGATGCTCTCATTTCTAAATCTGAGGTACAGTCTGTAACATTTCTAGATATGGTCTAGATGTTTCCATGATATCTGGCCTCCCTGGCTCTTACTCTCAAGAGTTTTTATAGTCTGAGGTAACAGATTACAGAAGAGTGAAGTTTTGATTTTTATTTGTGAAAAAAGAAACGAGTTTTTGTTGTTGTTGTTGTTGTTTGTTTGTTTGTTTTAAGATGGTACAAAAAGAATAAATCTGAAAACAGATTAATTTTGGAGTCAGTTTTTGGAGCATGCATGTAAAGAAATTGAGGACCTGGAAGCTTATGGTCTTGAATATAGTCAGGTACATAGAATGTGGTCTGTTTTTGCTCCTGGCTTTGCATTACAGAACACTCAACTGTAGTTACCAAGAGAAACACAGGAATCGGCAGCTAAAATTGTCTGCCTTTTCGTCTGTCTGTTTTCTCCTCCTCTGCTATTGACCAGTCATCTTAAATGAAGTCAATCAAGAAGGAAGTGATGATGCACTATTCAGTCAGCCATTACAGTTATGGAGCCATGTTTTCCCCAAACTCATGAACTACGGTCCTATAGCTCAGTGTGACCTAGGCAAAGTTAGGCACTGTTGGACGCTGATAAAGTTAAGAGTGATAAAAATGCAACTTTTACCCTAATGGATTTTTGGAAGTACAGGAGTTGAAGGCACCAGAATTTTCTATTTTTCTTCCAGATGAGGACGCATAAAGATGTGCAAGTGAGAGAGAATAAATTTCTCATGTTAAAGCCACCCATTCTGTGGTATTTTGTTCTGGTAGTATAAGGAGACTAATGCTGTGTACTGTGTGCAAAGCTGTTTCATGCTTATTATTTGAGATGACTCCTTAGGCATTTAACGTCCATCTCCACTTTCTCTTGGGGTCTTTCCCTGGCCACGTCGAGACATGGCACCATGACTTCCTTTCCTTGTGTAACGAGCCAGGCAACTCTCTACAAAGTCTGGCTTGGCTGAAGAGAGGTTGCATCAGAGCAACGTCAATCTAACGACTGATATATTGCTGAGGGATCTCTGCCCTAATTCAAATCCATTATCAATGGACATTCCAGAAGCTTCCGAATCCCCCAATTTGTTAGCTGTGGTCTCTGTTGAGAATTCATTGCATAAGATATTTCCCACTCTTTCCTCCTGGCCATCCCAGTTGCCAGCCCCAGAGACTACCCCAGCAAAGACCCTGTAGTCTAGTCTCCACGTCAATTTGAAACTTCTGTTATATGAAATTCTACAAAATGGCACCGTAGGTTTTGCTTGTGTTTGTGTGGAAAGGGTCCCAAACTGAGGAAATATTGTATTCTACTCTAAGTTTCCCATCTTCTTATCATGTCTCCTACATTTTCATGAGATTCTGAAGGCCACAAATGCATTACTGATATGACTGTCCACACAATTTAAGACCATATGAAATAATCATAGTTTTGACAAATGTTTTCTGAATAAACTATAGTTATTTCATCATCTCTCCATAGGTTAGATTAACTCTAAATTGAAAATGATTATAAAAATTTACACTGTCAATCTAGGACTTTAAATTGTATAAAGTTTGATTGTGCTCCTTGAGTGACAGTTTATACTTATCTTTAATAAAACATTTTTATGAAAGTGCAGAGCATTGCTTCACATAGAATCATGTGCATGTGAACTTTATTCATTCATACAGTATCCACACTATCAGTCAGTGTTTTCAAACTCTAAGCATATGCATCATTCACTGCACTTCAGCTATTTCATAAAAAAAATTAAAAGTGCACAAACTAAATGGGGCATTAGTGATATTTTAATTCATGTAAAGAGCAAAAGTTTGAATCTTAGGATAAAAGTGTCTTCCACTTCAAACATTTAACAATTTCTGGGGGGTTATTAAAAAATTTCATATTTTTTAATCTAGTTTTTACATAAGATAACACACTTGATACCTACTGTCATTTGTGAAATGAATAGACTTTTAAGACTCAGTTTTTTAATGATTAAGTCAGGTGGCATTTAAGTATGGTCAGATTTAAAGTAGCACAAAATTCATAATGTGAGAAGTTATTTGTGGCATGCATTTATTACAATGATATAAATCAGCAATAATACATTAGCATATAAAACATCTATACATTAGTATTTAATTTTTCCCAACACTGAAAGGTTTGCAGAAGAATTACATTATTAGCTCACTGAAGAATTCTGTTTTTCTTGGAGGTTTGTTCTTCTCTCTCTCTCTCTCTCTCTCTCTCTCTCTCTCTCTCCTCTCTCTCAACTTTCATTGATTCTTTTCTTGATTTCACATCATGCATTCCAACCCCACTTATCTCCTGGCCCGCTTTCATTTACCTCTGCCCTTACAATATCTCCCCCAAATCAAAACCAAATTTACATAAAAAACAACAAGCCAAACAAAGAAACAAAATAACAAAAAAATAAAAGGAGAAGAATCTTGTCATGGAAGGTACAGTGTGGCCCATTGAGTCCCACAGTTCACCCTTTAGGCACTTCATCTTTACTTGCAATTGTTCATTGCCACAAGTATTTGGTCTGGCCTGAGGACTCTGGTTTCTGCTATGTCACCAATACTGGGCTCTCATTGAGGCTCCTCCTGGATATCTTGGTGTCCTATGTCATGGAGATCCTACAACTTTGGATCTGTAGGTTCCCTTTCATGTGTTCCAACAGTTCATAGATTCATGGATGTTGGGGTGGGCCAACTCATAGGCCTGGTTCTGGGCCTGGATGGTAGCTGGGTTGGACAGACTGCCAGCTTTCCTTCATCTTCACAACCAAGGCAAGCTCTCCAGCACTGCCTCAAGCTAGATCACCCAATGCAACCTACAGCAAGGAGTAGGGCCAGTTCTCTTACTCTCAGGTCCTCAAATTCGGGTCACCCACAATCACATCAACAGGGCTAGCTCTACTGTTTGTCCAGGCAAGGTGAAAGGACCTCTCTCCTAATTGCTGTAGGAGGGCGTATGAAGGGACAAATGCACATGGGCGACTTGCCAAGAGTGTTTAGAATTCTCATTAATAGTGTGATTGTGCTAAGTGGTAACCAAATGGTCTTGATAGTCTGTGCATGATATTCTATGCTTGATTGATAAAATTAGATTAAATACTGCCCAATTCAGTTTTGTTCCTAAAATTTCATTCAGTATTTCTAGTGAATCATTTCAGTCTTATGCTTGATGAAATAACAAAGCAAAGAATCTAAGTAAAACATGTAATATTTAATGATGTCTTCATTTCTAGTAGGGTATCATTAATATTTCCCAAATCAAATTTGAACTCATGGTACATCATTGGCTAGATGCCCCGGCCATGGGGTGTCAACGGGGCCACCCACCTGTGGGAGCGAATGACAGGACAGGACGACAAGAAGAGACGGACTGCAAGACAGTATTCTGATCAAGCCGCCAATCTTTATTTTTCTCTACATGTCTTATATAGCATAAGAGGGGAAGGGGCAGGAAGGCGGGAAGTGGAAGGGACATGGAAGGCATGCAGTACTGGGAGATGCGCAGGTCTTACAACTGCAGGAAGTCTGCTAAGGTGACTGGTCAGGGGCCATTTGTTCTGTTGCTAGGCTACCTGACCATGGAATGCTCTTTACATTCGGTTGCCATGGCACCTGACTGTGGAATGTTCTTATCTTTGGGAGCCTCAAGTTAGCAAACAGGTGTTACTGCCCTGGGGGAGGGGAGAAGGCCGTGGGTTTATGACTTATTTTCTGGCTTAGCTAGTACTTTCCATGGTTCATGTTTGATTCCTGAAATCTTGGTCCCTAACAGCTATCAGGTTCTCAATTATTTATTTATTTATTTAATGTGCTAAGCCATGTTAACCTCAAATTCCTAGATTCAAGGGACTTCCCCTCTTTGCTATCAAATACTTAGGACCATAGGCATGGACCACTGTATCTGGCTTTCATTTTAACTCTTACTTTTTCTAATTTCCTGTTTTTGCACTTTAAAATTACACACACACACACACACACACACACACACACACACACACTTATATTTATGCACCATTTGTTCATTTAGTGTCTCCTTTATATTTTCCTGTGTCATGGAGACTACATTCCACTTTGGTGAATGTAATTAATTATGCAAATTCTATTTTACTCAAGAAGGATGATTAATTTCTAAAATGCACAGCAAAAACAGGGCTACAGTCAATGTAGTGTTAAATTTCAAATAAAAAATCAGTAGGGCTAAGAACTGAACAGTGTATGAAGCAGTGATGTGGTTGCCTAGGAAGGAACAGTAGGCCAAGAGTGAAGCAGGGACAGAGCTCTGTGGATGTCTAGGAAGAAATAGTAGGCTTAGAGCAAAGTTATAAAGGTATAAAGGCTGGAGCTGCAATAAACACTAAAAGAAATGTTAAATATATGGTATAGTTGACAGACTGAGTGAAGAAGGAGATCAAAAATCAAAGCTAGAGTTGTCAGTAGAGGAGAAGGTACTGCATGGCCATGCAGGGTTTGAAATAGCTTTAGATTTTACTCTATATGTGAAACAACCCCCAACTATCAGATTTTGGAAAATTAAATAGTTTTATTTATGTTTTAAATAGCTCAGCTTCTTTGATAAGATCAGCCTAATTGGGGCTGTCAAAATAGCTCAGTGCTAGAATGTCAGTTCAACTTGTGTGAGGCTGGGGGATTCTTGTTAGCACTGAACAAGAAAAACAATAGTCCCACTGCTCAGGGTTGAAAGTGGCAAATGGAGAAGCATAGAGACCCACTGGAAAGATTGGAGTGGAAGAGCATGCAAGGTAGCTGTGCATCTCAACAGGAATGATAGAGTTTACACCAAAACAGACGGGAATACTCTGGTGAGATCAGTGTTGAATTTGCAAGATTGGAACATTCTAAAACTAGAATGTTTAAAGACAAATACTAAATAGGCAGATAGCATTCCAGACTGTCACGCTCAAGCATGATCTACAGTGTTGTGTGTGCGTGTGTGTGTGTGTGTGTGACATATTTTTGACATATGTTATTCAATTCCACACATGGGAAACTAGTGACAAAAACTGAGATGCAACACTGGGGGAGTCTGACATTAACAGGTTAGTGAAAAGGAGAGAAGTGAGTACGTGAAGCTGAAAACACATAATGAAGGGAGGTGAGAGGAAAACCAAGTGAACGTGTTTCCTTTGAAGCTAAATAAAGAGTATCAGAGGAAGGAGTGATCAGATGTGTGAGATTTTACAAGTCAGTCATTTGAGCACAGTTCTGAAACTTTCTGTTTAAGTTAGCAACAGGCAACCTTTGATGATTTGATGAGTGTAGCATGGAAAGTGTGGTGTGATCAAAGCCAGGTTGGGATGAGCTCAGGTGAGAATGATGAGCAGAAAAGAGGGGGATTACAAATTGGGATGTTTTTCCAAAGAGAGGGGGGGGGGAGAGAGAGAACAAGAATTGGGGGAAATAGGATAAAGGAAAGATTTTTTTTAGGAATTATGTTTTTATATTATGAGAATTGTCTATATGGAGTGGAAAATAACGAACCAGACAGTAGAGGAGAAGACATGACTTCTGTGATAATGTAAGCCCATTCAGGGTATAGTGTAGCTATTGAAAAATAGAAGTAATAAGAAAAGGCACCACTGTACAACCTTTTCATGAAGATGATGTAAATATTAAGCAGCACTCATATCAAAGGTGATGAAAGATGATTCATTATGGAACCAAATATGAGTGAGCATGGCCCAGAAACACAGATTTGGGTCACCCCAAATTCTTTATTCTAACATGGAATCACTTTTATGAATCTTATACATAGTAATATAAAAAGCCATAAATTAAGGTACTTTTAAATGACAGAAATGGGTTGCAACAAAGTGGGGGAAATATCTGCTTTAGATCCCAAATGTTATCTGATTACATTCTTAGCTTTTAGGTTAGGAAAAGTGAGGCTTCTGTTAAGTTAATACATTTCAAAGCTTTCATGAAATAGTCACATATTAGGTAATACATAAAGTGGACAAGAAATGGTCATTAAAGAGGCTCAAAACAGACCTAGACAAACTGTTATTGGGCTATGGACTTGCAACAATACAACCTCTCTACAACCATTGAGGTTCTCATCAGTTATTCACCATAGCAGACAGTTCAGGGGAAGATGTGGCTCACTTCCATAAGCCTTCATTTGCAATAACAATATATGACAGACCATGTAGCTTAAGAGGAATTTTTTCTTGCAACTTAATTAGCTAGAAGTCTGAGATAAAGAGGTAGGCTGTCTTGAATTTCTGCAAGGCCTCTCTACTTGGTATACAGGAGCTGTTCTTCACTATGTCTTTCACAAGGTCTTCCCTTTGGGCAGTCACATGTCTATCAATCCTCCTTGTAAGGACATCAGTCCTATTGGATCAGGGTCAACCCATGTGACTTAACTGTGTCCCAATAGAATAATATTCTTAAGCCAGGGATTTGATTTCAGCATACAAGTTGCTATAGAAAATTAAATTCAACCAGCAGCAGAGTATATCACCTATGATTTACTTCATAGATTTTTTTTTTTTAGGGTCCTTAATTCCTTCAAACTAGAACAACAAGATGTTTATGTAGGAAGTGTTCGTAAATCAAAGATGTTGGTGAGAAGTCATTAACATGGTCCTTTTAATTCCTCAATATAGACAACTTTTAGAAAACCAGAAGCATCATCTCATTGTCCATGATTGCTGTAAAAGGAATGAACATGAACTGTGGAACATCCTCTAAGATATGCATCTAATGATGAAAGATCAAAAGTGTGTCACATACAACCTTCCATCTGCAAATGGTCTTTGATAACTCGACAGAAACCCCCATTCAGCAACAAAAAATTATTTAAAAAGTGGAAAATAATCTGAGCAAAAACTTATCTGAGAGGTTGCACATTGTGGGGGAAAGTGGGTATCACAGAATAGGTTTAGTTAAGTAATTAACCAAATAAACAAGTGAACAACAAGGACAAGAAAGTCCAAAGGGAATGACTAAGGTATCTGTCCCTCAGGATGGACACATTTAAGTAACTAAATATATAGATTATTCAATATGATATATGCACTGGGCTCTAGAGGTGGCCCAGCAGTTAAGAGTACACCCTGTTCTTGTAGAAAACTGGGTTTGGTTCTCAGGACCCAATTTGGATGGCTTACAACTGTCTGTGTCTACAGTTGTAAGTCATTATCTGCCTTCTTCATGTACCTGCATTCATGTTCACACACACACACATTTTAATTTGTAAAAATTCATGTATATGTATACAAAACTTTCCACAAGTTTGTATACTAATGAATAATAATGGACAAAGGAAAAATTAACCAGAAAAGGGGATTGTTGAGAAATCTTGCTAATCAGTAGCCATGGACACTGGTACTCTTCCTTGCTATCAGACAAAAATTGAGAGCTATAGAGAGATATATCATATAAATCAGATTATTGAATGCTCCATTTCCTGAGACTCATGTGCTTAATATTTGACTTAATTTCCTGTTATTATAATTCTCACTTTATCTTATGATGTAGCTGCATTTAGTTTATTTACTTTAGGCTCTGAATTTTCCACAAATCCATGAACATTTGTCTTAATTCTGTTCTGTTTGTAATTTGCTGTGGCTGTTAAGCCTATACTTTGATCTTTTCATTTGTATTTTCTTCCTGATTTATTTTTGATAGCTATTACAGACATAAAGAACTTCATTCTGCCTTGTATAATGGTACACTCACTCCTTTAATCCTAGTACTTGGGAGGCAGAGGCAGGTGGATCTTTGAGTTCAAGGCAAGCCTGGTATACAGAGTGAGTTCTAGGACAGCAAAGACTACACACAGATTCCCTGTTACCAAAAACCAACAAACAAAACCAATTAACCAGCTAACCAATCAATCAATCAAACAAACAAACAAATAAATAAAAACTTCATTGTACCTTGCATTAAATGTGTTTTTAAGGTGAAAAATTAAAATTACCTCACAGATTAACTACTAAGGCTATAGGACAAGAACAAAGCTAAGCCTATGGATATAGCCACATAGCAATCAGAAGTAGACTCTGGAGCCATTGGAGAAGGTGTCTACACAGAATCTTGAGCAGTAGAATCCAAAGCTGCCATTATATAGAATATCCTGGAAATTAGTTAAATCAGGAATCTGGACTGTTCTGCCATGACATAAGATATCTTTCACCTTGCTGATGACACAGGTGTGAAACGAGGTTTTTCACAAGAAAAAATTATATTGAGGAAATCGAGAGTAAATATTATACATTAGCATCAGGAGTTCTAGAATTGAATTGTTTTTTATTGTCTGTTTTTTACATGTTAGAAAGCTATAACATAGATATTGTATGCTGAGCTATTATCTACCTGGACTTTTATTTGGACCTTTACTGCAGTTTGAAATACAGTAAGATGATTAAATGCACTAACACTAACAAAAATGTGATAGTGCTCTGGACTTTATCTACAGACTCCACCAGGGATTAGATGCATTAATTCATAGTATCATTCTAAGGAAGTTTCAAATAGAAAAATCTTCTCTGAAGATTTCTGCTTCTGCCAGAGAAGTGAAACTTTTGACTTTTCCAATTAAAAAGTGAGTGTGTTTTACTAGGATCAGTATCATTGTTTATTTATTTTGACTTCTAAACCACTCTAACTTATTACCGCATGATTCTAAACTTATACAGAAAAGTATATCAAAATAAAGCGAGAAATCATCTGCTCTTTACAGGTGCAAGGCTAGAAAATTCATCCTTGATTTCAAACACAACCTTTTCTTTTTCTTTTGTACAGCTTGTCCAACAAATACCCCTAACAGAGTGGCTGGATAAATGATTTTTTTCCCTGCACAAGTTATAGCTGCTCATGTTGTTTGTTATAAGGAAACGGCTAGTTCAAGGAGACATTGCAGGGCTCCCAGTCAGGAGCCCAGTCCTTTATATAACAAGGAATCAAGTGGCAAATGAACAAAAAAGTGAAGCAAAATATATTGTGGGTGTGTGTAGACGCCAGCTTCCCAACTGAAAAAACCAAACAAATATATAACAGTCTTGCTGTCTCTCTCATTGACTCGCTCCCATCTAAGGAAGAAGCAAAAGTATAAGAAGGGTGGGACTGTCTTACTAAAGAGTTTCCTAGGGTGTTTGATAGGATTCTTCTAAGCTTTGGAAAGAGAATAGTCCTTGATAGTGACCCAGAACCACCTTCATCCTAATGATCATCATCACTATCCTTGCAAGTCACTGCTGACTTGCAGACAATCTAAAGTGCTTAGATCACTTCTGTGGTATTTAAGTTCCAGATGATTATAACAGTGAAGTCTGAAGAAGGTGCAGAAATAATGTTGACAAAAGATATATTATTGGTAAGAATAGTTTCAGGACATGTATGCAGAAGTGAGTGATCCTACAGAGACAATCAAAGGAGGTTTTATGAAGGTAGATCAAACGTGAGTGTCGGCAGAGTAGATGTGCAGGCTGAGAGTGTCATTCTACTATAGGTCTGAGAGGTAGGAATATCAAATTTGCTTAAAAGTGTCTGTGAAGAGGAGTAATTCCTAACTATCCATGTGCTGTGGATATTGCTTTGTGTAAATAAAGTTCTGATTGGCCAGTGGCCAGGCAGGAAGTATAGGCGGGACAAGAGAGAAGAGAATTCTGGGAAGTAGAAGGTTTGAGGGAGACACCGCCTACTGCTGCCATGAAAAGCAACATGTAAAGACACTGGTAAGCCACAAGCCATGTGGCAAAGTATAGACTAACAGAAATGGGTTAATTTAAGATAGAAAAGGTAGATAACAAGCAGCCTGCCACAGCCACACAGTTTGTAAGCAATATAAGTTTTTGTGTGCTTTCTTGGTTGGGTCTGAGCGACTGTGGGACTGGCGGGTAAGAGAGATTTGTCCTGACTGGGCCAGGCAGGAAAACTCTAACTACAATTGGCGCCCAACATGGGGCAAGAATTTCCACCTAAAACCTGAAAAAAAAGATTCTAAAACGGAGCTAAAAACAGCTTCCTAGTTGTCTCTCTCAAGTTAGTTGCAGCCTGCCAGTTTGAGCTACTATGGCAGGTTCCTGGCATGTGTGTCTGACCTGCAGTGTGGTGGGAATGAGGAGTCTACAAGTAGCACTTTACTCTGCTGCATGGTAGATTTAGCCTTTGCTAGTTAAAAAAAAAAAAAAAAAAAGGGTTTCTGGGCTATGCACTGCTTTGATAGAACTGCTTCTGATAGCTAATGGTACACATGGCTCCAGACCCAGAGCTGGCGGTAAACTGTACCACTGCCATGTTGGGAAGCTGAGGTGGGTGGAGCCAGCAGCCACAGAGGCGTTTCAATCTTACAAAGATGGATTTTACACAGAGAATCTGGTTTGTCTTGTCTTTGGGACTTTTAACTGCAGAGAAAGATTTGATCATAAAAGCTGTTGAGTTAAACAAATATGTAAATTTTAAAGGTACCTTGACTTCAAAATTTGGATATAAGGATATGTTGCTTTGGAAAAGAGTCTCTGCTTTTGTTTCCACAGAAAGCCAGAGGCTGTGGATTTGTTCCAGATTAAGATATATCAGGTTTGATCAGCCAAGACCACCTGAAAGGTCTCCAATGACACCATGGCCCAGATGATCCAACATCCAGAATGGTTTCATGGCAACTGGCTCAGAGGTTCACCCTCATGGACTACTCCATAATCCTAAAATTTTCTTTGTGTCCCCATAAGATACAGCGCCCCCCTCCAGCAGGAAGTAGTAAAAAAACTATACCCACATTCCCAAAATTATCAAGCTGGCTTTGGAGATGGAATTGGCTCACTCCTTCTCTAAACCCAGACATATTGCTAAAAGAAAAGGTTAAGAGATTCTTGTGTCCCAAAACAGAAGAGCCCTTTGGTGTGGGACAGAGAAAAACCAATATTTTTATTTAAATCGGGGTGATTATAAATGTGATCTCTTTCTAAAGAAGAAAAGGGGATACGATATAGATATAATAGGATAAAAGGGTAGATTAAGGAACTTACTTCTAAAGAGCAACAACTTGTTTAAAATGTTTTACATTGGTATAGACTTTAGTCTATTGATACAAACTTAAAGTTAATTTTGTTATACTGTATGCATATTTCTTCTCATGTTTAAGGTATTATGTTTGTATAGCTCATTTAAAATTGTAATGGATAATTAAAAATAGATTGATAATTAGTCATCTATGATAATCAGACTCGTAGCCATGTTACTTAAGTCTTCTACATATACATAGAGATATTTCAGATAGATAGGTAATCTTCAAATACTTCAAAGACCTACAGAATATGGCATTTAAAATACTTTTAAAATTTAGACTTTCTGGACAGTGAGACATGTCTGCTCCTGGCAGCACCAATTTACTTCAGAGAGGAGGATGGGCATTGAAGACACTTCATATCTTATCTTAACCTCGGCAAAAATAGCCATTTGGGCAATAAACTGTTCTTGCCTGGACTGCTTGGTCAACTGGACGTGCAGGACCCATAGAAAGGTGACCACTGAACTTTGCTTGACAAAATGGTCCTTCACATTCCTGCTTCGCAGAGGAAACTGCCAGACATTCTACAGGACACTGAGAGAAGTGACCGGGAGACTCTAGCCCTGTGGGCTGAAGACAGATGCCCCAACTTTACAAAGGAACATTAGGTGACTGTCCAGGCTGCCAGCTGTCTCTGTCTACCCTGCAAGACTCCAAAAAAATGCTCTCATCCTTCTCCCGGTTCTCAGGTAATATTATATCCTTCTGAGGTATTTGATGTGGTTAAAGACTAGATAGTTATAATTTCCTCAGTTATGATACAAGATAAGTTAGATATAAAACCTTAGACTCACAAATATGATAGATAGGATATCTTCTTTAATATTATAACTGTAATTCTTGCTTGATAATTGTTTTGATATATGTAATTTTACTATGTAAAAGTTAAAACCTTCCTTTAAAAAAAAAAAAGAAAAGGGGAAGTGCTGTGGATATCACTCTGTGTAAATAAAGTTCTGATTGGCCAGTGGCCAGGCAGGAAGTATAGGCGGGACAAGAGAGAAAAGAATTCTGGGAAGTAGAAGGCTGGAGAGAGACACCGCCAGCCACTGCCATGGAAAGCAACATGTAAAGACACTGGTAAGCCACAAGCCATGTGGCAAAGTATAGACTAACAGAAATGGGTTAATTTAAGATAGAAAAGGTAGATAACAAGCAGCCTGCCACAGCCACACAGTTTGTAAGCAATATAAGTTTTTGTGTGCTTTCTTGGTTGGGTCTGAGCGACTGTGGGACTGGCGGGTAAGAGAGATTTGTCCTGACTGGGCCAGGCAGGAAAACTCTAACTACATCCATGTACAACTGTGGATAGCCGATCTTAAAATAGCTTCTTCATATAGTCTTTTCTCTATTGTATTCTTCAAATACATTTCATCAATCTATTAAAGTTTGAAGACAGATTTTTTTTAAGATGAATAAGTTATTATGATTTGATTTTCTCTAAGCAAGCTCTACCATCTTGGCCTTAGGTTGTGTGCTTATTTCTTTTGATTTTTAGTTGTATACTAAATAATATCCCTTGTTCTAGGCAGTCATGAAGATAAACCTGAGTTTCTTTACCTGATGGAAAACAATTGCTCCCACATGGAGTCAGGTTAACAAGCTGCATAAATCCGCAAAGATCAGTCCTTATTTTCTTTCACGTTCACCCCACAAGAACTTTGCATTTTCATCTTTATGAAGAGCAGCTCTGATTCATTATGTTAATTAATCATATATTTCTGCATTTTATTAGAAAAGTCTATAGATTTATAGACAACCTTGCAGTTAGCAGAGATGGAATTTCTAATTGTTGGAAAGGGTAGTGGAAAACACATTTTTATCTATGTCAAAACAGGATATACCAGGAAGAAATGTGCTGTCTTTTAATAAATATGTATGTTTGTTCCATGAATGCTCTTGTATGCCATTTTGTATTTTTGAATCGCCCTTAATGTTTTTAAATCACTTTTATAAAACAATGAGTAATATTCAAACGCATATGTGGATCTATTTTTCTAGACTGAATGCAATGAAGTAAATGATTTCACAAAATTTATTTCATCTTACTCCCCAGTATAAAGGGCATTCAGTTCATAATCTCAGAGGAATTTAGGGATGGCTCCACAGGAAATAGACCAACACCAGTGCACCAGCACTCAAAGCGCACCAGCACGAAGACACATTCCTTCATCTATGGATCATTCTTCCATCCCTTTACTTTCCATTGACCCAGGTCTCAGGGCTGCAGTGCTGTTCTCTGCTGGCTCCCATTTTCTGCAAAGCCTTTCTCCTTCATCTTCCTCCTCCTTTTTCCCTCCTCCTTTTCTTCCCTTTAACCTTCATAAAACCAAGAAATCCGTAAAAAGCCTTAGGTAGCATGTACCAATACTGTTTAATGTAATTTTAAGTCTTTAACCCGTATTTATTTATATTCTACTGAAATTTTAATCAATGAACATTTATAAAAAGTATTATCAAGCATATAAACTCTCCACAAATATCTATAATGATATAAATAGTATATTGTACATCTTAGAATAAAAGAATTCTAAATATACTGTGAATTATAATATGAATTAGTTTTAGAGCTCTGGAGAAAAGATACAAAATAACACCAACAATAGCAACAATAAATAAACCCAGGGCTATTAAGTGATATGCAAAAAACTATGAAACAAATTGATGACAGGGAGGAGAAGAGAGATCCAAACTTATGACAAATGTCCTAACCCATCTAGTCATATTTTTATTGGATGTAAGATGACTCATTACAAAGGATCTTGAGACAGTATTTGAAACATGGCTGGGCATAAGAGTCTAATATGTGGTTCTTAGCTAGAAACTGAATATAAATAAAAATATAGGGGCATAGAATATGTTAAGCAGTGTGAGAGCAAAGACAAGCAATTATGTATATGCACATATACTATAATTTATCCTATTATCTATGTATGGCTGCTATTTTATCATTATTTCGTTTTTATATAAAACAAGGTATATGATATGTTTATGAATTGTTTTTTAAAAATAATAATCCTGCAAGGAATGTAGAAAACCATTACTGACCAAGTGTCAAGAATAATTAGCGGTTGAGTGCTTACCCCTAATTGGGACAATTATATCACCTCTTTTAAAGGCCAAGGAACATCACAGAAAAGGCAACAGAAAGAGAGTCAGAGCCAAAGGATGGGGAGATGTGCCCCCACAGAAGCATTATTTCACCCATGAACTCACTGTAGCTGCACTTTGCTGCATAGGATTAGGCTCCTGAGTGGATTAGCAAGGAGCCCATAATGATGAACATCTTTTAATACATCCTACTAAACACTCTGGAAGACTTAGAACAAAACATATTGGCAGATAAGAGTGCCTGCAGAAGGAAATACAAAGGCAGATGGGGGTGAAGAGTCTTGACTCTAGCTTGCTGGATTCTGCTCTGGGAGAGCAACTTTGTAGATAGCTAGTGAGTGGTTCATACTCTCATGTAAGTTCTGAAGACAATACTGGTAGTCTTAAGTTGGAAGAATTTCTTTTTGATGTTCTGAATTTTCCATTCTTAACAATAATATTTTATGAACTCAACCATATAGACTTTTAAAGAAATTATTTCCACATATTAGCTTGTTCTATGAGCAGATGAATAAACATGTTTAAATACTGTTGATTGTATTTTCCTATATGCTATCAAGTATCTCATTATGATTTTTGTTCTCAATTTCATCATCACATTGTCCAATATTTTGATCATAATACAGATAAAATCTGTAACAAAACTATTTACATTTTGTATAAGTTAGGATGATTTTATCCTCCCTTTACCTGACATCACACATAGTTATTCCTAGCTCTTTTTAAATCTCCAACTTTGAAAACAGGTAATATTTCAAATGCATTAGATGAATCTGCTGTAATGAATAGGTATGGAAGGAAAGTAAAACAGGAATTGCCTGAGACTCTGAGCTCCAAATAAAAGGCACAAGGGAAACAAGAATGGCGAGTGTTCATGCACCACTGAGCTCATCTGCATGTTCTGCCCTACTTAGTTGTTCTCCTGGAGAATTCTTCATGGTAATGCTCAGGGACATTGCTATGAGTAGAAGACAGGAGAGAAGCTGCAGTGGAGTCTGTGTGGGTGTAAAACTTGCCTTCCCGGGCTGTGGAAAATATCAAAGGTATTTTAGTAATAAAAACTCGGAAAGACATGGGACCTGGTTGAGATATGAGCATTGAAGGGAATTTGACGAGAACACTAAAATGTTCTCATTCTCAAAATTTGTGATTTTTTCATCCATGACTTTTAATGGAAAAAGCCTGCCAGAGTTCCTTCTGAAGGTATTTTCAGAGGAGCCTGTTACGCACAGCATGACTACAAAGCTGAACCACGTATGGTCTATTTGGTCTGAGATGAAGTAACTTGAAAAACAGTAACAAAAGTGGCATGCCTCTGCAGTCCCCTATTTTTAGGTACTTGTTTTCTGAGGGTTGTTCTAACAGTGTCTTTAATGGGGGCATCTACTTACTGCAGGAGGACGATAGAGATGACAATTCTTTGATGAGGAAAAAAGAAGTCGAGTCTGAAGAAAGCAGGAGATGCTGAGTTTCCATTGAACTTCCAGGGCTTGACGTGACCAGGCAGGATTAGATTCATGACTCAGAGACAGAAGTGGAGACAACATGAAAGCATCTCCCGTTCTGTTGTTTTGTTCTTTTTTGTTTGCTTGTTTTTCACTTTAATTTTGATAGAATAACACTTTATTTCACACACATATTTTTATACTGCAAATATGTATTTTCTCCAGATGTTTTAAGAAGAATTGCTGAAAAAGGATTCAATCGTTAAGTTTAGGCACCATTTTCCAATTATTTCTGTTTATTATACCAGATATCCAAGAGATGTTAGTATATTGCCCAGAGAAAACAAAGCTTCAAAGTTAAATAGCTTGGAGAAATGTTGACTGGCCTTTTGTTCTCCTAGAGCATAATTATACTTACTGGACTCAATAATCCTAAGAAAGGAAGTTGGTGTGACATAGCCTTCTATAAAATGTATTTGACTACAAAACCTATTTCTTATGTAATATAGTTTCCATGCTATGTTTTCTAAGGAGCATGCTTTGGGGAATGATCTCAGGAATAATCATGTATATATCCCTATCATGATGCTCCTCAGCCATCAGTGTCATGTGAAACTCCCAGGAACTTGTTGAAGCAGAAGCTGCTTCAATGTCTTTCTGAGCACTGGTCTCTGGTGGTGCCCAGGTTGCTGGACTGGAACCCACAGCATGACATCACAGTCCTGCGACACCCGCACTCTGCAATATGGCAGAACTTATAAAGAGAGGCTGGTGAATGCTTTTGTATCAGCAACTTCAGCTGCTTAGGGTAATGAAACGAAACACGTCTTTAGAGTGGAAGTCTTTCTGTCAGCCTTGATCAACACCAGAATAATAAAATGAAAATTAAGATGAAAGAAAAACATCCCTTCTCATTTATAGTTAACAAAAATACTAAGTACAAGAGAATATTCCACAACTCCTAGACCCCCAGCTAAGGCAGATCTTTGACAAGTGGTCATACATGGAATGAGATTGGAGCCAGGCCTCTTCAGAGAGAGCTGATACATTTGTCTGTAGGTCTTTGGAGAAACAAGCAGTGAAATGTCTGCATCACTACAACTTTAGTGACTGTATCCAAAATAGAAATAATTAATTTTGAAATGAATTACCTGAGGTCAGAGAGCACTAAGGACCCAATACCTGATTCATTTTTGGGAATCCTAAAGGAAAATGAAAACTAGGTCTGACCCTTACTAGAAATTATGTCTAAATGACAACCTACTAAAATGACCCATGCTTCCAGAATCTATGGGCATTAGTGATATATATTTTCCTCAGACTGTCATGGTTCATGTCCATTAGGAATAGCATAATCACATGACAAAGAGCCTCAGCAAAAGAGTAAGGGTAATAGATAATGAAAATCCAAGCCAAGCCAGCAGTCAGCACAGTACTGCCTTAGGTGAGCACACGTGGCAGTATGTGAGGCAAGATACTGCAGAAGAAAAGCCATGGAGAATGCTTTGGGAGTCTGGGATGGTCCAGATCCTGCCCTCCCCGAGACATGTTCCTTGGAAGTTGGAGTTTAGAGAATGGGAAATCAAGTTTATCCAGTACTTCATGTTTCTTCTTCTTTTTAACCTTGAGCTGAAACACCAGCTTCTCAATCTAACAAATTTGTACTCAAATGTTAAACTGTCACTGTAATGACTATAGGTACTCTCTATTCTAAGTATAGATAGAAATGGTGTATTCCTATCAGAGTCCATTGAGGAGCACTGGAAAATTCCTGCTGAGAAAAGCATAAGCCAGTGACTGTGGAAACAACATTGAACTGTCTTTGTTGATGCTGGGAGGTAGGGACAGCTATGTCTTCATAAAGGATAAGCACAAATCCATTCTCCCCTACCAATGTCTGCAGGGACTTCCCTCTGGGGTCATTCTCTGTTCCTGACCCCCATTTTGCTTAGTATAATCAACACAAATGATTCTGTCTATCATAGAAGCTCAGTATTAGAAGGGCTCTCTTTCCACAATTAATTAGTTTTTTAAAAGGGAAGGTTTCCCAAGTACACAATCAATGAAGTCTGTGTGTCACCATCATAATTCTTCACTGCTTTCTGGAAATGTTAAATACCAGGCTTGACTTAAGGAAAGAAGAGCAAAGACAATAAGGTAGAAATCATATGGTTTTAGAGTTTATTTGAACATGAGTACTCTGTTATTAAGCTTTAAATAAATCCTATTATTAACCACACACAAAAAGAGTTTCAAAGGTATACTGAATACATACTGTTGGCTCTTCTAGTATTATATCCTGTTTACTTAGTGCTGTGTAGCCATTTCTGTCTCTGCCACTTTGCTTCTTCATGAATTAAAATATCATTCATTCTATTTTATTGCTTGAAATATCACCAATCGCTTACTGGTACTTTATTGTGAATCAGCAATTATATGGCTATTTTATGCATATGCACATTAGTTTGTACTTTTAATTGCTATTCATATATGTAGAATGAAGTTCTCAGGATGTCAGTGAGCCCATGGAAGAGCCCAGCTCATACAAAATTAAGGGCAAACAGACTCTGAGCACAGCAAACTTCATTACTAGGCCTGTACATTCAGGCATATGACAAAGTAGAATATAAACATTTGATATCTGCATTGAGTCCACTGTGTCCCAGAGTGAAATATAAATTCTATGATGGTTTTTCTCTATTTACAATGCAATTACAAAGATTATACTATTATTTTTTATCTTTTGCCAGTTATTTACAATAAATGAAATTTAATATCTCAAGAGGTATCATTAAACTATACAGACTCCACAAGATTAAAAGAAAATATACTATAATTTTATTTCTAATTCTTTTTGGGGAATGAGAATTTGAACTACCTTGAATTTTATGTGTCTCCCATATATGTATATAAAGTTAATTCTCTGTCCCGAGAGTAACACAGACATAAAAAGGCCAATTACAATTTTATGAATAGGAGATATAAGATCTGCGGTTTGGATTTCTCTATTGCTGCGTTCTAAATAACAGCATGATTTCCAGGGAACACTTTCATCCTTTCTGACAGAGAATAGCTAGCAAATTTCAATAAAGAAAAGTCAAGCTAGATACAGTATGGGGCCTGCTATAGTGCAAGAAATGTTAAGATAGAGTCCAAACTGGTGTCTTGTTTTGACGAAAACTCAAAGGACAGTTCGAAGGCAGCTTTTGAGACCCAAGAGACAGTGGCACAGATGGAGCTCTGAATTAAGTGACTGTGTAATCTGAGATTTGAAATGAGCCCCAGTCCCAATTGTATATTTTCAGTGATTATGGGCTAATTGGATGTGCTAATTGATTATTAAAGAACTTGTATGCTTAAAGTTTTAAAGATCTTAAATTTATAATTTATACATTGCTAATAAAATTCAAAGATGTGAAATCCATTTTCTGAATTTTGTAAGTAGATAGGGCTCCAGGAAACACATTTTGCTCTTTTAGATGGATGAGAAAATACAAGAAGGGCCAGAGAGATGGTTCAGGAGTTACAGTCCAGGCTCACAACCAAAAGCATAAGAAAATACTTTGGACTAATACATTTTCTATAGGGCCAGATAAAATCCTTGAGATATCAAACATTTGCATATTTTAAATTCTGTGGTTGACAAAAATTTTGCTTACCAGACAAAGTTTGAAGTGAAATGCCTACTTTCCTTCTTTCTCCCTCAGCCCCTTTGTTATTTAGGACAAAGAATGTGTATTCACAAAAAGCCCCTATTTTATCATCTTTCTTCATGCATATTACCTGCCTTCAACCAACTTTATTACTTAAAAATCAGTGTTTATTAACCCCAGATACCTCAATGTAAGTAGTCATAGTCTAGTCTCTTATAGAGTGAATTTAATTTTCTTGAATGGTCTATTGATCTTATATTAGAAGCTATTATAGGTAAACAATTACACATTTGTTTTCAACATGTATGATAGATTTTTTTCCTTTGGCTTCTATAGAAAATTGCTACAAATGTAGTGCTATAATAGATTATCATACAGATCTGCATGTCAGAAGTCTGAAGTGGGTGGTTAGGCTCTAAGATCAAATAATGTGTTTCCTGGAGGTTCCAGGAGAGACTCTTCCTCTTCCTTCTCCAGCTGCTGTTAGCTGCTTGCATTCCTTTATTTGTGGCCAAAGGTGGCTCACATTGTCCCTTCTGAATTTGATTCGACTTTGTGAAGTCTAATAGCAGGTTATATTTTAAAGATTCAAAATGAATCAAAGTCTGGAATTCTGCATATCAAGAAATTTGTGACGTTATTTTGCTTTTGTTTTTTTCCTCCCTTCTTGGATCACTCTGCTTTTGAGACTGTTGGATAACTCTGCTTTTGAGACTGTCCACCATGTAAAAAGTCCAAGTTTCTTGACAACTCCACATAAAGGAAGTTCAAGATGCCCAAATTGAGAGAAATGATGGGAAGTAAAAGAATGGTGCCGGGCGTTGGTGGCACACATCTTTAATCCCAGCACTCGGAGGCAGAGGCAGGCGGGTCTTTGGGAGTTTGAGGACAGCCTGGTCTACAGAGTGAGATCCAGGAAAGGTGCAAAGTTACACAGAGAAACTCTGTCTCGAAAAAAAAAAAATGGTAACAAGAGACTCTGCAAAGCCAATAGCTGTTGTAAGCATACACTTGCCTGGAACTGCCTGAAGACCCCCTTCTGATGCTGTGTGGGACCAGAAAGACAAGCAGCTGAACCTGATCCACATTCCTAACTTGCAGCAAGCATAATGTGCAAATCAAACAGATTTGCTACAGCCGTAAAGTACCATTCTACCTAAAGGGTCACTGTGGTGATATTATGTTCCCCAAAATATTGTGCACCCTAATAAACTTATCTGGGCTTAGAGAACAGAACAGCCACTAGATATAGAGGCCAGAAAATGGTGGCACACACCTTTAGTCCTAGCATTCTAGAGGCAGAGATCCATGTGGATCTCTGTGAGTTCAACATTACACTGGTAATAGCCAGGCATGGTGACACACACCTTTAATCCCAGGAAGTGATGGCAGGAAGCAAAAAGGTATACAAGGCATGAGGACCAGGAACTAGAGCCTTGTTAAGCTGTTAGGCTTTTAGCAGCAGTTCAGCTGAGATCCATTTGGCTGAGGAATCAGAGGCTTCCAGTTTGAGGAAATAAGATCATCTGAGGAATTGGCAAGGTGAGGTTAGCTGTTGCTGGTTCTGTTTCTCTGATCTTTCAACGTTCACCCCAATACCTGGCTCCAGGTTTGTTTTTATTAATAAGACCTTTTAGAAATCTGTGCTACAGGACACCAGCATAAAGAAAAGGCAAAAATGGCTGCCATGCTTGTTTAGCCCAAAATAGTGGGTTTTTAAAGTTCCTATCACCAATAATTCTTACGCACTTTTCCCCACAGTGTGGTTCTTCAGAGACTTATAATCTTTGTGATCTTCCAGCATCATCCCCTTCCTAAATTCCCCATCCTTTGGTTCAGGATGCAAAACCTTATCTAATGACTATTCTGGTACTCAGTATCATTCCTTTCCTGATCACAAAGGCACCTGTTTGAAATTCTGCTATCAGAGGTCTGCAAGGGTCCCAGCTTATCTGTGACTGCTTTCATGTCCTTTAAGCATACCTCATACTGAAAATGGATCATAATAATTGATTTTTATAGCCAAGTCTTATTTTTATTCATACAATAATAATAACAATAGATTTGGAATAAACTGAAAGTTATACCTGTTAGCAATTGTTTTGTTTCTGAAATATATTTCAATGGGGTAAAGAAAAAAGTGCAAGCAGATAATATATTTTTTATTCAGTTCACTACCTCTGCAGTATTAAGTTATCCATGACCAGAGAGGACTGCTGTCCATAAGTCCTTTAGATAGGAAACGTGGCAATGCAATCAAATGGGGGTTTTTGTTGACTGTAAATTGTAAAGAGGCAAGAAGGGAGAACTGATTCTCACTTGGGTCCTTTCTGATGTCCAACAGACTTCCATTACCATGTTTCCAGCAACTTTGCTGAAGGTATTGGGCTATTTTAAATTGATCAACTTTATTGTTTAAAGGAATTTTACTGTCAGAAATGAATTCAGTCACAGAACAGAGAGACCCTACCCCCCAAAAGTACCCCACCAGTCTTCCCCTCTATTAGTACCCCATTCCATAAGGGTACATTTGTTACCATAAGTGAGCCTGCATTGACACATTATTATCACCCAGTGGGAACAAATGTTCAGGCCTCTGTCTGCACAATAGAAATCCAATGAATCCAGGACATTGAAATTTTTTATATTATCATGTACGTTTAAAAAATTATTTTAAATTATATTTGTGTTGCTTTAGAAAATTTGACTTTTTTTCTCCTAAAACCATATGAGTTATATAAGAACCTATGGACTATAAAATGTTTATTATTGAATTACATTCTACTGTTTTCTCCATGTAGTTTTAAGGAACACTCATAAGAGTTTCACTTATTATATGGATATAACTTCCAAGCTATAGTCTTATTTGTTGTATTAAAATGACTCAATATGTAAGCCACAGCGAGTTTTTATAATAAGGGAACATCCAAAGGTTAAGGAAAAATATTCAGAGTCATGAGGAAAGACCACTAGTAGTATTAAAAATTTAGCTAATGTCTTCATTAACTTCTTATTGCTGAGATAAAAAGCAGCTTGGAGAGGGAAGTGTTTATTCCCTCTTAGAGCTTCAGGCCCATCATTGCGGGAAGTCAGAGCAGGAACTCAAGGCTGGAACCTGGAGGCAGGAACTGATAAGAGTGCAGGGTGAGGTCCTGCTTATGCAGCTGCTCGCCATGGCTTGCTCAACCTGCTTTCTTACATCACTAGAACCACCAACCTAGGGGTGGTAGTGCCACAGCACACTGGGCCCTCCCATGCCAATCAGCAATTAAGAAAATGCCCTATGGACTTGACTACAGGTCAAATCCCATGAAAGCAGTTCTTCATCTAAGACTCCTTCCTCCCAGATGACCCCAGCTTGTGTCACGTTGACATAAAACTTTCCATCACAATTACACACACACACACACACACACACACACACACACACACACACACGCACACACGCGCACACACGCACACACGCACACATACACATACACACACACACACACACACACACACACTGTTGCATCTATATGTTCTAACGTGATGATATATAAAAAGAATATACTATATACTGTGTGATCTTGCATGCAATCTTTGATATTGAATACTATGAGGTTTTTTTTTTGGTTTTTTTTTCTGAGACAGATGAAAGGGGATATACCTCTCCGTATGCCCTGGGCTGGTGGCAAGCACTGTTAAAATCTATATAAATTGGTGAAGATGATAAGTTTTTTAAAAATTGTTATTAAAATCATTCCTTCTGATATTTATGTTACTGAAAATAAGCAAAAATGATGGAGGAACAATTCAACTCTCTCACTGCCCTGGATACCTTAAGCAAAATGGCTTCCAGTCAAATAGTCAGCTAGATTGCCCTCATCTTTAGGATTCTGTTGAGGCTTTGCAGCAACTACATCAGGATGACAGCTGCCCTTGAAGACACTACCACAGCGAAGGGTGCTATAAATGTTGGTTCCAGAGTTTTTTTAATATGCCTCAATGAATTACAGATGTTAATGAAGGAAGCAACTCTCACCACAAAGGAATAAAGGACATGGTTTATTCTGTAGCAAAAATATGATTCACCATGACCTGGAAACATAGATTTTGATCTTCCCAGATACCGTGCTCCAAAGAGTTACCAATTTCTTGAAGCTTTTATAGTAACTAAACAACGAAATCTGTAAATCAAGATACCTTTCAAATGCATTGGAAGTACATCAACAAGACCTAGGAGAACTTGGCTGTAGGCCTTGGATGTCATTTGACAATGTTCTTGGAACTTTTATTAGTGGAAAACTAGGGTTTGTTCAGTTAATACATCCCAAATGATTTAATTATGATTATTATGAGTATTATTCATTCTTCTATCACACAATATACCCTGACCATAATTTCCCCCTCTTTCCCTCCTCCCAGCCCTTCCTACTGCCCCTCTCTCCCAGATCCACTCCTTCATTTCTCTTGCAAAAAGAAGGTCTCCCAGGAACATCAACCAAACACTGCCTAACAAGATACAATAAAACTAGCACAAACCCTCCAATCAAGGCCACACAAGGCAACCCAATAGGAAGACAAGGGTCTCAAGAGCAGGCAAAAGAGTTTAGAGATATATCCCCACTCCCAGTGTTATGAGTCCCACAAGAACACCAAACTAACAATCATAACATAGATACATAGTACCTAGCCCATGAGTCTCAGAGATTTCTGGTCCAGTCTCTGTGAGCCCCTATGAGCCCTGCTTAGTTGATTCTGTGGGCTATGTTCTTCTGGGATCCTTGACCCCTATCAATTTGTCATGAAGTTTTAATCGGTCAATCAGCCATTATAGACATAGCATCTTTCTAGGAATTTTTTTTCATAGATGACTTTTCTGTTAGGTTTCAATGGGTAGCTGATTCAAGTGAACACTGGGATGGGTTACTAGGTACTAAAGAGTTTATTAGAAAAGCTATTACTGATGTGTATAGACAGACAGGAGCAACAGTGTGTCAAGGACTTGCAAGAACATTTGGGTCCCAGCACCAGAGAGAGACAGCATAGTCAAGGCAAAGTCTGAAGAGAATGGGGCTGAGAGGAGGCCTGAGAAGAGGCTGCATTCTATCGTTATCTACTATTTCTCCCTATGCCAGAAGTATGTACACTGAAGAGCCAGCAGGGGTTCTCTGCAACAGTCATTAAAGACTAAACTTGGGATTGGTGTCAACACAATGCTTTATTTGCGTGTGAGACATGTGGAGATTGTGAGCTCACTTAGTAAATCAGTCGTCAGGAGCCACTCCAGTACTGACCTCACTGAGGTGATCTCATTAAAAGCGAATAAACGCTTTCCTCATGTGATCTTTACTTGCCTATGTTTAGTAGAACAGGCTGAGATAGTGAACAGGAAGAAGGAAGCTGCAGAGACATCGGAGCAGTGGCAGCCATGGTGTAACAGCAGGAACAGCACAGTAAAGCAGTTTGCTGGCTGAGCTATGAACATAGACAAATAGCCAGATGTTGACAACAAAAGGACTTGTGAAAGTTAACAAGAAAAGAAAGATCAAGCAACAAATACTAACTAATAAAAAGAAGGAGCTGAACAGGGTTTAAGCACCTAGGAGAAAGAAGAGAAACAGAGGTAGAGAGCAAGAAAAGACAGAGCAGAGACTGAAGAAGGACAGAGGCAATGAGAAACCAGAAAACAGAAGATGTGGGACCCCGTTATAGGAAGACATCCTGTGTGGTGCTAAGAGCCATGGAGCCCCAAGAAGGGAGTCTACGTGGGGGCTGTACCACTTTGAGAGCTGCTGTCACCTCTGAAACACAGAGGGGTGTAAGTTTGCAGTGCACAAAGGCATCCCCTGTCTCTCTGGGTAGAAAGGACCCCAGCTGGCTACTCTGTCCGCAGCTGTCACAGGCAAGTGACAGTGGAGTTCTCCATTGCAATGATGCATCTTCTCTTATTTAGTGACAATTGGCTTTAAAAAATATGTAAATGCACTAAAGACAGGTCCTGGTCCCACAGCCTGGATGCCTTCCAAACAGTTCAAGCTATTCAATTGTCTCACTTATCCAGAGAGCCTGATCTAGCTGGGGGCTCCACAGCTTTGGGTTCATAATTCATGTGCTTTCTTTCGATTGGCTATTTGTCCCTGTGCTTTTCCAATCTTGGTCTCAACAATTCACGCTCTTACAGTCCCTCCTCTTTCTTGATAGTTGGACACCTGGAGCTCCACCTGGGGCCTGGGGGGAGGACAGGGGAACCCATGGCTGATGTATAAAATTAAAACACATAATAATAAAAAGAATAAAATAAAATATGTAAGTGCTGTCATTTATAATACACAGACATACAATTTAAAATCAAATTTCTGCTTAAAAACTGGATTTTCATTTTAATAACAATATTTCCACTTTTTAAAAAGGCTTGACTATAAGATGTTTCTAAATTTTATTATTGTAACTGATATTTAGGTAAAAATTTTCTAGCTGTGAATTTCTCTACTACTAACATATATATGTATGAAATACATTTCTTTAACCATGAGACTGTTGGGCATACAGCCACAAAGATGTTTAAAGTTCATATGAATGGCTCATTTCCCACAAAAGGGATTTTGTATTTATAAAGCATTCTATTAATTTACTAATATTTTCAACATTTTAATATAAATAAGCAAATAAAATTATCCTGTGAATTTTTTTCTCATATAAAAATCTAGATTCCTTAATTTTGTCATTTATTGTTTTTTAGATTTTGTAAAGTTCTATATAAAGACATTTGTAGTAATAAGATATACTATCTGGTATAATTTATGTAAATTTAAGTACATGTTGAGACTGATGATATACCTCAGTGGTAGAGTATTTTCTTAGAATATATGATTTTAATGATCAGCATCATCAAAAAATACATAAAAATAAATAACTAAATACAGCTACTCTAGTTATACTAGGCACCTTTTAAAATTTGAAATAAATACTGAAGTAGATTTTATTTTTCTGAAACTTTTATTTTTTCTGTCTTCATAGGCAATCTAATAATGATAATTTTCTTTAACCTAACTACCAATTACTTTATTTTTGTTACTTTATAATGTAAAGGAAAATAACATTTTAGTAATATTCTAAGAGATCCTTAATCAACACAATTCAGATTATCATGAATAATAGAAAAACAAGTAATCATCAAATTTATCTTTCACTTTTCAATAATAGTGAGTAGAAAACAGATATACCAGCTGGGCAGTGGTGGTGCACACCTTTAATCCCAGCACTCAGGAGGCAGAGGCAGGTGGATCTCTGTGAGTTTGAGGCCAGCCTGGACTACTGAATGAGTTTCAAGAAAGACACAAAGCTACACAGAGAAACCCTGTCTTGAAAAAAAAAGAAAAGAAAAGAAAGAAAACAAATGTACCAAACAACACCCTTCTATGGTTGGAGCAGTCAAACAGGATTGTAGGGCTGTGCAGCTTTCCTGTGACTTGGTAGTCCTTGCACATAGACTACATGAAACAGAAATGTATACAGTACTGGCTAGACTGCCAGGCTCTGTATGAAAAGTTGGATTGCACTTTACGAGTAGAAATTATTAAAGAAGCTCAAAAGCTAAATTATTTCCTTAAAACATATTACATCATCACCAACTCTCTTTAACTGTTCATTGTGTTCTAAAAAGCTTCAGAATGTCCATCATATTTCATTCACTCTTTCCAGTTATCAATGGTCATTGAAGGCTTACCACGGACTCTGGGTTAATTATGTTTAAAATACTAATACATTGACCATACTGTCTCTAAATCATAAAAAGATGCATTTATTTCTCCACAAAATTAATTCTGGGTTAGAATACAGTGACTTGTATAGGCCTCTCTTTGTAATAGGGTTTCTATTCAGATAATGTGCAGAACTGTAGTCAATAGAAAATGAAAGAACCTTTTACTTTGATATGACTTCTTCAGAAGAGAGATGATAAATCACAATTATATAAACTGGGAGAAGGCATAACATATCTATAAGCTTCACAATAATAATCAGGGCAAGAGAATCCCATTGCATTTGCAAGATTAGAGCTAATCATTTTTGCAGGGAATGCAATAAATCAATTTTGAAAATGTCAAGTCAAATCAGGTGTGCTAAGCTATTAACTACTATGTGGTTTACAACAAAACCAGAAATTGAGTTATAGAATTTATTTCAGACACCTTCATTTGCAGAACACATAAGGAATGTATAAGTCACATTTACATATACAACCATCTCATTCAGTGATAGAAAAGGAATTCACAGTATAATGCAAAGTAATCCTATTTCTACTTCAAAGGAATTGAATCAATTCATGAAGTTAAGACTTAAATGTTCATAATCATCCCTTTATGGGATTGTGTCTTTAATAGAATCTAGAAACATTAGGTAAAAATAATTTCATTTCCAGCATGATATGCACAGTTTTCATAAAAAAAAAAAAAACAATATTTTATTTGCTTCTGCTATGAGCCTTGTCCAGCCTTGATATGAGGGTTTGTGCCTAGGCTTATTGCATGTTATGTTATGTTATGTTATGTTATGTTATGTTATGTTATGTTATGTTATGTTATGCTTTGCTATGTTATGTTATGCTATGCTATGCTATGTTATGTTATGTTATGCTATGTTATGCTATGTTATGTTATGTTGTATGTGTTCATTTGATAGGGAAACTGAGGAGCAGTGGATCTGGAGGAGAGGGAAGGTGAGATGGGGGAGGAATGGAGGGAGGTGAGGCTGGAGGTCAGGATGTATTGTATGAAAAAAGAGTAAATAAAAAGAAAAAAGAAGCAAATTACTAGAAAAGTGGACTTATATTTGCAAATTAACTCTGAAGCCAAGGTTAAATGAATTAATGAATAAAGTAGAGGTAAATTTAAAGATCAACATCAAGCCCATGATTCTTTTCTGAGATACAGAATGTTCTGTGACAAAGGCTTCCCTCAACTATTCATCTGTTTGCTTAATTGTATATCACAAAGGCCTTTCCAGCAGCATAGTGGGAACAAAAAGTGTAATATTAGGTTCCTGAAAGTAGATTGTTGTTAGTGAGGGAATGTTTTCTTAACAAATTGCTCTGAATATATGACATTATTTTCCCAAAGTTTACTAACTCTTCCTTGCTTAAAAGTGATGGTTTTGTTCAGTGTTTTATACTTAGGTACAAATTTGACTGAGAACTACCATAATTAAATCATAGAGAAGCATGTTCAAGCACTGAGATAAATATATTAAAAATACTTTATCTCAGGTTGATGGTTCAAATTTCAAGTTACCAGGACAGAGACTCAACATATTTCAATAGCCGTTAGGGAAGAAAATCTCTATATATTGTTCATAGATACCATTTTGTCAGCTATTAGAAGGAAACTTGTATGATGGCCTACGGTCATTTCTCACTTTGAATGCTGTTTCTCAACCATGACTGAAATTTGGAGCCTCCTGGGAGATTTGGAGATTTCTGATGTATGGCTCCTTCCCCAGAGTTTCTTCTGTAATTGATCTGAGTTCCAGGCAGGACACTGTAGCTAGGTTGGAAATCAGTGCTCCAGAAAAATTTGAGAAATGAAGTTTTAAAGGAGACTTCAGACATAGGTAAATTACAAATATTATGGCAAAGATATTAATGAATCATGGTCAAAGATATCACGTGTAAGACAGAGAGGACAACTAGGGAAGCATTTCTCCAACCATAAGACAGTGTTTGCCATAGATTTAAAATCATGTTTTTAAGTTCAGAGAACACAAAAACAATAGTCTAATTAATTGATATGAAAACAAGTATTATAAGAATAATTCTCTGCAAAATCAATGTGTCAATGGTAAATTTGTTTATGAAACTATAATAAAGCAAAAGGAGTTTCTCAGATTAGTGCTTCTAAGAGACAAAATAACATGAGGAGAGCCCAGATGCTCAGTTAAATTAGGCCAAATTATTTCTGATATGTAATTAGTTTCATTGAGTTTGCTGTATTTTTTTTTTAGGAAAATGCATTATTCAAATCATTATGTCAACCAATCAAGTGTTCATATTATTTTACACATAATATTTAATCTTCATAAATATAAATGGTTTGACAAATGCATCATCCGAGTTTTTGTGGAGACTATAAATATTTTTTTTTCATGGGATAGTTAAATGGAATCGTTTCCCTAAGTCCAGGGCTGGGGATTGGATATTTGTCCTTTGTGAGTTTGAGCAGAGTGGATGTCGATATAAAAATAGTAAAGAAATAATTAGTTTGAAAAAAAAAAAAACACTGAACTTCACATTTAGCAAAGTTAATGAGAGTCCTCACGGTTCTAAAGCTTTGTATCAGTGTGTAAATGAGAACTGCAAACCAACAGAGAATAACCTTAGCATCTAAGACTCTTTAGCTAAAAATGTTGCTTTTCTCCTGATCATTCTGTATCCCCTCGCTTTGCATCAGACAGATTTTTTTTCCCTAAAAGACTCAAAATATATTTTGCTTCACTTGTGGCTTACATTTTTTTCAGGGATCATTATTAGAAAAAAATTATATTTCAAAATTTGATCTTGAAATAAGTGAGTGGATCTTGTATGTTCTGTGTTTTAGTAATGTAGCTCAGCACTATCTACATAATCAAAAACTGTTAAAGCCACATATTTCATCAATTGTCTTTTGAAGGGAATTAGGTAGCTTAGCAGTATTTACATTCTTTGACATCTTGGATGTTCAAATTATCCTGACAATATGAATAATTTCAAGTATTTAACTATGATCACTTGACATAGTGGTAGGTTAGCATACAGGTACCACAAAGAGAAAGATTGTCTTGTGAGCCCAGGAGTTTGAAACTGAAGTTATCAGAGAACAAAGTAAAAAAAATCTTAATTTTCTTTTTCTTAGAATTTGTATAGAATTCTAAAAGAATAGCAGAAGCTCTTGTGGAGTTTTTAGGTAAACGCTGTAGTTCTGACTCTGTAGATACAGTCCTCAAGCTCTTATCTGAAGTGGGCCCTAAAGTCACTTAAGGTAACATCGAAGGGCCGAGGCTTCCCAGGTAAATTCTCTCTCTATTCCGATCTCAAGACAGGATCCTATGATATGATTCAGACAAAAGATTCAAGGATTACCTTAATATCAGTGTTGAATGGCTGAGTGAGGGCATTGTGGAAGGCACAAAGGAGAAATGAGGAACTTAAGGGAAGAAGTTGATCATTTAATCAGATCTCCATACACCGAGTTTAAAAGGTCAAATCTGAAAAGACGGAGAAAAGAAAAAAGAATAAATGGATGGTGTCAAGGGCTCTCAAAACAAGTGTGTCAGCCCTGGTCATCCAGAGGCTCCTTCTGTTACATGTGAGGAGCCATTTTCCAAAGGTGCAGGGATCAGCCATTTTACTTGACTCAGTCTAAAGAGGTAAGAGGAATATTTCACTGATCCTAAAGAAGTAAGCAGGCTAACTCTATAACAATATTCTTCACAAGAAGGCTATCCCCTAGAGACACACATCCCCCAGCAAAGCCACACCTACTCCCACAAGGCCACACCTAGTCCAGCAAGGCCACACTCACTCCAACAAGGCCAAACCTACTCTAACTAGGCCATATTTCCTAATAGTGCCTCTCCCTTTGAGTGCCATTTTATTCAAAACACCACAAAAGAAATACTGTGTAAACTGTTACAGTAGGTATGTGAATTCTAGTGGACTGTCAGGGGCTTCCTTTAACCCCAAACAAGCAAGATGTGTTTCCTACGGAAAAATATCTGTTTATCAAAAAGGAAGCTGACAGCTAGTATGCAGAATGCTGTCAAGATTGTTTCATCTTTTTTACATGCATGTGTAATTCCTGCCTGAATGTAAGAGAGTTAAATGTCAGCCTTCTTAAATGTATTTTGTGTAACTTCTGTATACAGATTTATTTTGAGGTGAGTGGAGAAGAAAGAGAACATTAATTCCAGATGGCTTTAAGCAAATATTAGAAAGGTGAGCTCTCATAGGCTTCCAAATATCTTTTGGCTAGTTGACATTTACAAACACTGAGCCGACTAAGCTTTCTCCCTTAGCAATATTAAGGCTTTAGAGCGTGTACAGAATGTGTGGAACGAAATATGCCATTCAAGAATAGTGAAGAAAAGACAGAGCTGTAGCCACAGTGGGTAGGGATCACGGAACTGCACTTTGTGTTATAGGAAACATCCTATTAAAGCATTATAGAGAGTAATCATGTTGTCTGCTTTTAAAAATGCTGGAAATGTTTGCTCCTTATTCACCTTCCTACTTTAAGGTCCACTTTTAATTTTATTTATTTATTTATTCGTTTTCATTATTTGAGTAGCAATTATCTCCTCCAGATTGAGAACATTGAATTTCCTGAGGATATCCTATAAAATTTAGGAAAACAGGCAGTGTTGACAGGAAGTGCTAACAAGAATTACTTAAGGATATAAATTAAGGACCAACTAATTCTACTTTAAAGTGTGTGTGTGCGTGTGTGTGTGTGTGTGTGTGTGTGTGTTTCCTCTTGCTTACATAAAAATAAGGTGTGTATGTACAAACTGTAGTGTTAGAAATAGAAAAAGTTTTAAAGAGAAAATACTTAATCTCTAAATAGTACGTAAACAATTGTCAATCATTTCGTCCTCACACAGCAGCTGGAGGAAATAGGTCCAAGCGGCATGTTGAGGTGGCTATAATTGATGCTATCTGTTCACAGAAAAATATTATTTCAGATGTATGCAAATATGAAAATAAGTCTAGAGTTTTTTCAGGCTTTAAATTCTTATTTTCAAATTTTTATTGTGATAAATATGTAGATAGCATAAAAGATACTTTCTTAATCACTTTTAATTATACTGTTCAGTGTGTGTAGACAAATTTCTAAACAGTCTTAACATAGCCAGAACCTGGAAACAACCTAGATGCCCTTCAACTGAAGAATGGATGAAGAAAATATGGTACATATACACAATGGAGTACTACTCAGCAGAGAAAAACAATGATATCATGAGGTTTGCAGGCAAATGGATGGATCTAGAAAAAATCATCCTGAGTGAGGTCACCCAGACTCAGAAGGACAAACATGGTATGTACTCACTCATAGGAGGATACTAGATGTAAAACAAAGATGACTAGACTGCTACATAACTCCAGGGAGGCTACCTAGAAAACGGAACCCTAGGAAAGACACAGGGATCACCCAATGACAGAGAAATGGATGAGATCTACATGAACAACCTAGATGACAGTGGGAGTAATGAAGGGCAAGATTTGAGGGAAAGAAAGCTTAGGGGAGCAGGAGATCCCAGCTGGATCAAGAACAGAAAGGGAGATCGAGGAATAACAGACCATGATAAATGAAGACCACATGAGAACAGGAATAGGCAGAATGCTGGAGAGGTCCCCAGAAATCCACAATGATATATCCTCTGTAGTCTGCTGGCAATAGTTGAGAGAAAGCCTGATCTGACCTAGTCTGGTGATCAGATGACTAAACACCCTAGCAGTCGTCTTGGAACTTTCATCCAATAACTGATGGAAGTGGATGCAGAGATCCTCAGCCAGGCCCCAGGTGGAGCTCCAGGTGTCCAACTGTCGAGAAGGAGGAGGGACTGCAAGAGCATGAATTATTGAATCCAAGATTGCAAAAAAGCACAGGGACAAATAGCCAATCGAATGGAAGCACATGAATTATGAACCAAAGGCTGTGGAGCCCCCAGCTGGATCAGGCCCTCTGGATAAGTGAGACAATTGAATAGCTTGATCTGTTTGGGAGGCTCCCAGGCTGTGGGACTGGGACCTGTCCTTAGTGCATGAGCTGGCTGTTTGGAACCTTGGGCTTACACAGGGACACATGCTCAGCCTGGAATGAGGGGACTGGACGTGCCTGTACTGAATCCACCAGGTTTAAATGAATCCCCAGGGGAGTCTTGGTCCTGGAAGACATGGTAATGAAGGGGAGGGGATGGGGGGAAGGTGGGGCTGGGGGCGGGAGGGGGGACGACAGGGGAACCCATGGCTGATGTATAAAATTTAAACACATAATAATAAAAAATAAAGAAAAAAAGAAACACAGAGCGAAATACAGAGTTAGAAGCTCAAGTGATCAGAGCACTAGGGAAGAGCCAAGACTACCTTTAGCTGACCACTCGCTGCTGTCGCTTCCCCTGAAGCAGACCTTCTTCCTGTCTGACTTTTCTTTTTATTGCCTTTCTGTTCTGCCTTCTCATTGGCTCTAAACCCAACCACATGACTTTCTTGTTACTGCCTGTCTATACAGACCTCCAGGACTCAATGGTTGGTATTGGGATTAAAGGTTTGTGTCATCACATTTGGCTGTGTCCTTGAACACACAGAGACTCTGCCTGCCATCTGAGTGGATTATGGCATGGGCCACCACCACCTGACTACATTTCTGGCTCGCTAATGACCTCTGATCTCCAGGCAAACTTTATTTATTAACATACAAATAAAATCACATTTCAGCACAATTAAAATATCAGCACAAGTGTGAAATCCATTCACATTGTTATACAAACCATGTCCTCTCCAGATTGTTTTTCCGATTTCAAAATTGAAACTACATAAATTAAAAACTTCTTTTTCAGTTTTCTAGCAGACCCTGCCAACCATTCTCCTGATTTAATTATTTCATTTATTAACTCTCAAAAGCTATATTCAGAACTAAAAGCAATTTAGCAGCATGAATATATTGTAACCATGTCATTAATTCAAGCTTACTTAGTGTACCTCTTTCTCTGGTGTGTGCTTTTTTAGTTCTTTGGTTATTTTTGAGATTATAATATAATTCCAACATTTCTTCATGTTTTTCCCTCATTACAAACCCACTTATATACACTTCCCTGCTCTCTTTCAAATATGTGGCCTCTTTTTCACTAATTACTATTGCATACATATATGTATATTCGTATATATTCCTAAATATAACATGTTCAGTCCATAATGTTACCTGGATGTAGGTTTTCAGGGCTGACCATTTGGCGGTGGACAACCAGTTGGTGTGCTCTTCCCTGGGAAGACTGCCTCTCCAACTACTAGTCTTTCTTAGTTCTCTATGTAGGGTTGAGGCCTCTGGGTTTTCCTCATCTACCTTGACATGTCTGTGGTGTGCTTGTTCAGCTCACAATGTCATGTTGCTGAGAATTTATGGATGGAGTTTCTGATGATACCAGGAGACACAATCTAGTCAAGTGAAACTTTATATGTAATTATAAGCACATACACATACATATATACTGTAAATGGGCTTAGTAACAACCAAAGTACTTACAACAAAATATTATCAGCAGAAATTTAAAAACCAACACTTAGGAAAACAAACTCCCCCAAGGAGCTTATGACTTCTATGTAAAGTGGTCGTCAATGAAGTGATAGTCTTGATACATGTATGGTACCCAAAATTACATGCATTATGTTCAATTCTTTTTTTTTTTTTTGCTTTCAATGGCAAGAAATAATTGTCATTATTCAACTTACTTCACAATTTCTCTCTTGTTTATAGAAAATATTTGACTAGGAAAAATTTAAAGTTCATTTTAAAGTTAACAAAATATTGGTCCTTAGTGTTGTATAAGTAATTTTTTTATTCTTAGCTTTACTTATATAAGGCAATAAAATAAACTGTCTATATTATATATTAGTGATTTATCTAACTACATTTGTTGCTTTAAACATTTTCAATTTTTAGTTTTCTACATGTACATTAATGAAATAATTTTGTGAATATGCCAAATAATGCAGGTAATGCCCAGTGTTATTTCTTTATCAACTTTTAGGCTTTCTTTAATATTTGAACTGGTTAGAAGGTTGTGTTTGGCTATTTTCATTTTAGTCTTCATGTAGGTATTTTGACTACCTTTGCTCAGAGGGGAGGGGCTGGGGGGAAGGTGGGGGCATGGGTGGGAGGGGGAAGGACAGGGGAACCCATGGCTGATGTGTAAATTTAAAACACAAATATAATAAATAAAAAAGGAGAAAGAAAACTCCATTCTATTTTTACCTTGTATGTGTTCAAAATATAATTTTGTTCATTCATAGCTCTAAGATATTCACTCCCATGTATACTGGTAATGTAATAAATATAGGAATTGATTTTATTATATTAAAGTTCTTAGATTACTGACAAAAGCCCTCTATTTTTCTTTCTTTTTTACTTGGATGTAATTCAAATGATCATAAATTTGATCCTCTAAAGAGTTATAAGCCAGTATGTGAACAAACTTATGTTGTAAGCAACAAAAATTTCACAAAAGTTTTGTCATTTTGAACACAGGCAAACAAATAAGCAAACAAAAATCCTACAGTTTAGATGCTCCAGTTCATGTTTGTTTCCTCTTACCTTCAGCCACTGGCAATGAGCCATTTACTTTCTATGTAGACCTGGCATTTTCTATAGGTAGAATTGTATAACATATTGCTTCTGCCTAGCCATCTTCACTTAACACAATGTTTTCATGATCTGTACATGTAGTGTGTATTAGAAACCCATTGCTTCTTATGAGTAAACAATATTCCAGTGCTTACATGTACCGTCTTATTTATTTGTTTGACCTTTGATGGATATTTACTTAGTTTTGCTTTTTGGCTGTTATGTTTAAGTATTGCTATAAACAATTGCATACAGTGCTTTGCAAGTATTTGGGTTTTTTTTTTTTCTCTTTTTTTTTTTTTATTGGCTATCTTCCTAAGAGTAGAATTATTTATTTACTTGGTAAACTTTTATACTTTTAAGAACTACAAACTGATTTACAAAGTGGCTTCATCATTTAATACTTCCCCGTGGAATTTATGTAAGATTGTTTTCACACTATCATTTAATGTGAGTTTCTATCTTCTTGACCATAGCTATACAAGTGAGATTGTCTTTGTGGCCTTGGTCTGCATTTTGCTAATTACTAATACCTTTGGAAATATTTTTCACTCAATTGTCTTTCTGGTGAAATGTCTGTTTATATCATCGACCCCCTTAAATCTGAGCTACATTGTTTTATTGTAGTTGAGCAAGAAGAGCTCATTATATCCAAATACAAGTCGCGTACAAGACAAATGATCTTCAAAACTCATATTCTATAGTTTCACTGTCCTGGTGACATCTTCAGAAGCATAAAAATTAAGTAGAGTTTATCTCTTTCTCCCATCTCCCTTTAATTTGGTTTCATTTCTAAAGAGCCTTGTACAATCAGGACCAAATCATTTAGCTTTTGCTTGTTTTCTTCTACAGAGTTTGCAATTCTAAATGTTACATTTAGGTTTCTTTGCCCACTTTCAGTTAAGTTTGGGATGTGTTGTAAGGTCAGAATCTAATGTCACTGTTCACCCTCTGTTCTGTTGTTAACTTCCCTGCTTTCCTTTCCTTTTTACTTTAGATGACAACATTGTGTTTATAGTTTTACATCAAGTCTTTGATAGACCAAAGTATAATTTATTCTTTGTTCTTCACTTTGATTAATTTACTCATTGGCTTTCTGTTTCTTTCTCTGTCTCTGTCTCCATCTTCCCCCACTCCTCTCTGTATGTGCATGCCCTTGAATATTTTTTTATATACCTGAATCTATTTCTTGATTACATATTCATACTTTATCTTTTTTTCATACAGAGATAGTTTTTGTCTTTCTTTACAATCTGGAAGGAGATTTTTCTGTCTGATTCCTTGGATTTCAACACAAGATTTCAAGATACAAAGACAATGGACATAAAAGACAGATGAAAATGATAGTCCATATGTTCATCAGACCAGCAAGAAAGTCAATTGAGGTCATTAAAAACATTAAAATTGACAGAGCTATATGTACATGTAGTTTTTTTGTTTGTTTGTTTGTTTTTTTGTTTTGTTTTTTGGTTTTTTGAGACAGGGTTTCTCTGTGTAGCTTTGCGCCTTTTCTGGAGCTCACGTGGTATACCAGGTTGGCCTCGAACTCACAGAGATCCGCCTGGCTCTGCCTCCTGAGTGGATTAAAGGCGTGCGCCACCACCACCCATCAATGTACATGTAGTTAAAGAGACAAAAACAAAACAAAAAAACCCAAAAAAACCAAAAACAAAACAAAAAACCCAGATATACACAGTCAGTCACATTCACATTCATACATTCACATGTGGGGGCTCTGTCAATATTTCATTTTCTCTAGGTCTCTTAGGTGGATAGTAATGACCAATTAAATGACAATTCAGCAATATCTTTTTGTAAAAGGAAATTGGTTTTCATATCACTATATGCTGTGGCTGTTTTTCACTAAAAATTATGAATGAACCTTACATTAGTTGAGAAGAAGTTCTCTTAGGTGATAAGTCAGTAAAGTTGGAGACTATAAATATCTCATGATCTGATTTGACTAAGACTGTTTGACAATACTCACAGAAATGACAGCATTCAGTTTTCCATATCTACTATGACTGTATGCTTGCTTTAATCAAATGCCTACTTTTTGGTGACAATAAAATAGCCATTACTCATACTGGGCTCACATAGGATTGGCCCATTCAGTGAACAGTCAGTCATGAAAGCAAAGGGTTTTATGAGAATGTATCTTCAGTACTGTGAGAAAGGGAATAATGGCCTTCAGTAGTCCACCCATGGCTAAGCCCACCAAGATCCAGTGAAAAACTTTAAGCCCATGGTTACACAGATATCTCTGGATGAACTCAGTGGGCTTCAAGACAAAATTAATTAGTCATGAACATTTGTAGGGAAGACCTCAGCTAGACCAGGAGTATAGAACAGAGAAATAGAGCAGGATGAGAGTAGTCAGTGTGCATTATGTACATGTGTGAACTTGTCAAATAATAAATTTAATTAGTACTCTGCCTATTCCTGTTCTCATGTGGTCTTCATTTATCATGGTCTATTATTCCTCATTCTCCCTTTCTGTTCTTGATCCAGCTGGGATCTCCTGCTCCCCTAAGCTTTCTTTCCCTCAAATCTTGCCCTTCATTACTCCCATTGTCGTCCAGGTTGTTCATGTAGATCTCACCCATTTCTCTGTCATTGGGTGATCCCTGTGTCTTTCCTAGGGCCCCATTTTCTAGGTAGCCTCCCTGGAGTTATGTAGCAGTCTAGTCATCTTTGTTTTATATCTAGTATCCTCCTATGAGTGAGTACATACCATGTTTGTCCTTCTGAGTCTGGGTGACCTCACTCAGGATGATTTTTTCTAGATCCATCCATTTGCCTGCAAACCTCATGATATCATTGTTTTTCTCTGCTGAGTAGTATTCCATTGTGTATAAGTACCATATTTTCTTTATCCATTCTTCAGTTGAAGGGCATCTAGGATAGGCAGAGTGCCGGAGAGGTTCCCTGAAATCCTCAATGATATATCCTCTCTAGACTGCTGGCAATGTTCAAGAGAAAGCCTGATCTAACCTAGTCTAGTGATCAGATGGCCAAACACCCTAACAGTCGTGCTGGAACTCTCATCCAATAACTGATGGAAGTGGATGCAGAGATCCTCAGCCAGGCCCCAGGTGGAGCTCCAGGTGTCCAATTGTCAAGAAAGAGAAGGGACTGTAAGAACATGAATTGTTGAGCCCAAGATTGGAAAAAGCACAGGGACAAATAGCCAAATGAATGGAAGCACATGAATTATGAACCAAAGGCTGTGGAGCCCCCAGCTGGATCAGGCCCTCTGGATAAGTGAGACAATTGAATAGCTTGAACTGTTTGGGAGGCATCCAGGCTGTGGGACCCGGACCTGTCCTTAGTGCATGAGCTGGCTGTTTAGAACCTTGGGCTTACACAGGGACACTTTGCTCAGCCTGGAAGGAGGGGACTGGACCTACCTGTACTGAATCTACCAGGTTCAATTGAATCCCCAGGGGAGTCTTGGCCCTGGAGGAGATGGGAATGGAGGGGAGGGGATGGAGAGAAGGTGGGGGTGGAGGCAGGAGGGGGGAGGACATGGGAACCCATGGCTGATATGTAAATTTAAAACACAAATATAATAATAATAAAAGAAAAGAAAAAATGAAAAAAATTAATTAGTAAATTCTTAAGCAACACTTGTTTCCCAAATTAAACAAATCCAAAATATTTTAAACATTTCAATATTAAAATTAATAAGAAGCCATTTTTCTGCTATCAACTATTGACAATGACGAATATTTTTCTTTTTTTCATTTTTCTTTATTAAGAAATTTTCTACTCACTCCACATGCTGTACACAGACCCACCCTCCTCTCACCCCCCAGCCCTCTTTCCCAAGCCACTCCAGATCCCCACATCCCCCAAATTGTAGTCTCCCATGGGGAGTCAGCAGAGCATAGCTCACTGAGCCTAGGCAGGTCCAAGCCCCTTCCCACTGCACCAAGGCTGTGCAAGGTGTCACACCACAGGCACCGGATTCCAGAAGCCTGTCCATAGACCAGGGAAAGATCTCGATCACCCTGCTGGGTTCCCCCCAAATAGTATGAGCCAAACAACTGTCTTCCATATCCAGAGGGCCTAGTCTAGTCCCATAGAGGGTCCACAGCCACCAGTCCACAGTTCATGGGCTTCCACTAATGTGGCCAGTCATCTTGGCATGTCCTCCCTTCATGATCTCCATGTCCCTTGCCTGCAGTATCTCTCCTCTCTCTCATCAATTGGATTCCTGGAGCTCAGCCTGGTGCCTGGCCGTGGCTCTCTGTATCTGCCTCCATCAGTCACTGGACAAAGGCTCTATGATGACAGCTAGGTTATCTGCTAGGCTGGTCACCAGAGTAGACCAGTCCAGCACCCTCTGCACCACTACCAGCAGACCAAGGTGGGGTCAACTTTATGGATTCCTGAGAGCCTCCCCATTACCCTGCCTCTTCCTTTGCCTATGATGTCCTCATCTATCATGGTATCTTCCTCCCTGCCCTCCCACTATGTCCCTGTTCCAGCTTGACCCTCCCATTTCCCTATGTTTTCATCCCCCTCTCCTTGCCCTCTACCACCCCCCACCCAGTCTATTCATGTAGATCTCATCTACTTCTCCTTCACAGGATCATCCATGTGTTCCTCCTAGGATCTTTTCCTGTTAGCTAGCCTCTCTGAAGTTGTGGGTTACAGTCTGGCAATCCCTTCCCTCCCATTTAGTATCCACTTATGAGAGAGTACATACTATGTCTGTCCATTTGAGTCTGGGTTACCTCACTCAGGATGATTTCTTCTAGATCCATCCATTTGCCTGCAAACATCATGATATCATTGTTTTTTACTGCTGAGTAGTACTCCATTGTGTATATGTGCCATATTTTCTTTATCCATTCTTCAGTTGAGGGGCATCTAAGTTGTTTCCAGTTTCTTGCTATTACAAATAATGCTGATATGAACATAGTTGAGCATGTGTCTCTGTGGTAAGATTGAGCATTCCTTGGGTATATGCCCAAGGGTGGTATAGGTGGATCTTGAGGAAGACTTATTCCCAATTTTCTGAGAGACCGCCATACTGATTTCCAGAGTGGCTGTACAAGTTTGCATTCCCACCAACAGTGGAGGAGTGTTCTCCTTGCTCCACATCCTCTCCAACATAAGCTGTCTTCAGTGTTTTTTATCTTAGCTATTCTGACAGGTGTAAGATGGTATCTCAGAGTTGTTTTGATTTGCATTTCCCTGATGACTAAGGATGTTGAACAATTCCTTAAATGCCTTTTAGCCCTTTGAGATTCTTCTGTTGAGAATTCTCTGTTAAGTTCTGTAGCCCATTTTTTAAATTGGATTGTTCAATATTTTGATGTCTAGCTTTTTGAGTTCTTTATGTATCTTGGAGATCAGCCCTCTGTCAGATGCAACTTTGGTGAAGACCTTTTCCCATTCTGTAGGCTGTCATTTGGTCTTATTGACTGTGTCCTTTGCTCTATAAAAGCTTCTCTGTTTCAGGAGGTCCCATTTATTAATTGTCACTCTCAGTGTCTGTGCTACTGGTGTGAATAATATTTTTCTAAATAATTTTATAATGTATCCATGATTTCATTTTGAGGAAAAAGAGTAAAATATCTTCCATATACTCACTATAGGTATATTCTGGTACTAGGTCATTTAACAGATTTTATGTCATTTCATGTTGGAATTAAATTTGTGTGGATATAAATCAAAGCTGGCTAAAGGTAGACATTTCATTTTTGTAGACTTATTGAAATCCAATATAGAGATGTGTCTACATAAGATCATGAAATCAAATATTCAGGAGAAATATATTTTGTACAGTGTTCTGAAGTCAGTGGCTAAAACCAAAAGAAATAAGTGAACTGAACATAAAAATTGATTTGTTAGGTAGATACTATAGATATGCTTAGAATACTTAAGCTCTATAGAGTTACATTTAAAGTACTGCTATATATAAGCAAAATACAACTCACTTTTTAGAGATTTTTTTTGCCTTTGGGGGATGAAAATAATTAATGTAGCTGTCAGGAGCTCCCTCTCTGTGTTTGCTAATCTGGCTTCTGGTTCTGCCAGCTCAGTATCCCATTTGCTGTCCTCTGAAAAGGCACTGCTCTTGGCCGACAGGTGACTGCTCTTAGTGTGTCCTTAACAGCAGAAAGATAAGAAAAACCATGAATAGAAAGGTATGAGGAGATGTGATATTCATCAAAAGGATGCATCTGAATCAGTTATGGAGTTTTCCTCTAGAAAAAGAATATGAATAGTTAGTGACTGGTCATAAAACTACCAGCAGGGCCTTAACCCATGTGGAAAATAGGTGCAAGGCAGAGGATAGAGGACATCTGGTTTTGTTTGACTGTTTCCCCTCAGTGGTACTGAAATAGAAATAAGCTCCAGACATTTTAAAGTCACATTTCCATTTTCATACCGGCTACATCTTCATCATTGTTTTTATTTTAAGTATAAAAAGATATGGACATTTAAGTTGGCTAGGCTAGTATTGATAAGGAGAAGTCTCCAGGGGAGCTGGTCTTACTGGCAGTCAATTTAGAACCAGGCTTTAACTTGCTCTTCATTTGCTGATAAATGTCTTAATTACCTTTCTATTGCTGTGATAAAACACCATGACCAATGCAATTTATATATGAATAAGTTTATTTGGGGCTTATAGCTCCAGAGGGTTGCAGTCTATCGCAGTAGAGTAGAGGTAACAAGTAACCAGCAACTGGCAGCCAGAACAACATCTGGGAGCTTGCAAATGAAACTACAAGCAGGAGACAGAGAACAAAACAATGGCACAAAGCTTTTGAAACTTAAGTGCCACTCACTAGTGCCACAACTTCTTCAACAAGGCCACAGCTCTTAGTCCCATACAGTTCCACCAACTGGGGACCAAGCATTTAAATGTGTGAGACAATTGGGTGCATTTTTATTCAAAGCAGTACAATAAGTACATTCACAATATAAGCAGTGCAGAAGAACAGTTATGGGGTTTAGACTGATAAGGGCATAAATCCAGTTTTGTCAGTTATTAGTATGAGATGACCTGGGAAGATTTTACCATAGACTCCTATCCTCATATCTGTAAATGCAGAAAGAAGTAACCAGCACTAGGTTGCTGTCAGGATCAGTTGATGTAACTGATATGAAGTAGCCCACAAGTAACTGGCCTGTCTTCGTCCCAAATAAGTACTATTATAAAAGCAAGAGGTTTTAAAATTATTTTTAAAATTTTTATTTATTTAAAAATATATATTTTTCATTTTACATACCAATTCCGGTTCCCTTTCTTCCTCTTATTCTGCCCCCCCTCACATTCACTCTTCAGAGAGGGTAAGGCCTCCCTTGAGGAGTCAACAAAGTCTGGCATATTAAGTTGAGGCAAGACCAAGCCACTCCCCCACTGTGTCAAGGCTAAACAAGTTGTCCCACCCTAGGGAAGGTGTTCCAAAAAGTTAATTCATGCACCTGAGATAAGTCCTGGTCCCACTGCCAGGGGCTGCCCAAACAGATCTAGCCAGATAACTATCACCCATATTCAGAGGGCCTAGTTAGGTCCCATGCATGTTTGCCAGCTGACAGGACAGAGTCCATGAGCTCTTGTTAGCTTGGGTCAGCTGTCTCTGTGGTTTCTTTATCATGATTTTGACCTCTTGCTTCTGTGATCCCTTCTCCCTCTCTTCAGTTGATGTCTAGGAGCTCTTAGCCCAGTGCTTGGTTGTGGATCACTGCATCTACTTCCATCAGTTGTTGGATGTAGGTTCTATAGTTACAGTAGTCACTAAACTGATTATAGGAAAGGGTTTTTGATTAATTATTTTGATAGCCTACAGTTCCAGCTTATCTTAGAACGTCAGCCAAAATGCATTGAGGTGATCATTTATAGACAAGAGACAGTTATTGCTCAGAGCTCTGTAGTGTGGGAGTCAAAGATCATGGAGCTGTGTGTAGAACCGTTGTCTACTGAGAGTCCCCTTACTACTTCAGAGCTGATGCCTGTCTGGGTGCTCACATGTGAGTAGTGAAAGGAATGTTCTACCTTCTCTTTCATAAAGAAATTTCTGTTCTGTTGGAGGTAATCTAAATACCTTCTAATTGTCTTATCTCCTAATTGCTGTGGAGTAATGCTTCTGTACACTGGTTTAATAAAGCACTGATTGGCCAGTAGCAAGGCAGGAAGTATAGGCAGGATAAGCAGACAAGGAGAAGTCTGGGAAGAGGAAGGCTGAGTCAGCAGTCACCAGTTAGCCACAGAGCAAGCAAGATGTGAAGGCAGAACTAAGAAAAGGTACGAAGCCATGTGGCTAAACATAAATAAGAATACAGGTTAATTTAATTGTAATAGCTAGTCAGTAATAAGCCTGAGCAAATGGCCAAGAAGTTATAATTACTATTAAGCCTCTGTGTGATTATTTTATAAAAGGCTTTGGGACTGTGAGTAAGAGATTTATCCCAACCACAGGCCAGGCGGGACATAGGAGAACTTTCATCTATACCTAATAATACTGTGATGGGTATTGTTTCAATATATGAATCCTGGTGGGTACATGCATTTATACTCTGACACAAAGTATCATGTAAGCTACAAAAATAATACATATTTATAGATACATATCTATAGGAAGATACAGACAAAAAAATCACTCTGCTTTTGTGAAATATAAATTTAGGCTTATTGTAGAATAAACAAATATTGGCCATTTCAACTAAAAAATATGATATGGATTTTTATGGATAAGTCCTGAAAATACACTTTTAACAAAATCATATTCTGATAACTTGAAGTCTTTACAACCTTCCATCCCTTATGAATCATTGGGTGAAAGAACAAAACCTAAAGTAGTGAAGAGAAGCTGATAATATCTCGCATAGCTTGAAATGAGTGGATTATCCCATGCCAGCATCTGGAGTATAAAAGGTAATTGTTCCCTTTGGAATTTACACTGTGTCACCTTCCTCAAGAAAAGGGCATTTAACTAATCATCTGTATTAGCCGCAGCTTCATGGACAGGTGCCACACATGGCTGGTCTTCTTCCAAAAGCACAGCTGCTCTCACTTCAGTCCTTTACCACCTGTGTGTCATGCCAGGCGCCCTTAAGTTGCTCTGGTTTCAGATGGCTCTTTGAGGTGCTGGTCATAATTTTAAAGGAAAACTATATCTACATGCTCTCAGATTGTCTCCCTGGCACCTAGCCTTTGTGAGTTTCATGTCTACTCTAAAAGACAGGACATCCTGGCTTTACAGCTGTTGACTTCATAGTTTTCCTGGGCACGATTCTAAGCTGTAACTTTATCACTCATATCCATTATCTTATCATCTTATCAGGAGTCTTTGTACCGTCAGTACCTATTAACACTATATTTTAAAATTCCAGGGGTCTGAGAAGACCTTTCACATTGATTCCTTATTCTTCCAGTTCTTTGATTTTTTTAAAATCTGTTCTCATAATTCTGAATTTCATACACAGCAATATAGCTTTATTTTTTCTTAGATTTCACAGTTTCTTTATAGTCTCAGCTATTTCTCCAATAATTATAAATATCTCAGATGCCTTGCAATATGGAATTCCAGATTCCAATTTAAAACAACCCATTGCCAAGCCAAACCTGCATCTACACCCTTCAAAACTGACCATCACAAACATAGAAATACAGCATTTCAAACAGTTCTTCCTCAGATTTATAATGCCATTATGATATTTTGTTAAGATTGAACATGGATGGCCAAAAGACTGATCAGATTCAGGCAGTGTACTCAAAAGTCTCTAAAGGTAGAGAAGAATATACTTCATTCAGATTGAATTGTGGCTATGAATCAATTTACCTTTCCAGAACACTATACATTATAGGTGGTAAAGCTTAATATGCTTTCAATTTCTTCTATAATTTCAATGAATGTACCTATTAGGTAAATAGCTATTGGGTCGGTATCATGATTCAGATACTATTCAAAATAATGATATTTTGTGGTTAAAAAAAAGACTGAATGGGCCCTTTTACATGAACTTATATGAAAACTACATTCATTTTCTGAAAGCCAAAAAGATTATCTAATTTCCTACTTAAAAAAAAAAAAAAAAAAACAGAGTAGAAAATTTTAAAGCATTCAACTGGTTGCTTTTGCTTTAAGAGATAAGTTCTTATTATGTTAGTAAGGTGTAGATAAAATATCTAGAAGTATACATTTAAATTAAAGTGGTAAATTTTTGCACACATTTTAGTGTTACATATGGGGCATGTAAAGCATCTTGCCTGCTATATTATTCATACTGATGGTAGCCATAGCTGGAATTTATAGGTTCCTGGTTGCATTGGCTTTATAGCTGCTTAGTTTAGATGTCTTATGCTATATCAGTCCCTGTTGCCTCTGAACTACTTGAAGTTTTAAGAAGTTAAGCATCAGCAGGATAACACAGTGTTAACAGTAAGGCAAATATGATAAATGTAATGAATAACAGAAAATATTTCCTGCGATGTCACATACAGAGTCATGCTAAATTTTGTCAATTTCTTGAGTAAATATAAAAGTTCCCAACTCATGAATCAGTCAAGTGTTCTGATTCCCACAGTGGAAGCAGAGATTATGAAAACAGCTAGCTCCTAGTCACCATAAATCAGGACTCCAATTCCATCCTGCTCAAAGAAAGCTATTTAGATTGCTTCCATTCCAAATATGTGCATGAAGACATGAGCTAATGAGCACCTGTCCTTTTAAGATACCAGCTGATTTGCTTTTTGCTTTCATTAGCAGTCAAGAGCCTACATGATTAAATGTACCCAAGCAAATGCATTTGAAGTAGATATCTATATCTAAATACCCAAACACAACCATAGGTGAGTGTTGTCGTCTATACATTAACTCCTGACTTTCATGAGAATTTGCCAACATTGCTGCTATTTATCTTTTAAATGGTGGTCAACAAACCACATCATTTTCTCAAAAGTCAATTATGGAGTGAGAAAAGAATGTAATGTGCTCTCTGCATGTCTCTGAGGTACCTATTTGTGCGTGATGACTTAGTGCTACCCTTCTAAAATCAAACAGATCATGAATTGTTTCCTAGAAAGATTGATGAAGCATTTTATTTGCTAACAAATTAAAGTCATGCTGTTAGAAGCCTGTACTTCGACTTAAAAGACTTATGTGCTACATGGATGAAGAGAAAATTGAGAAATTGGACTTCCAACTTGTAAAATTTTCTAACTCCTCGAAACTATGGAGTTACTGGGCAACCATGAAAATAAGCAAGTAATTGAAGTCACAGATAGAATAATAGTTAGATCTTCATCATCTCCTCGGTTAATATGATGCATGTTGTCCATCAAATGTCAGATGATGAGAATGGGAATTGTTTCATGTTATAACAATCTACATATATGAAATTATTCTTTGGTATAATTTTTAACATATTTCTTATATTTTTCTAAGAAAATGTTTAGAAATTATTTGTAGAGAATATTAAAGAAACTTGGGGATTCAACAATTGATTTAATTGTTTTTTGTCCTTAGTCATAGGCTTTTGACCAGGTTTAAAGCACCAGGTGTGAAGTCTTTCTTGTGGGGCGGGTCTTATATTCAATCAGAAAGCAGATGGTTACCCCATAAATTCCATGCCATTATTGTACCAGTGGATAAAATTAGTATTGTAGCATGCTGGGTATGATCCACACAGAGAGGGTTTTCTTGTCAATTTGATGTTGATTTCTCTATTTCCTGCAATCAAAGTGAGTACTGTCTCTAGTAACAGGGTCTTACTAGCTATGATGCTCAGCCAGGCTTTGTTATTTCAGATCACTCAGGGCCTCTCTGTTAGTAACTCATCTTGTGCATGCTTTGGATATTTTCCTGTAATGGCCCATGTTTTCAGGGAACAACATTTCTCACCAGTGGAGAGTATTTCAGTTTAAGTTCCTTTCAAAATACATTATATTTTCTTTTTCTCCTTTTTTATGTATTATATTTGTGTTTTAATTTTACACATAAGCCATGGGTTCCCCTGTCCTCCCCCCTCCCGCCCCCACCCCCACATTCCCCCCATCCCCTCCCCTCCATTCCCATCTCCTCCAGGGCCAAGACTCCCCTGGGCATTCATTTAAACCTGGTGGATTCAGTACAGGCAGGTCCTGTCCCCTCCTCCCAGGCTGAGCAAAGTGTCCCTGTGTAAGCCCAAGGTTCCAAACAGCCAGCTCATGCACTAAGGACATGTCCCTGTCCCACAGACTGGGTGCCTCCCAAACAGTTCAAGCTACTCAATTGTCTCACATATTACCTTACATACTAGTGGATTTCCGTAAGATTTCTTCTACATCCTTAGTTTTGGATAACTGACCATCTCTCGTTTTGGCCAGTCTCCCTTCTTCTACTTAAATCTTTAACCCAAAGGCTCAGGCTTAGGTGCCCACTTAAGGAAGGACTGCCCATTGTCCTTCCATAACACCTATGTTCTACTACTTCCTCCAAATAACTATTTTTCTTCAGTTGATCATAGGCTTGCATAGAAATTTTCATGAGTGTTTTGTTTTGACTAAACTTTCCATCAACACCTCATTTCCCAACCTCACCTACTTCTATGCAGGAACATTTCTTCCCCTAACCCCCCCCCCACCTCTTTCTTAAGGCATATGCTCCCAGAAGCTCTTTTAGTTTCTTGGCGTTCACATATACTCTACTTCAAACATACAACAGTTTTGAAGTCAGAATTCTTGTATCAGAGTGAAAATGTGGTGTCTGTGTTTTTGAGTCTAGATATTCTCAGTAATTTAATTCCAGAGCTATCTAATTATGCAGATTTCACTTAATTTTCTTCATGGTTTATTAATATTCCACTGTGTATATATATACCAGATTTTCCTTATCTATTCAACTGTTGATTCCTGCTTATTCCACTTCTTAGCTATTGTGAATAGAGCCATAATACTCATTCTGTATTATGGCACAGATTCCTTTGGGTATATGTCTAGGAGGGATATAGCTGGATCATATGGTAGTTTTAGTTGTAGGTTTTTTTACAAAAAAGTCTTCTGATTTCCAAAGTGACTGTGTTGGTTTACGCTTCTGCCAATAGTGTATAAGGTCTTGCCCTTTGCTATATTAATAGCAGCATTTATTGTCACTTGTCTTTCTGGTCAGCCTCATCTCTAGTGAAATGGAACCTTAAAGTAGTCTTAATCTACAGTTGCCTGTTAGCTAAGACAGTCGAACATTTATAAATTGTTTCCTACCCACTTATATTTGCTGTTTTGAGAAGTTTTTGTTCAGCTCCATAGTCCATTCTTTAGTATGTCATAGAAATGTATTTTTGTAGTGGATATTATTTAATGAAGAGACTTATACCTGGTCCAAGAATAAATAACTATTGTATTTATCTGTACATGAGCCAACTATATCAACCTCCCCACAGCCAAGATTCAAGGAATTCTCTAGAATAAGGAATACAAGAGCTGCCAGCTTGGGAGATTACATTGAAAGGCTGTCCTGTTGATATATGACTGTTGTACATATTAACTCATGACAACTATGATTACCTGCACAGGATCAAGTCAATCAAAAGTCCTGCATCAATAGGAGAGGATTTCTGAAGTGCACTTATGCTGGAGGAATTATTGGCGGTTGATGGCTGCTTAAGTAAGGGAAGTTACTATGCTTTGGAGATATGCACCCTGTAGATAGTCCATGCTCCAGGGTTTGGCCCCAGAACCATGTACATCTGGACAGTAATGATTTTCCTCAGGCAATTATTAATAACAATAAATGTAGGGGGCATGAAGTTGGGAGAGATGAGGAGTGGAGCACCAGAGAGATTCTGAGGAAGGTAGAAAGGGATGGATTAAAAAAAAATACAGTTTATAGATGTATGACATTTTCAAAGAATGAATAAAAATATATTAAAAATTATTATAGGTTAATGTTCAGGAAAGGAAAAAACATTAACCCAATCACAAAGTTTATCAGTTAAGTAAGCAAATGCCCAAGGAAGACTTCTGTAAGTGAATATTCCTCTCAAATAGAAATTACTAAATACACAACTTTTCTATATCTTTACTGCCCATGTGTGGAAGTATATGAAGCACTTGGGCCCACATGCAGCTCACAAAGGGATCTATTTTAATGACCTACTGTACAAATTATGCTGCTCTTCTGTCATGAAGCTTGGTTGTCACAGGATTAGCTTCATGCGTGACAAACAACTCTGGAGCGCATAGTATAGCTGTTTATAATCAGGATAATTTCCTCTTCAGACTCATGATGGTCAATCATGGAGGTAGTGACAGTGAGATCCCATCACCACAATTCTGCTTGATTCTTACTGTTTTTTGATTATTACTGTTTTTGGTTTTTACTGTTTGATTTTTGACTGAACACAATCTGTTAAGATACACAATGTGACAGTTACAAAAGGCACTAGGCATTGTAAAAATTAATGTATCCTGGGATACAACTATGAATTACAGAAAGGGAGTTGCTGAAGTTCAAAATTATTAAATAGAAAATAACAATTACAATTTTCAAATTAATTTAGTCTGCTTGGTGTCAACAAATTAGAATGATATTAAAACACAAACAATGAATGAAACTTTATTCTCTCCATCCTTCCTTTTATGTATTATCAATGCTACTAAATGGTCTTTTAAGATCATTATTAGTTGACTTTTGAGGAATATGTCACTGAAATTAATATTAAGCTCACAGGGTTACTACTTGATTATGAATCAGTATTAAGGTCAATAAATTATTGGCTTCTATAAATACTTTTTATGAGACTGTTTATTCAAACTTTCACGTATTTTCTTAGGTTATTTGGGTCTCTTCTATTATTCAAGGGCATCCATGAAACATTATAATTTTATTAGCATAACATTAAACCAATTGTCTAATCTTTTAAATATTTAAGAAATTCAGCCAAAAATTTTTCTTAAACATTTATTATCATTTTACAGGAGAAAATTTAAATGATACATTGGCCAAAGAATCAGTTTGTTAATGTTATACATAATTATTGCCCACATACATGCTTTAAAAATCAACTTTGATGTTAAATGCATTTTCTCATATTGTAAGCAATAGTATATAAAAAATTCTAAATTACAGTTTTGTTTTAAGCAGATTATACTGGCCTATTTTTTATTCTGACTCACTTATACAAATATGACTTATTTTAGAATTTTTGTGATAAAAGTTAAAATGTAAAGTTACATTTTGCTTTTTCCCATTTTTATTGGTCCCATAAGCTTTAGTTTACTTTCCATTTCATGTTCCTGTTTGTATATACAATTTTCAAAGTTATCTTTCTTATTTATACAGAGTTGAGACTTTAGTTCCAAAATATTCTGAATGTGATGGAAGTCAAAGCTCAAACATTCCTTGAAAATGAGATTTTTCTGAGTTGGGAATCGGAAGCATCTATTGTTGATGCAGTTTGAGAGCAGGGCTTATTACAACTCTCTATGCATTAACAACACGGAGAAGAAATGGGGTAAAGGAGAAGCAAAGAGCACACATTCACACAGCAAGAGAAAACACTGAGGGACCAACAGAAATTCACTTTATTAAAATAAATTTACCAAGGGACAGAACTTATTCTCTTTCACTGAGTTCACAGAAGATTTCTCATTGCTTCTAAATCCTTTTTCTCTCTATAATAGTTTCCCCAAATGTATTATTTTTAAAATTCACTTTTATATTTTGTATTTGCAAAGATCTTCCATGTGTTATATTATTTTAGTCTCTCAACTCTAGATGCTAAACATACATATATATTATTGATGGGGAAATTGTATTGCTGGTAATTACAATGACCTCCTCATTGTAACAAGGCTGATAGCTAATAGTGTCAGTCCTCACAGCCTGGCTGCCTAGACTCTCTTTATTGTTTCTTATTTCACTATAGAAGACAACCTCTGATACCTGAGCTCAGCTACTTAATATTGGATGGGCAGCAACCCACCATAGAAAAGCATCACTTTATGATTTATTAAAATATATGTCAGTGGCATCTATCTTTGGGGAGCCATTTTTGTGTTGATGCCAATGAAACCCTAGATATCACATACACCAAGCATAAACACTACCACTTATGCTGCATCCCCACTGTCAATATGGTACAGCTTTGGAGTACATGGCACATATCCTTTTGGCTATTTTTTTCCATCATTGGTTCAAGATCCTGACTCCACCAACTCCCTTTTCTACTGTTATCCTGTAATTGTCTCCACCACTTCGGTGACAGCAGCCATCCATGCTTGACTTTTGCCTACTGTCCAGACTTGTACTTGTGATATCAACTGGATGGATCTATTTGGAAGTTACCATCTAATTCATATTCAGCATGTCCTAAATTGAAATAATTGATTCTCTACCAAGCTACTTGTAGACAAAATAATGACACTTGCCTCACTACAACTATGGTTTAATCACTCCAAACTGTGAACATGCTGGCTATGCATTACCTTGATCTGAATGAGTCCAAATGTATATTCCAAACAAAATCCCTACTCTAACGTCATTTACAGGTGGGACCTTGATGGGAATGATTGAAGATTAAAAGGCTACATTCTAATGGCAAGATTAGCATCTTAGAAAGTATTGGAATAAACTACTTTATCCTGTTATAGCTTCTATTTTGTGCTGTGTGAGACAGTGTTTGTTTGTTTCTGTCATATAGTGATGCAGCAAGTAGGCTCTCAATAGATACCTGCATCTTGTATTTTCCAATTCCCAGTATTAGGAATGATCTTTCTTGGTTTTATAAATTACTGACTCTTATGTCCTATTACAGTAATGGTAATGGATTAACATGCATGGTCAAAGGAATTAAGTTTGCTACCTGAATTAGAATGGTTAATCAGTTAATAAAGTATTTCATTGGTTAATCCTTAAATAGAAAGATTAACTTAGATGTGCTAATTTGGCACCTTGTAACTCCAACTATACTTAGACATGAAATAAGTGACAGGAGAGTAACCTCTGTAACCTTTATATGTGATTGTATAAGAATGGTCAGAGTGATTTTTAGTGATGGATTACACAGATGTTCAAAATATGAATGGAGCCAAAGATTATGCAGGAGGCTATACATGCCAAAAATGCAAGGAAACTGGCTCTTATCTACACCTGAGAAGTATATCATATCCTTTACCAATACCTTGCTTTTAGCACAGAGTTACCTTTGTTGGAACTCTGACCAGCAAAATGTCACAATTATGTTGTTCTAAACCACCAAGAATGTGTTACATAGGGCATGAAAAAGTATTACATAATTGGATGTCTAGAAATAGGGTTCTATTGTATTGAATACATAAAAATGTGCCAGGTGATTTGGAACTGGGTGAAAAAAAGTCTAGAAGGCATTGAAAGAGTAGGGCATTATAATCCAGATTGTCTTGAACAGTGGCAATAACACTGTGGATGCTAATGTCTCTCAAAAGATGGAAAATGTCTACACTCAGTGGCAGTAACAGTGAGAATGCAGAGTCACCATAAATAGGCAACCAGGAGGCTTGGTGGGAAGTGGTGACTTGCTGAGAGCTGAAATGGAAAATAAATGAATTTTATTACAAGTCAGAGGAAAAAGGATTTTTCTCTGTGTATTGCCAAAGTGTTTAGTTGAATTGTTAAATTCAACATTGAGGAAAGAAAAACTCAGGAATTGTCCTAAAAATTGAAGGAATGTCTTGGAAATTTGCTGAGACTTCATGCTTATCACTTCTTGGATCCCCTGAAAAATTAATGGGGAAAAGGAGATAATGAGAAAATTACTTTTAAAAATGGGACTAAATCTGGATTATTTGGGAAATGTCCATATTACCTACATTTAAAAGACATTATTAAATTCAAGGTTTGCTTTTAGAACCTTCTTTAAAAATTGAAACCAAGGATGAAAGACAGAAAACATTCATAAAACTGAGGAAGACAAAAAAGTCAATGAAGTCTGTCTCATGAAAGGCTGGGAGCAGGCACTGAGAAGGCTCAGAGGGCAAATAATTTGTGTTGTGGAAGCCCTACATTCTGAGTTTCACATCCTTGGAACCCACAGGAAAGAGGAAAGAGAAAGCTTACTTCATGATGTTATCCTGTAACAAATTTAAGTGTGCCTATCCCCAACACACACACATACGTCTGATGTGTAAAAACAAAATAAAAAATAAAGTTTAACAAATTCTATAAGAAGTGATTGAGTGGAGTTACCATCTCAGTAGAAGATAAAAATAGAAATGAGAGGTGGGAGTCTGTATGAACAATCTTTAAATATACAACAGAAAACCCTGTAATATGAAATAGAGTCATATAAGCTTCTGCAAATCATATGTCAACCAAAACACTGCTTTATTTTGTTAAAAAAAGAACACAAAAGTAAATAAGAGCATCTGATCCCAAGATATCCAAGGAGAGAGACTAATGAAGCCACCAGGCTGTGAACACATGCTCTTTCTCAGGAAATGAAAAGATGATCCACAAACAGAAGATTGGTGCTTGATTTCAAGTTATTATTTTAATTTAATATGTTTAGTGTTTTGTGTGTATGTGTGTGGTGTGCTTATGGCACATTATGTGTGTATAGAGGTCAAAGAACAACTTTGAAGAGTCAGTTCTTTCCTTTCACCTTTATAGGGATTGTCAGGATTCAATTCATGTTGTTTGATCTGGATGGAAAGCACTTTCTACACTAAGCCACCTGGCTATCTCATGGGATTATCTAGAGGCATTGAACCTGAATGGAGTTTGCTGATTTAAATTGTAAAAGTGCTCAGCACCTGAAGATCTCATTATCCTTCCATTTGTCCCCTTTTTGAACAAGATTATCTGTAACTACTATCTCATACTTGTCTTAATTTGTACTCTGAGTGCTGTGAGACTTTAGAGCTTTTGCATTGGATGAAATGCACCTAAAATTGGTACTGTAATGTGATGATACCATTCAGGGAGTGGAGTGAAAATTTTATATTTTATATGTGAGATCAGTTTTTCTCTGAAGACTGAGGAAGACAATAGAGAACAGAAAAATTTGCCCTCATCCACATACCCTATATGCTGGAATCTGTGGATATGCCAAGTAGCAAAGGGAATTAATATGCAGCTAAGTGTATGTTGTTGAACCTGTTGCCTCCAATGTATGGTGATGTCTGGATTATCCAGATGGGCTCAGTACAACCACAAGAGTCTTACAAGTAGAAGGAAAGATACGTAATGCTTTTCTTAATCCTCTAGAAGTGAAATTCGATGCTAGCCCAGTCAGACATAGGTTTGATGTGGCTTCTTGAAAACAGTAAAATAATACATTTGTGCTGAATTTCCAACTCATTTTTTGTGGGGAATATAGGAAACTGATCATGTAATATCTCTCCTGTGTTATTTCTGGTACCAAATTCCCATTCACTGATGCCCTTCCCTCCTGTTCTAGAGACCATCCTGCTTTCCCCATCTCTGCTAGACAATGATCTAATTAGTTACTTAGTGTGGTTTAACAAGCTCCAAAATGTTTCTAAATTAAATTTTCTCTTCACGTTAATTATCACATCCTTTGATATGTTGCATATTTTTAACAAGAATTTATTAATATTCTTAAAATGTCTTCATGTCAGGATACAAACCTTTTTTTGATAATTTCCAAGAACATTTCATAATCTATCCTAACATATACAAACTTAAGCTTACCATGTTTGTCTCTTGCCAATTTCTCTACCATAACCACTTTGTACTTAATTGTAAAACTAAATTCATGTTGTTGCCTTGGGCATATTAGTGTCTGACTTATGTATGCATACCTGTGAAACACTTGCATACTTTGATCATCCCATCAGTTGCAGTCTGCTCTGTATTTCTAATTTGTGTTTTAGTCTTTTTCTAAAAATAATGCACATTGATATTTAATAAAATAAAGTATGGTTATTTATTTATAGCCTAGTAAACTTCAAAATGCCTGCTTCATGGTAGCTGATGAATGCCTGGGCACTTAATTGAATTAAACATTTCCCCTATTGTGTGAGTCTCAGCCTAAAATTATTCCCAGATGCCCACAGCAAGTCATACTCTTCTAACAAATTCCCTTTCCATGAAGTCGGGTAGACCATGTGCCTTGCTTCTAGTATCAGAACGCCAAGGTAAAGGGATTTTGAAATAAAATTATTTATTTATTTATATAATTTATTTTATTGAAAGTGAATCAAAACAAAAATTAATCTCTAGAAGCCTGGATTAAGGTGAAATTCCTGAGGCAGAGACCTCTGAGTTCTCACTTGAGGTAGGAGATTTCTCATGCTCCCCTTAAAGAAGGAGACAGACGCCATGTTAGGAATTGCCTGAGGAAGGGCGTTACGGTGGGAACTCTGGTAGGAAGAGAGAATCCAAAGGCGGGTAGAAACCAGGTCTCACAATGGTCTAGCTACAAGGAAACAGTTCTTCCTAACAATGACAATATGCTTGAAAGCAGATCCCCAGTAAAAGCTCCAGGTGAGTTCTCACTTAATTTTGCATCTTGATTCCAGCCTGTGGAAGATCATGAATGTCAGGGCTTCTAACCCATGGAAATGGTGAAATAATAAACAAGTGTTGATTCAGCTTTCTTAGCTGGTGATAATTTGCTTCACAGCAATAGAAAACTAATACATCCATGGAAAGTCAAACTGTCATGAAGATATCTGATATTTTACAGTTACTATTATTAGAAAACAAGCAATCGCTTTTCATCAAGCAGCAAAGTACAGCCTTTGTTGTTTTAACATTACTGTGACCAAATACCTGATGGAACAATATAAGAGACCAAAGATGCATTTGTGCTCATGGTACCACATAGATTGATTGTGAATGGCCTTGGTGTCAAGTGCTTCAGCAGAACATGATGGCAATGGGAGATTCTTTACTTCATGACAGGCAAGGACAAACAAAACATGAATGTATGCATGTCAAAGAATGGCATGGATGCTTTTGACATTCCCCCAGTGACCTATTCCCTCTAAATAAGGAATACTTCCTGCCTTTTACAGCCACTCATTAATGTGACAATGCTGTAATTCGATCAATGGATTCATCAGTGACTATGTTGAAGACTTCTTCAGTACCTAATTGTCTCTAGAAACTCCATGAGAGTTTTGCAGAGACAAGCTTTACTAATCACCCAAGTTACTCTCAATCCCATCAGTGAAGATCACCACACAGCGTTAACATTAACAGTAAAAAGACTTGATGACATCAAATATTCTTGATATTATGTGATGAGAATTAAATATCACTACAATGATGACAATAAATAATGCGTAATCTCTAATCATAAGCAAATGCCCAAAGTGCCTAAATTGAGAAACACTGAGCACTGTATCTGTTCCTTTAATAAAAGATAGGTAAAGTCTGAGTAATTCTCCCAGAAGAGTCAAAGAAATCCAACACCTTAAAACCATTCATGAAAAACTTTGATGAGATCTGTCGAAATGTTATTATAGCTCCAATGTTAACAACAGCAATAGCAATAAAATCATACTTAGAGTATGTAATACTGCTTTTAATATACAACCTATTCAATGGAGGAAAAGCAAAATATCTTATTAAAACATAAAGTTGTTCAAATAAGCCTGTGACTTGTTAGTTAATTCTGTAAATGAAACTATTCAAATATTATTTTAATCTATGAAACGCATTGCTTTCTTTTTCTTAACTAGGATTAATTGGGGGCTAGCAGGAAATAAAAATTTACTACTTCATATGTAAAGTTACTGATAAGTTACTCCACTTATAATATTTTCTGTTAGTATTTAATAAAAGGTGACTAATGCAGAATTTAGTAACCTCACTCCTTGGGGATACAATTAGCTGGGTTGTTTACATGAACCCTGCTGAGCTTGTAAGTGTCTGTACACAGATTATATTGGTTACCCTGGTCTGGCCATGTCCACAGTGGATTCTCAATGTATTCTTATGCATATATTCAGCTGTTCCAGAGCTATCACTTAATTATGTTGCAAACAAACTGGAGGAAATGAATTCAAATTAGAAATTTTCTACAATTAGCATGAACATGTTTAAATAGGGGTAACTTAAAATTTATAACATCTAATTAATTTATGCATACTGCCCCAAATCATTTGTACCAGGAATATTCCAAATTGATAATTATAACCTCTAATTATTCCCTTGTAACCTAGGAAATAAAATGATATGTTCCTAAAAGACTACTGTTCAATAGTTTTCCATCCAAGACTTAACAGCAATTCACCTCCTTGAAATAAGTTCTGGTTGGCTTTAGTTCTGTCGCTGGTATATAAGAGTAGTACATGATTCTAATAGGAAAAATAAGCCTAAATCAACAACACAAATATTGAGGGACATTTTCCTGTGCTAACCTGAAATGCACATGAGCCCTCTGGATACTGTCAATTGCTAGTGATTTTTTTCTTTACACCCATGGGACATTATGACAACAAATTTACAGGTTGAATATGAGGGGTATTGGACAAAGGTCCAAACAGCTTACAGACTTGAGTTTCATAAACTTGCAACTGGGGACTAATACCATCTAAAATGTTCCACTTTCCTTGAGAAAACAAAGAGTGCAGAAGGACATGGGCAAAACTCAGGAAAACACTGGCTTTGATGAACAGGCGGGGAAAGCACTAGAAGTAAAAGGGATCAAAACAGACAAGAGAAATGTTACCAACCATGGCATAGAGTCTTAAGAGAACCAAAAAGTTCTCAAAATCAACCCTGGAATAGGACTTTGTTGCATAATGAATTGCAACTATATGGGGCATCATATTATTTATTTTCTTTAATTATGCAATTAATATATATTCGTATCCGTAAGTATAATCTAAGTAATTTCTTTAGTTTCCAAAACAAAAATAAATATTTGCAATATGGCTCATCTAAAAACTACTACCTTTACTAAAGTGCTGCTGAAATCTGTAGCACGAATCTTAACAGGTCTTATTAATAAAATCAAACCTGGACCAGTTATTGGGGGTGAATGCTGGAAGATCAGAGAAGCAGAACAAGCCACAGCTTCCTCACCTTGCCAGTTCCTCAGCTGATTCTGTTTCCTCAGACTGGAAGCCTCTGTGTCCTCATCCAGAATGAATCTCAGCTGAACTGTTGCTCAAAAGCCTAAAAACTTAACCAGGCCAAAAACTTCTAGTTCCTGGTCTTCACACCTTATATACCTTTCTGCTTTCTGCCCTCACTTCCTGGGATTAAAGGCGTGAGTCACCATGCCTGGCTGTTTCCAATGTGGCTTTGAACTCACAGAGATCCAGATGGATTTCTGCCTCTGGAGTGCCAGGATTAAAGGCATGAGTGCCACCATTTTCTAGCCTCTGTATCTAGTGGCTGTTCTATTCTCTGACCCTAGGTAAGTTTGTTAGGGTGCACAATATTTTGGGGAACATAATACCATCACAGAAATCTTTATTGTTTTCAGCCTTAAGTTTCAGCAACTACTTTTAGACAACACAAGAGGCAGGATATTGCCCATGGAATATTAGAAAGGGCTCCAAAATTGTTATGATATTTTTTATTCAAAAAAATGTGTGTGACAAACAAATCTTTAAATGTGTTGCAAGTATTAATTCTCCCACTGTTCGGAAGACAGGTCTGTGTGTTTTCAGAGTCATGCTTAGCACACTGGGCCTTTAGAACAAGTCTTGGATTTACTGCTGTAATAAAGCCTCAAGGTCGGCCAGCATGGAGGGAGTTGGGCCCTCTAGGTTATTTTGCAAAGGCACATAGCCCAGCACTCACGACCTCTGGATTCATATAGATGTATTGGAAATTTTCTAACGACCTGTTGATGCCTCACTTCTCACTCTCCAGAATGTCTTTGAAGAATTATTTTTTGCAACTTCTTGCTTACTCTAAATATTGCCATCAGTTTAAAACATAAGAAATATTAAAGCCTATCCTTGGTTATTTTGGCAAATACTTTGGGAAAAAGGCCCTAAGGGAATTATTAATCAAATGAACTAAAGATAGATTCTATCAAAGAACTAGTGGGCCAAGTAGCAATATGAACACAGGATGGGGCTTCAGGTATTACCACACCTGCTCTGGCTCTCCTTTCATTCACCAGTAACCAGCAAGCTCATTTTTACCAAGACATAAAAGCTGCTCATTTATAGTTACTGCAGAGCTGGGGGAAAGGGAAAAAATATAAAGCACATGAAAATATTACAAAGTTTAGAGATTTCCAGCATTTCCCCCATAACGAAATGCTTCTTAATTTTCATAGATCTGCAAAAGTGAGTTTCAATGGTTTTAATATAGAATTGTAATTGATTTATAGAGTAGATATGGAAAGGGCTCTACCATTCCAGAAGTCAGGAAACCTTTCATGTTTTAACATATTCTCACTGGAGTACTGTGGAAATTGCAGTCCCCATTCATCAAAAGAGAATTCAGAGAGATCCTGGAGGAAACAATACTTTCATGGTAGAAATCAGTCAAGGGCATGGAGCCCCAGTGCCAAATGCTCCTTTGCAGTGAAGTACTAAGAGAAAGAGTGAAAGGTTAGGATGTTCTTGAAGAGCATCTGATAGGGTCCCATGAAATAGACCAATGTGTTGCACAGAAGTCACTACCCAAGTGGTTAATTCAAACAGTTTGGTAAATTTGAGGTGGCATGTAAATATTGCATTAAATTCAGAACATTTTGGATTCTATGAAGTTCCTTACAGTGGCATTGCAGATGACAAAAAAACACCATTTTATAAAATTTAAATCTTTCAGAAATACTGAACTAGCTCAACCACTGAGCTGGCCTGCACATTTTGTTCATGTTTTTTAAAGAACTCATTAGGATTCAGACATAAAGAATCAACAGAATGGAGTTTTGCCTGTTTTTGTTTTTGTGTTTAATTTTAAATAGGTTAGTATATTCCTTAGTTCTTAATAGATTTATTTCCTGTGCCAGTGATGGTCATTAAAATAATTCACTTTGATGTGAAAAACAACTTCTCCTCTTAAGGGCACTTGTGAGTGGAATTCACAATTATTGATCATTTTAATTGAATTATATCTCAGAGCTTTAGGTTTGAGATCTGAATCCACAATCTGTAATTTTCAAGTAATCAATTATGTTTATTTAAATGCACTAGCTTAGTGCAAACATGAGGAGAGAGAGCTGCAGGTTTCCTGTATGAATGCATTTAGCATACTACTATATCACTGCAAATTAACTGTGAGGAAGGCACTAATCCTTTCCTCATTTCACAATTTAATTTTCACATTTATTAATATTTAAAAAAATAATACAAAAGTATTTTAATTGAAAAATTGTTAAAATGTGAATATAAACTTTTAAAGTATTCTCTCCATCTGCTAAGCATTTAATTTTTCTAAACCTTTGTCATCTATTGTGGAATAATATTCTCTCTCATACACCAGCATTGATGCCATTCATGAAATGTGATCTTGGCATGACTGAGTATAAAGACTGCACAATTTCCTTAGCTCTTTCTACTAAAGCTGATGTGTTGTTTTTGTTATTGTCCTTGTTGTTTCATCACTCAGAAGCACCACATACATGGAAACCAAAGACAAATTATTCCTGGGCTAATGTACATTTTTTTTGTAAAATTTTATGTGATTTTTTTTAAAGATATATAATATTTTTCAATAGGTTTTTATTCCTCGGCATCTTATCAGTTGAATGTATTTTGGGCAATCCTGAATCCTTATTTCTGGATCAGTGCAAGAGCACTTTTTTTTTTTTTTTTCCTGGATGACCCTGAAAAACGAACATTTTTTTTTTCTCAAATTTGTTCATTTTTGTAGTCAGTAGTTATGACTGCCAAGAATTGGACACAAAGTATTCTGAAACAAATTTTTATGTTTCTTTGGAATAATTTTTGTTTTTCTCTGTTTGGATTCCCTTATGGATTAAAATAATTAAAAGTGTGTGTAGAGAACAGTACAGCTGTATGTAAACATGAATTGTAACAAGTAGCTGCAATTTTTCTGATCCTGCCTGGCCCACAGTCAGGACAAATCTCTCTCACCCTCCAGTCCCACATCGGCTTAGACCCAACCAAGTAAACACACAGAGTCATATTTCTTATAAACTGTATGGCCTTGGCAGGCATCTTGCTAACTGTTCTTATATCTTAAATCAACCCATTTCTATTAATCTAGAAATTGCCACGTGGCTTGTGGCTTACTGGTACCTTAACATCTTCTCATGGTGGCAGGTGACAGCATCTTTCTGACTCAGCCTTCCACTTCCCTGAATTCTCCTCTCTCCTGTCCTGCCTATACTTCCTGCCTGGCTACTGGCCAATCAGTGCTTTATTTATTAACCAATCAGAGCAACACATTTAACATACAGATCATCCTACAGCAGTAACAAATCAAGGCAATGTATAAAATAGCACATTCACTAATTAAAATAGTTGAATTTGTACCATTGCTTAGTCTTTACCTCACTCTCTGCATGCTGTGCCAAGCCACCTTCCTTTTCTCAATCCCTGCTTATCTTTGTTCAAATTATGCATAAGGAGAGTTGAAACGATCAAATCCACCCCAAACAAATTTGTACAAATTACTTAATTTCACCCTGACAAAGTTTTAGCTTATTAACCAATCCTATAGTGTTTCATTCAGTTTTGGGCAAGAGAGTATTCCGTGTCTGATATAAGCATGGTGCCAACCAATCCACTCCATTATTCATCCTTTTTCTTTGTTACACCTATTCTGGAATACTCTCTTGGCTTATCTTTACATATTTTTATGTAAATCTCTTTACTCCAAAACTCCATCAACATTGGCAGTAATTACATGCAAGAACAAATAGAATAAACATTTAAGTTTGCTTTCGGATGAATGATATGAATAATAATAAATCATAATGATAACAGAAGCATTTTTATTTAGTTCTTTTGATTTCCAGGTGTATTCCCAGTGTTACATGAGTCAACAATAATGTAGTCTTTACAACAATATTTCAGCGAAAGAATTATTAAAATATCTATAGAGGATTGTGGAAACAACTGTTAAGGCAATGCTTAAATAAATCAAATGTAAATAGAATGTTCCAATACTGCAATTTCTTCAAGGCCACTATTTGATCCTGCTTCATTGTCCTGCCTGTTCTTCCAATCCATGGCATGTTTGGAAGATTCTATATTCACTATCATTACCCTAGTACAGATTTTTTCTTCCCACATCACTCAGTCCAATTTTCCTTACATAATGACACAACACTCCTCAGACCTATGCTAATATTTTATTTTTTCATACAGATGATCTTAAACAAAATCTAAGTGCAGAAATATCATTTTCATTTGTGAACTTCAGCATCCTTGGGACCTCTTGAATGTTCTTATCTCACTCAGTTATTATCATGTTTCTATTGTTTTGTAAGATCATTGCTCTGCTCTTTTAAATTTTAATTTTCATGCCTAGAATGTTTTAGACACACAGACACTCATCAACTTTAATACTCAAAAGTTTAATAGATTCCTCTCTGCACATTACTAAGATACCAGCATCTCTACTTTGAAATAGAAAATCTCTCCTCCTCTGCTCATCATTTCTACATACTAACCCTTTCAAACTCTCATATTCATGATCATCAAATCCTCTAGATTTTTTTTTATTATTTTTGCTTTCTTTCTGAAATTAGATGTTTATCAGACCTTCACTGTTTCTCAATAGGGTTCATCTACCTGATACTTGGCATGATTCTATGCAAATTATTTTCTTCACTTGCCACTTTATCAAAATACTCTCATGTATGATTTATTCTCTTTGGACCTTTTTATTGACTATTTAAAACATATTTTATTTTTGAAAAGTAGATTCTCCTTAAATTAGACTCAATAAAATACTGTACAGTGAATGTCATTGTTATAGAATAGTAGGACACTGAAATAGTAGAAAGCATTACCTTAATGCCCTTCTCTGGCTTTGGTCAGGTCAAAATCAGTATCTAGTTTCTCTAATACTGTAGTGTTTTAGGACTACAAATTTATAAACACTTTGAAAATTATAATATAGTAACCTGATAAATAAACATTAATTTGATGGTTAATTTCATTTTAGCTATATAAATTCTGTCATTTTTAGAATAGTGTGTAATAGACTACTTCATACATTTCGAACACATATGAAATTAGTTATACTTAATCTAAATGGCTAGAAAATTTACAAAAGTATTGGCAATATGAAAAATTTAAAATGACAATAAATGTAATGTAAACTATCTGTTAGAAATGAAATGATATATCAGATATCCTAGATATTTATTTAACAGGTATAATTCATGTAATAAGGCCTTCAGACAAAAACCTACTATTTCAGTTATGTAGATTGTGAAAGCCATTCAAAATATTGAAGACTTTTGATAATTTCAGATATGGAGATAGGAAGAAAGAAAATCCACAAGATTGATTTGATTCTGTATTGTAAGCACTCACATCATCACTAAATTCAAGCACTGGAAAATAGAAACAGTCTAAAATAGCAGGTGTTAAAAGGATAGTTCTATCCGCTTAATCTTTTGTGTCTGTTTACCATTTCCAACTCTTTGTGTGCTTGAATGAACGTTCTTATTAGTGTTAGGCACAAAAGATCTGCTAAAAGTCAGGTGGGCCATGTTGGCTAAAAATCTGAAGTATTTATTCCTTATCATCTTGAGTTTGTCTACCATGGAGCATGACAAGCTGTTTCCTTCTCACTAGGAATGAATAAATGATTGTTCCTTTGAAGGAAAGAAAAAGGCCACATATATCCTTCAAACAGTCAAAAAATCTAAAAATGAAAATTAGTGCTTGCTTTTTTAGTAGTTTGTAATATAAATGACAAGGCAGTAATTTAACTGTGTTAATTGGAACTAAGCATTAGCAGTCTTAATGGGTTTTTCTCCAACTAGAGGGATAATTGAAGGGTTTAGATATTGTAGACTTGACCTCCGTATTCTAACTTATAATTTATCACTATCCTTTCTTAGTTGTAAAATTAATTTTGTCCAGATAAGGAGATTGGTGTTTTTGAGGCTATGGATAACTTTTTGCTGTCAAATGTCTATTAATGTACAAATTTTAACATTTTTCTTCAACATCTTGATTTTAGGAGAGGAAACTTGCTTATAGATTGCCTTGTTCATATTTATTCATTCACTCATTGAATCACTGTCAAGATATAGAACAAAATCAGATCCAGTTCTTGCCTTCAGTGAGTTCTCTTTCTGACTGGAAAGCCATTTCATGGACAACTGTACTCAGCTATGACCTATAGTACACTTCCAACTGTACTAGCTTCCTTAAGACAGTTATTGGAATTGGCAGTTTTCAATGCCTCCCTTTTCTCTCTTAACTTTGTGTCTGCCTTTCTGGTAGTTACCAAATGATGGAGTCATGCATATATAGTGCTTGTATGATACAAAGGAGGAGGAGTATGGATAATTCCAGATGTGAATGGCACAGGGCAGCTAGATATTATTTTATTCATCACTGTGCTCAGGAAACTTTGAGTAATATCTTATCAGCATATGTCTGTCTAATTTCATGAGCCTCTCTAGAGACTGGGAATACAGGAAAACCAAGATTTCAGCCAGGTATACATTTCATTATCCAAAATAAAACAAGATTCTGCCAAGTAGGAAATGGTACTTTTATGTTTCTACCTTGACAGACTTTAGCTTGCTACCAAAAAAAAAAAAAGAGGGATCCATGCTATGAAATAAGCCACAAATGGAGGTGAGCTATAGCTTTTGGAAGTACTGGTGACATGCACTTTACATAACTGTTTAAAGAGAAATGTTTGTGGTGAGTTTTAATAACAAACAAATATTTAGTTAGGCAATAATGGGTAACACTAATCCACGATTCAGTATCAAGGTGTTAAAAAAAATCTTGTCCAGTCAAAAATAAAAACAAGAGCTAAGCATGGTGGCTCATGTCTGTAATCTCCAAACTTGGGAGGTTAAGGTAGGCTGGTATGAGTCTCAGGCAAGCCTGGGCTATAAGGAGGGCTAAGTGTGAACATGGGCTGTATAGGGAGAGTCTGTCTCAAAAAAAAAAGTCCCCATTTAATCTGACAAACCAAACAAACAAAATAACAAAAAAGGAGGAGAAAACCCACAAATATTAGTGTGATAAAGGGATAATAATTGTGGGGCAAGACAAGATTCAGCTCTTATTCACACGATGCTAAGGAGTTTGAAGTTTACTTGAAACACAGTGGATGTTGAAGGGTTATATCCCCCAAATATTCATGAAACTTGATGAAAACAATGATGTTCAAGGTCTTATCATTTACCTAGAAGACAAATGATGAGACCCACAGCCATGGCTTTAAATAGCCTTTCCATGGGGAAGAGAAACAATGTGGGTTAATAGAGCAGAGTTGGAAGAGAACTGGTGGATGATCTGCTTACAAAACCAGGAATTTACTAAAGAGCATCCTACAGAGTTTGCTAAGTTGAATCGTGGTCTCATAAATAATGGCAAGAATTTGAGATGAGAACGCTGAGAGTGGGGATATTATCTTAGAAGTTGTGCTACAGTCAAGAGTTACAGTCATTTTGTAAGTTGTGCTACAGATAAGGACAATCAAAACAAGAGGTATATGCAGGCAGGAAAGAAAATTGAAGATTATTGGGAAATAAAATACCATGAAAACTACAGTAAGAAGAGATGTTGAAAGAAAGAGAAATTCTAAATAAAGTAAGTCTCCCGAACACATATGAAAAAAAAGATTTTTCTCTGTTCAAATTTTGTTTGTTTTCCTTTAAAACTACTTTTATTTTACCTTTAGTGCATATGAAAGTGTGTGTGTGGTATATGCTTCAGTCCCTTAAGAAGGATCCAGTCATTGAGCCTGGAGCTCTGCTATGGTCAGCAAGCTTCAATGATCCTCCTGTCCCTCAGCCCAGAGCACTGGAGTTACAGGATGCTGTCCACAGAAGGGCACTTCTGCCTATTTGCAAACCACAAATGGTTTTTGTAGTTAAGTAAGGATTTGCTCCTGTCAGTTGCCTCCCCCACCCACAGTGCTGAGGTCCAAGACATTCATGTCAAGTCTCTGGACAGAACTGGATTCACTTATGCAGTACACAGTGAGCAACACTTTATCATCGTGATGCAGCAACATGGGAACCTTTTGAAATTTCCATTTGTTTTCTTTATGGACATCTTCACTTTTCCCAAGACATAAGGATGGATACATGAAGGATAAGAAAATCTTCATTATGAATCAGTTTTATATGATGGTCTTCATATATTTCAATGATTTTGGACATGACCAAAATCTTACAGTCATAAAGATTTATTTAATTATCTATGACCAGTGTTTGCTGAAACTTCAACTCTCATCCCTATTTTGAATTATCAAATGAAAATTAAGTATGTATGTATTCCACATAACCCTTATTATGTTACCTAAAGCATACATGTCTTTTTTTATTACTAAATATTTTGTAAGGGATACTAATGCTAATGTTTCCTTATTAATATTTTTGTTTCAGATATAAATTTTCTATCAGTCAATTAGGGTGGCTTATCTTCAATGTTAATCCTAAACTTTTGTCTCTATAAGCCTAAGCAGTTTAATATATAGCAATAAAGTTAAGAATAGAGTTAAGAGGTTTTTTTATTTTGGTGACCTGAGCAGACATTTGAACCCAATTATCCCAGTGTCAAATGTGAGAGACGTATTAAGATACTCTCTGAAAATGTCTCGTGTAAGTAGTCAAAAATGGAATCTTTGTAACTGTGTTTTGCCTGTAGAACATAACTATTGAATATGTAGTCATAGTTTGTTTTTGGAAGGAGAAATAGAGGTTATCTTTGAGAAGATCAATTTGGTGAGGTTCTTTGAATACATGATCTGGTAAAGAAACATGAGGGAAATGCTTGGCAAAGGAAGGATGTATTTCATCAAGATATTGAGACAAGTATAATCTTTGGGATGGTGTTTGGCACAAAATAGTTTTACATTTCTGAGAAGTGAACAAAAACTAGGGATAGACAGTTCTTTCTTTGTAGTGTGTACTGTTGGACTCTGGGATGGTTGTTTAGATTATCATGGGCACATGGAGAATTCAGAAGCTGTTGCTATGGGTGCTTTTGATATTTGAGGACTTAGACAAAGTCATAACTCTAGTTTTCTCAAATATTATTTTATCTGGAATATTAATGGTTGAAAATAACATTAAGATTTGACAGTTGCTTACTAATACAATATGAATAACTGTGAAAATGAAGGCATCTCCCTTCAAGCTGTTTTTCCTGATTAACTAAATACACAGCAATAATGAAAAAATCTTCACTGCAGAGTCTCATTCCCTCTCCTGCATGAGTGACCCAAAGACAAAGCACATCAGCACTTGCATGACTGTATACACACTTGCACATACCCAAAGCCTTTCTTTAGATCTTCATTGGATATCTTTTGTGGTTAAAATATTGTGCACCCCAATAAACTTATCTGGGGATCAGAGAAGCCACAATATTAAACATAGAAGTCAGGCAGTGGTAGCACATGCCTTTAATCTTAACCTTCTGGAGGCAGAGATCCATCTGGATCTCTGTGAGTTCAAGGCCACACTGGAAATAGCCAGGCATGGCCACTCACACCTTTAATCCCAGGAAGTGATGGCAGAAAGCAGAAAGGTATATAAGGTGTGAAAACCAGGAACTAGAGGTTTTTTAAGCTTTTAGGCTTTTTAGCAACAATTCAGCTGAGATCCATTTGGATGAGGACTCAAGGCTTCCAGTTTGAGGAAACAAGATCAGCTGAGAAGTTATCGAGGTAAGATTAGCTGTGGCTTGTTCTGCTTCTCTGATCTTTCAGAATTTACCCCAATATATGCCTCTTGGTTTGTTTTTATTAATAAGACCTTTTAAAATTTGTGTTACAGCCAAGCGGTTTTGGCACACACCTGTAATCCCAGCACTCGGGAGGCAGAGGCAGGCGGATCTTTGTGAGTTCGAGGCCAGCCTGGTCTACAGAGCTAGTCCAGGACAGGCTCCAAAGATACAGAGAAACCTTGTCTTGAAAAACCAAAAAAAAAAAAAAAAAAGATTTGTGTTACAGTCTTTTTTTTCCCCAGAGCTTTTGTCTCTACGCCAAGCCTGGAAGCACTACTTTTTCAGACTGTCTTCCTTTATTCATCTCAGATTGACCAGTATTTTCTCAGGTCACAGGAAAAGTTACAACAGAAAGATTCATGACAGCAAATAAATTGTGTACCATTATAGTTCTAAAGACTAAAAATCTAGCATGCTGTGAAATAGCCTGTTGTGATAAATGAGAGAGAACAGACAGGCTGTTACTGAAGAGTTACTTTCCATCTCTGTCTCATTCCTGAGTCCTCACATATCTTGCCTCACATACATGCGCCTGGTTTTCAGAAATGGATTTATCTTTCTCTGTCTTGATTAATCAGAAAGTAGAAATGGCTGAGCAGATAGCTCAGCATTGGAAAATTATTTTTAATAATTTCTATTTTTTATTGAAAATATACTTTTTCCTCCCATAATATATCCTGATTATGATTTCCTCTTTCTCTATGCCTTCCAGTTCCTAACCACCTCCCCTCCTGTCCAGATCCATCCCTTTTTTATTAGAATTCAAACAAGCTTCTAAGAAAAAATAATAAAATTAGGTAAAAGAAAATAAGTTAAAACAATAGCCAATACATCATAATAGGACAAAATAAACAAACAGAAGAAAAAGAGCACAAGAAACAGATATAGACGCAGAGACCAATGAATTCACACAATCAGAAATCCTATAAAACCACCAAACTGGAAGCTAAAATGTGTTTTCAAAGAAATTGTAAGATAAAAAGAGAGAGGAAAAGGGTGTAAATAAAATAAAATAAACAGATATTTTTTTTAAAAAATGGAAAAGCCCTGACATGACATTATGAGACAAGAAGCTGCCAAAGATGGAGTGAAGTTCATATTCTGTTGGCCATCTCCTGCTGGGCATGCAGCCTGCACTTAAGAGTAGTATGTTTCCCCAGTGAGACTCCCCTGGAGAAAACTAAATTTTCATTTGTAAGTATTTATCAATTGGAGTTGGCTTCTGGATCAGGCATGTGAGCACGTGTCCACTTTCACCTCTAGGACCCTATCTGGTGCAGGCCCATGCAGACCCTGTACATGCTGCATTAAGTCTCTCTGAGTTCTTATATGTGTCATTCTGTTTTAGAAGGCCTTATTTCTTGGTGTCCTCTATCCTGTCTGGCTCTTAGACGCTTTATGCCTTCTCTTCCACAGGGTTTCCTGAGTCCTGAGGGGGAAGGATTTGATGGAGACATCCCATTTAGGACTTAGAATTCCAAGGTCTCTCACTCTCTGCAGATTGTCTTCCTATAGGTCTCTGTATTTGTTCCCATCTGCTGCAGGAGGAAGATTCTCTGATGATGGATGAACAAAAGACTGATCCATAAGTATAGCAGAATGTCATTAGGAATCATTTATTATTACTTTTTTTGTTTTTGTCTTTAGTTCAGTAGTATTTGGTTTTACTATAATTCCCTGGGCTATCTAGTCTCAGGTTCTTGGTCATCCAAATAGTGTAGGGGACTAGTTCTATCTTGGGCAGTGTGCTTTACATCAAAGTATATGTTGGTTAGTTATGCCACAAGATTGGTGCCATCATTGCACTAATATATCTTGCAGGAAGGACATCATTGTATATCAAAGGGTGTGTGTCCGGGTTGGTATTTACATTTCTCCTTTGGTAATTTGCAGGGTACTTTTCTGTACCAAAGACATTAGCATGTAGGGGTAAAAGATCTATGTAGGCACCAGCTTGGCTTGTCCATGTTCAAAGTTGTATGGGTGTTATCTTCATCAATCAGGCCTTGCCATCAGTATGTAGAAAAACATGCCATCTAGGTAACAGCCTAAGTTGTTTTGGGGTTCCCCTGGTACCCATTTGTACAACAACTGGATTGGATATAAACCAATCCTGGGACTGGAAGCTTCAATGGGTGATTCAAGGGATGACCAATTGAGAATCTGTCTCTCCCATCATTTGCAGGACTTATTTAGATCACCTTCATATATGTATATATTTTAGGAAGCTACAAATATATTAGTTTTCCATACTATACCCTAAATAGCCCTTAACTTTAGCTGTCTCTCCCATATTCCCTTCCTTATCCCCATCTTCTCTGCCCTTCCTCATTTGATCCTCTCATCCAGCACCCATATCCATCCACAACTCTCTATTCAAACCCGGTTCCCTGGGCTCTTAACTGCCAACCCATCATTCTAGGCCCTGATATGTTTTTTCTTTTTTGTTTTTGCCAGTACATGAGGTTAAGTGGCAAGTCTTCCATGTGCTAGGGAAGAACTCTACCATTGAGTGATAACCTTAGTCCTTTTCTTCTTTTTTATATAATATTTTCATTAACTTTATTATTAGTGTAATTTATTGTTAAATGTTTTAAAGTTCACATAGAGCTCCATTTAAATACATAATTTATATGTAATGGAACCCACAATTTTGCTATAGAGTTCTGCATGGTAGTTGAGTGCATAATCACATGACCAGTGCCAAGAGCTAAACAACAGAAAATTCTATATCTCCCACATATTGTCTCATCAAATCCTTTTGTATTGTGCCACTGACATATACTGTTGGTCATCATATGATACATAGCATGTCATCATAATGTGAATGTGGAACAGTATGGTTTTATAGAAATGGTAATTAATGTTAAAGGAGTTCCTTCTGGAAGGCCTTAGCCCAGTTTTACCTGTGACAATATAGCTAGAGGAGATTAGAATACACATACAGGCACAGAGAGGAAGCATGCATGAGAATGTCTTGGAAATCAGACATCTCTATGGACACCTGGAGCTTTTAACTCTAACATCATGAGTTACCAGAAAAGAACACTTGGCTGTTGAAAATACATAGGTTGGAGTACTTTCATATTGTAATCATAGCAGTCACATCTTCCAGACTTGTTGTAATGAATAGAAGACACTATTAATATTTATATGAGTGTAGTGAAAACACAAGTTTACATCTTTTAGGAAACTACTTTTAGGACGTGATTATTGTGTCATTAATAAAGTGTTAAATATTATAATAGACTATGTTTTTTTATATTACCTGATTGTAATTCAATTCATATTTCTTCATTCCTGAGGGTGAGCTTCTTGGCATTCTTACAATTAATTAATTCTGACTTAATTAATATTCTACAATCTCATCAATCTTATACTTGTTTATTATTTATTGCTTTCCTAGTTGTTGGGTATTGAAATTTTTATATATTGCTAAAATAATTTTATTATATGAGTGACTGGCAGACACTCCACACTGTGGCTTTTCTGTTTACTTTCTATCTGTGTCTATAATAGGGTAAACATGTCTAATGCCATTCAGTATATCATTTTCCTTTCTGGATTGATTTTCAGCTAAGAATGCTTAGATTAACATCAGGTTTGCAAAGGTAATTTTCCTTTGTTTCTACACAAGTTGGTAATTCTCACTGAAGTAACTTTCATGTGATATGTGTAATGATGTCTTAGCATCATCGCTTGGAAGGCAAACATCTAATAGCTCTAGGACCATCTCTCAAACATCGTATTCACCAGCAAGTTGCCATCATTGTACCTTTCTCAAAATCGGGTGTCCATATCTGATACCTCTGTACTTTCATCCTACCTATTGACTTCATGCCTCCGTTTACCTGCTGCTGTTGTCCTGTGTAGCAAAGATATAGAATAACTCTTAAAACCATGAGGAAAGATTTTTTAAACATGGCCATTAAAAAATAGTCTTGGTTACTTTTATTTTTCTACCTTCCTTTACATATTTTAAGCATTTTGTTGGTGTTTACAATTTTCTTGGATACTTAAATGACTGTGGATTTTCTTAGGATTGACAAGTGTGAATATTAAGCGTTCCAACACTTGAACACCAGGAATCTCTCTATTTATTAAAGTGTTTACTTCTTACAGCATATTTTTAGCAGTTAAAATACTACTTTTGCATATTTAGGTCAACGTATTTTTGATTTTATATATTGACTGTACTCTAGTCTTGCTAAACTCATATTAGGTGGAAACGCTGTTTGAGAGAATAATCAGAACATATTTATGTTTATTGCTGTTGCCAGAAAATAGAAATAATTTTCTTTTGAATATAGAAATCATTTATTTTTCCTGAATTGTTGATGTGGCTTCTACTTTCAGAATGAACTTATTTTTGAGACACGTTTCTCTGTGTAGCTTTGCGCCTTTCCTGGAACTCAGAGATCTGCCTGCCTCTGCCTTCTGAGTGCTGGGATTAAAGGTATGTGCCACCACTGCCCAGCCAGGTTAACAAAACTCTTAGTGTTACTAGCTTGCTGAGAAGTTTTGAGTAGAATGGATGTTGAAATGTGTCAAGTTTATTTGATGAATATATTGGCAAGAGAATTCTTCATATGTCTGTTAATTTTTTTCTGTTTTTATTAAGAAAACATTTTTTATTCGTTTTACATACTTAAGATCCCCCTCTTCCCTCCTCCTGCCCCTTCAGCCTCCCCCTCCCAACCCATTCTCCATTCCCTCCTACAAGAAGGCAAGGCCTCCCATGAGGAGGTATATTCAGTAGAGGCAGGTCCAAGCCCCTCTCCCTACCTCAAGGCTGTACAAGGTGTCCCATCATAGAAGTGGGCTCCAAAAAGCCTGCTCATGCACCAGGGATGGATTCTGATCCTATGCTGGAGGCCCCTTAAGCAGATCAAGCTACACAAATGTCTCACTATGCAGAGGGTCTAGTCCAGTTCCAGGCAAGCTCCACAGCTGTTGATCTAAATTTTATGAGTTCCTACTAGTTTGGTTTGATGGGAAAACCTACAGTGTTAGTTTTGTGAAGTGTATTTATTATTTTAAATTCTTGTCTTACATTAAGTTTATTTATTTTCAATAGTGACATACACAAGACTGTACTGACGTCATTCCCACCTTTACTCTTCTACTCCTGTGCTCGCCATGTCTCCCTCCACTCTCTCTCAAATTCACGACCTTTATTATTGTCACATATAAAACACAGATTGCATATATCTACACATAAATACAATGTTCTCAGTTCATTTAGGGATGCCTCTATGTATATGTGTTTACTCCTAATTACTTGAGATTATATGAACCATGAGGGCCACATCCTGGGAGAAGACTGCTTCATCTTTTCTTAGTAGGTCAGGGACTTGTGAGATCTCCCCATCTATGTTAGCATGTCGACTGGTGTTGTCACTGTGCAAATCTTGTTTAGGCAACTGTATCACTGAGTTGAGACTTCTTGGATCAAATATAGAAGACACTAACATACATCAGGCATCCTTGTCTTCTTGCTCTCAGATCAACACACACACACACACACACACACACACACACACACACACACACACTCACACTATTCCCTGAAGAACCTTATTTATATTACATATTTATCATTTGGAAATGGGCATCCCGCAATCAGTTCTATGCACTTTGCCAAGTTATATATTTCCGTAATGGTCACTGCTTACTAAAGAAGCTTCTTTGATGGTATGTGAGAGCTACACTTATCTGTGTGAAAGGATAAGTATTTAGAATGTAGTTGGGAATTATACTATTTTAAGAAAGTGGAAATAGTAGCTTATTCTTTAGGGTCTTTGACCTCACCAATCACTGGTAGTTGATTAGCTTTACAGTACTGGGCATGAATTCCCTACTATTGCCTGGTTCCTAAGTCCAATAGATAAGTCTTGGTTACCCTCATTATATAAATATTCATTAATAAGTACTATTGAACCATTGGTGTATCTTTCTATGCTGGTCATTGTTTTAGTTCACAGGCTTTACCACTGGGTAAGGAACCTTCAGACACTATAAAAGCTGGTCACTGGAGAGGAAACATCCAGTCAGTTTCATTTAGATTCCTCCAAGTCTTGTCCTAAAGTGTATGGTGTCTTCAACAGTAATGTTATACCTTCAAGTTCTAGAAGGCAACCAAGGGCAATAGCAGTAGCCTGTATTGTTTTAGAGCCTCTTGGAATCAATCCCCTAACCAACAACTCAAAAGGCAGTTTCTTGGGCTGGGCAGTGGTGGCACACACTTTTAATCCCAGCACTTGGGAGGCAGATCCAGGCAGATCTCTGTGAGTTCGAGGCCAGCCTGATCTACAGAGCGAGATCCAGGTCAGGTACCAAAACAACACAGAGAAACCCTGTCTTGAAAGAAACAAAAAACAAAAAAGTCAGTTTCTCAAGTTTGGTACCAAGTCTGGAGGGTTGCTAGCTCTCAAGGAATACATTGTCACCCAAATTACATAACCTCACTTAAATTATTAATATATCTATGTATACAAATACATACATGTATGTGATATGCATTTTAATTAAACATAAACTACTATGTTTCATTGTGGCTATTTGTCTTAGTTATGGTTTGACAGCTATGAAGAGACATCATGACCAAGGTGTCTTTTAAAAAGAAGCATTTAACTGGGGGCTTGCTTGCCACTTCAAAGGGTTAGTGCATTATTATAATGATGGGAAGCAGATAGGCGTGGTGCTTGAGCTGTAGCTGAGAAATTCGCATCCACTTCCACAGGCAGTATGCTGAGAGAGAGATGAGAAAAGCATCGGGCCTGGCATGAGTTTTGAAACCCCAATGTCCCCTTCTCCCACCTCCAGTTACTACCCTACAAGGATACACCAGTTTCAGTAAGGACACACTCGCTAATCCTCCCCAGATAGTTCATCAGTTGGGGACTAAACATGCAAATATATGTGCCTGTGGGGATTCTAACCAAACCACCACAGTGTTTTAATCATATTTAGTATTTTGTACTGCTGTCTTTCACTCCCTCTTTATTGCCCCCTTATCCTCCCCAAATAACGTTTCCCATACTTGCCTTCCTGGCACCAGTTTTGAATATTTCACCAGACTTGCATTCCTAGTATGAACCAGGTGATTATGGAATATTATTGGTCTACTTTTTCATATTGGCTGATTATGAAAAATTGTTTTATATTTTAATGTCAGAGGAGTTTATACTTTAACCTCTTTATTAATTTGTAAGTAAGTTCTTTATGGATATCTGTATTTGTCCTTTTTTTCTGTGTTTTGGAATCTTGCAAGACTTTCAGATGTGCATCGTTGCCACTGTGCTGCATTGTTGCTAGAAGGATATCATGCAAGACTAGGAGGAAGACAGAACAAGATTATTATCAGTATCTGCTGTGGGATGTCTTTCTGTATGCTGTGAATATGTGTTGCTCTGATTGCTTGATAAATAAAATGGCATTGTCCTATGGCAAGGTAGCTTAGAGGCAGGTGGGAAAGCTAGCAGATGGACAGAGAGAAGAAAGGAGAGGAGAGGGACGTCAGCCACTGCCCAAGGAGCAGCAAGACGCCAGCAGAACGGAAACATCATGGCAATGTAGCAAAACATAGATTAATAAAAATTGGTTAATTTAAGATGAAAGAACCACAGGCCATACAATTTATAAATAATGTAAGCCTCTATGTGTTTACTGGGGACCAAGCAGCTGCGGGAGGCAGATGAAAGAGAGTTGTCCCAACCATGGGGCCGTGAAATTTATGGCTACAACTCTCTATTTGCTCCATTGCACAGAGACAAGGTTTCTAGATAACAAGAGTGTCACAAATTTTGCAAACCTGATTTCAAAGCTGGGAGGATAAAAATTAGAGCCATTAAGACCATCCTAGATAAAAATCACCAGTTAGATTTAGATTTAACTGTAAATCCTGTGTTATTTTTTATTTTTATATCCAGATATTAATTTAGTCACATGGGCTGCTATGTGTATGCTTCCTCAGAGATGGTAAGAGAATCTAGTCTCAAACATTTTAAAAAAATATTAGTTTAGTAACAAATTGGTACAGTGTTCAGTTTTCTCATTATATTTTCCTAAGTTGAGAGACAAGGTTTTAAATGCTTGATTCGCTGGGTAACTTAGAACAAGTAGAAAGTAGCATCCTTCTTCTTGCCTATATAAACCCACAATAGAATTTTAGATGCACGCATGGTCTCATGTTATTATCTGGATTAATTGACTTACATTTTGCAAGGAAAAATGAATACTCTGAACTATTATGCCAAATAAATATTTTATAATTTAATTTTGTTCAATAAATGGAGTCTAAGAATCACTGACTCATCTTTGCACATACATCTATCTTGGCCTAATATCTCTCAACATGAAGAAGGAGAGGAAGTTGCACACTGGGTCTCTGTTGGTACAAGAAGGATAGCCAGCAGATTCGACTTGGAGAGCTCATGATATAACAAGTGTCCCATCCATAAGCTGTAAAGCTGCATATCAGATAATAGTTTTCAGGTAACCCAGACTGCAGAAATTTTGTCAATCAGATATTAAATTTAGATGCTGAAACACTGAACAAAAATGAACTCTTTGCCCAATGAAAGGAAGGCACACAAGCACATTTTTCTATACACTGACGTAACTCTTTAAAAACAGCAATTATGCTCTTCATAAGTGCTGCACTCTATGACAAATCCACTGCTGTCCTTGGACACACTACTTTTCTTTTTATTGAGTATTTTTGAACCAAAAAGGTTATTTCTCTGTTTTCTGTCACTTTTTTGTGCAAGCCACTACCTTCTAATGTTGATCTAATTCCATTTTCAACTCTCCATTCATTCTTCCCACATAATTAAACATTACATCTTCATAGCATCTGCACATATAGTTGTCATGGTAAAATTGCAGTTTAAATGATTTTACTCATTAAGAAAACATTTTAACTGAAGGGCAGAGATTTGGCATTTCATGTAGTTGATCTGCAAGTCTGTTCTGATCCTTGTGGTGTCTAGCTGTGGTTTCATGTCAGCCGTAAGTTTTTCTCACCTCAAATTACATGTGGATGGACTTTAAGTTGTATTTTAACATGTTTTAAAACAAATGATTTCCTACCTAAAATTAGATCTGTTGTTGGTAGTTCTTTACTCTTTACTCTTTGCCTCTTTTGGCTCTTTTGAGGGGCCCACCACTCAGCTCCCAAATAAATACACGGAGGCTTATTCTTTCTTATGAATGCCTAGCCTTAATTTGACTTGTTTCTAGCCAGCTTTTCTTAACTTAAATTATCCCATCTACCTTTTGCCTTTGAGATTTTTCCATTTCCTACTTCTGTAATCTTACTTTCAATCTTACTTGTTGCTGGCTATGTGGCTGTGTGGCTGTGTGGCTGTGTGGCTGTGTGGCTAGGTGGCTGGCCCCTTCTTTTCTCATCTGTTCTCTCACTCTTTCTCTTTTCCCAGATTCCTCCTTCTATTTATTCTCTCCATCTGTCAGCCCCACCCATTCTTTCTTCTACCTCACTATTGGCTGTTCAGCTTTATTACATCAATCATTTTAGATAGGCAAATTAACACAGCTTCACAGAGTTAAACAAATGCAACTTAAAAGAATGCAACACATCTTTGCATCACAAATATTCCACAGTGTAAACAAAAGTAGCACATCTTAAAATAACATTCTACAACATAAATCTATATTTTTTAGTCCTAGGAACAGAAACATGGCCTTTTGCATACTCAATAAGCCATCTATCACAAAGCTACATAACCAGTGTAACCAGTGTAGTGAATGAACAAATACCTAGATGTTAGTTTTGAAAAACTGCCTATCTCTTTTATCAAATACATGCCAATACCTTGCTAGGAAATTAGGTGGAAATGTCCTGTCTTCAACATTTGAAGTTATTGTGTGTTGAATTAATTCTTTTGAAAAATATAGGCATAATTGTCTTCTATATCATGAGATAAATTTCTAGTGATTTCAAACCTACTCTATAGGGAAAATGCTTTGCTCTGTTTTATCCCTGTGACTTTAGAGATCCCACGGCCACTTTCTGGAGGTTGTTACTGAGCCAGCGGTCAAGCTGTTTGGTGGGCTGACATTTTTCTAGAGACTGGGAAGGACAGACAGGAAAACTGATTCAGATTTACATTAATGCTGCCACCCTAGTTTCTTCTAGTTTGTAGTGAAAAGTCAGAAGTAATCATTGACTTAACCTGAGGTCTAAGCCTCAGCGAAGTGTGTCTCACCAAGTTCCTCCTGGACAAACTGAAAATTCACAAGACTATGTCTGCAGCTCTTCCCTGTGTGCAAAAGCTGCAAGAGAAAAGACAAGAAAAGCATGTGGAAAGTTGACCATCATTCAGTTGCTTCCTTAGGAGAGTTTCAACCTTCTGTTCTACTTCGTGGTTCTTACCTTTGGCAGTGATTGGAAAGTGAAAATGACCTCAGTTCTTGCACAGTGTGTTCCAGAACTGTGAGTCTCTTCACTTCATCTTAGCTATCCCTATGAAGTCTAAAATCTATCCTAACTCAGATTTCCAATAATTTATCATACCACAATGTGGGGCCTCCTTTATTTTCATTAATGAGATATTTAAGAATGTTTTTCAATGGAATGGTAACCATTGAGAAAGCATTATTTTTTCTGAATAGATTGCTGAAATATGATGAATATGCCAAGTCAGTTTGCTTACAAATATAAAACATACAATAAAATTTAAAAACTGGTTTAAAAAGAATGTTTTCATCAAATTGCCTTTTTCAGTCATCAAATTAAGGTCAGAGGAACATAAAACTCCATTTCCATCTATATGTTAATTTAAGATAGAAGAAGTAGATAACAAGAAGCCTGCCACGGCCATACAGTTTGTAAGCAATGTAAGTTTCTATGTGTTTACTTGGTTGGTTCTGAGCGACTATGGGCCTGGCAGGTGAGAGAGATTTGTCCTGACTGTGGGCCAGGCAGGAGAACTCCAGCTACAAGAAGCAGTCCAGGCGGCAGTTGTTTCTCATTGCGGAACACTTTTGAAAGAAAAGTACACTTGTGAATGGGAAGTCCTGGCATTCACTGGCACTTGTGAATGGGAAGTCCTGGCATTCACTGGCACTTGTGAATGGGAAGTCCTGGCATTCACTGGCACTCTTTGTCCTTAGGGCGACAACAGACGTCCAGGTCCCAGTAAGTATTGTAGTTTTAGCAGCAATATTATTTCTTGATCTGCTAACCTTTTAAAAAAATTTTAATGGCTACAAAATGTCTTTTCTTCTTACTGCCCAGAAGCCCCCAAATTCCGAAGAAATGCTGCCTCTAGCTCCTTCTGGGTGGCAGAGAGGTGTGAAAACACAGATTCAGTCCCACCCCCGCTTCCTCTGCCTTCTGGTGCTTAATTAGGTGCTTATCCTAACACCTTAGAATATACTCTCTGCATATGGCATAATTCCCAAACTCATATTTTGTTTTAATCATAGTTTCCCCAACTTCTCAAAAGTTCTCCATTAATAAGGCTGTGCAATCAGCCTTCTCAGTATGAACATACCTGAGCTTTCCCTCAAGTCAGAGAAGAAAATAGCCTGTAGTATTTCATGTAGGGTTTGATATTTTCCATGACATTGACAGACTTTGCTCAAGGCATTTGCCTAATCATTAATCAGATTTTTGCCTTCCATTTTTAATCATTCTAATTGTATTATTTGCATACATTCTAAAAAAAAGTTTGTTGCGGGATGAAGTTTCCCCCACAGGCTCTGGTAACTGAGCACTCCATCTTGAACCCCAGCCTTAGGGACTATTTAGTGGGTTATGAAACCTTTAAAAGACAGGAAAGAGCAGGAGGAAGTGGATTACTGGCAGGGCAGGGAAGGTTGATCTCCTGACCACATTTACGGCTCTACCGCTCTGTGTTCTCAGATCACTGAGCGATGAAGAGGTGGTGCAGCCTCCTGGCCCTAGCGTCTTGCCTCTTGGGCTTCTGTTCCTGTCTTAGAGTGCTGGATTACATATTCGGAGCTGTGACCATATAAACCTTCCCTTCCTTCGCGTGTTTCTGTCAGCCATTCTTTCACAGTGACAAGAAAAATAACGAATATAGAAAATTATGCCAGGGCGGGGTTATTGCTTTGGTAAATCTGCCTGTTTTATAATCCTTCAGAACTGGTTCCTGGGCACAATGTGGAAAAGTGGGCAAGTCTGAAGAAAGAAGGCCGTCAGCAGAGCTTAGTGGGCAGTTCTGCTCAGAGTTCAAATATCAGAGAGCTGATATAAATGTAGACAATGAAGGCTAAACTCAGGAAAATTAAGAAGGAAACAAGAACTTTATTAAGAACTGGCCTAGAGGCCATTCATGTGACAGTCTGTCCAGGCATCTGGCTACATTTGGCTCAGGTCCTGAAATTTTAGTGAAGCTGGATTCAACATTAATTCATTATTTGGTTAGTAGAGGGCATTACAATACAGCATAATACCAAGCATGTGGTATGATTACTGATAACTGCCTTTAGCCAGATTTGCAGTAGTAAGCTGTGAAAATTTACAGTTTAAATATAATGGGCGCTTTTTACACAATTAAAGTTGCAAACAAGAGCAGTGAGGACAAAGTAGCTGTAATATCATGGTGTTAATATCATTAAAGAAAAACATTTATCGAAGGACAATATTAAAGTGCCTTGAGAGCAAACCTCACACAGTCAAATCTGCATGGCATAAAACTGAAAATTTGAAAGAGTAATCCTTGAAAAGATATATCCTCCAGGGCACGCTATTCAAATACAACCACAATGAATGACTTTTACTCCCTGCTGAGCCATGAAGGGACTCAGAATGTTTCACAGCATGATCCAAGAGTGCAAGGCTTCCTTTCATATGGCAAAAGAATTTATTGCCTGCATGATGCTGGTTTCCCAGGCATGTAGAAAGCAAGTTACAGGGTTGGAGAGGCTTGATCAGAAGTTAAAACTAAAACAGACAGTTAGTAGAGAAAACATGTACATGGTGGGATTTCCTAAAAAGAGATTACTAGGGACTGGCTGCTAAAGCAGTGAAGGTTGATCTTAGCTCCAGTGTGTAGTGGGTAGCCATTCCAGCCTTGGCCTGGAAGTTCCAACCCCCACTGAGGCTTCAGTAACTGTCATGCCTACAAGGCGGGGATGAGAGAGGACACTGAAGATCCAGGATCCAAAGGAGAGCGATCTCTTGGTGGCTGGACCCTGAACGTTGGAGGTAGACTGAGCAGCGTTCTCCAGGGAACACTGCCTGACTACGCCATACCTTTGCCAGACCCTACAACCTACCTATCCCTTCATTTGTAAGTTACACCTCAAAATAAATCTCCCTTTTAACTATGTGGTGTGGCCTTAATAATTTCACCAATACCAGTGGAGACCCTAAAATGGCGGAAACTCCAGGAACATGGAACACTTGCCTGCACCGAATAGAGCTGACCAAAAGGAAAGGCTGTATATGCTACAAAATAGGAACGGAGCAAACCACAGATTCTGTAGGAACAGAGCAAGCTATAGATTGTGTAGAAACAGAGCAAGCTATAGATTGTATAGGAACAGAGCAAGCCACGGATTCTCTAGGAATGGAGCAAGCCAAGGATGCAGCAGTAAAAATGATGCTACTGTGATGCTCAGATATTAAAAATAAAGATACAGGATTTGATGTTCAATCTACTTTGGTTTGGATCTTGCTTTGGCCCGATCTTTCTTTGTTCTGCACAATTCCTTTCCCTATAATGGAAATGTTCACTCTTTGCTATTATAAATTAGAAACATGCAACTTGGTTTTATTGTTCAAGGACTCAAACTGTTTGCCTCAAGTTTCCAGAAAAATACAGTGGACTTTGTGCTTTTCTACAGTATTGTGACTGTTAAATGGGGACTTTTGCAACTAAGCTGAAAGCATGTGACTTTATGAGATGGCCACGTCCTGATGTTATGGTTTGAATGTGAGGTGTCCCACATAGGCTCATGCATTTAATCAATTAGTCCCCAGCTGGTGCACTGGTTTGTAACATTTAAAAATATTTAGAAGTGGTTAGCTAGCCTCAGGAAATGAGTTACCAATTGCTAAGTCTTAGGATCATAGCTTGGCATCTGTCCTGTTCTGCAATCCCATTGCCCCTTTGCCCATCAAGATTGTAAACAACTTTACTGCAGGCTTCCATGACCACCACAGGCACACCTGTTTTAGCCACCATGGCTCCCTCCAGACCATTGTGAACTTTGAGTGCAGCTCAGTCTCTCCTCACTTGAACTGTTTCTGTCAGGCCTCTGTTCTAACAATGAGAAAAATAACAAGGAGGCCAACTTTGTATTACCTCCTCTATTAAAAACAGCAAATACTACATTTTTAAAAACAAAAATATATAAAGATCAGAAATTATTTGTGTTCCAATCTTATACACATTGAAAATGGAAATGTATTGAAACTATGTTTCTTTAATAGAACTCTACATGACAGTCTAGCATACCAAATACAGAAGAGCTAAATGAATCTCCTCTAAGATATGCAACAGAACAGAGATGTCCACTGTGATGCTGAGATAGAATGCTGTAAATTATTAAGAGCACTGTTTGGCCGGGCGGTGGTGGCGCACGCCTTTAATCCCAGCACTGGGGAGGCAGAGCCAGGCAGAGCTCTGTGAGTTCGAGGCCAGCCTGGACTACCAAGTAAGTTCCAGGAAAGGCGCAAAGCTACACAGAGAAACCCTGTCTCAAAAAACCAAAAAAAAAAAAAAAAGAAAGAAAGAAAACCAAAACCAAAAGCAGAGCACTGCTTGTATAATAAAATAGGACTATGTGCTCATCGCATCTCCTTTGAAAAATGCTTGACATAACTTACAGAAGGAAAGATTTGCCTTGGCTCACAGGTTCAGGAGGTTTTATTGATGGTCAATTAGCTCCACAGTTTTGGGCTTTGCTAAAGTAGAGCATTATGGGAATCTTTGGTGGGGAAAAACTTCTGCCTCCTGACAGCGACAGTAGATAAAGAGTAAGAGAGGGGAAGGCTAGGAAAGAGAAGAGAAGAGGTGAAAGGGATCAAGTACTTCATGTGTCCTTCACATATGTCCCTAGCCTTCCTCCATCTAGACTAGCCCATCCTCTAAGGTTTCTGCTGTTCCCCAGACATATCACCAGTTCAGGAATAAGCATTCAGCATGTCAACCTATAGGGAACATTCCAGATTGAAACCAGAACAATGAAGGAGCAAATCATCCCCTATTTTGTGGATTATGTGAACTAAAGGCTCCACAAAACATTAGTCAGGCCAGGTGGTGGTGGCACACTCCTTTAATCTCAGTACATGGTAGGCAGAGACAGGCATATCTCTGTGAGTTCAAGGCCACAAAGTGAGTTCCAGAACAAAAAGAAAAAAGAAAAGAAAAAAAAAGGAAAAAATTTCATAAATCTTGTAAATTTATTAGATGAAATCAACATGCGAAAATTAGAATTTTATGCACCAATAACTAACATGTAAAAAGTGAAATCATGAAAGTAATCCTACACGTAGTAACTCCAGAAACAACAAAAACAAAAAAATTCTAAAAACAAAGGAGTAAATTTAAGCAGAGAGGTAAAGAGTCACTACAATGAAAATCATAATGTACTAATGAAGAGAACTATGGAGCACATACACACAATAAACTTTAATATTTTATATTGAAAGAATTTGTACAGTTAAAGTATGCACACCACCTGAAATGATTATGATTCAACATACTCTCCATGAAATTCCCAGTGGTATTCTCTACAGAACTAGAAAAATATCAATTCAGAATTTCACGAACACACACACACACACACACACACACACACACACACACTCCCTGAAGTAGCCCAAGTAATCCTGAATGAAACAAGCAAACCTGAAGACCTTAGAATTAATGCTTTCAAGACATTCTATAAAGCTACAACAACCAAAAGAGGGCGGTGCTTCCATGAGAATCCAGGGACAACTGGGACAAAAAACGGAGATCTGTTGTATTCGATTACATTAGAATATCTTTTGGATGTGCTGCTGTTCTGGAAACTGCTGTCTGGATGGCTTACCTGAGTTTCATACAATAAATAAATAAATCGGAATTTCTAAGATTCTAAATATATCCATCACATTGCACAACATATTTATGTGAAATTGTATTTTCAGCTATAATTATAAAACCAGAATTTCTGTTACCTCTGAAAAATGTTTATGTTGATCTACATCTACAAGGCCAACTATTCATCCAAGATTTAATTCTTCATGTGAAAATAAGCAAGCACATTCATGTTATTAGCCTTCAAATTTGCTCTCATATTTAATGCATTGTAACTTGTATGTATATCAAAGAAGTATTATGAAATAAATTTATGACTTATTGTTAGTAAATGATGGGTTTGGAGGCCTATTTTATATGACTATATAGCTGGGTTGTCAAAAATGGGGAGGGCAAAGTGGCTGTGAGTGTAAATAATGTAAGAAATGTTATTGATATTATCTAAGAAAATAAATATTCAGTGAAAAAGTTTTAATTAAAATTTGAAAAACAAGAACCAGGAATGCTGTTGTACATTTTCAATAGCAAAATTCAGCAGATATATACATAAAGATCCCAAGTTTGAAGCCGGTCTGAACGGCATAACAAGACCCTGTCTCATAAACAGCAAACTAGCGTAAAACAAAACAAAAGGCAAATGAGAAAAAAAATATTTCTTATAAGAAGAACTATAAGTAGCCAAGAAAATAAGGAAAATGGCTTACTGTTATCTTCTATGAACTACATTCACATCAAAACCTCAGTGAGATATTACCAGTAAGACCAATTTAAAATATAATAATAAATGCTGTGAAGCTATTGATAAAGAGACAGCTTACCTAATATTTATGGCATTTTAAGTTAGTATAGCCATGATGGAGAATACAGAGGTTGCTTAAAAACTCTAAGTACAGGTTTGCCATTTTATCCAGCTATCATGTTTCTGAGGGCAATGAAATCAACATAGCAAAGACATACTTGCCTTTTCATAAGTATTAAAACAATATTCACTGCAGCAGCGATACGGAATCAGACTGTGTGCCCATCAGTTAGTGACTATATGATAACATATGTTATATATACACAATGGAATGTTACTCAGTCATGCACTGGATGGATTCTGCCATCTGTTGCAAACTGGATGGAACTGGCAAATGATACATTATGTAAATTAAGCCAGACAGAGAAATGCAAACAAACAAACACATTCTCTTCTATATGAGAACCTAAAGTCTTGTATAATAGTAATTACTAGAGAGTGGAATAGTAAACCCTAGAGGGAGTCAAGAGAAGGATTAGCTGGTGCCCAAAACACAGCAAAAGTGATCAACTGTAGTCTTCTACAGCCACGTGCAGTGAGTTCAGTGCCCTGTGACTCACTTCGGGTTGTGAGGAGTGCTAGAAGGCTCTGAGGTTCCAATTAAAAAGAAATGGTAAGGAGAAGAAATGCTGAGAAGAGAAAGGAAGCCGTTACCAGTTGCTAGGTCTTAAGGACCATAGCTTGGCATCTCTCCTGTTCTGTTCTGGAACACTAAAGGGTTCCGGTGGAGAAAATGAAAGTTGTATCCATGTGCTAAATATCATAGTGCTCCCCATAAACATGAGCAATTACTACATGTTATTCATAAGCAATGACTAAAAAGCACAAATAAACAAAAGGGATATGTATGTTCTCATCAAATTGATCATATGGAAAGAAAGATGTGTTATCTTATAATGGTTTTGATCACACATTGAAATAATTAATTGATGAAGTCAAAATGCCCCATAGTATACTTATCAGCCATTTATAAGTAATTGATAAATAAATCAATTAGTTACCAGAAAATGAATTATAAATACTTGTTAGTGCTTTCAAAATATATCCATAGGCTAATTAAAATTTATAAATGTGTATGAATTGTATGTTTGAAACTTTCTGCTTGGAAAATATTTTCAAGACTATTATGTTTTATGATATATGAGGCAGAAATGCACCCTATATCTAGTTTTCTAGAATTTTGGAGACTGGCATTAATATATGAAAACAGAAAAGAAAAGATAGGTATTTGGGCTTTCTGACCTTGTTTGTCACACATTTTATCTGGAGTCAGAGGCTCATTTCTGTCACCATGGATTTATTTTACAAGTTTGGACTTGCAAATTCATGGCAGAATTTGAATATCTTGCACAGTTTCTGGAAAGCAACCATTATAAGGAATACACTGACCTTTTCCTGTTTATTTTCATTGGTTAATGACAGCACCTTTACAGCCCTGTCAAATTGTAAACAAGAGGAAGAAACTGAATACATAAAGGTCAAAAAACTTTAGAGACAAAATTTATGAAACACCATACCTATACTGTGAATAAAAAGAACAAAATGACACTCTTGTTTTTCAAATATGTATGTGAAGTTGGAAATTTTTAGAATTAACTCAAAACATAAATCATCAAATATTTTAATTTGTTGAAATTAAAATGTATGTGACATTTCATAAAAAGATGCGTTTGTTCACTGAGTATCTCTCAAGTTATTATTTTAAAGGTTAATAGCATTGGCTTTATATAGAGCTGTGATATGTTACCAGAAAATCTGTGATATTTAGGGGCATGTCTGTTTTTTTTTTTTTATTCCTAGTATAGTCATGGGCTAATAAATAGTAAACAGTAAATAGTCACTTAACTACATTGACATCTCAATGATACACTCAAATAAGCAGTAAAAATAAGCTTCCAGGAAAAGTAGTTGCATACTATTTAAAATAGTTTCCAAGAATTAACAGCCCCTACATGATACTGTGGAAAACATGGGTAGTTCTTGCCTTATAATTATAGATTTGAGATCCAATTGGGGGGAAAAATCACATAACTGAAGAAATTGAGTATTACAACTACTAGTCACAATACCCAGTAGCATCCCACAATACAAACTCTTTCAGAAAGGCCCTATCTAATTAAAATTACAGTGCCTCACTTGCTCTCCAGAAAAATAACATTGTAAAAAGGAGATAAAAGAAATTATAAGTTAGAATTTCATTGTTAATGGAAGTCTGAGAATTAAGAAGTAGAGACCACAAAGTAGCCACCATGCTTAACAACTATAAACAGGGAGGTAAAAACTGAATGTCTTGGCATGTCTTAATCTGAATCTAGAATCTGAAGGAGCTGACCTCAATGTTACTCCAGGCTGTAATATGTAGACTCTGAAGGAGTCACAATTTCTTCACTGTTCTAGGCACAAGGGAGTTTGGTGGTAAGGAAAAACCAAACTGCTGTATTTACCTACTCAGATCTGGAAGGGAAGAGAAGGTTTTAAAAAATAAAGACCTGTCTGTTAAGAAGGAAGATAATTAAGTCTCTCTCTCTCTCTCTCTCTCTCTCTCTCTCTCTCTCTCTCTCTCTGAATAATGTCTGACTTTGAGTCTCTGCATCTGTTCCCATTGCTTAAGGAAGTCTCTCTGATGATGATTGGACAAGGCACTGATATATTAGTATACCAGAATATCATTAGATATCATTTAATTAATTTTTTCTTTGCCTAACACATTTTGTTCTACTGTAGGTCTCTGGGCTATTCAGTCTCAAATTTTTGGCTATTAAAGAAGCATAGGGCATGGGCTCCTTCTCATGGAGTGAGCCTTCCCTTGGAGATCAGGGAACCCTGTGGAAGAAGGGGAGAAAGACTGCAGGAGGCAGAGGGAATGGAGACACAAGGAGAATATAGCCCACTGAATCAACTGAGCAGGCTTCAATGGGGACTCATCGAGACAGAAGCAGCAAGCACAGGGCCTGCAGGAGTCTACACCACGCCCTCTGCATATGTGTTATGACTGTTAGCTTGGTGTTCTTGGGATACGCCTAACAGTGGGAGTGGTTATAGATCTGAATCTTTTGCTGGCTTTTGAGACTCTTTCCTCCTATTGGATTGTCCAGGCTCACTATGAGGGCTTTCAACTTGTCTTATTATATCTTGTTTTGCCCTGTTTGGCTGTTGTCTCTTGGAGGCCTGCTCTTTTCTGAAGAGTAAACAAAGGAGGAGTGGGTCTTGGAGAGAGGGGGTAGGGGCGGTGAGGAGTGGAGGGTTGGCATGTGTTGTATAAGAGAAGAATCTATTTTCAATAAAGGGAAATGGCATCAACAGAAAAGAGGGAAGTGGTGAAGGTCATGGATGCTGTAGTGGAGACCGGACTCTGAGGGCTTGGGATCCACCTAACCATGCTCAATGTTATGTGATCCTCTCCCCTAGAGTGTGGGTAGTGCAGAATTCACTACAGTGACACAATGTGACATTCATGATTACCCTACCTTTTTTTTCTTGCCTTTACACTTGCTGTGACAATGAAAACCGCTGCTGTGATTTGGGTGTTGTTTATAGGAGTCCCTTCAGGCATCAGGTGGTAAGATTAAATCCCCACTGTGGCATGTTAAGGGGGTAATAATTAATGTGGTTATGGTACCATAGGTGAGTGTTTTGGAATGTGGTCTGGATTAAAATTATCTGGGCGGAGTTTCTGTGACTGAATCTTGGAGGCATTATAATGAGAGAAACACCAGAAAATCCTAAGAGTACTCCTGGTTCTTGCTGTATAATGCTCTGTGCTGTTCCAGACTGTGCCAGTGAGGTAGTTTGAATAAGTATGTCCCCATAGATTCATGTGTTTGAATGCTCCCATAAGGAGTGGCACCATTAGGTATGGCTTTGTTGGAGTAGGTGTGTCCCTGTTGGAAGTTTGTCACTGGGGGCAGGTTTGAGGTCTCCTATGCTCAAGCCATGCCCAGTGTGGTATTCAGTCTGCTTCTGCTGCCTGTGGATCAAAACGTAGCACTCTCAGCTCTTTGTACAGCACCATATCTGCCTGTACACCACCATGTCCTACCATGATGATAATAGACTGAAACTGTGAGCCAGCCCCAATTAAATGTTTTCCTTTGTAAGATTTACCATTGCCATGGTGTCTCTTCACAGCAAGAGAAAACATAAAGAAGACACCCAGTATGTACTAGTTAATGTCTGTTGCTATGATAAAACACCATGACCATAGGCAACTTAAAGAAGAGATAGTTATATTGGCTTCTGATTCAGAGGAATAAAAGTCCCTCATGGAAGAGTAGAGGCGTGATATCAGGCAGCAGATATGCCACCAGGGACAGAAGAGATAACATCATTAACTTCAAACATGAGGCAGAGATGGCAGACAGAAAGTAGCCAAGATTATATCCTGTCCTAGCTGTCCCTTAGTGAAGTACTTCCTCCAACAAGGCCACAGCTCCTAAACCTCCCCAAATCCTGTATTCCAGGACCTTGAGCCAGAAGAAGTCCTCTGCATGGCTGTATGTTGTGCTGGCAGTCCTCTGTCTTCAGAGTGTGATATGGAAGAGGGGAGAGAGATGGTTTCATGTGACTTAAAATCAATCTATTATATTTAAAGCAGTTTAGAAGGATGCCTTTCCGTGTACCTTCAAGTCAAAAGAATTAATCAGTTGGCCTTATTTTTTCTCCCTAAGGCTTAGATTAATCAGCTACACAGAGATGAAAGAATTGTTGCCTGAGAAAGACTTACTGTAAAGGAAGGAGTGGTTGCCCACTTCTAGGAAAGCCTGAGAGAGGAGATCAACATAGGTATGCTACTGAATACCAGGAGGAGTTAGGGCAAGCTAAGGTGAAGGCATGGTCTGTGACAAAAGTACATAGTTCCCCAGCTGCCTCAGGGTGTATACAAAAAGATTATAGCACTGTTCTAAAACCAAAATGTTAACCAGACATTGTCAATCATGTGTGCACCCAGAAATTAGAAGGTAAAGGCAGGAGGATCAGGAATTCAAGGGCAGCTTTGGTTACATAGTGAGTTCAAGGCTAATCCAGGGTCCATGAGTTCCAGTCAAATAAAGAAACAAACATAATGCCCCCCACATGCCCAAATATGATGTAGAATATATGGGGTGAAAAAAAGTCAGTGACTTTTGTCTACCAAATAGGTCGTCAGGGTTGTTGTTGTTACTGCTAAATTTCTCTTCTCTACAAATACAACTTAATAGATTTTACTGAATAGTATTCAGGAACCAGAATCATATGGTATGCATGTGTACATGCATCAGTGTGTGTGTGTATGTGTGTGTGTGTGTGTGTGTGTGTGTCCTAAGTGTTCAGTAGATTAAAGACTAATATTCTTTAATGAACAGGGCACAGTTAGATAGCTACATTTGAGATTTTGACTTAGAACAACGTATTTCAGAATGGGACAACCATCGAAAAGATCACATGTCCAGCACAGGGAAGTGAAAAAAATGTTAGATAAATGTCCATAAAAGCACTTTGATAGATATTTAAAATGGAAATGCATAAAGAGTTTTATTAAACTATGGATTTTTCTCCATTGCCTAATTTGTAATAAAAGTGAATTATTTATATATATATATATAGTAATACATACAATGATTATTTGCTAGTGCTAGAGACTGAACCCAGGTAAGTACACACACTGAACTGTATATCCTGCCCTACTTTTGTACTTTAAAGGAACTGAACATACCAAAACCTCCTGTTAATCAGCATGCACCAGGCCAGGAGACCTGGGGTGACATATTCTCTCTGTTGCTTGCACTGTGATAACAGGAAGCTCAGAATCCCCTCATGACTTCCCAGCTTCACCCGCCAAAGCTAGTTTTCCTCTGATATTTGCTGTCTTTTAAAGCCAATTGAATACTAACTTAGAGCTTCTCTGTTTGTCCTTGCTTCCTCTGGGGATTTTGACAATAGATGCTGATACTGCCGGCTGTCAGTCATTCCCATATGGTTCTCAGGTTTGTTTGTTGACTCCCCTCCATTAACCTCAGAGCTAGAGGCCTAAGTAAATTATTCCCTCAGTGCACGTTAGAGACAGGTTCAGAGGAGTGCACCTGATGGTGTGACCAGACCCACCAGTGTCATTACACATTTCTCTTTCAGGAAACCGCTAAAGGTCATATATGACACACTTTAGTTACCTTTGGCCAGCTGTTGGCATATACTTTACTCTCGGTACTCTTCAGGCAAAGGGCAGAGAGTCCTAAGTGCCAGGCCAGGCTGGCATGTATTTGGAATACCCTATCTGCAACAGGAAACAGGAAAAACAAGAATAGATAACAATTCGCTTTCAAGAAACTGAAAACTTAAGCAACCTAATTTAGAAAAAAAAAAATAGATAATGGTATCGGACTGTTGATCCAAAACAAAATAAAAGTAAAGCAAGCAAAGAAGCAAGAAAAGAATGTTTTAACAAAAACTATGGAAACTAAACAATGAAACAATATTTTCAACATGCTGAGGAGAAAATTATGCCAACATAAAACTCTCTAGCCAGTGAAATTATCCAGAACGAGAAGCACAATAAAATATATTTAGAGAGATAATGATCCAGTAAACATCGGAGAAGAAGAATGAAAACAGGAAGAAGAGAAAAGAAAGCCTCTGACAAGCTAACACATTCCAGACCGAGGCTCAAAATTACAGGAAGCAATTGATTGCACTGGGAAAACAGTTGTTAAATATTACTCCAAGGAACTTGAAAACACTGAATTAATCCTGTATCTATTATAGAAGCTGTTTCTACGATGAACACATTATATCTGCACGCACACATGGGGAGGGGAAGGGAGAGGGAGAGAAAGATTTTCAAGCATGGTGAATTATCTGGTTAGTTCTCCCAAAATGTAAGCAATGACTACTACTATTCATATACAGTGTTTTCAGGAAATAGATACACCCACAGACATCTATTTTGCAAGATTCTCACAGCAACAGCGTTTATATGCAGATTCTCACATAGTACAATTTTAAACCAACAGGAAACCAGAAACATAATTTGCTTCATTAATAGACCAGAAAAAGGCTTATGAAAAACCAAGTATGTACTGAGGTCTTCAGAATGTGATTGTATTTATTTCTGGTGCTGAGGATCAAAACGAGGCCCTTGAACAGTAACCAGGATTTTAAGCACCTCTTTTATAAGAACTTAGTGCTACTGATGAGTACTCAACATAATACTTCCATTTTAACTTTGCTACTTCTAAAAGGGTCCTATTCCAAATGACATCACATTCTGAAATATTATATGCTAGGGTTTCAATATGTGTTTCAGGAAAACACAATTCAATCTAACAGACATATACTTCCAATGGGCAGGGTGAGCAGGGGAAGGTATAGGGGAAAATACTGTATCTAGCAAGAAAAAAAAGAGAATTTCGTGGGTCTTTCAGATGCCAGAAGTAAGTCTTAAAGGTAGAAATTGTTTTCCTATGAAAATATTAGTATGGTCTGAGACATAAATAAGCAAACACACACACACACACACACACATATAAAATGATGTCTTTATATATTATTATAAATAATATACATAAAATATGTGTGTGTCTCAAGCCTTACTAATATTATATATTTTTATGTATGTATATTTGTGTTTGTGTGTGTGTGTTTGAGTGTGTCAGTGTGTGTATGTGTGTGCATGTGTATGTGTGTGTGCATATGTTTGTGTATGTGTGTGTGTGTTTGAGTGTGTGTGTGTGTGTTTGTGTGTGTGTGTTTGAGTGTGTGTGTGTGTGTGTATTACTTCAGGGAGGCAAAGGGTGGTAAAGAAAAAATTAAAATAACATATTTTAAATTTAAAGCTATAAGTGACACGAGAAATTTCAGTTTTGTCTTTTGAAATGGGTGTGTATCTACTACACGCTTAAAATATTTGTTTAAATGTACTCATTCAAGTAGTAAGTGGCAGAATTTGTCTTAAAATCTGAAACCTTTCTAGCCTCTCCACAAGACAACTGAAGAGTCATATTTTGTACATTTCTCACAAGTTATTTCTAGAACATTTCTCTTCATTTCATGTGTGATGATTCACAATTTTATAGGTTAGCTGAAGAAGGTAGATTAAGACCTTTCGTGGTAAAGGTGAACATGAGAACGTTTGGGAAGTCATAGGGCTGCTACCGTCTGGAGTATTTGAGGTGTCATTCTAAATGGGTCGTGCTGAGATCCTCTGGAGTCAACCTAGGATGCACTGAAACGTTAGGGGACTCTTTCATTACAGCGGAGAGCCTGAGAATGTATTTTCTACAGCTGGCCAGTGAAGCAAATCAGACTTTAAATGAGTTTTCAATTCTTCATTGAAAACAGTTCTTTCAAAAGGACGATGGAAATATGATGAATTAAAATTTCTAAACAGGGACCACTTGCATGACAATATATCATGATTAAAGTCTTCCTTCTTCCTCCCTTTTATTTGGTCATTTCTTTCTTTCTTATTTATTTATTTAATGTCATATGATAAAGGCCACATGATGGAGATGAAAGGACAGCAATTACAGCACATAGAGCCAGGTGACATAAATCTCATAGCCCTGCTGAAAATACAATAGCACTTTGTGTTAATAAAAAGAAACGGCAAGGGGGAAAACCCCGAGTTAAAGGAGGGTCATGATACCCTGCCTTCAGTGTAAGAGCATTAAGTTTTTGTTGGTACAAATGTGTATTGCTATTACATTGAGTTCTCTCCATGGTAAAGGGTCCAAAACCATTAGCTATCATATCCATGTACATATAAATGGCTATTATTGGGTCTGGAGAAATAGCTCAGCTTTTAAGATCATTGGCTTCCAAAGGACTGCAGTTCACTTTCTAATACCAATATCATGGCTCACAACCATCTGGAACTCCAGGTCCAAGGGATCCAACACCCTCTGTAGACACCAGGCATTCATTTTCTGCATAGACACACAGACAGACAAATCACTCATATACAAAAAATAAACATTTATTTTTTTAAATTAGTGCTGCCTATAATCATTAAGTGGAAAATGAGAACATTGTTGTTGATATGGTCTCTGCTTCATTATAAAGATTATGGTTAATAGAAACTCAATTTACCAAATGACAATGCTTTAGAACATATTTGCTCAGTTGGGTTTTCTCCATGGTTTTGGAAATTAAGTTAGATTCCTATAGTATCAGGACCATAAAGTGTAATGACTAGGCAAATGGTTTAGCCTTTTCTCAATAGTAAATTATTAATAATCACTTGCCATTATACTTATGACTAGTAGAATGATTTCCTGAAAGCAATCCCAGGCTCAAGTCAAAACTGAAAATGGGAAGAAAGCACAGTAATGCACATCCATTCAAAACAACAAAATCTTACCTCATTCCGTGGGGTATTTAAACACACTGCATGCTTACAAAGACATAGTTGGAGAGATTAAAACTTTTAGCATCTTAAATAGAAATGACTCGGGAATGATAACCCAAAGCATGAACAATATGCATTTAATCAGCACCTGAGAGAGGCAAAATAATGAAACTGCTCAATATCTCATTATTCTTTCTTGGAAAGCTATTTAGTTTTAATTATAACCTAGCATGTATCAGCTATAAGTTCTTATATGTAATCACTTCTGCCCAGATATATTGCTGAGGTATTGCATGCGTGCATGGTATTGTTAGTTGTCTTTATGTCAATGGTTATGCAATTATGATTTTGAAAATTATAAATTAGCTTGAAAGTGAGAGTGAAGAAAAGAAATCTCTCTCTGGACAAAGAACAGGGGAATCCCTACCTCTGCGTTGTGATCTGAGCAGTAAGATGTTTGGCTTTTTACGAATTTGCCTTAACCATCTACTTGCTTCACCAAGCATTTTACAGATCTTCGCCTTGCTTAAAATTTCCAGTTTCTCCTTCCCTGCTTCTTCCTTCTGTTGCTGTCCTGACACATCACTGCTTCCTCACTGACTTTGTCCCTATCACTTACATCCTGGGGCTTCCTGGCCAACCCAGCCTAGATGCTTAAACAGAGGCTCTAACAGCTAACCCTGGAAGTGTCTTGTGAAAAATGTTGTATTCTTTGTAACGCATACTTTTCAGAAGCCTGGCATGGTTTTTTGCAAGAACCATTTGATAACTGATTAAAATTTGCCCTGAACATTCATCTTTTTGGGGCCACTTTTTTTTCTTCTAAATTCTGTATAAAATTGTTTCCCCTTCCATTTCTACTTCATTCCTGACATATCTTGGGTTTGGATTAGGACACAAATTCATAATTCACTTGTCCAATCCATTTTGGCACAGTGGTTTAGAAGAAGGGAGAGCCACATTTTGAGTTGGAGATGAACATCAGATGCGGTAGTAGAAAACAGAGCTTTTGTATGGGAATAAGATTAAATAATTTCAGTGCAGCATTGCAGCTTAGAGAGTACATTTAGTAAACCTTTTTAACTTCAGTGTTCTTTTTACAGAAATCACAAGACTTTTATAAATTGCCAGCCTGGATTGCATAAGCCAAATGCCAACAGAGCAGTGACCTTTCAGATTACTGGCACAGCAGACTCGGAGATCAGAGAGCTCTAACTAAAAGTAAACACTGACAAGAAACCCTACAGAAATGACTTCTGTGTCTGGTCAACCTAACATAATATGACATACTGTAAAATGTGTTTGGCTTTTTAGGTGGAATAGTCTATAAAGGTTTAACTGCTGTTAAAAATACAGAGCTGGAGAGTTGCAGTGTTTGGATTTATGGGTAAAATGTTTTCTAAACTTGAAAGAGCAGCAAGAGGATACTTTGTTAAAGGATTTGTAAAAATGATTTTAATAATGTTAATGAGGATGTGGGCAGTAAAGCAGCATTGGGTCTGTAGAGGTGGAAGTAAGGTTGGAGGTTTAAGGGAAGGGAAATTATATTTCAAACAAAATAAAGTGAGCAGGCTCAATAAAGAGACTTCTATTGCTCATTTGAAACAATCTATAAAGTTAAAAAAATCAATCATGAGGAATTTGGATCAGAGTTCTAGTTTTTAAATGTTATGAGCTTCCATTGTTTTTCTACATAAAAAATGAAAATGTTAATGTCTTTGAAACAAAATTATATTCATTTTTGGTATCTGACACACTCATCACTATATACATATACTTGCATATATATATATATATATTTAAACCTATGTGCACATAATATATTATTTAAGACATATTATTAAACTTGAAAAACATTTTTCTATATTCTGAGTTTCCTCGTTGCAATTTTTCTATTAACATTTTGACGTTTGTCTGAACATTTTTATCATTTATATAAAATTACATATTTTCCTGTGTTTATGTTGGAGTGGATGAATGAGATAATGCATAGGAGGAACTAATACCACCTTAACATGTATTTGCTCTTTATACTGCTATGTAAATGATGATGAGAGAAAAGGTGACTAGTCAGAGACTTTCCACTATGTAAAACGTTTTAAACCATATTGCTGTGCTCTTAGGTTTGGAGTTTATTTTTAGTGTGATGGATGTTTCTCTTTCATGGCACACATACTATACATATGAGCCAGCCAAAGCTAGATTCCATTGCAACCATTTGACAGGCTCTTGCAAAGGTGGGATATTGTCAGACAGTAAAATGAAAATTGAGTCTATTGAGAGGTTAGTTCAGAAGCTGACAGAAGTGTGTTTGCCTTAGAGTCATCAGATATTCTACCCACCAACACAACCTGTAAGAACCTCCTTAAAGAGCTTCCAAAACCAATTAAACACAAGCGGGAAGCATCAGTCATCAAAACAGATGCTTTCCAGCTAATCGGTGGCTGCACAAGGTGCATGCCACTGGGAAATGAAGAACACTTCTTTCTTTCTCCCACTTTGTCCTTACTCTGTTGTCTTCCCAATTTTATGGATGCATGGTCATGCTCAGGGCCCTGTGAAGGAGTACAGGGCTTTAGAGTGGATAAATGCTTTCTCAAGCATTTTTATTCATCAGAATAAAATGAGTTTTAATAGGCTTAAGTGATTTGCCTAAGGCACACAATTAATGTGTGGCTGGCACTCAAAACCATGTCCTTTCTTTTGTTCTGATTGTTCTATAAATATGTATGTATTGATTGAATTTCTCCCCTCCCTAAGGGAGAATAATTTAAAATCTTAAAACATAATCATTTTAGCATTGAGCAGGCTGTGGAGGCAAAGCTAAAGCTGCCAGTCCTGTAGATGCTGGTTTTGCCCTCATGTGGTTCCCATCTTCCAAAGAAGATTGGTGCAGCAGGATCAAGTCGGACACTTAAGTGATTACAGTGATAAAGTTAAACACTCACCACTGGGACTTAACACTGTGCTAAGAGTTTACAGCATACAACCCAAATAGTGCTCAGAAAAGCAAGTAAAAATGTATTCTGTTTTACAGAGGCACAGAGCATAGGGCCAGAATTGTAATGGTGAATTTATTTGTGATTATAATTTTAAAAATATACATACATCATGCCTTCCTTAGTGCATGAAATGTATGATTGTGTGTGAATGAAATGGAGATATTTGTTTTGGCAAACACGTATCCTCACAATATGGCTGATTTTTATATGTCACATAAAAATAAGCACCATTTTCATTCTACAGATTCACTTGTATTCAAATACACACATGGTTTATTAACACAAGGGGGAAAGTCTGTCCTTGAGAGAAGGTGGGCTGATTTCCAAACATTGGTTGAAGAGTAGGATGTGAAATGGTGCTTGTCCATAAAGGGGGTTCAAGGAGCCAAGGAACGTAAAACCGTGGAAGACCAAGAAAAGCATTCTTGCCCTGATGACCCCAAATGCAAAACCCAAATTTCCTTTCTCCTCTAGGAACAACAAACAAACAAACTAAACTGAATCATTAGAAACCATTTCAACAATTCAGATTTTAATGAAAAAATGTATAGAATTACTTAAAGACTGCAATGAGAATATCTCTCTTCTTTGTGCTTATAGTAACAAATATGGAGAACATAAACATTTAAGAAATATATCTTCATTTTAAATGTTTATCTTAAACAAATTCTTAGAAATCTCCAGGGACATAGGAATAAGATTATTTAAAATCACTTCTTTAAAATACAGAGACAATAATTTAGCAAAGTCATAATATTAAGCCTTTGGTTTCTTTTCTAATTTTAATTTCACCTTATAACATATTCCCAAAGAAGTAATAAAATTATTATTATTATTATTATTATTATTATTATTAATTACCTATAATTATTCCCTATTACAAGTACTTCAGTTATGATGATGAGAATATGAAAAGGTATATTCTGGCCTCATCTCTGAGAAATGTACCATTCATCAGGTTTTATGACATATGTAGAAGAATGTTGGTTCAATGCCAATTAATGGCACAGTGCTTTTTTGTTGTTATTGTTTTCTAAAAAAACAAAAACAAAGAAAAGATATATATGTAGGATTAAAAGGAGATACTTGAACTTGAAAAGTAGATACACTATTATGAGTTGCAGAAAAGGGAAGGGCATGTTTTATGAGGAAAGGAAGTGAATAGCAGTGAGAACAACAACACAGGCGTGTCTTCAAGAGAATAGTGATGCACTGCTCCTAGATAGAATTTGGGTCTGAAAAACTGTGTTTAGAATCCTTTTAAAGTATATTGGTATATTCTAGGGGACCTTGACTGGCAGGCCACTGTTTACCTTTTACTTTGCTCTCATTTCTAGATGTTTGTACCAGGTGATTACAGACAGGCAATTTGCTTATGTAAATTTGAAAACTGTGAGGTGACTCTCAAGGAAACAAGACTGCTTCTTGAGGAATTTCTCATAAACCTTAATTTGAACAAATCAAGAAGGGCCACACTGTAGAACTGCCAAGCACCTCACCCTTTGTCTTTTTCCCCATGACCCATCTATCTGGAATGACTGTTTCTCCCTATTTAGGCACATGCTGAGAACCACTGATTTTATTTTTTATTAAAGCACATGAAAGTGCTCTAAGGTTAAGGCTTGATGTGGTAAACATCCTGGGGAAAATAATAGTCCTAGTGGGCTAGAGACAATGTCCCTTGCAGTGGGTGATGAGGTAAGTCAATGTGTAATGAAATATAAATAGAGACATATAGTTTCATTGTAAGATAGAAAGGAGTAAGTTGATCTTCACATCCTGTCCCTGATTAGAGACAAACTAGTGAATGCCACAAGGGCTATAGATAACAAGAGTGTGACCTCTTGATAAGTTAGGGCACAGCCTGTTAGTAGTTCCCTGGAAGAAACTAAGGATATGTGCTTTTAATGAAAACATGCTTCTATGTGGTGGATTGTTTTTATCTCTCTAATTAATAGCTGATACAAACAATTTAAAGAGAGAAAGAATTATTTTGCTCATAATTTTTAGAAGTTCCCATCATGACATCAGGAAAATACAGACAAGAACATCATATCACAGAGGAGAGCAAGTTGAGTAGACTTAACAGAGAGGATTGGGGACAAAGTACAGCCACCAAAGACACATCTCCAGTGACCTGCTTCTCCAACTAGGTCCCACCATCTAGCAGTTCTAGTTCTTGTAATTGCCTGTTCAGATACTGAACCTAACAGTGGGTTAAAACACTCATGAGGTCAGAGTGCCATGTGCTTTACTAGTATGCCATGCTTTTCTCAATTCAGTCAGGTTGATAATCACATTCCATGGATAAGAATGGAAATGTGTTGGCATGTAAGAGTAGAAATGAGAAAATGAATTATTATTCTTGTTATTATTTTAGAAAATGATATAGATAAGATAGATACTCCACACATAGGCAAGAGATACCAATCATATAAGGAGAGGAGATTGCTGATCTGGGATTGCCCACCCAGTGAGATCCTGGACTTATTTGAATCATCATCATAGAAACAGAAGTTTTATCTCCTGCATGAAGACATGAAAAATAGGAGGATTACAAAGAAACAGAGGAAATGAAAACCTATACATTGTTGAAATATGATAGTTTATTTCCAAGGGCACCATTTTTCCAGTAGGTGGACCTGTTTATAAAGAATGTGTTAGAGAATTAAAAACAACAACAACAACAATAAAACCTTGTTTTAAAGTTTCTAAAAATTGTTGTCCAAGTGTGGATGTGTGAATGTATTAAATTTCTCTTGGGACATAACTAATGACCATACATTTAACAGTTCAAGGTAGCATCGATTTATTAGCTTGTACTCCAGCATTAGCACTGAGCTCAAATTTTCACATAGCTGAAATCAAATGACTGGCCACATTTGACTCAGTTTAGAAATTCTGAAGAATGAGCCATTATAGTTGGAAGTTTTCCTGTTTCCTGCCTGGTCCCACAGCTGCTCAGACCAAAATAAACACACAGACTAATATTATTTTTAAACTATGGCCATGGCAGGCTTCTTGTTATCATGTATATGAGATATATGATATATTTATTCAAGATACTCCTTTTGTTTCTGCTAAACAATGGGAAAGTCTTTCTGTATGCTGTGAATATGTGTTGCTCTGATTGGTTGATAAATAAAGCTGTTTGGCCAATGATGAGGCATAGTAGAGTTAGGCAGGACATTCTAACGAGAGAGAGAGAGAGAGAAGAGGGGAGACAGAGCAGAGGAGACACTGTCAGTTGCCTCCATGAGAAGCAAGATGTAAAGATACTGGTAAGCAACAAGGCATGTGGCAAAGTATAGATTTATAGAAATGGATTAATTTAAGATGTAAGAACTAGATATCAAGAAGCCGGCCATGTCCATAGTTTAAAAACAATATTAGTCTGTGTGTGTTTATTTGGGTCTGAGCAGCTGCAGGACCAGGCAGGACACAGGAAAACTTCTGACTACAAGCCATTTCCAGGGAATCTAGACTATGTGGGAAGAATTATAAGACCAGTATAACACCCCCCTCCCCCGAAGGTCACTCCATTTTTACTTCTTAGATGCCTCACATAGCCAGTTCTTTCCCATGAGTCTCTTAACGGCCTTGATCAAAACCAGATCTCATTCTTTTATGCAATGTGATTTACTGTATCCAGCTCCCTAAACAATGATTCCAGTTACTGTCTCTGCTAGTGGCTAGAAAAACATCTGTCTTTTAAAACACTGATTTCATTCTGTTACTCTCATGCAGACAATTCTGCTTTCCATAAACTCCAAAAAATAACTTATCAGTGAGTTAGTACATTCACATATGTCCTGAAAATATAGTGTACCAGGTCTGAAGATGGTATCAGCTTCCCTGTTCCAGGGACTAAAGAGGAAAGTCCTAGGATCCATTTCCCATTCTACTCAGCACATATAATTTTAAAGAAATTATAGCTCTGTATAGTGCTGTTTCTTAAAATTTGGAGTTCATTGTCTGAGATCTTTCCTAGACTGATGCTAAAGTGAAAAAGAATTATAGAAAACATCACAGCCAATTTTATAAATGTCCCATATTATTTCATCACTGACTGTTCTCAATCACAGACCAGGAATGGAATCATGTGAGGAGAACTCTGAGTGCACTTATAGTGAGAACACTATAAGAAAACAAGTTTTGTGACTGCAATTTCTTTAAAACATGGATTTATTCTTGGAACTAAAAAGTTTCTTAAAATAGTAAGTATTGTTTTACAGTGACTATCTTGTTGAATTCTGAGATCAAGTTCTTGAGGTTGGATCATGGTGATTTATGTATTGTTGTTCATGAAATTCTGTTTGTGTTCTGGCCTGGATCCCAGTAAAATACTAGAAGAATCCTTAGGAAAATAAAGTTGATATGGGAAGAAGTTGGTAAAGGATATAAGTGTCAAAGAAGTAAGCAAGCTAGCACTCCCGTTAGCATTGATAGGTGGACTGTTGTTCTTCATTGACAACAGCTTTTGCCCATCCTTTTTCAGTGTTCCAGTTATCATTTTAAATGCTTTAAATGACAAAGATTTGATTTGGTAGGGCATCTGCACTGAACTAGTGAATTCATATAAGAGAATTATCCTAATTTCTGCCTAAAATATCAAAGAAACTATGCGTTTGTTGTTGATATATTGTTGTGGTCTATGTTCAGTTGTTACAGGGTCGATCACCCAAACCCAACACGAGGGAGCTGCCTCAGCCAGGCAGTGGTGGAGGCATGCTGGAGCAGTCCAGTGGAGACTGTGATGATGAAGATGGCTGTGGGGGATCAGGAAGTGGGGAAGTCAAGAGAACCCTAAAGATCACAAACTGTGAGTACAGGAATCTGGCACTGCTTGCAAGCAGTTGGTTTTGAGATATCAGTTAGGAATGACCATAAACTCAGAGGTAGACAGGAGTACCTAGCAAAGGAAATATGCCTGTTTTTAATTATGTAGTGTGTGCATTCTTGGGGTTTTAGTTATGTTGCACTGGTGGCTTTATGTGGAAATGACACTTTTCTATAAAGAACTGATGAGTGATGGGCAGTTTTGAGAATTATACAGTTGTAAAGTAAACAATCTTTAGTACATGTTGTTCAATTTATATTATTGATAAGTAAAGTGGACCAGGTGAATAAGTACCACAAAACAGCCAAATGTGTGATTGCACAGTATTACCATGTTCCCACCTATATGGTTTCAGTCTGTTAGTTTTTGATTATCATCTAATTAGATTCGTCTCTTCTGAATATGCAGTCTCATTAGTTACTTGAAAGTTTCATACAATGTGTTTTGATCATGTTCAGCCTTCTTCCCAAACTCTTCCTCAATCCTGTGAGTGTTCACTTTTGAAAAATCTCCCTAATGCTGACTTTCTTTTTGTTTATATGGACTATAAATTATAAATGTTTTTGAATGTTTAAGTATTCATTTACATGAAAGATATAACTTCCAGGACTGAGGAGATGGCTCAATCTGTACAGCGCCTACCATACAAACATGAAAATTCACTGAATTTAGGACCCTTAGTAGACACCTAAAAATCCATGTGCAGTGGCCTGTGTCTATAATCCCAGCTTAGGAAAGATGGAGTTCAGGGATTCCTGCAACTCACTGGGCAGAGACCCTGGCCAAATAAAAAGATTAAGTGGAGAGCAATTGGTGATCAAATGAAAAAAAAAAAAAAGTCAAGGTTAATATAGCCTAAGCAGATGGATTTCAATTACCTCAGCTCTGATTCTACTGACGCTTATACTGAAGTACTATTTCTGGCTACTGAGTCCCTAGATGCAGACTGGCCTGATGTCCTATCCTGCACACAAGAGTCCTTTGTACCTATCACATATATCCTCTGCTGGGAGACAAAGTGCTTACTAATAATGCTCCAAAGATTAAAATGTCAGCTTTTCATGCCTTTAAAAAGCATGTTTTATTAGCAAAGTATATTGATTAAAAAAGCTAGAAACCAATAGTGATGCAAAATATAACAATTTGTATAATGAAATGGGTTTGCTTGTTACACATAGTAATTGGTGTATTTAACAGGGAAGGTAAACAAATAAGAGTTATTAGGAGTGAGCAGCAATGGGACAAAGGACATGGTTGATTGATACTTCCTACTCCTGTTGGCAGAATTAGAGGTGTGTGTTGTCCTAGTTGGTATGAATAGTCCTTCTTGCTTTGATGTTTTTATTTGTTTTTTTAGATCTATACACAAAAAATAAAATGAAAGGGGTTTTCAATAGTAAAATGACTTTTACTAAGGCTTAAAAGATTCTCTTCTTTATTTAGCAATTATGACAGAATGACATTCAATTCAAAATCACTTATTTCCTAATATAACTTTATATATATTAATATATTACACATATACCATACACACATATATATATATTGCCTTTATAGGCACATGTCATATACACACATATGTATTATATTAACATATATGTCCTCTAATTCGTTATTTTAATGTTAGCAGGATTATAAGACATCAAAATATGTACCAGAAAGGAAATAATGAAACAGAAACAGAAATAAAATAATCTACTGACATGAATTAAATTGAAAATGCCTCCATATACATGTCCATCTGTATATTTGAGCATATGCTGGCAAAATTAGAATTTTAAGGCATTTTTTTCATGTACTAGAGTTATTTAGAGTCTGAAGAAAATGGTATAGATAAAATTTAGTTTGTTTCATGAGAGAAACAGATCCAGTAAAAGATGCTCAACTACTCTCTTCTCATCAACTTGGGTGTCAAGGTGGCAGGAGAGAATCTGTTACTTCAAAACCTGCGTTTCAATTACTGCTCAAATGGTCAGGTTGTCATAAGCAAGTCCCAGTGAAACCTGGGAAGATTAGATACAGATGATTGTCAGGAACTCCAGGCAAACATGGAAAAACATCCTCGTCTGTGTGCTCCAAGTGGACTGCCTGTTGTTTCTAAGTGTTTATAGCTGTTGTCTTTCAATTTTTAATAAGTGGGTAGGAAATCACTGTGGATAGACTTCTGAAATAAAGAAAATTGAGGACGCCGGGGAAGTGTGGACTACACCTCTATGTTTTCAAAGGACGCAATTTTGTTTTTTGTAACTTTGGGCGGGTTCATTGGTCAGAAGGAAAGAGCAGTGTGGTGGTCTCAAGAGCTGCAAAAACCTTATCTTGTAGAATGGTCAATGGATGTTACTTATGTTTAGAGCTTTGCATGCGTCATTATTTGTTCTTTATACTCTGTGTGTTCTATGTGTACTCCTTATTAGCTGGAAATTTCATGGTTATTTCTAATCTTGAAAGGTCCAATTAAAATAATTATATATATACTTACACACACACACACACACACACATATATATATATATATATATATATATATATATATATATATATATATATATATATAGAGAGAGAGAGAGAGAGAGAGAGAGAGAGAGAGAGAGAGAGAGAGAGAGATACAGAGAGAGAAGCATATTACTACTCTGTGCTATGTAAATTCAATGACTGTTCCATATATGCAAATTTACAAAGCTTAAAAACATTTTTCTAATTGCACTGTTTTCTATTTCTACACATGTCTACTTCAGGCAATGCAGAGAACTATGTGATTCAAAAATGTAAAGTTTTAGCACCAAAATATTTATTTATAATTTAGGCATCATTTTTATTTAATCACCAACAATACTAAGTAACTTCATATATTTAATAGTTTATTTTTAAATGTATTATTTATGTGCATGTTTATGTGTGAATGGATATGTGTATGGGTGTGTGAGTGTGTATATGTGAGTGTATGTGTATTGTGAATTTGTGTGTATATGTAAATGCATGTGTATGTGTGTGAGTGTGTGTATGTGTGTGGTAGTGTATGTGTTTGTTTGCATGTGTGTATATGAGTGTGTGTTAGAGAATGTATGTGAGTGACATATGAGAGCATGTACCCATGTACAACAGGCAGTTGTGAACCATCTGACATGGAGCTGGAAGCCATATGGTTCCCCTGGGCAAGAGGAAGATGTGTCCATGATCTTTCCTAACTAGCTTTCTCTCCAGCCCCGACTGTGTTATATTTTACAAAGTATTTTTTTTTTTTTGTAATCCTGCCTGTGGATTCCTATTAAATAAAAACTTAAGTGTTACTTATAATAAGAAGCCATCTATGCTGCATAGTTTTCAGTACTGGGGACTTAATATATTTTCTCATTTCATCAGAATGGTTTTGAAATAATCTTGTCTCACAGAAAAGTTTTCTACATTTGAATGTTTTACATATATTTGGATATTCACTGAGAATCTCAAATTGTAGGAATAGCATCTTTGAATCATAATTTTACCTGATTCTAACCATCTACATTAAGGTCCTTTTACATGGAGAAGTCAAGCAGGATACACATGCTGATGGACACAATCGAGTTCTTCCTTTCTTTGAATGTTTGGCAAACTTATTACTAAAACCAATGTCTCTTCATTAACTGGACTGTTCTTCTTAATCTCCAATGCTGATATTATAAATCAGTGTACCATTTGACAACAGGTTATAGGAAAACTATGAGCTGAGTGATTTTGAAACTCCATTGTAGTTCTTATATGATATGCATTTGTTAACAATGAGCAAGTTAATTTTGATAAGGTGGTTCACAGTAACAATATCAGACAAAATGAATTTGGTTTCAAGTTCATTTAGATGATAGACATTAAGAAATATAGTGTGATTTTACATCTTCAATTTTCTCTGTTAATAAACTGTAATACTTATTAATTCTTCTTAAACAATATTATTTAGCATGTTTAGCAGATTTTTCTTTTTAGTTGCATTTTCACTGGAAAACCTGTAAAAGGCATCAGTGCCTGTTCAGTGTCTGTGCCTGTCCTGTTTCTGAGTGGCTGTATTGGAATCCTTGGTTACCTGTCATAATAACAGTTCACACTGCCTGGAACATTCATAGTACCAAGGTACTTTTTGGTACCTGGGCCTTCCTGAGTATTCTCTTCAGCCATCCAAAGCTTTTCTACAAAAAGAATCCACTTTCTAGATGGATAGAGCTATTGCTTATACTGTGTCTTTGATACCTCACTTAGAATCCTTATATCAGCTTCAAACAAATGATGATATATCAAGGAGCTAAGATGACCTTGGAAGAGACTGTCACAATCTGGATACATAGTATAAATGGCCCTTTGTTACTTAGTTAAGAAAAGATACTAATTTACTTAGTGATGAAGGGATGTGGAGTGAGTAAAAATTCTTGGCTTCTCCCTATCTTTTTTTTATATAAATCACCATTGCTTCAAGATCTCAGCCAGCATTAGATTTTAGGGAGAGCTCAAAGAATATGACATGAGTTTTCTTTTCAGAGCTATGAGAACCATGAATTAATGCTACTATAAAAATAATGTCAGGTACATTTCCATTGACTATCATTTTTCAGGCTTTGAACAAAGATCTAGTGTCATTTTCTCATTACAGAGCTGTGATTTTCTCCTCTCCAATCTAGGTCTTTTTAGGTAGTTGATGCATATAATATTTGAACACCATTAAATTAGTTCCAAATATGTTAGAACAATTATATTATTTATAAAATTAAAGTATTAATGAATTTGTTCAACTAAAATGTATGGATTCTGCCTTGTAGAGGGTTAAAAGCAGCACAGTAGTAAATCTTGAAAAAATAAGAAAAGTGTAGTATATATAATTGAATTGCTCATCATGTATTTATTTCATTTAAACAGAAGTAAACCTCTTGTTGAGATTATTGGATTAATTTTTGAGATATGATAATGATGAAGAATGACTATGTACTTGAATCTACCTATTACAATTGCCTAATTTGAGGTTGGAAGAAGCTTTACACGATAAAAATTTTCAATTTTTATAAAGAAATTCTCCTTTTCAAAGTTCATTTACTATTACCAGCTAGTTAAGCTTTTACTTATAAAAATATAATGAAGATAAATAAGATATATCTAATATAACTAGGTTTTAATTAATATGTGATCACTATGAATATTATTCTGATTACAGTGTTCCATTTTGGTTTATAAATAATTGAGACTCATCTTGAATACTAGCTATTGTGTTAACAAGATTGTATGCAATGGAATATGGATATTTAATGAGTAACAGAAAACTATCTTTTATCCTCTTGAAACATTATATATTGTATTCATGAATTTAAATAATAGAATTGAAAGGCAGGGTCTGTCCTTGAATGCCTTAGTGATGATTTTCATTGTATTGTCTTTGAATGATGTTAAATTTCTGAGGTGAAGAGTAAAGACGTTAATTAAAACTTAAGGAAGCCTGTTAGCATGAATCCCAAAGGAACCAGTAATTTAGCAATATCTCATATCTTATTACACCACATCAGAGAAATATAAAATAAAGAATTCATGATTTTTCAGAATAGCATAGTACTGAACATATTTGTAAAGAACATACAAATGAAAAGTCAAAAAATATCACTAGATACACTTTATTGCAACTTAATTGAGCTTATCTATTGACTATAAATAAATAAATAAATAAATATTAACAAACAACCCTGCATTTGATTATCATTTTATTTCAAATTAACAAGGTATAAAATTGCAACATTTTCTTCTCTTAGAGAACTTGCCAAAGTGCATAATGTTAAGTCAAGTTGGATATGTAATTGGTTCCTCATGGACTTCTTTTCATATAATATGTGGAAAGGGTGATGCAGAGCATTTACCAAATAATTAAATGCTCACTATGCAGAATTAACCATAAAATTAAAGAGAATACAGTTTGATCCCAGAACATCTCAAATTTATTATACAAACTTTGTGATTATTCTGCTAAGGAGGAAAGCACAGTCAGGAGGCCCATGGAGAGCCCCAGGTGATGCTGTTGCTTGCATTCCAAGATCACACTTGAGCAGAAAATACAGTCTGTGAACTACAGTCCTTCTGATATCCAGAATCACTACCTGATAAAGTAAAAGTAATTTAAAAATTCTATCAGTATTTATGCATGCTCCTTCCAAAAAAGCAGTGTGAACAAGGCCTTTAGGAAATGTCGCAATTGAGGGAGCAATGATGGATCATTTTATACAAATGTTAGTTTCAGTCTTAGTTTGCTTTGAAGACTTGTGTTTACTGTCCAACACCAAAAGATTCATGGCTATCTGTTCCCGGGATATGAAGTTTTTGGTTCTTTTACTCCAAGAAGACTTCCCTCTTGAATTAGGACTTCTGGCATCCCGATAGAAATGGTCTGTTTATTAACTGTGGTTTTCAATGGACACTGAGTATCACCTTAAATATCAGCAAAGATAAATCAAAGTTTTATGTGTGCTCAGAGAAAAGAGTGAGTCTGTGAAGGAAACAGGAAAAGGTCACTAGGAAGAAAAATAATTATTTGACAGCAATATTGATGAGTGAATGGCTCTGAGTGGATAAATGAATGGTTTCCTTCCAACATGTAACAACAGAGAAGGAAGGCCACCTGGCAGGAGCAGTGGGTACATTCACAAAGAAACAAACGAGGAAATGTGCAAGGCTGAACCTGTGCTGAAGGTGTATGACAAGCTGTAATAACAGCTCTGATGGTTTGAATTAGTATGGGAAACAGAGAAGGAGTCCCACAGGTGTCTGGATGATTTTGTGTGGAGGTGCCTGACTTTGGTAGCACTGCAATGCACTCATTAGGAGCATAAATAAATATGTATAAAAAGATGAAGTATGTCTTTAATAGGACATTCACCACCTGCTTTGTATATAGTTATACTGTGCCAGGATTGCCGTAACACAGCACCTGTCTAAGCTACATCATTTTAAAGACAAAGTGACTGGTCTATAGACTGCTTAACAATAGGGCCCACTCTTCTCCACATCTACCCACTCAAAGAGAAAAATATTAGATAAAGTATGTGAAAGTGTTTCTGTACTTCAATCAGTTGACAATAAAGAAAGGAGAATTTAATCAAACTGAATTTGCATCAATTACACAGAGATGAGGATATATATGACTTTGTATCTACGGTCCCTCTCAGCCCCAGAAATAGCCTTAGAGACCAATTAAGAGCCTTTCTCTTAAGGTGTCTCCCTTCTGAATATGGTTCCCAGAACCCACATATTGCAGCTCACAATGGCTTATAATTGCAATTCCAGGGCACCTGAAACACTGGCCTCCACAGGCACCTGTACCCACATGGTATACATCTAAATCTATGAAGGTACATATACATATGAAACAAATAATTACATCTTTATCAAAATTTTGGCATCTAGATGGAGGTTTTTAGGTCATTGGAAGCACTGTCCTTTGTAGTGATATATTGTATATCCTAATAAACTTGCCTTGGGATTGGAGGATAGAGCCAGCCACTAGATCAGATATAGAGGTCAGACAGTGGCGGCACACACCCTTAATCCTATTACTGGGGAGGCAGAGATCCATCTGGTTCTGTGTGAGTTCAAGGCCACACTGGAAATAGAGCCAGGTAGTGGTGGCACACACCTTTAATCCCAGTACTGGGAAGGACACATGCCTTTAATCCCAGGAAGTGAGGCATGGTAGAGAAAGGTATACAAGGCATGAGGATAGAGGAACTAAAGTACTTCAGCTGAGATCCTTTCCAGTGAGGACTCAGAGGCTTTCAGTGTGAGGATTTGTGGAAACAGGATCCACTGAGGAGTTGTTGAGGTGAGGTTGGTTGTGGCTTGTTCTGTTTCTCTGATCTTTCAGCTTTCATCCCTATATCTGGCTCTGTTTTGTTTGTTTGTTTGTTTTGTTTTGTTTTTTGTTTTGTTTTTGTTTTTGTTTTTTTGTTTTGTTTTGTTTTTGAGACAGGGCTTTTTCTGTGTAGCTTTGTTCCTTTTCTGGAACTCACTTGGTAGCCCAGGCTGGCCTCGAACTCACAGAGATCTGCCTGGCTCTGCCTCCAGAGTGCTGGGATTAAAGGCATGTGCCACCACTGCCCGGCAGTGGGTTTTTTCTTATAAGACCATCTAAGATTCGAACAACAGTCCTTGGGTAATACTAAAGTAGTGCTTGTTAGATTTGCAAGTTATTTCTCTAAGAGTATGTTGTTATAAAAGCCTCTGCATAACCCTTGAGCCACTTTCTGATTTCCTGTCTATCATGTGATGCTCCATCACATATACACATGCACACACACACACACACACACACACACACACACACACTCATATTATTGTGATTCCTACTGCCTTGAAGACTCTGATGTTGGAACCATGCCCTTTAACTTTAAGCTATGCAATTAATAAGTTCCTTCACTTTAGACATAATTCAGCTCCTGGTGTTTTGTTAGAGAAACAGAAAACAGATTACTACAGGGACCTACATAGCTCCTTGGACAGGTAGCATAGATTCTTTGTCTTTTCCTTGAATCTTTTTCTAAGACAATAAGATGTTTTTGCTCCCTGCCTTCTTCAGAAGGTGACATATATATGTTTAAATTTTGTCAAGAAATAATTTGAAACACGTAGTTCTTCACCTTCCAGAGAGATTCAGGTCATCTCATACTTTCCAAAATATTTTTCCATTTGGAGCTCATTTTTTATTTTTGAATTTTTTATATTACTCATGAAGTCTTTATTCAAAGTGGTTTTACCGTTTAGCAAGGCACATCAAGTGCAACTTAGGTATCACTGTTGCAGACCTACAATCATATATTTTCGTGTAAGTTTTCATCCATTTATTGTGGCCATTCATGGCCACTGTATACTTTAGATGGAAATTAAGGACAGAGTGAAACTGTACAATTATCAGAATAATTATAGCACTATAAAAAGCACATGTGCCTATTAATATTACTAGCATCAGTTAAGAAGTTTAGTGTTTGACTACCTATATTCTCTCCTGAATGGATGGTTATAATGTACATAATTGATTAATAGAGACGGATGTAGATATTTTCAGTTCACATCATATCGATCACCTAATTCTAGTTTATTCTCTATTAATTATATATTTCTCAGCACTAGTCATGATCTCAATTAGTCTGTACTTCACTCCTTAAGAAGATCTCTTACACAACACCTCATAAATGCTTCCATGATTCAAAGCTCTCCTGCCCTTTATAACAAAAAACTAATTTTGTTTAATAGAAGCTTGGTGGCTCCAATTTTCTCTTCTTGCATTTCTTCATAAGCTTTACATTTTGTTTTGACAGGACGTTTTGATGGTAAAATGGCTGAAGATAACTTTAGTATCTTCTAATTCTTTTCACTTCTAGTGCCCAGCAAATCCTCTCTTTAATTTGCAGTAATTTCACTTTTATATTGGTAGTTCTGGGCTCATTTTCTCAGGTGCCTACTATGCTGGTCCAATTTCTATTGTTAAATATTTTCTCAGAGGCTTCTTATTGAAAGTTTGACTTTAAATAATTTGTTCTCTACTCTTGACTTTTTTTTTGGGGGGGGACTGCTACTATATATTTGTTGAATTTCTCTTGCTTAGTTTTAATATCTTCCCAAATCCTTCTAATCTACTTTCAAACTCAGCTATGCTGCCTGTCCAGTTCTTTTGGTTGTTAAAATTCAGCTCTTTAGCCTCCTGTTTTAACTTATGGCAGTGTTACTGAACTATCTTTATGTTTACAATATATATGTATTATATTATTTATTTTAAAACTATTTTTATGTATTAGCTCTGACAAGCTCTAGAATTTTCTAATTTTGACTCTCATTTTTATTTGGTAAATTGAGTTTTTTCCTAATATCTCACACTCACTTTGAAATGTTAAGTTATTTGTTTTGGAGCACTATTACAGTAGGAGAGAGAAACCAAGACCAGTTATATTACAATGAGAAACAGGAAAATACTGAGCCTTATGAAGAAAAGTTGATGTTGGGATGTCACTGTGAAGAAGCTGGCTGACACGACTAGGTGTGCTATCTGTCCTTGTTAATGACAATGAATGCTACGCTTCGAGCCATCTACCAAGTATGGGACATGAAAGAATAGTTTTCTGTTTTTACTAGATTTCTTACAGATTATGCCTAGCACCTTGTAGAAGATAGCCCTCACTTGTAAAGCTGGCACAAAGGTGGGAGAATATTTTCATGCCTCTGATAGTAAGAATTTACACTAATAAGCATTCTAAAGTCTATACTATTATGAAAAGGAAGTTCAAGAGCTCATAGACTTAGAGAAACACAGAATGCATTTAGAGTTTGCTATGAATTTTAAAGCTGTCTTAGTCATGATAACTTTACAACTGGTGAATCTCATCATCACTTTCTTTGTTTATTGAATATTTTTGTGTGGTATATTTTATAAATTGCCCCCTTTTTTACTTCTTTTAAACATTTTATTTTTGATTCAAAATACCTCATTATATATACATTATTATGTGCATATACAAAGAAGTTTAAGCATATGGATAAGCTTTTTCTGCTGTTTCTAACATATTTTTTCAACATGCATGTGGCGTTCATGGCGTTAAGGTGCTCAAAGTCTAGTAAATGTTATACAATGAAATGATAAAAAAGAGGGAGAATGTGAGGTATTGGGATAAATGGAAGAAAATAATCAATTCTATGAGTTTTTACATCTTATGCATAACATTCTGAAAATTAAAGTTGAGGTAGATGTTTATACAGGATCAAAGAAAGGTGGGAAGTGAGATTAAAGTCATTTTATCAAGGACATTTACAAAAGAAGAATGCTTAAAATACCAGCTAGCATTTTATGCACCACAATCTTCACTCTAGTCCTAGGAACTACCTCATCTTGAAGGCAGAATGAGAGGGGCAGTGGGGAAGTAGCCAGAGGTTCCATAATGTACAAGAATATATATAGCAGCGCTGCTTAGTAGTTTCAGCTTTATTCTGGAGGAAATCATGGATTTACTCAACTGTAAAGAAAATATACATATTCAAGGCAGAAGGCAAAAATAATAGAAGTATCAGTGATGTATGGACAACAAATTGATAATGGAACATGAAACTTACCTTCTCCTCAGTGAATTTTTTAAAATTTTCCCTTATTTTTAAGTTGATAGATGACTAGTCCACTTTGTCCAAAGCCAGGAACTAGAGAGTTTTTCTGTGATCCTTTCCATCCTTTAGTATCTATATCAAATAAGATCCATTGTGCTTACTGCTAATTTTTTATTTGAAAAGTACTCACTCCTATACCCACCTCTACTTTATTAATTCACAATCTTGATTCCTCTGGCCTAAACACATGATGAAAATCATTTTTGCTCCTCTGCTGTGGATTGGGAGTTCCTACATTCCAACTGAAACTATTATTTCAAATAGAGAGTCTGTTTTTTGACTAAGACAAAAGACTTCAAGCAACCATATAGCATTATTGGGCAGATAAAAGCATCTCTATGAGAATTAGGCTGATTTAATATCAGCCTGTACACAGCTAAAGGACAGCTGTTAGTTACTAGTCATTTCAGGAAGATAGTTTCAGTTATTCTAGATATTTGGATGCCCTTCACATTCTTTAGTTTGAATTGAAAATGTATAGTATATGTTATATAACATTGTGCTACATAAGGAGATCCTCATACAAGTATATAATGTGTTTTGGGTACATTCCTCTTGAACACACCCTACCTCCTCTAATTTGGGAAGGAAAGCAGGGCCATGCTTAGTTGGTAGTGAAATGTGTGCGCATACTGACTATCTCTCATAAAACACATTTTTTAAAACATCAGAAAATTCTTATGGCTCTGGTGGTATTTATTTACTTATTTTACTGCCCCACACAACCAATGTATTCTCCCTGAATTGTTTGTAACTAAACAAACTACATCTCCAACCTCTTCAAGTAAGTTCTCAAACTCAGTGAGATATGAGAATTATATTGCCTAAATTATTTTTCAAGCTCATATATTATCTTATGCCCTAAATGGAGACTGAAAAAGAGAAGGGAAGCCTGGGCAGTGGTGGCACACACTGTTAATCCCAGCATTCGGGAGGCAGATTCAGGTGGATCTCTGTGAATTTGAAGCCAGCCTGATCTACAGGAGCGAGATCCAGGACAGGCACCAAAACTACAAAGAGAGACCCAGTCTCAAAACAACAACAACAAAAAAAACCAAACAAACAAAAAGAAAAAAAGAAATGAAAAGAAAAGAACAAAGGATAAGAGAAGGGAAAAGATGCCCTGTTTCCAGCCAGATTGGTCTTCAGTCCAGACCGGATTTTTTTCTCCTGCTAACAGTGTCTCTTCTTCCACACGTCTTCCTGATAGAAATGCTAGTGGGTACAAGACTCTTTCCCTACCACCACTGAGGCTGGGTTTTTTAATTGTTGACTATATCTTATGGATGCTTCTCTGGTCTTTGAAGAAGACAGTCTTTAGCTGTGACACTAGCAAGAAAATAGGAGAAGATACACGTGTTTAAGGTGTATTTGCGTGACATTCCTGAAAGATGCCTGTCCAGAGTGAGCTTGCTTCTTGCCATTCTGAGCACACATATGATGGTGTCTCTTTCGAAGGCTATCTGAATATGGCTGCACCCTCAGATCTACAACTCCCGATAACTCCTGGAGCCTGCTTACCTTTCTTTTCCTTTTTTTTTTTTTTTTAGGCCCTATTAAAAAGAGCAGTGAAGCATTCAAATTTTATTCAGTTAACATTAAATATCTATATGCCAAATCCTGTATTAATTTATATCTTAAGTAACTTATGTTTCCCAGTGTGGACTTTGTCTGGTACAGCTTGTATTAATAGTAAAATTAGAATCAACAAATATTTACTATTTGAAAATCTGTGTAATTCCTGCTAGTTTTCAGGGGTAACAAACTTAAATTTTCTGTCTGTAAGTATGTATTCTTTTGTGAGATTAAATATTTTTTCCAATTTCTTCCCAAATTCCAAAGGAAAATTATCACCTAACTGTCAGATGAAATAACTCATTCATGGTTAGAGACACTGAGCGGAGTTTAAGGGGAACTGGCTGTCTGTTGAGGGAACAGAACCCAGGGAATTAGCCCCAGAATCAGTGAGTCTTTTGTTTAAACTGGCTGGGAACCAAGATCTGTCAATGACACTGGTATGTGAAGTGTCTCTGTGAAGGCAGACATCTGAGAGAGACTATTGAGCTTTCCACAGAGCCCACTGTCCAGGCTGACAAAAATCTAGTTAGGACAACTGATTAAAAAATAAATGAATAAAAAACAAACAGAAATAAGGGTTTAAAGCACAAAATATAGTTGGTTCTTCAAATAAATTTCAAGTTTCTTTCTTCCTCTATTATTAATTCCATGGCATCCCTATTTGGAGTTGTATGAGTTTACTTTATAAAATATAATCAAGTACTCTCCAACATCCTATATATTTGCCAGGTATAAAAAGTATGTTTTATTCCTACTCCCAAAATCAAAAACCTCATTGCTTCCCATGACTAACTCAAGAGCACACCCTCATGTGTTAGTTGTAATAGGTATTATAGATATTAATATCTTTGCAGGAAACTCTACATCTAACTTTTGGTCACGGCATTTATAAATGCTATGTGGTATGTTGATTGGCATCTTGACAGGACTTGGAGTAACGTAGCAGAAAAGGTGGAAAGCCTGTTCAGGAGGGCTCATTTAGATTAGGTTAATTAAAACAGGAAGTCCCATCTTAACTGTGGGCAGCACCATCCTTCCCTGGACTATGGTGCAATACTTCAGAAATGAGAGAAAGTAAGCTGACCAACAGCAGCCATTGCTCTCCCTTATTGAGAGTGACTACAATGTGACTGGCTGCCTCTGCCACCGTGGATTCCCTGTTGAAGTAAATGCTTCCTTACTCAGATTGCTTTTTGTTAGGTAGGTCATCACAGCTACCAAAAAAATAGCTATTATATAATGTACTTCAGAGTTTCCTTTGTACTGGTCTGACAGGCAGACTGTAAAATTGCATCCCTAAACACTGACTCAGCATCTCCAGGGGAAGAAGACAGAAACTCATATTAATGAGCATAATGGTAATCATTATTTCCAATGTGGCTTTAGAACAACAGCTCTACCTTCCTTACTATGATGCTTCCATACATGAAACATTTAATGAAAATGTTCTGAATTGCACGGATGAGTAAGAGCATAATGTACATGATTCTGAGACACATCTTAATTAACACTAGAAACAAGATCTTCTAATGAATTAGAAACATTGATGTTAATTTTAATCAACACTGTTATCCAGAAGCCAAAGAATGTAAATATGTTTATATGTAAAACCAAAATTGACTTAAAATACAAATTTGACAAGTACAGTTTTATCAATAATTATATGTATTTGTGAATTACATAAATAACCTTTGGATTTTCACCTAGTGGAAACCTAGTTGGAATATTTTACACTACCTTAGTGTGCTATTTTGAGTGAAAATTAATAAGCCAAATATAATTACTACATGCTAACTGTTAAGTTGGGATATAAGCTCAGAACATGTGTAATTTTCTAGATTGATGTGTCATATCTCAATTTTAGAGATGCATTAAGTGTGTGTTAACTGCTTGGGGGTGATTTTGATTATGTTTGACTTCCTTTAATTTCCTTATAACTCTAATATTTCTCTGTTATAGAATATGAACAATTATGTTTACATATTAAATAACATAACATTAATTTTAGCTCTCTGGTTATAAATTTGCAAAATAACATAGATTTTATATATCATAACACTTTCAGGGTACTTAATACCTCTTTCTTGTTAAAAAATACATTCTGTGGAATCATGTTTTTCTAAAATCTAAATATATTATGGCACCCATTAGGGAATGATGTGGCATGGATTTCATGTATAATTTTGAACTCTAATTAAAGTTACTAATGACTTCTTTATATATAATTCAGCACCAGTTATTTCTTCATGGGAGTTAACCCCTTGTCTTCCCATCATCACTCTATCATGAATTAATTCACTAAACACTTTCTTCTTTCTCGGTATTTGTCTGTGCTAATGGCCAAGCAAGCATCAGCCCCTAAAGGGTTGACAAATAATCAGGAAAGGAGAATGGATTGTGGGGAAACACATTTGAGGGAAGAAGTTATTAGGGAGCATATAACAAGAATGTGCAGTTCAGTGTTGGAGATAATGGGAGACAATCTGGCACTGGAGAGAATAGTCATCAGTTAGGATATGGATAGCCAAGGTCACAGAATTCTGATAACTAGAGACACAGAATCAGAGGATTTTGTACACACTGTGCACTGGGGACTGATGATGTTAACTCTCGAATCAATAGTAAGGGGCCTTGCCATGCTTCTGAGCAGTGTGAAATCAGAATGCCCAGCAAGCCTTTCCAAACTGCAAGGCCAGGAGTGGCTGTACAGGGCAGGTGAGGGGCTGCTACCAACCCAGGCACAGCATGTGGGTTGACTGCATTCAAAGACTTCACAGTGAGTTCTCATCTCTTCATGTGAAAGCCTTCCTACCTCCACTACTAACCTGACACTGTGTATTATAAATGACATGATGATGTATTTGCCTGTCTGATTTTTTTTAAAGTATTTGTTGTTGATTTGTTTTGTTTCTGAGACAGGGTCTCATGTAGACTAGGCTGATCTTGAACTCCCTAAAATAATGGTTTATTCATGTTATTTTTATTTTTATGTGTGTCATTGTGTTGATATGGGCATGTGTGTACATGTGACTCCAGAGGTCATGGGCATGGGTTCCCATAGAGCTTAACTTCTAGGCATGTGTGAGCCACCTGACATGATATGGGAAACTGAATTATGGTCCTTTGCAAGAGCAGAAAATGATTAAGATCATGGAACATCTCCTTAACACCTGCACCTATGTATTCTTTATTTCTTCCCAGACCATGAATTTCTAAAGATAGTCTCCATGTTTGTGCATCTTTATACCCATGGAACAAAAGATAATAAATCCTTACTAATGCATGAATATATTATGAAGGAGTGAAAGAAGATTTTATTTTCCTTTTTTTAAAATTTATTATATTTGTGTTTCAATTCCACACATCAGCCATGGGATCCCCGTCCTCACCCCTCCCACCCCCACCCCTACGGTCTCCCCATCCCTTCCCCTCCATTACCATCTCCCCCAGGGCCAAGACCCCCCTGGGGACTCATCCAAATCTGGTGGATTCAGCACAGGCAGGTCCAGTCCCCTCCTTCCAGGCTGAGCAAAGTGTCCCTGTGTAAGCCCAAGGTTCCAAACAGCCAGCTCATGCACTAAGGACAAGTCCCGGTCCCACAGCCTGGATACCTCCCAAACAGTTCAAGCTATTCAGTTGTCTCACTTATCCAGAGGGCCTGGTTGAGCTGGGGGCTCCACAGCCTTTGGTACATAATTCATGAGCTTCCATTCATTTGGCTATTTGTCCCTGTGCTTTTTCCAATCTTGGTCTGAACAATTCATACTCTTACAATCCCTCCTCTTTCTCGACAATTGGACACCTAGAGCTCCATGTGGGGCCTGGCCAAGGATCTCTGCATCCACCTCCATCAGTTATTGGATGAGAGTTCCAGGAAGACTGTCAGGGTGTTTGGCCATGCGATCGCCCAATGACAGAGAAATGGATGAGATCTACATGAACAACCTGGACAACACTAGGAGTAATGAAGGGCAAGGTTTGAGGGAAAGAAAGCTTAGGAGAGCAGGAGATCCCAGCTGGATCAAGAACAGAATGGGAGAACAAGGTATAACAGACCATGATAAATGATGACCGCATGAGAACAGGAATAGGCAGAGTGCTTGAGAGGTCCCCAGAAATCCACAAAGATACATCCTCTGTAGACTGCTGGCAATGGTCGAGAAAGGGCATTATCTGAAAGAAGATATTTTGAAAATAATTATAAGGAATATAAGAAAATAAAATTGCACTAAAATAAAGAGGAAATGAGGTATAAAAGTGATGTTTAAAATTGGCAAAGTTATAATATATACAATTAAAACTAACAATAATTTCACCAAGTATTTCATGTCTCTATCATACAGTCCATAAAAAATAAAATAAAATAAACCACATGGTTCACTGAGTTGGTTATACTTCTGGATATTTTGGTGTCTTTGAGAATAATTGCCTGGGTTGCAATATTCCTATATGTGTGCCAGAGTAGATTGCCCAAGGTCAGTGATCATCCAGAGTCATCAGGGGAGTAAGAATTTCCTATTCTAAAGATTTTTTTGCTATAAAATATTAAATACAGAATGTGAAAGTTGTGGTTTTAAGTATTCTTAAAGGCACACTAACATTATTAAAGTCCTAGATAATCCTGGCTGATAGCAGATACAGTGCCTTTTGTAGGAAACACCTAAGTTCAATAAAACTATGATTTAATATGCACTTGTCCCTCTCTAGCACAGAAAGACAAAGTTATAGGCTCTCTAGTTATAATGCTGCAGAAAAATGATCAGATACAAGAAAAAGAACTTTAACCGAGAATAGAATCATGATCATCTTTGTCACACTGTATACGAAATTCTGTACCACATAAACTTTTTGACATTATTTTCACATATATGAACAGAGAGAGATGACAAAAGAAATGTTGGCAGTAAAAAGGTTTCTCTTAGAGTGACATTTAAAAATATTGCCTTAAATCTTCCTGAAAGCAATTAAAGAAATAGCTGTTACTTATGGGCTTCACAAAACAGGCATCTGTTGGGATGACTTGTTGAGAGGATCTTCAGTAGAGTGGTACGTTTGTTGAGAAGTTTGCTGGCAATATGGAAAGTTAAATGGCCTCTAACTGAGTCTCTACTCCTATAGACCTTGATTGAGTCTCCAGTCTCATTTGCTAACCCCATAGAAGGCTCAGGAAGCCAATTTAGTACTTTGATTTTGTTCGTTTGTTTGTTTGTTTCAGAGAAGGCTATAGCGGAAACTAACGGTTGATGTTGCTAAAAGCAGTTCTTGGTTATAGAATGCATCAGATAAAAACCAGAAGAGAAGTAGCTTCACTTACTTGAGGCATGCAGGGAAATAACACACTTAAAGACTTGTGAGGTAGCTTAGAGTTTTTCTATGAACTATTCATAGTGTGTAATTGTACTGAAGAAATATGAGGATTTACTCCTGAGAACAGGTCAGCAAAAATAGGTGCTCTCCTCAGGGAAGTGTGGTTTCACACATATGTATCACAATGATGTTTATTTATGAGCAGACAAGACTGAAACCATCTGGAGAAGCTATCACTAAGAAAGCAAAAATTACTGTATTATCTGGTCTGTGTCCCACTAGAAAGATTGTTAGAAAGACATCCCTGTCCCTAACAAAACAAAATTGACAGGGACATCAGTGTGTTCTGCATCCAAAATCATGCGATAATAAACACACAGAGAAGATGATAGATAGGTAGATTATAGATAATAGATAGATGATAGATCAATATGCAAATATCATGTACATACAAACACATGTATGCACATACATATATAAACATAAACACATATACACATGTACACATATTACACCCACAAAACACATATATACAAATATATATACACATTTACATACTTATACACACAGACACTCATAAACCCTGAAATTTTTCTTTCTAATGAGTACATTTTTCTTCCTTGATTAATAAAAAGAATTTTAACAGGGAAAATAGGGAATATGCAGTTTATTGCTTTGTTTTGTATTTAGAATCAAGGACTTTCCATGAAACACAACTCAGTCTTGAATCTAAAATTCTCCTGCCTCAGCTTCTCAAGTGCCAGGAATCCAGGTATGCACCAGCCCACTTGGCACCAGAAGGTCCATAAGTTTTTCTCACTGTTAGAAGTGGGATTTATTTTCTATGAAAACATCTGATATCTAAGGCCCCATGATGTTTATTATCGTGAAGAAGAAGCCACACATTAATTGTGGACCCAAACCTGAAAGGTACTGACAACTCTCCACAGCCCAAAGACCATAACAAGTTACATTTCACAACCAATATTTGGATGACTTAAATGTTCATCATTGGATATCAAAGTGAAGAGGCAAATGAATTTAGTTATTATTTGAACCATCTAATTGGTTCCTGGTGTTGGGAATTAAAAGATCCAAGTAACAAATGACATAAAATTTTCAGATGTCAGCTGGGCAGTGGTGGTGCATCCCAGCACACAGGAGGCAGAGCCGGTGTGGTGATATTGTGTCCCCCAATATATTGTGAACCCTAATAAACTTATCTGGGGTCAGAGAACAGAACATCCACTAGATAGGCATAGAGGCCAGAAAATGGTGGCACACACACCTTTAATCCTATCATGTGGGAGGTAGAGATCCATCTGGATCTTTGTGAGTTAAAGGCCACACTGGAAACAACCAGGCATGGTGACACATGCCTTTAGTCCCAGGAAGTGATGGCAGGAAAGAAAAAGGTATGTAAGGCGTGAGGACCAGGAACTATAGGCTTTTAAGCTTTTAGCAGCAATTCAGCTGAGATCCATTTGGATTAGGATACAGAGGCTAACAATTTGAGGAAGTAGGAGCGGTGGCAAAGTTGTCAAGGTGAGGTAGCTGTGGCTTGTTCTGCTTCTCTGATCTTTCAGAATTCACCCCATTACCTGGCTCTCCTGAGGTTTTTGTTTTTTTGTTTTGTTTTGGTTTTTTTGTTTTGTTTTTGTTTGTTTGTTTTTTTTTTTAAATAAGACCATTTAAAAATTCGTGTTACAAACCAGGTGGGTCTTTGTGAGTTTGAGGCCAGCCTGGTCTATAGAGCAAAATACAAGACAGGCAACAAAACTACACAGAGAAACCTTGTTTCGGAAAAAAAAATCAGATGTCATAGTTTTCCAAAGTGAAATGTGTAAAAGCAATGGAAATGAAACTTTAATAAATAAGTTTGGGAACAAGGGAATAACCAAACAGGAAAAACAAGGCACAAAAGTGACATTAGAATGATTTTTACTCTGTCCTCAGTTTTGTGTAAAGTTTGAAAAGAAGCAGGAATTTGGACAAAACTCCTTTTAAAAAGTCTACTGATTTTATAGGTTCTGACAGAATTCATTTAGATGGGAGAGATGGCTAAGTTAGATATGAAATGAACTGGCCAACTGTTGTACACAGCACTGCCTGGCCACACAAACCTCCAGACTCAGCTCTGCTGTCGAAAGAGCCATGAGACCCAGAGCTGTGATTCTCACAGAAAGGTCAAATATTATTTTCAAATTGCCCTTTTAGCTCAATTGAATTCTATTTACTTTAGTTCAACTCCAGTTTTGGTATCAACCTAGGATCAAGAAATATGAGGATGGGAAAGAAGGAAGGAGGGTTTTTGTCTCAAATTGAGCATCCTGTAAGTTGACGAGCCATTCAGTTAGTTAGCTGCAGCACAGAGGTCCAAACTGTGGTGGCCTCCAGGGAATTTAGGATGTGACTGCAAACGGCCACCTGGTGATGTCAAGGATGATTTGCCTCTTAGGGCTGACCTTCCTTTCATCCCTCTACTCGTGGTCAGTCCTGATGAGAGCTGTTAATTGTACTAGAGAAGACTGTTCCCAAAGAAAAAAATCTTTCTAGTTGGTCAAGAAGGTAAAAGTAAATGCCTTATAGAACATCCAAGTGAAGTACCTCATTGGTGAAAATTTTAAGGCCACTCCACGTAGTTAAAAGAGAAGGTTTTTTGGGGGGGTTAGCTCACATGTGAATGGATAGTTTACAGAGTCTGGGAAAGGCATGGCGCAGTCCGGCAGTGTTCTCTGGAGAACTCTGCTTGGTTTACCTCCAGCGCCCGGGAACTAAGAGAGCCCTCCTCTCGATCCTGGGTCTTCAGCATCCTTTCTCAGTCCTGCCTTGTAGGTGTGACCATTACCAAAGCCTCAATGTGGGTTGGAGCTTCCAGGTCAAAGCTAGAATGGCTACCCACTACAGCACCGTTTATATCCTTAATACCAATACTATTTTATTTTCTTGTTGTTGTGACCAAATGCTTGACATGACACAATTTAAGGAAGCAAAAATTTATTTACTATCCATGGAAATTGATCAGTAAAGTGTTGCAGCAGAAGCAGAGGCCAGTGTGTAACACTACATGGGCAATCAAGAGGAAAACCAAACAGGAAGTGGATCCAGGAAACACTCTCTTAAAACCAGGCCTTGTAACTACCTCTTCCAGGAAGGCACCACCTCCTGCAGGTTCCATAACTCCCCAACCAGTGCCAAACACAGGGAACAACTGTTGAAGAACATGAGCCTATGGAAAACAGTTCACACTTAAGCCACAGTATGTACTTGTAAATAGCCAATGACACTACCCTAAAACTGTCTATAAATACCATTGATGTTGGGAAATTGACATTTCTCTGAGGGACTTCCCTTTCCTTTGAAAAGTCTTCAGTTTTGTATATGCTTGCCCATTATTTGACAAACATGTTTTTGTTGTTGTTGTTTTGTTTTGTTTTTTTGTGTTTCAAGACAGGGTTTCTCCCTGTAGTTTTGGTTCCTGTCCTGGAGCTTGCTCTGTAGACCAGGCTGGCCTAGAATTCATAAAGATCCACCTGGCTCCACCTCCCGAGTGCTGGGATTAAAGGCATGCCACTGTCACCTGGCCAAATAAACCTGTTTTAAAATAAATTATTAAGCAGACAAGAAAACATTAAAATGAAATTTGAAGATTAAGTTTCAGATGGTAAAAATTTATATTTGAAATAAACTTTGAATTACTTGTCTTTACTATTAGGCTTTCTTTTTTATATATAATTTTGCAGAGAGGTAAGGGAGTTGTAAATTTTGTAATCAGGTGTCTACCTGTATATCTTCAAGATATCATTTTTTAACAGTAAAAAATTCATCAAGTGACACATGTATAATGTAAGAGCGAATTTATTTCATAATTTGAAAGAATGTAGTGTAGAAGATCAAATACTTCTCTTATGTGAAGTTCTTGAAATAGTTGACTTTAGTCTAAGATAACTGTTGAGTTTTTGAAATTCAATCCATTTCACCTTCTGATAGTGACATAGCCAGTTACCATCTGTCTCTAGTCACTCCTTAGTTTTTTTGATTCATTCGTTCTACAGAATTCTCTATGTCAATTTTTTTGAAATATAATTTCCTTTGACCCATTCCTTTAATTTAGTTAGGAGAGCAGGGAGTAAGGGGGAGTGGTTCTGTTAAGTCCCCTCAGTTTTTTTTTTTTATATATATATTTCATTTTGCCTCCATACACCCATTCTCCACATACATAGCTATTTTCACTCCCATTTATTCACATTTTAAACTTTCTATCTTGTTGGTTATTACCATAATTCATTAATTGGTCAAAACAGCAGCCTGTGCCAACAGCCTCACTATTTCTCGCACAACTTCTTGTTACAATAGGATTATTATATTTTCAGGGCCCAGTGTTGGGGTTCAACTTCAACCTGTCAAAGGGTCCCTTGAAGGGGGAGTGAGGAATTGAGAAATAACCGGGAGAAATATAGATGGAGATGGAGAAAAAGACAGAGATACAGAATAGCTTTGGGAGGGCCCTGGGTCAATATCCAGCAGCTTCAATTTTATTTCTAATGGGATTTTTATACACTAGCAAGGGGAGAGGCAAAAGACCTCCCCATTTCAAGATCAAAGCACAATATACAACCAAGTGTAGTCCCTTCAAAACACCTGGTAACCACACCCCACAGCAAAGCATCTTGTGATTAGGTCTTGAAGTGTAAGACACCTGGTAACCATGCCTTTGCACCCTATTATGCAGCCTTGGAGAGAGCAACATAAACTCTAACTCTTTAGTCAAACCAAACTATGAGTCAGTAACTTCTAACTCTCTGACCTTGAGTCAAACCACAAGTTTGGAATCTTTGTGGGCTCCCAAATTATATTTATCAGATTTTAAATGTCAGTTCCTTTATTTCATAAGTCTTAAATAGTGTATATTATGAAGTATCATTGCCAACTCTAAGACACACTAATACTTAAATGATTCTTGAAAGAATGAAAAAATGTATGTGAGAGTCAATTGATAGATAGTTGGAATGATGGATGTATTGATGAATAGGGTAGATAAGTGGTCTGTTTGTACACTTATAGTCTTAGGATGAGTTTGGGAAAACAAAATTTCCGAATTTGAGTAGTGGGATTAAGTTGGGTTCCATGATTATCCTAAGTCACATAAGAAATGATTTTAAAACAGATCATAGAACTTAGGATCATTTGAAAATCATTAATAAAAGAGTTCTTTAAAAGAGAAAGTAAGAAACAAAGAAATAAAACAAAAAACTAACAGGAATTTTAAAAAATCATGTTGTAGGTCATAATATGGAACAGAGTGAACAAAACATAACTCTATGAACTATTCTCAAATGAAACTTTAAATTTAGTGTGAACGATTCTAGTAGAACTGATTTGGAATGAGTTCTAGGAGGTAAAATTAGGTAGTTAAAAAAGTGGGGAGGATATCTTGGCCAATGTAAAATTTGTCATATGCTTTATAGTCACAGTAAATTTTATATCTCCCCTGTTCATCTAAATTGGCTTTCGGTTACTTGACATGTCACCTTGAAGATATTTTTGGAAGAAGAAAGAGCCTTTCATAAAAAGATGGCTCTTCTTGTTATTTAAAAGAGAGACTATCCTATATTTTGGTTGAAAAGGTTGATTCACCACTATTTTATTTTCATTGAGACCCCAAATTACCTACATTATGTCAGAGACAATTATCACAATTCCAACCAGCTTAATGTTAAGTTATCAAACAATGAAACCCAATGTTGCCTGTTTTACAGTTTTAAAATGCTAACAGATCTAGGATTTTCTAAGAAGAAATCAGAGCAACTATTTAAAATTAACCATGCCTACTCATGACATTAAAAACATAATGGTATTTTGAACAGTAGTACTTCTAACATCATATAATCTGTACTATAACACAATGTGTCTGGTCAAAAATCTATTCTTAGTTATAAGTGGAATCAATGGAAAAATAATGCAAAGGAAAATACTTTATCATCTATTTGTTGTGTATGAACATAGTTAACCTTCCATTGAAATAATAATTAGGGAAATTCAGAAAAATTGGGCCACCTGCTTGGATTAAAGGTGAAGCTCTGCCTTCGTCAGAAGCATTATTAAATTAGTCATTGTGGCTTTCTTTAGCATGACATGCTTCCTGCTTAGATGAGTTGACTTGGGGAGTTGGGGCATTAGCTAGCTGAACTATTTTGATCAATTTAACTTTTGAGTTTTGGGACTATGTTGCTCTATCACTGTACAATATGCCCTGAGCACTCTAGGCACTGTTGCTACCAGCCTAAATTCTGGACCATTTATCCCATTAACTTCTTAATGACATACTTTCCTTTATTATTTCTCAAATCAAATTTTATTGGTTACTTTTAGGAGTCAACTTATTAAAGTCTTCCTCATTGCTTGTAATGAAATCATTCCTTCTTAAATGGAATCATTCAATTAATTAATTTAATTAAATTCCTCTTCAAACTTAAAGAGCTTAAGGCCATTGTCACTTGTACTTCACTTTTCTTCTACAATTTATCACAATTATTTATGTGTCATCTCCTTCCTAAGGCCATTAATGTAGTAAATGATAACTTTAATTGTATATGTACCACGTACTATTTGTAGAAGGAACAAGGCCATCTTAAAGTGTTTTGGGGAACTCACATAAATCTGTACAATGAAGGGAATCAATCTTATGATCTGTGTCTTGTATATGTCTATACACATTTGAAAATGTAATATAAGTATAAACATTGAAATATAATCATGTGTTACTTCTTTCATGTATTAAATACACATGAAGTTATTTATCAAGGAATTAAAAATGATGTGATTGAGAACCATAGCTGGAACTAGAAAAAGATCAACCTAAGACTACTTCCTTCCCCAAAGAGCTTAACATTTATATGACCATCAATACACTCAGCAATGTCACTGAATGAAGAGTTCTACAGCAGAATTAAATAAGAGGATCACAACAATGACGATGCAGTGTGATTTTGACAAAAATTCTTTTTATAAACCTTTTGTATTAAGTATTCTGAAAACATAAAATTTATTTATTTTTATTGTGCAATGAAACCTTTATTCTTCTGTTTCCTGATTTAATGACCACTCTGTATGACCATGTCTATATCTACAGGTATCTTTACATATAACAATATCTGTGTCTACCTCTGCATCTGTGTGTAAATACCACAAACTGACCATAGCTGTAAACCTGTTAATCCCAGCACTCCAGAAGCAGAGGCAGGTGGATCTCTGTGAGTTCACGGCCATCCTATTCACAGAGCTAGTTCCAGGACAGCCAGAACTACCAAGAGAGACCCTGTCTCTAAAAACCAAACAAAGAAGCAAAAAACAAAAAACAAAACAAAACAAAAAAACAGCTTCTAAGGTGGGGTTGAACACATGACACATGATTGAAATTCATAATTTTTATGTGTTTTTCCTCTGGATTATGTTGAATTTGGGACTGGATTCAAAAACCATGGTGATATATTTCCATTTTTATGTCTGTGGTTCTATAGTTAACTTACCCATTGGTAAGTCTTCACTGAACTCTGGATATTAGGGCCACTAGATGGGGCCTGTGTGCTTAGTTCTTTACAAGTTGGCAAAATGTACTTCCTTTTAGAGTTTTTGTTGTTTTCCAACTCAAAAATGTTTTTCTTTAATGTATGCTGCTCCTTAGTAACTCACACACTGTTCACAGTTCTTGTTATAAATCTTTATATTAACTAATGAGCAGCTTAACTATTGCACTCACAAACATGGTATTTCTAAAAACAGAAATGCAAATCTCTCCACAATTGGGTACATTTGTCTCTTAGAGGCTAAATGTGTGACCTCATTATGGTTTTCCAAAATCATTCTTATAGAATAGTCTCTAGAACAGAATCTTGGATGCTCTTGTTCCCCTTTTCCAGGGCTAGAAATCTGCTATCTGTAATCCTGATTACTTCATATCTACAGCTAAGGTCTATGATGTGATGGTTCAATTCACAGCAACAGCTAAGGTCTGTGATGCGATGATTTACTTCATAACAACAACTAAAGTCTATGAGATGATGGTTTTCAGCTTTATTATACACCAGTGTCACCTGGAGGGCATTAGAAAATTCAGATTTCCCGACAAACTGCCAGAATTTCTGGTTCAGTAAGTCTGGGGTATGACCAGATGGTGCTGAGGGTGTGGTTAAGGGAACCACATGTTAAGAATCTACAGTCTGCAAGGACTTTCTGTAGGTGAGGTGGACACCATTCATGACTAGGTCCCCCTGATTTAGCACAGTTTCATGTCTCTTTCCTGGAGTCTAAATCAGGACAAGGGCCAGATGAAGGGTGTTTTCTGCTTACAGCCATAGGCACCAAGTACTACATCCCAGTATAATGATCAAGTTCAGGTGAGGAAATGCTGTAGCACCCTGTCTACTGGTAACCACTAGCTAGTGCCCCACTGGAGAAGAGGGCTGAAGAACTTTGTGCTGGGCATCCAAGGTTGGATTCTGATTGTCTTACCACTTTTCAAACTTTTCTTTGACACATCCAACTGCAAAGTTTTCTTTTATTTCCTGCCATTTTGCTTCTACTTCCCAAGGACCCACAATTTAACCACTTTTTTCTTTACAAAATAATTTTTAATTCTAGAAGAACAAAGGAGTTTGAATGTTTTACTTAATTATAAAATTTACCCTGGTTTCCTTATTCATTCTCTTCTTCCTCATCTTCTTCTTGTTGTTATTATTATTATTATTATTATTATTATTATTATTATTATTGCCATACATTACACCCCAACAGCAGTCTCTCCTACCCTCACTACTCCCAGCCCTCAAAGGTAGCCCCAGTCCTGTGGCAGCACCCCCATCTCATTTGACTTTCCATCTGAAGTGGGAAACTCTTTATCTTCTCAATGCCTTCAAACATTTCACCTCCACTTCATTTTTATGTTCTATACATTCACTAAACTGTGAAATCCCAAGGTGCCTAAGCCACTTACCTTGTACTCTGTCATCTGGGAAGACACGAAATTTGTGCCTAACAGAGTGGCTGGTAGCCTGTTTCTTGTGTTCTAGACCACTGACTACGCTATTTATTTAGATGCACTCTAAATAGATTTGATCAAAACTGTCTGTTCCAGCCAGTAAGTTTCTGTATTTTGCTAGAAAATCTAGTGTGCTTTGCAGTTTCTGCCATTCCTTTCTAGTCCTTCATGTCACCACCCACTACGCTATATGCCTGAATCTGGTCTCTTGCCACAAATCGCCCCTGGAAAAGACAGACACAGCATAGTGTGCATAGTGTCCCTTAATTTAAGACAATGCTTAGTAAAAATGACCTTTATATTTTTTCCTGTTTAGATGGTATATATAATGCCAGGCTTCTGCATGCCAAATACATCTGCTAATGAGGGCAGGAATTGAGGGAAGCAACACAGCATGTTGGAGCCACCAGTAAACACTTTCTGAGGCATGGAGTTGGAACAGTTAAACTAAGTTAGCACAGAGAAATTTTACCAAGCTCTTAACCTAATTATATTTGTGATACGAGTTCGACTTGCTTTGTCCACAAGAGGCTGCAAAGGGCAGCTTATCATGAGCACCAGGGTAATAGAGACAATTGCTTTAGTGAGCCTAGGACTCTCACAGTAGCCGCGTCAGAACAGATGGCTCTACGTTTATTCCAGTCTGGGGATTTACATTGGCAGTAGTCAAACAAAAATCCTGAAAAGCATGTCAGCAGTTGTGGAAATAAGCTTTCTTATATAAGAAGTCTTTCTTAGCATCCCTTTGAGAATGTTGGTAAATTTGGAGGCATCTAGTTAATTTGCCTATTTGGATAGACAATTTATTTAATATACATATTAAAATATATGCAATGTATATTCACTATCAGTAAATTGTGCTATATTCAATTAGTAACTTGCTTCTGATACATGGTAATATACCACTACTATAATATTTCCTACAAGTGTATATTATACATTAATATTAAATGCCATCTTCCTAGGAGTATGTTATTATTTAAGCCAAAAATAGTGGTTCACTCTTGCAGTTCAAGTGTGCTAGTCAGGTGACTGAGAAAGGGAAATTGTGAATTTTCAGTTATCCTGAGCATCCTCGTTATTTCCTGTTAGAAAGGAAAGGAAAAGAAACAATAGAGAGAAAGGAAAGATGGAAGGAGCTTGAAAAAGAAAGAAGGAAAGAATGACAGAAAAGCGACAGGAAGAAAAATATTTTAATATTATATATGCTATTCTGTATAATATATATATATATAAATCCTATATATATTAACATATACGCATACACACATTAATCCTTAGGATTAACATGCCTGTGGGTTTTTAAATAGTTTATTCATAATCTACACAGTGACTAGAATAAGAGTTTTAAAGCATTCTTTAGGAATTAGTTTAATTGGTCTTTGGGGAATTCTACAGCGGACCATAGGATTTTACATTATAACTGGAATATACTCTAGTCAGATGAATACATTGTTCTCTTTATATCTTTTATTACTCAAACAACAAATAAATAGTATTTCTTTGGAAGGTGAGTGAAGAATGACTTTGGCCTTTAAGAGTTTGATTTGAAATACTAGTAGTGACCCTTTAGTTCCTCAAATAAATTGATCATGTCTGAAAAAAAAAAAAAGAGTTTGATTCGAAGTTAACTTCATGGGAAAACAAAATTCTTTCTATACTCTTCATCATTCAATTAATTTTCAGCAAAAAGGGAATTGTTGGGGGTGCGGGGGAAGAGATGTGACACCTTGAACTTCTGCTATAGCTTAAATGAAAACTCACTCAAGTCAACCTGGCTGCTTCCTCTTGATCATGGGGTAGTTAGGTGATGATGGCTGGAGGGGAAGGTCTCTGTGTTCTCTTTGTCATGGTTTCTAGGTCAGGTAATCCTGACCAGAGAATGGGCCCTCATGTTTACTCTAACAGCTGGATTCTAGGTGTGCTGGGTCTGGTCAGTCTCCCTCCAAGTGTTTTCTAGAACAATATCCCTTACTCCAACAGAAGTGAACTGAATCACAGTTGATCCCTTAAATGAAGGAACCATTAGGGTAGACATGGTGAACAAGCACCATTTTTGCAGTGTTTGTTACTAAACTACTGGCATATCCTTTATTCAATAATAATATGCTTCCTTGGGTACACAAGAGGAAAATATTCAGGGTCTAGAGTTTTAGTTTTGTTTTGTTCAGACTAACCCTTGGTTTTAAAGACTCAAGCCTGATTTCTGTAACCATTGGACTTTCTGTTTTGTTCTTGTCCATAAGGACATAGTGTTTTATTACAGACTAATATCTGTACATATCCAACAAGTAAGTGCAGAAAGACAAGGACAGCTTTTAGGCTAATTAGCTACACTTTATGATTTTAAATTTAAACGCAGCTTGAATTTAAACAAAATTGTGTAACTGTATTTTATTAGTTTTTTGCTGTGAACATTGTGGACCTGGATGTGAATCCAAAGTCTGACATTTATTGTTTTTAAATTATTTCCAATGCAATGGACCAAACTGCTACAACAAACATCCACGTGCCTGCCAGTTCTGAATCAAAGCAGAGACTTGCTGTCAGGTTCTGTGGCCCACCTAGACGTGTGCTTTTGAAAATTTCCCATAGTCTGGGATACCTCTGTCTCTCATATTGTAAGAAATCTTAGTTAATAGCAGATGCCTTAAATCACCTCTATAACTCTTGAAAAGCATTCACTATCAGAACTGCAATATACTATCTCTTGTATATTAAAATAAATTAAGACAAAAAACAGTTTTAATTTATTCTGGAAAAGTATTTTCTGTTTGGGGAAAATCTGGCTAATGAGTGAATGCAATCAAGCAAACAAAAAATAAATACAAGGTCCCTCTTGGTGTGCTGGATAATTAATGCTTTGAATATGTGAATCATTGCTACATATCATGGTAACTGTAAAGGAGGATTTTTTTTCCTCATTACAATTTTGTATAAATATTTGTATGTAACTCACAGGTACTACTTCCATTCACAAAAAGAAACTATGTAACTATTAAACAATACCTCTTTGTTTGTGGAGTTTTTGTGTTATATTGCTGCTGTTGTTTATGTCTCTATACGAGACTTAAATGAAAGTTTCATTTCATTCATTTTTATTAGTATATGTTAATTATATAAGACAATTAGTTTCATCATGGCATTTCCATATATGAACATCATATAGTTTAATCTTATTTATCCATCCTTGGGTAATTTTTAAAGTATTGCCATGGTAATTTCATATATGTGGATTATTTGAGTGGCAATAAAATATATACTAGTAGGGTATAAAATTGTAGTTTTAAATACAGCCTTCAGATGAAGTTTGCAAAGAAACACAACAAATAGACACCATCTAAACATTAGCAATAACTTAGGTTTCCTGTTTATTCCAAAGCCTTATTTGCATTAAATGCAAATCCAAGAGGGGGCACCACCAGACACTTGCAAGCAGTGAATAAGAAGAGCAGATCTGTAAGTAGAAGGTATTGAGAATATAGAGTGGAAATAAATGTGTCAAGAGTGTTAGGTGGAGGGGGACAATTATGAGCTGGTTGGAAAAGAGACTTTCTCTCCTGAAGAATGCTCAGCAGTTCAATACTTCTGAAGTTTTCTTGCCTCAGAAAGCTGGGGGATTGAGTGAAAAAAAAAAAAAAAACAGAAAAATTCAGTGTCCCTGGTTCTGAAGTACACCATATAACTGGCTGGGGGACATTGCTATCTCTCGTGACAACACTGAGTGAAATCATGAGCCCTGGATCAGATTGTCCTCACTTAATGTTAACTGAAAACCTAACAGTATTCAAGTAGTAATTTTCAAAATATCATCTACTATTTAAACAGTAATTTAAAAGTAACTCTTTTTATAACAATAGTCTAAAATTTTATAACGTGAACTAAATTATAAAATTCAGGATTTTAATACCTACCTGTTATAAAGTTAGTTAATGAGAATAATAAAACAAATAAAAGAGAAAACAAAGGTTTGAAATGAAAGCATTATACCAAGTGTTATTTTATTAGGGGAATCTGTGATTTGGGGATCTCATGGTATTGGGAAAATATTGAGTTCTGTGGGTAAAGTTTTGAAACACCTTTGCATCTCTATTTGTTGAAAAAGAGATGGAAAAATAAATGAGAGTCTCAACCACAGTGTCTACTGTGGAAGAAAGTTTCAGTGTTCACTTTAGGGGATACATCACTCTGCATTTCATTTTCATTCAGTTTTTATGGATCACATTGGTTTCCCATGCAGGGCAGAATCCATGGCCTACGAATAGATGGAGGCTTTGTTCCTTTCCACCACCTCACACTAAATTTTCACTGTATATGTATTCTTTCACATAACTGTGGTGATATTTTATTTGTATATTAATAAACGAAGTTTGCCTGGAGATCAGAGGTCATATAGAGAGCCATAAACAGAAGTCAGGCAGTGGTAGCATGTACCCTTAATCTCTGTGTGTTCAAGGACACAGCCAAGCATGGTGACTCACGCCTTTAATCCCAGTACCAACCATAGAGACCTGGAGGTCTGTATGGACAGGCAATGATGAGAAGTGATGTGCCTGGGCTTAGAGCCAATGAGAAGGCAGAACAGGGAGACAATAAAAACACAAGTTAGACAGGAAGAAGCTCTCTCTTTGGAAGCTATGGCGTGGTGTTAAGGTAAGGCTAGTCAGTGGCTCTTCACTATTTCTCTGATCTCTTCAGCTATTATGCCTGTATTTGACTCTGTGTTTCTTGCTTAATAAGACTGTTTAGAAATTTGGCTACACATAGCCTTTCCAGACATTTTAGATAATAAAATGTCATATTTTATTTTTGCATGGGTACAGCCTACTAAACAACAATGTCTGGACTCAGACCTTTCTCTGGCATAAGTATTGTCCTCTCTCTTCATAGCCAAAGCAAATATTAGAAGGTAATATGCTCTTCTTTAGAGACCACCCTTTATGCCATGCTTAACATTCTTTAGTGACTTGGAGTTCTTTGGGTAGGGTGGAAGCTTCATGGGTTTACCCCTTTCCAACCATGCTGCCCACATTAATATGTCTATTTTTTTTTGTCCTTGTGATAGTTTGAATGAAAATGTCTGCTATAGCCCATAGGGAGTGGCATTATTAGGATATGTGACCTTGTTAGAGCAGGTGTGCCCTTGTTGGAGTAAGTGTGTTAACTGTGGAGGTGGTCTTTGAAGTCTCATATATGGTCCAGTCACACCCAGTGTCTCAGACCACCTCCTGTCGCTTACAAGTCAAGATATAGGACATTCAGCTACTTCTGCAGCAACATGTCTGCCTGAATGCCACCATGTCACACCATGATGGTAATGGACTAAACCTCTGAACTGAAAGCCAGCCCCAATTAAATACTTTGCTCTATAAGAGCTGCCATGGTCATGGTGTCTCTTCACAGCAATACAAACCCTAACAAGCATAGTTCTTTTTCAGTTCATGTTAAAGCAGTCATATTGGTGAGAAATTATGAGTGTTGCTTCTGACATTACTAGGAGACAAAATTTCACACCAAACTCCATGATCTTCTGGCTCTTAAAATTGTTCTACCTCATCTTCCACAATGATCCTTGAGGTTGTATTATAGAACTATCCTTTGGGACTAGGTTCCACAACACTACATTTTGACTGATTGTAGTTTTTGGCCATAGTCTGTTTCTATTGTGAATAGTCATTTCCTTGATTAGAGATGAGAACTACACTTCCTTGTGGGTATAATGACAGATATTTAGAATATAGGGGTTATCTTGGTTTAATAAATCGGTGGTTGTGGGATCTCCTTTAAGACCTATGACTTCACTCTCCCTACATAGGTGGTTATAGTTCCAGTACCAGGCAATGATTTCCCTGTTGTTGAGCAGATCTTAAATCCGATTAGTTACCACCAAGGTATATGTGCCACTGATGCAACCTTAGGGTTACGGTGCCATGCTGGTCATTGTTGTGGTTCATAGATGCCATAGCTGTGTATGACCATTACTTGCTTCCCTTTTTTGGAAGCTTATCTGGTTCATTAGAGAGAAGACTTACAGGTCAATTTTAGTTCAGGGCCCTCTGCACCCTGTGTCTAAAGTTCACAGTATCTTTAGTAATATGGACTTACTTTCTACCTCAAGGGGTCAAAAAAGACAGTAATAATAACCTGTAATGTTTTGAAAATCTCTTGGATAATCCTGACCAACAACTCAAAAGAGGGCATCTCTTACATGTGTTAGGATTTTTGTTAGGTAATCTTTGGCACTTGGAGAACTGTCAGTCAGTTGGGAAATTTTGATTCAAACCATATATGTATAGCAATTCATATTTTTGTATGAAGTTTTAAATAGTTAATTGTATAATTTCTTATGACTTTTTTTAGGCAGTCTTACTGATATTTTACCCTCCTCCTTCCATATTTATTTCCTATCTCTCACTAATTAGAGCTTCCACCACATTTTCCCATTTCTGTTCATAAGTTTTTTTTTTCTTAAAGATTTATTTCTTATGTACACAGTGTTCTGTTTTCATGTATCCCTGCAGGCCAGAAGAGGGAGCCAGATCTCATTACAGATGGCTGTGAGCCACCATGTGGGTGCTGGGAATTGAACTCAGGACCTCTGAAGAACAGCCAGTGCTCTTACCCTCTGAGCCATCTCTCCAGCCTATTCATAAGGTTTTAACAGCATTATGCATTCTGTTTAATGTCCTAGTATGCAACATTCCACTTACTAATTTCTCTTTGATTATATTTCTTATATTGTTTTCATCTGATTATGATCACTATTAAAATTTATTATAGTTTAAGATACTTTAGGAGCACTCAATCTTGACTATAATAAATCTATTTTATATTGTCTAACACATTGTTATTATATTACCTCACATTCTTATGATCCAATCTGGCTTTGGTTATGGATTATGCATTTCATGGTGTGTAATTTTTATTACAAACTTATTTTGAATGAGCATTAGTTTTCCTTTAAGAATATCTACAAGCTGGGCAGTGGTGGCACATGCCTTTAATCCCAGTACTCAGGAGGCAGAGGCAGGCAGATCTCTGTGAGTTCAAGGCCAGCCTGGTCTACAGAGTGAGATCCAGGACAGGCACCAAAACTACATGGCGAAACCCTGTCTCGAAAAAAAAAAATCTATAGTAGGAAACATCATAGAAACTGTGAAAGATTGGAACTGAACTCCATGGGAAGTCTTCCATTAATTATGCACATGCATGTAGTATGAAGTAGAATATCAAACTGCATTAGTTGAAGACATGAGCTCCTTTAGAATTTCAGGGGGAGACATTATTTTGTCCAGAACAAAGAGTCTCTTTAAAAGATTTTAAATTTCTCCATGTGTCTTGCGGGATATTTGTTTACACATATGATGATGTGTCTCTGCCTAAGGTGCCTTCTGATTGCTTTAATAAAGAGCTGAATTGCTGATTGCTAAGCAGGAAAGAATAGGAGGGATTTCCAGGGAAAGAGGGGATCTCTGGGAAGAAGAGAGGCAGGGAGAAGCCAGCACGATGCCAAACAATTTGGATGGGAAGAGGAAAAAAGCCATGTGACAGAACATGAATTAATAAAAGTGGGTTAATTTAAGTTATAAAAAGCTAGTTGGAAACAAGCCTAAGCTAAAAGCCAAGCTTTCATAATTAATAAAAAGTCTCTGTGTCATTTTTGGGGAGCTGATGGTCCCCAAAAGAAAGTCCAACTACATGTGTGACCCTTAATGGATCTTTTCCTAGGCCTTTTTTTTTTTTTTTAGAAAACTTTGTGGGTCCTATCTTGGCAGAGTACTTTTATTTTCCACATAGACCTTCTCCTTTACATAAGGCTTTAGCTTCTCTCATTCCATTAAAACTCAGTCCTTAATTAATCAAAAGGAACCCACAACTACCTAGAGAAATCGCAGTGAAATATTGTTCTATTTTAAATCTCTTATTCTTTGGGAGACTTAAGGAATCTTTATGTTATTGCAGTTGGCTAGATTTCCAGTACCATGCATGATTTTCCTTTGTTGAGCAGGTCTAAAGCCCAGTTAGCAGGTTGTGGGTAACCACCAAGGTATATGAGCCACTATGACACATTAGCAGTATTGTTCCATGCTGATCATTAATGTGGTTCATAGATGTCACAGTCAGATAGGACTCAGGGTTGCCTCCCTCCTTTGGGAGCTTGCATGGCACCTCAGAAAGGAGGCTTTCTGGTCAATTCTAGCTGTGCACATAGAACAAAGTTTGTTTTATTTTCATTCTATGTACATATCCAAGGAGAGTTTTATATTTTCTTAATATGTCCTGTTACTGTAAAAAGGATGTGTGGGGTATTTTATGTGTCTTTTAACTCTAAAATTCTGTTTATTCATTGTTGACAATAAGAAACTGCACACAGAATAATTTTAAGGCAATAAAACAAAGATCAGCAGAGCCAAACAAAGATATTTACAAAGCAAACTCTATGTGTGTGCTAGGCGAAGAGACTCACACTAATGAAGAATTTGAGTAATTGGATAAAGCATAGGAAAATCATAGTTTTGGAATGCTATAAAGAAGAAATTTGGGGTTAGGGATTTAGCTCAGTGGTAGAGCGCTTGCCTAGCAAGCTCAAGGCCCTGGGTTCAGTCCTCAGCTGTGGCAAAAAAAAAAAAGTGACAATTTTACAAATTAATATTTTTTGTTTGTTTGTTTTTTTTCGAGACAGGGTTTCTCTGTGTAGCTTTGCGCCTTTCCTGGATCTCGCTTTGTATCCAGGTGGATCTCTGTGAGTTCAAGGCCAGCCTGGTCTACAAATTAATATTTTAAACTAACAACAATTTGGGGAGTATGAAGTGTCACCATGAATCTGTAGATATTTGCGTCATGTCCTGTTGTTCACTGGTCAAAAGACAACTTTCAGGGCAGTCCTGTTAAGTGTCTCATGTGTGGAGTTCTGCATCACTCTTGGACCCTTTAAAGCCTTGGCCTGCTGGATGACATAGTAAGTATGTGGAGATTTTTCTCCATGAGTTGATAATATGTGTAAAAATGACCCCTCAACAATTTTGATTTTGAATGCTCTATGAGAATATTGCTTGATTTAGTACATCAATCACATGCAGACTTTTCTGACACTCTGGTTAATAGACTTTGGAAGGGGCATGTCCTCTGGACAGTGTCTTGCTTATCCACAGAAGAAAGCAAAATGTTGTGTCACTTTTGATAAAGGCATATTTTGGAGCCTTGTCAAAAAGAAATAACAATTCAATAATAACTCAAAAAATAAGAGACATATTCTTTCCCAGTAGAGGGCTGATGCTCCTTAGATAGAGCTGAATTCATGTAACTGACAAAAGACCTATGGATTTGGTTTTAATGATATCAATTTGACTCCATTTAAAAATAAATGAAACAAAACATCAAACATCACAGCTCCTTGTTAACTCTGAATTTTAAGGCTGAGAAAGTGTTTATTGTGGTGTAACAGAAGTCTGTTTCTCGGCTGCATACAGTAAATACAACACTTTAATAAAACTATGCATCTGTCATCTTCTCCTCAGAGAATGCAATATAAACATATATCCCAATGTATTATTTATTTATTCAGCTTGATATTTTCCAGTTCAAAATACATACAAATGTCGAGTGCTAACTGTGATTCAATTAGTGAGAAATAGAGAGAAAAAAGAGCTTTGAACATTAATGAAATACTAACTTAAGGTTAAATGTATGCAGTATAATCAGCTACTAAAGATTGAATGCAAAGATTTGGCTTCAAAAGAGAATATATTTATGAATGCATGTCCTGATATTACTGCTTCTGGAAATGGTATGGCCAGAAAATTAATCTTTACAGGAATCATCCTGACACAATTTTTCTGAGCTTTTAGCTGTTATATAATTTCAATAATTTAAACGAAGAAGGTGTGAATTCAGCCTTTGAATATCTTTATTTTATGGTATTAGAAATAAAACAGTAAAACAGTCTTAACATGACTTGATTCAAGGAAGTATTGCCGTTGCCCTAGGGTGTAGTGACTATGTTTTGCCTTCAGGGGAATTTTAATTAAGAGTTCAGGTGAAAACTTAAGCTATCTAGGCAGCTACTTATCTCCTCATCTATCTTTATGAGTACTGAATATGATGGCAGTTGTGTACACGTATTTATATACTATACATAATGAGTTAAGGTTCTACCTGTTACCAAATGTAATCTACCAGTTAGTAGTTAATTTGATATTTCTAGTGTGGAGAAGGGTATACAAACGTGTATGGAAAATTTGAGCAAAATAGTCCTACACAGAACAGCTCTCAGGTAGCTAGTGAATGGCACAGATGTCTTTCTTTCAGAAGAACTTCTCTAAATTGGAACTGGAATCCTTGGCTCTGACTCAGTGCTCACAGCATTTAAGAATGATAATTTATTTAACTAGCAACTTGACAAATCATTTTTCTGCTATAATGAACTGCACTATTAGTTGTAATAAGCAAATAAACGTGAATATGCAAGAATATTTTAAAGTAAAACTGGTATGAATCTACATTATTAAAGTGTACTTCTTAAAGCCTTTATTCAACATGTATGAACACCCTCAGTACACCCTACATGTGCATCCACACGTTTTACACACACACACACACACACACACACACACACACACACACACACACACACACACACACCTTATATCCCAGTATATTGTAATGCTTTTTGTTCCTTGAAAGCAGTAAACGTTTAAAATCAAATTAAATTTTTAACATAGAAATTGTAAGAGTGAATTTAACACAGGTTTGCTCTCCATTGGAAGAAAACTTACTAATACTTTCTATTCATTTGACATTAAGCCATTTTCTAAGCATACTAAGATTGATATATGTGGTAGGGTAAATGAAATAAATGTTTAAAAATACCCTGTATTTCCATACAATTTCACATCTGGAATTCCAAAGAGCTATGTGAAATCTCTGGACAAGTAAAAGCAATCCTGCATTCCACCACCAGGTGGCACCACAGTCCTCACTGATGTTATTCAAGGAGCCCCTTACAGAAGTAGAAACTGGATTTTTAGAACACTTTATTCATAATAAATGAGACACGTGTGGTTAATTTCCTAAAGAATAGTTTTACTTTGTCATTTTGGTAAAGATGTACACAATAAGTAAAAATAAACAGATGCTGAGAATAAAAGGAAGTTGCCTCATTTAGAACTTATTAATTTCTATCGTCATTGTTCCGTACATCCTCAGACTGAATTACTCATGTACAGTACATTAAGACTAAACATAAAATAAAGTTCCCTTGACTCTCAAGATCCCCCCCTTGTTTTAACCACAAATCGTGTGTCTCATTGTGTTTTTAATTACTTTACAATGGAGATCATCTTAAACTGGTTTAGTTCTTTCACCCAATTTTGTTTGTTTGTGTGGGGTATTGAAACATGGTCCATGTAGCCCATGCTAGCCTAGAATTGTGTAGTCACTAAAGATCTTGAGGTCTTGATCTTCCTGCCTTTTCTTCTTAAGTACTGGAGTTTCATCAGCACACAACTAAACCCATCCATTCACAAATGCTCTACCATTGCACTCCCTTGGCCATCATCCCCCCCATACCCCACCCTCACACACACACACACACACACACACACACACACACACACACACACACACACACACACACACACTTCATCTCATAGAATTAGGTACATCCATCAGACATTGTTACCAGTATCTTAACCTTGAGAGAACAGAGCTGCTTTTTGTTTGTTTGTTTTTACAATGACTAATAAAATATATAGCATCAACAAATTGATGTTTGTTTTTATTTGGGGTAATTTGGATCATCTTGTAATACAGAAATAAATGCTAGTAGCCAGAGGAAAGAAACATGGCCGTAAAGGCTTATTGGCAGCCGCAGATGGCTTCGATTGATTATTTAAAGGACCACAATGGGAGCCACATGCCTTAGTGGAGGCACACCTCTGAAGGAGCCTTCGATTCATGGTCAGGGATGAGAGGAGATGACAGCTGTGAGGGAAGCAGAGAGGGAGAAAGCGAGGAAACCATCGTGCTTTGTACCCTTCACATCCACTAAGAGATTGTGTGCATAATTGAAAGGATTTTCCCTATTTCACCAAAAGGTTTTAATTAGAAGACATTAGTCCCTAATCAGATGTCTCTCACTTTCTTAAAATCCCAACTGTGGGATGAGGCAGCCAAAGCTGTGGGATTGGGCAGCCTAGTGTAGGTTGAAGTTTCTTAGTCCTGCCTGGTCCAAACTGGGCAGCAGCCAGTTTTATAAAATAATCACTCAGAGGCTTAATTGTTTGGTCAATGGCTCAGGCTTACTGCTAGCTAGCTATTACACCTTAAATTAACCCATGTCTATTAATTTATGTGTCGCCTCTTGTCTCCTGGCTTTACCTGTCTTCTGTTGCGTTTTGCTTCCCTAACAGCTCACAGTGTCTCTCCGACTCCACTTTTCTTCTCCCTGTGTCTCTCTTGGTTTTACCTGTGTTGTTATTCACCAGAGCAGCTTCTTTACTAACCAGTATTAGCAACACAGATTCACAGCACAGAGTAAGACAGTCCCCCAGCAGCCTAAGCAGTGGGATGGGGATGCCTATACTGCACTGATAACTAGCACTTAACTCAAAGACATAACAACCATGCCAGCCTTCCTGCACCCAGGCTAATGCTAAAATAGTCCTCTATTTAATAGGCCTCTAAAATAGTCCTCACTATAGGAAAAAAAAAGAAAAGTTGCCTCTTGTTTCCAAAGAGCAAAGAGGAATCATGCCCAGTATCCACTCTTCTTAATAAATCTGCCTTGAGGAGAACCTGTCCTGAGTCTGACTTGTAGGGTTTCATCAAGCATAGTAGATCTGGTGCAAAGGAGACACCCAATATGAATGATCTCCAACACTTCACGCGATCTGAAGAAGAGAGAGAGAAAAAAGCACTACTGGAGTACTAGTGGAGTTCACAGCCTCAGGAAGTGAGGCAGGATCCCCCCCCTCTTTCTCTCTCTCTCTCCCCCCCCCCCCATCTCTCTCTTTCTCTCACTCTCCACTTTGCTACTCTATTAAAGGCTCACCTACCTGGCGTGACTACTTGGCCAGCAAATGAGACAAGAGGTATTGAAAAGAATACATGGTTAGAAGACACTCTCCCGCCAGAGTGTGGTAAAGCAGGAAGTAGGGGATACAAGGCCAGTATAAAGAAAAAACATCTGAGTTTAATATGTTAATGGACAAAAAGCAGGTAGAAAACATGCAAGAGCAGATGGATAACACAAACACACAGAAAGAAGTTCTGAAAGGGGAACAAAATAAAGAGCTGGAAATCCAAACACTGCCACTGGAATGAAGGCTCCCTTCAGATTGGCACAGCAGTTTGAAATATGTAGAAAAAGAGAATCAAGCTTGTGTATAAGAAGATAGAAACCTCAAAAGTTGCAACATGAAGGAAAAAAGAAGGGACAAAAGAGGGAGTATCTGGAAAATGTGGGAAATTGCAGGAAGTAAAATACACACATAAGGACAGCAGAGGACACAGCAGGAAGCAAGGGAGGGAGGGAGGGAGAGAGGAAGGAAGGAAGGAAGGAAGGAAGGAAGGAAGGAAGGAAGGAAGGAAGGAAGGAAGGAAGGAAGGAAGGAAGAAGCTTAGATCGTACTTGAAGCAATGACGACTGAAAATCACCACAAATTAGTGTCGGCAACAAAGCACAGACCCAGGCAGCTCAGCAAATGCCAAGTAGGAAGTGTGAAAACAAACTAAACCAAGCAACCAGTAAAAGTCTAAACCTTAGCTCATCACAGAGGCTTCCGAACAAGCAAAGATGGAAACTACATGGGAAGACACAATAACAAAACATCACACAAAGGACGGAAACTAAAAATCACACGACTTCCCAGTAACCGTGCTATCCGAGAGAGAATAGAATGAACTATTTTGGTTGACAGATAAGAACTAGTTCCAGTAGAGATTGCATACTCTGTGAGATTACACATCAAGACAAAACCTGAAGACCGGCACAATTTGTCAGATCTGGGGATTTTTTGTGTGTATTTGAAACAAGATGCGAAAATATGTGCACTCAAGAGAAAGAAAATGTTAAAACTTATAAACCTAGATCTACATAATAAAAAAACATTTCATAGAATTAAAAATCTTAGTAAATAAAACTCATTATTTTTAATTTATCTAATACTTTTCCTTTATAATATTAATAATAACAGGAAAATGAATTAGATAATGTGCATTTGAGATATATGTATAAGTATATGCATATCCACATGCACATGTATATGTATATGTATCTGTATATGTATATTTACATGTGGGTGTGTCTGCCCAAGGATCAGTGAAATGAAAGTCAGTCGATACGAAGACTGGAGAAGACACTTTCATTAGTATGATATTGTGGATCTTTTGCATACCTGTGAATCATATTATTTGAAAGTGGATTTGGAAGAGTTCTGAACAGATAGCAGAAACTTCAGGACTCCTGGTAAAAGTAAAATTTTTTTTTGTCGTCAGGACAGAGGGTGGAATAGCAGAGGCATATTCATGAAGAAGCATAAATGTGCGAACCATACAGAGGACAAAACAGGAAACTGAAGAATAAAAACACATACTAACGAAACATAAAAATAAATCCTAATCTCACTACGATAATCATGACCTTAAAGCTTGTTCTATCCAGTTTTATGCCGACTTGACATAATTATAGTTATTTGGGAAGAGGGGACCTCAATTGAGGAAATGTCCCCACCAGATTGGTCTGACTTATGGTGACATTTCTAGATTAATAGTTGACAGTTGATGGTTGATGGATGTGGGAGTGCCTATCTCACTATAGATAGTAGCATCCCTAGGGAGGTGGTCCTGGGTTCTGCAAAGAAACAACCAGAACAAACCTTGGGGCAAGATAGTTTGGATAGTTATCAGACATTAAAAGGGGAGTAAATAATAATAAAGGCATTAATACACCTAAGAACCATAACAATGTTTGATATATGTTCACCCAGCAACAAAAGATGCAGAAACATGAGGCAAACCCATCAGTATGAGTAAGTGCAGATGACAGCAGAGGTTGTTAAGGAGTTACAAGTTAAATAATACAGAGAGACCATTGACAGCATTGAGAACGGTCAAATCCAGAACATTGGTGATGATGAATGAATCAACAGGGACTTTCAATCATTAAGGAGGGAAAGTAAAATAAGGCACCTTCAGCTGGGCAGTGGTGGCGCACGCCTTTAATCCCAGCACCCAGGAGGCAGAGGCAGAGCCAGGCGGATCTCTGTGAGTTCAAGACCAGCTTGGGCTACCCAGTGAGTTCCAGGAAAGGCTCAAAGCTACACAGAGAAACCCTGTCTCAAAAAACAAAAAACAACAACAAAAAAAGGCACCTTCTGTGGATATAGTTTAGTTTACAGTATTACTGTATGTTTCAGGAATCATATTACCCACACTGATTGAAGATATTAATTGAACACACATAAAAATGGATATTTAAGTCAACTCTTCATTTTCCAAGCTCTAAAGTATTCACATTTCCTTTGCAGAGAAAAACATGTGCATTTTGTTTTATTCAGAGAAATATTACTCAGCACTGAAAAGGGATGAGCTATCAAAACTTAAGAAAAAATGGCTAATGTTAAACTCATTTAATAGAGAGGGGGAAAAGCCAATCTGAAAATTATATTATATGATGGTAACTCATGAAAGGGCAAAATCATGGAGACAGTAAAACCATCATTGGCTGCCAGGGTTAGAGAGGAAGGAGGTGAACAGGGGAGTACAGAAGACTCTGAGGAGTGTGGAATGTGTTCTGTGTGATGTTACATGGCTGCCACATGCTGTTATACACTTGTCACAATGGCCTGATGACCCAACACCAAGAATGAGCTCTAGTGTAACTTATCTAGTTTGGATGATGATGTCAGTATTGTTTCCATTACTGTGACAAACACAACCATCTTGACTCCAAGGGTAATAGGGAGAAGTAATCTGCAGAGACAAGGCATCTTTCTTCCTCTGTAATTTCTGCTGAATTTTGGTGTGACCATATATGTTAGGGTGGCAAAATTAAGTTCATTAATTAAAATGACAACATTTGGAGAGCCCATTGTTTAAAGGAATTATCTATTTTTCCATGCAATAGATTTAGCAAGTGTAATTGCACAATAACAGTGTTTGTTCCTTTTAACATTTATCCTAATTTTCTTAAAATAATAAAAAAATTCAGCAATATAAGTTTAGTTTATTTTTAATTTGGATTGTGGAGGGGAAAAGGGTTGTTCATTGAAGTATTTGATAATTGTGGCATTGCGTATCTATAGTAGACTACAGCATTCATTAATTTCACTTGGCTAAGAAATAATGAAAAAGCTTTCATTTTAGATTACATTTATTTCTCTGTCTAGGCAAAAGATTGCATATTATTTAATAGAATACATAATTTATAATAAGTAAGTCTGAAACCAGTACATTTGCATGACAAATACACACATTTTCCATTCTTACTTTTTCTAAAATTTGAGATAAGTTTATCTGACAACTGTAATCATAAAAAATTATTGAGAGTTTGTTAAACACATATTGAATGTTATGTTCATTTTAGAAGTTGAAAGAACATTAGTAATTTAATTTCTACATCTAAATTTCCACACTGAAACAGATTATTTCCCTTTTCAGCTAAAAATAACAAAATGTACTAGTTCATAATTCAAGACAGAACCAAAGTAGCATATTTGTACTTAAATCATCACACAACCCTGATTTTGGACTTAATTTCTGCACACTCTCAATCATGGGGTTTCATTTTATAATGTATGTGCAACTGAAGGCAAAGACAGATCCACAAAGAGCAAAATACATCCACGATGAGAGGGTGTTCCAAGTGTGGGCTTAAGATGATAAATTATTCATTGAGAATAACTTAAAAAAAAGGATGTTTTTCATGTCACAAAAGTCTCAGTCCAGCAAATACAGCCCGTCCTGTGTATTTGTATTGTCCATTAGTATTCTGACTCATGTTTCACAGGTGGACAGGATGGGGTTTAGTTAGCTACGTTCCACAAGCTCCTTAGTCTTGCTGATACTGTTGTGACTGAATATCTGTACTGACTGTATTCTCTTTTGTGAGCCTTTTGCCCTCATGATGGCCTCCACTCTTTGCTGTCATGCTTTATATGTCTTAGTCTATTGACTGATTTGGACCATAACCATAGAGTGGGTAATTTATAAAATAATGAATTATTTTTTATAGTTTTAGAGGCTGTGAAGTCCATGATCAAAATCGATATCTGGTGAGGACCTTGCTTTGTCTCAATATGGTAAAGGGCAAAGTAATACATAGGAGACAGAGGTGAAGGGGATGGGCAAAACTCACCCATCTTACCAGGAAACCTGTCCCGAGCAACCCAAGCGAAAGCATTAATTCTTTCCATCCATTCATCCTTTAATAAGAGTAGAGCCCTCTCGGTCTAATCACCTCTTAGAAGGTCCTGTCCCCAGTTCAGTTTCAATACTGCTTTTTAACTTAAGCCATGGGTACTATGAGCGACTAGAGTTTTATTTATGCATCTCTTCTTGTCTGACTGTATGCATCTCTAGAATTACAGGCACCATGATGAACTCGGTTCCTAACCTACACCAAAAATGGTACAGAAAATGAAACTGCTTTTTGGAGCTGAATAGACCAGAAGAAGGAAGGAAAGAAAGCATGATAGTGTTTTCTTAAGTCCTTTCATAGCAAAAATCCCCATCTTTGGGGATAGTCACACTTTACTCCCTATTCTCACCAGAATTTGAAGAGACCCTTTGTTTTATACTTTAGGTGTTGCTGGCTTCTTGGTGCTGCTGTGGTCTGTGGACCACTCCAAACATTCCTTTCTGTAGCATCCCTTCTTGGGGTTTTCTCTGTGCTCCACTCACCTTCATTTGTCAGGTACAGGAGGTTCACGTCTAGCTCTGTCTCCAGATCTGTTGCTCTCCTCTGGCTTCCTCTGGCATCCACATGCATATGGACAAATACATGACAAATACATTCACACGCACACACATGGCATACATCCATCCAGACGTATACACATACACATAAATAAAAATAGACCTTTGACAAGATGCATTCATAGCTTTGTACAATAGAGGTATAGTATAAATAATTCAGAAATAAATACTTCTATGCAAAATACATGTGATGGTTTTTTTAATGTGACTATAATTTTACTAAGCTATCAATTCTTCAAATAAAAAAATGTATTTGTAAGTTTTAATCTGGCATGAGTAAATTATATGCTGAATTTGATTTAAAAAACAGGAAGTTTGCATAAGGCTTTTTCATATGGAGACTTAACTGGGTCTGAATGTATGTCAACAGAAATGGTTAACATTAAACCTCTTGTTCTACCTTTTATCACTATCTGACTATCAGGACCTGTAATTTATTGAGTCCATCCAAGTACCGTCATTTCTTCATGCCAATTTATTCACATAATACTCAGAAAATACTATGATCATTTTCACAAGACAACAAAACAGCAGTCAAACTCAGAGGACATAAGCACTTTGCTGGGATACAGTTGTTGTGGTGGACAGCCATCCCAGCCTTAGCCTGGAAGTTCCAACCCCCATTGAGGCTTCAGTAATGGTCACGCCCACAAGGCGGGGCTGAGAGAGGATGCTGAAGACCAAGAATCAGAATCAAGATGTGAGGAATCTCTTGGTCCCTGGACCCTGGACGCTGGAGGTAGACAGAGCAGAGTTCTCCAGAGAACACCGCTGGACTGCGCCATACCTTTGCCAGACCCTGTTACCTATCCCTTCATTTGTAAGTTACCCCACAAAATAAACCTCCCTTTGAACTACGTGGAGTGGCCTTAATAATTTCACCGATATCTGACGAATGGACTGTTTCTTGCTGACAAGACACCAACCCCACATCTAAGACCATACAGGATGGGATGTGTGTGGTGGTTGCCTTTCTGCAAGCACACTTAATGCCTTTGCATATGTTTTCACTAAAACAGCATTCGCATTCAAAAATTGCACAATGGTGATAGCTGAGTAAGTGTCCTACCAGTAACAATCACAGTTATTTAGCATTTACTGTAGCCTGCAGGTATGTTCAAGTGCATTAGAAAACAGATGAGGAAAAAATGAAATCCAAGTGAAAAAGGATTGTCAGGGCCCACAGTAGGCTTTCTCTAACCTTTTGTATTACATGTCTTCCAGGTCTCATTTCTAGTGGCCCTTCTCCCACAGAGATGTCACTGCCCCATAACATATGATAGAAGGGAGAAGAAAAGCCCCCTTAGCAGTTATTTCCAAAGACTCCAAGATCTGTTATTGAGGAAAACATGTTTAATTTATGCTAATTAACATTTGCAAAGTGTAAACCATAAATCAGAAAAACATTAACAACCAATGGCATATGCTGTAGATGTGTGGAAATTGCGTAGTGTAAAGAATAACTTCAGAACATTTTTCCTAAGAATTAAACATGAGGTGAAGAATCTATAACACCAGTTTATAAGACTATAGTACCTTCAAAATAATCAGCATTGCAATCCAATTTCATATTAAACAAGGTCTGTACAGTGCTTTATATAAATATTTTGGTCCATAATCTAGAGCTAGACATAAAATACTTTTGTTTTATAATGCAATACTGTGAATCATCTAAAACTAAATAATATAAAGCCCTATCAATAGCAAACATTAAAAAGTTGTGAGTCAAGCATGGTGGCATATGCCTATAATCCCAGCACAGGAGGCAGAGGCATGAGAATTGCTGTAATTTAGAGGCAAACAGAGGCTCTCAATAAAAGTGAAGTTAGTAAACAAAATAAAAGTGCTGAACGGTTAAGAAGTCATGTACTGCACAAAATGATGATTCAGATTCAAACTGTGAGGGGTCAAATCTACTTCTAGTAGCTGGACTGTCTCCTGCATGTGCTGCCACTGTCCATCTGCATGCAGAGTCGAGTCAGCTTAGGTGGTGCCACAGTCCACCTGCATGCAGAGTCAGCTTAGGTGGTGCCACAGTCCACCTGCATGCAGAGTCAGCTTAGGTGGTGCCACAGTCCACCTGCATGCAGAATCAGAGCTAAGAACAGAGAAGCACAAATGCAGAATCACACCCTGAAGTGAGCCAAGAGAGCATGTGCCAAAAAGAAAACTGTAAAAGTAGGTTTCGATGAACCATCTCTAGGTAACTGCAAATCTACATTTCTAGGGTGAATTATCCATACACCAAGCGAAATTGATATTTGGGCCTTTAATTCTTTGTTTGCCATTGACTCTATCCCAGGCTCTGACTTTTATATTAAGCATATCTTACATTTATCATGCACTCACCATATGCCTCCAGAAGTCAGCAAAGAGCTGTGAGTGTGACCTGGAGGCAAGTGTTTGAGATGGAGGCACAGCATTTGACGAGGATATGAGGACCTGAGCACAGAACCTCAAGAATGGGGTTTGTTTCGATTTCCTGGGTTGAGGGAAGCATATAGAGCATGCATTAAAGGAGCTAGGAAGAGCACAGTGGGCGGTTAATTAGAAATGAAGTCATTTTGTTTCCTATTAATATTACTTAAAAATTTAGTTCTCTATGTTCAGCATGCATTGGGGTAACAGATGTATCCTGTAAAATAAGCAGTGACATACTATTGATAAAGTACTGAGAATCTACCAAAAGTTTGTTCAGAATTTTCTCATTGCAAATATCCAGGTCACAGCTATGTGTGCCGATATTGGTTGTTATTGTTTCAACTGAACAGAATACAGAATCACCTGGGAGATAGACTTCTGGCCATGGTTGGGAGTGATTAGCATGGTAACATTAACTAATGTGGGAAAATCCATCTCAGTTGTAGGTGGAACAATTCCCTGGGCAGGGGATTCTGGACTATATAAATCCAAGAAAGGTGGCTGGACACCATATGCACTCGTCACTGTCCATGTCATAACTGTAGATACAATGTGACCAGCAACATCCAGCTCCTGCTTCTCTAACTCCCCGTCATGATGGTCTGTAACCTTGATCTGAGAGCTCAGATCAACCCCATCTCCTCTGTGCTGCTTCACTCAGGATATCTCAGTGCAAATACAGGAGAAGTAACAGAGTTAACTCAGGGGGTCATATGTTAAAGGCGTACGTGCTCCTTACACAGAACTACAAGGGCACACGAAGATTTCTATGTAAAAAGCACTGAACATATGAATATATATCCTTTCTATGTATTCTAAATTTTAACTGAATAATATTTAAGAAGGAAGCAGGTATTGGATGAGCTTTTTTTTTTTTTTATTATTGTTGTGTATTTATTCAATCCCCAAATGTAACTACAATCTTGGGAGTTTAGTCAGGAACTCTTAGAGAAACCTCACTTTTGTTTGGAAAGCTTTTGCTCTGGCCCTTCTGTTCACAATCCAAGGCAACCTTCTCTAGCTGCTTAGCTATTCTGTTTTCTGTGCTCTGATATGCCGACACCAGCAGTGGCGACTCTGGCCTTTCTCTTCCTTTTCCACCTCAGACACAAGGTAACAGTGAGGATTTCCTACATCAACAGCTGTGCATCTCATTGATGAGCAAGGCACAGAGGCAGAAGCAGCCGCTGCTTGCACCAAACAGTGGGTGATAGAGGGAAACATCTTTCCCTGTCAACCTAGAGAAAACATAAATATTCTATTGTGAACACCATGATCCTGAGTTAAAATCATATTACTGCAGAAGGTCCTGATATGTGGGAAATGTTATGATACTGAAAAGTGTGCAGGGTAAATAATGTGAATTGTGCAACTAAAGGTGAGTGTGTTCGAAAGAACAGGTACTATAAGGAAGCAGTAGATATGGGCAGAATAGCTCTGCCGTGGCCTCTAGTCACACAAGGAGCCCATGATAGCCTTTGCCCAGAACCCTCAAGCACTGTGTAGCTCCCTCTTCCCATCACTTGTGAATTCCACTCTTTCTTATCTTATTTTTCTGCAGACGTCATAAAATACCCAGACAAATGTAACTAAGGAAGGAAGGAAGGACTTCCCTTAGCTCACCGTTCAAGGTACAGTTTCTCATAGCTGGACTATCATGGTTATCAGGAGCTTGTAGCACCTGGTCATATTGCATTAGAGGCCAGAGAAGAGAGCAATGAATTCATGGTTTTTTAATTTTTTTATTTTTATTGATTATTTGGGAATCTTATATCATGCACCCCAATTGTGCTCACCTCCCAGTCTCCCCATGTCCACCCCCGTTCCCCTGTGACCCCCCTCAAAATAAAACAAAACAAAAACAAGTCCATTTTGTTGTCCATATATTCACTGGAGCATAGTCAAATTCCTAGTGTCCAAGGGAGGATGAGCACCCACAAATATTAACATAGCTTTATTTGGCAGCCCAGACCACAGGCATCACATGAGTATCAGTGGTAAACACAGTACTTGGCCTTATCGGGACCACTGACCCACTCACGGCCCTCAGCGGCTGCAGGGACTACAAATTTCAACATGGTCTCTGGTGGTTACACATGCCACTCACATCAGTGTGGCTTGCTTGGGTGGCTTCCTGCTGCTGGTGACTTCAGGACCTCCATTATTATTTTTAAGATAGGAATTCACTTTGTAGTTCAGACTAGTCTGGAACTCCTGCCTCAGCTTCTCAAGTGCTAGGATTACAAGTGTGTGTTACCACAGACAATTGCAAATGAAATTTTGTTTATTCTTTTATTTATTTATTTATTTATTTATTTATTTATTTATTTATGTGTACATGTGGGGGTGAGGGTGGGGGTACATGTACCTGTGTGTACTGGGCACATGTGTAAAGGCCAGAAGATGCCTTTGAGTGTCTTCTCTCACTGTCTGCTATGGATATTGCTCTGTATAAATAAAATGCTGTTTGGCCAGTGGCCAGGCAGGAAGTATAGGTGGGACAAGAGAGAAGAGAATTCTGGGAAGTAGAAGGCTGGGGAGAGACATTGCCAGCCGCTGCCATGAGAAGCAACATGTAAAGACACTGGTAAGCCACAAGCCATGTGGCAAAGTATAGACTAACAGAAATGGGCTAATTTAAGATAGAAGAAGTAGATAACAAGAAGCCTGCCATGGCCATACAATACAGTGTGTAAGCAATATAAGTTTCTGTGTGTTTACTTGGTTGGTTCTGAGCATCTATGGGCCTGGCGGGTGAAAGAGATTTGTTCTGACTGTGAGCCAGGCAGACAAACTATAACTACAAACAGGAAGGCTGAGAGGCAGGAAGCTGAGGGAGGAAGCCGCCCAGGCCTTTGGAATTTGCCCCAGATATTGGTGAAACTATTAAGGCCACTCCACATAGTTAAGAGGGTGGTTTATTTTGTGGTATTACTTACAAATGAAGGGATAGGTTGTAGGTTCTGGCAAAGGTATGGCACAGTCTGGCAGTGTTCTCTGGAGAACTCTGCTCGGTCCATCTCCAGTGTTCAGGGTCCCAGAACCAAGAGAGGCCTCTCCTCTCAATCCTGGGTCTTCCACTTCTTCCCTCAGCCCCACCTTGTGGGTGTGACCATTACTGAAGCCTCAATGGGGGTTGGAACTTCCAGGCCAATGCTGGGATGGTTACCCACTACATCCACTATCTGCCTTTTCTGTTGAGGCAGAGATCTCTCCCTAAACCTAAGGCCTGTCCTTTCTCAGCTAGACTGGAAGCCCCCAAGTCTCTGCCACACTTGAAGCTGGGGACACAGGCACTTGTGGGGAAGCCAGCTTGTTACTTTGGTGCTAGAATCTAAACTCTAGTCCTCATGATTGTAGAGAAGTGTTCTTAACCATTGAGCCATCATCTCCCAGCTCCTGTCAGTGAGGTTTCATCTTTGGATTGCTAATTGCTAGGCTGTAGGAAGACAACTAGTTTGTACTGGAGGTGGCATCCTTCAGCCTCACTGCTCTCCATCTGTCCTTCTGCAGGGTTTCTTCGGCATTCTCTATGCAAGCATATGTCATCTTGTCATCTGCAAATAGACGTTGTTTTACTTCTTCTTTCCAAACTGGATGCCTTAATTACTTTATTTTCCTTACTCAGAGTAATTGCATGCCTCTTGAAGAAGGCAAAGCTACCCCATAATCTAGCAGGATAACCATTGTAAACATTTTATTGTATATTCTCCTAGACATACATACATATGTACTTTTTTTATTAATTAATTTATTTTTCTATTATTAGCTTATTTACTCTATAAATTCTTATCCAAATAGTGAAATGTTTGATTGAGGCTTGCACAGTAATTGAGTAAAACCAAAACTTATTATAAGCCACAGTCATCCTAGGGTCCCCCCTGCTATATATCCTCCCTGTTCTGTGGGTTGCAGTCTGATTGTTCTTTGCTTTATATTTAGAATCCACTTATGAGTGAGTACATACCATGTTTGTCTTTCTGAGTTTGGGTTAGCTCACTCAGGATAATTTTTTCTAGTTCCATCCATTTACCTGCAAATTTCATGCTGTCATTGTTTTTCTCTGCTGAATAGTACTCCATTGTGTATATGTACCATATTTTCTTAATACATTCTTCAGTTGACGGGCATCTAGGTTGTTTCCAGGTTCTGGCTATTACAAATAGTGATGCTATGAACATAGTTGAGCAAGTATTTTTGTGGTATGATTGAGTATTCCTTGGGCATATGCCCAAGAGTGGTATGGCTGGGTCTTAAGGTAGATGTATTCTCAATTTTCTGAGAAACCACCATACTGATTTCCACAGGGGTTGTACAAGTTTGCATTCCCACCAGCAGTGGAGGAGTGTTCCCTTTGCTCTGCATTCTCTCCAAAGTAGACTGTCATTAGTGTTTTTGATCATAGCCATTCTGACAGGTGTAAGGTGGTATCTCAGAGTCATTTTGATTTGCATTTCTCAGATGATTAAGGATGTTGAGCATCTCTTTAAATGTCTTTCAGCCATTTGTGATTCTTCTTTTGAGAATTCTCTGTTTAGCTCTTTAGCCCATTTTTAAATTGGATTGTTCAGTATTTTGATGTCTAGTTTCTTGAGGGTTTTTTTTTTTATATAATTTGGAGATCAGTCCTCTTTCAGATGTAGGGTTGGTAAAGGTCTTTTCCCATTCTGTATGTAGGCTGTCTTTTTGTCTTATTGACTGAGTCTTTTGCCCTACAAAAGCTTCTCAGTTTCAAGAGGTCCCATTTATTAATTGTTGTGCTCAGTGTCTGTGCTGATGGTGTTATATTTAGGAAGTGATCTCCTATGCCAATGCATTCAAGTGTACTTCTTACTTTCTCTTCTATTAAGTTTAGTGTAACAGGATTTATATTGAGGTCTTTGGTCCACTTGGACTTGAGTTTTGTGTATGGTGACAGATATGGATCTATTTGTAATCTTTTACATATTGACATCCAGTTAAGCCAGCACCATTTGTTGAAGATACTTTCTTTTTCCAATTGTATAGTTTTGGCTTCTTTGTCAAAAATCAGGTGTTCATGTGTGCATGGATTAATGTCAGGGTCTTTAATTCGATTCCATTGGTCTGTATGTCAGTTTTTATACCAGTACCAAGCTGTTTTTATTACTATAGCTTTATAGTAGAGCTTGAGGTCAGAGATGGTGATGCCTCCAGAGGTTGCTTTACTATACAGGATTCTTTTAGCTATCCTGGGTCTTTTGTTTTTCCATATGAAGTTGAGTATTTTTCTTTCCAGGTCTGTGAAGAATTGTGTTGGTAATTTGATGGGGATTGCGTTGTATCTGTAGATTGCTTTTGGTAAGATTGCCATTTTTACTATGTTAATCCTGCCTATCCATGAGCATGCGAGACCCTTCCATTTTTCTGATATCTTCTTCAATTTTTTTTTATTAGAGATTTAAAGTTCTTATCAAAAAGGTCCTTCACTTGTTTAGTTAGTGTTATCCCAAGGTATTTTATATTATTTGTGGCTATTGTAAAGGGTGATATTTCTCTGACTCTTTCTCAGCCCTTTTATCATTTGTGTATAGGAGGACTACTGATTTTTTTGAGTTGATCTTGTATCCTGCCACTTTACTGAAGGAGTTTATCAGCTGTATGTGTTCCCTAGTAGAATTTTTGGATTCACTTATGTATACTATCATATCATCTGCAAATAGTGAAAGTTTGACTTCTTCCTTTCAAATTTGTATCCCTTTGATCTCCTTTTGTTGTCTTATTGCTCCAGTTAGAACTTCAAGTATTATATTGAATAAATATGGAGAGAGTGGTCAGCCTTGTCTTGACAAATGTAACTGAAAGAAAGAAGGACTTCCCTTAACTCACCATTCAAGGTATAGTTTCTCATAGCTGGACTATCAAGGTTATCAGGAGCTTGTAGCACCTGGTAATATTGCATTAGAGGCCAGAGAAGAGAGCAATGAATTCATGTTTCTGCTCAGTTTTATTTCTCCAACTCTTTAGTCTAGGATCTTGGCAAGGATCAAGTGATATACTTACACACAGTGGTGGGTGCAGCAGGAATCATAAATGGTCTTATTAATAAAATCAAACCTGGAGCCAGATATTGTGGTGAATGCTGGAAGATCAGAGAAGCAGAACAAGCCACAGCCACCTCACCTTGCCAATTCCTCATCTGATCCTGTTTCTTCAGACTGGATGCCTCTCAGTCCTCATCCAGAATGAATCTCAGCTGAACTGCTGCTCCAAAGCCTGAAAGCTTAACCAGCTAAAAGCTTCTAGTTTCTGGTCTTCATGCTCTATATACCTTTCTGCTTTCTGCCATCACTCCCTGGGATTAAAGCCAGCACACAGGCTGTTTCCAGTGTGACCTTGAACACACAGAAATCCAGGTAGATCTCTGTCTCTGGAATGCTAGGATTAAAGGCCTGTGCTACCACTGCCTATCCTCTATGTTTAATATTGTGGCTGTTCTGTTCTCTGACCCCAGATAAGTTTATTAGCATGTACAATATTTCGGGGAACACAATACTACCACATTGTGGGTCTTCCCAAATCAGTGAATGAAATCTTAATAATCCCATTTGTATGCAAGAGGCTTTCACTGCTAGGTCATTCTGGTTTCTTTCAAGTTGATAGTTAACATTAACCAGCATATTGTAATTCTGAGCATATAAAATATGAATAACAAGAAGAAACCCAAGGCCAGTCTTTTTCTACTAATTTCATATTAACTGATAGATTATATATTAGAGATATATATCTATGCTAGATAAATTTACATACAAATTCACATATCTATAATTTTATTTAGATTTCCATCATCTCTTTTACTGCCCAATATTAATAATAGTTAGATAAGTAGGCAGATGGAATCCTATGGAATGTATATTTGTGGACTATCTGTTTATATCTATTCTTAGCCCAAAGTAGGCACAGAATAGTAGGCATGTTTGATGTAGTAGTTATTTTTTTCTCATTGCTATGATAGAACACCTGACAGAGACAAATTCAGGAAGGGTTTACTGTAGGCCATGCTTTAAGAAGGAAATACTAGAATGAAATATAACATATGTAAATATATAATCTACCTATTTATTGTCTGCCTATGACAATATGATAGAGGATGGAAACATAAATACATACAGAGTGTACAGCTTACCCACACCACTTCAGGCCATCCTTACCTCTCTTGACATACAATCTGGTTCTTTTGCTACTTCACACATGACTTTCTGAAACTCTACTTCCACCTCTCCAATTCTGAGTTGGCACATGGTGAGGGCCCTGCATTCCTTTTGATTCCCAATATGCCAAGCTAATCTTTGCCTCCAAGTCTTTGTACTTGATCTGTGAATATAAAGCTCTTTCCTGTCTAAGATCAATTCTATCTTCTCAAAAAAGTCGTCCTTATTTTATATGAAGTCAGTCATCTTCTTATCTTAGCACCATAATATTTTATATCAGACAACTTATCATAATCTAAAAACATCTTATATTATACTTCCTTTATATTGTGTATTTATAAAATTGGTTTCTCTCACTAAAATCTTGCCACCACAAGGAGAAAGTCATTACCAGCTCTCTGTTCAACTATATTAATCAATAAGCTGAACCGCTACAGCAGGCCCTTAACCTGTTACCTATCTCGGAGTCTGATTGAAGTTGGCCATAGATTACTAAGATGCTCCTTGTCATTCACTATTAATGTTTTGTCTTAGTGTTTCTTCATAGCTCAGTATTTTATGTCTCTCAGAGTCAAAGACTGGTATTGGGTTAAATGTAGATAAGTTGTTGGTATGGAAAGCCAGTATCATAGGAGGATTTAAAGATTCATATCAACAAGATGTCACCATCTGCCTAACTAGGCTCAGATTGTATGATAGTCTAGAGGTCTATTTTTTTCCTAGGTGGCCACTAGCCTAAGCTGAACAAGTAGATTATAGTTGTAAAAGGATCAAATGAAGTTGTTCATGATGGTTTAGGGAGAAGTAGGTACAACTCTAGCTCTGAAATGAAGAAGTGTTCATGTACTAATGATGTGAAGAAAACAATGAACATGAACTAAAGCTGAGGTACCACATAACTTGGAAATCTAATGGATGACAAAAAAGTTTGGTTGGTAATAAATATTACATATTTCATTTTTTAAAAGTGCTTAACATCTAAGGTACTGTCAACCAAATGGCTGACTTTCTCCTATGGAAAAGCATCTTCACACCAGCTGTCACATTAGAGCTCAGCAGCCTGAGAAGCCTGTGGCTAGGCATCCTTACAGCCACATGGGTCACTACTTCTGTAGTTAGAATTTTCCTGCCTGGCCCAGTCAGGACAAATCTCTCTTACCTGCCAGTCTGACAGTCGCTCAGACCCAACCAAGAAAACACACAGAAACTTATATTGCTTACAAACAGTATGGCTGTGGCAGGCTTCTTGTTATCTACTTCTTCTATCTTAAATTAACCCATTTCTGTTAGTCTATACTTTGCCACATGGCTTGTGGTTTACCAGTGTCTTTACATGTTGCTTTACATGGAGGCAGCTGGCGGTGTCTCTCCCCAGCCTTCTACTTCCCAGAATTCTCTTCTCTCTTGCCCCGCCTATACTTCCTGCCTGGCCACTGGCCAATCAGAACTTTATTTACACAGAGCGATATCCACAGCACTTCCCCTTTTCTTTTTTTTTTTAAGGAAGGTTTTAACTTTTACATAGTACAATTACATATAACAAAACAATTATCAAGCAAGAATTACAGTTACAATATTAAAGAAGATATCCTATCTATCTTACATTCGTGAGTCTAAAGTTTTATATCTAACTTACCTTGTATCATAACCGAGGAAATTATAACTATCTAGTCTTCAACCACATCAAAGACCTCAGAAGGATATAATATTACCTGAGAACCAGGAGAAAGATGTAAGCATTTTTCAGGAGTCTTGCAAGAGTAGACAGAGACAGCTGGCAGCCTGGACAGTCAACTAATGTTCCTTTAAAAAGTTGGGGCATTTGTCTTCAGCCCACAGGGCTAGAGTCTCTTGGTCACTTCTCTCAGTGTCCTGTAGAATGTCTGGCAATTTCCTCTGTGAAGCAGGAACGTGAAGGACCATTTTGTCAAGCAAAGTTTATTGGTCACCTCTCTATGGGTCCTGCACGTCCAGTCGATCAAGCAGTCCAGGCAAGAACAGTTTCTTGTCCAAATGGCTATTTTTGCCAAGGTGAAGATAAACTCCATATGAAGTGTCTTCAATGTCCATCCTCCTCTCTGAAGTAAAATGGTGCTGCCAGGAGCAGACATGTCTCACTGTCCAGAAAGTCTAAATTTTAAAAGTATTTTAAATGCCATATTCTGTAGGTCTTTGAAGTATTTAAAGATTACCTATCTATCTGAAATATCTCTGTGTATACCTAGAAGACTTAACTAACACAGCTGCAAGTATGATTATCCTAGATGACTAATTATTAATCTATTTTTAATTATCCATTACAATTTAAAATGAGCTATACAAACATAATACCTTAAACATGAGTAGAAATATGCATACAATATAACAAAATTAACTTTAAGTTTGTATCAATAGACTAAAGTCTATACCAATGTAAAACATTTTAAACAAGTTGTTGCTTTTTAGAAGTAAGTTCCTTAATCTACCCTTTTGTCCTATTATATCTATATCCTATCCCCTTTTCTTCTTTAGAAAGAGATCGCATTTATAATCAACCCGATTTAAATAAAAATATTGGTTTTTCTCTGCCCCACACCAGAGGGCTCTTCTGATTTGGGACACAAGAATCTCTTAACCTTTTCTTTTAACAATATGTCTGGGTTTAGAGAAGGAGTGAGCCAATTCCATCTCCAAAGCCAGCTTGATAATTTTGGGAATGTGGGTGTAGTTTTTCTTACTACTTCCTGCTGTAGGTGGGCGCTGTATCTTATGGGGACATAAAGAAAATTTTAGGATTATGGAGTAGTCCATGAGGGTAAACCTCTGAGTCAGTTGCCTTGAAACCATTTTGGATGTTGGATCATCTGGGCCATTGTGTCATCATCAGAGACCTTTCAGGTGGTCTTGGCTGATCAAACCTGATGTATCTTAATCTGGAACAAATCCATAGCCTCTGGCTTTCTGTGGAAACAAAAGCAGAGACTCCTTTCCAAAGCAACATATCCTTATATCCAAATTTTGAAGTCAAGGTACCTTTAAATTTTACATATTTGTTTAACTCAACAGCTTTTATGATCAAATCTTTTTCTGCAGTTAAAAATCTCAAAGACAAGACAAACCAGATTCTCTGTGTAATATCCATCTTTGTAAGACTGAAACGCCTCTGTGGCTGCTGGCTCCGCCCACCTCAGCTTCCCAACATGGCAGTGGTACAGTTTACTGCCAGCTCTGGGTCTGGAGCCATGTGTACCATCAACTATCAGAAGCAGTTCTAACAAAGCAGCACATAGCCCAGAAACATTTTTTTTTTTTTTTAACTAGCAAAGGCTAAATCTACCATGCAGCAGAGTAAAGTTCTGCTTGTAGACTCCTCATTCACGCCACACTGCAGGTCAGATGCACAAGCCAGGAACCCGCCACAGTAGCTCAAACCCAGCAGGCTGCCACTAACTTGAGAGAGACAACTAGGAAGCTGTTTTTAGCTCCGTTTTAGAATCTTTTTTCTCAGGTTTTAGGTGGAAATTCTTGCCAACACATTGGACGCCATTTGTAGTTAGAGTTTTCCTGCCTGGCCCAGTCAGGACAAATATTACATATTTCATTTCTTTAAAGTGCTTAACATCTAAGGTACTGTCAACCAAATGGCTGACTTTCTCCTATGGAAAAGGATCTTCACACCAGCTGTCACATTAGAGCTCAGCACCCTGAGAAGCCTGTGGCTAGGCATCCTTACAGCCACATGTGTCACTGCTTCTGTGACAAATGAATAGATGATCTGTGGTCACAGAGCAGGAGATAGCACTGGAGAAGTTCATTTACCATTTCCCTGCACAGATCTTAGTCTTGATCTCTAAAATCTTTAATATCTAACTTGTGTTGGGCTTCTTCTCTCCCTCCCCCCACTCCCTCCCTCCCTCCTTCTCTCTCTCTCTCTCTCTCCATATATATATATATATATATATATATATATATATATATATATATATATAACACATTTGGAAATTGATTGAATTTCAACACTGTTTAAGATGGAAGACAAATTAAGTTAATCAATGGCCTCACTTAATTTAAAGCAATAAATGCCTTAATAACAGAAAATGGTTAATTTTTAATATGAGAAATGGATAATGAAAAATGTTCTGTTAGCAAAAAATACAAAGCTTGGCTGTATCCATCACACAACCAGAATTTCAAAGAGAATATTTATCATTTTTTGTAATTTTCATGATTGACTATTTTATAGATAAATGATAAAAGATCAAAAGTCTAACGCTGTTAGCAATATTATTGTTGGCTTTACCCTGAGAATCTATATATGCCCCAAAATTCACCTCTTTAAAATGGTTGGGTAGATTTCATCTGAGGAACTTTGAAGTTTTATTTTAAAATTCAGGCACAAATGTTAATACTGTATGTGTCAGTTTCATAGTTTAAAGCTACTGTAGAGCTTTAAATAATGAAATATCCTGTAGAATGCTATATAGTATCATTATGCCTCAGATTCTTTGGAAGGAATAGGTAAAAGACAAAGCCTAGTGTATACACACACACACACACACACACACACACACACACACACACACACACACATAAACAAAAACACGGACACAAACATACAGATACAAACACAGACAGAAAACACAGACACATACACACACAGAAACACACAGGTACAAACACATGTACATACACATACAGAGAGAGAGAGGGGGGGGGAAACAATCACACAGAGAGACACACATACATAACTTTAGACCCTCTAAAGAATCACTTGTTTTTTGTGACTATATCACGATGAAAAGAACCTATTCTTGTCTGAGTGTCTGAATCTCTGTCCTTTGTGGTCTCAATGACAAAATATACTACAGTAACTGTAACTATATTTGGCTAAGTTTTATTTTGATAACATAACAGCACTTCCATGCAGAGTGACTAAATGACTTTGAGTCTGTTTGAATTCTCTTTCTCTCATATTTCCCTTTTCTCAAGTACCAAATACAATTTTGCTCACATCCCTGCTTTTAAAACCTGAGCTCAGGATGAAATAGAAGAAAGAAAAGCAGGTCCCAATGCGAGTCCACATGAATGGACTCTGAATGCTTCCTTCCCTGCAAGGACAGAGAGGTTTGCATTCTCACTCATGAACCTGTGCATAGAACATTTTTTAAATAACTGTATTGGCAGGAGCTATTTTAAACAGGAAAAATCTATTCAAACCTGTAAACTTACTTACATTAAACAGATAACTTGGCCCACAGAAACAGTAGAAGTCTCTCTAAACATGGAACCAGAAAGTTAAACTTGAGATCCACTTTTTCCACTTCTTTCCCTGCTGTGCTGCAAACAAATTGCCCAGGCTGTCTCGTCTGAGTCACGTTGAAATCATGATTTCTGACTTTTTCCAGTGCATGGATTCTTACACCTTTTTGAGAAGAAAAATAATAATATCAACTCTATTTTGGAAGATTCTTGGAGAAGTTTCTAATATTTGAGATTGGGCTACATATTAATAACTCCATATTATTATAGCAAGATGAATCCATTGTTATGATTAGACTAGCCTTGGTCAATGGCATAGAGAAGGCAACATCTGTAATTATCACTCAAAGTTCATATAAGATAACGCTAGCTTCATTCTCATTTTTTCAGAGTATAAGAAGTGTTCCAAGCACTCTATTCTCAGGAGAATAAAGAGAAGATAAAGATCACACATATAGATGAGCACAGTCACACACACACACACACACAACTCCTGGTGACCAGCTCTCCACTTTCCTGTTCAATTGTTTTTCATTTCCTCAGGCATGTCATGGCCATCTCTAGATTCTAATGAGCACTAATGCTATAGAATTTGCATGATTTAGATTATTCATGAACTTAATAATTCATTAATTTAAATTGTCATTATATATGCCTTTCCTCTAAGAGGAGAAGAATCCAATAATGCTATGCACAAATATCTACATCTTAAATACATAAAGTAATGACTCAGATATTCCAGAATGGAATTTTAACAGCTTTAAGTAACATTTGGACACCTGGTGAAACTGAATAACTATCATAGTTTGACACAACTATTGGCCAAGTGGGAGCTTGTGGGCATTTCTAATAAAATATTACAGTTGAGTAGTGTTCATGGCCTTTATCACAGATCTTGAATTAAACTGTCAACAAAAATGTTTTTAAGTAACACAATGAATCTATTATTCAGAATTAATATAAAATACTTATTTTTTTGGACAATTTCCTACCTATTTTATTTTTATTTTTATTTATTTATTTTTTTGTCATTTATTATATTTGTGTTTTAATTTTACACATCAGCCATGGGTTTCCCTGTCCTCCCCCATCCCGCCCCCACCTCCATCTTCCCCTCCCCCCTCCCCTCCATTCCCATTAACATAGTAAAAATGGCGATCTTACCAAAAGCAATCTACAGATTCAACTCAATCCCCATCAAATTACCAATACAATTCTTCACAGACCTGGAAAGAATAATACTCAACTTCATATGGAAAAACAAAAAACCCAGGATAGCCAGAAGAATCCTGTACAATAAAACAACCTCTGGAGGCATCACCATCCTTGACCTCAAGCTCTACTATAGAGCTACCATAATAAAAACAGCTTGGTACTGGCATAAAAACCGACATGTGGACCAATGGAATCAAATTGAAGACCTTGACATTAACCTGCACACCTATAAACATATAATTTTTGTTAAAATACTTAATTTTTATTCTTGGGTCTCTGGAAGAGAAAATTGATGCATCAAACAGTGATCAATTTGGTATAAATTTTAGAGTATGAAGAATGAACTTGGTTCCATTTCTCTCTTGAACAAAACCTAAGTACTTTAGGAAACAGTGAAAGGGGTGTCCCCTTAGCGTATGAAGCTGTGCTCTATCTATTGATTCAGGGACAAGTTGCAAGTGACCAATTTATGCAGAATTACCAAATTATTATCTGAAATTTTATGGTACATAAAATAATAGTTTGTCTTAAATTTGATAATACCTTCATAATACTTTCATATAAATTATATACAGCAACAAAGGAAGTTATGTTTTTATCCCACAGAAGGCATTTTGGCAAAAATAATGTAAATCGATTATTACACTGGTGATTATGACACTAATAGATTCTAACCCTTGGTTCTGTTTCCTCCTCATTATGTCTTCCAGGAAAAGTTGATTATATATTTGGGTCTTCAGTCACACTGTAAAGGTGTTAGACTAGTTTATATCAACTCAGTCTCAAAAATGAAAGCACGTGATTCTAGTTGCTGGGAAGAATATAAAAATGAATTCATATTCTTCATCTTAAACATAATGATAGGACTGCTGTCATACTGGTTCTGTAGTTGTATAATTTCTAGAAACCACTGTAATATTTAGTTCTGGAATGATCCGTTCAAATCACATTCATCCAATATTCCCAGATAAAACATATCTAACATTCGAAAAAGGCCACTTTTCTGCCCCACCTTCTAAGTGTTTGCTGTGTTGATTAGTGTTGATAGCTTTAGACAGATTAGTGAGGCAGTAAGTGGGAGAAAATGCTAATGGACAGCTAATCAAGTGAGTGGGTATCCGATAGTCAATTACTATAGACTACAATTATAATTCAGTAGTATGTGAAGCATTATCATTTTGATGCAGTGCTTTTAGGCCAAATGTTGTAACTAGAACAGACAAATGGTTGCACATCGACACACTTGGGAATGTGGTTATTAAGTGCCGAAGGTTTTCTAATAAAACGGTAATGTCCTTTCACAGATGCTACAGGCAGTGATTTAGCTCATTTGTTGAAAACTTGGTGTGCCACATTTGCAAAATTCAAGCACCAACATTTTGTTCCACTACCCTTTTAGAGGCTGAAACCTAAAAGTAACATGCCATGTGTAGAATACTTGTTCATAAAGATGATGTAACCTATATAATCCAAAATTATTTTATTGAAATATTGCAGATAAATATAAACAACAGAAAAGTATATAGTATAGTATCCTATGGTAGCATTATGGGATTTTCTTCTTTTTTTGGTTTTTTTGAGATGGTGTTTGTCTGTGTAGCTTTAGAGCCTGTCCTGGAACTCACTCTGTAATCCAGTCTGCCCTCGAACTCACAGAGATCCGCCTGCCTTTGCCTCCGGAGTGCTGAGATTAAAGGTGTGTGCCACCACTGCCCGGCTTATAGGAAATATTTTAAGATAATATCCTAAGGAAGCTGTTCGAAACATTTCTATGCCTTTTCCTTTTTAATTTACAGGGAACAATATTCACAAAATATTAGAAGTGCAAAGAAGGATTAAAGACATATACAGTTAAAATTTTATAAGTTAAAAAAAATGAAGTATGTTAAATAAAGTACTCAATTCCATGGAAACAATTGGTAGCAAACAGAATTTGGATCCTAGACCCTTTACTGCTTTCATTTATGTCTTATTTTATTTTTAACGCTTTTCATTTACCTTAAAACTAAAATTGTCTCTTGCAATTAATTTGCCTCTCCTTTGTTTTCTAGCTCTTTTATGCTGTTTTAGTGTCTCAATATTAGATTCTAGAAAAATTATTTCAGTCATCCAAAGGTACAAAATATACCACCATATACACAGGCACTCAAGTCTTTTGTGTTTCTTTGGAAATATAGCTCTACCACCAAGACAGTGTTTTGTGTTTATCTAATTTCTACATCATTTTTATCCTCTGAATACAAGTTTCCATGAAATATTATCATCTGAGTAGTATTTAATAAAGGTGAGTGAAGAACTGGAAATTACACAGACTCAAAGGAAAGTTTTGAACCTGAGTCTGAAGTGTCTCACTCATGGGGGGTAGTTTGAATAGGAGTGGTCCAACTTATGTGCAATTAGAGATCTAGAAGGAGAGAAAAGAGCCAGGGGAAATTAGAAAAATAATATCCAAGAATATCTAAGAATCGATTAAAAAAGAGAAAAAGATAACATCAAGCCACACAAGGAAATTTGCAGTGACTCCCAAGCAAGGTGGAAACAAGGATGACCTGGCCAACAGTGACAGTGACACATGCCAGAACCACTGAAATTGAAACCAGCAAGAGATAGTAAAAACAGCCTTATTTTTTATCATAGAATCTCTTTCCTTGTTCTCCCACTCCATGGGAATAGGGAGAATCAAAGTGGCTAGGGAGGTCCCCAGGAATCCACAAAGATGACTCCACAATAGACTGCTGGCAATGGTAGAGGGGGTGCCTGAGCTGATCTACTCTGGTGATCGGATGGCTGAATACCCTAACTGTCATCATAGAACCCTCATCCAGTGACTGATGGAAGCAGATGCAGAGATCCAAGGCCAGGTCCCAGGCAGAGCTCCAGGAGTCCAATCAACGAGAGAGAGGAGGGATTCTATGAGTTAGAGATATTAAGACCATGATTGGAAAAAGTGCAGAGACAACTAGCCAAACTAGTGGAAACACATGAACTGTGGACCAATAGCGGAGGAGCCCCCATGGTACTGGACTAGGCTGTGGTATTTATTATGCAGGCTAATAAACTTACCTGGGGTCAGAGAACAGACAGCCACTAGAACAAAGCCAAAAATGGTGGCTAGAAAATGGGTCAGAGAAAGCCATAACCAAAGTTGGGCGGTGGTGGTGCACGCCTTTAATCCTAGCATTTCAGAGACAGAAATACCTCTTCATCTCTGAGTTCAAGGCCACATTAGAAACAGCCAGGCATGGTGACACACGCCTTTAATCCCAGAAACCCAGTCTTTAATCCCAGGGAGTGGAGGCAGAAAGAGAAAGGTATGTAAGGCATGAGGACCAGGAACAAAGTTAGTTAAGCATTTAGTTGGTTAAGCATTTGGCTGGTTTAGCGTTCAGGTTTTGGAGCAGCACAGTTCAGCTGAGAGCCATTGGGATGAGGACTCAGAAGCTTCCAATCTGAGGAAATAAGACCAGCTGAGGAACTAGCAAGGTGAGGTAGCTGTGGCTTGTTCTGTGTCTCTGATCTTCCAGCCATCACCCCAATAACTGGCCTCAGGTTTGATTTCATTAATAAGACCTTTTAAGATTCATGCTACACTAGACCCTCTGGATAAGTGAGACAGTTGTTTAGCTTGAACTGTTTAGGGGCCCCCAGGCAGTGGAACTGGGACCTGTCCCTAATGCATGAGCCAGCTTTTTAGATACTAGTGCCTATGGTGAGACACTTTGCACAGCCTTGGTGAGGGGAGGAGGGGCTTGGACCTACCTCAACTGAATGTACCAGGTTCTGCTGACTCCCCATGGGAGAAATTGCCTTGGAGGAGGTGGGAACTGGGGGGTAGGTTGGGAGGGAAGGCTGGTGGGTGGGAGGAGGGAGGACAGGGGAATGGAGAATCTATTTTTTTCTCTATTGGAATAAAGGTATTGTAGCATGAATCTTAGAAGCTCTTATTAATAAAAACAAACCCAGAGCCAGGTGTTGGGGTGAATGCTGCAAGACCAGAGAAGCAGAACAAGCCACAGCTACCTCACCTTGCCAATTCCTCAGCTGATCCTGTTTCCTCAGACTGGAAGCCTCTGTGTCCTCACCCAAATAGATCTCAGCTGACTGGTGCTGCTCAAAAGCCTAAAAGCTTAACCAGCTCTAGTTCCCGGTTTCCAAGCCTTATATACCTTTCTACTTTCTGTCATCACTTCTTGGGATTAAAGGCATGAGTACCATGCCTGGCTGTTTCCAGTGTGGCTTTGAACTCACAGAGATCCAGATGGATCTATGCCCTCGGAATGCTAGGATTATAGGTGTGAGTGCCACCATTTTCTGGCCTCTGTATCTAGTGGCTATTCTGTTCTCTGACCCCAGATAAGTTTATTTGGGTGGACAATATTTTGGGGAACACAATATCACCACAAGGTGTTAAAAGGTATGAGATGTAAATGCATGGGATAACTGAAAGAAAACAATAAAAATACTGTTATTTAAAATAAAAAAGCCTTCTTTTAAAGTGTAAAATAATTAGTAAAACTGATAGCTTCTCCAAGGAAGAACTATGGATACACATGAAATGGTTTGATATCTTGAAAGTATAAAAGAAACTAATACCAAACCTTAAAGTTCATTCTACGTTAGATTTTTCTTCAAGTATGATAACAAAATGAAGGTACTGATAAACAACCAGAAAGTATTGGAGAATTGGTTTCTAGAAATCCCAGAGTAAAAGAAATACTACAAAGAGCTGTTCAGAAGAGAGAGAATGGTCCCACACAGAGACACACAGACATTCAGGTATAAATGTATAGCAATTGGAAGGATAACAACATGGGTAACATAATAAATAAATACTGACTTTGTAAGAAATGATAACAATGGCTTATGGGGAATAATAAGCAACAATATACAAATTAGACAATTAAAATAAACTCAAGGGGATTAAGTATAGTTAAGTGGTTATGAGGTCTTTACAATGTTTGAAAAGTGGTGACATTATACATACATAGTAATAATTGCCCAGGTATAGTCAAATAACAAAGATCCAGGGCCCAGTCCTTCAGAATGACAAGTCAGCTTCAACCTTCTGAAGCTAGTACAAGACATCAGAATTCACCTTCAAGTTGGGAATTCCATGCAGTAGCCATCTTGGCATAGATAACAACTACTAGACTGGGGCTCATGTAACAACTCTGTGCCTTTAGGTGGGAGGACTTAATTGTATTCACTAGAAGTGAAACCTGATTATGAGGAAGAATGAATATGTTGCTGCAAATAAATAGATATGATGGCAGGGTGGCAGAGATTTCCATTCAGGAAGCTTCCAGGGTCATCAAGACATAATGCTCTGGCATCAGTGTGTGGCAGTGTGTGTCATAGTGTATAGTCTACCCAAGAGCTCACACAAGTGCTGAAGACCAGAGCTTCTGTTGAGTTTTTCATTATATATGCATGACAGATTAATTACTTGTCCAAATACGTGGGCCTAGCCATCCCCAACCCTTACCTCAAAGTCAAGCTGCTAGCACTTGTCCTGTGCTATCAATAACTCACAAAATGACATAAATTTTCAAGTGTAGCCCAAAGGACCCATCATACATGAAGACATTTTGTGACTCAAAAAATGTTGTAGATGTTAAGAGGAAGCTTTCTGAAAACAAAAACTGAGTATGTACTTCTTGTTGAGCGGAGTTGTATTCTTTACTGCAGAGGGCACAACTGGACTTCATTAACTTAGCTTCCTGATATTTATACTCTGTGAAACACTGATATGATAGAACAATGGCTTCTAGATATAAGCATGATGTCTTAATTATGTTTCTATTGCTGTGGTAAAGACCATGTACAAAAGCCACTTGAGGAGGAAAGGTTTCATTTTTGCTGTTTAGGGATACCAAATACAGACCATCCTTGAGGATGTCAAGACAGGAACTAAGGCAGAGAGGAACCTGAAGGCAGAAAATGAAGCAGAGGCCATGGAGGAGTGCTGCTTATGGTTTGCCCTCCATGACTCACTCAGCCTGCTTTCTTACACTACTCAAGACCACCTTCCCAGGGATGGCATCCCAGAATAGACGGTATCCTCCCATGTCAGCCATTGATTAAAAAAAAATGTCCTGGAATCTTGTTTACAGGCAATCTGATAGAGTCAATTTCTCAAATTATTCTTCCCAGATTTCTTGAGCTTATGCCAAGTTGACAAAAGCAAGCAAAAAAAAAAAAATCAAGCAAACAAAATCCTGGAACACCTAATGAGGACATATAGATAACCTTAGCATGAGCCACTATGAAAGTAAAAAACGAACAAGCACAACTACTCCATCCTGTAATGCTATGGAATCTGTTTTCATATTTTGTCTTTTGATTTTCCATTAATTGTATTTAATGATAAACTTGAACATAATAGTTATTCATAGGGATTAGCCTACAGCTACAGTCAAATGTAGGGGTTTTGTGTTGTTTATTTATCTGTTTGCTTTAGTTCTGTCATTATTATTCTTTTAACATAGCCATTTTTCCATCGTTATTAAGTTCCAAGCAGGTTTTCATTTAATGCCTCAATATATTTGACCTCATTGTTGATTCTATCAGTTCATTAATGATATCAAATTTATTTTGTATTATAGGTATACCAGAGAATATGTAAAACAAAAGTCAAACAAAGCTAATATATTATCAGAATTCCACTCAGCTGCTAGCCATTATTCCCCTCCATCAGCATACCATATATTTTAAATATATATTTTATTTATTTACTTACTTATTTTGAAACCTGACTGTTGCTTCCTCTCCTGCCAGCTCTCCCAGCTTCCCTCTGTCCCCTGTACCCTCCTCCTCTTTTTCTATTCTGAGGAGGGCAAGCCTCTCATGGATATCAGAAAAACATTTTATATCAAACTGAAGGCTGAACAAGGCAATCCAGTATAACAATAAGAGTCCCAAAAGCTAGAAAAAGAGTAAAAGACAGCCCCTGCTCCCTCTGTTAGGAGTTCACAAGAAGATCAAGCTACACAACTATAACATTGATGCAAAGGGTCTAGATCACTTCCATGTAGGCTCCCTGGTTGTTGGTTCAGTCTCTGTGTGCCCCTATAAGCCATGTTAGTTGATTCTGTGGGTTTTCTTATGGTGTCCTTTACACCTCTTGCTCCTAAAGTCCTTCCTCCCTATCTTTCAGAGAATTTCTGAACTCCACCTAATGTCTGACTGTGGGTCTCTGCATCTGTTTCCATCAGTTGCTGATTGAAACCTCTCTTAAACATGAAAACGTAGTGTCTTAGAAGCCCAACATTCTCTTGGGATCATATCTATCAGTGCTGACAGGAGCAGTCTTGTCTCATGTCAACAGAATTCTAAGTTACCAAAACATTTAAATGTCATATTCTCTAGGTCTATGAAGTGTTTGAAGATTACCTGTCCATCTGACATATGTTTCTGTAAAACTGGAAAACCTATGTAACATAACTATAGAAATGACAAGCATGAGTGACTATAATTCCCTAAGTCTTTTCTACTTAAATGACCCAAAGACTAATCTAGGGGTGGTACTTCAAGGTCATAGACAGAACAGCTGTCCACTACAATGGTTATCTTTTACTTTATAGCTAATATCCACTAAAAAGTGAGTACATACCATGTTTGTCTTTCTGGGTCTGGGTTATCTCTCAGGATAATTTTTTTTCTAGTTCCATCCATTTGCCTGCTAATTTCATTATGCCAATGTTTTTAAGAGCTGAGTAATCCTCCATTGTGTAAATGTACCATATTTTCTTTATTCATTCTTCAGTTGATGGACATCTATATTGTTTCCAGTTTCTTGTTATTATGAATAAAGTTAATTTGAACCTAGTTGAGCAACTGTACTTTTGGTATCATGGAGAATCCTTTGGGTACATGCCCAGGAGTATATAGCTGGGTCTTGAGGTAGATCAATTCCGGATTTTCTGAGAAATGGCCATATTGATTTCCGAAGTGTCTGTATGAGTTTGCACTCCCATCTACAGCACTCATCTAGGAAGGTATCCATTCAGCTAAGTTTCCAAAGCAGGAGTCAAGTCCTTTCATTCAAGCATCTAGTAAAACTGAATTAAGAGAAGATATCTTCTCAAGCTTGATGTGGTGGAACACTGTTTTAATTCCAGCAGAGACAGGTGGATCTCTACGAGTTCAAGGCTATTCTGTTTTACATAGCAAGTTCCAGGACAGCCAGAGCTACATAATAGTGAGAACCTTTCTCCAAAAAACAAAAAACCACAATAAAAGAGAAGATACATTCTCTGGGCACCTCTTGACACTTAAATATTATGTATAAATCCCTTCATGGCCTGACTACTTATAAGCTACTGTATAATGTTTCCTTATTTATTCAATTTTATCCAAATTTCTCCATATATTAAAGGGATATTATATTCAGCCAATGTGTTCTCTAAACTGCCACTGACAATACTAGTCACGATGGTTCATCTCAATTACCACATTCATTATATTGAGAGATGCCTAGAAGGTTTGTGAATAAGGTCTAGAGATGAGTTTGTCAGAAGTTTCCAGGGACAGATCAGAAGAAAGATGGCACAATCAATAGTTTTATTCACTAATGAATTCAAATTCAGAATATAATTGGGAAGAAGAATATATAACTGTAGAAGTTTGGGCCTAGTTACCAGAGTTGTCATACAACATGCCTTTGAATGTTATCTCAAAGCCCCGGACCTTATTCTCTTTGTTTCCAGGTTGCTTTGAAATAAATACGTTTCCTCTACAATACCTTCTATCAAAAATATTTCTTCCTTGACATGTGATATAAAAGCACTATTTTTAGCCAGCTGTGACCAAAACCTTTCTAAAAGCCTGAGTAAGTTTCCTTCTTTAAATTGTATCTCTTATGTGTTTTGCATAGTGAAAAAAAGTCTGGTCCTCCAAGCCCTTTCCACTTATTCATTTCAGTTGATGTGAAAACGTAATGGGCTTTCCTGAGCATTAGGAAACACTACTGTATTCATGCCCAATTCTGTTTTGCCAGGTGGGATGGAAGCATAATCAATGCTTTCAATCATAAAGGAATTTTGATGTTAAAACTCAGAGAGCTGGGTTAGTGGCACATATCTGCAATACCAGATACTTGGAAGGATGGAGAAACAGGGTTTTAAGTTAAAGGCCTGCCTGGCTATTGAGCAAGTTAGATAAGTTAGCAAATCTCTGACCAAAAAAAAAAAAAGAAAAAAAAAAAAAAAAAAAAAAAAAAAAAAAAAAGAAAAAAAGGCTAATGGTGTAAGTTAGTGGCAGGATAGTTTATATAACATGCATGAAATTTTAGTTTCAATCCTGGTTCGTAGAGCTAAAAGAATTCTGTTCCCTTGCTTAGGGAATATATATGCTTCCTGAACCCATAGTTACAACCAAAGTCCTAAGACTACTACCTCAGATAGGAAAAAAGAAAAATGAAAAGATAGAGGAGAAAATAAAAAATAACAATCATATTACCATGTGTTTTATAGACAAACTACACCCCACCTCTACTTCTCTGATGCCCCAGCAAAGAAAGGGAACCTATTTCTCAGAACCAGCTCTAGCCACTTTTCTGTATGATCGTTTCGGTACGTCAGCCAGCTTTTCTGGTCTTTGTCTCCTCTCAACCTAGACAACAGTTATTTCAGTTGCCTATTTAATTTTCTACTAAGCTATTATGGTGTGAATGGTATTGCCCTGTTCATTGCTAGAAATCCTGTGCTGTACATGCCCCTGGTGGGAGAAAATGTGAATTAGCAGTCTCCATCGTTGTAGCATCTTTCAGTCAGGTCTTCTATAGCATCCTGAATATGTGCTTCTACCACTAGATATGCAACAACATTTCATGCGACTGTCTCTTTCTTGTTGTATATAATTACAGGCTTCTAGAGATAAATCCAACTTTCCTAATATGTACAGAACCCTCTCTGCAGAGAATCTGACTCATAGACATCTATATTCTCTCGAGCTGCCCTGACCTGCCTCTCTATGTCTGTCTATCTCCTCTTGGCAGAAAGAACAGCTGTTATTGGCCTGTTTATCACTCAGAAAGTATGAGGGGCACATGCCTAGATTCAGCTCTGCATTGTTACAAGTATTGAATTTCTACTCATTTTGTTGACCCATGTAGCCACCTAGGAAAGTACAGGAAAAAAAGCCTACTTTCTGATGCCGATTGTCTTCTGACCTCAGGAGGGAGTTCTACTGATGACATTGGAATGTATTTTTCTTTCTTAAATCCCTACAGTGGTTTATATGCACCAACCTACCATGTGTGTAAACATCTTTCACTGGTCTCACTACTGCCCTCTTTCCTGACTATGGCAGGTCATTAGTGTCTACTCATAGTCAGCAAAAATGTAAGATTAAACAACATGTGATTCATCACACCAAATTGATTTATCATTACATTCTCCAAAATGGAAGCACTTCAACCAGGATGGTGCTTGTTCATCCTGTAGTTTCATCCATTATCCAAGCATCTCTATTATCTGGAAGTGTTTTAAATATTAGCACTCTATAGGGTTGAAATGGAAGAGATAAAAAAATGATGACACACAGAAGCCAAAGACACCTGCTGTGACCACTAATAACAGAGTTGAATTTTACCTAAGTAAAGAAGAGTAGATATTTTATAAAATAAAAGAAAAATAAAGTATCAATCTGGAAAGATTAGTATGCACTTTCTGTATTTATTTACCAGAATCAACACAGAGTGAAATAACTGAATTTATAAACCTAGTAGGAGATTTTCCTATGACTATTTCTATAATTGAAATAAAGAGCAGATAAAGGATAGTAAGGACATATTAAGAGCATCAACAGACTTTCCATATTGACATAGATATCACTGTATAATATAGAAAGCATGGAATCTACAATGGCAGGAAGTACTGTCCTCCATACACTTATAGGATATTCACCAAGGTAATAAGGATCAACCCATGGGAAAATAACTCAGAGTATAGTAGTAGGCCATAGTAGAAACTAAAAAAATTTCTGACAAAAATCATGTAATGAGGCACAGGATAATATAAACATCTTTATTGATATCTTAACATTAATAAAAGAGAGAAACTACAAATGTATCTTTTTTGATGAATCCATTCTATGTATATTTCACACAATTATGTCATAAATTCTAATTAATCTAGGTAACAAGAAATAAAAAGATAAGTGATATAAGGTTTTTTCAATCATCTATGAATGTCTCATTGGAGCAATGTAACACATATCCACTCATAGTAAAAACTTAACTACATGAATTGTTTATGTATTAAAAGTTTTTTAAATATCAAAAGTTTAGAACTGGAAAATGTTGGAAACCATATTGTAAGTGGGACCATAACATTACCTACTTGAAAGACTAGAAGTTCATTTATACAATAGAGGTTAAGTGTGGGCATCATTTTTGATCCATGACAGTGAATACAAAGTTGAACAGTATAAAATTTTATAAAATGATATGGGAAACTTTGTCACCTACTGACTGTGGTAGACCAGAAGGAAATGTCTAATTTCTATTGAAAATCTAACAACAGCTGGTAATAAACTTGACCTTAAATCTGTGAGTTATTTAGTAAGTTAATTCTCCCAACAATCTTTGATCTATAGTAGATCTATAAATAAAGTGTACACAAGACTGCCACATTAACTGTAAAATTAAATGCTTCTCTTTATCCTGTGCAAATGGAATTGTGTTTGTATCCTTGTCTGCCATATGTTAGATGGCTGACATGTCATCAATATTGCAGTGGTGAGAACATGCTTTAATTTTTCTTTCAGGACCATAAAGAATCATAGTTTCAGGAAGCATGATGAAAATTGCTAGGCTTTGTTCCTTGTATTCACAGAAGGTCTTGATTTACTACTGAAAACCATAAACTATTTAATGTCTCGTTGTGTGATCTTAGAGGTTCTTTGGGAACTTTGGAATGCCTCTCCATTGTGATCTTTGTCAGTTTTCACCATCCCCTTCTTAATATTGCCGGAGAGTTCATTGTTCTTTCTAAGTAAACTGTGGTTGGGTAAAGTGATTATTTAACTTTCTTTCAAGTGTTATGTGCTATCTTTAGTTAAATTACTGAGACTTTCAGGTCTAATAGTTCAGAACTGTTAAAGAAATGTATAGCCACCCTTTGCATTTATGGATTCCACATTCACATGAGTCAATTAACTGAATATCAAAACTATTTGTCAAAACATAGTGGTTATATAGACAGTTGTAGTTTTTGTCATTACTCTTGAATGCAGTATAAAATTGTATATATTACAATTTATTGATTATCATACAAATTTAGAGGAGCTTTAGTGTATGCTCTATTAACAGATTATATGCAAACTCTGTGACCTTTTTTGTATTAGGGACTTGAACATCTTGGATTTTTTTTTAACCTCCATTTTATTTAATTATACATATAGTACCTAGGCATAATTACATGTATGTGCATGTGTGTGGGTCCCCGTGGACTCACAAGAGTGTTTCTGATTCCCTGGAGTTAGAGTTACATGTGGTTGAACTCTGATCCTTTGCAAAGTAGTGTGTGCTCTTAACCACCAGACCATCTCTTTATCCTTTTCTCCAAACCTTGAGGCCAGTTTTCTTCATATATTTAGGATAATGGTATATAGTATCTTTGCTGTGAGGTGAGTGATTAGGGCAAAAAAGTAGAAGCAGCAAAAATCCTGTCATATTAGAAAAGGTGCTTGAATTATTCCTCTTTTCTACAGCAAATATGATTTCTCAATGTAAGAAATGAAAACTAACTCAAGGTAAAATTCCTCTGACACTGCTTTAAGAGACAGCAACAAGTGAAGTCAGGTGGATTGCTTTTACTGGGTCTTCCTTTTAGATTGTAAGTCATTTTAACTGGATTTTGTGTTTTAAACACATTTTAAAGCAGTGCACTATCAGTTGAGTTTAAATGAGTTGTTTAATATTCCACTGTTTTGTTTTCTTTTGGCTATATAGGAGGAGTGTTAGGTGCATTAGATAAGCAAGCTCTCCTACTTGTAATAAATCCATGAGCCAAATAGCAGAACATGGAAAAGTATTAGAAGGTATCAGATTTGGGGCATTTACAACATTGAAAGGCATTGGAAAGAAAAGACATCTATTAAACTCAGGCAGTAAGATTTTAGTTGGAAGAACTTTAACTAAGAAAAGGAGAAAAAAGAGAACAGAGACCTAAAAATGTATGCAAATTATATTTATGAAAAATCTGTCTATGAAAAGGGGACATTGGCTGCCAGGTCCCAAATAATTCATTGTCTTTCTCTTCCTTATTTCTCGTACTTTGAACTCCTAGTAAATCAGAGATAGACATTTAAAAAGAAGCTCTACCCATGTCTGTAAAGGGGATTCTTGAAATCCAAGCAAACTACAGTTTCCCTATCCCTTCTATTAAATCTTGGTTCAAAAGTCTGTTATTAGCTGGACAGTTTGTGGCTCTTCTCTGAAGACTGATAATGGTTCAGGAAAAGGGTCTCCTTGTGTGGTCTCAGAATGCCCTGGTGACTCATTTTACTGCACTGAAATTAGATGATAATGCTGCAATCAGTATGTAATATTTTCTTGAAATGTTGATACATATAAGTTTGAGAACTAATGGGCATAGGAGCCAGTGACTAGACCTGATCGGCCCTGTCAAGGAAAGACATCTCATGAACTTACACAGTTTTATTTTATTCTCACTGATTTAAATATTGTAGTAAACAGTTCCAACTGTGGCTCAGAGGGTTTCTGACCATGTCAGTGCGTTCACTGTGTAGAGTATAATACACTAAAGGTAAGCGTATCTGTTTTGCAAATCCATAGAGTAAAACCTATCCATCTCTACTGTAATAGTATTTGGAGGTGACAACATAGCAAAGTTGGGGCCTTTCTGCATGGGATTTTGAGAACTCTGTACTGAATAAGTGAATAGGAAGATGACTTTAGTCTATGAACCAAAACTTTTTCTGATATCAGATTATAAGCAACGTGATGTTGTATTCCATAAATGCAGAACGATGAGAAATGAATTGTCATTTAAGTTACCCAGTCTATGACAGCCATAACAAAACCAATGAGAGAAAAATAAAGAGGTGGATGAGTAAATAGTGAGAAACTCAACCTCAGTTTGTATGGTGTTGCAAGAGGGATCCCTTACACAGTCGGGGGGTGGTGGCATATGCCTTTAGTCCCAGTACTTGGAATGAAGAGACAGGCAGATCTCTGTGAGTTAGAGGCCAGCCTGGGCTACAGAGTGAGTTCCAGGAAAGGCACAAAAGCTACACAGACAAACCCTGTCTCAAAAAACAAAAAAAAGGGGGGGCACCTTACAGTTTCCAGAGGTGATAAGTCTGCATGTTGTTAGTTTTTCAGTACATTTACTTTATTTTTAAATATTGTCTTACAACACCCTAAAACACAAAGTTTAAAGCATGTATAATGTTAACTTATGTACTTAGCAGATAGATTTTATATACCATCATGATTCTAATAACTGGATACAAATGTGATTAATGAAAGAAGCATAAAATCATAAAGTCCTGATTTATGATGTTTCTATTGTAATTGTGGTTAATAGGAAAAAAGAAAGTAATAATAAAAAAAAGACTGTCTTATTTACTAGATAGCAATTGTAATGATAAAGTGAGGCAGTATGTGTGGGTTGGCATATAAGATAAGGTAAAGAAGTATCTTCAGGAAGGATATATGATTATGCATGCAGATGCTGGTGCAGGAGAGAGAGCAGCCATGGAGTAGGAGTTAAGTGCCCTAGTCTAGGCATTCATTCTGTAGCAAAGAAAATTATTTGCCAGCATTTAGTAAAAAATTTCATTTGGACTAAGGGCAGTATAGCCCTGTGGTGTGACTATAATCACATATGCACAATTATTCCCAAATACATGTTGCAATATTCTTTAAAACGTCTGTTATTAATAGAATGATGGAATAATTCAGCAAAACTCATAAGCAGCATTATTGCATCCCTTTGGCACCTTTCTGAGTCCTAGGACAATCCTTCAAAGTGCCAATTATTACATAGGGAAAATTGTACATCTTCATATCATAATTAAATGCTGCACAAATCTTTCTTTTGTTGAATAGGAATGGAAGGCCTAGAGATGAATTTCCCTTCATTTATATAAAAGGTGACACAATATGCAGGGAAAGAGCTGTGGAAATACTGGGAAATACTGACATCCCCAAACCATCACTTCTTTAACCTCTTCTAACACTCCTTGAGTATGCTGGTGAATTTCTCTACTTTAGGTGCTTGCTCTTCTTCAGACCTAAAGCCTTCGCCAGGCTCAGCATGTACCTGAGCGCCCTGTTCCATATTCACTGGCCCAGTGAATTAAGAGACTTGCATATCATCTTTGTGTTCACCATCCCCGGTACAAAAGGGGCCACCATCACCAAAATCACGCTGCAGTATATCAGTCAGTTCTTGAGGAAGAAGCAAGAAGAACCTTCTGAGAGTGTGAGTGAGCTGAAATAGAAGAGAATAATGTTCATAGGAACTCTTTGACATGAACCTCCCTTCTGTTCTTCTCCACAGGACATTCAGGAAAGAGGTGAATTCCTTCTTTCTGAACTCAAGCTCTGGTTTCTGGGAAAATGGTAGAATAGTTATGTTCATGATTACCGTGAATCATAGCTAAGCCCCTTAGTTGGCTTCTGGGCCTGGTAGTAGCTATATAAAAAGTGAATATGTTCAGCATGTCCCTTGGTATCAAACATGTAAATGACAAACATCTCACCCTCCTGCAGCTAACAAATCAGTTTCTTAATGGAAAACTTGAGAATATAGTTTTATTTCTTAGAGTAATTTTCAGTGGGTAGAAGGACAGCTCAGAGACAAAAAATAAATGTTTGAGAAGGGAAGATTTCATGTTTCTTGTCTGTGGAACACTTACCTCTGAGAATCTGTCAGAAAGTGAGGCCTTATCCTATTTGACAACAATCATTATCTAGTGAATCAATTCTTTTGAGGAGTTTGAAACCTCCATCTATGCCCCTGAAATGGCGGCATAATGTGGCAGAGCCATGATGTAAACTAACCCTTAGCCAGGAAAGGATGTTATAACTCCTTCCATCAAAAAGGTAATAATCTGTGACATTCAGAAACCACAACACAAGTGCTGTGTCTGTTATCCCTGTAACAATGACAAAGTGTCCCTTTATGGAGTCCAGAGTAAGAAAGCCCAACTCCTATGCAGTTCAGGTCACTTGACTTTCTCCCAAAAGGTTATTTTATAGCCCTGTTTTTGTTGGTTCTGAGTAGATCTCCAAAGTTAGATTGGAAGGTTGGAGTATTAATAAAGGATAACACTCAAAGCCCCTGAGTCACCAGAATGTGTTAGTTCCCATTGTTGGGATATTCAATGGCCAATGTCAACATTGTATATCCATTATAGAAAACATTTTATTCATACATGTGCTCATAATCCTCTGATAAATCTCTGTAGTGTCTGCTAGGAATGAGGATTGACAAAAATGCTTTATGATCAGAGGAGTATCATTTCCTTGTTGGTTGTTTCAATATTTCAGAACTGAATCTTCACATCTATCCTATGAGACACCAACATCTTTTCTCCTCGTGAAAAGAAAGGGCTGCTGGAGTGTAAAGGCCTCCTCTACTGACTAATTGTTGTTTTATTTGATTACTCTGGGTTTGTTGTTGTTTGTTGTTGAGGTATATGAGATGACCCTTATTTTTTGTGTTAAGAAATGAATGGCATTTAGTTATCTCATCTCTATAAACATTAACTTGTATTTAAAATTCCGTTTTGTTAAAAGACAATAGCATGTCTCTGGACATTGGCCAGTCTCTTAAAACCAGCTTGGATTAAGTGCTAATTTTCTAATATCACTGGAGCTTTCTGATGCTGCTTCTGCCTGGCCTGCTGAATAACTGTGGGTCTGACATGGATATGCAGCTCTGCACTCCCAGGGATTCTACATGGAGGCAAAAGTGAGCACATTTCAATGTTTGGGTCTTCTTTTCATATCGTCCTGTGTTAGACAGAAAATGTCTCCAAAAATTTCTATATCTTAGTCCCTTGAAAACAGGAAGTTTGGAGTCCACAAAGCTAAGCAAAATAATATCAACATAAAGAGCTTTATAACTTCAAAAACATTGACTGGCACCTATTCTTATCATTGTTTGGAATATTTTCTATCTTTTTTATACAGATTTAACATGTCTATTTTCATTAAAAAAATGCTTGTGATACTCTAATTGAAAGAATATAATTGCTGGAATAATTCAGTAGCATAATTACAGCAGGTTTAATACATCAACATTTGCTATTTGGGCAAAGGAATTAGAGAGAAATTGAAATAATTTGTGTGTCTTCTTGCATAGCTTTGAGTTTCCTTGTATATACAATTCTAGGCAGGATAATGAGTTGACTTCTCTGGAACTCTGTCTCACCAAGGTGTCTTCTCGGATTCTTGAACATTGTGAGCAGAGTTGTTTAGGTAAGCAAGATGACTGAAGGAATGGATGCTTTGAAGTCTTGATAGCATCATCTAAAGAATGCTTGGCTGTCTTCCATTGATATCCTGATTCTTGGCTGTTTTCCATTACTAACCTGACTCTGGTGGTTTTCTGTCCATCTATTATCACTTAAGGGTAGCTGTAGCTACCTTAGAGTACCATAAATCATGGTCACCAATGATTTATAACCTCTCTTTAAGAACTTGGTTATCCAAGACATTGGACTTTAGTTTAGGAATTTGGATCATGTTTTCTTGTTTCAAATTTTGTGACATTGTATGGGAAGAAAGTAGAATTGTCATTCCAGAAATTTATTCATATGTTCTTCCTTCCAGCAAGCATGATCTAAACACAATGGATATTTCTGATTAATAATTCTTGGTCTGAGGAATGTTTGAGATTTGGGATTATTTAGATTATTTTGGATTTTGTGATATTCATATACATTAAATGGGACAATTGTGGGATAAAACCAGATTCTAAACACAAAATAATTTATGTTTGAGATATACTTTGTGCACATAAACAAAAAGTATTTCTGTATATTTTAGTGGATGTACATTTTAACTGGCTTTGGTTGTCTTGGCAAGAGCATAGTGACACCACAAAACTAGACCACTCTATGAGTGGAAAGATTTATTGGAAATATGAAACTGCTGTGTGGCTATGACTCACATGATAGAGAATAGCCAGAGACATTTGGGGGTGTCCAAAGCTGCCATGGCTACCTTTAGGGGTAGAGAAAATAGGGGAAAAAGGAGGAAAGACTTTTAAGTTATAAATGAGAGCAGGTAACAATGGGCAAGAGGAAGCTTTAAGTTGGAATAGCCTGGAAGAATAGAGTAGCCATGGGGAAGAGGAACCAGGAGGCTAGCATGGAGGCTTTTGTGTGTGCTAATAGGGAAATAGAGGGAAAGATAAGGGAAGAGGCTCTTCCTGGCCATGTCCCAGGTTTCCTTGGAATGCCAGTGTAAACTTACATCTATCCAACATCAGTCCCCTGTTTACACTCTCAGAGTCCAACCTGAGCTGAGACCAGACTGTCATTTGGTGCATTATAACTGACACTGCATTTAGGGGCTAACAGGTTATGTAAGACAGGTGTAGAAGTTTTTCCTCTTGCGATGTCATGTCAATATTCAAAACAGGAACCTTTCAGTTTGGTAATGTTTGGATTAGAAATGCTCTACCTGCAGAGCTCAGCCAAGCTTCCAAAGACATGTGGAGGGCAGCTGCAGTCCAGAGATATGTCCCAGGGAACCACTGTGGGCATATAGATAGGCACTTCCTCTGGATGGTGTCATTCCATTGAGGCTTTTAGAATTATCCCCAGCTCTCTCTGGTGGAAATTTGTGTCTGCTTTTCCAGTGTCTCACACAGAGCACAGAGTACAGGGATTAGTAATGTAGTTTTGTTACTGAAAGAAATAAATAGTATTAATAATAGCAGGTTTACAGAGTCACTGCTGTGTCAGAGTTGGGGTACTACCATCACTGCCACATTACACCCAAGAAGAGTGAAACTTGAGATGTTGCTAGACATGCTGCCATTGTAGTGTTGTTAAATGGCAGAGATCAGCATCCAGGCCTAGGTCATCTGACCCCACAGTCTGTGGTCAATCCTGTCAGATTCAAAATCCCCTTACCTCCAAAGGCAGTCCATATATCCAGAAATGAGCTCAATCTGGATTGCAGGAGGATTTCTGGCAATTAGATAAAAGCCAACATTCTTCAGGAACTTGTGAAGCCTGTTCCCCTCTAATAAAAGGAGTCATTTCCCTTACCTCTGGCAGAAGGGACATACGGCTACCTATGCTCCAGGCTACTTCAGTATCACAGGTACATGTTACACATTTCAAAGTCTATGTTAACATCCTACCCCTATCACCTCCTACCCTACCCTAACCCCCTCCACTCAGGCTTTCCTCACCCAGTTATTCATTCTCCTGCTATTCTTGCTATGTTCTCTCTCTTCCCCCCCTCCTATTCTTGCTTCTCCATTATGATCTCTCTATCCCCTGCTGTTCTTTCTTCTCTTGAAGATAGACCTGAGCATGTCCAGTCTGTCGACCATGTTCAGTATACTTCTTTCTCTCTATGCTTTGGATTCTTCCAGATGCCTCTGCATCTTCTATCTCTCATACCTACAATCAAAACCTTCCTGTAGCCACAACATGGAGCAGTTTATATGCATACCACACATGACATCTTTCCTAATGATGGCGATGGTTTGTTGCTGTTGCTTCAAATTTTTCTCATTTGTTGCTTGTTGCAGAGATAATTATGCAAATGTGTATGTGTGTGTGTGTGTAACTATGTGTATGTGTGTACACATGTATACTAGTATATACCTGATTTTAGGGGACATAGGTCAATATAGGGTATCTTCCTCTACTGCTCTCTACCTTGTTTTTGAGATGAGGATCCCTCACTAAGCTTAGCACAGGATTGCCTAGGCAATCTGTATGATAAGCCCCAGGAATGTTCTTATTTCTATTCCTGATTTATAGGCATGTGCTGCCACTTCTGGCTTTTGTACATGCTGGGATCCAAACTCAAGTTGTCTGGATTATATGGCATGCTCTTGACTAACTGAGCCATCTCTTACCTGCAAATATGTTATACTCTTAATAACTGAAATACAACCTAGTTATTTATGCATTTGAATTAAAATGCAAGTTACTTTTAATTCCCAATGGCTCTATGTGAACAGATTCTTGAATTGATCAAATTAGTACAGTCCTGTACTTATTTTTAAGATCCAGTTTTATAATATATATATATATACTAATTCAGTTCCCTGGACACTGCCTTTTAGCACTAATATTCACTACTTTACCTGTTCACCTGTTCTCAGCATGTTCTCTCAGGTTGGTTCTATTCCTGGTGTTTCCTATTAGAAATTCTCCAGCTCCCTGATGAGCTTTCCCCAGTTCCTTGGCTCTAAATCCTTACTTACTAAAGATACATTCAGATTTTAACCCACTTTCTGCCCTCCCTTCCACTACCCAGGTGAAAAGTCCCACTGCTGATGATACCTAGCAAGGTCTTGTTACATGATGTATATGGGGCCAATATATGACTCCAAGAAAAAGCTGTATGTTGCAGCTTGGCTGTCCATTTGTTGGGAGATCTGGAGTTGGAAAACAAAATCTGCCTCCCATACAGAAGTTGATTAGAGATGGAATGGGTTATGGGAAAAGGAAAGGCTGTTTGCTGATTGGATGTCCCACAGTAGCTTAGGGTTCTTTGAAGAGGCTCAGATCCCATCTCATCACAAGCCATGAGGATGCTCTTCTGATGTGATGTGAAATTTATTGCCTGGATCATTTTGAGTCCTTCTATACTCACAAATCCATGAAAAGTCTCTTTCAACCAACTTTGAGTGGATTATTGAATCTTTTCCTGAAAATCAACTTACATACTTTATTATCTGAAGAATTTCTACAGGGTAGATCTAAAGTAGTGATAGTCTCTATCATCACTGCTCTTGGTCTGAGTAGTGTGGGCTTTTCTGTGCCACCACTAGTACCACAGAATAACAGTGCTCAGGATCACCAGCTTCTACACTTTAATTCCTGCAGGGTGGGCAGACAGCCTTCCTTGGAATTCTACATACTGGAAACTCTACAGTTGCTTTCTGACCAGGTGTGTCAAATAACAGTAATAATATAACATATCACACACACACACACACACACACACACACACACACACGCACGCCTGCGCGCCCATATACACACACACAGAGATACACACACACACACACACACACACACACACATACACACACACGATTTTACCTCTTCCCAAGGTGGGCAAGACTCCAAGACTCATATTTTCAGTTATGTTTTTAAATTGATAGAAACTGAGGTATCAAGAAATTGAGATACAAATTTAAAAAGTAATTAGAACCCAAAGAAGTTAATATGTCTTGAAGTGAATTAATAGGAGGTGAGATTACATTCAGATCTCTTTAAGCTTAGTTTCCCTTTGGCTGCTTTATTTCTCCATACAGTTAAATTCTGTCAACATGATATCCATGGTCAAGTGAATTAATTTGCATAATATTTCTAGAATTTTCATTAGCTTCATAACCTTTTGATAGTGTTTTCTCCCCCACTTTCGATTTTATGGAACGTGCTGAGTTTGGGGACTCAGAAAAGTGATCCTGTGGTCCTGAGACAGTTTACTTTGTTTACATCTGGTTCCTGCTTTCTCATAGAAATCCCTTTATTCTCTTTAATTTATGAACCTACAAATCCTTGGCCACTTAACATTGATAAAGAATGATTCTTATATAAGAACTCATTATTTCCTCAGCAAAACATAATAAATAATCCAGTTCAGTTTTTCCAAAAATTGTAGATTAAGCCCTGTAATGGGTGAGTCAGATACAGCTGAAACCACTTCATCTACAAGTTAATGGATGAAATTAGCATGTTAAAGAGTTGGAGGGCTTAATGAGAAAGGCAATGCTCATCAGAAACCCTCTCAGGAACACTAAAGTGGCAGTTGATTTTGTTTGTATCAGGATTAGGGGCAGTGTTTAGGAATAAAAATAAATTCCAACTTTGAAGTCACAAAAGTCTGTATTGAAACTATCTCATTCTCAAATTTACTAAACTAACTTCCTGTGTGCTCACAGTAACCATATGGATTTTTACCTTTTCTGGGTAACGATTTCAGCCCTCCTAGCTGGCCAGGGAGAGATGGCCTACTTGTTTCTGTGGGCCTTGCCCTTTTTGAATGGATTCTGGCACTCTGGAAAAAGAGGTTGCTGGATTTTTTTGAACAGCTGTGGTTCTTGCTTCATGATGGTGTTATGCACAGATCACAGGGATCACCAAAAGACCATCACAGAGACCAAATCCTGTATGTAAAAGCTAAGAGCCTTTAATTTCAAGCTCCAGGGGCATGGTCTCTCTTTCTGTCTGATGTAGCAATGGGAGCAGAGAGCCCAGAGTTCAGGCAGGGTGGGGTTTTTGTCATAGCAGAGGTTGGGGTGAGGGTATTTCCAGGGTGAAGGACTCTGATTGGCTGACATTTGTCTAGGGTATAGGGAATGTTTGCAATGTCAGGTATTTCCTCTTAGAAGCAGTCCTTTCTGGGTGGAGGCAGTTTATGGCTTTTCCTGGGTCCAGGTGTTGCCTGCCAGAAGCTGTGTCTGGGCCTCTAAGCCTGTCCTGGCAGCTGTGTGGTCAAGCTGTTTTGGGGCCCCTCACAAAGGTACTTTATTTCATCAGAAGCAAAGAATCCCCCTCCTCTGTTTCTGTTGTTGTTTTGTTTTGTTTTTGTTTATTTTGGTTGGTTGGTTTGTTTTATTATAGAATTAACTTTCATGTTTTCAAGTGAACTTTAAAAGATTGCTGGATTATCCAGTTATTATTCATTTCCTACTGCTTTCTGTAGAGATCAGGCTTGCCCAGCACATAAACTACATTTACGTGTAAAAAAGTGTTAGGTCCAAAGTGGGCTGACAAAATGGCAGTGCTTCCAACAGTGTCCTAAATGACAGACTGGGCTCAGCACTGACTTGGTAAACACAAGGACCACTAGCAGATAAACAAAAGCTTACACTCAGCCTTCCTCAGAAACCTTGGGAAGGGGGTTTCTGATTGTCAGGTCTGACAATTCCTTTGTATGATCCTACAGCCAACTACCTCTGACAGCAGGGTAGCTAGTTCCACAATAACAAAAGGAGCCCATAACAGATCAACAGCCCTACTCCCGCCCCTGGACTTTTCTGCCCTCTAAACCTCCTCCCACTGTTCAAACTCCCAGGCTATCCCAACTCCCAGGCTACCTGCAGCAACCACTCCCTTAAAACTGGCAAAACTTTCCCTGTCTCTTGCTGTTCTCCCTTACCCCCACATCAATAGACAACCTGGCAGTCTCAATTCCTGAATAAACCTTCCTTTCTATCCCTTGAGTGGTGAAGTTTGGTGATTCATTATACCCTCACTTACAAACAGTATTTTTTCAGAGTGTACCTTGACAAACTACCCTTTACCTTTCTCAAAGTATATTGGTCCTGGGGTAGACCATGGTGTGTTAAACTAATGTTCAGAAACCCAGTCCAGACTGAAGATGGAGTAGGTCCTTCACCAGGATACCTTAAAGGAGTGAGGCCCTGACATTGTTGTGGTAATGATCCAACACACTGATCATCCAGTGTGGATGTGTCAAGGAGCCAAGAGATAAAGAAGTCCAGATTGCTCCATGTGTTTCAGCTTGACTCTGTTCCTGCTGTTGACATGACCTCTGAAGTGCCACCTACCCACTTGTCCACTGGATCTGTTATCCATCCATCTTTTCCTATTCATTCTCCTGGACCCAATATTGACATTCACCTTACCAGTGTAGTTAGAGTTTTCTTGCCTGGCCCAGTCAGGACAAATCTCTCTTACCCGCCAGTCCCACAGTCGCTCAGACCCAACCAAGAAAGCACACAGAAACTTACATTGCTTACAAACTGTATGGCCATGGCAGGCTGCTTGTTATCTGCTTTTTCTCTCTTAAATTAACCCATTTCTGTTAGTCTATACTTTGCCACATGGCTTGTGGCTTACCAGTGTCTTTACATGTTGCTTTTCATGGCGGCGGCTGGTGGTGTCTCTCTCAACCTTCTACTTCCCAGAATTCTCTTCTCTCTTGTCCCGCCTATACTTCCTGCCTGGCCACTGGCCAATCAGAACTTTATTTACACAGAGCGATATCCACAGCAATTCCCCTTTTCTTTTTTTTTTTAAGGAAGGTTTTAACTTTTACATAGTACAATTACATATAACAAAACAATTATCAAGCAAGAATTACAGTTACAATATTAAAGAAGATATCCTATCTATCTTACATTCGTGAGTCCAAGGTTTTATATCTAACTTATCTTTTATCATAATTGAGGAAATTATAACTATCTAGTCTTCAACCACATCAAAGACCTCAGAAGGATATAATATTACCTGAGAACTGGGAGAAGGATGCAAGCATTTTTCAGGAGTCTTGCAAGAGTAGACAGAGACAGCTGGCAGCCTGAACAGTCACCTAATGTTTCTTTGTAAAGTTGGGGCATTTGTCTTCAGTCCATAGGGCTAGAGTCTCTCCGTCACTTCTCTCAGTGTCCCGTAGAATGTCTGTCAGTTTCCTCTGTGAAGCAGGAGCCTGAGGACCATTTTGTCAAGCAAAGTTCAGTGGTCACCTTCCTATGGGTCCTGCATGTCCAGTTGATCGAGCAGTCCAGGCAAGAACAGTTTCTTGCCCTAATGGCTATTTTTGCCAAGGTGAAGATAAGATATGAAGTGTCTTCAATGCCCATCCTCCTCTCTGAAGTAAATCGGTGCTGCCAGGAGCAGACATGTCTCACTGTCCAGAAAGTCTAAATTTTAAAAGTATTTTAAATGCCATATTCTGTAGGTCTTTGAAGTATTTGAAGATTACCTATCTATCTGAAATATCTCTATGTATATCTAGAAGACTAACTAACATGGCTACGAGTATGATTATCATAGATGACTAATCATTAATCTATTTTTAATTATCCATTTCAATTTAAAATGAGCTATACAAACATAATACCTTAAACATGATTAGAAATATACACACAGTATAACAAAATTAACTTTAAGTTTGTATCAATAGACTAAAATCTAAACCAATGTAAAACATTTTAAACAAGTTGTTGCTCTTTAGAAGTAAGTTCCCTAATCTACCCTTTCATCCTATTATATCTATATCATATCCCCCTTTCTTCTTTAGAAAGAGATAGCATTTATAATCAACCTGTTTTAAAGAAAAATATTGTTTTTTTTTTTTTTTTTTTTCCCACATCAGAGGGCTCTTCTGATTTGGGACATAAGAATCTTTTAACCTTTTTTTTTAGCAATATGTCTGGGTTTAGAGAAGGAGTGAGCCTATTCCATCTCCAAAGCCAGTTTGATAATTTTGGGAATGTGGGCGTAGTTTTTCTTATTACTTCCTGCTGGAAGGGGGCGCTGTATCTTATGGGGACATAAAGAAAATTTTAGGATTATGGAGTAGTCCATCAGGGTGAACCTCTGAGCCAGTTGCCTTGAAACCATTCTGGATGTTGGATCATCTGAGCCATGGTGTCATCGGAGATCTTTCAGGTGGTCTTGGCTGATCAAACCTGATGTATCTTAATCTGGAACAAATCCATAGCCTCTGGCTTTCTATGGAAACAAAAGCAGAGACTCTTTTCCAAAGCAACATATCCTTATATCTAAATTTTGAAGTCAAGTTATCTTTAAAATTTACATATTTGTTTAACTCAACAGCTTTTACGATCAAATCTTTTTTTGTAGTTAACAATTCCAAAGACAAGGCAAACCAGATTCTCTGTGTAATATCCATCTTTGTAAGACTGAAACGTTGTTGTGGCTGCTGGCTCCACCCACCTCAGCTTTTCAACATGGTGGTGGTACACTTTATCGCCAGCTCTGGGTCTGGAGCCATGTGTACCATCAACTATCAGAAGCAGTTTTATCAAAGCAGCGCATAACCCAGAAACTTTTTTTTTTAAACTAGCAAAGGCTAAATCCACCATGCAGCAGAGTAAAGCGCCGCTTGTAGACTCCTCATTCCCGCCACAATGCAGGTCAGACGCACATGCCAGGAACCCGCCATAGTAGCTGAAACCGGCAGGCTGCCGCTAATTTGAGAGAAACAATTAGGAAGCTGTTTTTAGCTCTGTTTTAGAATCTTTTTTTCTCAGGTTTTAGGTGGAAACTCTTGCCCCACGTTGGGTGCCATTTGTAGTTAGAGTTTTCTTGCCTGGTCCAGTCAGGACAAATCTCTCTTACCCGCCAGTCCCACAGTCGCTCAGACCCAACCAAGAAAGCACACAGAAACTTACATTGCTTACAAACTGTATGGCTGTGGCAGGCTTCTTGTTATCTGCTTTTTCTCTCTTAAATTAACCCATTTCTGTTAGTCTATACTTTGCCACATGGCTTGTGGCTTACCAGTGTCTTTACATGTTGCTTTTCATGGCGGCGGCTGGTGGTGTCTCTCTCAACCTTCTACTTCCCAGAATTCTCTTCTCTCTTGTCCCGCCTATACTTCCTGCCTGGCCACTGGCCAATCAGAACTTTATTTACACAGAGCGATATCCACAGCATACCAGTCTCCACAAATCCTGGGTTCTACAGATAGATGAATCCTGAACCTACATTCTGCAACAGCAGCTGGAATCCAGGATTGAATGATCTAGTCAAAGCTTTTCTTCAGAATTTAAAATGTTTGGCAAATAGGTGGAACACAGAGTGATTTTTGTCAAGGAAAGTGTTTCAAAGCACCAGTGGTTGTTACATCAGTTCCCACAACTTCTAGTACCAGGGATAACTAATAAGTGGTAAAATGCTCACTGGACCTAGATAAATAAGCATTTTACTAAGAAAACAGCTACAAAAATCACCCTCACCTAATGCTCAGGGAATATTGTGGAAGTGGAAAAGCAGCTGGAAATATTCTAGGAGCCAGAGGACCAGGGAGTTTGCTGTGACATCCTGTCTCCTACTAATGTCACAAGCTTCACCCATAACCAAGTGTCTGTCCAATAGGAGCTGAAGGAGGGCACCAATGGACACTCCCAAAGTGGACAAGGATAAGTGCACAATGCCTCAATCCTCCACAAAGAATTATATGCTGCTGAGGAAAACTGATAGATGGCCCTCCCCAGGAGAGAACACACCAATTGATCATCAAGTAACAAATCATCAGTCCCAAAAATATACATACAAGTAACAGTCTACAGACTGAAAAGTTTATATTTAGAAATATATATGCATATATATGTATATATATTAGCATGCAGTAAAAAGAAGGCCATGAATTTGAAGGAGAGTGGAGAGGGGTATATGTGAGTGTTTGGAGGGAGAAAAAAGAATGTGGGAATGTTGTAATTCTATTATAATCTCAAAAACTAAACAAAAGAATATTTACGGAAGAGAATAAAATGTTTACATTGAATCTATATTGGCTAGATGCTAGAGAGGAACGAGTTCCAAAGGGTGAACATTTGGGGATGGAGACACAGTCACGAAGGAGAAGCACTTATTGTTTTGGACTTGCCTGGTGTCATGTCAAGGATGAATGATCAATAACATTGCACATGAGTGTGGGTTTTAACTTTGAATCACACGTGTGGAATAGAAATTTTTTTTTTTTTGCCCCATTGTAGTTATGAACTGGTTAATTTTCCTCATGTTTCTCCTTTCTCCCATCTTCTAACTTTGGAATTGAATTTAGAATAACTCCATTTCCCCCCTCATATTTCTGGCATTATACTATGAAGATAAAGAAAACAAGACCTCTTCCTCCAGAACTCTCAGCATTATTGAACTGATACTTTGTGATTGCATTTCCTATGGTAGACTCACGGGAAACACGACGATGGGAGTAAGAAATGGACGAGCCACAAGCTAGCTTTCTGTCTTGTGGATGCTACCATTCCTAGGCCCCTCCCTACTATGCTGCCTGCAGCAGCCACGTGGCAGAGAACTCCAGAAGAGCTTCGTCCCTGCAACTAGACTCACATACTACTCACACTTAATTTGGTGCCCAAATGAAGCCTCTCGTGCTGTTTTTCCATAGTTCACACCAATATTATCCAGATAATTGACCCGTGTCCTTTTTAATAGGTTTGACACATGTCTTCCCTGTAGACTCTCTGCATTAGACTCTAGTTGGCAGGCCTCCCTCCAATCTCCAGGACCACTTGAGAACACTTACGCTTTTGTTAATAAGATTTAGCTCCTTAAGCTTCCTAGACAAAAGCTATAACATACAGTTAAATTGTCATTCTGAACACTATAATAGACTTTTTATTGTCTTATCACACGATCTGTCACATAGCTTAAACAGCAGTTAGACAGATGCAGTCATGAACTGCATGATATTTGAGAGCTGGGAAGGAATAAGTGGATGCCTCACCTTTAGCTGCTGTGAACTGTTTTGCCTTACTTTGTTTTCCCAAAACTCATCTGTGCCTGTGAAGTGAGACTTTCTTATGCTGTGGAAATGTGGCTGTCTTCCTGCAGAATCAGAATCAATTTTCTAATCTCTAGCACTGTGGGTACTGAGTGAGAAAAAGTCCTCTCCACACAGGAAGCTAGAACTCCTGTCGTCTTTGAACTCTCTGGTTAGCATAGGAAGGTGAGAATCATGAATAATAGCCAGTAACTAACTGTAAATGGTGACAAAATACCTTTTTTGTTTCCACAACTGAGTGATTACATTATTTATTTGATGCATTTGCAATTGTTGATTAAATAGAGAGGTGCATAAACTGAGACCTGATGGAAATAATTAGAAGTTTAATTACAGCAAATTAAGAGAAGAACTCACTGTGAAGCAGAAACAACAGATGGTCAAAGAAGAAAATGCTCATTTGAAACTATTAGAAACATTAAGGGGGATCTAAGGAAACAAACTGATTTGTACAGACAGAAAGAATTTCTCCCCTTCCTTTCATTGAATTGTCTCAACATTCTTAAACTATGTCAGGAATGTTTTCATGTTCCCTCCTTTGTTTTATTATTTACTTTTCTAGAAATCATTTATTTTCTTATGTGATTTTATTTCATTTGGAGAGTATTCTCCAATTTAAGAATATTTTTTGATGTCTCTGCCAATTATCATAACATTTCTAGAATACCAAATATTAATATTACTCCTAATAGTTCAAACTACTTATTAATTATTCATGTGGCATGTTTATATCAAGATCTGTATATTTTCACTCAAGAAACATCAATCCTATGAACTGCATTTCAGGTGTCAGTCAGTATGTGCCAAACATGGGATAAAGGGAATCTTTTCATACTTCCTCCAAAACTCTTTCAGACTTACTGAATTTTTTTTTTTTTTTTGTGAAATGTTATTTGTAGACTTCCTTAGAAATACCATCTTGCATATAATTTCTTATCCATCTGTTTTTTATTCTTATTCTTAAAAGATAGGTTTTCCTGGGATTATAATAATATTACTAAATCTAAAAATTATAATTTTAAGGTAAATATTAACAGCACTAATGAGAGTTTGCATTTGACCTCTAAGCAATTCTATTTCCTGAAATTAGACTTAGTAAACTTGAAAGACTCTGTCCTCCAGTGTTCAACACATGGAAATAATCACCATGTTAACTACATCCTAGTGTTGCTAGCTAAACTTATCCCACCCTATCCTGAAGATAACATTAACTTAATTTAGCACCAAAGGTCAGCTTTCTTTCCTAAGTGTGCTTCTTTTTTCCCTGTCATTAGACATATTAGAAACTTATTCTTAAAGCTTTAGGGTTCTGTTACCAGTGGAATAATTTTAATTTACGATGGGTAGAAATAATTTTGATTTGAATATACTTGCTCTAGTTTCTTCCTTTGTTTCTTTTTTTCTCCCTAAAGGACAGTTTCCTGTGCCCTTCAGTTATGATAGGAGGTATACATTTTAAGTTCCCAGTGCACAATATAAAAAATTGTAATGCAAATAGTGCTTTTTTTTCTGTTATGGATTTTTTGATACTCTACTTCATATCATTATGACCCTGGTGGTGATAACAATTGAATTGAAAATATGATTTTGTGTGAAAACAGCTTTTTAATATCCAGTAAAAACTTGCTTTGTGATACCATGCTCGGAGTTCATGAAAGACTATATTGTTAAGGAGCAAAGCCAAACAGTAACAATAACAGAATGTTTTTTAAGTCAACAAAATGTTTTAGAAAGGTCATTTTAGTTTCATTTGTTGGAATGGCTTGTGTTTTGTCATCTTTATGAAAGGTAATGTCTCATAGGAAGAGGGACCTCAATTGAAAAGAGGCCTCCATCAGACTGGCCTGTGGACAAGCCTGTGGGACATTTTCTGGATTGATCATTGATGTGGGAAGGCGTGGCCCACTGTGGATAATTGCATCCCTGAGCAGGTGGTCCTGGGTATATAAGAAAGCAGATTACACAGTAAAGTAAGCCAGTAAGTAATAGCACTCTTCCATGGCCCCTGCCTCTAGGTCCCTGCCTTGAGTTCTTGAATTCCTTTGATGACGGATTATCATTTGGAAGTATAAACTAGATAAGCCCTTTCCTACCCCAGTCCCTTATGGTCCTGGTGCTTTATCAGAGCAACAAAAACCCTGCCTAAGACAGTTGGCCTTACTGCTTCAAAGTCGATTCACGTAACGTTCATAGGTGGGTTCTCACTCTAGGAGTCTGAATGCAAGTGGAGTATCCAGCACCCAGAACATCATGGCACACTGAAGAATGCAGCACCTGAGCCATACCCACGTCTGAATATCTATTTTAATCAAATTATTTTAAGCTTATGATCAATTTCTTTTTAACAACTGTATAAAACTTCTGTTTAAAACGTAACAATGCAAAATGAAAACTAAGTAATCATGCAAAGCAAAGTCTCATTTCTCAGAGAAGCGTGTCTGCACTATTAAAGACAAACCATGAAAACTTTAGACATTAGTCATGCCATCGCAATAGGAACTGTGTTGCTAATATAGTTAAGCCAGGGCCCTTCTTAGGAAAGTCTACAGTAAAAAATTAGCCTTTAGATAATTCTGTTGAGGCAGAAGATGAGGTTTCTACAGTCAGCTCTTTCAAGTGGTAATCAAAATTAGATGACCAATGAGACACGATGCTTCACAGAATTTAGGCCCCATGCTCATGACTTTCTACAAACTGTGCTCTCCACTTCCTGTGTGTACAAGAGAAAACCTGCACAGCTGGCCTCAAATGCGCTCTTTGGCAGAATACGCTTGTGAAGTTATGCCTGGACTAACTGGGAATGTGAAAAGTGAGTTGTTTGCCAAGACCCTGATGCAAACAATGTGGTGTATGGTGAACACCCAATAGCCAGGTGTTAAGAAACTGAGTATGTGTGTGCCCCATGTCTGTGTGACAGATATGGAAGAGAAAGATTGTCCTCGTAGGCTCTAGTGAGGTTCCCTTGTACATACCTGTACAATGCCATTGATGGGGGTGTTAAGAACATTCTCTCTGGATGTCCTGGAAAGGGACTTTAAAAACCATGAGTCTGCTTGCTTATTGGTTTGACCCATGCTCTTTTGCCCTTTATCAACTTTTCTTTGTGTTATAAATACTTTTTCTTTACTAAAGTGTATCTTATCTGAGTCCTTTGAGTCATGGGAGAAAACCGTCAAACCCACAACATTGTCTGGAACTTCTGGCATGCCATCTTAATTTCACCACACACTGTTGCTGACATAGTCCTAGCCCCACACTATCTCCTTCCTGCTGACCAATATCTCAGTATTGGCTTTGGTGGTACCACTCCCCACAGAAACCTTGACTTTCTTACTGTCATTGAACTAGAAACAGCTCTAGGGTATTGTGACTTTGACTATCTATATCAGTTTATTTAATTCATAGCATTAATTAATCTGTCTCACATTATGTTTCTGACTATATGTCACCTCGCTCCTATTTTTTTTAAGCAGAATGTGGAATGACATTTTTTTCTTGTCCTTTCTAGCTGCCTGGCCTCTGAATGAGTTATAACTGACTTTAATGAATGTCCATTTACCTGATGATGTGGCATTGGTAAGAGAACATTACTTTCCAGCCTCCACCAGATCTCTGCTTCATACAGAAACTGAGGACTCAGAGTATCTGAGGGCAGTTTGGAAATGAACTATAGCAGTTGTTGGAAATTAAACAATTTAATTTTCTGTAAGTAATTAGTGAAGTCTAATAACTTTCTTTAATTGACTTGAAATAAAATACGTGAGGTTTTTTTTTTTCCCAATTTTCTGGATACATATGAAAGAAAGTAAACTTGCTCAAGAGAACTGAGTTATTATCACTCAAATATGAAAGAATTTATGTGTACATATACCTGAACATGAACTACTCTTAGGTTGGAAAAGCAATTTCTAAGGAAAATAAACTAATGATAATCATAAGTTCTCCCCCAATGTCCTTGTAAACTCTTTCCTAAAGCCTTAATTGCATGTTTTGTTTTGTATTTTTTATTTCTGTTAATATTACTCAGCTCTAACAGTCTAACTTTTAAGTATAAGGTCCTCTCTAAAGGTTAAGAACTTACTACATAGACTTTCAAAAATAAAGATTAAAAGATACTATTGTGTTTTGAATCTATTTTTGTTTAACCTTGATATAATACAATTGTCAAGTAAGTATATAAAATACACCAAAGTATTCTGGAGATACATTTGCATGTTGATTCTTTGGGGGATTCTTCCTTATTTATATAGCTATTTGCAAAATTAAATAAAGGTTAACCATTTAAATACTATATTACCCTTCCACAATTATAGCACATCAACACGTTAATATTTCTTCTTCCTCTTAAAAATGTTCACAGTGATGATAGCAAAGTGTCAACAGTAGCTATACTGAAAAGCAGTGGGGGGAGTGTAGAGCATATGGGAAAGACTGAGTGGTGTGGGAGTGTCCAGAGGTAAGAAGTACATTAAACCACAGGATCCCGAAGCTCCTCAACTTGAGTTTAGTACCTCAAAAGTCAATCAGTGATGGAAAGGTTGAATGTCAGTGCATGGAGTTTTTAGAGAATGTGATATTCTTGTTAAGTATTCAGACATGATAGTTGCTTCCTTTCATTCTGTACATCTTAAACAAACAAACAGAAAATGGACGTATGGTTGTCATATAGAAAAACTAAATTGAAGACTTTAGGTAAGCAATCCCAGATGAATTGGTAGAGTAAAGTGAGTCCACCCCTTGGTGCAGCCAATTAATTTCTCTAAATTCAACAACATCTAGATCTTTTTTTCTTCTTGCTTTCCAAACACCTGTATCAGCTGTCACAGAACAAAAAAAGTCTTCATACCAATCCTGCCAGTATTTTCTAGACAGTCTAGATGATCCTAAAGAGTAGCTCCCTACAGAGTAATTATGCAAAGACTGCTTTGTCTCACTCAGTGAAGTTTCATTATTTGTATCTGTCTCCCTGCTGTTTTTGGGTAGGCTGTTCAGAGTCAAAGACTCTGATGCTGAAGGAAAGCATTCAATGTAAAAGATAAAATCCAAAACAGATAAGTATATATTTAGAACAATGAATACAATGGGAGACCAGAAGAAAATGCTCAGATAAGAATATTATGAAAGGTAATATTTCACCATGAGATTCTGAGGTAGTTTGAAAGAAAATGCCCCCCAGAGGGAGTGGCAATATTAGGATGTATGGCCTTGTTGGAGGAAGTTTGTCACTGCAGGGACAGGCTTTGAGGTGTCTTTTGCTCAAGCTTACCTCAGTGTGATTGTCAGTCTACTTCCTGGTGCCTATAAAATATAGCATTCTTAGCTCCAGTACCATATCTGCCTGCAGACTGTCATACTCCCATCCTGATCATAATGGACTGAACCTCTGAAACTATAAGTGAGCCACCCCAAGTAAATGTTTTCTTTATGAGTTGTGTAGTTGGAAAGCTTCTCTCCATGTTCTACCAAGCCCCTGCGGTCCCACAACCCACGTATAAAATAATCATACAGACACTTATATTATTTAAACTGATTGGCCATTAGCTCAGGCCTACCATTGTCTAGACCTTACTCTTAAATTAACCCATTTCTGTTAGTCTATACTTTGCCATGTGGCTTGTGGCTTACCGTTGTCTTTACATGTTGCTTCTCCTGGCAGCGGCTGGCAGTCTCTCCTCCCAGCCTTCCTGTTCCCAGCCTTCTCCTCTTCCTTGTCCCACCTACCCTATCCTTCCTGCCTGGCTACTGGCCAATCAGCACTTTATTTATACAGAGTGATATCCACAGCACTTCCCCTTTTCTTTTTTGTTAAAAAAGGAGGGTTAACTTTTACATAGTAAAATTACAGATAACAAAACAATTATCAAGCAAGAATTATAGTTACAATATTAAAGAAGATATCCTATCTATCTTATATTTGTGAGTCTAAAGTTATTTTTATCATAACTGAGGAAATTATAACTATCTAGTCTTCAACCATATCAAAGGCCTCAGAAGGATAAAATATTACCTGAGAACTGGGAGAAGAATGCAAACATTTTTCAGGAGTCTTGTAAGAGTAGACAGAGACAGTTGGCAGCCTGGACAGTCACCTAATGTTCCTTTGTAAAGTTGGGGCATTTGTCTTCAGCCCACAGGGCTGGAGTCTCTTGGTCACTTTTTTCAGTGTCCTGTAGAATGTCTGGCAGTTTCCTCTGTGAAGCAGGAACCTGAAGGACCATTTTGTCAAACCAAGTTTAGTGGTCACCTTTCTATGGGTCCTGCATGTCCAGTTGATCAAGGAGTCCAGGCAAGAACAGTTTCTTGCCCAAATGGCTATTTTTGCCAAGGTGAAGATAAACTCCATATGAAGTGTCTTCAATGCCCATCCTCCTCTCTGAAGTAAAACAGTGCTGCCAGGAGCAGACATGTCTCACTGTCCAGAAAGTCTAAATTTTAAAAATATTTTAAATGTCATATTCTGTAGATCTTTGAAGTATTTGAAGATTACCTGTCTATCTGAAATATCTCTGTGTATACCTAGAAGACTTAACTAACATGGCTGTGAGTATGATTATCATAGATGACCAGTTATTACTCTATTTTTAATTATCCATTACAAGAGTTGCAGTGGTCATGATGCATCTTTACAACAATAAAAACCTAACTAATACAGATTCCTTCAAAAGATTATGTGATATCCGTACATACACAAACAAAATATAATTTCAGTCTCTTGTGTTCACAATCCCAGCTACCTAGGAGCTAGACATTGAAGAATGATGCATTCATGTCCAACCCCAGCTGCATATAAAGATGCTGCCTCAAGAATCATATAATACAATTATAATTAAAAGTATTTACTATGAAATGATAAATAAAAATAGTGACATAATAGTAAAAGGAGACTTTAGCAGATAAATCTAAGAAGCAATAAGTGTTAATAAAATTAAGAAGATGAGAAGAATCAGAGAAATAAAGTTTCCAAGGAACGACATTAAAATTTTCTCAGCAATGTAAAGCATATGAGAATTTAGCTTGAAGATCCTTTTAGATGGCCCTTCAAAAGTCTTAGAGAAAAGGGGCTTTGATTTGAAATCAATATTCCTTTCTTTTACCTATCAAGGAGAGTATGGGGTATACAAGGAAAGTCTTTAAATGAATATTATTTTTAAATATTACATTTACTTTTCTATGTGTATTTGCATGCATATGTATGTACATGAGTATGTCAGGAAACTTAGAAGAAACTATTCTTTTAATCTACCATGTAGGTGCTAAACATCAAGTTCAGGAAGTCAGGGATGGCAGTGTGTGCTTTTACTGGTCTAGCTGTGTCTCCAGCCCTGAAATGTAGTGTTTTAGATTTATCTGTTGCTTATTCATTTACTCTTTTATTTATTTACAGTGTAGGCATATTTTTGTGAGAGCACATGCATGATGTGGTACATGTGTAAAGGTCAGAAGACAATTTACTGGATTCTGTTTTTGCCTTTCATCATGTGTGTTCTGGGGATCAAACTTATCTTTGGTCATCATGCTTGGCAGCAAATGCTTTTATCAACTTATCCACCTTGCTGGTCCAGGAAGGTATTCTAGATGTAAGATACCAAATATCTTTCACTGGAAGGGGGCATAGCACAGTGGTAACACATCTGGATGTCATAGTAGATACTATTTGATTCTAGAAACACACACATTAAAAATATCTTCTCCTACCATTTCTTAGAAACTTTTTGGAGAATAATTATCAGTAAAATAAGTGATGAAAGCAAAAAGAGAGGGTGCTGGGAACCTATCACTGGACAATGAGGAAAACTGAGCAGATTCCCTCAACTGGGACAGGACCCCAGTGGGTTGCTATGGTGATAGGCATCACACTACATCTAACATGGAGGGGAAGAATGATTGGTGTGATGATTATTTATAGGACACTGACAACATTTATGGAAAGTTTATTAAGTGTTTAGTAAAAGATGGTGCAATATATAATTTATACTGGTGATATGTATCTCACAGAAGACCCTTGTGAATATATTTTTGAGAAAGAAAATTCAAATAGCCAAATAATTTCAGAAAGAGATCAAAGTGAATATAGCATACCACATGACAATGTCATTTTCAATATTTACATATTCATGAAAAATATAAATTGTAAAATTGATTTATCCAAACTGCTATGGGATAGCAAAATAGAACCACAGGTAGGAGGGATTGTTGATAAACCTAAAGATCTGAGTATGATTTCCAAGACTCACTTGTTTAAAGAAGAGAACTAACTTCCACACATTTTCCCCAGACATCCACATGTGTCCTTTGGCATGCATATGCGCGCGCACACGCACACACACACACACACACACACACACACACACAGAGAGAGAGAGAGAGAGAGAGAGAGAGAGAGAGAGAGAGAGAGAGAGACGGACAGACAGAGACAGAGAGAGACACAGAGACACACAGAGACAGAGACAGAGGAACAGACAGATGAGAGGGGGGCATAGAAACACAGAGGGAAATACAAATGTAATTATTATAACTTTTACGAACCCTGCTATGACTGTTAATTTTCATTGCCAACTTGAGTGGGTTTAGAATCAGTGGGGCAGCAAATCTCTGGCCTCACCTGTGAAGCTGCTTCCAGAGAAGTTTAACAGAAAAGGGAGGGTGTACCCTGAATGTGGTATCTCTGCACTATGAAATGTGATGAGAACTGAATGAATGGAACAAAGGAGAAAGCTTGAGGACATTCACCTCTCTCTGCTTCCTGACTGCAAGCGTAACTAAGGAGCTGACTCACTCTCCAGCCACCCTCAAACTGAACCAAACAAGCTCTTTGTTCCTTAATTTGCTCTTCTTGGTACTTTGTCAGAGCAGAGAGCAAAACTACTATGTCTGCATCAGGTTCTGAGAGGAAAGGGACATCAGAAATGTAATTGCAAGACAGCTGTATTCTTAGTATAGCAGAAACTCAATCAGCAATAGCTGAGATACCTAATTATTCAGTGGAGTTTAAGTGTATTTGTGTAGGGAGAGAGGTAAACCTTGAAAATACAGCTGAACTCATCTGGAAGTCTCCCCTAGGAAGCAGGAGTGGGAAATGAGATTCAGAGGCATCACTAATGATTACCTTCTAAATAATCAAAGTCATTGATCATAGGGTCTTTTAAATAAACTATATGAGTCATATTTATAACAAGCTTTTAAATACTACACCGATGAGACATGGTGATATATTGAATATTCCTTTTGTCATAAGACCATACTATTAAGTTTTATTTTAAAATTAAAATATTAAAATTATCAGTCCTTTACATAAATTCTAGATATTAGATTTGTTATTCTTATTTATATTTTATATTCTCAAGTAACTTTAAATTCTGAATAAAGCAAATGTTTTTAATTTGAGATTCTAAGAAAGAAAAAAAGAACTGAAATTTATTGTAACAGTTCAGCACTGTGGGGAGTTCACTTCAGCCTATCTGAAATCTTTTAAGGAGTTGTTGCTCATTATTCATTTACAGCTCAGTTGTGACACCTGTCTCCTTGAGGGTTATATACAGTTTTCTGTGTGTAATTCAGCAATGCAACTTATTTATTGAGGTTACAAAATTACTCTTTGACCTTTCCAAGACTTATAATAATTTTGAATATATGAACATCATAATTACATATTTAGAAGATATATTTTACATAATTATCTTTGTGGCTTTAAGAATCCTAGTAATAATCCTGCAATCCTGGTGATGCCAGGTCTTTAGAAAGCAGAAGGAAGATCTTGAGTTTCAGATTAGCCAAGGATGCAGAGTGAGACTATGGAGGGAAGGAAGGGAGGAAGAAAGGGAGGGTGCAAGGAAGGGAGGGAGGAAGGGAAAGAGGGAAGGGGAGAAGGAGGGAGGGAGGAAGGAAGGAAAGGATGAAGGGAGGGGAGAGAGGGAAGAAAGGGGAGGAAAGAAAGAAGTGAAGGGAGGGAAAAGAACAGAGGAAAAGCCCTTGTAGGCCCTGATAACTGGTCAGTAAAGACGTCACAACTGCAACATTTTTCTAAGGCTATGAAGTGAATTCTATGAAAAATTTAGTAATCACTCAATATGTGGTAGATAAGAATGTAGTTATGACAGGAATATGGACCATTTCACATACTGAATTGTCTTCCTTCAAACAAATTAATTTTTGCTAACCATCATACTTTAAGCTTTTCCATTTTCCCATGATTTGCCATAGTTTATTTTATTCTATGCCAACAAAGAAAATTCCAAGGGTGAAATAACTATCTATATGGCCATTAAGTGTTTCCTCCAGAGCCCTTTGTTCAGTCTAGTCGAAATGATGCTCATTAGTCTTAATGGTTCAGAGAATACCTGTGAGTCCACAAATAGATGTTGAGATGCCCAATGGTAACCCCAGAAAACCCCCTTAGATAAATTTAATTCTTTCACTGGGTAGTAAAAATGACTCAAAGTCAACTAGCACTTTCTTCCCCTTTTTTACTAAGTGGAGAAATACATAGATCTAGATATGCATACTCTTCTAGTGTTTGCCAGATTACAACACCTAAGGACAACATTACAGAATGCAAAGATGAAAATTTCAGAGTACATTTTTGGCATCAAATTTGTTCCTGAAGGATAAGTGAAATTCCATGAACCATTATGACAAACCATTTTGATAGACTCCAATGTGCCATTAGCATGGATTCTCCTTTGTTAATTTCTTCTTAGTTAATTATAGACAGAAAGTAATGAGAGCTTGCGTCATCCAGTATGTTGTGTTTTGTCAGGATTATTGGCATGTCCATACAACAAATGCAACACAAACACAGACAGTGTGAATTACTATTTGGATGTCAATGTAGAAGATAAGTAATAAGTAACACATACAATTAAGGTTATTTTTCTTTAGATGATATCGTACACAGGTTTCCAGTCATAATGAAAAAGCAGTTTTGTGTGGTGATATATTGTGTTCCCTAATAAACTTGCCTGAGGATCAGAGGACAGAACCAGCCACTAGATTAGACATAGAGGCCAAGCAGTGGTGGCACAGACCCTTCATCCTATCACTCAGGATGAAGAGATCTGTCTGGATCTCTGTGAGTTTAAGGCCACACTGGGCTACATGAGATTGATCCAGTATAGGAGAGAAATAGAGTCAGGCAGTGGTGGCACACGATCTCACAACTTTGCTTGGGAAGCACATGGGCCTTTAATCCCAAGAAGTATATAAAGTATGAGGAAACAGGAACTTACTCTCTTCAGGCTGAGGATTTCATAGAGGTAAGCACTAGTATCTGTCTGTTCTGCTTCTCTGATCTTTCAGCTTTCATTCTGATATCTGGCTCTGGATTTTTTTTTTTTTTGAAAGACCATCTAAGACTTGAACAACAGTTTTGTTGTCCTATTTTCATAAACATCATAGTAACTTTGATATCCTTTATATCTGAGTTCAGTGAAAGGATGTCACAAATGTCAGACTGCAGTAGCCAGGTTCAGCATCATTTCCTATGTGTCTGTTAGATGCCTGTTACCATTTTCCTGTGTGGTCAGCCACCAATCATAGGTTACTAGTCTTCTTGACCACCAAATCAACCAACAAACAAAACATGTTTATCACTTTTAAACATTTCTCCAAAGAAGGCATTCTACAGCATAGATTGCTCAGTAAATTTGGAATTAATGAATTAATTATAGATTGGAGTTTAGAACCAGTCCTTTACTAAGTGTAAATGCATTATTGTTTAATCAAATCAGTCTGTCTTGCTGCTGTTAAAGAGTTGGGAGTATGCAGCCTGATACATTCCTAACATAAGCAAACAGCACTAAATGTGTTACTGAAGCTATTATCTAAAGTTCTATGTTTTATTGACCATTCAAGCAAGAAGATTGAAGCTGTTTGCAGGTCAGTCTTCAACCTGACCTGAGGAACTTCTTCAGCTCCCTGAATAGTGCTCTTTTAAAAATTGCTTGAACTAAGTTGAGCATTGCTCTTATATCTAAATGTCAGCCACTCTTTGTAGCTGATGTGCAGTCTTTTGACTGCCTGTCTCTAGATTATTGCTTTATTGCCAGTCTGGCTACAAAATATTTTTATGCATGGTCATCATATCATATCAGGGAATGGGAGAACAATGCCGTTGGCTCTATATTGGAAAGCAACCCTACAGTGTCAAGCCTGCCTATAGCATGACAGTTAATCATGAATCAGGATACAGGGGGGCAAATGAACATCCTTGGTATTACCAAGCACCAGATTGTACTATGGAAAGCAAAGTTTGTAGTGACTGAACAGGCATCCTGACTTTTCTATGCTTCTCAGCATTTCACACACTGTGCACTTAGAGCACTGAATGTGTTGAGACCGAACATTAAACATGTGTTTATCGGATGGAGCTTTCGATAATGTGCAGGCTGGCAGAAAATCTATTCTATATTTTCATTAAAGTTATTCTTTGAAACTTTTATACATGTGTACAGTGTATAATGATCATATCCTTTGCTCACTCCCTCTGCAGATCCCCTTACTTATCAACCATTCCTCACTCCCACATTCATATTCTTTTTTTGTTCCTCCTTCCTCTGTTAAAATAAAATCCATTCAGGCCAGTTAATCTTGCCTGGATATGCCTGAGAATAGGACTAATCACCCAGCATGGGCAAGTTACCAGAGGCTACACCTCTAAAAAAAGTGATCCTATCTCCTTCAGCCGCCATCAACTGCTCTTCAGCTGGAGTGAGTCCTCAGGGACCCATCCCTTATCAATACTGGAATCTTAGCTGGAGAGATCTTGTTTGGTGTTGATAACCATGGCTGCTCTGAGTTTGTATGTGCAATATCCATTTAATGTCTGGAATACAGCATTTTAAAACTCTCTTCTCCATCCTCTAGATATTGCAACCATTCTGTCTGCTTGTCCATAATGTTTTCTAAACTTTGAGGTGGGGAGGCAAACACAGATGTTCCATCTACATTTTCTGTTGCCCCGTACTCACCAGCATTTATTCTTAGCTCTTTGATAATAAATGACAATGATGATTCTAAGAGATATGTAAAAGCCAGGATAAATGGGGTGTGGGGGCAGATGAGGGTCAGTTATTAAGGCTTAAGGTACTGATCCATTGCAATGCATTATTCAGGGTTCTCTAGAGGAACAGATTTGATCTGATAGAATGAATATGTGTATGTATGTATGTATGTATGTATATATATATATATATATATATATATATATATTCCATATAAAATATGAATATATACATAAATAAATCCCATGGATATCTATATAGAGAGAATATGTGTATGTATATTATATGTATATGTAATTTATTATGTTGGCTTACAGAAGACTGTGGTCCAGCTAGTCCAACAATGGCTGTCTACCAAGGAAGGTCTAAGAATCTAGAAGTTCACCCTGTGAGGGTGTATGTCTCAGTATATGTTAGAATACTGAAGAAGTAGGCCCTAATGCCAGAGAAGGAATGGACTTGTTATCCAAAGCTAGAACATGCAGGCAAAGACAACAAGTTTCCTTTTTCCATGTCCTTCCTATAGGCTTCTGGCAGAAGGTGTGAGCTGCCTCAAAGATCTGGATTGAAGGTGTATTTCACCACTTTAATATCTCCAGATTAAAAGTGGGTCTTCCCACTCTGAATGCTTTAATTAAGAAAAAGAATCCCTCACATGTATATCCAGATATTTGAGATTTAGTTAATTGTGGTGATATTTTATTTGTACTGAAATGTGATTTTATTTGTATATTAATAAGGTTGCCTTGGGGTTAGAGCAAGCCACAGCAGAAGCTGGGCGGTTGTAGTGCATGTCTTTAATCCCAGAATTTGGGAGGCAGAGCTAGGCAGGATCTCTGTGTGTTCAAGGATACAGCCAGCATGGTAACACACACCTGCCTTTAATCTCAGTACCAACCATAGAAGACCTGGAGGTCTGTACAGACAGGCAGTGATAAGGAGGTCATGTGGCTGGGTTTACAACCAATGAGAAGGCAGAACAGAAAGTCTATATAAAAGACAGGACACAGGAAGTAGGCCTCTCTGGTGGAGAGGAAAGACAGCAGAAGCAGTGAAGGGTAAGGTTTTCAGCTCTCAGCTATTGCTCTGTCCTCTTGGCTTTTAACTCTGCAACTGGCTCTGTGTTTCTTATTTAACAAGGTGGTTACATCTACAGTTAATTCCAAATTTAGTCAAGTTGATAACCAAAATAGCCATCACAGATGTGAAACTATGCAAACAAAGATAAATGAAAGGAATTATTTATAAATTTTAATTTCCTAAGGGATATTTTAAGTGTATCTAAGACTAAATAAACCAATTATTTGCATAAAGTCAACCAGGAACATCTATTACAATAAGGAGATGTTAAAAATTGGTATTTTTTCCTAGGCTTTCTGTTCTTAGCAAAGCTCCCCTGTTGAGACTCTGGGTGGACAGCTAGAGAGCCAGCATGGGACCCACCTAGATCCTCTACATCTGGGTGACAGTTTTGTAGCTTGGTCTTTTGTGGGGCCTGTCCCTGATGCATGAGCTGGCTCTTTGGAACCTATTCTCTTTGGTGAGATGTATTGTTCAGCCTTGATGCAGAGGGAGAACTTGGTCCTGTGGCAGCTTGATATGCTATGCTTTGTTGATTCCCAAGGGAGACCTTATGCCATCTGGATGGAGAGAGACCAGGAGTGGATGGGGGCGGGGGTAGAAAGGAGGTGGGAGGAGGGAACAGGAGGAGAGCAGGGAGTGAAAACTGTGGTTGGTATGTAAAATAAAATAAAGAAAACAAAAAAAGATCCCCTACTCTTTACATATTTATAATGTATTTACTAGTAGGCACTCCAATCATCAGTGACATTTTTTTCACTTATACCTTTTCATTATTCAAATAGTAGATATTTCATTTACTAGATTGCCTAGATACAAACTATATACCCATGGGATATATTTTCCACAATTTATAAACTGTATTCATAGTTTAATTTTATTATTTCTACCCATTTCTTCCATAGTTTCTGGCTAAGTTAAATTCTGTACATGTAAGTTGAATGCTGTTTGATACAGTACATTGGCCCAAATATTTATCTTTCTGTCCAAAATACAATGGGATGATTAACTTGAGAAACTGAGAGGACCATGTTACATGATTGGGCATAAGTTTCCTGTTCATTAGTAGTCCTGCATTACAGCTCTAAGCAAGTTCAAATAAGATGATGCCCTTCATATTCTGCATAGGACCTTTTCTCTGTTGTTGCTGATCACAATTTATTGTAACCCCTTTTCATGCATCTTTTCTCTCATTCCTTGATTAAACATTGGTTTTTTCTCTTGCAGCTGTCTTCTTATATTTTCATGATCTATTTTTCTACTTACTGTACTTGACTCAACACTGTTAGCAACTGGTGGTTTTAGTTATACTTGAAACTAAGATTGTTGCTGACACCAGTTTTTAAAGAACTCCCCTCTCTTTTTAGAAGCACTTATTGGATGTAAAATGTTGTTATATCCCTTCTTTCTGAAAGCTCACATGGGACAGCATTCTTTGCTCTGCTCAGAGAGAAGTCTGACCTCTGACCTCTTTTGAAAGCAGGCAATGGTGACTGTCGGTCTGTATTATAAGGAGCTCTAATTTAATAAGGACTCCTTCAAATTTACTTGAAATGTTTTCCATGTTCAGGAGGAATATATAGTCACAAATGTTGGAGTATAATTGTTCTAAATACAATCAGTTTGTATAATGCAACTCTAATTTAGATTGTTAATTTCAAAAACAAAAATCATAGGCTCTCAGGGATGAGACTGGCTTCTAAAGACTCAGTTTAAAATTGGATGAAGAGAGAATATTTGAAAGAGGGAATTTTATAATACTAATGAAATGTCATTATATATGAAATAATATAGCCTGTTTAAGTAATGTAAGTAATATCTTACTCGTACATCATCCAATTGTAAAATGCTTGTCATGTGGTGGATTTTGTATATCTCAATGAAAAAGACTTAGGTATATCTGTATGTCTTAAAAGTCTGAAGACAGTCTCCATTGTTGAGCCTTACTTTCTATCTTGTTTGAGACAGTATCTTGTTCTCTGATATATACTGCAGTCTCCCTTTGAGTTTATGTTTTAATTGTTATAATCTGAACTATTATCTACAATTATTTTATATAAACATTGTCTTAGTGTTTCTACTGCTGTAATGAAACAACATGATCAAAAGTAAATTGGAGAGGAAAGGGTTTATTTAGCTTACACTTCCATATCATTGTTTGCTGTGGGATGTTGTGTATGTTAAATGTGTTGCTCTGATTGGTTAATAAATAAAACATTGATTGGCCAGTAGCCTGGCAGGAAGTATAGGCTGAACAAGGAGAGAGGAGAATGCTGGGAGGTAGAAGGCTGAGGCAGAGAGACGCTGCCAGCTGCTGCCATGACAAGCGAGATGTAAGGTACCAGTAAGCCATGAGCCACATGGCAACTTACAGACTAATAGATATAGGTTAATTTAAGATATAAGAACTAGATAACAAGAAGCCTGCTGTGGCCATACAGTTTGTAAGCAATATAAGTCTCTGTGTGTTTACTTGGTTGGGTCTGAACAGCTGTGGGACTGGTGGGTGAGATAGATTTGTCCTGACCGTGGGCCAGGCAAAACCAGGAAAACTCTATCAACAATTGTTCATCACTGAAGGAAGTCAAGACAGGAACTCAAACAGGGCAGGAACTGGGAGGATGGAGTTGATGCAGAGGCCATGGAGGGGTGCTGCTTACTGCCTTGTTTCTTATGGTTTGTTAAGATTGCTTTTTTTTCTTTTCTTTTTTTTTTTTTTTTCATTTTACAAACCAACCACAGATCCCCCTGTCCGTCCTCCTCCCACTCCTCCCACCTCCCCCATCACTCCCCCACCACCCCTCATCCTGCTCCAACAGAGTAAGTTCTCCCATGGGGGCACAGCTAATCCTAGTACATTCAGTTGATGCAGGACCAAGCTCTTCCCTGCTTTATCAGGGGTGAGCAAGGTGTCTGACCATAGGTAATGAATGGGATCCAGAAATCCAGCTCATATACCAGAAATAGAACCTGATCACACTGCCGGGGCCCCTCAAACAGATTCAGCTACACAACTGTCTCCCTTATGCAGAGGGTCTAGTCTAGTCTCATGCAGGTTCCACGGCTGTAAGTCTAAAGTTCATGAGTGCTTTGAGCTTGGTTCAGTTGTCTTTGTAGATTTTCCCATCATGAAATTTGCAGGCAGATGGATAGAACTAGAAAATATCATCTTGAGCTAGGTAACACAGACTCAGAAAGACAAACATGGTATGTACTCACTCACAAGTGGATACTAGATGTAAAGCAAAGGATCATCAGACTACAACCCACAGCTCCAGAGAAGCTAGGAAACAAGGAGGACCCTAAGAGGGATGTATGGATCACCTTGGGAAGGGGAAACAGAGGAGATCTGATGAGTAAACTGGGGATTGGGGTCAACAGAGGGTAAGAGATGGGGAATGAGTACAGGATGGTCAAGCTGGGGGAAGGATGGTGTGAGAGAGCAATGAAAGAGATATCTTGAAAGAGGAAGACATTGCGGCATAAGAGAGAAATCTGGTGCTAGGGAAATTCCCAGGAATCCGCAAGGACGACCCCAGATTAGACTAGACTACTAGCAACAGTGGTGATGGTGCCTGAATTGGTCTACCCTGGTAATTAAATTGGTGAATACCCTAACTGTCATCATAGAGCCTTCATCCAGTAACTGATGGAAGCAGATGCAGAGATCCACAACTATGCACCAGGCTGAGCTCTGCTAGTCCAGTTGAAGAGAGAAAAGGATTATAGATTGCTTTCTCAAAGAACTCAGGACCACCAGCCCAGAGATGGCACCACCCACAATGGGCTGGGCCCTCCCCATCCATCACCAGTTAAGAAAATGCCCTATACCCTTGCCCACAGCATGATCTTATGGAGTCATTTTCTCAGCTGAAGGTCCCTCCTCTCAAATGACTCCAGTTTGTGTCAAGTTGATATAAAACTATCCACCACAAACATCTGAGATAATTATTTTCAGATATTCAATTGTCAAAACTAGTATTTAATCGTTTGAGGATTATATGTATTATTTTGTTTTAACTCTGTGGATATATAACACTTAAATCAATTATGAGTGTGAATCTTATTGACGCAATATCACATTCTTTTGTGTTTATGATGAATTTACATAATGTTCCCAAGGGCTATACCAGGACTCTGTACATTTCTTGTGTGGAAATATTTAGTTATTGTAGTATATCACTAAACTATCTGTTTCTTATTCTTTATCATATTCATGAAAACATTCAAAATTGAAAGATTAACCTGGGGATACTGACCTCTTACTTTGCCATTGAGACATTTTGCATATCAGATGTCACTACAAGAGTCTTAGGGTTTCTATTGCTGTGAAAGACACCATGACCATGGAAACTCTTATAAAAGACAACATTTAGTTGAGGTGGTAGGCATACAGTTCAGAGGTTCAGTCCATTGTATTCATGGCGATGAGCATGGCAGCATGCAGCAGCCATGGTGCTAGCCACATCTTGATTAGAAGGTAACAGGAAGTAGACAGACACTGGGCAGTATGTTGAGCATAAGAACCCTCAAAGCCTATCCTACATCATCCAATAAGGCTATACCTACTCCAACAAAGCCACAGCTTTTTGTTTGTTTGTTTGTTTTGTTTTGTTTGTTGTTTGTTTTTGTTTTTGTTTTTTTTTGAGACAAGGTTTCTCTGTGTAGCTATGGAGCCTTTCCTGGAACTCACTCTGTAGCCCAGGCTGGCCTCAAACTCACAGAGATCCACCTGCCTCTGCCTCCCAAGTGCTAGGATTAAAGATGTGTGCCACCACCACCCGGCTTAAAGCCACAGCTCTTAATAGTGCCATTCCCTGTTAGTTTGTGGATGCTAATTACATTCAAACTACCACACTTGTGTAAAATGAGAGTCATTAAATATTCAATTTTGCTGTTCCATACTGAATAGCAAAACCTCCATCATGTAAGACAATTTCATATTCTACAGTTGTCTTATATGTTTTTCCAAAAACCTTTAAGCTTATGACATCTGCAATGATAGTTGGAAATCATGCACACTTGTACTTTTAAAGTATATTGTTCACTTTTTAGTAGAGCCTCAAACTTCTGTGATCATTAACACAATGCATTTTAGAATACTGTTAATAGTGCAGAAGGAATCCAGAGACCCATTAGCCGCGTCACAAACAATTCCTTCCAAGTCTCAGCACCACAATGCTATGTTCCTTCTATACATAGCTGCCTGTTTGGGGTATTTGTTTAAAGAAAAGATAGGACTAGAGATTTGAGGGCTAGTATTGTTATGTTTTCAAAAATACATCTATGCTATAGCATATATTTCATTTTATGGCAGAATAATCAAATAACATTTTTCCATGCAGATATATTCATATTTAAAGGAGCTTTTTGATGATGGCATTATAAGTTCTAATTAGCTAATATCAGATTTATTCTTGAATTAAAACTTAAAATTATTCCTACAGACTGATTTACTATCCAGGCTCTTCATCTGTGACATGATTAAAAAAAAAGAAACTTATCTTTATATTAACACACATTGCTTTTTGCCAAAAGATTGCAATTACATATTCTGAGGTGGCATGTCCCCTACTAACTTTAATGTGTCACTTGTAACATGCAGCAGAAGCACATCTTTCCTGGGTACTGACCCATAGTTCACATCTGATATGAAACTTCCACATGGTCTTTAATCTCACATTGACCATCATTAAAAAAATTTTCACCTTACCATAAAGTTAAAAGATTATTTACATTATTGAATAAATTATTGCTTCTCTGCTGTCTAACTTTGCAATGCATATTTCATATTGAACCTTAATCTTGCTGTATAATTATTAGGAAGTGGGGCCTTTGGAGAAGTGAATTCAGGTATTCACATGCTGGTGGGATTAATGGCCTATAAAGGAAGGTCCAGAGAGCTGCTGGTGCTGTCACAACTTCCTTCAGCCACAGGCTCCATCTGAGCAGTAGAAACAGTTGTTTCAGACACTGAATGTGCTATCACCTCGATCTTAAAATTTCCACCTCTAGACCTGCCAGAGACATAGCACTATTATTTATAAGCACCTGTCCTATGGTGTTTTGACAAAGCAGCATGAATGAGCTAAGATAACATCATCTTTGCCCTTTTCATCCACATCTTTCAATTATCAGTCTTGGCCAGTGTTGCTTGACATGGTATCTATGTATCTCATGTTTTCACTTCTGTCTAGAGATAAAGCTTTCCCACCCTTGTTTCTGGTAGAAGCTTCCAAATTATAATTTAGCAATCACTGTGGACATCACTCTACCCACACAGTGGGAACAAGATGATCTTATTTCTTCAGAATAAACCTATAAGCTTTTTATTTCAGCCACAGCATTGACCAGTTTAGTGACCCAGACTAGACAGATCCTCATGATATTATTTCTGGTCTGATGGGCGAAAGTCTTTCGCCATCTGTCCTGACTGCTGGAGTATTGCTTGTAAGTCTGAAGTTATTATCAACTGTTCTGTCCTTGTACAGACTGATTCTTCTAAAAGAAACACAATATAGAAGCTGGCAGATATGAAACAAAATTGTGTGGGAGACAGCAGTACCTGAATGTCTAGATCCAGCTACTCCTGAACCTAGGTGATACTCTTAACCTGATTTAAATTAAAAAGCAAATTGTCATTCCTTTAGTCATTTAATGTTTTAATTTTATTACTTCAAACTGAAGTAATCTTGAAAGACAGTCTTCAAATAGATTAAAAAGTAATCAGGGTAGAAACATAAAAAGCTTAGAAAAATTAAAAGTTTTCAAAGTTCTTTTTCTCAGCACTAATCCAGCTTATATTTTAGATAGAATTCTTATAACTATAATGAAAAACAACTATTTGATAATTTATTTAATTAAACATAACCATATATATACATATATACATATACATATATACATATATACATATACATATATACATATACATATACATATATATATATATATATATATATATATATATATATATATATATATATATATTTGAGGCTTTATTTTCTGTGTACAACAAACCAATAACATTCCATTAATCTTTATAGAAATAATCACTTGTGATTCAAAGATATCTCCAAACAATGGGATAGCGTCTTTAAACATTCTTCCCTCAAATTAGGTAGTACTGCATTGTGATTGTTATAGAAGCAAATAAAGGAAATGAACATTATTAGTGGTCAGAGAGTCTTTGAGTGCTACAAAATAGAACAGCTGAGGTAGATTTTCCACAGAAGAAGTTAATCAACATACAAGGCAAAGAATGGAAGAAATGGATCCTCTGGAGAAATGGTTTCAACACAGTTCAGATACCTACTTCCTTGCATGAAAAGTTTTGAGAGGAATATTTTATAATAAATATTAGATGATCAGAGTCTTAGATTGCAGTTTATCATCCCAGTGATGGTGGTTGTGGAGTGTAATGGTTAGATTATTGAGGTACATTACATAAATGTACTCCTGGAGCTCTTGGGGATACAGTTAGAAAATCATTGCATTATACATTTTCATTCCTGTTAGACTATGACAATAGAAGTTGTAGTGAACACCGTGACATGTGTCATTTGACATCCTGAAATGGACATTAACTGCTGGGGAATACATGTGGCTTTGGAGTCTCTGTACTGTTTCAGTCTGCCAGTGGAGAGGCTTTTAAATATCATCTTAGAAAAAATTCTTATGCACGTGCTGTTTACATGAGTTTCAGTGCAGAAGTTTCTCTGGCTTATGTATTAGCTCTTACAGAAGAGATTTCATCTTGGCAACTAATACTTTCTGAACTCAGATTCTGTGACTGTAGAAGCTATTATAGCCAAGGAAAATAGGAGAAAAATCAGAAATCCATTCGCTTCATCAGTCTTCCCCACTCTACCCAATATTAAATCCAGCTCTCCACAGGACAACATTTAATTGATTTTAAGTGACATATCATCCTTAGCCTCCTTCCCTTAGGGCCATTTCCAATAGTCATTTGGCCTTGAATGAACAGGCTCAGAATCTGATTCCCATTTTATTTGATGTAATGTTTTTTTCTGTTTTGTTCTGTTCCACATTTTAATAGTTCTTTCTTTGCTACATGCAACCAGTGTATTCTACTCTTCTAGCAGGAGACAACTTAGAAAGTCATCAAAAACATAACTCTAGTACATACACTTCAACCATTGTTAATCAGTTTTATGTCAGAATTGTTCATGAATTCATTAGTACTTCATACAAAGTCATACAATGGAGAAAAACAGACTACAGCTCCTTATGCTACGTAGCAGCTTCAACACTATCCACTCTATTAAAGCCTATTGTCTTTCTATGAACTTTCAGTGACTTTATATGCAAGAGTTGCAGGAAAGAAAGTTTTAAGCTTTAGAACTGTATCTGCTTAATTGAATTACTATGTGTGATATATTCAGTAATATTCCAAAGTGACAGTCAGCTATTTCACTTAAAAATACTCTGAGCATTATTTGTCCTTGTCTTCAGTCCAGGTTTTCTTTGATAATTCTTATCGAAACACACATTTTTTAATGCATTTATGCTAAAAGTTAATTTTTCCCTAGTTCACAAGCCTATGTCTTTGGTACTTAATTTGACTCTCATTATAAATAATTTTACCTTCACTGTTGTTCTAAAGACTTATTTCTCAAAGTCATTGCCCACATCTTCCATCTCTCTGTTCCTTTTTGCCCCAAGGCAGCATTTTGAAATTTTATCTTTCCACTTTGAATCATTTTGAAGACAGAGACATTGCTAAAATAACCCATTTCTCTGAAATCTCTGTGAATTTGCCTTTGGGGTGCTGAAGATTGAACCTGTGGCCACACATACACTAGGCAAGCGCTCTAACACTGAGGTCTGTCATCAGCCCTCTTTTTGTCTATATTTTGAAACAATTTTCCAGGATGGATTTGCATTCACTCTGTGGTCTACTGTGGCCTTGAACTTGAAGTCTTCCTCTTACCGTACCAAGGAATAAGATTACAGACATGAGGTTCCAGGCCTGTCATGCTCTTCACCTTTGAAAGGGGAAGTCATCCCAGCACAGTATAGGTGGCTTAGAAAGCTACTGTTTCATGGCAGAATAGGCAGATGACAGCATTAAAAACAGCCAGGCAATTTGGAGCCTAGTATAATAGGGGATGAAAGACATAAAGATGGTTTGGATTGTTTTCAGAAGAATTAAGGAGAAATGAATAGACATGAGATGCATTTTAAATTTTGACATCCTTAAGTTTGATAGGAAGTATATACCAGGTAAAAGAATGAGGAATCCAGGTTAACTCTGCGATTTCTGTATTTAACAAAAGTGCCATGTTTTTGAAGTATGAAGAGACCTGATAGAGAAAATGATTAGGATGAGAACATATTAAGATATTTTTATAGAGATGTTTTGAAAGAAATGGCTTTTTGCAATTATAATGGAGTTGATGTTAAGGTGCAAATGTGTGGAATTAGCAGTTCTTGGTTAGAGACATAAATTGTAGGTTTTAAAAGTTTTCAGAGGAGATTTGTATAGTTGAGAAAAGACTATGGCTAGCAAAGAATTGATAACTCAGGACTTCCCTTCTAAGACCCCAAAATTGGGGTGAGGCAAGGAAAAGACGACAGTAACTAAAGAGGAATAAGAAATTAAACCCAACTCTGAACATCACTGACAGAGATTCAAGCCCCATAGGGAGATGCTCTTGCAGTTAGGATTCATGGACCAGGGTGTTATGTATAATGTTGGATGAATGTCTCAGAATATGAAATAAAGTCAGAATATGTTGTTTTAGTACCTGTGCCAAATACACTTGTTATCTTATTTTTTTTATTTAACATGATGTATGTTTTTAAATACCCCAATTAAAATAATGGACTTTGTAATATATAAATTATTTTCCTAGTACAAATTTAAGAAGTAGTTTATCATTCATAATGAAAGTAGAGGAAACTGGTCATGAAGTCAGACTGTCATCCAGGGTCATCCACTGATGCTGAAAGCCCAGAGGTAAGTATTAGAAGAAATATTTTCCATTTGAATTAACACGGTGGTTTTGTGCTACAGATTTTCCTGTCTCATCTAAAATAACAGTGTGACAAATCTAGACTTGAAGGCATTGTTCATTTTAATATAAATGCTTTGTGTTAGATCACCATTGGCATATTGTTAGCATGTACTGAACTGTTTTGTCCTCTGTGGTATCTACGGCATGGTTATAGTCGTTGTACTTAGTTACTAGGTAGGGTCTCCTTAAACAGTGGGAGCTAGTAATAGAGAGGGAAGCTGCAGATGCATGTCTTTTCTGTGCCTTCCATGTAGCTTGTGTGCAATGATAGGATACTGGTTTACAAGCCTATTAACTGTACTCTTAGTAGTTACCATTTGATATTATGGATCTAGTGGGAACTTGGAGAAAGTTAGAGCACTTTCTGGAAAAACTGCTAAGTCATGTGGAACTTGAGGGTTAGCTCCTCAAACTCTAAAAACAGGTGCTAATAACATCACATTTAATTGGGAACCTCAAAACAATGTGGAGTGTGGTTTTAAACTGTGGTCTCTGGCAATAAAAACATGCCTTTTAAAAGTTAATCTATTTTCTGTTATTATGAGTAGACACTAAGTACTGTTTTTCAACTTTTTAGCAATCGTTTTCAACAAAGATTTTTTTTTTTTTAGTTTATCTTAGATTTAAGACATTTGGCACACTAGTTCTAATCATTTCATTCCCCAGTCAGAAATGTCAAGATGTTTGTGGAAAATAATATATACTTAGTGACTCTGATGTGATAGAAGTATTCCTTTACCATTTTCTATCACACTGGATCACCTGTTTCATAAGTTTAACGTGGCATTGTTAAAGACCAATAGTGTACATAGACTATACATGGCATCCTGTGATAAAAATAATTAATTACAGTATAAAATCTAGACTGTGTCCCTTGAGTTAATATGGCATTCTTTATAAGGTATTCTTTATAATCCAATAATTCTAGGGAAATAAAATGAAGACCGCACTACAAAAGTTGCCATAGATATCTAAATGTCAAATACTTTGCAGTACTTGAGAGGACATGGTAAGCTGCCTTTATTGATTGATGAACCATAAAATGAAGTCCTGGAGTTTGAAAAACAATGTGAAGAACTTTGACCCTACTGGTTGTAGCTGCTTTTCCTTCTTCCTCCTCCTTTTCCTTCTTCCTCCTCCTTTTCCTTCTTCCTCCTCCTTTTCCTTCTTCCTCCTCTCCCTCTTCTTGCTCATCTTCTTCTTTTCCAAGACAAGGTCTCTCTATGTATCTCTAGCTATTCTGGAACTCATTATCTAGACCAAGCTGGCTTTAAAACTCACAGAAATCTGCCTCCCTCTGTCTCCCAAGTACAGGGATTAAAGTTTGCACCACTATACCCCACTTTAAAAATAAAAGCTCTTGTAGACTGGTATTATGTGCCAGCATTCCTAGGGAGATGTGAACAGACATCTACTTATTATAGATAAGGACCAAACTACAGATAGAACCAGTCTTACCAATGGTTTTTATTGGGGTTACATCTAGGAATATGGTAGAGGAGCTTCTTACAAGGGCAGAAATGACAGCTGCATCACCAAAAGGAGACCTCTTGTGAGTGATGATGGCTCATGAAATTTGGACACCTGAATTGTACTGCTCAACCTACAGGTAGTTCAACATGTTCGACAGTGTCCTTTTAGGGTGGTTCTAGCAGGCTGAAAAACTTCTAGGAAGCCCAGTTTGTCTCTTTCAGCCAGGTTGGCTACTCTGAGCACATCAGGAGTTTTTATAGCTTATATTCACTGGGTAAGGAAGGAGCCTCCTGCATTTGCTCAGTGTAAAGGACTTCCTGAAGCTCTTGAGTTTTTACTTTCTGAGATTAATAAGAATCACAGAAGGATAGGACGTTTTACCTCCATGTACAGCACCCTGTGTCTTATCAAGTTCCACTTAAGATGAGGGTGTATCTCAGAGGAGATTGCTACATGACAACCAACTACAAGAACCTGCAGAGTTGAGATGACCTGCTGAAAACCAGGTTTACAGTGTGGAAGCTAAGACTCTCAAAGGAAATCTGACAGCAAGCACTGAGCATGGGAGCTTAAGTTGAGGCCTCTGGAATCGAACAGGCTGCTTTCCATTCTTTCAGTAAGCTTTAATAAGCAAATTGATTAAATTGTTTAATGTGCTGAGATTCAGTTTTCTTTCTTTCTTTCTTTCTTTTTTCTTTTTTTTTTTTTTTTTTTTGGTTTTTCTAGACAGGGTTTCTCTGTAGCTTTATGTCTGTCCTGGAACTCACACTGTAGCCCAGGCTGGTCTCGAACTCACAGAGATCCTCCTGGCTCTGACTCCCGAGTGCTGGGATTAAAGGCGTGCAGCTACCACTGCCCAGTTGAGATTCAGTTTTCTTATTGGCTACAGTGGTTACAATACTCTTCCTACTTAAGGAATACTTATGGAAGATTATGTAAATATGTCACTATAAACTTTCACACAATTAAGCTATTCACCAGAGGGAGATCTTAACATGTAGTTTATACAAGGTAGTGTCTATGCCCTGTGTGATGAGGTAGCTCTTCAGTTAGGTAAACCGTGTTGATGAAAGCGGTTGTGGATGCCTGATCCAGTCTTCCATATGTTGGAGAATGGTAGGGATGCCTGACCCAGTCTTCTATATATTGGAGAATGGTGACAGTGTAGTTTATAAAGTTGATAAGTGTTTCAGGAGATGGTTAAATCTTGATAAATACATATTTGTTTTAAAGTGATATTACAGAGAAACATGCAAAGGGCACTGAGTAGCCAGGTGGAATATCTATTGAGAATCTCGAACCACACGACAGAATTGCTTTTAAATTTCTTCTGTGATGTCTCATTTGTGAGACCTGGCATGGTTCATAGAGACAAAAGTCAAAGATGACACAGAATATTTTTATCTGTTATCTGATGTTAATCAATTGTTACATTTCATTTCCTATAGATTAATGTGGAGAGCATGGTCAGGCAAAGACTTAGTACACGATAGGCAAATAGAAAGACATTTTAAGAAGGGTGATCGTAATGAGAATGTGACACGTTTGAGTTTTCCAGGCGGCATCAGGCTGTAGAAAGGAGAGTAAGTAGAGAGTGCAGAGTGAAGTGAGAAGTTCAAACCTATGTTATTTAGTTAGTTCTGTTCCGTCAACATCTCTGTGTAGATGAAAAAAACATTATCTAAGTACTGGAATTAAATACAGATGTACAAACTTTATGTAGTGGAAATATTATCCATCCATCTTCCTTAGTTTCAGTAGAGTGAATCTCTTGGTAGCTGTCATACATGATAAATATGATTTAGTTAACAAATTGTACTTTATGGAACTGCATACTTTACAACAGAAATCAATAACTAGGTTACAAATATACAGTAACAAAATCAATATGTAGTAAATATCTCTACATTCATTTGAAGGAATATGTACTGCTATTAATTCTAGTAAGTGGTAATAATGACCTGTGGTTTAGCTGGATAAACACATTGTAGTAGTTCAGTGATATGTGTTCAACCAAATATTGAATGAGTAATTTAGACAACAACTTAAGCACCTCCCTTTCTCTACAACCCCCGCAGCTTGTGTAATATGGCAGAGGAATAGTTCTTTGTGTGTTTGATTATGTTTTAAAATCTGTAGTTATGGTTTTAGGCAGAGTTTGTCCACAACAGGAGTAACTGCCATATGCCCATTTTAATATTAGCATTCAAATAAATGAAGATTGCTTTGAATAAACTACCACTAATGACAACTTATAATGATGCCCACAGCTGACAGCTGTCACTGAAGGTGCTGTATAGAGGTCTCAAGAAGACAGTGATACTTATACCGTGCCATAACCTCTTACCTCATTTGTATAGAAAGGGTGCATGTCTAGAGACATTTGGACACAGAGTAATCACTCAATGGCCCAGACTATTCTGTGGGAAGGTTCATCAGAAGGAGCCTGTCTGACCCACACTGCCATTGTTTATTCCAATTCAGTATTGCTACTTTTGGTAAAGAGAAACAGCTACAACATGTCACTGTCTGTACAAAATGACCATAGTTGGGATATGTAAAACCCACTAATCAAAAAACTACTTTTGGCTGACTGTTGTAATTGGATTTTCAGAATTTTCCAGGTCCCCCTTAGAAAGAATATAACAAACTAATAAAAGCAAAGCCTGCCTGGCTTTGAAGTAGCATATGGCAGGTCATTTTCCCTGTCTTTAAAAAAAGGAATGTTTATGCAACACATACAAAAATAAAATAAATCTGTTCAAAATTGGCTTTAGACTTAAAGCACAAGTTAAAATAATTAGATTCTTAAAATATGGTAATGCCTTCTGTGTGTAGAGATATGTGGAGGGAATCATAGCACCTGACACATGAGGCAGGAAAATAGGTATTTTTAGGCCAGCATAGGATGCAAAGCAGGACACAGTTTAAGCAAAAAAGGGCTTTCCAAGTCCAGAGCTCATTCTCTTTTACCTCCATAGTTCTTTGTCATAGACCAATATTTTTATAATGTGGCATAGCATCATTAAATTATAGTGCCATATGAAAGCATCAGAAAGTGCTGCTTATGGGTGGCATTGAAGGTCTGTATTTGAGAATACAAAAAGGAGATAGTATACAATGAGAGGGCCTTTAAAATTCCCCTGCTAAGGAGCTGGGAAGTTGCTCAGTGGTTAAGAATACATACAGCTCTTGCAGAGGACCTGAGTTCGTATTGGACAGCACACAACTATCTGTAACTACAGATCCTGGGGATCTAGTGCCTTCTTCCTGCCTCTGTAGGCACCACACTAAATTGCAAAACACCTACAAATTCCCAACTCCAGTCATGAAGTCATCAGAGACTTCACTGTCAGTGTTAGGCTAAGGATTTATATTGTGAAAATACCATAGAGGGGTGTTCTGTCTTGTGCCCTATGGTGTTTTTCCTTCCTCACCTATATTCAAAGCATGCCTTTGGGCTCAAGTCTCCATTCATTCATACCTACAGCCCAGGCCACCTTGATGAACTCTCTCCATTCAAGACATAGATAAATTTAGTTTTTGTCTAATGACAACCAAATTCATTCTACTTCTCACATATACCCTTATTCTTATTTCTAGAGAATTACCCACACAATTCATTCTAGGTTATTCCATTCCATTGTGTTATAAAGTAACTGTTCTGACAGAAGTCAAGTCATTATACATGCTGGACATTACATCACAGAACTCAGTGAATAGTAATTTGTGGCTTTAGCTTTCCCTCTTGGATTTGGGTGTATTAATTATTCTTGAAACAAGGGATGTAACATATACATAATATACAAATAGATATATTACTTTATAGATATTAGTTATATGTAGATTTAGACTTTCTAAATTTTTTACTGCATTCTATTTTATAGAGACTTAAAAGGAAATAGGAATATCAGTTAATGAGATCACTTTTATAAATATATAAATTAATTATTTAAATATTTTAAAATTTAACCAGAAATGCATCTAATCATTTAGCAACTAAATCAGTAGCAATTTACGAAAAAGTTAATTCTGCCAGTCAACCTTTATGTTCCAATTGTGAAACGTGTTAAAATGTAAGAATGCTTATGGACTTTAAGTCTCTATATCATCATGTTTATTTTTCAATAAGCAAAGAAAACCTACAATTCTATCCCATGTATATTAACATATGACTAATTAGCTAGAAGAAAAGAAGAATTTTATAATTAGAGAGTTGAGAGCCAGCATTTCCTGTCATCATCAGAATTTGTGGCATTAGAACTATGTTGAAATTTTTCGTGGTGGACATTTTGTCACTTTCAAAAAACAGGTAAGATTGAATTTATTAGTCTCCAGTGATGAGTTACAGAAAGCTAAAAATGGTTGAAATAATCTCACACATAATGAAGTGGAATGTAACCAGTTATGACATCACATAGTTATGATATTTTGCTCCCAAAATTTCTGTTCTGCCTTATTAATGTATGGCTAATGTGGCCTCATGATACAAGTTCAGAGCAGGAATTCTGTTTGGTAGCATTCTATCCATATTCCAATTAGCAAGCAGGTGCAAGTGGCAGAGGGTAACAAAATGGTTCTTTCCACATAGTAAGCAGTCTTTAGTGAACTCCCACAAATGCTGGGTTGCTGTTGTTTTGTAATTGATCATAATCATGTCACATGAGTCACTGCGTCTAGGGGAAATTTCTCATTCTAATGCTACATGAAATTCTTTACAGTGCTAAAGACTGAGTGATGAGTTGCAACTGATAGTCTTTCCCAGTGAATCACATCAGTATAGACAATTGTATTGATTCTCTTTTACTAGGAAAGCTTAGTTTAACTTATATGTAGCAGTAAATATACCTTTGATTTATAGTCTGCCGTGATGACTGCTTAATGTTCAAAGGATGATATAATAAATATGACACTGGACACAGCTATTAGTAATATGACTGTTATAATAATAATTTAATTACTACTATTTCATATAATTTTATATATAAACACATAGAAATCTGTATATGTTTTTCATTTTGTGATTCAGAGTATTAAAGCATACTGAAATAATTAGGAAACTAAAACCTATAATTGTCTTCTCTTTTATGTTCATGAGTGGTAAGTTCTAAGACCTTATTCCACTGACATCAACATCAGTAGATGCTTCAGGCCATTACTGTGCTAGGTAAATAGTTGATATACTATTGAATTTTTAGTTTGATCTGTAATTTATCAAATTCAAAGATTCATAACTAAATGGAGCTGTATTTAAGGCTTTTTAAAGGGAGTCAAAGTAATTGACATAGAGAAAGCAAAACTCAAGAGCTAAAAATAATTATTTAAATTTATCTAAAAGACTTGTAATAAAGGTATCAGTTGGTCTAGGCATCCCAAGATGTGAAATATTTTTCACTAGGTAGAAGCTGTATTTCTTAATTTATTCTCTCTTTTTTGTTTAAAGAGTTCCTGTTATGTGCCAAGAAGTGTTGTATACTGTAGATATAACAGTGAAAATGACAGGCAAGTTCCAGAACTTACGCCCCTGTACTCTGATGCATGTAGAAAGACATGCACAATGAATCAATAGTTCCAGACAATGATATCTCAAAAGTTAAGTATGCCTTGAGACATAGCACTCTACAACAGAGAAGATGAGTTGTGGTCCTTGAATAGCACTGGAGGTCTTTCATAATCCCTTCCCTCTTGGGCTGAGCCTCAAGCTGCATTAATCATCAACAAAGCATGGCTGCAGTTAGCATGCTGTCCCTGAAGCCCATTCCACATCACAGCTCACCGGCCATCATTAGTCATGTGGGCTACAGTAAGAGTTCGAATATATTCTTTTAAAGAAAACATATCAGCTTTGGTTGCTGTTCTACTTTAGATGCATGCACAAATGACTGTGTTTTAAAATCAGAATAAACCCTCAATCAATTAGAAAGATTTATGAGAAGGCTTATAATATGTTTCTTCAGAGCTTTCTGACTTAATCTTATAAAATCAGTTCTTCTTATTATTTTAGGCTACATAAACTTTCTTTATATATTTAGAAGTTGGTAAGATCATTGGTGCCTCTGTATATTTGTTTCCTTTATCCTAGAGTGCTTTGTTAGCGGGCTCTGGAAAATTATAGCAGTGCTTGAGGAGTATTTGGGTGTCCTGCAGGTAGTTCTGAGATCTCTTCCATCTGTATCTCTCCATTCCACATTTATCACCTAAATTTCTGTGGCACTGATTATATTATTTTAACCATAGACAGAAATACTGGAAAATACCAAAGATTTTTGTTTCTTTGTATGTTGTTCTCCTTCTAGTATTAAAGTATCAGTCCCTTCTGGTAAAACTGACTTGGGAAATCATTTTCTCCATTTCATCAAATATTGCTTACATTCAGTAATATTCAAGAAGTGCTGCTGATGACTCGGATAATATTTCCTTTAAATTTCTACCAGAAGACTTAACAACATGTAATGAAGGTATTAGGCACAGTACACTAAGATTTTTCTCCCTCCCATTGAACTTACAGATTGCAATATGGAAGGTGTCCTTTCTCCTTACAACTTTTGAGATGTTCCTGTGGGACTTAGAAATTTTATTTCTTAAGCCATAGTGGAATCTACAATATTTTAAAATTTAGTAATTGTTTACACTATTTGAATTCTGTCTCTTGTTAATGGAACTTAAGCCTGCTATGGTGGAGTATTTCCTGTTTTAGTTAAAACATTGGGGACTGAAGAAATATAGGAAACATGGACGTCTTCTGTTTATTTCTCATTGAGCATTATAATCCATGAATTGGCACATCTGTCAATGTGAATTAATAAAATAGAGTTAAAATTGGGAAAGAAGACCTATAATATTTTATAAGACTTCATTTTTGACACAGGTGGTATATGCTCTCTCTGCCCTCAATAGCTCAGCCTTATCAACTGTGAAGTGCCTTCGCCTCCTTGAAATAATCTCTAGCTGATTGGTGAGGCTTTCTGGTTGAAACTCATTTCTATAATAAAAATTCAATACTATTCTCTGAAAAAGTTCAATTCTGAACTTAAAATAAAAATAAATCCACATTTGATTGGCCAGCTGGTATTTTATCAGAGGTTGCCGTGACTTCCTTTTGACACTTAGAATTTTAGTAAAGATTCTTTGTACTAAAAGATTTATTTTGTTATTTGTTTGTTTCATCTTTTGGTAGAAGCCAGCTTTCTTCTTCAGACTGTTACAATCAAGGAAATACTTTATCATTATCAGCTTAAAATAATCAACTGGACAGTTTTTCCATGTAAACATTCCATGATCTTATAATAAAATTAATTGTTATAGGGGATGCAATGCTCAAATGCTACAAATGAAAATCTATAGCTATAGGTCTCCCTGACCCATTGACCACTGCAAATGTCTGAGAAGCTCCTGGGATTCATGGAATTTGTCTGTAAAGTAAATTTTTATGGACCATCCTTTGGTTGCACCATGGAATTGACATGGAGAAATGCTATACTTCAGAACCAATTCATGCCAATTCCTTCCATATGTGACCATTGGAATGGACTGTGTCTCTGAGCTTAGTCTATGAACTTCTTTTTAAGTAATTAGAAGAAAATAATGCAAGTGACTAGTATATGAATGGTTTTTAATGGCTATGTTTCCATTTAAGTAATGTAACAGTGATATGGGAAGATTAAAGATAGATTTTTATGAAACTCCTAAGGACACAGAGCAAAACCTTCATGGACAGTTTTCATTCTCATATAGTCTTTGTATCACATGCAAGAAAGTTGCCAAATAACTGTACAGTATGTATGATGGTCTTTGTTGTGCCAGTTTAATTCATGATCATAAAAGAAAGCAGAGTAAAGCTTGGATGAGGCTCAGTTGCAGAACATTTATCTAGTATGTGAGAAACACTGGATTTGATCCCTGGCCCTACAAAATCAACCAACAGAACAAAAAATTTAGAGAAAAATTCAGAATATAATTATTGTGAAAAGTATCTTTAGTTGGATCACGTGTAAGAATGAACATTGGATTCCCAGAGCTCAGCCTGGTGCCTGGCCCTGGATCTCTGCATCTGCCTTCATCAGTCACTGGACAAAGGCTCTAAGATGGCAGTTAGGTTATTCAGTAGACCGGTCACCAGAGTAGACCAGACCAGGAATCCTCTAGACCACTGCCAGCAGTCCAAGGTGGGGTCATCCTTGCGGATTCCTGAGAGCCTCCCCAGCACCGTGCCTTTTCTGCAGGTGGGGGACCTCGAGATGATGATGGGAAGAAGTGCAGAGATGATTGGCCACACTAGAGAAAGCCCATGACCTGTAGACTTGTAGCTTAAAGCCTGCACTACCACCACCCATGCACCATGTCCGAGCAGGGGCTGTGGATCGGGAAACAGAGACAAAAGACAGTGGGTCATTCCTGTCAGCAGAATGTCCAATGCCAAATGCTGTTTATTGAAAGAGGGAAGAAACCTTAAATACAGGCTTACAGCACAATGGAGGAACCCCTGGAGGGCAGAAGTTCGATACTGATGTTTCTTACATCTAAGCTGTTAATGCCCAAATGCAGGACACACAAACAAGGAACTTCCCTTAAGTGTTCAGGAGGGTGGAGACCAGCAGGGAATCAACATACAGAGGACATCAAGGTCAAGGTCGGCAATCAGGCAACAGTTACCCAAATTGGGGGTTCCAGGACCCTACATAGACTAGTGGCTGTGAAGCCCCCATGGGACTGCACCAGGCCCTCTGGATATGGAAGACGGTTGGCACAAACTATTTGGGAGGCACCCAGGCAAGGGCATCAGGATCCATCCCTGGTGCCTAGGCAGGCTTTTGGGAATCCAATGCCTGTAGTGTGATGCCTTGTGCAGCCTTGGTGCAGTGGAAAGGGGCTTGGACCTGCCTAGGCTCAGTGTGCTCTGCTGACTCCCTATGGGAGACCTTGATTTGGGAGATGTGCAGATATGGAGTAACTTGGGAGAGAGGGCTGGGGGATGGGAGGAGGTGGGATCTGTGGGTGGTAGGTAGAGTGAGTAGAAAATTTCCTAATAAAGAAAAATGAAAAAAAAATTAAAAAAAAAAAAAGAATGAGCATTGAAATCAAACATGGTGATATCATATGCTTGTAGTTTCAGATTCAGGGGCTTGAGATAGGAGGATTGTTTGAAGCAAGGAATCTGAAGCTAGCCTGGGACATCTCCCTAAAAGTGAACAAACAACTGAAAATAATGCACATAGAGAACTGGGTCCACAGCTCAGCTGTGGAGTGTTTGCTTTCTATGCATAGATCTCTAGGTTTAATTCCAGAATGATAAAACAACAACAGAGGGAGCCTGCAACTGGGCTACATATACCTCCAGTCCCTCCTTCCATCTGAAGCATGTTGAACCCATGAGTGAAATAAAGTAGAATTCTAATGATAGGTGGGTTTAATTTTCACATAGTTTAAAATTAGTTTTGTTATCAGGTGGATATATGTAGTAGGACAGGCCCATAGAATCAAGGAAATGAGCTCAGACCAGTTGCCAAAGCATGTACATAATGCACTTCTTTATGAGTTAACCTAGAGTTGAGTTAACCTGAAGGCCTAGCAATGGGGGCTGTCAGAATTCCTGGTTGCTGTCAAAAATCCTGATCAATGGCAGAGTTCCTGATTGTGCCCAGTCAATGAAGGATGACCATGTAGAGTGGGTGCTAGGAGGAGGGTATATAAGGCTTTCCCTGTTATTGAATAAATTAGTTCATTCAATTTGCCTTCAACTGACTCCCAGTGTCTGTACCATTGATCCTGCGTCTTCTCATCCTCTCCCCCAAGGGAGCCATTAGGATCCAGCAACAGATAAAGAAAAAGGAAGTTCTGTTAATTGTTTATATATATCAGCATCATATGGCAGGTTCCAAAGATCCCCCACCATCTCTAGACATGCAATGTCAGCCCTAACTTAAGATCTTCTCTTTGTAGTGCTATGGAAATCATACACATCCTTTAGAAATATTGTTTTGAATGTTGATCTTTTTCCCAGCTAGTAAAGTACAGTTTGTCTATGATGATATTGGACAGGCACACTGAGCCATGGCTTCACAGCACAGAGCCAACCAGAAGGGAATGTGACTGTTACCATACAATCTACTGAGGATTTTAAGATAGTCTGGGCTAAACTTTGGCATAGATAATATGTGTTAGATACATTTCCAACTAGATTACTTTCTGCTTAAGACAAGTATTAGGTTCTTCAATAGTAAGATGGAGGACATCTTCATACATACATACATACATACATACATACATACATACATACATACATACATTTAAGTACATACATATATGGTCTATCTTTATTTCTTACTTTATAAAACTTTATTTTTGTTAAGACGTTTGTTAAGACATTTTGTGTTTTCCTTAGTAAATAGCTTTGTTAATGTGACATTTGTGAAAATGGATGGACTGTTATTTCTTTTCATATTTTTCTGTATATATGTTATTTCTGAGTTACTTTGATAATTGAGTTAGAATTTACATAGCCCTATGATTTTACAATAAACCTTACAACATAGCAAATATAATTAGCAAAAATACATTTAACTACTGGCTCTTAAGTGACCATTCAGAGCTCTAAGTAGACATACTTACCACAACTCATTTCTAAAGCATTTATGAGCCAAAGGAAGCTGGCTCTTGTCTATAGCACAGTACTAGACAATAAAGCAGAGCAAAGGTAAATGTAGTCTGAAGAAAAGACAGCATCCCACCCTCTAATGTAATTATCTCAAACTGAGTTTATGCAATCAAAAGTAAAATATTACATCCAATGTGCATATATTCTTTAATGTTATACCTTATCTAGAAATACATTAGCTAAGAAAAAATGAAACAGAAGAAACTTGAAATATGAAGCAACTATGAGCTGAGGTTGCACTCAGTCTGAGAAAGCATTAGTGCCATGGCCAGACTCTGTGATAGGCATTTTTTATGAAACTTGGGGATTGGTATTTTTGTCATTGTTTCCTAGCATAGGCGGAAACTCAAGACTTTGCACATGCTTAGCAACTATATTACTACTAGGTATATATCCAGTCCTTTACTTCTGAGATTGAAGGTTATGTTAGTATCAATTTTGCAGGGATAAGAAGTGTATGTTTAGATAAAGTATGATGTGGATATTTCTAATAAACTGATGTTTAAATATAAACATCTAAGAATAATGCTCCTTTACTTGTTACAATGAGATTTTCAAAAGGTATCTATCATGTACTGAAAATGGTTTACATAGTGTGAGTAAACAAAGAGGCAGAATACTTGGTCATGTTTTTCATCTTTTAACTTAATTACATCTGATGAGACTGCTAGATGAGGGCTCCACTTTTTATGTTCCAATAATACAGTAAAGTAACATACATATGAAGAAATCTGTAGTTCCATCATTGCTTAGGGAAAAATTATCATTCTGTAAAAAGAATTCTAGATTTTATTTTTACTGCTAACACTAAAAGGATGCTAACAATCTTGAATATTTGTTTAAAAAAAATGCAAACAGGATTTGGCAAAGTCCAGGACAAAATTAGTGATTTTAAAATATAAAAAAAGCGTTAATAAATCATTTAGTTGATATTTCTAAAACAATGCCTCCTTTTAGTTTTGTTGTTGTTGTTGTTGTTGTTCGTTCGTTTGTTTTTTGAGAAGGGGTTTCTCTGTGTGGCTTTGCGCCTTTCCTGGATCTCACTCTGTAGCCCAGGCTGGCCTGAACTCACAGAGATCCACCTGCCTCTGCCTCCTGAGTGCTGGGATTAAAGGGGTGCACCACCACTGCCCGGCTCCTTTCAGTTTTTGCAGCCTAATTCATTCAGTCAATCAAGAGTTAGTATTTACCAAATACCACTTAGCTTCAGGTTCTAACATACAAGAAAGACAGAAGCTATTTCCCTAGATAACTAGCATTTCTTAAAAGTGAGGTGTTATCAGAGGAATGGGAGGGAGGTCCTGGAAATGCCCTGGGGAGTCAGAGAATTCAGCATTTCCTCCTGCCTGAGGAAGCCTATAGTGAAATTTCACTGGACCTTTCTTAAGAAAGTGAGATTTTTTTCTTCAGTACAGCAAAGCGATATAAGTAAAATGAATAGGTGAAGCCAGGTAGTTTAATTTGTCTGAAAGTAGTGAAAATGTAAATAGTGAGAATGGCTAGATCATAGACTGAAAATTATTAACCCATGAGTAGAAGTCCTTGCAGGGTTTGGACCTTGGAAGTAACATGAAAACCTTGTGAATTTTTTAAAAAATATTTTTCATTGCTGCTAGACAGACCTGGGAAAGGAACATTAGAATTGGATAATGGGAAATCTATGTAGGTTTTTAACAGCCATGTGGGTAGAAATAATGGGAGACAGAAAATAAAGAGACACTATAGGAAGCACAATAGAAATAGAATGAAAATAAATTAGCTGTTGAGTATATAAGTAAAAGAATTTACATGTATGTGGCTGAGACCAAATGTGCCAATGAAAAGGTAGCATTCAGGATGACTGCAAGGCAGATCTCCCGTGTACCACAGAAGTAATGATGACGAGCATAGGTATTTGTGAAATTAGGAAAAATAATATATAAGAAAGATTTCTCAAATAAGTATTCTATGGAAACTAATAATTTTATTGAATTTATTGTGAAACTCCATTACATTGGCTGGAAATTATTACTATGTTATTAACATCACTTAGAAAGTGAAAAGGGGAAAATATTAGGAAGAAATGAGTTTAATTTTAGGAAGATCAACATTAAAACTATTGTATAAGGGCTCTCACAGGAAAGTGATGTTCAAAGAGGCTTCATCTGCAAAACGATTGTTAGCATGTAAATGCTGTGTAAGGTACAAAGGGTACCCAGAGCAAGTAGTAGTCTCCCAAATTCATCCTCAAAGCATACATGGAGGAGGGGAGCTAGAGATGGAGTAGTTTTCCATGGCTCTGCATCTCAGAGAGGAGTCAGGCTATAGCCAATCCAAGGTAGTGCCACAAGAAGGGAGTGAAGAAAGCAGAGATGGGACTGTTGAGCTGCTCCTTTCCTTCATGTGCAACCTGGACTTCCCCATGGGCTGAAGCAAAAGGAAATCAAACAGTCTGGTATCTAATCTATGTAATCCATATACACTGGCCTTCCTAAGCAGACAGCTAGAAGGAAAATTAGCCAAGCTACTTTACCAATAGGGTACCAAGAGGCATATATGAATCTCTGGGTTATAGAAACACTGATATGTAAATCTGCAGAACCTAATAGACAACTGCCCCAGCCAGCGGGGTTTCAAAGTGGGGGGGGGTAACCCACCTGTGGGAGCAAATGAAAAAAACAGGGGACACAAAGGGACGACAGCAAGACAGCATTCTGATCAAGCTGCAGATTTTATTTTCCTCTGCAAGGCTTATATAGCATAGGAGGGGAGGGGGCAGGAAGGAGGGAAGGGGAAGTGACATGGAAGGGGTGCAGAATGTTGGAGATGTGAAGATTGTGCAACTGCAAGATGTCAGCTAAGGTCACTGGTCAGGGGCCATTTATTCTGTTGCTAGGCTGCCTGACCATGGAATGCTCTTTATGTTTGGTTGTCATGGCACCTGACTGTGGAATGTCTTCTTATCTTTGGGAGCCTCTGGTTAGTAAATAGGTGTTACTGCTCTGGGGAAGGGCAGTGGTCTTATAACTTGTTCTCTGGCCTAGCTAGTATTTTTCCATAGTTCATGTTTGCTTCCTGACATCTTGGTCCCTAACAGACAACCCCAAAGCCTTTGGTCATCTATGAAGAACCTTGGGATCATAACATGAATTCAGCAATTTCAGTGATTTTGGATTCTGTATAAATTCATGTAAAATTTCCAACTAGTTTCTCACCTACTTGGCCAGAAAAGTAAACAACTGTTCTAACAAATGGTGAAGACACCGTATTCCGGGATACCTAGGAAGAAAAGAAAATATTATAAATATAGCTGTGAGAAGAGAAAAACACCCTGTCCTATACTCAATAACATGGTATTCCAAGTGTTAAACACACTTTGTATGTGAACAACAGCCAATGATGTGTTCTGTGTAGTTTAAAAAACTCTGCTATTTCAAGTCAGTCAACTTGAATGACAAACATTCAATCCAATAATCAATTTCTTCAGGTTGTTTTGGGGGTAATTTTGCTTCCCACAAGTTTATACATTTAAACATATATACTTTAAAAATTGAAAATGGGTTTTATATTGGTTTATCACATATCTTTCAGTATTTAAAAACTAAAAATGTCAGTGTTTTAATGAGAATGTGGGGACTCAAAATATCCTGATAGCTATGTAGTACATTAAGAAATGAAGTAGGTGCTCAGACAGATGTTTCTGCCATGAGATTCCCTTTGTCTGGATCCAGTTTAATGTTTGGTGGATTTCTGAACCTTAGTGTAGAGATAATCTTCAACCACAATACAGCTGAGTCTCAAGGTTCCTGGTGTTTACAACAGGCAATATTTTATTTCTTTCAGTTTGTCATGGTTTTCTGCCTTTGTTCACCATCTCTTTATGTTGTCTCCAGGTCTATTTCAGATTGCCACTGCTTTGCTAACTTGAAAAAGTAACTGTTGAGTCTTTAGAAAGAGCCAATGCCTGTGTGCTGATTTACTTACAACACATTATTATTTGACATCAAAAATCACTGAGTACAAATAATTTGGGTTTAGTGTTTTGAATCAGTTACTGTCTCCAGCAAGTCCAACATAGTGATATAAATACACTAGGCTTTGCTTTCCCTAAGGTGCTACAACTCCTGTATTCATAATTCTGTTATTTCTTAAAGAAGACTTAGTTTTAGGACCTTTCAGTTTGGGATGTCAGTAAATATATTATGTCTATAGTAAAATTCTTAGCACATGGTAGATACTCAAAGATAGTGTGTTGTGTTGAAGTTTGAATGTCCTGGAATTTGTGACAAGAATCTTATTGGACCAGCACATTCTACCATCTCTATTCTTTATGAGGCCTCTGTAAAAACAGACCTCCATTATATATCAATGGGATAAGACAAAAATATGGTTGGTTAATTTACAAAGCCAAATGTTGTAGTGGTTCAAATCTAGTTTATTTTTATTCTTTTGTACTTTCATACGTGAATACAATGTATAAAGATCAAAAGCAGCCACTCAACACTCCCAAATCCAACTGGGAATTCCTCTAGGGCCCCTATTACCAACTCTCTCTGAACTTTACCTCCCCCCTCCTGTTCCTCCCTTTGAGTATAATAAGTAGTGCATAATAATTTTACTAAAATAATCATTACAAAGATTTAAAATTTTTGTTTATATTTAAACATTGAAATATATATGTGACAACCCTACTATATACATGAACTTATATAAACTTCTGCATTTCATGTGTAGTTATGATATTTATATAAACTAGTGGGGAAGTTTTCTAATAGGGTATTTTAATAAACATCCTTTGAGTTGTAGAGCTTGTGAATAGAGCAAATTTTCTTTTTAATATAATTAAACCAAATTACTCAGAAACAGTAAAAGGCTTTAGGTAAAAGGTAAATAAAAGGCTTACTTTAATTTTTTTCAAAATTGGCAAATTTATAATAATTACATTGCTGACTCATTAATCACTTAAGCATTTAAATGAAAACATTAAAACAATATAATCTGAGAGAAAAAAAAGGAAATATGTTACTTTTTAACACAAATGATGAGGCTTCTTATAATATTTTTGTGGGAAGAGAAGATTCCACTTACAGGAAGTTCCATTTATAGGCACAGGCCATTTGAGAGTCAGGCTAGATTCTTAGTAGCATTGGGTCACAACTATTCCAGTACTGGAATACTTGAACTTGTGAAGAAAAATACCATGGAACTGGAAATGGCTGAGTATATAAAGCATTTCAGTGCAAGTATGAAGATGGGAGCACAGACTCCCAGAACCAGTAAAAGCCGAGTGGGCACAAGGGCCAGCTTGTCACTCCAGCTCTGGAACAATAGAGGTAGGAGATAGATTTCAGCACTAGCTGGCTGGCTGGGCCAGTAGAACTAGCAAGCCTCAGGTAAGCAAGAGACCCTGCTTTAATAGGTGGAGAAGCAGAAGATTCTTGACATTGTTCTTGGACCTCCACACCTACACATATATTGCAAACACACTTATATGTATACCTAAACCCACGTCAACACAACTATGTACATAAGCATTGATAGAAATGAAAATAAATAAATATGTCCCCCCCCCAATAAAATCTAGTAAAAGGCCTGCTTCTTTTATTGGCCTAACAAACCACACTGGGGATACTAGAAATAATCACTACTATTTTATAAAACTTTTCAGATATTTCATCTGTTTTAATATTTTATAGTGTTTCAACTTGTTGAAAAATGAATATTATTAACTTCTTGTTTATCTATTAAATCAGTAAGAAATCAAAACACAATTAATTTTTTGTTGTTGTTTTACTTCTGGGAAGTAATAGGAAAAACCATCTTGCAGATCTATTTCTCTAACTCCTAATATATGGAAGTGATGGACAAGTAGATTGATACCATGGACTTAATCTTAAATCCTGTTTATTATAATTGATACATCCTAACACTTTCTAACATACACAAATAGCACATGAATTCACTTTTTGTGGCTTACAGGCCATTAAAATTGAAGTTCTATTTTTTTTGCCCATTAAATGAGTAAAAATTTAAGTGCTCCATGAGGGAACGGAAGTTAACATGTTCTTTTAATGTTCTAGGAGTATTAGGTTACTATATTCTTAAATGTTATTTGGGCAATTTGTCTCCAGCAATTATGATGTTATAAGACCACCTTGTTTATACTCAGTGTATGGCATTTCTAGCTAAAATTTAACCAATTTCCTTCTCTACTTCTGTTTCTCTGTTGGTCAGACAATGTACATTAGTAATTCATTTCCTCATTTATGTTTAGTTTCTAATTTTTTTATTTCAAGATAAGGTTTATCTGTGCATTCATTTTATTCTCCTCTTCCCTTCTGTTGTTACTGGGTGGACTCTAGGGGCAATTGAAAAACCCATGTCATTTTCAACAAACATGATGCATGGAACATAAGAGAAAAGAGACTCAGTTTAATACAATAGAATGGACTCTCCTACCATCCCTTTGAAATATGGTCTGTGAAAGAAGGCTACTTCCTATTCTTGACTGGAAAGTGCCAGAGTGCTGTCCATTTTCTACTCACTCCTGGATAGTAAAAAACCTTCAGTGCAGACAAACGGAAAGCAGATTTGAATTTGAATGCTTAGACTAGTTTTTGCTCACCGTTTCCTTCTTTCCTTAAAGTATCCATATCTATTATTTCTCATCTTAGTAACCACTGTTCTAGAATTAGTGAGATGGGGTGGAGAAGGGAGGGGTACAAGGAGGGAATAAGAACAGACGGGGAGAGAAAATAACCTGAAGAGAGGGCAGAAGAAGGGAAGGGAACACCTATGTTCTTACCTGCCCTATTAAAATGTGACTGTGCTGGCAGATGCTTGAGGTGAGCTTTTCTCTGAAGACGAACTTGTGGGGTTGGCACATGATGGCTCATAGAGAACTTGCTGCTCCTGAAGAGAACCCGGGTTCAGTTTCCAGTACCTGCATGGTGGCTCACAACAGTCTGTAACTCCAACTTCAGAGGCTCTGACACCCCTGTCTTGTCTCAGTACAGACACACATATGTTTCACATACTTACATACAGAGGAACACTTATACACACACACAGACAAACAAAGACAATGAAAGATAGGATCCTGTGGCCTCACTAGACTACATTAGTTCAATGACCTCCCATGGAGCTTTCTTGACTTGGGGAAAGCATTTTCCCTTAATTTCAAGCTTTTCTGGCTCTCACCTCCTATAGGATTCAAGATTATCATTAGCTTTGCCTTCTCAGCCTTCATCACCCCTCTAAGCATCCCAGTAGGCAAGATACAAAGTAATTTGCCTGAATGTGCTGTCTTTTGTGGTACCCAAATCTCACTGATGGGAGGCAGTCCTACAAACCTCAGCACAGCAAACAAGGAAAGTATGTTGTACCTGTTGCTATAGCAACTTACTTCTAATCTGCAACCAAAACAACTAAATTGCTTATTTCTCCCTCTCTAGATTGCCATATTTAAACCAATCCTCTCTGTTCACTAAGGCTAGGATACATGTCTCGTCCTATGGAGCTTCCAATTGAAGTCTATTTAACTGAAATTGATGCAAGGGAGATCGTGCTTGGCCTCTCCTATACTTGGGGTGTAGGAAAGGTTCCAAAAGCATAAAAACAGCTCTCCCCAGAAACTTTTCTGAGAGACACCTCTCAGAGAACCAACACTCTCATGGAGGTGACTTTCACTTCTAAGCTGTTTCTTGGAAATGGTGCAAGGCAGTTTATTTAATTCTTTTTAGAGTCAAGCATCATTTTTCAGTTGATAACTGGTCAGAAAGAATGGCATCAAGACCTGTGGCAGCATGGAGACACCTTCATAGCAGCGTGGGGTCACTGCTGGCTAGGCTCTCAAGATGCTCAGAGAACCTTTGCATCCAAGCAAGAGTTGAGGAAGAGTCTTCTACTCGGGGTGAGTCCTCTGCTTGACACCTGTTCTTCCCCTGGCTGTATCTCAAACTGAAGCCACTAGTGGCTTTTCCTTCCTCTGACTTGCCTTCAATTCTCCACTTAAAATGAATATGGTGCATTCAATCACTGTAGTATGCCATGACTTTAGTGCCCTTTCCTCTCTTTCTTGTAGCTGAAGTTTTCCTGTGTCCACCCGGCTCCTGCAGCTGCTCAGCCCTGCTGTGGATATTGCTCTGTATAAATAAAATGCTGTTTGGCCAGTGGCTAGGCAGGAAGTATAGGTGGGACAAGAGAGAAGAGAATTCTGGGAAGTGGAAGGCTGGGACAGAGAGATACTGCCAGCTGCTACCATGACAAGGAAGATGTAAGGTACTGGTAAGCCATGACCCATGTGGCAACTTATAGACTAACAGAAATGGGTTAATTTAAGATAGAAGAAGTAGATAACAAGAAACCTGCCACAGCCATACAGTTTGTAAACAATGTAAGTCTCTGTGTGTTTACTTGTTTGGGTCTGAGCAACTGTGGGACTGGCACGTAAGAGAGATTTGTCCTGACTGTGGGCCAGGCAGGAAACCTCTAGCAACACAGCCCCAAGTAAACACACAGAGACTTATATTACTTCTAATGTATGGCTGTGGCAGGCTTCTTGCTATCTAGTTCTTGTATCTTTTTTTTTTTTTTTGAGCTGAGGATCGAACCCAGGGCCTTGTACTTATTAGGCAAGTACTCTACCACTGAGCTATATCTCCAACCCGCTTATATCTTAAATTAACCCATTTCTATTCATCTATAAGTTGCCATGTGGCTTGTGTCTTACCAGTACTTTCATATCTTGCTTCTCATGGCGGTGGCTTGCAGCATCTCTTGACTCAGCCTTCCACTTCCCAGTATTCTCCTCTCTGCTTGTCCTGCTTATACTGTACTTCCTGCCTGGCTACTAGCCAATCAGCATTTAATTTACTTATCAACCTAATCAGAGCAACACATTCACAGCATATAGAGCGATCTAATGTCCATAGCACTTTCTTCCCCCTTGTTCACAGATTCTCATGCCTTCTTGATGGGGAAAGCTCAATATTTATCCCCATTCCTGTCTTACTACACCATGAGATTTGGAAACAACCAGTCCCAGCTTCAGATGTTCTTTAATTGAAGACAATATTTAGCTTGAATTATTTTATCTCTTAATGCATTTAATTCTTAGGACCTGAAGCAGTTATACTAGTTAAAATAAAATAAAATGTATCATTTTATATACATCTATAATAATTTACTAAATATTCCCAAGGTATTACATATATCAAAATATATAGTTAGATTAAATTATTAAATCAAATCATTACATTATCTGCTTTAAATTATAGCTCTCACTAGCCCCCCCAAACAATTCTGGGTCTTTTTATCCTTTGTGGTTGTCTAGATGTATAGAAACATTGCTGAAGATGCTTTATTCTTCCGTTCCAGGGCACAGAGGAGTCAAACTGGGCTTGAGCTTCAAGCTGTCTCCTTGCTGGCTGTCTTTCATGGTGTTGCTAAGTGCTCTGCAGGCCACTGGTGGACAAAAGTCCTTACCAATTTGGTGTACCATAACTACTATGTGGGAAACCAATCGCTCTCTGACTGGATTTGAGTCCCCCTCCACAGGAGTGAATTCACTTCTGGTACTGTAAATCATATGGCTATTTAGGTCATAGCTACTGGGGAAGAACCTACTACCATTGTTTGGACAAAAAAAAAAATCATGAAAGCTGGGCTTGGTGACTCATGCCTATAATCCTGGCACTGGTCTGAGTAGGAGCATTGCTTGGAGTACAAGGCCAGCCTGGGTTATGTAGTTCACACTGGCCTGGAACCCATTTTTTTTTATTTTATAACACTTCCAGACTTACTATAAAATGACTGTTAATTATGTTCACACTTAGATGATACTTTGAAAAACAGAATTTTCATGTTCATTTAATTTGTCAAAGTAAATAATATGAAACTATATTCTATAGATTTCCAATGGTAGATATTAATGCATAGTATTTTTTGGTTAAAAATCAACATGTTGAACATTCAGAATTTCACACAGTCAAATGTGTGCAAGAATAAACAAACATTTCTCTGCAAGAGACATCCCTTTATTTATCTACTATAGCAATTTTCAGGATATGAATTGTCCATAGGGTTTTTTCTGAAACTGTTTCATTTGCTGTCTTCTCAGCAAATTTCTATAAATGAACAAAACCATTTTTAGTGAAATTTAATGAAAGGATAAAATGAATTATCCTAAGTAGTTGGGAAATATTAGGGAAAATTATAAATAAGTTAATGTAGCTATAATAAAATGAGGGCTAACATGCTTAAAGAAAACACTTCAATGTACTGACATTTTAAAAAATAAGCAAGAAAATTTAAACTAGACCAAGAAATAGATGTCCTTGGCACAGAAAATGTGATTGTTGGTAAAGGAAAAGAAAGAGGGTAAGTCTGAAGATAAGCACATTCTTTCTCATCTCTTTCGTTAGTATAAAGTCAGTGATACATATAGGGAAGCATAAATAGGATATTTCTTTAAATCATTATATGCAATTACAAAATCAGCAAGAAAATAGAAAACAGCATATGATAAATTATTATATATAAGATTCAAGGTAAATGATCCATCCACATCTGGAGCATAATCTCAATACAAACACAAGCATCCCTATTTGGCACTTGTTGGCATACTATTTATTGTGAGTTTCTATGTCCAGGGATGGACTTGACTCTGGCAGCAAGAGAAAAATGAAGTGACCAACACACAGAAAAGCTGAGATCAGATTAACTAGGCTCTCAGGGGGAAAACCAGTAGCACCCAAGAAGCTCAGCATGTTTACTAAATACAGCTAGACAAAGATGTGAGGTACTTGCTTACTGCTGAACTAAGGAGGAAAGCATCATACTTTAGAGCTGAATCAAGGTGAAATTCACTAATCTCAGTAAGAAAACAGCCTCCAGGTCTTAGAGGGAAGAGATATGGTGGATATATTTTACAGACACTATCAACATTCCACATGTGGACAAGAGGGAGGCTTGGTCATCCTTCTGGGTCATCCCCAGGAGTGATGTTTGCCTTTTTCCAGTTGTGGGTATTGTGTTCCCTGAAATATTGTGTGTTCTCCGCAATAAACATATCTGGGGGCAGAGAACAGACAGCCACTAGAACAAAGCCAAAAATGGTGGCTAGAAAATGGGTCAGAGCAAGCCATAACAGAAGTTGGACAGTGGTAGCACACGCCTTTAATCCCAGCACTTGGGAGGCAGAGCCAGGTGGATCTCTGTGTGTTCAAGGCCACTTTAGAAACAGTTAATCATGGTGATATGCGCCTTTAATCCCAGAAACCCAACCTTTAATCCCAGGGAGTGGGGGCAGAAAGAGAAAAGTATATAAGGCATGAGGACCAGGAACTAAGCATGTAGTTAGTTAAGCATCTGGTTGGTTAAATGTTCAGGCTTTGTAGCAACACAGTTCAGCTGAGATGAGGACACAGAAGCTTGCAGCCTGGGGAAACAGGATCACCTGAGAAACTAGCAAGGTGAGATAACCATGGCTTGTTCTGCTTCTCTGATCTTCCAGCATTTACCCCAACAACTGGCCTCGGGTTTGATTTTATTAATAAGATTCCTACTACACCCCGTGGGTCTGAAGCTCATCAACAACAAACACCCACTCAAACAGTCACACATTCAAGACTTTTTCCAGCTCCCACTGGAAGTTTTGTGACATTGGTATATTATTAAAAATATCCACTGAGACTATAATGAATACAATATTTACAGTCAAGTACTTCCTTTACAAAAAATATAGCTTTAATATAATCAACATAAATGGGGAGAAAATAAAGAAAAAATGTATGCTTGTCTTTAAGGGAGAGAAATAGAAGGCACACTGCTATGTAGGTCCTTGGGCAGCTATGGAACTCAGAGATGCTTTGTAATATTTGATTTGTATGTGGTTTCTAGCATTTTACAAGAGCATTATAACTAGAAATGGGGCCAGAATCTTATTAGTGGAGATGCTGCACAGTGAAATGTCAATACGGGGCACTTGTAATTGATTTGTATTGCCTTAATAGATAGTTCATTTTGTGACAACATGGAGTATTTGAATAATATGACATTTGGGGGATGCTTTAAAATAGATTTTACTCAATTGATATTAATGTTGGGTTAAGACCTGATATAATAAAGGAAATATATATAATTCTCTTTCTTTGTTTTAGAGTGGAGGAGTTTGGGTCAAGAGGCCAACAAAGACTGTAGAGACCTTTATATTTAATGTTAATATCATGAAATTTAGCTCATGTGTTTTCAAAGCATTCTTTGTTTGTTTGTTTGTTTTTTCAAGACAGGGCTTTCCTGGGTAGTCCTCTCTGTCCTAGAACTCACTCTGTAGACCCTTAAACTCAGAGATCTGCCATCTGCCTGCTTCTGCCTCCAGAGTGGTGGGATTGAAGGCATTTACCACCACTGCCCAGGCCAGAACATTTCTAGTATGTTCATATGAATGGAAAAATTGGCAGATACTGATAAAATACAGCTTAGATAGTAACAAGCATATTTATGATTCCTTAATACATTGTAATTAATCAGATGTTTGTGTGTGTGTGTGTGTGTGTGTGTGTGTGTATAATGAGTATATGTATTTAATGAAGTTAACAGAGTAATATAAGTAAAACTGAACTAAAGATTTGACAATCACTTTGGTATTACTATCTCATAATACACTTTTTTGTTTTATTCTTTAGAGTACAATAAGCCCTGTATAGAAAGAAGTCTTTAGCTCCTCTTCATCCTGAATTATCCACTGTCCTATTACTGTTATGAGATGGCACCTCCTATTTTATACATGGTTAGATAACTACAAACAGTATTAGAGAGGAGAATAGAAGGAAGTAGACTTACATACACACTTTTTTTTTCTTGTTTGTTTTGAGACTGGATCTCAGGATATAGGCCTAGCTGGCCTTAAATTCTCTATGTAGACCATACTAGCTTTGAATTCACAGAGATCCATCTGCTACTGCTTCTCAAATACTGGGCATAAAGGTTTATCTCACTATACTCACCAAAGGAAACGAACTTCTACCCTCTCTGTGCCATGTGAAGTAAGTTAATCCTATGATTATTGTTCAAATATAAATACAATCAAAATGAAGTAAGTTTGCAGTGCAGAAGACACACATTCACATCCATGAGCATGCTAATGCCTCCTGACTTCATCTCTGTGAAGACGTGTTTCCCACTCCTCTGAAGAAGTTAACATCAGCATCATAGAACAAATTTTTCTTCCCTCCATCTCTGCATCACAGTGTTTCTCTGCATTATATTTCCTCTCTCATTCTTAATTTAGAGAATAAGGATGATTCTTTCTTTCAAAGATAATATTCTTTGGTCATTTCATTTCTGATTCCTGTCTTTCCTATCTATGTTATATTGGAATGCTTGTGTATTCTCCTCCTTTATGAATGAGGACAAAACTGTAACACATTGCCATTCAGTTTTTAACTTGTGTTTTCTGAATCCAACCCAGTGTAAAGTGATCTGAAAATGTTTTCTCTCTATATTCACACAAATGACTTTTGTGAAAATCTTTAAAAGTAGAAAGATAAAATTGAGTTGAAAGACTATCACTTATATTTCTTTCTAGAAATTGAAATTAGTTCCATCACTATTGAGATCAATTATAGCTGTGATAATAGAACTGGATTATAACCATAACAAATACTGAAATACTTCACTTTTCAAAATTGCAAGAGCAGTAGATTTCAATCAATTTCACTACACAAAAGCATGTGGAGGTATGGATTTTTTAATTGGTTCCATTTAATCATTCCACATTGTAAACACACATAAAATATTACACAGTACTCCATAAACATATACAGTAATTAGCCAATTAAAATAAAATTAAAGAACTTAAATTGACCTATTCCAGAGACAAAAAGAAAGTGTTGTAATAATATTTGAACTTATTGTAAACAAAGTATGTATTTCTCCATCAACCTTAATAGCATAAGGTAAAAATGAATTTCTTATAAAAATAAAAATACATGTTGAATGAAACGACTTTCCATTTACTTGTATCATGAAATCAGATTCTAATGTTAATAAAGAATAAAATAGGGGTTGGGGATTTAGCTCAGTGGTAGAGTGTTTGCCTAGCAAGTGCAAGGCCCTGGGTTCAGTCCTCAGCTCTGAAAAAAAAAAAAAAGAATAAAATACTATCCATATAAAAATAAAATAAATGGAGTTTTGCATGCTAATGTAACTAGGTTATAAAGTTTTGTTTGTTTATCATTAGATGCTAGGAATCTGTCTTTGGATTTTGTATATGCTAGGAACTTCCTTAATATTGAGCTATATATAAGCTTACCTTAATTTCAAAAAATATTTAAGGATTATATGAACTGCTTTAAGAGAGATGAACCAAGGGAACAAGAAAGATGTCGAGAGTAGATAAAAACATGTGACTTTTGGTAGAATACTTGTTTCTCATACCTTTTCTAAGCCGTGCCTACACTGGCCTTTATCAACAAAGGAGACAAGTAGCATAGAACAGTAACAGAGCAGGAGCCAAGAGACTGGGAGGGTAAATAGGCCTGGCAAATATCTCTGAGAAGGAGGTAAATCTTACATTCTTTTGGAGTCCTTAAAGAGCTTCACCTGGGAAGTGAGGACTAATTGGAAAGACTTGCTTTCATAATTCAAAGCCCCATTTCACTCTCCCTGCATGCAGAATCATCAGACGGTCAAGTCCCCAGTGCGACCCCTAGTGGTCATATGCTGATCAGGTTCTCTAATAGTCATGTCTGAGTTCTTCCTTTGTGAGAACCTCCGTGACATTGACTTGCCTATCACTAGGAGAGTGTTGGGCATTGGGCTGCCACTCCCATGACATTGTATATAGAGGTTATTTTATGTTTATTGACATCTGTGGACTCACCAGTCATTCATGACACCATTCCCTGGGCTAGGATACTCAAATGTTTAAAGAGAGAGAGAGAGAGAGAGAGAGAGAGAGAGGGAGAGACAGTAAACACATTCAAAACATTCAACTCTCTCTGTTTCTTGACTACGGAGGTAATATGACTGTGGTAATATTGTGTTCCCCAATATATTGTGCATCCTAATAAACATATCTGGTGGTGGTGGGGGGGGTCAGAGAACAGAGCAGCCACTAGATATAGAGGCCAGAAAACTGTGGCACACACACGTTTAATCTTAGCATTCCAGAGCCAGAGATCCCCTGGATCTCTGTGAGTTCAAGGCCATACTGGAAACAGACAGGCATGGTGACACACACCTTTAATCCCGGGGGAAGTGATGGCAGGAAGCAGAAAGGGATATAAGGTGTGAAAAGTGGGAACTAGAGCCTGGTTAAACTTTTAGCTTTTAGCAGCAGTTCAGCTGAAATCCATTTGGATGAGGACACAGAGGCTTCCAGTCTGAGGAAAGAGATCAGCTAAGGAACTGTCGAGGAGAGGAAGCTGTGGTTTGTTCTGCTTCTCTGATCTTCCAGCTTTAATCCCAATACCTGGCTCCAGGTTTGATTTTATTAATAAGACCTTTTAAGATTCGTGCTTCACATGACCAGCTCCTTCTCTACCACAATAGACTGTAACCATGAACTGTGAGCCAAAATAAACCGTGAAGTGGTTTGAAAGAAAATGGCCCACAAAGAGAGTGGCATACTTAGGAACTGTGGCTTTGTTGGAGGCCTTGAGTGATGCATTGTGGTGGGGTGGGCTTTGAGGTCTCAGATGCTCAAGTTACACCCAGTGTCACAGTCCATTTCCTGTTGTCTGTGGATCAAGATGTAGAATGCTCAGCTCTTTTCCAGCACCATGTCTGCCTGCATGCTGCCATGTCTTGCCATAATAATAATGGACTAACCCTATGAACCTGTAAGCTACCTCAATTAAATGTTTTCCTGTATAGGAGATGCAGTGGTTGTGGTGTCTCTTCACAGAAGTAGAAACCCTAAAACAAACCCTTCCTCACTTAAGAAAAAAGAATGAAAGGAGAGAGAGAGAGAGAGAGAGAGAGAGAGAGAGAGAGAGAGAGAGAAACTAACGCTCACTCTAGAGCGGTTCTTGGCTGACTATGTAGGCAATCCAATCAAGTAAAAATTACTAGTGGTCTTTGAGAGCTGAGGATAGTAGCATCTAGGTTCTACTCACTCGCATCCCTCTGTTGACTTATGGATTTTCCTGATACATTTTTTATTTGTGAGTTTGTTTCTTTTTCTTCTTTCCCTATATAGGTGAAAACAATGTACAGTTCTCAAGATTCTCTGTCCTTAACAAATTTTTTTAAAGATAGTTACTCTCATACTTGATTATTTTGTAAAAATTTTCATTTTTCTTCAGCTTTCCTATTAAGTTCACATACTAATGTGTGAGCTCACCCACATGCGTTCACACACACACACACACACACACACACACACACACACACACCACATAAAAGACTACAAAATGACTTGGTGAATTCTGAGGGCTTAAATCATTTAGAGCAAAGTATAATTAAGCTAGAACTCAGTAACAGACACTGTCAAGAAAAACATTGAAACATATCATTGAAAGTCAATCCATGGATTATTGAAGGTCTTATTAATCAAAAAAGGAAATAAAGAAAACTGAGCAATATTTTGAATAGAATCTCCATCAAAAGCAAAAAGGGGGAATACTATATATCGGAGAGTATTATTGTTCCTACAAGAAAGCAGCGTGTACATGACAATTTCGATGAGCAAACGCCTAGAAAAATGCAAGATAGCATGAATATAATAAATACTTGAATAGCCCCAGTTTTCTTATTGAAATTTATCTATACTTAGATTCAACACATTAAAATGCTGAGAAAGAACTAGTGCTCAATTGTTTCCAAGTATTTAAGGAGAAAATAATAACAACCTACAGTAGATCTCTACAAAGAGAAGAACAATAAGCAGAGGCTTTTTACATTGTTTGTAAATATGTCTAATATATCTGTGATTAGTTTTCCTCTCTGGTAGCTTACAAAGCACCTTCCAGCACTATGAAAGATGGTCAGTAGGGATGAAGCTTCTCCTACTTACCAGTCATACCCACCTATGAAACCTACTCACTACAATAATAGCTGGCCTGGAAAGACTTGCATTCTGGTACAACAGTAGCACAAACATCATGGGGGTAATCAACCACTTTGGATTTAAGTCTTGCTTCACAGGATGACAACCATAATGGGCATCATTACCAGGATAAGACCCTGTGGTTAGGTAGGTCATGGTTACAGGGGAGAACCTACTATTGTCTTGCTTCTAAATTTACACAGTATTAAATATTCTCCTAATGACTTGTTATAACCATAGGTCAATGCCTCTCTCAACCCTCATCTGATAAGCTTCTCTTTGAAGGGGATGGTGAAAAATACATTGAGGACAACTAGACAAGGTACAGAAAATAAGAGAAGGCAGAATGCTTAACTGTAAAAGGAGCATGTGTTCTATACTCCTGATGCCAGGGCTCAGAGATCACTGTGGAAGAGGCAGGGGAAAGAGTGAAGAAGCCAGAGGTGGTAGATGACTATACAAAAATATTATTTAATAGACATAGCAGAACCTCTACATATAAGAACTAACATCATGTCAAAAACTTGTGTAATCCCAAGCCAGATCAAATATCAGCTAGGATAGAGGGAGTTTAACACTTGCTGTGGTCTTTTGGGAATTGTCAACCACTAAGACAGGGAGCAACAGTGCTCTCTGAAAATATAGCCCCTGGTAAGTTGGCCACTTTACCATTTGCCATCTCTTGTCACCAAAGGAACTTCCAGTACCTGGATTGGGTTACATCTAATCAAATTGCTGGCCAATTCATTTCCATGGGAAACTCCAAGCAACACAGGCTATTGCAAAAACCTTTTTTGCTCTCCACAAACTGGAGGTAAGGCTTTGTTGCTGAGGACAACACCTGTATAATTCATTGAAAAAAAAGATAAGGAAAACTGATGCCTACATAGAGACTTTATGCCTACACAATAGCATTCTTGGTGCTAGAATATATTCTGCAGGCTACCAGAGGAGAAAGTGAACCAAAACCCAGCTATAAACCATTTGATCTGCAATGGTATGGTGCCTGAAAGACATGATAGGGTGATAATGATATAAAGTTTGTGGGAATAATCAACCAACATCTGATTATTTTTAAGGCCAATTCCATGGGATGGAGCCCTTACCTAATACTCCTTGGGTGATCAAGCATCTGAGACTAGATAAAATCAGAGAGCGCTGGTCTACTAAAGGAACATAACATTAAAATGACTCCTAATGACACTCTGCTATACTCATACATCAGCACTGTGGTGATATATTGTGTATCAAATAAAGCTTGCCTGAGGATCAGAAGACAGAGCCAGCCACTAGATTAAACATAGAGGCCAGACAGTGGTAGCACATAACTTTAATCCTAACACTTGAGAGGCAGAGATCCATCTGGACTGGATCTCTGTGAGTTTAAAGCCACCCTGACTACATGAGATTGATTCAGTTTAGGAAAGAAACAGAGCCAGGCAGTGGTGGCACACACCTTTAATCCCAGTACTTGGGAATCACATTCCTTTAATCCCAGCACTTGAGATCTCATGCCTTTGCTACTAGTATTTGGGAAGCACACACACCATTAATCCCAGCATTAGGAAGGAAGTGAAATGGCTGGGTGGAGAAAGGCATATAAGGTGCTAGGGGACAAGAACTAGCATCCTTTTGGTTGAGGACTCAGAGGCTTTCAGTCTGAGGATTTGTGGAGACAAGATCTGCTGAAGAATTGGCAAGATGAAAAGTGGCTGTATCTCGTTTTCTCTGATCTTCTAGCATTTACCCCAATATCTGGCTACAGGTTTTTATTATATAAGAACATTTAGATTTCGAGCAACAAGCACCTTGCTCAGCCACAATCAAAGAAGATTCTTCCTACAGCAGACAGGAAAAAAATCAAAAGACCAACAGCCAAATAATATGCAGAGAGTCAGAGACCTTTTAACACTCAGTCCTAAATGGGATGTCTATATCAAATTCCTCCCCTTAAGACTCTGGGAATCCTACAGACCTAGAGACAGAGAGAGTGTATGAGCCAGAGGAAAAGGAGGCTACCAAGGAAACAAGTCTAAGCACAACAGGACCAAAGGACATATGAACTAACAGAAACTGAGGCAGCATGCACAGGATCTGCATGGGGCTGCACCAGATTGGGTCCCAGAGGTGAAAGGAGATGGAGCAAGCCCTCACTCCTAATCTCCAACTGATAACCACTGACAAATTAAAATTTGGATTTTTTTTTTTCCTTAAAAGAGTCTCACTGGGGAAACAAATTACTTTTAAGAGTAGGTTGTATTCCCAGCACTAGATGGCCAACAGAAAACAAACTCAATTGCATTTTTGGAGATTCCTTGTCTCATAATGTCATGTCGGGGCTTTTTCTTCTTTTCCTTTCTTTTTCCATTTTTTTAAAAAAAATTATCTGATGGTATTATTTTTAACAAGTTAATTTTATATATGTAAAGATATGGAAGCTGGCTGAGACAAACTAGACCACAAGTTGTATAGGTCCTGCTTTTTCTCAGTGTGTCCTGTGGTGGCCCTAGTGAGACTATTGGATATCAAAGGGCTACTTGAAAGTATTCATGACCCAGTTCCACCTCACAGAACAATTATACCTCCAAACATACAAATACATATGTATATATTTGTAGTTGGAGAACTTTTCTCCAGGTCCCATTAAGCCCCAGCAGTCCGGTAGTTCATTTATAAAATGAACATACAGACGCTTACATTATTTAAACTGCTTGGCCATTTGCTCAGGCCTACCGTTGTCTAGCTCTTACTCTTATATTTAGCCTATATTTTGTTACGTGGCTCCTGGCTTACCAGTACCTTGTCATGGCGGCGGCTGGCAGCATTTCTACCCCAGCCTTCCACTTCCCACAATTCTCCTCCTCCTTGTCCCGCCTATGCTATCCTTCTTGTCTGGCTACTGGCCAGTCAGCACTTTATTTATTTTAACCAATCAGAGCAACACATTTGACGTACAGAACATCCCACAGCATATATTCTATAAAAAATAAGGAATATTCATATATATTACATTTTCTTATATTCATACAAAATATACACATCATTTTGTTCTCAAATAACAAATACTTTCCATAACAATGTAAGTAATAAGAAGATTTTGAATGAAGCAGGCTCATTTAAAGCTATTTTTAATCTTTATCCAATTACCACTTAATGGTATGATGTTAAAGGCACAAGCACTAGAATATACCCTTAAGTAACTTTTGTTTTAAATTTCAGGTATTTTCAGTTCATTATAGACAGTGATGCTTTGGACCTACAGACTTAATAAATAATGAATAATAATAAATTTGGAAGTCATCATTTTAGCTCTGAGAGCTTACACTTCAGAGCTGGAAAAAGCTAGAATATTGCTTATTCAAAGTTCTTGTATGTACCATTGAATGACTTTTTAAAAATGAAAAAAATGTCAGTGATCATGAATCAGAGGTAAGTTCCATATTTGTAGCTGATTAAGAGCTCATTAACCTGTTTTCTTTCTGAATTTAAAATAGCCAATCTTTCTTAACCACTGTTTTCTACTCAGAAATCATTGTAAAGTCAAGAGTAGTAAATACTTTGATTCTGTGTTCATGAAAATTGTCAACAGGCTTGACAGCTGTCCACACTGGACTCTGATGGTGCCATCCAAGGCAGGGATCTTAGAAACAGCTGGTAGCTTTTATGAGCTGCAATATGAGGAATAGTGGGTTTGTCCAGCTGTTATCCTACAAGCTATACCTGGGTACTAATCACTTTGTTATTTTCTACTTTAGATTATAATTAAGGTTAACTTTTCAAAATTCCATATGTTAATGAACCATCTTTCTCCAGTTTCTGAATCTCATTATAAAATGATGACATTATTTTCCTAATTGATTTATCTAGGCATTTTCGCCAAAAGTAAATTGATCATGTATGAATGATTCTGATTCATTTACTTGTATATATTTCATGACTTCCACAGTCACAGTCCTAATGAAGTTTTATATAATTCTTAAATTGAAAAGTATGAGATTATGACCCACTAATAGTTTTGTTATTATTTTTCCATGATTCTCTGACTTGGTTAGGGACCTTATAATTCTACATATGTTTTGGGATCATCTCAAATTCTATAATAAGAAAACTTATTAGAAATTCAATTTGGATTTTATTGGCTCTATAGAATAATTTTGATAAAGTTGACATTTTAACATCGAATTTTCAATTTTATGGTCATTACATTTATTTCCTTTCATTTCCATCTGTCATATCTATAAAGATTCTTTATGGTTTTCAGTGTGTCATAGTTTATAGCTTTGTTTGGTCATTTTTATGTTTAAATGAAAACCAAGTTAAATAATGAAACTCTGCCTTGTATTTCTCTGAACAAGCCTTTGATGGGCCTTTTGATGAAAATGAGTACGTGTGATGAAATTCGTTCAGTGTTTGAATAATAGCATAGGTGGTCATGAATTTAGTCTTATTTTAATGAATGAGTAATGTCTACTAAATGCAACTTCTATAAGCAGAAACACACATAGAACAAGATACTTATTGATCTGTTTTTGAAATTGTAACCATAGGCTGTAGCCAGAAGTTTCTCAGGTCCTGCCTTGCCCCACAGTTGGGATGCATCTCTTCCACCTTCATCCTACAGCTGCTTGGTCCCAAACACACAGAGGTTCATATTATTTATGAAGTATATGGCCTATGGATCAGGCTTCTTGCTAGCTAGTTCTTATAACTTAGCTCAACCCATTTCTATTAATCTATATGTTGCCACAGTGCCATGGTGTTACTGGTCTGCTGGCATCTTGTTGTTCCTTTGGTGGTGGGCTGGCATCTTCTCCTGACTCCACACTTCTTCCTCTCATCTTTAGTTTGAATGTACTGCCTAACCTTATCCTACCCTGCCAAAGGCCAATGCAGCTTTATTTATCAACCAATCAGAGCAATACATATTCACAGCTAACAAATATTGAATTATTTTATTAGGCATTAAAATTTTTAACAAATATTTAATGGAGAATATATCAGAGTTCAGTATCTGCCTTGGTGATCAGGAATAATTCAGAGACTAAAGGAAAATACTGGCTAGGCCTTCTTGATTTCTTGTTCTATGGTTTAGCAAAGTTGAGTCTAAAAAATTTTTGTTTTACAATACAATGATAATACTATTCACATATGTCAACAATATGATGAATACCTGAAATTTGATCATTTGCATATAATAGAAAGATAATTCCTCAGAATTCATGTGGGAAAATCTAATGACATTGGTAGTAGTTACACAACTAGATTATGTACCAACAATTCAGAATAGCAGGCATTGGTTTGTACACCAGACTGCTTCTCCTTTAAGGATGTTCTCAAAAATAAGGCAATAATGTTTTAGGGTTTTTAAACTATAATGAGTCACCTCATACAATCCTAGGTCAGAGATCCTGTTTTGATACTTACCCATAAATATCTTGAATACAAGGATATGACTATTAGTATTTATTAAATTTTATTTCCATTTCAAAATTAAAAATATTAGTTTATCTTTCTTTTAAAAAATGAGTCATTCTTTAAAGAAAATACAGAGAAGAACACTATGAACTGAGAACAAACTGAAAAATATCTGCATTAGCAGTGGCTCAGCTGTTGGTGTATCTAAAGATTCTTTGTTAATTTCAAGAACTGTGGAAAGGCCATGAGAAGTGAGTCAGCAGTTGAGAGTACTAACTGATCTTGCAAATCACCTTAGTTTAGATCCCAGCACCCACAATGTCTGGTAAATCCAGCTCCTGGGGACTTGAAAGCCTCTGCTGGCCTCCATAGTCACTGTACTAATGTGGCCTACACATATACGTAGATACACACACACATAAATATCAATAACATGAAATCATTCCTTTAACAACTAGGGAAAAACTATGCCTGCAAAGAAAAATATTTTCTAAAAAAATAGGTATTTTAATTATAAATTAAATAAATATTTTGTTACAAATTCTATTATGTCGCCATATGAAGTACAGTCATAGTGGATATCTATTAAATTGAGTTCCTTTAAAGCAAAACATGAAGTAGCTGTCCACTTTCAAATGGCTGAATGCTCTATAGAAGACTATTCATGATTCTTTTTTATTGACTTGCAAAGTGGTTTTCTCCTGATTCACTGACATGTGACTGGAGCTTGTTCTGTTTAGTCAATATACACATAAACTTTCCATGCATTTTAACAATGAGAAAATGACCTACTTTTTAGAACAGTGACATGTGAGAGCTCTGAATTATGTGAAACACAGTATTAATAATATTGTTCTTAGAATAAAATCTAGAGTCTATCCAGCATTGTGAGGCATTTTGTACTGAGGACTGTGTGAGGTTAAATTCCATTTTCAGCTTTCTGTATTTTTCACCTTATTGTTGTACTTTATATATATGTTGTCTGTACACTTTCATTTTTCTTATTAAGTGAAACACAACAAAATACTCTAAAATACAATGACTGGGTATCATGTTGATTAATTAAAAAAAAAAACACAATTGAAGTATAAGTGGAAAAACAAATTGGATGGCTGTTCAACTCCATTTTTTTCCCCAGATCTGAGGACCGAACCCAGGGCCTTGCACTTTCTAGGCAAGCGCTTTACCACTGAGCTAAATCCCCAACCCCTCAACTCCATTTTTTACCTCAAAATATAATTGCATCATTTCTCCCCTTTCCACTCTCCCTCCAATCCACTGAGAACAATCCAAAGTCTGCTTCTCTCATCCATCCTTGGTTTAGCACAATTTCATCTTATTTTTTACTATTTATTCTCCATGCTCAAGATGAGAACATTTCATAAATATTATGATCCTCTACTTTTGTTAATGTTGAGCTCTAAATGGAAAATATATTCAAAGTTCTAATTTATGTGAAAACCTCTTAGTGTAATGGGGAAAGGGAAGAGAGTATGTGCTGAAAATTATGTAGGACTTTGTGTTTATCATTAAAATTTTATCTTAAAAAGGATAGAATAAATGTTTATAGAAGAGTCAATGAATTATAAGAGGACCAATGAAATACTTTCAGTTATAAACTTGATCAGATGGGGGTGGGATGAGACAAGAACATTAGGAATATAACAAAGAAAATCAATATAAATTGAACATAAGGTTTTAGAGTAAGAAGAAAATAAGTAATTACATAAATCAGTGGAAATAAATTCAGCCAACATGTGAAGAGTTTATCTATTTATTCTTTCTCAATAAAACTCAGGAGTGAGATATAGGGGTAAGAACCTGAATGTTCAGAGAACTGATGTAGAAGTGGCCTTGATTCAAAATGAGCAGAGATTCCTTCTAAGCCCCTCTTCTTATCTGTCTGTCAGTCTTCTAAAACTTCTATGGTTAATTTTAGTCAGCTAGTTGCTAGCTCCATCCTCTGACTCAAAACAAATTTTATTGGCAGTCTCAGGAGTGTTAGAATTCAATCAAAATATCACACAACAAACATGTTGAATACAAATAACCTTGAAATAAGTTATCAAAATGACAACTAAGGAAGCATAGGCAATGCGGGAGAGGAACTAATAAAAATAAGGCATAATGGCACCTGTGTACTGGGATGCACCAATGAAACCTGTTACTTTATATGCTAACTTAAATAAACAAATAATGGAATGGGCCAGAGAATGTCATTCAGTGGGTAGGAGCACTTGTGCACAGTCTGAGAAAGTAAGTTCTGTCATTAATTCCACAATGTGGCAGGAGGAAACCAACTCTTGAGAATTGTCTTCTGACCTCAACACATGTGCCTTGTTTGGTCCACTAGTATCTACACATCCTCATACACACACATTTCCATTCATGAACTAAATGATAAAATTAATTAAAAGAATTAGTGCTGGTATTACTAATAGATATGGAAAAACTACATTCAGAAAGAAAAGGTTGACAGAAGTATGGCTATCATTAATATGCAACAAATGTAGGATTATGAAAATTTGAGAAACTTCAATCTTTGGCCAACATTAAATGAGGAAACAACTGCTTTGCAATACTGTTGGATGCAATCTCTAAAGCAGTTGGAGTATTCACAGAAGCAAAATACACATGAAATGAAATGCACACAATCACCAACTTAGACAGAAAGGGAACTATCACCCAGTGTCACACTGAAGCATGTGCATTCAATTTATTTTCAGAGATTAAAGTGTACAAATGAATGTTACAAATAATTGAGTAAAACAGTTGATATACTCAGAGGAAGAGAAGAATAGTAACATTTTTTCAAAATTCTTAGTGAACAAAGACCCAATACTTTCCCTTCCATTGGTGTGATGGTTACCTTCAGAGTCTCTTTTAGTGAAGGGTCTAAGAGGCCTTGTAGAAATGTGTGCTCTGATAATTGGGGTATATCAATGATAAATATCAATTAGGTTTAATTTGATGCCTGTGTTGTTCAACCCTTCTGTCTGTCTGTCTGCATGTTATAATAGTGTTGACAATGCCAAGCGAATCTGTTTCTTTCTGTGTTTGGTTCTATGAGTTTTTAATTCATCTTCTTTTTGGAGCCATGGTTTTAGATGTCCACAAAGTGAGAATACTTCTATTTCTTTAGTGAGGTAATCCCTTTAGCAATTCCTAGTCTCTGTCTCTCTGCTGGACTACCGTGTACAATGAGTGCTGCTTGCTTTATTTTGCATTGGTATGACGTCACTTTCATTTCTTCCCCTGTTTTAATCTACCTGCACTCTTATATCCACAGGACTGTGACGGCATATATTTTCATTTGTTTTTATTTTATTTTTGTCTTATTAGACAATGTTTTAGGGTTGGTGTGCTCACCTTTAATATACTTAGTATTGGTACTGTTATTACTTAGATCATAATTTTATTCATTGTCCTTTTTAAAAAAAAATCTGTATTCAGGCGCAAAGCTACACAGAGAAACCCTGTCTCAAACAAACAAACAAACAAACAAACAAAAAATCCATATTCATTTTCTTTTTCTTCATCTTGCAGCATTTGAATATTTTATAATAGTGTTTGAACATATGTGGTGTTTTTGCCATATCTCTTTTAGATAGGTTTTATTAAATTCCAGGAATAAAAACCTGATATTCAATAGTTAGTACTATGATAACATGCCTGAAGCAGTCAGCTGGAAGTGAAGGGAGTTTCATTTTGGCTCATAGTTCCAAAAGTGGTGTTAGTCCATGGTGATGTGGAGTAAGGACAAACTAACCCATGGTGGAGCAAAGTTGCTCACGTTAGAGACGGTGCAGGGCAGAATCTCAACAGTCCCTTGCAGGGCTTGTAGTGATTCTAAGTGCTGTGCCCCACCTGGACTCTTAAGGCCTATCATGCTTCAACAGCATCCCAGGCTGACAATGAGATCCTTACCACATGGGCCTTTGGGGACATTTAAGGTACAATGTACTTTGCACGGTGTATGTGTGATTCATATGTTTATTGCTTACTCTGATGATTTCTCAGTTTCCTTTGCTCGTATCTCCTCCATGATACACTTGCCATGGATACAACACTTGCACAAAAATGAGTTTTATTTCCTAAGGTGTTTCCCTTTCTGCTCCTCTTTAGTGGTTTTCTCACTTTTGCTATTTGCTTCCTGGGATCCTCAGATGCTTTTAATTGGTGTTCCTTTCACTGAAGAAGTTCCTTTGGGGTCTCTTAGGAAAGAAATAATAAAACAAGCTCTTTTAGTTGTCCTAATGTAAATCCATCTTCATGTCTAAAACTATCTTAAGTATGGAGGTCATAATGAATAGTTATTTCCTCTCAAAGAATTCAATTATTCTTCCATTATCTGCTGGAATCTTTGATTTCTTGTGAGAAGTGAGCAGCCATTCAAGCTCAATTCCTGCATGTGTGTTTAATCACCTTTTCGTTAGCTTCTTTCCATTTTTTCTTTGTATTTATTTTCAGCAGTTCGATTCGAATGTGCCTTCAAATTTATAACAATTAGGGCTCTTATAGCTTCATAAATCTTTTAATTTATACATTTTACTAAAAGTGGGAGTTTGTGCTGCTATTTTTTAAATGCTTTGCAAAATTGCCTCCTTGAGCTGGTTTATGTTTTTGGATTTGTTTTCTGCTAAATAAAGATATATTAGAACTCATATATCTTTGTTTTTCTTTTCCTGACACTATGATAAAGTATTCTGAAAGAATCTACTTAAGTAAGGAAAGATTTGTTTTAGCTCACAGTTCTACATCCAGCCCATCAGAGCAGCGAGGTCCAGACAGCATGTTTCTGGGGCAGCTTTTTGTATTATGTCTTTGACCAGAAGAGAACAGTGAATGGATGCTGCTGTTGAGTTTCTTTTTGCTACTTATACAGTCCAGAATCTCTGGCCTAATGAATTGTTCAGCACAGGATGAATATGTCTTGATGTGTCAATTAGTGCAATCAGGATAATCTCCCATAAAGAAACCCAGAGGCCCTTCTCCCAGGTGAGTTTTAGATTAAGTCAATGGACAGTATCACCTGTCACACTGCTCACACTGCATTAACATTCATTGCTAGGCTGCTTGGACAACAGTGACAGAGTTGAATATATGGAAGACCTCTGGTTCTGTAAGAAAACAATTTTCCATCATCTCTTAAAAGAAAGTGTCTTAACAGGATTTGAAGGGCTCTTTGTAGCCTGTAATTTGATGGCCTTTTGGTATCTGTTTGACATCTGCACTTTAGCCTCAGCTACTAAGAGTCTTTTGTTGCCTAAAAGTTTTATATCTTTGTGTCCAAACGCATTTTTTTGTTTGTTCTAGATGATTTTAATAACGATTGCCTTAATATCATTATTTGTTCTCAAAACACTGGAGATGCCATAATCTCTTCATATCTTTGCTAACTTGCCTAAGCAATAATATACTGTGATAGCCTTTATTATCTGTCTGCTATTGTGTCTACAGGACTCCACAGCTGCAAATTCTGTATGTGTAGATTCAACCAACTATGGATTGAAAGGATTCCAAAAATGCATACATATTAAACATAGAAATATTTGCTTGTTATCACTCCCTAAATAATATGTCAAAACAACTATTTACATGACGTTTGCATTATATTACTTATTAAAAACCATCTAGAGATGAGGTATATTATAAGAGGATGTGTATACATCACATGGTAATCTTTCACTACTTTATATAAGGGACATGAACACTGACAGAATTTGGTATCTTCTGGGATTTTGAAACTAGTCACTATTGTAGATCTGGGAATGATTGCTTATTTATCACAGGGTACTATGATAACTATGTGCACAGTAGACTTTAAAAGGAAATCAAATGAAAGTAAAATATTATCTTAATATTTTCATTTTTAGTTTAAAACATGCAAAATAGTATTTTTTTTCCTGTGTCAGCCTTTTTGCCATATCCCATCCTTTGTTCCAGAGTTTGGTGGCTTCCTATGTCCTCAGTCCCATATCATGCACTAAGGAAAACAGGGGCTGTTCCTACAGTGACATGACTATACTGAGGACACATGGTGAATAGGCAGAACCTATCTAATGGTTGATATGGGCTCATTGAATATGCAAGAAATGTTAGCAATGGCTGACTACCTCAGTAGATGTTGATGCCACAGATAATATAATACACGGTTGAAAGAAGAGATGAATGATCCTTGTTTTCACATTTAAAAATCTTCATCTGGAAATTCTAAACTCAGTTCATTCATTTAAAGCCTGCTCTGCAGGTCACAAAGCCGACTTCCTAGTTTAAAACATAAAAAGAAAACAAAATGGTTTGTTTTCTAAGATTTTATCAGTCTGGATTTTTATCAGATTTTAACACAGTCCTGGATTTTTATACAACACTTTATCATATGTAAAAAGAAAAAAATACCATTATTATGTTGTTCATGGTGTGTATATATCACTATTGGATGCTAAAGGATATGCTTTTTAAAATAGATTTTCTTTTAATTTCATAAAGCAAGCATGCTTCCTGAGGTCATCGCCAGGAGTTTTGAAACTATCCTGTCATTTGATGTGCACTAGAGTTGACAATCTCCCACAGACATAATTTGGTGCCCAATCCCTGGTTATTCTGCACTGGGAAGGAAATCTGTGATCTTCCTTTTGTCTAAGAATAATGCCCAAGTAACACTGTGTAGAGAGTGAAGTCCAGATAAGTCATCCACTGTGCTTTGCCAAAGCCAAAAGTTTTCAGGAAAAATAAAACATGCTGTACAGTCACCGTTAGCCTCACAATTAAGCAGAGTTTAAAATGAAAGCAACCTCTAACTTGAGAAGAAATATTGCTCAGCAGTAATGACGTGTATGAAAACCCGTTTCTAAACCCTCGCCTTCACAGCTTGTACATTTCTTGTTTTTTCCTTTAGAGGGTGTTTTCCAGGAATCAAAGAAAACAGCTTTATGTGGAGACTGGTGATATATATTGATGGATATAAATTCAATTGGAAAAAAAATATGTTTTGTTTGGTTTTTTTTTTTGTTTAAGAAAGAGACAGATGGAAAAAAATAGAACACTCTAGGTAAAAGACACAGCAAGCCATAAGTAAAGGTCACATCTCAATTTTCATCCTCAGACAGCAATTTCCAATTAAATAAGGATGTATTTCATAACAAAGTTCTGCCAAGACTAAAAAATGCTTTTGAAGGAATCTGGACTAGACAGGCAGAATGCAGAGATGTGGGAAGAACGAAAGTGAAGTGTGAGAGTTTAAGAAGTCCTACACTTCACAAATTGTAAGGGAATGACTCTTTAGATGGAGTTTCATTTCTGCTAGCTAGACTTTCCCCCTTTGCCCCCCCCCAGTGTCTGCAATCATAGATTTAACACATTTTGGAGTACTTGCACAGGATACCAAAACACAATCAGTTTGAACACATTCATAGTAAACTCATGGTACCCAAAATGTGCCAGTGTTGCATTAAGAGCAGAAATTAATAAAGCAATTTTCCTCTGAACCTTTTGACCAAGAAGGAACCCAGATTTGAATTCTCTCCTTCATTTTCCCTATGACTTAAATCATCCTTGTCTGTCTGTTGCATGAGTCTCAATCTGCGCCGGCCTGAAGGCTGTCTTGGTAATTTTTCCCTGTGCCTGTGTCTTCCTCTAACAAAGGCTTTGCTCTCTCTTTTTTGAACAACACAAAAAGTATTACTCAGGGAAGAAATGGGGAGTATTTTACCAAAATCTTTAAGGGGATTTTTGCAAGGTGAGGTGGCTTGAACAAGAATGGTCTCCCATAGGCTCATATATTGGAATAGTTAGCCTGAGTTGGTGGAACCGTTTGGGAAGGATTCAGAGGTGTGGCCTTGTTGGAGGAAATGAATAACCTGGGGTGGGCTTTGGGGTTCCAAAAGACTCATGATATTCTGTGTGTGTGTGTGTGTGTGTGTGTGTGTGTGTGTGTGTGTGTGTGTAGTGTGTGTGTAGTGTGTGTGTGCGCATGCATGTGTGTCTATCTGTCTGGCTGTCTGGCTGTCCATTTGTCCATCCGTCCAGTCTGTCTGCCTGCTTCTTAATTATGAATCAACAAGTAAGCTCTCCACTGTTCCTGCCACCATATTTTTGCTCCACTTTCATGGACTCTAACCCATAGTAATAGAAAAGACATGAACACACAAAGACTTAATTCACTGGCTCCAAATGACCCAGTGAACCAATTAACAAACAATGTCACAAACAAAATTGTTTATCAAGCAATACCCATATGTTGTGTTTGACATTATGGTGCATACTCATTTAAAAGACTTCTTTCAACCACTTTTTGCTATTTTCAGCAAATGATTATCATAACACACCTTCAAACACACATATATTACTCTGGATTAGGAACATATAAGAGTACATAATTTAAGATTATTTCTATGTGTTAGTGGGTTATAAAAACTAATTACATGGGAAATCTAAGGCAGGTAAAGTTGGTTGTAACATGGTTGTCTTCAAGGCAGATTAAACAAATAAATGGATACATAATAGAAAACAGTCTAAGTTTTAAATGAACTCAAGGTATATTAACTCTGGCTGTGAAGTTCAGCAAAAGTTACAGTTTCTTAGAATATAAAAGGTATTTCATCTTAATGCATTATAAACTAAAAGTGAACATCAAGGACAAGAATATCCACAAATACATAAATACACAGGGCTCCTAATGGTATGAAAGCAGCCAGGCCTTGACTGACTTTGCTGTATTTCTTCACATTAATTGGTAATCTGACAACTTCTTTGTCCTGAATTACAAGTCTATTTGTTCTCTTCAGTTAGTGGAGGCAGGGATGAGACACCTGAATCCCCAAGTCTCTATACTAGCTAGTCTTTAAAATTACTAGTGAGGACTTGAGTATAAGACTTTCTGTTTAAAATGTTGTTCAACTGTCTGATTCTAATATATTCTTCTCAAATATTTTAGTCAAAATACACTTAGAATCTAGATCTGGTGAGCTTTTAGGAAGTAATACTTGTTGTGGAAATATCAGGATCTGAGTTCTGATTCCAGCACCCACATAGAAAGCCAGGCAGGGAACACTTATAACCACATGCCAAGAAGGCACACAGAGGAGAATCCCCCAGGCTTGCTGACCAGACAAAAGAGATTAATTGGTGAGCTCCAGGCAAATAGGAAACTCTTTTCCCCAAATTAATGCCAAGGATGTTTAAGTAATAGGCTTTACATTGACCTCTGGAATCAACAAGCATATTCACCTGCACATGTGTACAACACACAAATTTGTTTAGAATCCAAACACTAGAAAACAGCACACAGAAATAGGATAATCAGAAATCACATCCACACAATAAGACTGTTCTTGTGAGTACTACTCACAGGATTTAAAACACTCACAGCTGTACCCTGAACACTGCCTGTGGCCTGTCTGGAAGCATTTTGATTTAAGAAATAGAACTGATCTTCCTATAGAAATTGCAAAGGAAAGACAGTAACATTATACCGTCAGAAAGATCACACAGGGTCAGCAAAAGCTATCCGCCATGCAGAACTGAGACTTTATGGAGGGTTGGCATTGGGGAATGCTGCCCAGATGTTCAATGAGATGGTATGAGTCTATGAATGGGGACCTTTCCTGGGTACCAATCAATGTCAAGGGCAAATGGTAAGACCCTACAATCCTTTCTTTGTGGAAGATAAGAAAAGTATTGAAACGCAACACTACAGATTAAAAGAATATATTGAAAATTGAAGGGAGCCAAATCAATGAGAATCAAAAGAAAACACTCCTAGAAATGATCCCATTGGGAGTCCACAGAAAATTTTGGAAGGTCATCTCACATACTCAACAGGGTGTTAGAGACATAGCATGGCTCCAAGTTGAATAGAACACAGTCTACACTGTGGGGAAGAATACACTATGAATCAGAAATGAGTGGGTAGAGCAATGTTAACATTGTGAAGGTAGAAAGTCAGAGATTTAGCTGTTGGGGACCTCAGAGAGGCTTTGTCACCCCTGAGGTTTCTGTGAAGTGTGTGGCAGTAATTCAGTCTAGCACAAATAAAGCTTTGTTATTTAGTTCTGGGATTTATTTAAGTAATAATATATTATGTCATTTCAATGAAAAACAATGTTTAAATGTTTTCTAGATGGTAAGAGTATCTCTTTTAGCATAGTATTTTCATTCTGAGTCTTATGATGTCATAGTATGGGTTTCTTTTAACTATCTGCTGAGGTAAACAGGAGTTATGATTTTTACATTGACCCAAATAGGTTTTGAGATACAATTCCATAGCTGGCCAGCCTGTGTCTAGAGTCTAGCTCTAACTCCCAATAGTAACATGTTCTTGATCATACAAATCCCCATGCAATGCGTCCTTCTTTGTAAAACAAGGATAATAACAATCCCTTCTAAGCATGTCTTGAGTTTTCACAGGGAGAAAAATGTGAAGTGTTTATTCTAATGCCTAGTGACCAATACTGAGTAAACAGTAGAAATTATTGCCTCAAAACAATTGCAACAAAAGAAAAGGAGTTATGACAAAACCAACATGGCTATCAAAATAACAGGAATCTTATTTCGTGTAAGTTGTGCTAAAGTAATTGTATAGATTTAGATATTAAAACAACAATTAAAATTGCTATATGAGATAAAAGTACCTAATACAAATATAATAATTTTTGAGAGATTTCCAAATAAAATGGTTATCTAATAAATAAATAACATACATAGAGCCCCCTCAGGAAGCTGATAGAAAATTGCCTTTATAAGCATGAGAGTTAATAAATATGATTTACCTTATTTATGGTTTTCCCTGTGATGAAATTGTCTTTCTTATATGTGTTCTTCCACTTATTAGGTTTTAAAAACAGATTAGCAAAACATGAGTGATTAAGAGAGAAAGGAACGGTGCAGTAAAAATAAAACAAATGTTAGCATAAACTAAATCATCAAATATGTGCTTCAAATAATTTTATTTAAAATATGCATATTCCTTAATTTTTGAGGTGAATTTGAATCTTATTAATATATGTAATTTGTAACATATAATGTATAATACACACACACACACACACACACACACACACATATATATATATATATATGTGTAACTATTACATGTCCTAGGGTGGACATGGGATTCCAAAGAAAGAGTTGCTCCATCCCATGATTTGATATCTGTTTTGCAATTATTACATTTATTTTAGTAATGTAAAGATGACTAGAGTTGTGTGCAAAATCCCTTAATTATATGATATTGCTAAAGATTCTCTTCAACCTCTTTAAATATGACTTTAATGGTACATAGCAAATATGCATTCTGCAATAAAATAGCCTTCATAGGGTTTATAACAGGAATCAATTTTGACTTTCAGTGACAAATGGATTAAATAAGATAATACCATCCATGCAAACCTAATCTAAACAGTAAGTCAATATTAGGAAATGATTCTACAGTAAAAGATACCACTTGTGTTTTCTTCCTCATTTCTTCTGTCAGTAACATGAAGCATATTTCTCATCCATAACTTTGCATTATCTCAGGTAATAGATGGTAGTCCAAACAAGGTTGAAGAGGAGGTTATATAAATATACTTAATGATCCTTGAGAAATGCATATGCCCAAGATCATGGTACAATATTCCTGGGGCATGAATCTACTGTTACCAAGGATAAATAAAGTTTTCAAAAGTATATTGCATATGGGTTAATGTCGGCAAAGGTTAAAAGCATCAAACTTGGAAATATCATGACCTGACACTAATGACCCAATAATAGGCTGACATTTGCAATTCTTCCTGGGGGGTAACAGCCCACCATATGCAAAGATCAGCTTCTGCATTTAGCTGCTTATCTCAAAGGAAAAAATATGAGTAATAATAGTGTAAGGGAGGTTAATAACAGGTACAGGCTTAGCATAGCTTTTATCAGTTCGTTTAGAAAATGAACTGAGAATTGCTGTCAACATGATTGGGAAGGGGAAAGGAAGAATGGACCCATATGGGAGCTATCAGTCAGCCTACAGTGTGTGCATGAAGGTGGTTTGCAAGGTTACCTGGGCTGATACAACAGAAGCTGGCATTTGCATGTCAAAGCTTTGTTCCTTTTATAACACACTGCCACACAAATCATTGGCCCTGGGGCTTAAATTTCACAAATGTCTAAACTCATTTAAAAATTAAAGTGCAATAATTTGTGATCCACAATGCACCTAATCATTCCAAAAATTTAGGATATTTTGTTTTGCCATTAGCTTTCAGTCTTACCTTTTCTTGTCATTTAAAATTCTAATGTTTCATTGGCTTATCTCAGATTTTCCTTTGAAAAACTAATATATCCTTTGACAAGAATTGTATTCTTTGAGGCCATTATACTATTATTAAAATGAGAAGTCTCAAAAATTCATATTTAAAAATCACAACCAAAAGTAATACAGCATTAAGCTTAGTATTTTATTTTTGTAGCCTATGAAAAGAAATGTGTTTCATAGGTGAAATATTTTCATGCTGGTTATTTATTTAATTTCAGCCTCCAACCTAGCAATTTCTGAAAATATGGTGAAGAATATTTGCAGTATATTTTGTTTTGTGAATAGTTCATCAAAATAAATAACCTTACAATACCAGAAAATATCCTCAATGCAACAGGCCAATAAATGAATAATGACTTGCTATAGATTATGCTTATTATCATTGTCCTTAATTAACATCTTTCTTCAGTAAAACTGAAAGCATTTCATAATAGATTGTTAGCATCAAGTCTATAGAAAATCATTTCAGAGGATGAAGCAAGAAGGAATTTATTCCCTAAGTTTAGACATGTTTTTGTGATGCTACCCTGTACTATGGAAATGTGAAAGGTAAGCCTTACTTTTAGTCATATTTTTCTTCCCAATAAATTTGTCAAGGATTGTCAAAGACTAGGATAGAGTCAGCGAAAGGGCACAGTCATATTGAACCTAATATTCTGCCCAAAATTGGAAGTTCAAAAATTCCTCCGTTCAAAAATGTGTATAAATTAATGATTCACTCTACCCTCTTTTGCTAAAAGATACTTACTAGATTACTTCAAAAATACACCATAATCCAATTTCAGGAAGTCTTATTACACATTTGTAATTTACAGAAGCTTTTGCATAATTGAATAATGGGAGGGTCTTGGTGTTTAAAAACAAGATGTTCAAGATTTTGACCATAAAACTGGCCTTATGTATAACTTTCCCCCTATCTCTAGTATGTGAGGAAATTACTATTAGATCAGTAAGTCATTTGTGAATACTTGATACATCATAAGTAAGAAAATAAATGAACAATATTTTCTGGTACTTGGCTAGACAGCATTTAACAGAAAGAAAAAGATAGTCATATATTCCCATTTTAATATTGTCTCAAAATACTATTATGTTAAAATACTAATACTATATAAACAACTAGATATTAAACAAAATGTATAAAAATGATATTTAAAAAGAAACAGATTTGAAAATAATGTTATATGGAGTTATCTCCAAAACCCAGCAAGGTCAAGAATAACTGACATGCAAATGTCAACACTTTTGATATTAAGATATAAAAATGTGCATAAGAATACTTCACACATTAGTATACAAAGAAGATTTTTAAAATGTTTGACTCTTTTCTCTAGGGATTTAAATATTTTACTGTTTTTAAATCGTTTTGGAAATTCATACTAGCTTTGATTGCTGGGCCATGTTTCCATTTCTCTAAGAAGGGCCATTATGATTTCTGGAGGAACATTCAATCTGCAGATTACTGTGTAGAGTATAGCTCTAATGCCACTAAGACTTTTGATTCATGTCTTGCCATTTATTTGTGTCTCTAATTTCTTTCAGTAATCCTTATAATTTTAATCATGCATACACTTCCCATCCTTAGTTAGGTTTTTCTGATGCGTTTTTCTTTTCATTTGAATGTTGTATATGGAATTTTGGGGATTTTATTCTTGAATTGCTCACTGTTGTGTAGAAATAATCAGATAATCTTATATAATAATGTACGATAATCTTATAACCTGCAAGTTTACTGAAAATGTTAATAGCTCAACTGGTATGAATTCTTTATTTTTGTCTATATAAACTATTTTATAATCTTGAAATAGAAATATTTGCACTTACTCTCCAATTTGGGTGCCTTTGTTTTTAAAAATAATTGCTATGAATAGGACATTGATTTTGATACTTACTAGTAATAGTGAAGACATGAATCATTTCCTTTTGCTTCCATCTTACATGTGAAGCCTGCCATGTCTCTCATGGGTAGACTGAGTATTTTCATCACAAATGTGTGTTGAGTAGGTTCATATTTCTCATTCCACTTCTGCTAAAATGGTCATGTGTTTTTCACTTTCCCCTTTGTTCTAAAGTATGTTTTTAGTGCAACAACCTAATCTTTGGATAAGTTATTCTTAGCAGTGATATATAATAGTGTCTTGTTTCTTTTGGTTCCCAATATTCTTAATATTTTTATTGCATTTAAATTTTATTGTGTTTTCTATTATTTTTAGTAGAGCATGTTTGCATCACATTCATAAGAAATATTCATCTATACTTTTCTTTTTGAGCTGTCTTTGATTTTGGTAACTATAATTCTAGCCTCATAGAATGTATTAAGAAGGAATTTATTGTTTTTCTTTCTAGAAATATTTGAGTAGAATTTATGATTTTTCTGTAAAGTTTTAGTAGTCCTTTCATGTATACTTTTAGCTATTGATTTTATTTTTCCACATTTATGGTGATGGAAAAGATCTCTTATTTTGGAATGGATTTGATGATTTACATGTATAGAATGACCAATATAACTGACAGATGGCTAGGCATCACACTTTTGATCAGTGCTATAAAAATACAGCCAATTTTATCTTAGTGATGAATCTAAGCCTACCTACACTATAACATAGTTCATATGTACAAGTGGATTTGACTCATATATTTGGATATATAGTACTTTACTAAAAATACAACTTATAATTAAAATGAGGAACATTCTATTATATTGCTTTTTGCCTGGTGAAACTATTTTAAGCAGCAATACAACTGAATCTTATATTTGAAGTTTTTTTAAAAATTAAATCTATAGTTATACACAATTTTATGTGATTTTATTTTCCTGTGTGCTCCATTATCTTAAGGAATTGGGAAGATTGCTTTAATGAATAAACACACTGAACATCTGTCAGCAATTCAGCCTCTAATGGGCTTTATGACACTTTTCTTTGCCTTTTAACCTAAAACAGTGATCTTTATAGATGTTTATTCTTAAAGACAACTCAAAACTCATAGACAAACTTCAACATGGTAAACTGTGTGTTAGCTTGGTCACTTTCTGAAGTAATAAAAATCTCCAGGCAGAAGCTGACGAGATAAAGGAGAAAGCCTTTAGTGGTGTAGATGCATTCCCGGAAATGGAACTACTAGATCATTCTATAGAGTTCCAGACATGGAATGTGAATAATGAATGACTCAAATATTCGTATTTATACATACATCCCCAAACACTGCTGTATGCTGTTACCCTCTCACCATAAAAAAAACCCTCATGATCTCTCCTCTTGGCTGTTGAAGTTCCTCTATAAAAGAAAGATTGTGGGAGAGTGTCATTGGACCTTTTCTCTCCTAATCTCAGTCACTTCCTTCAAGATAAACCTGTAAACTTCTGCCCTTCATTGCACATGGCCTCTAGGTTCTTGGGGAGTTTCTATGGTATATAGACTATGGAAGGTTAATAGAAGGGCAGACTTCTTCTCTACAGCTATAGGGAAGTTCTCATCTATGTTGAAGTGAGAATCTTTGGTGATATGGGTGCTTCGTGGTCATCCATGCTGAAGTACATAAGTGCTAACCCATGATCTGTAAGTAAATGCAACAAACACATTGGTTTCCTCCAGTTGGACAGTAGTGGAATTGTCCTTGCTTTATTGTTTTAGCCATAAAAAGGAGTAGAGATTCATTTACATTTCTCTAGGAAAAGAGTTCATGTAAAATATGGATATCATCTTTAAAATAAAAATACAAAATGTCAACAAGTGACCATAACAATCATTAACATTCATATTATAAAAGAATATTTTTATAGAAGGCAAAAATAATAATGACATTAGGCAGTAGAAATTTATATAAATATGGACAGTTTCCATTTTCTCCTGGAGTATGTATGTAAATTTTTCTGAAGTGCCTAATAGGAATATTACAATTTGATTCTAGTTTAAGATTTAATATAACCATTTGTCTTAATTGTATATCTCTAAAATCATAGGTGCACTGAACATTCTAAGGAGTCATTAGTAAAGGCTCTTTGGAATTGAGATTTGCTGAAGCAAATTAATCTTTTATCTAACATGTGAATGGCAACAACACCCAGACTGATAATGTATGGCAATATAGGGTTACCCTGTATCAATACAGCAGTGTACAAATGTTGTATTCAACATAACAATTGAGAAAGAGACTTGAAAATACACTCTGTAAAGGAAAGCTACCTTCTCACTTGGCCCCACTACCCTGCAGCCAGATTTTTTATCCTGTGATAACATATATCTATATAGATAACAGTATCTTTGAGGATTCCTTTGAAATTAATATCTGGGTCATACCAAGATACAACTTTCTGAAAGCCTGCTTATATCTTTAGGTTATTTTTATGCACAGTTCCATTTTAGTACTGTTTGAAATACAGTAACAGACAGAGAACTTAGTGTCTTTCAAATTACTAGTTCTTTATTTACTGATATTCATTCTGACTTGGTACATGTAGATTAAATTAGCTATAACTGAGTTTCTCTAGATCTAAAGTGTGTGCGGTGTATTTTCTACACAGTTGTGATATTATAAAGGTCAAGATAAAATTAGTGCTAGTTCTAAAGGATTTTATATACTACAGGGTTGTATACAAGTATAGGACTTTATTGCTTTTATTGCTAGTGGGATTGTATTATAAATGCATTCATTAATTTTGATTTATGAAGGTTGAATTATATAGTGCAATAATGTAGTTGGTTTACCATGTAGTGAATATACATGAATTCAGCCCTTGGACAACATAAGTTTTCTAGCCATTATTCTCTCATTCAAAAATCTGGAAATACATTATTTGTTTTATTATCAGAACTTTGATTAATATTGTGCTTCATTTTAATGTTTTAGTAATATTGTCTGAAGGCAGTTAAGTAATATAATGCCCCCAAAGGAATAAATAGAGTATTGTAGTTGTGAACTGACATGTTTAAGTTCTTCTATGCATATAAATGAAATGTTCCCAGTATAATACCCACAGTGGAAAGTATAAAATTGAATGTTGTACTTCAAAATAACACACAGAATATGCTGAGTCATGGGCTTCAAGATAATGAATATATCAATTCAAGAATCAAATAGATTTCATTTTAAATTGAGTTTGCATTTGTTTTTATAATATTTTTATTAAATCATATCTTAATCATATTCACTACATCAAATTTCTCAACTCCTCCCAGATCCCATTCATTTTCCCACTTCTGTTTTACCTTTTTAATTAAAATTTTTTGATTTTTTCCTTTAATTAGGATGAAGAAGTATATTTGAATCCATAAGTTTTTGATGATTGTTATAATATGTCCTGCTTGTCTTGGTATATAAATATTGCAATTACTTATTTTCAATACTTTATTGTGGCGAGAGCTGATCAACTACACATTTATATAATGTAACATATTCTGTAGCTTATGATGGTGAAATTTGGTTAACTACACAATTACACTGTGTGACATAATCAGTACTTTATGATTGTGTGTATTGATATTGATCAAGTACACATTTATGCTATGTGATGTAATCTGGATCAATTCTTCCATTTTTAAAAATGAAATAATTTTTATTTTCTGATGAAATAATAATATTTCAAAAATCATTCTCCATTAACATCTCAGTCTTCTCAGTTTTCTCTTTTATGACAAAATCCTTCCTCCTATTATAGGTAAATAGTTCTGTAAGCAAAGTAGAGGATGGCAAATTGTTTCCCAACTCCATACATAGTCTTCTTAATTACCCATGTATCAAAAGTACCCAATATTTTTATCAGAGTTATTTTCCATTTACGATCTAGAATTATATTTTAGCTTTCCCTTTGATATTAGCACCTTCGTTTTCCCTTTTTGTTCATTAATATTTTAATTAGTTTTTTCTTTAAATACTTTCCTGTACTTCCAAAATGTATACACACTAGAACAAACCTAAGAAATGGAGGGTTTGGGACACTCAAAAGTGGAGCTTTAGGCAGTGATGGCAAAAATCATGGCTAGCTCAGCTTCATAGTCTCTATTATCAAGAGGGACCCAAAAACTTTCCAGAGTGCCAGTATGGCACAAAGGATGCCTAAACATTAACCTTGATAAAGAGATAAAGGAAATTAATCAAGAAAAATTAACTTTCAGATATAAAAGAACACAAAGAAGCCTTAGTTCTGAAATAGACAAAAATATCAAGTCTAAGACTGTCAAGTATTCAGAGTGAAGAAGCAAAATTTGAGATTCAAAAAAGAAGTCGATATGTGGAAAAAATGTTTGAAATGGTATTAAAATTTTAATGATGTGTATCCAGATGTCTAAGTAGAATTTCATCAGGGACAGAGGTCCTTAGAGATAAGAAACAAAGGAGGAACTTAAAGACGACTTTTTAGGCCACAGGGGGATTAAACGCCAGATGGTGTTTGTCTGGTTTTCAGTAGTGACCAGACAGTATTGCCCAAATACAAAACAAAGAGAACTGGCCTGCAAGGCTCTGAAGGCCTGGCAAGGTCATTATGTACAGAGCTGCAGAGCCCAGATAGGGAGTGAGTACCACATGATACTCAGTACTTGATGTATCAATCTACTTACACATCCAATAAACACCCAGTGCTGACTTTGTAGAAAGTCCTATGGTAGGTTCTTAAACAATGACAAGTTTATAAAACCATGTTCCCCAGAATATGTCAAACAGAGTGTAACAAGGCAACCACATGAATCAGTAGCTGAACAAAAGTGAAGAAAAGATTCCTCATCTATTTTAGAAGCTACACTACATGTTGTACCTTGTGATGGTCAATCTTGAGCATCAACTTGATGGGATTTCAAACCACCACAGAAACAAACTAAGGTAAAAGGTCTACCTTAAATGTGGGTGGTGGCATTCCACGAACTCGGGTCTTGGACTGAATAGAAAGGAGAAAGCAAAGACTAGGTATACACTGCCCTTGGCTTCCTGACTGTGGATACAACATGACTAGCCAATTCCTGCTCTGGCAGCCTCATCTTTCTTTGCCTGTTGTACTGTATCCTTTGTGACTGAGCCAAAATAAACCTTTTGTAGTAGCAATTAGACAGCAATGCATATGTGTATGAGGATCTACAAATATAATATTTAATTGTGTGCTCTTTGGATATGGTTAATACTCATTCCATCAGTGTAACTCTTCTTGCCTCATGCTAGCTGTGTGTAATGAACCCTGTACCTTGGAAGGTTTAATACCATACTCAGGTACTGTCCTCTCCAAAACTCAGCAAAAGGGGATGGCATAACCATATGTTTTCAATGTGCAATAATTCTTGCAACCTAACAGGATTGCAATAAGTATGTAGATAATGTTTATGAAAATGTCAACTATTGCTTATTGCATAGAAAATTATTTTTTTTTACAAATCTTTTCTTTGAATATCCTCAAATAGTTATTTCAAAATATATCTACATATGTCTAGTAAACACACCCACTTCAATTTGGAAGTTTTCATAATAATTAATATTTATCTGAACCATATTCTCCTAAAAATTTATAAGTGTGTCTTGTATCTTTTTAAAATTAGAAAACTTATTTCTTTGATCTTACATTGTGATTTTTTTTTCTTACATGACCTTATACTCCAAAAAAAAAAAAAAATGAAGCAAAGTATGATATATTGCCCATGACATCAGAGATCCATCTTCCAGGTTGAAATTTTAGTTAAATTATTCCAATACCCCTTCAAAGGGCTACAAAACCAGTACAACCTTAATTATTATGTCAAAAACTAATAGAAAATAATTTCTATTTAAAGATGTTTAAAAATGACAATTTATTAATTTATCAGTGTAACTCTGTGACTCATTTCCTATATCTAACTGCTCATCCTAAGAGAATGTCATTTTCATCAGCAGCTGCCATCACGGTCACCTTCAGTTACATATGGCAGCACATGACACCATTTCTACAAAATACAGATGATATTATGTCTGAACTATTTTCAAAAGTTGTTTGAGCATTGTTTAAAATCAAATACCATATGAGTTAATTTGACCAATGATTTTATTTGGAAAAAAAAAAAAGACATGCAGAAATATATAAAACTGGGATCTAAAACCATGATAGCATTAGAACATCCAGTCAACACAACTGTATGGGTTAAAATGCACTGACAAATAGAGCATCTGTCAGCCTCTCCCTCTAGTCTGCCATAGTCATTAAATCAGATAGTTATTTCAATATCCTTTAGTATAATCATGAAAACAGCATGTACTATGAAGCTGGACCATCAAACATTTTAAACTAATAAAACTGGAACAGGCACATCATAAAAATACTCCAAAACAAATAAACTTACCATTTTCTACTTAAGGTTGTAGTTTCCTAATGTATTCTTACTGACTATATTACTTAATACATTTTCCTCATAGTTAATCATCAATTTTGTTCATGACTCTGATGTTTTAAATATATTTGTTTGCTGGCCCTAAAATTCCTAATTTTGTTTAAAAGCTATAGGGTTCTTTGTCCATGGTTTCTTTTCCTCACATACATTGCTTTATGTCCGTGCATGAAACAGTGGAATTCTGTGAAGAATTCTGGAGAATAGTTTTCAGGGAAGGCACGGTACCTGGGATAGGAGATGGACCAAGGACAAAAAAAAAAAAAAAAAAAAAAAAAAAAAACCACATAATTTTTTTTAAGTCACTGCTTTCATGTGATGCAGAGAGATGGAAAAATATGTGGACTGAGGAGAGCAAATGAGCTGGCCATACTCATTAAGTCCAGCTGTGACTTTTAAGAGATTGTTTCAATTGAGCAGTGAGATTGGAAAGTAGATTGCAAGATGCTATGGAGTAAATGAGCAGTTCAAAATTAAATGAAGTGTGAATGGACCAGTGCTTTGTAAAGCTTTGGATTTTTTTCAAAAGTTGAAGTCTATTTTTAAAGATGGCATATTATATGAAAATCTTAACAGGTAAGAAATAAAATTCATATTCTTTATAACCTCCCTTGATTGGGATGGAAATCTCTGACTATACTGGCATCATGCTTTTCAAAGTAAATGTTGCCCATTCTTCCAACGGGTGTAGCAGGACAACAAAGGAAGGAAATCCAGTTGTGCACAAGGTGGATGCACTATTTCATGTCATTTCTCTTTCATCCTGTATAACTGGGAAGGGAAGCATAGCTAGAGAGATTCTCAGGAGGGAGAATATTCATCTGGTTAGAGAAGGCTCCACACTAGAGGAAGCTAATGGCATGTCTATAGCAGCTCAATATATGCTCTGTGCTTCTGTTAGAGATTACCCACAGATGCTACCCTTGGTTGTCTATCTTAAAGGCAATCACACAGTCATTGGTGGTCCCCAAGCCTCTTATCTTTAACTATCAAATACTTATTTTTTGTGACTGTTCCATCTCCCTTTCAACCTGTGGTATTCTGCTCATTTGAGTGTATTTAGTCAGAAAACCCAGAAATGATTACTTTAGGAAAACACAATTTTCAAAAAACTGAAGAAAACTCTTAAGATGCAGGAGAACTAGTGTTGGTAGTAAAGGGATAACCTCATGGACATATACTTGATTCACTCCTCTCCTTCATAGATTTAACATTTTATAAGAAAGTAAAATGATTAGTATTTTCTCAGTTTTTTAAATGATCCTTTTTTGGGGGTATGATACATTAAAAGTAAAAGCTCTCCCCCAAATGAATTCTTTAAAAAATATGTATCCTTCTAGGAATAAAATTTTATATTAACCACATTTTTCTCATCATAAAATATAGTTATCCTGTGAGATTCAATATTTTCTTCTTGACCCAATAACCATTCTTCACACAGAATAGAATTGAAGCCCTTTCTTCTTGTTTACCGAGAAGCATTTTTCTTTTACCTCACTGACTAGCTTCCCCACTGTGACATGACAGACACAGCTTAAGAGAGGAAGGACTTGGTTTTCATCACTCATTCAGAAGGTTTGGTCTAGATTAGTTCAGTCCTGCACATTCAGACAGTCCTGAGTCCTTGGTGTCTTATCAGTTTGATGGCCTCTGGAAATGTCCTCAGAGAGTCACAACTGGAAGTGTGCTTCATTGATTTCCTAGGTGCTTATTAATCTAGTCAAGTTATAAAGATTAACCGGTTAACCATCACACTGAACCACATAGGTGTTGTGATGGATAGAGTGTTGAAAAGAAAAACACAGACGGCAGATGCTTAGACAGGAAGTCTAACATACCAATGTCTAAAGAATGTATCCACAATAGACATGTGGGAAGCCAAGAAGTAGAAACATATATAATCTGTTCTCTTTCTTTAACATTGAAAGTTAAATACTTTAAACTTCTGTTTGATACAAATGTACATACATATACACATGTGTGTGTTACATATGTGTGAAGCTATACTTTTTAAAATTACATCTTTATTTTGGAATATATTTATACTGATAAAAAGATTTCAGTGGTAATACAGATGTTGTAATCGGCCTAGTTGCCTATGATATTATCATCCTCATAACAATGGTGCATTTCTCAAAACTAACAAGTGACTATTGGCACATTAAGATTATGCAAAATCAAAACTTCTACTGGGTTTTATGTATTTCTATCCCTCATGTCTTCTTTTCTGTTCTAAGATGCAGTCCAGTATACACTGTCATTAGCCAGATGGCTTTCAGATATGGAGTCAGCACAGTCTTGGGGAACCACTTGCCTTTTTATGAGGCTACACTGTTGAGTATCGGGAGAGAATAGTTTACTCTCAGTGCCAAAGCTTTATTAAGTCATACGTGTTCAGACAGTTCCTTCTCAAGGGAATCACTTTGTGCCTCAGGAAATACAATGTGGTAGCAGCTTCAGCAGTGTGATTAAGAACAAATGCACTGATTGGTTTGTAGAGTTTCTGCTTAACTACCTTTCTTTGCTAAGACAAAATAGCCTTGCATTTTAAAGTTCAGTTTATTTACCATACATGGAAGATGATGAAGCTCAGCCTATAGTGTGAATCACGTTAGTTAATAGAAGGGAATGTTAGTGCTATGCCAGACATAATGAATGCGAAGCAGACACTGCTGTCATTATAGCCAAGAATGAAGTGACCCAAGCTTAGATGACATCATGTATTCCTGTACACATGTGGACACATTATAAATCCATTCATTCTGTTCTTCTTCATCCATGAGTCCTCATTTATTGAACACTCTTCTTCACAAATCCTAGAATGCAAGAGAAGGCTGACCCTGTTCTCAGGAAATGCATTCTAGTTGGAGAAGCAAAGTACAATGTTTGTTATCTATATAGACTAAAGAATTTGTGTGCACTGCATAGGAATATTAAGGCATGTCTTAAAACTGGTGGTTGAAAATCCTTGCTTTGTCAGCTCAAGGAGGTTTTATGACAGGTTGTGGCTATTTCATATTTAGTTATCTTTTGTTATTCCCTATGTAGATGGTTTATTCAATTCTATAATGATTTTTTTGAGGAAAAGAGATTCAATATAAGCTTCTGGAATTGACTTTGGGCAGAGTTTTTGGGTTTCTTTTTAATAATCTTCCCATATCCTCATCTATGTTTCTCCTTTCTTAGCACAAAGCAAGTTATGGTTCAATTGACTTTCTGTCTGCTTAATAAATATTGATATATTGGACGCATTAAGGCATGACCATGTGTGATCCATCTTTAAAGGTAAAGTCATTTTGCAGCAAAGTTGCAATTTATTTATTCCTCATTCATTCTCACATCTTTCGAGAGACTTCATTATGTAAATACTGAGAACATTTGTGAAATGAAAAACAAAAGCAATATTTGCTCTTAGAAAAATAATGGCTATTGAAAACACACTATCATCTGAGCTGAGTGGAGTGAGTGTAGACCTTACTGTGCACTCTGTATTAGTATGCTGTCCTTAGATAATAAAAAAATATAATTGAAAGCAAAATGTGCAATTTTCTGGTTGTAAGAGCTGCAGGATTTTACAGCAACTGAGGAAACAAAATTTATACAATTATTTACCTAGGAATCTATGGAAACAAGATTAAATCAGTCTTGGAAAAGGACATAATCATCATTTTTTCAAGAATATTTCAGACATTTGACTGAGAAAACATATAACACTATATTTAATTAAATCCATGTATTCTTTTTTGTATGTGTTGATTCTGGGTGCTAATTATTAATGTGATGTATTAGTTGACTATAAAACAAAATAAGCATTATTCAAAAATATTTAATGGTAATATTTACATTTCCCCTTAGTTTTGAGTTAAAATTAACCAATCATTGTATACTTTTACAAAAACACAGCAGATTTTATATGTATACATTGTAAAATACAACCATAATCAAGCTCATTATTATATTCAGTACTTCACACAATTATCTTTAATTTTTCAGCAATAAGAATAGGCATGATTTATTTGGTACAATATTTTAGTGCATAACACATTAATTATACTCACAATATAAACAACAGCACATCTCCACAATTTTTTTTACCTGTCTGACTCAACTTTGTATCTTTTGAGCAATAATACCCTTTATTACTTCACCAAACTTCCAGCCTTTGGCATCCACCATTTTACTGTGTGCACTGATAAATTGTTTTAAATTTCATGTAGGTAAAATCATGAAATATTTGTCTTCTTGAGTTTGATTTATTCGCATGGCCTATGGACCTACAACTTCATCAATATTATCACTATCACAAGATTTCCTTTTCTTTTCAAGATGAATCATATTTCATTATTCACACAGTAACATGTATAACACAGAATACAAAATCCATAAAATGTTTCAAATCTTTTTCACCTGTCCATGTACAAATTTTGAATACTTATTTTGAATCCATATATTGACTGCTGTGAATATACTTACAGTATCCCCTTAGTAGTAATAATTTTCCATAAAAGATACATTTTTACTCTTTTTATTTATAAATTTTTACATATAAAGATATATTTTTTACTATTTTTGTATTTGAAAAAGTCTAACTTTCTCTGATATTATATACTCTTATAGGCTGTCTGAGAAAAGCTGCTGAATAATTTTTTATTGTGTGTCTCACCACTTTGGATAATTCTGTTTTCTTTCATCCATCAGTGGTACTACATAAAGAGACATATATTTTTGCAAAAAGTTGTCTAGAGCAACTGCTCTGCCTGTCAGTAAGCAGGAGTATGGTTTTAATTGTTCTGCTGGAGCTCATTTCACACAGGCTGCATTTGATAACCTCCATAAAGCCTCCTGTGCAGGGTATCCTGCAGGAGACCAGCAGGAGACTCCAGGCTGTCCTCTATCTGCAGCAGGCCAAATCCTAGAAATGGACAGGCTTCCCCTGTTCACGAAAACCACCCTCTGTCTTCATGCTCTACTCTCACAACTGTTTTCACATACGCTTTTTTCTAAAATCTAATTCTTACGTTTTTGTGACAATATTTGTGTTTTCTGAATTTTTATGAAAGCAATGTCACACTACTGAGCTTGAATGCCACAAATAATGAACACATTATAGGAACGAAATGATGAATAACTAATGGGAAATTCATATTAATATGATTCTTGATAATTCATTTTGAAGGGAAGTTTTTGTAAATAGCATTTGGGTGAATGCTCAAGTTGAATGGATCATACCATAATTAAGTGAGTAATTATATGAAGTTTTATGTCATTACAAGTTACTTTTAGGCTGGATATGTTAAAACAACCTGAATTTACAAGGAGAGAGATAAAAGAAAATTGAAAAAAAATTTATATAACTCAATATACTTTTTTTTTTACTGAAAGAAAGCAAACGGATGTAAGTTTATAAGTGATAAAGACATACAAGGTTCTATAGGAGAGATTGTGACAATCCTGTGTTATAAAAGCAAGTTCCTAAGTGTTGAGCAATGAGTGTGGCCCAGCTCTTATTGACTTCGCATTATTCAAAAGCAATTAGGAATTGAAATTAAATTTAAAAAAAAAAACTGTGCACATGATTTACTTACTTACTCCTTTGTCCTGCATGGGCATGGAATGCATTATCCAGGCTCATTTACTGAATGTTTGGTCCAGATCCTAACTGGTGTCATGAGCTTAAGGATTTGGAAATTAAGAGGAAGAGCTCAGTTGAAGGAAATGCTACAAGAGGCATGCCTTTCTATGTGTCCCTTCATCTCCAGCCTCTTCCTCTGCTCCTGTCCATCATATTGTTAGTGGCTTCCTTTGCTTAACGATCAGGGACCAAAACCTCTGAAGTAACAAAAAACAATTACTTTTTTCAGTTTCTTTGAATCAGGTGTTCTGTCACTGTGATGCAAAAGTAAGCAATATGCTATCCATGTACCACAGAAAGAAAGGGGGAAATAAAATTTTTGTGTTGTCTTACTGCTAGTATTTTCTTTGAAGTAATAACATTTATTGAGCTCTGAAAAATGGAAGGTTCTGGAGTGGGCAAAACTACATGTAATTCAGGTGAAGGACAAAACACTCGTGAGGGCTCTTAGATGAAAAAGAGCAGGGAGAAACCAGGAATTTGGAGACATCTGGGTGACAAAGCTTGGGCTCCAGGATGAATACAATAAGCTATACAGCTGTGGGATCTAAAGGTGATTGGCCCTTATTCCAGCAACACAGGGGACTCATTAAGTCTATGATCATGAGCAGACTGTTACTATCTAGAAACTTACTTGATCCACTCTGCAACTAGATTAAGCCCAAACATATTGATGTGCAAAGAATTGATTCAAATATTTTCTTCCTTAGTTATTTCTGGGACATTTCTAGAGCCTTTTCACTTGTATTTTGAACAGATATGATATATGTTGTGATGAAAAACACCATTTATGTAGTATTAGACCAATTGCTTAACTGGGAAAAACTGTATGAATATACAAAATGACGCATAACTAAGGCTCTGTGTGGGTAACATATTTTGAAATATTTTATGTATGTTTGTGTGTACAGTGTGTGTGGGAGCATTTGTGTGTGCATTCATGTATGTGAATACAGGTGTGAGCATTCATGAGTGTGAATGCATTTGTGTGCATTCATGTGTGTGGATGCAAATATGTGTATTCATGTGTGCGAATGCAGGTGTGTGCATTCATGCCTGTGAATGCAGGTGTGTGCATGGTACTGCACAAATGGAAGGCAGAGGACAAGCAGGTGAAGACCATCACTTCTGTCTTGTTTGAGACAGGGCCTCCTTGTGTTTTCTTTTGTATTCACTCACTTGCTGGCTCAGCAGCCTGAGAGGACTCTCCTGTCTCCACTTCCCAAGTGTCTGTGGGAGAGCTGTGACTACAATTACAGATGCTCGAATGGCATGTCCAGCTTTTACAACAGTCCAAGCGATTTGAACTCAGGTCTGTACTCCTACATGGCAATACTTTCAGCAACCACATCATCTCTCTACTCCCAATCCAGAAGTGTAATAGTGACTGTGTAGAGGAAGTGGTCAAAAGAGGGTGATGAAATGGGAAGGTTATTTGGTGTTTTTTCTTATGTGTACTGGTCTACTTTTTGGCTTTCATATGTTTTATTTTTTATACTTTAAGTAATTAATCACTAGTAGGTTAATAAGATCTAACTATTTTTTTCATCCTCTAATATTCCCTCTGGAATTAGCAAAACAAAACAAAACAAAACAAAACAAAAAAAAAACCCTAACTTGTTGACATAATTTTAAAGTGTCATGGACATAGTGTATTTCATATTAAATTAAAATAAAAAAGAATTGATTAGAATTTTTCTTTGCATTTTCGGCTAATAAGCAGCATTCTGTGTTGTAACTTTATCACGTGAAATCAGCTTTAGAGCTTTAGAAGTCTTTTCAGCTCCAGTTAGAGGGACTCTTAACCATCCCACGCCCGTGATGTCATCTTCTCACACAAGGAACGACACATTTTAGTATTATGTATTAATTTCAAACTGCCTATATTTGAAGAATTGGCTCACATAAACAGTAAGTTGTCAGGCTGAAGGCAGGGCTCAGTGGGTAAAGCACGTGCTTACCTTGCAAGTCTGAAGATGAACTCGAATCCCTAGGACCAGGTAAAGCTGAGTGTGATTGCCAAAGGCTGTGAGCCTAGTGCTGTACTTATCAAGATGTTCACAGGACAGCTAGCTTGGTATAGCACAAATCAGCAAAACACCAGACTGTGCCTGCAGTTACACATGTCCACATACACACAAAAACTTTTGAAAGTTTAAAAGTGAATTCTCTAAATAATAGAGTTTTGTCATGTTTTTGCTATGGGAGCAATAATTCCAAATGATTTTATTCAGAGAAACCAGAATAAGAAAACCAATATGAGGAAGAGAAAATAAAATTGTAGTGTTACAAGAGCATTTTCTTTGTGGCTCACGGAGGTCAAGGAAGTGGGACATCATGAGAATTCTCCAGTCCCTGAAGAACAGTGCACCAGTGTCATTTCCTGGGAACCATGCTGAGAACAGTAATAGACTTTTGTCTCTATCTGTCCTATCCCAATAATGCCTAAAAGTAACACAGTCTCTCAAATTTCACCCAGGGACAAAGACCTTTCTGCACTAGAGATCTTCACAAATAATTCACACCAAAACAACACAGCAGAAAAAAGGGAAAAATTATTAAAAACAAAATACAGATGGTATGTCTAAAATCTATTTTGCTCATTTTCTTTCCTGGGTGTATCAACTTCATACATAAAGGTCTAGTCTGGGGCCAGCTAAAAAATGTCCTGTAGGTGTGTTTCGTTTGTCTACTGCTCTCTCAGTCCACAGTTATTTTTCAAAGCAACAGAAGGATTGCTCACACAAAAGGTAGAAGATAAGATATTCCCCTAGCCTGCTATCCTCAGAACTGGAATCACTTCTTCAGCACACCAAACTCACTGTTTCACCTAGAGTTTTCTAGGTCATCATCAACTTGAAATATAATATCTTAAACTTCAGTGACATTGAAAGATAAGAACACTCTTCAAAGTCATGAAATTTAGTGAATTTGTGAAGTTCTGTGGAGAGAATCGAGAGAACTCCATTCCGTTCCGATACTTCCTGCTGTTTGACTCAGCTCTCTTCTCTGGAAGTTTTGGACGTGGGTCCCCCTCTCCCCTCCTTTGTCCCTTCCCTTTCCCTCACTTCTCTGGCTTCCGTCCCCACTCCTTCTAGTCACAGTTTATGTCAGTTATCTGTAACTCTTTAGCTTTCAAAATACTTTCAAAGTGTGATTACTAATCTGCAACTAAAATAGAGAGTAATTTGTCTCAAATTGACTCTGTTCTCAGACACACCTTTGAGGATGAGAAAGCAACAAAGGGGGTTCATACTGTGCTAGAGGATAAATCCAGTGTAGAAGCTTTCATTGAATGATTTGGGAGATTGAAAAGAATATTCATGAACTACTTTTCTTTTTGACTAATAAAATATAAATACATAGGGTGTGTGTGTGTGTGTTATAACCAGAACAATTAAAAGGTGGGAAAGAACAGTTTAGTGGTTAGACAAAATGCTATAGAGCATTAAGTCCTCCACTAACCCATCACAGAAGTTAGAGAAATAACTATACAAAGAGATCAGATAAATATGTAAAATTCTGCAGAATAAAACCAGCAAGGGGAAACTGCTTACATATTCAAAAGTTGTTTGAAATGAGGAAAGTTGCCGAGCAGTGGTGTCCCATACCTTTAATCCCAGTACTCAGGAGGCAGAGGCAGGCAGATCTCTGATTTTGAGGTCAGCCTGGGCTAGAGAATGAGTTCTAGGGTAGGCTCCAAAGCTACACAGAGAAGCTCTGTCACGAAAAACACAACACAAAACAAAAAACAAGAAAAGTTGTGTGTGCAGATAGATCCAGCAGGTTCATTGATGCACCACAGAATATAATTATAGTAACATTCTAAGGACATAGAGGGCAGGGGAATTACTAAAAATTCTGCTTTTGTTGTTTTGTTTATATTAAGGATTTTTCTCCTTTTTTTGTTTCTAATTCTAAAGGTAATGATACATCATTAGGTTGGGAATCAAATAAATGTTATCATAGGATTTGGTAAATAATAACAACATGTTGGGCATGGACATACCCACAAGCTCTTTCCTAAGGTTCTGAATTATACAGGATAATTCAGTGATTTGCTGGAGTGATGACATTGGCACCGGAAGGAAGTGATCTGGACACCCCAGACTGTTGGAAGACCGTAGTGTATGGCCCCAGCATCCTATTGATATTACAATTATCTAACTCGATGAAGCAGGAATATTTAAGAAAACAAAGAGGTAAAATTTGTCTTCTTTTTTTGAAGTGAATAAATTGAAATTTTCGTATCAAAAAACAAACTGAAAATTTTGTAATGATTTTGGTAAGTAAACTTCTAAAAGCATTTTGTTTGGTGAGAATAAGACATAATCAATACAATAAAAATATTTATTAAAGAGTTTCATTTAAGGGGCTGGAGACATGCCTCAGTGGTTAAGAGAACTTGCTGTTTTGCCACAGGTCCAGTGTTTGATTCCCAGACCCCACCTGGTGTCTTCAACTATCTATAACTCCATTCCCAGGGGACCCTATGGGCCCTTTTGGCCTCTGTGGGTAGCACATACACACATGGTACATAGGCATGCATAAAGACAAAGCACCCTTACATATAACATAAAAATAAATAATTTGATTGAAGACAGCAAAATTAGAAAACTACAGCTGACATCTCCAGCCATGTTTTCTCAGTGATTATTCCAGCACAGAACCTTGGCTTTAAGAACAAACTAGAGAGCAAATGTAATTATTGTATATTTAAACTACTTTGTTGAAAGAATAAGTTAGTGCTGTGTGATATTTAAGTAGCTGCTGACTTTAACAACATTTCAATTAAGTATGTATAGTTTTAGATAGGACTGAAATTGAAAAGTGTTACTTTAATCACTGACCTTTCTGTTCAGAGAATATACACTCTGTCTCAGGACATCAATATCTGTAAAATGCCGAGAGTACAAAGACGGCTGGGAGACCCTAACAGGAAGTAAAAATCAGAATAGAAGCTATAGACATTTATACTCGGAAATACAGCCTGTTTAGTTCATCACCAAGTCAGTGTGTGAGATTTTTAAATATTTTCAGGATAGGAAAAAGCTGATACACTTGATTCACTATTCAAAGCAGGAAAGGCAATATTCAAGAATTGCGAATCGAAAGACTTTTAGATAATTACAGTTTCCTTGATGTAGCATTTCCTTTGGTTTTTAGCATTAAGAATCATTGTTAATACATTAATATATTGTATTTTTATTTCAATGAAAAGATTATTAGCTGTAAACTGATAACATCTTAGGAAATTTAAGAATTTTAAACTCAATGGCTTTCCATAAAGCAAGGTTTAATAAAACTAAGGGCCAATTATGAGCTTTGCCTATTATTTTAATTGAACAAGCATTGAGGTCCTACTGAATATTCTCAAAGTAATTTCTCAAATATGTAAGGAAGTAGACAAAACATTGAGTTTAATAAATGTCTGAAAATAAGTCTTCTATAGAAAAAGTCAAATATGCACAAACATTGATCATCTTTCCTGTTTTTAATTAAGTAGCAGAGGGAGCCATTCCTGACACTGAGTCACAGTCCAGCTAAGTCTCAGGCCTAGGGGAAACCTACTGTACTGTTCTCACTAAGGAACACAAAAACAAAGAGACTGCGGATGACACATTGCTCTACCTGCAGATCAGTATATCACTCAACCCTCATGAGAGAAACTTCTTGAATTAGATGACACTTAACACAGAAATCCACAACTGGACATTTTGTAGAGAGAGAAACTTTGGAGTACCCAGCTCGAAGTGAGATGTCTTCATCAAACCCCTTCCCTCAATGCCCAGTGATCAGAAGAGGAGATTGAAAGATTCTAAGAGTTCCAGAGTAGTGGATTTCTCCAAAGAAACAGCATCATCTAGACATAAGACTAATGGATATATGAACTCAAAGATACTGTGACAGCACATGCAAGACCTGGACAAGTTCAACCCACACAAAATCCCTGCACTGAGAAGAGGAAGTCTCACCTATAATCAAGAAGCTATTTGCAATTGATTCCTTTCAGAAAAGAAAAATCCACTGTGTCACTGGGTGGTTATTAACCATACTTCAGAGCAGGCCTACAAGCACAGGAGTAGTCAGCCCACAGAAAACCAATTCTACATTTTTTGTTTTGTTTGGTGTGTGTGTGTGTATGTGTGTGTGTGTGTGTGTGTGTGTGTGTGTGTGTGTGTGTATGTATGTGTGTACATTTTTGTGATAGTGGTGCTTTGTTTGTTGAAAGAAAGGGAGATGCAGAGACAGAAAGAGGGAAGGACAGAGACAACATGAAGTTGAGTTTGTCAGGAGGTTTGGAGGACCTGGGTGTAATTGGAAGTGGTGAAGAATATGACCTAATTCTATCGTAGGAAAACACATTTTAAAGGAAAATTAAAATGTCGATAGCATGTTTGTAATTTTAAATAGTTCATTCCTTGAAATTAAAACATTCAAACAACTACTTTACTAGACCAGCATAATCCCCTACAACTTACAATCATTTTTCCTTGTACCCACAGATAAGTGTAGTGTTCACTCTTCATGGAGGAAATGTCTCTTTGCAACAAATGGAAACCACTCCAGAAAACTATAGTCCATAAAAACACAGAGTACTAAAGACCAGTCCAATTGGACATATCTACAAAACACTCCACACCTAAGGCTCAGGGAACGTTGTGGTAGAGGGAGCAGAAAGACTGTAAGAGCCAGAGGATCAGAGTTTGTTGTGACATCATGTCTCCTAGTGATGTCATTAGTTGCTCCCACAAAGTCTCAATATCATGACTGCTCAAAAGTGAGCTAAGCAAGAACACCAATTGGCATGGCGAAGTGGAATGGAAGAAGCTCATGGGGTCTCAGCCCTACACAAAGAACTATGGGCAACTGAGGAAAAGTGGGAGCAGGAAGGGTGGTCTTCCCCAGGAAAGAGCACAGAACATTGGTTGACCAAATAGCCCCTAGAATATGCATACAAGTACCATTATACAGATTGAAGAGGTTGTATTCAGAACCTTTTCATTGTTAATAGAATGAACTGAACATAGTCTTAACTGCAGATCCATTTAATTAATTTTCTAAATACTTTCTCCTCAGTCTTCTAAATTTTATCCCTTTGAGGAAGTTTAAGGGAAAATAAATCAACACCAAAAACAAACAGCATTAAGTGGGCTGAGCAGGTTATATTTAGAAAAATATGTGTGTATACATATGCATATATGCATTCATAACAGTCAAATAAAAAGGAGGCCATTAATTTGAAGGAGAGTGGAGAGTAATAGATGGAAGGGTCTAGAGGGATTAAAGGAAGGGAGAAATGTTGAATTATATTATAATCTCAAAAATTCCCTTTCCCCCTTTGAACCCCTCTCATATACATCCTCCCTTGCTCTACCAAATTCATGTCCCTAGTCTCTTTTTCTTTAATATTTGTTACATATAATATATATATATTCTCAAATATAGAATTAAACTCTTCTCACTCTGTATAATTTTTCATATATTTGTATGAGTTTAGGGCTGACCACTGCCCTGAAATCATATACATATAATCTAAGTTTTGACAGGAATACTCTGTTTGAAAGGGGTTTCCTGTTCACATTCCAGTGTTGAGTGGTATTCTCAGTTTCTATCATGATTCTTATTCAGTTTTTCTCTAAATACAACTGTTACTTTACTTTCAATCAATCATGAAGTTCCCTGATTTATAAATGCTAGATATAATATGTGGATTCTTAGTGACATGGTTTCTTCTGTATATTAAAGTAATTTATAGCAAATTCCTTATCAACGATGATGCCTACAATTACACCCCTACATTTCCATAATAATAAATACTAAATGTCAGCATTTCTGTTATTCTATTATCCAAATAGTCTTAAAGTTCAGTTATCTAGAGCCTTCTTCAAGAACCACTATATGCTTGAGAAGTTGCCCAGAGAACAGCATTTCTGAGATAAAAGGCAACAGAGTGATAGATTATGGATCTGGGACATTGGAGCAGATGCTGGCTCTCAAGGGTGACAAGGGGAGGAGCTTCTATGTGATGTCTGGAGTACACTGAGGAGAAGGATGAGCAGGGTATGAAGGAAAGTGTGTGGAAAGAGAACCATCAGGAAAAGGACAAACTTTGGGGTCAGTTCAGGACACTAGAAATATAAAAGAAGGTGGGGTTTTTGTAGCATAGATTTTGTGTTTATATTTTTTAATAGAATTGGAATTAACATACGTGATTGGATCTCATTTATCTAATTGCTACTGTGTTCTGTAAGTTGTTAAGAGATTTTTGAAAGGATTTCAGAAATGTTAATTTTAACCCTGGGTAAAATGAATTATTGGCTGCACTTATGATAGGCTTGATGGTATCCTCTGTAAAAGGTAAAGATGGACCTGAAGAAACTCTCATGCTCATTACCATGAAAACTATTGACCAATAAAACCATTTATCTCATCCATCTTCCATGCACCTTTATCTAGTGTAAGATTCATTAGCACATACTGCTAAACACTTTTGTGTCAAGCTAATTTATGCATCTATTTTTGACCAACACAAACTCTCCTCTGTTCTAAATTAGCAGAATGGATGAAGGACACTGTTCTGAAACAGAAAACAGTACCATTTGCTTTGGCCAGAGCACTAATGTCCTTTCCCAGCTTGGAAGAAAAGCCAAGTCTAGCTAGTATAGCAGGGGCTCATGATTTGTGTGTGTGTTGAACCAAAAGAAATTGAAATTTTCACTTTAAATATTTCAAAGGTAAAAAAGTTCAAGAACAAAATAACAACCATTGTGTTAAATAAAATATGTCACGGGATGAAGTGAATTCTGCAAAGATCTTGCTTACTCTCTTAAAGAAAAGCATATTGTGATGTACAGGATAATGATGTGCAGGTGGTTATACTAGCTGCTCAACTTTACCTTTCAATAAATCTAGTTTATGCCATTTTGCTTGTAATTTTTGGCTTTGCTTTGTTTGTTTAAAAGGCCATATAAATATAGTCATTCTTTCAGGACATGGTGTTCCTCATAAGTGTTTTATTAAGGGAACTAATGAGTTCCAGCTTGTCTCTCACTGGATAGCTGGTTCTTAATGACCCTTGATAAGAGAAAATAGACTTTTGTCAAAAATCTTTCTTTCTAATCAAAGCAGAAAAGTTCTCATCAAAACATAGGGCCAATGCCAGATCTGATTAACAACTAGAGACCATGGGACAGAAAGTTAATTAAGGCCGCGGATGCCTGAACTTCCATGGAGTTGTGTTCAACATTTTGAAAAACAACCTAATTTATGAAAAAAAAAAAAAAGGCTGTTTGGAAGATTTCTGTAAATGTGTTTTTTAAAACTCAGTAATGATCAAAAAATACATAAACGAACATTCTTTTTCTATCTTTGACCCTTGCTAATAAATCCCACATATCTTATTAAGCTTGAAATTTGGTATGAGTTATTTTATTTGATGGTAGCAACTTCTGGTATTTTTTTTATTGTCCAAAGTAACATCACAGACCTAGAAATCATCATTCTATATATAAAAATGAGAGACTTGCCTGGTGGCCAGACTGCAAGGATTGTTAGAAGTTTGAGAGGTTGAGGAAGAAGTGTCAAGAACTTAAGGGCTACAGACTGAGTCCAGTCCAGGCTGAGTAATTTATTGAGACCCAGTATCAAAATAAAGAGTAAGAAGATGGCTGGGGGCATCACTCAGTGGTAAAGTGCTGGCTTAACCTGTATACACACACACACACACACACACACACACACACACGCACACACACACACACACACACACACACACACACTCATGCACACAGCATGCACACACATAACACACCACTGAACAGTTATTAGTCCCATATTGTTACAGATGCTGATGACTGAACCATTTTAAACTTTAAAAAAAATCTTCATAGGTAAGTGTGTGTCTTCACAGTGCTTCATTTCTGGGCAAATTCCTTTTAAATGTAAGATAAATTAAAGGAGGAGGTTTTTGTTGTTGTTTAAAGCAGTCTCAACATGTAGCTTAGGCTGGAATTGAACTCATGAATTATAAGCTCAACTTTCCCAGTGTTGGGATAGTAGGTATAAACTAACACTTTGGATTAGACATGAAAATTTTAGAATATGCTCATTGGAAAAGCCCCTATTTGCAGAGGAGTTAAGGCAGAGTTAATCAAATCTGAACACTGAAGGAAAGAAAACTCCCAGGGACAGTTAATAGCATTGCTTTTTTAAAAGACTAAGTTATGGAAATTAACTATAACACCATGTTTTATGACTATACTTTGTGTTGTAAGTGGACACAGGGGTCATCATGTTATTTCCTGTCTTTAAGATATTTTAGAAATTGGGAAAAGTTTGTTGTATTATTTATCTACTCTCTTCTATTTGTAAAATATTTTATTTAAATAGATTAACCTATATATCAACAAATATAGTACATCATATTGTCTTTCAGATTATGGTTAGTATTTCTTTTTTATTTAAATTTGTAGCTGCAGTTATCATGTTCATGCATGTACTTGATGTGCATTGACCTTAGGGATAGAAAGATAATACATAACCTCTGTTGGCTCAAGTAGCGAAACAGAGTCTAGAGTATCTGAGCAATGTGTGGCACATGGACAGGGCAGAAGTTCATGTGTAACTTCCAAAGAGCTGAGGAACTCAGAACCAAGTAAGATGTTGTATGGTAAGTTCATAAACTATGATCTAATGCCAGATTTTATAACTGTATGTAAGCCATAACATAAAATAATGAGAAAAACCATATACAGTTTACTTTGCTCAGGCAGGGTTTGGGAGGGAGTCTGAAAGGCAAAACAGCTTTGAGGAATTTGAAAATAATTTCTTTAGAAATCACAAGAATTCCTAGAAAATTTTGGCATTCTAGACACAAGAACACCTGCTCACGGATGATTGAGTTTCACTGGCTGGAGTGCATACCTCTATCTATAAGCTAATGAGAAGCAACAGGCAGTCAGACCACTTACCAAGTAGTTACAGAGCTTTTCATTTTGATACACTTCCCAATGTTCTCTCTTTAAGTGGAAATGTATTTCTGGGGGTCATCTGCAGAACAAAGTGACTTGAAGACACTGTTTAGACACAAGGTAATTCTGCCATACAGGTCACTTAGCCCTTAACTTACTACTTTGCATATCATCTGCACACGAAAAGGCTCAGGAAAGTTCTGGATCTATTCTGTGTCCTGAAAGAGGCCAGGCTCTGATACACTGCAGAGAATTTTAAACAGCTTCCTGGGGACAGTTGATTCCTAAAATGAGTCTGTAAATCTTGAGATGAGCAAGTTTAGTTCAACAACCCTTTAACTCTGAAATTTGATGTAACTTGAAGGCACCAATGTGAAGTACCTAGTATTTTAAACTGGAGTTTCTTTTTGCTAAAGCTATGGACAAAGATACCTGTTTATTACTTCAATCTGATGAGGAAAAACCTTTTGAAGAAAATGGTTTATATTAAGTATTCAGTAAAAATTTTCTGTGCTCATTAATGAATGTAGGTATATGTTACATTTAAGTGAAATTTTATTGCCCAAAATAATGCTGTTTTTATTTTAATTGTGTAATGTATCTTTAATCTATTTAATTCAAACTGTTTAATTTTTTTATATAACTAATACATGCTAATTGTAGGGTTCGTTGTATTTTTTCTTTGCATACCTCTATTGAGATTCACAATGTCCATCATTCTTCCTGGTCTCCCTCTCTGTCCTTCTTCCCTTCCCCTCCCTCCATATCTTTTCACAGAACTATTCTCTAATCCTTCGCTTTCCAGATCCACAAACAGGAAACAACACTCAGCCAGTGTCAGGCTGTGCTTGGCTAATTACACTTGCATGGTATCCACCAGGCTTCCTCCAAATGATACATGCGGTTTCATTCTGCTCGATGGCCGAACAGTCTTGCATTTTATGTGTGACTTTTTCTTTATATGTTCAGCTGTTGATGGCTCTTGTCCTCTAGGAAAAGTCTGCGAGCACCTGTTTACTTTGTGTCTAAGGCAGAGAGAGGGATGGCTGGGCCTTACCGTAGTTAGGGCTGGCTTTTGAGGAGTGCCCTTACTATTTCCATAATTGCTTTAGTAGTTTATAGTCCTGTCAACAGTGGATAAAGTTCCTTTCTTTTCCTCCTATATCCTTGCAAGCATTTATTGTGCCTTTTTTTTTTTGGGGGGTAATTATACATAATCTTACTGTTATTACATGGTAAGTGACATTTTTTCCTTTTTTTATTTATTTAAGACATTTTTTAAAATTCATTTTACATACCAACCACAGATCCACCTCTCATCCCTCCTCCTGTTCCCCCAACTCCCCTCCCCCCCATATTTCCTCCTCCAAAAGGGTAAGGCTGACCCATGGGGAGTCAGCAAAGCCTGGTAAATTCATTTGAGGCAGGATCAAGCCACAGGTGACAACAATTTGAAAAGTAAAACGCTGTTGTGTTTAGGAGTGGTCTGAACAGGCAAGGCTTTCATTTAGGTCCTCAGGCAGGGAGGAGGATCATTCTTGCAAGAGCTAGTAACAGCCTGGAGCCTAGGCCTTGGGAATTTTCCCTCAGGGCCTGATGTATTAACAGTAAAACAGAGCTCCTTCCCTAAAACCAGAAATATGCTTGAGAGAGCTGGTGATGGTCTGGAACCAGGGCCTTTTGTTGTGACTTTTTGTTATTATGTGTGGCCATTTTAATTGGATTGAGATAGATTTTCATTAAAATTTATCATTTGCATTTTCTTAATCACTAAATATATTGAGAGTTTTTATTATATTTATTAACCATTTGTATTTCATCTATTGGAAGTAATTAATATTATTTGCACATTTTTAAATTAGATTTTTTTTTTTTGAGACAGTCTTGCTATGTACCCTTAGCTGGCCTGGAACTTTCTCTGTTACCATGATGGCCTCAAATGCAAAGATCCACTTACCTTAATCTCTGGAGTGCTGGGATTAAAGTGTGTCCTATTGCTCCTTCTTGGAGCTATTTTTTATTAATATAAAGCTTATATTCTGGATAGTAACCCTCTAATGGACAAAACCCAACAAATACAAAGTTGATACTAAACCCGAAAAAGTAAATTTATTAAGAAGTGGAAATTCTACTTGATCAGGATTTCCAATCTTAAGAATGGAGTTAGTAAAGTCAATAAATTCAGATATTTGCTCTACAAATATCCATGTTCCTTCTGTAGAAAATAGGCACAAAATACAAACTACTTCAGAGATAATGCAATTGATGACTTAGGATGTGAAGGACAAAAGGTTGTAATTTCATGTACTTTTGTAGTATTTCACAATACTTCATAAAAGCAATATACATTGCAAAAAGATGAGTACAATTTAAAAAATGTCCCTGTGGCTATTGCATACCATAATATATTGTTTGAAAAGTGCTTTCATTCGTGAAAATTAAAATGGTAATCCTAGTCTGTCAAGAAATTCAATACTATTATCTATAAACTTAGGATACAGAATGTATCATCATGCTTAGCTTTCCCCATGAGTGTTGGGGATCTTAACTTGGGACCTTATTCTTATCATCTTATAATCACCCTAGGATATGTAACTGTTACATACTATAGGCTTAGTTTCAGAGTAAAAACACATATCGAAGAGCTCCTTTAAATTAGTATTATATTCTTAGATTGAGGTATTTTATTTGTAGGCATAAGTGTTTTGACTGCATGTATGTGTAATGTACCACATGGGTATCTGTTGCCAGCAGAAGCCAGAAGAGGGCTCAGAGCCCTCCGAGCTGGAAGTGCAGGTGGTTATGAGCAACCATGTGAGTGCTGCAAATTACAACTCAGGTCCTCTTAAGCACTGTGACATCTCTCCAGCCCTCTGACGAATACTTTTTAAAAATAAAAATTCAGTGTGTGTACATTATTATTTATAACTTATTGATTTTCTCTTCTTTTAAAATCAATGAGAGATTTATCTGACTTTGTATTGAATTTATATGACATCATTTTCAAAAGATGGCACATCCTTGATTTCTGTAAGACACTATGTAACCTCAGTAGATAGAAGAGTTGTTTTGTTTTGTTTTTAACCGTAAAAGGTGCTAAAATAGTTTTGTTTGAGATAATCTCTTTTTTACCACCTCCCTCTATTGCTGGTAAACTTAAAGGATGACTTCAATTATGCTTTGAGATCCCACCTTAATACTTGGTTAGGTCAAGAAAAGAAAAGATCTTTATCTGGTGTAAATTAAGAATTCTTGATTGTAAGTTGTACCTGAGTAAATCTACAAATCCTCCCAGGACCCCTGAATCACAACTTTGTACTTAAATTGAAAATACTTTTATTACAGGACTGTAACTTGTATCTCATCTTTGTCACACACACACACACACACACACACACACACACACACACACATACACACACACACAATTTATACAATGCCTTGAAAATGTTACATTTTATTAATCATTAGATTTTAAGTAAAATCAAATTGTAAAGTTTGATAAGTACTTATTTTATAAGTTAGTTTTAAGTTATAAAATCATGATATCAATTTTGTAGAAAAGTGTGTACTCCTGCCTTCTAAGAAATGTTGCATTTTTAGTCTGTACTTACTCCCTGTGGTGACAGTACAATATGTGTGTGCATTAGCGGTGGCGGGTGGGAGGTGTCATTGAGGAAATGTTCTGTTACCACCTGAAGGGATGAGGAAGCCTGTCTCTCCTATATGCTTTCCTCAACTTCCTGTAGGGAGAGAAACAGTTGTGGGTCAGGGAGTCTTTGTACTTAAACTATTAATGCAAAGATACAATGGAGAGGAATCATCTGTTAAGGCTTCATCTGCATCAACAAAAATCATTGTAAACATCTGGTAATAGAGAAAAAATTAGTCAAAGTGAAGTTCTTTGAAATTCACACTTTCCCCTTTAGAAACATCTATAAGGCTCTTTAGGATGTGAGCATAGAAAAGTTAATTATAAAGAAACAAATTAGCCAAATAAGACATAATTATAAAGACATGTAAAACTAAAAGAGACCCATGACAACTTATTCTAAGGATTTTGTACTATCATTTAAAGAAATTTGTGCTTAATATATTCCCAAAATGTTTTTTTTAATGAGATGCTCCTAAAACATAACATTTGACTGTATTCCAAAGTTATCATTTAACACTAAATACTGAGGAGACAGCATGCTATTAAGACAAGTTCAAAAGGGAATCAAGGATGGATTTATAAGGGTCAGCCCAAAGGGATGAGGAATGAGTGCAGGGAGACACAAAACTGATTAATGTCCTTCAAGGCGGTAAACAGGAACAGCTGTGTTAACTTTTATCCTGGGCAGAAGTTATTTATACTGCTAATCACTAAAGATCATTTTTGCTGGTTTCAGAAAATAACTTATATTGCTGCAGGGTTTTTTTCATACTTAATTCTTCTGAAACTGTTGAACATACTTGGAATTAGTAAGCAGGAAGAAAAAGTATACAAACCTAATTGGAGAAGTTTTCAAACTAAGAAGCTACTAGAATATTCCCACTGTCCTGAGATTCATACATTGGCTTGCTTTCTCCTCCTCCACTCCTCTTTCCAATCCCGGCATCCTCACATTTGCTTGTACATATGCTTCTGGCCCCGTGGTCTTCCCATGTCTGGTCCCATGTAATTTATTATCTTCCCAATGCCCCCTCCTTAAAACGTCTTGTTCTCCTCTCATGGTCCTCTTTCTAGTTTCATGAGTCAGCTTCATACTTAGACCAACAAAAATTGTTAATGTATGAAAAGCAAATGCTAGTATGGGTATCTGAGAAATAATGTGGTCTTGGTCCTTTGCAGTACAGGTTTCTTCAAATAAAGTAGTCATTTTCAGATCTATTCATTTTCCTGTGAATTCCATAAATTTAATTTTCATTAATAGGAATAAAAGTCTACTATGTCCCATAAAATTTCATATGTACTATATTTTAATTATCCATTAATCCACTGAGGGGCATTTTTTTGGCTGATTTTATTTCTTTGCTTTTATGAATAAAGGAACAATAAAGATGGATGTTCAAATACCTCTGTAGCCATATGGTAGTTTCTGTTTAGAGTCATTTGGGTATATACCCAGAAATGGTACAGATAGGTCATATGGTAGTTTCTTCTTGAGTTCATGCAGCTTTTTAAAGTACATGCTGCTTGAAAATAGGGAGAGTTTGATTTATTTCTTTCTAACTTTAATTTTTTTGTATCTCTCTTTTCCTATTGTTGTAGCAAACATTATGAACATTATTTTGAATAGGAGTGGAGGGAGTAGATACTCGCTTATTGCTTCACTTTTTAGAGAAAATACTGTTTTGCCCATTTATTATAAGGTTGATTACAGGATTTTTTGTATGGCTACTTTATTATGTATTTCTATTTTTTTTCATAAAGATGTGTTGATTTTTGTCAAATGTATGTTCACAGTCTTGAAGATAATCAAGTGATATTTTTCTTAAATTCTGTTTCTCTTGAGTGATGAAAATGGATTGGATGAAAATGAATTGGTCATGATGTATGATTTAAATTTCTTCTTGAATTCAGTTTGTAAATATTTTGTTGGGAATCTTGTTTGTGATTCACGTTAACAGTTGGTTTATAGAACAAGTTTGTTTCTTCTCTTTCTGTGATGTGTTTGCATTAAACTTTCTTTAAAAGTTTGGTAGGGGGAAGCGGGAGGAGGGAAGAGAGGGGGATCTGCAGCTGGTATGTAAAATGAATACAAAATTTCTTAATAAAGAAAAAAAGTTTGGTAGAATTCAGCACTGAATCATTATACAGTGAGGGTTTTAATTGCTACTTCAATCTTACTGTTTGTAGTGGACCTTTGATGTTGTTTATGTTTGAAGTAAATTTTGATGCATCTTAGGAGTTTAAGAATCTATTTGTTCCCTGTAAGTTTGTCAACTTTGAATTTTCAAGGTATTTCTTAATTAGCATCTAAATTTTATTGGACTCTATTGTAACAATTATCCTTTTATCTTTCACTTTATTAAGTTGGATCTTCACTCTTTCTTTTGATTAGTTTGGCTTTGTCAATCTCATTAAGCATTTCAAAGCCCAACTCTGATGGATTCCATTGTCCTTTTCAGCTTTTATTTCATTGGTTGTGAGCCCATTGTTTATTTATTTTTGATATCTGTGTATTTTACATAGTTTGTTCTTCTTCTAGGATCTTGAGTTATATCATAGTTACATCATTAGGTTATTTGAGATTGCTTTTTTTTTTTTTTTAATATGAGCCTTAACTATAAACTCTCTTAGAATTGCATTAGCTGGATTGATGTTCTGGCAGGCTATGTTATCATTTTAACTTGTTTCCAGAAATTTTGAAATTCCCCCTTATTTCTTTAATAATCCATGTTTATTCAAAAGCATATTGGTCACTCTTTACATATTTCATATTTCTGGAGCTTTTCTTGCTGTTGATTTCTAGTATTCCCACCATTTTTAAGTCAATGCCTATGTCATTTTTGACACCTTTACTCTTGGTTTTATGAAATTTGTGCCCCTAAGATTTAGTATATACATGCTTATAATATTACATCATTTGTTCTCTTATTAGTAAGTATGGCCCTCTGTTTAGTCTGACTGCTTTTGGTTTGAAGTCTCTTTATCAGATGTGAGATTCACTTGCCATCTTTTTACTGCTTCAGTTTGCTGGATAGGTTGACTTCCATCCTTTGATTTTCGGCATTTGGGTATCTTTGTTTGAGACGTGTGTTTCTTGGAAACCAAGACATCTCTTAGTCCATTCTGTCTGCACCTTTTAATTAGTAAGCTAATGCCATTTTCTAGGGCATTTTCTATGGTTTTATAAGATTATGCATCCATTTCCATGTTAAACAAGGAGAGGACACTTCTGCCTGATACCAGTGTCCCTGTGAGGTTCAAGAGTGGCTTTAGGATGCTGGTTGAGGAATGTGTCATTTACAGCTTAACTCACAGCTAAGCATATCAGTGCTTACAGTGAAGTGAGAATAGAAAGAGGGAGTAAAGTAGGGATGAAGGAGGTGTGGACTTGGATGAATGTCAAAATGCTCAACTTCAGATAGCTTTCCCCTTTGTTGGTGCTCTCATTTGCTTGTCATGCTCCCTTGTGTTCTCCAGGCACATTCAAAGCAGGCTCTGGCAGGGAACCAGAGCCAGATGGTACACAGGTGACAACTTTTGCATACCTATATGAGGACTTTTGATCATGTTTACCTTCTGCCACTGGTGCTCTCCCATGTCTAGTATTTCATCTTCCCCTTTTGCTTTTTTTTAAAACCCTCTCTTAAAAAAGAGCAACTCCATATATAAAACAGAATACATGGTTCTTGTGTTCTGGCACTAGTCACCTTCTACTCCTTAGTCGTCCTGTTCCTCCTTTCTTTCTTTTTTTATTAGACTCCATGTATGAAATGAAATATGTCTTATACATCTCTCTGAGAATGGTCTATTTCACTCAGTATGTCCTTGGTCTCCATCCATTTTATTGAAAAGAATATGATTGTGTTTTTCTTAATGGCTCAATAATACTTCCCTGGGTACATATAGAAGAAAGACACTTACTCTATCAATTGTCCTGGCAATGGACATCTAAGCCCATTCCACAACTTGGCTATTATGAACAATATCACAAGAGAATATTAATATACTGTGATTTAGCAAAAGACATGTATGGTAGAAATATTTTCAGCACTGGACTGCACAGTAAAAACAGTAAGACTTCTATAAAATAAAAAATAGATAAGTTTGACCATTCTCACTGTTTTTATTCAATACAGGGTTTAGAATCTTAGAGAAATAATACATGGAATAAACATGTAATAGAAACAGCAAAGGAAAAAGCCAATTATCCTTATCTGCAGAGGATCTTTTAAGATGATTTGTGCTTAAATATGTTTAAAATATCCTGAAATCTTCTCTAGAAAAGATTCTTAGCTATGACACACACTTTCAGCAAGATAGAAGTATACAAAATAATTATAAAAAATAAATATTTTTATAGGCAATCAACAGTTCAAGCCAGCTGTAAACCTTATGAATGACAACACTGACTGGGCTGGTAAGAAATCCCAATCCTCAAATAATAAATAATACTTTTTCTTTAGGAATAACAAGTAGTTCCAATAGTTATCTCACTGGACTTAAGGCCAGATCAATAGGAGGACATTTGGACCTAGTACTGTAAACCTAGCCAACTATCTGTGGCCCGAGAGATTATGGACCCTAGAAGAGAACTTACAACTGCCATTTTCCCAAACCAATATAACTTTTAATTGTTTTCTAAATACCTATCCTGATAACCACAAATAGATGTAGCTATCACACAAAGTTTCCTTTGGCAACAGAGATCCATAACTGGTCAATATTCAGAAAATGTGACCATAGGGTGCCTAGTCCCAATTGATTCATCTACAATGTTTCCCTATGGCTAAGACTTAAGAAAAATCAAGCAAGAGTAGTGAAAACATTTTAAGAGACAAAATAGGACACAATCTGCTAGATAGTGTGTTCTAGAGATGGCATCAAATCCCAACAATATGGTTTCCTAAATAAGACCTGACTAATGACGATACCAGTTGGCATGTTAACTGGTTTGGGAATATCTTACAGTTGCCACATATAGATAAAGAGCTATAGATAGTAAATTGCAGAGAGGGAGAGAGAGAGAGAGAGAGAGAGAGAGAGAGAGAGAGAGAGAGTTTTATCCAGGGAAGAACTCCTGAATAGGTTGTTCAGTCACAATGGGTCATTCCTAGGCACATATCACATGAATAATGCCAAACAGAGTCAACAGATTTTTGCATATTATATATATATATATATATATATATATATATATATATATATATTATAGCAAATAAAAAGAGGTCATGAATCTGAGAGAGTGGTGAGGCTTTGGAGGTGTAATAAAGCTAGGATAGAGGGTGGAAATGATGTGAAGTACTCATGCATGAAATTCTCAAAAAGAATTGATAAAAATAAATTCCTTTTCTGTATATCAAAAGCAAGTGTACTGAGGAAAAATATCAGGATACCAGGTCCTTTCACGGTTGCTTCAACATAAATAAAAATGTGGTGATATTGTGCCCCCCAATATATTGTGCACTCTAATAAACGTGTCAGAGAACAGAACAGAACAGCCACTAGATTAGACATGAGAGGCCAGACAGTGGTGGCACACACACCTTTAATCCTATCACTTGGGAGGCAGAGATCCATCTGGATCTCTGTGACTTCAAGGCCACACTGGAAACAGAGCCAGGCATGATGGCACACACCTTTACTTCCAGGAAGTGATGGCAGGAAGCAGAAAGGTATATAAGTCATGAGGACCAGGAACAAGAGGCTTTTAAGCTTTTAAGCTTTTAGCAGCAGTTCAGCTGAGATACATTAGATTGAGGACTCAGAAGCTTTCATTCTGAGGAAACAGAATTGGCTGGGAAGTTTGTGAGGTGAGGTTATCTGTGGTTTGTTCTGCTTCTCTGATCTTTCACAATTCACCCCAATACCTGGACCCAAGTTTGTTTTTGTTTATTAATAAGTCCATTAGCAATTCATGTTACATAAAAATATGCTTAGAATATATGGAGTGAAAGAGATGTTATCTCTAAAATGACATGAGTGACTAAAGGCTGCACTGCATTGTAGAGTGGTTTTCCCTCTCCTTACTCAGCAGGATTAATATTGTAAAAATTAACAAACTTTTCACAGCCATTTTTTGATTGAATACAATAAACATCACATCTCCAATAGCATCCTTCATAGACCTGGAAATTTCAAAACTAAGATTCATATGTAATCACAAAAGACTACAAAGAACTAAAGCAATCTTGAGGGGGAGAAAGCAATGCATCAACTCTCACAATAGCTGACATTATATTATACTATGGAACCACAGAGTCTCAAACAGCATGGAACTCAGAAAAATAAAAATAAGTACCAACAGTACTGTTCCCAGAAATACACACGTGCAGAGAACCTCATCCAGTTCTTGAGAACTATGCCTAAGCTCAACCCTTTTAACAAATAACATTTTAAAACTGTTTATCCACCTATGTAAGACATAAACACAATTGGCTTAGTATAAAAAGTCAATTCAAAAGTAGACAAAAAAAATCTTAGTGTAAAATCAGCGGGGAAAATAAAGGAATAGAAAATGGCCATTTAACTAGTATTCCAGAGAGTGTATCATGACTGCTTTTGCCAATTAAGTCACCCCTTTCCACTCCTTTTCACCCATCCCTCCACCCTCCTTCCCTCCTACTCCCTCCTCTTCCCTTTCTCTCTCTCCTACTCTCCCCTTTCCTCCTTCTCTCAGGCATGTCTCCTTTCACGAATTTCATTATACTACTGTGAGCTAGATGCATTTTGGTTTTTTTGGTGTAGAAGGAATATAATTATCTCTCCTCATAAAATTTATTAAATATTTACTAAGTACAATCTGCATGTTTTCATGCTTGTTTCTGTGTTACACATAATAATTTAATAGACTATTTGATGATTCAGGCTATCTACTGCATACTGATTTTATGAAAATTAAGGCATCTTGCCATAAACTACACATTCTAGAAGAGATGGAACAAATATTTTATCTCAACTATCTGTGTCTAAACTTGGTTGTTTTGTTACTTTGTTGACACTATTAAATAAAATAGCATAATTATCTTCTCACTCAACTTCTCTAGCATTCACTTTAACTTTGACTCATCTTTATATCTGTCCTTGTGGTTTTTTTTTCCTGCTCACTTCACTAAGAGAAGGTATCAGGACCCCAGATCAGATACCTGTCTAGACCAGGATTTATAGCCAGGCCAGAATAGCCCCTCAAGTCATGAACATTTTTTCTCTCATTAAAGTGGCAACCTCGGCTGCCATATCCACTATAACCAAGCTTGAGAAGTGTCATCACCGTTTTCAATATGTCTCTTAAGTTTCAATGTTCATTTAGTTACTGCATTGGGAATATGAATGTTTACCGATTTAACAGCAGGGGAAGTAAGTCTGTTTACTGTAGCCAGAAGTTTTCTCTAGTCCTGCAGAATCAATCCTACCTGTGCCCATAGCTGCTTGGTCCCAAATAAACACACACAGACTTATAGTATTTTTAAACTATGGCCATGGAAGGCTTCTTGCTACCTACTCTTATATCTTAAATTAACTCATTTCTATAAATCTATACTTTGCCATGTGGCTTGTGGCTTACTGGTACTTTACATTTTGCTTCTCCTGGTGGTGGCTAGCAGCATCTCCTCAGCTCTGTCTTTCTCCTCCCTCTCTCTTTAGTTAGAATGTCCCACCTATTCTTATTTTGCCTTATCACTGGCCAAACAGCTTTAAGGCAACTGACTTAAAAAAATACATAATCACAACTATTCCAGTCAGGACTTGACCATAATTCTTTTTTTTCTTTATTATTATGTGTTTTAAATTTTATACATCAGCTATGGGTTCCCTTGACCATAACTCTTAATTTTCTCAGGATCCCCATAAGAATACAGTGCCCTTTATAAGCAGCAAGTAGCCTAGAAAACTAGGACCACAATCCCCAAAAATGGATTATGGGTGTTTGTATTTGTTTATTTTGTTGCTTACAAATTGTTATTGGTCATAGTCAATCTCTTTCTAAAAGAAGAAAGGGGGATACAATATAGAAATATAGATATGATAGGATAAAAGGGTGGATTGTTGAACCTATCTTTAAGGAGCAACTTGTTCAAAATGTTTTACATTGCTATAGATTTTAGTTTATTGATATAAATTTAAAGTTAATTTTGTTATTTAGCATGGATATTTCTACTCTTGTTTAAGGTATTATGTTTGTGCAACTCATTTGAAATTGTAATTTTACGAAGTTCTATTATGAACCTTTTACTTCCAATACTAAGACTTCTTTTGTTTCACTGTGAGCTTGTCTATACCTTATTCAAATTATTATCTTTTGTTTCCAGCTAATAGGGGAGAAACTTACATCCAATTTTAACATGCAGTGTTCTTATATAATTCAAGCTTGTTTTTCTCTAACAGAAATTAAATTTATCTCTTTGGAACACTTTCCACCCTAAGATATTCTCAACTCTTTTCCTCTCATGATGATATTGTGTTACTTGTTTATGCACCAGAAGAAATTATACTTGCCAATTTCAGAAAATTATAAGTTACCTTAGATATTTTGAAAAGCTTAGATTCCCTGAAAATCAGCTGACAGTGACAAAACTGTAAGATTTCCATAAACTCAAGGACAGTGGTACTCTTGGAAAAATAAAGTGAACATTCTGTTTAAGCCATAGTAATGAGTGCTGGTGAAGGTTGGACCCTCTCGGTGATTTTAACACACTGATCCCTGTGGTATCTGGGAATGGCTGACACAACTCTGCCATCTCTGTTAGAAACATGGCGTGTGACTCTTCAACTTCTTATACAACAAGTTCAAGCATCTTTTCTCTGATCCTCAGGGACCCTTTGTTGTGTGCCATCTATTTTAAATTATGTCCTAATCTCTTCTACACTAGCAGATCTCATCTCCACAGTACAGAATACCTTCTGATTATCCCATGCCACTCACAGTGTATTCTGGAGGAAGAAGCATTACCATGTAGTGTGATTTTCTGGAGTAGGCAAGTGGATTCTGGTAGCAGAAACATTTGTGAGATGGCAAAATGCAAATACACATTCCAGTAGGGTGTTTTCAAAATAGGGAACACAAATACCAAAAAGGGGTCCAGTTTATAGGATCTAGAATCAGATCTACATCAGACAACTACATCAGACAACTTTCTCAGTTCAAAGAACTGAATTTCTAAAGGAGTGAGTATTTTAATCCAGAATAAATGAATATTAGAAAAATGAATGAATAATCAAGATAGAGGTCTGGCAATAAAAGAACCAGGGTGAATCCATGACTGGAACAAAGTTAACTTAAAAACTGTTTGTTTTTTTTCCCAAAGGTCCAGAGTACACAGTCCCAGTGGTACAGGTTACAAGATTCTAGAGGTACATTACTCCTTAAATTATGGGTTAGCCAGTGATGGTAAGCAGACTTACCTCAGGATGTCTGTTTATACAAGGTCAACTCCATTCTTATTAGTCTATAGGTTCATACATAGAGAGAAAGAGCTATGTTCCTCAGAAATCAAGCTTCTCTCCCTTCTAGGCTTTGATAGGTTTCCCATGTTTTATTTATGTGATTGTTATATTACTGTTTTAAGATACAAAAAAAAATCAGTACTTAAAATCTATGCACCAATGACATGGTGTTGTTTTCCCTTGATGCTTTTTAAATTTTTTTCTTCTTTTATGACTTTATATGATCAGCTAGCTTCTAGGCATCCTGTGATTTGCCTCTTGAAAAGTTTGAAAAGTTCACCCTCTTTTTTTCCCTTCTTTTTTTTAATTATTAGAAAATTTTTTATTCATTTTACATACCAACCCCAGATCTTCCTTTCCTCCCTCCTCCCACACCCAGCCTCCCCCGCACCCAACTTACCCCTCATTCCCACCTTCTCCAAGGCAAGGCCTCCAAAGGGAATTCAGCAAAGCCTGGTGCATTCAGTTGAGGCAGGTTCAATCCCCTCGCCCTGCACCAAGGCTGTGTAAGGTGTCCTACCATAGGTAGTGGGCTCCATAAAGCCCGATCATGCACCAGGGACAGATACTGATCCCACGGCCAGGAGGCCCCTTAAACAGTTCAAGCTATGCAAAACCAAAACCCCATCATGATCTTGATATCTCTTGCTCATAGAATCCCTCTTCTCTTTCATCAACTGGACTCCTAGAACTTGGTGGCTGTGGATGTCTGCATCTGCTTCCATCAATTACTGGATACAGCCACTTTGGAAACCAGTATGGTGGTTTCTCATCTATTTCAAGACCCAGCTATACCACTTGGGCATATACCCAAGGAATGCTCAATCTTACCACAGGAACACATGCTTAAGTATGTTCATAGCAGCATTATTCATAATAGCCAGATCCTGGAAACAAAACATCCTAGATGCCCCTCAACCAAAGAATGAATTAAAAAAAATGTGGCACATATACATAATGGAGTACTACTCAGCAGTAAAAAGCAATGACATCCTGATATTTGCAGGCAAATGGATGAAACTAGAAAATATCATCCTGAGTGAGGTAACCCAGATTTAGACAGACAAACATGGTATGTATTCACTCATAAGTGGATATTAGATGTAAAGCAAAGGATAACCAGACTACAACCCACAACTCCAAAGAAGCTAGCTAAAAAGAAGGACCCTAAGAGAGATGCATAAATTGCCCTGGGAAAGAGAAATAGATGAGATTTCCATGAGCAAACAGGGAGCCTTCATCAATTTCATCCTCTTATGGTCATATTCCAAAGACTATGTTAGATCCACAACCCTAAATTTTTGAGTAATAGCTCACTATGTATTTGCACCCAGGATGTTAATGGTCCCTCTTCCTCTAGTGTTCCTCTTATATATGTAAAAGATTAGTTGCTCATCTCTCTAGAATCTAAGTTCAAATGGTGTAGAAGAAAAAAAAATGTGTATCCTTGTAAATAGATATTTTTATTCATTAGTCTATTGCAAACCTGCAACTTAACATAGTCATAATCTCCTGCATTGGTAAGCCATAATCATGTGAGAATGTTGAGAGCAGAGATCTCCAATGCAAGTGTCTCACTTCAAATAGATAAATTATGGATTTCATGATAATTCTTGACTTGGAAGTGGCTTTGATGTCCTTCACTCCCTACTCATGAAACCAGTAAGTTCTGAGACTGTTAAGTTGTGCAACTGACACTCTTCTGTTTCACACATCCATGCCTGGAACCCACTTTCCCTGATAAATGAAACAGAGAATTAATGGAATTGTTGGATGGATAATCCTTAGCAGCTCAGAAAAAAACATCCATCATCATTTAGAGAATATGTGTAGCAAAGGATCCTGAAGGAATCTGAAGAATCCTCAATGCCAAACTCCAGTCATCTTTATCCATTGGTCAGTTGGGTGTCCTAAAATCAACTCATGTCTTTCCACCTCAAGGGCTCCATTGTCCTCCATTCTTACTGTGTAGACACAATACCTGAACAAAGGAAGGGAGGGTTTCTGCTGGATCCTAGTTGGCAGCACACCATCTATCATGAAGGTGATGGCAGGTGGAAGGAACTTAGGGAAGCTAGTCCCACTGCATCTGCTCTGGAGAAAGAAAGTGATGGATGAGCCTATTTATGTCACCACACACATCAATCAACCAAATCTAGATAATCATGGATATGATCATAAGGGTTTTTTTTTCAACAGCGATTTCAAGATCCTATCCAGTTGTCAAATACCATTATAATCACAAGCATACATAATACTCATCCCATCTCTAGGAACACTTACAGATGAAACCATTTCTTCTAATCTATTGATCTATCCTTCTTTTGAGTTATTCACCATGTAGTTTTCATGCACACTGTAATCCCCGTGTATGAACATTTTTTAAAAGGAGAGGTTGGTGGTTTCCTTATTAATAGAAACATTGAAAGTATTCTTAACACCTAGCTTGGTGGATATAAAACCAGGAGCTTTTCAGAAAAATTTAATCCTCTTTATTAAATTCCATGCAAATTTTCTCAAAGAAAGCTGAAACTAGAAAGTAAGTCTCTAAACTGGAATACCCCATGAAGAGTACAGAACACCTGAGTTGGGTGTGAAACCTGATAGGGGCAGAACTCACAACAGTCTCTCAGCAAACTCCAAGTCATTCTAACACGGTTCCATCTTGGACCCACCACAGGCTTCCTTTTTCTTATCCCCCCACTATATCCCATCAATGTTTTCCCAACTTCACTGATTCTAAATAAAAATACAGGCACTTCCTTTCATTGTTTTAATACTGCAGGATGAGTTAAATCATAATTAACTTTTACTGTTACCATCCTTTAAGGTTCATCTTAGGCAATTTAACAAGAAAATGTCTAAATAGAAGTTTTCCTAGCTCTCTAATAAGGAGATGTCATGTATCAAATCTTTAATTATCAATGTATTATCTCTGCTTAGTCTTCAGTGAAATCTGAGTAAATAATTCCAGCAATGACCAGGCTTTCTTCCCCATCCTCAGTCTTTCAGTACACATGAATGTAACCTAAGTGCAGTGAAGCAGAAAACAAAACAGAAATATATTTTGAAGCATAATTGTTATAAATCCACCTCCAGTTTACATCTCAGAATGAGTAACGTCTACAAGTGTGAGCTGCTGTGTCTCATCTGAGCCCTTTCTTTGCCTCTTGTTACATAATGAGAAGTTGATAAATGGGTGAAATGTAAAGTCTCACTGAAGTGAGGACTAATTGAAGGGTAGTTTCTGCTTCTTTTTCTTTTCTTTTCTTTTCTTTTCTTTTTTTTTTTTTTTGCCAGAGCTGAGGACCGAACCCAGGGCCTTGTGCTTCCTAGGCAAGTGCTCTACCACTGAGCTAAATCCCCAACCCAAGGTAGTTTCCTTTGGTTTTTGCATTCACCATAAATTTAATTGTTAGGTAAAATAGCATCAACCGAGATATTTGGTTGAAATATGAGCACAATTAAAGTGCTAGCCATCTTGACAACTGATAGGGCTTCAAATAGCTCAACTGATTTGTATCCTATTAGACCAGGGTATTTAACCACCTTGAGATGAAATAAACACAAGGATGACTAAAATATGTATTAGCTATTTTTCTCTGAATAAAGAACTGTGCATTTTTGTTTAATTTTGCATTTTATATGAGTATGGCCAAAAGTTTACTCACAAAAAAAAAAGTATGTCTAATCTTAACTGTCATTCTCAGATCTTTTCCAGAGCCTGGTAACTTTTACTGGAAATGAGTGTCTTATATATTCACTGAGGTTCATTCAGTAGGGAATTCTTTATCATTATAGTTTAAACTCAGTAACAAACAGAAGATAAATTGGAGTAATGAATCAAATTCTGACGCCTAAACAAAGTGAGAAGCAATTGTAGTTTCCTGAACTACATAAAAATCTTGATGTATAGGTTATATAATTAGGGGGATACTTGAAAGTTCCTTTTTATAGTACTAAAAGTCTTTTAAAAAGGTTTTAAAGGTACATTTTATTTGTTGGTGTATATATGGAACACATATCCCGTGACACTCAAGCCAAGGTTAGAGAACAGCTAGGTGAGGTCAATTGTCTCCTTCTACTCGGAGGGTCTGCAGGATTAAAATCAGACTGAGTCATTCTTAGCAGCAGTTGCCTTTACCTGCTGAGCCATGTTGCTGGCCCTGATGGGTTTCAGACTATTTCTCCAACATTGTACCTTATCTGATGTCTTTAAACACTCTTCAGTGATTGCTTCTCTGACATTAACTTCTTCTAATTATGCCTGCTTTCCCAGTAACATGCTTTCTGAAGTTTTGATGGAATGTTTTTATTAAAGTTGTTTTATAGGTGAAATAGAATACAACTGAATGGCATTTATGACTTTAGAAATGTGGTAGTTCTTATTGAGCATAGACAAAACAGGGGTATCAGTTCAAAACTTCTGCAATACTTTTCTGCTCTCTATTCTCAAACTCTTAAGTGGATTTTATCAATCAGAGTGAAAAATGATTAGCAGGAAATAACATTAATTGCAAGAGTTTTAAAGTCATAAGGTCACTTAATACTGGTGTACCTAGGTGCCTCTATCACTACCTTAAGCTTTAAGTATTTTGACTAGAAAAGGAGAGATATGAAAGCAATTGCTTGATAGGAAGATTGTGGAAAATAGCCTAAATTGCAGAGAAGGTAAATGTTAATACTTCCAATTATTAATATAGATAAAAATTTTGACTATAGTCTTCAGCTTTTTATATTTTCATTTATGAATGAAGTATAAATTAAAAAATATAAAAGTTCATTGTTCAAGAAATAACAAAATCAGTACCATCTTCCTAAGCTGAATTTAATCACTTATATAAATCCAGCCTTAATAAAGAGGACAATAGAACAAGGGATACATTTTCATATCCTAGAACCCTGCACTAGAGACATGGACCAGTGAAAGCTGAGTCATGGCTTATAGGATCAGTGTTTCAAAAGGAAAAACATTAGTAGAAAACACCTGAGTTGTGTGTGATAAATTGCTTGAGACTGAGTTTGCCAGTGGAGGCCACACTCAGAGTTATCACCTCTTCCTCCATCTGAAATTACTCATTTTTACACTGATCTCTACTTATTATTACTATTTACTGAAAGTTCTTCCTGTCCTGTCCTAAATGATTTCACTTTCTTAGTCCCCACCAGGAAGCCGAGTTCTGTATGCTAACTTCCACATTCCTTCTCCTTCAGACACACCAGTCACCCACTATCTGGGTCTATCATAGGACTTGTTATCATCAAGAGGTCTTACCCCAAATTTCAATCTTTAGCACCCACATCCTACCCATCCTATAGTCTCAGTGAATCAAATTACTTGATCCAGGTTCTAAATTTCACTGGCCCTGCCATCTTTTTACTGTGAATTATTTCCATGTACTACTTTTCCAGCTTTGACTTAGATATTCATCATAATCATGGCTTGAATACACTAACATCCTGACCCATCATCACACCTGTTTGGCAAACAAGTCAGCTCTATCTTTTAATTAGTTTTTAAAAATAGTTTGCAATTAATGAGCTTCATTACAGTGCTTTTCATTCAAACTTTTTTTATTAGTACTTGTCAACACTCCCTTCCCCCAGCTCCTCCTCCAACCCCATTGCTTTCTCAAATATCCTCCTTTTATTTCATGCATCATGCATTCTGTTATCCCATCCCCCTCTAGACCACCTGCCTGGACTATTAAACCTTTTCTCTCATGCTATTCCTTCTCTTTCATGTCATACAACCTCCCTCCCCATGACCTACAGTGCCCCACATATATACACAAATGTAAAATTTAAAATCTAGGTTCTGGTTGAAATAAAATATTCCATATTTGTCTTTTTAAATGTCTGACTCATTTTACTTAACATAGTAATTTCTAGTTGCATAAATCTGACAGCAAATGTCATGGTTTCAGTTTCCTTTGTGACGGAATTAATTCCACTGGGATTACATAAGCTTAAAGTTTTTGCACATCAAAGGAAATAATCAATAGAGAAATAGCCAATGGGATGAGAGAAAATCTGCCAAGCAAACTTCAGATAGGGGTTAATATCTAGACTGCATTAAAAAAAAAAAAAAAAAAAACAAAAAACTGCAAAGTCACGACAAGCAAATCTAACAATTTGTGAATTGACCAAAGGACTGAATAGACATTTTTCAAAAGAAAAACAAAATGACCAATGTATGTTTCAAAAGAAATCCAACATCTTTAGCCATTAGAGAAATGCAAACTAAAACTATTTTGAGACTCCAATGCACCCCAGTCAGATTTCTATCTTTAAAAGCATTAAGTAGTAAATGCTAATGAGAATGTTGGGAAAGTGGAATCCTTCTGCAGAGCTGATGTGAATGTTAACTAGGGCAGCCACTCCTGTTTTCTGTTGTTGTTTGTTTGTTTGTGCTCTTTTGGGAACCCATCACCCAGCTCAAAAAAAAAAAAAAAAAATCACACACAGAGGCTTATACTTAATTATAAATGCCTGACCTTAGCTTTCCTTAACTTAATTATCCTATCTACCTTTTGCCTCTGGGCTTTTTTCTTTCTCTATCTATGCATATTTGTTTCTTACTCTATGGGTACTGTTTAGCTATGTAGCTGAGTGGCTGGCCCCTAGAGTCCTCCTCCTTCCTCTCTCCTTCCTCCTGGTCACTTTCCTGTTGGTCCTGCATGTCCAATTTATACAACATACTGTCAAGTGGCCCAGGCAAGAATAGTTTCTTGCCCAAATGGCTAGCCTTTCCATATGGAAAGCAAACTCCATAAGGAATTACTTCGATGCCCATCATCTCTGAAGTAAATTGGTGCTGCTAGGTGTCTCATTGTCATGAAAAGCCTTAAGTTAACAAAACATTTTAAATGTCATATTCTATAAGTCATTGGAAGGTTTAAAGACCATATATCTATCTAAAATATATCTCTATATGATCTGGAAAGCATACCTAACATATTTGATTGTTATAAAACACTAACCACTAACCTAGGTTTTCTGATTATCTTATATAGTTTATAGCTTCAAAAACTAGAATTTCACCCTACATTTCCAAACAAAAATAGAAACATATATACAATATGTTGTAACAGAAATAAATTTAATTTTATGAATGTATAAAAATCTTTTCAACAAGAGTAGAAACATAATACATTGTAACAAAAATAACTTTAAATTTGTATCAATATACTAAAATCCATACCAGTGCAATATATCTGCAATAATAGTTGTCATTTTATCCTATATTCCTATATTCCCCTAAATGATAGCAAATATTTATAACCCACTAAATAAACAAAGACTATCTACATCTCCCAGCTCTTGGGAATGTAGACATAGTTTTCTCTATACTACTTCCTGTTGTCTATAAGTAAAGGCATCTTTTTAGGCGTTCCTGAGAAATTTTGAGATAATGGCCAAGTCCTGGGAAGACAAGCTATAATCTTTGTTGATAGACATCACCTGTCAAGGTTCAGGAGATCTTGCCTTATTCATATTAACCTGGAAAGAATCCACAGCCTCTTGTTTCTTGTGGAAACAAAAGCAAAACCTCTTTCCCGAAGTAACACATTTTTGATTTCTTGTTTAAAGTTAAGGCATTCCTAAAGTATCTAGACTGGTTTATTTCATCAGTCCCTCTTTCAGTCTCATGTCTCTTAGCAGCTGTTGTTTGCTGATCAACATTAAAAAAAAATTCAAAATCAACACAATACTGTACAGGATCGAGGCTTTCTGTATATTTCCTATTTTACCTGTCTTTTTTCTTGTATATTACTTTTACTGTCTCTTTAAATATTTTATTGAATTATTTATAATCTATTTCTTTTTATGACTATCTTTCCCCATTTTCTTCTCTTTCTTAAGCCTACACACATTATAAAACACACTGGAACCTCTTTAGAGATTTTTTTCTGTCTGGACCTCTTTGACTGCATATCCTTCAGCCTTTTTCAACTGCACAAGCAAACTGTAAACTGTAACCTACAACTGGATCCTTTGCTTGTATCTCTCAGCTGGCTCTGGGCTAGTGAAAGAGAAGCCTAAATCTTGTGGCCTGGTTGAAGCTGCTTGACCAGGAACTGTATTCAACTTTCCTAGAGCTCTAAAATGCCAATGCTTGCACTATTTTCTTGTTCCTGTTTAACATACTGGCTGCCAAGGGCTCTCCAGAAGGCAGAAACTCTTAAAGGAGCCATATGCACTTTTTCCCCCTCAGCTTTTATAAGTGTTATGTGGACATACAGGCCCATATTGGAACACTAAAATGTTGTTGTTTGTTTTTGCTCTTTTGGGGGCCTATAACCCAGCTACCAAATAAAACACATGGAAGCTTGTTCTCAATTGTAAATACCCAGTCTTAGCTTTGTTTGTTTCTAGCCATTTTTTCTTAACTTAAATTATCCTGTCTACCTTTTGCCTCTGGACTTTTGTCTTTTTTCTATTCATGTATACCTTTTGTTGTTTCTAACTCTGTGGCTTGCTGTATAGCTGGGTTTCTGGCCCCTGATGTCCTCCTCCTTCTCAGGCTACTTCCTTCTACCTCTCCTCCCAGATTTCTCCTTCTATTAATTTACTCTGCCTGCCAGCTCTGCCTATCCTTTCTTCTGCCTTGCTATTGGCCATTCAGTTCTTTATTAGAACATCAGTTGTTTTACACAGGCACAGTAACACAGTTTCACAAGGTTAAACAAATGCAACATAAACAAAAGTAACACACTTTAAAATAATATTCCCCAACAATTTTCAACCCAATGTACTGCTATATATTTTCTCATCTTTATCATCTCTAGTTTGGCTTGATCAGAACCATCTTGTATAGTCCCATATTTTAAATACTCTAAGCATTCATTTAACCATTAACCTTCACAAGTTTTATTGATACTTTACATACAGAGTGTATAACATGACCCAAACAGCAAGGAGTCCAGAGTTAGTGGGCACAAAAAATTGCAGAGAGAATTAGAAGTTGTGGTTAATGAGGTGATGAAGGTGAATGATGGGAGAATAAAACAACTGAGTATCACTGATCCATGCAACTTTTTCTTAAACTAGGCACAACCTGGAAGATAAAAGTGGGTTTGGAACATTTTTGTTGAAGTATTTGTCTAGTTTAAGCAAAAGAGGGCAAAGAATTAAAAGCAAATAAATTATTTATATCAAGCAGGTTAGGGATCAGGAACTGTAAGCATTGAAATGCCATTAAATAAGAAGGTAAGGGAAAGTAGACTCTCTCTCTCTCTCTCTCTCTCTCTCTCTCTCTCTCTCTCTCTGTGTGTGTGTGTGTGTGTGTGTGTGTGTGTGTGTGTGTGTGTGTGGTGTGCAGGTATGAATGTTTTGATCTCATATATCAACGTTTCTGAGAGTGTGTGTACTCCATGTGTATAAAGTCATTGTCAGACACAAATGCCAATGGGACAAGCCAATTCCATAAGTGAGTAATGCAAGCTTGTCCTTAGTTCACAGATGACAATTTGAACCCAGTCTTCACATGATTGTGGCAACAAGGAATGATGGAAACTATCAGGCTCATGTTCTCTCACTTGCAGCAGGTGACTGATGTGCTAAGGTGATATATTCTTCAGGACTGAATCTTCCAAGTTAATATTAACGTTTAAAAATGATGTTTACAAATTCAAGCTTAATAACAGAATAGAAATACGAGTGTTAAAGAGAGCCCTCGGTCACATAGGTATGAATGTCAAAAAATGGAAAAAACATCTGGAGATAGTGAGATCTTGTAGTTAAATTACAGGCTTGATATTTAAGTTTAAATTTCATTTGTGGAATTTTGTTGCTGACATAACAGAAGCTAATCACCCAAATTGTCTTAGACACAGTCTCCTGTCCTAGAGGGGAAAAAGTGCACAATTAAATTCTAAAATCATATTTCCATAAGAGTTATGGATCTTGATTCGACAGACCTAGTCTTCTTTGTGGCATGTTTTAGCTCGCTTATGAGAGTAGATGATCTATGGGAGAATGACAAATACTGTGGGAGGTCCTGTATGCTGTAAATATATATTGCTATGATTGATTGATAAATAAATTGCTGATTGGTCAGTAGTCACACAGGAAGTGTAGGCGGGACTAGCAGAGAGAAGAACTGGGGTAACAGGGAACAGTAAGGCGGAGTGAAACTCTGCCAGCCACCGCCACGATGGCGCCTGCATTTGTCTTCAGCTTCACGGTAAACAATCAGCTCCATCTCTTTCCCAAAGGTGACCTTTCAAAGACTTTCTTTTGACTCACACAGTTTGTTGTGGATCCTCCAGATTCACACAGTCAGCCTCACAGCTTCCCATCAGGCATGGGGATCTTGCTGAGCAGATCCACACGATAAGCATCACAGCCTACCTCCCATCAGTCACCATGGTCTTGCTAGGAAGATGTTTGTAGCTGAAGAGTTTCTCTCCAGCTCCTTCCAAGTCCCAGCAGTCCCACAGCCCACTCATAAAATAAACACAGAGATGCTTATATTATTTAAACTGTTTGGCCTAATGGCTCAGGCTTCTTGTTATCTAGTTCCTATATCTCAAATTAACCCATATTTATTAGTCTGTAAGTTGCCACATGGCTCATGGATTACCAGTACCTTACATCAGCAGGTGCTCATATTAAAACTCAACATTTTATAGAATCATTTCATTATTATCCCGCTTTCTTTTGCTATTGACAAAATACTGAAGGAATCCAACTTAATAGAAGAACTGAATTTTGACTCATTGTCTCAGACAATTATCATGAACCTTTGGCTCCTTCATTTCTGGGATTGCGGTGAGACATAGTATTATGCAGGATACAAGGTGGACCAATGCTGTTTATTTTATGATGTCTGGGAAGAAAAGAGAGAAAGAGATAGAGACAATATGTAGTCTTCCGTGGCTTACCTTCAGTGACTTGGTTTCTTCCCTTGTTGAAAGCACAGTTTCCCATAATGCTACTGTCACCTAATGACAATTGATAGTTTAAGCTCAATAATGGATTAACCCACTCTCCAGTAGTCAGCTTCATACAATCAAGAATTACCTGAGAAAGTATTGTTTGGAGGATTGCCTCGATCAGACTGGACTGTGGGCCTTTTATTAGATTGCCAATTAGTGTAGGAGGACCAACCCATGGTGAGTGGTACCATCCCTAGGCAAGGTATCTTGAAATATATAAAAATGCTGGATAATGGGCAGCAAGAAAGAACAAACTGCTAAGCAACTTTCCCTCATGATTCTTGACTCTGTTCCTTCTTGAGTTTCTGCCTTGACTTCCTCAGTGATGGACTATGACCTGAAAGTATGAGATGAAATAAACTATTTCTCCAACAGGTTCTTTTCATTGTGCTGTTTATCACAGCTGCAAAAAACCTAGAAAATCCCAATCATAAAGACAAAAGCCCCATGCTTTCTTCATAAAACCCTCACCTACTAATCAAACTTTATCATGTATCTCTTGAGCTCACTTTAGATATATACTATAATGCCACATAACACCACATTCATTGTTATATGGAAAGAACAGAGATTTTTTTTCTTACTACTGCTTCATTCGTGCATTCCTGACTCTGGCGCTAGCATGAAAATTTGATGTTAAAAGATATGAAGGTTTATCCATAACTTCATTTGTCTGAGTATTTTTGTTTTGGTAAAGTATTTAGATTAATTTATCTAGATATATTTTATAGTGAGGTTATTCAACTATGGTTTAGGGATAAACAAAATAATTACTGCTAAAATCTCTGTTTAGAGGTAAGATAATAAAGGAACTTTCTTATGAATTCAATATATCTCTTACCTAGAGAAGTTTTATCTGTTTTTATTACTTCAAGTTCAGATAGATTTCCCCTTTTATTTTTGATATTATAAGATATTACATCATTTCTCCCTTCTTTTCCATCCATCCAAATACTTCTGTATACCCTGCCTTGCTCCCTTTCAAATTCATGGTCTCCTTCTACATTAACTATTATTATATGCATATATGAATATGTATTTACATATGCATCCCTAAATACAACCTACTCATTCTGTATCATGTTACTAGCATGTGTGTTTTCAGCGCTGACCATTCATTATTGGATAACCACTTGATGTGGTCTTCCTGAAGAAGACTCTTTCTCCTTTCTCAGCATTCCTTCATTGCCGTACCTCTTTGTTTAGGGCTGAGTCCTTGTGTTTTATTTCCTCCATTCATTTGGCATGTCTATTGATGTCAGTGTTGTTCCACTGATTTCTGGCAGTCATGTTGGTGAGCATTTACAGATGTCGCTTTTTAAATTACCAAGAAACATAATTTCACTACAAACTCCCTAACCCTTTGGCTCTTACAACATTTCCAACCCCTCTTCTGCAATGCTCCCCAAACTTTAGGTTTGAGATTATGCTGTAGATGTATCCATTGAGACTGGGCTCCACAATTCTGCATTTTGATTGGTCAAGCAACATGGCAACATAACCATAAGGGTGCAGTAGTAGCAAGTATTCCTTGGCAGTAACTAACAGCTCTATAATCGAGCTTAAGACCAACTCAACAAGTAGGCACCATGCCTAATAGTGAAAACCCAGTCAGCTACTCATTGCTAGTGAAGCCATGTATCTTAACACAGACCCTACAAACCACTGCTTTACTAAACCAGCATAATCCCTAATAACAATCTAAACATTTGTCCTTATGCCCACAGATAAGTCTAGTCTTACCCCTCCTCAGGGAAACTTCTCTTTGCAACAGATGGGGAACTGTAGACAATACTACAACCAATCAAAGTACAATATGATTTTGCATTTGTGCACACATTTGTAGTATTTTTTTCCTTTTGATAGACTACATAAATTGCCTCTTTTCAAATTAAATACAGTCGACAGAAGATAGAGCTGTGGAAATTGTTATTTTACTGAGAGGTCTGAAGTAGGGGAACTTGGGGAAAAACTAGAAATGAAAGCTATGATTAAGGATCAAAGGATCCTCTTGTCTTTTTAAGAAGTGACCCCAGTGAAGCTTCTGCTATTTCTTCTCAGTCTCTAGAATGGGAAGGGGGCATGAGTATTGAGCAAGGCAGAATTTTTGTCTGTTGAGAGAAAAACTGAACAAGACTATCAGTCACCTTGCTTAGTGTATAAGAAGGTTATGTGTCCCTCTGTGAGTTCCATCCTTGGAAAAGCTTCACACATTTTGGGTAATTCCACTATACTGTTCACTTTTGCAGAGGGATGGGTTTTGATAGAATGTAATTTCCCTCATGGCCATGTAATATCCTAAGGTTTTGAGAACTCACAAGAAATGTTTTCTTCAGTGTGGAAATACTTGGCTAGGTGCTTACATTTCTCTTCAAGCTGAAAAGAAAGAGTCCACAGCTAATTAAGAGCATTGCCCTAGTTATTTGGTGGGTATAGCTTTACTACACACTGTCACGATCCCAGGAGTGCTTCTCCTCTTAAGATGGAATAACAGAGGCCAGGTTTAACCTCTTCTCCTAAAGAACTAAAAATTTAGGTGAGTGTTTGTGTGTGATATATAAAAGAAGCTGACTTACATACACCAAGAAAATGGTACAGTATATGAAAACAGAACCAGAGTCAAGGTGCTTTCTACAATCAATTCTTTACCTGCCTGGAGATCCAGGACATTGCACCAAAGGGGAAACTTTACTGGAGCATGGCAGTCCTACAGAAGTAGATCTCAGAGATCAGTGTACAGAATGCTGAAAAATTGAGGGGCAGAACACTACTAAAGGGGCTATGTGAAAAAAGAGAAACTGAAGATGGTGCTCTCCAATTTTGACTCAGTACTGGTTTGCAACTGAATGAGAAGTTGACTATTCAAAGCAGGAAGGAACATTGGAAAGTAAAAGGCAGTCTACAGAGGACTAGGGTGAGCTCCTGTTCCCACCACACAGAGGGTAAGTTTGGAATACATGGGTTATTGGCTAGAATTATCAGACACTGGTTGTCTTTTTTTAATTTTTTTATTTTATTTTTGTCGTTGTTGTTTGTTTTTTGAGACAGGGTTTCTCTGTGTAGCTTCACGCCTTTCCTGGATCTCACTCTGTAGACCAGGCTGGCCTTGAACTCACAAAGATCCACCTGCCTCTGCCTCCGGAGTACTGGGATTACAGGCGTGAGCCACCACCGCCCTGCCTACTGGTTGTCTTTTTAAGGACCAGTTTTCAAGTAGCAGTTGCATACCATAATAAAATTCAGCACTCTTCTAACGCACATCATTCTAGCAAGGAATGGTGTCCAGCACCCAATCAACAATACTGAGGCAAGTTAGTGGAAACAAGCCCACTGCATTCAGGAGAAGATGATAGAATGGCTAGAAAAAAAAAAAAAAAAAACTATTTGTAATTGTATACCACGTGTTCAAACAGAGGAAAATCTACTCATGATTAGAAAAGAAATGGAAGATAAAAACAAAAGGAGCCATGGAATAGTTATTAATGAATTCTAGTGGTACCATACTTTGGAAATTGTGAAAACCAAAATCCAAACAAACACATATGGACTATTCTTCAATGATACCACAAAGGGCTTAGTCAAATCTGTGCTGATATTCCAGAAGTTGTGATAACAAAAGTCAGAGGAATATACAGGTAACATTATGCCAAGGCACTCTACAGGTTTTCCTGGGATATATTTTTTATCGGCTTTCCTCACCAACTAAGAGGCTGCATAATTAATACATAGTGAAGAGCCAATGTTTTCTAAAGGTATATTGAAGATAAATACAGATTAAAAAATAAAAATTTGTAAAATGTTTTAAAGCAATATTTTTTAACTTTAGAAAATTGTAGATGATATAAAGTCAAGGTTTTGTAATTATGATACATTTATATTATTAAATTTCAACGTTTGGCTTTGAAATATTTTCCTTATTGCCAACAAAGAATCCAGCCTTGTTATCAGTTTGTCAGTAAGTTTTGATGGGAGTAGGAAGCCCTCTGTTTGTCCCCAGTCAACTTCATGAAAACAAGAAAGTTTGACCATTATTTGCACACACAGAGAGTTCATTAAAAGTTTCACCTGTCACAATGTCCCCACATATGAAAAATGGTGGAAACTACTTTAAGTAGCAGTAAACATTAAGCATATAAATATGTAAGAGACAATAATGTTTTCTAGTTTCTCCATTTTTCTATGATTGTGGAAAAGGAGCACACATGCCACAGCACTTGAATAGAGTCAGAGGACAATTTTGTGGAGTCTCTTGTATTCCTAATTTACGTACATCACAGGAATCAAACTTGGGTTATCAGGCTTGTGTGGCAGATGCTGTGACTAGCCAAACAACCCCAGCAGTCTCGTTTAGTTACCTCTGAGAATAATGTGTGTAGAGGGCCTAGGAGAAAAGGTGCCCGGTCTGACACAGCTTGATATACTATGGCTGGCTGTATACATAGGAGGGCTGCCATTTTCTTAAGACAAAGGAGGGGGAGTATATGGGGTGGGAGGGGGAGGTGGGGGAGGGACTGAGAGGAGAAGAGAGATGGAGAGAAAACTGTGATCTGGCTGAAAAAAATAATTAATTAATAGAAATATGAATAAATAAAAAGAATAATGTGTAGAGTAGCATGTTTCACTGTATTTAATCCTGGTCTATCCACATACATAATTTTCTTTTTGTCCCCCTCTTTCTATTAATTATCTAAGACATTTTGTACTTTAATTTTTTCTTGATTTTTATTTGGTTAGTGATTCAATGTCTTGCATAAATGATGTCTCATGCATACTTTTATTGACATGAGCAAGTATGGCTAACAGAAAACAACACATAAATAACCATTGCTACATTTTAAGAGTCTTGTTTTCTGAAGTCCATTTTATCTGCACTGATAAATCTTAAAACTTTCATAGGAGTTTTAATTATCTAATATGTTGTCTAAACAGAAAGACTCATATTTGAGGACTGCACCTGACATTTCAATTCCAAGTGAAGGCCACCAGAATTTACAGCTACTGCTATTCTATTAAACAGTTGTCAGGAAGAGAGACAGAGGATTACTGTTTTATGAATGCCTACTACATTCAGTGCTGCATCTAAGAAGAAAATGTCATGTAGGCATCAACACACATTTTATTTTTTGATTGAATCTTTTATGGCATTATTATTCAGACATTGGCAATAGCGATTCAAGACTAGTGCAATGTCACAGATAAGAATACAATTTTGTCACTTGGAAAATAAGATAGAAGATTTGAGAATTGACATATTGCAAAAGCACTTAATTTACAGTTTACTTGGTATAGTCTCTGCATTATTGTTGTCTGGAATTCATTTTTTCAAAGCAAAGTCTCCACCTTTCTGTACTGAATCACCATTTTACACACATTTCAGACAAGACAGTTATATTAACAATCCATCTGTTACGACATGTTGACATCTGCGTCAGAAAAGCACATAAAGAAATAACTAAAGACAAAGCAGACTGAAGGAAATACTGTAGTAAATGAAATAAAAATCCTCAACGGGGATTAAGTACAGCATATTAGGTTTGTCTGCTACAAACCTTGTTGTGAGTGATGTCCTACAGGTCATCAGGTCATCTATGGAAAAAGATCCGCTGTCACAAAATGCCTGGATGAATAATTTCCATAGAGTAGATTAGAGAATGTTATGTGGCTATATTTGTTAATTTCTTTAAAAGCCAAATTATTGTATTTTTGCTTTAAACAAGCTCATAATTTTTTATATTTTTCATATTATCAGTGATAAAAGTTTAAGGCTAGTGACAAATATTTTGTACCCAGTATGTAGATATTTTACAGATAGTGCCTTTTTCTCATGTAGATGCTATTTTACTTCCTCTTCTCGAATCTCCAAATTCTAGATTTACATTTTAGTTAATTGAGTAAACTCTAAGATTTATCATAGATAGTTTAGAAACATACAAACACATTTTATCTCTTCCTCATTAACATGCAAGGAAGTGTGTGAGTGACATAGTTTCTCTAGAGAAGTTCTAGGTTTTCTGCTCTGCTAGAATTGAAGGCAGCATACACAGCATGAGTTCTGTGACCTCCCTCTTCACAGTGGAGAGTTAGTCAGGCTGTGAGTGGCAAGTTACCACAAACGACATTACAATCTCTGGTGAGGCTTCGTTATCACTACCCCCAGCCTTGGAAGAACAACTCTGAATGGTTTAATTATATATTGAAATGATATTTTTGAATGTATTCTTTGAAAATGTTATTTGCGTACACAATGTATCCTAATCATATCCTCCCCAACCCTTCTAACTTTCTTTTTCTTCTCCCTGAACACAACACCCACCCAATGTCATGACTTCATATCCTGTTTATTTATTTGCATTTATAACCTTCTGTGTCAAATAGGTGTTTCTCCTGTGTACAGGAGCATGCCACTGTCTACCAGAGCACTGATAACCTATGAGTGGCCTCACTAACTTTACTCAGTCCTTCACTGGCTCCTCATCTAGGGGTGATACCTTCGTAAATGCCCTCCCCATGTAAAAACTCACCCAGAGAGTTTCAACTGGCTTAATCTTGTGGAGGTCTCATGCAGATCACCACATCTTCTGTGAGTGCATGTACCCAGTAGTGGTATCCTGTATAAAGATTTTCATTCTAAAAGTGAAGGATATGGAAACAATGTCTGGAAATTTGGTAGAAATTATAGAATTTGTGATTGCAATCAAGTTACTTGTATGAAGATTACATTTTAATTTACTATAAGTCTTAGAATTAAGTTTTTGTTTCTTCAAAAGAATGGAGTCTGACTAGTTAACTGAAGCCAGACATACACCTTTTCTCTCCATAATACCCTTTTGTTTTTTATAGAGAAGAGTAATCATTGGCTCTCTCTTAACAGTTCCTCTTTGTGGAAGAAAAACTGTTTATGCTCTGCAGGCAAGCACAAAGCTGTTGTACTGTACTTTGGCACTGGAATTCTGCCTACCTTGGCAGTGTTTGTCAAGGTAAAATGTAGAGAGCTTTCCTTTTCTTAAGGTGTAATTGACCGCAGGAAGAGGTTTGTGGTGAGAACAGTAGTAACTAAGATCAGTTTCTGTCTTTACACAGGTTGTAATTAGTAATAGATGAGGCAGTTAAAAAGTGGATGTGAATGTGGTAACAGTTATGCTATCCCGCATCTTCTGCAACTGCTTGCAGGACTGCACCTTTGCTCTGTCCCTTTGGTACCAACATAGTCTACCTGACAGCAAATGTTCTGAATAATCAAAGACTGAAGCTGGGCAGATGCAGACTACAAATGACTTCAGGGAAACTACTTTATGAGTCATGAGCTTTTTGTTCAATGAACCTCAATAAAAATGAATTAGCAATAGTAATAACACCAAACTTGAGACCTTCCTATCATAAACCCTGCCATTTAATACATAATCACTTTCCATTAACAATTTATCTCCTTATCTTTTGCCTATGTTCTGAAATACATTGTAATTAGAATTGATTTTTATAGTACAATTTCATAAGACACTGTAATAAGTGCTTTGCCAAAGGCCCCAAATGATTTGAGATATATTTTCAAATGTTAATTCTTTAATTCTATTAAAGAAAATCAACAAATGTTTAATAAGCCTGTATGGTATAGTGATCATGTACACATATCCCCACTGACATTTATAGACAAGTTCAATTTAAAGACCACTTTGGTAAAAATTATCCCAGATGCCTTGTCCACAACTCAAGTAAAATAATAATTCACATTTAAGACTTTTATAATTTCCTAGATACATGTATGTGATTATTCATGCATGTGTGCACAGGTGAATGTTAAATCATATGCCCTTATGTTCTCACACCCATGGAGGCCCAAAGTTGCCACTGGATATTTTCTGCTAAAACTTTGAAACTTACTTTTTGAGAAAGGATATCTAGTATAACATTGAGCTCATTGATTCTGCTAGGTTGACTGGTTAATGAGCTCTAGGAACACTTTTGTTTCCATACTCCTAAAATTATAGGCATAACATGCCAACATACCCAGATTAATTATATTGTGTCTTAGTTACTTTTCCATTGTTGATACACCATGATCAGCCCAACATCTAAAATTAAGCATGTAGTCAGGGACTTGCTTACAGGTTCAGAAGGTGGGTCCATAAACATCATTACAGACAGCATGGTGGTCGGCAAGCAAGCACAGCCCTTGATAAGTAGCTGAGAGCTTATATTTTATCTACAATTTTGAGGCAGAAAGAGAGAGACTTGGCTTGGCACTGGCTTTTGAAACTTCAAAGCCCACTACAATGATACACCTCTTCAAACCAGGTGATACCTCCCGATCCTTCTAAAACTGTTCTACCAACTAGGGACCAAACATTCAAATATGGAGCCTATGGGTGCCATTCTCATTCAAAACACCATATGGGGATTCTGTGGATCTGAACTTAGGTCCTTGCAATTGCATGATAGACATTTCATTAAATGAGACATCTTATTTACTTGAATTTTTTATTCCATCTGTTGCTATTTAAAAGTTGAATATATGGGTTGGAGAGATGGCTCAGCTGTTAAAGGCTAGGCTCACAACCAAAAGTTGAGTATAAGTGTGTGCTGTATATATCTCCCTGTTGCTCAATAATTGGCTATGTGAATAGGATAGGCCCTGTAAGATTACAATAGAGCTAACAAATTCATATTGCTTAAAATTACAGAGGCAGTTGTAAGCTCTGGTGCATTCTATTATGGTATTACAGTCTGTGGTGATGCTAATATGAACTAGCCTATTGGGCTGCCATTCACATCAAAATATAAACACAGTTCTACACAGCTACCAGTTTTACATAAATATAAACCAATATGTTATTGATTTGTATATTTTCTATACTATAATTTTCAATATAGTTCTAGAAAACATTCCTTCTACTTACAAGAGTTACCGTAAAACAATAGGACACACTAACAGTAGCTGAAAACACATTGCTATTCAATATAGTGTTTGATTTAGTGTTATGTCATCTTATACATTAAGATCTTATAGCACTATACTATAATGTAAATGTATGTGTGTATGTGTTGTATGTGGAAGGTTGTATATTGAAACATGCTAATATATTATGCACACACAAATAAAAACCTGGTCTAGACTATAGTAGGCTGTGCTTAAGTTCTGTAAGTAATTGCTGTAATATCTGCACAGCTAAGAAATCATATAATAGTACATTTCAGAAAATATGTCCCTGTCTTTAAGTATCTATATAAGTAAAAACATTAGGCCTGAATATGGAAAATCTAAGAAAATACATTTGGTTAAAAGGTCTATTTAAAGATGAATATCAAATAATTATATATATACACACACAGCCATTCTTTCATGAGTGTTTATTTAGAGGAAGCTATGAGAACCATATTTCTTCCAGTGTACTATGGTAATATCTGGTTTCTGTGTGTATGAATATGAGCAGGGTGAATGCATTGCTTATCATCTGAGCTTTGGCAGAAGCTATTCATTTATATTTTCATTAATGGTCAGTATGTTTGTAGTTTCTGAACTGTAAAATTGAAAGCCAAGTGCTACCTTACAATTATTATCACACAGGATAAGAAAATTCTTGTTTATGCAATTAATGTGGACTAAATTACTTCACTCAGGCATTTTTTTCTTTAACGTTGGAGACCATAGTTATCTACTTTGATATTTTTTTAGATGCACATACACATACATGCACACACATACACACATGTCTGTGTAAGTGTCATCCTGTGCCTGTGCCTGCAGAGGCCAGAAAAGGACACAGCTTCCTGGAGCTGGGTTCACAAATGGTTGTGGGACAGCTGACTTGGTTGCTGAGATCCAAACAGGGTCCACAGGAAGAGCAGCCAGTGCTCTGAAATTCTGTACTCTCCTAGTGGCCCCTGCTTTAGTATTCCAAAAATATTAAAATACAGGAAAAAATAACTCTATCAATTTTCTCTATTTACATTCTAAAAATATATGTAAGTTAACAGACTCACTTCCAAATGTGGTTGAGAAATTTTGTAAATGTGTTATGTACCTCCAAACCATTTAGAAAGCAACTACTCTAAAGTATATCATATTGAACTTATCAATAATTTCTCTGAAAAAGCTTAACTGTTCACAAGAAGTGTTTTCTATGTTAGGCATGATGCCACATGTTTGTAATCCTAGCACCCAGGAGACTGTGACAGATAGATTCCTAAAATTGGAAGTCAACCTAAGAGTATATATTGAGTTCCAGGGTAGCTTGCACAACATAGCAAGACTCTGTCTCAAAACACTAAACAGAAAAAAAAAAAGAAACAAAAAGAGGTATTATTTGAAAATTCATATTTCATTATTTTATATCAAAAGTTTTTTTTTTCATTTTTGGTAAAAATGTTTCCCTTGGTTTCTATCATGAAAAATATACATTATTTCTCTGTTATTTTGTGAGAGCAATTGTGAACTGTAGATGTGAGAATGGAATTTTGGTTTCAATGTTCTTCATTCCTTCATTCCTGTACTGTTCCTAAATATGTCATTAAGAATGTCACAAGGGGATTTATAGAAATAACTTCAATCATTTTCAAAATTGCCCTGGGTTAGCTGGTGGAACTAGTACAATTACACAGACTTATAAAACTGGAGAAAGCAACTGTGTGCTTCAGAGGATCAGAAAAGAATCAAAAGACCAAGGAAGAGGAAAACATGCATGGAACCAGGGAGGGGCTGTCATCTTCAAAGACATACCTTTAATCCCAGCACTCTGGAGGCAGAGGCAGGCGGATCTCTGTGAGTTCAAGGCCAGCCTGGTCTACAGATCTCGAGATCCAGGAAAGGCTCAAAGCTACACAGAGAAACCCTGTCTCGAAAAAACAAAAAAAACCCAAAAACAAACAAACAAACAAAAAAAAGACACACCTTAGTGACTTTGCCTCTTAAAGGTTACACAGCCTCTCTAAGAATGATTGCAATTAAGAAATGAGACATGAAAAATGAGCCTGTTGAGTTCATTAGCGATTCAAATCCTAACAATGAAAGTTGAGGATATACATTAAGGGACAGCCATAAAGGTTACCTCAAGTCCTGCAGTAACCAAGATCTTATGTCTGACAATAATCAGGAGAAAGACATCAATTTCCCCTTGAGCTTCCAAGGGATAGTATCACCCTGTCTTAATATTAGCCTCTGAGATTGTAAGCATATCTAGCTAAGTGCTGTGAAATTCCAATGGGGCGTGAGGTCAAAAATAAGTTTTGGGTTTTTTTATGCTAATTCATGGTAATTTCATCCAGAATAAAAACCTAATTAAAAAATCTTCTAGTTAAAATTTTTATTTACATTTGTTATTTATTTAGTGTGCATGTACAAATCGGTGTGTGTGTGTGTGTGTGTGTGTGTGTGCACATGCACGTGTGCTATGGTGTAAGTAGTCACAAGAAAATTGGCAGCAATTGATTCTTGTCTTCCACTATGGTGGTTCCAGGGATCAAACTCAGGCAATCAAACTCAAGTTCTCAGGCTTGGTCGAAAGAGATACCGAGATTTTTTTTTCCTTATCGCCTTATAATGAACTCCTTATTTATATAGAATTTTAGAAAGTTAAATTACTGCTACTTGTGCTCAAAATACAAGGCAATACAGAAAATAATTTCTACAAATTTTGGCATCCTTTAACCTTAATCAAAAGTATTTCATGTGAGAATCCACTCTTCATTACATTTGTCGAGGTTCTCTTTTCGTCCCCGTGGTGGGTGGCCATTTTGTGAAGAGGACAATTATATTGAAAGTGAAGGAATCTATGAAGTGGGTAGCCATTCCAGCTTTGACCTGGAAGTTCCAACCCCCATTGAGGCTTCGGTAACCACACCTCTACAAGACAGGGCTGAAGACCCTGAATCCGGATGCCGGGCTCTCTTGGTTCCTGGACCCGGGACAGAACGCTGGAGGTAGACCGAACAGAGTTCTCCAAAGAACAACGCTGGACTGCACCACACCTTTCCCGGACCCTATTACCTATCCCTTCATTTGTAAGTTACCCCACAAAATAAACCTCCCTTTTAACTACGTGGAGTGGCCTTAAAATAGTGGGTGGTCATTTTGTGAAGAGGACAATTGTGTTGAAAGTGAAGGAATCTATAAAGAGATATTGTCTGAATAATGAGAGGCTCAGTTATTTTTTCATTATTTATTGTCAGACTTAATGATCTCTCTAGCTCAAAGGAGAGATAAAATAGGGGCATATAGATAGCCCAGCAGCTAAGAGCACTGGCTGCTCACTGAGGCCCCTGGCTGTGTTTCTTATACCCACATGGTGGCGCACAACCATCTGTGACTCCACTTTCAGGGATTTTGATGCCCTCTTTCTTTTCTCTGCCTGCACCTCGCATACTCATTGTATAGACACATACATACAGACAAAACACTCATACACACAAAATAAAAGATTTATTTTTAAAATACAAGAGCTATTGGCACTAGATAAAATATTTGAACATTCTCTCTTTCTACATTTGTGTCTGTCTGCATTATAGATGAAGAAACAGTTCCATGGCTACAGCATATTGTCCCAGCTGTTCCTGAATCATGTAAATGACACATGATGGTAGTTGAGCTACTTTGAAATTATTTGGAAGACACTGCTTGTCTTAAAATGCTAATGATAAGAAAACAATTTTATATCCAGATCAGATATGAAAAAGCATCCTTTTGTTGCACATAATAAAACGAGTACGTTTGGTGAGAGAAATCTCTTAAAAGAGTTAAAGATACCTGTAACTCAAAGTGACAGTGAGAGGGGGATTTGAAAGTGACATTAAAATTGGTATCAATCAAAAATAAAAGCCATACTTAGTATATTTATGTGCTTTACTTTTTTTCATAGTAATGTCACAGAATTCCAAATGAATGATACTATAATTCTGTTTAAAATGTAAGCCATGCAATTTCACTAGAAAGAATTTCTAGACTTTGACTACTGAACCACTGAAAACAGTAAGTTCTGCCAGTAGTCAACTAAGATTTTACAGCCTTATCTTCACACAATGATTTTAAGTTTTCTCATGAAAGGCCCAGGGCTAACTTATAGGTATTTGAGTCCTAACTTCCCAGAAAACTTAATCTTTGTATTCTGTTTCCTGGTGGATGCTTTATTCATGGTCTGTGATTATAAATCTCTTCTGTCTACCTCACAGGCATTCATATCTCTGATCATATTCTGTTATTGAACGCACCTCATGAAAAATATTCTTTTAAAACATAGCACAAGGTTATGGAAGTGAAATTGTACACATCGCAATGTTTGCCCCAATGAGAATTTCACTGTAGGAAATGGAAATCCCCTCCATCTAGTTTCATTTTATACTTTTTAAAAGACACATAACTTAATACAGCTAACCAAGGACACACCATCTCTCTTCATCTGATTAACAGTAAAAGAAGGAGAATGGTTAATTTTATAGAAGTAATAAATAATTCATAGTAGTATGATTGGTGTAATGTTGTTAGGTGTAGTTACTAAGTTGTCAATCATATTTTCTTGGAATTATTCAATAATTCTATAAATACTATAGTATATTACTTTGACCTTGACTTATCGTTTTGCAAATGAATGAAAGGGCTGATATTCACTCTGTCTTGTTCATTTTATTAACCTTCTCAATAGCTGCAAAATTAAACAAGCACATTATTTAACAAAAAGAAATTATGATGTAAATCCCAGCACTACTTAAAATCCCACTGCTATAAATCAATGGAAATTTTAGAAGGAGAATAACAGTCCCTCTGTGAGTTTAATGTACTTGTCAACTGAAGATACCACACTCCAGATTGAGTGAAATGCAATGGAAGGAGCTCCCCTCCCCATCACATGCATATAATACAGCTGAGGGCAGGATTGGGAAGCTCCGACTTGTAGTATTTGTTGACTTGTGGTATAAATATTGCTGTGATGACTGGCTTCAAACTGTCACCATCAGATTAGTGAGCTAGTCAAATATTTAAGAATTGGTTGTGACACGACTAAGAAAACCTTTTCCTAGATAAGGAAAATATACCAAATGCTGGTTTTCCTGCAGTAATTCTGACAGTTTGGGCTGAATATGATTACCTATACTGTCAAATTTTAATGTGCGAATAAAACACTCACATACAATCTTGTTTTAAGCTCATCTCCTTTTTATTGTTAGAGATTTTCAAACATCCATCAGATTTGTTTTGATCACAACCACCCCATGCCCTACCTTCTAATTCCTAGGCTAGCTGGCTACTTTTCCATTCATATTTCATTTGCTCTTTAAAAAAGCAAGCAAACAAACAAACAAACAAAGGAAAACCAAGTTCACTGAGTGCTAACTGCATGTACATGGGTGTGGAACCATCTACTAAAGCATAGACAGTCTCTCAGAGACTGAATTTTCCCCCACCCCAAGAAAATTCTCCCACAGCAGCCAGCAATTGTTTGTAGCATGCCAGCTATGGGTGGGAATTCACGAGTCTCTCTGGTGTCTATGCTGGGATTTGGGCTGCCTTTATTTTGTGTAGGTCTAGTGGAAGCCTCTGTGAGATCATGTACATATCATCATTATTATTTTCAACAAAGATGTCTGTGGAGGTCCACTAACTCTGACTCTGATAGTCTTTCTTCCCCCTACTCTATGATGATGCAGGAGCCTTTGGCACTGCATAGGCACTATGGCCTGCTGGGGATCTCTGTATTAGTCTCTATCTGCATTAGGGAGCAAAGTTATTTAATGGAGTATAAGAGATTTACTAACAATGGATATAAACATATGAACACATCCATTTACCAAAATAATAGTATTTAAGTTCTCAGCTGGAGCCCATAACACAGCCAACCACAGGTCTTTGCCTCAGTTAACAGTCCCAGGCATGAGTTCTGTCTCATGGATTCAGGTTTAAATCCTGGAAAAAAATGGTTGATGATTTTATATATATTTTGTCTTTTTGGGAAAATTGTATTTTTTTTCTTTTGAGACAGGGTATCTCTGTATAGTTTTGGTACCTGTCCTGGATCTAGCTCTGTAGACCAGGCTGGACTCCAACTCATAGAGATCCACCTGGCTCTGCCTCCTGAGTGCTGGTATTAAAGGCATGCGCCACCACCGCCCAGCCTGATGATTATACTTTTAACAGTCATGCCACTACTTTTCAAACTTTTATTGTAGCTTTAAGGGTCTAGTGCTTGGTAATACTAATGATTAATTTTCTCTCTTAGGAGCATACATAGACTCTTTCAGCACTAGCTAGTCAGGATGAGGCTTCTAGGAGGGTACTGAAAAAAATCAATTTCTTCTTTAGAAGGATCAGGATGAGCCTGCAGTTCAGACCTTTGAACAAGTTTCCAACACATGTTGAAAATGGTGTTCTCTAGACCATATGTGAAGGAGTAGTAGGGATCCATAATGCTGGTTCTAAATCTTCAATGTGCTAATATAATGTTTTAAACATCTTCAAAAGCAAATTTTTGAAACTATTGGCAGAGTTTTCAGCTCAATATTTCTGGAAAGGGTTAAGAATTCACTTTACTCTCAAGTGCCCTACTGCTGCTGGTGATTTTGTTTTGGTAGCTGTACTGTAAGAATCACTGGCCCTAAAATATCTCAGAAAGAGGAAGAAGACTGATTTTTACCATGAGGAACAGCAACAGAAATAAAAGGTAGACTTTCTTGACTGTCTATCACATTTAAATCTTTATGGCAGTTTTTGTCAGGAGTAAGAGAGGAAATTAAAGAAATACTTCTTAGCTTTGAGAATTTGCAATTTAAAATAGGATCTTAGCCAGAAACAAATGACAAAGACATTAAAGATACCTAAGAAAATATGTAAGAAGAATAAAGTGTGATTATGTGAGGATTGAGAAATTATTGAAAAGATGATGTGATGCATTTATCAGAAATAGGATTCAGTATTCTGGGAAATAGAGCCAAGAGAGAGTCTTATGAAGAAGGTTTATATTTTGATAAAAAAAAAAAAGTTCTCACAGGACATTTCAGGGTAGAACTAAACAATCACTCGGTGCAGTTGATCAATCTGCTCAAATGAAGATTTGCACACTCCTGTAATCCTAGCCCTCAAGGGGTTGAAGCAAGAGGATTGCAAGATTGAGGCCAAACCAGGCTCTATCACAATACCCTATCTACGAATTTTAAAAGTCAAATAATATAAAAATAAAATGCAATGTAAGATGCAATGTCAGTCATCTTGTTTCTGAAAATTAGAAGCGGACATTGTGACACTGTAGCAGCAATATTCAGTCAGGCATTATCTGTGATCCATGAGTAGATTCCGTCTATTATTTTCCTACTTCAGACATTTTCTTATTTGAAAATTGTTGTCAAATTCAAGAATGGTTATGGATCTATCATATCTTCACTACAAATGCATCATTCAGTTATTCTAATAGCTGGTGGAATTGTGAGGATTTGAGACTGTATTGTTGGATCATCTTGGTAATGTTCTAACCAAGAAAGCAGCTTTGAAAAAGAATTGGATACAATCTACAAAAATCAAGGAGTGTACTGGCATTGTTACTGCAGGAAGAAAACAATGCAGTAATAGTCTCCATAAAATGCTTTAGAACCAGTTTTGCCAACTACCTAATCCAGACTATACCTCTTAGTATGTGAAGAATTCATTCCAGAATTTTCCTATAGATAATGGAATCCATGAATCTGTACATTCCTTATATAAAGCAATATGATATTTGTGTATTGTACATGCAGAGATCATTTATAACACTAACATAGCATAAATGTTAGTCTATAAAGGTTAGTGATGCTATGTTGCTTAATTAATAACAAGGAAGCTGTACATGTTTCATATAGATGTATATTCTCCAAGTATTTCATGTTGTATTTGGTCAAATCTGTTAGTAAAGGCTCTGTGGCAATGGAAAGTAGAATCGAGACTAGAAACATCACCAAACTTGGATACATGAGAAGCTTTCCACACAGGGAAATTTGGCATATTCTACTTTATTCTATTGATGTATGCACAGTAAAAAGTATTAATATGTTATGTGTACTTATGAGGTGCTAACAAAAATCTAGAGCCAAACAATTGTCCATAAGTATGTGTGGCAAAGAGATGACTGGTGATTATCCTATTGCTATTGTGACACTGTTCTTGTGGGAACATGAATAAACTTCCACTCACCCCAGAATGATGACATACTATGGTAAGGACACTGCCAAAGTCCAGGTTGGTATAGCATTGATTTTATTGGAATTACTTTTAGCAATATGAGTAAGAGGTTACTTACAGGAACAAAAATGAGTCAAAGAATGACAGCTGATCATCACAGCCAGCAAGGGTGATGGCTCACTAAATCTGGAAAACTAGAGCTCTGTAAAACCTTTAGGCAGTTCAGAAGGTTGGAGAATCTCTTCCAGGTGGCTCAGATGATCTCTGCCTCTTTCAGACAACTTGGCTGGTCTGCCTCTTCCATGTAATCACTCAGTGTATATATATATATATATATATATATATAAACTTACTGTGGTATGATGTATAAAATTAATTTTTAATGTTCTTAATAATGTGGGACATATTTCTAGTGACTGAGAGGACTAGTATCTTATATATATTTATTCATTCTCTACATATTCCCTTCCCTCATTTCTTCCTAGCACAATTGTTCTCAGGCAGCTCATTCTTAAACTGATAGCCACCTAAGCTCTATGTTTATGTTATCTTTACTAGTAGGAATCAAAAATAGTGTACCAATTTTTTCCCTTCTTCTCAGAGTTTTGGGTTGAAAGAGCTTGTGATTACAATGCAGAAGGAGGACTAGGAAATTAAGGCTCTCTTGGGTTACTTGGTTGGCACTATTTAGGAAAACAAACTTTGGACTTTGGAGACAAGGTGCATTTTGTTCACCTTATACACTTCATACAGAATAAATATAACATATAAATAACATAACCACAACCCAGAGATAACAACTGCCAAAGTTTACATAAAGAATTGGCTTGTTAATATATGATACAACATGACAAATGTATTTTGCAGTCACTGATCTCAAACACATATGCAAACATTAATATTAAAGAAGATGCATCATATGAGTTTCCATTTCAGTGTCAAGTTGAATTTGGTCAAGATAATCAGTGTGTCTTCTGGATCAATTTTCAGGGACTAGACACGCTTAGACCCTAAAATGTGTGTGGAGGAGTTCTCTTTCTCTCCTTCCTTTTCTATCTAGTCCATTTCCACTGTCAGAGAAGGAATGGGATAGAGGCAAGGGGGAGAGGCCATTAGTGCAACTAGCACCATTAATTCCTTTCTGCTCCTTGTAGTCCACTGTTCTCCTTCTCCTCTCACACCGCACAGGAAGGGTTTTCTATGGCTTTGCATTTTCTTCTGGCATGGTATCTAGATCTCCCTCTAGGGATAGCCTGTTCTGTTAGCTCCTCAGCTTATAAAAACTATATTGCTTTACCCAAAAGACAGCACATTCCTAATCTCTATCCATAGTGCCCACCTACCAAAGGGTCATTCTCCCTTCCCATGAAAAACGGTTTCATGTAGGAGGCTCCCTGTCCTCTCCAAGACTGCTGTTCTAACCTACTTTGTTTCCTCTTGCAACTTGAAAGAAAGGTGAAATTGAGGAGCCCACACCAAAGCTCTCTACAGGGGGCCAGTGAGGTACTGGTGCCTCCTTCTTCAGCAGTCCCTGCTCTAGAGATCTAGGAGTGTGTCAGCTGTAGCCAACCCAGATGATCTCTGTGCAACATTACTCAAAATGCCTCCGACTTGTTTTTCCCCTCTCAGCTTTCAACGGACACTCTAGTTAGTTTCATGAACTCAGTTTTCAGATTTTAATAATATATTTTAACTATACATAATGAAGGGTTTCATTATAATACTTTCATGCATATACATAACTTTTGATCACATTTGCCCATTCCCCTCTCTTGGACCCCCACACTCCTACCAAAACATGTCTTCCCAACTAATTTTTTGTGGCCCAGTGAGTTTCATTAGGGTTGACTGTGGAAGCATGGACATTGGTTTGTTTACAGGAGTAAGGAGCCTAGGAGCCCCTCCCATTTCCATGATGGTGTGTTCAATGCTGTGCAGGTCACAGCTGCTGTGATTTCATGAGCGCAACAGCCTTATCATCCATAGAAGTCAGCATCCCACACCACTCCCCTCTTCCCTGCATCACTTACATCCTGTCTGTTCCTCTTAAGTCCTTAGAACGCAGACACTCCCAGTGTCTTCCTTCACCCTTGAGGTTTTCTCCCTCTCTAGACTACAAGTGTGACTCCTCTTGAAACTGTGTTATATAATATGGCAGCTTTCTCTGTAGAAGCCTATTATTATTAAGAATAAGAGGCTATTTTGATGGGGACATGCTATTTTCTACTTGAAATAAATGTAAAACTAATAGGAAAACATTCGAAATGTCAACTTCTTCCTGATCTGAGTGTTTACACTAAACCTTAAAAGTCCATTCCTACTCATTATAGCAAAGTGTCACACTGCTGCTCAGGATCTGGGGTCTGCAAAACACTAGCTGGGTCTAATTTGGCAAACTAAATTGCACTCTCTGGTTGTCTGGTTCTTGTATTGATATTGATTTCATGTGTCCTGTTTTTCAGTGGTGTTGAATGAATAAGCAAACATTAGGAAGGGCTGGTTTCATGTATACTTCATATTGTGAATGAGAATCTAGGTTATCTCGTTAATCTGGGAATAGTAACAACGATTATTGCATTTTACACTTTAATTATAGTAGCAATGATCACAATGAAAAAGCATAGCCTTGTGTAGGTTTAAAAATTTATTTAATAAAAGTTCAGTACGAAGTAAGTAGGGCTGGGAATGTATCTCATTGGTAGAGTACTAGCCTAGCACGGCCGGCATTAAGAAACAGGGGGAGAGGAGAATGTGGAGAACTATGAGGAGGGGGAGGAGCAGAAAAGGGGAATAAAAGGAGGAAAGGGATAATTTTATTTCATTTTTCAGGTTCAGTGCCTCATACATGTCAGCCAAGCCCCGTACTCACAAGGTACATACCAAATTGTATTTCAGTATTTCCTTTGTAGAGCTTTACACTGGATTCCATTATGTAGACAGAAGTTAAAGTTTGACTTAAGACAAAAAAGTTGGCAAAATGCTTATACAAGGAAGCTGTGTTCATAGTTAGCTCTTAGCAGTTAATGGAACATGCATTATAGAAATCAGGTCATGTGGAGAATGCTCTAATAATTGCAAGACATATGACATGAATATTCAGTTAATTAACATTAAGAAGACAATTCCTTAATGTGCACGATACTCGTTGTTTTCCTATGCTCTTCATTTTCCATTTCTTTTTCCAAATGCAGCATTAAAATGCTTGGCTTTTACTGGTTCTTTCCTTGTGTTAATCTCAAGAATGTTTAAACCTATATCTTACACAGTATTACAATGGTATATTAGAAAATGAAAATTGAGGGAGCAGAATTACTCCAAGAACAAGCTCATAAAATGCCTACTTAGTTTAAAAGCAAGTGGTAGACTTACCTAATAGCCTTTCCACATCAATGGGAAGGAAATATCAGATACTTTTGTCTTACTCATCATGCTGCTTGCCATACAACTGAATAAAATAATAAGCAAGGAAACAAGTAGGCATTATTTAAATTTGATACCTGTGAGAATCACAGAAAAAAACTCAGTTTACTGATTCTTTCTTTCTTTCTTTCTTTCTTTCTTTCTTTCTTTCTTTCTTTCTTTCTTTCTTCCTCTATTATCAGCTTAATACAATATAAATTCTTATCCTAATAGTGAAATGTTTGATTGAGGCTTTCACAGTAATTGAGTAAAACCAAAACTTACTATAAGCCACAGTCATCCTAGGGTCCCCTCTGCTATATAGCCTCCCTGGTTCTGTGGGTGCAGTCTGATTTTTCTTTGCTTTATATCTAGAATTGACTTATGAGTGAGTACATACCATGTTTGTTCTTCTGGGTTTGGGTTACCTCACTCAGGATGATATTTTCTAGATGTGGAGCAAAGGGAACACCCCTCCACTGTTGGTGGAAATGCAAACTTGTACAACCACTGTGGAAATCAGTATGACAGTTACTCAGAAAATTGGGAATCAATATACCTCAAGACCCAGCCATACCACTCTCGGGCATATACCCAAGGAAGGAATGCTCAATCATACCACAAAGATACATGCTCAACTATGTTCATACCAGCACTATTTGTAATAGCCAGAAACTGGAAACAACCTAGATGTCTATCAACTGAAGAATGGATTAAGAAAATCTGGTACATATACACAATGGAGTACTACTAAACAGAGAAAAAACAATGACATCATGAAATTTGCAGCCAAATGGATGGAACTAGAAAATATCATCCTGAGTTTACTGATTCTTGTTTGATGAAATACACAGGAATATTGGTCCCCTTTCATTCTTTGAAAGTATAAAACCTTGAAGAGAAATGTAAAATGATAGAGGACTCTCAGAAGCCAATCATTGCCAGATTTTTAGTTCAGTAATATATTACTAGCCATTTTCAGTCTTCTCTTACATAATCATTTAATAAACTCATCTCTTAAGTACTTTGCAAAGATAAGTGAATTAGCAATTAAGCACCTAACTAGTCATAAAAAATTTAGTTTAGTCTCAATGTTTTTCAATTTAAGAAGTTGTTGAGAAAAAATTTTTGAGATTATTAATCAAAAAGCTTCAGAAATATCAACTGTATCTCTAAGAATAGCACTATCAGGATGTAAACATGGTTCCCTAGAGAACAGAGTTAGATACTTAGAAGGTATTTGGAATTTTAAAGTGCTAAGTGTTCATCTGCTCCACTACAGTACAATTTAGTTAATTAAGGCATTTGCTCAGTAATTTCTCCAGTTTGGAAGTTTAAAAAAGTATCAGTTTTGGTACAAAGAAGAGGTAAATATTTTCAATTAAATATATACAAATATTGCCATATTATAATAGACACTATGGTGTTTGCATGAATACACATATAGTAATAATTATTCTTTAGAGTCCAAGTTTCCCTGGTTGCTTCTAATTGCTGAATAACTAGAGAAAATGTTAGCATAGCCAAGTCTCACAAGAAATGGGGCAGCAATCTGTATGAGGAATAGAGGAATATACAAATACACCACTTGTGCAGTCTGAAACCAGCCTCTTCCTTCTGGCACCAGGCTGACTGTGAATGGCACTGCACACCCAGGATGAGGGTTATCAGCCAGAAAACCATTTGTGCTTATATATTTGTTTGTTTTGTTTTTCTCTTCTGTCAAGAAAAAATGTACTTTAGAAAATCAAATCATTTGATCCACTTCTATGACCTTTATGTCATTTATGTAATCAACAAATAATTTCATCCTATAATATTGCCTTAAATATCTCAACAATATAAAGGTAATATCAACTACTTGTCCTTCAAAGCAACAACAACAAAACCACCACATAGAATGATCCTAAAAGCAAATGATTCCAGTGTGTGAGCTCTGAGTCTATTTGCAGGAAATTGAGGCAGCCTCAGGGGAGCCGTCATCTGTGTGGTGGTGAGTGAGGGAACCCTACCTGGTGGCCATTTTCCTTTACCTCTGAGCAATTGTTTGGTATTACAGAGGCAGAGATGGAATTATGTACAACTGATGTCCAGAACTGGAAGACACTCACCAAACTAGCCCACCACTATGCCAAATAAAGCATCCAGGATGCCAGAATTCCATTATTCTGTACCAAGACATAGTCCATGTGAACTTTATGTACTATGACTTGCATTGTAAACATGTAAATAATAGTTCAGTGATTGCAATTTCTCGTGTTCCTAGAATAATGAAGCAAACATTATTTTTATCTAAAAGAGATGAAAACTCTGTCACAATATGACTTTTCAGCCAGATGGTGGTGGCTCACACCTTTAACCCCAGCACTCAGGAGGCAGAGGCAGGTGGATCTCTGTGAGTTCGAGGCCATCCTGGTCTACAGAGTGAGTTCCAAGAAAGGCGCAAAGCTACACAGAGAAACCCTGTCTTGAAAAACAAAACAAAATAAAACAAAACAAAAAAAATAATAATGCATGACAATATGACTTTTCAGCTCCAATCCTCACTTTGGGAACAAAGTATTTTGTCTTTTATTTAAGAATTCCCAGACATTCTTATGGTTACTTTTATCATTTAATTCTCAACAAATATTCTAAGAACACTGTTCTATTTCCACAGTTATGACAATAGTAATGAATTCAGAAATCGGCTCCTATGTATCCATTGAACTGTCACTTATGTTAGCATAGTGTAGATGTGTCATATGTAGGTGTGTAAACATCTATATCATTTCAGATGAAATGAAATAAAACATAAACTTCTTCACTTAGAGCTCCATAAAAACTATACCCAAGTGTCACACTTAAGCATTATCAGACACAGTAGTCTATGCTCTTACAGCTGAGAGGCCATACCCATAAAACAATCCTATTTCTAGCTAAGGTAATGTAATGAACCGTATAATATCTGCTGATGTAGCTACCTTTGTCTACTTCATCAAATTAAATTGAGCCTACTTAAAGCTTTGCAAACCTAGTAAGACAGTTTCTTTTAAATTCTTAGTTCAACCCATGAAAAAGATTATGATCCGTGAAAGTCTAAGAATGCTTTAAAAAAAAAAAAAGCAGGAGAAAGGGGAGTAGAATCCTAGAGATGTTTTTAAACTCATGATGGCGATTTTGCTACATGTGGGTTCCAGGCAATTTTTCTTCTGAAGTATAATACTTACCTGTGATAGATGTTTACAAAACTAAATGTGATGCCTATGTGCAAAGAATTAAACAATATCTTCTCTGCTAGTTTCCTAGGATAGTGATGGTAATTCTGGACATGATTCATGTGATTTTAAATATCTCTTGGAGCTGATGAAGCCATGAGGCATATCTAGAGACTTAAAAAGGTAGATTCTTTGTATATGCATAGTTATGTACAAGTTTTTCATCTAAATTGGTTTTAGTATTATCATTGATTGTGTCAAGCATATTGCTCAGGTGCTTAGAAACCCCAGTGAGACTATGTTAACCTATAAGTAGGAAAAAACACTCCTACTGTGTGTCAAGAGTACATATGTGAAAAGACGTCTGTCACATAGTATGACAACAACCATTTCCTGATAAAAACATTATTTCCCAACAATGCTCTGATCTCACAGATTGAAGTCCATGTATATAATATTATATGTCTCCCTAGTTGATATCCATCTTTACTTCTAATTAGCTGTTCTGGCCCTTAACTTCTTCTATTACAAAAGTACCATATCTTATAGATAGTTTCCTAACTGTTAGAGACTAGCTCAGTTTATTGGGCATTGACTTTTACAAGCTCTTTGGAAATTCCAATTTGCTTACCACTAAAGTAGTGTGGGTTGCTTAACTTTCCCACTGACTTGATTAGAGTTAGAACTACAACTAATGTGTCTCAACACATTGTAATAAAGACTATGTGCTTCATATCCTGTAATATTCTTAGTTGCAAATATCTTTAATGAAGTAATAGACAATAAAGTAAGTGTATATTCAGGAAACTGAGTCGTCTGACCTCACTGAGCAGGTATTGGCTGGATTCTCCAGATGCCTTAGTGTTGTTTCTACACAAAGCATATGTTCATATTCTCTTCTTTTCTTATTATTTAATTTATTTTAAAAAATGTGTGTCCTAGCTGGGTAGTGATAGTGCACGCCTGTAATCCTAGCACTTGGGAGGTAGAGGCAGGTGGATCTCTGTGAGTTCAAGGCCAGCCTGGGCTGGTCTACAGAACAGATTCCAAAGCTACAGAGAAACCCTGCCTCAAAAAAAAAATGTATGTCCTTTATTTTGACATTACATTATTTCTCCTAGTCATCTCTAACCTAACTCTCCCATATACCCCTCCTTGCTTTCCTCCAAAACCATGGTCTCTTTTATATCAATTGTTGTTACATTAATGTATGTATATGCAGATATACACATAGCACTAAATGTTATATATTTGTATAAAATATGTATGTATAAATACATTTGTATATATTTCCTGCCCAGTCTGGATAACATTAGTTATATATATATGTTTTCAGGGCTGGCCATTTGGTACTGGACCACCAATTGGTGAGCCCTTCTCTTGGGAAAACTATTTCTCCCATTTTCAGCATCCCTTAGTTACCTATAGTTCTTTGTGTAGGGCTGAGACCTCCTGGGCTCTTCCCAGTCCATGTTAGCCTGTCTATGGTTGTTTTTCTTTTACAGCTCTTGTTTCAGAAGACATGTTGGTGACACTTTCTGGATATAGCTTTTGCCATTACTAGAATATACAACCTCACAGCAAACTCCCCAAACCTTGTCTCTTATGATCTGTCTTTTGTCCCTTCATCTACTCAGGGTTGGCAGTTGTCTTGCAGATATATCCATTGGGACTAGTCTCCATCTATTGCAAGGAGAAATGATCAGTTTTTTCCTGATCCCTATGGTTATGTATAAATCACTGAATATGGAGATGTGTACACTACAAGGAAAACAACCTGGATGTTTGGATAGGTCAGAAGGAATTCTAGTTCAGCATGTGGCTCTGGAATTGGGTTTTATGGATTTGAATTCCATTCCTACCATCAAGTAACTTACATCTGAACATGTTAAGAAATACATTCAAACCTTACTTCCTTTACCATTACAGTGTAGATAAATATATCACAAGATTTTTAGAAGACTAGAGCATAGTCTATATTAGGTATTTGGAACAGTGACCATTTAACAAATCAGTAGTATAACATTGATATTAGACATTTGTTGTTACTACATGGATTTGCTACAATTCAAACAATATTTTATAACTGGAATTCTACTTCTGCATATTCTTTTTATTTATTGTATATACACAATTATTATTATTATTATTAAATCCATCTTACATATGCATTACATTACCTCTTCAAGTACACTTCCTTCTCATGTTTTTAAAATGTTGTACTGGGGCTGGGGATTTTGATCAGTTGTAGAACACTTGCATAGCAAGCGCAAGGCCCTGGGTTTGGTCCTCAGCTTTGGAAAAAAATAATAAATAAATAAATAAATAAATAAATAAATAAATGTAGTACTAAAATTTTTGTGTATGCTTTGAAAAAGTTTCTTTTTATTCCCATGTTTGTTCATTGTAATTTAATATATAATTCATATTTTGCCAAAAGAATATGTTAAAATAATTTTAATATATATTGGACATTTTTATAGCAAAAATTATACAGTAGCAAGGCGGTGGTGGTTCATGCCCTTATTACCAGCACTTGGGAGGAGGATCTCTGTGAGTTCCAAGTCAGCCCAGTTTACAGAGGGAGTTCCAAGACAGGCTCCAAAGCTACAAAGAGAAACCCTCCCTTGGAAATCCCAAAAAAAAAAAAAAACACAAAAAACAAAAAACAAAACAAAACAAAAAAACAGTATATTCTGATCACATATTTTGCTTCCTCCAACTCCTACTAGATGTCCTGCACCTTAGAACCCACTAAATTTCATGCCCTTAATTTCTTTTTATCTTTTTTCTTAAGAAAACAAATATATAAACAAAAAATAACCCCCTAAAAAGAATAAAAAGACCCACAAGAAAACATAAAACACAACAAATACACTAAATTAAAAACAAAATGTCTTAGTTAAGGTTTGTATTGCTGTGAAGAGCTACCAGGACCGTGGCAACTCTGATAAAGGAAAACATTTCATTGGGGTGGCTTACAGTTTTAGAGTTAGTCCATTACCATCATAGTAAGAAGCATGGTAACATGCAGACAGACATGCTGCTAGAGAATGAGCTGAGAATTCTACATCTGGATCTGCAGGCAGCAAAAGGAGACTACCACACTGGACATAGCTTGAGTATCTGAGACCTCAAAGCCCATGAGCAGTGACACACTTCTTCCACCAAGGCCACACATACTCCCATAAGGCCACACTTCCTAATAGTGCCAATCCTTAGGGACCTATGGAAGCCATTTTCTTTCAAATCACTAAGCCATAATAGACAAACAAAGCATCAATGATACAAAAAATGCCCAAGCAAAGTTATATGAGACATAATATCTACAAAAATACCATTGAATCCATTTTGTGTTGGCCATTGACTTTTGGTCATGGGGCCTACCCTGAAGTACGATTAATGTAGCCAGGAAGACTCCACTAGAGAAAACTAGTTTTTCCTTTGTATGTGGGTGTCAATCCAGATGACTTCTTGATTAGGGATGGAGGTCTGTGTCCCCTTTCACATTTGCACTCTCAGCCTTCAGACGCCATCTGACTTGAGACTGACAGCCCTGTGCATGCTGCCACAGCCTCTGTCAGTTCACATGGGCATCAGTCCTTTTGCGTCTGGAGGCTCTGTTTCCATGGTGTCATCATTCCTCTGGCTCTTAGAATCTTTCTCCCTCCTCTTCTGAATAACTCTAAGCCGTTAGGGAAGAAGTTTGATGAAGACATTACATTGAAGACTGAGTGTTCCAAAATTTCTTACTGTCTGTACATCATCCAGTTGTTGGTCTTTGTGTTAATTTCCATATACTACATGGGGAAGCTTCTCTGATGTGGGTTGAGCAAGACATTGATGTATGGGTATACTAGAATGTCATTTATTGCTGTGTTCCTTTATTAAAACAATAGTAATTTTCCACTAAGCTATGGCCTATCCTGTCTCAGGTTCCTGACCATCCAAGCAGAGTCAGGTATCTACTATGGTCCTTAAAGCTAACTAGAAAGTAGTTACTCACACAACATTTGCATCTCTATTATAATAGCATATCTTGGAGAAACGTCACCATTGTACTATGGAAAATATTGGCAAATAAGACAATTTTTATTTAATAGCTATTTCATGTGATTATTGTGTTGTAAGTTTCACAATCAGAACCACAATTATACAATTCAAAGGTCTTTGTTTTTCATAAGATTAAAATTATAAGGCTAGGAAGAAATTGTTTATCTAGGGCCACAGACTTTTGAGAGATAAGATTAAAAAGGCTATCTCTTTTAAAAGTGTGTTCTTTTTTTCATATTTACTTCATGTATTTGAATTAGCATGCAGACTAGGAAAGGTAGAGGCACACATCTTATACACTATAAAAAAATTAGTCAGTTTTCCTCAAAACCCCATCATTTTTATTGAAACAAGGACTCACATGTAAAAACATGCCAGCTCTGTTTGAGAACATACTCTATTTCAGGCATAATTCTAATAAACTCATTTCCCATGGCTTCAGCTCATAGAATATGCATGTGAAAAATCTAAGTATAAAATAGGAGGTAGGGCATTTTGCAAACTAATCATGCTGTCAACTAATGTAGACACTAATTGATAGGCACACAAACTGAAAGACAAATTATTTACTATAAAGATAGTTAATAAATCTCCAAGATCATCAATATGTGAACATAGTAAAATACAAATACTATCAGATAGACCATATGGTGATTTAATAAAACATAAAATATTTATCTTATTATGTAGTAAGGCAAACGTTTTAAGAAAACATTAAAATTAGGAATTGCAACAAGCAGGCTGATAAACAGGTAAAATTATTATAATCTAGAAAATTCGATGCTAATAATTTCTACAAATTTGTCAGCTAGCATTGGCATTATGATAATAATGTTAGTCACAGGAATCAAATTACTTTCTGAGCAGTGTTTCAGAACTCTGTTACAATCCTGTCTTCAATCAGAGAATTTGCTTTAGTGGCACGGTAGTCCTGAAAGATAGTTAAATAACAGTAATTACAAATGGAAGTAAAAATTTTTTTAAAAATATATGAAGTAATAGTTTGTTATATTAATAGTTAGGGTAAAATGAATATTAGCTGAAGAAAGATGATTTTACACATGACTTTAATTTAACTAATGAAGATAATATGGACAATATTCACCCTAGGTTTGTAATAGGAAGTTGAGGTATATGAGCTAATGAATCATGGGGATTAAAGGTGCTTAACCAACAGGCTCTTAAAGTGTGCAGCTGGAGGATATATTTTGCTTAGTCTATAGACTATTTATTACTCATAGATTATTTTGAAAACATAAAGAGGTTTTTACAAAGATAAACAATGAACCACAAGAGAGCACTGGGCACACCTGTGTGCCCCACATTTGGTATGATGTAATTAGCTGAAGCTGAAGAGAAGTTCCCTTTTATGGAGTTAGGTTCAGGATTATTCACACACCTGGCACATTTTACCCTTCTGCACTGAGTCCCTGTAAACCTTAATATTTATGATCTGTTTCTTCTACTTCTATAATTCTTTGTATTGACTGGTGTGTTGTTCTATCCCTTGGTGAATTTTCTGACTAACTCTCTTTCTCTTGTAAATATTTTTGAAGCCATATTTTAATAAAAAATACAGTTCTAGTGAGGAAGTTTTCATTTTATACTTTGTACATCTGTGATATCTATTTTTAGCAGAAGTCTGGAAAATATGTAAGGTTTTGTTTAACTGTTCCCATTATCAAAGAATAGGTTAATTTAATTTTAAACTCAAGAGTTTGAATTGGAATTAAATTAAGATAGTTTCACTTTAAGATCTAGAGATAAAGTTATGAAAGAATTTATTAAATTAATGTTCATTTATTTTCTCCAGTGTCGTTTTCTGCCTTTTTTAATTTACTCTGTAGAAGCAAGATTACTCTTCTCCTTGCATACTTGAGAAGTATCACAAATCATACTTGGAGAAATTTCCTCATTAATAGAATTCTTGGTGTATTTATAAAACATAGAAAAATGCATTTTATATTAATGACATTAATTCTACAATTCATATTTTTAGTTGCTACTTTTATAACCCTAGGACTAATTTTGCATGTATAAAGATTGCATCACATTTCCATTAATTCTAAAGTTTTACCAGTAATGAGATATGATTGTCCATTAAGATACAGTTTAACTATGAACACAAATTATACTATTGTGAATAACAAGCTATAATAATGAATTTTCACAGTAATTTGCTTAAAATAAAAAAAGGATTTACATTTTTAACTAGAGCAAAACTTACCTTTATATGTTACATATTACTTGGGACCTCAAACTGTGATTGCTTGAAGACTTCATAAATAATATTTTCCTCTAAAAGTATAGTGGGGTATTCCAAAGGTCTGACTTTATTGTTAAGACATATGTATCATTAATCAATTCATTTGCTACTAGAATTGTGATAGCTATCTTTTGAATGATTTTTATATGAATAATGCAAATTCTTATTTTTACTTTAATACCTGATTTGATATTTATTCACTATTTTGTAAAGTTTTTCTCTACCTAAATTGGCAAGTTTTCTTCAGAAGCAATTATCAAGACCTTTGGGTACTCATGCAGGGTTTGAGACATCTCTAGAAGATCATGTCTGGCAATAGTGGACCCTATCATATTTCTCAGAATAAAGTACTGTCTGGATGACAAGATATGGTGGATTTTGAAGGCAAGGAGGTGGGATCTTGGGGGTCATCTAGAAAGGAGATACAAAAAATTCAATAAACAGTCTGTTTCTCTGTGGAAAGTTTTTTATTTGAAATAGGAAACATGGATTTTCCTATTTCAGATGATAAAATTGAACATTAAGTTTTATGGAAAAAAACACTAAGCCAGATATGTATATTTTAGGCTTTCTTTAGGAATGGTTATATTATATGCATGGTTTTCTAGACACTGGTAAATTCTTTCCTGAGTTATCTTTACAGTCATGGAAATACTTAAGAACAGAAGAAAGCAGTTTCCATTCTATGTCAAAACTGGTATTTGAGAACTTAAATAATTGAGTCATCAAAGATACATAGATAGAAGATAGATTAATAGATAAATATATGATAGATAATATAGTGTTATACTCACAAGGCAAATGAATATGCATTAAAACTGCTTAAATATTTTATTTTTCTGTATGTGTCTATGTGTATGTATTATATTCTTTTTTGTTAAATTCTAACATTCATTTTTTAAGGACTCGTACATGTATACAATGAAAAATAATTAAATCTAGCTTCCCATTTCTCCTCCTCAACTTCCCTCAGATTCTCCTAACACACCCCTATCTAAATTCTATGTCTTCTTTTTCATTAATCCATTTAATCCAATTAGTACTGACAATTTTTGCATAAATATGAAACCATCTACTGGACACTGGACATCCACTACCAAATTCCCCCAAAGAAGAATTGCACTTCCTCCCCAGCTCCTATAAACTGCTCTTTTGTTAGGGGTGGGGTCTTGGGAATTCCTCCCCCATCTGTGCTGGAACATTGGCTGTCTTGATCTTGTTCAGGTAACCACACTGGCTATGAGTTCATAAGCACAATGGCTGTGTCATGTCCAGAAGACAGCACTTCACAGACCCATTTCCATCCTCTGGCTCTTGCCTTCCTCATCTGTCCTCTTCTGTGATGTCCCCGGGCCCTTACCAAGGTCATTGGCAATGATGCCCTATTTAGAATGAACACTCACAAAGAGTCTCAGCATATTTACAAATAAAGTAAGTCTCTCCACTTGCAGTGCTGACCATGACAAAAATCCATCTGCTCCCAAGAAATATACCTTACTACTGATTATAAAATACCTCCTGAAAATAAAAAGATGGAAAAAGACATCTAATACAAATAGAACTATGAAATAGTTAGCTGTATCTTTTCTAATATTTAGCAAAAATAGACTTCATGATTTTCTGACCTACACTGGTTTTCTGAACTTTGATATAATATGGACATGTGTGTAGATAAAATTCTAAACAGTCTTGGTAAATAAGAAACACAGAGCCAAATACAGAGGTAGTAGCCAAAGAGATCAGAGAACTGGCGAAGAGCCACTACCCTTTAGTTTACCACCAAGCCATAGTTTCCCACAGGAGAGAGCTTCTTCCTGTGTGACCTGTGTTTTCATTGCTTTCCTGTTCTGCCTTCTCATTGGCTCTAAGGCCTGCCACGAGACTACCTTGTCACTGCCTGAATATACCTCCAGGTCTCTATGGTTGGTACTGGGATTAAAGGCTCTTGTCACTATGCTTGGCTGTGTGCTTGACGACACAGAGACTCTGCCTGCCATGTAATCGGATTAAGGGCGTGTGCTACCACCGCCTGACTTCTGCTTATTGCGCTTTATGTGACCTCGCTATGTGACCTCTTATCTCCAGGCAAACTTTATTAACATACACATAAAATCACATTTCAGCACAATTAAAATATTACCACACATGTGATTTTACATTTTTATAGAATTTTGTGTTTGTTATCAATATTGATCCTGCTTCCTGTTCTGTGAGTTTCCTGTCTCCAGGGTTTAGGGATTGTTATTAATTTAGAAAATGCCTAATTTTGTATTAAAAAGCTGTCTTTTCGTTTTTCTGGGTAATATGGCTACCACAATTATAGTTTCAAAATTTTATAACTTTGAGGTTATATTTTGCTTCTTTACTGTATTTTAACCCCATGAACAATAACTGCAGTTGATTTATATTTGAAAACCTCCTCTCCTTTTCTTACGGTTTTCCTCTAACATCCTCCTCCATGCTGTCTAAGGATCCTACAACGTGTCTTCCACATCCTTTGCCTCTCTCTCTTGTTTTTAATTCATGACCTCACTGGACTGATCTTCCTAAACTAGAATGCTGATCAAGCCCAAAGCTACTCAGCTACCTCTCTGAAGATTAGATTTCACCATTTCACATTGACTATGCTCTATGACTTGGTTCCATATTTTTGTTTGTTTACTTCACACTTCTTTTACTGGTATTTAAATAGACATATAATTACCACATATACTAGAACCAGGGGTAGTAGAAGCAAATAAATATCACTCATGTTAATAAAATAAAATATAGAACATTAACATATTAAAATATTGTGATGAATAGACTTTCTGAGGGCCTTGGTGACTGTCACTGTAGGAAGGCATATGATGATCTCTGACCCCATCTACAGTTCTTTTCTAGACATAAGTTCTGAAAAGATATTGTACATTGTTTTACCCAGCATATTTATTCTAGATCATTCCTCAACTTGAATATCAAATGTTTCTTCCTCTGATTTTTTCCTACCTCTCTCTCTCTCTCTCTCTCTCTCTCTCTCTCTCTCTCTCTCTCTCTCACACACACACACACACACACACACACACACACACACACACACACACTCAAAACTCTTCTGCAAAGACCAAGTATAGCCCCAATCCCATCAAAGAATTATCCACACAGTCTTAGGCTATGTAGCAGCCCCAGTTTAGAAAGCTATTGCCTGTTTTCAGCTCTTCATATCCATCTGATATCTGCCTAAGTATGCCTGTCTTTTTATTATTATTTAGCTTTGTATGCCTTTGTGTCATCTCTTCAGAGAGAAAAATGTTATTTTAGTATAACACTGGCATTACATATTTGTCTGTTTTCCCATGGGCGTTAACTGAGCAATTCCTTCCCAGTAAGCAGTAGAAATTTATTTGTGGCTGAATTACTATACAGATTCATAATTCAGTTTGTGGTCAAGTATTGGTTTATTTTAGAAGAAAATCATTCAGATTTGTAGTCTGTGTCCTACAGAGGGCCTCTGTCTTGCCAGGGCTCATCATTTTTCTCCAGGAAACACCTCTCCACTGCTGCTGTGTTTGCTTAAAAATAAAAATGATAGAAGAAATTTATGATGAAGGAAATTTGGGACTATCAGTGAGACTGAGAATTCAATTTTTTTGTGTATTTTGTTTATTCGTTTGTTTGGACATCAGAGTCTTGTCCTGTAGCCAAGGGTAGCCTAGAGCATGCTATATAGCCTAGGTTGGATCAAACTCAACATTCTTTCTTCAGATTCTCTACTGTGGGATTATAGGTGCGTACCACCATTGATTGATTTCAAGTGTGTATCACCATTCACTGCTTGAGATGCTGGATTCTAAACAAGATAAAAGATAAAGCATTTCCAGTGCAAGTGAACATTATACAGCTAAGATACAGCCCCTAAAATCTAAGAGATATATGCAGCAAAGGAACTAGTGATACCCATGATTCTAGAAAGGTCTTTTATTATCTCCACTTAACAACAATACCAACAATGTTGCTATCAACAACAAAATGAAGACTCTTGCACAGTCAAGATGGCATGCTGGGTGAACATGTGTTCTGCCAAGCCAGAGAGCCTGAATTTAGCCCTCAGAACATACATCATTTAAGGAGAGAACATATCTCATATAATTGTTCTCTGATCTCCACATTCACCATAGCACATACGTGCACAAACACCACACAAAATACATGAATACATTTAAAAAAAGAAACAACTGTCTTACACTAGTATTTAGAGGATTTATTTACTTATTGTAAATCATATATCCAATAATTTCAACTAATTCTTGTTGTCTGAAGCTATTTGTGGTGCCCTATTTGTATTTTATGTTCTTCTGGTAAAAGTAAGGAACATCTTGACACAATTTGATCAATTAAACCCATTTCAAATTAAAAATTCAGTACCAAATTTATGCTGCCTTCTTCCATTCAGTATTGTAAATGATTTACAAAGTATTGTCTGAATGTTCTTAAATATTTAAACAGAAACTATATCAGACTTTTAGGTGGCATCTATAGAAACTTAATTTTTTAATATAATTTATATTAATATATTGTGGTTGCTTTTGATTTAAATATGCCATGTAAATTAGAGTTTTGAATGAAATTATATAAAATCATGGGGTGGTTTGTCTTAGACACAGAGCTTCCAGAAAAAGACTTGAGCAGTGAACTAATCAGCTAGACAGCGAATCACATGCTTACTTCTGCTTGCCATCTGTGCTTGTTAACATGAGTATTTATGATGGCATTTATGGTATTAAAAGTGATCCTATGACAATAAAGAATGATGAAACCAAGCTCATTAGTATTATTCTGATCTCAAATATTTGTTATTTTTGTTGGGAGAATTGATGTTAAATTTACTTGATAACTATAAAATATATGGTACTATTTATCAAATATGTTTATCACACTGTACAATACAAAAAGTTATTCTTCTTATACAGTTGGGATTTTATAAACTTGGAAGATAATCTTCTCATTAGCCAAGCTAGACTCTAAAACCACCATTTGACTTCCAGCTTCTATGAATTCCATTGTTATAGATTCCACTTATAAGTAGGGTAAGAGAAAAATCAATATTTGTTTGTCAGTTTGGGGTATTAATTTCAATTTGTATAATATTCCCCAGTGTCATCCATGTTATAAATGATGAGATTTCTTTATTTTTATAGGTCAATTTTGTTCTTTGACAATTTTATACGTATATGCAATGCCATCTAATTACTCTTTCTCACCATCTTTTCTTATCTCATTCCCATCTTTAACACATTTCCACACACACACACATCATCCCTACTCATCCCTTTCCAAGATTCATGACTTTTGATTTGTTTTGTGAGACCTTTTCTTCACATAGCCATCTTTGTAACTATCCCCTGTAGGCTGATATTGTCACCAGTGATACTCAGCTGAAGACAATGATTCCCATTCTCCCACAATCTTAAAGAATCAAGTAATTTGGCAGTGAGGGGTAGGGTCCCCTGAATCCTCTTCCTCAATGCCTAACTGTTGAGGGACATATTCTTGTGTAGACACAGTGAATGTATTCTGTTGCCGATAAGGCCTACATTAATTCTTTGTTTTGAAATACTGAATAGTATTCAATTAAACATGCATATTTGTGTCTTATTGCCACATTTTCTTCTGTTCATTTTTGTATAAATGCTTAGGTGAATTTCATAATCTTTAAAAATTATTTCACTTATTTTTGAGGTTATATTATAATTATGTAATTTTCCCTTCCCTTTCCTCCCTCCATAACTTCTTATATTTCCCCTTATTCTCCTCCAAATTCATTCATATTCATTCATGACCTCTTTTTCATTAATTGTGGTTACATGAATAAATGTACACACACATACACACACACACACACACACACACACACACACACACACACACACACATATCTGAAGTTCTACTCACCCTCTGTGAAAAAAATTAGTATTTGTTTTTCAGCTTTTGGTTTTAATATTAATTTGTATAAAATATTCTCCAATTCTATCTATGTTATAAGTAGTAAAATTTCCTCATGCTCTCTTGATCAACTTTTCTTGGCCTCCCACCGAGAACCACTACCAATCAAAATGACGAGTTATGGTGCCAGCTTCAAAGGATGCATCTATGAAACAGCTCCTACACCTAAGGCTCACAGGGCATTGAATAAGGGAGGGAGGGTGCAAAAGTTATCAGAGCCATGAAATCAGTAAGTTGGCTGTGAGGCCCTGTCTCCTGGTAACTGCAGAAGCTACACCAACAAAGTCTCATGAACACGGCTGTCTAAACATGAACTGAATAGTGATAACAATAGACATGCTAAAGTGGGTGGGGGAAGACCCACAAGCCTCAGTCCTATTCAAATAACTACAGCTTACCAGCAATATTGAGGGTAGGAGAAATAGTCTTCCCCAGGGAAGAGCACACCAATTGGTTATCCTACACCAAATAGCACTGAAAGCATTCATATGAGTGACATAACACTGTCTTCCAAATCTTGCTCCTCTGAGAAAATGTAAGGGAAAAATAAACCAATGAAATTGGTCTTCTCTGGAAAATTATAAGCTTTGAAAGGAAATAAGGGAAATATTTGCGTCCCAGGCCTACAACACTATGACTTTTTCATGCATATGCACAAAAATATAAGAAATCATAAAGTTAAAATAACCACATTTTAAAAAAGGTTGGAAATAAAAAGCATGGATTATCCATGCATATATTTTAATAGATTAATTTGCATTAATTATGTCTAATGTATAAGTCTAATGTATAAGTTCCTTATGCAGAGTTCTGGAGCTAGCCCTGATAGATACATCTACAATATGAAAATTCTCAAGTTTCATTTTTTCTGTTTTAGAAAGCTGTAGAAATAAGGCTCAGAATTTTATACATTCTAGGCAAGCATACTACCACTGAGATATACATTTTCAGCTTTTAAAAATTTGTTTCATAAATTATATAACCTTGTGGGAAATTCATAAAAGTAGAGATTGAAGCTGCATATTTATTTCACAGAATTTGTTTTATGTGTTACAAAAACTACTAAACTTTTGAAGAACAAAATTTAAATTTAAACAATTAAGTCTACAAGACAAAAATACATACAACAAAGTTTTATATAGTACAGGTTAAGATTTCAAGCTTTATGGTGGTTATTTTATTGTAAATTTCTTGCAGGAATTGCAATTAATTAGCAGTTATATTTACTCTTAAATTTGGGATCTGAATAGTTCCCCAATCAGCTACACATTAAATGCTTAATTCTCATGCTCCATTGGAAGGAAATAGATCTTTTAAGAAGTGTGACCTACATGGAGAAAGTCACATCATCTAAAATGTGTCTGGCACTTTCAATCTCTCCATTGGTTATAGCTATTGTGAGGAAATACCCTGCTGTGCCACAAACCCTTGTCATAATGTGCAATCCTGCACAAACCAAAATCAAAACGTACCAATGACCTTAGGCTAAAAGCTCTGAAACTATAAGTCAAAATCATCCTTTATTTCTAAGTTGATTACATCAGGAATTTTGTCACACAAGCTATCACAATCATTGTCATATATCTTACTAGTGATAGCTACCTTTTGCCTTTAATTCTTTTAATATAACAAGAACATAAACTTATCTATTGATAAAATATCACATTACTGTATATAAAGAGCACAGTTTTTTTTCCTAAAACTTCATGTTCATATTCTTTTTTCTCAAGGTATAGATGGCTGAAACAACATCTTGCTAATTTTCCTCTGGCAGGACATGTAGACTGGTAGAAACAATTACACAAAATATCGTTGCTAAAGAGAAACAGTTCTCCACTGTTTTTACTCACTACTGCAAAGCAATCAGAAATTTGATTATTGAAAGTAGCTGAACAAGTCAAATATTTTTCTCAGATAACGTGTTCATCTTGGTAATGTGTTAAACATAATTTTTCAAATTCATAGAGCTCAAACCAAAATTAAAAATAACTGTCTTAGACAGATATTATTTTTATTTTACTGTTATTGACAGTAACCATTACTGTATGAAGGACAGAGAGGACATGTGAAACAAAGTCACTAAATATTGTGTGTACACTTGAATCTGGCAGTTTTCTAGCAATAATAATGAACCTAAAGTTAGAAAGTAGCTACTATGTATCTATGTATTTATTTATGTATCTATGTATCTATCATCTATCTATTTATCTATCTTTATATATATATATATATATATATATATATTTATATATCGTCAATCATCTATCTATCATCTATTTATCTAGCTATCATCTATCTATCTATCATCAATCATTTATCATCTATGTATATATCTGCCTGTCTATCATCTATCAATCATCTGTATCTATCATCTATCTATCTATCTATCTATCTATCTATCTATCTATCTATCTGAAGAGTTTTACAAAGCAATCAGTCTTTACGTTGGAGAATCCCTTTTCTTCACAATACTGTATACTTAGGTCCAATTACTCTTATACAGCACAGTGGTAATAATGGGAAAAATCATTGAAATCTTATTTCTGTCCACACCACAAGATTAACTATATAAACTACATAAATCCAACAATATTGAAGCATTGCAATCTGTTCATGTTTACTGTGTCATATTTTTTACTAGAGAAACTCCTGTCTGTGTGCACTGTAGTCACATTCAATGTTCAATCAAAGCCAAAGGGCTTCCCTTGAAGGTCAGTAGGAAACTCTAAACAAGTTTGCAAGAATTTCAAAATCAGTTAGTAGCTCCCTGTTAACTTGGTTATATTCTTTGAGAATGTCTTATTTTATCGTGGATGTACCTGAGGTGAACAGAGCCTGGTCATGTGTCACTCAACCAAAATTAAGCTAATCTATTGAGACAGAGAACTCATCAGAATACATATCCCTGCTGGCTGCAGAAGAATTGAAACACGCTTTTCTCTCAAATACCCCTGAAGATTACAAGAGACTCTTCTTTTGGATTTCATATTTCATTACTACAATGTTTGCATACTTAAAGGAATTTGTTAAATTTTATATTGATTGGATAGTATGTGAATAGTGGTGGGGTAAATATTTAATCACTAAACAAGCTGCTTAAGGCAACTAAAAACATGTAGTATTCCCATGGATGCATAAAATATTGTAAAAACAATGTGAAGCCTGATAAACTGTTGACCAATTATAGGATATTGTAATATGTATTTGTTTGCTTTAAATTAGTAAAATGATGATATAAATTTCAGTGGATAATTTGGAAATGCTTTATCTAAATACTGGTACACAAGCTGTAGATATTTTTTGCATGGTTGATGGTTTATTGCTGCATTAAGTTATAAAGAGAGTCAGAAAATTAACATTTCAAAAGAATTACCTAACATAAACAAACATATTAGCAAGGATTTTTATATAGAAAGTATAATGTTCAGAATAACACTTTATATAATCTATACACTTAGTGTTTTTATTTCTCTTTTTTGTATTCATTGTGTACATTTGCATCATTTAACTTTTTCAGATAATTTCATATTTTTAATGTCAAACATTTTCTGTTTATGAGTGTATGTGTGAGTATGTGTGCGTGTGTGTGTGTGTTTGTGTGTGTTTGCATGTACATATGTGTCAGTGCCCACAGAGGCCAGAAGAGGTGGAGTTAAAGGCAGTGTGTGAGCTGCTCTATGTCAGTGTTGGAATCAAACCCATGTCTTCAGCTAGAGCAGCAAGCATTTTTACCATGGAGCCATCTCTCCAGTGCTAATTAAAGTATTTTCTTAAGTTGTCACTGAAATCTTATTGTAACATATCTCTTTCTTCTTTAATGTTGTACTCATCATTATGTCATTATATGTCAGGTATAGCTTGGTTTAATTTTCTTTTTTAGTTTTGTTTTTGATTTTCCAAATGTTCTGTTTTTTTTTTTCATTTTTCTTTATTAAGAAATTTGGTTGGGGATTTAGCTCAGTGGTAGAGCACTTGCCTAGCAAGCACAAGGCCCTGGGTTCGATCCTCAGCTCAAAAGAAAAAAAAAGAAATTTTCTACTCACTCTACATACCACCTACAGATCCCATCTCCTCCCTTCTCCCACCCCCAACCCTCCCTCCCAAGCCACCCCACATCCCAACATTCCCCAAACCTAGGTCTCCCATGGGGAGTCATCAGAGCACAGCATACTAAGCCTAGGCAGGTCCAAGCTTTTTTTGAAAAGCTATTTTGTTATTTGTGTTGCTTAACATGATTTTTCTAAGTAGATTTTTTTCATTGAACTATTTATATATTATCCAGCATTCACACTTTTCATAATGGGGCTTTATATTTGAAGTGGGGATGGTTTAGTTTATATTTAAATACTAAGGAAACAGTTGAATAAAATATTTTTGGGGATAATCAGTCTGTTCCTTCTCATCCTTCTCTTAGTTTTTTTAGACTATGGAGGTGATTTTTTTTGTGTGTGTGGAATAACAAATGTCTCATTCTCTACTAAGGAGCACTGCAATTCATGTGTAGAAGGGCTTTGTACTGAGGAATACAGACTCCTCACATATCCTTTTGAGGAAATAGGATGACTAGAGATAAATCCAGCTGGAAATATTAAAATACAAATAACTGGGTAATTATTGTTTGTTTAATTTACTTTTACTCTATGATAAGTTTGAAGAAAAACCCACCAGAAAACGAGATTAAATATGAAAAATAAATGAAGCTTAGAGAAAAATTCATTTTATTTGAATTATGGGGATTAAAGATATAAAGAGAAGGATTAAAGATAATAAGAATCGATCTTTTCGAAGCACTTGAAAACAGTCATTGGAATTTAATTGTTTTTGAATATTAATCGCCTCTACACTAAATGAGGGACTTAATTACACTATACCAGGAACATTTTTAGAATTCTACCGGTAAACTCATACATGTGCATTTTACCTAAGCTCTCAATCGCACTGCATTGTTCACACTGTGTTCTCCCCTTTAGGCAGCTAGCAGCAGTCTCCGTAGCTGACGTTCTTCAGTCCCTGTGCCCTGTCAGGTTGCAAAAGAGGCAATGATTCCACAGCCTTTCGTTGTCTTCTCTAAAATCAAACACAACTACCTGGTGAAATGAGAAAGGGCCCTCAAGCTCTGAATTTGTTTTGACGTGGGATTTTCTTAGGAATGTATATGAAACACATATTTAATGATAATTTAAGAGCTTAATTTAAAAACTATATGCTAAGAATCTATTACAAAATAGTGGAAGAGTTTAATGGTAGAAAAATAATTGTAATTTTAGGCCAAAATTTTACTACCTTGATTTTAAGATACAGAAGTAAATTTTCCCTTAACTTCTATTATTTTTCAGTTCACATATATGTATAATTTGTGAAATAATATCTCCCCTGTGAATTTAAAGAATACAGATATTGTTTATCAGTTACTTAATTTAAATACTCAATAGCTCTTCTACATAACAGCAGTCAAATATAAAAAAATATAACTAATGACAGAGACAAAGAATAACCTAATGTTTCTCTTATTTCTGCATTAAGAAAATCATTATTTAACTCATCAAAATAAACTTATGACAAATACGGACTTTGCCATCCACTATAATGTTGATTCCCAGGGTTAGACTTTCCTCCAAAGTAATGAAAACTATAAAGCACCTTTAATAATTGAACAGAATTATGTATCACATAAAGTCTTTATTTTATACAGTGTAAAACCCTTATGGGAGGGTAATTTGTAACATACCTCTGAAATAAATGATGCTGTTTTATTTTTATGCTATTTCATCGAAGCAGTACCACACAGTTTTAAACATATGTACTTACTGATTATTAATTAGTTTTTATTGGTGTTCTTAGTACAAAATGTTAGCCAATTTGTGAAATATGGCATGAAATACAAGGCAAACCCTACAATTATTGGGCACAGTTTTTTGAAGAGAAAGGGGTATAAACTAAAAATTAACAATCTAGAGAGATAGCTTTTGTACTGATCTTCTTTCAGTTTTAAGCAATAATAATAAGATTTACTAGGTACCTTTACCTCTTGTGTGTCAGTCAATTAATATTATTGTATTCTTTGACTAAAAGTTTCATTTTTGTCAAGATTGTACTTTAACTGAGTTTGTACTCGTTATTTTAATGTCATATGATTTGATTGGTATTTGAACTTAAAAAAAAATACATGACGGATTTTCTGAAGGATATCCAGTGTGTCTACTGATTTCATGATTCGTTAGCTTATAAAGCAGGTGATAAAACTGCAGTTTTGTTAAGCCCTAAAGATGTGTTTGGTAAGTGAAAGCAGTCATTGTGATTTTGGGATTTATTGAAGAACAATGGAAAATTATCATCTTAGAAGTGAGGTCATATCATATATTTTCTCTTAATCCTCCATTCTTCCCAATTAGTCATCATAAAAGTCCAGGTTTTTAGGGTGCACAGCAAAAGCTCACCATTCTTTGTCAGTATGCTGGCATGGACTGCCATAAGGTTGGATGGCTCCTATTTACTGCTCACCCTAGCTGGTCCCTTCCAGCCCCGGAATCTAAATACTTTGGCTCTTATCCACTTCAGGTTTTGAACAATGTCATCTTCTTGGTAGTAAGAATTTGGTTGCCTTCAGTTAGCTATAGAAATTGAAGTTTTCAATTATTTTCACTTTCCCAGATAATCAATATCCTTTCATCATATCTGTCCAGTTCTTTACAAATTCATGTTATTCTTTAAGACCAAGCATTACTGCTACTCCTCAATGAATATTCCTAAGATTCCAAAGACATTACTTTTCTCTTTGATTTTTTTATTTTCACATTGATGTTGCTATAAACAAGAAAAATAAAACAAAAATACATAGTAAGTAGTGATAAAATAACTTCTAATGACATTCAGTTTTACTCATAGATAAGTGCCTTGCTCAGCAATCATTGTAGAAACTTCCTCTGTAAGCACATATGAACAAATGGAAACCCACAACCAGACAGTGTGCAGTGGAAGATCATGGAACATTCTTTCCTAAGTGGTATATCTTCATCAAATCCTCCACTTAAAGCTAAAGGAACCCCACAGAAGAACAGACGGAACAAGTTTAAGAGCCAGAGGGGATAGAGGACACCAAGAAAATGAGGTTCTCTAAGTCAACATGAGCCAAGCTTATTTGAACTCGAGAGACTGAAACAGCAAGCCCAGGGTCTGCACAGGTTGGCCCCAGATCCTTTGCAGATACATTATAGTTCCCAGTTTAATGATTTTTTATGGGATTCTTGATTGTGTAAATGAGTCTCTGATTCTTGTGCCTTCTCTTGGCCTCTGTTCTTTCTGTTGTTTTGTCCTGTCCAACTTCAATGTAATGGTTTTTGTTTTATCATATATATATATATATATATATATATATATATATATATATATATATATATATATATCATATACATAATTTATTCTTCTCTCATACAATACATCCCAACAGGAGCCAATCCTCCTTCCACTCCTCCAAGTCCATTCAGAAAAGAGCAGGCTTCCCAACGAAATCAACCAGACACAGCATAAAAAGATGTGATAAGACTATGCACAAACTCTCATCTCATGGCTGAATGAGTCATTCCAGTAGGATGAAAAGGGTCTCAAGAGCAGGCAAAAGAGTCAGAGACACCCTTACTCCCACTGTTAGGGGTTCCAAAGAAACCTCAAGATAAACCAACATAGTGTGTATGCAGAGGACCTAGCACAGATAGATGAGGCCTCCATGATTGTTGCTTCAGTTTCTGTGAGTCACCACATGAGCCATAGCTTAGTTGATTCTGTTGGATGTGTTCTTTTGGTATCCTCATCCCCTCTGGTTCCTACAATCTTTCCTTCTTTGGTGGGATTTCCTCAGCTCTGCCTAATGTTTGGGTATGGCTCTGTGTGTCTTCTCCTCTCAGCTGCCAGAAGAAGCCTTATCATTAGGAATCTTTTTTTTTTTCTCCTTTTTTGGTATTTGGTTCTACCCTATGTCTCTGAGCAATCTGGCTTCCAGTTCCTGCTGGTGTTGGGCTTGGGCTTCAAGTTAGACCAATTTTTGGTTGCCCACTCCCATGGCTCTGAGCTACCATATTTCTGCAGTACATCCTGCAGGCAGAATAGGTATGAGTGGTAGGTTTGGGGCTGGTTAGGTGTTCCAGTCACATAACTGGGAGCCTTGCTTCATGATATTATCTCTTAGAAGCCTGCTCTTTCTGATAAGAGACAGAAAGGGAGTGGATCTGAATGGGAGGGATGTTGGAGAGGGACTGAGATGAGTAGAGGAATATATTATTTCCATTTTCAATAAAAAGGAAAAAGAAGCCTTTTTCACAAGATAAAGGGAAATCTTGCAGATTTTCATGGAAAAAGCCTCAAAATTTTGACAATGAAGAGTCTCTTCTAGCAGTTTGCCCTTTATTTGAATTCTTGATAAAAGAGTCTGGCACTGTTGACCATCTTCAATATCATGTTTGAAAACAGAATTCAGTGATTTAGAAGCTGAAAGGTTTTCTAAGTCTATACCTTAAAAAATAGCCCGATGAGAAATATTTCAGGGCAAGGAAAATGGACCTGCTATCCAAAGGCAAGATGGCATTTTGATATTTGGTAAGTTCTGATGGAAGAGCTCCCTTGTTGTACTTTAAGCCTATGAATTACAGAAATTCTGATTTTCCCCATATTTGTGACTTTAATGGTATACACTTTTAGCATTAACTCAGAAAACATAAAAGAAAAACATTTGCAGTTGTGAAAAATGAGTCCCCTCTTGCATGAATAACAGAGTATGAATAACATCTGGTGCAATAAAGTGCTGGGATGGACATTGACCTAACTGTGAGTGTAGGCATCCTGCCAGCTCCTCCCATGATCATAGGGTCTTTTCATCTCGCTATAGATTCTGTTGTTTCTTTTTCATATTTCTGTAAATAGTTTTATTATTTTGAGAATGTTATAAATGAGTACTATAACACTCCTGCTCCTCACCTCCCACTCCAGTGCCTCCCATGTTTCCACCTCTAAAATTCATGAGCTCTTCTTTAATTACTATTGTTACATGTGTACATATTTATATACAGTATATATATTTATAATTTTTAAATATGTGAATATGTATACATATAATTATGTATGCACATTGTATGTAACCTATTAAGTCCAATTTACTTTGGTTATATATATGTGTGTGTGTGTGTGTGTGTGTATGTGTGTGTGTGTGTTTATGTGTTCTGTATGTGTGTGTGTTCAGGGTTGGCTACATGTGGTTGAACTATTTGTTCCTGGAGGCAACTAATGGACTCTCTCTCAGCAATTGATCTTATATCTGTTTATCTAGAGGAGGGGGCATGTAGAATTACTCCTGTTTGTGTTGCCTGTCACTGGTGTTGAGATTATGCTGGTCTTATTCAGGTAACCGTATTGTTTGGAGTTCATGGGAAAGAGTTTCCCTGTCCTGATCCTCTGGCTCTTACAATCTTTAGCCCCTCTTTTACCATTTCTCTGGAGGTTTAGGAGTAGGGATTGCACTGAAGAAGTATTAGTTTGGGTTAGACAACTCCAATGTCACTTGTTCTCTGTGTTTTGGCCAATTGTAAATCATTGTAATGCTGTTTATCTGTTTCAGAAAGAGCTTCTTTGATGAGATATGAGAGTTCCAGTGATCTGTAGACATAGGGATAAGTACTTAGGAAACAGTTGACATTATATTGGTTTACAGAGGAAAAAGCAATTATTGTCAATGGACCTAGAGGGCAAGGATTTGCAAGGAATCATCTATCCAAGCCAACTTGTTTGTGGTCTGTATTGGATCGTCAGATCCATCACACCATTAAATGGCAAATTAAATAATACACTTCCTTTGTTCTTATTTCATGCTCAATCAACTTTTCTTATTATAATTTGTGTTCTCCTGTAGCTTGTTACACTGAAACAATACAATACATAAAAGATACAAGGGCTGTCACAGGGGTATAACATGTCCAATTATCCTTTTCTTTATAAAATAGAACATTAGCATTCTGCATTATATGTATCTGAGCTATAAATGAGTCCAGCCTAAACTTGCATAATAAAGGGATAGTTTTCATATGCAGTGAAAAAGGCATTAGCATCTGGTAAGGCATTACAGCTTCTCCAATCAACCTCTTCACACACATAATTTTATACACATGTATGTATATTTGGTGTATTCAGTTTAATGCCAAATAACAAATCAAAAATTATTAAGATAATTTCCCAAAATTACAATAATGAACTTCCCTTGATATATTTTCTAGGAATTCAGTAGCCAAACTGAAAAGAACATTTTATATACAACTGGAGTATAAAAGATGTATGAAATATATACCTTAGTATAAAATCCATCAGGAACATAGCATGTGGCAGAGTTGCATTTGAATATAGGAGGGTTGTTTATAAATGATGCTTTTAATGCAGTCCATATGTAGGTAAATCACTAAATACCTTCTCTCTCAACATATATTCTAACTGATACAGATTTAACTGTTCAGTTCAGATGAAGTAGGCATCTAATATTAAGTCCACACATTCAAAATGTTAAGTATGGTAAAAATCATTTTAAAATATTTTATAAGACAGGAGAATAAAATCCCAGAGTCTATAATGAAAATATTGAAACATACTAAACACATTAAAAAAATCAATGCATAAAAAGATAAAATATAAATACACATAGAATACAATAGTTAAGCCACATAATAGAATCTTCACCATGTAACACTGAGAAAAAGACTCTAAGAAAATGGTTATAGAAATTTATTTAAAAATATATTCAAGTATGCTTAATCCCATTAATATCTAAGAATATAATAAAATAACATGTTAATATAATCTATATATTTGTATATAAACAAAATCTAATAGTAACATATACACATATTTATGGCTACAGATGATATGGAAAAATTCATAACCAGATTCTGTGATGGTATTGTGTTCCCTGAAATATTGTTTACCCTAATAAACTTATCTGGGGTCAGAGACAGAAGAGCCACAATATTAAACAAAGAGGATAGGTAGTGGTAGCACATGCCTTTAATCCTAGCATTCCAGAGGCAGAAATCCATCTGTTCAATGATACAGCCAAGCATGGTGACTCACGCCTTTAATCCCAGGGAGTGATGGTAGAAAACAGAAAGGTATATAAGGCGTAAGGACCAGAAATTAGAAGCATTTGGTTGGTTAAGCTTTTGGCAGGTTAAGCTTTTAGGCTTCTAGCATCCCAGTTCAGCTGAGAGGCATTCAGTCTGAGAAAACAGGATCAGCTGAGGAACTGGCAAGGTGAGGTAGCTGTGGCTTGTTCTGCTTCTCTGATCTTCCAGCACTCACCCCAATAACTGGCCTCAGGTTTGATTTTATTAATAAGATCTTTTAAGATTCCTACTACAAGATACTATATATGTCAAGGACATTTGAAGGAAAATTTAGGGTTTTCTTGTCCAGTAAATATTCCAATCAGACTAAAAATTTCTTCTCTGGGAATCTGTCCTATAGAAAAGGCCACATGTGACAAACAAACAAAAAATCTTTGTTGCATTGGATATCATACTATGAAGTGGATAACAAGCAATATATCCCTAAGAATGTAATTTAACAAATAGTTGTGTATATATATATATATCAGACTGAAAAATGAATTCCATATGCTATATATTAGAGTAATTTTCAAGACATAAGGCCTCAGAAGATTAAAAATATAAGAAAACATTTAAAAATATGCACATGCACATAGAAATAAGCTGTATGTGTGTAGAGGTGAACAAATGTACAGAAACAAATGCAAAGGAAAACTATTTGGATAATAAATAATAGACACCAAGTTATGTGGAAGGGGAATTTCTGAGTACATGTGTATCGATGTGTACCTTGCCCCTTGCCACTGATGTAGAAAATTTCTTTCATAGTTCATATCTCTTCAATATATCACCATGGCTATCTTGAGCTGTGTTCTATGCCATAAAAAAACTGTGCAGAATTCAGGAAAGAAAGATTGTCATCCAATCCCCCAAATAAGCATGGTCTGTGTTAACTATAAAACACAGAAATCATTCACATTGCATTTTTCATTCACTAGTATTTTTGACATGACATGTTCTATAAGATATTAATTACTGATCAGTGTGGATTTATTCAAGTAATATAAGGATAAGCAATTCTTGTGACATATTTAGGAAAATTAAACTATGGAGTAAGTTCTCAATGTTAGTGGCAATTTACACATAAATGGACACCCAGAAATTCCCCTAGCAGATAATGTGGTGTCTATTATCCAAGTTAATTTGTGTGTAAACTGAAAACTAATTACTTTAGTAAATCACCTACCTGATAAAGCTGCTGACTGCATAGGTCTGCTATGACTGAGACTTCTCATTCTGCTCACTCATTTGAGAAGCCACTCTAACTAGGAAGGGAACCAGATGTTGCATTTAAATGTGTTGAAAACACCGCACACACAGGCCCTTTTCTTTAACCCATTAATCTTAAAGCCTTTTTCTAGTTCAAAGGAGAAACAAGCATTGGATTTTCTAAGCTTCCTTGATATAATAACAGAAGCAGGAAAATACAAGGAGGATTGTTGTGACACAGAGGGACTGCTAAGATATGGGAAAGGGTTGCTTGCAAATCATCAAAAAGACATTATAATTAACTTGAATTTTAAAGTGGATTAAATTGTTCTCCTCACGCATTCAACTGAAACAATAAATTTTTAACTTATAAATTATGATTTTGAAAATGCTATTCAAAGAAATCTCACAGCCGTAACCCTATTGTACAATCATCCCAAGAGCTATTAAGTTTTTCTCAGCCATCATTTTATTAAATATGCTACAAAGCTGACAAACAGATTTCCCCCTTGTGTAGAAAGAGGTGCTTGTGGTCCAGAAATTTTGCCAGTGCCTAGTTCAAATTCTAAAAACCAATTAAGCTTTGATACAAAGTATCCAATCCAAAAAGTTTGAAGATAATCTTATAAAGAGAAGCTTAAAGGCTAAATGCACACATTTAGTTTACTATATTTCAGAAAAATTATACTACATAATACAGTGTCTTCCCTTCCACATGAGAATTATAACTTATAATAAGTGATTTATACTTTATGTTTGTTGAGAACAAACACAGGTTCAACATGGTACTTGACATTGTCCTAAGTAATCAAGGCAAACAGAGGAGAGCTGGGGGTTGGGGACTGGGAGGAAAGGAGGAAGGGGAAAGGAGGAAAGGCCAGGATGTAAAATAAATAAATTAATTAATAAAAAATAAAGCCTATTCACTTCTGATATTTGAATAATGTTGTGGTTTACCATGTACTAACTGCTATTTACCATTCTTGTCAAATTAAGTTCTGAAAGGGATCCAATGGAATGCATATTCCCTTCCCATTTTATAGACCTAGACCACTGAAACACTAGAAACTGGGATGACTTTTCCAAGGTCAAATCCTGTGTGGTTGAGCCTTGGTTAAATCATTTTGGTTCTATATCTAGTGAATTTCTTCTGCCCTGGAGCAGATTCTACTCGTACATTATAGGGAGCATTAGTTTTATAACCTCTTTATACTGTTTCGCGGTCCAGTGACATTGAAATTCAAGTGGTGTCAGCAATTTGCGTTGAAACAGTATAGATTACAATCTAAATCCAGAAAGAAGGACAAATCATGATTATTTCCCTGGCCAGACACTATAAATTAGCATGCTAATGATTTTAATGTCTACTTTTATCATATGAACAATGTGTACAGTCCATAAAACTCAAACTCTCATTACGGCTTTTAATGTTTACTTACTAAGTAATATTAGCTGCTTACTATTCATTTTTGGTGGATGGGTAACGGAAGGCTAGGACGTATAAGAGATTGTTAAGAGTCATCAAGAAGACATATTAAAGGCAGCTAGACTAAGACTGGGTGGTTTTTATCGTGGATAATTATAGATATCCATAAGCTATGGACACAGTTAAAAGCAGCAAACTGAGTTAAATGGGCTCCATCCATTTAAAGGCTATAAACTAAACCTGTCATCAGAGTCTATGCTTTTAGGAGGAGAAAGGGAAGGGAGGCTGAGAAGAGGCTTAGGAGGCTCAAGTGTCAGAAGCAGGGTTTGACTCTCTTCCCCTTAAAAAGCATTAAGTATAGATTTTAATGCACATGTGTTCTAACCAAGCAGAATATCATAATCTACCGTGAAGCTCAATATCCTGTGGTTTGAATTTCTTTATCCTGTCTTTTTTATATTGTTTCTAACATTTTGCATTTTCTTCTATAAATAAGACTGACATGCAAAGTCTAAAAGTTTTTAATTCAATTAATTTTTTTCTGAGAATGTTAGCCATGAGTACTGTATTTGTATCATTTATACCTTTTCCAATATAAGTAATATTGTTATATATGCTACACACATATATACTCTACTGATTCCATTTAGTGTTATTCATATCATAATCACATGCTTAGAGCTTCTTGGATAACCTATCAGATAGCTTTCCCTGGAGGAAACTGATTCTCCTCCTTCCACATCCATTGATTTCCTGTAGGTCTTCATCTGTGGGGTGGGGGTGGATCACTAAGAAGTAACTTTTGTCAAGCTTTCCTGTCATCTCTAGAAAATACTGTATAGCAGCAGGCATCCTAGACCTTTGGCTCTTAGAACTTTTCTATTCCCTCTTTCTTCATGTATGTTTTGTGGTATACATGTGTTAGTTGGGGCTATAAACACCAAGGCTACTTGGCCACGTATTCTCTATATTCTGACAAGGTGTGGATCTCTAGAATACTTTTATCTGTTGAAAAAAAAGATACTTCTATGATGAACTGTGAAAGCTACTGAATTGTGTAGGTATAATGGATACAATTAGGCGTTATATTGCTTTTTGGATAATGGCAGCAGTTCTTTCTCTTCTGGGGTATAGTTCCACTCCAGTGATGGGTAGTGGCCTAGATCTATAAAGCCAGGTATAAATTCCTTCCTATTGAACTGGCCTTATGTACAATTAGACAGCTGCTTCTTAACCCCAAGTCAGAAGTGCAGTATGGCACCATTTGGAATGTTATGTTGAGCCAGTCTTTGTTGTGGTCTGCTGCTATGGGATGTCTTGCTGTACACCGTGAATATATGCCGTTCCCATTGGTTAGTAAAGCTGTTTGGCCTATAGTATGAAAGCTTACAGCTGACAGGAAATCCAAGTAGACATACAGAGAAAAGAAAGGCAGAGAGGGGTAGACACCAGCTGCCACCCAAGGAGCAGCAAGATGCCAGCAGACCAGTAATGCCACAGCCACATGGCAACTTGTAGATTAATAGATGTGGGTTAAGTTATAAGAGCTACCTAGCAAGAATCTTGAGCCATAGACCATCCAGTTCATAATTAATGTAGGCCTCTGAATGATTATTTTATAAGTGGCTATGGGTCACTGGTGAGAGAGATTTGTCCTGACCGCAGGCCAGGAAGGACACAGGAAATCTACAGTGTGTAGGCTTCAGAGCTGGGTAGGATTATTTTATCCAGGCAGTTGGCATAGCAACTTGCAATATTCTGAGAGCTAGTGCTCGGGGAAGAGGCTTTCAGGCACATTGCAGCTCATTTCCTTCAAATCCTGTGTCAACTTGTGTGGAATCTTCTGCATTAGATTCTAACCTTAAAGTTCTTGGAGGTAACCATGGGCAATTGCAACAATCTATGCTGTTAGCGTGTCTTACACTTCTCAGATACACATCTTGAAGGAACACTTCCCATGACTGACACTGGGGCTTTACTGTGTGACATAACTCAAATTATTTTTATATGTTTATATCCATGTGCATGTACATTTGTGTGTGTGTTTGCGAAAGTTTATAAAACAATATTTTTCTATGGCTTTTCTGAGCATATTTATCTCTCCTTCCTCTCTTTCTCTCTGTATTACTCTCCCTCCACCTTCACCAGTTAAAGTCAACCCTGACATTCCCATTTTCTCCCTTCATAGCACCTATAGCCTACTATCTCCTTCTAATTCTCCCCCTCCCCCCCCCCAGCCCCCAACACACAGTCCCTTTCTACTTTCCTGATTTCTGCAGTTTCTTTATATTTACACTGAAATCTAAAGATTGCAGCTAGGAACCTCAATTAATATCTAGCTAGCCACTCATTTTTGGCCCAGGTAATGGTACCAGGTATAGGTTACATCTTGTAGGGTGGAATTTAAATACAACCAGAAACTGGTTGCTTGGATGATATTTGGCCACTGTTGCACAAAATAGTACATATCTCCAGTCATTGCTGTAGTTGGCTCATAGTATTCACAGCTCCAGAGACTGTTGATGAATTTTCTCTTCCAGATGCATAAGTAGAACCATCCAGTGCTATGAAAACTAGCCAGTAGGGATGAGGCTCTATCTTGATACCAGATTGAATTCTCCATGTTCTATGATTTAGGTATGTGGTGTCTTCAGCAATAAATAAGCTTTTACAAATCCTGGTTGGTTACCAAGAGAATTAGCAATAGATTATAATTTGGGGTGGTGATAATGGACCCCACTTACCAATAACTCAAAAAGAAGTAACTTGTGTCTTCCACTGGGATCTTAATTTGCTGACTTTTGTTGTCTGGGGAAGTCATTTTATTCCACAATAGGGTAATTCAATTGAAACTTATTTTATATTGTATATGCATATGTTTTAGTAAGCTTCTACAGTAGTAAATTTCATATGCCATTTTCAATATGAGTTATCTTTCTCAATATTACTTCTTTGCCTTACTTAGAGTTTCTGTCGCTGTGATGAAACAACGTGACCCAAAGCAAATTGGGGAGGTATTGGTGAAATTATTAAGGCCACTCCACGTAGTTAAAAGGGAGGTTTATTTTGTGGGGTAACTTACAAATGAAGGGGTAGGTTGCAGGGTCTGGGAAAGGGATGGCGCAGTCCGGCGGTGTTCTCTGGAGAACTCTGCTCGGTCTACCTCCAGCGTCCAGAGTCCGGGAACCAAGAGAGAGACCTCTTCCCAATCCTTGGTCTTCGGCTCCCTCCTCTGCCCCGCCTTGTGGGCGTGACCATTACCGAAGCCTCAATGGGGGTTGGAACTTCCAGGCCAATGCTGGGATGGCTATCCACTACATCTCCCCCTTTTGTCTAAATAAGAAAGTTCTAACCTAATACAAGACTATATACAAAGAGATTGTTATGAAATATTGTCCAGGAGTAATGAGGGATAATGACCTAGATAAGTTGGAATTATAATAAGTACAAACAATATCAAGCAAAAAACACATAGTAAGATCCAGGGAAGTATAGGGCATGGGTAGGTGGCATGTTACAAAGATCATTCCAAAAGGTGTCCTATCCTAAAGAACCTGAGTCTAATATTTAATATATTCTATCTAAGATATTATATATGTATATATACTAAGTTGTAACTATAACTGCTGTAGAAGAATTTTTCTTACTGGCTTTCTCCTCATGGCTTGCTCTGCCTGCTTTCTTACAGAACTCAGGACCACCAGCAAGGGATGGTATCACCCACAATGGGCTGGGCCCTCCCCCATCAATCATTAATTAAGAAAATACTTTACAGGCTTGCCTACAGCCTTATTTAACTGAGGCATTTTCTTAATTGATGCTTGCTCTTCTCAAATGACTTTAGCTTATGTCAAGTTAACATAAAACTGTCCAGCATACCCTCTACTTTCCAATCCTATCTCCTCCCTTCTACCTTTCCTGTTCTATTGTTCCCCTTCATCTATACTCCTTTCCTTATAATATCCTCATGACCTCTTAGTACAGTGGTTCTCAACTTGTGAGTTGCAACCCCTTTTGGAGTTACATGTCAGATATCCTACATGTCAGATATTGACATTACAATTCATAACTGTAGCACAATTAGAGTTATGAAGAAGCAACAAAATAATTTTATGATTGGGGTATCACCACAATATAACTAAGAGTTACAGTATTAAGAATGTTGAGAACCACTGCCTTAATAGATCCCAGTCTTCTAGCTAGGAAACAAAGGTCTACCATGTGATTCAGTAACACCCTCCCTGTGAATTTTCCCAAAACATTCTATATTCTCCTTCAGATAAACCTGCTCATCTATGTTCATGTCTGCTTTTTTCACAATAGCCAGGAATTGGAAACAATTTAATGTCCATCATGAATGAAAACATAATGAAAATATGGGCTATATATACATTGGAATATTACTAATCTATAAAGAAAAATAAAATTATGAAATTCAAATGTATGTGAATGGATCTGGTAATAATTATTCTGAATAGACAATGCAGAAAAGAAAGACCAATGCCAAATATTCACTTTCATGTGTGGATTCTAGCTTTGAATCTCTAGATTTGAGAAGAACAGTTTTTAAAAAGGAAAATCAGAAGAAACATAATACAGTAAGAGATATTCAGTAGGGAGAAAGTGATTGGACCTTTAGTGAAATTAAATTATATTTTAGGTCACATGTGACAGTACAAACATATTAACAATGACTGTTCTTGATCACAGAGCAGAGTAGATTTACATAGTAAGTTTTATGTTCAGCCTTCATGTAAGTGGAAGAAGGGATATTTTAGGGTATGATAATGTATCTATGAGACAGATTGAAAGAAGGCCAAGTGATTATATTTGTAGCATGTGGAATTAGGTCAGGGAAAGAAACAGAGAGGGAAATGTGCATTTATATGGTAGTGAGAATATGCTTCCCCAAATAGCCAGCAAAACTGAATCAGCAAGAGTCACAAAGAAAAACAATGTGTACATAGCAGAATTCTCAACAAATGATGTTGGGGCAATTGAATATTCACATACAAGAGAATTCATGTATATCCTATTCATCACATCTATCAGAGATATAAATGTATCCTCAAAAACTTAACTAACTCATAATAAAATTTTATACCTTACTATATATAATTTTTAATTAAGAAAGCCTTATTAGATGTAACACCAAAAACAAAAGACACAGATGAAAAACAAGTTTTACATCATCATAATTTTATGTTTGTGCTTCAGAGGATAAGATCATAGACACACAAAGAAGGACTCAGCACATAGAAGAAAATATTTGTAAATCATAAGGCTCATAAGATACTTTGTTTCATCTGTCTGTCTATCTTACTGTCTGTATATATACCTAAGATCACTTTCAATTCAATAATAAATATAATTAACCTAGGTTAGCAATAATCAAATAGTTTATCACACATTCCTCTTGAAGAGATTCAAGTAGGTAATAGAAGAATGAGATGTTCAACATCATTTTCCTCTTATCTTGCCATTAAATAAACAAGTATGGAATCAACATTACAATACACCACTTCATAGAGAATAGCATGCCTGTGATCAAAAGGTAGATAATTACATATATGTGAGAGACTAGATAAATTGAGCTTCTACACTTCTCTAGTGGCTATGTAAAATGATAAGCAACTTCCAGAAACAGTCTGGAAGTTCCCCTGGAAGTTCAATATATATCTTTATCATCTAGCATTTGTATGCCTAGATAAATACTCAATGAAAGAAAAGGTTATAATCTATAAAGTGTACATAGGAAAATCATAGCAGCAATATTCATAATAGCTGACAAATGTCTATAAATTGATGAATGTATAAAGAAAAGACATAATTGGTGGAGTATTATCATATAGGGAAAAATAGTGAAACGCTATTATATGCCAACCATGAACTTGGTGAAAACTATGCTAAGTAAAACATGCTGGAAACTCAAAAATTAAAAGTTGCATGATTTCATTTTTAATTGCATTTATTTATTTAAAATGTATGGGTGTTTTATCTGCAAGTGTCTCTGCTTATTACTGGTATACTTAGTATACTCTGATGGTCTCAGAGAAGAGAAGAGGTTGTTAGATCCCCTGGACCCAGAATTATGTACAGCTACTCTGGGAATCGAAGCCACATCCTCTGGAAGAACAGCCAGTGCTCCAAGCATTGAACTACTTTTTAAGCCCTGCATAGATCCAATTTTATGAGTTTCCAGAACAGACAAAAAAACAAAGAACAAAATAGATGATTGACTTCCAAGACCCAGAAAACAGTTTATAGAAGGAAAGGAAATACATGTATTAGATGTCTTTAGAGGGTGATAAAACGTTTAAAAATAGACTGTGATGATGTCTACTCAGTATGTCCACTAGATGCCATGGGATTCTGTAAAAGAATTAATTCCTGTAGAATGTGAGATCTATTTCAATGAACTGTTACATTAATAACAGTAATAAACCAGATTGTAGATGTTAAGCACAAAAATGGGAGACAAGATGATGGAGATGTTGGCAGAGCTGGAATAAGTAGTTTAGGAAAAACTAGGAAGAGTAGATTTTGAAAGAACAATGTAGCAAGTGAGGGAAGTAACACTGAGATTTGTCAAAGAAAGACACCAAGATTATTGGTTTTGAAAACATTAACCTGGTCATATGCCTAAGTATGAATGGATTTAAGATCAATTTTATAACACAGAATCATTGCAATTTTGTTTTAAAATATTATTCTTAGGTTGATGGTATATTATCCCAATGTACCTGAGTGATATTACTTGATCTTTAAGACAAATATCTCAGGAATTCTTTTGTGTTCAAAGAAAAAAGAGATATCATCTTGGGCTTCTAAGCACTTTTCTTCATGTTCAACTTTATTATGCTAGCAGAGAAAAAAGGCAAATTGCCAGAAATGGGGAGAACACTTGACAAATAGGACACTCCAGGATAAAAAAGAAAACACGTAAGACTATCACTGGAAAAATGTATCCCCTTCTCCCAAACCTTCCTTAGAGCCTAACCACAGCCCTGAAGAGTAAACACTGGTATAAATAGTGGGTAAACACCTTCTTCTCACACTGCTTATAAGACGTGCAAAGCAAAGGGCAAGAACTGCAAACCAAATAAAATGAACTGTCAATTTCACTCAGCGAAGCTCTTAAGACTAGTTATGCATGGAAGCTGCAGCAACTCATTTACTCATAAAAATCAATAAACCTGCCACCTGGGTCATCAGCAGAGCCCTCTCTACTGCAGGAAAGTGACTCTTAGCGCCCATAAAAGTGAAACAGAAGCCGCATCCTTCATTAAGCTTTCGCCAAGACAAAGCACTATTTTTTCTTTCAACTGAGAACCCTGTAAGCATTGTGATTGCTTATTCTGCCCGTAACAAGTGAGCCCCCATATAACAAGTGAGCCCCCATATTATATAGCACACCGTTCTCTCTTCATTAAAGCACCCTTCTGGAATACTTGGTACGCTGGCTCTCAGACTGTATCTTGGTTCTGCAGTCACATCCTAGTTGAAGGGACCGATATTAAATACTAGTAATGTCATCTCATTTCCTCAATGAAAATAAATCGGGTACTGTCAAGTACACACGTTTGACTTTAAACTTCAGAAAGTGCGTGTAAACTCTTGTGCCCACATTCAGGAAAAAATAATTCTGACAACAGTGGGAAGTAACTGATAATGGTTTCTGAGCTAGCATATCTAAATTTCTACAGCCACTGGCACGGATTAACGTTTCTATCTATTACATCAAGAACAGACGGAGGACTTGCCTAGCGTGTGTGAGGTCCTGGATTTGATATCTATAACTGTTCTACAAAAGAAATGAAGACTCTAAAGAGAAAACCACTGTGCTGAGTTCATTCAAATGAGACCATTGGGCCTTAGTCTCCCTCTCTGCCTCTCAGTCTTCACGTGTTTGCTCTGGAAATTTTTCTTCTTGAAGAAGATGACTTTTTTTTTATTTATTTTTATTTTTTTTTTTTATGGCTGTGGTTCTTCTTCTCTGCCTCCACCCAGATCTTATCTATTGAGGCAAGATCTATGCTGAAATTATCTTTAGCCTTCAAAGGTATTCAAGACCATTTCTAGTGCTGTTCTTTCTCTGATCCTAAGGGAGTTCTCAGTGTTGAATTTCTATTGACTGACCTTTTATCTAAAAGATGGCCTATGTGGTTTTCTGTAAAGGCTTCATTTTCTATCCAAAAAATAATTTATTCATTTCAAGACAAGATACTTTCAATAACTGGTATAAACATAAATAAAATTACTTTAATTAGTCTTCAAGAGGAAAATATTAAATACTTTTCTGTTGAAAATTTTCCATTTACAGATTGTCACTTTTTTTCTGCTTTTTCTCGAGGATAATAACTGGACACATATGGAATGGAATTATTTATTGATGTCTCAAAACTTTGAGGAACATCTACTATCAATATCACTTCCCATTAATAGGCTATGGAATGGAGGTACTTTAATGGCAACTTTTCCAAGTCTTATAACTTGCCGTAGATCATAATTTATACCTGTTGGTTTTAAAGACTTGGACCCAAACTATTCAAAATGTAACTTTCACTCTTAGTAGGCATTGGTACCCATTTCTTAGAGTGTAAGAAGATACTGCAACCCCTTTGCTGTCAAAGACCCACCTCACTTGCTCTTGGCTGCAACTGTACTTTGGGATAAGCAGGAAGAGGAGGGGGTCACACTGGGGAGCTATTGATGGCAAGATTGGGTGGCTTCCTTCCCATGCTGAGATAGGAAGTACTGCTTCATCCCATGTGAAGTTCTCTATCTTCACTTTCACTTTCTCTTACCTGTGGTCAGTTGAGTCCAAAAATGTTAAATTGGAAATTGCAGAACAAAAAATTCATGAGGTTCAAATCGTGTTTTGTTTTCAGTAAAATAATGAAATATTTCTATCTTACTCTGTCCTGCCTGGGCTGTGAATTGACACTTACCTGCTAGTCACTTAGGAGTCTTTCAGGGTATCAATTTCTTTTATTTAATCATGTTTATTCATGTGCTAGAGTTCAAGTAATCTTCATTCAACCTAATAACAGCCTCACAGTTCAAAAGGACTGATGTAGGGGAGACAAGGGGCATGCAATTTGGAAAGGCTGATTAACTCTGGTACCATGTAGCAATGTTGCAGAACACAACACAAAATAAAAGCACAATTTAGATAGGTTCAGGTACTATCAAGTTTACCCCTATGGTTCTTCAAATATGTTGCCCAGAAAGGTGTCTACTGCTTTGAATGAAGGAAGATTTGTCTTCACTTGGCCTGCTCTGGAATATACACCACAACACTTTCTCAAAATTTGGCATTAACTTACCACTTGTTATTCCACTAAACCTCGTGTCCCTTCATTCATTCTCAGGGAAACAGAAAATAAAGGCTAGTGTCTTTGTCTTTGTTTGCCTCAGCGTACACTGTGAAGAATCTGAGATAGTGATCTTACTCTTCCCAAAAACATTTTGCCACCAAGTTTGGGCCTGATTTTCATATAGACATCAAAGAATCTTGCATTTAGAAGTTTGTAGAACTGAAAAAGAGCTTTAGTCTCTTATAATACATACCTAGAAATACTGAAGAATATATCTAAAGCTCACAATTCTTTCTTAATGGCAGGTAGAATACAAACAAACCTACACCTTTGAAAGAGAAGCTTCTAGAACCTTGAAATACTTTTTTATACCTGTGTGAATTACTACAGCTCAGCACAATTCCAGGGCATGACAAAAGAAAAATTCCCAATTTATTCCCCTTATGAGAGACAAGACCAGTCTTCCTATGATTCTTTTACACTACACACTCCTTTTATGCTAGATAAGGGTATGCTGTACTCACAGTTACATCTCATATATAGTCTCTCTGTGTAAACCATGAGAAAAGTGACAGCCACTATGGCTGGTGATAAATGTGCTTCAGAAATGCAATACCAAGAGGTCTCTTCTATAAAACACTTGACTACTCTTTTTTTCCCCCCACATTGCCATACTATCTGAGAGTTATAGTATCAAAACACTCTGGAGGTTGAGAAGTCCAAGGTTTATGGATTGCAGATTTTGTGTTCTCAAAAGGTCAGAAAGGATGGGTGATCTGGTTTCTCAATCTTGAGAGTGCTTATATATAGATAGAAGCTCTATCTTTAGCACCTAATCAATAGCAAATGCCATACCTCCTAATCCCATCATATTAGGGATATAGTTTCAACATGATTATTTTAAATGAAAATATTCCATGCGTTACAACTTCAAGGATAACATTTAAAATAAAGAGAAACTATTTTAAGAATTTAGGTATTATTGTTTGCCTTTATTGTGTTGAGGTATGGTCACCCCAGTCCTGTCTCTCTTAGGAGTTTATCATAAAAGTATGTTGGATTTTGTCAAAGGTCTTTTATATTTATTGACATATTCCTATGAATTATATCATTAACCCATTTACATAATTTATTATATTTATCGACTTGCATGTGGCAACTCATACCTGTATCCTTAAAACAAAGTGAACTTGATCATGATGGGTGATATTTTTAATGTATGCCTATATTTGGTTTATAAAAATTTAATTGAGTGTATTTGCATCTAAGTTCATTGGAGATATATGCTTATAGTTTAATTTTTATAGTGATGTCTTTTCCTGGTTTTAGCATAAGGGCAATGCTGGCTTTGTGGAAGGAGTTTGGAAGTGCTCCTATTGTTTGTGGTTTTTTTTTAAATATTTAAGAAGCATGAGATGTAGGTACAAACTATAAACATGCTTTATTGTATTCAAGGCACAACTAGTGGTGGTGTCTTGCTAATGTCAACGTTTGAGTTTATTTTCTCTTAATTTATTTTCCCTTCAAATCACATTATTGTCTTTTTACCACCTTTTTCAATAATTAAATGAGCATGAGGACCCTGCTGCAATGGTGCAGTATATTAATTTGTGAATTTTGTTAAGCAGTTAAGAAAATGCAATCTTTAACTATTATTATTTTTTGGAGAATGAAGGTATCTACAGCAAAGCAGACAGACAGAGAGAGAGAGAGAGAGAGAGAGAGAGAGAGAGAGAGAGAGCGAGCTGCAGAGTTACAGTAAATTCAATGTGATGTTGCTATTAGTCTATCTGCCTTAGTTAAATGCTACCCACTGAGTTCATTAACTGTGCCTCCATAACAATATTCTTAATGTTACTTAGCAACTTCACTCTAAAACTACCCATTTCACATCCCTGTAGCCTAAGGAGCATCATCAGTAATAAAACTGTGTTTCTTTGCATAGCCAGGGAAGAGTAAATGCTGTTTTCTGAGGACCTGCCTCTGGCTGCTATAAATCTGCCCATTCAATGCACCTCCTCCCTAGATTAAGTATCAGGGAAGCCTTCAGAGTGTAAAGACAAGTCTACCATAGTTTAGAATATCGAGGGGAGCTCATGTGTGTGATATAGTGGAAAATGTTACATTGATAACTATATGTTATTTTTTTATTGAGTGCTGTTCTTCATGTCCTTCAGTTGTGCACGGGGAAAAAAAAAAAACCCTAAAAAAGTAGTAGAAAGATCTCATTTGCAGAATCCTTGTAGATCCAAGTAAATCAGTGACTTAAAGTTCCACAGCTTTGCAGCAGGCGCTGTGACTATCCAAAGTTAAGCACAGGAAGGACATCAGATTTCAGAGCCTGTGTTTGTACTGATGTAGGGTCTTTGTAAGTGTCATTTGCCATGAGGTGTCCTTCTGAAAACTGTGACGACAGCCCACCAAAATAAGTTTCCATTTGTAAAAGTTAGCTTTAGACAATGACTGTGGGGTCTCTAAAAAAGATCACAATTCCCCTCATTGTCCCTAAACATACCTCCACTACTTCTCCTTCCATTCTCAGAGACCATTTTCTTCATTTCCAGTTGTTCTTTTCTAGCAGTAGTGCTTTGCGTACAGTGTTCTATGGCCCTTGTTTTCGTTTTAAAAGAAGTTGCTCATCATTTGATATTGATTGACCTGATGGTGTGCTCCTTCATGAGGACAACTCTTTCTCCTGCATTCAGCATCGTTTAGTTACCTTAGTCCTTCTCCTAATTTTGAGGCCTAGTGAATTTTTCCTTTCCATGTAATGTGTCTATCAGAGTCACTCTTGCTCAGGTCCTTGTTTTAGGTAGCCATGTTGGGGAGACTTCACGTGTGTGGGTTATACTCTTTCTAGAAGACACAATCTCACAGCAAACTCCCTGTTTCTTTGGCTCTTACAACCCTCCCAAAAAAAAAAAATTTGCTAATATAATTAGTATGCATATTTGCACACGGGTTATTTTGATGGTTATCCAAGTCTATATTACATTGTAGAAAAGCTACACCCATACTCAGTACTCCCTACATAGTACTCAGTAACTTGATGATCTCCTTTGGTGTCTAAGAATATGACACAAAACACTAAAGACTTCTGGTTTTACACATATGAAAGCCTTTTCTTCGACACCAAGACTTATTACTGAAGTCTCAGGTCTGAAAGTTTGTTCAAATTATTTTAAAAGAGGACTCATTTGCTCCCTTCTGTCTTAGAGCATGCCTGATGGTCAGTGCTGTGAATACAGGTATGTAGAGTGTTCAAGGTCTCTTTGTATTGTGGCCTGATGTGATAGCTCACTGTCTCCTGACATATGACCACATCAGAACCTGACCTTTGAGTTCTCACAAGAGCTCGGGACGTTTTCTCTTTCAGAACGACTCCTCTCTGTGCAGCTTTGTCCTTAAGTTTTATTCACCTCTCTGTGTTTTCTTTAATTATAGATTCTCACACAGGGATGATATTTAGTTCAGAGTCTATGTAAGTTATACTTATTCTTACATGAAAAACTAAGTAAAGCGTTACTATATAAGTTTTCATGGCAAGTTTTGCCTATTTTAAAACAAATGTATTAGCACAGTATTGATTAAAAATAAAAATGAGTTGGGTGTGTTGGCTCACAACAATAATCTCCGCACTTAGAAGCAGAGACAGGTGAATATCTGAATTACATGCCAGCCTGGTCTTCATAGCAAATTTCAGGCTGTCCTTGAGCTACAAAATGACACTTTGTATCTAATTGTTAATTAATTACAATAAAAATAGTAGTTTTCTCCTTTAAGTTTCTTTGGGTGGTTGTTTTGCACATTTGCTAATATGTGTCATTTTACTCATTATTTTATTTCAGCACTCCTTACTCAGGCTTTGATGACATTTAATACTATATTTAAAACAATAAATAACATAGATTAATTATTTCTCTCAGTGTCTATGCTTAGAAGTGATCTCCAGTGCCAATGTGTTTAAAACTACTTCCTACTTTGTCTTTTGTCAGGTTCAGAGTAACTGGATTTATGTTGAGGTCTTTGATCCACTTGGATTTAAGTTTTGTGCGTGGTGGCAGATATGGATCTATTTGCAGCCTTCTACACACTGACATCCATTTATGCCAGCACCATTTGTTGAAGATGCTTTCTTTTTTCCATTGTACAGTTTTGGCTTCATTGTCAAAAATTGTATGTTCATAGATGTGCAGGTTAATGTCGGGGTCTTCAATTCGATTCCATTGGTCCAAATGTTGGTTTTTATGCCAGTACCAAGCTGTTTTTTATTACTATAGCTCTATAGTAGAGCTTGAGGTCAACCTCCAGAGGTTGTTTTATTGTACAGGATTCTTTTGGCTATCATGGGTTTTTTGTTTTTCTAAATGAAGTTGAGTATTTTTTTTCCAGGTCTGTGAAGAATTGTGCACAGGGACAAATAGCCAAACTAGTGGGAACACATGAACTATGAACCAAAAGCCGAGGAGCCCCCATGGAACTGGATTGAGCCCTCTGGATAAGTGAGACAGTTGATTAGCTTGAACTGTTTGGGAGGCCCCCAGGCAGTGGGACTGGGGCCTGTCCTTAGTGCATGAGCTGGCTTTTTGGAGCCTGGGGCCTATGCTGGGACACTTTGCTCAGCCTGGGTGAAGGGAAGACAGGACTGGACCTTTCTCAACTGAATCTATGGGGCTGAGCTGAAACCCCAGGGAGTTCTTGCCCTGAAGGAGATGGGAACGGGGAGGGGGGGTGGGGAGGGACAGGAGGAGGAAGGACAGGGGAATCCGTGGCTAATATGTAAAATTAAATTAAATTATAAAATAAAAACAACAACAAATAACAAAAAAATCAGAAATTATGACTATACAAGTGGATCATAGGCCTAGAATGTGTGGAAATAAAACAAAATCGACTATTGTGGTTTTTAAATAATTTGCAATGCAATTGAGTTATCTACCTTCTCAACTATAGTGAATTAAACCAGAGAGTGGGAGAGGTTAAACCATGCAAACAATTGAGTCACAGTTCACCATAATGAACTTCAATGGGAGATGGGAATCTGTGCCTCTGACTGTTACCTGGACACCCAGTTCTTGGCTGCCTGCCTCAGTTTAGACATCTTACTCTGCAATTGGCATCTGGGTGTCCTTAAGCCAAACAGTACACCTATGAAGAGGCAAATATTTTCACCACTGAAGCAGATGCTAGTTGTGGAGAGTTATTGAAACATGGCAATTTTGTCTCTGAGGAAGAACATAGGAGGGAACATTTTAAGGGTGTATTTGCTGGTACGTTGCTGCACATATGCTATCTTTATATTGTAAGTTTCATGTATTCAGCTCTCCAGTGTATTACAGATGACTGGTAAATGACATTTGAGATAACTACCCCATCCTAGAAAATGATACACGATTCACTATATGATGTTTATTTCACAAAAAAAGAAGTATACAGTCTCCTGGAGGAAAATACTTGTTGGAACTTGACTGTTATGTGAATTTTTGAATGGTTCTGCCTTGTGGGAACAGTGGACGAGAGACTGAGAAAGATGCCAGACAGAATTTTGAATGAAAACATACCAGTTTTGTACTTTGCCTTCAATAAGACTGTCCAACAGCAGAGGTAAATCTGTATCTGTAAACCCAGTGATGCCTCAGAGAAAATTAATCAAAGAAGCAATTTCAGAAAGTCACTACAAATTTTATAAGTATTATATTGAATCAAGTCATCTGTGAGAGTCATCCTCAACATCAACTAATCTGGGAATACAAGCCAGTACCAGTCACTTTTGGAAGTGTTTGTGGGACATACCCAAAGATCTCAATTAGTCATGGAAAGCCACTTTGCTCCAGACCTTTAGTTCCTAGCAAATGCTACTTATGACACAGTAAGTAACAAAGCATTTCCCAAAATGTAATTATACTTGTATTGCCTCGGCAAAACATAGACCAAAAGTTTAAGTGGATTTTCAATCCAGTATTATTTGGAGTAACTGACTCATTTATAGACACCTTGAATCAGTTTTTCTTTGTTTTTGTTTCCAGCTCCCTTCTTCTATTGAGTACTGTAAACAAAATTATATCTTCTGTACTAATAAATAAAAGTATAGAAGAGTGCTGTCATTGCTTTCTTTAGCAAATGTACATATAAATAACTAGTTCCAATTATCTTCCCTTTTTAAGAAAATTTTGTTTGTTTCTGACCAGTGTATGGTGGTTACGTAGTGGCCACAATGATGTTACAACACATATCTGTCATTTCAGACAGTGTGTTGCCTGAGTCACAATTTATTTGGGTGACACTCTTTGATAAGAAGAAAACATTTAAATTAAATCCACTCTGGAAGCTCCTTTGAGTAAAGACAACTTAGCTCATGTCATCCTTAATTTCTCCTGGAGTATAGGCTCTTTTATAACATCCGCTCACATATCTTGGCTCTCTGGTTATCAGTCTTCTGATTGCTTCAGATTTCCCATGGCTATGGCGCTAAGAATGATTTCTCTTCACTGGCTTATTTACGGAGAATAGTCAGAGGAAGGAGTGTCTATTGCTGGTTAAAAAGTATTTCCCTCAGAGAAACTGAGCTTGCACATAAAGACCATCAAAACACTCCAGTGAGCAGCAGGTAATGGTACCTTTGGGTTTTGTCTAGTTTATATTACATTTTTTTAAACCAGAAGTTTGTAGGTTTTTTCCTTAGGAAAACTCATACATAAATTTGACACCCATGTTATGCATTCCAGCTCTCCAGGTATAATTTCAAATGCTTCTATACAGTTAATCATTAGTAATCAATTGTACTGATTCATGTTTTAAATTAAGATCATGCTATTAAATAGAAATATAGACTTCTGGAAACACATCCTGACTATTCTTTACCTTATAGAATTTGTATATAAAACATTCCCCTCACATGTAAAATCTAACTGTACAGTAAATCTACAAGAAAAGAGTAAACCAAGATTTCAAATTAATGACTTAAGAGCTAGGGCTGGTAACTGGCTCAATAGATTAGGGCTCTCAACACACAAGCTGAGTTTGATCCAGAGACCCCATGATAGAAAAGGAGAAATGACTGACAATATTCTCCTCTCAATGACCCCCTTCTTACACACACTATGAATATGCATTAGCACTCACAACTATTAGTCACACACCCACACCCACAGTGAGAATGTGCACCAGCACTCACACAGACTCTTCATACCCCCCACACACAGTGCCAATGGGCACCAGCACTCACACACTCTTCATACCCCATACAGTGAGAATTCCACCAGCACTCACACACACTCTTCTCCCTCAGTATCATATATAGAAACATAATATCATAAGCAGGGTAAAAACTTTATTGGAAAAATTAAAAACAAAACAATTTTGACATATTGCTTTGACAACAAAAGAAAATATTTTCTATATCTAAATATCAGTGGAATAAAAATTAACATGAGGGAATAATTGACAAACAAAATGTTTCATGAAAAGCCACTCAAACAGTAAAGCAAATAGCTATCAAAATATCTTCATGTTAAAAACTCCCTCCCACACAAAACTGTGGGTTAGAAAAGATGTTAAATTATAAAATTCTAGGAGGGGATAGTTATATGACAATATGTGAAATGAGTTTTTAAAATGATAGTAGTAACAATGGTATGGGCAGTCTTTTGTTTGTTTGTTTGTTTGTTTGTTTGGTTTTTCGAGACAGGGCTTCTCTGTGTAGCTTTGCGCCTTTCCTGGGACTCACTTGGTAGCCCAGGCTGGCCTCGAACTCACAGAGATCCACCTGGCTCTGCCTCCCAAGTGCTGGGATTAAAGGCGTGCGCCACCACCGCCCGGCTAGTATGGGCAGTCTTAAGTATAAATTATTAGAATACACTTAATTAATTTACAAAGAAATGTAAAATATTTTAATAAAGTACATTTATTAAAAAACTATATAGCATCCTTAGGAAATATTGAAATACACATTCCTCCCCAACAGAGAAGTGAAATCTGCAAGATTGTTTCTGAAAAGGAAAATTGAAAGCACATTTTAAGCAAGTCCTTAGTTGGCTTATTTTTTTCACAGCTTTAAAATTTCACTTTTCTAATTATTTATTTGATTTTTGAGTATGTAATATAATTACATCATTTCCCTTTTCATTTTCTTCCCTCCCAAACCTCCCATATTCACTTCCTTTTTCTCTTTCAAATCCATGTGCTCTTTTCTCATTGGTTGTTGTACACACACACACACACACACACACACACACACACACACTCAGATATATATATATGATGATGATGAGAAATTTAGTGAGGTAAGAGTCCCTAGGCTAAATAGGACCCTATGTCCGAAGAAGAGCAGCAGACATCATGAAAATAATGAATTATACACATGTACAAACCTGTCGAAGAATTAGAAAATAAACTAGAAACCAATGGTGGAAGCAAAGCAGGTATGCTGGAGTTCCTAACGGAGAGATTTCTGGTTGCAGTGGCCTCACTGTCCTCTCTGTGGGTGGAGGCCAGGCTTCTCATCCTCCCAGCAGGCATTGTTGTCACGGAATAAACAGTATTCACCTCTCTTGGAGATAGCTGTTTTAACTTCTAACTGCTCTCAGAGGCATCTCTCCTTGTTACAGGCTCAGGGAGTAGTCAGCCACAGTGCAGGGAGTTTTGTAGGCTTCTTGTGCTAAGCGTGCTTGAAAACAAGGGAGCCTGTCACTTGTTCTCAGTGTCAGCTCACAATAAACATGAACAGAATGTGAAGATTTACCAATAGAATTTATATGACAGCTGGGATATGTTGAGACTTACTGTACTTTTCAAAGACTGCATGTATATTATATAGCTCACAAAATAACCTATAAAATTCCCAAGAAAAGTGATTTTAAACATTCTAAACATTCAAATGGCAAGTATATGAATAACACTTATGTGATTTAGCTATACTGCAGGTATTTACATTTTATAAAATGTCATAAATATGTAATGAATATATATAATATTTTAACTGAAGAAATATGAATTTAAAATTTATTATTAAATAAATGACCACAGCTCCATAAGAATGGGAATATTTTCTCTTTAGGTTACATTTATATCCTCTATGTTATCTGTGTCATATAAGTGTTAAGGGTCTCCCCAAATGGCTCAGAGGATAAAGCACTTGCTGCCAACCTGACTAGGTGAGTTTGATTCCAAAGGCCCTACTTAGAGGAAGTGGAAACCCCTTCCCACAGGTTGTTGTCTGGCCTCCACATGCACACCATACTACACTTTAATCACTCATAAAATACATGATTAAGTGGAATTAAAAGTTGTTTGGGTTTTTTTTTTTATTTTTTGAGTAAGTGGTACTAAATTTCTTTCTAATGTCTGTGACTTTACAAGCAATGCTTTCAGTACCAGACATGAGTTCCCTCCTGAGGAATGTGTCCTGAGTCCAATCAGACACCTGTTGGTTACTAAGGACCTATGACTACCACTTATTGCACCTTTAAGGATGTCTTGCTGTACTGGTCATTGCTGTGGGTCTTAGCTGTTGCAGCTGGATAGGATTGTTTAATCGCATTCCTCCCTGGGCAGCCTGTATGTGTTTTCGGGTGCCATGCAAGCTAGACTGCAGGAAAGAGATTTTCCAGTCAGATCCATCTTGAATCATGCAATGTCTTTCCAAAGTAGAGATCAACAGATTGTGGGGAGCCCAGTGTGCGCAGCTGCACCTCTACCACAACTCCCACATCTGTGGCTCAGAGAACATCATGGGAGAAGGGGTTAAAAGACTGGAAAGAACCAGCCTGTCAGGAAGCCTGCGGTGAAACAGTCTCTCCTAGAAGTGGCGGCCTAAGCACTAAACCAATGGCAATATCAATGCACTTATTAATGTGGAAGGGGACATTTTTGTGGGGTCCCACTCCTAGGCAAACAACTGTAGGCAACTAATCATTGCTAGAAGAAAGAGAGCTAAGCTCTCCATAAAAGAGTCTCCTTATATGTTGTCCATGTAGAGAATCAACTTTGAGACCATATACACACAAACAGCAGAAATGGACTCATGAGACTGCATATGTGTGTCTGTGAGTGCACGTGCATGCAAGTACATACACACACACACACACACACACACACACACACACACACACAAATAATCAAAGAAAAAAACTATCAACTTGACAATGGTAGCTATGGGAGGGTTTGGAGGGAGATAAGCATGGGAAGTAATACAATTCTTTTTCAATTAAAACACTAAAAAATAAGTTCTAAGAAAATGGGAATAAAGAGAGAGATGTGCTTAAACTCGAGTGAGCTGCCCATTAGGAGAGGGTTATATGTGCTGTTTATCACATAGTTGGTGATTTCAAGGTTGTTAAAAATGGGTTGTTATTATATTATCATGGAAAAGGGGGGATTTTAGTCTGCTAGTTCCTGCAAATTGATGTTCCTCAACAATTCCAACATTCACTCTGAATACGCCTGCTTGATAATTGAATGTACATTAGTGTCATCATCTGTGTTGATGGGTTGGGAGGTGGATATCTTCTCTTCTATGTCATGTTTAATTTTTTTCCTCAATGACCGAGGTTATTTCTTTTTGACTGAAAGTTGTCACTGATTTAAGAAGATCACTAAAACCAAGTAAGATGCCTGAAGGCAGAAATGCTGTCCTTTGGAGGAGTTTCTTAGAAACCTGCTGTATATTAATGCTAAATGGGTAGGACAAATATGAGTGAGCCTATAGCCTAGAGAGATAATGGAGTCTTAAGTAATAAAAATAAAGCAATCATCAACAATGAAGCTCATTAAGCCTAGAAATAAAATAATTTAAGTACAATTATATCACCAGGAACTTTTTTCATGTATATGATTGTAAAAATTATTTTAACAGAAAATAGTCACGTTTTGCTAACATGAGAAGCAGTGCATAAAATAATAATGTAGACTATCCCTAAATTATAACTCTCTTATACTATATAGAACTATCCAGTTGGTGTCTAGACAATGTAGAATTTAGTTACCTCTTTACATCTTTTCACAAACCAATTAAATTCTCCTGCTATTCTGATGTTGTGCATATATTGTAATGAATAATACATAGTCTATGATGTGTTCACTTGTCTACTAGACTACAAGTATCCAATTGCTTTCAGTTTGCAGACAAGGGTTAAGTAGTAAATGAAAGACAGGAGAACATTCCTCCCCTCAAGAAAATTTTGTCCCAGTAGGTGAATACATTCACATCTAAAAAAAAAAATGTGTCTTGCAGGGTGGTGATGGTGCACTCCTTTAATTCCAGGACTTGGGAGGCAGAGCTAGGCAGATCTCTGTGAGTTTGAGGCCAGCCTGGGCTACCAAGTGAGTTCAGGAAAGCCGCAAAGCTACACAGAGAAACCCTGTCTCGAAAAACCAAAAAAAAAAAAAAAAAAGTGTCTTGAGATAACTGTTATTTACCTCGATGATGAAAATAATGCAAGACCATATATGAAGGTGTAGTTTTAAAACACACAGCTGCCTTAGCTGTAGTGATGGGATTCTGTGAGAAGAAGGAACATTGGGCTAACGGATAAGGCACCAGTACGTTCTATAGAAAAAGCACTTCAAGACATTAAATAATTAAAGAAGGTCTGAAATATCCGGGAAGTTGATGTAGGAAAGCAAGATAATTCTATAGGAAATGGAGATAAGATTAAGTGAATTGTCAAGGCATAGGCAATGAAGGCCATGGTAAGAAGAATTATTGAGTAAGTAGCAGGGGCATTTGATGCACAGGAGTAATAGGAAACTAGTATAGACTTTAAACAAGTTATTCAGGTTGGAAATGGATTGTAACCCAACAGAAAGGAGTAGGAGAAACCATGAAACAGGCTATCTCTGTGACCTAAATAAGAAATTCTGTAGTCAGAACTGGCAGTGTAGATAGAGATAGTAAATCAGTAATTGCATTTCTTAACAGTTGACAGACTAGCTGTAGGGAATTTCATAAAGGTGAAATCAAGCACATGGGCAAGATGTTAGAAGACGAATTGGGAATCCCCACATTCATATGTTGATACAACAGTCAAGGAGATGGTGCTCGAGCATGGAGACCATGGTGACAGTAAACTACAGAATGTGAGCAGTATATGATGCAGTTTAAACTATGGAATCCAGAAGCTCGAAGGCACTGAGAGTAGGGATGTGATCCAGAGCAGCGATGAAGACTGGGAACCTGTTGTGCATCACAAAGGAATGTGGAATATTTGGGTACAGCCAGATACTTAAAAATTTGGTAGACAAAAAGAGAAATTTATTTTATTCAGTCTCTTTTGTGTTCTATGGATTTGAAGGTTAGGTCATCATCTGAAAGTTGAACCATGGATGGCATCAATGATTTAGTGGTTCTGTTGATGTGTAAGTGGGACGTTATTGTGGATGATGTGTAAAAATAGTAAATACTGAACTGGTTCAGAGTATTGGGGATTAAGGTGGCCGAGGCAATGTAGTAGTTAAGGATGTTAAATAAAAAAGTAAATAAATGAAGCCGCAGATGTCAAGAACTGAGAGATCAAGTTGATAGGTGATTCTCATTATAAACCTTAGGTCTTAAATAATAAATACAGGAATAAAGGTGAAGAAAACATGAGATGAAAGGCAACAATAAATGAAACCTAAATAAATGAAATATTGCCAGATTATGTTAAAGAGAGAAACAGTTTGTTATGTGTGTTCTTTTTAAATTTTTAAAATTTTATGTTCATGGGTATTTTGCCAACAGGTACGTATGTGCACCACATACATGCCTGATACCTACAGAGTACAGCAGAGAGCATCAGATAGCATGAAATTGGAGGTACAAATGGCAGTATGCTTCTGTTTAGATGCTGACTGAGCATGAACCTGGGTCTGGTCTTGATTGCTAAGCCATCTCTCCAAACCCCAAGGGCATGTGTTCTTAAATTAGCAACGGTTGGAAAGAATAGGATAAGGGCATAATTTGAAGACAGCAATGGGTGACAGTTGCTTGTTTTTAAAACTTTTTATTATTGAAAACAATTTTTACATTTAAATATATTTTAATCATATTATGGAATTATTCCCTTCATCCAAGTCCTTCCAGATACTCCCCCCACTGACCCACCTTTAAGTTTTCTCAACAAAAAAACAATACAACACTCACAAAAAACAAAAACACAAAATAAAACCACATCCAAAAAGAAAAAAAACCCTAACAACAATAATAAAACACCACACTATAACCAAATAAAAGCACACACAAAAAAAAATTGTGGAGTCCATTATATGTTGATCAACTACTCCTAAACTCCAGGCCTGTCCTGGAATGGTTGATATACCCAGTGTTAGTCTGTTGAAGAAAACTGAATTTCTCTCTCCAGCAGGTATAAAGAACAATTCAGTTGATAAAATTTACCCTAGTGGCTATGTATTCATTCATTCATTCATTTAAAAAATATATATCAAAATAAAATATAATAAGGTAAAACAAAAACCATCACCTAGAAGTTTGACAAAGCAAACCAACAGAAGGTAAAGAGTTCAAGAAAAGGCACATGAAACAGAGACCCACTGGTTTGCACACTCAGAAGCCCCTAAGAACACTAAATCAGAAGCCATAATACATTTGCAGAGGACCTGGTTCAGACCTGTGCAGGCCCTGTGTGTGGTGCCTCAGTCCCTGTGACTTCATATGTATATCTCTTAATATATATCCTTCAAATGCCCATGTTACATGCATGAAGTTACCATGGATCAGCCATGTCAGACTGAAGGAGAGGGTGAAGCTCACAAATTAAAACAAATTTGAAAAGCTAAGATTGAAATGGAAAGCCATGTGCAATAGTTCTGTCTAGCAAAGGTGAGGATGAACATGAATTTGATAAAAATCCAAATGGTTGTACAGTCAGTGTGGTTTATTGATTTTCTCCATGGGGAAAATTGATTATGTATTTTAAAACAACTTACAGGTACCATCAACTGACATTTTATCATGTCAACACTAGCTACATAGAGACAAAAGTATGAAATCTTAAGTAATGAACTAGGGAAGCAGTAGGGGCAGCTACAGAGGGATAGGTACACTTGGCTACCACAGGAGTTCCTTTCTCAGACTCTGCATGGATCAAGATGGGATGCTTGACTTCACTTCAGGACAAGTCAGTATGAAGCAGAACTGGAGTTTATTAGTAAGAAATACTAACAAATATTTAACACAGGCACTAATAGGAGAGAACATCCCTTAAGAAAAGGGTAAGAGACCAGAGGTAAGTGCCTGGGGTTATAGCCAGAGAGGCAACTGCACCTGGGGCCCACCACTGGACACAGGACATCCCAGGAGGAACTGACCAACTTGGCCCCAGTTTCTGGCCAATCAGCAGGTCCTGTTGTAAGGCTCCGCTTTTCCAAGACTGCAGGCAGACCCTGCAGTCTCCACACCCTGCCCCCACACCCATCTGCTGGAGACTCAGCCACTTCCTGAGAATCTGAGACCAGCCCCCAGCTTCCATCCTGCCCTGGAACTCCCATCTGGACCAGAGACCAGAGGAACTCCCATCTGGACAAGAGACCAGAGGAACTCCCATCTGGACAAGATGAACTCCCATCTGGATAAAATGAGGAGACCCCAGGGACTTCCCCAGACTCAGAGTCCAGCCCCCAGCTACTATCCAGCCAGCACTCTCATCTGGACCAGCACTCCCATCTGGCCCAGAGCTTCCATCTGGACCAGAGAGAGGCTCCCTAAATCTGTCAACTCTCTCTGGACCAAGTACACTGATAAGACCAAGAATGAACACAAGAGGAGATGGGCAGACGTCAAGGCAGAAGTACATACAACAAAATAAAGAGCAATGCAGCATCACCAGAACCTAGCCCTTCTCCAGCAGCTAGACCTGAACATCACAGAATGGAAGAAGAAGAAAATAACCTTATAAGTAACATCATGAAGAGGCTAGAGCTTTATATAGAAGAAATCAAAAATAAAGTAGAGGAACAGATAAACAAGAAATGGGAAGAACGCTATAAAAAACTAGAGGAAAGGACAATTAAAGCAGAAGAACACAATAAGTCCTTGAAAGAAAATCATGAAAAAGCAAGGGAGACAATCCAAGACCTGAAGAGGGAAATGGAAAAAAATGAAGACACTCACAGAAGGAATGCTGGAAATAGAAAATCTGAGTAAACAAACAGGAACTTCAGAAACAAGTATAACCAACAGAATGCAAGAGTTGGAAGAGAGGATCTCTGGTGTTGAAGATACGGTAGAAGAAATAGATTCATCAGTCAAAGAAAACACTAAAACCAACAAAGTCATGACCCAAAATGTCCAAGAAATTTGGGACACAATGAAAAGACCAAACCTATGAATAATAGGGATAGAGGAAGGAGAAGAATACCAACTCAAAGGCATAGAAAATACATTTAACAAGATCATAGAAGAAAACTTTCCCAACTTAAAGAAGGAAATGCCTATGAAGATACAAGAAGCCTATAGAACACGAAACAGATTAGACCCCCCAAAAAAGTCTCCTCACCACATAATAATTAAACAACTAAACGTACAGAATAAAGAAAGAATACTAAGGGCAGCAAAGATAAAAGGCCAAGTGACTTATAAAGGCAAACCCATCAGAATAACACCCAATTTCTCAATGGAGACTTTGAAAGCCAGAAGGACCTGAACAGATATAATGTAGACACTAAGAGACCATGGATGCCAGCCTAGACTAATATACACAGAAAAACTTTCAGTCATCATAGATGGAGTGAACAAGACCTTCCAAAACAAAACCAGATTTAAACAATATTTATCCACAAACCCAGCCCTACAGAAAGCACTAGAAGGAAGATTCCAACCTAAGGAAGGCAGATACACCCATGAAAACACAGGCAATAGATAACACCACAGCAGTAAATCCCAAAGAAGAGAAGTACACACACACTACCACCAAAAAATAAAAATAACAACAGGAACGAACAATCACTCGTCATTAATATCCCTTAATATCAAAGGACTTAATTCACCTATAAAAAGACACAGACTAACAGAATGGATACGAAAACAGGACCCATCTTTCTGCTGCATACAAGAAACACACCTCAAATTGAAAGACAGACACCTCCTAAGAATAAAAGGCTGGGAAAAGACTTTCCAATCAAATGATCTCAAAAAGCAAGCTGGTGTAGCCATCCTAATATCCAGCAAAATAGACTTCAAACTAAAATCAATCGAAAGAGATGATGAAGGACATTACATACTCATCACAGGAAAGATCCACCAAGATGAAGTCTCAATTCTGAACATTTATGCCCCAAACACAAGGGCAACCACATATGTAAAAGAAACATTACTAAAGCTTAAATCACATATAAAACCCCACATATTAACAGTGGGAGACTTCAACACCCCACTTTCACCTCTGCACAGACCAGCTAAATTGAAACTTAACAGAGACATAATGGACTTAACTGATGTTATGGCTCAAAAGGACTTAATCGATGTCTACAGAACATTCCAACCAAACAAACAAGAATATACCTTCTTCTCAGCACCCCATGGAACCTTCTCTAAAATCGACCACATACTTGGCCACAAAGCAAATCTCAACAGATACAAAACAATTGGAATAACCTCCTGTGTTCTATCAGACCACCATGGTTTAAAGTTAGATTTCAACAACAGAAAAAACCACAGAAATCCTACAATCTCATGGAAACTGAATAATGCTCAACTTAATCACCAATGGGTTAAGGAAGAAATAAAGAAATTAAAGACTTCCTAGAGATCAATGAAAATGAATATACCACATACCCAAACTTATGGGATACTATGAAAGCAGTGCTAAGAGGGAAATTCATAGCACTGAATGCCCACATAAAGAAGCTGAAGAAATTTCACGCTAGTGACTTGACAGCACACCTGAAAGCCCTTGAACAGGAAGAAGCAAAGTCTCACAAGAGGAACAGATGCCAGGAAATTATCAAATTGAGAGCTGAAATCAATAAAATAGAAATAAAGAGAACAATACAAAGGATTAATGAAACAAAGAGTTGGTTCTTTGAGAAGATCAACAAGATAGACAAGCCCTCATCCAAACTAACCAAAAGACAGAGAGAGAGCATCCAAATTAACAAAATCGGAAATGAAAAGGGGGACATAACAACAGACAATGAGGAAATCCAGAGAATCATCAGGTCATACTTCAAAAACCTCTACTCCACAAAACTGGAAAATCTAAAAGAAATGGATAATTTTCTGGATAGGTGCCACATACCTAAGTTAAATCAAGACCAGATAAACCATTTAAATAGTCCAATAACCCCTAAGGAAATAGAATCAGTCATAAAAGTCTCCCAACCAAAAAAAGCACTGGACCAGATGACTTCACTGCAGAATTCTACCAGATCTTCAAAGAAGACTTAATATCAATTCTCTTTAAATTGTTCCACACAATAGAAGCAGAAGGACTATTACAAAACTCCTTCTATGAGGCTACAATTACCCTGATTCCTAAACCAAACAAAGATGCAACAAAGAAAGAGAACTACAGATCTATGTCCTTCATGAACATTGATGCAAAAATACTCAATAAAATTCTAGCGAACAGACTCTAAGAACACATCAAACAACTATCCACCATGATCAAGTAGGCTTCATCCCAGGGATGCAAGTGTGGTTCAACATACAAAAGTCCAACAATGTAATACACCATATAAACAAACTCTAAGAAAAAAACCACATGATCATATCACTAGATGCAGAAAAGGCATTTGACAAAATCCAACACCTCTTCATGATAAAGGTCTTGGAGCAATCAGGAATACAGGGAACATACCTAAACATAATAAAGGCAATCTACAGCAAGCCAACAGCCAACATCAAATTAAATGGAGAGAAACTCAAAGCAATACCACTAAAATCAGGAACAAGGCAAGGCTGTCCCCTCTCCCCATACTTATTCAATACAGTACTTGAAGTTCTAGCCAGAGTTATAAGACAACATAAAGAGAGTAAGGGGATACAAATTGGAAAGGAAGAAGTCAAGTTCTCCCTATTTGCAGATAACATGATAGTATACATGAGTGACCCCAAAAATTCAACCAAGGAACTGATACAACTAATAAAAACCTTCAGCAACATAGTAGGATACAAGGTCAACTCAAAAAAATTAGTAGCCCTCCTATATACATTAGAGAAACAGGCTGAGAAGGAAATCAGAGATACATCACCCTTTACAATAGCCACAAATGATATAAAATACCTTGGGGTACTCTAACTAAGCATGTGAAGGACCTATATGACAAGAACTTTCAGCCCCTGAAAAAAGAAATTGAAGAAGATGTCAGAAAATGGAAAGAGCTCCCATGCTCATGGATAGGCAGGATTAACATAGTAAAAATGGCGATCTTACCAAAAGCAATCTACAGATTCAACACAACCCCCATCAAATTACCAACACAATTCTTTACAGATCTGGAAAGAATAATACTCAACTTCAAAACAAAAAACCCAGGATAGTCAAAAGTATCCTGTACAATAAAACAACCTTGGAGGCATCACGATCCCTGACCTCAAGCTCTACTATAGAGCTACTGTAATAAAAGCAGCTTGGTACTGGCATAAAAACCAACATGTGGACCAATGGAAGCGAACTGAAGACCATGACATTAACCTGCACACCTATGAACATATAATTTTTGACAAAGAAGCCAAAACTCTACAATGGAAAAAAGAAAGCATCTTCAACAAATGGTGCTGACATAACAGTATGTCAATGTGTAGAAGGCTGCAAATAGATCCATATTTGTCACCATGCACAAAACTTAAGTCCAAGTGGATCAAAGACCTCAACATAAATCCAGTTACTCTGAACCTGATAGAAGAGAAAGTAGAAAGTAGTCTTGAACGCATTGGCACTGGGGATCACTTTCTAAATATAACACTAGTAGCACAGACACTGAGAGAAACAATCAATCAATGGGACCTTTTGAAACTGAGAAGCTTTTGTAGAGCAAAGGACATGGTCAACAAACAAAGCAAGAGCCTTCAGAATGGGAAAAGGTCTTCACCAACCCCACATCTGACAGAGGGCTGATATCCAGAATATATAAAGAACTCAAGAAATTAGACATCAAAATGCCCAACAGTCCAATTAAGAAATGGGCTATAGAACTAAACAGAAAATTCTCCACAGAGGAAGTTCAAATGGCTGAAAGACATTTAAGGAATTGCTCAACATCCCTAATTATCTGGGAAATGCAAATCAAAACAACTCTGAGATACCACTTACACCTGTCAGAGTGGCTAAGATCAAAAACACAGAAGATAGCTTATGCTGGAGAGGATGTGGAGCAAGGGGAACTCTCCTCCACTGCTGGTGGGAATGCAAGGTTGTACAGCCACTTTGGAAATCAATATGGCGCTTCCTTAGAAAATTGGGAATCCATCTCCCCCATGACCCAGCTGTAGCACTCTTGGGCATATACCCAAGGAATGCTCAATCATACCACAAGGGCATTTGCTCAGCTATGTTCATATCAGCTTTGTTTGTAATAGCCAAAACCTGGAAACAACCTTGATGCCTTTCAACTGAAGAATGGATAAAGAAAATATGGTACATATACACAATGGAGTACTACTCAGTAGAGTAAAACAATGACATCATGAGGTTTGCAGGCAAATGGATGGACCTAGAAAAAAACATCCTGAGTGAGGTAACCCAGACTCAGAAGAACAAACATGGTATGTACTCACTCATAGGAGGATACTAGATGTAAAACAAAGATGACCAGACTGCTACACAACTCCAGGGAGGCTACCTAGAAAACGGGACCCTAGGAAAGACCCAGGAATCACCCAATGACAGTGAAATGGATGAGATCTACATGAACAACCTAGACGACAGTGGGAGTAATGAAGGGCAAGATTTGAGGGAAAGAAAGCTTAGGTGAGCAGGAGATCCCAGCTGGATCAAGAACAGAAAGGGAGAATGAGGAATAACAGACCATGATAAATGAAGACCACATGAGAACAGGAATAGGCAGAATGCTTGAGAGGTCCCCAGAAATCCTCAATGATATATCCTCTGTAGACTGCTGGCAGTGGTCGAGGGATGGCCTTATCTGACCTAGTCTGGTGATCAGATGACTAAACACCCTAACAGTCATCTTGGAACTCTCATCCAATAACTGATGGAAGTGGATGCAGAGATCCTCAGCCAGGCCCCAGGTGGAGCTCCAGGTGTCCATCTGTTGAGAAAGAGGAGGCACTGTAAGAGTGTGACTTGTTGAATCCAAGATTGCAAAAAGCACAGGGACAAATAGCCAATCGAATGGAAGCACATGAATTATGAACCAATGGCTGTGGAGCCCCCAGCTAGATCAGGCCCTCTGGATAAGTGAGATAGTTGAATAGCTTGATCTGTTTGGGAGGCACCCAGCCTGTGGGTCCAGGACCTGTCCTTAGTGCATGAGCTGGCTGTTTGGAACCTTGGGCTTACATATGCTCATCCTGGAAGGAGGGGACAGGACCTGCCTGTACTGAATCCACCAGGTTTAAATGAATCCCCAGGGGTGTCTTGGTCCTAGAGGACATGGGAATGGAGGGGAGGGGCTAGGGGGAAGATGGGGTGGGTGCGGGAACGGGGAGGACAGGGGAACCCTTGGCTGATGTATAAAATTAAATCCCATAATAATAATTTTTAAAAAAGAGAAGAAAAGGGTAAGACATATACTTACATGTTGGTGTGGCCTTCTCCAGAAAGAATAATGCTTACCATCTTAGTGGGAAACATGTACATGATTTTGGTGGCTCCCAAGTTACACCTCAAAACATTACTACAGATTTGTTTTTCCTTTGGTTGTTAAATTGTTTTTTAGAGTGGCTTCAGGCATGACATGGACAGGATTGAACTCTTAGAGAGCATAAAACCATGGGTCACAAGTGTTACTCAAGGCAGTTAAAATATGATTTTTCCTGTAATGAGGTTTCATGTAAAATTTTTATAAAACAGTTGGTTCAAGCTGGGAAAGGCCATATATAGGCCAAGCTCTTAGGCATGATTCATTGTTATTTTAACATTGTTATTTGTAGTTTCTCTGTATTAAAAGAATATCGTCACTGTACAGGCAGCCTTCATAGAAATGTAAATTGTGATGAAATTCCTTTTCTTGGGTGGAAAGAATCTGTAGATAGACTCTGGAGTTTGGGGCTCCTCTCTCTTCACATGTCCCTTTAATTCTCCCTGTTTTTCCTTCCTGTCTCAGAAATGATCCTAAACCATGCTGATATTATCAGTGATGATCAGACTAGCATTAGCATGCTACACAAGCAGTCTTTCCTAAAAAACTTGCTATGCAGTACATTTTATCAAATCTGAAGAAGGGTATACTACAACATACTACTAATGATAAGAAATGCATATGTGTTGGGGATTGATTATGTGGTTTTGCTACCTGCAAGACAGGAAATTTGACATAAGAAAAGCAGTGGGTATGCATGAAACTAGAAGGACTATAGTAAGGTTTGGTGTTTGATTGCTACTTAATTATTTAGTCCTACTATTCCTATCTGGAAAATTAGAATTTTGAGATCTGTGTTGTAGCATTGTGGTGTAAATTAAAACACAATATAGGAAATTCTTCATGGCGAACATGTAGAAAATCCTAAATAATTAAATAGAGTGGATTGTACTCTATTATTTCCTGTTAGAGGTTAAACTTACAGGAATAAGTGCATAATTGTTGAAGCTAAAATCTCTGTTTTTATTCTTCAGCATCCAAATTGAGGTTTTCTTCTCATAATGTATCCTAAAATGGAACTGAGCCAGTTTTTCCCTCCAAAATAAATTCCATGCTTGGTTAAAATTCAGTTCTATCTTTAAATAAAATCTTGTATTCATGAAGGTGCAAAAGTTTCCTATGAGTGAACTGTGTATTTTCAGCACAAGAGAGACAGAAACACCATAAATCAAGCAACGGGCAGATAAGCAGAAGAATCACTAGGTTCTACAAGGGATAAAGAATAGATAGGGCATGGAACATGTTAGAAGTGCACTAGCAAAGCAAACTTTTCTCAAGAGTTCTGAGGGACAGTTGATATTTGGAACAGATTGCAGGTGAGCATAATAAAAATGGTCACATCTGGAGGAATCTGTAAAGGCTAACACAGCCTTGGGCAAATGACTAGATTAATTCTGAGATAACAAATTAATTCATTATTTTCAATAGGTTATGAGTCTTGAGAAATAATAATTTACATAAAAGGAATTCATTTAATGAATATATTTATATTTCAATAAGTAGTTAGGAAGGTGATAGTCCTGTGCTTTAATCAATAATATACCTCAACTCTCTTTAGCATGATAAATAAGAACATTCATTTTTAAACCTCTGTAGTGACTTCTCCTAATTCATATCCTACATGGGAGTTAGACTAAGGAAAAAAACTGGTCAAATACAGTGTATCACAGTTGCCAATCACTGCAGCTACTAATCATTGCATAACAAAACAATACCCTAAAGGTTCTGGCATACAACAATAATTCTTTTATTTTGCTCAAGGGTTTTCTGAACCAGTGTCTGCTTACAGGACTGGAGATGTGACATTCTACATTTGAAATTTGGCATGGGAGTACTCAAAAGCTGAAGATTCAGTGATGGTGGAAGACATGTTTATCAGTAGTCACAGGACAATTCCCTGTGATGCTCTGCTCTTTCATAGGTTAATACCTCAGATATGTGAGGCTAAGTCTGAATAATGTTCTATGACTTCAACAAAGAAACACAAAATATTGCTTAAACAGTCTTTTCAGGCCAATGCAAATTCAAGATGGTGGGCATAGAACCGGCTATGATTGGCAATATTGCATACCATAGTAAGAAGCACATTTATTAAAATGTATTTTGTTAAATAGGATGCTGAGGTGTGTTGTGGGAATTATTTTAAATGGATGAGTATATGTAGTTCTCAATTGTCTATTCTCTTTCATTATTTAATGTAGTAGGAGGGTTAGTAGAAATGGACCATCTTTTAAAAAAAATTACATATTTTTTATTCCAACCACAGGTTTCCCTCCCTTCTCTCCTCCCAGCCTCCCCTCTGCACCCCATCCTCTCCTCCTCTCTTTCTCTTCAGAAAATGGCTGTCCTCCCATGAATATCAACAAAATATGGCATATCAAGTTGCAGTAAAACTGAGTACCTTTCCTTGTATTAAGGCTGACAAGGCAACTCAATATTAGGAATAGGGTCTCAAAACCAGCAAAAGAGTCAAAGGCAGTCTCTGCTCCCACTGTTAGGAGTCAGACAAGAAGACCAAGCTACACACCTGTAACATATATGCAGAGAGCCTAGGTCAGTTCCATGCATACTCCCTGGTTATTGGTTCAGTTTCTATGAGCCTCTATGAGCCCAGGTTAGTTGATGTTGTGGGTTTTCTTGTGGTGTTCTTGACCCCTCTACCTCCTACCATCCTTCCTCCTCCTCTTCCCCAGGATTCCCTAAGCTCTACCTAATGTTTGGCCATGGGTTTTTGCATCTGTTTCCATTGGTTGCTCGATGAAGTCTCTCTGAGGACAATGGGGCTAGGCACCAATCTATGAGTATAGCAGAATACTGTTAGGCATCATTAAATTGACATTTTTTTTTTTTTTTTGTTCAGTAATGTTTGGTTCTATCCTAGGTCTCTGGGCCATTCAGCCTTTGTGTTCTGATACTCCAAGCAGTGTCAGGGGTAGGCTCACTCTCCTGTGATGGCTCTGAGGCTGGATCAGTCACTGTTCAGACACTCCCACTCTCTGAGCCACCATAACCCCAACACATCCCATAGGCAGGACAGACTGGGTCAATGGTTCTGTGGCTGGGTTGTCGTCCCAGTCCTACCACTTTGAGTTTTGCCTGGTCACAGATGGCCAGTTCAGGATATGTGCATCCTCTATTGCTAGGAGTCTTAGCTGGGGAGAAATAGATCATTTTTTTATTTCATTGTTTTAATTAAAATATAATTCCATCATTCCCTCATTCCTTTTTCCTAGCTCCAAGCCCTCCTTTGCACCTCAACTTGCTCCCTCCCAAATTTATGACCTCCTTTTCTTTAATTGCTATTGTTATTCTTACATGCACACACATGTACATTAATACAACTTGTCAGTCTGTTTAATGTTACTTGTATGTTTATGATTTCAGGGCTGACCAGTTGGTATTAGTTAACCAATGAGAAGACTCATCCTTGAAGAAGAGCATTTCTCCTACTCTCCACAGTCTTTAGTCGCCTGTAGTTCTTTGCTTAGGGGTGAAGCCCCATAGGATTTCCTACTTGCATGTTAACATGTACATTGATATCACACTTGTTTAAGTTTTGTTTAGGCAGCCACATTGTTGAGGTATCATGGGTGAACTTTACCTGTCATTTCTTTGAGGAATTATCTCATTGTCAACTTCCTGGTCGTCTGGTTCTTATAATCTTTCTGCCCATTTTTCTTGATGTTCCTTGATCCTTAATTTTAAGAGTTGTGTTGTAGATGTTTCATTGGTGCTGGGTACCCACAATCAGTTGTTCTCTGCAATTAGACCTGTTTTGGTTTTCTATAGCAGTCTTCATATGTTGCAAAGAGGGTTTATTTGATGAGTGATCAGCGATACACTTATTTCTGAAATGCTTTGTTTATTATATTGTAACTATCTTGTTTACTGCTTGGTAAGATAAATCTTATTTACACGAGTAGACATATGACTGAGGAATGATCCCAGCCTCTTACACATGTCAAGCATTCTATTATGGAACTGTGACATCGCCTGTTCTTTTACTTTATATTATTAGACAGGTTGTCACCAAGTTGCCACAGGTAGCCTTGAATTCACTCTGTAGTCCAAAGAGACACTGAGCTGTCAAACTACCTCAGTCTCTTAGGAAGCTGGCATTACAGGTCTGTGCCTCCAGGCCTGAGTAAGACAAACTCTTGGAATGTGTATTTTTTTCTTTTTATTTATTCTTCTCTCATATAATACATCCTGACTGCGGCCTCTCCTTTCGCTTCCCCTCTCAGCCCTACCCTGACTTCCTTTTCCTCTAGATCCACTGCTTCTCTGTTTCTCTTCAGAAAAAGAGATGGAATATGAATTTTCATAGAAAGATTTGATCAATGAATTTTGAAACATCTTCCTGACTCCACTTATGAGTTACTAGTTTGTCCTTATTCTGCTATTTTTGTATAATTTTTCATATTAGAATTTTATAAGGTGACCATTATTTCTATGTATTTAAAAATTAAAATGTCATGAGAAATATTTTATAGAAGGATATGGTTATCTCAATTAGATTTTTTTAATTCAAAGGGATTTTCTCATTGCCCTATGACAATCAAGATTACCTACTTGTGGTGATATTTTATTTGTGCTCTAATAAATACAGCTTGCCTGGAGATCAGAGGAAAAAGGCAGCCACTATATTAAACATAGAGACCAAGCAGGGGTAGCACACACCTTCAATCCTAGCATTCAGGAGTCAGAGATTCATTTGGATGTCTATGAGTTCAGGACCATACTGGGAACAGAGCAAGGCATGGCAGCACACACCTTTAATTCCAGCACTAGTTAACTATAGAGGTCTGGAGGTCTGTACAGACAGAGAGGAAGTGATAGAGCTGGGCAGAGAGAGAAAGTAAGATGGCAGGGCGCAAAAAGGTTATAGGTATGAGTATACAGGAAGTAGCTCTTTAGGGCTGAGAATTTCCTAGAGGTAAGAACTTGAGGTTGGCTTTCATGCCAATATCTAGCTCCAGGTTTTCTATTAATGAGAACTTTTAAGGTTCATATTATACCTCCTCATTTGTGAGAAAATGCAGATAGTATCAAAATAATTTAAAAACACACTGGCTTTCTAACCCAAGTTTTTCTCAAAACCCAAGTATAATTTAACATCCTCAGGGACCACATCCATCTTGTCAAGAAGGAAAGGTCTTCCCAGTAAGGCTGAAGTGTTCTAATGGATTAACTTGACAATTTAGCATCAGAGGCAAAATTAAGACTAGGATCTTCTGATTTCTGTTTCAAGTAAGCCAAACTGTCAACATCTGTACCATATTATATGATATACAACCTTGAAATTTCAGCTACCCTTGAAGAAATCTTTCCTAATTCTCTCTCTTTTTTTTGCCACCTTTATTGTATTTTTTTCTCAATCTGATAAAATTATAGCAGGAAGTTTACATATGAATATATGCATAAGCTAACATTGTATATTCAATAACCTGATAGTCGATAGAAAATTGTTTTAACATACAATTAAGATTTCACTTAACCCAAATTAGACTTTAGTAAAAAAAAAATAGGTTTTAAAATAAAGTATTATTGAGTTTCAGGTTAATGGAAGTCAGTTACATTTGATATGTAGTCATGATATATAGTGAAGAGCTTCGTAAGTTTTCACTCAACTTTTTGGGATCTGTTGTAAATCATTGGTATCACCTGTAAGCTTTTCCTTTCTTCTATAATTTTATTAATTTGTATCTTTTTTTGTTAGCTTGGCTGAAGTTTTGTGAAAGTCATTCAGCCTTTCAAAGAACCAACTCTTTGTTTCAATAATAATTTGTGGATTTGTTTTGTGCATTTTATTAATTTCATCCATGACCTTAACTGTTTTCTGTCTGATTTTTCAGTTACTTTTAGTAAAATACAAGAATTTGATTACGACACACTATGGAAAAGCACAATGGCAATGTGTCTACTAAGAGGATGAATGGGAGTACATCCATCACTGGTTGATAAAGACAAATACATACTACACTTTAAAAGAGTAATGGAGAGGAAAGGGGACTTGAGTTTACGGGAATCACCATGCATAGTGAAAATGTACCCAATGTATTGACTTAAATATGCTTCAAACATACAGTATTCCAACAGAGTAAAATCTGTGAATGAGCTGGGTCGTGAAGACACATGCCTTTAATTCTAGAACTTGGGAAGCAGAAGCGGGAGGATCTCTGAATCTCTGTGAGTTCAAGGCCAGCCTGGTCTACAGGGTGAGTTCCAAGACAGCCAGGGCTGTTACACAGAGAAACCTTGTCTTGAAAAACAAAACAAAACAAAATCTCTGAATAGGAACAGAATAAATGGCCCATTGAGCTAGAATTTATCAGGAGGGATGCCAGTATTCTTAGAATTCTATGTGGTTCTGGGGAGAGAGCAAACATTTCAGGTGGAAAAAGTTATTATAACTCTAGAAGGGAGCAGAGCTGCCTGGAACCCGACTTATGTAACAAAGCTATGAACTACTGTCCTTATTCCTCACTGACCTCTGGGAAATTGCTGGATAAGAAGGGTGCTACAGTCAGTGCACATGGGTCCAGTGCTAAAGATGACACTGGGGTCAAATAGTAACTAAATGGACTTGAGAGAGTCAGGACTGCATGTATGACTGTGTGAAGTATTTAAATTTAGTGTGTATTATTTAAGGAGAAGAAAACCAATAGTCTTTGAGTCACAAAATAAATATAACATTTGGTTGGTAGGAGTACACAGAGTGAAGTGAAATCTTCTCAAGACAAATAAAGAAAATTAAAAATACCTGACTGAAATGATTGCTGAAGGCAATGTTAAATCAAAATAAGTATATTTATGTAGGATTGTTACATGCAAAATACTGGCTATCTGTGGAAAGGCAGAAGATGACCCTTCATAAAAACTTAAAGGCCAATTTCTAACATTTTCAGTTAGCTCATTTCATTCTTTCTTGCTCTTAACATATTTAGATAGATATGCTGACATTATGTATATATTGCAAACTTGAGTGGATATGAGACTATTATGTAGATTCTCTCCACAGGGCATTTAAAGAAAAAAATCTACAACCATCTAACTCAAAGAAGAATGTGTCTTAAAGCCTGTTATGCATAGCAAATCCAAGATGCATGGTATTCAGACCTATGCAGTCATCAAGAAATCACAAACCAGTTATTTGTAGAAATCATTTTTCAAGCATTATATCAAGGGTGCTTGTACTTGGTAATAGCATCTGTACATGGATGTTTCAAAATGAGTCAATACAAATGGTATTAAGAGAAAATGATATTAAAATTCTTCCTACATCTTTTAAGGAAAATTCTATCCCTTAGCCTGGTTTCTTAATTGGGTTTGTTACAGTCAATGAAGATTCTTAGGGCTATGTTAAGAAAAGTCTAGAGACCAAGTATATGAAGGCCATGATACTGTCAAATCTTCACATCCCTGCAGTTTTACTTTTTTAGAGTAGAGAGATAGACTTGATATATCAGAGTAAAATTTATTCTCACATTAGGTTGTGATTGTTCTAGAACTAATAGCTATTTGTATCTGTAATAAAAACTGTGATTTGTATTGTAAGTGAAAGTAACACAAAAAGCATCCGATAAGTAAGTAAGCAACACGAATAAAACATTATAATTGATCCTTTAGAGGAAAACTGGGAAAGGGAAAAGTAAATTGTGAATTGATGGAGTCAGCAATGCCTATATGGATAATCTCAAGATGATTCTAAACATTTTCCCCAGCCTTACCACAGTGTCTACTGATGTTTGTAAAAAGCAATTCATGGACTCCTAGCAGTTGTATGAAGCATCTTAAAATTTGTAACAATATTTTTTAAATAATTCTGTGACTTCTATATTTCAAGTCATAATAAAAGTGAAAATGTGGTAAGTGACGGTATATTTATTAACTAGATACTAAGCAGAGGGTTATAAGATATTACAAAAAAAGTAAAATCAGAATATCAATCAAAACCAAGGAATGTCCCACATGCTCCATGTCTTGCAACATCAAATATTCAGCTAATATTGAATTATTTAAATCAAAATGATTATATGGATCTTATTTTGTACAAATTATTGTTATCTTAAATAAATAGTAGTATTGTATCTATATCAAAGAATTGCTTTAAGCCACACTCTCATGTGGTTTACTATCAATATTGTTTGGTTTATATTCCTTTGTTCTAACCCATATACTCAAGGTAATATAAAAGTTTTTGGGTAAAAAGAGGTTGTGAATGGGAAAAAGATTAAGAAGCTAGGGTCTGTTAAGATACATAGATTAGAATGTGGGAAAAAGCAGCAGGACTGTAGTTTCTGTGGAATCTTGAATGTTCACTGATTGGAATTTGAATGGATACTACATTTGAAATTGTGGGTTTTTTTAAAAATAATCTGTACATATTTAAGGAAGAAATGAGTACAAACTTAGTATTGTTCTGAATAGGGATATTGGTGTATGAATTGTTTTTGTTGCATAGTTTGTATATTAAATAATAATCTTAAAAACAAATAGCTGGCTAAGAATAGAAGGGAATGTAAATATATCTGTTCAAGAATATTTCCTAAGGGCTTCTTTATGTCTGCCATTATTGAGGTCCTAGAAACATACATGAAAGGATTCAATGTGTATTCTCTGTAGAGTAGACTGGCCTCAAACTCACAGACATTTGCCTGCCTCTGCCCTCTGAGTGCTGGGATTAAAATCATGTGCCACCACCATCTGTCAGTGTGCGTTCTCAATTTGATCAGTCTACTCAAATCACAGATAAGTCCATCTTCAGATGCTGTGGATCAGAGGGAAGAAGTTTTGAAAAATAACCATAATGTATACCAATTTAATACAGTAGCTAATATAAAACTGCAAATTGTAACATATACCAGACATGATGGATAGATAACCTTTAATCATGAAGAGGAGTTGGTATTGTTTAGGGAAGACCTACAGAAATATGCATAATATAATAGGGCCACCTTGAAAGTAGACTGAGAGAAGAGTTGGCAGTCATAAAGTCTAAGAAACTCTAAAACTAAAACTAAAGAGGAAGAAAGAAGCTATTGGAAGACACAGAACTCTGAACATTTTACTCTGAGACAATGCTGAATGAAATAGGAAAATACAGATCTTCTTAAATATATTTAAAAATTGTGAAGGCACAAAGGATCTAAGTCAGGTGTTTCATGTTCCATACATAGTCATTTTGCAGGGAGGAGTGTAATATTTGATAGAACTTGAGAGGGGAGTCTGTGTTTTGGAAACTCACAACTTCCATACTACCTGATGATTTCAAGCATCAGGCTATAGTGCCGGTATTTAGACCTAGAAAAAAATACATATATTCCAGATAAACAAAATACAAGCTATACATAGAATGTATAAAAATCTTAGCTATAGATAAAGAGAAGAAACTAAAGAATAATGACTATAGTAGATTTTTGTGACAAAGGCATAATATTTGTGAGAAACTGGAATGTTTTAAAATTAATCTTATCATCAAGAAATTGGAAAAATACTTCAACACTTAATGCTGAGTGCAATATATGATAAAACTCAATGGAATGGTCTAAATGATTTATGTAATTGTCATGCAAAAGTGAAGTCATATGCTTTTGAAAGTTAAGTCATAGATTATTCTGCCATGGACAAGAAATTTCAAATTATTATTGCCTTCACCTTTTAAATATGGCATTAAATGTAAAGATCTTTACAGCTTGAAAAATGACCTCTAATTTCTGGAATAAAAGGCCACCTTACAAGCCTGGGTTAAGTGAACATACATTTAAGGGTGCTACTGAATTTTCAGTGTAATTAGTCATGTAACTATGTATCTAAATGAAATTTTTCTAAATGTATATACTTGAGAATGCCCCTTAGGTTTCCTTGTGCTTTGTCATAGATCTTGAGTGTTAGCTATCCATCCCCATCTTGACCCTCTAAAATTCCATTCCCCATGACACTTTACACTTCACTCTTCCTCTTCCATCATTCTCCTTCTATCTTCCTACCATCAAGGTTCTATCCCCACTTCCCAACCACCTCCAAGGCCTCTTGCTAAGTTCTTGATTGCTAAGACTATTCTGGGATTCACCATTCAGAAATATTATTTCTATCTTCACACAGTTACCTCTGATTTTTGAAAGTTCACTTTTCTTTCCAGCCACAAATATACTTTTCAATGCCAAAGTGCCAGAAATCTGAAGGATTTCTCCTGGTTTATCAGTACATTACAAAGCAGCTAACTCTTAATTGGACTGTTGGGCATTTTGATGTCTAATTTCTTGAGTTCTTTATGTATTCTGGATATCAGCACTCTGTCAGATGTGGGGTTGGTGAAGACCTTTTCCCATTCTGCAGGCTATTGCTTTGTCTTGTTGACTGTGTCCTTTGCTCTACAAAAGCTTCTCAGTTTCAACAGGTCCCATTGATTGATTGTTTCCTCAGTGTCTGTGCTACTGGTGTTATATTTAGAAAGTGATCTCTGGTGCCAATGCATTCAAGAGTACTTCCTACTTTCTCTTCCATCAGGTTCAGAGTAACTAGACTTATGTTGAGGTCTTTGATCCACTTGGAATTCTCCACAGAGGAAGTTCAAATGGCTGAAAGACATTTAAGGAATTGCTCAACATCCCTAATTATCTGGGAAATGCAAATCAAAACAACTCTGAGATACCACTTACACCTGTCAGAGTGGCTAAGATCAAAAACACAGAAGATAGCTTATGCTGGAGAGGATGTGGAGCAAGGGGAACTCTCCTCCACTGCTGGTGGGAATGCAAGGTTGTACAGCCACTTTGGAAATCAATATGGTGCTTCCTTAGAAAATTGAGAATCCATCTCCCCCAAGACCCAGCTATAGCACTCTTGGGCATATACCCAAGGAATGCTCAATCATACCACAAGGGCATTTGCTCAGCTATGTTCATATCAGCTTTGTTTGTAATAGCCAGAACCTGGAAACAAGCTTGATGCCTTTCAACCTTTCAACTGAAGAATGGATAAAGAAAATATGGTACATATACACAATGGAGTACTACTCAGTAGAGTAAAACAATGACATCATGAGGTTTGCAGGCAAATGGATGGACCTAGAAAAAAACATCCTGAGTGAGATAACCCAGACTCAGAAGGACAAACATGGTATGTACTCACTCATAGGAGGATGTAAAACAAAGATGACCAGACTGCTACACAACTTCAGGGAGGCTACCTAGAAAATGGGACCCTAGAAAAGACCCAGGGATCACCCAATAACAGAGAAATGGATGAGATCTACATGAACAACCTGGATGACAGTGGGAGTAATGAAGGGCAAGATTTGAGGAAAAGAAAGCTTAGGGGAGCAGGAGATCCCAGCTGGATCAAGAACAGAAAGGGAGAACGAGGAATAACAGACCATGATAAATGAAGACCACATGAGAACAGGAATAGGCAGAGTGCTTGAGAGGGCCCCAGAAATCCACAATGATATATCCTCTGTAGACTGCTGGCAGTGGTCGAGGGAGGGCCTTATCTGACCTAGTCTGGTGATCAGATGACTAAACACCCTAACAGTCATCTTGGAACTCTCATCCAATAACTTATGGAAGTGGATGCAGAGATCCTCGACCAGGCCCCAGGTGGAGCTCCAGGTGTCCAACTATCGAGAAGGAGGAGGGACTGCAAGAGTGTGAATTGTTGAATCCAAGATTGCAAAAAGCACAGGGACAAATAGCCAATTGAATGGAAGCACATGAATTATGAACCAACGGCTGTGGAGCCCCCAGCTAGATCAGGCCCTCTGGATAAGTGAGACAATTGAATAGCTTGATCTGATTGGGAGGCTCCCAGGCTATGGGAGTAGGACCTGTCCTTGGTGCATGAGCTGGCTGTTTGGAACCTTGGGCTTACACAGGGACACATGCTCATCCTGGAAGGAGGGGACAGGACCTGCCTGTACTGAATCCACCAGGTTTAAATGAATCCCCAGGGGTGTCTTGGTCCTAGAGGAGATGGGAATGGAGGAGAGGGGCTGGGGGGAAGGTGGGGGTAGGGGCAGAAAGGGCAAGGACAGGGGAACCCATGGCTGATGTATAAAATTAAAACACATAATAATAATGATAATAATAATAATAATAATAATAATAATAATAATAATAATAAAGATAATACTCTTTTCATAATGCAGCTTTAAAACATGTTGAATGGGTTTATTATCCCACAAAAAAAAAAAAAAAAAAGGAAAGGTGAGGCTGGGACACTGCCCTGGTTAGTTTTAATTGTCAAATTGACAAAATCTACATTGAGAATGAAGGCTCAATGGTGGGCTGCTTAGATCAGTTTGGCCTGTGGTTATGGCCATAGGGATTTTCTTGAGTACACTAATTGACATGAGAAGACTCATCCCACTGTGGGCAGTACGTTTCCCTGGGTTTGGATGCTGAACTGTATAAGAGTGAAGGAAATGAGCCGAACACAAATACAAATACATTTCTTTCTCTCTGCTCTTCATCTTTGAATTGTGTGAATGTGATACACCTAGCTGTGTTACATTTTGGCTGCCTTGCTTCCCTGCTTTGATGGACTGTCACATGGAATTGTAAATGAAAATAAACTTTTTCTCCCCCCCCCAAAAAAAGCAGCTAACTGATGCAATCCCTGGTAAATGATATGAGCAATATTGTCTAGATTCTTTAGCATTAAATAATTGCATGCTTCTCACAAATATGCAAAATAGTAGTAGCACTTCACAGATTAACATATAACCTATTTTTCTTCTCCTTTTTTATTTATTATATTTGTGTTTTAATTTTACACATCAGCCATGGGTTCCCCTGTCCTCCCCTTTCCTTCCCCTGCCCCCACCTTCCCCCAGGCCCTCCCCTCCATTCCCATCTCCTCTAGGGCCAAGACTCCCCTGGGGATTCAACTCAACCTGGTGGATTCAGTACAGGCAGGTCCAGTTCCTTCCAGGCTGAGCTAAGTGTCCCTGTGTAAGCCCAAGGTTCCAAACAGCAAGCTCATGCACTAAGAACAGGTCTGGTTCCCACTGCCTGGGATGCCTCCCAAACAGTTCAAGCTATTCAATTGTCTCACTTATCCAGAGGGCCTGCTCCAGTTGGGGGCTCCACAGCTTTTGGTTCATAATTCATGTGTTTCCATTATTTTAGCTATTTGTCCCTGTGTTTTTCCAATCTTGGTCTCGGAAAGACACAGGGAGCACCCAATGACAGAGAAATGGATGAGGTCTACATGAAAAATCTGGACAACAGTGGAAGTAGTGAAGGGCAAGATTCAAGGGAAAGAGAGCATAGGAGAGCAGGAGATCACAGCTGGATCAAGAACAGAGAGGGAGAACGAGGAATAACAGACCATGACAAACGAAGACCACATGAGAATAGAAAGAAGCAAAGTGCTAAAAAGGTCCCCAGAAATTCACAAAGATACCTCCACTGTAGACTACTGGCAATGGTTGAAAGTCCGAACTGACCTAGTCTGGTGATCGGATGGCCAAACACCCTAACTGTCATGCTGGAACTCTTATCCAATAACTGATGGAAGTGGATGCAGAGATCCTCGGCCAGGCCCCAGGTGGAGCCTGAGGAGTCCAACTGGTGAGAAAGAGGAGGAATTGCATGAGCGAGAATTGTTGTGACCACAATTGACAAAAGCACGGGGACAAATCCCAAACTATGGAAACACATGAACTATGAACCAAAAGCTGAGGAGCCCCCAACTGAGAGTCTTCTTGACAGCTCAACTATCTCTCATCTGAGAGGGTCTCATCTTTTGTTGCTTACTCTGACCACTCAGAGCCTGGTGAATCTGGTCAGTTCTAGGGACTTCCTGAAGCAATTTTGAGTTATTTACCTTCTTGTTTAAAGGGCATTCCTGCAGGATGGGATGTTTCAATCTCAGAGGAATCTGTTAACCCAACAAAGCTGCTGTAAAATTGGCAAGAAAGAAATAGAAGAGGTAATGAATATACATATTAAATTATTTATTATAAATAATTTATTACTTATTTAGGGCAAGTATATTTCTATGTTATGCCAGATATTTTCTGAGATAAAGCCCCTCCTGAAATGGTATCATATGCCTGAATTAATAGTGTCAATAGAAAGGACAGGATTCAGGAGAAGATAGTAAAACTTTACTACCTTTAACCAGAGAGAAATATAAGATGATCCTAACAAAAATAATATTCAGTTGAAAAAAGAAAATTTGGGAGATTAAAACAAGAATTAATACTGGGATTTATCATAACTCAAAGAGAAATGGATAGAAAAAGTAATTTTTCAGAATTTTAGATCTCAGATACAAGATGTGTCTGTGAAGGAGTTAGGGAGTGTCCAACTGTGAACATAAATACAGAAACACTTATGGTTGAGCTTTAACAAACCCTGAATATTAAAGAAAACTTGGCAAAGTCACTTTAAAAAACATATTCATATAATTTGAACTACAAAAATAGTCTTAGAAAGGCTGAAATAAAGTATCAGCTAGCAAGATAGACTAGTAGGTAAAGGGATCTGCTGTCAATCCTGTCTCCTGACTCCAATCTCTGGGATCCACCTGATGGAAGGAGAGAATCAACTCCAGTACATTGTCCTCTGGCTATCTCTTACCTTCTGTGGCCTGTGTGCAAACACACACACACACACACACACACACACACACACACACACACACACACACATACTTTACATTTATATATAATAAAGTACATTAGATATCACTAAATGACATGTCCAATTGTTGAGCAAATGAAACAATACTAAGGCATTGACCTTTGCTTAATTCTGGAAATGGGTTTCATGGACTTCTCTCACCCTGTCCTCCATGACTCAGCCACAACTGCTGTATGTTTCCACCTCTATGATGTATGCTTCTGCTCACCTTATATAAACTGCCATCCCAGCTGGACTCCCACTCAGAGGCAGCCATTCTGTGTCGTGACTTAGTAAATCTCTCAAGTGATACCTTGTTGTGACTCTGTGGTAACTTCCATGCTCCCAAAAAGCCTGGGCACCCTTTAACCATTTGTATTGGATACAATAAAAGATAAAGTATAATTTCATATATGAAGTAGAAACATTTACATTTCCACATATTTCAATTTTGGAAAATAAGTAAATAAGACCTAACATTTGAGACTATGATATATGAGGCTTGTTTTTCTTTGCATCAACTCACTTTGAAAACATAACATAATTCAGGAGGAAGATAGTGATAAACCTGGCATAGACATCTGTATCCCAGGTTGTCCAATCATTTGTTAGTGAGAAGCAAGAAAAGAAGGCCAAAATATAGATTTCAGCATAGTAAAGCATATATTATAATGTCAGTATTCTTTCATCCTGTGGCACTAGTATACAATGTCTCAGCTGTCCAATGCCAACATAATCTTCTCACTTCATTCCAGCCTGAATTCAAATTAGTATTATGAGCTCTCATCCATCTCTTACTTCCCAGAGTCTATGAGATGGAAAGCATCTACTCTAAAAATATAAAACTTCCTGCAAATGCAATTTTACATTAGAATTTTGAAAATGGATGTAGAACTCAAACAATATTCCAATAGCTGTACAAATAATATACCCTCTAATGGGAAATCATCTTAAAATACTATTCCTACTGTTGCAGGATATTTGATTGTATTGTGAAACCTGAGAAAGTGTTAATAAAAATCAACCTTCAGTCAGGAGATGGAGCCAGCATCTAGTTGACAGAATTAGCCATAGAGAGTACAGAGGAGCCAGAAAGACGGACAGACAGAGAGATGAAAAGGAAGGACTAAGGAGGAATTTGGAGTTTGGCAGTCTTTTGTGGTTTTGTGGGGGAGGGGCTGGAGAGATTGATCTCTTGCTGGTTCTCTAGCCAAAAAGGAAGGTCAACTGGTTGTTTCGTAGCCTCTCCGAGCTACCAGGTTTTTACCCCAACATCCGTCTCTGGAGTCATTATTCATAAATTGAATGGTAGAAACTTAGTTAAAAACTATACTTGGCAGCAGTAGACTGCAAATCTGGCCAAGCTGTAGCCTGAATGGGCTGGTGCTTACTGCGGAGCCAGGGCCACAGATTGTAGTTAAATATCAGTAGGTTCAGGTACAGCCACTAAGCCAGCAGAAAACAACACCTACTAACACCATCATGGCATTATACAGTACTCTTCTCTGGTAGCATGTAGGTATCTTCCATACAGTCTTAACAGAAATTAATAAAATACGTTGACAAATTAAAAGAGCTCAGTTGAACAAAATGCCCCAGGACACAGTGTAACACATGCCCTGTGTGAACTAGAGGACTAAGAAGTGAATTGAATTGAGAGAAAGTGAACTATAAACTAGTTTAAGTTTTATAATTGCTTATGAAACAGGAGCTCCTAGCTAAAGGAAGTTTTTTATGATCCTAAAATATTCTGACAGAAATTACAAAATGCAGTGATAATGAAATCAAACTGTCTTTAACTCCTTAATCTCTCTTTAAAAAATAATGTCTGCATGTCTTTGACAGAACTTGAAACCCAATGCCATAAAAAAGAAAGTGGACTGTAATATTATAGTCCCTTGCTACCTATGGTCATTTGTAATTTCATATGACAATTGGAAATGAGACAGTTCATATAAAATTACCAATTACTTGCTCCCAAATTATGACTATTTATGCTACAAAATCCTGTTAACCAAAATCTCTGTTATCATATAAATAGCATGCAACCTGTCAGATTTTATCCATCTGGCTTCCTGTTACTTACAAGCATCAATTTCGGAATCAAGGATACAAGAAAACCCTCTACCTAATCTCTTGATATCCAGATCAACCAAGGTTAAACATACATCTATGTTTAAAATTCAAATATATCTCTCCTTAATCTGTCATCTTCCTCAAGAACAAAACAACACACATATGAGATAAATCAATAAATATAGATGATAGATATATAGACAGATTAGATAGACAAATAGATGATAGATAGATAGATAAATAGATAGATAGATAGATAGATAGATAGATAGATAGATAGATAGATAGATAGATGGTGGTATTGTGTTCCTAAAAATATTGTGCATCCTAAGAAATTTATCTGGGGTCAGACAACACACAGCCACTAGATACAGAGGCTAGAAAATGGTGACATTCACACCTTTAGTCTTAGCATTCCAGAGGCAGAGATCCATCTGTTCAAGGATACAGCCAAGTAAGGTGACGCACACCTTTAATCCCAGGGAGTGATGGCAGAAAGCAGAAAGGTATATAAGTCATGAGGGCCAAAAACTAGAAGCTTTTTGTCTGATTAAGCATTCAGGCTTCTTGCAGCAGTTCAGCTGAGATCCATTCTGAATGAGAACTCAGAAGCTTCCAGTTTGAGGAAACAGGATCGGCTGAAGAACTGGCAAGGTGAGGTAGCTGTGGCTTGTTCTGTTTCTCTGATCTTCCAGCATTCACCCCAATAACTGGCCTCAGGTTTGTTTTTATTAATTAGAACTCTTTAAGATTCATACTACATCTGGTGCCCAACGTTCATGGTACAAATTCTGGAAAAAAACTACTTGGCTGTGGCCTTGTGGGCCCCAACTCAGACCCGAGCTACTCTTAGCTGCTTGTAGTGAGGCACGCAAGTTGGATTTACTGAAGGAGGCAGAGGCAGGAGGATCCCTAGTATTAGGCCAACCTAGAAGAAGCTTCGGCCAGGGCTGCTTCTCTTTGTGTTGGTGATATTGCTAGCTGGAACAAAAGGTTTACTGCTGCTTGTTCAGAGAAGAATTGCCAGGACCATCATATTACAAGAAAGCATTGGCAAAGGTCAGTTTGGAAAAGTTTGGCAACACAAATGGTGGGGAGAAATTGCTGTGAAGATATTCTCTTGTAGGGAAGAATGTTCATGGTTCCAAGAGACAGACATTTATCAGACTGTGATTACTCCAAACCACAGAGGAGGCGCGTGCGTGCGTGCACACACACACACACACACACACACACACACACACAAATGCCACATGGACTATGGTAAAGCCATTAAGCTGATTAACGCCATGGAAAGATCAGCTTTGGACCATTTCAAGATGGCTAGCTAAGATGATCCAGGCTGAAAGACTACTTGAACAAGGACTTGAAACAATCCCTGCATTTTCCCATTATGCAGAGACTGGGCAAATGATACAGCTAACTCTCTTAGGACTTGACAACTAACCCGAAAATTTTCTTTTCATGATTCCCTAAAGATGTCTTCACCCCCAGAAAGCAGGAAGTAATTTTAAGAAAATGACACCCACATTCCCAAGAGGTGGGATGGGAGGTTTTTGGTTGTTTAATGAGTTATGCATATTGTCATTGTTTATGATGGTTGGTTACAAGTTGTTAATTGTTTATGGTCAGGAAAAAAGCTGAACATGGAGATTAGATTCAGAGTTTTTGTTTAAAATAAAGGAAAAGAAAATGGGAAAAGAGAATATACATATGAGGTATATCAATGAGTGTACTCTGAGAAAAAAGATAAATAAACAATAAGACAAATGGATAGATAATTGAATCTACTCTAAAAAGAAAAAGGGGAAGATATAAAAATGACAAAAGGTAGATTATTGAATCTATTATGAAAAGAAAAAAGAGAATATGGATATGATAAGACAAAAAGGTCAATTATTAAATCCACATTTAAGAAGGAACTACTTGTTTTAAATAGGATAAGTAATGAAAAATGTTTGTCTGAGTTTATCAAATGTTACTGGACTGGACATTTGTTATATATTAATGAAGTTTTTCAGCTGACCCTGTCAAATGTTAATGGACTAGACATCATTAATGTAATTATTGACTGTATTTATTGTATATACTTATTGGATAGTTTTTCTTGTATTAGTTATAAAGCTTTTTTTATTTTAGAAAAAAAGGGGGAAATGTGGTGGTATTGTGTTCCTCAAAATATTGTGCACCCTAATAAATTTATCTGGGGTCAGAGAACAACCACTAGATACAGAGGCCAGAAAATGGTGGCATTCATGTCTTTAATCCTAGAATTCCAGAGACAGAAATTCCTCTGGATCTCTGTGAGTTCAAGGCCACATTGGAAACAGCCAAGCACAGTGACTCAAGCCTTTAATCCCAAGAAGTGAGCCTTTAATCCCAGGGAGTGAAGGCAGAAAGCAGAAAGGTTTATAAGGCGTGAAGACCAGAAACTAGAAGCATTTGGCAGGTTAAGCTTTTAGGCTTTTGAGCAACAATTCAGCTGAGAGCCATTCTGAATGAAGACTCAGAGGCATCCAGTCTGAGGAAACACGATCAGCTGAGGAACTGTCAGGTTTTTGCTACATTGATAGATAGATAGATAGATAGATAGATAGATAGATAGATAGATAGACAGAAAGAAATAGGGTAGGATGGCTGGGCAGCCTTTAATCCCAGCACTAGGAAGACAGATACAGGCAGTTTTCTGTGAGTTTAAGGCCAGCCTGGCCTACAAAGTGAGTTCCAGGAAAGGCACAAAGCTACGCGGAGAAAACCTGTCTTGAACCTGCCCCCCTCAAAAAAAAGAAAAAAAAAAGAAAAAGAAAGGAAGAAAGCAATAGGGTAGGATGGTGTGATTTTAGTTATTTTAGGTGCATTTCTGTTGTGTGCTTTTACATTTAAAGATATTTTCTCTCCTTTTCTAAATGCCAAGAGTTTATAAAATGTCACCTGTGACTTGACACTGTGTTACTAGAATTTTATTTACATTACTGTTTTGATTTTTGTTCATTTTAGTCAGAAGCATGCATGGTAAACTATGTCCCATGTTCTAAATTTCTGTAGAATTTAATCTGAGATACCCCAATTTGAATTCATGAATGCAATGTAACTTTTGAAGATACAAAACAGTCTAAAGAATTTCCACAGGAAAGCTACAATCAGATTCTCTTTGTGACACATTTGGTATTAATGAATATCAGGAAACTTTGATGACATAACTGAACTAGAAACTAGCCTGTCAGAGACAATCCAGATAGATCTCATTCCTTCCCACCAAGCAACTTCCATGCTAGTAGTATCTAGCTTTGTTTGCCTGTCCAGTGCTTTGATCTGATGTCAAAGGTAGAGACCACACAAGATTAGGGATGATGACTCAGTATTTTAGCAAACACACACACACACACACACACACACACACACACACACACACACACACTGAAATAGGTTCTTTCAATGTTATTTCTATAGAAACACTCATCTACTCTACCAGAGGGATGATTTATTCATTGTATCCAGACTAACTAATCACTTAATTTGTACCTGCTATATATTAAATACACAAAATCAAAGAAGTATGAAATCGGAATAAGTATACCCTCTCAGGAACAGGATGCAGCAGAATGCTAGCATTCTTTGTTTAGATAAGAAGAATTCTGCTAATGGGTGGATACTTAATACTGAAGAAATAGCCACTTTGTTAGTTTTAGTGACAAATACTGACTAGCATACAATATGGCTACTTACATAATTTTGATACATTGGTGTATTTCAGTATAGCACTCAAAGGGACAATATATAAATACTCAAAGCCAGAATCACATTTTTTTCTAAAGAAGTGACCTCTCTCTCTTCACATATATATATGCATATGTGTGTATCATATGATGTGAAATTTCAATATTTATTTGAAAAATTGTAATCAACATAAATGAAGTAGATAACCTCAAGATACAGTTAGATTGCTCAAAGAAGTCTGTTGGAAATCAGTTTCCATGGAGCACAACATCATTCTGATTTTATGATTGGCATTATATACTTTAAATAGATTTTTATATGGAGAATGTAACACATTACCAATAACAGGAAAGAAAAGAAAATTAAATGAAATAATGGTGCTAATGCACCAAATTGCAAGTTATGAAAATTTGTACTTAAATTTTAAATCATCTTTACTCCTGAGCTGGATATATGTTTTATAAGAATTATCTTATAAAGTTGATTTCAGCTGTTTAAAGCTAAGGTGAAATCTGGGATTTTTTTCATTGAAACATCTGACTATCCACTGGGGATAAAATCTACCTGATCTTATTATTTTAGCCAAATGTTTGTATTCAGTGCACATTATGGGTTACCGTAAGGTATTACTTCTAAAAAAAAAATTCAATTTCTTTTTCATCTTTTCATTAAAACACAGGCTTCCAAATGCCTAAAATATTTAATTAAAAAATAACTTCCTTCAAGGAAAAAACCAGTAGCATTCTGTTACATTTTGACTTGTAAAAATAAACTTGCCATATTTTTGTCTCTTTAAAAAGAATGGAATAATCATTGTGCATTCTGAATTAAGTGTATAGATACCTACTGCATATCAGATTACATAATCAAATATGAATTGTTAACTGAAGGTTGATTTTCTCTACTATTTGCCAACATTCACCATTGGCCATTTCCTCTTTGTTATGTAATTATATTCTGAACACTAATTTGTCATTGTGTAACATGAATCTTAAAGGATCTTATAATAAAATACCTAGAGCCAGATATTGGGGTTAAAGCTGAAAGATTGGAGAATTAGAACAGTCAGTCACTAGCTTACCTCTATGAAATCCTCAGTATAAAGAAAGTGAGTTCCAGTTTCCTCATGCCTTACATACCTTTCTGGATCCTGCTATATTACTTCCTGGGACTGAAGGCATGTGTCACCACTCTCTGGTTCTGTTTCTCTCATGTAATCCACTGTAGCCTTGAACTCACAGAGATTCAGATGGATCTCTGCCTCCCAAGTGACAGGATTAAAGGTGTGTGCCACCACTGCCTGACCTCTATGTTAGAGTCTGCCTCTGATCTCTGATCCCTAGGTAAGCTTTATTGGGGTACACAATATATTACCACAGCATTGCTTACAGAAGTCATTGCTCCTGATTCTGAATCTTTATCATTCAAGCCCATGTTCAATTTGATGTCAGTTTACAGCTGCTGGGTATATCTAAGTCAGTATCTATCAGGCTCTGTTCTTTATCTTTTCTCAGAAACATAAACTGTCCACTACTTCACACTGGAAACAGCAGCATAGATGAAATGTCCATCACTTCAACTCTTCTCTTTTATCTAACATTCAACTTTCTTAACTGTAAATCTCAGCAGCTGAAATAATTATGTAATTAGCAAAAGGAACATGTGGAATTTCTTGTACTAAATGTTGTCCATGTGCATGAGGGTCCTTTTACAGCTTCCTAGATTGCATGCATGTGCAGCCACAGACAGGACCTCCACCAGCATGTATTTATATTTCCTGTTACCTCAGGACTCTTGTCATTTACTCTTGACATTTCTCTCTGTATAGTCACACCATAGCATGTTTTGTCTGGTGTGGTGATATTTTGTTTGTTATCTAACAAATAAAGCTTGTCTGAAGGTCAGAGTGCAGAACTAAGCCACTAGTTAGCCACAGAGGCCAGGCAGTGGTGGCACACACCTTTGATCTCAGTACTTGGGATCTCATGCCTTTAATCCCAGTAATTGAGAGGTGGAGACAGAATGTGATATGGCTGGGCAAAGAAAGGAATATAATTCCAGGGGGAGATAGGATCTCACTCTCTTTCAGACTAAGGAGTTGACGAGGTAAGATGTTGTAGCTGTAGATTACTCTTCTGTCTCTCTAATCTTTCAGCATTTACCCCTGTATCTGACTCTGGGTCTTTACTATTAAGACCAATTAGAATTCGTGCTACACCTCTGTATTCATTGTCTTCATCCTTTACTCTGTTGACATACTGGATTGGACAGTTCTTTATCCTGGAATACTATACTGTGTATTGAGAAGAATTTAAGGACATCTTCTCTGCTTATTAGATACTAAGAGTACCCTCTCAAAATCCATTGCTGTAAATCAAAGACAACTCCTCAAATCTCCATAAGAATACTGATGGTCTCTGTGGATAGTCGCTGCTCCACTTGATATGAGCGATGTCAGCAAAGTACAGAGGGTCTTCAGGCCGATATGCCTAAATACTGTGGAATAGTTGCTGAAGTTATAGCATCAACTCTAGCCTGTCACAACTGACATCATCTTGGTTGACCCAATGTAGCTTTCTGTATCTTATCAATTTTTAACTAAGCTCAATTCCACTTAAAGGCTTAGAATTTTATTCACAAGCTTTTCAATATTTTTGTAATTCTACTTTAATATTTTTATCATATTCTTTGGCCACATTCCTCTCTTACCATTTTCATATTCCTGATGTGTTAGATTTTAGGTTAATTTAATATATCATCATCTTACCTATTCTTGCTTTACCCCACACATATTGATCCCTTTCTGCCTTGCATAACAAGCATTCTGTGTAAATGCTCTGTCACTAAGTGTAAGTAATTAAGAAAGATTGATGATTTCAGTTGTTCAAGGCATTTCCAAAACCTAAAAGGAGTCCATCTTAGTGACATTACACTGAAGCAATAAAAAACTTCTTGCAAGCATATGTTCAAATATGGGAAGATCAAAGTAGTAAACTTCCATTATGTCTGTCATTTGCCATCTCACTCATAAATTGTAATTGTGTAGCATTTTCTCCAAGTTTAATTTGGTATTATAGTCTACGCATGTTTGAGGCACATGGAAGATTTATTATCCTTATCAGTGTTATACTGCTTAATGTATACTAGGTATTTAACACATTTTTATTAAAAGAAATAAAACAGAAGAAAAAAGATCAAGACAGAGAAGAGGAAGAAACAAAAAAATTTTCTATGTTGGGTAATAACTTGAAATCTTTCAACACATGATGTACAGATTAACATTTAGGAAATTGTCCTTTCTTCTGTCTATAGGCTAACCATCCTGATTAATGACCAACATCAGTAATGTAGTAATAAGACATATGCTGGCCGGCCTAGCGCATTGGCACACACCAGCACCAATCCCTGCTCTTAGAGTTTGAGGAAGATGGCAAGCTGGAAGATGGCATGGGCTACAGAGTAAGACACTGTTGAAGAAGGGAGGAGGCTATATATTCTAGTTGCTCACTAAGCATTTTGTACACAGTGCCTTAGATGTCTTTGATGGACCAACACATTCTAAGTACTCCTGAAGATTTGGATATACTATTTTTATTGACTTCATAAGTTTTGTAATTCTAATTGCAAAATACTGTACCTATATGATACATTGCAATTTTATATATTATTGCCTAATTTTTGAATCATAAAAATCATATTAACCTCACAAAATACTTATGTCTACATGTTTACATTCCTTTCTTTCAGCTTTTTGAAATGTACAGTACATGATCTTCATCTGATCCCATCCTTCTCTGCTGTAGAACACCATAAATTAATACCCTTCCTTTTTATCTCCACTGCTATCATCTAAAAGCATTTAGTTTACCTCTTCCTGATATATAGGCATTAAGTAATATGTGATGTGAGACTTGTCCAGCCAGAGGTATTAGATTGTATAAGAAGGAAAGAACACCTTTGCATTTAATGCCTCATCTTATTGAACATACAATTTCCATTTTATTTAGAAAAATATTATAAATTGAATCACATACTTGCATAAATGCCCATTTGGTTTTCATTGTATGTAGACACACTTTGAACATCTGAACATGTTCTTATTCAGAGAAGACAGGGACTCAAGATGTGCCCTTCACTGATGTGTTGACTAAGAATTCAAAATCACAGTTCCTCATGATTACACTTTGATTATGAATTTAAATCTCTTGAAGTCCATCTGTTCATCAAAGTGTAATTTACTGTCAAGTCCAATAAGTGACAGAATATTCCTTTCCTTTATGTCTGACCTTGTTTTTGGCACAGAATAAGTTGATTCAAATATGACAAACTTTCCCCCGACAGCTGGACGATTGTTCACTGTGGCCAAATGAAATCTGTCGCAGGGAAGAGACAGTCTCGTTGCACCACATATTTTACCATTCTACAGTGTTCTTTTGAATGCATTTATTACTCCTCAAATTTCCCTTTGCTGTATTTAATAATTTTCTACCTTTATGCTCTGTTAGTCCTATGAAATGCATACATCACATATCGGACAAGTTTTGATATATAACCTGTGTCTCAGGCTTATTATATTTTTAAGTGAAAATTCCACCTTCTTTTCCCTCATGTTTCTCTATTTTAAACATCAAGTAGGCTGTAATTTTGCCTCTATTTTGAATCCACTTTATAGCTTAAAAACAAAAAAGTTTCTACTCATTGCACATGAGGGCTCTATCCCGGGTGATGAATGTCATGTTGTAAATTTGCCCTTACTTTCCTTAATATATTTTAATTTATTCTTTGGGGATTTCACATAATATATCTACCTCCTTCCCCCACAATCCTGCCACCTAAGAGAAAAACAACTGGTAGAATTTAAATCTCAGTTAAAATTCCAGAGTATCATTTAAATCACTTTTATGAGAAGCATAATTGTCTGGTTAATCATGATGAATGGAAAGTATCTGGTCTTTCTCTTTTCATGATTTCTATTCTCCAAAGTTAACAGGCATAGTTGTGACTTTATTCTTCTTCCAATGGGTCAATAGATAGTCAGTGGTAGCCACAATGTTTGGATCATTTCCTTAATATTACTTCACCACGAGAATGATTTGATCTCACATCCTTAGAAGGATGTGCATAGACAGAGTGCACATTACTATCATAATATGCCATTTCAATTATTCTATTTTGCTAATAACCATTATCATCTATCTCTTGTTGTGACTGTTCTACATTTTATAGATGTTCTCTCTTAGTCTATAGGAACATTATAGTTCTTTGACTGTGATATAAGAAATTAAGCTTCTTCTGTATAGCCTGGAGGATATGTCATAAGTTAAGATTAGAATTGTTTATTAGTTATTGGTTCGGAGTAGTGTTTGGTAGATGGAGTTTCCCTATTTTTGATAACATCTGAACAGTGCTATTAATGATAATTAATATCATTAATATTAGATGATCAAAGGGTATACCTTGTAATGCATTTTCATTTTGATGTCCTTAATTAAGGTTTGAATGCACTTGAGCAATTGTTTAATTTTTTTAAAATTCATTGAGTTAATTTATGTCACTTTGTTAAATTCATTGCATTTTACAAAATCAAACATGATGTGGAATGTAGCAGGCAGCTGTATTTCTTCAATCAAAAAAACTAAGTAGAACTACAAATTGGAGATCATTTTCATCTCTCTCTCATCTATCTCTCTGTCTCCCTCTCTCTCTCCCTTTCTTATGCAAAGAATCCTTGTGTTCAATATATGCTGGTTATTTAGCCTTGTGTCAAACACATCTAAGATTATGATGCTGTCCGGTTACATATCAAGTAGTGCCAAAGAAAAACTGAATGCTAAATTATGGGTCACACGGAGAGTAGAATAGCTACCTTCATAGAGAAAAAAAAATCAAAATTTTCTCTAAAAATAGATCCAGTTGAGTCCATTGATTTCTGTGGCTCTTTATCTAGGAGTAGACTCCTGTGTAATTGTCCTCTTTCTATGTTGGCATGTTGACTAGTATTGTCATGGTGTAGGTATTGTTTAAACAACCATATTGCTAATATCTCATTGGTGAAGTCTCATTGTCACATCTAGAAGACACTGTCTGGCTGTATGTGTCCTAATCCTTCAGCTCCTACAAACTTACTACTCCCTGTTCCTTGATACCCTTGGTACCTTAGGTATAAGAGCTGCATTGCAGTTGTGTCAATTGGGGCTGAGTACCCATGGTCACTTATTCTATGCATTATGACCAGTTGTGTATCAATTTAAAAGCCTCTGTCTGATGCAAAACAAAGCCTCTTTGAATAACAATGAGCATTCAACACATCCAATGAAAATAAAATATTTTTAAATATGAAAAATCATTATACTATGTGATTTCCTTTGTGTAAATGGTTGTGAAAGTTACCATTCTTTACTTCTTCTGGATATTAATCAAGGGCATCGGTAGAATGAACTAAAAAGCTCAAGAAACTTCTCCTTTTTGAAACTAAATAACAGATACACACTATAGATTTCAGGATGCAGATAAGAAAGATGTCAATGCAAATGAGGAATATTTATTGAGCTTCCCTTTTAGTCAGCCCCTGATTCAGGTACTTGGATTACATGAGTTTATAAAATGAACAAAAACTCTTGTTTTAACAGGAGTTTTGTACAATTCAAAAGGATAATAAACCATACACTGTACCACATGATGGAAGACAGTGAATTGTGTAGGGACAAGTACGGCAGGTAAAGAGAATATATGATGAGATTGAGAAAGGACTGGTCCATCAAGAAGATGCAGTGGACATTTTCTAGACACTTCCAAATCCATGTGTTAAATAAAATTCTAATCCTGAAGTGCTGATATATGAAGACAGTGCCTTTCTAAGCCACTTAATCATGAACACTGGTAATCAGATTGGTATTTTCAACAACAGCTGAAAGACAGTATGCCTTTACCCTATATGGTCCTTTCATGACAATATAAACAGTAATGTGCAAAGGGAGAAGGGTATTCTTAGGAACCACAAGGTCTGCCAGACTTCTGTCCTCTAGAACCATAAGAAATAAATGTTTGTTGTTGAAATAACATAGTCTGTGGTATGTTCTCACAGCTGTTTGATCTAAGACAGGTTGACTTGATAAGAAAATGATTTGGGGGCAAAAACTTGAGAGATTGGCGCCAGATAGAAGAAACAGCTAGTGGAAAAGCCTAGAGGACAGTACTTCCTGAGGCAGCTGGAATACACTATCATACACAACTCCTATTCCATGGGGAATTATCAAGATTGACCCCTGATTTAAATCATTCTTGGAAACTTAAAAAATGAAGAGTACAGTGCATTTTTAACATAAGCTGTTAAACTTTTGCATTTTCTGGATCTAAAGCTATTTTCTTCAGTTTACCTGATGACAACCACATAATACATGCAACATATAGTGTGTGTGTGTGTGTGTGTGTGTGTGTGTGTGTGTGTGTGTGTGTGTGTGTGTGTGTGTAGGGGCATGAGCTGTCTGATCTGCCAGCAACTAACTCAGATCTTCACTACTTCAAATGGCTTGAAGTTATTTTGTAAATCAATTCATTAGGTTTCTAGGAGGGTGTGTTTACATAGTTGTCACCATTTTCTCATCTATTATTTTTATTTTCATTTTCAATTCAGGGAGAAATAAGAATGACTGGATATTTTATTAACTTAAAAGAAAATCAAGGAAGTGTTGATATATGGAATTGCTATATTTAATTCACATCAGCTTCATTTATTGGAATAGAGTAGAGATGAACCTGGAATCAAGAACACTTAAAATATCACAAGATCGTTGGGTTTCTTTGGAGAGTTGAGAGTTGTATTCTTTGATAACACGTGGCCAATACTTGACAACATTGCTCATTCATAGGGCAAACAGCATGTTCTGTTTATTTAGCTTCTGAAGTAGACTGCACCTCTGCATTGGTGAAGTTCACAGCTTATATAACTTTACATCATAACTATGAAATATATTCATTCATAGTTAGAACCATGGATACATTTCAAGGTTGCATGCATAATCTGTTGGAAATTTTTCATTAATAATAACAAGTTACTTAAAAGCATGTTAGTACCTGTAATTACATAGCATATCATAAAATAGAATTTTTCACAATGCCCATTTCATTCATCCCAAATCTTTTGCCCATAATTATTTGAGAAAAGTTACAATTAGGTAGATATGTATAGAGACTGAATTACATGCACATTTAAACTTACTCATGATCCGTATTCAACATAACATATTAGTATGTTTTGGGAGTAAATAATATGAATGAAGAAAAATGTACTAGTAATATTGCCTAGTAAAGTGACAGTGGCATGAGTCTTAGAAGGTCTTATTAATAAAATCAAACCTGAGGCCAGTTATTGGGGTGAATGCTGGAAGATCAGAGAGACAGAATAAGCCACAGCTTTCTCACCTCGATAATTTCTCAGCTGATGCTGTTTTCCTCAGGCTGGAAGCTTCAGTGTCTTCATCCAGAATTGGTCTCAATTGAACTGCTGCTAGAAGCCTGAAAGCTTAACCTGCCAAATGCTTAACCAGTCAAATGCTTCTAGTTTCTGGTCTTCTCGCCTTATATATCTTCCTCGGTCCCTCCCTGGGATTAAAGGTGTGAGTCACCATGCCTGGCTATTTCCAATGTGACCTTGAACTCAGAGATCCTGAGGGATTTCTGTCTCTGGAATGCTAGGATTAAAGGTGTGAGCGCCACCACCTAACCTCTATGCTTAATATTGTGGCTTTTCTGTTCTCTGACCCCAGATAAGTTTATTAGGGTGCACAATATTTTGGGGAACACAATACTACCACAAGTGGCAGATGGCATATGTACTTATCAACTACAACTAAGATGAAGGAAGCCAAAATTTGCAAAATAACTTTTGTTCAAAAAGTTGGAAAACAATTAGATACTTATTAAGCAATTAACTCTGAAGTAAATTACTCACATGAGCTTTCATTTGATACTTAGAACACATATTACAAATCTGTATATGATAATGAATGGGCACATTTTTAATAGCATATATTAAAACACTTTTATACACCTGTTTATTCTAACATGAAGAGTTATGCTGAAGAACTGATGTCTTATGAGATAATCTCACAAATGGATGATATGTAGATGACTCATGTAAGGAATATGCTTTAAAAATATGAAGAGTATTAAGTTAGAAAATAATAACAATAGTATACTATTTAAAATATTTTGATATGCTTTTTTGAGCAGGATATCAAATAATTTGATGGTATACTTCAGCTTATCTATGGAGGTTTATAAGTTCACCAAACTTACGGGGAAATATTCTGTATACTTCTGGAATTATATAAAGTAGGGCTAGAGTGGTGGTTCAAATGGTTAAGGGCACCTTCTGCTCCTGTAGAGGACTATGGTTTGGTTCCAGCAACAATATTGCAGCCCATAACTTCTTCTAACACAACTAACAGGGAATCCAATGCCCTCTTCTCTGCAGACACTAGGTATATATGTGGCATACACATACATTTAGAGAAAACATGCATAATAATAAAATAAAAATTCTTAAAAATATAAAATAAAATGATATAAGCTCAGAGAAGAGTCTGAAGTTTGTTTTGAAATGAGGAATCAAAAAAATGTTTTTGTCTATGCTGAGGTGGACAGTCACATATATGATCTCTACATGGATTGAATCACCAAAGTTCCTTCAAGCAAAACTACTTTGCCTCTTTTCTCCCCTCTGTTAAAAACTCATTTATTTGATTTCATTTCAGCATTTGAACAAGAGGTGAACAAAATCCCAAAGTTTTATTCTAGAGAAGGAAAGAGTTTCTATCACAAAACATTAGCACAAGGATGTTCCAAAATATCATGCTATTTTCTGAAATTAGGGTTTCTTATGATAAGTGATGTAAACCAGGACAGAAAAACAAATAGTGTGTTCTCACTGAAATGTGAGATTGAGAAATTAACATGACTGAACTTCAAAACAGAATGGTGATTGCTGGAATATGGTGTGGGAAATGAGATACTGGGAATGTTTGTCTTAGTTCTTTTTCTATTGTTGTGATAAAGTAACTAACAAAATCAAGGTAAGGGAGAAAGGGCTCACTTTAGCTCATACTTCTAGGCATTGTCCATCATGGGATTGAGTTCCTGGCAGCAAGAGCTTTAAGCAACTGGTCACATCTAACCCACAATCAAAAAGGGTGATAATGCAAGTTTCTATCAAGCATTCTTCCTCCATTTAGACAGTCCATCATACCACCAGGGAATGTCCGACCTGAAGCATGTGAGGCATCCCACCTCAGTTAAAGCAATCAAGATATTCTCCAGGTATGCCTAAAGCCTTGTCCTCATTTGAGGGAATAAAGTTTATCTTTTTACCACTCTACCTTGATCTTTGATTAGTAGAGAAATACATTATTAATAAAACCACTGAGTATTTTCAGCTCAATAAAATAAGCATTTGGGCATATATTTCTATAAGAATTGAGTTTACATGAACAGCAGGTTAGAAGATAAAACACAAATCTGAAGGAATATATTGTTCTAACCTATGTTGCATTTCATTTATGCCATTGGAGTCCAAGAGTATAAGCAGATCAAGTTGGTATAAAATATTGGATTGATTTTTTTGAACATAATAAGGGCAGCATAAATACTATTGAGGAATTAACAAAAAAATCTTCTGATTTTGTTCTTTCTGAAAATGAAGGAGGTTACACTTTGATTCAGTTGATGAGAAGGGACTGTATATGAGGTGCTAATTAATGATTTGGTGTACACCGTGCTAAACTGTTTTCCTGCTGTTCTATCTGTCCTTTCTACTAAAAGCCAGCAGGCTTGGGCTTCCATTTCCCAAGCATTTCCACTTCTGCCTGCCAATAATGCTTTGTGATCTGATATGTGAGCAAGTCTTTCTCAAATGGCTTTTGAAGAAACTCTTAGAAGTTTGAACATCATAAAATTTCTTAAAAAGCTAATAAGGCCCTTGAACCAATTCACCTACAACATCTGAGCTTTTCAGACATGATTGGTGTCCTTTGAAGACAAAGAAATAGAGAAGGTAATGGGCAAAAAATCTCATTCATCATAGGGAAAGCACAGAACAACCAAATTGGAAATTTAAGTAAATTCATATATATATATATATATCAGTATAAGTTTAACCTTATATGTAGATTTGGCTGGATGCTCCTCTCTAGTTCTATATGCTTAATTCCTAAAAATAAGGCCATAGAGAAAAAGATTGCTCAATTAAGATGTATTTGCTTATTTATTATACCAGTGTCTATTCCCCACACATATTTGGTGCATTTTTAATTTATTTATGATATATGCACATAAAAAAGAAATATGTTATACAGCTCTGTGGTGGTATTATGTTCCCTGACATATTGTGCACCCTAATAAGCTTATTAGGGGTCAGAGACAGAACAGCCACAATATTAAATATAGAGGATAGGCAGTGGTAGCACACGCCTTTAATCCTAGCATTCCAGAGGCAGAAATCCGTCTGTTCAAGGATATAGCCAAGCATGGTAAATCACGCCTTTAACCCCAGAAAGCGAGCCTTTAATCCCAGAGAGTGACAGCAGAAAGAGAAAGATATATAAGGTGTGAAGACCAAAAACTAGAAGTGTTTGGCTGGCTAAGCTTTTATACTTCTAGCAGCAGTTCAGCTGAGATTCTTTCTGGATGAGGACTCAGAGGCTTCCAGTCTGAGGAAACAGGATCAGCTGAGGAACTGGCAAGGTGAAGTAGCTGTGGTTTGTTCTGCTTCTTTGATCTTCCAGCATTCACCCCCATAACTTGTCTCAGGTTTGTTTTTATTAATAAGACCTTTTAAGATTCCTGCTACACAGCTCTATTATCATTAATACATATTTCATAGGTGAAGAAGATAAATTCCAGGATGCAAAATGACTTGTTCAATGTTTAGGACTATTACACAAACAGTACAACATTCCCACTATAAGTTTTGTCTATAACTTTGGGCTACTGTATTGCCAAGTAGAGGTGGAGTTTCAAACAAGAAGGAAATTTTAAATTTTTCAATTCCTTTAACACAAAACAAAACTATTTGGAAATGATGAAAATATGTTGATGCAATTGGAATGACTGAATAAAAATACTAAGAGCTTTGAGAAGCCTTGACAAAAAAAAATGGTGAGATACAGATCCATCTTAGTATATCAGTTGTCAAAAAATGAATTTAATAAATTAAAAAGAAAAAAATGTTCTCCTTTTCAGAGAGTTCACAGTTTACTCCTGTCTCTAGTCATGTTAATTCTCTAGCTTATCTGTATTTTTATTTTTTATGAAAAGATCCTATGAGTATTTCTGAGACAACACCTTGAAATACAATTGTTAGGCTAGGCAATAAATATTACAATACCAAGGCTAGAGGACAGCTGAAAAATTAGTTGATTCAAGTAGAGATTCAAGGATTCTTCACAAAAAATTTCCCAGATGTTACAAACTGCCAAATATAAAGATATAGCTTTCTTTCAAGGAAAACAAGGACACTCTTGGCACAGAGCCAGCCTCATGTTCTAAGACATGAATATAGAAATTGTGGTTGGGATGTAGAAGTTATTCCTTGAAGAAAACCTGTGGTTGTTGGCAGGATGTTTGGGAAGAAGCAACACTCCACTTGTTTCAGTTACTGCTCATATACTGAGTGGGCAAAGGTATGAGTTATTGGGAAGTATTACAATTTATGTAAAGTCCCCACTTTTGCTTACATATATTTCTTACATTACACATTTGCATATTTAGCATAAATAAGACACACCGACAGACAGAGGGAGAGGAACAGACATATGAGAAAGAGATGGGAGAGGGAAGGAGGGAGGGAGGGAGGGAGAGAGGAAGAGAGGGAGAGAGGGAGAGAGGGAGAGAGATACAAGTCCAAGGAGTCTCTCTTCCAGAGAACTTCCTTCCCTGAATCAATTGTCTAGTTCTGAGACCTGTTTATGGTATCCTGTTTCTATTACAGAAATTAACTAAGGTTGAAATTTTCATTTAACTTTTCTTTACTGTCAATATTGTTTTATATTCCAAGTTATGTCATGGGCAGGTTATATAGGACTTGGCAACATATATTTCAGACACTATGAGCAGCTATTGCTAATTACATTTAAGTATTCCTTCTCTAAAAACATAAAGCAAAACAAACCACAACAAACTCCACTCCCTTAAATAGTTTCTTCTAAGATCTTCTCTCCAAATTCCTATACTGTCTGTTTTAACACTGGAACTGGAGACAACGATGATAAATGAGTTGAAGAAATCAGGGAGACACAGACTGGTGCAGAAATGGACAATCTGTTGTGTTCATGGTAATTTTCCAGGGATCATCTTATCTGACCTTGAAGGAAATTATTCAACTTATTTACTCTGTCTCTAAGAATAATCTAAAGATAAGTTTTAATTGATAGAGCTAAAGATTAGCATATATATGCATATGTCATATATATGCATATGTATATGTCTCTATAAAAAGAGACAAAGTTAAATATGTATGCTGATTTTCTTATTATGACTAAGCAGTTTGTATGATGGAATATTGCAGCACATACATACAGGTTTGCATTTTGTAAAATAGCTGAACTTTCACTATACTTCCTATCTATTCCCTTCCTTTATCTGAATATAGTTGGCTAAAGTCTTAAAAAGTCTGGAAGGAGAAAAGAGAAAACAGCAAAAAAAGGAGTGATAAACAATAAAAAGAGTTCACCAGAGAGAAAATACTGTGCATGGCCTTTCCTGTTCTTTCCCTTCATTTTCTTCCCCCTTTGATAAAAGCCAAGCAGTAGCTTTCACATTTAGATAATTCTTAGAGCACATTAAAAAATGAATATTATCCTTGTTATTATAAGCCTGAAAGCCAATTTAAACTTTGGAGTAAAGGAATGGTACAATGTTAACATGACTGTGTAAATATCAGTCTTATATGTTCAGAACAGGTTTGGGGTCATTTAGCCTGACTGTCTGACATTGCAGTTTTGTTGGGAACTATTTTTATATCAACTATTTCAGAGCTACCAATCATGTGGGATTGGTGGGAAGTTTCATAATGAGAGATTAAAATAGGCATAGACATGTTTGAAAATAGGATGGTTCTCAGAAGTCTTAAGGGGTAGAAACCAGTAGATGAATTTCTAAAGGTCTTATTAATAAAAACAACTCTGGAGCCAGGTATTGGGGTGAACGCTGAAAGATCAGAGAGACAGAATAGGCCACAGCTAACCTCACCTTGCCAGTTCTTCAGCTAATCTTGTTTCTACAAATCCTCATACTGGAAGCCTCTGAGTCCTCACCCGAATGGATCTCAGCTGAACTGCGGCTCAAATGCCTAAAAGCTTAACAGCTCCTAGTTCCTGGTCCTCACATCTCATATGCCTTTCTGCTTCCTGCCATCACTTCTTGTGATTAAAGGTGTATGTCACCATGCCTTGCTGTTTCCAATGTGGCTTTGAACTCACAGAAATCTGGATGGATCTCTGCCTCCAGAATGCTAGCATTAAAGGTGTGTGTGCCACCATTTTCTGGCCTCTATGTCTATCTAGTGGCTGTTCTATTCTCAGACCCCGGATCAGTTTATTATCATGCACAATAGATTGGGGAACACAATATCACAACATTTCCTCTTTTTTGTCTAAAATTTTAAAAACCTTATAACTAATACTAGAAAAGCTATATCTAATAAGTATATATAATACAGTCAAGAATTACATTATCAATGTCTTGTCTGTTAACATTTGACAGATTCAGACAAAAAACTTCATTACTTACCCTATTTAAAACAAGTAGTTCATTTTTAAAAGTAGATTCAATCATCTCCCTTTGTATCTTATCAGAAACCACCTGCCACCATGTAATGGGAAACCCATCAGCCCTTCCCTGCAGCTGTGTGGTCACTACACACTCAATAGCTGCCCAGTCCTGTTGTGGTCAAAGAGAAGTGCTCGTTCTCTGTCAGAATGTGAAAGGAGGGAAATGGAAATGACACCCAGGAGTCCTGCAGGGACCGTCATAGAGTAAATGTGCCCTTTGTAAACTCATTTATCAGTGTTTATATTTACTTATTGATTTTCATTTTATAATTTATGTCAAATTGTTAAAGGTGTTTTAAATGCTGCATAATCCCTGAACTCTCCTGAGAACAAAGTGCCAATGTCTCTGGTGTGATCTAGAGCTGGAATGTAAATAAACATCCATGGGAAACTGCAGTGCATGTGCTTGTCACTTCCCAGTGGCAGTAGAGGGAGTGTACCCCAGAGAAAGACACTGGGGTCACCCAGCTACTCATCTCTCTCTACTTCTAAGCACACCACCTAAGGATACAGTTTTAGAGAGCTTTACCATTGTTAACAATGAATTTGTACCTAATTTAGAATGAGAGTAAGAAGACCTATATGATTAACAACTAGGTTTTCAGAAAATAAGTAATTGGTGTAGTTTCAGTGGTACAGAGAGCAAATCATTTTCCAGGAAGAGTAAATCAATTTTATGAGTATATGATTATCTAGAATATAACTTTTGTGGATATTTTTATACTTGTATCTATGTGTTAGCTTACAGTGAAGAAACACAGTCATTAATATTCCTGATACACAGTAAGACTGCAGAAGATGGAGCTGGAGAGTCAAATCACACGTGCTCACATGTTCCAACTCTCACCTCAGTAGGTGCTCCTGGTTCCATAAAAAGTGAACGTAGAAGAAATATTTTGACAGCACATCGGTCCAATATTTATTTTGCAATAGCAATAGCAAGCGTTTTAGCTTATGGTCATCCTAACTGAAATCACAAATAATAATTTGGATATCCAAGTAAAGATGTTACATATTGTGGTGATTGATGCCATTGGATTTAGAAAGGCCCAGGAGACTAATAGAACTCCTCTCTGTGTATGTCTGTGATGGGATTTCCAAAGATGACTAACTAAAGAGGGAGAATTGCACAGTTACCAGGGGTAGCACTGTCTCTTAGGCAGAAGGCCTGTATTCATTCATTTTACAATAGTGCAAGGGATGGAATCTATGTTTTGATATCTTACATTTCATTAATACTATAGCAGCAAAGAAAGAACTGGAAGACAGGAATTAGACATGTGTTAAAAGCCTGTTTCAAAAACAGTGTTACCATAGTGACCATATTGTCCTGGACTAAGAACAAGTTGTACCATTTGGACAACTTGTAAAAGATTCTTAGGTTTTTATGTTTTCTTTTTCTCTACACATTCATATAGGGAAATAGAAAGCCAGATTTTCCTGGCCACTGTGTCGTGAGCCATTTCACGTCATTTCCTACTTTTCAGTTTCGGTGTTCAGCCCTACTCTACAGGACCCAGAGAAAATGTGACCACTTACCGGGGAGTGAACCCTCTGAAACAGTGAAACTAAGGACTTCTTCTCTAATGGTGTCTTGTCAGATTTCATGTTAGAGAAACCAGAAAGCTAACTTACTGCAAATGCAAATGCAAATGCTTCTTTCACATTTTTGTTTTGTTTTTAAAAGGATTTTAATTCTGAGCCTGTGTCATTTCTTCTTTCTGTATTCTTGTGGTACTTATATTGTCATTCTATGAATATTTCTGTATTTTTCATGATTGAGATGAGGCTAATGGCATTGTCTTCACTGTATCTTTCGCTTATAATCTCTTGCCTTACTACTAATTTTTTAAAATCAAGACTTACTCTATTTCAGTGCCACTTGTTCACAGACTTAAGATACAATTCTCAGCAAAAAAAACCAAAAATCATGTCTTAATATGCTGGAATGTTTAGGATGACATAGTATGAGAATAAAATAACATATATAAGTGAGTTACTTTATCTCTAGTAAATAAAACAGATAGCATTTTTTCTCATAAATCGCCTATAAATGTCCTTGTAGAACATAACATTTTGAACAAAAGATTCTAGGACCTCTTGACAGTTTTCCAAATGGCACAGCTGGTTCAAAGCCTAGGAGATTAGGAAAATGTCAGGAGCGATCTTAAACTCACTAGAGAAACGGCAGGAGTAATGCTAAACACACAAGAGATCTAACACAAAACTATTCTTGTCTTCCGGTGGCTTTACATTGCTGATGAAAATGTAATATGATACTGAACAGAATCCCTTCCTCGAACTAGAGTAAGATAAGTCTTGTGCATGGAGTCATTTCAGGCACTACCAAGTTGGTATTAATTGTGGCATGGGCCACTGGGCTATGTCTGAAAAGTCTCCAATTTTGTTAATGGCATTCTTAATTGACAATATAACCATGACTCTGAAGGGTGTGAAATTAAAATCCTGAGAAGCATGTAAAATAGTATAATTCTGAAACTCTATGTTAACAAAGGAATTTAATTGGACAGCATCTTATTTATGATTGGCTTTTTGTACCTCAGTAGTTTCTGTTGGGTCTAAATGGAAAACTTGATCTCAAACATTACTTGTTATTTGTCCAACATGAAAAAAAAAACTGATCAAAAATAGTGATAAAGTTTCAAAAAAAAAGCTTAGGTGAAATACATCAGCATTTTGTATCTAGATTTGAAGCATTTGTGATGTAGAAAGCATACATTTCCTTCCCTTATCTAAATGTCTGTTATTTCACAGATTTTCATGGTAATTTTGCAGGCTTACATGTTCAATTATTGATAGTATTTCAATACTTTGCAAATACAGATTATACTACTGATCAGCTATTATGAATTTTATGTTTTGGGTATGGTGGGTTGTACTGTCTAACTTAAATTCTAGCACATGGCTTCTCCACAGGTCTATAGTTGTTAGCTAAATGCATTATTCAGCATAGGATGAGATGACTCAGTACATAGTGTGTGAACTATGCAATAGAATAGAGTGAATACTGTCTTTGTATTAATGGCATGGTATGTTGGGCAAAAGTTTCTCAAATAATTATTAACATCTGTATTGTTCCATATTCTGTTAGTAGAATAGTGGTGGCTTTTTATGAGAAACTGTCTGATTTATCTAAAACTAAAATGACTTTTCATTTAGAAAAAATATTAAATAAAATAACACAAATATTTCATATTTAAAATATGTCTTAAGATAGGCAGTTGGGTACAGATACTGTGGAGATAGAAATCTGCACATGAAGCTCCTAATTTCATTTGTTTTCCATAATATGATCAAAATACAATACATTACATTTCCATTGAATTTTAAAAGTACATATTTCTTTCCAAAGTTGTCAGAAAAACTTGTACACAGGAAAATATTAATGACATATTTTGCCCATGTCTCTCTATCATTTGAACTTCCTGTGAACTCTGTTCAGTACTTGCTGTTTATGACAGAATCATTGCTCAGAAACTATTCAGTTTCTGTGAAGCAGTACCAAGAGACCACTGGCAAAGGGCAGAGCTGATGTTAGATGCTGATGGTTATTGTCTTGCTAAAGTCCCAAAGCTGTGTGAAATGTCAACTAATTGAAAATGGTAATTATTTTACACAACAACATAAACTGTTTCATTCTGGGATATGTGTTGCTTTTAAATTAATTGCCATTGATCTTTGGGTTTTTCACAATTCTTCTCTGTCCTTTTGTCAAATTATCAAGCCATCAGTCCTTGGGACAAACCCATTTCACCATTTTTTATTGACCATGATTTAATGAGTGACCCAACCTTCCTGTTTGGAGAGATTGTAATAGGTCCATCCATCTAATGGTTTGTCAGGCAGACTGAGCTGTGTAACCTTTATTGTATGTTGGGCTTCTAAATAGAAAGGATGAATCTTCAAACAATTGTATTACTGTGGCTATTTGCAATTATTTCAGATACTATTTGGGAGGAGTCATGTTAAACACAAAAGCAACATATCTTCAAATTATGACCTACTGAGAAAAGCCATCTCTCATCAAATGAATCATATATAGTCAAAATGCTTGTCTTGCTTCTAATAGGCAGTATTTTACATCAAATGGCTTTGAGAGAAATGCATATAGCATAGTTTTTCAGACAAAGAATTAATATCTTATTTGTGACAGGGAAAAACTTCTGCCAAGTGAACATTAGAAATGTGCATTCCTGTAGCTACAAGTGCACTTTAACCTTATAAAACTGAGTCACTTCAGAGAGTGTTTCACAGTAATCTAATCACATCAAATTTTCTCTTACAATGGGTAGACCACCCAAAAGGCATTTGGGCTTGACCTGTTATAGAAAAGCAAAGCGGGCAGGTTAACTGTGTGATGTTTTTCATATAGTCAAGGATTGCTCTTCTGATAGTAGGAGTCCAATGCATGGTGATTACTAGAAAGTTCTACTATGTCCTCATATCAAGGCTTGCTATGACATCATAAAAAATAGTTCCCCATTGAATGTGAAGGAAATGAGTGAAATGTCTTCCTAATTGTGCTGGGGATATGAAACAGTATTTCTTTCAAGTTCAGTCTGACTAGTCAATGATAACCATGAAGTATATTTGCATGACCTGTAATTGTTTCATACAAAATCCACAGCTGAACTAATGCAGTGTCAGAAACAAATTGCTGAGTGTTTTAATGACATATGCATATATATGTACATATATAAATAACATAAGCATATACATATGTGTGTGTTTCTAAATGTTACATATATATATATAAAATATATGATATGTGAGTATATGTAAGTGATATATATATACATATATATATGATGTGATATTCATAGGTAGATAGATAGATATACTGCATGAGTTTATTTAAGTGTTACATATGTATATGATATGTGTGAGTATATGTAAGTGTGTATATATTCTTGTTCTTGTGTATGGGTACAGGCACAGGTGTACCAAGGCACATGTGTAAAGGTCAGAGGACAATCTTTGGGTGGTGTTGCCCTTGCCTTTCTATCTCATTTGAGACAAGATTTCTTTACCATTGCATAAAGCAGGATAGTGAGCCAATGAGCTTCTGAGATTTTTCCAGTCTCCTCCTCCCATATTCTTGTTGGATGTGTTGGGTTTATAGATACTGGAACTACAGAGTCCAACTTTTATGTGTGTTCTTGGGAATCCAATCTTGGGTCATTATACTTGCTTACCTTGATTTTACCCAGTGACCCTTATCCCAAATTTCCAAATCTAAGGCATTTAATAAATACACTATCTTACTGCACTGCATTTAAACAGAAATGTTTTGAAAATGTTCTACATGCTGAGATACCACAGATGGAGATGAGGAGCAGCTTAGTCATCATGCTTTTGTTAGAAAAAGCATAATTGCAAAAACCATTATTCAATTTTAAACCAGAACTGGTTAGAATGAGTAAGTGAAAGTATATGTCAGAAGAGATAAGCTTAACACTATGGGAATCCAAGACTAAAATGTCTGTGAGAAGAAGGCATTTAGGGAAAAGCACAGGCACACATGTGAGAACTTGGGGAACTTTTCTTGAACAATTCTCCACTGCCTTCCAGATTTACACTGAAAGGAAGAAGTTTTTCCCCTCCCTACAGTGAAAGAAATGAGCTGAACTTGGTTTTCATTTCTTTCTGAAATCCACAATATAATTTCTTCTATCTCCTCCTATGTAACACTCTAGCCAAACCTTGGCCTGTATAAAATTTTCATTATCAAAACCCCCAAAGATGAGTGTACATCTGATCTGTAAACTGAAACTGTGAAATATGTCCTTTCAGCTTTCCGAATCCTTGCCGTGAAGGCTCTCTAGAGGTGAGGAGAGCGATGGAGAATGGAGAGTTATTGTAGCTATATGTGGTTATCGGGAAAGTAAACCAGCAAGCAGTACCTCACCATGTAGCCTGTGTCCATGTCATTGGTGCCCACTGGAAAACTATCTGGCATGCAAAATACTAAGTATCCTTAGTACCTGGCATTTGTAATCACTTCAGTAGTAAACTTCTGGCATTTGATTGGCTTTCCTGAGCCAGACCATTTTGTACTACCCTTAAAGATTTTGGCTTTGGAGCTTTGTGTTTGATACAGTTAATTTCTCATGTTATTTCCCTGTTTCCCTTATTGCTGCCTCACATTTATCTCCAAATTGCTCTAATTGAGTCATCCCCATGATCATGGAGAATTTCAATTTTTAGCTGGAATCTCATTTTGAATTGTTTATTCTGTTAATTAGTTTTATCACATGAAGACTCAGTAGAGACAACAATTATGTCCAGAATTCGTTCTTTTTTTTAATATAAGCTTTCAGATGCTGGGTGTCAAGGACTGCAGTGTCTTTTTGATCCTTAAAAGCATGTCAACAAAGACCATTCAGACTGAGGAGCTATCCTATCAAAGACAAACATTACAGGAAATCACCTTTGAGTTTTGAGGGTTTAAAATTTGCATAACTGATCTGAATCTCAGCAAGTTCTAAGTAAACAGCAACAATTTAATGGGATAATTTAAATATGTCCCGCCATTAGAGTGATGGTTATTTGCAAAAGCCATAGCCCACAAAGAAACCCTACCCAACATTTGCGCTGTGTAATGTCACAGGGATAATTTTTAGTCGATAAACTAGAATAAAATCAGATTGGTGAGTAGTAAACCTGAATCAGTCCAGTGGAAACTATCCCAAAAGAGAAAAAAATGAAAATATAAAAATCTGATTTAACTGTTAAAGAAATCTCTAAGTTGATACTTGGTGTGAATGAGCTCCCACCACAGCACTTGGACATGCATAAGTCTGTCTAGTGGGGCTTTGCCCAATACTGAACACACTCCATACCTTCTTTCCTGTAAACTGTTGATGCATACATCATCTGTGGTTCTTTATATTGTAGTGAAGAATGACTGATGGTGTTAGCCTACAAGAATCTCTATTCAAAGTTGCACTTGCAGTGAGAATCTGGGCAAGACATTCAGCCTCTCATTTAGGAAGTTAAATGGACTGAGATAAAATTGAGCCATTTATATCTCTAAATTTCTTCATTAAACCTGTCATTTATTACATATGTCACAGTTCCAAAGAGAGCTAAGAATGATTGGTATGGACCTACATGTTCCATAACTATGTAAGTTGGCCAAAACCCATAATTAGATTTTGTGATGAGGCTACCTTTACACATGGAAAAGAATTGAAGACAAAAAGAGTACAGTATGTGGCAAAACTGGGAGACAGACCCCCAAGTAAGGTTGGTAAAGCAGCAACAGGAACCAGGAGAAGCACAAGGAAAAGAAAGGACTGGTGGAGTTGAGAGAATGTGAAATTTTCAGCCAAAGGGAAGTGGTATTGACGGTATCTAATGTCTAGGGGCTGAAAGCAAAAGCCTTTGATTTTTGAGCAGTGAGAGCCAGCTCATGAAAGAAGTGAAAATGGCTGGCAGTTCAAGTGGTCTCAGGCACAAGTGGAGGTGAGAGGTGCGGTCCATGGAGAGATGGTTTTTATAAGCTCCACTCTTAAGCATCACAGAACAAAGTATAACTGGGGAAGTCTCATGTCATTGTTCCCCTGGTCCTGCTTTGTCAATTCACAGACACACTAGAATTCACCCTTGGAACATAGTCCACTAGAAAGAAAGAGATCAACAGTGAAAACAGAGGATGGGCAACTGTTTAAAATAATTAAGTCATCAAGCTGTAAATGTGTTTGAGATCTGATGAGAATAGAGTACTTTCTAGATAGCACTTGTTTTTCCTTAGAAAACTTAATGTCGGACGTGACAGGTATGAATTAAAACATACACACTCACTATCCCTGTGTGTGTGTGTGTGTGTGTGTGTGTGTGTGTGTGTTCACACACATGTACCATCACATGACTCACTGTCATCATCATAGAAGAATAGTAGTTGATGATATAAAGTGCATTTTCATTATAGATCCTATTCAAAGAATTTAAAATTAAAATACCCTGAGGATGTACAGGTAGAGACAGCAAGCTGAATAGTAATCATCAGAAAGAACACAAATTGGCAAAGCACAATGGAGCAAAGCCTTTTCTTTGATGCAGAGGATGAGGAAATTTCAGCAATGACATCTAATTGACATTACCAGATGCTGCTAAGAATTTCATGGCGTTTATTACTAAATGGTATTTCTTAAGTGTTTGCAGTGGGAAGATTGCTTTATTTGCATAATACAAACACAAAGTAGTTTAAGGTGAACATAAAAACAAACAAAACTTAAAACTTGAACATCTTTATTCATAGAAAGTACTTTTCAAAATAAGTGTTCAAGGCCTGATAGTAGTCAGTAACATAAAATATATTTCTTGCTGTAAGATGGATGTGACCCAACACTAAGGATTTGGTAATTGTCAACGACCTGGCAGTTATCAGCTCTTGCATTTTGGAATGGTCTTTCTGTTCTAGGAAGGAAAACTATTCTACATGTTGTGTTCACAGTCCAATAAAGGAAACCAATGACATACAACAACAGAAGTCTAACTCAAAGCATGGCCATGCCCTGATTATCCAAATGTGTGATAGTGAAGCCAAAGAAAATTAGAAGAGATGATTTGAGAAAGGGACATTACCTGTATTTTGTCTGGGTTATCAAAGAGGTCTTATATGTAAGAGTCAGGAGATTTGAAGGGGGATATTAATATGGAGCATGAGAAAACCTCCGCACTTACTGCTGCTCTCATAGAAGGGAGGTGGGGAACCAGGCAGAAGCAGGAGACACATGGAATTCAGCAATTCAGAATGACAAAGAAATACTCTTCTCTACAGCCTTGAGATGAATCCTCTGTGAATTTTGCCTCACACTTCTGACTTTTGATCTGCTCGATCATTACTTTTTGTGTTTGTGTCATTGACTGTGTGGTAATTTGTCCTAGCAGTAATAAGAAACTTAGTCAAGCATGAGCAAAACCAGCAAAGGATATATGGCAAGATTCATCAAACGCATATCAGAAAAACACCTGCCTTTTCAGGAACTCTAGCTTGGCATTTCCTTTTTATTTTATTTAGAATTAGGGCACCTGGACTTCCTATATCAACAACAACAACAAAGCTTTCATACTGATTAACAAAACTCGAAGCTATCAAAATTAGATATTCTCAGGCTATCTCCTGGGGTTGAGACATGAAATCCTTCCTAAGATTCACAGGCTTCCATTATTAGGAAAAGGGAAAAGATAATGAGTGTTGTTGGATAGGGGTGGGACTTAAATTTGCACTTGATGATGAGGATCTGGATAGCAAACAAAGGGTGTAAGGTGTGTGGTGGACAATGTTGGAGAAGCCTCTGTGTCCTGTTACAAAGTTTCAGAGTTCCTTTCAGAATCTATTTCAATGGCCCTATTATTCTGTATGCGACTCTTACTCTGTTCCCATCAAGCATGCTCTCCCTAGGATTACTATGGTAACCAGTTAATTCTCCCCCTAGACTATTTTACTTCCCATTCCTCCTACTTTTTTCAACAAGAAGCCAAACTTATTTATTATTCATTTATTATATTGACCGCTTGACTTTTAAATATCTAACAATTCATATTGAAGTTGAGATTAAGATCCCAGTATTTTATTTGGTCATTTCTTCTCAGTCACATTATTTAAGGAGGAAGGCACTTTAATAATGCTCCCCTTTCCAATTTGAGCAATGTTCCATGTTTGTTTCTCTTATGTTCTTTTTTTTTTCCATTATAATGCAGGTTTGGTTTGTAATCATGCACTCATTTATTTTAGAATTTGATTAATGTTGAAAGTCTGTCGTCATGGAAATTAGATCCACTTTACCCATTACTGTATTGTATTTAAACCATAACTTCTGAGAGGATGAATGACTACCCAATAAAGCAGCAACAAATAACAGTTCTCCTCCTGAGGAGCCTTTTGATCTGGTAGAGAGGAGGGAAGGAATGACTGCAATCAAAATGCTAACAGCTGCCCTTGCTCCTCAGACTGACTTTAGTGGGACTACCATAGGTCAGATGCACTTTGAATATTGATTTGAAAGATGCAGCTAAGTACATGTCAAGTGAGACAACATAGGTTCAGTAGACACTATAAACTAGGCCTGCTACATGGCTAGACCTAGTGTAGCTTGTGTAGCTTGATCTGCTTGGGGGATCCCCTGGAGGTAAAATCAGAATCCATCTCTGGTACAGGAGGGGGCTTTTTGGAACCTGCTACCTATGATGGGACCTTGTTTGGCCCTGAGGCGGGGGAAGGGTTTGGACTTGTCTCTACTGGATATGCCTCCCCATGGGAGGCCTTGTCTTCTTGTGGGGGGGTGGGTTGAGGGGGGAGGCTGAAACGGTGGGAGGAGGGAGGAGGGGGATTTTTGATTGGTGTGTAAAGTGAATCAAAATTTTTTTCTTAATAAAAAGAAAATAAATAAACAAAAAAAGTTATTGCTTGTTGGCATAAAAAAATCAGCATATAGAGTCCAAATTCCCAGTTTAACATGGAAGAGGACAGAGGGACAGAAGAGGAAATTACTTCTGGAGTTTTATGGAGGCAAAACTATGTAAAACCTCAGCACGCATCAGCATAACAACAGACCCCAACTGTTTTTAAGTTCTTTTGGTTTTGTGTGCTTTTTAGCAACGATGATAAATTCTATGAATACGTGAGTGACACAACCTTAATGGTACTACAAGAAGTTAATCCATGAGCCAACATGCCAATTAAATACTACTCATGTAACTTCTATTCCATAAATACACTTGAGTGCTGATTGCTAGAGGCCAGCTGAGCCCTAGCGGAAATGTAGTGAGAAAAATAGAGGTGTAGTTTTTTATCCTCAATGCTAAGTTCCTTTTCTCTAAGTTTTAAGGCATATTTTGTTTCCAAGACAACATCACAAGTTCATTCAGGGCATGAAAAAATTCATTCGTTGTGTTTCTTTTAATTCATTTCTGATATATACAAAAGAATTTTGCAAACAGAAATTAACCAACATATCTATTAATAAAATAATCAGAAAGTTTTTTGATGGTGAAAATGCACATAATACTATGATATTAGCTTGAATTACTATAGGCTTACTTTATAGGAGAGGTATAAAGGAAAAAGATACTTTGAAAACTTATATAATAAGGATGACAAATGTGGAATCATTCAGAGTTTCTCTGTGTAGCTTTGGAGCCTGTCCTAGAACTCACTCTGTAGCTCAGGCTGGCCTCAAACTCACAGAGATCTGCCTGCCTTTGCCTCCCAAGTGCTGGGATTAAAGGCGTGAACCACCAGTGCCCATCTAGAGTAACTTTTAAATGTAATTTGGTAAATTATTTATCCATGTCAATATCATCAGCCTTTTCTTCTCCCACTTTTAATACATTACTATGTCTATGTTTATGAAGAACTTTGTGACATAATGTATATTTTTATATAATTGAGATGATATTAGAATTTTCTTTTCTTTTAGATTTATTTATTTTTACTTTATGTATATAGGTTTTGTCTGCATGTATTTGAATTACATGAGTGCTAGGCACTTGGAGAGACCAGAAGAAAGGTACTAGATACCCTGGAACTAGAGTTACAGATGGTTATAAACTGGTATATGGATGCTGGGAATAAACTCAGGTTCTGTAAGAGCATCCAGTGCTCCTAACCACTGAGCAACCCCCCAGCTCCTAAAATTATCATCTGTTTCATGGTTTATAAGGTGACAAAAGAAGTTAGTACCAGGTCATGAAGAATGAAGTGATCAGTATTAGAGTTAATTGGATATGAAGTCATCACCCTTTCTTCCATAGGGCTAATCTAAGAGGTCTTAGTCACCTATGTTGTTCTAGTAGCCCTTCCATGTTCACTAAGGCTGTATATTTTTGTTATATATATGCATCTTATATGTTATTGTGTATTAACCATTGGAAAACTTTGAGATGAAGAAAGTGTAGTTTCTCATCTCTGAGAATCCACGATTTGGTATGCATGTATCTTTTGTATGTTTGCCTACAGTATTATACAGATGCTGCGTGACATTTGCTGCATCCCAATAAGTTCATCATGACTTGACAATGTTATAAACAAAAGTGCACTAAATATTCTGGCCTTCTGAACACCCTAGCTTAGTCATAATCTACATTACAGAATGTTGGTGGTTCACACTTGTGATCATATGGCTAAGCATGGACTATGGCAATATGCTCTGTCTAGTACATGACTGGGTATCATATAGTATATCAAGGCACAGTTTTTACTGTCTAAATATTGTAAAGTCAAATATCATAAATCATATTGGGGACCGTAGTGGGTAGCTGTTCTATCTTTGACCTGGAAGTACTACCCCTCATTGAGGCTTCAGTAACTGTCATGCCTAAAAGGCGGGACATCTAGGAGCCCTTAAGACCCAAGATAGGGATTTGCCGGCTCTCTTGGTTCCTAGATCCTGGACATTGAAGGTAGATTGAGCAGAATTTTCCAGAGAACACCTCTAGACTGTGATACACCTTTCCCAGACCCTGTAACCAATCCCTTTACTTGTAAGTTACCCCACAAAATGAACCTCCCTTTTAACTATGAGGAGTTGCCTTAATACTACAACTAATATCTGGCACCCAATGTGGGGTATGAACCCACGACCCTAAGACTGAGTCTCATGCTCTACCAACTGAGCTAGCTGGGCTGGTACCAGGAGTGGGGCCATGAGTAGGCACAATATTAAGAATTTTAAACACGGTAATAGTTTATCATGAGTGGTGAAATAAGGTGGAAACAAACTACAATGATTCCTTTTATCAAAATACATTTAAAGATTATTTTTTAATTTTTATTTTGGTTTGGGCTTTTGGTTTGCAATCCTGAGGAAAGTACCCAGGGCTTGTCTTCTTAAACATCCATGTTCTGACAAGCCACATCAATTAATTAATAACCAATTAGTTTTCATAAGTTGGCTCTTATAACCAAATCTTAGGCCAAGGATATTACTAAGTTCGGCATTGGTTTTCTATAATGAAATTTATAATTTTCATTTGGAGTTTATACAGACAAATTTAGAAAAGAAACTAATCTGTGCCTTTAACACTTAGATAGCAGACACGATTGCAGCAGATACCATTTCAGCCAACATAGAAGATCCTTGACTAGAAGGAACATGAACAGATTATGAGAATGCATCAACTCTTGAACATTCATGGAACTGTAAGCTTAGTGTCTCAGGTCCCTTTTCCATTGCTGATTGCTGTTGTGTCCTGAAAAAAAGCAACTTCAGGAAAAAGGCTTTCTTTAGCTCTCAGGTCCAGGTGACAAGAAATAACAATGCAGAAACCTGAGACAACAGTCACATTGTATCCACAGCACAAGCAGAGATCGATGAGTTAACGCACATATGCATATATGCTTGGATCACTTTATTTTCCTACAGGCCTGGATCTCATTCAGAAAATGGCCACACCCAGAGTAGGTGGCCTTCCCACCTCAATTAACTTAATCAAGATAATATCCACAAACATGTCTATAGAACACCTAATCTAGAGGATTCACTATTGAGAGTCTGTTTCCGGGTGACTGTAGAATGTTTCAAACTTACAAAGCTAATAGTAACTTATATGGCATTTTCTTTCTTAGTTCCTCACATTACACTATATTAAACTTTTACACACGCATTTTCAGATATGTGTCTTCATACACAAACATTTATATTTAGTCATTTGAGTGTAATTAATTCCAAAACTCATAAAATCATGTTTTCACAATGTGACTATAACTAGTTTATTTAAAGCTGATAAATTTATAAAACAGTATAAAATTTTCAAACCAATTCATAACAAAGCATGATTTTATTAAAGACTTAGATTTATGCAGCTCTCTTGTGCAATGGAATTCTAAAGAGATCCAATCCAGTGCTCACTTAAGAAGCATTTCGTTTCCAAAATGCCAATGAAGCATGAGTTAATTAAATTACATAAATTCCAAGCAATAATGGGAAAAATAATGTTTGATAGAAGTGCATATCCCTGCAAATATCCTTCCATTGCTGTGAGTACTGATATATCAGCTGCTTAACTCCTGGAATTTTTTTTTTAATCTGTCTGAAGAGAGAGATACTTAAGTGGGTTAGTCATCCCTTGGCTTGTGAAGTATTATTATTTTGCTGTCTTCTGATATTCTCGTAGGGTACAAGTCATTCAAAGGCAGAGAGGGAACATCATGACAGGAAATTTTATGTTTAAAGTGCAGCAGCACCATGAATTCACAGAAACATTGTACCAAGTGGTGGGATCTTGCAGGGGTTAGTTTCACTTTTTTCATGATAATGGCTGGGGCTTTGAAACTGCAATCAAGTCTAATTAATTTCACTCATGAAGTCACCCTCTAATAAACTGCCCCTGCTTCTGTGTATAAATGTACCAATATGGTTACAAAGTGTACAGGTGTGACACAAATGTAGCCATGAACAAATGATCTATTTGAAATTAGAAGGAGTAAATTGTAGTGAAACCGTTAACTGTTAGACATTCTTATAGGTAAACTCTATATGGATGATTTCTTATCTAACTCAATTACTTACACCTATTAGTACATTTACAGTTTCATTAGGCCTTTGATTACTCAGAATGTATTGAGTCATGATGCAGGAAAAGAATGTGAAGTTCAAGATTGCCAAACGGTTAATGAATTCTGAAGACATGACACAGGACGCTAACTTCACAAGCAAATTTAAAAACTTTCATTTACATGTACGTTTTGTGTACATTTTATTTTCTATGTCCATTTTTACTCATGTATGTAAAAATATCCCTTACACCCTTGTCTTTAACTATATTTTTGTTGATAGAGAGTAGAGTTATATGACATGGAACCTCATGAAAATAATTGTCTTCTGATTAGGGTCTTTTGGTTTACATGGCAGAGGGACTAAGAGTTGCCTCCATAGGGTTTGGAGTTAGAACACAGGAGCTGGCATATGCTGATCACATTATTATAAACATTTTTCTAAACCTGAGTCACATTAGCTCCAAATAAACATATGAATAATGTCTGTTCCCAGGGAGTTGTTTAGGGTTACAGTATCCAGCATATGGAAAAGTGCCTTGTGAGTGTAAAGCATGCATCACTTGTTTGTTTCTAAGACTAACACCAATCTCATCTATATTGTCACAAGGAAAATAAAATTTCTTTTGTAGACAAGAAACAATGAGCTAAAAGTGATAGACCAAAAGCTGAGGAGTGAGTTCAAACTACTCTAAATATACCCCAACAGATCTTTACAAAGTGTTTAGATAAGATGAAAACTCAGTGGACATCTTTGTACACACCACCAAAGGAGCATTGAAGAATGGTGAGCTATACAGAAGTATAGGCCCAGAAAGTGGGGGGGGGGTCAGTGAGAGACTCCTCAGAACTGGAGGGGACTCTGGTGATCTGGAAAAGAGAGATGGTCTTGTGCTTGATGACAAACTAGAAATCATCATTATATAGTCTTCAGAAGATATCTGCCCAACTACTGATTATATCATAATTAGACCTATGCTAATGGTTTACTGTCAGTATCAATGGTGTTAATTAAAACCATCCACTCAAAATTCATTAGATATTCTTGATATATGAAGTACTCCTCTAGTTTTTTAGAAAGTGCGATTCAATCAAACTATAAAGAAGAGACACATGATTTTTGTCTTTAAATTACAAAATAGCCTAATACAGATAGAAGAAAACCAGAATTATTATATGTAATTTAAAGTTATTATGCTCTTGAAATGCAGCATGCATATAAATGTGTGTGTGTGCATGTATAAAGGATTTCTTTCTTTTGATGGAGACATATGTTTGTATTTGATCAGTTTATTTTCAAATGAAAACATTTTGACAACATTGAAGGTGAACATGATTTTATGATTATTTGGGTCAGATTCCATGAATAAACTGGTTTCTGAAATAGCATGCAAGTGCCATTGCAATATTAGTGCTATTAGCTTACTGTTGAAGTTCTTTAGCTCAGTTTTAGCCACAAACAACCAGAAATACTTAGTCCAATGACCTGTTGTTTTGCTGCCTTTTACACTAAAAATCAAGCTGTGTATGCTCAGACTTTTTATTCAAATTACTCCTATTTCTGACTATAGCAGTGCAGACTGCAAAAGCAAACCTCATGAATTTGTTAACCTTAAGCCAGAAGGTCTTGGGTCAAATGACCCTTTCACAGGGACACCTAAGACCACCAGAAAAGATAGACATTCACATTGTGATTCACAACAGCAGCAAAATTACAGTTATGAAGTAGCAATGAAAATAATTTTATGGTTGTGGGTCACCACAGCATGAAGTACTCTATTAAAGGGTCACAGAATTAGGAAGGTTGAGGACCACTGTCCTAAACCAAATAAAGTTGGTTTTATTTGCTTCCAGTTTTCTTCTGCTTTGTTCAAAAGAATTTCTCTTCACTGAATTCAGTAAAGTATGTCCTTAGCCTTCATAAATGCAGAACCCTTCCTTCTTTAAACCTCACATTCTTTATTTTTATTCTATTTTTGTAGTTTCTTATTCTGCACTCTACATCATTTAATTCTGCCCTCCAAAGGTAGACTCCTGTCCTTTGATGTTTTTTGCATGCTGTGATCTAGACCTAAAAATCTTTCATTTTATCCTTCATGATGTGCAATAAAACTATATACAAGAAAGAGCTCTGAGTTCAATATTTTACATACAAAAAAGAATTTTGATTGTGCTTCTTCAGTTTTCCAGTGATAACAAGTATGTTTGCATTCATGCATAAGTGCATGTTTAATTCTGAATACAGTAGCACATTAATTTCTTCAAGCAAGTAATTCATCAATCCTTGAGTGTGTCTAGCTGAATATTTGATCACAGAGATGCTGTGATAGGCAACAAAGCGTGTAAGCAAACCCAAGCAATCATATAAAGACAAGACTAGGGTAAGCTTCCTTGGGAAAACCAGGTGGATAACAATGAATATTCATGAACTTGTTGAGCATTGAAACACAGGTCTTCATGTCTGAGAAATAAAGGGAACTGACTTCTTTTCAAGATTGTCATATTTCCCCCCCACACTGTTCTTCAGCCTTTTATTTGTATCCAGGGGTGGCTTGTTCAAAGCTCTCTTGTTTGCCCACCAGGACAATGAGAAATACTATTTCCTGCCTAATCCTTGCTGAACAAAGCTGCCTCACCCTGAGACACTGTGTCAAACAAATGCCTCTTCTCTCCCAAATAAATGACAGCAGCCTGTTGGTTGCCTTCTGGATTCACACTGACTAGGCCTCCTTCCAGGACCACCCTCTTGCAGCTGTTCTTTCTTAGCATACACTGAACAGGTTCAACTTGCTACTTTTTGGTAGAGTTTCTGCAGAAGATACATTTTTAAAATTCCCTCCAGGATGAGAGATGCATGAAATTCACATACAGAATTGAAATATATATATAGAATTGAAATATGTATTCAAGTGAACACTTCAGCAATGAAGATGATAGGCCTTAAAATTTGTTATGAAATTGTTATGTGTTGATAGTAACAATTCTACTTGGAGACATTAAATCTATTATTAGTGACATGAATACAAAATGAATACAAATATGTAGTTATTCATAGTGCTTAATAGACTACTTCTTATCTATTTTAGTACTGGTAATCACACACTCACCTCTTTAACTGAAGTAGTGGTTTTGATTAATAAAGATGGAGTTGAGAATTCTAGTTGTGACAACTTGACAAGTTACTTCTGGTCTGAATCTTGGTATCAAAATCCGGGAAGTGAGGAAAGTAATGAAGACCATTACATCAAAGACTGAAACACACACACACACACACACACACACACACACACACACACACACACACATATGCCATTGTCTGATAGGTAGTACAGACTCAATAAATATTTATATAGATGGACAATTTTTCCTTGTACCTTTAGAAGATGAAAAAACATAATGCATATATAGCTCAAGTATGAGAATTTATCAATAGAGAATATAAAAATGCAGAACAGTAGAATTTAACACAGAGGAATTTTTTTTTACTCTCCCATTTTCTACTTTGAGTTCAACTGTAATTTATGGTTAATAGCTAATAATAAATAATCATGTCCCAAAATTATTCATCTGTTGTACTTATTGACATGTTTCCAAGCTTTCCTTATTTAGGAATATTAATATATTATTTTGAAAGACACACAATTATATCTTACATGTGAAAGAATTATAAATGTATTAAAGATTATGTTTTATACCTAACTGTAGCACTTCTATCAAATGGGTACATATTATTTTTTTAATTTATTATTATTATTATTATTATTATTATTATTATGTGTTTTAATTTTATACATCAGCCATGGGTTCCCCTTCCCCCTTCTGCCCCCCACCCCACCTTTCCCCAGCCCCTCCCCTCCATTCCCATGTACTCCATGACCAAGACACCCCTGGGGATTCATTTAAACCTGGTGGATTCAATACAGGCAGGTCCTGTTCCCTCCTTCCAGGATGAGCATGTGTCCCTGTGTAAGCCCAAGGTTCCAAACAACCTGCTCATGCACTAAGGACAGATCCTGGTCCCACAGACTGAATGCCTCCCAAACAGATCAAGCTATGCAATTGTCTCACTTATCCAGAGGGCCTGATCTAGCTGGGGGCTCCTCAGCCATTGGTTCATAATACATGTGCTTCCATTCGATTGGCTACTTGTCCCTGTGCTTTTTGCAATCTTGGATACAACAATTCATGCTCTTATAATCCCTCCTCTTTCTCAACAATTGGACACCTGGAGCTCCACCTGGTCCTGACTGAGGATCGCTGCATCCACTTCCATTAGTTATTGGATGAGAGTTCCAAGATGACTGTTAGGGTATTTAGTCATCTGATCACCACACTAGGTCAGATCAGGCTTTTTCTCAACCATTGCCAGCAGTCTACAGAGGATATATAATTGTGGATTTCTGAGGACGTCTCGAGCACTCTGCCTACACCTGTTCTCATGTGGTCTTCATTGATCATGGTCTGTTATTCCTCATTCTCCCTTTCTGTTCCTGATCCAGCTGGGATCTCCTACTCCCTTAAGTTTTCTTTCCCTCAAATCTTGCCCTTCATTACTCCCACTGTCGTCTAGGTTGTTCATGTAGATCTCATCCATTTCTCTGTCATTGGGTGATCCCTGGGTCTTTCCTAGGGTCCCGTTTTCTAGGTAGGCCCCCTGGAGTTGTGTAGCAGTCTAGTCATCTTTGTTTTACATCTAGCATCCTCCTATGAGTGAGTAAATACCATGTTTGTCCTTCTGAGTCTGGGTTACCTCACTCAGGATGAATTTTTCTAGATCCATCCATTTGCCTGCAAACCTCATGATGTCGTTGTTTTTCTCTGCTGAATAGTACTCCATTGTGTATATTTACTATATTTTCTTTATCCATTCTTCAGTTGAAGGGCATCTAGGATGTTTCCAGGTTCTGGCTATTACAAACAATGCTGATATGAACATAGCTGAGCAAATGCCCTTGTGGTATGATTGAGCATTCCTTGGGTATATGCCCAAGAGTGCTACAGCTCAGTCTTGGGAGAGATGGATTCCCAATTTTCTAAGGAAGCGCCATATTGATTTCCAAAGTGGCTGTACAAGCTTGCATTCCCACCAGCAGTGGAGGAGAGTTCCCCTTGCTCCACATCCTCTCCAGCATAAGCTGTCTTCTGTGTGTTTTATTTTAGCCACTCTGACAGGTATAAGGTGGTATCTCAGAGTCGTTTTGATTTGCATTTCCCAGATAATTAGGGATATTGAGCAATTTCTTAAATGTCTTTCAGCCATTTGAACTTCCTCTGTGGAGAATTCTCTGTTTAGTTCTATAGCCCATTTCTTAATTGGACTGTTGGGCATTTTGATGTCTAATTTCTTGAGTTCTTTATAGATTCTGGATATCAGCGCTCTGTCAGATGTGGGGTTGGTGAAGACCTTTTCCCATTCTGTAGGCTGTCACTTTGTCTTGTTGACTGTGTTCTTTGCTCTACAAAAGCTTCTCAGTTTCAACAGGTCCCATTGATTGATTGTTTCCCTCAGTGTCTGTGCTACTGGAGTTATATTTAGAAAGTGATCTCTGGTGCCAATGCATTCAAGAGTACTTCCTACTTTCTCTTCTATCAGGTTTAGAGTAACTGGATTTATGTTGAGGTCTTTGATCCACTTGGACTTAAGTTTTGTGCATGGTGACAGATATGGATCTATTTGCAGCCTTCTACACATTGACATCCAGTTATGCCAGCACCATTTATTGAAGATGCTTTCTTTTTTCCATTGTACATTTTTGTCTTCTTTGTCAAAAATTATATGTTCATAGGTGTGCGGGTTAATGTCAGGGTCTTCAATTCAATTCCATTGGTCCACATGTCGGTTTTTATGCCAATACCAAGCAGTTTTTATTATGGTAGCTCTATAGTAGAGCTTGAGGTTGGGGATCCTGATGCCTCCAGAGGTTGCTTTATTGTACAGGAGTATTTTTGCTATACTGGGTTTTTTGTTTTTCTATATTAAGTTGAGTAAGTTAAGTATGATTCTTTTCAGATCTGCGAAGAATTGTGTTGGTATTTTGATGGGGATTGCATTTAATCTGTACATTGCTTTTGGTAAGATTGCTGTTTTTACTATGTTAATCCTGCCTATCCATGAGCATGGGAGCTCTTTCTATTTTCTGACATCTTCTTCAATTTCTTTTTTCAGGGACTTAAAGTTCTTGTCATATAGGTCCTTCACATGCTTAGTTAGAGTAACCCTAAGGTATTTTATATCATTTGTGGCTATTGTAAAGGGTGATGTATCTCTGATTTCCTTCTCAGCCTGTTTGTCTATTATATACAGGAGGGCTACTGATTTTTTTTTTTATTTGATCTTGTATCCTGCTATGTTGCTGAGGGTGTTTATAAGCTGTATCAGTTCCTTGGTTGAATTTTTGGGGTCACTCATGTATACTGTCATGTCATCTGCAAATAAGGAGAGCTTGACTTCTTCCTTTCCAATTTGTAGCCCCTTAATCTCTTTATGTTGTCTTATAGCTCTGGCTAGAACTTCAAGTACTATATAGAATAAGTATGGGGAGAGGGGACAGCCTTGCCTTGTTCCTGCTTTTAGTGGTATTGCTTTGAGTTTCTCTCCATTTAATTTGATGTCGGCTGTTAGTTTGCTGTAGATTGCATTTATTATGTTTAGGTATGTTCCCTGTATTCCTGATCGCTCCAAGACCTTTATCATGAAGGGGTGTTGCATTTTGTCAAATGCCTTTTCTGCATCTAGTGAGATCATCATGTGGTTTTTTTTCTTAGAGTTTGTTTATATGGTGTATTACATTGACAGACTTTCATATGTTGAACCACCCTTGCATCCCTGGGATGAAGCCTACTTGATCATGGTGGATAATTGTTTTGATGTGTTCTTGGAGTCTGTTTGCCAGAATTTTTTGAGTATTTTTGCATCTATGTTCATGAGGGAGAATGGTCTGTAGTTTTTTTCTTTGTTGCAACTTTATTTGGTTTAGGAATCAGGGTAATTGTAGCCTCATAGAAGGAGTTCGGTAATATATCTTCTGCTTCTATTGTGTGGAACAATTTAAAGAGTATTGGTATTAAGTCTTCTTTGAAGATCTAGTAGAATTCTGCAGTAAAACCATCTGGTCCAGGGATTTTTTTTTTTTTTTTTTTTTGGTTGGGAGACTTTTAATGACTGATTCTATTTCCTTAGGGGTTATTGGACTATTTAAATGGTTTATCTGGTCTTGATTTAACTTAGGTATGTGGTGCCTATCCAGAAAATTATCCATTTCTTTTAGATTTTCCAGTTTCATGGAGTAGGGCTTTGACCTGATGATCTTCTGGATTTCCTCATTGTCTGTTGTTATGTCCCCCTTTTCATTTCTGATTTTGTTAATTTGGATGCTCTTTCTCTGTCTTTTGGTTAGTTTGGATAAAGGCTTGTCTATCTTGTTGATCTCAAAGAACCAAGTCTTTGTTTCATTAATCCTTTGTATTGTTCTCCTAATTTCTATTTTAATGATTTCAGCTCTCAATTTGATAATTTCCTGGCGTCTGTTCCTCCTGGGAGACTTTGCTTCTTCCTGTTCAAGGGCTTTCAGGTGTGCTGTCAAGTCACTAGGGTGAGATTTCTCCAGCTTCTTTATGTGGGCATTCAGTGCTATGAATTTCCCTCTTAGCACTGCTTTCATAGTGTCCCATAAGTTTGGGTATGTGGTGTATTCATTTTCATTGATCTCTAGGAAGTCTTTAATTTCTTTCTTTATTTCTTCCTTAACCCATTGGTGATTGAGTTGATCATTATTCAGTTTTCATGAGATTGTAGGTTTTCTGCAGTTTTTTCTGTTGTTGAAATCTAACTTTAAACCATGGTGGTCTGATAGAACACAGGAAGTTATTCCAATTGTTTTGTATCTGTTGAGATTTGCTTTGTGGCCAAGTATGTGGTCGATTTTAGGGAAGGTTCCATGAGGTGTTGAGAAGAAGGTATATTCTTTTATGTTTGGGTGGAATGTTCTGTAGATATCGATTAAGCCCATTTGAGCCATAACATCAGTTAAGTCCATTATGTCTCTGTTAAGTTTCAATTTTGCTGATCTGTCCAGAGGTGAAAGAGGAATGTTGAAGTCTCCTAATATTAATGTGTTGGGTTTTATGTGGGATTTAAGCTTTAGTAATGTTTCTTTTACATATGTGGTTGCCCTTGTGTTTGGGGCATAAATGTTCAGAATTGAGACTTCATCTTGGTGGATCTTTCCTGCGATGAGTATGTAATGTCCTTCATCATCTCTTTTGATTGATTTTAGTTTGAAGTCTATTTTGCTGCATATTAGGATGGCTACACCAGCTTGCTTCTTAAGACTATTTGATTGGAAAGTCTTTTCCCAGCCTTTTATTCTTAGGAGGTGTCTGTCTTTGAATTTGAGGTGTGTTTCTTGTATGCAGCAGAAAGATGGGTCCTGTTTTCATATCCATTCTGTTAGTCTGTGTCTTTTTATAGGTGAATTAAGTCCATTGATATTAAGGGATATTAATGACCAGTGATTGTTCGTTCCTGTTATTATTTTAAATTTTTGGTGGTAGTGTGTGTGTACTTCTCTTCTTTGGGATTTACTGCTGTGGTGTTATCTATTGCCTGTGTTTTCATGGGTGTATCTGCCTTCCTTAGGTTGGAATTTCCCTTCTAGTGCTTTCTGTAGTTCTGGGTTTGTGGATAAGTATTGTTTAAATTTGGTTTTGTCTTGGAAGGTCTTGTTCACTCCATCTATGATGATTGAAAGTTTTTCAGGGTATATTAGTTTAGGCTGGCATCTATGGTCTCTTAGTGTCTGCATTATATCTGTCCATGTCCTTCTGGCTTTCAAAGTCTCCATTGAGAAATCGGGTGTTATTCTGATGGGTTTGCCTTTATAAGTCACTTGGCCTTTTTCCTTTGCTGCCCTTAATGTTCTTTTGTTTATTCTATATGTTTAGTTGTTTAATTATTATGTGGCAAGGGGACTTTTTTTGGGGGGTCTAGTCTTTTTGGTGTTCTATAGGCTTCTTTTATCTTCATATGCACTTCCTTCTTTAAGTTGGGAAAGTTTTCTTCTATGATCTTGTTAAATATATTTTCTGTGCCTTTGAGTTGGTATTCTCCTTCCTCTATCCCTATTATTCATAGGTTTGGTCTTTTCATGGTGTCCCAAATTTCTTGGACTTTTTGGGTCATAACTTCGTTGGTTTTTGTGTTTTCTTTGACTGATGAATCTATTTCTTCTACCTTATGTTCAACACCAGAGATCCTCTCTTCCATCTCTTGCGTTCTGTTGGTTATACTTGCCTCTGAAGTTCCTGTTTGTTTACTCAGATTTTCTATTTCCAGCATTCCTTCTTCTAGTGCCTTCTTCATTTTTTTGTATTTCCCTCTTCCGGTCTTCGACTGTCTCCCTTGCTTTTTCATGATTTTCTTTCAAGGACTTATTGCTTTCTTCTGCTTTAATTGTCCTTTCCTCTAGTTTTTTATAGCGTTCTTCCCATTTCTTGTTTGTCTGTTCCTCTACTTTATTTTTTATTTCTTCTGTAGAAGGCTCTAGCCTCTTCATGTTGTTACTTATAAGGTTGTTTTCTTCTTCTTCTTCTTCTTCTTCTTCTTCTTCTTCTTCTTCTTCTTCTTCTTCTTCTTCCATTCCATGATGTTCAGGTCTAGCTGTTGGAGAAGGGCTAGGTTCTGGTGATGCTGTATTGCTCTTTATTTTGTTGTATGTACTTCTGCCTTGATGTCTGCCCATCTCCTCTTGGGTTCGTTCTTGGTCTTATCAGTGTACTTGGTCCAGAGAGAGCTGACAGATTTAGGCAGCCTCTCTCTGGTCCAGATGGAAGCTCTGGGCCAGATGGGAGCACTGGTCCAGATGAGAGTGCTTGCCGGACAGGAGCTGGGGGGCTGGACTCTGAGTCTCAGGAAGTCCCTGGGGTCTCCTTATTTTGTCCAGATGGGAGCTCCTCTTGTCCAGATGGGAGTTCCTCTTGTCCAGATGGGAGTTCCTCTGGTCTCTGGTCCAGATGGGAGTTCCAGGGCAGTATGGAAGCTGGGGGCTAGTCTCTGATTCTCAGGAAGTGGCTGGGGTCTCCGACAGATTGGTGTGGGGGCAGGGTGTGGAGTCTGCAGGGTCTGCCTTCAGTCTTGGAAAAGGGGAGCCTTCCTGTAGGGCCTGCTGATTGGCCGGAAACTGGTGCCAAGTTGGGCAGGTCCTCCAGGGATGTCCTGTGTCCAGTGGTGGGCCCCAGGTGCAGTTGCCTCTCTGGGTAAAACCCCAGGCACTTACCTCTGGTCCAGATGGGCGTTCCGGCTGAGTACATATTGTAATAAGTCACTTTAGAATTATTTTTAAAATTTTGACTTTATTAGAATGTTTCCATTTCTCTATAAACTCAGACAAAATGAAAACAAAAACCACATATGGATTCATAAAGCATGACTGACTTCTGACTTCTGATGAAGAAAATTTGAAAACAGACACAGGAATCTGTAACTCACTTCTCTCTTTCTTTAAATGTCTTCTTATCAACAATAACAAAAAAAGTTATTGTGATAAGTGCTACAGAAGAAATATTAGTTTTAATTTTTGTGTTTTGTTTTAAAATTTTAATTACTTAAAAATTCTACCTTCATCATTTTATTGAATGTTTTTCCATTTCAGATATTTCCTTTAAAAATCTCTAATTCTTACTTTTTGGGTAAGTTTTGACTGAAGTTTTTTGTTTATTTTCCTCAAACTTTTCCTGAGGGTATGAGTCTAGAAAATAGTTACATACTCTCAGAATGCTGAAAATACCGAACAATGGACTTTAGTTTATCTGCTTTCTACATGATAATCCCTTGTATACATATGGCTGGCCCCTTGTCTCTGGCTTCATTGGATGTCATTTCTCTCTTTGGCATTCTTCAGTATTTCTAACTTGGATCAGTTGTAAGAGCATTAATGACTCAACCTTCCTTTCTATATGGAGTTTCAATTACAGTTTTGTTTGTACCATGTGGACAGCATTGGATTATGAGTTCATATTATCAGAATGTTGTCTGGAACTCTGGATATATTATGTTGAGTTTACTTCTATTTTTAAATATATACTAGTTATATAGGCACAGTAATATACAAATAGTTATTAGGATGTGCAACCAAACTAGAATAGCCTTAATCTCATACCTCCAAATGGTATGAGAATTTTAACTCCACAATCAAGAAGTTAATAAACAAAAGGCTTGTGGCCATTGTATATTTTATGCCACAGAGGGAAGGGACCAAAACTAGGAAATATTATATGTTCTTTGAAATTGTGGCACTTACATGTGGCCTGTCCTTACTCCTGGATCTGCACATTAGATCTATTCATACATGTGTAGACTGTGTTTTTTCACTTCGGTAACTGTGCTCAGCCCAATCATTCTGGGTTTTCTTATATTTTTGGTTGTGAGCCTAGCCTTTAACGGCTGAGCTATGCCTCCAGCTCCATTCTGGGTTTTCTAATACTTGCTTTTTATGGTGCATTAGCTCTAACATCTCCTTTATAAGTTGTTTTTCATTTTTTGAGATTTGCTTCACATCAGTCTCCTGGAGACCTTGAAATTTGTGTGTTTTGAATCTAGACATTGCAATCAATTACTCTGTATTTTACTGTGGCTTTCTGTCATTGAATAGTGCATCAAAATCCCCATTTGCCATATTTCACGAGATGTGCTGCAAGGTATTTTTGAAATTATGAAGTTTTTCATTAATTTTCATGGAATTATTGGTAATTCATTCTTGAAATATTAAAGGAAATGAATTATTATCTATCTCAGAGACTACCATTAGATGAAAATCAACAGTCTATAATATGAATGAATTATAGATAAACAAGTTCATGTATCAATAACAGAATGATAAGTTGACTGTAACATGAAATTCTGTAGCTTAAACTTAAAATGCTCCTTGACAACATTTGATACATAAATATTGGCAACATCATTTTGAAATAAGAAATATAAAATATACCACATCTATGATATTTTAAGTAAAACTTATGATAGAAGTGTATATACAACATTGAATCTTAGTAGAGAAATAAATTATCAATAAACATACAACATGTGACACAAACTATAGATTATTTTTTCTAAAAGTTCAAACATATAGAAACGTAAATAAATGAGTAACTTTCTCTGTGTGATGAAAGCAGATAAATGTGAAGTGAGAGGAAGCAGCCACAGCAGGAAAGACAACATGTCTTTATACAGCCCTTGTGTGGGTGTCACACCTTTATACAGCCCTGCTGTGGGTGTTGTACCTTTATACAGCCCTGCTGTGGGTGTTGCACCTTTATACAGCCTGCTGTGGGTGTCACACCTTTATACAGCCCTTGTGTGTGTGTCACACCTTTATACAGCCCTGCTGTGGGTGTCACACCTTTATACAGCCCTGCTGTGGGTGTCACACCTTTATACAGCCCTTGTGTGTGTGTGTCTCACCTCTATACAGCCCTGCTGTGGGTGTCACACCTTTATACAGCCCTTGTGTGTGTGTCACACCTTTATACAGCCCTTGTGTGTGTGTCACACCTTTATACAGCCCTTGTGTGTGTGTCACACCTTTATACAGCCCTTGTGTGTGTGTCACATCTTTATAGAGCCCTGCTGTGGGTGTCACACCTTTATACAGCCCTGCTGTGGGTGTCACACTAGCTGTACGTCTTCAGTCTGGATGGATGACAAAACTAGAGCTCAATCCAGTTCAGCCAGAGCCATGCTTGTTAAGTTTTAAGATTGAGGAAAAGAAATACAGAGCTTGTGGAAGTACAGAATAGAAGTCTCGCATGTTCCTTCTCCCAGTAATGTGGTCTGATCACTGTGAAATTAGGACATGGCTAAGAGAGGACAACACGTGAGTATGGTTACACCGATGATACTTCTGCTTTATTCCTAGTCAACCAAACTGTGTTGTTTCAGCTGTTTGGTCTAAGCACCACCCTGTCAACAATGTGAGCAGCTTAGGCTTGGTATTTTATGTAATCATTAAGAGACATCCCCCCCCACACACACACACCCCTAACATGAAAAGGGCTTAACAGTTTTTCAAGTGAATGTTGCAAAGGGGGAAAACAGGAAGCCACAAATCATCAGCCTTCTTTTAACCTGGATATTAACTCTGTCCTTCCATATGCATGTAGTAATAAATGATTATATGCTACCAGATTGTAGCTTTAGGTAGGTATGGGACTGCAAGGCAAACCCAGAGGATGTTCTTAAATGCATCTAATATGGAAGTCACAGGAGTTGAGAGTAGGACAACATACCACCACAAGGTGTCTTCAGAGTTCAGACAGTAACAAAACCAACTCATACTTGACAAGCTGGAAAAATCTTGGTCTAAAACAACTTTAACCATGTTAATAACAACAGCATACATTTTGAGAAAAATATTTTCATTGGTAAATGATTTTGGCAGAAGTAATCAAATAATTACTGTGAAAAAATCAATTTGTTACTCATTTTGAGTTTGCTCAACGAGAAAATAATTTTCTATGGCTGCATAAGTAAAATCAAATAAATAGTTTACAGGAGAATACCTTCATACGCAAAACAATGCTTTTCAGATTTACTAGATGAGAGCCACACACAAAAAGCTTGAAAGACATGATGAAGGCTATTTTTATTGAATCCACCCAAAATGTGTTAATTTATTTTATAACTATGTCTGAAAAGAATGGCATCATAACTAGGAACAAGAGGAGATAAAATTATGGAACTAATATTAAAGAAAAATTTGGTGACATGTTCATATAGAATTGAATGTCTACATAGTAATACCACAGATAACCTGCTCAGCAAATCCTGTCCTATTTAGAAAGAGAATCTTTCAATTAAGTAACTCTACCCAGCTAAATTTCAATCAAATAAATATTTTCTTCATGAGGAATATGATCCAACTATGAGTCTATTTTCATCTTTAGGTAACTTTGATCCAAGATGGAATTAGGTACTATACGTGGATAGAATGCACAAAACATCCCCTTATAGAATAGGTAGCAGAAGAAAGAAGAAAGACTGTATTTCAGGAAAGACTAACCTGGCAATGCTCCTACCTTTCTTTTTCTCCAACATAGTTCTATAATGCAGGACTGGGTGTCACTGTGGGGTGAGGACCCATCAGAGATGTCCTCTAACTTAGGTGCAAAGAGAAAGAGAAGATTCTGGGTGGCTAGAGCAAGAGGTAGGGATGGCAACCACCTGAAACTGTGATGGCAGGAAACCCCTTCTCGGGTCTACATGGCTGTGGCTTCAAGATGGGAAGGGCACTACCATTGGTTTCATTCTTGTGGTCCTCCTCCCACTCTCTTAGAAATACATTCAGCTCCAAAAGCAGCGCTAGATGGAAGTAAATCAACCCTCAACTTACTGGCTACCTGTGAGAGGAACCACCAGGGAACTGGAAAGTACTGAGGATGTCAGGTCAGAGAGGGGTTCAGGAAGGCTAACTTTCTTCCTATAATTTCTCCAGGGAATTCTGAGAACGGCTGCATTTGACTCTTTGGCCTAATCTACAACATGTGGCTCTCATTGTTTGGTTCTGAGGAAAGTTTAGGTCACATAATTGCAATTCCTGTTTTCTTTCTTCTATGTTCTCCATGTCACGAAGAGAATGTAGGAGGCACTTGTGTCCTGCGTCAAGGCTTCTGGATGATGTTTTCAGGTAACTCTCTTCCACTTCATTCTTCCTTATTTAGGCTCAAGATACACCTTATCGCTTCATGCAATAGCCAGTGGAGAGTAGACTTAAATTCTTGTAAGATGGATATTAAAACTCTTGCTGGATTCCAGCCTTGGGTCAGGTTCAGGTCCTGAAGTAGGAAAAGGCACAAGGAAATTTCTGACCACCAGGTGTATAATATTCAAGTGTCCCTAAATAGCTCAAGCATTTTTTATTTATACTTAAACAGAGTTTTTTCTACCATGTTTACCTGGACAGTTTTATTATTGTGTCCTATTTTTGACTTTTAAGAAATATGTCATATTTTAAGAAATACATCATAATCATTATGAAAGGCCCCCTGTTCACCAAATAAACTTTCCCACCCCTACATAACTTTATTCTAGAAAAAACATTCAGCATTTTTCACGATTAACTAAATATTGAGTTAGACATATCCTGCTCTTACCACACTTATAGCAACTGGTAAGCTACTTGCGGTTGCAAAGTTAAAAGTAATAGACATATATACAATACTTTAGGGACAACAATATTCAAACCAAAACCATTATTCCATGTCTACAAGATAAGCTTTTATACAGTTCCCTTTTCCACAAAATGGTCCCATGTCTCACTCTCTCTATAAAAGGCAGACTTTGATAAGGAACTCTTTTCCCACCTCATTATACCACACTTCTTCCACCAATTTAAGTTCCTGTGTATTGTAAAGATGGATCTATCCTTCCCATAGTTTACATTGCATTTTTTCCTCTTGGATTATAGCAGAAGCTACCATTAATATATACATTCCTATATTCATGGTGTCCAGGGAACTGACTCCCACTAGTTGGCACTATATGTATTCCTGAGCCTTTTTCCCATTCTGTGTGTGCATGCCTTAAACTCCTTTCCAGAACTGTGAGACATGGTTAATGTTCCAAGTGTTGTGTTTTTATATGTGCCCATTACTTCCTGACACTACTATTCTATTAGTCTCCTCCACAAAGTGGTTCTATCTACCTTTTCCTTAGAACAATTATGAAAGCAAGAGTCATTAATTGTAACTGCCTCTATTCAGTCAGAAAAGTTACCAGAATTAGGAGTTGCAGTTAGTCTTTCCAGATAAGAAATTAAGAAGCATTAGCCTTCCGGTGATTCTTAGAGAGAAATATTTGAGAAAGAACAGAATTTCTAGGGAAAATTACAGATTTTGAATGCATGATTGACAAGGCGAAACAAAAACAAAAACAAACAAACAACAACAACAACAAAACTATCAAAAGAATCAACAATATAGTAAGAGAGAGAAGCCTCTGGAAGCTTCATGCATTCAGCAGAGTCCTGCACTGCCCAGTGGTCTTCTTTTCTTGTCTCAGGAGAGACTGTCTTCCATGGGCTTTGCCTCATGGAGACCCCTTGGATAGGCATTCGTATGCTGATCCAAAACTAGGCTGCAAGGCTTCTGACAAACTCTGTACTGTAAAATAAAAATAAATAATGACTCTAAGACTCTGAAAATTTCTTTGGTCTTCCCATGTTGACCCACACATCACCGAGCTGAAGATGTTTCACCATAGCTTTAGTTTCCACCCAGCTTGCAAATTGGAAACTTATGAACCCACTCTGCATTTCATTCTTTGTACATGTGAATTGCCCTGTCTAGAATACCATTGCATCATTATTCAACCTAATCAATTCTTCTCTTTCATTAGACACATTTAGGAATTCATTGTTCTGATAACCTGTCCTAATTCTCTGTCCTCACATGGCAGACTTACCACCTTCCCAGGTACCGACCCCCACCATTTATCTTCACAGAACATTGAGCTTACCTCCATTGTATTACCCATACAGTATATTTTAACTTTGCTTATTACATCATTAATCATTCCATGTACTTTTAAGCATTTTTTCCAGAAGTAGCCATAGTTTGATGGTTAAGTATAAAAATGAATGTAAAAATGAATGAAAGTAGCATTCTTACAGCCCATTCTTAATAAAATACCTTTAAAGAATTCTCTATGAAATATTTTTCATTCTTATGTGAAGCATTTGGAAATGTGTTATTTACAAAAGCTGGCGGAATTGATGAAATGCCTTCTCACATGAGAATGTGCAATTGTTTTCATAACCGGTTTGGACAACACTGAATAAACTCACACCCACTCTACCTATATCATCTCGGCTATGATGTTAGCAGAATCTCTAAAAGCAAAGTGAAGTTATTTACAAGTTACACCACTGAGAATTGAAAATGTTATAACCGCTGTACTATTTTCAAAGAAAAATGTCGAGGTGCTTTTATTTAGAATTAAATGGAAATAGCTTGTATTTCATAGAATGAAACACACCATGTAGAAGTGAAAGTCTTTGACAATCAAGAGAAAGAAAGCTTCATGCATTTGACAGCTTAGCTTATTATTTTAAGATTCTATTTGAAATGGTTCTGTATTTGAAATCTGTGAAACCATTTCATGTATATTGAATGAACTGTTGCTGAATAGACAATCCTATTTGTGTGGTTCAGTACAATAAAATGAACATTGATAATCACACACACACACACACACACACACACGTGTTTGTGTGTGTGTGTGTGTGTGTGTGTGTGTGTGTGTGTGTGTGTGTGTAAATGTACATAGATAGGTAGACAGAGAGATGATAGATGGATAATCAGATAGATGAGATAGTTAGAAGATAGATCCTTTTTTCAATGAAATGATAATTATTACACTCTTAATAATTGTTTTCAGAGTGGGTACCATGATAAGAAGAATAGGCAAAAACTCATGTTACAATTCAATCAAGGACCCCAACAATGTGTTATTTTTTCTAATCCCTTGATAGATTTCATGGAACCTTGTACTCATTCAACAGTGCTGTCTTCTCACATATTTGGAAACACAAACATAGAGGTTAAGTAACTTGCCTAAAGACACAGGATTAATAGGAAAGGTATTACCAGCCTCAATCACTGGCTTAAGTTCCTAAAGCCTATGCTTTACAGATGGCTAATGCTTAATTGAAGGCTTACAACATTCCAGAAACTCAACATTGTAGCTGGAGCACCCATTAAAAAATCTATTTGAAGGTAATGATGGGAAATCCATAGAGATGAATCAACACAAGGAAAGAAGCAAGGAAGATGTGGCTGAAAGTAGTAAGAATCTGAAAGTAATTTAGATGGAATTATGGAAGGGTGGTAGGATGAAATTTTTACAAGACAAGTTACTTATTCATTGAGTCATTCCTTCATGAAGAATTGGGAAGTCCATGCTCTGGAAATCAAGATGGGAAATTCTGAGGCAAGTATAGAGGAAATAAAAAAACAAACCAGTGAGCCCATTCACTTGGAAATCAGACTCCAAAGACATTAATAGAATAGATAATACATGATGATAAGCCAGAGAGTAGTTAACACTCTGAATTACATGCAGAGGAACTCACAGGTGCACACTCTGTCTTGACCTATTCCTACCTCAAAAATGACTTTTCAACATCAACAATTGAGTAATCATTTTCCTGACTGATATCATTATCTCCTCAATTTCCCCATCCAATCTGACTTTCTTAATGGGAATTATCTTCTCTAGATTGGATCTAATAGTTTGTGACCCTGTGAGCACCTTATTTTCCTTAGACTTCACCTACAAACCTTGTTCTGCTTACTTAACATCAGATGCTGTCTCCGGAGTGACTGATTGTCACCACTAGATGGAATGGCCTTCATAGAGTATGTGCTATCTCTTTTCCCCACTACATTCTCTGATTTCTATATGTGTCTAGCATAGTACCTTATGCAGACATTTCATAAATATTTGAAAAATGAAAATGAGATGGAAATATGAGGAGAGGCAAAGAGATGTCACACTGGAATTGTTCCTTTTGTGCTCAAAGATCACACTGTGGGTACTCTGATGTCCAACCAAGTGTCAGACTTTAAAGAGGTCAAACACCTGCAACATGCTTGATACAGAGAGGGGAACAAATGAACACAGCCTCTTCATCTCCATCAGTGTGGAGGAACTTCTTGATCTGTACTTTTCACAAGATATGGTAAGGATAAGAGATGCAAGGCACTGTGAAATTATCTCTAGGAGTGAGCACTTTGCCAAAACAATAGAGCAAATGTTGATAGAGAAATCCCTAAGTAATTATACTTGAAAGAAACAGTCACAATTTAAAAATTGATATGGCATGCAGTATCAAAATACTCTTAACTGTATTTAACTACTTAACAACCCAGGATGTACAAGTGAGTTTGACACATGCTACAATTTATTCAAATAATGCAAAGCGGTGACTTGTCATAAGAAAGACTCAACAAAATTCTTGAAACATAATTGAAGCAATGTTTTCTGAAAGCACCATTTTGCACTCTTTGCCTATGTCTTAGAAGTAATGTCTAGCTGGGCGGCTGTGCACACACCTTTAATCCCAGCACTGGGGTGTAGTGTGAATCTTAAAAGGTCTTATTACTAAAATCAAACCTGAGGCCAGGGGTGAATGCTGGAAGATCAGAGAAACAGAACAAGCCACAGCTTCCTCACCTTGCCAGTTCTTCAGCTAATCCTGATTCCTCAGACTGGAAGCTTCTGTGTCCTCATCCAAATGGATCTCAGCTGAACTGTTGCTCAAAAGCTTGTATGCTTAACCAGCCAAAAGCTTCTAGTTTCTGGTCTTCACGAACCTTATGCTTTATATATCTTTATGCCATCTACCATCACTCCCTGGGATTAAAAACTCACTTCTTGGGATTAAAGGCATGTTTTACCATGCCTGGCTATTTCCAATGCTGCTTTGAACTCACAGAGATCCAGACGGATTTCTGTCTCTGAAATGCTAGGATTAAAGGTGTGAGTGCCACCATTTTTCTAGCCTCTGTATGCAGTGCCTGTTCTGTTCTCTGACCCCAGGAAAGTTTATTAGGGTGCACAATATTTTGGGTAACACAATACCACCACACTGTGGAAACAGAGCCAGGAGGATCTCTGTGAGTTCAAGGCCATCCTGGTCTACAAAGGGAGATCCAACAGGCACCAAAAGTACATGGAGAAACCTATCTCAAAAAACAAAACAAAACAAAAAACATAAGACAAAAGAAGAAGAAGTAATTTCTAGAAGCATAATGTTTTAATTTGGTTTTGATTTTTATTGCTTCATCATTTGAAGAATCCATATTTGGATTACTTGGTCATGTACTTAAGGATTATTTCAAGTACAACTTTATTTACAGTTCAAAAAATATATTTGAAGAATATCAAAATGCTCACAGCCCCATTATCTACTGGACCAATGATAAGATGGTAATGCCTTCAAATAAAAGACTTAAGTTGAAAATGATAGTTCAAATATGGTTTAAAGGAGTTTGTCTATCCCAGGAGTTCTTGAGACCATCCAATATGCACTATAAACTAACTCTAATAACTACAACTAAGTTGTTAGATTAGAAAATTTATAGCAATGTAAAAATTTGGTTGTTGTCTTTAAAAAGCAAGAAAGGAGAGAGAGAAAGAGAGAGACACAGAGAGAGAGAGAGAGAAAAGAAGAAGAAGAAGGAGGAGGAGGAGGAGGAGGAGGAGGAGGAGGAGGAGGAGGAGGAAGAAAGTAGGAAGAAAGGAAGGAAGGAAGGAATGAAGGAAGGAAGGAAGGAAGGAAAGAAAGAAAGAGGAAGGAAGGAAAATACAACTGGATCTCAAGTATCCAGGTTTCTCAGTGTAGATCTGAACTCAGTGTAGTCAATGATAGACTTGAACTTCTGACCACTCTGCCTCTGCTTCCATAGGGCTGAGATTATAGGTACCCATTACCATGCCCTGTTTATTCAGTGCTGTAGGTAAACCTATGGCTTCCTGTATGCTAGGTCAGCAGTCTACCAACATTTGGTTATGTAGCCCAGGCTAGTCTTGAAATCATGATCCTAAAGCTTTGGCACAGGAGTGCTGGGATTGAGGTATGAACCATCACAAGTGACATTAGAATTTTGATGGAATATACTTACTTCTAAAAATTATAGGCGCTGAAAAGTTATATAAATAACCTAAAATGTTTAATAGTATTATACAATATATTGTGTTTCAGTGTTATTAAAGATGGGCATCTTTACTAAAGAGCATATGGGCAAGATTACAAACACAGGTCACATAGGAACCACTAGCATCAGGAATCTGCCTTGAACTCTCTGATAAAGTATCGTTTACTTGTAATCTTTCAAAGATATATATATATATATATATATATATATATATATATATATATATATATATCTGTATCAGCTTGCATATGTCTTTGCCTTTTTATTATACGTAGACTTGACATGAAAGCACGAGGATGTTTAGTCTTCAGTCATTGATCTTATGTAGCACAAACTTCTTGCTGTGAGTCAGTGCTGTTTATAGCAGCTCCTGCTAATGCATCTGCCTCTGGGTTACATCATGTGGAACCACAAGGCTATGTCTTCTAGATCTCAGTAGGATCAGTGGCATATGCTGAATTTCCACCTATAATAGACTACGAAAATTCATTTATCTTAACTAGGAAGCTAGATGCAATAAGGAGGGCAAGCTAATCCATCCCCATTACAGTATCTCTCAGCCCATGACATCTTGGCATTCCTTGCAAGGCATCCATCCTGTCTGCACCTCAGTGCTTTCCTCTGTGGAATAGAATGAGGGAGGGAGGAGAAGGTCATCTGGAGATGTTTGAGTCTTTCTGAGCATTGATGTATGCCATTCCAATTATTTTCATTCAGTTTTATGACTGTAATTAGCACCTTCTCTAAGTTCTAGATTGATAACTTCTATAAGAGACATCAAAGAAAAGCATAAGCTCTTTCATCTGAAAGCTCAGGAGTTTGTTTTCATTTTATCCATTTAGTTGTCTGTGAAATTCTTAGGAACTTCTTTTCATTTTATATATACATTTCTATTGCAATTTTTCTGCCTTATTTTTCAATGAATCTGCTAGCTTTAGAATTAATTTGTATCCCTTATCTCCTATAGTCCTACACTTTTAAATTTCACTTAGTCATTATTTTTGTATTCTGCAGGAATATTGAATGTCCGTCCTTTACAACATTTTGGTTGGATTTATAGTAAAACTTTTTATTCTACTACCACAAATACATTTTAATTACACTTTATTCTTCTGTTATGATGTGGCTACACAAATATTTAACTATTTCACATGATGGTGATGTCGCTCTGTATGCTATATATGTGTTGCTCTGATTGGTTGATAAATAAAATGCTGTTTGGTCAGTAGCCAGGCAAGAGGTATAGGTGGGATAAGCAGATAAGGAGAATTCTGGGAAGAGAAGGCTGAGTCAGGAGATGCCACCCCACTGTCCAGGGAACAGCATGTAATGGCACACAGGAAAAGGCAATGGAGCATGTGGCAACATATAGATTAACAGAAATGAGCTGAATTTAAGTGTAGTTAGAGTTTTCCTGCCTGGCCGACAGTCAGGACAAATCTCTCTCACCAGCCAGGCCCATAGACGCTCAGACCCAACCAAGTAAATACACAGGAACTTAAATTGCTTACAAACTGTATGGCCGTGGCAGGCTTCTTGCTATCTAGTTCTTATCTTAAATTAAGCCATTTCTGTTAGTCTATAAGTTTCCATGTGGCTTGTGGCTTACCAGTACCTTATATCTCACTTGTCATGGCAGCGACTGGCAGGTCTCTCTCACCTAGCTTTCCACTTCCCACTCTTCTCCTCCTCCTTGTCCCGCCTATCCTATCCTTCCTGCCTGGCTACTGGCCAATCAGCGCTTTATTTATTTTAACCAATCAGAGCAACACAATTGACATACAGAACATCCCACAGCCCTTCCCTTTTCTTTTTTCAAAAGAAAAATTTTTATAGTAAAATTTTTAACTTTTATATAGTAAAATTTCAGATAACAAAACAATTATCAAGCAAGAATTACAGTTAAAATATTAAAGAAGATATCCTATCTTATATTTGTGAGTCTAAGGTTTTATATGTAACTTATCTTTTATTATAACTGACAAAATTATAACTATCTAGTCTTCAACCACATCAAAGACCTCAGAAGGATATAATATTATCTGAGAACCTAGAAAAGGATGCAAGCAACTTTCAGGAGTCTTGCAGGGTAGACAGAGACAGCTGGGAAGTCTGGACAGTCACCTAGTGTTCCTTTGTAAAGTTGGGGCATCTGTCTTTAGCCCACAGGGCTAGAGTCTCTTGGTCACTTTTCTTAGTGTCTTGTAGAATGTCTGGCAGTTTCCTCTGTGAAGCAGGAACCTGAAGGACCATTTTGTCAAGCAAAGTTTAGTGGTCATCTTTTTATGGGTCCTTCATGTCCAGTTGATCAAGATGTCCAGGCAAGAACAGTTTCCTGCCCAAATGACTATTTTTGCCAAGGTGAAGATAAACTCCATATGAAGTGTCTTCAATGCCCATCCTCCTCTCTGAAGTAAATCGGTACTGCCAGGAGCAGACCATGTCTCACTGTCCAGAAAGTCTAAATTTTAAAATTATTTTAAATGCCATATTCTGTAGGTCTTTGAAGTGTTTGAAGACTACTTGGCTATATTTATGTATACCTAGAAAACTTAACATGACTATAAGTTTAATTATCATAGAAGACTAATTGATCTGTATTTCTTAATTATCCATTACAATCTAAATAAGTTGCATAAACATAATACCTCAAACGAGAGTGGATATATATATATATATATATATATATATATATATATATATATATAAAACAAAATTAACTTTAAGTTTGTATCAATAGACTAAAATCTATACCAATGTAAGACATTTTAAACAAGTTGTTGTTATTTAAAAGTAAGTTCATTAATCTACCCTTTCATCCTATTATATCTATATCATATGTACTTTTTTTTCTTTAGAAAGAGATCACATTTATAATCAACCTGATTTAAATAAAAATATTGGGTTTTTTTTTGTCCCACATCCGAGGGCTCTTCTGATTTGGGACATAAGAATCTCTTAACCTTTTTTTTTTTTTTTTTTTTTTTTTTTAGCAATATGTCTGGGTTTAGAGAAGGAGTGAGCCCCAATTCCATCTCCAAAGCCAGCTTGATAATTTTGGGAAATTGGGCATAGTTTTTCTTACTACCTGCTGGAGGGGGGTGCTGTATCTTATGGGGACACAAAGAAAATTTTAGGATTATGGGGTAGTCCATGAGGGTAAACCTCTGAGCCAGTTCCCTTGAAACCATTCTGGATGTTGGATCATCTGGGCCATGGTGTCATTGGAGACCTTTCAGGCGGTCTTGGCTGATCAAACTTGATGTATCTTAATCTGGAAGAAATCCACAGCTTCTGGCTTTCTGTGGAAACAAAAGCAGAGACTCTTTTCCAAAGCAACATATCCTTATATCCAAATTTTGAAGTCAAGATACCTTTAAAATTTACATATTTGTTTAACTCAACAGCTTTTATGATCAAATCTTTTTCTGCAGTTAAAAATCCCAAAGACAAGACAAACCAGATTCTCTGTGTAATATCCATCTTAGTAAGACTGAAACGCCACTGTGGCTGCTGGCTCCACCCACCTCAGCTTCCCACCATGGTGGTGGTACAGTTTACTGCCAGCTCTGGGTCTGGAACCATGTGTACCATCAACTATCAGAAGCAGTTCTATCAAAGCAGTGCATAGCCCAGAAACTTTTTTTTTTTTTTTTAAACTAGCAAAGGCTAAATCTACCACGCATCAGAGTAAAGTGCCTCTTGTAGATTCCTCATTCCCGCCACACTACAGGTCAGACGCACTTGCTAGGAACCTGCCATAGTAGCTCAAACTGGCAGGCTGCTGCTAACTTGAGAGAGACAACTAGGAAGCTGTTTTTAGCTCCATTTTAGAATCCTTTTTGTCAGGTTTTAGGTGGAAACTCTTGCCCCACATTGGGTGCCATTTGTAGTTAGAGTTTTCCTGTCTGGCCCATAATCAGGACAAATCTCTCTCACCAGCCAGGCCCATAGATGCTCAGACCCAACCAAGTAAACACACAGAAACTTACATTGCTTACAAACTGTATGGCTGTGGCAGGATTCTTGCTATCTAGTTCTTATATCTTAAATTAAGCCATTTCTGTTAGTTTATAAATTGCCACGTGGCTTGTGGCTTACCAGTACCTTATATCTCACTTGTCATGACAGTGGCTGGCAGGTCTCTCTCACCTAGGCTTCCACTTCCCACCCTTCTCCTCCTCCTTGTCCCACCTACCCTATCCTTCCTGCCTGGCTACTGGCCAATCAGCGCTTTATTTATTTTAATCAATCAGAGCAACACATTTGATATACAGAACATCCCACAGCATTTAAGTGTAAGAACTAGTCAGTAGTAGGCCTGAACTAATGGCTTAGGAGTTATAATTAATATAAGCCTCTGTGTACTTACTTGGGGGACACAATGGGAAGAGATTTGTCCAGGCTGCTGGCAGGTTGGGACACAGGAAAACTTTCAGCTACATTCATGTTTAAATATTGTCTGTTATTTATTCACTTGGGCATCTTTTTGTTAATATAATTTTTTGTGATTTCAGATAAGTCAACTTTTGCACATCTTATTAATGTAAACATTCTTATTTAGCTATAATATCCTAGGGTCCATCGCTGAGCATCTCTTCACAAGTTATTTTCTCTTTTTTCATTCTAAGACATTCTGCCATAACCCCCATGTATCTTTCAGTAGTTTGTTATTTAATCCAAGGAAACAGATTTTTATAAGCACGTCACATCACTACCTAAGTTTGATTCCTCCCTCACCTTAGGAATTTAGTACATTGACAGTTTCTATCAAAAAAGAAAGCAAGCCAGGCAGTGGTGGCTCACGCCTTTAATCTCAGCACCCGGGAAACAGATCCATGTGGATCTCTGTGAGTTCAAATCCAGCCTGGTCTACAGAGTGAGATCCAGGACAGGTACCAAAACTACATAGAAAAAATCTGTCTCAAAAAGCCAAGAAAGAGAGAGAGAGAGAGAGAGAGAGAGAGAGAGAGAGAGAATCTCACCTCATCACGTGTGCTGAGACATCATTCTGGTGTCTTTCTGACCCTATTGTTTCCTGAAGGAGGAAGACTAGTAAGTAGTAGACACCCTCTGAACACAACATTCTCTTAATAAATTCCTAGGAGGGAGCATGTATCCATTTGCTTTCTGTTGCCATGATAAACACCATAACCAAAAGTAACTTCAAGAGGAAAGGTCTCATTTTATATTACAGGTTGTAGTTCATCATCCATGGACAGCAAGACAGCAATTCAAGGCAGGAACTTGAAGCACAAATGAATAGAGAAACATTGTTTATTGACTTGCTGGACTCAGTTACCTTTCTTATATAGCCCAGCCCCATCTATCTAGGGATGGTATCACTTATAGTAGTCTGGATCCTACTACATCAATTATCAATTAAGTAAATGTCACACAGATTGTTACAGGTCAGTTGAATCAGGGAAATTCCTCAATTAAAGGTGTCTCTGGGTTATGACAGATTAACAGCTAAAGCTAAACATATTTCATCCCTCATCATCATTGGCACTTAAACACAGCACTTTAAATCATATTCTTTCCTTTACTGTTTATCTCAAAGATTTCATTTTAATATAATAATATAAAATGTAACACAACTTCAAAAGTCCCACAGTCATTAAATGTCCAACAGTTTTAAAGTTCAATGCCTTTTATAAATTCACGATTGAGCCAGGCATGGTGGCACATGCCTTTAATCACAGCATTTAGGAAGCAGAGGCAGGAAGATCTCTATGAGTTCAAAGCCAATCTGCTCTCCATAAAGAGGTTCAGGGTTAACTCTATTTCTTTTCTTTCCCATTCTTTTTACACACACACACACACACACACACACACACACACACACACACACAAACACACACAAGTGCACATACAATGTAATCATACATTATGATAATCTGTATGTTTAGTATTTCTAGATAACATTGAATATTTTAGTATCATGTAGGGGGATGCTACACTAGGAACAGCCATTATAAATTCACTTTTAAGTGAGAAATTAAACAATAACTAAATAAGTTTTCAAAGATTTTTGACTGTTAATTCTCAGTAGATAAAACATATTTACAAATCAGAAAAAGAAAAGTCGCTATATAAATGTCACAGTAAATGCTGTATCCAGTTGGCATCCACTATAAGCTTTTTAAGAATGTCATCAGTTTAAGAATGTCCTGCATTCCAGTAATGCAGGTGTTGACTGATTACTCTTCAGCCCTACTTCTGCATCTTTATTTCCTCTATTTCAATATCCAGTTAGGTCTTACGTATTTTCCATAATCATTTAGAGGAGAAAGGGACTCACATTTTGCATGCTTTGGAGATAAATGATGTAGTCAATCATTTCACATTCTCATGGATCATTACAGCATTCACATTAATTTATGCTCAATTAACATGCTCAGAAACAGTTTTCTGTGGAATTTAGCCAATTGGCCTTATAGTTTCTGGCTCTGCAAGGTTCATTTTGCTGTGATCACTGGTAATATGATGAGCTACAGTCTTCATTCCTATCATTAGTCTTAGGGCTTTGGTTTTGTTCATAAATTGAACAGAACCAGCATGTGGTTGGATGGCAGTGACAAGTCCTGGCTCAGAGCCTCATTGCTACATCTTGGCAACTGTCCTCTGCACAGATGTGCTGATCAGCCAACCAGCAGGTCACAGGTGTACTTCTGTGCTGGTGTATGGAAAGGTCACTGGGAGGAAGGCCACGTTTAACTTTGAGGAATGATGAGAGACATTGTCTGCACTAGAATCTTCCTGTTCTCCTACAAGGAGTGAGGCAATCAGCAGGCCACCTATCCCTACACTACAAGCCAGCAGGAATATGACTCTTTTCATGTCCAAAATCTCCTAGAAATAACATTTTAGGAAACATAGACAGTGTTCTATTTAGTATAGATGGACAGGAAACCATTTTCTGTTTATTGCTTGGTGGGAAGTAAGTTTATAATAATTAAAATTAACATATTTTCAATTACTTTGTATTCACAGCATTATATTTAGTGAACCAAATAAACTCAAGTCAATTCCTGTTTATTTTTCAATTCTCTTTTTAAAAATCAAAAAAAAAAATTCTTAAAATATGTACTTCTTTTTATTTCTTTTTTGTCTATTTCATAATAAAAAGGGCTTTAATGATTGGTTTTGTTAACATTTATATGCTTGAAACATAAAAAGAATAACCTAGTAAGGGTACTTTACTTAGAATAAGATGTGGAAATTGTAAGGTTATAGGCTTTAGCAGGTGTCTCACCTTTTCTCATAAGCTATATCCATTTATTAAGTCTGAATCTGCTCTAATGTAAAATATATAGTTATCTAGTGCACAATTCTCTCAAATTCATTATTAATACTGTCATAGAAGGCACATATTTCCTAGATTGGCAGCCTGAGAAGTAGGCAATATTCCATGGTGTTCTGAATATTTATGAAGTGATGGGAGAACATTAAGTTGTAGAGAACAGTGAAGTTTTATCAAAATAATAAATCAAAAGTAGGGGCTGGAGAGATGGCTCAGTGATGCAGAACATATGCATCTCTTCCAAAGGACTGTAGATAGGGCTCCAGAAACCAAATCTGTAACTCTAGCTCTTAGTGATATGATACCCACTTCTAACTTCCACAGTTATTACCATATTTGTGGAATATTGTTTCTCTTTCTTTCTCACTTTTAAGATTTTAAAAATAATATTTCAAAATTATTTTCAAAATTAAATTAAAATTCCTTCCCTCTAGTTTCATGTTCTGCCCAGGTTAGCAATATTTGAGAGAATTTTATGGGAAGAAAATAGAATTGTCACTCATTACTTGATCAGTTTGGTGCAAGGCAATGCTGCCTTAAACTTATTTTTATCTTCATAAACATATGTTTCTTACATATTATCCACCCTTCATAGATTTGCAAGATGTGCCATTGAAAAGTAGCAAACATATCCTAGATCCCGATGACATGAGGGACACAAGCCTCTCATGGTCACTTCATTGTCACATGGACTTCATAAGAAATCAGGCAGAAGTTTCAGTGAAAATTGAAATTGCTAGAAATGTATCATCGTGCCTTTCAGGTTTGGCCTTGTAGATGAAATGAGGTCTGGATTAATTCATTACTCTAAATAATCCATTCATCCTTCTCCAAAAAAAGGCCCTAAAAGGACTATTGGGCAAATCATGACTGTTATCTGTGTCTATAAGTTAGTGAGGAAGGCTGTGATAAGAAACATTCAGAAAAAGCAAATTCTCTCTGAGTTTAAGGAAGGAAGTAATTAAGGATGTTTGAAGAGTAAAGATATTCAGGACCTGGACATTGTAGGTTTTGTTCATAAGTTGAACAAGGCCAGCATGTGGTGAGGTAGCAGTGACAAGGCCTAACTCAGTGACCATTTACTCAGAGACCTGTCCTCTGCACATATTTTTGGGAGAACACATATCCAAAGATTGTTTTCAATTTATTATAATAAAAAATGAATGGCATTAACAATGTACCATGAAGCTTCTTTTTTATTATTTTTTTATATTTATTTCTCATGATCTTGACCCCCACTGGCTCATACAATCCCTCCTCCCTGTCTTCAACAGGGCTCCTATAACTTGGCCCAGTGCTTGGCTATGTATCTCTCCATCTGCTTCCATTAGTTACTGGATAAAGGTTCTCTGATGAAAATTAGGGTAGTCACCAATCTGATTACAGGAAATAGCCAGTTCAGCTACCCTCTTCTCTATTTCTAGGAGTCTTAGCTGAGGTCATCTTTGTGGATTCCTGGGAGTTTCCCTGGTAACAGGTTTCTCCCTATCCCCCAAATGCACCCCCTCCCATCAAGATACCTCTTTCATTACTCTCTCCCTCTATCCCACCCCCAACTAGCCCAACCTGATCCCTCATGTTCTCATCCCTCCCCCGCCACTCCAGCTCACCCCACCTCCAGTATACGCAAGATATCTCTTCTATTTCTCCTTTCAGAGAAATCCATGCATCCTGCTTTGGGCCCTCTTTGTTACCTAGCTTCACTGGGGCTGTGAATTGTAGCCTGGTTATCCTTTAATTTACACCTAATATCCACTTACACATGAGTACATACTATGTGTAAAAAAAACCTGCCATATCAACTTCCAAAGTGACTGTACAAGTTTGTATCCCCATCATTGGTGAAGAAATGTTCCCCTTACTCAACATATGTATTGTCTTTCTGGGTCTGGGTTACTTCACTCAGTATGATTTCTAGTTCTATCCATTTGCCTGCAAGTTTCGTGATGTCATTGTTTTTACAGCTGAGTAGTACTCCATTGTGAAATGTACCACATTTTCTTTATCCATTCTTTGGTTGAGGGACATCTAGGTCGTTTCTAGGTTCTGGCTATTATGAGTAACACTGCTATGTGCACAGTTGAACAAGTGTACTTGTGGTATGATTTAACATCCTTTGAGTATATATGCCCAAGATTGGTGTAGCTAGGTCTTGAGATAGACTGATTCCCAATTTTCTGAAAAACAGTCATATCAGTTTACAAAGTGGCTGTATAAGTTTCTATTCCCATCATTGGTGAAAAAATGTTCCCCTTAATCCACATCCTCTCCAACATAAGCTGTCATTAGCATTTTTGATCTTAGCCATTCTGACAGGTGTAAGATGGAATCTCAGAGTCATTTCATTTACATTTCCCCAATGGCTAAGGATGTTGAACAACTCTTTAAGTGTGCCTTGATCATTTCTGATTCTTCTGTTGAGAATTCTCTGTTTAGTTGTGTACCCATTTTTAAAATTGGATTATTTGGTATTTTGATGTCTAGTTCTTGAGTTCACTATACAGTTTGGAGATCAAACCTCTGTCAGATGTGGAGTTCATGAAAATCTATTCCCAGTTTGTAGACTTCCATTTTGTTTTATTGACAGTTTCCTTTGCATTACAGAAGCTTTTCAATTTGAGGAGGTCGCATTTATTCATTGTCAATCTCAGTGTCTTTGCTACTAGTTTTCTATTCAGGAAGTTGTCTCCTGTGCTAACACATTCAAGAACACTTCCCACTTTCTCTTCTATCAGGTTCAGTGTAACTGGATTTATGTTGAGGTCTTTAATCCACTTGGACTTGAGTTTTGTGCAGGGCTGTAGATATGGATCTATTTGCATTCATGAAATTTCTTTCTGATTAGATGTTTGAGAAACTAAATTTTTTTGACTTGTGTACATATGACAATGTACAAAACATAGTGTTTTACTAAATTTTATCTAATGGTTAGATTCTTTTGAGTTCTCTTGTTAATGAATAAAAATTTCTAAAAATCAACAAAATCAAATCAATAAATTTCATGATTTATTGTTCATGCAAATTATATTTTGGTAATCTTGGTTTTATAAATAACAGTCAACTATAGGTATTAATATAGTTCTTATTGCCACTTATCATGCTAAGATGAGTTTCATTCTCAGGTTCCCAACACCATTACACAAACCTAGAATACTAAATTTTGGTTGTTCCTAAGAAAACCAAGAAGAAATTTTTCCAAATTAGAAATTTTAGTATGATATACTGATAACAAATATTCATTTATTCATTTTCATAAAGAAGTTTGACAAAACACATTGGCAGCCTATAAGAAGTAGTGAGGTCTTTATAAAGCAATATTATTGTTAAACTGTGTATTGTGCTTTGTGCTACATTTAACTCCATGCTAAGCCCAGCCACTGTTGGTGTGGAGAGCCCCATGAGCCTTGCCCAGTATTTAATTGTATTGGTCACAGATGGACTAATATATCTCACTTGGTAGTAAAATTTGGTGTCATAAGGACCAAACTAGAGATGTATTTTCTACTCTTTAAGGCACATTAATTGCAATTTAAAAACATGCTTTGAATATGAGAGAAAACAATTTACTGAATTTCATGATAAACAAACAGACCAGATAGTACTATTTACACATCAATAATCTAAAATTAAATAGACTGAACTTTGAGCAATGCTATTATGTTTTATTAAAAACATTAAATAAAGTTGGGAATATAGCTTAGTTGGTAGATATTTTACCTTGAATTCAGATGGCACTCCGTTCAGTCTTTAGGTATCACATGTAATACCAGTGTTTGGGAGGTGAAAGTGAGAAAATTAGAAGTTTAAGATCATCCTTTCATAGATAGCAAGATCAGAGTAATCCTTTATTAATTACATGAAACCTTCTCTCTCTCTCTCTCTCTCTCTGTCTCTCTCTCTCTCTCTGTCTCTGTCTGTCTCTCTGTCTCTCTCTCTCTCTTTCTCCCTCTCTCCCTACTCTCTCTCCCTCCACTCTCTCTCCTGTGTGTGTGCGGGCACGTGCGTGCGTGTGTGGATTAAATGTTTAAAATATATTTTTTTAACTAAATAAGAATATAAGATATAAAATAAATCATTTAAAATTAGCATACTTCATCTTTACATAGCTCTTTAAGATTTTTAACTTCATGTAAGTTTTCAAATATACTTGCATTTTGTAAAATACTTTATATAATTTGAAAATAAATAAATGCTGATTTTATTAACAAAATGTATAGATTATGACCTAGGCAAAATGTATAGACATATACACTTTGGTGATATGATTGCCATATGCCACTTTAATTATTTAAAACTGTTTAACTCATAAACTCACTACAGTTTAAATATTAAAGAACAATATATGGTGTTTGTTATGATTTGTGTATGAAAGTATTTACCCATAAGACAATTGTGTAAATCTTGATTCCAGGCTGGTGCTAATATTGAGACAGAATTAGATTATTATAATTAATGTCATCAGTTTTGATGGTACCATACTTAAACATTAAAGTTTATGAGCTAAACACAAAATCTAGAAGTAGATTTGGGACAAGTGATTTGTCATGAATGGTGGGGCTATACAGGATGTAATCAAATTGAAAATCTTCCTAATCCCACTGATCCTACAGTTTATGACCAATGTTCAACTTCTAATTGCACAGAGAAGGCAAAGAAACATTCAGCTGAGCTTATGTAGCAACAAATGAATTTGGGAATTCAGTCTTGTTCCAATTTTTGTTATGGAAATTTCAGAACTCATCCCTGAAATTTTCTCAACATTACAAAAGGAATGGTTTTCCTTTGGGGTACTGCTTGCTAAATATAGTTAATCCCTCCCTTACACTTAGAGCTGGCATCTTGAAGTACTTGATGTGAAATATAATGGAAAGTCAGGAATTAAATAAAGCCTGTAAGCATTCAGTTAGAGCAACTGATGCCTGGATCTGTTTACAGCCAAGATACAAAGGGATGAATGTGGGATGCATGTTAGGAAAAAGAAACCATGAGATGTGTTTGGTCTTGCTAAGTTGAAGGCAATTACCTATGTAATTCTGTAGTTAAAGTGAATGGTCTGTAAAATATATAAATTTATAATAAATGTCCCAACTTATTTTATTGAAAAAATAGCAACAGAAAAAAATAAAAGATTTCCAAAGAAGATATATCAGCGACAACAGTTACAGGTCTAATAAAAAGGAAAACCCAGTAAAATGAGGAAAACATTAGCAAATTGGTATCCTAGGAGAGCACTCATTGACAAAAGGAAGGTGTACTGTCAATCATGTTAGATGGCAAGTGCATTGGGGAAAAGAACAATCAATGAGGGGCAAGAGAGGAGCAAAGTTACTGCTGTGCTGGATGGAAGATGGCAGGGAAAGTATGTGCAAGAAAATGGGAGGAGACAGGAGGTAGTAATGGCCATCAAAACTCTTTTATGTAACTTCCTTGTGTCTTAGGGTTTCAATTGCTGTGTTCAAAAAAACCCCCCAAAACAAACAAAACAATAAAAAAAGGACCACGACCAAAAGTGACTTGGAGAGGAACCGATTTATTCCCCTTACAGTTCCAGGTTACAGTCATTATGCAAGGCAGTAAAGGAAGGAATTCAGGAAGGGTGCGAAGCTGGAGAAAGAAACCGGTGCAGTGGCCAGAGAAGAGTGCTTGCTCAGCTTGCCTTTATGTATCACCCAAGACCACTTGCTCAATGTGGCACTGCCAACAGTGAGCTAGAGCCTCCCTCATCAGTCATTAGTTAGGTTTGCCCACAACTGGATTTGTGGGGGCATTTTCTCCATTGAGTTTGTGTCTTCTTAAATGATTGTATCATGTGTCACTAGGAGCACACCTCATGAAGGTGAGAGAGTAGCTAGGTTTACAAACGTGCTATCTAAATATGAGTGTTATTAGAATGCATCACAAAACTATGAATGCTTCGTTGGTCTTCAAATGCCTTCTTCCATGAGGCTAAGTACCAGAATGTTTGTCAAGTTATTTCATAACTCATTTAACAAGTAGAAAATTGCTTATTCCAAGACAAAGGGAGTTTTTAAAAATTTGACTTAAATTGTTTCAACATATAAGTTGTGATACACAAACTATTTCCATCTGAACTTAACAGATAAGCAGCTATTACGTAGTTAAGTACTATTATTTCAATGCCAGTTCATACAATTTTGTGACCATTTTGAGCCTCCCAAAAGTAAGAATTCTTTTTTGTTGTTGTTGTTTGTTTGTTTGTTTTTGTTTTTTGAGGCAGGATTTCTCTGTGTACCTTTGCGTCTTTCCTGGATCTAGCTCCATAAACCAGGCTGGCCCTGAACTCACAAAGATCCACCTGTCTTTGCCTCCCGAGTGTTGGGATTAAAGGCGCGTACCACCACCGCCAGCAAGAATTCTTATTCATTGTAATTCTAAACTTAAAAAAAGAGGAGCTGATTTGAAGCATCCATGTATTCTAAGAATATTGAGACATACAGAATTGAAGCATAAGATGATATTCAGCACAGACAGAATTTGTGTTCAGGGTGCTAGTTAGAGATTCTGTAGAAATTCTTAGTGTACATTTTAGTATAAGAATACTATATTAAATCTGACACCTATCTAGGAATTTTTAACACTTGACCATACTTTTGAGGAAGTTTGAAAAAGACTTTTTGCCTTACACCTCCCATTGAGTGAGTCACAGCCAACTGAATAAAGAACTGACTTAGCCTGCTCAGGCCCTTTAAAAGTGGACAGAGTAGAACCCTAGGAAGAGCAATGTTTTATGCCAGCCATTCGACAATTTCCACAAATTTATTTTAGTTTGAGGTGAAATTTATGGTGGTTTTTTTTTTGTTTTGTTTTGTTTTTTGTTGTTGTTGTTGTTGTTTTTTTTTTTTTTTTTTTTTTTTTTTTAGTGGTTCTGTATCTATATTATTAAATGTTGGAATTAACTAATGAAAAAAAATTTTTTTTGGTTTTTTGAGACAGGGTTTCTCTGTGTAGCTTTGAGCCTTTCCTGGAACTTGCTTTGGAGACCAGGCTGGCCTTGAACTCACAGAGATCCACATGCCTCTGCCTCCCAAGTGCTGGGATTAAAGGAGTGCACCACCACCGCCAGGCCTAATGAAAATGTAATGTGTTTATATAAATAACATACTTCTTTGTAAAATTTTATATAACACTAGTTTAAATTAATTCACAATCTTCAGAAATGCTGAATATGTATGTTACATGAAGAGAAACCTTTTGGAATGTAACATGAATTTTCAATTTAATTTAATAAAACGTTAAGTGTTCATTAGCTAGAAGCAGTTTAAAAATGGAAAATATTTTAGAGTGTTTCAAGTACATCATTAAAATAATCTGTTCTTAATAGGGTACCCATGCTTTATAAAATTTTTATAAAATAGTGGCCGATTAACTATTTTCTTGGAAGCAGTGGGCACTTATTAGTTATCTTGAAGCTTGCAAATCATGCCTTTTGAATGTGAAATCCTAGCAAAGGCAATGTTAGTCTAAATGGGAAGTACTAAATTATTACTTCACCATCTTAATCCTTCTTACTCTAGAAAGGAATTGAAATCATCCTGAACCAATTACATGTGCATGTTCTCTTTCAAGTAAGACATTCAAAGACCAAAGAAATCTTGCTTTTCAGAATGTTTGGTAAGTGAATATAAGTTCAAAATATTAGATTATTAAATAAAAATATTTCTGGTGTAGATTTAATAAACTGGTGGAGCTTTCAAATAGTTTTACCCAATAGTTTCAAATCATAGGTTCATAGGATCTCAAGTCAATCATTATCATGACTTAATAAGGCAATTAGGGGATCACCTAGAGAGAATAGACCAGTGCAAATAAAATGACATGTATTTCAATGTTAACTAGATATCTCAAACTGCCCATAGCAAGGAAATTACACTCAAGTATCAAACAAAATGCAGAGGGAAGTTTCTCTGTGTCCCGCCAGGCCCTACAGTCAGGATGAATCTCTCCCACCAGTAGTCACACAGTCACTAATAATATAACCACTCAGAGGCTTAATATTAAGTACAAATTGCGTAGCCTACGGCTCACACTTCTTACTAGCTAGCTCTTATAACTTAATTCAACCCATAACTATTAATATATGTATTTCCATGTGTTCTGTGTCTTTACCTGTGTCCCATTACATGTTGTGTCTCTCCATTCTGCCTTTCTTACCTTACTATCTCTTTTGGATTTTCCCACCTGCCTTGCTATAGGCCAATGCAGCTTTACTTATAATCCAGTGGGAGCCACACATATTCAAAGCATACAGAAAGGCATCCCACAGCACAAAAATTTACACAACACGATATTACATGTAAAGTAATATTATATTAAAATATTCTTTTTAAACCTAACATTTACAAATGTTGTACTAATAATCAAATTCACAACAAAAACAATTATACAAGTGATAAGAATACGTTGAAAACAATAGAAGCCTCTCCAGATTATTTAATTCAGGTATAGAGTTGACAGATACGCAAACTGCTGATTAACTAAATGCGGTACCAATTCCTACCTGAAAGGTGCCCGTCACAATTCTCAGCTGAATTCCGCTACTTCAAAATTGCTGATAAGTGATATAAGACTGAACTCATAAGTTTATAAAGATAACAAAACTATTCTTCACTAAATTAGTTCATATCATGGGAAAATAACTAGGTAGTACACTGAGCAATAAATATCTGTAACACATAAATAATTCGAAGAGTTATGGTTTCACATCATTGTAAACTCCTCAAATACTTCACTATTTTATATGAAAATGTGAGCTATGATAAAGCACACGTGATATTAGAGCTGCTTCATACAAGGTAAGCTAGCTGCTATTCCTCATGTCCAAGTAATGTCCTGTATGAGCTGATGTTAGTGTGAAGAAGGGGCTCAATGACCTAGCTAGGTCACATTAATCGCTCTTCAGAGTTATTCGCTCTATTAATTGTATGAATGTATCTAGTGGTAGCATAGAAAAAGAGAAACATGGAAGATTTTATGGAAAGTCTTCATTTTTATTTTATTTTCATTTTCATTTTCCTGTCCTGCTAGTGGCATGCATATTTCCATCCAATAGGAGTAAAACTTGCTTTGTGGACTCAGGGAAAATAGAAACATAGTTGTGAACCTAGGAGGGAGATATTGATATTTTGTCGTTTGTTGTTTTTTGCTCTTTTTTGGGGGCCCACTACCCAGCTCCCAAACAAATCACATAAGGAGGCTTATTCTTAATTGTTTTACAATTAAGCTTTAGCTTGGCTTATTTCTAGACAACTTTACTTAACTTTAAATTATCCTGTCTACCTTTTGCCTCTGGGCTTTTACTTTCTCTTACTTCTGTATTTCTTACTCTTACTTAGTTGCTTGCTGTGTAGCTGGGTGGCTGGCTCTGGGAGTCCTCCTCTTCTTTGCCTACTTCTACATCCCTGCCTACCTTTCTCCTACCTTGCTATTCAGGCTGTTCAGTTCTTTATTAGCCCATCAGGTGTTTTAGACAAGCATAGTAACACAGCTTCACAGAGTTAAACAAATGCAAATACAAACAAAGTAACACACCTTCAATATTATTAAATAATAATCTACAACATTATTATTAAATAATATTCTACAATATTGATATGCTGAAGGCATTATCTCCTTAATCCAAGATTTATAGTTGACAGAATATTTGGGTCAGATTCTTTGTTTTGCCTGTGCAGATACCATTTTGCATGTTTGTGGGTGAATAAGCACCCCTGCAGTAGTCTCCTGTTTACTTCCAAAACACATTTCTCTGTCTCTCTTGTAACCACTGTATTGTAGGCTTTTAGACCTTTAAACAAGACTGATAAGCTGTTCATATAGCTGATGATGTCCTCTGATGCCTCCAGTCACCACCATAAAGTTTCCTCAGTGATCTTTTGAAAATCATATAGAATTTCATTATCATTCCCTGTTTTTAATGTTTCTTTTTTGTTTTTGTGACAGAAAATCATGACCAAATGCCAGTTCGGAGGAAAAAATGATTTACTTTGGGTTACAGTTCCAGAGGAATGAGATCCATAATGGCAAAGAAAGTTTCATATTCTCTCCCAAAAGTACCACCAACGAGGACCAAGAGTTCAAATACATGAGCATATGGTGGATATTTTTCATTAAGCCACCACACTATTTGATCCGATCAATTTTCCTCTAACAAAATCCCAGCACTTAGTAAGGAACATAATGATCTAAATACATAGGAAGATATGGCAGAGGTCCCTCTGCCACCACATGTCACAGACACTTGAACTTGGTGTGCTTCCCTCTAAGAGCGGAGTGCACATTCTTTGAATTCTGAAAAAGTTATGGGAGCCTTCTACAATTTCCCTTGCTCTTCAAGAATTGCATCCACTTAATAAAAGTTTAAATTTAGGTAGGAAGCAAAAAAAGATTATTTTTGTCTGATATTATTAAAATACAGTTAGAAATTAAATTGATCACTAGATACTAGTTTTTCTTAATTTTTTAATTATGAAGTTTATATATTGATAAACAATATGTAAATAAAATAAACAGACATGCACCCGTGCATATGTGCATGTACACACACACTCACACACACACACACACAGACACACACATGTGTGTTTAGTGGAGAATGTACTGCAGAGAGAGAGACTGCACAAATAGATTAGGCTCAGAGATCACTATCATTATAGCTTGCCAGAAATTAATGCCCCCTCTTAATATATGTCTTGAGTTCCAGACATCTTGAGTTCCTGTTAGAGGGCACATCAGAATTCATTGCTCTGTCAATAACAAAGGCTTCCATTTCTTGAGTGTTTGATCTCAGCTCCCAGTGACCAGGGCAGACTACTTTGGTTTCATGGGAGGAAGAATGCATTACTTTGTCACATATTACATTGCCCTAAGGAGAGGTGGTAATATGTTTATCATTCCCTACAGCTCAGTTGAGACTAGTTTGACATCTTTCATTTAAAAATAATGAAATGTGAGGCATCAGATAGTAGAGGGATAGTAAAGTGTGTGTCATCCCTTGCTCCTCCCCAGATGTGCCTTAGAGAATTTAATGTTACTGCTTCTTATATCCACTCTTAGACTGCCTCTAATTAAAGGCAGGCAGGTCATTGCTTACACCCATTGCTCTAGCCTTCAAGTAAAAGTATATTCCTGATTTCCCAAGAGAAGAGTAAGTTTCTATTGCCTAGTTTTATAAGCCCTGGTTTAATTCCTCAGATTGACACACTTCCACTTCCCCAAGTGATGCTTTACTTGACTTTAGGGATATGGATTAGTCCTTTGACTTCAATAAGACAAGCATGCAGAACTCATTTGTTGGGACATGTAGCTCTTTGTCGCATATTTATATTACATCACTATGAACAACATGCTATGACTTATCAAAATGATGTAAGCAAGGTCTCTGTTCTAACAGAACAAATTTGCAATGGAGAGATGACATCAAATAAAAATATTTGATGCAATAAATAGTGATATGTGATCACATAGATCTCAGGTCAGATGTAGTTTTTCAGGTCAACAGAATAGTTATAAAGTGGAGTGCAAACCCCACACATATATAGCAAAGAACACAGGACAAACAGAAATCAGCAAGACTAGGCACATGGTAAGTCTCAATTTGTTAGACTGAAAATTTTCTTTCTCAACTTTATTTTTGACTGGTACTGCTGCAATCCTTCCTATTTAAAATTCCCACTGGATGCCAAATCTCAAGAAAATTATTACCATTTAACCTTGAAAATACATGCCTTGCTGTAAATACAGTATAAAGAATTTGCCCATGCCTGGCTGATACATATTATAGTATGATAATTTATCTTAAACATTACTAAAGTCTGGACTGGTGAAATAATTCAGTGTATAAAAGCATCTACCATGAAGGCCTGACAATTACAGAACCATATAAAGGTTGAAGGAGAAACCCAAACCCATAAAGTTGTCTTCTGACCTTGATGTATGTGCCCTGGCACACATGTACAGGCACACACACACACACACACACACACACACACACACACACACACACACACTAATAATAATAATAATAATAATAATAATAATAAAACATTACCAGAATAAAATGAAGAAAATTTAATCTTTCTTTAAATTAAAATTGGCTTATGGGTTTTATGAAATAAAAATGCTAAGTAAGCACATACATTTTTATAAATTGAATTAACAGTCATTTTCCTTTACTACAATGTCCAATACTACAAAATTTGCAAGTTCACTTATGAGTGTGAGTGTGTGTGTATGTGTCTGTGTGCACATGCACACTAGTGCATGAGAGTGTGTGTGTGGCATACTGTGTATACATGAAGGCCAAAGGTTGATGTCAGATGTCTTCTTCAATCAATCCACATTTAGTCTTTCACTGAATCTGGAGCTCGCAGTCTTGGCTTCCTAGGATGCCTTTGGTATCTCGTATCTCACTCTCTCCAGTTTCTAGGACAGCAGATGTGCACTGCTGGTTCAGGGTTGTTGTTTTTGTTTTAACATTGGCACTGTGGGTCCAACTCAGGTCCTAGAGCCCGCTGTTAAGTATTTCTTCAACTGAGCCACTTGCTAGCCTCCATTAAACTTATAAAGAGGGAAAAAAGTTCATAACCACATCACAAATAAGGTTCAGTATTTTTCTCTTGTATCCTCTCATTCTTCATCACTGTTACTATCAAGACTTGAGTTATTTTCATTGAGTTATTGTTTTGTGTCACATTGAACGGGATAGAAGAAGCTGAGATACATAGGATGCAGTTGGCATTGTGTTAGATGAGATGAGAAAATTACAGAATAACGTTGGCACACCTATCTCTTTACTTCTAACCTTGGTTATATACATTGTAAGCACAAATCACTCTAGCCATGTTCCAAACAGGTAGATGTCTTTTCTTCCAAAACTCTTCCCTGAATGGCTTCTATCTGAAGGATACATATGTCTGGTCTGAAAACCATTGATTTATTTATACAAGGAAAAGCATCAGACAACGGAGTCAAGGACACAGGAATTCATGAGAGGAGGCTGTCCTACCATTCTGGTTTTTCTGACAACAGAATATGCAGCTTTTTCAGAGTCTTTGGAGAATGCCTAAAATTGAAGCTGCCTATTTTATACATATAAAAAAACATTCTCATAAAATAACATGGAATTCTTATGTCTAAGGAAAGTAATATATTTTATTTGTGACAAGCCATTTGCTCCTACTACTACTAGGAAAATGATATTAAATGATGAAATTGCATTTTTCTTGAAATACAGTTTTCTGTGCCATTTTCTTCTTTTCTCAAGACATGCAAAAACAGGCAACAACAAATGTTGGGTGCTGCAGGGCTATGGTGGGTGATTATCTCTTTGATATATTTTCCACTGTGTAACACTAAATTCCTAGACTGTGATTTCTCACATAACATTCTAAACATGTATTTTCATTTGGAACATGTATTTTCATATCTGTTCTTAAGAGGTAGAAACATTACTAGATTTCCTTTTGTAGTGAGAATAGAAACTTTTAGTAAGGCAGAAACTTCTCCAGATACTCTTTGCTACAAAAAATTCAATTTTCTTTGAATGAATATTTAATATATGAAAAATATCAGAATATATCATGTCAACCCTGTGTACTCAATAAGTCTACAACTGATGAAGTACACAAAACACAAACTTTATACAAAGACAAAACTGTATAAAATGAATTTCAAAAACCCTTGTTTGTCAGCATATAAGAAAACTCTTAGACTACTAGCAATAGTGCAGAGGGTGCCTGAGCTGGCCCACCCCGGTAATCACATTGGAGAATACCCTGTCATCACAGAGCCTTCCTCCAGCACTGATAGAAGCAGATGCAGAGATCCACAACGAAGCACCAGGCTGAGCTCCAGGAGTCCAGCTGATAAGAGGGAACATATGAGCAGGGGGTGGGAGGTGAGGGGTGTGGGGGGGTCAAGATCATGATGGGGAAACCTACAGAAACAACTAAACCAAGGAGGTTGAGGGGGAAGACTGTGGGGAGCAGGAGGAGGCATTAGAGGGGGAACTGTGGTTTATATGTAAAATGAATGAAAACATTTTTTTCATTAAAAAAAAAAGAGAACTCATGAATACTACAAGACAGGGAAATCAGAATAAGTGCTATAAAAATAACTTCTGTAGTAGGATGGGGAGAGACTCAGACATGTGTGAAGATTAAAGCAAGAACCAGATTGGTCATTATTTTCCAAAATCTCAGTCTTGATCACCTGTGCTTATTGAACTAATCTACATATATAATACTGTACAATCACTAACATTTTTTCTCAACTGGAAGGTGAATTTAGGGCCTCGTACATGCAAGATTTAACCCCAACCATACTAATAGTTTCTGAAGATTTGTATCAATATTTTTTAATGAAGTTAGCTGAAGAAAACTATAAAGTTTTTCATATATTACCATAGTTTCATGTTATAAAAATATTTTCAATAAAATGTTAAATTTAATAAATATATTTAATAAAGCAATATTATTAGATATTTTTTTCTTTGTAAAATTTCCTCTTGCCATTTTGCAAATATTCTAGCTATGTAATTTATTAGAGACATTATATAAGAAGTTGTACTGTATGTGTTCCCCTAGAAGACTTAGGTCTCCCTATTTTAATATATAGTTTAGGGGTATTCCAAATCTACCCTTCAAAATTCACCTCTAATGCAGGATGAAATAAAGGTACTCATTCACAGTATGTCTTAGCAACTTGTGAACAATCTTTTAAATGTAAATAGCTGCATGCATATTTCAATGTTTCAAATTAAGGCATTTCAAATGAATATTCTCATACTGTTGGCCTAGGTATATGTGGAAGAAAATATGTCATGTCAGAAAATAATTGAAATTGTGCCTGAAGTGTTGCAAAGAACCTTTTTATCTACTCCTTAAATAAATGCTTTCCATTTCAAAGACAATTCTAACTGAACCACATAGCTCAAATCATCAGTTAAAGTAGACACCTGACTTCTTCAAGGAGTCCTGATTTTTATGTGATTTGATCAACTCCGAGGGTGTAAATTCTAGTGCCAGAGCAAAACATATGCACAGGCTTATCTGAATCCTTGTGCTCAGGCATCTGGTGAAATATGTTCATGTCACTATCTTCTTTCAAGCAGTGTTTATCATCATCTCCCTGATTGCCTAATATAAGTTTACAACCAGTCTCCTAGGTGTACTAGCGCAATACTGCTCTCCCACAGATATCATAAACAGCGACATCCTTGGTAATGAATGTCAGAATCATGCCAGCCTCAGAGTATATTACACATTGCCATGTTCCATTGCCTATACACCAAGCTGGAAACTCATTCTCCATTTCTTAGTCAAATAGATCTTATATGCCGAGTTTTTACTCGTTGTAAAAGGAAGACATCCTATATGTCCAATCAATGATGAAGTGTCTTATCTAAACAGCCCCCCATTGTCTTAGCCAATTATTACTTTTCCTAAAGTTAATTTCTCTCCTATTATGGAAACTTTCAAAAAGATGGGATTTTAAGCCTGGAGGGGACTTAATGACACTTGTCTAAATAGCTAATTTTTCAAGTTAAGAAATGAAAAATAAAGATAGTTTGTTTTTTGATTTTGTTTTTTCAATATATTGGAAACTGGTACATAAATCCAAATGAAACATTTAACACCTAGTGTAGGACTCTTTCTCTTTGACCAATCAAGTCTTCTGCAATGTTCTGAGGCCCAAATGCCAGAGCTATGATGTAGGCTCCAAAGATCTGCTGATGACTTGTGTCCAGTTGTGTTTTCTTTTCTGGTGGTCTCCATTTGCTGTAAGAGACACCTCTTTGATTAGTGTTGGTAGCTGCACATATCTGTGAACATAAAGGTAAGTTTTAGATTGTAGTAAGGAATTATTCTGGGCTAGCAGAGTGAAGGCAGTCTAATTGTTTCTAAGTCTTTGGTTAACTAGCCCTGGAAAGCTGGTTAGGTTTTCAGTACTTAGAATGGACAAACATAATCATAAAAAAGGAGTTATTAACTTAGTGTATGGGAAATATGAGAGCAGTTGGAGGCAGGTAACTGTGAGAAATAGGGTAAGAAGGAGAGGAAGTAAGGTAATCCGATTTCAATTAAAAACATTTTTTAAAGGAAATTTTAAAATGGAAAGAATGATGTGACAGTTTCTTAACGTCTTAATGATCAGGATACAGATTTTGTTTTTTATTAGAATCCTCTGGAGTGTTTTTTTTCTCTGTCTCTGTCTCTCCCCTTCTGTAGGCATGTGTGTGTTTCAACTTGTATGTGTCATATATCCCAAATGTTTTGTTTCACTCTGTGTTTCAATAACATAGTTTTTGAATAATATATGAGATATCCCCACCCTGTGTTTGATCACATTAGTACAGGAGCAGTCTTTGTTTCATTGGCTTTGAAGAAGAAATCATTATTCTTTCTTTTACTGTTCTTCTAGTTATTTTAATTGCCATTTGAGAAGTTTCCATTAAATGTGAGCTGAAATTATGAGCTTGATACTGAAATTCAATCTCTTCTTAATGAGAGAATTTCTTCACTTGTCTTGGAATGATCTTGTTATGGATGAGTCCTTTTTTATGTAAATGGAGAAGGAAAAAGTAAAAAAAAAAACTTACTAAGAATTGAGACATTTTCTATGTCAAGAGAATGTTGCAAGATGATTCTATATGCATTCACATTGGGTAGAATGAACAGTTTTTTTTAAAAATAAGAAAACAAAAAGACATTAGTTTCAAAGTGAAAATGTGCTGTGCTTTAAGAATGAAAGTGTAGAGGAATCTGACCTAAAACAATACTAAATATAAGACAGAATCAATGGAGCACGTTTGTGTATGTGCTTTAGAGGAACATTTAACCCTAGGGAAAAATCTATCTTTGAAAAGCATTACCAAAATTGTCTGCAACTGATGGAAATAATCCTAGAGTTGACACTGACACTCAGGGGATGTTCACCTGTTTATTTTCAAACTGATATGGAAAGAGAGATCTTCAGTGGCTTACTGCTGTCATCAGAGTAAAGCAAGGAATAACACTGGGAAATTCAGGAAATCTGTTCTTCCACACTGTGAATTTGCCCACCTCAGCTTGGATAAATTAATTATGCTCTGATAGGAGAGCCCTAGAGATTCAATCTTTGAAGAGTACTCTTCGCTGTAATCAATAAAGCAGGATAGCACTTAAGCCTGCCTCTGGGAAGATGGGTGTAGACCTCACTGTGGGGGGCCTTTATATTCACTTCATAATTTTATCAGTAATGCAAAAGTGACCACATTTAAAAATTAAGAGCAAAATTAATATTAAGGGCATTATATTCTTTAAATTAGACATGAAAAATAGTTTGTGTTAACATATAGAAATTTCATAGGCAGGAAAAACACATGAACTACATTTTTTTGAAAAGCACTTAATCTTTATGACAAAATGAGAAAATAATTTTATCTCAGTAAAATGAAATTTTAAAAATAAGTATAGAAAATAAAACCTTTATGTTAGAATTATGAAATGACATGAAAAACCTCACCTAACACATTTTTCTAACTTCAAAAAATAAACAAATTATAGAATTTGTAACAACTTAGTAATAGAAGTGTGTGAAAGATATACCTTTAAACTACTGCATAAGGACCATATTCTAGCAAAGCTAAGTGCATATTATCTTAATACCTGCCATGGAATAAAGTTTCCACATGTTCAAAATTACACATGAAGGGATCCTTAAGTTAAGAGTAATTATAATACTTGTAAATAATAATTATGAACACAAAAAAATTCATTGTCTATTAGGCTACATGTGAGTGTTTATGACAAACATTACTGAGCAATCACTCTTCCCCTTAACATAAATAAAATCTACACTCTTCCACACTTCTCAGTATTTTCTTAATGTGAAGCAATCTTGTCACTCTAGCTGTTGGAGACTTTGCAGGAATTCCTGGGTTTTTCCCCCCATTTTGTATTTTATTAAGGTAACATCTTTTAGAAATTGTAAAATACTAGGTTACCTGGAAACAACCTAGATGCCCTTCAACTGAAGAATGGATAAAGAAAATATGGTATATATACACAATGGAGTACTACTCAGCAGAGAAAAACAATGACAACATGAAGTTTGCAGGCAAATGGATGGATCTAGAAAAATAACATCCTGAGTGAGGTAACCCTGACTCAGAAAGACAAACATGGTATGTACTCACTCATAGGAGGATACTCGATGTAAAACAAAGATGACTAGACTGCTACACAACTCTAGAGTGGCTACCTAGAAAACGGGACCCCAGGAAAGACACAGGGATCACCCAATGACAGAGAAATGGATGAGATCTACATGAATAACCTGGACAACAGTGGGAGTAATGAAGGGCAAGGTTCAAGGGAAAGAGAGCTTAGGTGAGCAGGAGATCCCAGCTGGATCAAGAACAGAAAGGGAGAACAAGGAATAACAGACCATGATAAATGAAGACCACATGAGAACAGGAATAGGCAGAGTGCTGGAGAGGTCCCCAGAAATCCACAATGATACATCCTCTGTAGACTGCTGGCAGTGGTCCAGAGAAAGCCTGAACTGACCTAGTCTGATGATTGAATGGCCAAATATTCTAACTGTTGTGTTAGAACTCTAATCCAATAACTTATGGAAGTGGATGCAGAGGTTCTTGGCCAGGCCCCAGGAGTCCCATTTGTGAGAAAGAGGAGGGATTGTATGAGAGAGAATTGTTGAGACCAAGATTGGAAAAAGCACAGGGACAAATAGTCAAACTAATGAAAACACATAAAGTATGAACGAAAAGCTAAGGAGCCCCCAACTGAATCAGGCCCTCTGGATAAGTGAGCCAATTGAATAGTTTGAACTGTTTGGAAGGCACCCAGGAAGTGGGACCCAGACCTGTCCTTAGTGCATGAGCTGGCTGTTTGGAACCTTGGGTTTACAAACGGACATTTTGTTCAGCCTGGAAGGAAGGAACTGGACTTGCCTGTACTGAATCCACCAGGTTAAATTGAATCCCCAGGGAAGTCTTGGCCGTGGAGGAGATGAGAATGAGGGGAGGGGGTGGGGGGGAAGGTGGGGGTGGGGGCAGGATGGGGGAGGACAGGGGAACCCATGGCTGATGTGTAAAATTAAAACACAAATATAATAAATTAAAAAAGGAGAAAAAAAGAAATTGTAAAATTGTGACAGAAAGAACAGAGAGAATTTAGAAATAAGCATTTTTCCACCTATCCTGGAATTCGCTTTGTAGACTAGTCTGGCCTCAAACTCAGAGATCGACCTGCCTCTGCCTCCAGAGTGCTGGGATTACAGGCATGTGCCACCACCATGCGGCTGAAATAAGCATTTAAATGTACACTAAAATACCTCTGGTGTGCAAACTTCTAAAAAGCATATTATTATAACTATAATTATATAATTGTAAGTTTTTAAATTATATAATTGATATAATTATAATTACTAATGCTACCATTCAAGACATTCCAAAATGAAGCTGTCATTGTAGAGTTAATAGACCAAGAGTTCAACTCTAGAACTTCCCTAAACTGAGTGTTATTGATAATAAAAATAGGATACAAAAGACTAGATCAAATACACTGCAGCATATTTCTAGATGCCTTATTTGATTTATAATACTGCAGGCATTATTCTGAAAATAAAAATTTTCAGACATTTTATGAGACTTTTAATTTTACTTTTTACAAAAGCCTTCCTCTTTGTGACCAAATAAAATTCCCTTTTTGTCTGCATATTGTGCCCATTCATCCTTCTGTTGATTTCATAGCTTTTCTGTCTTTGCATTACTACAGTTGATGTGGGCATACTGATGTCTCTTTGCAGTGCATGACTCAGCAGTGAGATAGAAAGATGTTACATTGCTTCTGTTTGTAGAGTGTTGAGGAACCTTCATATTATTTTGCATAATAGTTGTATTAATTTGCTTTCTCTCCCGGGCCCCAGTTCTAAGATGCTCACATCCTTGCTGGCATTTTTTAAATATTTTCTTTTCTTTTTTTTAATTATAGCTAGTTTGACCATCATGACATTAAATTTAATTCAATTTTTTGTTTTCCTTTTCTTGTTTATTAGAAATGCTGGGTGTTTTTCATAAAGTCATTTTCTGCTTGTACATCATCCTGTATAAAGTTGTTTATTTTTAGACTGGTTGCTATTTATTGTTGAGTTATATGAGATCCTGATGTACTTGTAGATTAGTCAGTTACTGAATGAAGAGTTTTCAAATAGTTCACCATTCTAAGGAGGGTTCCATTGCTATTGATTATTTCCTTCATTAGATGAAAATTTCTTAGCTTAATATAATTCCTAAAAATCTCATTTTTGTTTGACTTTATGGCCTATGTGCTTGAGATCTTAGCCAAAAAGTACCTTTCACTATAATGACATCTTGAAATGTTTTTCTTATTTTCCTTTCTTTTCTCAGTTTTGATTCAAATTTTCTTTCTTGAAATAAAGATATGTTCCAGTTTACATATATGTGTGTGTATAAATTATATACATGTATACCCATGTACCTTGCTACTATTTTTATTTACAGTTTATGGGCTGCCATCAAATAGTCATATGTAGAGAGGGTGGATATCATCAAATATGAAAAATACTTATTCCATGAAGAAATAACTGAGCTAGAACACATTTTCCATTAAGAGCAGAGGACATACATTTGCTGTACATATCAGTTAAGTTTCTCAAACCAAGACTAACTAACCATCCTAGTGCAGAGTAATGCTCCACTTCACTTACTCAAATTGTTTGGCTTTTTCTCATTTTATACTTTAATTTCAAGTAGTTTAAAACTCCTATCAACAAATCCAGTTCTTCACAGGAAGATAGGGGCTAGAGGCAGCAAATGTTTTAACAAAAATGAAAATGTTCTCATTGTACACTCACCTTTGGAGATTTCATACAGCTATTTTTCCATAAAATAAAATCGTATTGACACTTACAATGCTGGTATGTTGAATGTTTCCTAAGACAGAATTAACTGTTTTTCAAAGTGAGCATTTTTGTTCTTGGTTAATGTTTTGATGTTTGGCACTTTAAAACTACAGGTTTTGTGTTTGTTATCTAGCTATAGTTATTTTTACTTCATTTATATTGTTTATATATTATTTGAATAAAAATATCCACTTGCATGCCATTTCATCTGATAATATAATTATTTTTAAACAGTGAGAAAGTAAGAATCTATAGGATTGATTTCTCCATTTCCAATAAGATATAGAGTCTTCATTCAGCTTACATGTCTCTGATAATCCTCCTGACATTCTGAAAAGAAATTAATGACCTTGTAGCAACTCTTTTGTGTGTAGGGTGAGAGATTATGATTAATTTTACACATTTCTTGGATAACTGATTGTTAAATGAGCTTTGTTTTTTCTTGTTTTGGGTGAAGATTTAGAGGCTTAAAGTGCAGAAGTCATGCCATTCCTCTGATCAGACTGACTATAATAAAAAAAGACAAAATATTAAAAAATGTGCAAGCCAGAATGCCAACCTCTTACACCTGTGTCTACCAGTGTGAGCGTAAGTCAGCACAGTCATTGTGGAGAATAATATGAGGATTTGTCAAAAAAATAAATAAATAAGTAGAGGGAGCATAATGTGTAGCTATCTCTACTGAGTAAAATCAGCAAAGAGACACATGCAGTACCACATCAAATACATAGTCAATGGTTTGGTATTAATCTATATAGGATCCAAGCAAAAACATTAACAACTTTTTAGTGGCTTATATTTTAATTGGTATTTAGGTGACATTGTAGGTGCTTTTCAAAACTCAGTAAATTTCCACTTAAGATTTATGTATTTCTTTTTGTGTGGAGACAATTTTATTTCTAAAACCTGAAGAGGAATATCAATAGGAAAGATCATTGTTAGCAGCTACAACATAAAAACATAGTTATAACCCTGGCAATGTTTGGATCAGTGAAGAAGAAGGGAACCATATGTCATCTCTGGGTTTTCTTCTTTATTTATTTGCTTGCTTTTAAGTGCAAATAAATAGTGATTAATGTTTCTGCAGATGTTACAGGCAGACTTCTCCAACCAAAGTTTTTATTCCGTAACTGAAGACAGTATTTAGAAACAACCCTGGTATTGCATTTTAGTTTAATATTATTATATTTATACATTATGTAATAACATTACATTATTAATAATACTAATTGTATAGTCTCAAGCCCAAGTATTCAATATAGATAACACTTTACACTGATACTAGAATTCCTTGTGCTCTGAAATGAAATAGTTTAAGAATGGAAATATCAGGATATATTGTATGAGAGAAGAATTGTAGATATAACCGTCTTACTAAGTAAGAAACACAGAGCCAGTTGCAGAGTTAAAAACCAAGAGGTCAGAGAGCCTTACCCTTTACTGCTTCTGCTGTCTTTCCTCTCTGCAAGAGACCTACTTCTGTGTGTCCTGTCTTTTTTATAGACTTTCTGTTCTGCTTTCTCATTGGTTGTAAACCCAGCCACATGACCTCCTCGTCACTGCCTGTCTGTACAGACCTCCAGGTCTTCTATGGTTGGTATTGAGATTAAAGGCGTGTGTCTGCCATGCTGGCTGTGTCCTTGAACACACAGGGATATACCTAGCTCTGCCTCCCAAGTGCTGGGATTAAAGGTGTGCAGCATCACCACCCAGCTTCTGCTCTGGTTTGCTCTGACCTCAAGGCAACTTTATTAACATACAAATAAAATCACATTTCAATACAAATAAAATGTCACTATAAAGAATAAATGAAAAACGAAAAGTAGTTGTGTTACATGTATACAATGAAATATTACTCGTCTTTTAAAAGAAGAAGGAAAGAAAGAAAGAAAGAGAGAAAGAAAGAAAGAAAGAAAGAAAGAAAGGAAGAAAGGAGGAAGGAAGGAAAGGAAAGGAGAGAGGAGAGGAGGGAGAGCAAGCAAGCAAGCAATCAAGCACACAGTATTCTAGGTATACCAGTAATCTAAATATAGGCAGCCACAAACATACTAACCAACTAAATAAAACTTTAAAAAAAAGAACAAAAGAAGTAAAATTAAAGTCTCAGAACCTTTCAAAGAAACAAATTTAAAAGGAAAACAATGAAGAAAAGCAAAACTTGAAGTGCTCCAAACAAATATATTTTTCAAAGTCACCCACTTTGCAAATTTCCTCCATGCATCCACACAATAATTTTAACTGAAGAAGCCACCAAGAGCAAGACAGGAAGGCTTTGCATGCAGACAGGAAGGGAGCCACCTGTTTTCATTTTGATCTATATTTGTCATGACAGAGCATGAAAATTGCTCCTCTGGAGAGAGACAGGAGGGATCCTGAGATATTAAGTTCATTTGGTATTGAAAGACAGTAGGAGGCAGGAGGTGTAAGAAGAGATGCTACCTGTAGGAACAATGTGAGAGGAATGCATGAGAACTATGGTAACTGTGCAGCCCTCTATGGAAAACAAAATTAATCAAAATGTCGGACTCAAGAGTTTCTCAGGAGCATAGATGCCAAATGACCTTTAGCTGTTTAAAGAATGGAGCATTCTGTAGCCTTAACTATGCAGCACCCATGGGTTGAAGTGGGAAGTAGTCAGCGCATCTCGGAGATTCTACTCTTCTCATGTCATAAGTAAATACACATAAAATTTCCAAAACTTGTTCAATGGGAGTCATTTTCTTTATATATTTTATTTGAAATATGATTACTCTATTATCTCCCTTCCTTCTCCTCCACTCAGTCCCTCTCATGTGCCATCTCAAATCTCTGGTCTCCATTTCTTTGTTACTATTACACATATGTGCATGAGCACACACACACACACACACACACACACACACACACATTCATATACTAAATGCATAAATACAACCTTCTGATTCTGTTTAGTGTTACTTCTATGTAGATGGGTTTTATTTTGGAGTTGAGAACATGGTGGAATTAATATTTCACAAAATCCTTTTGAAGAATGTTCTCATGTAACATCTCTTCCCCCTGCCATCTCAAAATCCTCCTCTGAACTTTCTTCTGATTTTGTTCCCTTTCTATAACTGATAACCAACCTACCTATATTGTATATATATATATAGGGTTCATAAAGATAATGAGTGGGGTTATGTTTTATTTTATTGAAATTGTGGTAATCTATCTCTTGCTCACTTTTCAAGTATACTTGGAAGACTATAGATTGTAACAAATTTGCATCCAAATTACTGACCTGAGCAACATGTACATCTGTATTATGTTTTTAAAATATTATTACTTCTATCCAAAATGAGAGCTAACATTCACAAACAGTCCATTCATAATTCAGGTACCAGAACAAACAGAAGAGTTGAACACATATTTTGACCTACCAGAATACTAGTGTTATTTTGACTTGTGTATATCACTTTTATGTTTGTGGAGATTTTATATTTTAAGCTGTACTTTGCAGATGAATTTAAAAATCAGTCACTAAGGACATATTTATAGATGCCCATCATGTGACAAGCATCACATGGTGACCAAGTTACAGCATTTGTATCTTGAATGTGCTGAGAGAATGGAAGTTAATAGAGATAGGAAAGAACCATGATGGCTTCTATGGACGGCTCTGAAGCTGCAAGCTGGCACCGCTGGAGATCATGGGAGTGACACACCAATGATTATGTTCATGTCTTTCTAAACTTAAATTCTTAGAAAAACACCACCAATCTAGAGATCAATTAAATGTGCACATATTCTTAGTTATATATGTTTATGTATCCTTAGGAATGTGCTAAGTTTTGTTGTTTTATGCTGTGGCTCTGAACTGTCATCTATACAGTCTGTTCTTTGGGCTGTGCTGAAATCATATACAAACGTGATTATTTAAGAATATCTCTCCGCAAACAGTGTGGAGGATGTGGTAAGACTCAGAGAAGCAGGAGAGGACAGCAAGTTGAGAAGATTTTCACCCCTGTAGTGACTGACAGCAGACAGAGATAAATATTCTGGATGGCTGTTTATTTTATGTTTGTCACACTGTGTGTGTCTAAAAAAAACCTGAGGATTGTGGGATCGTGGAAAGGGGTTTGAGACTCTCATGTATAATTTTGATGTCTCTGCTGCAGTGCAAAAGGTTCCTTTCTTACTGTGTAGTGAGTAGAACAGAAGGAGATGTAGAATTACATTCCAGAGCCAGAGAAGAAGAGCCACTGTGAATATGAAAAGCTTGGTACTGAAGGAACCAGAATGTCAGAGGTGCTAAAGGAAGATTTGTTTTCATCACCAAGAAGAGTTAGCTGGGGGCTGGAGAGATGGCTCAGCAGTTATATATAAAGTATATAAAGTTTTCAGAGAACCCAAGTTCAAATCCCATCATCAACATTAGGCTGCTTAAAATTCTGTAACTATAGCCCTTAGGGGTCCAATGTCCTCTGCTAGCATGCATTATACTTACCTTCACACACACACATACACACACACACACACACACACACACACAGAGAGAGAGAGAGAGAGAGAGAGAGAGAGAGAGAGAGAGAGAGAGAGAGAGAGAGAGAGAGATACAGAGCAAGCAGCACTGGAGACTTCATTAATTTTCTCAATTCTTTCCAATATAAAAAAACAAAACAAAACATACTTTTACATGGCCATATATAAGTTGTAATAATTACCTCTGTATCCCCCATTCTTTAAAGTTGGTGTCTACAACTTCCAATATAAGATCAATAGGCAGCTCAGATATTTTATTTCAGAACTGGTTATTTTGGAATCCTCCTTGAAACCAGGGCAAAATTAAAATAACATTATATAAGCTTGCCCTTATTCTCATAGGTAATATAAGGGCTATATTATTTATGGGTTCAATAAAGATGTTTTCTCAACTTAGGTTAATTTGTTTACATAGGTACTTTAAAATGAAACAAACTGGCCCAAACACCTAATTACTATTCAATTAGAATATCATAAATATGCAAGTCTATTTCACTAAAGTTTTGGCTGATTCTGTTGTACATTGCTTTGACAGATCAACAATTCAAGATTTATAAAGCAAAAGCATACTGCTACAGTCTGGGACACTGTTATTGTTTACCAGTAGAGTAATAGAAAAATAGATAAAAATTTCCAAAAAAAATATTCTGCCACATGGAGGATGTACTGAAACTGTCCAAAGCCTCTAAGGGCTCACCTGGAGCTGTGCAATCAGTCCATACATGCCCCATCTCGTACATCTGATTTCTAGCAAGTGTTTTCCATGTTTGAGCAGCAGGGGATTAGCTTCAAAAGGCATGTCTGTAGCAGTGATGTTTTGGTCCACTGGGCTTCCATCTTTAGCTCCTGCACGGCACCAGAAAACCGAGGTCCACTCTGGGTTCCTGACTTCTACCGTCATGAACAGTCTTAATGTGCAAATGAACAGAGGAAAGTGAAAAGTTTAGCACCATTCCTTTAAAGAACCCAAAGGAAGTTTAGATTTAACAAGAAACAAACACACAAAACTCAACACAATGGCAACAGAAGGCAGAAAATGTGCGTATTAGAAACAATTCATCATTTGTACTGCTGTAGGCCTCCCTCAAAGGCCATTTGCAGTGGGTATTGTAATACCACACCTTAATGTGACACATATCTCACAGCTTTCCTAGTTGGGATTAGGGTGGACCCCTTCATATCCAACCTTGCTTCTGTTATCTTTTCCAGATTTTCCTAAGGCAGCCCTGGGGACGTTTTCAATGAGCAATAGACCAATCAGAACCAGACCCCCTCCCTCTAACTAACTCAGGCCAGTTTCAGGCACAAAACAAAACTATGCTCTTGTTTGGGTCCATTTCAACTAGCCAAAGTAGGAAAGAGCTCACCAATCCTGTTTTCTCTTGCCTGCTGCTTTACAAGGGAGTGGAGTTCTAGAAAAAGGCTGTAAGCTGCTTTCTCCTTCGCTGCCTTCTCTTCTGTTACTGCTTGCCTGTGTGGCCCTTTTATGGCATGCGGGGCTGCCTCTGAGTCTGATAACCCAGGAGCCTTTACCCTGATAAATGTTGTCCTCAGAGTTGCTGTTTTAAACAATGGAGTCAGTCATTTGTGCAGACGAAAGCTATAGCTGGCGTGATAGACCATTGTGTCTTTCACCCCTGGATGGAATTTGGCTATAAGTGATGCTTTGAAGCCTGAGAGTTTGCTGATGACCAATTCATTAGTGAACGTTTTACTGCACAAGAAATGATGAAAGACAAATTCCCCACTTCAGTCTGGAGACGGGCATGGGCCAGTCAATATCATGTTTCTATCGCTTTCTTGAATTCTTACACCTGGCAGTAATATTGAAAGGATCCTTGACCAGTTTGCTGTGTCTCACTATGTGCTTTATCTATGACGTCTGGAGTACCTTGTAGGTTCTAGAATTGATGAGTCCGTGTCAGTTTCTTGTGTAAAATAAAATAGAACCATGTTACATTACACTGAGTGCTACTTACAAGGACCCCCCCCCAAAGAAAAGTAATTTTTGTTTTGAGTTTTCTTTGTAAACATTATAATAGTTTTAGAAAGAAAACAACAGATGCTTAAGCATAAAAGGAGCTATAGCAACAATCATTTTTATTTGATTTTTACTGTTATTTAAACATGGTTCTCTTTTTAATTTAACTTGTATGGAATATATTTATATTGCAAGTGACTTCATTAATGTGTTTCCTCTTTGTGCAAAGAAACTATGAATATATATATATATATATATATATATATATATATATGTGTGTGTGTATATATATACATATATATGTACTATGTCATTAAAATCTAATGCTTAGTAGTAGATACTAAGTCTGTTTTTTAACAGATATGGAATATTTATCATTTGAGCAAAGGCAAAGTAAGATGGAAGATTTGATCTGAATTTAAAAAGAAAATTAACATCTTTATTATTATTATCGTAGCTATTATGATATTTTATTGATTGTGGTAATATGAGATATATAAATTTTTCTCTAACACTACCATTCATTTCCAAGTTAATTAAACTGGTGTTACTATGACACTTTCACTCACTAATGCAGCACAGCCGTGTGCATCTAGAAACTTACATCTTTGGGAGGTGTGCAGCATCATACAATGAACCACTCACCAACATTCTCTCATTTCCAACCACTAAACACTTTGTTACTTAAAATCAAATACATGCAAAAGAATCTTATTTATAGAAAATGGTGTTTTTTAGAATATTTCTAATTGCTTAAAATTTCATTGTTTTGCATATTCCATATGATTTTATGTCTGCTTTTTAATTTTACCCTATGAATTCCTAGGTTTTGCCTCTTGAATGTATCCCAGACATATTGGAGAGATCATTGTAGTATTCAGGGTTCTCTAAAGAAATAGAACTGAAAAGATGAGTACATAAGTGACACACTTATGTCAAGAATCCAGGAGTTGTTCAGTCAATGAGAGTGGATGTCTCAGCAGCTCCAAGATGGTCCTGGAGTTGTGGGAAATTTCTAGAGAGCTGCTGGTCTTCACTCTACGTTGCTATCTCAAAGAAGTAGGTTCTAATACCAGTGAGGGTAATTAGATGGAGTCTAAATCTTGATCATAGTTTAGATATTGTGAATCCGGGACAGGATACCAAGTATCAGTCACAAAGTTGTAACATGAATCTTAAAGAGTCTTATTAATAAAACTCAACCCCGAGGCCAGTTATTGGGGTGAATGCTGGAAGATCAGAGAAGCAGAACAAGCCACAGCTATCTCACCTTGCTAGTTCCTCAGGTGATCTTGTTTCCTCAGGCTGGAAGCTTCTGAATCCTCCTCCACATGAATCTCAGCTGAACTGTGTTGCTCCAAAGCTTAAACTAACTACATGCTTTTTCCTCTTTAGTTCCTGGTCCTCACGCCTTATATACCTTTTTCTTTCTGCCCCCACTCCCTGGGATTAAAGGCGTGGGTCACCATGCTTAGCTGTTTCTAAAGTGGCTTTAAACTCAGAGATCTGGCTAGCTCTGTCTCCCAAGTGCTGGGATTAAAGGTGTGTACCACCACCGCCCAACTTCTGTTATGGCTTACTCTTCCCATTTTCTAGCCACCATTTCTGGCTCTGTTCTAGTGGCTGTCTGTTCTCTGACCCCAGATATGTTTATTTCGGGGAACACACAATATTTCAGGGAACACAATACCCACCACACAAAGTCAGTGGATTGTATGTGTCCAAATTATCTTCTGGGCCCACAGCATTATAGACTACTGGTCAGGCAGTGACCACTGGACATGCAGAGATCTAATCCCATACTCACATTGACCATAAACATGTTACTCTAGCTTTGTGATGTTTTTATGAGCAAAATAAAGTGGATTTTGTATTTAATTTCCATTTCTTTCAAGAGCTAAGAGGTACTTTGAATATCAAAAAGAAAAGCTGATCTTAAATGTGAGATGAGTTACAACACATGAACAGTGAGACATGCTTCAGCTGTTTGTTGGCCAGAAATTCTTCACGAAAAAATAAACCCCATTTTGCAATTAAACAGATTCCACAGCAGCAAGTGCCCCCTGGGGTCAGAGGCTTTGCCACATCTACCAAACACACGTGAGTCTCTCATCGGTGTCCTCCATAATACATTGTACAACTGGAGATAGTCTAACCACTCAGGAGTGAGTCTAGAAAAACTCAGATACTAGGTGGACTTGACTGAGTGTTTTACATACATGCTCCACTAGTACATGGAGACTAGTTCAGATCAAATTCAAAATATTTTCCTTTATCCTAATATATACCAAGACCAAACTTCTTTCCCTTAGATGAAATTATCAAATACATATTATTTTTTATACTTCTGAGAGTAATGAGCCAATTCTCTTAGGGCTTTTAAAGAATGGTTACTATGGAAAGAAAGGGTTAATAGATTTGAATGAAATCATCTTTATCACAAGCTAAGAGCATAGTTTGAAAAGACTGGATAGAGTACAGAGCTGTGAAACTATAAGAATGCATATTTACATTTTAACTGAATTAGGTATGTAGAAGTGCACCTTCAAAGGGCTGACTAAAGTTTCACTTTAGTCTCTTCTTGTCTTTACACATCTATATTTTCCATGAGGTTAATTTAAAATGGCCGTCTAGAGCAATATTGACACAGACTTTACCCCATTCGGAGTGTACTACCCTATTCTAATTCAACATAAATTCTGCAGTGACTAAAATTTTGGTTGACATTCCGAAACTTTTGATATGGTTTTTATCACCAAAATTTGTTTCTACTCACAGTAACTTCAATAATTACACTAAATCATAGAAATATCATAGCACTAAAAACTGCCCCAGAAATATGCATAGCTGAACTAACGGGGCAGATAGCTACTTTTGTATAGGAAAGGTTGTGCCAATCTACATAGTCCATGGGAAGCCATGGAAAGGTTTGGCATGCCATCAGGAAAATTCCTACTCACTCTTGGAAAACCAATTTTCCCAGCAAATTTAGCAATAACTTATGAACAGGATGATCACGTTCTGTGACACTGATAAGTTGCTTTCAACTCTGAAATCAAGCATCGGCCTTCTCATGAATAAAATTCAGTATGTCCACAGAGAAGCCTGAACTTGGATTAAAATATTACGGCTCCCAGCTTCTCCAACATCCTTTATTCAGTTCTGTTTTCATTTTGTTTGCCTGTTTGGTTGGTTTTTGCTGTTGTTTCCTAACGCCAAGGAATCAGAAATGCCGACTGGTTGCTTGACTAGAAGAATATGACATAGAGGCTGATTGAGCAAGTTTGTTACATCATGGCCTGTGAGAGCTGAAAGTTTCAAAAGTATTGATTATAGCTCCAAAGAGACTAATGCATTATGAGCTAGTCTGGCCATTAACAAGCAGATGGAATTGTACCTAAAAGCTTTGAATCTTTTCCATGATTTTTGTGACTGTCTGGCTGCTGTTAGTCAGTCTGCAGCAGTAATGATCTAAATGAAAATCCATAAATGCCCTAATGTTCTCCATCTCCTAGACTTGCACAGTCAGAGTTTATTCTTCAGTTGTGTTGATAAATTTCCCTTGGCCTTTCATTCAAAAAGACAAAAGCTACATAGAAATAATGCTTTGATATTCAACTGTGCAAAGAATATCTAAGCCATTACCATTTGCCATATTTATTCTACTTGATTCAGACTTTATTTTGTAAAGGCTGTTTGTCTTTTTAGTATAATTTAAACTATAATAGTATATTCTAGACAGCCCAGAATATTATAATACATAATGAATATTGAATGAAATATTGAAGTTCTGTATGAATGGTTTTTAATATCTGGCATATTAGCAGGTCTTTGTGAGAATCTTTGATGCCACCAGTAAAGATTACAGAAATTGATGAAATTTTGATATTTGACTGTTTCCTTATTTGAAATGGTGAGGAATTCTTTAGTCACATTCTATATTCGACATTAACATTACCTCGAATGCCACATGAATCCAATCCTCACAATATTATTGCTAAAGCTTCAAATTTTCTGAAGCCAAAGTTTCTTTAAGGTGTGATGATGGTGATTTTTTTTGCACTATCTGCTTTAATTTATTTTTTAGCAGGTTGTATTTATTTATTTGAAAATATATATGTACATACATATAGTTTTTGCATGTAACATAATAATGTATTAAAAGGGCAAGAATTTGCAGGAGAGCATGGCAGATATATAGGATGATTTAGAGGAAGACAGGATGGGGTGAATTATGTAATGTTAATTTCAGAAATTAAAGAAATAATTTTTTTAAATATAAAAAATAAGCTGTACCTTGACATACTTTCCTATTATTTTATCTTTCCCTAAAGAAGCATGAAGAAAGGTCCATTCATTCTGAACAGGGAATCCATAAAATTAAAGTAAATTCCTCTAAACTTCTATATGGTAAACCAGTGGGCTTAATGGAGTTACAGGTGAGATTCAGGCACATGCATCATCAAAAGGTCAACTGAGCAGCAACAATGACTTGGGACAGGTGCAGAGTCAGATGTTCTATGCCATGACAGCCAGCAGGTCTACTAGACAGAACCCACTATCACAATAATTATTTACTATGTATATAAATGAGGCAATTTTAAGAAGCCTTTTCAAAATCTGATTAAATTTATGTAATGCAAACCAGTCACCATTATTTGCCCAGCAGCATTTTAAGTCAATTTTATTTGTTGCTTTATTCATATAAGTGATGTATTAATGACTCAAACAGGATTTCATAGTGTGATTGTGGTTTCTGGCTATGAGAAACAGAGTAATACCTGTCCTAGGATATCAATGTCCTATATCTAGAAACTATGAATAGGCTTGGTGATGTAACCAATGAGTTAAGGTTGGTAATAATGTTAGCTCTATGAATGTGTGATTATCATCAGTAGTGAGGGGATCCTGGCAGTGTGTGGGCTTACTGCAGCCACAAAGGTCAATAAAAGTAAGAGGGAGGAGCCAATGCCAGAGGAAAATGTGGAACTTCTGGAACTGGAGAAGGGTCTTGTGGCCAGGGATTGGGAGAGACCAGAAGTGATATCGGGTTGAGTTTTCCCAGAGCCTCCTTAGGATCACATCTCTCTTGGTGTCTTGACTTTAGACCAGAGAGTACCATGTGTCAAGCTCATAACCTACAAAACAATAAGGTATTAAGTTGACTAAAATTTTAAGTAATTACATTTTTAGTAATTTTGTATGGCAGCAATATAAACCTCATGCCCTAGGTTCTTGAGATTTAATTTAGCCCAATTAATGTAAATGAATGTCAATGAAGGAAAGTGGTAAAGAAGTTGAAAAAGAAACATTGAAATTGTTAGTAAGAATTATTATTAATGCAATGAATATTGTGTCTAACACTGGTGAGACTGGTACAGAAATGATTTTTATTGGGAGTCATTGTTAAACCATTCACATATTTTATTATCACCAAGGTTTCATATTTTTCTATATAGAAGTCTTGGATTTTTTTTATTTAAGTTTATTCTAAGTATTTTTATGATCATTTTTAAATATTATGAAAAAAGTATAAACATTCCTGTTTGACAGCTCCTGGGTAGATAGAATGGAATTTCCTGTTCACACATGAAAGCATGCATGATTCAACACACAAGTTAAGATCCACCACATGGTTTTAGCATAGCTCAGCATGTGTCTTAGCGTTTTTATTGCTGTAAAGAGTCACTGTGACTGTAAGAGCTCTTATAAAGGAAAATACTTAATTGGGTTAGGTTTACATATAGCTCAGAGGTTTAATACAGAGGAAGCATGGCTACAGTAAGGCAGACACGGTTCTGGAAAGGTAGCTGAGAATTCTACACCCACATCATCATGCAGCAGGAAGAGAGAGTAATACTGGGCCTGGTATGAGCATCTAAAATCACAAAGCACACCCCAAGTGGCACACTTTCTCCAACAAGGCCACACTTCCTAATAGTGGCACTCCCTCTGAGTCTGTGGGGGCCATTTCCTTTCAAACCACCACAGCTTGGGAGAATAATTTTGTAGCATGAATACATTACAGAGATTTTTCTACCTTAATATGTTTAAAATAATTTTGTGCTGAGAAAATAGCTTAGTTTGTTATACTATTTCATTTAGTTGTCTAAATGCCACAGTGCTTTAATAAGACAAATATTTTATTTTTATCAAAATTTTCATTTGTTTTGAATAATTAAAAAATAATAATGATTTTAACATCTACTTGTGTGCTGATGACAGTGTTATTTAATTAGCTAACATTTGCTAGCACTAAGAGCTCTGCCAATGCTGAATACTTTAAAACATTAAGCCATTTAGTTATCAGAATAAATCCATGAACATGGTGTTATTTGTAATATTATTTTATTTTATTGATGAGACTAAAAGAGCAAAGAAAGGTTAAGTAACTTGTTCCAGATTCACCAGTAAGCAAAGAATGCAGCTAGACTCCAGTTTAGAAAATGATGACTGTTTTCTTTGCAAGTCCTGTAAATTCTAAACATCTCATGTCTTGGCTAAGTACTGCTCAAATGTGTTTGGGGGTGGTATTCTATCATTAAGCCCTTTTCAAAGGAAAGAATCAAGACTTAGAGTGAGCAAGGGACTTGACCCATTGAAACACTGCCTTTCATCATATCACATTTCCCTACAGGAGTAACCACCTCTGCAGAACCTATCTTTGAAGAGGCACTAGGGTACCCTTTTACCAGTGGTACAACTATTGCATAACATAATACTCCAGTCAGAGCCCATGGGCACCCATCTTTGGTTCATCTTAGGGTGTGTTGTTGGTAACAAAAACAAAAACTAACAAATGAACAAAACAAACCTCTAATTACCAAATATAGAAACGTGGTAATAGAAGCCAACAGAAGCTCCTGTATACTAATGAGGGCAGACAGACAACAGGGATGAAAGAAAGACAAACCAAGTCCTGATTTAAAAGTCTAGCTTTCTTTGATTACACAAGCCAAGTACCCAGACTCTTAATGCAACTGACATTTGCAAGGAATTGGCCTTCACTTTTAAAAGAAACTAAGGAATATTAATGCTTCAAAAATGGATTTGTATGGCTTGCTTTGATTATGAAATTATAAGTTACAGAGCTATCTAAAGCTCGGCTCCCTGTAAAACATAAGCTTTTATACTGTATTCTTCCCTTTCTGTAATCTTTTTATGATCCAACACAGAATATTTCAACCTGCGATTTCCAATTTAATCCTGTTCCTAATTTCAGCTAATAATTTTATCCTTCTTTCAACCACAGTTGAACTGATTCTAGATTCTTGGTCACTAGTGCCTGTGTAGAACAATCAGCTGGAATGATTTCCATCATCTATTTAAAGAGATGCAATGTTTAATGCATGCTTCCTGAAGGTCTTCCTTGGAAATCAGAAAAATCAGAGTAAAGCTCAAAATTTAAAGTAAAAATTAAAATCATAAAGCACATTTGTAGCAGGAATCTTAACAGGTCTTATTAATAAAATCAAACCCGAGGCCAGTTATTGGGGTGAATGATGGAAGATCAGAGAAGCAGAACAAGCCACAACTACCTCACCTTGCCAGTTCCTCAGCAGATCCTGTTTCCTCAGACTGGAATCCTCTGAGTCCTTATCCTACTGAATCTCAGCTGAACTGTTGCTCAAAAGCCTGAATGCCTAACCAGCTAAATGCTGCTAGTTTCTGATCTTCATGCCTTATATATCTTTCTGCTTTCTGCCATCACTTCTTGGGATTAAAGGTGTGTGTCACCATGCCCAGTTGTTTCCAATGTGGCTTTGAACTCACAGAGATCCAGAGAGATTTCTGCCTCTGGAATGCTAGGATTAAAGGCATGTGCTACCACTGCCTATCCTCCATGTTTAATATTGTGGCTGTTCTGTCTCTGACCCCAGATAAGTTTAATAGAGTGCACAATATTTCAGGGAACACAATACCACCACACACATTGTAAGCCCCAAGATTTTGCACCATTACAGCATATGTTTTCTTATGCTGTATAAGGAAGTTGAGGTATAACAACAATAATCTTAAGATATAAGTATCAGCAGAGATGATTATGAATTATGGATTAACAGTTGTAAAAGTATTCTGATCAAGATCATTGTGATTTCAAAGGGCATTTTTGTTTTAAGTTTCCTGGCTTGGTTGTTAAAAATAACTTATGTAAGCAGAATTGTTTGCTTTCCCTAAGTAAACATTTTATTAACACATAATAAAGAGAATTCAACTTGAAAGCTTTTTGCCAATAGTGTTCAGTGACCCAACTACATATACATTATTTCACTTTAGAAGAAAGATTTCTTTCACATGTTTTATATAATCAACTGTTAATCAAGTAATACGCTTTAAATCATGAAAGACTTTTCAAAGAGAAAATTTGAAATTAAACAGTAAGCTAGATACAGAAGACCCATGTTTCATCTACATAGCAGGATACACCAAATATTCAGAAAAATCTGAATTAAAATTTGGCACTTTTCATCAAGTTCCATTTTTATTTGTGTGTGGAGGTGGGGGGTACTCCTGGCATAGTGTGTTAACAATGGAGTTTGGGGGACTACTCTGTGCAGCCTGTTCTCTTTGTATCTCACTGTTACTAGTATAGAAATGGAAGTTGCTATCATGGAGTTGCCAAAAAGACAAATAGCTGCTTAGGGGCTGCTCTACCATCATGGTCTTCTGATTCCAATTCACAACCTTCAGAAAAACTCAGAACCATGTCTTGTTCAACATAATTGGGGGGCATTGCTAGCCCAAAACACCTAGTATGAGGATACAGTCAGTCACAAACACCCAGTGGGGCTGCAGTTAGTCACTGAATGTATAATTTGTGAAGTGGTGAACTTTGTCCATTTCTAAAAATGCAGGTGCCAAGGCTTCTGAGAACAATTAGACTATTGTCTCAGAGTTCATGAGACCTGCACATATGATTCCTAATCTATCTTTACATAAATCTTGGAAATGTGGTATTTTACATTTCAGATAGAGCTACTGAGTCTTAGGACTTGAATATGGACATACAATCATGAACCGACAGGAGAACCCAGGCTGTCAGGCAGAGACAGAAAAGAACACATGCTTTTAATGCCGGTATTCATTTTAGCATTTTTAGTAAGACAACTTTCTCATATTTAAAGTAGAAACATGATACATCATTTCAAATCTAAATATGAAACATTTATTTTTGAGATACCCATTGTTTCAAGAACCAGTTACAGCTTTATTTAAAATGTGCATGAAATATTGTGTTGTTGAACACATAAAATATTGGTATATAAATACATATCATTGAGTTTTAAATAATGATACTGAAAAACTATTAGATTTATTGATTGAGATACTGGACAGTAAACATGCATTCTAAAAATCTATGCACATGTTGATTTTCATTTACAATGAAATATCTGGCTTCAGTTAATAATCTTCGTTTTCATAGCAAAATATACTTTAGCATATTTTTCCCAAAACATTTCCTATACCTTGAGGCTAAGTTTTTAAATATTTTTTCTTAAATGGAGTCACCTTTTATTTGAACATTTTGCCCCTTTACTCACAATCTGAGTTCTCTCTCACCCCAGTTCCCTTCAGGGAAGAGAGGGACTTTTATATTACCTGCTGCAGAACAGGGTCTGAATACAGCTGACTCTGGAGCATGAGCTATCACATGTGGAGGATCCTTAAGCAGCAAGAGAAGTTTGTACCCCTTCAGAATAGAAGACAGTGAAAGAAGTTTCTTTGTTCCATCAATTCTAACTCTCAGGGTGTTCTTAAATATGTCATGTCAGCCTATGACACAAAGATCTCACCAAGACCTTCCTTGCACCAGCTCCATGATATATTTATCTTATATTAAAATTGATTTTAATATAGATTCTAGTTCAGACAACTGCAATGACAAAACTAAGAATGTAGTAACCATTCTACAACAAAGACATACTTTTCTACCCCCATGGATCTTCCCAACCAAAACAAGGAAGCAACATACTAATCCTGTCTTAGAAGGCATGGGGATGGATAGTCGTCTTTTTGCAGTTTTAAAGATAATCAATGGTGATGTTTTTCCACTATTCTAAATAAAAGAGACTCTGAGTAAGTACTTTAACAAGGTCAGTTTGATTCACTGTTCCAACAACTGCCCTCTGTCCAATGTTTCAGTTTGGTAGGACTGTTTATGCAGAAGGAATAGTTTGAAAATTATAATTATATTCGTTAAATGAGAGGACCTTTCCTCTCCCTACCTATCTGTAAAGACCATGGCTATTAATGTAAGTAAAACCAATAGTCAATAAATTATGTGGGTCATATTTTCCCCTAATGGGACCACTAGTAGTATTTAAATCAAAAGTTACAGTGAGCATTTTATAGACTCTCTCAGGTAGCCTGCTTTTGTGGGTACCTGACACTATAAAAACTAAGTGTTAAGACACATGTCTGTAGTCCAAACTTGACGAAATGAAGAAGTGTGGAGCATTTACTAATATCTTCATTGGCTACTTCATGAAATAGAAATAGATGGTTTGCCACTAAAATACAGTTTTGCATGTGATCTCCTATACTTTGTTACCAGTTCCTACCTCTTGGCTTCAGGTTCATTCTTCAGGATCTTTTCCTTGAAAACCGGTTAGATTCCTTTAAGCTTTTCTCAACTCTGCACTGTTATACAATCCCGGTAGAGGGCGCTGGCGTGACATTGCAGGAGAACAGACCTTTCCAGCTGGCTCCTGCTGCTGCAGCAGGTCAGCAGGGCAGATGTGCAGACATGGGTGTTAATTCCCACTTTACACTCAGAGCTACCTCCCTCTACAGTCTTGAAGTCCCAGTCCCATCTGCCCACCCACTCCCACAGCTCTCCCAATGAGCACACCACACATTTTTTTTTTTTTTTTTTTAAATCTCTACCATGCCACCTCTGTTTACACTTGCAGCTGCAGGGAGCCTGAACCTTCGAAGAATGCCTTCTTCTAGCCTAGAGGCTGGGTTAGATAGGTTGGTGTCTATGGCCACCACCACCACCATCTGGGATGCAGGCACTGTAAGGCTCCTTTCCAACTGTTTCTTGCCAGTTACCGTCCTCTAGGCGCAGAACACATGTTACCTTTCCTGTTGCACCTTACACCTGTTCCCACTTTTTGCATGACAAGAGTTTCCAAAACACCTTCTCCTGTTGAAGACATTAGCACTTATCTCCAGGTAGGACTCCTAATGATACAAACAACAGGAGAATCATTTTCCGAGGAAATCAGTTTTATTCAAACCCCGAGTTTGTTTTTCTACTGCAACAGAACTGTCACTTCCCCAGGGGTTTCATCTACCATCCATTTAATTTCTTAAACCAAATTCACCAGTGAAGAAAACTGAGGTGATGGCTTTTGATATCTTACTGGAGCTTGTGAGTTGGTTTGCTGTTGTGTTTTATTTGTTTTATGTTAACCTTAACAGCTTCATTCAGTATTTGAAACAAAGTGATTGCTCTGTTAGTATAATGTGAATTATCATGACTATCAGGAATGATCAGAAAGCTTTTTGGCCCACTCTCTTCCACATTGTTGGCTTTACTTCTGTGTCTGATGATCCTTTGTCCTCTTTTTCTATTTTAATGTAAGGATCTTGTTGCTGAACCTACAAAGCTCATACAAACCTGTTTCTGGCATCTATCTAGAGAGATCTTTCTCCTGAGGAGCTAGGCAAGCTAGCATGTCTATACGACATGGAGGGAGACAGAAGGCAAACAGCTGAGATTTCTCCTAAGACTTAGAATCCGAGTAACATTAAGGACTGGCCCTCTTCAGGATGAATGTTGATATCACTTCCGGTCTAGCCTAGCAGGAAAAGAAGGAACTACAGCCCCTGTTGCCAAAAGAACATTCAGGAGGTTAAAGAGGGGTGTAGCTATTCATCCTTCCTCATTGATTTCCTTTAGTGCGGTTTCATTTCGGATCCTTACTCTATCAATGTTTTCACCTACACTGTGGACACACTAAGGGTCGATCCTGCTTCTGTCTCCAGAGTCCTGGGTTTGCAAATGTGTGTTGCTGTGGCCAGCACTGGAATAGTCCCCAGCTTTCACATTTTTAACAGTTGGTTCATTTTATTTATTTATTTGTAGTTGTTGGGTTTTTTATTATTTGTTTTGTTTTGTTTTGTTGTTGTTGTTTTATTTTGTCTTGTTTTTGAGATATGCATGGTCTCATGCAATCCAGGCCTACCTCAACCCTCATGATTCTACCAGCACTGTGGTGGCATTAATGGGATGGGTACAATTCCAGGCTCTGTTTTATTCTTATTATAGTGTAATAGCTGCTTAGAGAGTCCAAAAAAAGGGAAAGTCAACTCTTTACCCCTGGCAACTATAAACATGGCCTCCCTAGTGAATAAGGTCTTTATAGATGTAGTTCAGTGAAGAATCTCAGCAGGAGACTATCTTGATTTAGGACCCTAATTCTAATAGCTAGCATCTTTGTAAGAGAAAGAAAAGCTGATTTCAGATATAGTCCAATAAGGCAAGAAACCCATTTACATGTGAAGTTGGATGCAGAAATCAGAATTATTCAGCCACAGCCAAGAAATACCTGAAGACTCCAGGAACTGGAAGAAACAGGAAAGGATTCTCCCTATAGCCTGTGAAAGGAACACAGCCCTGCCAACACCTTGGTTTTGGACATCTGGCCTCCAGAACTGTGTGGGAATGCATTTCAGCTGTTTAAAGTCACCAAGTGTGTGGTAATTCGTTGTGGCAGCCCTAGGTAACTAATATAAATAGAATCCCATTAACTTCCTGTCTTTCAGAAGTCCTCCAAAGTTGCTGCACCACCCCCCACATAAACCCCAGCCCCACCTGAGTCTTGGCTCTGCTGGGTGTCCTTCTCATTGTGTTTCCTCTGACCATGACAGAGGCAATGTTGCTCAGTCTGAACTAGAGCTTTTAAAACAGTATTTAATATTTAACTTAATCTCTCTTCAACCTTCCCTGGGTGTCCACATTCAGGCTGGATTGAAGAGAAATCATTCAGCTATGAGAAAAGAGATTTAATTTCAGTTCTGTGACACACAGAGTGTGCACTCCCTGGGTACAGTAGTGGAGAGCCAACAGCATTTCAAATGAAAGCCAGTCAAGACCGATAGGTTTAGCAGGTTACTCAGTCAGCTTCAGTGATCCCCATTCCACTTCATCCATAAGGTATGTATACATGTGTGTATGTATTAAGGTCCTGATTTCCCCACTGGCATTGTTTCATAAAATCCCTCCAGAAATTTGCATTTTAATTTTACCTAGTCTCAAAATTTTTTTACGTAGTCTCAATCCCCCTCATAACATTAATTTTTAACTTTAAACCTTTGGAGACAGAAGTGTGCTTTACAAAAGTCTGTTACTATTTCTTTCCTCCAGCAAAAGTCATGTGTTTCTGCTGAGGAAAAATTACATATGTAAATGTTAAGAGGGCATTTGAAGGCAGACATCACCTTGGAAAAGACTGGGCAGTCACATGGGTTTTTCTTCATTAAGACATTTTAAAGTTTAGTTCTCAGTGTGAAGATAATTTAAATTGAAGGAATTTTTGTACCTTGCAACCGCGAAGATCCCTGTGCGTGCATGAAGTTTTACAAATGAGAAGCTGTGTGGCACATTGGAGAGAGGAAGGTGCTTGGCTCTGAAGCAAGGGAACATTGCTTAAATATCTCCCTTTGATGTCACAGCCAGAAAATTGAGCATTAAAAATGAATAACCCTGCAAATATAAGAAAAATTAGAACAAGTAAAATATAATTTAATGAATCCCTGTGTGATAAGAAATCATAGTTCAAATCATTTGATATCAGACTACCTTCTATCCCTTAACCTTAAATCAAAAGTTAAGAACCAGCTCAAGTCATGTGACTTCTGCTAAAACTTTTCAGATAATTGAAGCCCACATTTATGTATTTCTCCAAGGAGTTCATCTGTGCTTTCCCATGTCAATCATCAGCTAGTAATCTATACCATTCTGTAGCAATGTCTAAACTCCTTAACCTGTGTATCTCTCTTTCCTACTGAGATTCCAAACTCAAGGAAGTCAAGAGCCCACCTTAAGCTGCTTCTGCAACCTTTGCTTTAACAAATACCCACTTTCTTTCCAAATTGAAGTGATGTAAGCTTAAAAAAAATAGTCCAGCTATACATAGGGCAAGATTTTTAACTGTCTGACTTGCAACAGAAAATGCAGAACCATGCATCTGTGCTCTTAAAAGCTTCAGCAGGTCATCTATGTTTAGTCACCAGTCACTAGTAAATTCATGGAGGTCCATAGAAAGGTGTACATCCACCAGCACACTTCCTTTCCAGCTCTCTCCTTGTTGGTGCTTGTGTTCTTTATTTAGCATGACTGTTAAAGTATGTTTGAAAAATAGTTGACAAGACTTACCTTCAACAACATATCTCCTCAGTCATCAAGTTTGCCTCAGCTCAGAGCTGGTAAGCTGTGAGTAGCTACCACTCTGGGCCACTACCATGTGCTCAAATACTATACACACAAGTATATATAGATATAGCATAGATGCAGGTGTACATATGTGTATTTACTATCAGTGGCCTTGAAATTTTAATAATATTAGTCTTGTTATAAGGATATTTAAATAAATCTCTCAGTGTCATAGAATAACTAAATAAAGATTCAGATCCCAGATTGGTGACTTGCTTCCCAAATCTACATATTCTGCATCAAGTCACATGGCTATCAAATTTTTATATTTCATAAGATAAAATGGTATGGGGTGCACACCTTTAATCCCACTACTCCAGAAGCAGAAGCAGGTGGATATCTGAGTTCTAGGCCAGCCAGAGCTACATAATAGGACAATTTGTCAGAGAGAGAAAGAGAGAGAGAGAGAGAGAGAGAGAGAGAGAGAGAGAGAGAGAGAGAGAAAGCTGTGGGATGTCCTGTATGTTGTGAATATATGTTGCTATGATTGATTAATAAATAAAATGCTGATTGGCCATTAGCCAGGCAGGAAATATAGGATAGGCAGGACAAACAGAGAAGAGAGGCTGAGAGATAGAAGCCTAGGGGAGACACCAGCCTGCCATCCAGGGAGCAACATGTAAAGGCAACAGGTAAAGCCATGGAACATGTGGCAACATATAGATTAACAGAAATGGGCTGAGTTTAAGTGTAAGAGCTAGACTATGGTAGGCCTGAGCTAATGGCCGAGCAGTTTAATTAATATGAGCTTCTGAGTGATTATTTTATAAGCAATTGTGGGGTCTGTGGCGCTGGGCAGGACTGGAGAAATCTCTAGCTATGAAAGAGAGAGAGAGAGAGAGAGAGAGAGAGAGAGAGAGAGAGAGAGAGAGAGAGAGAGAGAGAGAGAGAGAAATTTAAAAAGATCAACTAAAACTAGACTGTACTAAGCTTGGATTCCAGTATGTAAAAATGCAAAAAAAATCACTTTTGTTAATCTAGTTAGTAGTCTATAAATCACAAAAGTAAAGACTCTAATGCAAAGCAAAGAGAGAAGTTTACCCATGAGCAAATGAGAACAGGTTGTCAGGAAAACCGAAAGTCAGGACAAAGAAGAAATGCCCTAATAAGCATTAGGAGGATAAATGGTGTTTGGAACTCCTCCATAGACAAAGCAATTCAAGGGACTCAACCTGCCTCTGCCTCTAGTACGCAGTAATTAAATTATGTAAAACTTTTAAAAGAGATTTTGCAAAGGAGCATGGTTTTCAGCCAATGAGATAAGATGATGAAGTGATAGTCACTAGTGAGGATTTACAAACCATGAATTTAAATCTAGTTATATGAACCCTTCACTATCAACTTCATTTTAGTCTCCTGTATAACAGTCTTGGAAACATGTTTTTATATTGTTTTACTAGTGGTAGGATGGAACTTACAGAGGGAAAGGGACAAGTGAAATGGCAATCAACCCTCATGCCTCAATAACCCCAACTAGCATAGAAAGAAAGAAGGCAATGGCCATGTTTCCAAGAGGCAGAGTTATAGAAAATGGCTCTTCTCCTGGGTCATCAGTCACACAACACATCAACCAAGGAGACTCCTGAAATCTCCACTGCACAGTCTTTAAATTGTTTCCAACTCTGTAAGCCTGAGACCTTCCTCAGCACAAAGGGAAGGCAGAGGAGGGTGAGCTGAGAGCCAGTGTTTATGTCATGTGTTGGGTATGAGTGTGGTCTGCTCCAGATCTCCTTATCAAACACTCAGTCATACATTTCAGGGAACTGAAAATTTAGAACTTCACTTATCATTTTTTTTTCTGTTAACTATGCTTCAAAAACTCTTCAAAAGGAATATATTGCATCATTAGTGAATAACACAAACATCAGTCTCAGTGGTTATAACTATTCAGGGATCTTTTAAAGGGCTGAAAAATTGGCCACATCTTGGCTTGATTATATTAGAAAATTTGGGGTGAATCTGTGTCATATTTATTCTTTCAAATTAATTACAATACCTATCAAACTTAAGAACTGCTACTTTATGCCAGGTGGTAGTGGCACACGCCTTTAGTCCCAGCACTCTGGGATGCAGAGCCAGGTGGATCTCTGTGAGCTCAAGGCCAGCTTTGGCTACCAAGTGAGTTCTAGGAAAGGCGCAAAGCTACACAGAGAAACCCTGTCTCAAAAAACAAACAAACAAACAAAAGAACTGCTTCTTTAGTTGAATAGGATGCTTTATTAGTCAAGATTCTTTGAGGAAATACTGTCAATAAGATACACAATAGGTAGATGATAAATTATTAGATAGATTTGTAGATAGATGATAGCTAGATAATATACAGAGGATTAAATGATAGATCAATTATATATATAATTGATATATATATATATATATATATATATATATATAGAGAGAGAGAGAGAGAGAGAGAGAGATGAGAGATAGACATATAATAGAGGAATCATTATTGGAACTGGTTCACATGATTTTAGAGGCCAAATATTCAATTCAAGAGTTGATATCAATGTTTATAATTCTTTCTCCCTTTCTTTGTCCTCCTGTCTTTCTGTATCCTTACCGATTTTCATTGGTGGATTAAACTTGAAGATGAGAGTTGATGTCTAACAAATGCTGTCTAGGACAACATGAAACATCTGCTGTGATTTAGATCATCAGACAAGGAAACCTTGCCAGAGAGAGGCTCTCTGGTTAGTACGGTTCAGCTGGAAGAGTTAATCTGCATTTTGCAAGCATATGCAAAACTATACTTTATATTGCCAGTGTAGGATTATCATAGATAAGAAATGAGAAAATTAGGTCTTAAAACTTAGTTGTTCTATCTTAACTTTTCTAGAAATATATTCCAATTTTTTTCCTGCCATGTATCTCATGTATTCTTTCAATTTTCAGACATCTTACCAGTGACCACATTGACTTTTTTTTTGGTAATATCTCTTTTGAATTCTGCCTATGTATTGCAAGTTCCTTGCTTATTCAAGCCTATTCTAAACACATGACATAAGATTTATCTCCCTCTCAAAAGCAACTATTTTTCTCAATGTCTATGCCTAACATTCTTATGTGATTTATCATTCCTGTTTATTTGTATTTTATAGCAGAACTTAATATTCTCAAAGAATAATACACATACATACTCCAAAATCATTTTGCATATTTGAAGGAAGGGACTTCATTGTAGAGGTGAAAGAGACCTGTGTCATTTTCATTACTCACTTTGGATAGCCTTATACATTTTAAAAGGAAATATAACTGTTATGTTTAACCTTTGCTAAAGACTGCTTTTCAAGGAAGAAGTGCTGTAGGCAAATCAAAGAAATTCAAATTGAAGAAAAGCAATGAGCTAAACATTAAAGCACGGAAACTGCATCTCAAGAATGAATGACCCATTTTCAACAAAATTTAAAGCTCAGCAAAAAGTCAAATCATATACTTGCAAAAACTGGCAGATTTAAATTGAAGGATAATTATCCATTGTAGGAACTGTTGTCTCTACTGTCTTAACTCAGCTTCTTCAGTCACACATTGAAGTAGCATTTGAGCCATTAGAAATGGAAATATATGCTTTATTAAGTACGTGAAGCATGTTTATGACCACAGTTAAACATGTCATATCACATCCTTATGTAGAGGTGGAGAAATGGCTCAGTGGTTAAGAGCATGTTCTGCTTTGCCAGAGGAGCAGAGTTTAGTTCCTTAGCACCCATGTTGAGTAGCTCACAACTGCCTACAACTCCAGTTCAAGGGAATCCTTTATTGAATAATGCCTACATGTGGGATACATTCACACAAATACACACACACACACACACACACACACACACACACACACACACCACATGTACACTTAAATAAAAACCATAACAAAATAAAAATTTAAATTTAAAAAATAAGTAAAGCTATACAGATTTTCAGTGCAGAACAAATTTTGATATAAATGTCCATCATAGACTGATAAAATGAAGTTATTTTGCAGATAACATTACTTTATTTATTATATGTAGGTGTGTGTGGTGAGAACACTAGAATTTGCTAATCAGTTTTCACATATATAATATAATATTATTAGTTATAGCCATCATGATGTGCACCAGGTCTCTTAAACTTAATTCCTTTTTCACTAGTACGTTATATCCTTTCACAACACTGGTCTCTCCAATTTACCTTCCTCCATTTTTGATAATCACTGTTTTAATCTCAATTTCTAAGAGGTTAACTTGTGTAAGATTTATCTTTTTGTGCCTGCCTTATTTCACTTAACATGATACCAACATTCATTCATGTTACCACAAATGTCAGGATCACCTTTGATAAGGTCAAGTTCTCTATTGTATAAATATATCAGTTACTTTTCTGCTGCTATGATAAATCACCATGACCAAAATCAGTTTAGAGAAGAAAGAACATATTTAGGCTTATTCTTCCAGAGGGATAAGAGTCCATCAAGGTGGGGGAGCATAACAGAAAGCAACAGGCATGGTAAAAGCAGTAGAGAACTAAAAGATCACATAAGATAGATCCCCACCAAGTACTCCACCAAGAACTAGTTCTCCAAACAGTACTGACTATTGTAGACCAGATGTTCAATTACTTGAGCCTGTGGGGATATTTTTACATAAACTAATGCTGTATACATGTGTGCATTATTTTTTTTTATCCAGTGATTCATGTGACAGCTAATCTTAGTTGTCATTTTGACTTCTGGAATCAACCAAAATCCAAGAAGCTGGGCACACGAGTGAGGAATCTTATTAATTGGATTTGAGGTGAAGACCCACCATAAACATGGGACACACTTTCTGGCAGCAGTCCACATAAAAGAACATGGAAGAAGGGAGCGCTTGCTTTTTGCCTGTTTGCCTCCACTCTTGCTCACATTTCATCAATCCAGTTGCAGAGGTGTTCCTTCACTTGTATTAGAATCCATTTCTTTGGGAATTACAATGTAGACTGATGACCAGCAGTTCTCCAGGAATCCTTCAGAACTCTGGCACCAGATTGGGACTGGTGAGACATCTAGTCTAGTGGACTGAAAGCTACTGGATTCTTGGCCTTTCCTTTAGGAAATAGCCTTTGTTAGATAGACTACATGGACCATAGCATTTATGCTACCCTTAGTACATACATTAATTATATTAAAATATAGTCATTGTTATATTAGCATATAATATATTAATATATGCTATTATATATTGATATATATTACTTTTTGATATATTGATATATAATCACATATATATGATATGTATGCTTGTGATCATGTTCATTAAGTCATTCTATCAGTTTTGTCTCTAGAGAACTCTGACTACTAATGCAATTCATTAATAGAACCTTAGATTGATTCTATATCCTAGCTACTATGAATACTGATGGGAAACATGAAAATACACGTACGTCTTGAGGAAATCCATGGAGGTATATACAAGAGGAGGATAGCTCACTCGTGTGGTGCTGCTTATTCATTTTTTTTTTTTTTTTGAGAAAACATCCTGCTTTTAAAAATATCTCTGATAATCTATGTTTCTACCAATAGTATGTGAGAATTTATGTTTAATTTTTCTGATAATTGTTCTGAAGTATGAGGTATTTGTTGGGATTTCAGTACACATGCCCCTGATGGTTAGAGATAATGACATTTTCTTTCAGGTACCTGTTGTGTAGCTTTTGAGAACCCCATTAGCCCCTTGTGGCTTAAATGGTTTTGAAATGTTTGCTCCTTTTCTACAGGTTTTCTCTAGTTTGATGATTGTTTCCTCAGCTAGGCAGACGTGATTTAACCAGATGTAATCATACATGTCTGATTTGCTTTTCCCGTTATGTTCCTGGGGTTTTTTTCTAAAACACCTTTGCCTAAACCAGTATCATCGACGTTTCCCCCATTTTATCTTCCTATAACTTCATGGTTCCTGGTGCTAGGTGTAAGTTTTTAATCCATCTTGGTCGACTTTTAATTTTTCTCATTATTACATTTAATTACTTGTTTTGTGTATATGTATGTGTGAGTGTGTCTTATTCAAAGTTTTAAAGAAATAATAGCTTTCATTGTGTAGATACTTATCTTATTGATTAAATTTACTCTATTTTGTATGCTTTGCAAATGGGACTTTTAAAGGGGGGTTATTTCATTTTAAATTAGGGATTTTGTGGTGTGTGTGTGTGTGTGTGTGTGTGTGTGTGTGTGTGTGTGTGTATGTGTGTGTATGTGCATTTGAGTTCAGGTGGAGGCTAGAAGAGGAAGCTGAGTCTTCTGGATGTAGAGTAGCAGTGGTTGCTATCAGTCTGGGTAAAAGTTCAATTCTTCCCAATGCACAGCTGAAGCTTGTCCATAGGGGTGTGGTAGAAAGAAAAATGAGAAGTCTGACATAAAAGAGAAATGTGGGAGAGATTTTCCAGTGGTGCATCATGGCAAGTGACTGCATACATCCCAAAGAAATGACTCTTGTTAACAGAGTTCCTACTTTCTGAGTTTGGAAGCCTCATACTCTGACAGCTCCATGTTTGATGCAGTGAGGTTCTGTACTGTGCAACTGTTTACAACTTTGTGGAGCACAAGAGAGATTTCTCTCTCCCATATGTACCAACACTTGGAAAAGGCAAAGAGAACACCCCATTTTTCCTGTCTTTTCAAATGAGGCGACTGAGCTGAAATCTCGAGAATCATTACTTAAACACAGCAAAGAAGCATCCTGCATTTCAAAAGAACGCTACAGTATATTTTTCCACAATTGAAGCCAAAAGAAATATTCTCTCACTTCATAATCTCCTTTTGCAGCAATATTTGGCACAATTGAATTCCAGTCCTGCTCTCTTTTTATCCAATATAATATTTTTATTGATTATTTGAGAATATCACATGATGCATCCCAATCACACTCACTTCTCAGTCCTCCCTGGTCCACTCTTCCCCCACAACAAAAAAAAGTCCAATACGTGTTGCTCATATACTCACTGGAGCATGGTAACACTCCCAGTGGCCAGCCCCTTAAAGAAAATTGAGTCCCCCTTGCTCATAGAATCCCTTTCCTCTTTTTGACTGGACTCCCAGAACTCAACCTGATGCTTGGTTGTGGATATGTGCATTTGCTTCCGTCAGTTACTGGATGAAGGTTCTATGATGGCAGATAAGGTATTCATGAATTTGATTGCCAGAATAGACCAGTTCAGGCACCCTCACCACTGTTGTGAGTAGTCTAACCTGGGGTCATCCTTGTGGGCATCCTGGAAAGTTCCCTAGCACCAGGTTTCTCCCTTACCACAAAATGCCTCCCTCTATCAAGATATCTCTTTCGCATCATGTTGGGGAAATCTATAGAGACAACTGAACCAAGCTCAAAGGAACTCACAAACTTTAGACTGACAGCTGTGGATATGCGTGGGACCAGACTAGACCCTCTGCCGATGAGAGACAGTTGTGTAGCTGGTCTGTTTGAGGGCCCCTGGCAATGGGATCAGGATCTGTCTCCAGTGCATGAGCTGGCTTTCTAGATCTCATTATCTATGATGGGGCACCTTGTTCACCCCTGATAAAGTGGGGAGAGTCTCGGTCCTGCCTCAACTGAATGTACCAGGCTGAGCTATCCACCCATGGAAGAACTTACCCTGTTGGAGGAAAAGATGAGGGCTGTGGAAGGGGAAGACAGGTGGTTCGGGGAGCAGGAAGCGGGAGGAGAGGTGGATCTGTGGTTGGTATGTAAAATGAATTTTAAAACACCAGAAGCCATCGATTGTGAAGAGCTACACTTCAGTATCCTTATCACAATTTTTAAAAGTTCTCTTCAATGTCTTCTAAACATTTTCTTTTTCGGGGGGTGGGGTGGCGGGGGTGGAGGCCATGGAATGTAATGGGAAGAGGTTGTCCCAGAAGCCTCCTATGCCTCTCATTCTTAACTGTGAGTCTGAAGTCATTGATATGACTGCAGAGGAAGCTTCCCTGTCCTTTACAGTCAACATGGTTTCTGGTGACAGCACAGTTATGGCTGATATGGTACTGACATATTTTGAGCTTTTCATTGTAAAATCATAGAAAATAGCTTTGTATTCATAAATATTATGGAATTAGCACAGAATAGAGAAACAATTTAGGAAGTCTGGTATGCTGAAAACTTAATGATTTCAAGAAATAGTTAATTTTCTAGCTGTTTTATGTCAAATCGATAAAGAATTTACCCCTGTAGTGACACAATTCTGTTCTTGTTCTTTGACAACCCAACAGCCACACAGAGTTAGAAGTAGGAATTTGAGTACTATGGGAAGACCAGTTCACCACTATTTCAGGTGTGTGAAATGCCATGATTCGACTTCATTTTTAAATACTAATTTCTTTATTTACATGCAAGTACACAGATATGTACCACATACACGTAGAAGCTGGTAGCAGATAGTCAAGAGACAGCATTAGATCCATTAGGATTGGAGTTACAGGTGGCTGTGAGCTGTAGTGTGGGTGCTGGGAAACAAACTTAAGTCTTCCTCAAAAGCACTGGGTGCTATTACCTACTGAGCCATCCCCACAGACCCAATTCTACTTCTTAAATCAATAGAAATTATGGGCAATGGTATTAGTGGAGTATGTAGGCAAAGAACCAAATTAACTCTTTCAGTGTTTCCTACAGAGGAGTCTGCTGTGCAACTGAAATTGAAGTCAGTGAATGCCACCCCTGTAAAAGACTGGGATATAGTTGGAGTTCACTGACATAACCAATTTGCATACCAGTTCAAATAACACACTAGAGGAGAGAAGGAGGCAAGTATCAGCCGTGCAGTGCATTAACTATATACAGTGGATCTCTTCTTTGACCAGCTAGGACCATCAGAACTTCACAGAGCCCAATTCAAACCATGGTAGAAGGAATTACAACCCTTCTACATGTGTCTGAACTATGAAGAGTAGGGTTTGGTTCAGTTCATACCAAGGGCCATTAAGCAAAGGAATGTTCAATAAGCCTGACACTGGGAAGTGAATTTCCCCAGATGGTGATGATACTAACACAGCCTGTAAGGACAGTTTCTATTAGTATGGAAGTGTACCAAGCCACGACATCCTCAGGTGATAGAGGAGAGGCCAATATACTGTACATAGCTGACTGCCTTTCTCAGCACCAACTTTCCTGAGCAAAAACTTTCAACTGGATTCCAACTCTGTTCCTTAGCTTGACCCCACATCGTATTGTCTAGTCTGCTATCACAGCTGCAATGAGAATATGTTTATGAAAATAAGTAATATTTTTATTCTCATAAGTGAAAATAACAAGTGACACCTGCCCTGTACAAATCACATTAAATGGTAAACGAGTAGTAAGTTGTGCAGCTCATAGAGGCTATTATCATGCTATTAAAGAGTGCTTCATTAAACACACAAGAATAAAATGCATTTAACTAAAAAGACAAATGAAAACAGACCACACAAAAATATATAGAATTCAAAAAGCTGTATGTCAAGAAGGAGGAAAATAAATTTGGAAAGCTGTCTACTAGAAATCTATTGAAGCAAATGGTGCTCTAATCTATTTCTCTTTTAAAATATTTATGGATATATTTGTATTTTCTAAATACTTCACTAGTGATACTTAGTATTATAAGTATTTTCATAAAATCTGTGATATAACTACAGTTTTTGAAAGACCAACAATCTACATAACAATAAGAATGAAATAATTAGGCAGCCAATTCCACAAAATCCTACAGTGCAAAACTTTAACAAGGCAAAGGCAGGATATTTGAGTTAAAACTGATCTGCCCTGAACCATCCCAGAAAGACAGATAATTCAACTGCCATTCTGTATGAATACTCACTTACATTTCAGGAAGGCTTGGCATTGAGAAAAACTGACTTCACTTTCAGTGAAGTGTATATCATTACTATTGAAATCCTTTTGAGTTATCTCAGGTACTAGAAAACACGAGAACTTTCCTGAAGATTTGTTCCACTCTGGGGGAGTGGGGAAGGCCCAGCAGCAAGAGGAAGCGGCCATCTGGCCATGCTGTTCCTGTTGTTTGGAAGAAAAAGAAGATGGGTTTACAGACAAACTATACGGAAGTTCAACTGGGTGTTCTGGGATTCTTTTCCTTTTCTTTTTCTGATTAATGGATGCCCACACCTGATTACCCCTTCAACAACTCATGTTTCCTGGCAGAGAGCTGGACCCATGTTCTTCCTATTGGCAGTTCAGCTATGCATGCTCCTCTCTAAAGCAGACACCTGAATCTTTGCATTGCCTCCCAGTTTCTTAGTGAGTTTATTTTTTGAGCACATACTATTTGTCAAGACCTAAATTAAATGGGCAGTTCAGATAGTTTTCCCTGTCCAGACAGCTCAGATCTCAATGATATTAAGTAGGTGTCTTTATTGTATTAGCACACTGTGAGTCTCCATCTAGGATCTGCCTTTATTCTTTCCTATGTGACTATTTGAGTAGTCAGGGCCAAAGCTGTCGTGTTAGCATTAAAATATAAAATGAGTTTCAGAACCCAAATAGCCTACTAGCACTAAAAATTCAAAGAATAAAAAATGAAAGAGTTCCTTTGAATAATTCTTCAGGATTATTTCATAAGCCCTTAATAGGTAATAAGGAAAAACACATTGAAACATTTAAATCAGCTTAGCTTACTTCAATAAGATATTCTAGTATCTTTCTTTCAGGAAAGTCTCATTCTCTCATCTGGAAATGATGCTCTTTTTCAAGATCACCTTCCCTTTTGGGGGCTGTTCTCACTAAAATGGCATTGTCCTGTAATGACTGAGAAGCCCATCTGTTCTTGGACCACAGACTATGGCTTTGGGCTTCTGTCACCTCTGGTGTGTGTCATGGGTAGTGCCTGACAGTGTTTGGGGACATGGCTTCTGCTATCTGGGTGCTCACTCCCTTGCTGCTTTACAGTTGTGATCTTTGCCTAATGACTGAAGCCAGGGTGAGGTGGAGGTACTATGAACTCCAGCCAAATTTTTCACTTAAGACCTGAGAAGTGACCCTCATCTCTCACTCATGATTATTGTGCCCAAAGTACTTGTCTCTATGCTAAACCTACTGATCTGCCCATTCAAGCCTTAAACTATGCAAATTTCTGGAATTGTATTGCAGACTGTACCCCATTATTGATCCTCCATTGACCTGTGTAGTCCTCATTTATAGTTCACACATGCACATCCTCTCCAAGGCTATGAACAGAAAGAAGAGTTTGGGTCATAAATGTTTGACTACATTCCTCTCATCTACTTTTTCTCCTCTCTTCATTTATTCTACAAATGCTTTCATCTTGTTAGACATATGTTGTATATGTTATGAGTGGAGAAGTAAACCACAAAGAAAATTTCTGAGTAGTTATGGATCTTAATTCTAGAAAGGGGAAAAACAAGTTGATACGCACATGTCAAGGGATCAGTTACTTGAAGGAAAACGGAGTACAAAATGACAAGAAAAAAGGTGGGCTGATGTGTGGAAGAGCTTTTTGATGGATACCATTTGCAAGTATAAGCCTGCATATTTTAAAGCTGGTTTCCTTTCAACAGAGTGCTTTCCAGTCAGAGCTAACAGTGATTGTAAAGGTCCAATTTGGAAAGAAGTGTGGATTGACAGAAGGGAATAAGACAGCCAGTATACCTAGAGCGAGTATGGTGCAGGGGTGTGGGGGAGAACATGGATAGAGTGGTCAAGAGAAACCAGCTTGAGAAGACTTAGCACCTCTCGGGTTATTTGAGCATCAGTACCATGAATGGCCTGAACCATCTATCAGAAAGTAACTAGAGAAGACAAGATGGTCATATTTCCCAGATTGCATGAAATGAATACTTATCCTCTCAGACTATGATTGAACCTGGGATACATATTGAAAGTAGGGATTAAAATGTCTGACAAAATCATGGCTTTATAAATAAATATTAAAAGAATGCCAACACCATGGACTCAGAGAAAAGAAACTAGAGCTAGAAGCATGGGGACATTAAGAGCTAGTTTTGGGAAACAACGCATTGAATATCCTTTAAGAAACCAGGATCTTTTAGATAATTTTTCAAATCTGGAGATCTGGGTAAAGGTAGGAATTGTTAGCATAGAGTACTGGATGATGTTTGATCTGGAAAAATTATTCAATGTTCAGACAAGAAGTCCTAGAGCTGAACCCAAAAGTGCCTGGATGTTCCTGAGAAGAAGCCAAATAGATAAAGAGTGCCTGGGCAGTAGAGTCTATGAAGTCAGTGGAAGTAAAAAGTACAACAGGGAGAGGCAGTCAAGCCCATCAAATGCCCTGAGTGGGCAAGCAAGAAGTCACCTTGACAAAGGCATTTTTAGATTCATGAAGATTAAAGTCTGATTGGAGAGCATTAAAGAGAGAGCTGGGAGAAAGTCTGCTTAAATGCATTTATTTCCACAACCTCCCAATACACTACTAAAATGTGTGTGATGGACCTTTTGTAAAGGCATAAGCTACAAGGACAAGGGGTATAGAAAAGGAGACAATAGCAGAAAATGCAAGTCAACGAAATTTTATCATCTAGTGGCAAACGTGCTAGTAGTCACTAACTCATTAGACAAGAGATGCTAAAATTTGTCCTTGAATGCAGGATGCTAAAAGGATGAACCTGAATTTTCTTATAAACTCCAAGAAGTACCAGTTTGCATGGCTATCAAGGTGAGATGGAGTGAATACAACAGAGTTGAGTGAAAGCCTGTTAAGTCTGCCATGTGCCAGGCTTTCCTTCCCAGTTCCGTGTGGAAAGGCACGTGTCTGTCTAGTCTTGCCCAGGACCAGAAAAATGGCTCTTTGGAAAAGTTTGACAAATAAAAATTTGTCAAAAGGAAAGGGTATGGAAATTATTGATAGCAGAGGATTTAAGCACTTAAAAAAAAAGAATTGAACACACACCATGCCCATGTCCTTGCTTATTTCTCTTCTTTGTCTTTACAAAGATGGCTGGATTCTGCTTATGTCTTTGCAATGGGTTCTCTCCTGGTGGAACACCCAAAGGCTACAATAACATAATTCTCTATGTCTTTGTTAGATTCCTCATTCCTGACATCATCTAATTGTATTGCAATAAATAATGATTTATTCTCAGATTGCTTCTGCATTTCCTGTATTTAGTAAAGCCCTCCTTTAACTTTACCCACAAGATCCTGTCTTATTAACAAACAATAAAGGAGTTAAACAATCACCTGAAATTAAAATTTCATATTCCTTCACACTTTCTACCTTAAATAGAGCATTGTATTAAACTCCAAGGGCCATGCATAGGATCATACATTTAACCAATCTTCACTGTTGCTTCGGTTTTGTATCTTTTGTTATGTTGGATGTGATATTTAGCAAAGTAGGAATTTCTGATGTGAAAGACATATGGTGCTCTATGATGAAAATGAGTTCTGACATCCCAGCACATGCATCTAGGTGTTTAATGATGTTCGATGACATAAATTAACAAAACTTCAGATTTCCAAATCGTTACTTAGATTCAAGGTGGCAGAGTACCAGCTGTTTATCACATTTTCGACATACTGTTATCAGATTCATATATTAACCGGTCTTTCTAAACAAATTATCATAGGACACCTTCAGAATCCACTACACAAAACTTCAAGCAAACCAGACACACAGAAACCTGAGGCTGGCTAATCCAGACATCAGTGAATCACTAGTATTCTGCATTGCTCCTCAAATTGTTCTATCTATAATAGAATTGTACCAACTTATAGTTAATACCATTTTTGTCTTAGACATGTTGCCTACCTTATGAAAAGCAACAGTTGAAATGTACACAGAGTTTGTTTGTAGATCAGGAAGTATTCACAGCTTTATGTAATACTCTTTGGAGGCAATTCATTCTTTGTCTTTGCAAAATAAAATCTTAACCTGGGGATTTTTCAAAATATTCATAAAATGGAAGATGAAACTGTTAAAATGCTTTTGGTGGCTCCTGTTTAAACTTTTAGTTCATTAACCTATCACTTTGTCTATCAGCTTTTCACCTACAAAACTGTCCTACTTATTTCAATTCACTAACTCAGGCAAATAGGTTGTTGAGAACTCACATCATTTATCAGCCTTCAGTTTTTCAGTTATAAAAATAGTCACACAGCAAAGTTAAAGCATAAGCCAGAGTATTGTAGAAATGGCTATTCCTGTAACTGATGTCATGACCTGGGTTAAAACTCAGAATTATTGTCTTCCCACTCAAATGCTTGCAAGTCTAAAAAGAACATGTTATCTTTGAAAGGACTGCAATGCTGCTAATAAGCACCGCCCCACACATTCTTTCTCTCAAATACACACACACACACACACACACACACACACACACACACACATACATGTGAACACAAGGTGCCTTAAGTGTTCAGGATGACATATAGTATGCCTTGAGTTAGTATAGAACATATAAGTAAACATTTTCTTTTAAATATATTTTATTCAAAGTTTGGTAGCCACATATCTTTAGTATAATTTTAATAGCAAACCTCAGACGAGTACTATAAAGCAAAAAAATAAGAAACAAAAAACCCATGGAAATCCTCGACATATATGATTACTGATGACATTTAGGAATTAATGATTTAAATTGTACTCAGAGGACACAGATGAGTGTATAGGTAAAAGCTTGTATAATACTGAAGGCTCTCAGAAACTCTGAAGTCTCACTACAAAAACACCAGGACTTCCTTGTTTGTCTCTTATTTCCCTCTCTCTATAGTGATGTAAAGTGTTCTGAGAGCTGAGAGTACCATTTTATATGAATGAGTTACAAATCTCTTGGTTGGAGTCTTACTCCCCACAATACAGCAGGGAGGAGTCTCTTCACACAGACTTTCTACTTAGGAAAATTAGCACCCAGCTTTATGAATCAATTCCAGAAGCATGTAACAGCCTTCCACATCCTTGTCTCCTGGGATTAAAGATAGAATGCCACAAAGGAGGAGGCTTTCAGTGGAGAAATGAAGAGGAAGAGACACCACTCCTAATGCTCTATTGGAGAGACTTGTGTTGTAAACAGGGCACTTATTTCCCTGTTCAGAAGACATTCAGGAGCCAGACTGATACTTTATCTACATGATGTCTGACTAACTGCATCCTCAGAAGAGACTATAAAACTCCATTGGAGTCTGACATCCTCCCAGCTAAAGTGTGGAGTTTATCAAATAAACAAGAAGAAATCAATTACACTCCCACAGATACTGGTGAGTGGTTCTGAATGATGAGTGGAGGAATGGAGGTCTGGCTTTTCTCCACCTCTCTTCTTCAAAGACAGTCTAGGACCATGTCACCAGGAAGCAAAGCACTACATTTTTTTCTCTCTGAAATAATTCTATAAGCAAACTAGACCACATTTCCACTTGTGGCTTCCCCTTTATTTGTTGACATTTATTTTATGTAGGATCACAAAGGAAAAATAAGGAGTTAAAATTTAATAGACTGCTCAATTTATCTTCATATTAGATCTCTCATCCTGAAATGCTTTGTGACATATGAATCATTCATTCATTTATTCATTCATTCATATGTTCATTTGCATTGAGCTCATCCAGTCATCTCCTTACATAATTATATTTTGTATTCACTGAAGACCAATCTGTATGGTTATTAAGGCCAATATGAAACCACAGGGATAACTTCCATTCACTTGCTGTATAGGCTGAACTTTGGGTGGTTGTGACAAAGTCATTGGGTCTAGATTTATGTGGATGTATTTGAATTGGATAAGCCATCAGTTCTCAAGTCAAATGTAAGTGATAAGATCAGTAGTGATGCATGCTTTTAGATTTTATGAGACCAAGATATTTCAAAAATACAGGCTCAGAATGTGAAGTCTTCAGTAGCCTTAAGGTGCTGTGTTTATAATTGTTTTTAATTAAATTTCATAGTCAAGTTATGAAATGTAAAATGCACGTGGATACAAATTGTTGCTAGCAAGGCTGGACTAGAGCAGAATGTGCTTTTATGTTCCAATTCTTAATTTCCTCTCACCAATTTTACATGAAGTTTTAATGTCTGAACAAATATTTTTATGTTGCCTCTGATTTAGATACCATTGTTTTTGGTTTCATTTCCTTAGAAGCCTTCCCAATTTTTGTTCATGAGTATTATCTGTATATTATGAATGGGTTTTTGTTGTTGTTGTAATTGTTGTTTTTCTTTGTTTTTACTTCTGATCCTCTGCTATTTAACCCATTTTATCTAATGGACTATTGTGTAATGATAAAAAATGAAGTATATTTTTAAGATGAATGTTTTTCACTTAGCTCTGTGTATCTGGGATTTATTCAAGCTTTTGCTTGCCTCTCAAATTATCTTTGCAATTTTAAGTTGAGAAGAAACAGGCCAATGTAGGGACCTTTTGATTTTTGTCCTTTCCATCCCACTCACTGTTTTTCATGTGTGTGCATGCACATGTGTAAGGATGCATGCACATATTTGCAAGTAAGTGTATAGGTCCAAGGTTCATACCTGTGTGGAACTAGTCTCAGTACCTTTCAACCTTATCCACTGAGACAGACCTCTTAGTCTATCACAGGGCTCAAAATATGGCTAGTAGTGCATTTGAATTCCCAATACAATAAACACATCATTGGATCTTATTGCTTTCAATATAGCAGGATATGCAAACCTCAGGGTAGGTGGTTGTACTACTTAGCAGTTAGTGTAAATATATGGTCAATCTGCACCATAATTGCTTTGAGGGATGTAAAAGTCTTCTAACCTGACTCAGAACACAACTTATTACAAAGGCAATGATATATAACTCAATTTCATCCAAGTTTGAATAACATGGCCCAGGTATATGCACATGGGTTTTCCTTTGCACATTTTACTATAGAAGCAGGCATATAAATTTTAAAAACCATAAAACCAAAAAAATCACATATTAAGTCATGTATCAAACATTTTATGTAGTGACATCAGGCATGTAGTTTTAGCAAAGCAAACGGTGTGCCTTTATAGGTTGCTGATGCTACCTGCAGACCAGGATTTTAACATCATTGTTAGATGGATTGTAGATTAATTATAGGGCAAGCAATGAATGGCTACTATGGCAGCTTACCAGCCTATGACGAACTTGCATCTGGGCTGCACAGAATAAAACACTGATTTGGATCAGAGTCTATTAAAGATGAGACTTAAGGAGCTGGCAAAGCCTCAAAGTGAAGGAGCTGATATCGAAGGCATTAACGTCACAGTGTGCATGTGGAGTTGTGAGGCTATCTTTAGCTATTAGTCCTAACCTTGCTAGTGTTTTGAGATGGGGTCTCTTATTAACCACCGCACGCACATGCTAGGATTGGCAATTGACTTCTTTGAATCCTACTGCCTCTATCACCTATCTCACCACAGGAGCATCTTTGACTACAGGAGTTGTCTATTGCATTCAGCTTTCCATAGTTCTAGGGGTCTGAGCTCAGGATCTCCTGCTCCCACATCATTACTCATTGAACCTTCTCCTCAGCCCTCTCTCTCTCACCTTTAGTATTTTTCTGTCTGTTGCCACTTTGCCTAACTACATGCACATTAAAATTTACCTAAATATGTATATAACATTCCTTTGACTCTGAACCTGTCAGAAGCTAAGATCTTAAGATTTTATTTCCTCATTTGTTGGGTTATAATTTGTGTTGATTTCTTTTTTAAAAATTTTCACATTACAATCTCTCCAAGAATGGCTTTTGTTTGCTCAAATGGTCTCCTTTTGTCATTATAACCCCCAGGCTTACTGATATTTTAAATCTTTTGTCTTTTTTTGAAAGTTTTTATATTGTATCTGGAAGTTACAGCACTGAAGTTATTTCACTGTCTGACTGTTATTAACCCTCTTAAAAGTAGAGCCAGCTTCTGAAGCATCTGATGAAGGTAGCTAGCCCTCATTTGTCTATCCTCATGAACCTTGCACACTTCCTAGAACATAGGAGTCCAGTGTGTGCTTTAAATAATTATTATTTGAACCTTTTGACATAAATAAGTTTTCATATTATTGCACTGATATGTTAATAGCCTGTGTTATTAGTTTTCAATTATGTACAGACAGAAGAAGAATCTAGATGTAACTAGCTAAACTTGGAAGAGAGAAATCTATAAATCTGTGGATCCTGGTAAAAGATGTGAGACTACAAAAATATCTTCTGATGTTTTCCATAATTTAACTAAGCTTTATTTATTAAAATACATTTTTAATACCCTTTCTGTTTTACTACCACTATGGTATGCATGTCATAGATCATTTCTATACATATCTCACTTCTATTTTACACTGACAGAGTCGTAACATTTATACACATGCATATATATGTATGTGCTCTAGGGCATAATATTTTAGAAAATAATTGTTACACTGTATTTATTAAACTTTTATGTATCATCATTACTTAACTTATTATTTACTAAAGGGAGTGCACATGTCTGCATAAATATCATTACAGGTGCACCACAGAAGATGATTTCTGGGACCTCTGTGGCACTCAAGGCTTGCAACTCATCAGCTTCATAGTCAGTAACATTAATATAAGTTTATCCTGTCGCATTCTCCAATTCATTGGGTTGCACTTGCTTAGCATACTATTGATTGCAGTTACAGAGTAGTCAAAGACATAAAACTGCCATCTACACTCTTCCTTCAAGTGGCTACTTCAACTCCTTCTGGTCACTAAAGAGCCAGCAGGCAGATTTATGTCCAGAAGCCCAATTTACCTTCATTAGTGTAATCTCTAGCTTTGAGAACTGTAAAGATCTTGCTGTTTGTATGTTCCATCCCTCTGAGAGAGAACAGTCATTCCAGACTGGATTGTGTTTCTATCTCAAATGGAGGCGAGGGGAGGGAGTAGGATGGTGGGGGTGGGGTAGTTCAGATCAGTAAGTGAAGCCACTATGTCAAGGGGAACACACTCTAAGAATACATAATTCTCAGACACATGTAATTCTGCCAACAATTCATGACAGTATATGCTGAGCATTGTCCAGAAGGGCACTAATCAGAGCCTTTTGCACCCCCCCCCCATGACTTCAGACTTCCCAGAAGGAAAGACACTAGCACCATGATTTCTGCCTTTTGCATAAACTATGTAGGCAAACTGGTTGTTATGGTTTGAATGTCTTGTGTCCTTTGAAGATGATTCACATACTGAAGACTATCTCCTATGTAACAATATTCTGAGGTGGGAGCCTTGAGAAGGGACTGGCTCATGAGCTAATGACTTGTCAGGGATTAATCTGTTGGTGAGTTTATAGCCAAATAGACTGTCAGAAGATGGGAATGATATCACCTTGGGAACTAGGTCATGGGAGGTGTGGCTATCACTGGTATTTAGGAAACCACTTGGGTCCCTTTTACCTTTCTCATTGAACACCTTTACTCCACCCACTGCTGGCTGTTATGCTGTGTTGCCTGGTCATATGGCCAGAATGATTGGGACTAAATTCTGAAATTGAGAGCTAAATGAAATCCTTCCTCCTTGTCTAAGCTATTTCATTATAGCGACAGAAAGCTGCTTACCATGTAGTTGTAATGTGGAATAAGGTCTCCGTTTAAACAGTTAATCACACCACCAGCCTACAGCCAGTCATGGAAACAGACTCGTGGATCTCTTTTGGAATGTGCAGAGCTCAAGCAAGTCCTGTCAGCTGAGATAATTCCATTGTCCCAGGTTTTCCTTATTCTGTAGCCCAGGAGAACCACCCCCTCTTCCCAAACTTCAGAACTCTTCCTCTGCGAGCCTTCAATATGTCTCTAGAGCTTTGTTTGGTTTGCTTGGATTACACCAAAATTTACTAAGTCTAAATAAGTTAAAGAAGTTGAAAGTAAAATATGCTAAAGTAAAATCTCAAAGTTTACCTAAAAAATACAATATTCTGTAGAGAGCATTGGATTATATGTTAGCCGGGGTATTTGAGATAACACCAATGAATGTAGCAAAGCTTGCCTTTAAGATCACTGAGGGTCACGGCTTGGCTGTCTCTTCTAGACTAAAGCTGGACTTCTTTAACACAGATGTTAAACACTAATCAGTTGCCTGAACAGGAGTACACATCTCTGTTGAAATCTGAAATGGGCTGTTAGGTCTATGAATGATTCTGTCCTTTGAAGACATTCAGGATATAGTTGCCAATGCTACAGCAACCTGAGTCTTGGAGTACAGGAAGTAGGCATCTCTCATGGATCAGGTCTAAAAGCAATGATTCCTATCCACCACTCAAGGAAAATTTAATTGAATAACCATACTCAATAATTTTAAGATTTAATTTAATTTATGTCCATATGAGGGTGTCTGAGTGTGTGTATGCACATATGAATGCAGGTGCCTGAGGAAGCTAGTGTCTGTGTGTGTGTATGTATGTGTATGCACACATGAGTGCAGGTGTCTAAGGAGGCTGCTGTCTGTGTGTATATACACACATGAGTTCAGGTGCCAGAGAGGTTGGTAAGTGTGTGTGTGTGTGTGTGTGTGTGTGTGTGTGTGTGTGTGTGCCCATGAATCCATTTGCCTTTGGAGTCCAGAAGAAAGCCAGAGGAGGGTGTTAGATCTCCTGGAATTAGAGGCAACTGAGAGCTACCCAACATGGGTGCTGGGAAGCAAACTCAGCAAGAGCAGCCAGCACCCAGCACCCAGCACTACTGACCAACTTTCTAGTCCCAATCTTAGTCAGTTTTGAGAACACTGAGCTTCACAGTTTGCCTATCTTTTCAAAGAAAAGAGAATAGATTTTGATACTTGAACTATAAGCTTTCTATGTTACTTTTGCTACAATGAAAAGAAGTGGAAGTAGCTGGAATATTGTTAACAAATGTTATCCTGGGCCTGGTGGCCTATACCTCTCAGCCCAGTACTCCTGAGGCAGGGGCAGGCAGATCTCTATGTATCTGACCCCAGCCTGATCTACAAGCAACTTCAAGACATCCAAGGCTACACACTGAGACCCTGTCTCGGAATTAAAAAAACATTTTGGGCCTTGAGAGATGGCTCAGAGGTTAAGAGCACCGACTGCTCTTTCAGAGGTCCTGAGTTCAATTCCCAGCAACCACTTGGTGGCTCACAACCATCTGTAATGAGATCTGGCACCCTCTTCTGTATACATGATAAATAAATAAATCTTAAAAGAAATCATCTTGAAAATATAGGTCAGTGAACTAATGGAATTGACTTAACAGAAATGAATTATAATTTACCTCTTTGAAAAATATGGATTTTTGGTTAAAAAAATAAAATAAAGGTTTCTGAATTTTTCTAAAATGTATTTAGGGAATTAAATGGGCAATGCTATGTTTACTTCATAAGTAGGTATACATTTAAGCACTCAAGTAATCTAATGCATATTTATAATTTTTCAGTGTATGTGTTAACATATAAGATCCATAGGTTTTATAAAGGACACAGATAATAAGTACTACCCTCTGAGGATTATCATAATCTTGTCTTTTAAAAGTATGCTTTCCCTATTCTGGGAACCTATAACTTTCTACGGTATATTTTCTTCTAAAAATTAAACAATTTTGTGGAAGATCATACTCATATAACACACACTGGAAGATTGTGATTATGCATTTTTAATTTATATGTAATTTTTTTATTCCTGTACTAATTTTGCCAAGTTGAATGATGTGTTGTGTGAACATGGTTGTTTTACTTTAGTGAAGAAAGTTAATTTTTAATGAACACTTATAGCTTATGCTTAAAGTTCAGCACTTCTCAGCAATTTCACTTTGATGTTGGTTAAATACCTACAAAAGCAACAAAAATACCCATTACTGTTGCCAATTTGTGCTTAATGTTGACATTTAAAATATAGATTTGTCCAGACAATGCAAATAGCTCTCTTTTCTTGTCCACTTACAAGATTTTCTTATGACCTGGACAGTGTAGCAATAAGAACCTTGTGGAATTTTCCTGAATCTTCTGGTAAGAATCTTGTAGCTGGAAATTTCTCCAATCTTGCTTTGCCCAGCAGTCTGGACAAATCTCTTCCATCCCCAGGTCCCACAGTCTTACAAAATAATTGCTCAGAGGCTTCTATTAATTACAAACTGTACGTCCTATGGTTTCAGTTTCTTGGTAGCTAGCTCTTTCATCTTAAATTAACCCATTCCTATTAATCTATAAGTTGTCACATAGCCGTGGCATTACAGGTCTACTGGCATCTTGCTGCTCCTCCAGTGGCAGCTGGCATCTCTTCCCTATTCTCCTTTCTTCTTCCTGTCTTTCTGTCTTGGATTTCCTGCCTAACTATAACCTGATTTGCCATCGGCCAGAGCAGCTTCTTTAATTAACCAATCATAACAACACAGCATACCGAAAGACATCCCACAGCAGAATCTGAGTACAGATTCGAGGGAAAGCCTTCTATTGCCTTGAAAAGCTACTGAATGTCAGCATAAAATTATGGGGACATTAAATCTCCCTGAGGAATCTCTAAATTATTGAACATACATGAACACCATGCAGCTTGATTAGAGAATTGTTACTCAACCCATGAAGAAATAGAGGTCAAAAAGCAATTAATGCTCTATGATTGGAATGCATGATTAAGAAAGAAATGTATGGTTAGAAAAAAGTAAAAACAGTGCCAATCTTGTTGAGTTGTTTTGCTTGTCATTATTCTATGAAAAGTACTCTTTGCAACAACCAATCCTCAGATATTACCAGACTTACATATTTGCAAAAAATGGTTGAGAATTGTATTCATCTCCACAAGAGCACTTTACTTGTCACTTGAGCTCATTTAAAACGCTATTGTTCCAGCTCTTGTCCTGGGTTTTATTGTTTCCTTCTCCTTCAATAAATTATGCATAATATCTTAGGGAGACTTTGAAGTTCAATCAGTTTTGGCAAAAGAAAAAGTATTACTTTGCAAATAGTTAAATTAGAATTCTGCCTCTAATTCATCCCTGTGAAACCTTTCTGCAGCGCAGATATCAGAAAGTAAACTACCAGGCATAGCAACTAGTAATGAAAAAATAGACTGTTAGGACACAAAGGAGGGAAGCAGTTTGCTGGATTTTTGTTTTAATTGACCATGGAAAATATTGTAAAGCAGAAATACAGTTTTCAGTTTTAATCAGTCATGTAAATGACCTCGGAAATCAAGCAAAACTACCTGGTATCATGTTAGAATGAATGTCATCTATAAATTTAAGTATATATAGTTTTGAAAAAGGTGTAAAAATAATGAAAACAAATGAAACTTCTTGATGGTTTGCTCTGGGGATGGAGCTTGGTTGGAAGCACATCTTATATGCTGGATCCCAGTGCTCCACTCTGTAGTGCATGTGTCTCTGGTTTCCCATCTGCACCATTTAAGAGGTTAATGCATCACATGGAAGGAATCCTGTTGTAGTTTGGGAAGATCACTTGGGCAAGGGCTAGGCAGGCAGGTGAGGTGTAAACATGAGCATATCAGGTAAGCAGTGAGTAGATGTATTGGTAAACACTGCAGAATACTTTCCCATGGTACTTAATGAAAGATGTGACTGAATCCACAGCTACACAAGAAAAGTGGTCAATGCATAGAGAAATATTAACAAACACAATTCTCACCATTGATGTGACTGTATGTCATCATATTACACCTTTGGGAAGCAACACTGAAAGCCTTTCATGAAAGCATGAATTAATTGTATTTCTGTAAGATTCAAAGGAATAGAAATGATTCCTAGAATTTCTCCATTATCTATAGTTGATTACTTTAGTGTATTATAAATGTTTATTTTAATTAAGGTTTTGAATGTTTTCTTATATTTTGAGAAAATACAACTTCAACCCTTTACAGAGATAGATTGAACTCGACAGAAAACTAACTAACCATGTTCTTGTTCAGATTTGCTTTTTATATAGTCTTATTACAAGTTTCCCCTGCATTTTTCTGCTTCAAAAGCATGCAGACCATATTATTGTACTTCCTCAGTTTAAAGATTAAAATTTGGATCCCATGAAGATCTACTTCCTTCTTTGACAGCCTCTAGTTATGAATTTGCTCACCTGAGACTAAAATCAGTTACTTTATATTTATCCTTTTTTCTTGCTTAGAAGTACTTTATTTTCTCCAAAGACAATGTCATATACAGAAGGAAATCCTAAGACAAAATTCTGGTCACGTTAATTTAAAAATCCCTCCACTTATTTTTGCTTTGTTCACCAACAATAAGATAATAGCTGTCTAGTGGTTTGTACTAAAAAGTAAAAGAAAAAACTAGGAGAAATTGACACTTCTTTTGCTTCACAAGATAAAATTTTATCTAACTTGCATTTACGATTCAATGTGTAAGCAAAACTATAGAGTGCTTTGTGATGAGACCAGTTAAAGTAATGGACCTGAACTAGCGCCAATAATGAGGTTCACGCTCCTGCCATGCTGCCCAGCTTTCAAGCATGAAAACCTTGTGAGACACAAGCACCCAGTCCTAAAATGTGCTTTAGTGATGCTTTTAAGTGAGAAAAAACCTGTTTCACAGTTAAGATATACCAAGACATGATTGGCGTTAAAATTGACATTTAATATAAAGTCAGACAGTATTTCACCAAGTAGAGTTTTGTGGTTAAAGGGAATGAAATAAAGGTACTATGGCTACTGAACTTTGAACTAGATAGGGGTCACTATCAGGGAACACAAACTGTCCAAGTTCATCATTGTTGTTTATACAGTCTTTTCAGTAAGAACAAGAGCCTGCAAAGGACACCCCAGGATGCTATATAGTTCCATAGCCCACAATATCCACTCAGATAATATTGTAAGAGAGATACCTTGTTGATTTATCTGTGCATAAACTTTATAAGGATGCACATGACCCATATAGCCTTTTTCTGTAAATGCTATATACATATTGTTTCATCCATGTACAAAACCATTTTTCCTAAATGCAGTTTTCATTGTTGTTTTTGCATTGGAACTTGTAGAATGATGTTTTATCATTGTTTTTACTGTAGTGCCTTTAGAGCAAATTGAAGTTCTAAAGTGTAAGACAAAAATAACTCTTTCATGAAAGAAAAGAAATAGTACTGTTGATTTCACCTTAGCCAAGGTGTTCCACAGTTCATTCATTGCTTCTGCATGTTCTCACAAGAAAGGCTAACGCAGGGCTGTAGTTGGATCTGTAATGTTCCAAGAGGGCCCAGGGGTAAAAACCTTGGTCCTAGCTGGGCTATTGGAATGTTTTGAGAACTTTAATAGGTAAGGCCTCAGGGCACACCTTTAGGTTGGTTTTGGTGAGTTCTTTACTTTTTTTTTTCCCCCTGAGACATGGTTTCTCTATACAGCTCTGGCTGTCCTAGAATTCACTCTGTAGACCAAGATGGCCTCAAACTCACAGTGATCTGCCTGTCTCTGCCTCTGGAGTGCTGGAATTAAAAGCATGCCTGGTGAGTTCTTGAAAGAACTCACTTCCAATGCCTTGGAAGGGGGTGGGGCTGCAGTTTCTCTCTCTCTCTCTCTCTCTCTCTCTCTCTCTCTCTCTCTCTCTCCTGTGTGTGTGTCTGTGTGTGTGTCTGTGTCTGTGTGTCTGTGTGTCTGTGTCTGTGTGTGTGTATGTGTTGTGTTATCTTTCTCACCACAGGGTCAGGGATTTGCTACTTCACATTATTCTGGCCATAATATATCATCTCATTGTTGAACTAAGGGCAACATGGCAACTGGATATGGACTGGAACTTCTGAAACTCTGAGCCTTTTCTCATTATAACCTAATTATCTCTGGTATTTGTTATCGCGAACATAGCTAATTAATATACCCCATTTCTAATCTTATTCAACATTTTCCCATTTAAACTTCTTAATAATCTATGAATTATTTACATTGTGGTTAGGAAGAGCATAACAAAGTACACTCTTGTTACATTTAAAGCTATCTTGCCACCAATACTCAGATACTGCATAGAATGTTACCTCACTAAAGATAGCACCACACTGCTGCAGCAGCTTAGCTGCACACTTCACTTTGCAAATCTGTAAGCAGCACACAGAATTTGGAGGGAAACTATTGTTAATAACTGGCTATTTTTGCTTAGCATAGGTACATTTATTTGTTATGATATAGTCTGCTGGGCAGTTGAGGCATCTGAGAGGTATCAGGAGATCCAAAATACATTTTAGACTTGAATAACAGCAGCACATAGTGTAGATTCTTATAACCCAGGCATATTAGTGATACACTTGTCCTGGGTGTATCCTAGAAAGCAATGAAGGGAACTTGAACTATCATCCTTGTGCATGAGGGGATGGGCTGTGATCTTCTGACTGTCTCACCCACTGGGAGTTATTTATCTTCTATCATTGTTCTCCATCATTTTGTGTGGAAATGATTGCTGAGACTGGAATTTACATCTAATATCTTCAAAGTCAACTTCTCAGAAAATACACACCAAAGTCAAAGAAATGGTCCACATTTAAGTTATAGTGCTGTGTCCAAAATATTTACTTTGACAAAATTCACCTTTAAAAATCCATAACTTTACATTCAAGCAGTTATAAAATAGAGTCAGTTAGTCCTTAAAATCCCCAGTTTCATATTTATCAGCACACTATTCTTTCATTTTGCAGATGGATTTTTTATTTAAATTTTTTATTCATTTTACATACCAACCACAGATCCCCCTCTTATTCCTCCTCCTGTTCCCTCCCCTGCATAACCCCTTCCCACTGACCTACCCTTCATCCCCTCCTCCAAAAGTGCAATTTCTCCCATGGGGGTATAGCAAAGCCTAGCACATTCAGTTTAGGCAGTACCAAGCACCTTCTCTATACCTCAAGCGTGAGCAAGGTGTTCAGCTATAGGTAATGGGATCCAGAAAGCCAGCACATGTACCAGAGATAGATACTGATCACATTGCCAGGGGCCTCTCAAACAGACCCAGCTACACAACTGTCTCCCATATGCATAGGATCTAGTCTGGTCCCATGCAGGTTCCACAGCTGTATGTCTAAAATTCGTGAGTTCCTATGAGCTTGGTTCAGTTGTTGCTGTAGATTTCCCCATCATGATCTTGACCCACCCTCTTTCTCATATAATCCCTCTTCCCTCTCTTCAAATGGACTCCTGGAGCTCAGATTGGTACTTTGTTGTGAATCTCTGCATCTGCTTCTATCAATCACTACATGAAGGCTCTAGGATGACAGTTAGGGTTTTCACCAATCTTAAGATGCATTTTAAAATACAAGACAATGTTTTAGTTATGGGATACATTCCACCAAATTGTCTCCTAAAGGTTGAAATGAAAATTCTGACTGTTATTAAGATACTAAAGACACTATATGTTCTCTCTTAAAATACTCCCCTCTCTCCCTAGCTATAGAGCTAGGCAAGTGTTTCCACAGACAGGGAAGTATTTTTTCCTATATTATTTCTAGAGTTTCAAGGTTGTTTCCAGAATATCCAGTGCTGTATAAGCACAAATACTTTAGACCTTATGTTTTACAAAATTTTCAAAGAATAAGCCAAGCAACTGTATGACAGGCTTATTTGCATGAGATACCTGGGAGAATATTTCTAGCTTAGAGCTATTTTAGATGCGACTGGGTAATAATGAACTCCTTATGACCCCAAGAGTGTGTACATTTCTACAATAAATAATGAAGTATAAAAAGGTGTGTGCATTTGGAATTGGGTTTTGTCCCTGAGCTCTTTGAAGAGAGGTTAATGTGTTAAAAGGTGTTGCTATTCATGGAAATCTGAATGCTGATAAATAATACATAATGCTAGTGATTACCACCTAATTTCAATATTTATTGAAAACTGCCATTTCAAAGCAATCAAAGCACATCAGGAATTGTGCCATTATCTACATTTGTGCAAATTTCCTGTAAATATTGAACTTCAGTCATTACCATTAGAATAATTTATTGTTAACTTCTTGGAGATTTGGATATACATGGAAAATATTCAGATCTTACACTGTAAGAGTTTTCTACATAATATATCCCTCCCAAGTTTGATGCAAATAAGAGAATATGTTACCCAATGAGATTCTTAAAATCTATTCACTGAAAGACGACTTCAAAAGAAAAAACTATAAAGTTGTGAAACTTGAAACTAGTACCATCATGCATGCCCCACTTAGTATGGTTCATGGTGATGCTTGAATGAAGAGGGACATAAACACTTCCTATGGAGTGCCATGTTATCATTGTGGCTTTATACCTTCCAAATAATTCTAAAAATACCCTTGTAGGTAAGAAGCATTATCACTCTTCTGAGTGAATTCACCCTTATCATCAATAACAGAATGGAATCACCTAACTTCTGCCATACATTATGACAGGAACATATAGTATAGATGACAGAATGATGTTTACAACATCCTTTTCTCAAAGTTAATGAAAAATATTGTTATGTTGTTGATGTGTATTATAACAAAAATAATGGAATATATAACATTCACTTGCCAGAAATGTTCTACGCCTTTTATATGCATTCATCCTCACAGCACTCCTAGATGGTGCAATCAATGCCCCATCTTACAAGAAACATAATTTGACAAGCAAAGCAGTGACATGAAAAGGGGTCATAGTCATGAAGAAATATAACATTACTGAAGAGTTTAGATGCTGATTAAAGCTTTTATAGACTTAATTAAAATTCTAAAATTATTATCAGTTGGTAAGATAAAGAGAATCAAACAGATAGTTATTCACAGCATGGGATAAAAACAACAGAAATGGAAGTATATGCTCTACATTTGAGAAGTAGGAAGTATGTCTAAAATGTAAAGTGGAATGTGAGTATAAGTACAACTGGGGCCAAGGATCGGTAGGCATCTCAAGGGTTTCCTGAGTGTGATTTTACACAAGGTTTCTTAGGATGTTTGTTTAGCCATGGTTACATATTGTTTCGTCCCTCCTATGACTCCCTTTGACTGAGTAGCATGAATGGAAAGCAATGTGCTAAGAATAAACATAATTCTCCTAATAGACATTTGAATTCTACCAGAGAACATTTGAAAACTAGGAAGCCCTTGAAGTTTTCAATATTGGAATTGCAGACACCTTGGCATAATGCTGAAGTTTTCTGGGGGATAGAACAGCCTTCCTTTTGTTCCTACAAATATTTAAACTGGTTACTAAGAACTGACTGTGTTTGTTGAGTGGCAAGCTAGAGGTCTATGGAGTTCATGCTCTGTTGGCTTCTGGAACTGTCTCCCAATACAACTCACTCATCCTCTTTATTCTTACATTTATACTGCAATCTATGGGATGCAAGATGGTCTTTTACAGCACTACCCTTCTGAAAAGTCCTTCCAGCTCCTTACACCTTCATTCTATAATTCCAGCCTTTCTTTCTTTTGTGAGGAGAGAGTGTTTCCATTTGTCTGTCTGTGTAAAGTGTTGATTTGCTCTTGACTGTTGTATTGTGGAGAGGGATGGGGAATGCTCAACATATAGAGACCTACCCCTTGTAGACTTCTCCCTCATCCTTACCTCACCATCTGTGGAGAGAAAGCACACTTGCTGGCAGAACTGAGCATAGAGCTGGAGTCCCACCAGGTTTAGTCTAGGTGCAGATCTGCAGTCTTTCCCTTTGGTCATCTCTCCTTTCCCGTTCCATATAACAGTCATTGTTCCCTGCCTCTCCTGGTCATTCCTTAGATGCCTGAACTGGAGTGCCTTTCCCAAGGTTTGTAGGGAAGCCCTGCTCTGTATTTGATAACTAAGACCGAGTAGAACTTGCAGAGCATCTTATCACCCACACAGTGTCCTTTGATGGCAGAGGTAGGAGTAGGGGTGGGGGTAGGGGTGAAGTTACCTTTAGAAATGGATCAGATTTATGAGACTTGGAAAATGGAGAGTTGCAGTCTTCATCTATACTGGGTATTGCATTTTCTAAAGACTGTTCCCTGTCCTTCTGGCAGTACATTTCTTGATGACATCCAAGTCAGAACTCACTTTTCCTAACCATTCCAGGCACCAGTCTAGTTATGGCACAGCCAGTTAATGCTGCTACTTCTGCTACTGTATCAATCACTGTTCCTCTTCATCTTTTTATCTAGAAGTTGTGTCACAAGGCTTTTCCCCTCCAAAGAGCAAAACCACTTGACTGGAGAGAGAGGAGCTCACAGAAGAACCATTTTCCTTAGGTGTATGCCAAGGTTTTAGATCATTATGGAGCCTTGGGAGGAGACCTCTATCATTATGCCTGTAATTATGTCTAGAGAAGTAATCATCTCTGGAGCTCCATAATTATTCTGAGTGATATGTCTTCAAAGCAGTTATCGTCTCCTCTATGGGTGAAATGTTCATCTGGACTTGTCTATCCTGAAGTCATAGTCTGTAATAAACCTCACTACCTCAGTCATAGTTAGCACCTGTCTCTTCTCCTGTTGTGATCCATATCCCAACATGAGCTGTCTTGATAGTCTTCCTGGTATCCATCTAGATGCCATTCTGAATGATAAAGATATTGATACCTGTCTCCAATTCTGTTATCACCCTTTTCTGGAGGGGTAGCCTTCAAGGTTATCTGTGGGAAAATGGCTAATCTTGTGATTATCTAAATTGGTGATTTGCGATTTCTTTTCTTTCAAAAGAATGATTACCCTTACATTTACTCTGTGCTTTATGAGTAGCCACCTGAATTCTCCTGTGGATCCCTTGATGGATTCTTTTGTCACAGCATAGGGCAGATTTCCTAGGAAAGCAGTGTAGGTGGAAAGTTGAGGAGATGGTTCCAGTTGATAGTGAATTCCCCAGAGCAGCTGGTGGAGCAGTGGGGAGAATCTAACAGTCCATTGGAGGTGTCCTATCCACACCATTAGTGTGCCGAGTTGTTGCAGTCTCTCTTTCCACATCTCCTGTTTTATCAGCCCAGCTGATTGCTTTGGGAACTGCTTCCTCCGCCAGTGCTCCTGCCAGCCAGAAAGTCCCTTTAAGCAATCTTCTCCCCTTTGGTGTCACCGTTTGCTGTTGACTTCTCCTCCTTGCCCTCCTCTTTCTCCTTCTTTATCTTTTTTTTTTCCCTAAAGCCTCTGTATTAGAGAGGGAAAGAGTACACAAAGCCTGTGGATAATGTAACCTGATTCCAACTGCTTATAAAAAGCAATATTTGATTGTAGTATCTGCTGATCTGATCAACTTACTGTTTCACAAGTTTATCAGAGACTTCTTCAAATTTGGGTAACAATCTGACATGGCACTAACAAAAATTGCTCCCTTAAAAGATCACATAAGCAAACCTGTCAAATAATCTTATGTATACCTCCATCTCAAGTTGAAAGAAACACTCAGCTAATTAATGTGGCTTTTCAAGCACACAGCTCACCATCAAAGCAGGCAAGAGTAAACTCTTCAATCCTAAGTTCAAGGCTCACTGGGGCATGCTCCCATTTTTGTCCTGACACTTTGAGGCATAGTACCATGGTAAATTTTGTAGATGATGGGAGCATTATAAATGAAATGATGTTAGAATGCTAACAGATATAAAACCAAATGTATTGATTACCCAAACTACAAAAGGAGATGTCTGCTTTTCTAGCACTGCGTGGATGATGAGGTAACAAGTAGGAACTGCCACTATGCTCCATCTCCACAGATATTCAATTAGCACAAGTCCTATGAAAAGATGAGTTCCTTGACCACAGGAAGAGCTTGCCCTGAGTAATCCTGTTCCACTTTGATTACTAGTAAGGCTGATCTATTGTTGACTTCAACAAGTTAAGTATTCCCTGCTTTTCATGCAAATGTATCTAGGCAGCAATATTGAAGTATAGAGTCTTAGATGCTAAAATTATTGTTCAGAAAAATAATTTCCGTTGATGGTGGTAAGAACAGCACACAAACACACACACACACACATACCTCTTTTCAGTCTTAAAAATATCAATATTCTTTTTCCTTTAGTACCCAAAGATGAAGTACAATTCATGGAGTATTAAACCTCTCCCAAACTGTTTTGGGCAAGCTTCTCCTGCAATAACACATGCACACTAGATGATAAAAATTATGAAAATAAAAATTTGTTTTTGACTCATGTAAAATAGGGTGATCTGGAGCAGTGGTGATAGAAAAGTAAGAAGTAGGGAGCTCCACAGGTCATTTTAATCCCTCAGATAAAATATTATTTGTTTTCTTGAACAAACTATAGTACAGTGTATTCTAAAGGCATATAATGAAGCATAGAAAATTCTAGATGTGTAGAAAAATTATGTAGGACAAAACTAAAAATATAAAAATGACTGTGCCATAATTTATAGCTGCTGATATACATTAGGTATTTAATTTAGAGTGAAACATCAAGGGCATTTTTATATAACATTGACAAACCAGTTTTCCTCTAATATATTTCAGGGAGCACAGTTTTAAACTTCTGAAAGTTGAGATTGATGACTTTGTTGATAATGCTAAATGTCTTACATAGAGGAGATTGTATGTTATAACTCAGATGCTCAGCCCTGGAGTGTGCTCGTTTGGAGAAATGTGGCAGAAGACAGCGAATCTAGGTCACAGGACATTATTGTAACTTGTGTATTAAATGTCTTATCATCAAAATATATAACATAGCAATGCTAAAATGTCATACATGAGGTTATATTCAGAGACTAACTTTCTCAAGGGAGATAAAAGAAGAAAATAGGTAAAATATTAGGAAATATAATGAAAATACAAGTGATATAATGAATGAATATGTGTGTATAAATATACCATCTATATTCTTTGGTATGTAATACCAGAGATGCTCTTATTCCAAAAGTTATTGAATATTTAGACAAATCAGATAACACATTGAAGAAAAGCACAGGAACATAAGAATGCTATAAAATTGCTGCAAATGTTTAATAAAATGGGCTCAAGCATCATCTACCTTTGCTACCTAGGGGATGTTATTTCTCATACCTGCCTTTGTCTTTTTTCACAAAGAAAGACCCAGTTCCAGTTGTAACTAAACAACCTCAGTTTAGGCTCTGAAACATCACTACATTTCACACCACAACAAAATCTCAAATGTTCTACTTGAGATATTCTTTCCCCTCTCTCCCTCTCTGTCTCTCTTTGTGTGACTCTCCCTGTCTGTCTCTCTCTCACATACACACAATCTCTCACTCTTTCAGAAATTATTGAGGTCCAGCTTCTTTAGTTTCTTTCCCAGGGGCCCAGAAGAGACACTACTAATGGTGAGGATAATCCGAGGGGATGAATCTAAGTACACTGAGCTCTTTCATCCATCCCATTTATTCCTCTGAGATTAAATTCTATCTACACAGCTTCAATTCTGTACTCATACTTAGCCCCTCTCTGTCCCTTTTTCTCCTGGCCTATCTTAGTTCTAACTAAGCTCTTTTTGCCTCATCCTCATCTTGATCTTCACTTCATTCCATCTTGGTTCCTTTCCCTTCCTATCCTTGAAGCAGATTACTCCTACAAGCAGTAACTCTACAAGCAGTAACTCTCACAATCTAATGCAAGGCTTCCAAGGTCCCCATAAGAGCAGTGAGTCAGCTTCATTTGTAACCCACCTGGGAAGTGAATAAAAGAGGTGGGGTCAGATAAGGCCAGAAAGTCAAAAAGGGAATTTGTGTATTTAAATTAAAGTCTTAAAGTAGTTAAGTAAGTAGTTAAGTGAAATGTTATGAGTCTATCACAAACATGCTCAAACTACGATCTTAGAGGTGGTTATATAAAAGAGTCTATAAGTCACTAATATGTAACTGCCTCTCTGTTTCTATGTTGCCTTATACTGACAGGGCTGGTTAACTCTGCTGGGAGCTTGGAAACCAGATTAATAGCTATACTGCACCTGGTATGGAAAAAAAATCCCTTTTGTTCTGAGTCAATTGCTCTGGAATGCCATTCAGACTGTGAGGGAAAGGGGGGGTGTGTGTCTGAGCTTCATTGCTACAAGAAACAAAGCTACACACCTATCATAGTGTCTCCTAGGTGGTGTCTCCAGAAGGGTGTTCACCTTAATTCAGGAGACTGCCATTTTGGCCTAGGATGCTTGAGAAGTATTTCAGGTAAAAATGTTGAAGTTCTTAGGGGAAGTTATGAGTACACATGAAATTCATAGCAGGAAACAGCTGATATATTAAAAGCCAAATAACACCAAATATTCCCTGTGATTCGGCTTCATCTTTTGGAAGAACTCCTTGATTCTTTCAGGTACAGCTTTACCATATTCAGCTGAATTCTTACTACAAGCCTACAGCTCATCATTGTCTTACTCTTTCCAGCAGTCATTTATCTCCTTCTTTGCCTTAGTAATAATGACAATATGAATTTTGGCTGTGTATATGTTTTCATGGAGTTCTGTGAAGTACATTGGTTATTAGTAACAATGACTGTAGAACTACCTTTTCCTAGGATTTATAAAATTTCCACCCAATGTACAGGAATTATATACATATATGCATTTAAATTAAAAATGTATTACTATTTATATCTTTATCTGTATTGCCTATAGCTGAACAGTGGGTAACATTTAAGATATCTCTGGAGATCTTAAGGGCACTCTTACCTTGTGAAATTAATGAAACTTGTCAAATATATGTTATACATCAGAACTAAGAACAATAGCTCTACTGTTTTCAGCTTTACTTTTATTCTTTCCTGATTCTTACCAAGTGTCCTGTGGTGATATTTTATTTGTGCTGAAATGTGGTGATATTTTATTTGTACTTTAATAAATAAAGCTTTCCTGGAGATCAGAGAAAAAAGTCAGCCATTATAAGTAAACACTAAAGTCATGAAATATTAGCACATGCTTTTAATCCTATCACTTGGCAGGCAGGGATCTGTCTGGATCTATGTGAGTTCAAGGCCACACTGGGTACAGAAACAGGCATGGTGGCACATGCCTTGTAAGGATTATGTCCTTATTACACCACCAGCCTGTGATGGCATCCCAGCCTAAAAAGCAGGCATACCCTCCCACGGGTTTCTCTCTCTCTCTCCTCTCTCTCTCTCTCTCTCTCTCTCTCTCTCTCTCTCTTTCTCTTTCTCTCTCTCCCTCATAATAAAGCTCTAAAATGGTAACCATGGCTCATGATTCTTCCACCACCACAGCATCCAGCACTCTCTTCTGTTGCCATGGCCGCCTTGGGCAGCAGTCAGTCATTATAACCCCTTCATGCATTAAATTCCAACACTAGTTAACTATGGAGTCTGGAGGTGTGTACAGACAGAGAGGAAGTGACAGAGCTGGGCAGGAAGAGGAAGTGATGTAGCTGGACAGAGAGAGCAAATCAGAGGGTAGAACAGTAAGGCATATAGGCATGGGTAGACAGGAAGAATCTGACATTTTTGGAAGCTGCAGAGTTGGTAAGGAAAGGTTAGCTGTGGCTTTCCCTATTTCCCTTATCTCTCAGGTTTTCACCCCTATATCTGTCTTCATGGTTTTATTTAATAAGACCATTTAGAAATTCATCTACAGTGTCCTAGTTAGGGGTTCAGATGCTACAATGAAACACCATGATCACAAATCAAGTTGGAGAGGAAAGGGTTTATATAGCTTACATTTCTATATGGCTTCTTATCATGGAAGTCAAGACAGGACCTCAAACAGAGTATGAACCTGGAGACAGGAGCCGATGATGCACAGGCCATGGAGGAGTGCTGTTTACTGAATTGTTCCCATGGCTTGCTCAACCTCTCTGCTTATAGAACCCAGGATGACCAGCTCAGGGATGGCGTTACCTACAATGGGCTAGGACCTTCCCTATCAATCACTAATTAAGAAAATGCCTTATAGTTTGATATTATGGAGGCATGTTCTCAATTGAGGTTGCCTTCTTTTAGATAATTCTAGTTTGTGTTATGATGATGTAAAACTATCCAGCATACCAAGTAACTTGTGTATTTAAGATAAAATTTTCAAATGTCTTAAAATAATTTTTAAACTGTATTTTAAACTCTAAGTATAATGACATCATTTCCCCTGCCCTTCCCTCCTGCAATACTTCACAGATGCATCTCTTACTCTCTCTCAAGTTCACAGACTCTATTTTTAAATTGCTGTTATACACACACATGTATTCCTAAATTATATAACCTTCTCAGGCCATGTTAGGTTATTTGTATGTATATGATTTCAGGGCTAACACTTTGCACTGGATAATCAGTTTGACAGCTCTTCCTTGGGGAAGCCATTTTTCCTGCCCTGAAAAGGGAAAATTTTATGGAGCTTCAATTTTAGACAAAGAACTGCAGAAACTAAGGAAAATAATTTTTTTTTCATAAATGACTGTCTTCTTTTATTGCTATACTTCTTCAGGCCAAGTTGATGTACTGTTCTTTCTCTCCAGTGGTGGCCACAGACAATATAAAGACAGACTGCCGTGAAGAAAGTAGGAAGTCATAGCAAATATTCCCGTAACTTTAAACCCAAGCCACCAAAGGCCTGATTTTGGTCATTCTTTATGATCTTGGAGACCTTAGAACACTAGGCGTCAAATAGTCAATGCCTCCAAGTACCAATGGCAGGAACAAGGACTGCAGTGCTCACCTGAAATGGTAAAAACCGATGATAAAATCTACAACATTCAAATTCTTCTTTCTTGAATTTTCCCCTTTGCTTTCACAAGATATATTACATGATTTGTGTTACCAATTTTTCTTGTTTACATTTTTGGGGACCAGAGCTCATGCAGATCAGGATGGCCTCTAACTTCAGATACCACCTACAATTGCATCACACTTGCTGGGACTACAAGCTTGAACTACTATAACTAGCTGGTGTTTGGTGATTTTAAAGATTAATATAGATGGTGCCAACAAATTAAATAACTCTACAATAGATAATCAGGGGATCATTTTTAAAGCATATGAACAAAGCACATAGCTAAATGGAGTTTAATATTCATGTGTTTTAAGATGATATCAACAGCAGGCCTGTACAACTCAAGAAAACTATGTGGAAAAAAAGATGGATAATATTAGGCAACAAATATGTCTTCACAAAATGTTAGTTATTACTAAATTTCAATGACATGATACATACCATCAATTACTGGTGTTATGGAGCTTTAGTTAAGAGCACTGGCTCCTTTTGTAGAGGACTCTATTTCTGTTCACTTTAGTTTATAAGCATCTGTGACTATCCCTAATGAATCCAATACTCTCTCCTGGTCTCTCAGGGCACTCTGTGCACATGGTTACTCATATGCATTTAAAAAATAAACAATCAAAAAATTGTGAAGTTTAACCTTCTGTCTATATTTGCTCACATTTCAAGTATCTGAAAATCAATTTGGTCATACATACATTAAAAAGTACTTGATTAAACTGGGCATCCAGAAAACAAGTAACTCAATTTAAGAATTGAGCATGGATAGAAACAGAATTCTCAAAAGAGGAAATTCAAATGACTGAAAAGCACTTAAAATATGTTCAACTATTTATTCATCAGGGAAATGCAAATCAAAACCACTTCAAGATTTCATTTTATGCCAGTCAGAATTGCCAAGAGCAAGAAAACAAATGACAGCTCATACTGGAAAGGATGTGAAGTAAGGGAGGCACTCATTCTTTGCTGGTGGGAATGCAAACTTGTATAGCCACTATGGAAATCAATGTGGCAGTTGTTCAGGAAGACTAGAATCAATCTACCTAAAGACCCAGCTATACCACTCTTAGGCACATAACCAAAGGATGCTTCGTCATAATACAGAGACACTTGCTCAGCCATGTTCATTGCTAGTCTATTCATAATACCCAGAAACTGAAAACAATCAGCAGATGAATTGATAAAGATAACATGATATATTTATACAACTGAATATTACTCAACAATCCAAAAAATGAAATTCTTAGGTAATTAGAGGGAATTAAAAAAAATCTGAGTGAAATAACTCAAACCCAGAAAGACAAATATGGCTTATATTTTCTATTTGCTTATATGTGCATGTTAGTCATTAAGTCATTGGTAAACAGGCTGCAATCTGTATAACCACAGAGGTTAGGTAGAGAATAAGATATCAGCAGGAAGAGATGAATCTTCTTATGAAGGTGAAATAATATAAATAGCAATAAATGGATGATGTGGAGTACAGGAATGGGAAGATCAAATGGGGGTAGGGACAGATGAGTGGGGAAATATGGGGAAAGACAGCTAAAAGAGTTGTAGTACAGGAACTTAATATAGTAGAAGATTCCTATAATATATACATATATGAAGGTGATTTAAATGAAATTGCAACATAACAAGAAGATAGAGCCCTTGCTGAATATCTCTTGTCACCAATGAAGCTTCTGGTACCAAGAATGGTTTATATCTAATTAACATATTGGCCAGAGGGGTTCCATGGATACCCCCAAATAACCCAAGCTGTTGCCAAGGTTGCTAGTGGGACTTCACAAACTTATGGTAAGGCTATATTCCTGAAGGCAACACACACACAGCTCATTAAACGTGGAGAAAGCAGATATGCCTACCTTGAGCCTTCACCCCTATGAACTAGCATCCATGGTACTAGAGGTCACTCTGTATGCCACTGAGGGAGAAAGGCAAACACCAACCCAGCCTCAAATCCTTCAGTCACAATGGTGACTTTTCTTCAAGATGCACTATTGCAGCAGAGAAACAAAACTTAGGGGAATAACCAAGCAATACCTGGTTTGACTTACAGTCCACTGCATGAGATAGAACCTATACACAATGCTACTTAGGTAGCCAAGAACCTGAGACTAGATGGGCCAAGGACCTAGGGGAAATTGAAATACTACTGTTCTGCTAAAGGAATGAAGAAAAAAAGACATTTGCTATATTCACAAATCCATGCCTTGCTCAACCACCATTAGAGAAGCTTCCTCCTGAAGCAGAGGGAACAAATACAGAGACTCAGATCCAGATAATGTACGAAGAATGAGAACACTTGGAACACTCAGCCCTGAATGGGATGTCCCCATCAAATGCCTCCCCTCAGGGCTGAGAGAACTTTGAGGAAGAGGAGATAGAAAAAATTGTAAGAGACAGAGGATGGAGGGCACCAAGGACTAAGGTCCTCTCGACACAGCAGAGCTTGAATGCGTCTCCACAAAATGAGGTCCTAGAAATGAAAGGAGAAATAGACACACACCCCTATACTAACACCCCAAAGCTATCTCAAATACAACAGCTACTTACAAATGAAAAAACTAGTCTTCTCCAAGGGAGACTAGCTGGGCTAAGAAACCCATGAAGGGCAGGCCCCAGGCCCAGCAGTAGGGGGCCTTCACAAACCAAATCACCAGTATCTTTCAGGCTCATTGTCTCATGATGTCATGATGTTACGTCAGAAAAGTTTATTTAGTCATTTACTTTTTTCCTACCACACAGCTCCTTTACATATATGGCTTCTGGTTTGGGTCTTTTAATGGGATTCCTGAGTAGGTGACAGGTGTGTCTTTGCTTCTATATGTGTTTCTTGTGCTTTTTTTTTTTTTTTTTTTTAGGGGGTGCTCTTTTTCTTGTTTGGTTGTTTTGTCATATTCTGATGTGTTTGTCTTTGGTGTGTTTTAGTTTATGATTATGCCTTTGATGCCTGATTCTTTTCTAAGGATAGACAGAAAGGAAGTGGTTCCACATGGGAAGGGAGATGGGCAGGAACTGGGAGGGATGGATCCGAATATATTGTATGAAATAATTCCATTTTTAAAAAAAGAAAAATATTTTATTAAATCATAAATATTACTTTATAAAAGGAAATGTAAATAAAATTCCTTAAAATGTTAATTCCTTAAAACTAACCCACTCTTTACTTAAAAAATAAATAAAATACACAATAGACCCATTGTCATTTGTTCTGATTCACCCTTTATATATCAGTAAGAACACTGTCATTTATGCAAAGAGATAATGAACTGGTAACCGTGGATCAAATTTACTTTTAACATGCTAATCACTAACAGTATGTTGTTTATTTATTTTTAAACTAGTATATTTCATTTGTATGTGATCTGAATTCTTTCATAGCCTCAATAACTTAATTTTAATTGTTAAAGGCTTCATATTTACATGCACTAAATAAGGCATATATTATTTGAAATAGGATATATCTTAAAATGTAAATATTTGTTTTGTGATTAACTTAGTGGTATAATTCACTGGTTACTTTTAGAATAACAAATTCTTGGCACAGCTAACATGTACTCAGTAGTTTCAAATAATCTAAGTCAATTAATTCATTTAAATTCAAATATCATACTTAATTCTAAAAACTGTGAAAAGCACAATAGAGTGTTCCATCACAGATAACCATGTGACCGGAACCAGGAAGATGAAACTGCCCAGATGGGTCTACTGCTACAGTTTTTCTTACCTGTGCAATTAAGTTTAGTCATTTGCCTCAGGAAGGTTAATGCTTATAACAAAATTTAAATCCAGTGAGAAAGGTCATTGGTTCTAACAAACAGTCAACCCTTTAACTGATACCAGTGCATAACCTTTATTTCTGCTTTGCCTATTCACATGATTTCTAGCATGACATACATCTAGAATCCTTTAGAGTACAAGTTTGTTGTTTTGTTTTTCTTTTCTAGAGGATGAAAAGAAATCACAATCACCTCACTGTAGCAGGACCCAGGGCAACAGCACTGATGCATGAACTGTTCAAGTCCCAATTCATACAAGTCAATCTGAGGAGGGGCAGGTGCCACATGCACATATAACAGGTTGAATAGGAGCAAAGAGATGCTAAGTATAAGGTGTACATATTTTATGACAAAATCAAAGTCATTGTTCAGGAAGGTACTTGCAGAAATGCCAATTATACACAGAGAATTGTCTTCTAACAAAGGTGTACTTACATTTAACATAAATATAGACGTATAATCCCCATCATTAAAAACTCTGCATTTGTATCTAATCCTGAGCTTCAGTTTTTATTACTACAATATTATGTCCAGAAATTAAACTTCTGATATTAAGCATCTACTTCTGAGATCAGATGTCAGTGTGATTCTTGACAACAGCACTCTGTCCAGTGAGAATTTAGATGGATAGGTTCATGTAATCCAGGATATTCTCAAATACAAGTTTACTAATACCAGGCATTGAAATTGTTCCCCATTCACATCAGATTTTCTATTTTTATTACCTTTGATAATATACTTTCATTTCTAGAGAAAAGAGTGCATAGTGCCTTAGAATTTATGTTAGTTAGGATACAAATGTTTCTCCAACAATTGTAAAGCTGTTACAAAACATTATTGGAAATTTCCCTTGATTAGATAATAGTTTAGTTGAAAAGACAATTGATGCATAATGAAGTTGTTTTAAGAAACAGATATAATTAAAAGTCACAGTATTTAATGTATAGTGCAAACTTAAATTCAGTGCAAGAAACAAAGTATATCAGCAATAAAAATTAGAACCATCACTGAGTTCAGTGGAAAAGAACAAGTAAACCTAAATTTGTGTAGTTTCATGCTAGACTTTCTGTAACCCACTCAGTGGACACACCCCACCCACCCACCCACCCACCATACACACACACACACACACACACACACACACACACACACACACACACACACAAATGAAAAACAACTCTCTAAAATTTGATTTAAAATGAGCACCATCTACACAGGTGATGTACAGAGGAGGAGAGAATGGACTTATAGGTCTGGTCATGCTCCGAGGCCATCTGCTGTGTTAGGGACTGACCCCTTGAATCTGCTCAGAAGATCTTTAGTAAAGTCTTATCTCCATTGAATCTAGACTCCAGGGTGTGTATGGAAGGAATGGCTAGTTGCTGTGGTGTTAGACTAAAGTGGTCTAACTTAGATGGGTTGTGTGTGGAAAGAAGGTCAGTGGATTATTTTCTTCTAGTATTGGACCCTTATTATAGTAAATTTGTAAAAAATTTGTAGGTGATTGGAAACTTCTACTTACTGGGAGCTTTAAAGATCTTTCTGTTGATGAAATACACAAATATAGTAATTTGATACACGATCTTTTTTGATATTTTATATTTTGATTTCCATAATATCTTTGAAATAAACTATAAAATACAATTTTTGTCAATTGAAAGATGCTAAGAATCTTAGTCATAATTAATTACATTCAAAAACATGATGTTATGACACATCTTCCATAGAATTTTAATTAGAATTTAATTTTCCCCTACTGAATCAAAAGGAGTATGGACAAATTTTATAAACTGCCTGTTTTTATTCCATAGACCCAAGCAAGCAATGCTTTAAGAAAAATTATCTTGTCAGATCATGTCCCTCCTGACAGATGGGCCCCAGGAAGCAGGTTTCACCTTTAGCAATTTGAGGGGCAGCACACACTTCATTTTCCCAGTGAAGATAGCAAAGCATTATTTATCATTTCTGCAATAGCATAATTACTCATTCAGCATGGCAGCTATGGTTTACAGAACATGTTACAGTTCGGGTTTGTTTATTGGTTGCACTTTGCACAGCTTTCCATCTCTAGTTTGTCCCCAGTCACTCTGCTTCTGAGGCAATCAGTGGTCAGCTAAAATCACAAGTGTGGAAAGAACTCCTTGCCTCTTCTGTGCTAGAGGATATCATGACTTCTGAAGCATCTCCAGAATCTGCTGTTGCTATCTTACCATATATTTACCATCACTTATAAAACAGGGCATTTCTACATGCATTAGCAATCAAACCTCCATGAAGCCATGATGACATTTGTTTATGGATTTTCAATTATAGAAGAGACCCCTCTTGTTTTCAGCCTCAACCAATTACAGTTAGATGCAATGAACAGTTGCAAAGCAGTAATTAGGAATGATGCAATGTAATTTCACTTTAAATATATTTATATGGAAATCAACATAAAGCATATCTATTATCCTATCTTTTCATCTTTACTTTCTTGCCACCATGGAGTTCCCTTCCAAAGGATTAATATTGCTTTCTGGAAATAAACAACACAAATGAATTCCAATCCTCCTTGGCCACTACTCCTAGTGTCAAAGTGTCAACAGGCATCAACTGCATTTTTTCCTCTTTTTTGGACAGAGTGTTGTAGCATGAATCTTAAAGGTACTTATTAATAAAATCAAACCCGAGGCCAGTTATTGGGGTGAATGCTGGAAGATCAGAGAAGCAGAACAAACCACAGCCACCTCACCTCACCAGTTCCTCAGCTGATCCTGTTTCCTCAGACTGGAAGCTTCTGGGTCCTCATCCAGAATGAATCTCAGCTGAACTGTGCTGCTCCAAAGCCTAAAAGCTTAACCAGCCAAATGCTGCTAGTTCCTGGTCCTCACGCCTTATATACCTTTCTACTTTCTGCCATCACTCCCTGGGATTAAAGGTGTGAGTCACCATGTCTGGCTGTTTCAAATGTGGCCTTGAACTCACAGAGATCCAGACAGATTTCTGTCGCTGGAATGCTAGGATTAAAGGCATGAGTGCCACCATTTTCTAGCCTCTGTATCTAGTGGCTGTCTGTTCTCTGACCCCAGATAAATTTACTAGGGCGCACAATAATTTGGGGGACACAATACCACAGGGTGTTTTGTTTGGGTCATCTCTAACATGATATGGATGCAGTAAACTAGACTGGAAGTGTTGAATCTCTTCTTGAGTCTATTCTTAGCTTTAGGAGTTGCCTCCTCTTGGAGCCAGTCAGACCTCCCTCCCTCCTACCTACCCAACACTAAAAGTCCTGTCAAGCAAATGAAATAAAACCATAGGAAACTGGGAGAGGAAGTTGGGGGAGGTATTGGAAAATTTCATTTGTTCCTTAAATGTTAGAAGGAAATGACTAATAAAGTCATATAAATTGTTTTAAAGAATCAATCCCTCAGATTAGAGGCAGAAAGTTTTCTTATACATTCTTATACACACACACACACACACACACACACACACACACACACACACACACACCACTCAAATTTCACTAGCATCTGGGAGTGGCTTTAGCTTCTGTAGTTATCCCATAGAACATATTTGTTGGTAATTTGACACTAACGTAGTGGACAAAGCAGGAGATGCAAATATTCTCTTCCATAAGAACCCCAAATGCTTACCATGATTCTGTTGGGGCTCCTGCACTTGGTCTTTGAAATACTGCCTCATATAATTCATTTAAAAAAAATTTTTGGGAAACGGATGTGCCCTGTCCTACTAAGTCAACCATGTCACCTTCTTAATTTGGCTAGAAAAGAATTTTCAAATAGGCTTTGAGGAAGTAACACGAGCTAGTGAGGTGTAGCCAGTGGTTGTCAGGGTCTTGGTTGGTGTCATCTCAGTTTAACATATTTGTGTTATGTGTTCTTAACTTTTATCCTGGTTGCTAATTTGTATAGTAATTCTCTGGCTTGTATATGGTATAAAATCCAACAGGTTGGATATATCACTCAGAGAGTAAAGTGCTTACTGTGTAAGAATAAGAATTTGGGGTTGGGAATTTAGCTCAGTGGTAGAGCCCTTGCCTAGCAAGCTCAGGCCCTGGGTTCAATCCTCAGCTCAAAAAACAAACAAACAAACAAACAAAAACAAAAAAAATAGAATTTTAATTTGGGTCTGAAGTACCCATGAAAAAGCTGAATGTGGTAGTATGATCTGTAACTCCAGCCTACATGGGAGGGAGAGGAGGCAGAGACCCAAAGATCATCTAGACTCAATGTATAGTCAGTCTAGCTGAAAAAGTGAGCTACGTTCAATGAGAGAACCCTTCTCAAAAACTTAAGGTGGAGTGTAGTAATGTTGACATCTGGATTCTACATGCACACGCATTCCTTACACAACCCCCCTAAAACACACACACACACACACACACACACACACACACACACACACACACATGCATTCCCCCCTCACACATACACTACACACACAAAGGAAAAAAACAACTGTATTAACTGGTGATGTGGCAAGTTTCATGAAACAAAACGGTCTACTGAAATCTTTTAATTAAGAATTTTTCTATTCATTTCATATATCAACCACAGATACCTCTCTCATCCCTTCTCCCTCTCTACCCAAGCCTACCCCTCCAAACCACCCCCATCCCCTCCTCCGAAAAGGTAAGGCCTCTCATAAGTAGTCAGCAAAGCCTAGTACATTCAGTAGAGGCAGTTCTAAGCCTCTCCCCCTGCATCAAGGCTGCTCAAGGTGTCCCACCATAGCTAATGGGCTCCAAAAAGCCAGTTCATGCACCAGGGGTAGATTGTATTCCCACTGCTAGGGCCTCTTAAACAGACCAAGTTACACAACTCTATCACTTATGCAGATGGCCTAGTCTAGTACCATGCAGACTCCACAGCTGTTGGTCTAAAGTTCATGAGTTCCTACTAGCTTGGTTCTGTGGTATCTGTAAGTTTCCCCATCATGATCTTGTTGCCCTTGCTCATAGAATCCCTCTTCTCTCACTTCAACTGGACTCCTGGAGCTTGGCCTGGTGTGTGGCTGTGGATCTCTATATCTGCTTCCATCAGTTACTGGATGAAGGCTCTATGATGACAGTTAAGGTATTCACCAATCTGATTACCAGAGTAGGCCAGCTCAGGCACCCTCTGCTATTTCTAGTAGTCTAAGCTGGAGTCATCCTTGTGGATTCCTGGGAACTTCCCTAGCAACAGGTTTCTCCCCATCCCTATGATGTCTCCCTCTATCAAGGTACCTCTTTCATTGCTCTCCCACAATTTCCCTGTTCCAGTTTGACCATCCAGTTCCCTCATGTTTCATCCCCCATTCCCTAGTCTCTATTGCCCCCTCACCCACAGTTTTCACATAGACCTCATCTATTTCCCCTTTCCAGGGAGATCCACGTTTACCTCTTTGGGTCTTCCTTGTTACCTAGCTTCTTTGGAGCTGTGGGTTACAGTCTTGTTATCCTTTGCTTTACATCTAGTATCCACTTATGAATGAGTACATGCCCAGAAAAATTTTCAGTCCACTGTAGATGGAGTACACAAAATATTCTAAGACAAAACCAGATTTAAACAATATCTATCCACAAATCCAGCCCTACAGAAAGCACTAGAAGGAAAACTTCTGAAATCTTCAATTAAAGAGCATTTAGAAGCATTTGAATATAAAGTCATGAAAATGGCAGAGAATGCAAGTAGAGAAGAAGGAGGTTAAGTATCCCAAAATGGTGAGATGGACTACCTTAACTACCTTACAGAAATCCACTGTGGTTCCATTCTTCTTTCCTGGATTCAAGCTGTTTCTGAGCCTTAGACAAATGCCACCTGTGACAGATATTTGAGGAAATGTAAAAACAGAAAATGTGCAAGTTATGAGCACACACACACACAAAGAATCAATAGGGCTGCATTCTTGACAAATATTGACAATTTAATGTGAGAGTTAGTGATTTTTCTGTAATTCAATTGATTCTGATTATCTTCAAATACTGGAAGACATGTCCTAAATGATGCCTTGAAGAGAAACCACAATGAAAAGGAGCAATTTGAGAGCAAATAAGCACAAGGAATGTGACTATTATTGTGGAATACCTTCCAGAGCTAGTTTTTATTTGACATTTGAAGAAAGGAGGATCAAAAGAGCAGGACTGAGACACTTAAGGCAGAAAACACAATGTACATGTACTATATATAAATGTAGGCTGTAAATGCACTACACATAAATTCAGAATGTGTGTGTACTATGTAAATGCAGAATATATGTTTACTATATATAAATGTAGACTGTAAATACACTATGTATAAATGTAGAATGTATGTGTACTATGTAAATGCAAAATGTACACATACTATATATAAATACAAAATATGTATATAGTATATATAAATGCAGAATGTGCATGTACTATATGTAAATGCAGAATGTACATTAGGAAGACAAAGATTGATTTGAAAATAAATATGACACCAAGCACTACTGATCGTACTGGCATTTAATGTGCAGGTATCATATTATTACATGAGATGCATGGTCTCCTTCACTTTAATATATAAACTTAATTCACCTGGAAGCTAATTAACAGGTGCTCTGCTAATTAGAAAACTGAACAGAGATGATTGAAAATAAATGACTAAAAGAACATATAATCCTTACTCTCTTTAAAATGAGAATGGAAACCAACACTAGAAATTCAAATTGCTTGTTTAGTTATTAACATATTTTATTGTTTTCCTTTTTAATTTTTTAATATGGCTTTTTGGACAAAAGTATTCTTGTGTTAGCCAAGTTTAGTCATTCTGTTTTAAAACTGATGCAATATTTTCTGATTATGCCAAACAAAAACATGAAAGATAATAAGATTTCTTGTAATCAAAATAAATTCAATAGAATACTACAGCAGTTTGAATTCTTATGATCAAGCTGAATGGCTTGATCAAAACTTCTAGGCTGACCTATAGCTTCTCAGTTGTTTATGTCCACACTGCTGTAAAATGGTTCCATTGGTGGCCAGCATTGCCATCCTCTAGCATGGAGAGACACAGCAGACATGCTTTCTGTGTACTTGCTCTGATTCCTCTGTTTCAGGGGAAAAAAAAACCAAGTTGAGTACAACTGAGAGAAGACTGATTCTCCTTTACTTATCTGACATACTCTACCTGACATTACCTCCCTTCATTGCTAATCATTCATCATCTACTCTGAACAATCACTGTGCCTGCAATATAAACACAAGCATACAAGATTGCCGTCTATGAGGCTTTTCATAAATTCATTTGAGCACCATGTACTTTTTCACATGTAAAAAGGAACAATAGCTCAATTGTTAGGACTTTATAAACTACTGTAGTATCTCATAAAGCAGAAAAATAAAATCTATTCTTATTTTTTTTCAGATATATCTGTCTCTGATTTTTCTCTCTTATAAAAAAGCAAAGTATCCGGTTCTATGAAAACAAAACAGAACATAAACACCTAAAACATCTAAACTGACGTTTGCATTTGACCCTGGTAAATACAGACTTTATTGTATGTCGAGGAAACTTTATTCTTCAGTGGTTTGGTGGCTTAAAGCCTGTGAAGTATGCCAGTGGCACTTACTTGGGAAATAGAAGTGTTAACTGCAAACATTCTATTTTCTAAGTGCAGTTAGATATGTCTTTTGTGTTCATGAATTCCTATATAACAATTGTTCCTAAGGGTAATACGAAAGCTTGACTTTCTCAACTTTTCAATTTATTTAACAAAATTTGTCACTTAGAAATTAACTTGCTTCCCCTCTTTCAAAGCTTTTGGTGGTTATCTTTTCACCTTAAGTGTTTTTCTAAAAATGTGTTCACGGAGGTGACGGTAGACATCTATGATTGATTTATTTCGTTATTAATGGAAATATAACAGCTTTGTAATCATGACATCAAGTATTTATCTGACTTTATGTACCACATGTATGTTTATGTGTGCCCAGCTACCATGTAAAGAAAAGTACCAATATTACAACTGTATATACTGTATTTAAACCCACAAATCAAATGTTAATTCATTCAAATGAAATACAGTGTGTTTAAAAACTATGCCATTGTTTTTCTTCTATGATTTAATACAGAGAGACTCACTAATGACTTTTCTCTATCAAATCATCTTCTTTGGTTGCTAAGAATCACTTTTAGTCAAAGTAGAGTGTATAATATGCAAATATACTTGGCTACATTTTATTGAATGCTCTTTGGGATTAATTTTCTATGTTGTTTATTAGGTTTTGATAACAATATTATGATTAATTCTTAAACAGTATTCAAAGATTGTCTTTCTCTGCATATGATCTGCAACATTATAACTGTTATAGAAATAGCCCCATTTTGAAGCCTTGGGTAGATTTTGACTGTGACCTTCAGTGTCCTTGAGAAGAGAAAAGAATAAGACCACAGCTTTGAAGTGTAGCCAGTACTCCCCTTTATTTTTTCCTGTACTTAGAGATCCTTTCTCAGAGATGGACAATGGACAATAGAGCTGTTTTAGGACAAGAGAGTTTTATTTTATTCAAGATGGGATCCTTCCATCTCTTTTCATCTGATGCTGAACAACTTCCCTTATTTTGGAAAGCCACAGCTGTTCTGCCATTTGTAACTGAAATGGTGTGCACTTTGACCAACGGCTCCCCACTTACATGCATGGTCTTTACTCATTTTTGTTTTACTTCTTCTGGAAACACTGACTTTGTTAATGTGGTGTGTATTTTCCATTTCCTTGTGTAGACAATTGTTCTTCTTGTGTGTTATCCATTTTCTTTGCAACCCAAGTTCTCAAACTTTCACTTTAAATGTGACCTATAGTGCCAATGTTTTCTGTACTGTTCATGGTTCAGCATTTAGCTCTTTGCTTTGATATGAAATTTCCTTTCATTTTTCTCTTTGTTCATTTAAATCTGTTTTTTGATACATAGTAATTAGTCATAAAATTTATTTGCCACATTTTTATATTATGTATTATAATGTTTTACTATCTAAAATATTTAACACAGTATTTCATTCTGAAATATATAAATATAACACACAAAACGATTTTATATGATACATCTATGTTTTCCTATTGTATTGCTAATCATTTTTAAGACCACCATGCTAACAACATACACATCTGTGTGTATACTTTATCTTCAAAAATAAAGATGTACATATTTGTCTGATGCTTCATAAACAGTTGTGTGCTGATTTTTTTTTTTTTTTTTGGTCCTTTCTCTATCAACCTGACGCTTAGAAGAATTCATAACAGAGCTTCCATAAATACTTTTAATAGACCCAATATTTAATCAAGGTCAGATATTTAGAACTGACCCACACCTTTGAAGAGCTGAGCTCCTTTTATTTCTTCCAAGCTTAAGTTTACAGATAGAAAGCATGTCCTCTCACAGCAGTATGATCTACTTCTACTGATCTTCTTGGGATTCTAGAGCCAGAATAAAATTTAAAAAGTTGCTAAAGATACATTTGGAAAAATAAAGGAAAAAGTAACATGACCACTTTTTAATAAGTCTACTTAACACTGGGAAGAAATCATGTTATAACATCTCTTAATATTCAAGCTATATTGAGAGGGGATAATAGTACTTCTTATATTTGTAGATGATGAAGAGGTGTTCCTGTTGTTGACTTTGTTTGCAATAAGAAAGTAAACCACTGTTTGGGTGTTTTAAAACTTACGTTGCCCTGTGCAGTGGTTCTTTGTGTATTTTCTCTCCTTGCCCTTCCTGTCAACCTGTCAGTGATCACATTACACGACTGAAAACGTAGCTGCCTTTAGCAGTTCACTCCTTGCTTCTAATCTTCTTTGAAGCAAGACCAGAAAATTAGTTTGGCTGAGAGTCAGAGCTAGCATGCATGTTATATTAAGTGGAGGTTTCAACTGATTCTGAAAATGACTGAAGGCCTTATTTACTTAAGGAAGTCTATAAACCTGTATTTTATTGATCTTTTCTTGCTAACATTTACATTTAAAATTTGTCCTGAATTTTTCAGGCTTAGTAGTATATTAACACACCTCTGTATATCAAGCTTAAATAAACACATGCCTTGCTGATTCAGTTACCTCATCCTCTTTGTCATTTCTCCTCTTTGTTCTTAGCAAAAGGGATGGCTGTGGTAGGTGCATAGTGGATGAAAATTTAACTGACCCAATCTACATATCATATAAACTATCATGAATATGACGTTTAACACATGGGAAACAGAACTTACCATTCTTTATCTTCCTGTTATGTTTCCTTTTTTTTTTTTTTTTTTGAGACAAGATTTCTCTGTGCCATTTTGGTGCCTGTCCTGGATCTCACTCTGTAGACCAGGCTGGCCTTGAACTCACAGATACTCACTTGCCTCTGCCTCCTGAGTGCTGCTGAAATTAAAGGCGTCCTCACGCCACCTGACTCATATTTCCTGTTTTGATAATCAGTAGAAGCTTCAGCCTCGTCCAAGAGCAAAGCTGATTTTTTTTCTCACACCCTACCACTAACTAATAACAAAAGTTTTCTTTTCTACTTTTCCTTCTGAATAGCTGTCAAATGTCTTACTCCCTCCCTACCTTTCCTGGCATGCTAGAGAACCTCACTCAACTCAATTTCAAATTTAACATTTAACAATTCCATCCATCTCAATTAATTTTCTAGATACCTGAATATATATATTTAGTCTAAATTTGAATATATATATATGTACAAAATTTGAAATCTAGTCTTTAAATACACATAATTTTTATTTAAATTTCCATTACAGAAGTGAAAAATTTTAAAGTCCAAGGCAGAAAGAATTGACACTAAATCTTTAACTTAATTAAGCTACTGCATATTGTAAAGTTATTTGTTTTCTAGTGAAGGAAAAGTGCAATTAATTTTCTAAAGAAATCTTATCCTAGGCTTCAATATATTTCTAAATATAAAATGAAAATTGCAATGCTATTGTAACCATAGTGACAGAAATAAAGAGATAGTTATACCCCTCAGGTTGGCTATTACTATTGAAACAATGGTCCCCCAGAAACTGGAATCTCATGCTAGCAGAAGGAAAAGATTGAAGTCTGATGCCGTTGATACAAGGAATTTTTCTCCTAGGGAGCAATTTCACACAGTTCAGACAATTTGTCATATCACCTTTCAGGAGAGCCTGGAGCTGTGACAGTGATGTGTCACTGATGGATGGGACCACACCTTGATCAAGACTGCTTCGTTATTAACACTACTTGCTTCCTTTTAAACCAAACCTCATGTCAAGAACACAGATGATAGACCTGCACTGGAGAGGCAGCGCCACTAGACCTTTTATTTATTCCTCTTCCTACTATGGACACATTGAATGAATCAGCTTTCTCTACTTTCCTCTGAGAGAGTGTGAAAGAGACAGAAAGACAGACAGAGAGAGAGAGAGAGAGAGAGAGAGAGAGAGAGAGAGAGAGAGAGAGAGAAACATTCTTTGTGAGGAAGCTGCTTAAGGCTAGAGAAAGAACAACTGAGAAGAAAGTACCAGTGTCCAGATTTTACTTGGAGCCATAGAGAATTTGTATTCCCACTGGCCAGCTCAGTGGAAGTTTGGTTTAGTGCCTAGACCAACACATCTCAGTGGCATACTCTGCATAGGCTAAGAGATGCTCTGGTCTCAGAAAAAAACACTTACAAACAAGTTTATTCATGAATTACTTATTGTATCCTAGAACAAAGTTTAAGAGGGATGAATTGCCCTAGGAATGGAAAATAGAATAGAAAGTTTTAGATAGATGAGGTAGGGTAGGGTTTAGAAAGGGAGGATCAAATGGGAAGGGAGAGAGAAGGTGGGAGAAAGAGAGGGAGAGAATTTGAGGACAGGAAGCTAAAACTAAGCACCATCTGAGGGATTTCATGGAAACCTAGTACAGTAGAAACTTCTTAAAATATATACAAGTATAAAGGCAATCCAAATGAAAGCACGAAAATATCATGTGGGAAATGGAGCCCCAGCTAGACATCTCTTATCACCAAATAAAGCTCCTGATACTGGGGATAGGTTACATCTAACAGATTAGTTGGCCAATGGGACCCCATGGAAATCCCCCCCAATAAAAAAGCATAGGCAATTATCATAATTATTGATTGTTCTCATCATACTAACAACAAACCCTTACTGCTGAAGTGAACACCGACACAACTCTTTAAATATGGAGGAATCAAGCTAGTACCTACCTAGACCCTTCACTCCTATGGAATAGTCCCAGTTTTACTGGAAGTTACTCTGCATGCTACCAAAGGAGAAAGGTAACCACCAACCCAGCTACAAACTCCTAGATCTACAGTGATAACCTGCCTGCAAGATGTCCTAGTGCAATATTGGCACAAAACTTTTGGGAGTACTCAAACCAATATCTGACTAAATTACAGTCCCCTCCATGAGATGAATTCCAGACCTAACACTGCTCTTGTGGCTAAGAACCTGAGACTATCTAGGTCAGGAACCTAGGAGAAAATCAAATACTATTATTGTGCTAAAAGAATATACAAATAAAAATGATTCCTAATGATAGTCTGCTATACATATGAATCAGTACATTGTACAACCACCAAGAGAGACACTTTTTCCTGCAGCAAATGGCAACAAGTACAGAGACCCAAAGTCAGACAATATAGAGAGTGGAGATCTTGGAACATTCAGTACTAAAAGGGATCTCCATAAAATCCTTCCCCTCAGAGCTCAGGGAACCCTGTGGAAGAAGAGGTGGAAAGGTTGTAAGAGTCCTAGGGAATGGAGGACATCAAGGTAACAGTGCCTTCTAAATGCCGAAGGATCTATGCACATATGAACTCTCCCAGTGCTGAGGGGAGAGTACTCCCTCAATAACCCAATGCTCCCCTCAATAACCCAAAAGCTGTCACTAATTATAACTATTGCAAATAAAAATTAGTTTTGTCACTGGGTATGCATATCACTCTTAAGGTAATGTGCTAAGGAGTAGATGGCCAGCACTAAACAAACTCATTAGAATCTTTGAAGGCTCTTTGCTTTGTGTCTTACAATGTTTTCTCTCAGAGCTTTGTTGTTGTTGTTGATATTGTTGTTGTTGTTGGTGTTGGTGGTTTATTTAGTTTTTGTTTGTTTGTTTTTTATTATTGTTATTAATATTACAGATCCTTTACATATATGTTAGGGCTACCAATTTTGTGTTTATATGGGATTCCCATGTGTGCAAATGTGTGAATCTCTGGATCTTTACATGTTCCTTTGGCTATTTTTCTTCTGTTTGTTTTCTTTATGTTGGTTTGTCTGTTTTATTTTTGGTCTTATTTTATTATTATTATTTATATTCTTTTTTTTTGTTTTCTAATCAGAGACAGAAAATGTGTGGATTCAGATGGGAAGGGAGGTAGGGAGTATCTGAAGGAGCTGATGCAGGGAAACCATAATCAGAATGTCCTGTATGAAAAAAAAATCTATTTTCAGTAAAAATTTGAAAACTATACAGAAAATAATTGTATGATGATTTGTAGTTAGAGTTTTCCTGCCTGGCCCACAGTCAGGACAAATCTCTCTGACCCACCAGTCCCACAGTCGCTCAGACCCAACCAAGAAATCACACAGAGACTTATATTGTTTACAAACTGTATGGCCGTGGCAGGCTTCTTGTTATCTACTTCTTCTATCTTAAATTAACCCATTTCTATAAATCTATACTTTGTCACATGGCTCGTGGCTTACCAGTACCTTACATCCTTCTTGTCATGGCAGCGGCTGGCAGTGTCTCTCTCCAGCCTTCCACCTCCCAGAATTCTCTTCTCTCTTGTCCCACCTATACTTCCTGCCTGGCCACTGGCCAATCAGAACTTTATTTACACAGAGAGATATCCACAGCAATGGTTAAAAAGGAGAAAGACTGTTTTAGAAGACATAATCTGTCGAGGGCAAAGTAAGGAGAACTTTACTGTCATGTTTCCCATAAACACCTATCATGTTTGAACTTGAGCAGAGAAATATGATCCACAAAGAGAAGACGTTGGTGTGGATAACCTGTTTGGTAGAATTTTCAATGACATTAGAAATATTTGTATTTTGGAAGGTACAAGAAAATATGAAAGAGGCCAAAAGATAACTGAAGTTCCCAGAGGAGAGAGAAGACATTTTAGAAAATGACTTATAAAGAGACAAAAAATTTCATAGAGTATTGTCTCTTCTTCTTAGTTTGCTACAGAACTCAATATAACCAAGAGACAAGGTCTTCATGAAAGAATGAAGCAGAGTCAAAAGAAAAGAAAACAGCTATTGGTCAATTGACAGGAATTGACTTCTGTTGAATTCTAATCATCACCCAGAATGGACAAATGATGCCTAAAATGAACACTGACTCCTTGATGGTCTGTCACCATTGGGCAGAGGATGTCACTGTCTACACCTTCCTTCTTGGATTAATCAGTAGATCAATAAGTCAACTTCACATTTTCCCCATAGCTCCTCCTCTGGGACCATATCCCTCCTTATCCCTTTGACAACAACTATTACCCAGTCATACCCCTGAGGTTTCTTAGGATATGCATTGTCTCTCCAGCATAGGTATAAGAAAATTCTGCAGAGCTGGAGCTGTCAGCTCAGATAGAAAACTACTCACAAGGAAACTCTCAGGAAAAATTAACCCAGAAGTTTCTAGACAAAAAAAAAAAAAAAAAAAAAAAAAAAAAAAAAAAAAAAAGACTTGTGACATTCCAGACTTAACATTTTGACTTACCTTTCTGTGTAATTTTTCCATAAAATGACATTTTATGTGAAGGTGTTTTGCAATAAGTATAGCACTTTCTGTTTATGCCATTTAAATCACACATGCACATTAGATGGTGAGCAAGGTGGTTTTAACTTTGCACTAAGGGCTGCCTGGTATTGTGTACTGTGTCTCACCATCTTCAATATAAGATGCTTATAGTGTGTTTAATGGAAAAAAAAAAAAAACTTTGGTATAAGGCTCAGAAATTACAACAGATGAGTAACTGCCACAGAATCAGGATTTCTAATATTATCAACAACATATGTTTACAAGTAACTATACAAACTTAGCAGGTTATACTTATGAATTTAGGAGAGAGAGAGAGAGAGAGAGAGAGAGAGAGAGAGAGAGAGAGAGAGAATGTAAAAACATTAAAAAAACTAGTTCACAACATTTAAAAGAGAGCAAAAGGGAGAATATGGGAGGGTTTGGAGAGAAAAAAAGGGGGTAGGGAAACTGTAATTATACTATAATCTCAAAAATTAAAAATAACATAGGCATTTCTCAGTCTGTCAATTATTAAAAAATAGCAATGTGTAATTCTGTCTATCCCATTACATTTTATCCCATAAGGTCATCCCTTAAAGAACAGTCTCAATTATGTCAAATATCCCTATGTTTCATTATAGCCAAGATTCACTTCTATATGTTCCGTTTCCTTTTTTAAAGTAAATTTAATGTAATGACAATTTAATGTGATTTTTAATGGGTTCTGTATCCATAGATACTGGGAATTTTTTTCTGGTTATAATTCAAGGAGTTGTTGGATATCTGAGATGCTGATGTCCACACCTGAGTGGACAATTCAAACTGTCTGCAGAGGCTCATTTGCCACTGTGATCTGTGAGCATGATAACATAATCTTTACACAGTGGTTTGTTTTCTCTGGGGCAGTCTAAGCACTTTAAACCGGTTACTTGGATAGTATCCCATTAGTCCTACTTTACAATATTTACTCTCAATCTTAGGGAGCAAATTCTGCCTTGTGGGGGCCAGGGATCCCCTTAAGATCCAGTGCAATCTAGGAATCACTGAAAAGCAATTAGATGAAGATGAATTAAAGATCCTTCTCTCACCATGTAGAAAACAGTGAATTTGAGCAGCTGTACAGAAAATATCCTCAAAGACAGGATGAGCAAAGTTTACATTCAGAGGTCAAACACTTCCAGTTTACATTCAGAGGTCAAACACTTCCACAGCTTGCATACATAAATTATGATACAAGTGAAATTGAGGGATTCATACTTCAGTCTACCTTGGGCATTCCCCCACCCACCTCTCTCTTTCTGACTTTGATTCTGCCTCTCACCTGCAGTGAGGTCACAACCTGGAATATGACCCTAAGGAAACACACAGGAGTATGATCCTGAGGCCCAGATCCAATCCACACAGTCAGAAGCACCAATATATCAGTAACCACAAGGAAACCTTGCTTTCAGATGGGTGCTATAACAGGCCACATTAAATCAAAAATCTCTTGGAAAACAGTTTGGATCCAAGACTATGGCAAAACATACAAACCTGTCAATGTAACATCCATTGTACCAGAAAGAGAGGAAGCACTCTAGAAAATAATGAGGATATGTCAGAAGTTGACATACACTCTCTACATGTTTACTAATATTATCCTTTTCCTTTTCTCATTGCCATAATTAAAGATCAAATATGCAGCTTGTATCATTTTCACACTGAAAATTTCCTACATTCTATTCTCTGATAGATTCCTTAAAGGGTCCAGAATGTGATTGCATATAGTCTTATTTCAATTCTGATACCATTTCAAAAACGAAAGATCTGAATTATGAGATATAAGCCTAAGGGGATGACTTTGTTGTTTTTGCTATTCTCATGCTCTTTGTCCATAACTCTGGTTTCCATTTACTGAAGTCGGGCTGTTGAACTCAATACAGCTAGCAGTTTCTGAATGAACTAACTGATAAGCAGTCTAGCAGATGTCTACAAGTAGTTGTTTGTTTTCAGTTTTCCAAATTCAAGTGGCTTGCTCAGTTTTTATAGAAAGTCATATTCACCTGTGTCTCATATTCATTACAGGCATTGCTTGGCTGACATTTTCACAGTGCCTAGTGGAGACTTTGCACTTCTCCTTTATATGGTTGCGGTAGTTGAATGTGTGGTTAGATGATAGAGCGAAGGGGAGCATAAACGCTCCGGTAGGGGCAATGGGATGGAGTTCTCCTGTTTACTGACAGGATGAGAGTAGATATTCAATAATGTCAATGAAGGAAGGAAGGAAACAGAGATCAATTCTAAAACAAAGGACTGCAAACTCAAATTCAAATCCAGGATATACTAGGGTTCTGTATTTTTAAGTATCTTGATACACGATTTGATGTGTTTGTAGTTATAAGATGAGTATGTAGGTCAATCTTTCTTGTTTTCCAAAAGTTGAGTAAAGTATCTTAAGAATTTGTTTTTAATGACTAATAATACAAATGTTCTGTTATTGTGCTGGAGAGATGGCTCAGTCCTTATATGCACAAGCTGCTCCTCCAGAGGTCTGGAACTGGATTTCCAACTCTCAGCTGCCTTAACACCAGTCCTGTGAGATCCAACACTGTCTTCTGTCTGAGAACTTATCAACATGGGGAGGAACAAATGATATGAGGGTAAAAAACCCCACGCAGGTAAAACAAAAATGAAAAAGTCCCTTGAGGGATTATTGTGTCTAAACGATTAGACTAAGAAGACTAAACATCAGTGGGCACTGAGATAAAGGTAAGTCAGTGTTTGTCTACAACCCTAACACAATGCCTGGGGTTCTAGCCACAATTCCTCAGAAGATTTAAGGCTATATTTTCTAGCATTCAAAGCTCTCTTCCTCTTGTCTAAGGTGTGTCTTTATTTCTGTATTGCCACAGCACTTAGAACATAGCAGGAAATGTATTTAGAAAAGCGATGAGCTCAAGATGTTATGTTTATATATTCACAAGAGTGTTAGAAATAGATATCTAACAGAGTTTATATCTTGATATGCAATTTAAGTTATCAAATTCCTACACACTTAAGTGCTACAAATGAATAAATAGCTGAACAAATTATGATACATTTTCTGATTTTCTGTGTGACCCAGCTATAGAGGGTAACCTATTTATATACTCTGACATGTGCACACTGAAAGATACTTTATTTGAAAAAGAAAATTGTCCAATCATACCTACACAATTGTTCTATTTACAGAGAAATTTGAGAAAAAATTTAAATTATTTACCAGTAATTTTCTTCAACTTAGGGACTTAATTATATGGAAAGAGCACACATATCCATTTTCTACTTGTTATCTATTGAATAGTATCCATCATTTTTATGATAATTAGTATGTGTTTTGTAATGTATTTGTATATAATTAAAATATTCATACACTATAAAATAGAAAGATTATTTTTATAACGGTTAATTGAACCAATAAAAATACTGCCCATTACAGCTTAAATGCAGGATTAATTATAAAAAAATTTTGTTTGGTTTCAAATTCACAACAAAGCAACAGAGAAGGAAACTCACTGATGCATGAAAGAATTGGAGGTAGATAAGCATCAAGACAACTTGACACCAGGATGAGCGTTCTCGGACTTGAATATAACAATTAGAAGCAGAAATAGGCCTCCAAAGTACATATTAGGGATTTCTTTTTATTCACTCTTACTGCATCACAATTTGTTTGTTCAAGTGACACTTGCTAAATGTATGTGCATGTTTCAATAAAATTTAACAAGAATGTTTACATAGTTAGTACCACATTTAGAATGTAAACTACACCAACTTACCAGAACCTTTTTGGTGTTCCTCTCTAGTCTACCACCTTCCATAATAACTGGTCCCTGAGCCCCTAATATTGTGTTTGGGCCTCTCCAGACTTTCATATACATGGGACACCCATTAAGTAGTTTGTTTTGGGCCTGGTTTATGTCCCTTGGCATAATGATTTTTGATGCATTCTTGCTCTCACATCAGTAAGTTCATTTTTTTCACTTCTATGCTCATTATTAGCATTTCATTATATTGGTGTCCTACAATGAGTGTCATTAATCACCAGGTAATGGACATTATTGTTGACTTTATTTTTCAACATAAAGCTAACATAAATACCCATGTACATATTGCATAAAATCATATTTTCCTGTACATTAGTAAATTTCTAATGGTGGAATTGCATGATCTGATAATAAGTACACGAATAAATTTGTTAGATAAAACTTGATTCTGTTTTCCCAGGAGGCACTAGCTAATTTATATTCCCATTAGAAAGTAGAGAGGATGACTGTCCTCAGGCTGTGGGTATTTACCTTACATTTGTCTTACTCTGAGTTGCCAATAGGTAAGTAAATACACCATGTGTGCTTAATTTGCATTCCTTTAATGACTAGTGATGCTGATTATCTTAACATTTTCTTTGTCTTCTGCTGAAGTCTCTTTTCCAGTGTTTTACATTTTTTGAAAACATTAATTTGCTTAGATTATGGAAATTCTTCCTTTAGTCTGTTTATAGATCCCTTGATAGATTTACAATTTTAAATATTCTCTCTTGTTCTGTGGGCTACCTTTTAATTTTCTTTTTAATAATTGTTAAGAGAAAAAGTCCTTAAATTTTAGAAAATTTAATTTGGAGGGTCTGGTGACTCTCTTGGTAAGAGCCGTTGTTACTCTTGTGGAAGGCCTGGCATATCTCAGCACGGACTTGGCTTACAACTATCCGTAACTCCAGCTCCAGAAGAACAGGGACTTACTTTGGACCACTGCTGCCACCAGGAATGCATGAAATTCATTAACATACATTTAAGGAAATGCCATATACATAAAATAAATAAATCTTTAAAAATAAATTTTAATATTTTACTGCTTCTGTTAATATTATTCCTGGCTTTGCCTGGCAAAGCTTTCCTAGCTATTCCCTTACCAAATTTCTTAGAAAATTTTTTCTAGAATTTCCAGAATTTGATGTGCTTAAATCAAGGCTTATTCTTGTTTCCACATGAATGTCCACTTCCAGCATCTTTTGATGTAAAGTCTCTTCTTTCATCAGTTTTACAACAATTGCTGCAAAGCACTGCTTGATTGAGTGTGTGGAACAATGCTTACCCCTGCCCTTAAACTGCCTCTCCTCACATCAGCGCCATTCTATACAGAGTACTACACTGTAGCTTTAGACCATTTCTTTACATCTAGTGATATGGCATAAGCCCTTCACTTTTTCTTCTTCAAATTTGTTTCCAACATTTCTATGTATTTGCATTTCCACATAAGTTTCAATACTAGTTTCTGAATTTCTACAAAGTTTCTTGCTAAGATTCCAATGAGTAATTGTATTGAATAAACACATTCATTTAAACATAGCCCTGAAAACTTCATTTGGATTAGCTTTCTTTGTATATTTTGTGATCTTTCTAAGTAGGCACACTTATAACACTAATGCATAAGAACAGTTTGTTTTTTCTGCAGGCTCTTCTGCCTGTATCTTCCCTATAATTTCACTGTGGCCTCAGCACAAAGTAAAACAGAAATGTAAGAGCAGGGCTTTCTTCCTTGTCTATCAGTTTTTCCAAGACAGAAGGTTTTGTTACTGTAAGCTTTTTCAACTGAGAGTGTCCCTTGTCTTTATGCTTTGCCAGGGTCTTTATAATCCAGTGTGAAACTTTAGAAGGTATACGCCTTCATCTTTTAATCAAAAGACTTGGAGTTGAGGGTCTATGATATAGCTTTGTGGGTAAAGACACTTGAAGCCAAGCCTGATCACAGGAGCATGCCAGTTCTGGAGCTTACATAAAATTTGTTCTGAGTCACTTATAGGACAATACTTGAACATTCTGTGGATAATGTCAGCATACAGGCTGTTATTTTAAACTTAAAAAATGAATAGCCACTCTCTAAAACACCTTTGCCAATTCTAATTTAATTATAATGTGATAAAACATATGCTTTTATTTACTTACCAAGTATTTTGTGTGTGTGTGTAAGAGATATCTTTCTATCATGAGAAGAAACATGTCACCTCCCATCTTTCTCTTAAAGACTTTATTACTTTATTGCATCTGAGTGTCTTAATCTTACTAGTTTATGTATTGGTCAAATGTAACATGATAAAATGCAGAAAATCTTATTGTTTGCACATGTCAGGCTTCTCTTAAGCTTATATGATACAGCCAGAGTAATGCCCCCTCCTGGTAAAGATTTAATTATTGAGAATCCACCATTTGTTTCTACCACCAAATAAACACTTATTAATTAATTTATTTCAAGAGCTTACTGTATTTTGATTTGATTCTGATAAAATTCATTTTAACCAAGACTTAAAAATTAAATTGATATCTGTATTTTGGTGTCATTTTTAAGTTGGCTAATCACATCAAAGAATATAAATAATTTTGGTACTTTAAACCTATTTTTACTCTCCTTTTATTCTATTTCCTTTTCATATTAAAGTTTCAATGTTTGTTACTGTAAGCATTGTATACAAACTACCCTCATGGTATCTTGTGACTGAAGTTAAGTGTCAACATAACATTTGGGCAGTTGTTCATTTGGGTTTTGCTAAGTGAAAACTGGCAAATAGAAATAATTCTACATGGTAGCTAAACACTTATTTCTTCCTGTTGATATCCAAAGTGGCAGCATATTCCTAACTTCTGGAATTAGTATTCTAAAATTAATGGCCAATGAAAGAGAGCTTCTTTGATAATCTCTCATATCCCATGTTTTTTCATTGGGATATTATACCAAAGGGAGCATCAATGGTCTTAGCCAGTGCTGGCACCTGAAGGCTGCATTGCCAACATGCCTGGCAAGATGTGGTCACAGTGCAATAGTGGCATGATGGGTATAAGATAACCAACCATTTCCTGGTAAGATATGAGACCTGACCCCCCAGGAGGGACTGCCTCCCTGGTAATACAATCCTGGTGAAAACATAAAAGACTGGAGAGATCACAGTCCCTAGAATATATTAGCCTACTATTGTTATTTTGTGTAACTACATTCTAAATATTTTTTTGTTTATACCCACACATTTATGCTGCTCTCAACTTTCTTTGGAGAAGCTTTTTTTTTTTTCAAGACAGGTTTTCTCCATGTAGTTTTGGTGCCTGTCCTCCTGGATCTCACTCTGTAGACCAGGTTGGCCTCACACTCAGAGATCTGCCTGGCTCTGCCTCCTGAGTGCTGGGATTAAAGGCATTGTGACACCACCGCCCGGCATGGAGAAGCTTTTTGTGTACTGAACAGTGGTTAATGCAGAGGCTCATAAATGGTCAAAGTGCTAAATATAAGTAACACTGAGTACTCTGAAACGGATGGGTCATCTGTATCAACCGTTCGCCATCCAAAGTTCATGGAAAATCATGGCAGAGAGGTCATAGTAATGTAAGAGATGGTAAGTAGGGAGGAAAGCTGGGAAATGCTGACTTCTGGACTTCACATAACTGTTAATGGACATTAACTCACAGCAGCTCTAGTTATGGGCACAATACCTGAATTAGATATAGCCAATCAAAATTACAACCTGAATAGGAGAGGAGGACCCCAAGAAGAGGAGCTATAGACAGCTGATGGCTCTGGACATCCTTCTACATGAATTCTGCCAGGAAAGTTGCCCTTCTTTAAATTTAAAGGAGAATTAAATATATAAAACTATCTATAGCAAAATGAAAGTAAGAAATACAAGCAAGAAGTAGAAATAATGAAGACAGTGATCACTTTAAGAAATTTGACAGCAAGAGAAATGAAGATACAGAGTAACAGGCATAAGGGAGGATATGTGCTTTGTTTTGTTCTCTTATTTTCCCTTTTAACCCAGAAGAAACATTGTTTACATGCTTGGTAAGAACAAGCTCCTGTGCAAAAACTAAATGTTTCACAAGTGAAAGGGAATATTTGATCAAGGAATGTTTATCCTAGAAGAAGTTAAAATACATAAGACTTTTATCATAAATCACAAAAAGTTTACAAACACCTACATGCTTCCTCATTATAAAGCCTTCAAGAAGAGAATATATAAAGGAAGTCTATGTCCACATTCTTCCTACTTATAACTACCTCATATTTCACTTTTCTCTGTAAACAAACTTTACTTCTGTTTTCAAACTCCCTAATGTGCAGGCCTGTGCATGTGTCTTTATATATTTTGTCACAAAGTTGTGTTTATAGTTGATATGTTCATATAATGTATATTTGCTCTTTGTTCCTGTCTATTGTGGTGGTATTGTGTTCCCCAAAATATTGTGCACCCTAATAAATTTATCTGGTGTCAGAGAAACAGACAGCCACTAGATACAGAGCCAAAAATGGTGGCTAGAAAATGGGTCAGAGCAAGCAATAGCAGAAGCTGGCACACCTTTAATCCCAGCACTTGTGAGGCAGAGCTAAGTGGATCTCTGTGTGTTCAAGGATACAGACAGCATGGAGACCCATGCCTTTAATCCCAGGAAGTGACAGCAGAAAGAGAAAGATATATAAGGCGTGAGGACCAGAAACTAGCAGCGTTTGGCTGATTAAGCATTCAGGCTTTGGAGCAGCACAGTTCAGCTGAGATTCATTTGGATGAGGATTCAGAAGCTTGTAGTCTGAGGAAACCAGACCAGCTGAGGAACTGGTGAGATGAGGAAGCTGTGGCTTGTTCTGTATCTCTGATCTTCCAACATACACCCCAATAACTGGCCTCGGGTTTGATTTTATTAATAAGTACCATTAAGATTCATGCTACAGTCTATAATGTTGTTAATGATTCCATCCTAACCTCAGCTGCTCAATGACACTAATTTCACCATCACATGTTGTATTTTTTTCTTTAAAAAATTCAAACTATAGAATAGCATCCAATTTACAGAAAAAGGGTAAATATAGTATAGACTCACACACTTCAGTGAATTTCACTAATAATGTCTTCGATCAATCTGGTACATTTGTAACAATCAGTATCAATATATTAATATGTAAAGCTTGTACTTCATTCAGATCTTACTAGGTTTTTTTTCATAACACCCTCTTATGACATCAGCATTGGCCAAGGATAATATATTAAATCTAGTTACCATGTTTCTTAAGCTTCTCCTGTCTTCAAAGTTTTCCAGATACTTGTGATTAGATAATCTGATACTTCTGAAGAATACGAGTTAGGTATGATGTAGCTAGCCATCAGTTAGTACTTTCATGATGTTTTTGTGGTTATATTACAATTGTGTGCTTAGGATAAAAAGACCACACAGGAAAAGTGCTGTGTTACTCAGACCATACAAGGATATACTAAAGCATCCTGCTTGTGAGCCACAAAGATAAAAATTCTTCATCTCAATCAACCAGGAGGCAGTCAAAACACAAGTGTTCCAAGAAATTGTATGAAGTTACCTTCAGGCTATCTGCATAGGATATATACTAAATATAAATGAGTCCAGTGTTCAAACTAGCCTGATCACTGAGACTTGTGTGTATCTTCAAGTATTCTAACTTGCCTTCAAAATCAGAAATCCAAAACACTGTTCATACAGCATTTCATGTAAGGGATATTAATTCAACATCAATAAGGTGTATCATGGTTGATATCAAACAGATGACATGGTTGGTAGTTTCTTGTGTGTTTTCTGATAAAAAATTTAAAGTTTTGCATTATATTTTGGTCTTTAATCTACCCTCAGCTAATTTTATGGCATGCATAATGTCTGTTTCTTTCTTTCCTTTTCCTTTTGTTGAGGGTGGTGGTGGTAGTAGGTTTTATTTACATTTGCTGAATAAACAATTATCTCTTCAGTGGCCTTGGTAGTTTTGCCAGACAGCTTACTCTGTGGAGGTCTGTTTCTAGGTTCTCTATTCTCTTCTATCAACTGATGCACACTGTGCTGATAATTGTGGATTTACACTCAACCTTCAAGTCCTCCTCAATAGGGTAGAGGTGAGATCATCAGTTCTGGAACTTTTGTCTTCAGAATTATATTGGCTAGCTATGTGTGGAGCCAGATCAATCCAAGACTTTTTCAGAGTCCCTGAAAGGAAAACAGGAACCTTAGTTCTGCTTTGCTGTGGACTTGGCAAGCCAAGTCTGGGGATAGAGCCAGTGTCCTGAAGAAGTCAAAGGAACAGTTTCTGGGGACCAGACTCTCCACCTCATACTGTGGCTATCAGTCCTAAGGCAGCTGTGTCTGAGGTATCCTGTGTTCTTTTTCGCCAACATTGTCTGATTTAGCTTTTTGCTAAATTTAATCATTTTCCCTTTACTAATACTGTAGAGCATGTTGTACTTCTTAATAAACTTGGCTTGGCATAAGTCATCATCTGTACAAGACGTTCTGTTCCCAGCCATTGCTTCTGTCTTCTTTACTTCCCATCCCTGGTCCTCCCACTTGACACTTCACCATTTTGGACCTTTATTCCAGTGGGTTCAGTTTATAGCCAGATCTTCTGTGACCATTAATAAACTTTATAATATTCTGCTAATGTATACAATATATCACAGTAAGATATTAGTATTATGTTGAATTGACAAAGTTGACATTTTAATGATATAGGTTGCCAAAAATATGAATGTGTGATGTTTCTTTATTGAGATTTACTTTGGAATCTCTCAGAGTTGTTTTCCATGTTTACGTTCTTTATAAGATTTTTAAGATTCACACATTTTTAGCATTCTGGTGTTAATGTAAAGGTCTTTCATTCTATTGTATTTTAAACTTTTTGAACTTAAAGTCTATTTGTAGAACTAGAATTCCTTTTCAACAGTAAGTTTACATTTTCAGATGCAAGCCAATACTACCAGATATATTCTTTTAAAAAATAAAACTTTTAATTATAATTCCTTGCAATGCACTGATTGTATATATTCATGAAATTCTCAAGGGATTATTAAAACATAATTATTCAAAAATTTGCATCATTAGAGGTGAAATACAGACTGACTCACATCATTATTGCCCACACTGCACTATAACAACTATTCATGTGACATTTACATTATATTAGGCATTGTAAGTATTCTCAATATAATTTAAACTATCAGGTTTATTCAATTACTTCTCCATTTATATGAGGCATGTAAGTATCCTTGGAGTCCTGTGTCTGCTGGGAATCCTGATTTAATATTCTAACCTTGCATTCTGCCAGCATGGTTATACTCACTTATCAGTTCCAAGAAATTGTATTTTTCATTTTTTTTCTGAAAAAATTTCTACATAGGGAACTGTGTCACATAAAAATACATGTAGAAAACATTTTATTTCTCTTCCTCACTATGTTCAACATTGAGAAAATGAATCGTTGTCTTATTCCTAATCTCAACAAGCAGGGATCCACATCTCTGTCACTAAGTATAATGAAAGCCATTTGCAGGTGTTAAATATCAAGTTAGTTCCTTAGAATTATGGACATCACTAGTCTCAAGAACCCAAGGTGACTAGGCTCATTCCCACAGGTGTTTTCCACAGTTCTAATTATCTGCCGAGACCTTAGCAAAGCAAAGTGAAACCACTGAGAAGATGAACATTGAAAAATAAAGAGGAAACAAAAGAAAGGTGAAGGAAGCTGAGACGAAGTAATTCCTAGGTAGTGGATGTTCATTGAGGACATACCAGAACCATTCTGATTTGCTATAACTGTAGTGGAGCTGTCAGAATAAAAGAATGCATCAGAGGATTAGAAATATCTTGAATTTCCATAAATATATTACACATAAAATACTGCTAAATATTCACTTCTTTCTCAATAAAACAATCGTATCTTCAGAATTCTTATATAGCAATTGTTGACATAGTGAATCTTATGAAATAGCAACTCACATATCATTCAGCTTAGGTGTGTTTTCAAACACAGAGGAAAAACAGTCCAAAAGTTTGAAATAACAGAATGAGAAATTTTTAAGTAAATTTTACAAATTCATGATTTGCCTGCCCCTCATCTGATGCTGAAATAAGTGTGACATAGCATGATATTATTGATTTTTGATATCATTGACATAATTAACCTCAATAAAACAACACCTTCCCTTCTAAGAACTCTTTAGATTTTCCAAGACAAGTGTTACAAAATAGGAAATGGATTATCTACATCTCAAAAACTTTATCCTAACAGTGTGTTCTTTTACATTTGAGACTAACACTAAAGCCTATATGCTTATGTCAAGTGCTGGATAGAAAACTAGCACATCAAAAGTGATCAAATCTCCTTCTAGATTTCCACTTAGTGCATTCTGATAAGAGTAATGTTTCTATAAACAACTATGCTCTCCTTTGTGTATTTTTCTCCTCTCTCCAGAAACTGTAAAACTCCTTTAATTTGTACATCACAGACCTCCCCTCTGTTGTTACATTCCTCTGTTCAGATTCGAAACCCTACAGACATACTTCATCATCCTGCATCTGACTGACTTACGTTTGTCTCATGTCATCAGTCATGAGAGCAGAACCTGCTGAATGTAAAATCTTCTTCTATTGTTTATAATTATCTCACTTGCCTTCTAGTGTGCCACAACTGGTAGATGGTTATCTACTGTGTAAAAGTGACAGAACCTCACCGAAACAGGCAAATATTCAATCATTTGCCAGTCTATTAGGCAATATTTTATACTTATCAAACACTGCCAACTGTAAGAGAGATTCATGCTTGTAATCTTAGAAATCACTGGGGCATATGTTTGTCATATGAAGTTGACATTCTCTTTTAATTTTTAATTTTAGAATGTTATTATACTGTATATACTCTTTCGAGTTGTTCCTATTCAAGAACTGGAGATTACAACGTGTAGCCTTACATCATGGTGGGCCAGGTGTTGAGGTAGGAATGGGTTCTAGTCAATTATATACTAGTAAAGGGATAAAGGAGCATTGCTAAAAAAAAGTACAGAATCCTGAAACAGGGGGAAAGAAAATGAAAATACATATTTAGAAAAGGCATGTGAGCAGAAAGATCTAGGAAAGACAACAGCTGAGGAAGCTACAGTGGGATGAATACATGTGGGGAGGTGCACCGAGGGGTTTTAGTTGTATGGAACATCTCTGCTGTCTATTATTTTTAGTGTTATTAGAATATAATTGAAAAGTAAGAATATATATTTAGAGTATACAATATAATGTTACATTTGTATAGACACTGAGAAATTAGCACCATAATCAACCTCATTAACATACTCATATCAGTGTTATCTTTATGTATGCAATGACACTGTAGAGCTCGCTTGACTGACTTTTGATATATGATGCTTTGTAATTATGAGCACTTTTTTAGACATTACACCATCCGAACACACTACTCTTAGAACTGCATGTCTCTCACCCATATTGCTCCCTCCCACTCCTCTGTCTCTACCTACCACCATTCTATCCCTTGATTCTGTGAGCTTAACGTTTTAGATTTCACACTTGAATGTGATTATGCATTGTCTCCCCATGTCACTTACTATGCTGTAACATGAACTGATAAATGTTCTTATCAATTAAAAAAAAAAACAAAAACAAAACAAAACTCAGTGGCAGCTATTGGGGTGAATTCTGAAAGATCAGTGAGACAGAACAAGCCACAGCTAACGTCACCTCTCCAACTTCTCAGCTGATTCTGTTTCCTCAAACTAGAAGCCTCTGAGTCCTCATCTGAATGGATCCCAGCTGAACTGCTTCTAAAAAGCCTAAAAGCTTAAAAGCATCTAGTTCCTGGTCCTCACACCTTATATTCCTTTCTGCTTCCTGCCGTCACTTCCTGGGATTAAAGATGTGTGTCACCATGCCTGGTAGTTTCCAGTGTGGCCTTGAACTCACAGAGATCCAGATGAATCTCTCTCTCAGGAATTGTAGGATTAAAGGCATGTGCTACCACTGCCTAAACTCTGTTTAATATAGTGGCTGTTCTGTTCTCTGACCCTCAGATAAGTTTATTGGGGTGCACAATATATCAACAATACCATGCTGATCTTTGGGTTTAATCAGCATTTTTTTTTAATTTTTTTTTTATTTTTCGAGACAGGGTTTCTCTGTGTAGCTTTGCGCCTTTCCTGGAACTTGCTTTGGAGACCAGGCTGGCCTCGAACTCACAAAGATCCACCTGGCTCTGCCTCCCAAGTGCTGGGATTAAAGGCGTGCACCACCACCGCCCGGCTTAATCTGCATTTTTATAGAAGAAAGATTTCCAACTTGTTTTCTGCAATCTATACTCTCTCTCTCTCTCTCTCTCTCTCTCTCTCTCTCTCTCTCTCTGTGTGTGTGTGTGTGTGTGTGTGTGTGTGTGTGTGTATGTGTGTGTGTATAGTGAGTGTTCATGTTTTCTCTTTGTGTGGGAGTGAATGAGTATTGAGTGTACATGTGCATATATGTGTATTTGGGGAATTGAAGAGGTGTGCATGCCTATGTGTGTTCATGAGGAAGCCATAGGAGGATGTTAGCTGTCTTGATCACTGCCTTTAGCCTCAGTATCTTGAACCATGATCTCTCACTTAAGCTTTCAATTTCTTCTAGGCTGGGATATGTACTGCATACAAATGCATACATACTATGCTGGTATTACAGGCACATAAGCCATGTCTGTATTATGTTTTTGGTTTGGAATTTGTTTCTCTTTATTTCGTTTTGATTTTCTTTTTAACATGGGTACTTAGGATTCAAACTTGGGTCTTTATGCTTGCACAGAGGATGCTTTTACCCTGTGAGATGTTTTTACAGCCCCACACTTGATATTTCTTTACTCTTTTTCTTGTTAGTATCTATTTAAGGTATTTACATATCTTGGCTCTTTGAGTGCTGTCAAAATAATGAACATCTCATGAGTACAGATATGTTATGCAAGGTACTTGTTTCATTTCATATATATGTGTTAATGAAATCAGTAACTTGCATGTATATGTATGTATATCCAGAACTTGGAATTCTGGAAAATGTGCTCATTTTCTATTTTATTAGTAGTGTTTATATTTGTATTCTTTGAAATTTTCACATATATTTATACTGAAATAATTCTTCCAACAAGCACCTCCTACCATGAGTACATACATACACACACACACACACACACACACACACACACACACACACACACACACACTATATATATATATATGTGGGTGCTGGGAAAGGGCTACCATTTTCCCATTTTCTTTAGTGATGAAGCTATTATATTGCTCATATTCCTGTCTCTTTATCAATCTAAGTCTCTCTGTGTCTGTCTCTGTCCATCTCTCTCTCTCTCTCCTGACCAATAACTGTTGGCAGATATCCAACACCAAATTTTCATTGCCTAGTTCAAGGTTTTAGGAAGGAGCAATGGAAGCATCATACTGTTTTTCATAATGTTTTTTCAATTAAAATTTGCATCAGGAATGCACAAGAATTCTCTTTTCCCACATCCTTTGCAGTTTGTATGTCTTTTGTTTTCTTGATGATAGTCATACTAATGGGTGTAGGTGATAATCAGTTGTTTTTGATGAGTTATCCCCCAAGGATTAGTGATATTGAATACCTTTGTAGCACACCTATTTTCTTTTGGGATAAATGTTATCAATTAAGAAATTTCATTGAGAACTGTTTTACTTTATCGACTATTTTTTTTTATTGTTTCTTCTTTCAGAGTCTTCTTTGTGGGTACCTATGTGCACCTGGGTCCCAGATATCTTTCTCAGACATATAACAAGGAGCAAGAGCCCTTAGACCTTACTGTCTGTGTACCCATTCATGCTTTAAATTCAATTTGTGGAAGTCTAAACTTCGTCATTAATTTAACAAGTGCTTATAAGCCAATTTTGTAAAGGTTCTGTGTTGAAAGTCAAACCTTTGACCAGTATGGGTTCTCATGGGAAAGTAGGGATATTGAAACAACTGCACTGAACATTGCAAGCTGAAGGTATCTGAAAATTGAATGCCCTTTAGGAGAGGGAGGGAAAGAAAAAAGTGGCTCTCTGTCTGGCTGATCCTCCCTGAGGATGTGATATTGGAATGAAGATACAGGGTGAATTGGAAAGAATTGCCCGAACAGAAGCAGCACATAGAGGTGCTGTTGAATGTAAGACATCAGTGAAAGAGAGTAAGTCAGTGTGGGAAGAAAGCACAGACCCACAAGTTCTGCCATGAATCCAAGTGTCGCTAAGATGCCGGAAGCCTCGTCTGTTGCACTGACAGTCAGGACAATCATCCCTATTCCAGTGTCAAATAGTTGGGACACTGAATGTATGAGGAAATTCTTGTTTTGTTTTGTTTCTTTTTTCAGTGTCTTTGCTTTTAATTTTTGAGATTACAATATAATTACATCTTTTTCTCCTTACTTGCCTCCCTCAAATCTCTTTGCCATGTACCTCCTCATTGCTTTGCTTCAAATCCATGGCCTCTTTTTCATATATATATATTAGACATGCTAACATGAAAGTGAGCTCAGGAAGCCTCATCCCAGGCAAAGGACTACTGGTAACCAAGGAATGCTAAGAGCAAGAGAAATAGTCTTCTCTACAGGAGATCATACCAACTGATCATGTAATACCAAATGGTCAGCCCTGAAAACGTCCATACAAATAATAGAATATGGACTGAGAAGATTATATTTATATGTTGAGAAATCTTTATTTATTTTCCTCTGACTCACATACACAGGTAGTAATAAAATGATTGAAACTTTGTTTGCAATATTAAAGTTTATCTTATCTCGCATTTCTATCACTTCCATTTTTAAAATCCACCTTCGTCATCAAATTTCTCCTATATAATGTTCTCCCTTTAATATTAATTTGCTTTCCTTAATACATTCTCTATAATACTTCTAATCTAATTTATTAATGTTATCACTCTGTGGGTAACATTGTCTTCATCAAAAGTCTTCAATATCTCACTGTTGTCTTTTAAACAAACTCAAGTTTCATAATTTATTATGTATCCATCCAGGCATCCAAAATTTATTTAGTGCCTACATGAGATTTTTCTTTGGGCCATTGTAATTCAACTACAGGCTTTACTTTGCCCTTACTTCAAAAAGGATAGAAGTGTGTGTGGGTTTATACATCCCTGAGACTTCCATAGAACAAGACTGATAGTCTGAGATCTAAGAGATCTATTGCCTGGGATGTAACTGCTCTGGGGAATTTTTGACACCCAAACATTCCCTGGGGAACCAGGCTGAATTAAGTTCTCTCTGGGATTTTTTTCTGAGAACACTGTCTTCCCTGGCATTTCCCCCGTTCTTCTCCAACTTCATGTTTCTACCCACTGCCTTTCCTTAAAGTTACCTGAGCATGAGTTCTCTTAGGTTCGATTTCTGGAAGATGAAAGCTAATAAATATAACCCATAGTCATCAATTAAAATAACTTCATAACAAGCTTTAAAATGAACATAGAGAACAGCACCAGCCATTTTGATATGATGTCATCCAAAATACTAATAATTTCCAGGTTTAGTGAGATGAGATAAAAAATACAGATCAGATCAGATCAGAGACATGATAATAGAATACCATCATACCCAAATCATGTCTGACCTCAAGCTCAAAGGAGTAGGTTTTTTTTTTCCCAAGAAGAAATTAAAGAAAACCTTCTAGATGAATTAAATGAGCAAAGACCCAATGGCATGAGAATTACAAACATCTCAACTAATTCATTATTATCAAAGACAATATTTGATGCTGGGGAGAGACAGATAGTTGCTTCTCAGCAAAAAAATCAAGGAAATATGAACTCAAGATATTCCTAAGAGTTCTGAAAAGGAGTTGATTTACTTTCAATTAATGGGTATAATATGCAGATTCTTGAGGATAAGGCCATGGTGGTTAGATTTGTAGCTGGTGCTTTGCAAAGCAGACTTTGAAAGTTGAATACATAGAGAAATATTGGCCTCAAATAATATAATTGTGTGTAACAGAAAAAAAATACAGCTGAGAAGGGCGTTAATGGGAAATATCAGAGGAAAGATGTGGGACTTCTATGTAATGGATTAAGTCAGTGAGAGGGAAAATTTTAGACTTTGGAACATTTTTCTCCTCCCACAAGTTCTAACAGATACATTTTTTTTTATCATACATCGTCTAATACCAGACCAGCATTTCCTTCCCAACTTCAGTTTTTATTCAATTATTGTCTTTTTATTATTTTTATATTTTCCATATTCCACAAACATATATTGTCCATATTCCCTATATTGAAAACACACTATTCTTCATTTAAAAAAAAATGAATGGGGCTGTAGAAATGGCTCAGTGGGTAAAGGTGCTTCCTGCCAAGACTGACAATCTTAGTTCAATCCTCAGAACCCACATGATGCAGCCAGAGAACTGATTCTCAAAAGCTATCCTCAGATCTCCATCTATGTCCTGTGACATGAACACCAATATGAATACACATATGCAAACAAATGAATAATTATATATAACTAAAAAATTTATAAAGTGAGAATAAATTGTAAGCATAGAACTGTTGATGCAGACTACTTACTTAAGAATTATTCTGTTGGTCATAAGAGAGTGTTCCATGATGAACATATGTGAACAAAGTGTTCTTTTTCAATATTCACGAAAGAAATGTCAGCAAAAAGAATGCAAATATCAGATCAGTGAATGTTTCAAGTGTGAAGCATTTGATTTGGCTAAGAACTAAGAAAGGATAATGCTGATACCATACTTATAGGAATGCCATAGTCCAAATATTTGCAAAACCATTAAAAACACGTAACAAGTTAAAATTTCTGCCTCTTCTGATCCAACAGTGACATCACTGTAATTTTCATGTGTATCAGTGCCTATATGGATATACAAAGAGGATTTCATACCAGTGTTGTACATGACAGCAAAAAAACACTGGATGGACTAGTTAAATATCCTGATTATTATTTGACTAAAGCTACAGTGAAAAAATTGTTTTGGTGTAAAATAGTCAACTTTTTTGTATTTTCTTATTCTGTGAGTTCTTATGTTTTTGAGTGTATGTGGCTAATCAAACTGTTGATTCTCCTCTTCCAGTCTGTGGGTCCCAGAGGTCAAGCTCAGCTTGTCAGGCATTACAAACAGCATTTCCAGCAGCCAAAAGAGTTTGGTGCAAAGGGCACAGGTGCTGTGGGATGTTCTGTATGTCAAATGTGTTGCTCTCATTGGTTAAAATAAATAAAGTGCTGATTGGCCAGTAGCCAGGCAGGAAGGATAGGGTAGGCGGGACAAGGAAGAAGGCTGGGAACAGGAAGGCTGGGAGGAGACACTGCCAGCCTCTGCCATGAGAAGCAACATGTAAAGACACCGGTAAGCCACAAGCCATGTGGCAAAGTATAGACTAACAGAAATGGGCTAAATATAAGAGTAAGAGCTAGACAATGGTAGGCCTGAGCTAATGGCCAAGCAGTTTAAATAATATAGGTGTCTGTATGATTATTTTATACGTGGGTTGTGGGACCGTGGGGGCTTGGTGGAACCTGGAGAGAAGCTCTCCAACTACACACAGGTATTAAATTTTTAGAGTAGAATCTCAATCATTGCATGATAAGTGCATGCATATATTGCAAACTTCCAAAACAGTGAACTCAAACCTTCTACATCTTTTCCCATTGGAACTTGCATAAGTCAGATCTCAGTTATAGTTGTTTATTTCTTCCCCACAGATAATGTTATTTGACTATGGAAAAGTGGTGGGCTAATACTGGAGAATAAAGATAAAAGATGTTATATTATTCTGTTTTAATCAGAGATACAATTCCTCATAGAAAGACTTTATAATAAGAAGAACATTTAAATACAGGCAAAGGGAAGCTGATTATACATCACAGGGTGTTAAACCATCCTCTATTGGTTAGGACTTCTGAGCCCTTAGACCAATACCCATTCTGTGATCTTAAGCAGTGGAGCTTCTGTGGTCAGAAAAATCAAATGAAACGAGATGAAAAGGTTATTGGTCATTATTTATACTCTCTCTGTGTATATGTATTTGTGGTGGTTTGACTTACAGTGGCCTTCATAGGCTTATATATTTTAATGCTTAGTTATTAGAGAGTAGCACTACTTGAAAGGGAATAGAAAATATGACCTCGGTGGAGGAAGTTCCAAAAGCCCTAGCCAGGCCTTTTGGTTCTTCTCTTCCTGCTGTGTGTGGATCCCAATGAAAAACTCTCAGCCAATTCTCTAGCAATACATGCTCTTCTCCATGGCAATGGACTAAACCTCAGAAACTATAAGCAAGCCCCAATTAAATGCTTTCTCTTATAAGAGTTGCTGTGGTCATGGTGTCTCTTCACAGTCACAGAGCACTGACTATGACAGAAGTGAGTACCTGGAGTAGGGTATTGCTGTGATAAGTTTGTTTGAGGGAATTGGACTTTGAGACACAGGATTAGGAAAGTAGTTGAACACTGTAAGTGGAACCTAATGGGCCATCCTAGTAGGAATATGGAAGACAGTTGTGCTGATTCCAATGTAGATTATGAAGGCCCAACTCAAGAAGTTTCAAAGGAGAAGAATATTACTCAGTGACTCAGAAACTATTCTTGTGATATTTTTGCAAACACTGTGATCGCTTTCTGCCCTTGTCCAAAATAATCTGCCTAAGGCTAAACTGAAGTGTTTTGGATTAATAGTATTTGCAGAGAAGAGTTCAAGTCTTTTTAGTATGACCCTGTCATGTGGTTATTACTGGCCACTCTTATGCAGATCTATAGTGAAAAGGAGTAATCTGAACAAGGAAAAATACGAAATATACAGTTTGAGGAGAAAAAAAGCACCAGCAAACATAATGGAGCTAAGTCTAGTGCTCAGAGAGATAAAAAGATTAAAGAAAAGCCCAACGTAAAAACGGAATAAGATGAGTGGTGACCTAAGGCAAGACACCACCCAGCTAAGCTTCAGTAGTAAAGGAAACAATCAACAACAGAAAACTGACACAGATGTAATTGAATGTGGTGGTGGTGGTAGGGGGAGCATGTTACAACCACAGGCAACAACAGAACTTGACAGCTTTGGCCACATGGTTCTGGCTTTAGAGTAAAAGGATACAAGAAAGAGGTTATGTAGTTATATAATCCAGGTGACACTTGGATTGTGTTGGAGACTCAACTATGTTGGAGGTTCCAGAGTTGTGGGATACTTGACAAGGAAAGCTACATAGCAGGTATGGAACCACCCAAAAGAGTGAATTCTGTAGCAGCCAACACAGCTGAAAGCAGCTGTAGATCCGAAGAGCTCTTTGACATCAAATGTGGAGATACAAAGTATGGTATTAGGTCTGCTGGTATTTGGTCTTGTTTTGGTCAAATATTTCCTTACTATACTCCCTTGCCACCTGTATGGAATGGTAATGTACATGCTGTTCAATTAGACATTAGAAGTATGTGAATTACTTTTTGATATTTATTTTACAGGGGTGTTATAGTTAAGAGATTTCCTTGAGTTTTAGAAAAGACTTTGGACTTTTAAAGTGTTGAGACTGTTATAGATTTCAACTTTTGAAGTTCAAATGAATCCATTTATGCATTACGACACCAGCTACAAGACTATGGGGGTCAAGGAGTGGGATGTGGTGGTTTTAATCATAATGACCCCCACAGACTCACATATTTTACTGCATAGTCACTCTGGAGTGGAACTACTCGAAAGGAATTAGGAGATGCAGCCCTGTGGGAGGATTGTGGTTTTGTTGAAGGAGATGTGTCATTGGATGCAGGTTTTGAGGTTTCAAAGTCCAAAGAAAGCCCAGTGGCTCTTCTTCCTGCTGCCTGTGGGTCTGGAGTAAAACTCACTGCTACTCCAGTACCATGTTTGTCTGAGTGCCTCCCTACCATGAGGATGGACTAATAAGCAAGCCCCACTGAAAGGCTTTTCTTGTAAGCATTTCTATGTTCATGGCATCTCTTCACAGCAATAGAACACTGCCTAAGACAAAAATTAATATCAAGTTCACAGACAAATAAGAGATTTTAGTGGCTGGAAAGATGGCTCAGTGCTTAAGAGAGCTTGCTGCTTGCTTTTATAGAGGACTTGGATTCAGTTCCCAGTATCCACAATCCCCAAACCCAGCTACAGCCACCTGTAACTCCAGGGCCAGTGGACCTAGTGCCAGTCTCTGACCTCTAGAGACATGAGCACATCCATGCACAGCACATACACATTAATAAAGATAAATACATATTTTTAAAAACAAATTTTTGGAGAGCTTTCCATAGGAAACTAAAATTTCAATGTGTAGTAGACTGGGGTATTTCAGTGTCATACCACTGTCATAGTCTTTCTAAACTACTCACAAATATGATCAGATTATACTCCTAGTTGAAAGGAACACATTTTTCACTGGAAGCCAGTAAGCCATGCAGTTACACTCTAAAGCCTTGTAAGATAGCATCTACAAAATGTAAAGCTTTGTGTTCTGACCTTAAATCTATTTCATATACAACCTGTTGTTCCAGTAGGTTTAGTCCTAAAAAATTATATACATAAATATTAGGACACAACATCTAAATTAGCAAATGATTAGTTTGCTGCTATAGAATGTGAATGTCCTGCCAGGTGGTGGTGGCGCACGTCTTTAATCCCAGCACTCGGGAGGCAGAGGCTGGTGGATCTCTGTGAGTTCGAGGTCAGCCTGGTATACAAAGTGAGTTCCAGAAAAGGCACAAAACTACACAGAGAAACTGTGTTTCAGAAAAAAAAATTGTGAATGTCCACTTACACAATTCTGTTGAAAATGAGAAGGCATCCCCACATTTGAGCATAAAAGAGAATCATATACTCCCTTTACTGGAAATTAAGGCTGCTTCACATTGGCTAATTGCATGCCTTCCTACCAACAACAAAAACACCTTTATTTACCTTATTTTATTTATATACTTCTAGGAAATTGCAGACAACAAAATTTCATTGGTTCAGAATAACACAGATGTATTTACATTTGTAACTTTCAATATATTAATGATGATAACTTATTTTTAGATTTGTTCATCATAGTTGATTCAAATATTTGTTCAAATATTTAGTGATATGTTTTGAGATTAAACACATATCAATCATATATTAATATTTAAAAGAAATTCACAAATTGGAGAACTATAGAAGCTGGACATCAAAAATAAGGATGAGACCCTAACAGTCCATGTCTAAATATGGTTCTGTTGCTTTGATTGATAATCATCTGTTTTTCTTATTAAAAATTTCTATTGTAACAAAGGATGCTAATATATTATTATTATATGCATATGTAATTTCATATATTCTATTTCCAGTGTGTTAAACTGACATGTAAATATGCTTTGTAAGAGAGATGGCTTTATGAGAGGATTAACTCAAATTTGAAAGTAGAATACTGAGTTACTGTCTCCTATACTGCACAGCATTTTAATGTAATTTAGAAAGAAGACATTGATGTTCCGCATTTATAATTTATCATTTGCTCTTTGGACTAAAATTACTAAGTAGATAGAAGAATTGCATACATTCATTAAGCTTCCAATACCTCACACACTACTGTAATGCAGGATTGTCCAAGAAGATTCAAATAAGTCAGTTGTTACAAATGTTTGACAAAGGAGGTAAAGCTTGGGTCTTATACTCTACTTCTCATTGTTTTATGGAAGCATGCCATTTGCAATTTCTTTTCTTTTTTTTTTTTCTGAGTCAGGGTTTCTCTGTATAGCTTTGCACCTTTCCTGGATCTTGCTCTGTAGACCAGGCTGGCCTTGAACTCACAAAGATCAGCCTGCCTCTGCCTCCCATGTGCTGGGATTAAAGGCGTGCACCACCACCTTCCGGCATTTGCAATTTCTTAACACTGACATAAATAGTTCATAAATAGAGGAGTAAAAAACTATCACTCTTTACCAAAAGGACGTTAGTGTGCTTGGTTTTCTATGGATAAAAGTGTATGTTTATTTCAAGAGGGAAAAACCAGGACACAATCACAATCAGATTAAAATGTTTCCAACCGCCCAATATCTGGGATCTACTCATGATCTTCTGGACTCCTTCAAAGGGCTTGGGTCACTTCCCTAGCTTTGCCCTCCGTAGCACACACAGCTTGTTTTATAGGCTTCAGCCAGCTCCACCCCATGAAAGTACTTTACTGGAGACCACAGTTGGGAGACTTGAATTTTAAAAGACTTCGGATTTTTAAAGAGATTGACTGTTTTAAAGGAATTAAAAATTTAATGTGTTTTAATTTGTAATGACTGTGGAAATTTTAAAGTTATTTAAGATCTTGGGGATGAGTAAGACAGGAAGGGTTGTGGCTTAACAGCGATGTGTTTGTGTGTCAAGATGACAAGGCATCATTTGGTTTTGTGTGTCAACCTGACACAAACTAGAGCCATCAGAGAAAGGAGTCCCAGTTAAGGAAAGGCCTTCATGAGATCCAGCTGTAAGGCTCAATTAATGATCAATGGGGGAGGGCCCAGATGATGGTGGGTGGTGCCACCCCAGGCCTAGTGATCCTGGGTTCTATAAGAAAACAAGCTAAGCAAGCTATGAAAAGCAAACCACTAAGCAGCTTCCCTTCATGGTCTCTGCATCAGCTCCTGTCTGCTGGATCCTGCCCTGTTTGAGTTCCTGCACTAACTTCATTCAGTGAGGATTGGCAATGTGAAAGTGTAAGGCTATTAACTCTTCCCCCCACAAAAAGATTATATATTTACAAAATAGTCATTTGAAGGCCTAAATTTATCTTCCATAACAAGCTACAAATGGAAGTGTATAAATTTGCATGTCATGTGTGCAGAAATGCACTACAATTACCATTAATTAGCAGTTTTAAAATGAGTTATAGTATAAAGCATCAATAGATATACTCTAGAGACAGAGAGCACTGGAAATTCAAACAATGCTTTGAAAACACAACCACGGATAAGAAGCCCTAGTTTAATGAGTAACTGAATGTAAGAAAGGTAAAACAGAGACCTGAATATATATGGTAAAGATGACATCTGACATTCAGAGAACAAAAGCCTGAGTTTTTCTGCAGGATCTCCATGGGTTATGGCAATCAGCTAATTGGGAATTTCCACAGAATTTAGAAAATGGTGCATTCTAGTGAATGACCTCTTTTGTTTGCTCAAGAGATCCAGGAAGGCTGGTTAATAAGAGACATTATAGTTGTAACTGTTACCAGAAGATCAGGGAGTTTGCTATGAGACTGTCTCCTAGGAATATCAGAGACTCTACTTGTAGAGGCTCACTAACATGAGTGACTAAACATGAGCTAAACAAGGACAATAAAAATAGACATACCAAAGTATGTCTATTTTGTGGGAACATTTGGGGGTCCTCAACTGTACACAGAGAACTACAGCCAACTAAGGAATGCTGAGAGAGGAGAAATAGTCTTCCTAGGGAAGCACACAGCAATGGGTTATCAAACACCAAATGGCCAGCAATAAAACACACAAGTGAGCAACATAATATAAATTGAGCTGGTTATATGTCTGTATTGATTCTATGTATGTGTGCGTGTGGGTGCGTGTTCGTGTGCGTGTGCATGTGCGTGTGTGTGTGTGCGTGTGCGTGTGCGTGTGTGTGTGTGCGTGTGTGTGTGTGTGTGTGTGTGTGTGCATGTGTGTGTGTGTGTGTGTGTGTGTGTGTGTGTGTGTGTTGTATGTGTGTCTTATAAGAATTAAGAAAAAAGGTCACAAATTTGAAAGAAAGCAAGAACGGGTATATGGAAGGATTGGGGGGAGGCAGAAGAGAAAGGGTAAGGAAGACTGATGAAGTTACATTATCATCTCAAAAATAGAAATAAAAAAGAATGAAGAAAATTAGAAAGCATTTATCATTTTGGTTAGAACATTATTTTTTGGAACTTGAAACATGTTTCCTTTAAGGCTTGGTCTCAATTTCCTATGGACTTGCTCAATTACTAATACATATGTACAAATGTGTCTTTTTACTGTGAAGTAATTAGAAACCTTCTAATAAAATTTATTAATAATATATTTATTTTCAGGAAAATTGAAAGATTATTTTGCTCTAGGTTTGAAGATTATAGAATTTCTGATGCTATGGAAATGATTAAATGTGATTCAAAATACTGTGTTTACCAGGTACATAACCAAGCTTTGTTTCTGTCGTATCTTTCAAAAATAGACATGGCAAGACCAAGACTCTAGCTTGAAATTTTTGAGAGTAGAGTAAATGCAGAAGATCTGGGTTTTCAGGCTGAACTTAGTGACCGACTTATGTACTAAACATTCTCCTCACTCCTTTCTAGATGGACTATCACATGCAGTAAAAGTTTCCTATATTTTCTGTAGCTAAGAGTTTTCCTGCCTGGCCAACAGTCAGGACAAATCTCTCTCACCCACCAGGCTCATAGATGCTCAGAACCAACCAAGTAAACACACAGAAGCTTACATTGTTTACAAACTGTATGGCTGTGGCAGGCTTCTTGTTATCTACTTCTTCTATCTTAAATTAACCATTTCTATTAATCTTTACTTGGCCACATGGCTTAGGGCTCACCAGTACCTTACATCTTCCTTGTCATGGCGGTGGCTGGCAGCATCTCTCTCTACCCAGCCTTCCACCTCCCAGAATTCTCTTCTCTCTTGTCCCGCCTATACTTCCTGCCTGGCCACTGGCCAAACAGCATTTTATTTGTACAGAGCAATATCCACAGCAATTTTCACAGCTGAGTTCTAATTTAAGAAGTTATATAGTTAATGCTAGTACTGACTCTTATAGAGTCCTCATGGTTTTACAATTGTTTTGTGATTTAACTTTTCTCTTCATAGAAGCCATATGTGACACTGTAATGCTCTAATTGTTATTAGAATAATAATATTTTTGAGAAAGCAACACACTTGAATAAGTTCACTCTCCACCATCAATGTTTAACCTTTTAATTCAGATTTCACTCCTTTTTACTCATAAAAATATGTGATTACTTGCAACTTATCTGAAATGTGTTATAATTGCAGAGATTAATTTTGAATCAGTAAAATAATTTTGGTGTAAATATATGTTTATAATCAACAGTGTTCAGAATAATAATATTGTTCAGTTTGGATACACAGAAAGTAAGATCTAATATTGGATCTACATGTCATGCTCAGTAAGGTTGATATTCTTTATAAAATGTAATTTGTTTTTAATTATTTGTACCTGCATATGACCTGTATGAATTTTTTTTGCTTGTGAGAGCAGTGCTCATGGAAGACAGAAAATGGTGTTGTGCCCTAACAGTGGAAGTAACAGGCAACCGTGACTTGCCTGCCATGGTTATTTGGAACTAAGCTCATGCCTCATGCCTGGGTAGTACTCACTCTTATCTGCAGAGTCATCACTCACTCAAGATTAATGTTTTAATTTGAGTTGTACCAAATTCTTATATTAGTATCATGTTATATATAAAAATATTTTACTTTCTAACTACTCAGCCATTTCATCATTTTAAAAATAGCCATTTTCTTTTCAACCTCACTTGTCACTTTTTCCCAGGTATACATCTCTGACTACTCCATTTTTATGGCCATTCATATTTTATTTCCTGAGACTTCTTTCTTCTCTCAGTTCAATAGCTACATAGATCATAGGTGTCATCTTTTGCTGCATTCTCAAGTCACACACCTCACACTTTCACAAATATACCTAAAAGGAAACTAGGCTGCTATGTTGTGGTGGTACTGTGTTCCCCAAATGTTGTGCACCCTAATAAACTTATTTGGGGTCAGATAACAGAACAGCCATTAGATAGACATAGAGGCCAGAAAATGGTGGCATACATGCCTTTAATCCTGTTACTTGGGAGGCAGAGATCCATCTGGATCTATCTCTGTGAGTTTAAAGCCACACTGGAAACAGCCAGGCATGGTGACTCACACCTTTAATCCTAGGAAGTGATGGCAAGAAGCAGAAAGGTATTTAAGGCATGAGAACCAGGAACTAGAGTCTGTTAAGCCTTTAGGCTTTGAGCAACAGTTCATCTGAGATTCATTCTGGATGAGGACTCAGAGGCTTCCAGTCTGAGGAAACAGGATCAGCTGAGGAATTGGCGAGGTGAGGTGGCTGTGGCTTGTTCTGCTTCTCTGATCTTCCCACATTCACCCCAATACCTGGCTCCAGATTTATTTTCATTAATAGGACTTTTTAAGATTCGTGCTACACTCTGTCTTTAGTGACTCTTGATAGATTAGTGTGTTTGCTTGTGTTCTTTGTCACTGGTCTAGCCCACATCGGGCTGATGATGCCTGAACAATTCTTCCTTATCTTGAAACATTGACACCCTTCTTGTTAGCAAGCATTAAACTGCAATTGAATCCATCCTGTCCCTCTGTATATTTGTGTGCTTTTGTGATACTGACCTAGCTACACTGTGCTTAATCTGTTTCAGCAACAATACTAGTCTACACACAGAAGTACACACAGGTCTCTGTGTGGAAGATTTCATTATTCTACTCTCCCAATTACCCCACACCCTAAAATTATGAGATTAAGTCTAGGGGTCACTTTTTTTGAGCTTATGTTCATGAAACTCTATACAAGGAACCCTAATTATTGCATCCCCTATATTTTTTACACAGAATTTATAGTGATAACTTTTGCTTTAGTAATTTGTAATTACCTCACCTCCTCTCTTCTTAACATGTTAATTCTCAAAACACAGATGTTGGTCATCACTGATTCCTAGAACCTAGTCTAGTTCTTGGTACATGTTTGGGAATTACCGAAGTTAGTTTTATGGAGAAATGCACTAATGGATGTCATTTGCATCTCTAAGGGGCCACATGGAATATGCATGTCAATATAGATGAGAGTAAAGCGTCTAGGCCCAGGAAAATATGGCAGCAGAAAGACTTTGCCCATGTATGCCAGAGACTGAGACTGGATGCATAAAAGGTGAAAAGCAGCGGAAAACAGAGAGTGGAAGAGAAGTTCACCATGAGCCAGAGCTTTTCCCACAAGCATCTAACACCAGAGATGCTATTCATACACTTGAGATCATTTGGTGACCAAGGGATTAGAGGTCATTTTGAATATAGTCATTTTTTCTCTCTAAGACTCACCAGACTATGTTTTGAATATAGAATTGCATAATTGTATTAGACTTACCTCATGGTACATTTCAGTTCTTTTCATCCTTGAAGACACTTTCTACATTTCCATGTAGACTGATCTCTCACTTGTGGTGTCTGAAGTAGAGTTAATGGCTCATAGATGGCTGTGCCCACATGAAAATATTATTTATTTATTTATTTATTTATTTATTTATTTATTTATTTGAGGCAGGGTTTCTCTGTGTGGCTTTGCGCCTTTCCTGGATCTCGCTCTGTAGACCAGGGTGGCCTCGAACTCACAGAGATCTGCCTGGCTCTGCCTCCTGAGTGATGGGATTAATGGCGTGTGCCACCACTGCCCGGCATGAAAATATTATTAAGTATAGTCCACAGAGACTAGTTGGTGGTGACAAACTATAGTCATTTTTTTTTAATATTTGCATAGCATTCAAAAGGAGAAAATGTCAGTCTACCTTTCCCGACCTAGCCCTTCTGCTGAAAGATCTCAGCATTCCTTTTTCTAAGGCTATGTTCATATGTTCACATGACACAGAGTATGTGTCACACAGAAGCTCCAGCATATTGACACTCTCATCTATTCTGTCCCTCATCCTAAAACAGTGACATGACCACTGCCTGTGGTTGTAAAGCAGCTGCTTCTTGGTCTGGTCTACATTTTCCAGGCAACTTTCTAGGTAGCCTGTGATCCACTATTTTTTCCTGTAGTGGATCTAAGTGGAAAGACACGGTGTCTGGGTATTCTGAAGTGTGAGGTGTATTTTAGATTCTAGTTGATCATAGTAGGAAAGTAGTGAGAAAATTAATGGTATTATTAATTCAATGGACTTTTCACAAACCTGTTAATGTGTTCTTCCCTGTATGTATAATACAAAGTGATCATGAAAACAAGACTGAATCCTTCATAAGAATATTCAGAAATGAACAAGGTCAACTTTTCACCTCTCCTGTACTGCCTGAGGCAGTGCCTAGACTAGAATGTTTAACAAAAGAATTGACTTAAATAACCCATAATTCAAATAAATGCTGTTTGCTTTCCTGAAAGGCTCTTTCATAGATAATGATGCCACTTGTTTATTAGAGTATGGTATTTATCATTCTACTTTTCTAACTTTTCAAAAAAGTATTTTAGTAATTCTTTGAGAATTTCATAGAGTATTTTGATCATACTCACCCACTTCCATCAACTCCTCCCATATCCACCCTTTTCACCCCTCAATCCCTACCCAACCAACTTTGAGTTTTCTTTCCCTATTCATTGAATATAGTTTGTATTGTCCAAGTAGTCTGGGAAGTGGGGCCTGCCCAAAAGTATTGTGGCATTTGCAGGAGTATCGCAGCATGTCAAGGGACACATCATTACACAAAACAAATTCCCCTTCTCTCAGCAAGTAATGCCAATTTTCAGCTAGCAGTGGGATTTTGTGCCTTCCTTCCCAACTCCACACTAGAATTTTGTTAGGCTTGTACTCAAATGGATTTATGCATGCTATCACAACCACTGTGATTTCATGTATACAACTTCCCTGTTATGTCCAGAAAATCCTATTTCCTTGATGTTATTATCTATAACCTCTGGCTTTTACAGTCTTTTTCAGCCCTCTTCCATGATGACCCTTGAGCCTTGGGGGAAAGACTGCTGTATGTACACTCCATTTAGGCCTGAGTACTTTACAGTTTTTTTATTTTCTGCATTTTGAATACTTGAGGGCCTTTATGTTGATTGTCACATATGGCAAGAAGAAGCTTCTCTGATGATCATTAAGATATGCTCTCACCTATGGGTATAGCAATAAGTTATTAGGGATTATATTATTATTATATCCATTTAGCAGAATAATTGTGTTGGGTCACTCCTACCACTGTATGTAAGACCTATATAGACAGTGTCTTAGCTCCTTTAATAGTGAAAACATGTGTTCCATTTCCTGTAGTGGGCCTTAGATCCAACCAGAAAGTGGATCACAACTACCATCCTAGGGAACATACATTGTTAGTTCATCTATTGTTGTATTTTGTAAGGTAGAAAGCTGGGTAAGACTGGTTATTTGATAGTTTTATTTTAACTTTGCAATCAGTCAGGGTGTCATTAGAAAAACAACCCACTGTACTTGAGTGTTTAGTATTAAGTAGGAAATTGCCTACCAGACGTCAAAATGTTCTTGACATTCCTTAGCAAGAATTAGTGTATTGATCAATTAGCCTTTGAATAAAGGAAAATTCAGAGAGAGAGGGAGGAGAAACTGGGAAGGTGGAAAACATAAGCAGATGAAAATAAACACGTGCTAGCATTTGTGAGACAACAAATACAAAGAATGTTGTTTTCCTACTTTCTTGGTTGACAGCTAAAAGCACTGTTTTTTTTTTTTAATTCTACAAACAACTGAGAATTAAATAAATAAATACCATTTAAGAAGAATAAACAAACTGTTCTCTGAACAGGCCAGATAAGAAATGGAAGACACAAAAGACAGGAAAGCTAAGGAGGAATACAAAAATGATCTGTCAGGACTAAGAGGCTAGGCTAAATTCATTGGGAAATCTTGCCAATGAAATGCAGAACCACTGGCTGGCTCTAGAACAGAGTGAAGACCATTCAGAGAAAGAAATAACGTTAAACTAGGGAAAGAAGTTAGGTAAGAGTAGTTCTCAGCATGTTAAGCATTTCAATTTTTACATCTAAGATAGGTTAAATTGACACATATTTAGCTAAATCTCTGCCAGTTTCATTTTATTAATCTGTTCATTTTGCCATGGAAAACCTTATTTATACCTACCTTTACCAAAATCAGTTATGATGCCACACCAGAGAAATACAATACTTGAAAATAAAAAGAAGATAACCACTTCTAATTTCAGCACTAAAAGCATTTTTACTGCCCCCTTACTAAGATATTTTGTAGCACAGAAGACTTACTGAATGGGCATTTCCGTAGCACTCCAGAAAGCTAATTATTTGAAACACTTTTTAGACAGGCTATTAAATAAATAAGATGAGGAAAATACTTATAAGACTGACATTTTTGATATTAGAAAATGCTGGTATAGCATAACCATTAGCTTAAAATGTTTGATGCCCCATATATCTGTAAGTTGTGGCTTACATGATAAACTACTAGAGGAAATGAGAAATGTTTGAATTAGGTTATTAAATGTCTTAAATGTATATCTTCCTCTAGATCAAATATATGAGTAATATATTTGTGAGTAATATATATGTGAGTAGTAGATTTTCTTTTGGTCTGAGTAGACATTTGATCTAGAGCTGCATGCTTCCCTTAACTCTCTCTAACTTCATCAGTATTTTTCACAAATAAAATAATTCCATCTTTTTCATGGAATGGTAGCGTCAATCCATGTGCACAGACTATATTTTATCCATTTATTGGTTGATGGACATTTGTGTTGTTTCCAATTTTTGCTTCTTGTGAACAGTGCTACAGTAAACATTATTGTTGATTGCAACACCTTTGGATAATCACCAGTAAGTAGGACTGCAGAGTCAAGTATATTCCTATTTAAGTTTCTGAAGAACCATCAGTGTTTTCCATGAAGGCTTTATTGATCTTCCAAAAACAGTACAGTGCCCTTCTTTCTCCCCATCTCACCAGCACTTACTAGCACCTGCCTTTGTCATAGCTAGCTTGCCAGATGTATAGTTTCATATATTTCAAACCCCCATTTTGTTTATTGGCTTTTCGTACTGATTTTCTTTGCTATTAAAAAGCTTTCTGGTTTTATGTAACTCAATTTGTCTTGTTTCCTTTAGGTTCCTATAGTTTGGGGGTCATGCCTAAATGATGTCTTACACACTCCAGTGCCAAGAAGCACATAATTTTCCCCTGCTTGTTTCATAGTTTTGTGTTTTACATTTAGTTGTTCAATTCATTTTGAATTGAGGTTTTGGGAGAGACTGAATGCTCTTTCTGACTGGGGACATTGAGCTTCTTTTACCTGTATACCTGTATCTTTCTCTACATTTGAAATTTTTCTGTTTTGATTCTTTTAAATAATCTTTCTCTGGTTCTAGAGTTTTGTCTAGTCCCTCATTTATCCAAATAGTCTGAATGTCTGTACCTGCAGCCCATTTCCGACATTTCCATAAGTTTTTGTAACTTCTCTTCACTCACTTCCTTCTCTTCCAGTTCTTTATTTTCAATTTTTCTATTTCAAACTCATTAGCTTGTCTATTTTGTCTCTATTGTTACTGATTCAGCTTACTTTTCACTCAATATGGTCATTAGCTTAAGGATTTCTATTTAAGTTGCTTCCATAATTCTGTTAAGTGTCTTTGCCAGAAACCCACTGAGTTTTAAATTCTTCATCTCTTACAGTACTGGCTTATCTCCCAAAGTTGATGCTAAGCAGCATCACCCTGGAGTCTCACAGACACAGATACTGGCAGTCAGTGGATGAGTCCTCCAGTCCCACTACAGGGCTGGAAGTGATGTGGGCCATAACTCAGGTTTCTTCCATCAGAATGCAAGTCTCTGCCACATAGACAAGCAGGTCTAGAGTCTGCATCAGAGAGTACTGGACTGAGGACAGAGCCCTTACTCTGACTGGTATTGGAGTGCAGTGAATTAACAGTAGCATCTACCTTTTATGCTCTTTTCCCTATTGGGTGCATGCTTGTTTCCCTGTCTTGACCCACATTGAAATTCTTCTTGGTAACAGGTAGCTGTGTAATAGATAATCAGTTTCCATTAGTTTAGTGCACAAATACTGGTGTAGGGTCAGGAAATATGATACCTTACCAGCACTAGGCCTCATCTTGAAGAGACTGTCCTTGTACTTAAGCCAACAGCCTATGTCTAGTTCTCTTTTGCTTCCTCAACTGGTAGGCATCACTCTCCAAGTAGACGTAACATGGCAATTTCTCCTTCTTTCACACATCTTTACTTTTAGTTGTACTAAATTCAAGAATGATATGCTGTCCCCTAACCTCCTTAGCACATACAAAAGTGCTTTGATGCATAAATATCTCTATAGTTTATGTGTCTGTGGAGAGCCAGTTGCTGAAGGGTCTTAGTCATCATCTACTTTCCCAAAGAAGCTACTTTGCACTTACTGCTACTCTTTATAGTTTGCTTTATTTACACATAAACCACTAAAGAATAACACTCAAAATACTCTCCTTTCTGACTTAAAATTATTAATGTCTTTTGGATACAAATATTCATCTCAGAATTAAGCCATAGAGCCCTATTTGGGATATAAGGAAGACACTGCACATAAACAGACTTGCATGAGGCATATACTTCTCTCCTAATATATTAAACACTTAAATCCCCAGCAATTCATTTGTATTTTATTAATTCAAGTTTAATTTAATTCATTATAAAAATTTTCTGTCAATATTGCTTCCCTAGAAACTGAACACTTTGAATTGATTTTATATGACTTTAGCTAAATATTTGTTTGTTAACCAGAAACAATCTAAGAAATTGTTCATTCCCTTCTCAAGTATTACCATTGGCATTACTGTTATGTATCTTCATTATTTAGGGGAAATGGCCCTATAATGATTTCATTCCTATTTCCACTTTAGATTCTTTTGGTGATTTTTGTCATAATAATTCATCCCTTTGCTTTTTAACTTTAAGGAAGTACTCGTCCAACAATGTATTTTTATACCAAAATAAATAGAAATGGTTCTGGGATGAGAGTTTCTTTACAGATCTTACAGTTGCTTTAGCATCTGCTTTACATTTCTCTTCAAGAAACTAAAAACTTTGTCTTGTTTAAATTCAATGCTTTGTCACAAATATAAGCAATCTCCACATAGCAGAGCTTGGCCTTATGCCACAGAGAAGCAGAGGGAGTTTGTGGAACCATTCTACTGATTTTCACACATTATTTATTAGAAATGACCCCTGGTTTCCTCACAGTGCTAAGTGTAAACATTTACCATATGTCTGTACCTTAAAGATTATTTTGTTGTTCACAGAACATTCTATGTCTTTTCATCAAAATTGTGCCCTCATCCTGAAAGTAAATAGCACTATTTCATTCAATGGTTCATATTTGAGAATCTTACACATATTTTTGGCCTTAAATTGCAAAGATTGTGCTACGACTAAAGACCTGCCTTAGTCATAGTAAGATTCTCTCAAACTCCAGTAAAGCTTCTCGTGTGTGACTTTTGAAAAAATAGCTAATCCTAAACATAAATATGTATATTGATGTTGATTATTTTTGAGAATTATGTGCAAGCTTTTAGTGATTTTTAATTTATAAGGTTTACCACTATATGGAGATTATGAATAAACTTATAGACACAGTTCATAGAATTTCCCACTCGAACATTTACCTTCTAAGTTTAGTAATTAAATATTACTAATTTAGATGGCATGTTTCATGAATTGCAGAAGGTATTAAATAGTAGAACTGTTTCCTTTAAGATAATGTTCTACTGGAGGAATGGGAGAAACTGGGCTCCAGATCTGGAGTGCAAGAAGGTCAACACTAGGTTAGTTTATGGTTCCAACTTTAGCCTGATTCTTTGTTTTTTCTAATTTATCTTCTTAGTTTTCTGAAAAACAGGTAGACCCGTTGCATTCCCCAGATCAGCACTGTATTTTGTCCACCTGTGTAAGAGCTTTCATCTGAACAATGGTGAAGGTGAGATCTAGTGTGTGAGGAGTAACCTAAGGAATCATGAAACCTAATTCAGCGCATTCAGTTAGATAATAGTAAGAGCAGAAGGTATTCTCAGCTTTGATTCAGACCAGTTGTTTGGTAGAAATTCTGAAAAGTTAGAATAATTATGTGAAAGCAAATCATAAGAGTGGGTATAAATTAATTGGCTACTGTGTTGATGTAGAGAGGCACTTTTGCTCATCTCTCTGAAAACTCCATGTTCTGTACATCCTTAGGATTCTCCATTACAAATGTAAAGTTCAACTTATTTATAATAAAACATTATTTAAAGTAAATTGAAGTAAAATTTTCAACTGATGAGAATGCTATTATAATGACTAGAGTTTATAATTTCCTCTTTCACTTTTAGAATTACTTATTTTTATGTCATTCTAGTTAAATACTTGTAATATATCCACAGCACAACATTTTTGTAGAAACATCTCTAACTTCAAGGTCATATTAGTGGTTTAATTTGTGCTATAATATGTCAAACTAAGTTTCTCTGGAATAACTGATAGTAGATATGGACAAACACATCTGAATTAAGATAGGACCATGCTGAGACAGTATAATAAAACATACTTAAAAGACAAAATAGTGTTAATTTTATGGGGAGAATGTATGCCTGACCACCCACTTTATTAGCTGTAATAGAATCAGACAGAACAGTGTCTTATGAAGGTGAGTAAATTTCTGCTTTGCTCTATGCACATAGAGTCAGTAAGAGCTCTTAGAAGGACTACTTTTGGAAGCTTCATAGACAGCTAAAATTGATTCAGTCCTTTAGAGATTGAAGAAATCAACTGGTAAGAAGAATCATACAAAATGAAGAGAAAAGTCAGCACATTGCTCCATAGAGCTCATATATATTCTGGCTCAGAGAGAAGAATGGTATTGATGAGTGAGGGCTGGGTAGGCTCATGGTGGTAACCTAACCCCAGTCCATATTCCTTGCATTTCCTACCTGCTAGCACACCAAGACATCTATGGTGAGAACAACTGGCTGAATATCTTCACTAACTGTTATCTAGACTGGTTTCATATAGATTTTGAATCTGGAAATAAAACAAGCTTTGAACAGAATTTCTAGATACACTTGTATAATACTAACATTGTTGAAGATGAAATGGAAACCACAGAATAGCTTGGGGTAGAGCATGCTGCAGTTCACATTTTAAGTCACCTGATGGTTGCTTATTTAGCAACTGACATAGTTTAGAATCAGGACACAAGATGGATTGCAGTCATCCCAGAAGAGACAGAAGTTGAAGACATGTGGAAGTGGTGAGAGCTTCTCACAATTGGGATATCTTTATTTCCTAAATATCTTTTCTTTACCAGAATTTTTCAAAAATGTGGAAGTGGAAGTGTTTTATTCAAATGCACGAGAATGAAAATAAGGGAAAGAATGGCTCAGTAAAGATATAAAGGAGATATCCTGCCTATCTGAGTTTAGAAGCTACAAACACAATGTTCAGTCTCGAGTATCTGACTGGTATTTGAAGCCATAAGATAATACAAGGTGATCTTAGTTTAGGGTACGTCCATTTACTATATTTCAGGGAATCATGCTAGATGCTTTCATGTTCTTTGACAATGAGGAAAAATTTTTGTGACTTCCATGCAAATAGTTTTGATTCTTCCTTTGTTCTTAAATATATGGCCTCACTAAGGATGCATTTCATTATGTTTAATTCTCATAGAAATTCTAAAATTTAAAAATTAGTCTTAAATGTATTAGTAATGCTTCCCAAGTATAATATTCTTAATCAGATATAACTATATTACTTACTTTCACAGAAATAAAATTTTACCCATTATAAAACTGATTATGTCATAGATAAGAAATCAGAACGCACATTTTGATAAGAGTTAATTTGCACGAGTCACATAAACTACAAAAACATACATTTTCAGAGAGGAGACAGATTTTATTAAATCTGATTTATATCAAACTATCATTTACTAATTCCCAGGGGCCCAACTCTGGCAAAGCCATATGCTTCAGTGTATATATCTCTGTTCCTTTCCAGTTTTTGTCATCATGGTTCATAAGTGTTATGAAATCTAATTAATTTAATTAATGAATCTCAGTGTCATTGGACCATGTGTTAACATGAGTTAGTCTGTGAAGAAAGAGCTTTCCCATCTATGTTTTTTTTTTTCAAGAGAATGAGAGTTTAGTGACTTCCACTGATTGGGTTCACTAAGTACTAATAACTTTTTTATCAAAATGATACACATGGCTATCTGCTAACAAGTTTCAAGCACGGAATGCCAGCAGTATTACTGAAGATACTGTGGATGCTGATGTAGGCCTAATAAAATGGAATATTGCCCCCATCTCTCAGCAAACTTAAGGAAGTCTTTTGTTTTCTTAGGTTAAACCAGAAAGTAAATAATTACAGGAAAATGCCAAAATCTGCCCTTGAAGAACCAGCCTGAAATACAGTTTCTGTCCTTCCTGGTCTCCTCTTCTTTTTTTCTTGGGCAGTTCCTTTTTGCTACAGTTGTAATCAAAGCCCTTTGGCCACTCAGTTCCTATGTCATCAATTTGAAAAAAAAAACAAAAAACAAACACACTTGAAAGAGAACAAAAGTTTTCATCTCTTTGCTTTTGCAACTCCCTTTGTGCTGCCTATAAAAATGTGAGCCCTGATAGATGTGTGTACATGTGTTTCCATTTAGTCTTTGTTACACAAAACACAAACAGAAGCAGCTAAGATAAAGGACACACAATAGAATGGATAATGAGTAAAAATAAATAAATAAATTAATTAATAATAAATAAATAAATAAATAAATAAATAAATAAATAAATCGCTATAGGAGAAAATTTGAGTATTCAAGGCAGACAAGCCTAATCGTTCACAGAATACAGACCCCACTCTTTCAATCCAATATCATCATTGGCAAAATGCACCCAGTGGTTATTGAATACATACTTGTTGAAGGTTATATTCATAAATGGCATGATGAATGGAAAACATGTTAGAATTCTTCACTTATCAAAGTAACTGATAGATTTGTGTTCTAAATTATTCTCTTAATAGATAGAGGAGAAATATACTGCTCTGACCCATAAATAGTAAAGGTAAAGATTTTCACTCCCTGTGCATTTCTGCTCCAGTGCATCTACAAAACAGTATCACCAGGAGGCTTCTTCAAACTCGTGTATGCAGTCGCTTATTCATCCTTTCCGCATGGATATCCCTCAGGAACTTCTACTAAATTCATTGTCTTTTTCCCAACCAGTAATAGCATCCAAGACTGACTATGAGCTATTCTAGTCTCAGCCTTCTCCTGTGGGTTTGATCCAATTAAAGGGCCCTACAAAGCAATTGGAAGGACATCAGCTCTGTGTCCTGCAGCAGCTGAGTTCAGCCTCTTTCCACAACTCCAAACAGCTAGGATTTTGTTTTGGGGTTTTGTTCTCCTTAAATTAATCATAGTGTGTCTTGAAATAACATGTTTGCAAGTCATGATCTCTCAAAGGTATTTGCTGTCATTGTTATTCAAAATTACACACATTCTCATCACTTTTTCCTATTCTAGATCAGTTCTATTGTTTCCAACACTAAGTGTTCAAGCCCAATTCTCTATTAGTTTTATTGGGTCCACTCACACTCACTTTGATACCACACCCATGAACCTCATCTCCTCTACCAGAACCATACTTCCTCCAACTCTACCCATCTATGGTCTAGCCTCTACATCGCTAAGCATATGGCTCTGAAAAGCAAATCTAACATTGTAGATGATAAACTGCTTCAGAAACTCATATATGCTTCAAGGTAAAACCTATCTAAAGCTTTGAAGTGGCCATGATCAGGTATGATGTGCCTCCCACCCATCTGTTGTGAAAATATCTGTCCTTGAGAGATAGACCATGCAATGGTAGCCTACTCCTTTTGAGGTTGTAATGACAAATCAAAGCTTGATTCCAAAATACTTCCTCCTGAGGAAGCCATGAGTTAATTGGACTTACAGGGGATTGGTTAAGGGTTATTGACATGAGCATCAGTAACCCCAAAGTTGATACACTGAAAAAAATCTTTACCCAGCATGGATGAAAACTTCCTCAAAGCAGCATAGATGGTGCCTTTTCCCTTAGACTTTCCTCACCTATGTGCTCTACCTCCTACTTAACACCCAAAGGCCAAAGGAAATTGAGGCTGAATTCAGTTCATCTGGTTGGCAGGAGTAGCTGGATATTCACTGAGTGTCCTATGACTTTCCCTGCCTCCTTCTATGGGAAGCATCAACAGTCAACAATCCGAGTTAAGACGAGCCTGGCCAACAGGCACAGTTGAACTTCTGATGATGGGGAGTGTTTGGTTTAGGGGATAGTCCTTAACACCATTTCTCCTTCTAACACCGTCTCATTGGCTTACCACTCTTCACCAGATATTCTACTTTTGTGCAAACAATGTAGGTCCATGAAGGTTTGTTTTCTTAATTCCAACCTCTCAGTTCCTCATCCCTAAACTTAATGCAGTGTCTCTAGCATCTATATATAGTGGTGGTTTTCCAGTGAGTTGGAAAACTCTGCTACATTTTCTTCCTTGCAGACTACATCCAGTCTTCATTTCTTCATGTAAATAAATTGAGATTACCATTCATGTATGTGATCTTGTATTTCAAAAATCAATCTTCAAATGCCCAGTGTAACAGTGTGTGGTATATTTTTTAATGGGCTTCTTCTTCCTCGTGGCATTGTGAAACATGAGGACAGTGTTGCAACATCTTTGTACCCTACTGTCTATCATGATATCATGCATTCATGTATGCTTGGATTAATACCAGGAGCATAGCAACTGAATATCTCGTTTCTTCCTCATACACTCTGTTATAAACATATTCATCCTAATGGATATTTCAGAATTTGATTTTTGTTGTTGTAATACATGTTAGTTAAAAATCTTTATTTATTCCTCCACAAATTCTTCCAGTGTTCCAAGTCCAGTTTCTTTGGGTGGGAACAGTACACTCACTTACTTTTTCCCTTGTCCTGTTGCTACTATAAAGGGTCTGTGCACATAACTAAATAGATTAATTTGTTCAGTACATGTAATGAGAGTCTTGCTCTTCCTTCATAAGTAACTTGTATAAAATATTCATGTTTACTTATGTTTTGTGAAGATCTATATGTGGTAGATTATGTTATTATAATTTTACTTTAAGTAGAAATGTAGATGAATGGATTCTTTTTAACTGTTGTTAGGGCAAAGCTTCTAAATTAAATATACAAAACTGTTCTTCTAGAAGATAATGAAATCATAAGCAAAACACAGGAAAAGAACAAATTATATAAGAAATGTTAAGCTGAATTTCAATAGAATTATTAAATTAGTGTATGATGAAACAAAGATCTGTAACATGTTTAGATGCCTGTAAATTATTAGATGTAGAATGTATGAATTCAATCTACAAAAGTTCATCAAATGGGTTATGATATTTTGAGAAGTTTTCATGTTCTAAAAAATGAATTATAAATAATGCATAATTTAAAGAGAGAAAATGGAGTCTGGGAAAATAAAATCATGGCAATCTAGGGAGACAGCAATAGTGTGGATTATTATTCCTCTCTAGAAGCAGAGAACAAATAGACTGTTGGCTTATGCATTGCAGCTAGGGAGTCCAGTATGTCTATGTAACTAGAAATCCTGAAAACCCAGAATCTGCTCAGTTCATGAGGTTGAAGGCCACTATCATCCCATGCTGGCACTGAAGGTCTGGGGAATCCTAGATAGCCAGTGACCTAAATTATTTATTTATTTATTTATTTATTTATTTATTTATTTATTTATTTACTTATTTGTGTGTGTGTGTGTGTGTGTGTGTGTGTGTGTGTGTGTGTGTGTGTGTGTGTGTTGTTCCTGTGTCTGGTAACTGCATGGTCCCTCATGTAGCTGTATAACCATGTTTCGTAGAAACACATTGATTCCTTTATTCTGAATTCTGATGACTTCTTCTCTTCTGGATAATCCTGGATAATACAATTCAGAAGATCAAAGAATCAATGTTCTTGTGTCAGCAGCAACAGATAAGACTTACTTACTAGCAAGGAATGGAAATGGCAGGCAAAACCTTCACCCTCAAATGCCTTCATGTATGGGCTGAGCAAGAAGATGCCAAAAAATCTGAAGGGAAGTCTTACCCCTCAGTTTCCCTCTCTAGGAAATGCACCCATCGAATCACCCAGAGGCATATCTCTTGGTTGATCCCAGATCCAATCAAATTGACAATCTGGCTCAAACATTATATAGGAATAATACTAAACTTTTTGTCCAAGCTCTTTCTTTCTGTCTCATGACAAGAACTGGAAAGAAACAATGAGCCAAGAATGAAGTAAAACCAAGAATTGTCAATAGAGTCAGAAACCTGGAAATGTGAGGTAAAGCCTGGCTATGGGCAGTTTTAATGGCACTCAAGGCAGGTGACCAGACATATACAATTAGATACGAGTGCATAAACTTAGAACAAAGTTCCATTCATACCATCCAAATAAAACACAGGTAGGTCTGAGGATGAAAGACATGACAAGAATCAATGGGCATAAAAGGGAAGATGGCAAAAACTGTAAGACAACAATAGAAAGGAGGAAACAGTGAAGAAGTCAAGAGAATTCTGAAAAAATAATCTAAACTGTTTCTCTGGTAGGTGCTTATGCAGACACAAGGAGGGTCCAGGCATGGGATCATAAGCACATCCAACACATAGGTCAACGGCTCTGTACAAGAGATCTTCTTTGTATTTCATTACTAGAGTTTGTTGTGTACTGAAAGAACTATTTATACAGTGATGAATGAATGAACGATACTGGATCTACGCTGCTGGTGTTTTTTTTCATTATTATTATTGGACTTATCAGAGTTGATAAGAACAGAAGTATGTGTTGTTTCAATAGAAAAGTACCTTAAATAATTGACCTATAAAAACAAATTTACGCCGGGCAGTGCTGGCACACGCCTGTAATCCCAGCACTCAGGAGGCAGAGGCAGGTGGATCTCTGTGAGTTCAAGGCCAACCTGGTCTCCAAAGCAAGTTCCAGGAAAGGTGCAAAGCTACACAGAGAAACCCTGTCTTGAAAACCCCCCCAAAATTTACTATCACAGGGTTTTTTTGTTTTCTGTTTTTTTGTTTTTTTAAATTGACACAAACGTACACATAATTTAGCAGATAGAATCTCATTAGAGGAATCCCTCCATCAGATTAGCCTGTATGCATGTCTGCATGTCTATGGGGGCATTTTCTTGATTACTAGTTGATGGGGGGCTAAACCACTCTGTGTGGTGCCATCTCTGAACAGAGCTTTGTAAGAAGTGTAAGTCAAAGGACGCCATACAGTAAGCAGCATTCCTTGTCTTCCCTGCTTCACTTCCTGTAGTTAGGTCCTGCATTGAGTTTCTGCTTTCATTTCCCTTGATGCTGGACTATAAACAGTAGGGTGAAATGAACTCTCTCTTCCACCAGTTCATTTAGGCCAGAGTTTCTCACAGCAAGAAAGAAGGAACCTGAGACATATAATTTTAGTTATGAGCTAGATCCATTAAGGTAGCTTTTCTATATTGTCACTGAAATGAAGGACCAAATTTATTTTCTAGACACAATTTTTCATTCTTGATTAATTACATTTCAAAATAATACAGCGCAGCTGTGACTTTATGATTGGAACTCACTTGTGAAGAGATAGACTATGTTCATAATGCTGATCTCTCTCTCTCTCTCATACACACACACGCACACACACATGGGGACGGGAAAAGAGGGAGGGAGGGAGGAAGGAAGAAAGGAAGGAAAGAAAGAAGGAAAGAAGGAAGGAAGGAAGGAAGGAAGGAAGGAAGGAAGGAAGGAAGGAAGGAAGGAAGGGAGAAGGAAAATCTTAAAACCTTAAATATGCTTAAGATGCCTCTCTCTAAGGATAAGGAACAGTAAACCGTTACCAGAGTAGAGGAGATTTTTTTGTTGTTGTTGACACAGATGCAGGGGACTGCATTGATGCCACCCCTGTGATTTTTCAACATGTTGGGCAGCTTTCTAGTAATAAAGCTACACAAGCCACCCATAACATTGTAAATACCTCTCATCATGTGCCTATAAGTAACCTGAATAAATTTATTGAATCATTAGTAAGATCTCAGTAGAACAGTTTCTTAGGTCCACCCTCAGTGCCATGATAAGAATAGATATTTGTTTGCATTTCTATAGTATATTTCACATAACATATTGGTATAAAATATGTAACCATATATATCTTTCTCTTCTAGGTATTCCTTTTTCTGAATTTTTATTATTTGTTTATTTATTATTATTTATTTATTTATTTTTGCTTTTTAACATTTTTTTATTATGTCTTTTATTTTATACATCAGCCATGGGTTCCCCTGTCCTCCCCCCTCCCGCCCCCACCTCCACCTCCCCCCCGCCCCTCCCCTCCATTTCTTTCTTTCTTTATTTATTTTTGGTTTTTTAAGACAGGGTTTCTCTGTGTAGCTTTGCGCCTTTTTCCTGGAACTCACTTGGTAGCCCAGGCTGGCCTCGAACTCACAGACATCTGCCTGGCTCTGCCTCCCTAGTGCTGAGATTAAAGGCGTGCGCCACCACTGCCCGGCTGAATTTTTATTTTTATATAACAGTGAGTGAAATGTTCTCATACACCTTATCATGCCCCCCCATCATATTCAGTATTAGCATCTTGAGACATTTTTACTGTTAATATATTTATTATTTGTGTATAATTAATTATCTGATATATTGTTATTAACTAAAAATCTATTATTAAAGTAGGGCTCATGTGGATAATGGCATATATCTACCATGACAATACCATATAGAATTTTAGTTTCACTGCCTTTTTATCCCCTGAAATGTATCTATCCATCCATTTTCTGTCCCTGTAGTACTACTAGCAATGACGATTCTTTTTATGGTCTCAACACTTTTGTTTTGCCAGGGCATTATATAATTAATTCTATATAATACATAATAATTAATATATAATATATAATAATTTATATATATAATATATAACCTTCACCTTTTCAAATTGGCTTATTTCAGTTTGTAGTATAATTTAAGGTTTTCCCATGTCCTTTGGTGGTATTCAACTTTGTTCTTTGAAAGCATTTAAGTTCCATTTTTTTATATAATGTAGTTTGTTTATCTGTTATATAATGATCTTGATTACTTTGGGTGCTAGTAATTATGAATAAAGTTGATGGAAACAGTGTGCATATATTTTTGAAAATTTTTAATTTCTTTGGCAAATATCAAGGAGTATCTGCTAAAGATGTATTTAGTTCCATAAGAAATGAAGAATTTGCTTTTACAATGCCTGCAACATCTAGCATGCTCCCAGCAAGAGTTTCTATGCTTATTTCTCCAATATATGAAATTGTCAGCATCACATATTTCTACCATTAGAGAGTTCATAATGCCATTGGTACGTCATTGTTTCAATTTGCATTTCTCTAATGATACATAATGTTAATCATATTTTAAAATCTTTTTTTTTTTTTAATCATTGGACATGTGTAGCTGGAGTTATCTTAAGTCCTGCCCTGGCCCACAGCCACTCAGACCCAAATAAACACACAGACACTTATATTATTTAAACTGTTTGGCCAAATGGCTCAGGCTTCTTGCTATCTAGTTCTTATATCTAAAATTAACCCATTTCTGTTAATCTGTAAGTTGTCATATGGCCTGCCTGGCCACTGGCCAATCAACACTCTATTTATTAAACAATCAGAGCAACATATTCACAGCATACAGATATCCACAGCAAACATGTTGCAACCACCACTAGTCTTCTTTAATTTTCTGTTGCTAGTAAAACATAGTATTAATAAATAGTTTTGGTTAGTTGTATGCCAACTTGGAACATACTAGAGTCATTTTGGAAGATGAGACCTTACAAGAGAAAATGCCACATTAGAATGGTGTGTGGGAAAGTCTATGGTGCCCCCTTTTTTCCACTTGATGATTGTTGTGGGAGGTCCCATCTCACTGTGTGGGGTGCCACCTCGTGACTGATGGTCCTTTGTACTATGAGAAAACAGGTTGAAAAAAACATGAGGAGCGAGCTAGTAAGTATTAGCCCTGGTTGGCCTATGCATTAGGTTCCATCTCCAAATTCCTTTCTTGAGTTCCTGCCCTGTCTTCCCTGGATGATGGGCTGTAAGCTGTAAGATGCAACAAATCCTTTCCTCTCCAACTTGCTTTTGGTCATGGTGTTTAGTCACAGTGCATGAAACCTAAGACTTAAGTTTTATTTATCTTGAGAATCCCATGCGTTATGTCTGATATATGATCACATTGCCCCACTATATCCTACATCTGTCTCACAGATGTCCTTGCCACACATCTCCCTCTCAATTTCATGTCCTCTCCTTTTGTTTATTTTCTTGAGAGCACTTCTTCCTGTCTACAAGCTCTTCTATATTTTGTGCTTCCTCTTCCAAGATCTTTCCTAAGCTCTGGTGTGCTGGGGCCTGATAGAGAATCAGATTTTGGGCTGGATATTTGATTTTTTTCATAGACATTAAGTGTATTACAAGTTTTATAGAGGAAGCTTGAAATTCTACACCAAAAACCTTAACCTCATTTTTAATGAGACTTTAGTAACTTATGTACATCTTACAGTTTTTATTTGGAAGAGACTAGGATAGAACCCAGTGATTTACCACTTACCTGTAAGTTTTCTATGCATGTTTTAGTATATAATATTTTTATTATATTAGATTTTTTGATGAAACTATGGAATTTATATTACATCATTAGGTCCATTATCATAATATACTTCTCCCTTTTAATTTTATTGTCTTTGAGATCTCATTAATTTGCTTAAAATGTCCATACAGATGATTTCAGTGTTCTTCTATAGTTTAGCTGAAAGGTACTCTGACTGGTTGAGTTGATAGCTTGGTGAATAGCATACATATATAAAGTCAGAAAAATGGTTGTTCTCCCACCCCTGTTAATGCCGTGCCCAGTAATCAAATATAGGGGATTCCTGGAGAAGAGCTGGCTAGTGAGACTAGGGAAAGCAGTGACCTTCAGGTAGAGTAAGAGATTCTGCTTCAGTAAATAAACTAGTCAGTGATTATGGAAGACACCTGAATTCAGACTGTGTTCTGTACATGCATGTAAATATACATTTGCACACATATAAACACATTCACAAACAAACAAGGAAAAGGTAGGCATTCTGCATCATGTAGGGGTTTTTGGTATAAAACTAAACATGTACTCCATCCTTAGGTTCAATTATTTCTAATATAGAAGAATATTTTGTCTGTGATTGTACATGTGTATTCAAAAATTTATCAACAGCTTTGCAAAATATATTTATAATTTCTAAGGCTTTAGATATCTCTGGGTTTTAGATGAGTTATTGTAGCATTTAAAAACTGTGGCATCAGTATTCTTTCTTCTACATATTTATAGCTGTGCTTTTTTAATTTTATTGGTGAAGCTTCTTATTATCATATTGAACCAAGTGATAAAAATTGTACCATATATTTCCTCAAAATTTAAGAGAATATATCTCAAATAACTCTATTAGTTTGGTATATGCTTCATGTCTTTGAGTTCAGAAATGTCCCATATACTCATATTTGCACAATATCGAAAATCACAGAAATTTCTCCAATCTGCTTGTTTTTCTTTCAATGTTGTCTAATTTTTCTCTTGCAATCTATGGATCTGTTGATCTATTGCAACATCAACATTGAGCCATCTGCGTGTATAAACTCCACACCAGTCCTGAGGTCACCCATGAGGCCATTCTACTTTGTCTGGTTTACCTGTTCTGCTTCTCCAGGGAAAGTGAGGGAAGAGCCAGGCCAGCAGAGTCCTGACCAGGTCTGTGAGTGGAAAGGGAACTGATGTTGCTATAAAACATTGTGTTCAGTTCAGTGTCTGTCTCTGGCTTCAAATCTGTTTCTTCACAAGGTTGTGGTTATTTTCCTAAAGATTTTCCTTCTGTTTTGTGTTAGTTGCTTTTTGTGGGAACAAAATCATCTTCATAGATTGTAGTCTTGGACTTAATTCTTCGAAATTTTCTCCAGAGATGGTTAAATCTTTTGTCATCTCACCAAGTAACTTGATTACATTTTATTCAATAAAATAAGAGTGAATAAGGCACAATATGGTAGTTAATAAATATGTCACTGTTTTATGTCATTTTAGGACATATAACACCACTTCAACATCTAAGTTACTTTTAGAAATATTTTATATCCATAAGAAAAAGCACATCATATTTAAAGAAAACACTAGAACTCAAATTCTTACACTGTATTGTTCTATGAACAATCAAGTTTTATGCTGTTTTCTCTACCCCAGCTCTAAAACACAACTTGCAGGCTCTAATTGTGCCAGAATTACCTAACCTAACATCATGTATACTTTTTATTCAGAACTACAGTATCTCAATAACACATTCAGGATAGAGGCCTGCCAGGGTTATGACTATTTAATTATATATAATTCCAGTCCCCTTCAACCTGCAGAGTGGCCCCTTGGTCTATTCTGCCACAACAATGAAGTTTCATGAGTAAGAGATTTCCAGGATTTTATGTAAGGCACGAATGCAGAATAGTGTCCTGTATTACTTTAGCAAAAGCAATTGAAAAGGGAACTTATGAGAAGAGTTTTAGTAAAGATTTTTGGGACACAATTCATCCAATTAGAAAATTGTCAAACATAGAACTTTTCCTAGAATGAATCTTTAAATTTTTGTCAAGGCGTTTATGTATGATTCCTTTTGAAAGCTTACAAAATCATTAATGTGTAAACAATCATGGATAATGGAATGCTGGCTATTATGCTTTGTGTAGTTTAATTTTTACTTTTCCATTATGTTTATCTAGTGTTATTTTAAGTCTATAATATACTAGAAGAGTTCTCCCTCCCCTTTCTTCCCTCCAATGGCTCCCATATACTTCTTGCTCTCTTTCAAATCCATGGTCCTTTTTCCATTAACTGTTATTACACGCATATGCATATATGTGCTTGGGAGTTAAAAGGTTGCAACAAAATCAATTCATCTTTAGTCTGAAAGATTCAGATTTGTACATTAACTTATCAAACCCCAAGACATAGAAAGAAATCCTCTAGAAAAAAATAATGAAACCTGGTCCTATGAGGAAAGAACTTTACTGCAACCATCCTTGTTCCCTACTGTCATGATGCACACTTGTGTCCAGGAGTCAGTTTGCTACGCCCCTGGAATCTGTTTTTGATGCTTTTACTTTTTCCAACTGCCCTTGACTTCTTTGACAGGTAACACACCATGTATGATTGCAGGCCAAATGAAGATCAAAGCCTCATTATGCAGAAGTATAAAAACAGTATGATATGAAGTTTAATTGAGGAGTACAGGTAGGGTTCACATGTACTCATATAAGGAGAAAATAATTATAATTATTTAGCATCTAAGCTTTTTCGTGTACATGCATATTAAAAGAAACTACATTCTTTTTTTAATCTAGGGAGTATCAGTCAAATACTAATGACCCTTCAGTACTTCTTGGGCTATGATTCTCCAGTATCATATAGCATATATATTTAGAAAGACTTAATATATATTTTATAATTTGAATGTAAATTGAGAGCTGGTAACAATGAATGGTGATCAGACGTCTTTGAAGAGTATCATTGATCTTTCTGGATGTCCATTGAGTTGAATTTTCAGGAGAAGAAATGAGCCAACAGATGACAACCAAATGCCAAATCTCAAAACCCTAGACAAGGATGTACAAGAACCTCAGGTCAGATAATCTCAATACAGAATATTTCTGGAAGTTTGTATGCAAGGCAAGGGATAGAATCTGTACAAAAACAGACAAAAAATTGTGTTCAAGATATTTGTAAAAAAATATGCACTTTAAAAATTCAACAACAGAGATAGAATCTGTATGAGAAACATCATACTCTATAGGTGTTTTAATTATTATTAAATAAAAATAATATAAACATATTTTGTACAGTTTATCAGTTACCATAATTAAGGGTAAACTTAAAGTGATTAATGACTTTATCTGGGTTCACCAAATACTTTCCTGTGATATTCCAAAATAAAGGTGCTTATTTTTAGCACAACAATATCTTTGAGGAGTAATGAAATGTTACAAGAGAAATTTCTTTTCTTTCTTTTATACTTGTCGTAAACTGTCTTTCCTGCCCTGTGACATAGAGAATACCAAGTAACATGAGTACTTATGACATACTTGATGTCTATAAGCATTGGCAATAGACGTGATGCCACTTTCTGTTGTGGATATAAATGCCATAAATCAGAAAATGCGTACTTTAACTGCTAGGTCAAAAGCCCTTGTTGCATTTTATTTATTGTGTTTCTGAGGAAGAGTGATCCAAGTTATCATTAGTGCTAACTATGTCCTACAGAAAAGTTAGAGTCGAAGTCTGACAGTAAGATTGGAGGAAATTTCCTCTGACATATAAGGAGGAAAGGCAAAGAAGTAGACATTATATCAAGCACACAACTACCCTTAAAATGACAACAACAAAAACATTGTAAACTGTGTTAAAATCACAAGAGACCAGTGTTATTCACATGTGCCTTTAACCATGTCTCAGACAGTTTGGGGAATCCATTTCAAGAGAGTAGATGATGTTACTATATAATGATATTGCTGTTCAAGTATCACTCAGACTCTTCCATTTTGCAGCAACAACATTAAATTACCACAACTGCAAACACCTGTCAAAGCTAATGTGTGAGGAGAAACCACTTCATCTCAAGCGTTTTTAAAAGGCCTTTACCTCCAGTGAGAAGAAACCTGGTGAGGAAAACAGAAGAAAGGAGTATCATGGGATCCCACTAAAACTTCTGCTTCACATTTCCACTCTGTCCTTTTCCCCAACACTCTGCTGGCTCACATTAGTGGCAGTGCCTAGACTGATCTCCTGTCTTAAAGGAAGCACTTTGCATGGCAAGGCAATGGACAGAGACGTCTCACTCTCTTTACATTAGCAGCCCAAGCTTGATAGCATAACCAACGCCAGTTACCAGAGAATGATTCAAACACAGAAATAGGGAGCCCCCAAGAGTTGGCATTGGGCCTTAACCTCCATTATTTCAAGTGACATGATAAAATAAGAATACTTCATAGACAAAAATCTCTAAGAATTTGTCCAAAGAAGATGGAATTTCAATGGCTCTCGAAAAAGTATTTTTTCTTCATGGATCTTCAACTCAGTCTCTTTCAAAGGTATCACTCTAGGGGAAAGACACTGGGAATCAACCTCCTAGCCTTCCCGGAAGCACCCAGACCAACTCTAAGGGCTCCGGTGTTCTGAGCAGCCAGGAGTCACAAACAATCCCCTTATACCTAAAAATCACAACTGCTAATGGACAGTAATTCTTTCTGTAAGTAGTTAATAATGCCTGAGTCTGAAAGAAAGTACGAAAATCCAAGAGAATGACGATCCTAATTCAAAAGAAAATGCAAAATAATTATTGAATTTACTAATGTTATTAGAATGTTTCCAGATGATTGACCATCCTAAGGTACTGAGGATGAATCTGGAGGATGGGGAGGGAGCAAAAATGAGAAAAATTACATGATGTTCTTTAAATTGCAAAAAGAATGCATAATTTTGCTTGATTATCTTTTTCAATGAATGCATGGTATGGAAGAGAACATGTTAAAATAAAAACAAAAGCCTAAATATTGTTTGTTATACCCATTTATTCTTTAATATACATGAGGATCATCTGCATTAGGTTTTAAGCAATGAGAAAGGGTTTTAAATTTTAACATGTATTTAAAAATTAAAAAAAAAAAATAATACTTTGGGAGCATGTTTCAAAGATTCCCTAGAATCTCCCAGGCTCTGAGACAGGAACATTAGTTAGACAATTCTGGTCAGGACTGATCATCAAAGGTGTTAATTAACCACATAGCTCTACACATTACCTTCTCAAAAGATGCCTGCAGGAAATACTATGCTAGCAAAGTATCCCAAGAGCAACTTCTTCTTGGTGATTAGTCTTAAGTGAATTTACACATTTAGAGCTAGTCACCTGAAATTGATGGTGTTTGGTCAATTCTTGAAATACTCTCAGGGAAAATTCTGTACTGCCCCAGAGGAAAGTGAAATGCTTAGCTCTTTTTAAATAATTCTAATCTCTTCAATTTAGCATGCTTCCTTGACTACAGTCTTATCACTGCATGCTTTTTAGGCACACTGAATGAATGCCTTTTAAGTTTTTATCCCATGTTCCCTATTCTTCAGTTTCACTACAAATCTGTCTAAAAGAAGCCATCAATGACCATGTGATAGCTTAAGTACTTTTCTTCCTTGAAATTTCCTCTGGTAAATTTACTGGACTGTTAATTTTAAATTCTGCCTCAAGACTCACTACATAAACTGAGCAAGGCTCAGTTGAACTCAAAGAGCCTGGATCAGTAAGCACAGGACCTGCAGAGATCTGCACTAGATCCTCTACACACATAGCATAGCTTTCAGCTCGGTATTTTTGTAGGACTCCTGAGTATGAGAATGAGTGAATCTCTGATTCTTGTGCCTTTTCTTAGGGCCCTTTTTCTTCTGTTGTGTTGTCTTGTCTAGCCTGGATGTGATGGTTTTCGTTTTATCTTATTATGTTTAATTTGTCATGTTTGGCTTTTAATCTCATAGAAGCCTGTTATTTCCTAATGAGACAGAAAGAGGAAAAGGGAGGTAGGGAAGAACTGGAAGGAGTAAAAGGTAGGAAAATGTAGACAAGATATTTTGTATGGGAAAAGAATTTATTTCCATTAAGATACTAAAATATGATACATTCAGTCACACTATAGGTTTTGGAAAATGTGCTAAATATATTTTTCCTACTTTTATCAAAATGAATAGGTGCTAGTCCTTTTCCCTATAGAGTCCTCATTTATATGTGAAAGTTGTAAAGACTTTGCTATCCACAGTACTACTGACCTCTATCCTACGTTCAAACAGAATCATTTGTTAACCTGAGCTTCTGACACACAGGTGCTCTCCACCCTTGGTCTTGAAACATTTCCATATTTATCACACAAACTATTTCTAAAGGCCTAAGCATCACATTGCCTGGCAGTAACAGCAATGATCTCATTCTTGCCCCAATTTTCTATCAGTGTTTTAATTACTTATATTTTGCTATGATAAAACACCAGACCAAGGAAACTCATATAAGAAGGTATTTGATTTGGGCTTATGATTTCAGAACATTAGAGTTTGTATTAGTTGGAATTCTCTGGAGTAACGGAACATACAGGATGAATCTTTTGTGTATATAGAAAGGGAATTTATTACAGTGACTTACGTTAGTAGTGCCAGACTATAAATGGAAACTCTAAATTCCAATAGTTACTCTGTCTACAAGGCTGGATGTCTCAGCTGGTCTTTAGTATACACTGGAGTCCCAAAGCAGTGAGCTCTAATGCTAGTGAAGGAATGGAAATGCTAGCAAGGTGAGAGCAAGCAGACAAAGAACAAAAGCTTCCCTTTTCCATGTCTGTATATAGGCTTCCAAAAGATGTAGCCCACATTAAAAGTGTGTCTTCCTGACTCAAGATCCAGATTAAATGTGTGTGTCTCCCTACTTCAAAGATCCAGATTAGAAGTGGATCTACCTACATCAGTTTAAGCAAAATCCTTCACTTTCATGCCCTCCATTTTTTTTTTAATTTTAATTAATTATAGATGTAGTAAAATTGACAACCAAAAATAGCCATCACAGAATCCATAATAGTAGAGCAAAAACATGATTGCAGGATCAGTTGAGAGCTCACAACTTGATCCATAATTAGGAGGCAGAAAGAGATGGACTAGGAATGCCTTGAAATTTTTGAAACCCCATGACCTGCCCCCAGCTACTCACCTCCTCTAAAAAGATAATATCTAATTCGTATTAAACAGTTCAACCAAGTATGTAAATATATTAACCTTTGGGGTACATTCCCATTCAAACCATCACAGGGTATTCCTACAAAAACTAAAGAAAGGGCCAGTGAAACGTCTGAGTGGATAAAAGTGTTATTATGCAAGCCTGCCCTGAATTTGATTCTACTGTGAAAGCAGAAAATCAATTACATAAGACATCTGAATTCAACAAGTGTGTTGTAGCACTCACATACCCAAGTCCTCATGCCTATCACACACATACACATATACACAGAGTGTGTATGCACAGTGTAAACTCACAGTGAGATCATTTTTGTTTGTTTGTTTGTTTTCGAGACAGAGTTTCTCTGTGTAGTTTTGGTGCCTGTCCTGGATCTTGCTCTATAGGCCCAGCTGGCCTTGAACTCATAGAGATCCTGCTCTGCCTTCCCAGTGCTGGGATTAAAGGCATGCACCACCACTACTGCCTGGTGGAGATAATGTTTTATGTGTGAGAATAGTCACATGAGAAAAGTGGCAACACACTGATGATAAGGTTCAGAGATGATGGGTCATTCACACTGCTTTTGAGAGTAAAAGATGCTATATACACTTTTGTAAACAGTAGTTGCTTCTTATAGAATTACCTTATAGAGTTAGTAACACTCTTATGCCTACTATAAGGGATTCCAGAATTCCATTCTTTCTCCTTAAAATAACTGATTAGTGTCAGGGATGGTCTGTGTCTTCCTAGTCTTATTTGTTCCCCCATCACATTTGTGACCTGAATTTTGACTTACTGTCCCCCACATAATATTTTAGCAGCAGGTTTATGCACTGGATGAGAAGAAAACAGCTTTCCAGTATAAGTATTATGATTTCGTATGACCACCAAGTCTATCAGGTTCCTGAGTCATTTTAATAAATTATTCTTTTTCTCCTGTACAAAAGATTAATATTGAACTATGATATACACCTTTAGTAGATATGTGAAAAATAGATGATAGATAAATAGATGATAGATAGATAGATAGAGATTTAGACTGATTTTGAAAGGGCTTCCAAATATAAAGGAAAGCAGTGTGAACAACTTGCTAATTGAAGATTGTTTTTCAGGTGACCATGAACAAAGGACTTATTGTCAGATATCCTTGAACTTTAGGCTAAGATGTCTCCAATTATGTGGTTTTTTGTTTGTTTGCTTGTTTGCATTATCTGGTAAGGATTTTAATTTTATGTTTTCTTTAATTTTTAGTTAATGTATGTGTTTGTGTTTGAATGGGAGGGTACACATGAGTAAAGGTGTTCTCAAGGCCAGAGTGGGTATAAGATCTTCTGTGGCTGAAGTTACGGAGTCCTGGATCTCCTGATACGGCCCTGTGAACCAACCTTAGGTTCTTTTCAAGAGCAGTACATGCCCTTAACTGCTAAGTGTTTTCTCCACCTACCACATTATCTGAATAAAACAAATTGCTGCTAAGTCATGAGGACCCAGCAATCTAATGTTACACAAAGTTTCTGCCTCCTTTATCCACCTAAACTTCCTATCACTTTTATTACACATTTACCACTCCCATTTCATAGATGAGGCAAGTAGTCTTCAGAGATCAAGTGACATGCCAAGCCAATGCAACTTCACTGTCTGGAGCTGCTCTCAATGCCAATATTCTTTTCATATCTTATTTAACAATTGCTTCCCTATAATAAACAACTGGACTCAACAAAATAAACTAGCATGGTCAACTAACACAATAACCTCAACTCTTCAATGGCTAAGAGCTCAGATATTGTATCTACAACATGCTGTAACGAAAAAAATTAAACCAGGCATTATTTTCATAGTAGATGAATAGAGACTTTTTTCCCCTGGGGGAAAAAAAGGGACTTGTCTTTTCTAGTAGAGTGTATGTATGTTTCTTGTCCATATTTCAGTCTGGAAGTAGTTAATACAGAATGTGAGATTGGGACACTCCTTTGTTTTGAATACGTTAAAATAGCTTGTTCCCCAAGAATGTTTATGAATCAGAATTTGTTTCTCTGTGTCACTTTCTCAGTTTGAGCTCTAAAGTCAAGGCACAATGATCTGGAAGGAGGCTAAGGAAGAACAAAATTCCAAATGAATAAATATGCAAGATAATTTGATCAGTATGGCTCCAGTCTCCTGACAGCAAGTAATATAGAGATTAACAATTAACAACAAAATACAGTGACCTCATTCATTATCAGCGAAATTGCTGGTGAACTCCAGAAGGTCCTTCACTCAGATGTTTACAGTTGCTTTGGAATTTTATCTCTCATAAATTTCCTCAACTCTTGGGAATTTCATTTAACTCCTATTATACTATACTAAGAATTAAATAGTATAAATGCTAGAGGAAATTCAGACACTGTGAACCCCTTATGACCTTAGAATATACATAGAAGAGGAAAAACAGATAAATAATAAATAAATGGCAATTATGGATAATTTGTTTGACCATGAGGAGGAGCAACAGAGCAACAAATACATTCAAATATGTTCTCTCTCTCTCTCTCTTTCTCTCTCTGTCTCTGTCTCTGTCTCTGTGTCTCTCTCCTCTCTCTCTGTCTCTCTGTCTCTATGTCTCTCTCCTCACTCTCTGTCTCTCTGACTCTCTCTCTCTGTCTCTCTCTGTCTCTCTGTGGTGTGTGTCTGTATCTCTATCTCCTAAACTCATCTGTGTGTTTGTTTGTGTAAGTATAAGATTTACAGAATTTATTCACTTTTTGATGGATCTTATTTTATACATCATATGAGAAACATGACTATTTTTCAAAGTAGTTATTTTGTGTTTATAATTATGAGCTGTCATGTGTTTATGTGCCCTGCATGCCTGGAGCAGCTCATAGAGGACAAGAGAGGACATCAGATGTTGGTTGGGAGCCATCCTATGAGCACTGGAAATTAACCTCAGGTTCTTTGCAAGAGCTTCAAATACTGCATCTCTCCAACACCAAACACAACTATGTCAACAAGCATTTCGCTCATTGAATTATTGCCCAAAATGCATCATTTGTTTACTCTTTTCAAGATTCTCTTCTTTATCCTAGATGTAACTGATACAACAGGGTCAGTTCTTAGTGGAAGGAGATAAAGGTTCATCTCAGCACTGAATTTAGTGAATGTACATATCTACCAGTTCATCTTAGTGTGGATACCCAGCACACTGGACTTTATTGGTCACATAATGTCACTGGTAATAATAACAGCAATGACAGTGATGAGTAGGTTTCTTATTCCTAAGAAAACTGGGCCTTGAGTGGGTTTTACACTTTTCACCATCTAGGTATTCCTTCTCCTTTGCTTGCTATCCCACACACCTCTCATCTTTGAAGGTTCAGACTGACCAAATTTGCAAAGTCTTTCATTAAGTTTTTCTCATACAATATTGCTGTGGCTATCTTGATCTTTCTTCATTCTGGACTATGTAAATTTCTTCTCTTCCTTTTTAGGCTGAAAACCTCATGAAGTAAATAACTTGTACTTTAAAATCACGAGATCCCAGGTGCCTAATATGATATCTGACATTCATGAAGATTTTGGATAACTTATCAAATGACTACTATAGTCTTTAATAAGATATAAACTATGCAGAATACTAGTATAATCTTGAGACATAGATAAGGTAAAACAAAAGAGCTCATAATCAGATATAACGTATCTCAAGAGAGCTAGTATTGAACCTTGACATGTAGACAAGTTTGTGTTGAAACAATGTTGAAACAAAAATGATCATTAAATTTTCTTAAACATAGTTTAAAGCATGGGAATTGATTGTAAGACATTTAAGTATGTTATAGAATTATAACAACCATATGGAGTACTGCACACATAACATCCCTGTTTTCCAAATGTGATTACTTGCCAAATGTAAAGAGCTACATGACTTTCAGGAAGTTGTATATGGGGTAAAGAGGTGTCAAAAGCTAGGCATAGCTCGAATTCACAGCAAGCTTGTCTGCTGGGATCCTAGTTCATGAAAATTGTCAATCCATGATTATTCTAAACTATCACTTCATTCCTTGTGTCCATCATTAAGGCTCTGAAACTCCAGTATGTCAGAGCATAGTGGTAGGTATCCAGTGAGGTGATAGTGATGTATTGTCTGTCATTTACAGAATACAGGACATCAGCAAGGAAGGCAGAAAGAGATGTTTGTTATGTGAATTCCTGGATAGGGCCCTTGTTATGGATTAGCAAATGTATGTCTCTACTTTTGGAGATACAATATGAACATAATATAGATTTTAAACTTTAGGTAATAATTTTTAAAAAATCAGTTTGACACATAATCATGTTTAACCATTTAAAGAGACAGTTTTATGCTGCCTTTTTCAGCCCTGTACTCTGGGATCCAGAACTGAACCAATGATGGTTCACTCTGCAGGAAGCTGTTGTCACATTTGAACACTCTGCTTCTTCTTTTCATGCTACTGTAAACTAACGCTTATTTTCTCCCACAGTCACCAACTTCATTAGTCAAAAATTAATATAACTGTTAGAGCAAATAGTAAATTATTTTGCCTTTGAAATTCTCAATTTATTAAAAAGGCAGGAGCAAAACTTTTGGGAAATAATTTAGTGTTTGGAATTATTCTTTCCCATTTCCTTTAAGCACTGAGGATTGGTTGCAGGTATCTTGGCCATCATTTTTTGTTATTTGATGGTAAAACCTGATTGATTTATCAAAGGCCATTAATTCTGAAAGCTAGAAAAAGTTATTTTAAATCCACAGTTGGCATCTATGGCTTCTGAAATGATGATTTCATATTGTGAGGTAAAACATAAATTCAAGTGTATTCACAATAATCTACATTCACTTTCCACAAATGACCCATGGCACAAAAGATGAAAGTACATCTTTTATTCCAATGGGAGAAAAACATAATCACCAAGTTTAGAGCCCAAAAATAATAATCTAGTTTGTATAAAAAACTATCTTGTTGATAGAAACTTTTCTAAATATTTTCCATTGTGAATTTCTATAATTTTTCCTTTGTGAGCGCAGATGTTGAATAAAGTTGTGAAAATAAAGACTGTGAGATGGCTCCATAGATGACGTACTTGCAATGCAAGTGTGAGTGCATGAGTGCAGACTCTCAGAGACTGCGACAAGGCTGGGAACAAGAGGCATGGTGGCCCTCTGTAATGCCAAGACTAGAGAGCCAGTAAAGAGGGTAACACTGGAGCAAGGTGGAACGCTAGTCTCGCTCGAACTGGTAAACATTAAGTTTACCAAGAGACTCCATTTCCATAAACAAAGTGGAAACCAGCAGAGGAAGACACTGTATATCAACTTTGAGTCTCAACCCATATAACTGCACACATGCACCACCATCCATTTGAACACTATACACACATGAATACCAAATACATATGCATGAGTAATGGTTATAATGCTATCATATTCCTTGGAGCTTAATATATCTTATTACCCATTAAACACTAATCAAATGATCTAAATGTGAATTAATAAAGTTTGTGTTATCCAAAACATTCACAAACTTTTAAGTCATTTTCCTAAGCTAATAGCAAGCTACTTTGATTATGATAAAAATTCCAAATGAATTAGTTGAATAGGAAATCACAATTCTCACTTTATTTAGATCACTTCTTATTATAAATGGGAAGTTTGGATCAGCAACCCAAATACTATTTGCAACAAGTTAATGTCATATATCTTTAAGTCTCCAAATATTAAAATCCTTGATCGTGAACCAGGTCCTGTTCATATACTTACATTTTGGTAATGGCAATTCTCCTGGGATGTGGATTTCTAAACAAAGCCATAGATTACTGACCAGTTTTGAAATGGGAAGAAAGTGAATACTTTCTCCTTTCCCTCATCCAGTTAGTTGATCAACTTTTCTTCACCGACCACATGAAAGCTCAGAGATCCACATTTTCCACACCAAAGAATGCTTGTTATTCTGTTCTTCAAGCTGTTCCAACAGCCAGTAACCTGTCTGAGAACCTTGTTGACAAGCTCCACAGGTGTCCTGGCTTAATGCTGCTCTGGAGTGCTTTTACTAGATAAGCATACTCTATCTGCTCTGGCAAAGAAAAATAGGGCAGAAAATCAGACAAGCATCTTCTCTAACCTGAGCGGAATACTTAACATAAGTCAAGGGCAAAGGAAACATTCTTCTTTCTCAGTGTCCCGAGGTGCCAGCAAATGGCGCCTTTCCTTTATATTTATGTATCGCACATATAGGCAGAAAACAGTGAATTTGACCAGACAGGTGAGAAAATATGTTAAAGGTGCTTTCACATACAGCACAAACAGAAACACTTTGAAGTGCTATGAAGATGAATTCAATAATTGATCTCATAGTGACAGTTGAGCTTTACAAATGTTTGATTTGATACATACTTATATGTTACTATGTCTCATCAAAATATTTATTAATTGAGCTACATTGGAATAAGCATACAAACAGAAAATATTATATAATTAATTTCAAGATTTTGTGTATGATTGTTTAAAAAATAAAGAGTACAGTAAAGCAAAGCCTCTACATAAATACATATATACTTTGAAATTCAATCTATTAAGAAGATTTGTGCATTCTATTAAGAAGAATTGTGCATTCATGCAGAATGATGTAATTGTGGTCATAGATAAAGGCAAGATTCCATGAAGAGAATTCCTAAAGAGTGAAAGCAATAAAATTAACAATGTTCCCGTTTGCAGAGAACTGAAGACATGCGTGAGGATGTGGGCTCATCTCCACCAGCTTGTCCTTTTCTTAGAAACACAACATTTTATCTGCTAAGAAAAATTATAGGCAAAAAGAGAGCGTAGATTTGTATATATGGAGAGATGGCTCAGCGGTTAAGATTTGTATGTTTGTCCATAGAATGGGCCTGATTTCCTATGTGTGGTGATCTGATTTGTTTTTTTGGATATTTTGAATAGTTTATGCACATATAACCCACTTTATCTACAAATCAATGCTGAGATGCCCTTTAATAAGGACAAAGAAAATATACCAACAAGATATCATGACAATTCCAATTGTTACAAACAAATGAACACACAGAGAACTGAGGCTAATGTCAAAACCCCATCCTGGTCCCAGGAAAGATAACCAAAATCTAGAGTTATATATAATGTGTGAGCCAATTATCCTCTAAATTAAAGGATGAGCTTCCAAATATACCCTGAAATATAAGCTAGACTCCAAAGCACAATGTTAGTCAATAAGGAAAATGTAAGCCTTTTATTTCCTAGTTTAAGGAATTAATATTCCTCAATGACAAAGCACAAAAATAGATAAATTGATGGCAGATAAATAAATAAATTCAGAGGTGTTTTTTTTTTTATTATTACACCTAATATCCATTTATGGTCTACCACAAATGTGGCTTCTGTTGTAGAACAACAAAAACAAGGAAGAGAAATGAGTGTTGCTTTCAAATCCCAAAAGGTCATGACATCAAAATTCACCTGGGATCCGTGGCCTTAAGCCATCTGCTACCAACCATTGACTGCAGCCTTTGATGAAGTGCTTAGAAAAGATTTTGCCACTTAACCTCCTAGGCATAGAAGGGGGTTAAATTCTCCTCTAAGTAATATCAGGGCCCTTTTGTGATAAAAGAGGTGTATAGAATATGGGGTTAGTATTATCTAGGGAAAGCTTTCCAATATGATGGATTAAGCAAATATCTTATTCACACATGGTATTAGCTCTCTGCCTTATGGAAGAAAACATGGGAGGCTCAGAACAGTCACCCCTTCCAGGCTTAATGAGGCAAGAAAAACCTGTGTGTCCTATTCAGGGTCATTGCCATTTAAAAAGTCATTAAAGAATTCAAGGGTAATTTGGAAAATGAATATTTAAATAATACATAGTAGAATAATACATAGTAGATAATACATAGTATAACAATCTTTAACTAGAAGTTCTGATACCTCCATTTTTTTAATCTATCTCAAAATTTTATTTTTCCTAAGGCGGGTGTTGCCTCTGTCTCTATGTCCTCATATAAAATGGGTGTCACCTCAACATTCTTTCTGATTTACAATAACTTTGCATTGTTCCAAAGAATTCATAGACATAATTATAGATACTTGAGTAAGCACCTGAGAAAAGAGAGAGAGAGAGAGAGAGAGAGAGAGAGAGAGAGAGAAGGAAGGAAAGAAGGGAGAGAGGGAGGGAGGGAGGAAGGAAGGAAGGAAGGGAGTACAAAATGAAAAGAGAGAAGGAAGGAAAGGAGAAAGAAGGGAGGGAGGGAGGGAGGAAGGAAACTATAAAATGTATGCCACTGGTAAATAGTTTAAAGGGAAAACATTTTGCACAATTTGATATGATACAACTAATCCTGTATTTGTTAACCCACTGTTAAAGTTATGGATTTATCTGCAATCCAAAGAAATAATATGAACATTTTGCAGAAAAAAAAAAATTGCATTTGGTCACTTAATCACAAAATAGTGTGTGCAATTATGGAAGAGAGAAAAGAATGTCTTCAATATTTTCCCCTTCAAAGAAAGGCTCTATTTCATGCATTCTAAGTAATGTTTTCTACTTTGATGTAAACAGTGGATTAATGAGAAGTGGCAAATAAAAACTCACAATGAACTTACTGATTTTTGATAGTAATAAAAATGATCTATAGTCTAAGAGTGTGACTGAGTAGTTATAAAAAGAGAAGTCACTTTAGTTAGGAACATATGAAATAAAAATATATAGTTTGTACTTTAAATAATGTATGATTTATAAAATACTGAGGGTAAGATAGTGAATCTCTAGTCTTTAATGAGACATTATATTAATTCCACAGAATATTGTGGAAGAAGGAGCAGAAAAAAATGCAAAAGCCAGGGGATGCCATATAATGCTTTCAAGTCTGTATTCTGGACAGGACATGGCTTTTTTAAATAATTAATTTAATTTTACATATCAGCCACAGATTCCCCTGTCCTCCCTCCTCCTGCCCTCCCCCCAATTCCCCCGATTCCCACCTCCTCCAAGACAAGGACTCCCCTGGGGATTCAGCTCAGCCCGGTAGATTCAGTTGAGGCAGGTCCAGTCCCCTTCTCCCTTCACCTAGGCTGAGCAAAGTGTCCCAGAATAGGCCCCAGGTTCCAAAAAGCCAGCTCATGCACTAAGGACAGGTCCCGGTCCTACTGCCTGGGGGCCTCCTGAATAGTTCAATCTAATCGACTCTCTCATTTATCCAGAGGGCCTGATCCATCCAGTTCCATGGGGGTTCCTCAGCTATTAGTTCATAGTTCATATGTTTCATAGCAGCTTTATTTGTAATAGCCAGAAACTGGAAACAACCCAGATGTCCATCAACTGAAGAATGGATAAAAAAACTGTGGTACATATACACAATGGAATACTACACAGCAGAAAAAAACAATGACATCATGAGGTTTGCAGGCAAATGGATGGATCTAGAAAAAAATCATCCTGAGTGAGGTAACCCAGACTCAGAAAGACAAACATGGTATGTAATCACTCATAGGTGGATATTAGACATAAAGCAAAAGAGGACTAGACTGCTACTCACAACTCCAGGGAGGCTACCTAGTAAAGAGGACCCTAAGAAAGACACAGGGATTGCCCAATGACAGAGAAATGGAGGAGCTCTACATGAGCAAACTGGTCGTGAGGGGGAGTAATGAAGGGCAAGGGTCGGGACAAATAGGACACGGCTTTTACAGTCATGATCTCAATACTGCTGCAGTAACCTGAAAAAACCACACAAGAGTAAGCCATCTAAAGTCCCAATATAGAAACAGTAGATGATAGCCATGCCTTACCTTATGCTGGGGAGTTACTGGCATTCTATGGTTGCTGCAGCTCAGGGATTGGTAGTTAAGACTTGTTCTTTATGGGAATATGGGGATTGGTAGATGTCCCATGCTCCAGTGGATGTCCTCCCACCCATACACATATGGGTAGCACTAAGTGGACTTAGTACATTATCAAAAAGAAAAAAAAAACACATTAAGTTGAGAAGAGGAATATTAAAGAGCATATGGGGAGGTGAGGAGGGAAATGAAGGGTAGATATGATCACATTTTATTGTAAAATGTATGAAATTTCAAAAGTAAAATAAAAATGTTCAAATATAAGTATTTTTTAAATTAAATTACCTACCAATTGTTAGGCTGTTCTTTAACAGAATTTATAAACATAAAAGTGTAATTTCAGTCAATCAAAGTATCATAGTCATATCTGATAAGAAATCAAGTGTTCTTCTTTATGTTTGCCACCATAGACCATGGTTTGCCCTTAGAGTGCCTTAGTAACAGAAGCTCATTGGTGTAATATCCACATTTTGCCTTCTACAACATGTAGTGTTTTTTATTTTCTGCATTAACTAAAACAGCAAGGCCAAGGAAACTTAGAAAAAGTTCAAACAAAAATTTATTTATTTATTTATTACACAAACAATACATATCTATTTTTAACAGAATAAAGTCTTGAAGTTGTTTGCCCCCACTATTGTGGCTTATGAATATTGTCATAATTGACAGCAATGAATATTGTCTTCTGATGACATGTAAAATTTCCACTTGATTCAGTTGTCTCAAAATGTTCCTACTTATGTATTTCTGAGACTGAAAGATTGTAGGTCAGTTAAGGGCAAAAACCTCTATTTTCTGTCTTCTAATTATTCTCATTTTATCCAGTAAAAATAGCACTTCTAAAGTTTCTCTTATTTCAGAAAAGCACTTGAAGGCAATGGAGCAATAATTGGTTTTGTTTTTAACTCTATTTATGATTTGTTTTGCTTACTAATTTTACTGCTAAATTTAAATAACTTCCTAAAGGAAAATAAAAGTAAAGTTCCATTATAGGTTCTATGAAATTAAGTTAAATTTTAATGTTATATGAAATAAAAATAATTAATTAACTTTTTAACTGAAAAAATCATTTTTATACACTATATAAACATCATGGTTTCACCTTCCCTAAATCCCCTGACATTCTTCCCAAACCCCAAACCACTCAGCAATTTCTTAATAAATATAAGAAACTAATCATATTAGTTCATTATGCTTCCCATACATATTAAAATGCATACTTTTAAATTTTCAGGTAACCTCTGTAGTACTGATTTTATAAACCCAAATACACACTAACAGAAGAAAAGATATGAAACTGTGGTAGATATACACACAATGGGATATCATTAAGCTTTTCAAAAGAAACAAAGTCTTCCATGAGCAGCAGCATGGACAAACTTGAATTCATCACTTTAAGGGACAAAAACCAGTCTCAGAATGGTAAGTACTTAATGACTCTATTTATGTGAGTCAGCTGAAAATACTCAAACACAGAGAGGCAGAAAATAAAAATTTCCAGGGGTAAGAGGAAGCAGGCAACAGAAACATGATTTTCAATAGTCATTGGGCTTAGATTATACAAGAGAAGTTATTGAGAACCAATGTACAACATGTTGACTACAACTAATAATGCTACTAGATTTGTCAAGATGTCATGTCATGTCAAGTATTCTTAGCAGAAGGAAAGACAGAGAAGGAGGGAGGGAAGGGGCAAGGAACAATACAGGCAAGGATGAAGGAGGGAAAGGAAAAAGAGGCATGTGGAAAAGGAGAAGGTAGGAGGGTGGTCCAGAGACAGTGAGCTATATAAGAAATCAGACCAAATTCCAAATTTCTACAAAAGCGACAAACGCTCCCCCAAAAAACAGTCACATTAAAAACAATCAAATACATTTATAAGCACAATTAGAAGTGTTATAATGGTCTTCTAGTTCATGAATTCAAATAAGATCTTCTGTTTCATGATCATCCTAAAATTGATATTTAGATACAAAATTTTAGAAGATAATTATACCATCTATTTTAATTTCCCAATTTTGTAATGGAAGAATCTTGGTGCATTGTTTGTTTCCTGGAATTACATTCTTCTTACGAGTTAACAATTAAGCTGACTAGTGACACAAAAGAACCCATGGCCTTCAGCTTTGAACTACTAGAAAAGAATCTCAAGTTGATCAATAGGAAAAGGAGGTTCATTTAGGTGCATATTGTCAGGTTCCATCCCATGACACATCACTGCATCACGCTGCAGTCTGTGAAGGCACATCACAGTGAGAAGCATGTGGCAAGCAATGCTACTCACCTCATGGCTGAGAAGTTAAGAAGTTGAGAAGGGATCTACACTACAGCCATAACATTCCCTTCAGGGGCATGCTCTGTGACGAACAGATGTCTCATTCTGCTCTACCCCTTTAAGGCTGACTCTCTGATGATAGTGCCTTCATAGGGGATATATCCTTTGCAGATGGACCTTTGGGAAACATTTAAGATATAAACTACACAGCAAGCTTTTGAAAAAGACATAATCCTCTTTCAAGCTTGGGAAGAATTCAGTAGGACTTACGATATGAAAAATAGTTTGTCTTTAAATACAAATATGTTACCAATTTGGCAGTGACTTTTCTGGAATCAGTTTATGCCATGAGTATTACTCTTCTCTGAAAATTGCATACAATCCAATCTAGTTTAACTTTTAAAGAACCTTTAATGACTTGAACACTGAGAAAGTGTATAAAACATGAAAGAAAAAAACTCACACAAAAGCTGTGTAAATTCTTATGTTAAGTGCTAAGGAAAACTAGACTTTGCTTAAAACCAATCAGAAATTATTAAAATAGAGCTCTTTGCCAAAAATATGAAGTAGAATTTGAGAGAATTAAAATCTTAAAAGGAATGAAATGGCTGGTGGCTTTCATATTATTTGCTTGCTACTTTCCCTTAGTACATACAATACAACACAAATATGTAGCATTGAGTTCATACTGAATTTACCATACAAATGATGCTCAACTAAAAGATTTTAGTGAGGTTCGTTTAGAATTTTTTATTATTGTTTTGTTTGTTTGCCTGTCAATTTCCCTTTTGCCTTATTTTCTTTATTTTCTCTTTATTCTCTTCTCTCCCGCCCAGCTTTAGCAAGGTCTTGCCGTGTGCTTGTGTTGTAGTAGGATGGCCTAGGTTTCATCAGATCTCTTGCCTCTACTTCCTCCTGCTTTAATGTGTCAAATCGCATGTAGCTCTAGTCTTTTCTAGAGTGACTGAGCAATATCAGGCTTCACCTCCTGCAGTCTGGGATCATGCTAAATGTCACCTTGGGCCAGATTTTCTAGTCTCTCCCCAAGTCATACCATTTTGTGGCACAAGCTTTAGCTGCCTCCAAATCAGAGGCAGAACTCTAAGAAAGGGGAAGTGGGTGGTGTGGGGTAGGACCAAGTGTTGGGGGCGGTGCTGGACAGGGTCAGGTGGGCAGGGGCAGGCGAGGGGAGCTATCTGGTACTGGAAAGCAAAGCTTTTAGGTGATGCTTTGCTTTCATTTCTGGTTGGTTTGTCAGGACAGTCAATCTACTTATGGTTTAGGACTCACTAAATGCACTCAGCTCAGAACTCCTAGGCCCTGTGTAACAAACCTGTGACCAATCGGTGCCTCGCCTTTCTGTAAACAGATGATCAGGTTGAGTGTTTACAAGATGATGACTGTGTTTGCTCCTGTCATCCTTAGTTATTTCTCCTAGAACCAGACACGCTGAACTAGCCCTTAGCAAAGAAATAAAACTTCCCAAGCTTTAAATTTCCTGCTCAGATGAGCTTTTTTTCCTGATAAGGGATGGCATGATCTTCTCCCATCCGCAGTCATTTGCCTTTGCTTTCTGTTTAAAACCAAATGGTACAATGTCAAGAGCAGAAGTTCAAATTCTAAAATCAAGGTTAAGACAAATAATGCCTTTTATTAATGTTCTATGGAATCTCTAAAATCCAGTCAGGGTAGACAGGTAAACTCAAGACTGCTGATCTAAAGATTGTAATAATTCTGTGAGTATGGTAACAAATAGAGACTCTAAATATATTTATTTAGGGATAAAAGGTGGATACAGATTCTTTTTGTGAGAGCTGTAGTTCCTGAGGATAAAGATGTCATCTGAAATTATACTGGAAGTAGGAAAACAAAATTTAAATACATTTCCTAACAATGTTTTCACTTAATTTTGGTATAAATGTATTCAGACTCCCTTTTTGCAGCAATAAACACAGACATGGGATATCTATGTTTAAACCACCTTAGCCTAACATAATTTGTAACGGCTATCATTAGGATTTTATGCAGAGTCCTGTCTTATGTCAGCCACGCTAAGCTAATGTAGCTTGGGGTGCTCTTTGAAATGTGTGCATAAACACACACTTTCCTCATGTATCTGTTTTGTCATTTATTCTACTATGTAAACACTGTTATGAAATTTAGTCTAATCTTTTCTTCTTAATTCAAACATTTTCACTATGCTCAGATAAATGTAACCAAAGCCAGATGTTGCTCTCTGTACTAAAAGAGCACACCCAATGTAAACATAATTCTACTTCCTGCTTTCTCTCTTCAATCCAGATATATGGTTTTTCACAGTGTTTCTCCTTTGCCATATTATGGACCTCCCAGAATCCAAGCCACTTTCCCAACCATTTTCTGTGTTGGTGTCCACCTATTAATTCCTATTATGCTTCACCACTTCCAGAATAATGCTGCAAAGGGCCCCATTCTATCTTGACAGGCATCCCAAGGAATCCATCTCTATATTATCAGCTGTCTTCTTTATAGATTCTCAATTCAGTGGGCACTTTTTCAGGCTTCATTTGCTGTGCAGAATCCTGCTGCCCATTCCCTCACTTGTGAAAAGAGATAATCTTTTTAATGTATTCTGCAGGCTCTCCATTCATTTTCAAGACTTCATTGGAGATGGCCATCATCATCCTACTGTCTCCTTGGGACCTGCCTCTTCTATTTCTTGTCAGACCTCAGCTTAGCATGCTGATCTCTCAGTCATGGTGTCTCCTAGGCATTTTTACCTGCTGTAACAGACATTTCACTTTTCCAGTTCATTGGCTCAGTCTACAGCCCTACCTTACATGAAAGGCTGTACGCATGTATTGTTATGTCACATTATCACTGAATTTTTGTGTATGTGTGGGTCGATCTGGAGTTATATGCACGTGTGCAACTGCCTAGAGAAGCTGGAAGAAGATATCAGGTCCCATAGAGCTGGGGCTGCAAGCAGTCTGTGTCACCTAACTTGGTGTTGGGAACAAAACTCCAGTCTGCAAGAGCAGCAAGTTCACTTAGCCACTGACCCATCTTCCCCACTTCCCTGTTGTAACTGATTGATTTTTTGTCCCACGTTTTTGTTTCTTTCATAATTCTTGGTTTACTCTTATTGGTGTGAGCTAATTCTTTAGACTATAGTACCCTAGGAAAATAGAGCCATAATGTTCTAATAAAGTCACATAGTGTGAAAGATGTTTTAGAATATGTCACCTTTTAGAACTGCTCACATGTCATAAAATGTGCCAGTGAAAGGCTTGCTTGAAGTAGGCATGCATAGACTGGTTTGGTTGTTGCTATAAAGCCAACTGCAAGTTTTCAGGAGACTCTGGGAAGGAGTGATGCCTATGTCTTCCCTGATGCATTGAATCAGCTCTGGAACGACATTAATTCTTTTAGATCTCTCTTTGTCAATTTTATTTCAATATCCATACTTTGTGTATTAACTGATAATTAATGTGCATATAAAAAATGAGATATTGGGCTGGAGAGATGGCTCAGCCATTAAAGGCTAGGCTCACAACCAAAAACAGGAGATAGTGAGTGAAATAGTCTATTGATTCTCTATGTGACATCAATATATTATGTTTTAAGTTTAACAGAATAGCTTTTGGGAAAACACATGGAGATTTAGTGGACTTAACATTCCAGAACCTATTCAATATGCCCAATAATAGAAAACCCATTATTTCCTTTATCAAAAGAGGTTCCACACTAGGAAAATGGGAGTAAAAGATTAAATGATGGCACTTACAGAACACATCACTGACAATTATTATTTCAATATTCTGTCACTATCTTAATGTTTTCCCAGAATAGGATAAAATAACTATGTTATGTAACTGTACTGTTCTGTCATCCAAATGCCAGCTATAATATCTGTGTGCATTTAATTCTTGAACTGTTTTAGTTCATATACTGTAATTTTTGCATAGTACATTTTTAATTGTAAGAAAAGTTAGAGATTATCTAGTTTAATTCCTTGGTTTTATAATTATAGTAGGTAGGCGAGGAACTGGAAAGAATGTATTTACATGACTTAAATCAGGCAGCATATTTAGTTAAGAACATAAAGGACACAGAGATCGTTTTTATCTCCCTAATAGAGACATTTTTGTAATTGTATGCCTGGACTCGGCATTAACAGTGGCTTTTGAGTTGTTGGTTCTTCTGAGCACAACAAGCATTATCTACAAACTATTCTGAAAGGACGTGCTTTTCTACTACTTTCCCTAGCACTGCTCCAGTTCCCTTGAACATCCCCACAGATGCTGGTCATTTCCCTATTCAGATGTGCTCATCGAAACTAGAGGAACACTTCAGTTCTGTCCAGATGTCCTGCAATGACAGGAGCAGGGTTTTTATCCTCTGCTCCCACTTCTAAGTTCTCATGTTTTATTCCATGTTTCTTCTATACAGTGGGCCATACTATTCAATATGGGAGATGGTGGATATAGGTTTGGAATGAGCACATAAAATCTACCTATTCTTAGTGAAAATGCTATAAGTATAAAACACATGTACTTTTGAAATATTGAGAGGCAAAAGAAAATACAGCTCAGTGTTAGCTTTGTGCTCAGTGTGGCCGAATGCCTGACATAAACAAGTGGAAGGTAGGAAGATTTATTCTGGATCATGGTTTTAGACAGTACTATTCATTATAAAATAGAGGAAGTGGAGGAGAACAGAAGCTCATATTGTAACAGCCAGCAAAGAGAGAAATAGAGAGAATTCCAGGACAGGGCAAGATATACTCTTGAAAATGTGCTCGTGGTGACCTACTTCCACTATGGGGACCTGTGTCAGTACTTTTCAGAACCTCCAAAAAGAGTACCATTGTCTGGGGACCAAGTATTCAATATAAGAGCTCATGGGAAACACTTCATACACAAACAACAATTTTCTGTTCCTGACCCTGAAAAACTCACAGCCATATCATAATGCAAAGTGTATTCAGTTGTTCTGCAACAATCTTCAAAGTTTGTTTTGTTTGTTTTTACAATTCCAAAATTATTCAGAAATAAAATCACAAAGTTTCTAAGACTTGAGGTAAAACCGCTTTCCCAAGAGCCTCTATAAACAACAACAAAAAGAAATATTAATATTTCCTATATAGCAAGACAAATAATCTAATTTCAAAAGAGAAAGATAAGAATATAGTAAAGAATGATACCAAAGCGAGAATGACATCCATCATTAAATCCTGTGGCTCTGTTCTTGATATCCAGGGATCACGATAGCCTGATGTAAGCTTCCCAGGTCTTGAGAGCCTCGTTCTTCTGCCCTTTCTATTTGTAGCCCACATGACCCTTCTCTTAGATTGGCTCAACTTATTGTGTGCAGCTTTCTCCCATGTCTCTGGCCTTTCTCATGTCCTTGGGCCTCATTGCAGATTATGCTTCACCTTCACAGGTTCTTGTATCACCTTCTGACAGGCTGCCTTCAGTGACTACGATGTTTTCATTTATTGTCTGGGCTCCCTACTGAATTCTACTTAGAAACCTCACAACCCTGTAACTCTCATTTGAAAGCTGCATGAAACCCACATGTGTGTTGCCAAGTTCTGCTAATAGCATCAGTAGTAGTTAGTCTCCTTGGCTATGACCACAGTGGTTCTGAGTGTTCGATCTGCTGAGCACATGGAAGAAGTCTCAAAGAAGCAGTCTCTTAAGTGGCCATGTGAGCAGAGGGACCCTCTTCTCAAGGGAAAGTCTTTCAATTGAGTTCATGATGACTCCCAGTAAGCCTGAGATAGATGGGATACAAACAATGCTTAAGAATTTCCTTTGTTATGATGCAAAAGACTTGTCTTCTCTTTAATTACACTGATCTCTTTTTAAAAACTCTGAATTTACTCTGGTTTCAACAAAACAGCAAAACTTTTCAGGTCTTATGTATTTTGTTGTTGTTTTGCTTTGCTTTGCTTGTTTATTTATTTGTTTTGTTTTATTTTCTCTACTTACTTTCTTGGTAAGTCTGGAATGATCCTGAAACTTGGTTGTTATTCTGGTGAGCTCTAGAATCACCTTTGAGACAGGCCTCTTGGCATGCTAATGAAGAAGTACCTTAATTAGAAGGACTCATCTGAGAAGTGGGTGGCACTGTTACCTTGGACTTTCATGCTGAATTGTTTAAAGACAGTTAGCTGAGCACAAGCATTCATCACTCTATTTCCTGATTATACTATATGTCATGTGAGCATCATCTTCAAAACCCTGCTTCTTTACTTCTTTGCCATAATGAAGAGTAACTTTGAACCCTGAGATGAAATAAACCCTTTCTCTATCAAGTTTGATTTGACAGAAACAAGAAAAGAAGTTAAGCCACATGGGCTGACAAGGTTACCCACAAGAACCACAGACTAACAAAAACCCCAGTACCCAACACGAGAAACTTCCTTTTGAATGATTGGTTGGGATAATCCAAATGACTCTCAAAACAATACAGATTATCAATGTGACCCTTCTTCATATACACTTTTTTTTTTTTACTTACCAACCATACCTCTCTTGAGTTTACCTAGTTTTTTTTAGTCAACATTGCTCACGCATGATCAGTGTAGCTGTATAAGAAATTTTGAACTCCAGCTCTCTTAATTTATTTGCCATCAATATTATGTTAGTTATCATGAGTCTTTGGTCTTTACTTACAATCATTAACATACATTTGTCAACATTTTAAAAATTTGACTGAAATTGGTTATTTTCTTTTCCCTATGTCCTACAGATACTAGTTCCCAATCAATTAGACTATGATAGAGTGGTTCCTGTAGCATGAATCTTAAAGGTCTAATTAATAAAATCAAACCTGGGCCAGTTATTGGGGTGAATGCTAGAAGATCAGAGAATCAGAACAAGCCACAGCTACCTCACCTTGCCAAATCCTCATCTGGTCTTATTTCCTCAGACTGGAAGCCTGTGTCCTCATCCAAATGGCTCTCAGCTGAACTGCTTCTCAAAAGCCTGAAGTTTAACCAGCTCTAGTTCCTGGTTTTCATGCCTTATATCCCTTTCTGCCATCACTTCCTGGGATTAAAGTCTCTTGTTACCATGCCTGGCTGTTCCCAGTGTGGTCTTGAATTCACAAGGATCTGGATGGATCTCTGCCTCCAGAAGGCTAGGATTAAAGGTGTGTGAGTGCCATCATTTTCTGGCCTCCATATGTAGTGGCTGTTCTGTTCTCTGACCCCAGATAAGGTATTAGTATACAATATTTTGAGGAACATAATATCACCACAGGTTCCTCTTGCAATTCAGTCCATAATAACAGTGTTTTGAGCTTATTCTAAAGTGATTTATTTTCTATCCTAATGAAAAGAAAGAAAGAAAAGAAGGAAGGAAGGAAGGAAGGAAGGAAGGAAGGAAGGAAGGAAGGAAGGAAGAAAAAAGAAAAAAGAAAGAAAATCGTGTCAGATGTTCACTGTGAGAATCTGATACATTTATTGATATGAAAATTCCTAAAAGTATAATGATTCTCTTGCCCTGAAACCTAATTCTATCTTGAGATTTTTAGTTTATAATTCTTATTTATGTTTGAACCACCAAAAACTCACTGAGTTCTTGAGATTTGCCTGCATGGGTTGATGACTCCTCCTCTCAGGCTAGCTCCCCAAGATGGTTTGTTTCATGTTCAATTCTCACACAATGTATCTCTATCTACCTGTCTATCTTTCTAATTCTTGAGCAATGCCATTCTTGTGGCATTAACTTTTATTTCTCTAAGAAGAAGTATATTTTTATTATTATTTTGATTAATTGGCTTTTTGTTATTATTTTGTCCAACTTGTTTTATGAACACAGACTGAAGTAACAGCCTCAAGTCCCCAGTGTGCCAAACATGAAAGTGAAAGTCTTCACAAAATCCTAAATCACTTGAGATCTCAGTGCTTTTCTCTCTATATATTCATGATAACATAACAAATGTATGGTAATAAGGACTGGGAGGCTCAATCAAAGGAATTAATGACAGGGTGGAACATATATCAATGTCACTTATTCAAAGGATGGTTCTTTCTTGCCTCTAAAGGAAGGAAGCAATGATGTCTACTAAAATGTCTTGATCATCAATATTTTATTGCTTAATTCATATCACTATTAAGAACACTATGGTATTATCTCATTAAACAAAAAGGGAAAATATAATGCCTAACATTTAAATTATCACTGATAGGTATTTACTGTTGATAAGTTTCATTAGACTATGAAACCAAATGAACAGTTAAAATGATTTAGGGAATGAGGACTCATAAAGAGGATCAGAAAGTCTGAAAATATAACAACCTGTCATTTTTGAGTTCCTTTCTTGCTGTAAGCAACAGTAACAAACCTCAAAAATGAAAATGTGGCTGTTGATGGAGTCTTGAAGTTTTTATTTCCCTTCTCAACTGACAGGGATGCCTCTACTATTTTAGTATGAAAATCTCTGATAACTCTTCATTTATTTGATCCTTCAAATTGTCTACCTTATTTAAGCACTTCCTGATATGATCTTCTGATTCTTGGTTCTCACTTTTCCTGAGTTTATTCTTCCTACTTAACCTTTGCTGCTAGTTTTTTATTTATTTATTTATTTATTTATTTATTTATTTATTTATTTATTTATTTGCCTCAAGACCCTCGCAGACAGCTGATTTTGCTGTTCTCTTGAAGTTCTCTAGCACCTGTGTTTGCTAATCTGAGCATGCTTCAGCTGCTTTCCCTACCCATATAGCAAGACAATTGAGTGTTTCATTTTCTAATTCTCTATACTCAAGTAGTGCAAGTTCATCACTCAGAATGATGAACACTGAAATATAATTCATGTTTTTAAAAAAGGAATATTAATTGAAGTTGTAGTAGAAGACATTCACAGCATCTGGATAGACATAAAATGTTTTGAGACAGTTGATACAACTCTGAAGAGAGAAAGAGCAAATTGAAACTACAGATTGTATTTATCTTCAGAACCTGATATGCAAAGCATTTGCTTTATTATATCAGAATTTGATCTTTTCTTCTTGTGCTCACATTTGAGGAGGCTGAGTTTTTTGTTCTATGCTAAATTCATCATCTTTGTCTTCCAGTGTTTTGTCTTTCTTGCATTGTTGCCAGTAAGCAGGAAGTTGAAACTGCTCTTGTTGCCCAAACGCACCCATCCATGACATGGACAAGGTTGTTCTTGTTAAGCTGCTTGGTTTAGAAATGCTCTGAGCAGTGTAGCCTTCCTCTTGCTCAGTTGAATTGATTAAAACAAGTTGTATGAAAATTAAACACAAGCACTATTTGTATAATGAAAGGAATGTAACAGAAACCCACAACCTTTAGAATTTCAAATGTAGAAATTATCACACTGTGACGATCAAGGTTGATATGTCTCTAGGGAATGAATTCCTTCTGCACAATAGGCATTCTCCACATACTTTCAAAGTGAGGAGATTGTTTATGTCTCATCAGGTTTTAAAAAAGAAAGGATGTATCTTTTTATCTCTTTGTGCATCATTTTGGATGACATTTGTATTAACAATAAAACTAACAAAACAACATAATGTTCACTTAAGCTATAGCAGAGATTCAATTCTATTAAAATAGTTTTTATTCATGTTTGTTTTTATCTGTGGTATGAGAATTTGAGAAATTGTTTAAAATTGCTTCGTTAAATGCTAGCTACTAAAATGTTAAAGTATAAAAAGTCTGGAATGCTCTGTTTGAGAGTATCTGAGAAAGTAGATGAAATTTGCTAAAGTGATTGCATTGATCTATTCTTACAAATTTCAACTGGGATACTACTTCATGGTATTGGCGTCTGCTTAACACATACCATTTTGTGTATATGTAATTCTGAATGGTTTTATTAAATAAGAAACACAGAGCCAAATGCAAAGTTAAAATCCCCAGAGGTCAGAGAGTAGTAGCTAAGAGCTGAGACCAAGACTGCCTTCTTACCACCTGCTGCTGCTGCTGTCCTTTCCCTGACAAAGAGGCCTATTTCCTGTCTGTCTGTCTTTTTATTGACTATCTGTTCTGCTTTCTCATTGGTTGTAAACCCAACCACATGACCTCCTTGTCACTGCCTGGCTATACAGACCTCCAGGTCTCTATGGTTCGTATTGAGATTAAAGGCATGTGTCTCCATGCTGATGGTATCCTTGAACATTCAGAGATCTGCCTGTCATGTGATTGGGAGTAAGGGCCTGTGCTACCACTGCCAGACTTCTGCTATGGCTTGATATTAGCTCTGCCCCCCAGCACTTTTATTTATTAATATACAAATAAATCACAAATAAAACATCACCATAATTTTGTCACAAGAAACTCATGACTTAGGCTATTTTCTTGTTATTAGATTCTCAAGTATTTGTACAGAGACAGGGTCTGGTCCTTACAAGTCTAAGTTCCTAAGACCCAGATTCATTCATTCAAACTAATCTCCAGGCTAGCCCCAACTTACCCCATGGGCCCATAATGGTGTCTTCTATTCCCATCATCTTTTGGGAAGCTCTCAGATAAAACTGTTACTATTTAACTTCACTCTGATAAAATTCAAAGGGATAAGACTGTGACCATTGGGAGATATTTTGATAACAGAAGCTTCCTAGAGACCATTCACAATATACTCTGCTAAAAAGGTTATTATTTTTCATGTTTTTATTTATTCTTCTCTCAAATATTACATCCTGACCACAGTTTCCTTTTTGTACACTCCTCCTAACCCTCCCCATTTGTTAAAAAATAGTGATGATTTGCAGAACAAAATGAAACTTAGAATTATGAAGGACAAACTTCCTTGTTGTATTCACAGAAATATATAACAAAGCACCTGCACCATTTCTAGTAACACACAATGAAATCCTCGCACTTTCAGATAGTCCACGCAAACACTACTGTTATAGTATTTACAAAACATGACATCATATTCAAATTAGGAAATTCTGTGGAGTTGATTTATTTTCTTGTTTGCATGGAAAAAAATACTCATTGTTGTGGTTTGCATATGAATGTCTCCCATAGGCTCATATATTTGAATGTTTAGTCATCAGGAAGTGGCATTCTTTGTGAAAGATTAGAAGGATTGATTATAGGGTGTGGCCTTTTTGGAGGAAGTGTGCCATTGGGGATGAGATTTGAGCTTTGAAAAGCCCACAGCAGACCAAGTAAGTCTTGCTCTCCTTCTCTCTACCTGTGGATCAGAATGTAGCTATCAGCTATTCCTGCAGTGACTGCCTTCATGCCGCCATGTTCTCCAATATGATAACAATGGACTACACCTCTAAAACTGTAAACAAGCTCACAGTTCAATGCTTTCTTTTGTAAGAGTTGCCTTGGTTATAGTGTGTCTTCACAACAATAGAACAATAATCAAGGCAGTAATGGGTAACCAAGGAGAAGAATGTTTTGCTCTGACAGCTATGGCCATGCTGTTTGTTGGAGCAATGGAAGAATTTGGAGCTTTGGACTAAAAAAGCTGTTGGACACTTTAAGTGGGGCTTAATGTCCTGTTCTAGTAGGATCATGGAAGACACTGCTCAGGCAATTTGAACTGAGGAGGCCCAGATCAATAGATTTCAGAGGAGAAGAATATTAGTAAGTGGACTAGAGACCAGTCTTGTGACAATTTTTGGCAAATAATATACCTGATTTTTGCCCTTGTCCTAAAAATCTGCCAATCTAAATTGAAGGGTTTTGGGATTAATGACATTGGTAGAGATTTCAAGACAGCCTAGTATTAACTCTGTCATCCAGTTATTAGTAATCACTCCTATGCAGTTCAATAACAAAAAGTATCAAGTTGAACAAAGGAAAATATGAAATGCAGTTTGAGGAGAAAAGGAGTACTATAATTATAAAGGAGTTAAATCCAAGGTTCAAGGAGATAACAAACAAACAAACAAAAACATGATGATAAATGGAATAAAGGGAGTGGTGACCTCAAGGCAAGAACCCAACCAGCCAAGCTTCCAACTTGTGAAAAATAATTTAAGAAAAGCTTAAGCAGTGAAGATAAACATCAAAACCAGGAAGTTGATACAAAAGTCATTGAACAAGGGGGCCAAATATTAGCCACATCATGCAGCAGAACTTTGCAGTTCCAAATCACAAACTTCTGACTTCAGAATCAAGGATACAAGAAAGGGATTGTGGAATCTCCACTGCTAAAGAAAGCTATTGATGCCAGGTGTATGCCAGGCCTGGCCCTGCATGGAGATCCAGAGACGCCATTGTGTGGAACTGTGAAGAGGAAGTCTGGATTTCACTGGAGACTGCAAGGTGTCAGAGATGTAAGAGCCATGAGATACCTGCCAAGGAGGGCTGCAGACCAGGTATAGAAATAGCCCAAGAGAGATAAGTATCTTGTAGTTACAAAGCTGAAAGGAGTTGGAGATTCGAAGAGTGCTTTGACGTCAGACATGGAGATACAGAGTTTGAAATTTACCCTGCTGGTAAATGCATCAATTTACCACTAATAATGAACAGAACTTCTAAAGGTATAAACAGGCCCCTAATTAAAGGCTTTTTTTAATTTTTTTTTTTTTTTTTATGAGAGTTGCCTTGGTCATGGTGTCTCTTCACAGTAATAGAGCAGTGACTACAGCAGTCATATCTGTAGCTTTGTTTGGATGTATTTCTTCCTAAGAAAAATATCCATAACATTATGATTCAAACACAAGTACATTTACATATTACTTCAAGCTTTAACTCCATAATTTTTTCTACAACGAATATGCTCATTCCTTCACAGAAACCAATAGCAGTAGTAATGTTTTTATTTTTTTTTTAAAGATAAACTATTTTGTGATCAATAGCATGCTCTCCTTAAATTAAAGAAGGGCAAGTGTAAGTTTCATAGTTTGTTTGTTTGTTTTAATTTTTTTTTCTAGGGTCTTTTATTGGTGAAATTATTAAGGCCACTCCACGTAGTTAAAAGGGAGGTTTATTTTGTGGGGTAACTTACAAATGAAGGGGTAGGTTGCAGGGTCTGGCAAAGGGATGGCACAGTCCGGCGGTGTTCTCTGGAGAACTCTGCTCGGTCTACCTCCAGCGTCCAGAGTCCGGGAACCAAGAGAGAGACCTCTTCCCCATCCTTGGTCTTCCGCTTCCTCCTTTGCCCTGCCTTGTGGGCGTGACCATTACCGAAGCCTCAATGGGGGTTGGAACTTCCAGGCCAATGCTGGGATGGCTATCCACTACATCCTTTTGTTTTTGAATGAACAAATCATTTTTCTATTCAGCGCTTTCTGCATATTGTTGACAAATCCTTGATAAAACATTTGCTGAAAAGCAAACAAAACATACACACATACCAGTTGTCATTTGTTGTGTTTAAATGCGTTTGAGAGGTTTGCTTTCCCATTCTCTAAATAATAATGGTATTTTAAAACATAGTCAGTTCAATGAAATAAAATTATCCCATTTAATAAATTCCATTGCTTTCTCTACTGTCATAGCTTCTCTTCAGACAAATAATGCAAAGTTGGCTGTGTTTTCGTAGGGCTGGCACTTTCCAATTGAAATCACTGCCTGGCCAGCATACTAACAACTACATGCTGAGAACTGAGTTTAAATACAGCTTTACATAACTTTTGTTTATGTATTATTCTTCTTATAGATGATATGGCCTTTGCAAATTGTATTAAATTCTGTTGTACCTATTTCCTGTCTTTTTTTTTTTATTTTATTTTAGTCCTCATAAGAATGATGTACGTTGAGGAAGAAACTATTCTGAAATGCTATGTGTGTATGTGTGTATCTGTTTACCTGTATGCTCATATGCATGCATGTATATAAATGTGTATTAGACAGAGAGATGTGTGCATATGTGTATATGTGATGTATTTGTGTGTGCATAAGTATGTATGCACACAGATTTTAAAAATGATGTTAGGTATCCTCCTCTTTGCTGACTTATTCCACTGAATCAGAGTCTGTAACTGAACCTGGGCTTATTTTTACAACTACACTGGTATCCAAAATGTTCTAGGGATGCTCCTCTGTCCATCTTCCCCAGTACTGAATTATAGGATCCCAAACCATATCCAGCTTTTAAATGGATGCTAGAGATGTGACTAAAGATCTAAATCTAAGCTTGGGTTTCAGCCCTCTTCCTGACATCCATTCCTCATATTAAGACAGCAAAGTTACAGAGTTTCTCTGTACTCTAGTGTTGTCTTTCAAACAGGAGTTGAAACAGTGCCTTCATCATGGACTTGCAAGAACTGTAAGTTAATGACTTTAGTACTTGATAGTAGAAAAAGACTGGTTTGTTTTAAGCTGTTATATAAAAAGTGATGTTGATTTAATCACCAGTCCTCTCTTCAAAGTATATAGCAATTGGATAGATTTGATAACAGAAGTAAACAAGAACCCTATAAAAGCACAAAATCTGACTACTAATACCATCTTCTCTATCTCAGGAAATTGCACCAATACCCACCCAATTTCTCAGAAAAAAATAGTAGACAAACAGTATAAAATGTAACCTCCTTATCACTCCTTAATCACTTTCTCTTTGTGTTAGTCAGGGTTCTCTTGAGTGGCTTATAGGTTATCATCTAACTAGTCCAACACTGGCTGTCTCTGAGCAGGAACGCTATGGATTTGTATCTGTTCTGTCAAGAAGGCTGGATATCTCGGCTGTTCTTCAGTCTGCTTTGGCACCCCAAAGAAATAGGTCCCAACACCAGTGAAGGAATGCCTCATCTGCAGGATAGGAACATTTCCTTGTGAGAATGAGGGCAGGCAGATAAAATGCAATAATTTCTTCCATGTCCTTTTATGAAGGCTGCCACCAGGTGTGGCCCAGATTTAGGTGTGTCTTCTCACCTCAAATGACTGATGAAGAAAGTCCTTCCCAGATGTGTCCAGATGCTTGGGTTTTAATCAATTCCAGTTGTAGTTGAGTTGACAACTAAGATTAAACATCACCCTTTTCATAAACACTGATCAGAATATTTTTCTTATGTACCAAATAATTGTAGATATAATTCTTATATCATTATTTCCATGTTTCCCACACCAAAAGAAGTACCATCAACATTTTTGAAATAAACTAACAATCTCAAAAAATGATCCATGTATTACCTCCTTAATGTCTAATCCCATGTGAATTCTCTTTGGAGTAGTCAGACTCACTTTTCCCAACTACAAACATAGTAGTCATTAAATATAAGGCAGTGTTCCACAGCAGAAAAGAACCAATGGAAAGTGTGCATATTTAAAAAGATGATTTTCAGCTTTTGTTTACAAGATAGAGAGTGGATAACCCAAACCAAAGACACACTAAAGAATACTAAAGAACAAAATACCTGTGAGAGCAAAATTTACATCTTTAGTTTTAATTACTATACCTAAGAAACCCACAAATCAAAAATGCTTCTAACCTGTAAGCCTTTTGTCCAAGGATAGATGCTTTCTGAAATGCTGGAAGCTATTGTTTATGTAAGATAACAAGCCACATGTATTCACTCCCATAAATAAGTTTGTTTGACCCAGCTGCATTTGTAGGCAGGAGGTATATAGGCAGGAAATATATTGGGATGTACACTTGCCTCTGATTGGATGTAGGTGGGAGGTATGCGCCCTAACTGTACCTGGTAGAAATACATAACCTTATGAGTTCGCCTCTATAACCCTCTGCAAAATGTGACTGAGTTACTTTCTGGGAACCCTGGAATGGACTTTGTCAGAATCCATCTTCCTGGCAAATATTTAATTAAAGCTTGCTTCAGATTTGTTAAAAATTGTGATAGCAGTCTTATTCTTGCCTACTAGAATTAACACCCTTGATGCAGAAAGCCAGGGGCTTCTGGATTTCCCAATTGTATGCTGAGAGTTTGGAAGCTTCATGAAAAGTATATGGTACTGAGACTGTATCGGAAGTCCAAAGAAGCTGAAGTTTAATATCAGTGGGTGGAAGGCCCTCCATCAGATTTTAGAGGATTACAACAAGGCCAGTCCTCCCTTCCTCTAACTGTGTTCATTCTGTCACTAGCCAACTGAGAGGTACCACCTGCATTGAGGAAGGTGTCCCTGACCTGAATCTCTGTCCTCTGTGTCAGTCTTCTCTGAAGATCCTCAGCCAACATCCTGTGTGTCTTCTCTAACATGCCCTAAAGACACAATGATACCTTTCACTGGACCTACACATGATTTAAACCAGTCAAGTTGAACCTATGACCAACCATCACACATTCCCATACCACATGTCAAGAACAGAAATCAAACTTGCTGTCATCCAGAATTCACGTCTGCTGTAGCTGCCCCTTGGTTCTTTTAAGGTCAAAGTATCAAGCTTCCTTCTTCCTTCATCAAATACTTATAGTGGCAGCACTCTTGAGAACTGCTGAATTTGATGCTCTCTTAGCCCAGACCATTTTACCGTGATCTCCTCACATCTTCTCTGTCCCATAAGCTCCTTTTCTCATAACTTCCACATAAAAGTCTTATTCAAAAGCACATACTCCCTGAGGTCTCCAATGAGAGCAGCTCCTTGTATGTCACTGGAACATGTTTTCTCTTATTATTCTGTTTCAATCATCATCTGAATTAAACTGAGGCTATATTACTGTTTTTAGTTACCCCTAGACTCATTTTCTACCTGTTCCAGCCTGGTCTAGGCTATGCTCTGAATACAATGTATAAGAAAACAGAGTACATACTATTTTTTAGTTCTGAACTGTAGTTGTAACTTACAGTATGAAATGCTATATATATCATATAGTCTTACTAAATATATATTTAGTGAATAATGGACCTAAATTTATGGAGTAAGTAATTAAATATATACATATTCAAGCTATATTTTCTATATAATCAATAATTTCTTAAGCCATTGGATTTAAGCAAGCCCAAATTGTTCAAATATCTAAATATCTAACTGCATTTCTATTAAGCCTATCAATGTAGAAAAAAATTCTGTGACTTCCTCTTCCATTTTTAAAGAAATTGAATGTCAATTCTCATATTAAAAAAATCGGGTTGGGGATTTAGCTCAGTGGTAGAGCACTTGCCTAGCAGGCGCAAGGCCCTGGGTTTGATCCTCAGCTCAAAAAAAAAAAATCAGGCAATCATTTGTATCTATATTACAAAATATCTCTTTATTGAACTAAAATCCTGATAATTTATGTATGGACAGTAACTATTTTTCTTCTTTAGTACTTGGATCAAGTGTTTATTCAATGAATATACACTGAAACAAACTAAATTTGTTTTATAATTAATAAAATAAATTTGTCAAATTAACTGAGAAGACAATAAAGGAAAATGTGTTCATTTGAGTAGATCACACCTCCATGGTGCTGGCCAACCAATTTTGCCTTAGGCCCAGGAGAAATTACAGAGCAATTCTAACCAAAAGAAACACCTGCACAGGCAAGAGGATACTTTGAAAGATATATGATCCCATCCTAACAATTTTGCTTTGTATAGGAGCTAGGATTCTCCTGAAATCAAGAAAACTCGAAATTTAGAAAAGTTGAATGGACATTCTGCTTTTATTCAGAAATGTCATATAAAATAGTTTTATCATGCACGTTTCTTTTGTATTTTTTTTAAAGCTCTTCTTTGAATGATGAAGATAGTGTGAGTTTTGCTTACATTTTTGGTTCATAATACTCTGAATGGGCAAGAGCACGTAGTGTTCCATCCCCAATACTACAAAATAATGTTTAAAATTAAAATAATTGCAATGAAAAGCTAAATGTTTATTTAAAAGAATATTATTAACAATATATTATAAATAGCACTTCTTGGAGCATTTATGTAATGGTAACCATACAAGGGAAATGATAAATTTACCTAGAAGTAATATCTCCCACGGGTTTGGAGATTCAAAGGTATCTGCCATAAAATGTATTATGTAAAGCAATAAGACTGACCTACTAAAATACATTTAATGCCATCTATTTGCTTTTTCAGAAGATATAAAATTACTAAACATGAATTCATCAAAATTATAAACATACTTATAAATCTACTTAAAATGTATTTCTAAATATTAAAGAACTTCCAAAGTAAAGAATGACAGGTTTTGGTCACTACTCAGTCATTCTATATAATGAGATTCCTATGAGCTTTTGTGCATAATACATTTTAGCATTTTCATTGATTTCAGAAACTATATCGACAGTAAGAAATTTGAGGAAACACACACATAGGGACGCCTCTGTTATGAGGTGGCTTTGTTGTACTTATTGTTGAAAACTATGTTGCTCAAATTTGAAAGAGTAATTATGTCTAGTAAAAAGTAGGGTGTTAAAAAATAAGAATGGTGAGAAATTAAGAAAAACATTTTTATATCCAAAACATGCAGGACTGCTGGGCTACCATATTGTTTGAACAATGTTGGATAGTGTGGTGCTTGTTCTAAGAAGCATGATAATCTACATGATTTTTATGTGTGTTTTTAGAGGTGAGCATTAGTTATTGGATAACAAACTGATGTGCTCTTCCCTGGATAAAACCATTTCTCCCACGCTCAGCATCCCTAGGTTGCTTGTAGTTCTCTGTGTAGGGTTGAGGCCTGCTGGACTTCCCACATTCACTTGAGTGTGTTGTCTTCACTTAGTCCATATTTAGGCAGACATGTAGAATTTTGTTTTCTTATCTTATCATACAATGTAGTCCTACACTACAGTCCTGTAGGGTTTTCTCGGGAAGAGGGTTATGTGGCCTGATACATTTTGGAAGACATGCATAGCCTGTCCCAGTTGAGAATACACACGAACAAAGCCAATTACAGTCTCCCAGAACCGCCTGAGGGAAATTCTTAGAGTAGCCTAGAATATGCAAACTACTTTGCTATACTATTACTTTTTTATTTGAAATTATTCTTTGAAAACTTCATAGATATAAACAATGTATTTCAGTCTAATGTTCCTCCCACTCCTAATTCCACTTCTCTTGGAGCCTTCCCAGAATGAGTCTCCTTTCCAGCTTCATTTCCTCTGCATTTTCCTTTTTTAATATTTAATTTAATTTTAAGAATTTCATAGATTGGTAGTATATCTATATTATTCCTCCCTCTCCCCCATCCAGTTTCTCATGTGTCCCACTCACCACCCCAAATATATGTCTTCTCATTCTTTAATTACTACTGCTACTATATATCTATGCACATATATTGTTGCATGTAGCATTGATCATGTGTACATGTATCCAGTGAAGACCACTTGGAATCGGTACTCTTTTATTCATGGTGTATGACAAAAGTCAAAGGAGCAGATCTTTGTTATCATTGCCCTGTCTAAATAACTATGAAGTGTATGTCAATTGAAATCTTATTGATCACAGCCAATTTTCATAATGCTTATTTTTAATAAATCCATAATACTACCTCATGAAATGCTTTCTTAGTGGGCCATTATAGACTTCTAAATGCATATGTAATGCCACTTTTATTGCAAGCATATAGATACACATAATTTTAAGCCATTCTTTTTTGCCTTTTTTATTTATTATATATGTGTTTTAATTTTACACATCAGCCATGGGTTCCCCTGTCCTCCCCCCTCCTGCTCCCACAACCACACTCCCCCCAGTCCCTACCCTCCATTCCCATCTCCTCCAGGGCCAAAGCTCCCCAAAATGAATTTAAGTTATTTCATATTATCCATTCTGCATTCACATGTAGAGATTCTCCAATAGACTTGGTGGATTCCTGCTCCTGGACAGAACTAGAATTTCAAATTCATGACTAGCAGTAACTAGTTTGTTAAAGACAAGTAGCAACTGACCTAACCCATGGAGAGTGAGAGGAGAATTTAAAGTTAGAAGCTGCACTTTGTAAGCATTCAGAGATCTGGGGTTTTATTTTTTAAATAAATGCATTTTAAACTTCCTTATAAACTTTGGTGAAACTGAACAGGTAGATGAAAATTTCTTTAAACTTTAACTATGTCTTTGAGTTTTTATGCCTCCAAACTCATGATCCTATTAAATTTGTATTCTAAATCTCATTTCCTGACTCCTCTTTAAAATATCGTTTATCATGATGTAACAGTCGTTGTTGATTTCCATCACTTCCAGAGTCCCCTTTCCCAGACACGCTACTCTGTCTCCTTAATGTTCCTCATGTGGTCAAGCACTCTCCATTTCCAGGTGTTAATTCCCAGCCTACTTTCTACTCAAAGTTCTTTTTCCTCTTCTAGTCAGAGAGTTCAGCATCCTCAAAGTATCACCACACTATGGAGACTTTCCTGAGTAATTGCATAAATAAAATGAAGAACATGTTATCAATTCCGACTATGCTGTGCCCCGCTTTATTTTTCCTCACTAACATTTATTAATTCAGCAAACATTAAATATTTACCTGCTTATTTGCTCTTGTTTACCTCACTTGTTTCACACCTGCGGTGTGAGCTCGGCACGAGGGATATTCCATCCTGGTTCTCTGAGCTGGATCCATGCTTGGGCCTTCATGCAATAGGTACTCATTGTATATTTGCTGAGTAAATGAAATACTGAGTGTTTGTCATGCATAAAACATAAGACCAGGCATTAAAGAGGTAAGTTATGAGAAAGATATAGGTTTATTGATCTTTGTAATAGTGCTTCACTGGCTAATAGTACAAGGAAGACATCATGGATAGCATTTAATTCCTCGGGAAAGATTGGGAGGGTATCTGCATGTTGAACTATTTGGGAATGAGAAACATAATAAACAAAGCTCCAGGGATGAATATATTGAGGAAAATTTTTTATCTAAATCAAGGGATAATGTGGTCATAAATGATAAGGAGATAGAATCCACTGGGAGAAAAAGCCTTAATGTTTTTTTCTGCTCAAATATTTACAAATCTTATATTTATGTTTTTAAATTCAGAGGCAGATATTCTCTGTGTTCCTTAAACCTACCATTTCTAAAGCTCTTATTTGTTTACTAATTTTAGCCTAAATTCTATTTCTTTTAGTATAACAGTATGTGTATGGATGCTTGTGTATAAAAATATGTATATGTTATATCCTCTGTTCTATATTAAAAGCTTCCAATAATAAATATTGAATGACTGACATACAGTTTTGCTTAAGGTCAGTCTTTCTAACTGTTATGGATCCAATGAAAGTTTGCTACATGAATACAGGCAAAATGCTATTCTAGAATGCTGAATATATGCTTGGACAAAAATGTGCTTTGGAATTCTTTCATGTTGATTGGAGTTTCCAAACAGGAAGTGGAAATCTAAACAAATGTTTGAACTTGAAAGTCACAATCCAACATGTAATGTAAATGAGATTGATCTTGCATCCTAGATTTTATTACAGCAGGGAGATTTCAGAGCAGAGGAGCCATGTGGGAGATAAATCCAATAGGTATTTCCAACTAGTTAAGATGTAATGAGTATCTGAAGCAAAGCGGAATAAATGAAAATGGAGATAGGGGACCAACGGGAGGCAATGGTCTAGGTGTAGGCTCTTATCCTAGCAGCTCACCTGCTTAGGGACTGTTGCAGTGTTTAAGTCAAAGAGATATAGAGCAGCCTGAAGTAATAGAATAGGAGTTTTATAGTGTAAAATAACTTTATGGTCAGTCACTTGAACTGGGATGTTTTCATTATCAGAGTGGAGCTGTTTCAATGAAAAACTAAAACATGTTTGCATTTAAGAGATTGGTTCATGCTAGACACAGAGATTTTAGTTCTGCCTATAAATTACTAGTGGTTTAAACATTGTTTGATTATCCAATTTGTCCTTTTTATGATAGATAGGAGTGGAGTGTGAAATAAAAAATTATAATGAGTTTTTGAATTAGTATAAATATGATGGGCTAGCACAAATGAATAATGATAATGTAAATGAAAACAGGAAAATTAGTCAAGAGAATATGAAAGTGAAAAATTAGCAGGAAGCTAGGTTAGTGAACAAGAACAAATAATAAAAAATCACTCTTAGAAGAAGTTTAATGATTTCATAGCTGTAGACAATTCTTCGAAGTTTAAGTTCCGATTTTACTTGTTGTTGTGTATAACTGAGCAGGTGACATGCCAGCCACTGTTCATCACTGTTTCATTTTGTGCCACATCCTTGAAGTAAAAAGTTGGCTAACCAGTGTATCTGTGCCAGGAGATTTCTATCTGGTAAACAGACATGTAATGAAGAGAACATAAAGGTGTGTTGTTCATGGTCCTAGAGAAGTACCTGAGTTTCCCCTCTTGAGCATTAATGGGCCAGTACAGGGTTCTAGTCCTGAAGGAAGATGAGAAATTCATAAGGGAAGTTTTAATAAGATAACCTGTATTCTCTGCTCATTCCTGCAGAGATGAATGATAATGTATGTAGAAAAGCATGTAAAGGGCTTTTGGGGGGAAAGATATCACTGCAAACAATTACTCAGGTATAAACCATAGAATTTTCTGTTATGCAGCTTCAGCACATGGTGCAAATACAGCACAGGTGACTGGAATGAGATGGAGTTGGATCAGAATTCAGGGTATCTCTATCAGAAAACTGAGCATCCTGAAGAGGAGTTACAATATTCTCCTTCAGTTGGGGGCAGGGCTTAGTCAGAAGAGAAACACCATCTCACCTCTGATTTAGAAAATTCTCCTGACTCACTATAGTGAATACATGTTACTGGTGAGGAGGCCAGAGATATCCTAACAGGATGGAGGAGGATGTTTCAATAAATCAGGATCTGTCTTACTTAAGTTATTGGCAGTGAAATAGAGACATGATTTAAATACGAGTTGGACCCAGATTTGCTAACCATTACTTTAAAAGCAGCAACATTAAGTGAATTACAGCAAATTACATTAAGTAAAATACAATTAAGAGAGTAGAGCTGATGCTACAAGACAAGGAGAATGGGATGAGAATAGAAGTATATCTGAGTGGAAATGTGAAGAGGTCCCTTTGGATATGTGCGGTTTACAATGTGCACAGCCATCTGGAAATAGGAGCCTACATACTGAAGGGCCTTGGTATTCAAGAAGAGATGAAAGCCACAGATGTAGAATCCCTTTAATAGGAATAGTAATTTAATAATGATAACAATTACTGTGCTCATATTTTTTTGTAAATCTGTATGGGATTCTCAATAATAAAGAAAAATTAAAATAAATAAATAAAACTGTGAAATATTTTATTTTACTATTTGACATTAAGTACATGATGAAATTATGTATAAGCTACAACTATGTGTGGTTAAATAAAATCGCATAAGTTATATAAAATAATACAAATTTTGCAGAAACATACTGCAGTGGGCCTAGGGAGATAGCTTAGTCGGTCAAGCGCTTACTATGACACATGAGGAGCTAAGTTAGGATCCTCATTGCTCATAGAAAATCAGGTGAGGCAGCACACATCTGCAATCCCAGTGCAGGGGCTGGGGTGGGGGAGAGAAAGAGGCAGACAAAGACATTTGGCTGCCAGTCACTCTCTGGCAAGCCATCCTTGCCTATTAAGTAAATCCCAGGAGGCTAAAGAGACACTGTGAAGTTTGGTGGAAGAGATGTGACATCACTCACTGGCTTCCACACATACATGTCTCCATACACACCTATGCACTTGTACACACACACACACACACACACACACACACACACACACACACACACACACTACAAAAATGTCATAGAATTTCCAGGTGTAAGGAATAGCAAGCAAGACTGTGATTTAAAGGTATAAAGATATTGAAGGAATTAAGGTTATTATAGAACAAAGGGTTGGAAAAGTATGGCCAAGAAGTTATATCAGTGGGAAGAGACATCATCTACAATAAAATGTCAACCTGAACATAACTGTAGAAAACTACTGAAACAGTACTTAGAGGCGCAAGGCCCACAGACTTTTCACGTATTGGTAGATTCAGTGCTACAGTACACCTTTGTACTTTTGAAGATGTTGAGTCACATTTGGACCTTTTTATTTCTTTCATTCTAGTTCTCTAGGGTCAGTAGAAAGTCTATTGGTAAGGATTAGGTCTGAGATAAACTTCTCTTTGTCATTTTTAACTCATATGGCTTGCAGAGGCTTGACATGGTCTAGAAACTTCCTTCCACTTAGGCATACCATCTGGGCTCTCCAAACGGCATTGCCTCTCTGAGGAAACTGAGTACTCTGGTCATAAATACTCTATTATAGCTTTTATTTGCAGGTATAGCTAGGCTGTGGTTTCCATGATTATTCAGTTCATCAATCATTAGTATATTGAGTATATAGGTTTTTTTATTTTTCTTTATTGCTGTTACAAGTGTTTATACATGTAAATATATAAATGCAACATTTTCTATTCAATGTTGTGGATAACCAATCAGATGCCCATACCATACTGATTCTCCCCTTCTAAGCAGTCATTAACTGTCTGTAGCTCTTCATCTAGGGGTGGGGCCTTCTGAAATTGCTCCCATCTATGTTGGTGTGTCAAATGGTGTTGGCATTTCTCAGGTTTAGGGGACCACATGGGTGAGATTGCAAGGGTGCAGCTTCCCTGTCCTCTACAGAAGACAATGATGTTCCTCTGGCTCTTATGATCTCTCTGTTTCCTTTTCAATGGTGTTCCCTGAACCTCATGTGTGTGGGTCATGTCTTATGTGTGGGAGTCATGTCATATGTGTGGGGCTCATGTAATATGTGTGGAGGATATGTCATGTGTAAGGGGTTAGGTTGTGTGGGGGGATCATGTTGTATGTGTGGGGGTCAAGTCAAATGTGTGGGAGTTATGTCATATGTGTGGGTGTTATGTTGTAGATGTCTTGGGCAGGATTGGGCACTCCACGGTTTGTTGTTCTCTTTATTCTGATGGATTGTGGATTTCTGAAATGGTCTCTATCTGCAAAAAGAAGATCGTCTCATAAGGAATGAAATCAACACTTATCTTTGAATGTAAAGATATATATTTAGAATTCAGAAACTACTGGTTTAGAAAGTGGTAATAGTGGTTATCATGTAAATTCCATGACCTCTGTATTATAGAACCCAAGCTCTTAGGCCACCTGAAGCCATGTTAGAAGCACCATTCTGACCTTAGAACCCAGCATGTAGGCCCCAACACCTGCCATAATGGGAACAAAGAACTAATCCATCAAATACCTAGTTCATAGTTCCAGGATCTAAGGATAATCCTTAAATGTACTAACCTTGCTTTTTGGCTTGTGTAGTTTTGCTTCTAGCTAACCAAAGTGTGGTGATATTGTATTCCCCAATAGAGTGCATCCTAATAAACTTATTTGGGGGTCAGAAAACAAAACAGTCACAACATTAAACATAGAGGTTAGGCAGTGGTAACACACACACCTTTAATCCTAGCATTCCAGAGGCATTGATGCATCTGGATTTCTGTGAGTACAAAGCCACACTGGAAACAGCCAGGCATGGTGACTTATGCCTTTAATCCAAGGAAGTGATGGCAGGAAGAAAAAAGGTATATAAGGCATGAGAAACAGGAACTAGAGTCTGGTTAAGATTTTAGGCTTCTGAGCATTTGGATGAGGACACAGAGGCTTCCAGTTTGAGGAAACGAGATCAGCTGAGAAACTGGCAAGGTGAAGTTAGCTATGGCTGGTTCAGTTTCTCTGATCTTTCAGTGTTCACCCCAATACCTGACTCCAGGCTTATGTGCATTAATAAGACCTTATAACAATTCATGCTACACCAAAGTGTTCCAATCAGGATGTGGTTTTTGTTCATAAAAGACAAAGGATGATGAGGTTCAGGGACTTATGATTTGGGCATTGCGTTCCCCATGCAGCCACTGGCTAGTGAATACTTTCTTTTCTTTCTACTCTACTGTACTCTACTTTTCTTTAAGACTGTCTGTTTGTGTTCTCTGGTAGACTGGTAGACTTGTCTCACAGTAATTGTTCATTGGAAGTTGGCTAGTTTTACAGTACCAGGAATGAATCCCCATCTACTGAATGGACTTCAAACTCAATTAGACAGCTGTAGGTTGTCTACAAGATGTAATTGCCACTTCTGTACTTTTAGGGATATCTTACCATACTGGTCATTGTGATTCATAGGAATTATACCTGGGTAGGACTATTGATTACTTTTCTCTCTTGCCTCCTTGCATAGAACCTTCCAGTACCATGAGAGCCAGTCCTCAGTGAAGAGGCTTGATTCCTCCAAATCCTGTGTATCCCAGTGAATGATGATCTGAATGATAGGGACTAATAGTCTAATTTTAGCAATCAACCAAGCATCAGTAACCCTTTTGGCAGGGTGGTTCTTGGGGGGAAAGCATTGTTGTCCCAGTTGGCATAATTTCATTTACTATTTGTAAGTACATAAAATATACGTACATAAGATAATAGTATGATAATATGATTCCATATGGCTTTTTCAAACATTCTAAGGCTATACTTTATATTTTGATGATCTCCATCCTCTCTCCTTTACTCTCTGAATTGCCCCTCTCTCCCCAGACCTGTTAAAGGCTCCCTCCAGGGTTTCCCTTTTCTCCTTCATAGAACCTGTCTCCTGCTATTCTCTCTTTGAAGTTCCCCTTTGTATGTAAAACAATACTTTCCTGGTTTCTGTGTTTGCTCCAGCTTACATATAAGTATGTAATTCTTAACACTTTATATCCCTGAATAACAACAGGAAGTTTCTTGAACTTTCAAGGCTGATGATTTTTAACAACTAAATTCTAACAGTTAAGTATGTTAAAATTATGTTACATATGTACATGGATTTCATGCTTGTCAAGTTAAACATTAAGTAAATTTTTCTCTACCAGGTATGTATAATAATTGCTCATATTCTTGAAAAATTGTTGGCTTTTCCCCATTATTATTGAATTTTTTACTTTATAAACTGAAGCATATCCATTTTAGAAGATGCTTCTAATGAACACAAGCCTTTAGAAAAATATGTCTTACTTAGCAAATTCTATGTATTTATTCAGACTCTTTCATGACTTTTAAGTTCTATAATATTTGCTTTTCTCTTTTACTAGTCCAATAAAAAAAAAGGGTGGTCATTGTCCTGTCATGAATGTACTTTTTTATAGAATGGGATATTCAGTACTATATATGTAACCTTAGAACGCTGAAAGAAGAACTGGGCCAAATTGATAGAGCAGCTTTAGGAAAGTGCTTCACTGTATGTCTCAATTTTCATTCGAAATGTTAGTAATACTTTTTAAAATACAAATGTAACTGAAAATAAATATTTTTTCCTGTCCATTATTTTAGTTTTGATATTCAAGTAATGAGAGTAATAGGAAAGGTTTTGTAAACCTAGAGAGTTCATAATATTTTCTTTAGAACCACATCCATTTGTTGCCTTTCATTCTAAGTCACTTTCACATTAAATAATCATGAGCATGATACACCTCCTTAGTCAGCCTCCTGTAGAGGCATCTGGAGGAAATGGGCATCATAGAGCTCTCTCCATCTGCTTTCTGTGTGTTTAAGTTATGGTGAATACCTGATTGTCTACCAAACTCTGCAAGCCACAGATTTATACTTCAGCAGACTTACCCTCAAAATTGCTCACTTCTACATAAAGGAAACACATAAAAGAAGATACTGATGCTACTGAAACTCTAATGGAGGGTAACATTACATACAGGTGAAGGAATTTATCTCTTCCCTTTAGTGATATGAAATCTCAAAAATCCAAGTGAGAACATTTAGCACCAAATCATTATAATATAGTTGATTATTTTCTATTGGCCAATCAGCATTCAGCATTTTGATAAACTGGCCTAATAGTACCTTGTGTTCTGTGTGCAAGAGATAAATGAAACTATGTCCCTTTTATAGAAGAGAAAATGGTGTCAAGGACATTCATTTCAATATTTTTTAAAGCCTAGGGCTACATTCTTGGGTTATTGCTTGAACCAGAGATTTAAAAAAAAAAACCTAATAGAATGAAACAAAAGAAAAATACATACATAACAATTTACTTTAGCCAGTAAGTAGATATATTTTGCTTTACATTGGAAAAGGGAAAGTCACTTTATGTTGTAAAAAGAACATATATCAGATCTGTAAAAAAAACAAGTCACCAGAGATGTACACTGACCTCCTCCTTTCTCCCTTAGTAAATGAGTCTGAACACTGGTTATGGATTGTATTGATCATGCATTAAAATGACAAATGAGCTCCACATTAGCTTGCACAGGAGTCTCTTAACAAAACCCATTGTAACTTGTCAGAAGCAAACTAAGAATTGAAGTAGATGTTGATGGACAAGACCTTCCACTGACCACTGCAGACATGCAGATTCTCCCTGATTAAACTGATGCTCCTGACTTTAATGAGCTGCTATTGATTAGACATTGGATGCTACTATATATCATTATATTGCTGCTCACAGTGCTATAGTTAAGAGGCAAGTAGCATTCTTACTATAAATTCTTTTTTCAAACTTGGAAATCTAGCAAAAGATATGTTCATGATAGCTTGCATTGTATTTGGAATTATTTTGAATATTGTCCATGATTATATATGTAATATTTGGCTACCTAGTAATTAAAATTTTCTGTAAATGACCATAGAGATGAGGGTATAAACCATGGCCTGAACTACATGGATATATAATGAAAAGATACTTTGCTGAAAAGAAGATTCCATATGATTTAGTTACCAAATGGCATCAGAAGGCCACAAGAAACAGTACTAAATGTGGTGCGTGGCAATTTTCCTTTAAGTGTAGAACATAGAACATACACACATACAGCAGTTACGTTCAGTTGGATACACAAAGAACACACACTTAGTACTTATGCTAGGTTGAGATATGTCATTGTTATTCAATGAATAAATAAAACAGGAGGCAAAGGCCATTATCAAATGAAAGGGAAAAGAAACTGACATCTGCCCCTACTAAACAATTTTTGTAAACCCCCCAAAACATCTCAAAATATGCAAATATTTGAATTCATTTACATATAAATAGCTGATTTTAGATAAAAGTGGTTTTAAAATGTAAGTCTGGCTTGAATTTTTGATGGAAATGTCTTTTCTGTATGTCAACACATGTATGAATATGATACTATTTAAAACATTTGGTGAATTATGTTTCTTTTCATTATGGAATAGGCAAATAAATATTTTTTAGCTGATTTAGTGATCAGGTAAAGAATGAATGCTGTGAAAATCAGTGAGAACTTTCTATTCTTTTTTTCTTCTTTCTTTCTTTCTTTCTTTCTTTCATTCATTCATTCTTTCTTTCTTTTTCTTAGTTTTTCGAGACAGGTTCTGTGTAGCCTTGGCTGTCCTGGAACTCACTCTGTAGACAAGGCTACGCTCAGACTCACAGAGATCTGCCTGCCTCTGTCTCTTGAGTGCTGGGATTAAAGGTGTGTGCCACCATTGCCTGGCCCAACTTTCAATTCTAAGGAAGTCACAGATAATACCTTAATCTGAAGCACATCACTGTCTATCTTTACTTTAAATCTTTAGTTTTGTGTTTACCCCTCAGCAAGAAACTCACACCTAGGCTGCTTCAGCCCTCTCGGCCCACCCATCGCTGATGCCATTCCAGAAGCCTTAGGAGTTTAGGAACTGCTTTTCTAGGCTCAGCTATTTCAGCTTATCTGTTAGATTTTTAAGTGTCAACAGGAAAACAAAACCAACAACCTAGCTGCTTTTGTTAGTACCTAAATCTAAGTGTAAGGGAGTTTATTACTCCAAAAAAAGTATTTCAGTGAACCATAGGGCAATTACTTAAGTGTATCACAAAATCATATGCATATGATTTATATATATTTATTTATTTACATGTATATTATATATATTCTTTATATCATATGTAATACACTTCATATCTTAAACTTTATAATATTACTAATATAGGGATAAGTTAGGTCTATCATGACATAATAGTAACCACTTGAATGTTATTATTTGTATCAAACTTTAACCAACTGTGACTTTTGGAAATACATATCACACAAGAAGAAAACAGTATATGCTCTTTATGTTTCAAAAATTCTATAAAATCACGACTTATATTTATAGGTGCTTTTAAATTTGTTTATTTATTATGTGAAATTTTCTGCAAATCTGTTCCCATGTGCCCCTCCCTCTTCCCTTCCTTTTCCTCTCCCCAACTCTCTGTCCAGTCCAATTGGTGCAGTCCATAAGCACTTGGGTGTAGTGCACCCATTGAAGCATGAACAAACTACCAGAAACTACACCCCAGCAACGAACTAATTCTCCAGGTTTACCATTAGCTCTCAGAGAGGGCTGGAGACTCATGAACTCCTTCTCCACCCATGGTGGAATGTTGGCTGGCTTTATCCTGTGTAGGTAATCTGCAGGCAACCACAACTGCTGTGAGTTCATATGAATGCTTTTTCAATGTTTAATGAAGTAAATGAAGACACCATTTAGATTTGACTATTAAGCAAATCATCCTATACAAGGGAGTTGGTTATCCCGACAAGCTTTTGGCTGTGTTTTTTTTTTTTTTCTTGTTTTTAAGTACATAGAGATTGATGTTATTGTCAGTATGCTTTTGTCAACTAATTTGCATGCTTTTCAATAGCATCTTTCAATTATATATACTACAATTTTAGTTCAAGGTAAATATGTGAAATCATAGTGAAAGGCATCTACCATCCATAGGCCCAGGAATTTACATTCAGTTTCATAACAGGGGAAGAATCATATTTAGAAGCTCACACTGACTTTCAGGGTCATAGAGTGCACTGGGGAGAGAGCTGGAGATGAAGTTAGAAAGCCAAGTTCTCTGCACACTGAAGTCAGTGGCACATTCTCTGAGCCAGAATTCTTCTCTCCTTGTCAGAGAGGCTGCTTCACTGAGCTGTACCATTTTATAATTGCCACAAGTATTGCACTGGACTGAATATTTTTCTAACTTTTTACACAGATCGAACCAGAATACCTTTTTGTATTTTATAAATCTTTAAAAGAATTCTTTGGCAATTTTATACAAGTATGTTAATGCATTTTGGGTCATTTTCATCCCCACTACCCTTTCTCATCTTTGATAGAAACCTTTGTTCTTTCCAACAAACGCCCTCTGTGTGGTTAGTTTTTGTGTGTGTATGACTGAGTTTAATTATGGATGCTCACACAAGCAAGCAGGATTGGGGTTATGTACTACAACATTGGCAACATTGGAGACAAAATTGAAAAGGTGGTGCCCCCTCTCTCAGCAACCATTAACTCTCAGTCTTTAGGTGGGAGTGGGGCATGGTAATCTGTTGTTCCCCCATTGAAGAAATGATGACAGTCCCAATATTGTGCACACAGGCAATAACAGCTGCAATGAGTTCATGGATGCAACAGTTATGTCATGCCAAGAAGACATTTTTTCACAACATTTCTTTCTGTCCTCTGGTTCTTACATTCCTCCCATGCAATCTTCTACAACATTCTCTGAGCCCTGTGGGGGTTGTTATAGCTTCCCAACTTAATGATGAACACACTGGAGTCATTGGTCCTCTGTATATGAAGCTATTATGAGTCTCTATAATAGCCACCACCTGCTGTAAAAAGAAGCTTTTCTGAGGATGGCTGAGGACAATCCTAATCTATGGATAAAACTATAAAGTTTTAGAAGGTAGTTCAATATTCTTTCAATTTAGAAAAAGAGCAGTTAGTAATTTTCCCAGGATCTTCCCATCCTCAAGAAAACCAATACCAGGCATGAGTTTCCTCCTGGAGAGCTAACCACAAATCTAATCATAAAGTAACGTTAGTTACTTCATAGTAACCATGCCACTGGTGGGCAGGTGTACCTTGCCAGATAGGTCATCACTGTAGCTAATGATGTCTTCTGATGACTTCTCTTTCTCAACCATGTGCAAAGTACCTTCCTGTGCTGTGAAAGCTAAGGAATGGGGAGTGAACTTGCAGCTCAGTTCCAGCTTGAATTTTGTCTGCTTGCAATCCAAGTCTGCAGCATTATCAGAAGTAAGGTCTTAAAATCTGTTTCTGGTGAGCAGTCAAGAGCAGCATTAATAGCCTGTATTGTCACGGAAGCCTCTGGAGCTTTCTTACCAACAACAAGTCAGGAAGTATGGTGTGTCTGGTACTAGGATTTTAGTTTACAGTACTGACTTCTAGCAGGAGAATCATTACATCCACAAATGTCTCCTTAACAACATCTTTGATTGTCAAATAATATCTAGACATTTTAACTTTATTTTTTCAACTGTGTGAAATGTAAGGAAAGGCAGATGTACACTAATGCAGATGTACAATGATATATAACAATTCTAAGCATTCTTTTTAATCTTTTTATAATGGTTTTATAAATGATGATAAAACTGACAAAGTCTTCAACATATGATGATGCTCTATAAACAAATTCATTTATTTTGCCTTTTCTTCTCCATTAGCTTTTGCAAAACTGCTTATGTGTCATTGAAACCCATCCCTGTTAATTTTCCTTTTCTAAGCTACACCTAGAAACACTGTCACTGGAGATAAAACTGAGTGCCAGAAAAGCAAAAGAGAAAAACTATGTAAAATGAAGGTCAGCAAATGCAAAAAAATGAAAGGAAAATACATCTAGAAAGGATCAGGCAGAAGCAGCAGGTCTTGCTGGGCTCTCAACTCTTGGAGTATACTACAGGAGCTAGTCTGGATTAATCTCTGTGGTGGTGTTTCCCTGTGGCCCTCAGCCACCTACCTAATTTCCACTGCTAGTATTTATCAGATTTTGTACACTTTTGTTAACTCAACTTAGGACTTGACCCATCCTTCCAATGAATGTTAATTCTTAAATTCAGTTCATTCCAATCTAAGCATAAAGCCTTCCATAAGATACAAAGGCCATAGGTCTGCATTAAGTGTCATGGTCTTACATCTTCCTCTCTAGATCTGAGCCATTAACTACCCCATGATCTCCTTTGTTTATAATCAAGTATAACATGCATTTTCTGACCTTCTCTGATGCTGTGTCCACAACACTCCCACACTAAAAGCATTTCTATAGAAACAAAAAAGAATGGGGAAAATACTTATCATATATGTTGTCTTGGGGTTTTTATTTTTACCAGTTGCTTAAAATAGGCATGCTTATAGTAGGAAGCATATCCTCCAAGGGATAATGAGGCACAAAGTGTACAGTTCATGAAAAATTTACACATACAGATCCTCTTACTAAACCATAACATAATTCATCCTTTATTACAAGTGCAGCCAAGACATGGGAATTCACATCCAACTGTGAGCTAATACTTTCCAAAGACTAATCTAGAGAGAGAAAACTGTTTTATGGCTTTGCCAATGTGTGGCAAAATTTGTAAAGGTGTCTAAGTGAGGACAGCTTTGAAGAAAATCTTGCTTATCCTGATTTTCTGTGTTTCTGTGGGTTTAGGTGTTTGTGTGTGTGTGTGTGTGTGTGTGTGTGTGTGTGTGTGTGTGTGTGTAATAAAATTAAACAGACCAGAAATGTAGAAATCTTCCTTTAAATCCCATATGATCTTATTTTGTTGTAAATTTCTCTAGCTATAGAATCAGACTAGTAAACATACACCTATGATCCTAGAACTTGAGATGAGGAGACAGAATGATCCTGGGCTTAGAGTTAAAGCTGGTATTAACTTAAGGAGAAGAAACAAGACCTTGGGGTTTGAGACTAATAAATACAAGAAGAATTCCCATATATAAGCAGAAGGTAACTGGTTCAGCTGGAACAGGTGCATTTAAGCATCAAGTGAGGCTCTGTAGCAGATGAATCTCTAGCCTTCTCACTAACTGTACAATGTAGTAAGCAGTCAAAAGCAAAACTGTAGCAGACTTTTTAACCTTAGCATTATTATTAATATTAATATAAATATTAATATTTCAAAAGTAACAGTTGTTTCTTATACATAGGGATGCCTTTTTGTAGGAAGGATGCTGTTTATAGAAAGCTTAGTCACATCCCTGCCTGCTACAACTGCCCATCTCACATGTATGGCAGGCTAAACAATCAGCAGACACTGAAACATGACCCATGGCTGTCAAAATGCTTTGCTCTCATGAAAAACCATTATGCTATGATAGGATTAAGCCCAAAAATTTGCATTCCTTGTAAGGACAATGTAAATAATAATTGCCCATTTTTGATAGAGTTGTCATGAAGATGAGAACATTAGTGCATGCAAGATTTTTATAACATGATGTTTTGACATGTTCAAGTGTGCTGTTATTACTGTCATCCACTGAAGATAACAAATGGCAACTGTATTTAGCATACATCAGCCATTCTTTCTTCCAGCGGTTTGAGGATGGCTTTGCTGAAACTCATCCATGTTTATTTTTATTTTCAGGATCATTACACTCCTATTATACATATGATTCTTCTCTTTTCAGTAATTAAAAATAAAAACATTTTCACTTCACCTGGAAAAACTAACAAGCTTGAAATGAAAATAGAATGAAATTGTTTACTTTTACATGTAGAAGATGCAAGCTTTAAATTGATATATCATTATAACAGATAAACTAAACCCACTGTTCTACTTACAAGCAAAAGTAATAGCAAGTTTGAATTAAATAGGTCCATTCAATTGCACAGATTTGTTAGGGTTTAAGTATAAGAAGAGCTGTGTGATCCTGGCAGAATTACTATACTCTTTTTAGAATTGTCAGATTTTTCCAATGCAGTTTTCCATAAAGTGTTCAGTTAGTGGATGAGCAAGTCTTACAAACACAAAATAATGGGCAAATTGGTGATTTTGTTGACATTGCCGTGGAAAGTCTGATCAGGTTGACAACTTGCCACAAAGAACTCATTATGCAGGCATTTTCCTGTGGTGTGCTTATTGATTTGGGGCCAAACTCAGGGTGCATGCAGGCTTGTGAATGTAAGATCAGGTCTAATACCACTTAATGTATCTTTGAAAAGAGCTCTCAAAGGTCATTAGGCCTGAAAAATGATAGGTGTGCTTCCTTGAGACATCATACCACAGAAAAATAGATTTCAGGTTAAGTTTGCTTTCTTATTTCATTACAAGTATATCCAGAATTCATTGGCCAGTGGGAGTTTCACTGAGGTAGAAGAACTCTAAACCTAAAGACAAAAGACTTTAGATATGACTATGCTTAGCTAGCATAATTTTCTGGGCCTCTATTTCTTCTGACTCAAGATGCTTCTAACCCAGTGATTCTCAACATGAACTCCCATCACTTGCATTATGATCTCTATCCAAGGACTAGTTAGAAGTGAGATTCCTAGGCCCCACATTGCACATAGTAAATCAGAGACTGGGGAAGAAACCAGAATGTATGTAACTTAGCAAGCCCTCCATATGGTTCTTTTCTAAAACAGTCTTAATGTCACTGAGATAAACTGTAGGTCAAATGTATTCTCTTTAAAGTCTCACTAATATTTTATGTTACATAGACCAATAAGAAAATCAAGGATATTATGTAGATATTTATGTGGAAAGTAAAAACTGAAATTTTATGTGCATGGTTTAAAATATAATATTAATAATCCCCTTTTCAGTCACACAATTCTATGAATGAAAACAGAAATCTTTCTAACAGAAATACTATTTTACTGGGATGGGCTCAGAGTTCATGTTCCCTATCAAGTTGATTGAATACATCATGAGTAAATTCATTCTTAGTTCATGGGCTAACAATCAGCCTTTAGCTTACACATAAAAGTTCACTATTCCTCATAGCCAAGATCTATGGACTTTTTCATTTCTACCCTGTGTCCATCTAGCTACCTCCCTGGAGAACATTCTCAGCTATCTCTGCTCCTTCCTTCTATTTTCCCTGTAAAATTAGGAATTCAAAATGTGTATCTTGACATTGTATCCTCAGTTCAAGGCTGCTACCCCCATCACCACTACAGGTGGATATTTTTATACATAAAAACTGAACAAAATTGAAGAAATGGAAAGTACAAAACAAATTCTTATATGTCTAGACTGCTTTCTAAGGGAGTAAAATCTAATACTAATCACAGCTTCTTGATAAACTTCATTTAGTTTACTGTTACTCAATTTTAACTACTGAGACATTGAATTTGAGGCCTCATATGCAGTAAGCAAATGCTCTGACCTTGAGCTGTATCTTCAGTCTTTCCTCTCCCCTCCTCGCCCCTCCCACTCCCTCCACTCCCCTCCACTCCCCTCCCTTCCCTGCCTCTCCCCTCCCTTTCCCCTCCTCTCCCTCTCCTCTCCCCTGCCTCCCTCCCCTTCCCTCCCTGCCCTCTCCTTCTCTTCCATTTTTCTGAGACAGGATTTCACTCAGTTGTCCATACATATCTTGATATGATTCTCTCCCCTGTATGTGTGATTATAGACTTGAACAGCCAGTTTTGACTAATACATTGACTTTAAATATGATGTAACTTCAATCACCAAGATTTTTCATGATCTATTTACTGTCAATGAGAAAAAAATGCTGTTACAAAGTCAACAGATTCTGTATATTAAATAAATAAAGCATGTTAATGTCATGGGCTCTTCTAAAGAAAATCCAAGCAGGAAGTTATTATCCCAACCAATTAGCTCTTATCCGACTCTGAGTAAGACATTTTTCAGTTTCACTTTTATCCACCCAGGTGGGAATACCAGAAATGGATATCTTTTTAATCAAAGTTTTCATCTGAAGTAAAAACAGAGAGAACACAAATTAGTTGAATCAATTCATTTGCTTTTGCCGAAAGCTTGCCTCCTGCAATTAAGTCAATTGACTTGTTTAATTTCTTTGTACATTCATTAGGGCATCGATAGTGACATTATTATTCAGTTTTAGACATCACTGGGGCTCCTTTTCCTCTCTTCCCCTTAACTCACAGTCACTACAAGGCCTCTGGTTACTGTGCCCCATGCTATGGAGGAGATGAGACTACTATTCCTGTCAAGTATGGAAATGTCATTAATACACTGCACAGTGCTCTATTGCTTATCTACTAGGGGTTTTGTGTATTTGTGCATCTAGTCAAGAGCTGAGTCGTGGTCTCCGGCAAAATGCAGGCAAAATTGGCTTTGTGGAAGAGGAGAGGAGAGGAGAGAAAAGGAAAAGAGAAGGGAGGAGAAGAGAGGGGATGGGGGAGAGGAGAGGAGAGGAAGGGAGGGGATGGGAGGGGAGGAGAAGGGAGGAGAGGAGAGGAGAGGAGAGGAGAGGAGAGGAGAGGAGAGGAGAGACAGGGTGGGCATTGTGTTTTTGTTCTTGCAAATTCTTCTTTTTAAAATGAGCTCCTTCACATTATTTTGGAATTTGCATTTGGATATCTAAGTAAAACGTTCAAGTTGCTAACTTTGAGTCAAATCTGTATAGCTGGTACTTCTCACAGAAGGAAGAAGCTTCATTTGACCTGTGGTCTGTATTGGTAACATTAACAGATGGACTGATTTATTACTTATGTTTTCTTACTTTTTCATTTTCTAATAATGTAAAATATATACATGGTATGATGCATAATGTAAACCCAAAATAGGTGTATTTCTCAATGGATAACTGTGTTACATACTAGCATAGGTATACTTCTTAATGCATAACAATATTACAGACTATCTTAGCCTGCCACACAAGTCACACAAGAGTCTCCCTCATGTCATTATAGTCAATATCCGCCCCAATAGAAAGTGCTCTTCTGTAGCTGGAATCTCAAAAGTTCTTATTAATAAAATCAAACCTGAGGCCAGTTATTGGGGTGAATGCTGGAAGATCAGAGAAGCAGAACAAACCACAGCTATCTCACCTTGCTAGTTCCTCAGGTGATCCTGTTTCCTCAGACTGGAAGCTTCTGAGTCCTCATCCCAATGGCTCTCAGCTGAACTGTGCTGCTCCAAAGCCTGAAGGCTAAACCAGCCACTAACTTAGTTCCTGGTCCTCAGGCCTTATACACCTTTCTGCTTTCTGTTATCACTCCCTGGGATTAAAGGTTGGATTTCTGGCATTTAAGGCTGTGTCACCATGCCTAGCTGTTTCTGAAGTGCCCTTGAACACAGAAATCTGGCTAGCTCTGCCTCCCAAATGCTGGGATTAAAGGTGTGCACCGCCCAACTTCTGCTATGGCTTGCTCTGACCCGTTTTCTAGCCACCATTTCTGTCTCTGTTCTAGTGGCTGTGTGTTCTCTGACCCCAGATAAATTTATTAGGCTGCACAATATTGTTGGGAACACAATACCACACTCTTCAGACTAATTTCTGTAAGAACAGGTTTTCCCATTTCAAAATAGTATGGAGTTATATATATCACTTAATACTGAGCATGTGTTTTTTTTTTTGCTTGAAACTAGACCTTTGGCCTTACTTCTTCTTGAATGACATGTATAATAATGGCCACTAGGTGAGTTCATGCTACAGAAACACAAGCTGTCCACCTCATTGGGGATAATGTGAAAACTCCAGTCTAGATGAATGAATGGATAATAAGATACATTAATCAAATACTAGCACTGAGGAAGTATGTGAATTTGGTTGTCTAATACAATTTCAATTATCTCATAAGTATAATTACTAGTAAAGTTGTGATATAAATTATGTTAGGAAGTTGTTACGTGCTGTGTAAACTTGTTGAAAGCAGGCTCTGGGAGTAGGGTTGTCTCTGACCTTACGTTCAAACAAGTTTACTTCAAATGTCCTTTCCTGGACAAGATGCCCCTGCCCCAACTTAGTGACAAGGAGAAAGACAGCAAATATCTAAATATAAAGTAGTGAGAAAAACAGCCTAGCTCTGAGAACAGTCGGATGATGAACCACTTCCAATGTCGTTTGCAGTTGTTTCTCCTGGGATAGTTTTAAAAAATGGCTATGGGGGCTGAGTGGCTAACTGCAACATGATCTGCAGGTATGTTTCTTCCTCAGATACCCTGGCATGACTGTTTCAGCAGGGCTTCCCCACCCACTTCTGTGGGACATTGTGAGTGCCTGGCTCAACCCTGCTTTGCTTCATGTCTACTGTTTTGAGCTAACTGCTGCTTGCTATTTGTACTTTAATTTCTGTTGCTGTGTATTCAATAAGTTACTCATTTGAAACTTACAGCATTGCCTCATGTATCACTCCTCATATACAAATTAAATAAACAATGGTATATTTGTACGCTTAGGTGATTATTGATGAGTGGTAGATTTCAGAACCTATGCAGGATTTCAAAATGATGGATTGTTTAACTTCAAACAAATTTATAATTTTCATTGACATTACCGCCTACCTTATGAGCCTAATTTTTCAGGGTTCATGAATTCGCTTTCTTCTGGTGGCTGTTATATAGTGTTTGGATTCCCATTCATGTCATTTTTGTCTTCAGATTTATACCATGCTCTTTTAAAGTTCATGGCTCTTATTTGGCTCATTTCTCTAGGTTTTCAAGCATTTTCTATGCACAACTTTAACATCATTTCCCCGCCCCAGGCTTAAGGATGATGAGTTATTATTTCTCTTCCTTGATTGACCTAATTAAAAAATAAAACAAATATTCATTTCCTGTGTCAGTTCTGCCAGACTCATCTGTTCCTATAATATATGCTATCATTCTGTCTCTTCCCAAAGCTGCCAGCAGAGTTCCATGACTGCCCAGCCAGTCTCTACTGCATCTCATAACTCACCTTCTCAGCACTAGAGCCCCATCACATAAATGCTCACACTCACGGCCTGACCCCCCCCCTCAGCAGCAATTCATCTACTCCATGCTCCCTAGACCTCTGATGGCATCCACCTAGTGATCAGCTGAACAACTTAAATCAGCATTCCTCCACTGTCAAAATTTCCATTCTAAAGGAAAAAATAATCCCATAGATCACCAATGCCAAGACAAATCTGGTCCACTACAATAAAATTTTTAAAAGGATAACACAAACCCATTTACAAAATCCTTCCTACAGATTATATGTAAATATAAAATCAAATTGTAATGAATACTAACAAAATTTTACAATTGATATAATTCAAATTAATGAAAATGAATTCTTACTTATTATATGCACGCTGTTTACTAACTGGCACTTTCTGTACATTGAAAGGATTGAACATGTGTTAGGGGCTTTGAAGATTGTTGGTAGATAAATGCCTGGCAGACAAGCCTGAGGACTAGAATTTGGTTCCTCATCACCAACATAAAAGACAGATACCCAGACTGCCTGTAATCCTAGCACATGGAAGGCAAAGATGGACAATGTGTTGGGTAAGCCAGCCAGCTAGACTGGCTAAGTCAGCAAGCTCTGGGTTCAAGAACTCCAGAGAGATCTTCCCTTAGTCAATAAAGTGGACATTTATGTCAACTTGTGATTTCCATGATTATCAACACTCATGAGAATATTCAAGTGCATATTCATGAGTAGTACACACATACACATGAAAAGAAGAGCAAGAGATGGTTGGGAGATTAGATCCATCTCACATCTTATGTCAGGGAAAGGGAAGTAATGCTCTGTATACTAAGAGCAGAGCCCCCTCCCAGGACCAGGCATCGCTCACATTTATCTATACCCTCTATGAGTAGCCATGCCTTTGACATTGCCTACTTTTAAATATCAGAAATCATTCATGTCTTAGGTCCACCTGCTTTCTTCCCCTCAACATGAAATGAACAAAAGACAATGTAAATGAAATGTTCCTATCATGTGCAGAAGGAAGGAAATATTCAGACACTGTGAGATATTTAATCATACAGATTATTGAAATGAAATGTACACACCTGAAAATGTATCACAGGACTTCAGTTTAAACACTCCAATGTGCATGACTCCATTCTGCCTCACTATTCACAACCCAAATAATCAATGAGATTATTTTTATTTGAAACTAGATACCTTGTTTCCTTAATATAAATGTGTGAATCTGTGCCCTATCTCACGAACAAGATTTTAATTCTTTAAAGCAGAAATATCACTTTGGCTCCCTTGTGTTTTTATACCCTAGCCCAGGAACTTACTCTTTTAAATCCTCACTAACAGCTCTACTGATTGATTTTATTTTTAGTTAAAAAAAAAAAAAAAACAACCTTTAACCTCTTCTTTCTTCCTGCTATCTCATGATGTTGGATTAATTCCCTAGTGCCTTTCTCCTTTCTGCATCCGAAACCTCTCCACACTGAAAAATACTATCAGGAAGGTGCCTTTGTTCATGATAAATTCCAGTTAAGGTAATTCTTTTTTTTTTTTTACATATTTTATTTTTCTTCCCCAAATCTTTTTTTTTTATCTTCTATTTCTTTGCCGAATCACACTTCTTTCTTTTGGATTTATTCCAGGTGTATATGTATTTTTATTTGAAAATTTTGTATGAAAAAAGTGCATAAACCCTTTTCCAGAAAATTCCTACATCTCCTGGTGTTGGCAACGTCTTCCTGTCTTTTATTTTTATGGTTGAAACATGGGTATTTGGATGTTATGGGTAGAAGGCACTGGTTATTATTTTAAATTGCTGTGTCAGCAGGTTTCATTGACACACCCTGTGGAGGATAAGAAGGATCATCTAGTACTGACAGATGGATTTTGTCAAAATTCTGGGCCTTCACTCATGGGAAAGATACCCACTACTTCTGCCAAGGTTGGAAATCTGTTCGAACACCAGGCACCAGACACCAGAAGGTTGGAAATATCCTCCTTAGCACTGGGTGTCTGTGGCATTACAGTGCCGGGAACAGAAAGTCTCTATACTGTGGGGAAGAGGAAGCTCAGACTACCCTGTGATCTCCTGACACAAACAAGTTGACCCCATTAACAGTACAGTACAGATAGAAGTCAACCCCTCTCCTTCCCTTTGACTGGCACTATCAGGAACACAGCTTCCAGCTGACAGGGTGGAGGCCTAGGCTCAGAACTCGGTGCATGGTCTTATCCATAGCAACATCTCAGAAAATCTGGGTCCAGGCATTTGGTTTCTTTTACTTCTCAAAACTTATTAATTTCTCATTAGTCTCTTCTGAAGACTTAATGATACATGGAGGCAGCTGTGAGCTACAGCATCCCAGAGCTGATCCAGCTATGTGTCCTTGTCAACCTGCATCTGTTACCCAGGAGACCACAGCAAACCCAGACTTCTAGGCACCTCCTTCAGTTCTCACATTTCTGCTGGTGCATCTCCAGGCACTGCCTCTCCCTGTATGCCAGGCACACCTTATCCCTGTGATCTCAATTTTGATTTCTTATATGACACATTTGATTCTATTTTTCCTGCACTAATTGCCTAATCCTGCTTCTCCCCAAATTTTCTCACTCTTTTAGAAACAACTTTTATCTTCTAGATGCTCATCTCAAAAACAATGAATCCCCCCTTTACTCACACATTGAGTTAATGGGACAAAAAATTGTATGCACTCAGACTTTTTTTTTTATTCATCTATTTATTTTACATCCCAGCCACAGCCCTCCCTACCCCAATCTTTCCCCACTTTGTTACCACTTCCCAATGCCTTCTTATTCTGTCTTGATCCAGGAAAGGGGAGGTCTCCTATGAGAATCAATAAAACATGGCATATTAAGTTGCATAAGACTAAATACCTCCCCATGTCTTAAGGCTGGGCAAGGCCACCTAGTATGAGGAGTAGGGTCCCAAAAGCCAGTAAAAGAGTCGGAGATGGAGACAGCCACTGTTCTTTTTCTTAGTCCCAAATAATAGATTTCTTCATAGTAAAACACACATATCTTCTAAGGCTCTAAGTGCACTCATGTGTTAGTAGAAGACTTTGAATTTAACCTGGATCCTTTCCCTTGAGGACTAAATTTTATAAGAGCAAGGCTAAGTAAGCACTGCTTCAGAAGCCATAGTACTGGGGAAGTATTCGCTCATTTTTTGTTGTTTCCTAGATTGGTTATTATGAGCATTTCTCCTTGATGAACATGATCAAATTTTATTTCTGAGGTTAGACTTCACTCTCTTGATGAATTGCTAAAAATAATTTCGTAATGGTGAAAAGAATTTCTTCCATTAAGATTGCTTTTTCGGGCTGGAGAGATGGCTCAGTGGTTAAGAGCACTGCTTGTTCTTCTAGAGGTTCTGAGTTCAATTCCCAGCAACCATGTGGTGACTCATAACCATCTGTAATGAGATCTGGTGCCCTCTTCTGGTCTGCAGGTATACATGCAGACAGATCACTGTATATATAATAAATAAATAAATCTTTAAAAAAAAAAAAAGATTGTTTTTTCCCCGGGCGGTGGTGGTGCACGCCTTTAATCCCAGCACTTGGGAGGCAGAGGCAGGCAGATATCTGTGAGTGAGTTCGAGGCCAGCCTGGTCTACAAAGTGAGTTCCAGGAAAGGCACAAAGCTACACAGAGAAACCTTGTCTCAAAAAAAAAACCAAAAACAAAAACAAAAAAAATTTATATATATATATTGCTTTTTCAGGTGAAGCCAATGACTACAGTGACTTTGATTGGTAGAAAAAAATTCACAAATATTATTTTGAAGAGAAAATGGGTAAATGGTTCCCATGTTCCTTTGAGTGTCTTAGGCCTTCTCTTCTTCAAAGGATATGCCTTTTATAACTGTAGCAGCCCTCATGTTACAAATATCTCATGCCATCATGTGAAATTCTGTTTCTTGTGTAACTGGAAATGTTCTGGACATTTCATAAGGCTGATTTAAGTATCATTATTTTTTAATTGTTGGGGCATTGGAAAAAATTTATGTTCCGGGTAGTTATTTAGATGTGAAAGATTTTTACTGAATAATCTCACAGCATACTGTTCTTCACCCTCTGAGAGGTCCAGGCTGGATCACCATTCCTGACCTCTTGACCACCGCTCTTTACATTCCTATTCTATACTGATGAGCTGATGGCACAGAACTCCACAACTAAAATATGTATTTCTCAGGATTGTGCAATCCTTTCAGTAATCTTTTTAATGAAGACTGTGACTAATCAATTTACTACAAAGAAAATATAAACTATGTTATTAAATAAAGAGAGTCATCACATGGATATTTTTCTTTACTTCCAAAGGAAAAAAATATGTTTAAATTATTTTAATTTACATGAATAAACCAAGTCACTATTTCTTTTGGAAGAAAATTTCTAGTCTCCAGGAAGAATTTTAATTGATGTGATTTTTAAGTATACTAAAAAAATACTTAAAATGGAGTTCCCCACTGTTTTATATTCACAAAAGTAGAAAAATTAACTTTTCTCTTTTGTGAAGTGTGACAGATTTCTTCAGCCTGAAAAGACACTGGGCACATGCTTCTGGTGTCTTCTATTTCTTTATGTTGAAAATGAAGTACCTAGCAATTTTCCCACTGGGGTTTTAACGAGCCACAGAGTTAGAAGGCTATGAACTGAGTGATGTTATCCGTTTGTGGTGGTGTCCTGCAGCTGTGGTGTTTTTTTATGTTACAATGTGTGACAAACAAAACCGCTCTTTAATCAGCTTCCCCATTAAATGCAGCCAAACCATTTTGGGAAGCAATGGCATTTCACAAAAGAGAATGAAAAACATGAAGTGTAATTTTCCTCAAATAACAAGGAAGTGGGAAAGGAGGCAAACCCGTTCAAACTGGGACCGAGAAATAAAGACTCTTTGGCATTTAAGTCATTGAAGAACAATTCTTTGCAGCTGGTTCTCACTTCAAGTACAGCAAGTGGGAGTCAATTAGAACATATTTTATCAACAGGTCTGTCTCCTAACACATTTTTCTGTATTAAAGTAGAAAAGCCACTGATAATATAGTGTCTTCTTAAAGGTCACATTGCAGGCAAATAACCAAATTTCTAAGCATGGGCAGCTTGTGCCTCAGCTCTCCCTGGATCCTCCTGCATGCTTCCTACCTTCCTCTTTAGTCTTCTCTTAGGAACATCCTCACAACTTCTTGCCTAAGCATTTTCTTGCCTAACCAAATGGTCACTACTCTTCCTTGTATCCATCTGTTAGCTCACACCTTGGAGGTACTGCCTGTGGGATGTTCTGTATGTCAAATGTGTTAAAATAAATAAAGTGCTGATTGGCCAGTAGCTAGGCAGGAAGGATAGGGTAGGCAGGACAAGGAGGAGGAGAATTGTGGGACATGGAAGACTGGGTAGAGAGAGACCACCAGCTGTGCCATGACAAGGAAGATATAAGGTACTGGTAAGCCACAAGCCATGTGGCAAAGTATAGATTAATAGAAATGGGCTAAATATAAGACTAAGAGCTAGACAATGGTAGGCCTGAGATAATGGCCAAGCAGTTTAAATAATATAAATGTCTGTGTGATTATTTTATACGTGGATTGAGGGGACCACAGGGGCTTGGTGGCACCTGGAGAGAAGCTCTCCAACTACAAGGTACAGTTCCAGGAGTAGATCTAATCATAGCATAGTTCTGCTTCAGAGTTTTCTCAAGTATTAGTCTCCTGTCAGTTTCCCATCAAGATGACAGCTGGCTGGTTGTAACCCGTAATTGCTGGTTTTCTTGATAAAGTCCTCAGTCATTTTTACGTTTCTGCTATGTTCCAAAAGGAACTGGTAAGTTATGCAAATTTCTTACCACTGTTTTAGCAACTGACTACAAACCCAGTGTCACAAATTTATCAACAGGTCTGTCTCCTAACACATTTTTCTGTATTAAAGTAGAAAAGCCACTGATAATATAGTGTCTTCTTAAAGGTCACATTGCTTTCCACTCTGGGAATCAGGTGTCCAAAAATCAGGTATCATTGCCCTCCCTCTGGAGTATCCAGAAGGCAGTCCACCCCTTGAATCTTGGGCCTAATTGGTCTCTTTTTGTGTCTCTCTTCTCTGTATCTCTCTTCTTGCCTTTCTTTCTCCCCTTTTGTTACCTCTGCCCATCCTCTCTGTCCTCTGCCTTCCTCTTTTTCACACCCTCTCTTTGTAGCTCTCTCATATTCTTTATCATATTCTCTCTCTTTCTCTCTCTCTCTCTCTCTCTCTCTCTCTCACACACACACACACACACACACACACACACACACACACACACACACACACACACACACACACACACACACACCACAGTTATATACCCTTCTGGTTCTGTAATCACCTCAGAAAGACTCCATGTTTCTATTAAATCATCACAAAAATGCTACCTTCGAAGTTCCCAATGCCATAGAAAATAACATATCCTTATACTAAGGGAAATCTGTCATAGATAATTCTGGTAGGTGCATTAGGTATAGGCCATTGTTCTAGGTACCCTGTGTTTAATAGGATGGGTAGATACTTGGAGTCATTTTAGAGTTCTTCTCTGTTCCCAAATTTTCTTTCATTAATAGATACCTTTTTCTGTTATCGAGAGAGACTTGTTATTATTTAAAAAAAATTTTTATTGATATTTTTGTCTTTTGAGATTACAATATGATTACATCATTTCTCCCTTCCCTTTTCTTTCTCCAAAATCCCCCATATCCCTTTTCTTGCTCTCTTTCAAATTCATAGCCTTTTTCCATTTAACTATTGTTATATATAAATATATAAGTAAAACCTCTCAGTCTGTATAATGTATGTTTTTAGACTGACCATGATACAGACTTTTTTTTGTAATGGACACTCTCACTCTTATCAGAGGAAATCCACAATGAATTTGTTGCTCTAGCAGCCCCAGCTAAGACAGACTTTACCTGACAGCCACTCTGTTTTCTCTCTGGCAAACAGTTCTTCAATCACAGTAGAGGACACGATTCCCCTGATAAGCCAACCCTTCCATGACCCTCTGTGTCTTGCATGGAGCCTGGGAAGTCTTACTTCTCAGTCTTTGTTCTGCTGGCTCTTGCCTGACACACTGACTTGTATTGCTTTCTGCCTCTTGTCTTTAATCTTAAAAAAGATTAAATTCTTTGACTTACTGTATACTTGGATTGACTAAATTAAGCAATGTTTCCTTAGAAAAGTAACACTAAAAAACCTTTATGTTAATGAGGCCTGAAGGCTCCATTATGTGGCATGTTTATTAATATGAACTGTAGAATCTTCTGATTATTTTTTGAGGTGATAAATCAATGCCTAAATGTCTACCATAGCTCTCAAAGTGCACATTGCTGTCATAGTTTATGATGAACGTGCATACAACAACAAATGTTTCTCTGGAGGTTTTGCTGAAATTCAAGTAACTGTATTATTTTGTAAGACTATGACAATTGCTATGGTATTGTATGTACTTTTTATTTTAAAATATGCTTCACAACAAATGCTTCAACTTTTTTCACAGTGTTTTCTTAACTGTGGATTTTTTAGTCAGAAGTCAGTCTTACAAGGTAATTTTTCACTGAGTTGCTGCTGATTTGATATTATAACAAATTATTCTCCTTTAGTGTTCCCATATAGAAGAATTCTCAAAAAGTCACTCGAATTCTTATCATTAAGAGAAAACATGAAATTGGATGTATTATGGAGTAACCATTATTATTCACTAATATATGAAAAATTAATTCCAAAACCATGTTGTCTTGATGTTCATCCTAATGTCCAATGGAAAGCAGATCATGAGTCATTGCCTTAGTCAGTATTCTATTGTTAGGAAGAGACTCTATGATCAAGGAAACCATTATGAAAGGAAGCATCTGATTAGCAGCTTGTTTACAGCTTCAGAAAGTTAGTCTGTTATCATTTTATTATCATGGCATGAAGAGAGAGAGAGAGAGAGAGAGAGAGAGAGAGAGAGAGAGAGAGAGATTGATTAGGATTGGCCAGAGCTTTTGAACCTTAAAGCCCACCTCCAGTGACACACCTACTTCAGCAAAGCCACACCTCCTAATCCTTCTTATCTTATCAAATAGTTCTACTCGTGGTTACTAAGCTTTCAAATATGGGAGCCATTCTTATTCAAACCAGTGAATAGTGAATATATATCCACTATGAACATAAACTGGGGGAACTTCATGAACTATCATGGCACTCTGATTTATATAGACTAATTATTAATTTAAATTCCATATGTGAAATACATGTTGCCCACTACCATTGTAGATGAATTTCTAAGTGTTCTTATTAAATAAATAACAAGGAGCCAGAAATTTGGATTAAAGCCTTAGAGAGATCATGGAACTATGGAAAGCTACCAGCTAACCTTACCTCACCAACACCATACCTTCCAAGGAGCATGACTTCCTGTCTACCAAGGCTTATATGCCTTACTTTTCTGCCCTCTCATTAGCTATTAGCCCAGCGGTTTCAGTTTCTATTCCTATACAGCTCTGACACTGTCTTTCTGTCTGTACAGACCTCCAGGTCTCTATGGTTGGTACTGGGATTAAAGGAATGTGTCATCACGATAGGCTCTGTTCCCCAGTGGCCTTGAACACACAGAGATCCTGCCTGCCAAGGGATTAAGGGTGTGTGCTGCCTGACTTCTTTGTTTACTTAAAATGGCTGGCCTTTTCCCCCTGATCTCCAGGCAAGCTTTATTTATTAATGCACAAATAAAATATCACCACACACCATTTCGGGTCATATGAAGCATCAGAAAGTATATTTTACTAGAACATATGGAGTTGTCATAGCTCAACGGCCTAGTGAAAAGTATACAAATAAAAGGCTTCTTTATCAGTTGGCTCAGAATTAACTTACCTCTCAATAAATCATTCAGGTTAAGTTTTGAATGAAAAATTCACAAAACAGAACAGTAATTCATGATTCATTTCTAGAAATATTTGAACCAAGTGTTTTAGAATGCTTACAAATATGGGCAAGTTACTTTCTGTACTGAAGATAAACTATTTTGCAACAAATTCAAAATCAGAGCATTTCCAGTTGAATGTTGTCAGTGAAAAGAGTTAACTAATCTTTTTCACCAAGCTATAAAATTTTAATTTCTACTATAATTAAATTGATTAACATAGTGGTAAGAAGACAGTAATGTTAGCTTTTTTCAATATAATTTCCTTTGAATTAAAATTTTGAAACATAGTTATTATATCATCATGTCAGATTTCCTATTCAAAATTCTTATTATTTTAAAATTATGTCAGTGACTTGTTTATTAATCACCTGCTATTGTAGCTTAGCTCAAAGTATAAGCTGTAAGTTGTGTTTCATTTAATATTGTCACATCCTATTACCTAAATGTCTTCAAGATGCTTGCCCCAAGTGCTGATGCCTTGTTTATTCTGAGACTTTCCCTACAGCTAATTCATAAATCTTGGTATTGATAGTTATATCTGTTGGTAGCAAAATCAGAGGGCCTATTCCAGCTGTGATACTTGATACTTAATCTTGAATCTTAATTTAATATTATAACCACTTTGAAAAGGTCGCCCTCTCCATGTAAAAAACAACTTGGTAGCATACTGCTTATGAGAATATTCAATAACAGTCATGAAACACAGAGAGCTAGTAAGCAGAAAGAAAACCTGTAAATATATTCAATCAGAATATCAAACTCTGACTCAATCTATGATGAAATTATTTCATTTCAAAAATATTCCTGCTTCTTGAGCAATATATTAGTTAAGAAAATGTAAGTTTTGAAACTATAATATTGTGTAATGTATATCAATGTATTTCTTGTGTTTGAAAATTCTGTGCAAACAACTGACAGTTGACATTAGAGAACATATTGTCATTTAAAGTGAATGTGGTGGATAAACCTGATGAGGCATGCCTTAAAACCCAGATATTCAGAAGGATGGTGAGTCCAAGACCCATCTGAGATATTTGGTGAGGTGTTTGACTATCATGTACAAAGCCTTGGCTTCAATTTCCAATAATACACACTTTTACATCAGAAGTATCAAAAGTTTGTGACAATAAAGGCAAAGGCCTCTGTGACTGAAGACAACTATTCCTTACCTAAATGACACAGATGAACAAAATGAAGTGGCCATAACATCACAGATTCTGGGTGCAAGACAATAAAAATAATACCCCAGAAAAAGTCTCATCATTACAGAGTTTTTTGGATAGTTGGAAATCTGAAATACAATGATGTGGGGGTCCTCTTCCCTCTTGGCCTGTGGGCCACCAGGTTGAGAAAACAAGAGGTAGTAGTGGTGGTAGAAAGCCTTGTATGAGCCCCATGAGCATGAACGGAAGCAACCCTCTGGGAGACAGACTTCCAGGGAATCAGCTCAACTTTATTCCGGAGTATAAATAATGTACAGGATTGGAGAGCCTGGGGACAAACCCTAATTTGCATTAAGTGGCACATTCCTACCATAAGGCTCCTAGCACAATTCTTCATGATATGTGCAGCAAGGGAGACCCCTAGAAGGAGTCTGTGCCAGGGTTCAAACTAAAGAAAAGTCAAGCATCTTGTTTAGAGATAGCTTCTAGATATGGTCAGTCCTCCAGATCCGGGGGAATGCTCCAGATAAGGGTAAGTGGATGCAGGAAGAAGGGGGTCCTATGTGGCTGAGTACTGAGATAAGTTGCCATGCCATGGGAAAACTGAAATCTCTGACCAGCCAGCAATGTCTTCCAACACAAGGATTAGGTAAATTTGATGATTTGGAAATTTACTCTATAGCAACCATAAGAAAAAAGTGTGCTTTTATTAATATATATGCCTAGTAAGTATAACTTTAAAAGTATAGCAGTATCTACATGTATAGAATATACATAAACTTATTCCCTTTCCTTTTTAAATTTTTTATTGTTAAGAATTTCATACTTGAATACAATAAAATATGACCATGCTTACTCCTATTTTCCAATATTCCCCACATATCCTTCTCAACAGGGTCCCTTCTCAATTTCATGTCTTTGTTTTTATGGCATATTAAACTTATTAGTGCTGTCCATATGTGCATACATTTGGTCTGACCCACTGGAGTATGGTTAATCTACCAGTAGCCACATCCTCAAAGAAGAGTTTTTCTTCCTCCCCCAGTAGCTATCAACTACTATTAGCGTCTTGGTAAGGGATTATAGTTTAAAGTTTTCCTATATTCTGCATGGTCCACAGCCACTCAGACCCAAGTAAACACACAGAGCCTTATATTAATTAAAACTGCTTAGCTGTAAGCTCAGGCTAACTACTAACTACTTCTTACACTTAAACTCAGAACATTTATGATCTATATGTCACAACATGATCTGTGGCTTTACCTGAGTGCCATTACATGCTATTCCTTGGACTGCAGGCTGGCGTCTCCTCACTCAGCCTTCCTTTTTCCAGAATTCTCCTTGTCTGCCTATCTGTTCTATACTTCCTGCCTGGCTACTGGCCAATCAGCATTTCATTAAACCAGTGTACAAACAGCAAGGGATGATCATCTATCCCATCTATGCCAGAACTATGGCATATGTGGTCTTATGCTGGTCTTGTACAGGTAAGCAAGCTGCTATGAGTTCAAGAGTACACTAGTTTTGTCATATCTAAAATGACAGTTTCACAGTACTCATCCCCATCTTACATCTATTGCATTCTTTCTAGTTTATCATCATGCTTTGGGGTATATGTCTCATCTAGGGCTGAATAATCCATCCCTTATTTTAAGTATTTTCACAAGTTATTTGTAGATTGAGATTTCCCATCCTGGGAACCATTTCCAAGTTACCACACAGAAATTTATATTAATTGTAAATGCTTGGCCAATAGCTCAGGCTTGTTACTAACTAGCTTTTACATTTTATGTTAACCCATATTCCTTATTTGCCTTCTGCCACATGGTGGTACCTTTATTAGCATGGAATGTTCATCTCCTGCTCCCTCTGCATCTGTCTAGTGACTCTTGATGCCGCCCTTCATCATCCCACCATTCTCAGTTTGGCTCTCCCACCTCACTTTATCCTGTTCAGCTGTTGGCCAGTCAGCTTGTTGGTTAAGCCAATCATGGTGGCATATATTCATACAGTGTGCAGAAAGATTATTCCACAACAGTCTCTGTTGACTGCTGCTCATTGTTGCAGATTCTCTGACCAAGGCTGAAAGTAGCCCAGGTCAATAGAAATAAATACTTTAGCGCATACCTTGACATCATAGTCATTTAGCAAAATAATAATAGCAGGTTTCACCTGTGTCCTATAACCTCCTAAGCCATGAGCTTTAAGCAAAATTACAGTAACAGGTATGAGATTCCTTTCTGTGGAGCAGATATCCAATCCTGTCTGAAAATGGTAGTTACCCTAACACAGTTATACCACTATGGCACCAGAGGACATATCTTTCTGATAGTTTGATATTATAGCATAAAATATATAATAGCTATAGAATACACACAATTTATAATATTTCTAAAATTCAAAATTATTTATGACTGACTAGATGCATTCAGTGTCTTCTTCTTATTTCATTTAGAATTAAATAACTAAGACCACTGAATTGAAAGCATTATAATAACTTTGTATGGTGTGGTGGCACATGCTTATAATCCTAGCATTCATGAGGCAGAGTCCTGAAGATTAATAGTTTATTGTTATTTTGTCTTACAGAGTGATAACTTGTCTAAAACAAAATCATTTTCTGGATATCTGATACCTTTACTGAAATTCTTTCTAGTTTATTCACAAATGCACTATATCTATTTTGTCAAATCAAACTCATTAGGAATGTCATTTGCCAAACTGCTATTTGTACTTAGAGGGATTTAATTTCTATTTAATTTGATGTGCAATTTCCTTTAATAAAGTGAAAAGTTAGCACAGGATGGTCAATGCCAAGCAAGCATGTCTAGTTCTTATGTGTGCATAACAAATATAGTAACAAAACAGGTGACTGACCTAATCATAAAAGTATCATTGAGAAGTACATTTCTCTTCATTTTACTATTTCTGAGGTAAGGTACCCTGTTGGCAGTTACATATCCAAATTATATATAAAATATAGCTAAAGCTTGCATTATTAAAAATTTAGCCAAGGGCCTGGGAAATGCTTCATTAGTTGAGAGCACTGGCTTCTCTTCTCAAAGACCCAGGTTTAATTTCCAGCTCACACATTTGCACCTAACTAGCTCTGTAAATCTAGTTCCCAAGGATATGATCCCTTTTTCTGAAAGGGCATTTTACATGATCTTCTGGCTCCCATGGGGACTGCACACATGTGGTGTCAAATATATATGCAAGGCAAAACACACATACAATTAACAATTTAAAAATTCCAAATTAACTGTGACTGATTAAAATATAAGACATTATATTAATGTAACAGTACTAATTGCTGCTAACAGCCAAAGATCAACTAGACACCAATATTTAGAAGATATAATGTTACATAACATTTAATAGACAAAAAATTAGAGTTAGTGTCTTAATTCTTTTATAGTGCTGTGAAGAGACACTGTAACTAAGGCAACTTACATAAGAAGGTATTTAATTGGGGGCTTGCTCACAGATTCAGAAGATTACTGCATTATCATCATGGCAGGGAGTAGGCTAGCAGGCATACAGACATGGCAATGGAGAAGAGGATGAGAGCAGCATCCAGATACACAGTCAGCAGTCAGAGGACAAGAGCAAGAGAGCAAGAGCAATTGCAAGAAATTAGGCCTAGCTTGAGCTTTAGAAACCACAAAGCCCACCCTTAGAAGCATATCTCCTCCAAGGTCACACCTCCTCATCCTTCCCAAACAGCTCAATTAACTGGGGACTGAGCATTCAAATATGAGAGTCTAGCGGTATTCTCATTCAAATCACCACAGATAATGTGTACAGAATTAATTTATCCATAATTGTCAGGTGATATTATATATTTAGCACAGCGTGAATAGCATTGTAGCCAATGGTCAGCATGAAGGAAGGGAAGAAGAAAGGAGGGAAGTAACAAAGGAGAGGAAAAGAAGAGAATCAAACATTGAGCATTACCATTCATCTTAAGATTATTTTGAACACTTTATTCTTTTTACAATTCATAACTGTTGCAAAATTATAGTTATGAAGAAACACTGAAAATAATTTTATGGTTGGAGGTCACCACAACATGAGGAACTGTATTAAAGGTTATAGTATTAGGAAGATTGAGAACCAATGTTCTACATGAAAATATAGAATTGTGATAATACAGATATGTGAGGTAGAGGTACTGGCAAGCACTATGATAAGATTTTTCTGGATGGGTGAGACTATACAAACAATAAACACCATGAGAGGAGGAAGCATTTATAACCAAAAAAGCAAATATCAAAAACCATGAGTTGTTCAATTTCTACCCAATTATAAATTATTAACTCATCACAAGATTTTTCTTTCATTCTTTAAATAAAATTATCAATATCATATGAACAATGCTGTCTATGAATATAGTATGGAATATAAAGAACTTCTAATGTTCAGAGGCTTACATAGCCAAAATAACCAATATGTACTTCATATTAAACTTGTCTCAGGTTATTGTAGCAGGAATTTTAATAGGTCTTATTAATAAAAATCAAACCTGGAGCCAGGTATTGAGGTGAATGCTGGAAAATCAGAGGAGCAGAACAAGCCACAGCTACCTCTCCTCACCAGTTCCTCAGCTGATCCTGTTTCCTCAGCCTGATAATGCCTCAGTCCTCATCCAGAATGAATCTGAGCTGACCTGTGCTGCTCAAAGCCTAAAAGCTTAACCAGCCAAATGCTTCTAGTTTCTGGTCTTCACGCCTTATATACCATTCTGCTTTCTGCCATCACTCCCTGGGATTAAAGGCTCACTTTCTGGCATTAAAGGCATGAGTCACCACACTTGGCTGTATCCTTGACCAGATGGATTTCTACCTCTGGAATGCTAGGATTAAAGACGTGTGCTACCACTGCCTATCCTCTATGTATAATATTGGAGCTGTTCTGTTCTCTGACCCCAGTTAAGTTTATTAGCGTGCACAATATTTTGGGGAACACAATACCACCACAGGTTATGGTGCACTTTCAAGTATGAATTCTTTCTTTTGTGTCACATCATGGTATTTCAGAAATGAAGTCAGAGACTTACCTCAATTCTGACTTTATTAGTTAAGTATAAGAAATAAAACTCATCAAATATCTGCTTGGAGATGATTTAGTACTATAGAATACATCATGAAACCATATTTTCCATAAGTCTCCATATTTCATTAATCTCTTGGTAACATAATTGATATGCTGGTGTTTTAATCATTAGCTATTCGACTCTCTACAGAATCCTCCTTATGATCTCAAAGGGCTTTTTGTCACCTGCGTCTTCATTCTGCACTGACCACGCGTCATCTTTGTAGCTGGTAAATCAACACATCCTTCTGACATCTGATTGTCACCTGCTCTAGTTCAATGCCTATTCACTCCTGTCATCTTTCATCTTCCCTTACTTGCCAAGTGATATGGGAGTCACTAATTCAGAAATTCCTCTTATACTGTGAAGGACATTTGAATGGCTTGTAGTGGTTCCTTGCAGAAGTAAAAGATCTAAATCACTTTCTATACAGGTACCCAAGACAAGGGGTGTTGAGGCCTGCTGATTGTTGTCATCACAATAAAATCAACAGAATCCTTCAGTGCTCCCTGGTATCTGTAGCAGACTCTAAGAAGGACACTAAAATGTATAGACCAAAAATAACACAGAGAATTTAGTTTCAAAAAAATTCAAATTTGGATTTCCCTCTCTTGAGTCTGCTTTACCTTTTTGTTTTCTTATCCTGATTGAAGTTGATGCTAGATCCCCATGAAGTGCAGAGGCACAGTCCAGTTTCTTGTCACTTTGAGAGATTAGAACATAAGGATCTTGAGTTCAAGGCCAACCTGGGATAGCCAATGAGATCCTATCTGAGAGAGAGGAAGGGAGAGGGAGATACAGATAGAAATAGATGATGATGAGAAGGATGATGATGATGATGATGATAGGTAGGTAGGTAGGTAGATAGATAGATAGATAGATAGATAGATAGACAGATAGATAGACAGATAAAGAGAGAGAGTAAGAGATAAAGAGAGAGAGAGAACTGTAGTTTCCTTAGAAAAATGAAAATATTTTACTAAGCCACCTTAGAAAGAATGTGTTATGTAGAGGAAATTTAATTTTTAGAAAGAAAATGCAATCAAAACACATTTTTCTTCTGTTTAAATGTCATAACAGGAAACAATGCCCTTTGATATTTAAAGCTAGATTTTATAGTATGTTCAATATACTATCATTAATGCTAGAGAAATTGTCTTCTACCAAATAAAAAACATTAAACAAAACTGTAATTAAACTCCCTTACCCTAAAAGCAAATGGTTCATGGGAAACATTAGCTATTTCATCATCAACAAAGCATTGTAATGCTGGTTTCAAATAGGTGATAAATTCCCCAATAGTGAGTGTCCTCCCTCAAGAGAAAATCAGTAACATAAGTGGGTGGGTCTACATTTAGAGAGTGCTAATTTTACCAGACTGTCAGTGAATGAGTCAGCTCTGCAGTAATTATAATTAGTGAGTGCTGCTACAGGACTATTCATGATTATCTATTATGTGGTGATTTGACTAAAGTTTGTCAAGAAAGTTTTACTGCCACTAGAGTGGAAAACTTGTTAAGATGAAAATTATTATAGGGAATATGACTAATTATCAAACTCCCATAGATTTCAAATGGCTGTACTTTATAAACTGTCCCCCTCTTAAGAAATATTAATGTCTGGGTTAATATTGCCAGTGTGTTTAAAAGGTCACCTCTTGTGTGACATTCCATTGGTAATTATTCCATCAATAGCAAACAACAGTAAATGTCGTACTTTTATGTGGTCAATTTGGAAACTTCTACAAAATGCCAACTATTGTAACCTTCATCATCACTCAGTGTGGGAGGAAGCTGGGGGTCAGGTTTTTTCTTCTCCACTTAATGGACCAACAGATGCAATGCTCCTTCATAAGTCAAACTAAAAGATGAAAGCCTCCCCAAGATGCATCAGAAGCTTTTTGGATTTGATTTAAAGGTGTTGCTCGGGTTTGAGAGCACAATATTTTTAGGAAGTAAATCTAAAAGAATATTATCCCAATGTTAAATATTTAACAGAAATTATTATAGAATATATGAAATCATTTAGATAGCTGGACTTGGTTCTTTTCTCTCATCTAACCTTAAAATATATTAATGCCCTTTCTCATCAATGCATGTGATCATAAAATGAAGTTTGTCAGGGGCAGGAATTATTCTTTTATTTTTTTCATAACCATTTCCACAAACTGTTAGGGTACCTCTTGTATTACAGGGATTTCATTCTCACAGCAGAAAATAACTATGAAAACTAATTTCTTTAAGCCATGCAACAACAATTAATTTTTTAAAGAGAATGCTAATGTTAACATCAATGCCGTTAGAAGCATTATGGCAAGGCAGAATCTTTATACCTAATTGTGGTATTGTGTTCCCAAAAATATTGTGCAGGCTAATAAACTTACCTGGGGTCAGAGAACAGGACAGCCATAACATTAAACATGAAGATAGGCAGTGGTAGCACACGCCTTTAATCCTAGCATTCCAGAGACAGAAATACCTCTGGATCTCTGAGTTCAAGGCCACATTAGAAATAGCCAAGCATGGTGACTCACAACTTTAATCCCAGAAATCCAGCTTTTAATCCCAGGGAGTGATGGCAGAAAGTAGAGATGGGTGGAGGTGGCATACACCTGTAATCCCAGCACTCAGGAGGCAGAGGCAAGCAGATCTCTGTGAGTTCGAGGCTAGCCTGGTCTACCAAGTGAGTTCCAGGAAAAGATGCAAAGCTACACAGAGAAACCCTGTCTTAAAAAAAAAAAAACACACACACACACACACACAAAAAAAAAAAAAAACAGAAAACAGAATGTAGAAAGATATATAAGGTGTGAAGACCAGAAAACTAGAAGCATTTGGCTGGTTAAGCATTCAGGCTTTGGAGCAGCACAGTTCAGCTGAGATTCATGTGGATGAGGACTCAGAAGCTTTCAGCCTGAGGAAACAGGATCACCTGAGGAACTAGCAAGGTGAGGTAGAGTGGCTTGTTCTGCTTCTCTGATCTTCTAGCATTCACCCCAATAACTGGCCTCAGATTTGATTTTATTAATAAGAACTTTTAAGATTCCAGCTACACCTAATGCCTTCTAGAATATGCAATCAATCTAGGAATTCATCATGCATTGCTATGATTTGTTTGATGACAGCCACATGAAGTGACAATGGATTAATTTGTTTAATCTATTAAGAGGTATCATGAATCAAAGACAACATACATGCATTGAAAGGGAATAAAATACAATGTATATCTGTTGAAAGGTTAAATATAATGGCTACAATAATAGACTCAGGGAAAAGACTACCACATTGCAATTCTAGATTTACAATTTACTATGGAAACTTAGAGGGTACCTTCTGTCCCCTAAAACCTTTTTCACCTGTAAAATAAGATTCCTATATGGTTACCTTATAAGTCTATTGTATAGAATAAATGAGTTACCATATGTTAAGTGAATTTACCAATTCTGGAATGTGATTACTATATAATATATATGTTATAAGTTTCAGTCTTTCAAAATTAAAACCCTTTAAAGCATGAATAAGTAAATGTGCTAAGTTTATATATGCTGTAATAATGAATTGGGTATGTATAAAAATTATATCTTTAATCCAAATTTTCAATTATTTAGCCAACTGCCTTAATAAGATAGCATGAAGGATTTATTCAACCAATTCTGGTGCTTACGGTGAAGGAAGAAGTACATGAATTCTGACAAAATACAACATGTAGAAAGGAGCTGAATGACGGTGTGAGTAAAGTTAAATTATGCTAATCTTTTGAAAGTTTCACTGAAAGCATTCAAAATTGAAAGTTATATATGATTTTAGCTGGTAGACATGGGTGGATGATGTAGGTTTTTGGCTATTAGACAGGTGTAATAGAAATGACTAATACACAGATCAAGAATATACTAGGGATGCCTAGGACCTTAACTGTCTCATTGAGAAGACTAGTACCTTTGAGACAAGAGAAGATTTGCACAAAGGCAGAAACAACCAAATGCAGTAACAGAAACAGTAGGAAGTATCTGTGAAAACTTCCAGTGAAATGTTCTGGTAGGACTTGGAGTCGAAGTGTCAAAAATTTACACACACCCCAGCATAGGATGAAAATTTTTAGATTAAGTAAATAAACAGTAAAGCCATGTGTTCAACACTCACAAACAAAGGAATACTTTGCAGAACATATTTTTAAAAAAATGTTTGATGCAATAGTATTTTGATCTGGAATCAAGATGAGGGATGAGGAAAGAAACCCTTCAAGCTCCTGAGTCATGTCAACCACATTGAAGAAACACTCCTAAAACACCCCCATGGCACTCTGGAATGGTCTAAGTGCAATTGCCCACCCATTAGAATTTTGGGTTACAGTATTAAATGCATGTGGAGAAATGTGAAACATGGGTCTGGAGAGGAGAAGAACACCCGCTATTCTTACAGGGACCTGAGATAGGTTCACAAATGTCCTCTTCTGGCCTCTTTGGGCACCAACAGTACACACACAATATTCACTCACATAGATCCAAACTCACACATAGAGGAAAATAAAAATAAATCTTTAGAATATGATAAGAGTGAACTTGGTTCAAATTAGTGTCTCAGGAATTTGGGACTCCATGAAAAGACCAAACCTACAAATAATAGGGATAGAAGAAGAAGAATACCAACTCAAAGGCACAGAAAATATATTTAACAAGATCATAGAAGAAAACTTTCCCAACTTAAAGAAGGAAATGCCTATGAAGATACAAGAAGCCTATAGAACACAAACAGACTAGACCCCCAAAAAAAGTCCCCTCGACACATAATAATTAAACAACTAAACATACAGATTAAAGAAAGAATATTAAGGGCAGCAAAGGAAAAAGGCCAAGTGACCTATAAAGGCAAACCTATCAGAATAACACCCGATTTCTCAATGGAGACTTTGAAAGCCAGAAGGACCTGGACAGATATAATGCAGACACTAAGAGACCATGGATGCCAGCCTAGACTAATATACACAGAAAAACTTTCAATCATCATAGATGGAGTGAACAAGACCTTCCAAGACAAAACCAGATTTAAACAATACTTATCCACAAACCCAGCACTACAGAAAGCACTAGAAGGAAAATTCAAACCTAAGGAAGGCAGATACACCCATGAAAACACAGGCAATAGATAACACCAGAACAGTAAACCCCAAAGAAGAGAAGTACACACACACTACCACCAAAAAATTAAAATAACAACAGGAATGAACAATCACTGGTCATTAATATCCCTTAATATCAATGGACTTAATTCACCTATAAAAAGACACAGACTAACAGAATGGATACGAAAACAGGACCCATCTTTCTTCTGCATACAAGAAACACACCTCATATTCAAAGACAGACACCTCCTAAGAATAAAAGACAGGGAAAGGACTTTCCAATCAAATGGTCTTAAGAAGCAAGCTGGTGTAGCCATCCTAATATGCAGCAAAATAGACTCCAAACTGAAATCAATCAAAAGAGATGATGAAGGATATTACATACTCATCTCAGGAAAGAGTCACCAAAATGAAGTCTCAATTCTGAACATTTATGCCCCAAACACAAGGGCAACCACATATGTAAAAGAAACATTACTAAAGCTTAAATCACATATAAAACCTGACACATTAATATTAGGAGACTTCAACATCCCTCTTTCACCTCTGGACAGATCGGCCAAATTGAAACTTAACAGAGACATAATGGACTTAACTGATGCTATGGCTCAAATGAACTTAATCGATATCTACAGAACATTCCACCCAAACAAAAAAGAATATACCTTCTTCTCAGCACCCCATGGAACCTTCTCTAAAATCGACCACATACTTAGCCACAAAGCAAATCTCAACAGATACAAAACAATTGGAATAACCCACTGTGTTCTATCAGACCACCATGGCTTAAAGTTAGATTTCAACAACAACAAAAAAACTACAGAAATCGTACAATCTCATGGAAACTGAACAATGCTCAACTGAATCACCAATGGGTTAAGGAAGAAATAAAGAAAGAAATTAAAGACTTCCTAGAGATCAATGAAAATGAATACGCCACATACCCAAACTTATGGGATACTATGAAAGCAGTGATAAGAGGGAAATTCATAGCACTGAATGCAAACATAAAGAAGCTGGAGAAATCTCATGCTAGTGACCTGACAGCACACCTGAAAGCCCTTGAACAGGAAGAAGCAAAGTCTCCCAGGAGGAACAGACACCAGGAAATTATCAAACTGAGAGCTGAAATCAATAAAATAGAAAGAAAGAGAACAATACAAAGGATTAATGAAACAAAGAGTTGGTTCTTTGGGAAGATCAACAAGATAGACAAGCCCTTATCCAAACTAACCAAAAGACAGAGGAGAGCATCCAAATTAACAAAATTAGAAATGAAAAGGGGGACATAACAACAGACAATGAGAAAATCCAGAGAATCATCAGGTCATACTTCAAAAACCTCTACTCCACAAACTGGAAAATCTAAAAGAAATGGATAATTTTCTGGATAGGTACCACATACCTAAGTTAAATCAAGACCAGATAAACCATTTAAATAGTCCAATAACCCCTAAGGAAATAGAATGAGTCATTAAAAGTCTCCCAAGCAAAAAAAGCCCTGGACCTGATGGTTTCACTGCAGAATTCTACCAGATCTTCAAAGAAGACTTAATACCAATACTCTTTAAATTGTTCCACACAATAGAAGAAGAAGGCATATTACCAAACTCCTTCTATGAGGCTACAATTACCCTGATTCCCAAACCAAACAAAGATGCAACAAAGAAAGAGCACTACAGACCGATCTCCCTCATGAACATTGATGCAAAAATACTCAATAAAATACTGGCAAACAGACTCCAAGAACACATCAAAACAATTATCCACCATGATCAAGTAGGCTTCATCCCAGGGATGCAAGGGTAGTTCAACATATGAAAGTCCGTCAATGTAATACACCATATAAACAAACTCAAAGAAAAAAAACCACATGATCATCTCACTAGACACAGAAAAGACATTTGACAAAATCCTACACCCCTTCATGATAAAGGTCTTGGAGCGATGAGGAATACAGGGAACATACCTAAACATAATAAAGGCAATCTACAGCAAGCCAACAGCCAACATCAAATTAAATGGAGAGAAACTCAAAGCAACACCACTAAAATCAGGAACAAGGCAAGGCTGTCCGCTCTCCCCCTACTTATTCAATATAGTATTTGATGTCCTAGCCAGAGCTATAAGACAGCATAAAGAAATTAAGGTGATACAAATTGGAAAGGAAGAAGTCAAGCCTTCCCTATTTGCAGATGACATGTTAGTATGCATGAATGACCCCAAAAATTCAACCAAGGAACTGATACAGCTAATCAAAACCTTCAGCAACATTGCAGGATACAAGATCAACCCTTCAAAAAAATCAGTAGCCCTTCTATATACAGTAGACAAACAGGCTGAGAAGGAAATCAGAGATATATCATCCTTTACAATAGCCACAAATGATATAAAATACCTTGGGGTTATGCTAACTAAGCATGTGAAGGACCTATATGACAAGAACTTTAAGTCCCTGAAAAAAGAAATTGAAGAAGATGTCAGAAAATGGAAAGAGCTCCCATGCTCATGGATAGGCAGGATTAACAGTAAAAATGGCGGTCTTACCAAAACAATCTACAGATTCAATGCAATTCCCATCAAATTACCAACACAATTCTTCACTGATCTGGAAAGAATAATACTCAACGTCATATAGAAAAACAAAAAAACCCAGGATAGCCAAAAGAATCTGTACAATAAAACATCCTCTGGAGGCATCACAATCCCCGACCTCAGGCTCTACTCTAGAGCTACTGTAATAAAAACAGCTTGGTACTGGCATAAAAACCAACATGTGGACCAATGGAATCGAATTGAAGACCTTGACATTAACCCGCACACCTATGAACATACAATTTTTGACAAAGAAGCCAAAAATGTACTATGGAAAAAAGAAAGCATCTTCAACAAATGGTGCTGGCATAACTGGATGTCAATGTGTAGAAGGCTACAAATAGATCCATATCTGTCACCGTGCACAAACCTTAAATCCAAGTGGATCAAAGAGCTCAACATTAATCCAGCTACTCTGAACCTGATAGTAGAGAAAGTAGGAAGTACTCTTGAATGCATTGGCACCGGAGATCACTTTCTAAATATAACACCAGTAGCACAGACACTGAGAGAAACAATCAATCAATGGGACCTGTTGAAACTGAGAAGCTTTTGTAGAGCAAAGGACACGGTCAACAAGACAAAGCGACAGCCTACAGATTGGGAAAAGGTCTTCACCCCACATCTGACAGAAGGCTGATATCCAGAATATATAAAGAGCTTAAGAAATAGAAATCAAATGCCCAACAATCCAATGCCTGTACAGAATCTACCAGGTTTAAATGAATCCCCAGGGGTGCCTTGATCCTGGAGGACATGGGAATGGAGGGGAGGGGGCTGGGGGGAAGGTGGGAGTGGGTGCGTGAGGAAGGAGGACAGGGGAACCCATGGCTGATGTATAAAATTTAAAACACATAATAATAAAGAAAAAATTATTTATTAAATAAATTAGTCTCTCATCAATTTCATGAAGGTTAGTTCTCTCAGAGAACAATAGGAAACTATTACTGGACCTTAAACTTGGGGAATATTGGAATTCATTAAGCCAATAGGAAGTACACTCCTAACATCACAGGGAAAATATTACTCCGAGAAGTGACCAACTAGATCAATAGATTTATAACCAATCCATGGTGGGGGAGGTCAAGATGGCTAAACATGGAAAGGCACGTGCCTATCAAGTTTCCTGGGTAGCAGTCAAGTATTAAGTCCATGGAGCTGTCCTTTGACCTCCACATGCACTCTGAAGTATGTGCACATACTCATTAATAATAATAATATTGTTATTATTATTGTTGTTGTTAAATGAATACACTGATAAAATATGTTAAAATTAGAAAATATCATTCAAATCATGAAACTACTTTCCACAGTGTTAAGTAATGTCTATATGAATCTGAATTGGTAGATATAAATCAAAAATACATTAAAGATTTAAAAATCCCCTTAGAGATTACTAAAATGTGGTCAATAAAAGATTACCAAAATTAAGTACATTTGATTAAACTTAATCATATGATTTAATTTTTATTGGTTGAAAGGAAAATAGTAAGCCATAAGATAATCTGTGTATTATCTGGATAGGATACAGCAAAATGGAATGGAAGACACTTTTTCTTCTTCTTTTTTTGAAGCTGAGGATTGAACCCAGGGCCTTGTGCTTGCTATGCAAGCGCTCTACCACTGAGCTAAATCCCCAACCCTGACACTTTTTAAATAAGGAAAAATGTGCAAAAAATGAAGGGTTAGAATTCCTTCCACTGTGTTTCACTGTACTTTCTAAGTTTGACTATAGTTTCCCAACTATCTTGAATACAGTTTTGGATTACTTGTTACTATGAAATGCTGAACACTATGACAATTGAGTCTATAAAATATTTCAACATCAATATGAAGAAAATAAGTAGGTAGAAGCTGAACAGGAAAATATATTAAGTACTTTAAGTTGACTTGTGGACAATGGAGTAGTAGAATACCTGTGTGCCTTCCTCTCAAGGTAAAATGCTCTTTTAAAAGTTTGTTATAAAAATGAAGAAAATTAACAATAACAACAAAAGTGGCATCTTTATTATTTATGGCTGATTTCTCTTGCTTAGAAAATCATATACATGTGGTACTTGTTAGAGAAGCATGACAAATGATAGACTTTTGAGACATAACACCCCTTTGGTCATCATCAAGAATGATTCTGGGAGGACAATTCGTCCTCCCCTCTCTCTGTTTCTCTCTGAGTTTATGGCATTTTGCTATCCTCAGCACCAGGTTACATATCACCCTAAAGACCTAGGCTTCGTTAACTATATTCACTTGTGTGGTGGTTTGAATAAGAATGACCCCCATAGGTTCATATTTGAATTCTTGGTTACCAGGGAGTATCATTATTTAAAAGGATTAGGAGATGTTGCCTTTTTTTGAGGAAATGTGTCATTGGGGATGGGCTTTGATGTTTCAAAAATCCTTTTCCAAACCCAGAGTCACTGCTGCCTTCTGATCTGGATGTAGAACTCTCAGTTACTTCTTCATCACAATGACAGCCTGCTTGCCTCCATGCTCCCCGCCAGGATGACAGTGATTCAATCTCTGAAACTGTAAGCAAGCCCCAGCTAAGTGTTTTCCTTTATGTGTTGCTGTGGCCATGAAGTCTCTTCACAACATGGCTAAGACTAAGAACCATGACTAAGATACCTTGTATGTCACTTCAATACAGTTAGATTCCATTTACCTTATATATCAACAGCAACAACAGTAGCAGCATTATGCTGGGGCCAAATGAGAGCTACCTGAGCTGATAGTGTATTCCTATACCCACTGACCAGTAACTTGAAATTAGTCACTGGTACATTTACACCACAGATATTGACAAGTATAATGAACCAAGTGGCCCCACAATCTCGTATTAAATATTTACTAGCATACTACTGAGAAAGGAAATGAAACACATTTTTAGTGCAATGTGCATAGGGCTAATATTGTGTAGCTATTAACTAGATAAGAAAGAGGAAGTTAAAAATCATTAGCATCACATAATGAGGGATTCAAGGAAGATAAAGCCATTGCTAATACTGGTATACCAAAATTCTTTAGAACTAGAATGTAATGACCAGACAATTGTGGCAACCACTCTATTAAAACCAAGAAAACCATCTTTTTAAGCTATTTTATTGTTCCTTTAACAAGTTTTCCTTTCTTCACTTTTTATAATTGTCTCACAACAGCTATTAAATGTCACATCCATAATCAAATTAGTAGTATTATAAACATGTGAAATTTTCTTCTGTATTTTCCCTTTAACTAGTAACTCTTTGGATAATATAATTATATTTAAAGCTTGTTTGATGTTACATTTATTTTTATCTATTGCTTTCTATTTCTCTGTTTTGCTTAATAGTGTATTGGCTAAATAGATACGCATAAGATTGTTTGAAAGTAGAAGATATATGGACTCTCATATCACAAATATCAAAGGTATCCATAAAGTCACAGTAAGACCTATCCCATGAGGTCACTAAATGATGATGCAATAGAAGAAATACCATTCATTGCAGTACACAATTAAAATGTTACTGCAGAATTTTCATGAGATTTTTTCATGCTTAGTTTCTGATTAAAGTATCAAAATGTCAAAGCTAATAATAACAATAAATATTAATTTACTTATTAAATATAAAACTCATTTTTAGAAATAATAACATGGCTTTAACAAAAATTATAACTTCCCATAGAATATTTGACCCAGTCTCCACTAACTGTTTAATGATTTGTTTCAAGATGCAGAGGTTCAATTTCAAAATGTTTAAGAAACACTTCTAGTACAATAATTCTATGACAATACTTTTAGATCTGTATTCTATCTGTATTTATACAAATAACTTCCCTACCTTAGACAGTACAAAAATTTGTTTGGGGATCAGATAAACCTCACCTCAAATTCTGCTCTGAATACACTAACTAAATATTTTTACAATTATTCTTTGTATTTTCTGACATCAACTCATCTGTATGAAAGAAGAAGACACTGGGCAGTGGTTGTGCATGCCTTTAATCCCAGCACTCGAGAGGCAGAGCCAGGCATATCTCTGTGAGTTCCAGGCCAACATGGTCTACAGAGCGAGTTCCAGGACAGGCACCAAAACTACACAGAGAAACCCTGTCTCGGATAAAAAAAAAAAAAAAGACAAACTATAGTTAATAGCATGGAATTTCTTTTATTTATTCAATATTTTATATACAGGAATAAAGTGAGAAACTACCAGGCACTGGGAGTTAAATACGATGATATAGGTCAATGATAGGTAACAGACATAGAAAAACATACAGATTATAGAAAATATGTGAGACTTAGGTGACATATTTTTAGATGATAGATAAATATTTAAATGTTCAAATGATAGATAGATAGACAGACAGATGAGAGCTAGGTAATGGATAAGTAGGCAGATAATATATATAGAAAACAGACAGATATTACACACCGTTTTCTCCATCTCTTTCTGGTAACAATCAGCAAAACTTCCTTATAATCATGAACCTGCCTGTCTTTCCCATCAGTTTGCTCCTCTCCTGTGTTCGATGGCATGTGAAGGGCACGGCCAGAGCAGTGCTGAGAAGAGTCTGGAGGAGAACTGGAGAGCACAAAGACTAATCATACAGCCCCGTCACCCATCAGACTGTAATATTTGGCCACAGCATTGGCTTATGTGTTTATAGATATTTTTATACCAAATATGAAATGTATGGAGCAATTTTCCAGACACAGACAGGCATTCTTACTAATTTGTCATAATTTATGTAAATGTAACATAATTCTTTTTGTCTTGAGCTAGCTATGGAATCATTTAAACATTTTCTTCCTATTTCTGGAAACTTAGATATACTCCATATTGAAGATTTTTATAATATTTTAGAAAAGAAAATTGTTCTGTGTGCTGCTTGTGATAATAACTAACAAAGCCATTATACCTCTCAGGATAGAAGACTTTGAAACATTCATATAGGACTATTATCTCATCTTTTTGTGTAATTTTCATATCTTATTTTAATTTAATATTTAAATTTCATACTGGAAGTGAAGTTGGATTATCTCACTATAATTTTTAACCTCTGTAGCTAATGTCTCACTTTCAGATTAGACATTCATTGTTATGGAGTCCAACAATTTCCAGCTTATGGTCAGATTATACATTGTGCAACAAAGTCTATAACCAATAAACAATGACGTTGTTAGACCAGTGTTTCTTATAATCCCAGTGCAGGGTGGTGTGAAGTTCAAGGTCACCCTCAGCTACGTGGTAACACCTTGCTAGTGTGGAATAGACCATATCCTCTCAAGGAAATGTGAGGTTAATTTAATTCTGTCCACATATTGTTGTGAGTGGCTTTATGACTGTATGAACTTTGTTACTTTATGTTACATACTTAGACTTTATATTCTAAGTCAATTCCAGCAAAAAAAGTATTAATAGATCGGTCCCTGAATTTTTCTTCATCACCAAGAGTGATTGCATACAATTAGGAATAAGTAAATTAGAAAAATCTTTAGAAATCACTATTTTCTTTAGCAGTCTGTCCAAGTACTACCAAGTCTAATAATTGGACCTTAGGGACTTCTTTCTGTTAGGTGAAATAAAAATCACATTTGTAAGTTCTGCCTCCTTCTCTACTCTAAATGAGAACATGCAGAAGGTGTCCTGCTTACTTACACTCCACAATGCTTCTCACATTAAAGACATACATTAAAAGGAGCACACACCAACATAAGAATTCAGTTTTTAACATCAGCAAGGACAAATATATATGACATCTGAAAACTTGCATAGGAACATAAGGAAGTAATCAAAAATGCTTATGAAATGAAGTTCAAAACACTGGATATTGAAATTATGCAAGATCAGAAGAGAACCAAAGCTGGCATTACTAAGGTAACCAGCCTCAAGAGAGTTCAAGGGTGTCCAATATGCCTTGTCATACTGATATTTCCTCCCTCGTGGAATGTTTTTCAAATGGCTAGATTTGCTTCTGGGTGTTAGGACTTCCATATCGCCCAATAGAGAGGAGGGAGTGAGCAATGGCAAGAGAGCTCTAGAGCAAGCTTGCTGGAGATGCAGCCGGCCTGCTCTTTGTTCCCTGACTGAGGAATGGCGTTAGTTCCCTTTCTCCTTCATCTTTGAGATATCACAGGAGTGAAATGTGCACTCGGATGGTTTATGTTGTCAGGGTAGAAGAGAGAAAATGAATAAAACTTCAGGTGACAGAGTAAGAACTCTGACTCAAGTTTCTCATTTCATTATGCCATACTTGAAGAATTTAAGAATTTTTCTGTAAGGATGGTAGGTTCATGACTTTCCCTTAACAGCAGGTCCAATTCCAGACATACTGGAGGAACTGCATATCTCTCAAGCTGTCTACTCTAAACTAATGACCACATCCCCCCACCCTTTTTCATACAAGGTCTCAGTATCACTGACATACCTGAGTGCTCTTTATAATACGGCAAATACTCCTGACAAAACAGCCTTCAATCAAAGCAGTTGTTCCCTGGTGGTGGTGGCACAAACCTTTAATCCTAGCACTTAGGAGGCAGAGGCAGAAGGATCTCTGTGAGTTTAGTGTCAGCCTAGTCTACAGAGCTAGTTCCAGGACAGCCAGGGCTACACAAAGAAACCCTGTCTTGAAAAGCAAAAGCAATTGTTCTGTGGAATAAACTTGTACTTCAATCACTAATATTCACATTTGCACAAACTGCTTTTAGAGAACCCTAAAGGACACAGTGTTATCCTGATACATACCCCTTGTCCTGTCTTCTCCTTCTGAAGATGTGGTCATTTCATAAAGACCACAAACATGCCTCTCTCCAGTCACTACTTTTCATAATACAGAATGTGAGATTATATAGCATTTGAGATTTAAAAGGCTATGACAGCAGTTCATAGAATGGGAGCTCTTTGCTTGTGTGGTCAGTACTGCACATCAGGTCAAAGGCATTTTACATCCTGCTGAACTAGTTATCAACTCTGTGCAATGGGAATGGCCATGCTTCTAGAAATTGTTCCCACCTTATGAATGCAGACAACAGGTAGGACAGTAAATACTAGTTATAGCTAAGGAATGATATAGATCTATGATGTGAAGGACTACTGTTATCCATAAAGCTTATTTCTTTCAGTTTACAAAGGAAGATACATACAAAATCTACTGGCTTCCCCAATGATGTTGAATTAGTTAATAGAGTAGGTTTTACTTTATATAACCTCCACTTTCAATGAAAATATCTTAGGGTATCAGCTATGTTCTTTGGAGAGAAGGCAGGTCAAACTCACTAAACTTAATGGTTCTCTTGTGCCATCTTTTCTTGACACCCATGGGAGGCCTGCCCCTTTCTGAACTGAGATGGAGGAGTAGATGACAGGCAGGATGAGGGGAGAAGAGGAGGGAAGGGAAACTGTGCTCAGTATATAAAATAAATGAGAAAATTTAATTAATAAAACAATTACTGTTTTATTTAACTATTTCTAATTCTCAGAACCTATGACTTTACAATATCTATATTGTTGTAAATTTCTAAATATACCTTTAACAACAATATCAGAGCTGGTCAGTGGTGGTTCACGCCTTTGATCCCAGCACTTGGGAAGCAGAGGCAGGCAGATCTCTTTGAGTTTGAGGCCAGCTGGGCTACCAAGTGAGTTCCAGGAAAGACACAAAGCTACACAGAGAAACCCTGTCTCGAAAAACAAAACAAAACAAAAAAACAAAAACAAAATCGGGTGATTTTAAAGCAGTTTAAGTTCCCCTTATTGTTAGCTTTTAAATTAGGCAAAGAAGGAGAAATGTAGTCTTTGAGCAACAAGTTACATGCACATACATCTGCATATATTACCTATAATTGTATGTATGTATTTTTCTCACAATCTGAACATGACTGGATTTCAATACATTGCCTTAGCTGCATATTAAATATGACCACAGCACAGTATTTGTATTTGACCAAGTGAATTCACGTTAAAATTCTTTCACATTCCCATGACAATTGATATTAAGGAACTTGGAACCTGAGACTCACAACTAAACCTGCCAAAGAGTTTCCTGGAATGTGGGTTTGAATAGTTTGAATATTGGACAATCAAATTCTAAATAGCTTGGAAAATGAAAGAGAAATTCTAGTGTTTGTTGCCTTAACTTGACTAGAAAACATTTAAAAAATAAAATTCAATAGATTCACATTTGCCGAGGCAAATGGAAGTATATGCTTTAAAGCTAAAACAGTAGTACTCCAAAAGTAAGTGCCTATGTGTGTAGTCAGTTGAAGTGTTCTGCAAGCACACGGCTGCTTTGAACAGCAGAGCATAATACACTGCTTAGTTTACTCATTCCATGATTATGAATAGCAGGTCTCAATACCCAACTTCAGTAGCTTCCAGTGACAGCAGCTGTGTTCTCGCTTCAATCATGAAACTCTTCAGCACAGATGAGTTTGTCTCCTTGAATTTTCTTTACTTTCCATGTTGTAAATCACACAAAGTCCCATCAGACTCAAATTTCCTTCACAATTTGCAGGTCCTTCCTATCATGCCGTATCTATTCTTACATGGTGTAAAAGTCTGCTTTGTTCTACTTGAGTAGTGATCTATCAGCTATGGTCTTACATCAACAAACTGTCTTTATTTTACATATCCATAGACACACATTTAAATTTGCCTCACGGGTTTTTCTTTTCCATCCATCTGATCATGTTCATTCACCTTCATCTGAATAGTGTACAGATTCTCTAATTGTGTATTTTAAAGGCTATGACATCATGTGATATCTACATAAGTGAATGGCTGATATTATAGGGCCAACCCAGACCATTCATTCCTTTTCCTTTACCTATACATACCACACTTTCATGCCCCTGTCTCTAATGAATTTGCCCAGCGTGATGATGAACCTAATCCATCTGTGCAGCTCAGTCTTTTAAAAAGAGAATACCTTCTAATCACAAATGAAACTAGTGCTGGGCCTGCCCACTCCTTCTAATGCGACAGGGAAACTTTGCAGCAGCCAGCCTGCACTTTGTAGGTGGTCACACATATTTCACTAATAAGAAGCATTGAATAAAATGCTTAGGTGACACAAAATTCCTTCTCTTTAATATTTAGTGCTGAAATACCTCTGGGTGATTCTGAGTGACAAAGTTGGCAGTTATTCTCTTAAGATGAGAGTGAAGAACAAATGACCTTCATCAGCAGGTGTATCCAGCTGGGTCAGTCACCTTGACTGGGAGCAATGATGACACCTTCCTTTTGTTCCACCTCAGCCCCTGTACCTGCTCAGCACAGATGATTACAGCAGTACATAGCATTGGAAAATTAAAGCAGAACTACATAAAAAGTGCCTAATGTAGTACCTGAAATTAAGCAAGCACCTTAAAAGATGTTTGCCAATATATTCTTATGTTTATAACTAACACCATACTTGTTTAACTTATTCACAGTGGTCTTGAACATGTTTGTTAATGATGTACAAGCACAAATCCAGAATGCAACAGTTTGTTACATTAAAGAAATGGCATGAAGGAAGAAAAATGGCAAGATGGGGACAGAGTGGTAATAAAAATTAAGTAGTATAATACATTGTGATCATTGGCCATCTGTGTACGTTGCTCATGGTATTAGTTTATGGAAAAGAGTGAGTTGTTTTAGTTATGCTTTGAAACCAGAGGGGGGTTATCAAAACCAAGATTACCATCAGCTCTCAGGTCAAGACTACTTACCTGTGCATTCTCAGGTTGAGACCAGATTCCTCTTCTGGTATTTGTTGGCTTTGCATCATTTTGCCTCCTTGTCAAAATCCAAAGTTGGCTGCATGAAAGCAGCAGCAGACATTTGTTTCTTCTGGCAAAAGGAAGCTGCAGAAGAGGCTGGGGAGTCTTGTTTATAGACTAATTGGCATTAGTGAGCAAGTTTGATCTCTTAGCTTTCATGCCATGAAACCATAGGGAGCTGCAAATAGTAGGAACCAGTGTTCTAACAGTTAGAGCCTATGTCCAGGTACATCAGCAAACACATTAGTATTAATATTGTGCTGTTGCCTTTTCTCTTTGCCGGAGTAAATATGCCAGCTATTATATTAAGGTATTTTTAAATGGATAGTTTATTTTACATGTAAAGATAGTTTACACATCAATATGTGCCATATCAAAAGCATCCAAATTATTGATCATTTATATTTTTACCATGATATGATATAGATTATTGCTAGGTATAAATGAGTCACCTATCAGCAACATATCAGTTTTATATAAAGAGGCCTTACATTTCCAGGAGTACATATACTATTTCACCAAAACATATAAAACAATTAAAATATAAATGGAAAAATGGAAACCTGTTGTACACTTTATTACAATATCCCATTTGTTAAAATGAATTTGACTTGTTTTCATAGATAATTTTTTTTTTATTTTTTACATGCTACATCTTAGTCTGTTTTGCATTATTTGTTCATTTATTTCCTTTCATAGACTCTCTCTCTCTCTCTCTCTCTCTCTCTCTCTCTCTCTCTCTCTCTGTGTGTGTGTGTGTGTGTGTATGTGTGTGTGTGCATTGCATGCATATTTGTATGTGCTCCATATTTGCCTGTGGAGAAGGAAGTGTTAATCTAAAGTGGAGGCATGGAGAGCAGTAATGTGCTGGGCAGACGCTTGGGTCTGAGCCCTGCTCTTCTGCAAGAGTAGCAAGTGCTTTTCACCACTGCCATCTCCCTAGACCCAATATTTCATCGTTCTTTAAGGCATTGATACATACTTGCCATTTCCTTAGAAAAAGGAAACACACACGTACATAGACCCCCACATGTCATGTACACACACCACACTCACATAAGAACAGACACCTCACACAGGCATCTTTCACACACATATACACAAACATCCACAGGTGCACACACATGCACAAAAATAACTTAATGGCTTCTTAGAACTTGATATATTTTTAATGTTTGTAGACTACACCACCTAAGATGCAGAGAAGAGGCAAGTGCTTAGGCTCTTTCTAAGAACAGCTTTTTATCCTCTGTTTCTCTTTGGTCAACTCACTCAAGTTGTTGTTTTGTTTTTGGTTTTTTTTTGCCACAGTTACCGGTACATTTCCAAACATGTAGATGGCTCCTCGTTAGATTATTAAACAGAGGAAGAAAAGCATCTATGAATGCTGTCACAGTTACAGCTACATTCTACTAGTAAAACCAATATTTTCTTCTTTCATGTAACTGAGTTTGATCACCTTTCTCTTTTTTTGGTAGATATTGAGATGAGAATGGTCTTGGCCTTGAGACAGTGTGAACATAGTGGAATAGTTGTTTTTCTTATCATTGTTGGTTTATAATCTTGGGACGACAGAGAGACAAAAGTGGGAGATGAGGTGGCTTGCTCATGAAGAGTTAAGAACTGAATCGTGGCCTACGGCCTGGCTCCACCCACTCACTGGCCAGTCACATTGTTACACCTGCTACCCCAAGAGGCCATTTTCAGTGTAGACTCACACACTGTTACTTCCTAGGGTTTATTTTATTTTATTTTTTTATTTTATAATTAATTTAATTTTACATATCAGCCATGGATTCTTTTGTCTTCCCTCCTCACAACCCCTCCTGCCTTCTCCCCAACTCTCCCCCCATTCCTACCTCCACCAAGACAAGGTCTCCCCTGGGGATTCAGCCCAGCCTGGTAGATTCAGTTGAGGCAGATCCAGTCCCCTCCTCCCTACACCAAGGCTGAGCAAAATGTCTCAGTTTAGGCCCTAGGTTCCAAACAGCCAGCTCATGCACTAAAGACAGGTCCCAGTCCCACTGCCTGGGGGCCTCCTAAATAGTTCAAGCTAATCAACTGTCTCACTTATCCAGAGGGCCTGATCCAGTTCCATGGGGGCTCCTCAGCTATTGGTTCATAGTTCATGTGTTTCCACTAGTTTGGCTATTTGCGCCTTTGCTTTTTCCAATCCTGATCTCAGTATCTGTTGCTCATATAATCCCTCCTCTCTCTCACTGATTGGACTCCTGGAGCTCCACCTGGGGCTTGGCTGTGGATATCTGCATCTGTTTCCCTCAGTCACTGGATGAGAATTCTAGCATGACAGTTAGGGGGTTTGGCCATCAGACAACCAGACTAGGTCAGCTCGAGCTTTCTCTTGACCATTGCCAGTAGTCTACAGTGGATGTATCATTGTGGATTTCTGGGGACCTCTCTAGCACTTTGCTTCTTCCTATTCCCATGTGGTCTTCATTTATCATCTCGTTCTTTCATGTATTCATGTATCTCTTTCTTTGTTCTCCCACTCTGTACCTGATCCATCTGGGACCTCCCATTTCCCTAAGCTCTCTTTTCCCCAACCCTTGCCCTCCATTACTCACCCCATGTCCGGGTTGCTTATGTAGATCTCATCTATTTCTCTGTCGCTGGGTGATCCCTGTGTCTTTCTTAGGGTCCTCTTTACTAGGTTGTGAGTTGTAGCCTGGTTATCCTTTGCTTTACATCTAGTATCCACTTATGAGTGAGTACATACCATGTTTGTCTTTCTGAGTCTGGGTTACCTCACTCAGGATGATTTTTTCTAGTTCCTTCCATTTGCCTGCAAACCTCATGATGTCGTTGTTTTTCTCTGCTGAGTAGTACTCCATTGTGTATATGTACCATATTTTCTTTATCCATTCTTCAGTTGAAGGGCATCTAGGTTGTTTACAGGTTCTGGCTATTACAAACAAAGCTGATACAAACATAGCTGAGCAAATGCCCTTGTTGTATGATTGAGCATACCTTGGGTATATTCCCAAGAGTGCTATAGCTGGGTCTTGGGGGAAATTGATTCCCAATTTTCTAAGAAAGCACCATATTGATTTCCAAAGTGGTTGTACAAGTTTGCATTCCCACCCACAATGTCAGAGTGTTCCCCTTGCTCTACATCCTCTCCAGTATATGCTGTCTTCAGTGGTTTTGATCTTAACCATTCTGACAGGTATAAGATGGTATCTCAGAGTTGTTTTTATTTGTATTTCCCTGATGATTAAGGATGTTGAGCAATTCCTTAAATGTCTTTCAGCCATTTGAGGTTCTTTTGTTGAGAATTCTGTTTAGCTCTATAGCCCATTAAAAAAAAATGGATTGTTAGGTATTTTGATGTCTAATTTCTTGAGTTCTTTATATATTCTGGATATCAGCCCTCTGTCATATGTGGGGTTGGTGAAGATCTTTTCCCATTCTGTAGGCTGTCGTTTTGTCTTGTTGACCATGTCCTTTGCCCTACAAAAGCTTCTCAGTTTCAAGAGGTCCCATTTATTAATTGTTGGTTTTTATGCCAGTACCAAGCTGTTTTTATTTCTGTAGCTCTATAGTAGAGCTTGAAGTCAGGGATTGTGATGCCTCCAGATGTTGTTGTTTTATTGTACAGGATTCTTTTGGCTATCCTGGGCTTTTTGTTTTTCCATATAAAGTTGAGTATTATTCTTTCCAGGTCTGTAAAGAATTGTGTTGGGATTTTGAAGGGGATTGCATTGTATCTGTAGATTGTTTTTGGTAAGACTGCCATTTTTTTCTATGTTAATCTTACCTATCCATGAGAATGGAATGGATAATTTTCTGGATAGGTATCACATATCTAAGTTAAATCTGGACCAGATAAACTATTTAAATAGACCAATAACACCTAAGGAAATAGAATCAGTCATAAAAAGTCTCCCAACCAAAAAAACGGCCCAGGACCAGATAGATTCAACACAGAATTTTACCAGATCTTCAAAGAGATAATACCAATACTCTTCAAATTGTTCCACACAATGGAAATAGAAGGAATGTTATCAAACTCCTTCGATGAGGCTACAATTACCCTGATTCCCAGGCCAAACAAAGATGCAACAAAGAAACAGAACTACAGACCAATCTCTCTCATTATTATTGATGCAAAAATTCTCAATAAAATACTGTCAAACAGACTCCAAGAATACATCAAAGTAATTATACATCAATAGGCTTCATCCCAGGGATGCAAGGGTGGTTCAACATATGAAAGTCTGTGAATGTAAAACATCATATAAACAAACTGAAAGAAAAAAATACCATCATCATCTCACTAGATGCTGAAAAGACCTTTGACAAAATCCAAAATTCATTCATGATAAAGAACTTAGAACGATCAGGAATACAGGGAACATATCTAAACCTAATAAAGGCAATTTACAGCGAGCCAACAGCCAAAATCAAAGTAAATGGAGAGAAACTCAAAGCAATTCCACTAAAATCAGGAACAAGGCAAGGCTGTCTGCACTCTGCCCATACTTATTCAATATAGTACTTGAAGTTCTAGCCAGAGCAATAAGACAACATAAGGAGATCAAAGGGATACAAATTGGAAAGGAAGAAGTCAAGCTTTCCCTATTTGCAGATGACATGATAGTATACATGAGTGACCCCCCCAAAAAAAAAATCGAACAAATAACTCATACAGCTTATAAACACCTTCAGCAATATAGCATGATACAAGATTAACTCAAAAAAATCAGTAGCCCTCCTATATACAAATGACAAACAAGCTGAGAAGGAAATCAGAAATATATCATCCTTTACAAGAGCCACAAATGATATAAAATAGCTTGGAGTGACTCTAACTAAACAAGCGAAGGATCTGTATGACAAGAATTTTAAGTCCCTGAAAAAAGAAATTGAAGAAGATGTCAGAGAATGGAAAGATCTCCCATGCTCATGGATTTTTTTTTAAATTTGAAGTTATTTTATCTCTCTGTAATAACTTAAAGATATTCCTCAGATTTACTTTGATTGTGTTAATTGTATAGTTTCATATTCAGTAACTGTAAATTTTCATGTTTGTATGCATGAATTTTCTCTATAATGAAGATTAAGCTTTTGTTATAAAAGATGACAAGTTCCTAAAAATATAAAGAATATATTGACCTTGTTGGTCATTGCTAATCTGTGTGCATCACTATATAGTCTTTAGTACTCATTAAATGGATTAATTTCTTTCTAAATATTGTTTCTAAATAAAAAAATCTTCTGAATCACATATGTATCCAAGAAAAAAATCTCCTAATATGTAAGAGACTCCATTTATATTTTAATCACACCTCTTTTCTACCTTACAAATAAATCTCTCAAATAACTTCCTATTTTCCTAAATCAAAAAACTATACTGTTAAAACTAATAATTCTGATAACTAATAACTAAATTGTGCCTTATAAATCAACCACGCACATACCTATACATATACACACTGACACATAATTTAAAATATTTGTAAAAAATGTATATATCATGAAAGTTGTCAACATCTTAAGAATATAATTTATTGTCACTAATTATATTTACAATAATAATATAAATTATTGTGCTTTAACCACTCTATTTCTGAATATTTTTTGTACCTTAAGCAGGAATTCTGTACTGGTTAAGAGACACACTCGAAGACTCTCCATCACCTCCTCAGTAACACTGAATTTATTTTTGGTGTCTAATAAATTTGCCTATTCTACATACTTCATGTAAGTGGAATCATAGAATATTTACCATTTTATATCTTTATTTCATGTAAAATAATGTTTTCAAGGTTCACTTTCTGATCAAATTTTATGTCCTTGCTGTGGCTGAATACTGTTCCTCTTTGTGCCTATCCAAGTTATGGGTAATTTTTTCCCAGTATTCCCATGTGAAGGGACGCTTTTTTCAGTGGGCATATGGTAAACAACCCTCAGAGATCATTGGCATCCAAGACTCTATTTTCAGTTCTTGGGTGTTATATCTATAAGTGGAATTATGGGAATTATCAGGTCATGTGGCAATTCCATGGCTAACTTTCTAATGAGATAAAATGTTTTACATTCTCAGTGCTAATGCAGCGATTACAATTTCTCTTCACACACTTCTTTCCTTTTTTCTATTAGATAATGCCTTCCTATTGGATGACACCAAGTACTTACATTAGATTTAGGTTTGTGTTTTGTTATAACTAACATTTGAGTATGTTTTATGTGTTCTGTTCATTTTTGTTGGAAAATATCTATTCAAGCTTACCCCTCATGTTTTCCTTGCAACATTTTCTTAAGGCTGAATTTATGGTATTAATATATACATATTCTCTGTGTTTAAAATATCACAGAGGCTGAGAGATTTACTTAGTGATAGAATGGGTGGCTGGCATGCATAAGGTCCTAGGTTTGACATACAGCATTGGTGAACGCCAATCATATATTAGAGCTATAACATTTTCTTGTGTTGCATAGACTACCTTCTCACATCATTGATGTACATTGAAACACAAAGTTTCATAATTGGGATGAATTCAAGGTCTTTTATTTTCTTGAGTATCTTGCCAATACAAGATCATAAAGAGGCCGGGAGGTGGTGGCACACGCCTTTAATCCCAGCACTCGGGAGGCAGAGGCAAGCGGATCTCTGTGAGTTCAAGGCCAGCCTGGGCTACAAAGCAAGTTCCAGGAAAGGCACAAAGATACACAGAGAAACCCTGTCTCTCCATGGAATTTAAGATTGTTGACAAAAGTCACCCAAGTTTCCATCTGGACTCTTGGTGCTTCTGCACTGGTGTCTGTGGTGAGTTCTCACATGCTGATAGCTCAGTTTTGACTGATGTAGCTTCAGAATATACTTTGCTATCAGGAAGTGTAAGTCCTAGGGTTTTGTCCTCTTTTTCAAGACTATCTGGACCTTTTGGACCCCTATATAAATATGAGAAATGAATTTTTTATTTCTAAAAAAGAAGCTGTTAGAATTTTGATAGGGGTGGGCTGTGAAATGGTAGCCTAACCACATTAGTTAGGAAATCAATTTGTACTTATATTTCATTGAATTTATTTATTTTGAAATGCTTTATAGTTTGAAATGTACAAATATTTAATCCCCTTGGAGGCATTTCTTATTTATTTTATTTCTTATATAATTTTAAATAGAATTGTTTTCTGTTTGGGAAATTCAATATCAAATACATAGTCTCATCTCTTATTCCATAGGAAAGACATAATAACATAAAAGATAATTTAATACCTCTATGTTTATGTAACACTTTTATATAAATTCAAATTAAAGATATATTTATTTATTATGTATACAGAAGAGGGTGCCAGATCACATTACAAATGGTTGTGAGCCACCATATGGTTGCTGGGAATTGAACTCAGGACCTCTGGAAGAGCAGTCAGTGCTCTTAACCTCTGAGCCATCTCTCCAACCCCATAAATTCAAATTAAAAATATAAACTATGTCAAGATTCGTCATTTTTTTTAAATTCTCTAAGTAAGCCTCTCCTGATTTCTTACAAATGGCAAGTGATCTTCTGAACTTTAATGCACTGATTATTGTGAAAAAAATTGGAAAATTTTCTATCATATAAGAAAAGTGATAAAATGAAAAATCTTCTATTTCAAATACTAGTTAGTCAAACCCCTTAATGTTGTAGGATGATACCTGTGTGTTTCCATTCATCTTGCCTACACAGGACTGGTTTTTATTGCTCTGATAATATTTCTTTAATGTTTGACAGTCAAAACCCAGAGACACCTGAACAATGTTACCAAATATTTATTTCAGTTTGTCATAAAAGGTTGAAATTTACTAAGAAAATTAACAAATGAATGAATACATATTAAAGCCATGGAACATGGTTCAAAATCTTTTAGTGTTGACTATGGTTACACACAATCTAAGGCAAATAACACATTTTAAATAAAAATGTTGTTCCTTCATGAAATTCTAATAGTCTTGCACCACAGCATTCCACAAAGTTTCTCAACGTTATCATTGTTTACTTAGCATCCCCACTGCTTCTGACTGCTACTCTGCATTCCCCAAATCCCAAACAACGTTTTTGTAAGCACTAGGTTTAGTTTTGTTTATGGGAATTCATCAGCATGAAAGCATTAAGTGATTTCAGTTACAAAGTGACAGGTGTGTGTTGGGGTTATGGATAATTCAAAGACGGTACAATATTTTTAGTGAAAACTTTCTTCAATGTAATATAAACAGTAGTCCTTTGAGAAAATACTAAAAACTGCCAGAAATGTATGAGTCTGGGACAGTGAGCGCTGCAAGTCTTGCTGAGGAAAAACAGAGACCTAAGTGAAGAGAGAGATGTATCATCTTCCTGTTCTGGAAAATTCAAAACAAAAATTTAATAGGAATTGACAGAACTGAAAATTAACATACAGTTGCGAGGAACTTTAAAATAACAGGAACAATTTCAAAAAAAGTTAGAAAAATTTTATTATCTGACATAGGAGATAATGTCACAGGAGATAATGAATGGATTAAGTCACAACTACTTGTCTATGGGACCAGTGAGAGATGGAAAGGCATGGTAGAGAGGCTCTTTGTTGGACAAATCTCTTTATGGAGGCAGGAAACACTGGAAAAAAGGAAATGCTGACATGCAGGTGGCCTGTGTGTGTGTGTGTGTGTGTGTGTCTGTGTGTCTGTGTCTGTGTCTGTGTCTGTGTCTCTGTGTGTCTCTTTGTGTATGTATGTGTGCCTATTTGTAGACATGTACAAAGCCCAGAAGTCGACAGCTTATGTCTTTCTCATCAGGCTGCATCTTATTTTTGAAAGTGTCATACTGGAACCAGAGCTCAGTCATTGGCAGGAGTTGCTGGCAATAAGCTCTGGGCTCTTCCTTTCATTGCGACCATAGTTCTACAGACTACACCATGCCCACTTTTTACCTGATTGTTGAGCATCTGAATGCAGGTTCTTATGCTTATCTATAAGGTACTTGACCAGCCCTTCTATCCTGCTGGTTTGATCTTCCTGAGCCTTTTTTCTATCTAAGCATAAGAACTAGTGTTAACCAGTTAGAATGGGTCTTCCTCAGTCAAAGAGTCCTTCCTGGAAGCATCCTCACAGTCTCCTAGGTGATCTTTAGTCCAGCCAAACTAACAGTGAAAATTTAACATAACAACCATAAAAGAAAAAATTATTTCATATGGGCTTAATATAAAAAAAAAAAAAACCCACAAAACTTCTGTCTTTCAAAGACAGTTCAGAGAGGGAAACTGTCCTTTAGTCTCTTCAAGATGTGATATATCACAGAAATATACATATATAAATCTATGTCTTTTAAGCATGTAACTTTTAAAAAAATATATTATTACAATGTACTTCTTAAACCCTTGTAGCACTATTTTCATGTAAATATATTTAGAGGAACATATTTATCAAAGTATATACTTTAAGCATAAATACTTAAATATGTCAAATATGCATGTTTAGAAAACCTAAAGCTTAAGGTACATTTTAAACAAAATACATTAATGATGAGAGTAATAAGATCAATTGTAGCATGAACTGTTAGAAGGTCTTATTAATAAAAACAAACCCAGAGCCAGGTATTGAGGTGAATGCTGAATTACCAGAGAAACATAACAGGCCACAGCCACCTCACCTTGCCAATTCCTCAGCTGATCCTGTTTCCTCAGACTGGATGCCTCTCAGCTGAACTGTGCTGCTCAAAAACCTAAAAGCTTAACCAGTCTTTAGTTCCTGGTCCTCACACCTTATATACCTTTCCGCTCCTGCCATCACTTCCTGGGATTTAAGGCTCTTGTTACCACGCCTGGCTGTTTCCAGTATGGGCCAGAGCTCACAGAGATCCAGACAGATCTCTGCTTCTGGAATGCTAGGATTAAAGGTGTGTGTGCCACCATTTTCTGGCATATATATCTAGTGGCTGTTCAGTTCTCTGACCCCAGATAAGTTTATTAGGGAGCACAATATTTTGAGGAATACAATATCACCACATTGCCCCTTTTTGTCTAAAATTTTAAAAAAGCTTATAACTAACATAAGAAAAACTATATCCAATAAGTATATACAATATATACAGTCAAGAATTACATTAACAATGTCTAGTCCATTAACATTTGACAGATTCAGACAAAAAACTCCATTATATGTATTAACAATGTTCAGTCCAGTAACACTTGATAAATTCAGACAAAAAATTGCATTACTTATCCTATGTAAAACAAGTTCCTTTTTAAAAGTAGATTCAGTAATCTTTCTTTTTATCTTATCATATCCATAAACAATAATTTTGCAACTTAGAAATCTTAAACCCATTTGATGTATTTGTATTTTACAGTGGTGATCTGCCAGACATTCCCATTTACAAAGGTGCTTCTACAGCCAGAATAATAATACTCACAGGTTTGGGAATGTAGTTCTAATTGTAAAGACTGATGACAAAGAAAACATATGTAAACTGCATGCCATGCAACAGTGAGTGCCTTGAAAGAAATGGGCAATGCAAAAAGATAAAGAAGACGGGAATGGGGAACTGCATTTTAGAAAGCAAGATTAAAAACAGACTTCATGAAGAATAAAGATTTGAGCAAAGATTGCTGCTGAGGTGGCTGATAACGGTAGAGGGGTGTCTCCCAGACAGGGGAACCCCCAACTCACACAAGCCTGGGGTAAAGAAGATTTCACTGTATTAGAGGAAGCAGGTGGCCAGTGTGAATGGAGCAAGGCAAGGCATGGGAAAGAAAATATGAGGAGGAAATCAGATCACAGCTGTAGTCAGAAATTTGTCCCACATGTTTATATGTTTATGGAGTTTTGTTTCAGCTGGTGTGTGTGTGTGTGTGTGTGTGTGTGTGTGTATTTATGTGCTGAAAATGGAGAACTACAAACAGAAAAGTACTGTGAAACCTAGTTATGTGATTAAAATCTTTATATCTGGGATGTCATGAATTGACAGACTTTAGAATACAATGTCCTGAGGCAGACTCCAGTGTAGTAACAGTGAGTAAAATGTGGTTATGCATGGGGCATTTTGGAAGAAGAATTGACCTGCTGTGCTAGTGGATTGGATGGGAAAAGTTAAGAACGTTAAGAATCATTGCAAAACTGGTGAATGAAAGTGCCATATTTGGAAATGGGAATAGCAGTTTAGAGTTGGGAAATCAAGAGCTTAGCTTTATACTTGTCTGACTTGAATAATCACTCAACATTCAGATGAAGATGTTGAATAAGTTGTAGGAAATGAAACTAGAATCTAGGGGAAGAACAGAGCTAGAAAAGCAATTCAAGAGCCAAAGGCATATGGAAGATATTTAAAGACATGGAATAAAACCAGTTCTAGTAGATAACAAATGTCTTAGAAAAGGCTAAACACTGGTCCTTTAAATATGTCCCAATTATACACATAGCCATCCCTTAGTACCTAAGGCATCATTTCTCAACCTGTGGGTCACTACCCCAAAGACAATTGGAAAACACAGATATTATGATTCATAATAGAAGTAAAATTATAGTTATGAAACAGAAATGAAAATAATTTTATGGTTGGGAGTCACCACAGCATTGAGGAAATGTTGTAGAGTCACAGCATTAGGAAGATTGAGAATCACTGAAAGGGTTTCATGTCTGTATACCCAATCAACTGTGAATAAAGAACATCTAGAAATGTTCTCAGAAGCCCCACTACACACAAAAAAATCATTAAACATAGTTCCTACTTACATGCAAAAGATATAACTCTATGAGTCACTGGTCAAAAGGGCTCCAGAAGTTAATAAGATAATATAGGCTATTGCCATTTTCTTGGTTGCCCACCAGAACTAGATAGTTAGACCCTGGCCAACATTCATAATGTCAGAAGGCACTGTGAAGACTTCAGATAGAGAAAAGTCATCTATAGTCTCATGTGTGTATATCAACCACCATGCAAGACGTGGGTGGCTGCTTTTGTCATGATGACATGACTGATATGAGGGTAACCAATCACTCTCTAACTATATTGAAGAATATACATATTCTAGGGAATTCATACAGTAGACCTGGCCTAATGTCCATGGCTCTGGAGGTTTTAGGGGAAAAGATGCTATAGTTGTTTTGCTAACTTGATATGGTATCAAAATGCCTCTGAAATATTCATGACTGTACTTATAGAATACTCCATTCTTTCTGTGTTGATCAGGGCAGCTACTTTTTTTGCTGTGCTTGGTGGTTATATGTAAACTCATAACTAAGTACTGATATTACTAAGAATAAATGACAGTTGAGTCCTAGTCCTAAATGTGACATCTGTACTTCACTCACTAAAGCCCAAGAAACATCATGAAGATTGGATAGAAAGAATGTTAGAATCTAGGATGGAAAGGCATATTATGAAATGTTGCCTTCTGAATATTCTATGACATTGAATCATGAATCCACAGCAATGATGACTTACACAAGTTCACAAGGTCAGTCCATCAACATTCATCCAGGCTAGGAGATGGAGCTATGTGGTCCCACTTCTTCTTTAGTAGCTTGGCAGTCCACGAATTGCTGGTAGAGTCATTTACCTCAATGGTGTAGCCACTATTAAATTGCCTAACATCCCCAAGAAACAGTTCCTCACCCATGTTCATGAAATCAACCCTAATTAAACTCAGTGGGACATACACACACACACACACACACACACACACACACACACACACACACACACACCACACAGAAGGTAGGAGTGGGAAATAGAAAATGTTCAAAGGAAAACTATAAAATATTGATGAAAAATAAGAAATGAATGAATTAATAAGCTATTGGAGGGTGATGCCTTTGGAAGTGTACTTTGTCTTATCCACACCCTCTCCTTCCTGGTTACACAGAGGAAAGTAAATGTCCTCCTCCATGTGTTCCCTCCCATAATGCTTTGTCTTAAAACCAGCCCAGAAGTATTGGACATAGTAAACCATGAAATAAATCCTTTGAAATTGTAAACCAAAATAAATAAACCTTTTAATTTGTTTATCTCGGGTCTTCAGTCCCAGCAATAAAAAGTGGCTGGAAGACAGTTAAGACTTTTATGGAGCTCTTGGGGATGGGAGGATGTGTATCAGTGCTGTGCAAATATTTCACTGTTTTTATATGATACACTAACCAACTTAAGTATCCATAGATTTCAGACTTCCCTGGGGATTCTCACACCAGGCCTCTGTGGACACCAAGGAGTAGTTGTTTAAAAGGAACATCTTCTCCTAATATGTCTGTTATTTACAGGGCTTCATGCTGTTTCATCCTTTTATGGCATTGGAGCCATAAATTTAAAGTGCTGATTGGACAGGTCATGGAACACAGCCATCTAACCTGGATCTATTTGTAACTTCATCTATGGATTAGAACCACGTGATTTCCCTGTTTGTACTTCAGTTTCATCTATAAATTAAAGCAATGGAATTTGTTGACTGAGCAGGAGGAATAAAAGAAGAAAAACTTAAAATTAGCGCTAAAGCTTTGAGGTTTGTTAGCTGCTTGACAGGAAAGAGAGTTTAGGAAAGATTTAAGGACATTGAGCATGACCTGCGTCTTTGGTAACGACCAGGGAACTTCTGCAGCTGTTCCTGCACAGTACTGGCTTCTTTTTTTCTGGCCTCTTTGTCATTTAAATTTAGTGTTCTGTAACATTCCAAGGATATGCTAGCTTCAAAAACCAGAAACTCTCTAAAACCAGCTGGAGCAGAAAGGAGACTGTGTTGGGATAAAGTGCTGTCTGCTCTCCTAGGGAAAGAACAAACCAGGACATGCCAGGTAAGACAAGGGCTTCCACTTCTCTAGCTATCCATTGTCTGTCATGACTTGACCAACCAGGGATCTTGAGTCTTTGAAATTAGTAAAAGCCAAATCCAGTTTCTTTAGATCATTAATCTAGTTTCTGTATCTCCAAACTTCAAATTCCTAAGTGAACTTCCCACCTTCCACACAGCCTTGAAGTGAGTTATCTCAATCACCCATCCCTGCTTTAATTAGCTTTGATTAGAAAACTCTGGGTTTGTTTATTTTAATTTAATTAATTAATTTATTTATTTATTATATTTGTGTTTTAATTTTACATATCAGCCATGGGATCCCCTGTCCTCCCCCCTCCCGCCCCACCCCCACCTTTCCCCCAGCCCTTCCCCTCCATTCCCATCTCCTCCAGGGCCAATTTGGGAGCTCTTTTATAAAATAAGAATGAATCAAGATTTAGAAGAATCTAACAAAACTTTAAGTTAAATATTGAAAATTATCGTATTTATTTTACATTATTATGATGCAGAGTCACACACACATTCAATTTATGTTATGTTATTGTATTATAAGAAGTCTAAAAATTATATGAACCTATAATTTCTATTTTCAAAAATATTACAACATTGATGCCTTAAAATATTTCCATTTGAGGACTTTCATAAACTTCTTCATACAGTATTAATACTACTTGTTACATAAAGTAAAACAGCAGAGGAAACATTTTAAACATTCTCAAACACATAGTCATGTTAACACTTTCAAAGTACTTTACTTATTCTCAGCATTTCAACAAGCACCATTCATTCATTCAAAAATATAGTAAGTATCCATTATTTGTGAGAATTAATTTCAAATATTCTGAATATTTAAAAACAAATTAGTTATTGCCCTTATACTCTAAAATCTCCAAACTCAGATGAAGTAGGAACTTTACAAAAGTACATATACCAGAAAGTCAAAAGATGGCAAGTAATTACAGAGCATCAGCAAAATGCTGTAAGGGCTGTAAGGAGGTGTATTTTTTTTTTTTCTGAATGATGCTACCTGACATACCAACAATTATTTCTGAAAATCTTCCAGCCATCATAAATTCATTATTCATTGTATGCCTTATCCCTTTTCAAACGATTCTCCAACTTTTAGTAATTATAGTCATGTTAGCTAGCCAACTCTAGTAATCAATAAATAGCAAGCAATGTTCTAATTTTATACATTTGTACATATATACAACCATGCTTAATCTCTGTCACGTACATGAACAGTTTCTACGGAATGAACTGAAGTAAACAAGGTCGTGCTCTTTATTATACCGACGCTGACTGGCAACACCTGGAGTACTCATGAGGCAGCTGACATCGATGCTAAACATGGTGCCAGTAACAGTCTGTCCCACAGGCATCATCTCTAGTTGTATTTCCAGTGGGTAACTTGGCTTCCTGGTTTTCTGTAAAAACTGAAATCATTTTAAATAGAGATCTTTCTACCGTAAGATTTTCTATACCATTACTCCACCTCTCCCTAATCACACGGAAGTTGAGTATGTCTTTGTCACTTTTCTTTTGACCCTTCAGTCCACCCCTCCACCATGAAGCATCCTGACTCTAAATGTGTTAATCATCCTTTGTTTCTAATGTGCCTACTATTGTCTGTCACTATTTACTGTTCTTCGCTCTACTGTTTTTCAGAGAAAATAAATTGTTATTTTTTTCTACCACAGTACAGTGTTGTAAAGAAATATTCATAAGTTGGTTATGTTTAAAATTTCCGGAGATTTGTCATTGAAATACTAAAATGTGAAGAATACAAATAGTCGGGTTTGGTCAATGATGTGTGGTGCATACACTGTTTTCAGATAGAACCTGTATAACACTTCTAATATTTAATTTTCATTTTGTCAGAATATTCTTCATTTATACTTTTCCCTGCAAGAAATATAAAAATTAATGACTAGGATGCCATGAAGGTCAGCCTGTTGTTTGCATAACTTTCTAAGTTCCATGGTGGTGTCTATGAAATGTCTACATAATTAGTTTACATATAAAAATTAGTCAAAATATTTCATTTTTTGAAGATATAACATTTGTTACCATATCCTCAGGGTGTGATCAAATAATATTTAGAAGCTTAATCAGAATAGCTGTATTAGGCACCCACTTTCAGAAGTTCCTCTGTTCTTTCTTCATGTTGCTCTGGACATTTTATTTCCTAAGCCATTGCATTTAACCTTGTTTACCATCTTTTGAAGTAAGGCAAAATGCAATGCTACTATAGGTTTGAAAAACAGGGCTAAAATTTACACCTCCACCCTGGAAAGTAAATAAGTAAAGCAAATATTTTCAGCATATTTTATTCCTACTTGAGCATTTCAAACCATCAGGCATTCAGAAAAAGAAAAATTTAATGCAAAAGAATACTTGCAATGTCTATGGATTCTTAAGTATTCAAAAAGAAAAATATCTTACATGACTGAACATTTTATACCTTGTCTAGTGGCTTCTTTTTTTCTTTCATTTCATATTTTGAATTTTGTATGACACTTTTTAGTTACTTAGTTCATATGTTCCCATAAACAAACTTTAACTGACTATTGAAACTAAATACCTTTACCCTGACGGAAAGGAAGACAGGAAACAGCCCCACTCTTCTAATGGATAACAATGTCTTCTCTGGGGAAGGAGCTAGCCTTTATTGGATGGAGAGGGGATCTGTGAAAGATGAAGATGAATAATTAGACAGCTGGAAGTCAGGCTGAACAGCTGGTAAAGGGAAACAAGCTGCAGGAGCTGCAGCATGCAGGGTTACAGTCCATTTCCTTTCCTGCAAAATGCCTGGCTCCTGGGTTCTTTATTCAGATGGGCTCATACCTGACAGGAAAGTTTTTTTGGCTACATTTTTTGGGGAATATCTGTAGGAAATGAGTTGAGAGACTTGACAGGAACAGCTTGAGGTATTTGATGAATAATAGAGAACTTCTAGCATTCAAGTGTCTGACTGGAACAGAATGCGAAGTATTAGGAACTTAGAAAAAAGGAAAGATTGATTCAAAAATAATATGCTGTTCTAACCCACTGATGACTGCAGCTTGTTCTAAAGCACTGCAGACTGTCACATGAAGACAGAGCTTAAGTTAGCTTTTCTTGGACTTATCTGGACTGCTTTCCTCATTGATTGTTGTTTTATAACAAAGAATAATATAGGGATGCAAGCCAAATCTTTACACAAAATACTCCACTGTTTTGTAGATGTGCTCCGTATCACCTGTGCCTTTGAGGTACTGTTGATTTTCTGTTCTCAGTCGTAACAGTGGTTTAGTTGTCATGATCGCTATTTCATTTCACATTGACCTGAAAATTCACAAGAAATGACAACCTTGTCATCACATAGCAAAGGCGTTTTGAAAATTATACTTAAGGTTTTCTGTTTTCTTCTTACACACACACACACACACACACTTAGCATGGTTGACTCACATTACTCTCAAGCAATTCCCTCTTTGTGGGCTTCTTAGGCACTGAAAGAATTCTTAAAATCCAGAACATACCAAAAGGAATGAGAAAGTTGATCAGAACAAAGAAAAGAGGACTTAGTTTAGGGTGATTTTACAGAAATTTAATTCCCTCATTAATAAAATGAGGTAGGTTGACTAGATGAACTATGAAATATATTTCAGCTGAAACAGGCTGAGTTACTTTTTATGAATTAAGTTTTCTTTTAACCATCAATTGTTTTTTTTTTTTTTCATTTAAATCATGTTTTACTACTTTTCTGTAGGAGTATAGATTATGATTTCAGAGTCATCCCCCTGGGGTAGGTTTGTGTTGGCAAAGAAAAAGGATTTAATGAAATTCAGAACATGAAGTATGGTATTATTTACTGTTTTATTCATCGTGGGTAAGGGAGGAATCTTTTATCTTACAGTTTTCAGAGCTATTTGTGGGTAAATTCAGAAAACACTTTTCACTTTTTATTTTACACCAAGTCAGAGCAATTTTCAACACTGCCTTCTCATCCTTCATTTAGAAAAAGAGCTATACATAGCTCTCTCTTTTCCCGCCTTGTCCTATTGGGCTGTCTCTGTCACTCTTACTGAGCCCTGTCCTGTGCTCCTCCTCATCACTGATATTTTGCCCCAGTCCCCTCCTCTTCTGCTTCACCTGCCCCCGTAGTCTCCTCCACATCCATTACCTCATCGTGTTATTCTGCTATTTCCTCTTTATCAATATTCCTTCAATCTCGCCTTCAAATGACTGACAAGTATATCCACATTGTGTATTGTTCTTCATTTTCTCTAACCTTCAAAGGACGCCCTAACATCAAAGCTGTACAGCCTCCACCCACCACACAGTCTGCTCTCCATCTGGTGCTCCTTTGCCAATGATATCCAACCATTAACCACACCTTCTCTAAGTCGATCATCAAATCCACCAGCTTCTTCAATTCAACATTCAAACAAACCCAGATGCAAATTTTCCTTCAGAAACACAGATCACACCTTTCATGACTTGATATTTTGTATCTACCATCACCAACATTTTCAAATGTACCTTGTCCCCAGCCTTTCCTCTCCAAGACACATACTTTAGCCCCAATCTCACTTCTTAGCATAAAAAGTGGTGCTATGAAAATGAAAGTCTGGGGCTGCAGAGATGACTCAGTGCTCTAGCCTCCATTTATTTAGGGGCATGTACCACACCATACAAACATACACTACATACATACCCCACATACACCATGCCACATACTGCTCTTTAAAAATGCATGCCTGCTCCTCTTACTCCACATGGCCATGAATATTAGGATTAATCAGTGCTTGTTTAAAGAACTCAAAAGCACCTCGTTACTTGACACCTCGTTTTTGGACTCCCAACGTGTCTTCTTCCCACATGAAATCTAATGTCACTGCCATACAGTGATTATTCAGATTCCCAGCACGGTTCTCTTTACAACCCTCTCCAGACTTCCCTTCGCCATGTTTTTCTCCTTCTCAACTCTCAACTTCTGACCAAAGTCAGCAGATGTCTCCCAACAAATCCCTGTGATTTCTACATATAGTCTTCACCAAACCGTTTCACAAATATTGATTTCCTTAATTCTCATAAGCACCTTATTAATTTTGCTGGTAGGAGTATTTTCTATTAGTGAATATTTCTAGGAACCACTCAAGATCAGAAAAGCTGTCACAAAGCCCATGTGGCTATGTAGCACAGAGCCAATAATGACCATGAGATTGTTGAAAAGTCATTTTCTCTTTAAGAATTCTACCCTTTACCCCATCAACTCCTTTTTATTAGTTAAGAAATTTTCTATTTGTTTTTACATACCAACCACAGATCCCCTTCCCCTTCCCCCTCCCAACCCCCAGTCTTCTCTCTCCCCCATCTATACCCCATTCCCACCTCCTTCAAGGCAAGGCCTCCCAGAGGGAGTTAGCAGAGCCTGACACACTCAGCTGAAGTAGTCCAAGCCACTCCCCCCTGCACCAAGTCTTTGCAAGGTGTTTCACCATAGGCAGTGGGCTCCAAAAAAAAAAAAAAAAAAAACCCACTTATGCACCAAAGATGGGTCCTGATCCCGCTGCCAGGAGACCCCTTAAACAGATCAAGCTACACAACTGTCTCTTACACAGAGGGCCTAGTCCAGTCCCATGGAGGCTCCACAGCTCTTGGTCTAAAGCTCACGAGTTCTCACTAGTTTGGTTTGGTTGTCTCTGTAGGTTTCCCCATCATGATCTTGATGCCCCTTGCTCATAGAATCCTACTTCTCTCTCTTCTACTGGACTCCAAGAGCTCATCCTTGTACTTGGCTGTGGATCTCTGCATCTGCTTCCATTGGTTACTGGATGAAGGCTCTATAATGACAGTTAGGGTATTCACCAATCTGATTACCAGGGTAGACCAGTTCAAGCAACCTCTCCACTGTTGCTAATAGTCTAAGCTGGAGTCTTTGTTGTAGATTTCTGAGAATTTCCCTAGCACCCAGTTCATCCCTATTCCCACGAAGTCTCCCTCTATCATGGTTTCTCTTTCATTACTCTCCAACTCTGTCCCTGTTCCAGCTCGACCATCCCATTCCCTTATGTTCTCATCCCCCATCCCCCACCCTCCATTGCCCCCCTCACCCCTAGTTTACTCAGGAGATCTCATCTATTTCCCCTTCCCAGGGCAATCCATGTATCCCTCTTAGAATCCTCCTTGTTAGCTAGATGGAGCTGTGGGTTGCAGTCTGGTTATCCTTTGCTTTACATCTAGTATTCACTTATGAGTGAGTACATACACCAAATTTTAACTCAAACTAAGTTCAGTTGTTCTGACATTCCTTCCCTAGCTTGTCTCTTCTCCAACTACCAAATCCTCCTCATTGTCATCACCTTTTTTTTTTTAATCTTCCTTATCAAAATGTATAGAGATTACAGACTGCAATCACACTCACTGAAGCAATGAATGAATGAGTTATTGACGAATTAAGGAAGGGAGGAAGATAGGCAAATTATTTAGCACTTGGCAAAAAAGATTTTTGAGACTTCAGGCAAAATATTTATCTGTGTTTTCAGGACGGCTTTTTCATAGTTTGTGAAATGAGATTTATATGGGGATGTCCTCTTGTGAACAGGCAATTCATAATCATTTGTATACTTCACAAGTCAACACATTCTTGTCCTCAGTCCCAGTGAGTTAGAACCAGCCTCCCAGACTCCTGCTGCTTCCTTTGCAGAACACCTGGGTGCTGGGCAATGTCTGTCTGAGGCACAAGAATTCTTTTCAACATCAGGTGAAGCAACTTAGTTGGGAGCCTGCTCTTCCTATTTTTTTGCTTGTGTTCCTCCTGTGCTGCCCTATGCTTGCTCTCCACTTCCCACAGAGTGCAATTTCTCATAAACTAATCATTAAAAGCATATTTGTATCCCTGAGCTGGCTCAGAAATATATATTTAATTTTTAAGAGTGCTGGAGCAGTTCAGATGAAAAAAAAAAAATGTTGTCTCCTAAATGAAGAATTTCTATTTATTGGTTAACTTTTTGTGTTCTCAATGACCATTTTAAGTAGTATTTTCCTGTCTAAAGCTAATTCCATCATTTCCATAATAGACTTAGAAAAGGGCTCAAAAGACATTCTTACTGTGAATTGGAGATTTGCTTATATTGTCCCTCAATGAATGTCCAGAAATTAAAGACACAGAGAGAACGTGAAAGCATAAACTGGGATTCACAAGGGGATATGCTCAGCATAGATTACAGAAACCACATAAGCTAGAAGAAAATAATATCTGTGTCACTTTAGAGTTGTTATTCAGCTTTTCAGATATTATTTTTCTGACATAATGTCTAAGTAACTCAAAAGTCATTACAAGATTTAAATAAGTACAATTGAACAAGGAAAAGATAAGTAGATATCACTTTCAACAAAGTACTACTTTTCACATAATTTCAATATAAACTTCTTAAAGACTTACTTATTTTTATTTTATATGTATGAATGTTTTGCCTGCATGCATGTATATGCACCATGGGCATGTCTTGTGCTCATGGAGGCCAGGACAGAGCATTAGATACTCTGGAACTAGGGTTATGGATGGTATTGAGAAGTGAGCCTGGGTCCCATACAAGAGCATCAAGTGCTCTTAACCCCAGAGCCATTGCATCAATCCCCCTACAAAGTAAAGGTATAGTCCAAATAGAATGCTCATCACAGGTGACATTAATCGAGGACAGACTATATGGTCATTTGCGTGCTGATTAGATGAGAGCTGATGAGGTGAAAGATGCCACTGTTTCTATTCATCAGGTGAGCAAATGGAAATGTAGAAAGGTAGTTGGACCTGCAACTAAAGTCAAGAAGCTGATAGAAATATGCTGTACCCTGAATTCCTGGCTCAAATAAATCTTACCCGTACTATTGGTCAATGATCCAGATGTTTGTACTCAATATGAAGTTTGTGAAGGGCAGGCAGGCTACTCAATTGAAAATGAAGTTACTAAAGGCCCAACATGATTATAAATTCATCTCCAACGTAGGTAAGGGGCATAGAAAAGAACTCAGAGTTCAGGAGAAATGGTCTGTCTTTGCAAGGCAATGTCACCCTCTGCTTGTGTAAAACACCTGCATTTTCACCAAAAAGAAAAGAAAAGAGAAAAGGATGAACTGGTCATTGTAAACCTCAACACTCTTGTCCTTGAACTTCTTAGAGATAAGTAGGTGTCATTTACTGAAATACAAGTTTCTAAAACAGGTTGAACTCATGGATCATATTTTGGGTTTTGTCATATTACTTTAGAGAAAGGAATATTCATGGATAAGAGCTATACAGTTTTCTGAGAAAGTGTGAGAGAAAAAAATGCATGCAGGAAAAAAATCCCAAAGGGGGGTTGGAGATGAGGTTCAGTGGTTAAGACCACTTGTTGTTCTTGCAGGTGACCCAGGCTTCCAGAACTCACATGATGGCTCACAACATCGATAACTACAGTTCTAGTAGATCTCACTCCCTCTGTCAGCCCCTGTAGGCATCAGGCATGCATTTGCTGAACATGCATAAATGTAAACAAAAAGCTCATACACGTAGAATGTAATAAATGAATCTGTTTTTTTTTTTTAGTTAAAAAGTCCACAGAAGATTTCACCATAGATGTTGGAATTTTTCTGCACTAAAAGGTTTAAGAAGATAGTTGTATTTAGGAAAAAGACAGAAACAACCACCAGAGAGAAATGACTGTTTTCCAAGCTTCAAGTTAAACTGACATTTCAAAAAGTTGCTATTATCTAATCAGAAGAATAAAAAGTTCAAAGGGAGATGTGAAGATGGGAAAACCAGGTACACAGGGAATGTACTTGGCTATAGCAAACCTCCCTACAGACATGTATATTTCTCTTGTCTTTCAGATTCCAAAATTTATTAGAAATGGCACAGTAAATAAAAAGGATCACACAAACACAGCATATTAGGGTAATTATTCACATTCAATAGACTTACAATAACAGAATTTAATAAATATACAAAAGAATATGCCAAGAAATTTATGAGAAACTAGAGTGAATGAAAAATACTTAATTCTAGAGGAATTTTAAGATCAGGGACTAGGTTGTTCACATCAGTTAATATTTTTAAACAACCAACTGTAGCAGAATATGCCAAAGCTAAAATATGCCAACTGCACCCAAAATGTCTGGCACCAAAAAGAATGTGGCAAGCCCCTCTTTCATAACAGTCCAGACAGAAGGTGAGTGAGATCTCCTGATAATTATATCTCACCACATTCTTAAAGGATGTTTTCTCATGTCAGTGTTATTAAACTCTAAATTTTTAAACAGTATTTGTTTCATTAACAGCTTATAATGTACCCATTGGATTTCTATGCCCTCTTCTCCTCTTTCTGCAGCACACACTGTTCTTGTTATACCCTTATTCAGTAGTGGTTCCAAAGCATACTCTTCCCAAGGAAAAGCACAGTCTCCTCATTCATCGGGCTGGTAAGTGCTGTAAGGTGTTCACCACTCAGTTTTCTATCAGCTCCCATTTCAGACTGCAGTTCTGTTCATGTCTTCCTCACGGAAGGTCAGGCTGACGCTTCCAGCATCCTATCACTGACTTCTCCCAACTCCAAGAAGACATTTTTCTGCTTGCTGCGTTCTCTTTCTGTGAGGCCCATGGAGTTAGTTAAGAAGAGCATGAGCTTTTTAGTGTGACATCCATAATTCCTAGTGCCTCCAAATGTGGAGATTTTGAAGCAGTGCTCCTGGATGGACAGGAGGTAAGACAGGAAGTAGAAGGAGATAAAAAGCTCTGGATACCACCATTCTCAGGGTCTTGACTCTCTTGTTTATGTCTAATACTTTACTTTCCGAATCAAGAGAAAGAAGTCTGCAACTTCAAATCAATGTCTTATTTGAACTGTAGGTAGCAAATACCTCCTGAAAGTAAACAGAAAACAGTCTTATATCCAGTATGATACCCTATAAACATAGATCAGAGAGTAAAGGTAGGCCCTTGATACAAACATTCTACACTGTCGTTTATCCTGAGGAAAAGAGTCTGATTATCATTGCATAGATTCTATAACACAAAATCCAAATGGTCTTTTAATTAAAAAAAAAATGGAGCTAGATATTGGTGTAAATGCTGAAAGATCAGAGAGACAAAAGAACAAGTCACTGCCACGTTTTACCTCTAGGACTTCTCAGCCTGAAAAGCCTTTAGTTCCTGTCTCCTCACACGTTATATACCTTTCTCTGTCCAGCCATCATTTCCATTCTAGTGCTGGGTTTAATGGCATGTGTGCTTCCCAGTACTGGGATTAAAGGTGTGTACCACCATTGCCTGGCTCTGTTTTCTCTCCTAGACTCAGTCAACCTCATGTAGTCCAGGGTGGCTTTGAACTCAGAGATCCAGATGGAACTCTGCCTCACGAGTGCTAGGCTAGGATTAAAGGCATGTGCCGCCACTGCCTGGTCTCTATGTTTAATATAGTGGCTTGTTCTATCCTCTGATCATCAGGCAAATTTTATTAGGGTACACAATATATCACCATAATATTCTGTTATAGTTGTCATGGAATGACTTTAAAAGGGGAATGGTATTTTCTTAATGTTTTACTCATAGGAAGCTTTTGATTTTGTTCTTTTCTAAGGCAAGGTAGATATTTTCAAAGACTTTTTTCCCAATCCTATTCAGGCAAGTCAGATAAGCTGTATAATTCTAGGCTATGATTCTACCTTGAGAATGAAGAAGGATCTTGGGAAAAAAGGCTGAATTTCTGCAGTGATCCCCGTGGGAATACACACAGTCCTTCTGTTCATTCTGCAACCACAATCATTGCCTCTTCTCCCTTCCTTTCTGGGGCTCCTATGAATCCATGTGTCATTATGAATGAAGGAATCAGGAGAACAGGTCATAAGTTATGGTACATATCAACTCATATTTACTTTGCAAATATATGAATAATATTCCTAGAATATTGAATAGAGAGATAAAAACCAATAAAAAGGGACATGCAGAGATGCTTGTTGACATATGATGCGGTGCTAACCCCTAAGTCCACATACAGAACACCTCAGGTTTCATCATTGAACATACCTAGCCCATTCCAAATCCCCATTTAACAACACAAGCCATTCTAAGATCAGACTTTCCTCACAGTTACCTCATAACTGTATGAGTGTTGCTGCTAGCTGAGACCACCCAGAATCACAAAAATCATATTGTAACATGTTTATCTACAAAAAGACCAAATTCAAACTTTGAGGTACATTTTCTGCTGGAAGCTTACTGCTTTCACACAAATCATGAAGTAAAGTAAAAAAAAAAAAAAATACTAAACTGAATATTCATAAATTAAGACCCAACTAAAATCTACATGTTAATAAAAAGAAATCCAGGTCCTATAAAGCAAGTTTGAGAATATAAATAACACTAATTAACTCAACACATATTTTGGGTAGTATACAATTATTTTCATGGCTCTGCTTGCCATTTTACACAGCATTAAAATACTATAATAGCCTCACATTACATTAAATATATATTATGCATAAGCTATAGAGCTTGAACTACACATTTTTCAGGATATTATATGCAAGCTTAACATAGTACATATATTAGCTGTATATTAAACAGAATACAAAATGCTTTACCAAGTATTCATATATGACCAATCCAATTAAATATTTGAGTGAGTGTGTGTGTATGTGTGTGTCTTGGGAATCAAAAGAAGGGCCTCCCGTTTGCTGGGCCAGTGCTCTCCTATTGCCCTACTCCTATCCCTGATTATGTTATTTTAATTCAAACCCCCTCTGTTGCTTCCTGCTATATCTGCTTTTTATTTGATTGTGAACAGTTTCAGATACAAAGATGGCACTAGGGTATACAATTATTCACTTTCAAGAGCTGTTTCTGTGTTGTGACTATGTAACGTGCATGCTGCTACAATACATGAAATATATTGATTCCAAACATTATATTTTGGTTGGAATACATTTTATTTCTTATCCTTCCATTCTGTAGTTATGGTCCTCAAGAATGCTTTTAATATCTTGCCATAATAAACAATAGTCCACTGAGTATTCTTGGAAGAAGCTAGTCTAAGATGACCCCATGTCATGTGTAATTTCTTCTACTTGACAATGACTAGGGAAGATAAACATGTCAGGAATCCATGCCTATGCTTATATTACACTATGTGGCACCAACAAAGGAATTTTACATACATAATCAAAGCCCAAGATCAGTTTGTTTTGAATTAATCGAAAGGGAGATTATACTATAGATGCACTGTTTGGAATATATCTACAATATTCCCAGGGAAAGAACACTGGTTGGTTATCAAATACCAAATGGAAAGTCCTGAGAGCCAATGCATATCAATATCTCTATACAGACTGAGCAGGTTGTATTTACATGTTGAGAAATACACACACATATGCATGCACACATACACATAAGGTGTATGCATACTTAATCTTACTATCAAAGAATGAGATTTCAATATTCCAATATCCTTACTAACTTTCTAGTTTTTAATCATACCAGAATAAATCAAGGAAATGTGTAATTGATGTCCTGTGTTTCTCTTATTTTCTATTTAGGATACTTCAATTTCATTGTATTATAATTTCCTCACTACCTTGAATTTCTTCTTCTAGGGACTGTAAATATTATTTTCTATTCTAACACAAAGTCTGCTGTTTTTGTTGCTATTTTTACAGAGATTTAGAGATACTTTAATCATCATTAGAATTAGAGATTTCAATGTATTTTTATCACCACCTGTCTTCTTATGAAATAATACTTTCAAGCTGACATGTTGGAGTTAATTGATAGTTTTTAATGCCATAAATTCATTTTATGATTCCCTTCAAAGGCTGGACATTATTATTTAGAAAATGTAGCTTGCCATTTAACCACAAGTTTGAATCTGAAGTCTCATCTGTCTAAAACCATGTAATGAGAGACAAGGATTCAGGGAACACAGAAGGAGACATGAAAAGGCAAAGGCAGATGACATCTGGTTTCTGACCTTCAGACCTGATTTGTCTGTAGATCCCAGCCTTCAGGCCATCACAGCTGACACAGAAAATACATTCTCATGTCTGTCAGATCAGTGGATAATCCTCAATGATGCAGGTCAGAATTCTTCCCAGTATAACATAAGTCTATGTTAATGGGATGTATGTAATACAGCAAGCCTGTATGCTTAACACTCAGAGGCTTGATGTCTAAGGACTTCCATGCATTTGAGGCTAGCCTGGGCTACATAGGAAGACCTTGTCTCTAAACACAGCAAATCAAAGCACAGGGACAGTGAGATGATTCTGTGAGTTAAACCTCTGACTCTGCAAGGTTGATCATCTGAGTTGGGTTCCTCAGAACCTACTGGAAGGAGGAAAGCACCTCTTGAAAGTTGTCCTCTGATATCTGCACATGGGCCATGATAGGCATATGCCTGCACTCATACCATATGTGTGTCTATATAATTTAAATTCTATTAAGAAATCAAAGAAAATAAAATGGCACACAATTAAAAAGTCCACATCTGTGATCATGAGGATGGAAGAAGGAGGACATTGCATAGCCCCCTTCTTATAGAAGATAATCTCACAGCTCTCTAATTTGAACCATATTAGAGGATAAGGAGACAAAGAGGTTAAAAAAATGTTTATACAGTTATGAGTTACAAGGTGAAGAAGGAGACACTTTAATATGTTAAAAATGAGATGAGAAGAGGAGCCCAGGTTATCTCAAAATATGAGGCTCCAGGAAAAGATTGTTCTATGTATTCACTGGTACCAACTGGGGTTCCTGCAGGGGCAGTGAGACACCCAAGTCTTATAAGGAAAATATCTTTATTTGGAATTTTCTTGGTTCCTTGAAAATGGAATTGGGACTAAAATAGCTAAGAATAATGTTTGAGAAGTCCAGGTATGCTGTGCAACATTTATGATCTATTGAGAAGGCCTCTATGACCAAACTACAAGAAAGTCAGAAACAGACTTGAGACACTAGTATACTAGGGGATAGCATGTACCCAAGCCTGAGAGTTCCAGTTCTATTAACTATATCCAAAACATGAAGAGAGCTACAGAGACACCATGTCTGATGCCATCAATTCTTGCTGTCATCTCAGGCTCAGATAATGCACACCAGCATCCATGCTCACAAATCCTGCAGACCCAAGTAAGAAAGGCTCTCATATGGGAGAATAAATACTCTTATCAAAGGAAATTGACAACTGCCAAACCCCACTGCAAAAAATTAAATAGGAGCCTTCCTCCCCACGTTTCTGTGTGCCCAACCTCTCTACTGGAGGCTCAGAAGATCGGCTCCGATACAGGCAAAGTGAAGAAGTTTCTGGTTTTCCCCTCACATCTGCATTCCAGCAAGACATAAACATCCCATTGTGTGTTGCGTCAATAAGAGGATACTCAGAAATGGTGACCACTTAGTTTTGTTTTTAGTCAACATAAATTAGCCATTCATACCATACCAATTTCTTATTTCAGGACATCAGTTGACAGAACACTTGGGATTTCCAGATGGTTCATCCTATATTGGCATGTTTGCCAACTGTATGTGAAACATCTGGCTGAGTGTCTACATTTCATGCTCTTCCAGTGTATGTTTGGTGTGATACAAACACTTAGAAGCATCACAGTATAATCCAGTGCAGCTGCAGCCATTTAATACTGCTTTGGATCTCCTGGCTTTCCATTTGTCCGGTGACTATGGTAGTGGAGCACGACCATACACCTAGAGAAACAACTCAATTCTAATGTAATATTAGAAGGCTCTTTTCAACCATGGCTGGCACTTTGTAAAAGTGAACAGCGTATTCCCCCTTACACTATAACATGTCCACTCACACTTGCACACACAGCTATAAATTAAAGAACATCCTAGGGGGACATTCATCATAGCAGCTGTAATCTACAAGGCTCCCAGTACAAGTCAAGGAATGTAAGTGAGGAAGAGAAATAAATGCAAAATGTACTCAGGTGAAGCAGAGGCCTTGCTCAGAGACAGTCTATGCTGTGTAAAACCAGAATCTTTGTCCAGTGAATCAGCATAGGCTAGGATAGATTTTTGGAAATGTGAAGAATTTTACATGGGTGTTTGATGTGGGGAAAGAATGAACTTCTGGAAGATAAGTTAGTTCAGCAGTGGCAACTCATCATAAAGATACTGTGGCACACAACACCATCAAATATTCTCTCAATTGACAAAATTTTTGTTCAATGATGGTAACTCTTGCTGTGAAAAACAACTGAACATGTGTGCACCATTCTAAATTTGCTAAATGTAGACATAGAACAAAACTGCAACTTGATTTTAATAACTTGTTTGCTTGGAGATCAGTTTTTAAAGAACAAAATGCACGTGTTTCCCCATCGTGTCTTATCTTCTAGGAGTCACAACAGAATCTCATCTTCAGTGGAGCTCTTTTGAACGTCATCATACTTTCAGTCACTGCTATGCATAGAACCACATGACTGTGAGAAATTACTTCAAAAAATGCACTCAAATATGAGCTCATATGCAAAGTATTACAGTGCGGACGTTCAGCTGTCCCTTAGTTATTATCTCATCAGAACACGATCTTCATTTTACTAAATTTACATCTTATTTTGAAAGAAATAGAATTGAAGTAAAAAGTTATTACAAGAAGATAATCAAATGATCATTAAGTATATTTTTGCTTGCATAATGTTCTGTTTATTAAGTGTTAAAATCTCATCTGATTTTCTGTTTAAATTACCTTTGTGGCTTACTTGTAATACAAATTAATATTTTTGGCTCGGAACAATGTATAAGGATAAGAGTGATTCAGGCAGTTAAAAGCATTAAGGTTAACATCCAAGACAGGTCAAGAAAATTCAAACTGAGGCTTTTGTGACCTCATAACTACAAGAACAGCCATTGTTTCTGTCTAGATGTGCAACTGCCCTCCATCCTTGATTAATGGTGTGTGCTCATGGAAATGTCTTGGCTATGTCAAAATTCCTAGTTTATGTTTTAAATCAGATTAACCATTTTCCATGTCCCTTATTTTCCATGTTTCATTTCTGGGTTATAACTGCCTTTTATAAGCCAAAACCAAATTGAAATAGGATGTGTTGGAAATGTTTGATACATGTCCTTGGGGCCTATAAAATTTGCTTCTCTATATCCTTTTATGTTTGCAGGTTTATTTTTCTTTTGGGGATGTTAGAGGTTTGGGTCACACAGCACCTAGTCAAAAGCTCTCATGTCAAGTTGTAGTCTGTACTACTGAGGTCCAAAAGTTAAAAACTTTGAAAGCAATGTACATTAAAATAGAACAGAAATGTACTACCTCTTTTATATCCAGAATAATAAAGTTAATAAACTACATTCAGAAACCTAAGCTTACATCTAAATGCATATGCATACCCTTGATATTTAAAGCTGTAATATTATCTTACATGTTATGAGGCTAAAAATTTTATAGAGCAACTACCAGGGAATTTTATGTATTGCTGACTCAAATAAGACACTTTTAATTGTTTAGAACTACCTTTGGCATCTGACCAATTGAAACATTAAAAGGTAGATATCACACGACTTTTAGAGTATGAAATTGCACAAGCTGGTGAGATGGCTAAGCTGGTGAGATGACATTCGGTTTCATGGTCTGAGCTTAATCCCTGAAACCTACAGGAGGGAAGGAAAAAACTAACTCCCACTAGTCATTTTCTGACCTCCAGACACACCCTATGATTCCTGCCTTCCAATACATACATACATACATACATACATACATACATACATACATACATACATACATTTTAAAAATGCAGAATATAAGTAATAAAATATTTGAATTCTTCAAGTATCAATGACAAATCGAAGACAATTGATCTGTTTTAGGGTAAATTTTTAAGACTTCTGTCAGAAAAATACAACATATTTGACTTGGAGACAGAAAAACTGTCTTTTTATTTTTAAATAAGAGTTTTCTGTTTCAGGGCAGTGGTACTTGGCTCTCTTAGTGTGGATCTGTTTGATTACAAATCCAAAGAAAATGTTGTGAAAGCAGTAACTTGTTTGCTCTGGGTTTAGAAATTGATGTAAGCTTCACCAGGTTGGTGAACACTCTCACGAAGATTTTGTGTAAGAAAATAACACCGGGAAATGATCCTCCTGAGAAAATCACACAGAGTTGAATTCATGGCAAAATCTGGCTGGAATCAATAAAGTGATTTTAAAAAGCAAACACTGCTGCTATATCTTGGGTGGGCAGATTCTAATTGCTCAAAATTAGGGGAAGTCACCATTCTTGCAGTTACAGTTTCCACCCCTAATAAATAAAAGAATCTTTGCATGCACCCTAAAACATACTTTAATTTGGAACATCTACATCATTTTGAGATGATTTATTCTGAAGCATTTATTTAGAATTGACTCTTGTGTCATAATCCTTTATGACATACTTACTTTTGTCCCTAGACTATGAATCCTACTAACTCTAAATATTCTTCATGCTTTGTATTCAAATAAATGACTGGGATGGCTTAGGTGATGTAGATCAAGTGGATTTATTAGCAGACTTTGTACAGAGAAGTCAAAGAACAATGGAGGAAGAGTGAAATAGTTTTGTGGGTTTGAGAGGCAAGTAAGAGAAAAACAACAGAGCTCGCTCCAGTAAATGTTGTCTTGATTCCGTGTAAGGGAGTGTTCCACAGAGGCACTTGATATATCTAATCAAGGAACTTCAGCAATGCCATGTTCCATTTCAAGACAGGATTCCTTTTGTTTGTTCTTCTTTCTCCCATTTTAGAAGATATTCTCACATAGCTGGAAAAGGTAAATGAAAGTAATGATAATTAAATACCCTTATGCATTATGGCCTCCACATAATCACAATGACCTTTTTTTAAAAAAATCTGAAGTATTATTTTTTAAATGGTTCTGATTGTCCTTAGATAAAATATATAGTCCTCTATAAATCAATCACTGTCCAGGTAGATGTACCAGATAGACATCTGTTTTCTTCATTGGTTGGACCTTCAAATGACAAACTATCTGTTTTCTATAAGGAGAAAGAAGTCAGAAAACATGCAGCTTAAAGCAAGTCACATTAGGTAAGTTCATAGCATAAATGAAAAATTCTGAAAGTTTTAATGCTATGCTTGATAGCAAAAGCTTTTAAAATGAAAAAGAAATAAAATGTAGCATGTATCTATATCATGTATGTATTTTAAAACATGAATATAATCAAGTACTCAGTTTAGTATGACTATAAATCGTAAAATTGGCATTCCCTTACATGAATTGCCTAAGGAACTCTACTTGTTTGGGGTATTTATTTCAGCATCAGTAATGTTATCAATAAATCAAGGACAGATGCAATCAACTGAGTGAATTAATTTTACAACTAGTAATATAATGAATTTGTTGAAAATAAAAGAAGTAAAAATATTGTAATTGTACTACCATTTTATTCATTTTTTCTTGCTGATTTTCAAGACCTAATTGCTATCTTGTGTCTTTGAATAAAGTAGCTATTTAGTCTTGCAATCTGTTAATTTTCACCTTAAAGTTCATACCCCTTACCACATTTGAGTCCCACAAGTTTTTAATCTGTGCTCATCTCCCCTGGTGCTCAGAATTCCCTCTCCTCCTCAACCATTACTATCCAAACTTTCTATTTATTGGGAGATTTAAGGTGGCTTCCAAATTACCCACAAGAAACCCCAAGAGCCTAAATTGAAACAACAGGAAATTAAAATATAATCCAGGTTTTGGTTAATGTATAAAACATATTTCTGTAAGCCCTGTAATTTTTGAAGAATATGAGATAGACATTTGAATTTGAGCTTTTGAGAATCCACCAGAAAGAGGGATATTAGATCCCTGCCATCTATGATTCACATTTATTTAAGGAAAATTAAGCAAGTCACCAAGGAACAACATTGCTGCAACTGCTCCCAAATCCAGAAGGAACTGCTACAAAAAAAAAAAAAAAAAAAAAACAAAACAAAACAAAAAAAAAAACATGTTATTGACTAATGTTATAGAGGAAACACAGTCTTTTAGAAACACATCAACATGGAACTTAACAATCCAAGAGCTAAAAAGATTTCAGAAAAATGGGATTCATAAAGAATATTGTGATTCACAATCTAGTCTGATTATTTAACTTTACAATATGCTTTGAAATGTTAGGGGAAAACGTAACATACTTCTCTTTTACTCAGTCATTAGCTGATTAATTCCTCATTGATGTTTATCTTTATACAAAAGGTACAGTGTTTGCTCTCACTTGAGTAAGTGTGCTGGGGTTACTAAGAACTCTTTATAGTTTTCATAACATAACTCAATACTTTATAGTAACATTTATTATGATAATGTAAAATATTAGGGGATAGTATGGTAGAAAATAATAAACCAGTTAGGAATATTTGAGATGGTCTTGCTGGTAGTCAAGGAACAGGGATAAAAGAGAGCAGGTCTAGGATGTTCAGAACACATGGATAGCATGTGTGTGAAAACATGAACTTACCTGAGAGAAATGTAGAATAACTGTGGTAGAAATGCAGTAGCAACAGCTCAAGGTAAAAGGGAAACTGAACTCATATCATACAGAGCTTTACTGGCATAAGGATGAAGTTCAGATCTTGTCTAATGACTGATTGACTCTCCTGAAAGCTGTTATGTAGTAGACAACACAGTTTGCTTTGAATTTTTGCAGCTTAAGCTCAGAAGTCAGGAAACCATCAATAAGGACACAGTTTGATGGAAACGGAGGGAACTGGGGACATAAAGTGTATTTGATATAGAAACTATAATGGCTAAAACTATGATTTGGAGAGAGAGGACAAGAAGATTTCACTTCTGGGCAGTTAATAAGCATAAAGTAATAAATCAATCTTTAGTTTTTAAAATTGTGTTTTATTTACTTACAAGGTATTTTTTATATTTTATTTTCTACTTAAATGGTAGAGGAAGAAAATGAAACATTTTACCTGAATGATAATTTTAATTTTAAAATAGGGATTAAATTGTACCACTCATCCTAGTGACTTTGTTACTCATTCAAATATTGTGTCTTCTCATGGTAGTATCCAAAGTCGTATTAGGTAGAAGGACAGTCACAAGTATCAGTTACATGGATATTTGAATCTCTATAGAAATTCAAGACTTAAAATCAACTACTTTCACCAGGTGGCAGTGGCGCACGCCTTTAATCCCAGCACTCAGGAGGCAGAGGCAGGCGGATCTCTGTGAGTTTGAGACCAGCCTGGGCTACAGAGTGAGTTTTAGGAAATGTGCCAAAGCTACATAGAGAAACCCTGTCTTGAAAAACCAAACAAGAAAAGAAAAAAAAAAAAAACAAAAACAAAAAAGCTACTGTCCCAGAAACTCAAAGACCAAACTTAAGTTCAGTACAATAGAAACTTCAACAAAATCAATTCCATTCCTAACAGGCTGCCACACATGACAGTCAATAGAGTAGCTTTTGCTAACACCTGCTATCCATGCCTCCACATAAAAGATTGATCTCAGAGGTGTCAAAACGTATATTTTAAGAAATGATAACTTACATATTTTAAGGGAAATGTGCAATAACTGATACTAATTGGAAAAAAAGAGACACCACTAAAGATATATCAATATGGGAACATGCTATACTGCTGGTTACTGTGCAAAATTTGAAGAAATCTGAACAACTACTGAAGATCAATGACTAAATCTTCTGTGGGTATATACCCACTAGAGCCAGATGTATGTATCAACTGTATTGATATCTCAGGATGAAGAAAAAAGAAAACTGGAAGGTGGGTCTCAGAGTTTGAAGCCAGCCTGGTCTACAGAGCAAGAGTTTTAGGACAGCAAAGGATACACAGAGAAGCCTTGCATCATAGCTAGAAGTTTCTCCAGTCCTGCCTGGCCTGGAAGTCCTGTGGACTGCTTATAAAACAATCACACAGAGGCTTAATATTATTTGTAACTGCTTGGCCAGTTAGCTCAGGCTAACTACTAACTAACTCTTACATATGTTAATCAGACTATATATGTTAATCTATATGTCTCCATGTGTTCCGTGGCTTTTCCTGTGTGCCATTACATGCTGCTCCCTGCACAGCGAGTTGGCATCTCCTCACTCAGCATTCCTCTTTCCAGAATTCTCCTTGTCTGTTTATCCCACCTATACTTCCTGCCTGGCTAGTGCCCAATCAGCGTTTTAATAAACCAGTGTACAAAAGCATTATCCCACAGTATTGTACCAAAAAAAAATCAATCAATCAATCAATCAGCAAATATACAATAGCAATTTGAAGGTTGTGGTTTTAGTAGATGGTAGGATAAGAGTAGATACTACATAAAATTTTGTAGGAGATATCTTTGGCAACATATCTCTAGTTTTAGGTGTTCTATTTTTGAGGGTATAATTAATTTACAAAATTTCTTCATTCTCTTCCCTCCTGCTTGTATACCATCACCACTCTCCTTCAAATTCCTTGCTGTTTTTCAGTAACAGCTGTTGAATTCATGTGTATATGTATAAACATGTACGTATGTATACATTTATTTTTAAATAGAACCTGTTCTGGCCACATAATGCTACCTATATGCATGTTTTCAGGAATGACTATTTGGTACTGGACAACAATTGTTATGCTCTTCCCTGAGGAAGATGGCTTCTTCAGTTCCTAGTTTTCCTCAGTTCTATAGCTCTTTCCAGTTGAGGCCTCCTGGATGTTTGTTCTTCTTGTTTCCTGTGTTCATTGTTGTCATCCTTGTTCAGCTCATATCTGGGCAGTTATGTCAGTGAGACTTTGTAGCTTTGTGGATATAGCTTCTGATATTACACGGAGACTTTTAGTTCAGATAGTTATCCTATTTAATGTATAGTTTAACTTAACTCATATTTATTATTGAGATACTTGTAAAATATTTAATAATTGATATCTTTTGGGGAAATAATATTTAATATATCTTCAGAAATTAGTATCTATCTTTACATATTTGGGTTTATCGGTCACTAGGCAACGTGGCTAGGCAGCTTCCATCATAGCTAGATTTGGAAAAGGAGAAAGTTAAGCTTAAATAGCACATCTGCCAGGTCTTCTCAAACAGATAATCTGGATGCTTAAGTCTGTTCTTAGAGAGTCTGTGAGGTATCTCAGATAGGATACTTTCATTGGTCCAGAGATGGTCCTGGCCAGATACTACTAATGAATATAATTACCGAAAAGCCTGAAATTAGGGATTTTGACTGTGTCTATTGTAGCACAGTTGTAGAAACATTTTAGTTGTACAGGGGAAATTGTGCCCAATGAATAATGGAAAAGCTACAATAGCACACAAGAAATTCATAGCAGAAAATGGCTAATAATCAAAAGCCAATATCACTAAGATTCCTTGAGACTTGGTTTTAACCTCTGGAAGAGTAACTCTTCCAGGTATAGCTTTGTCATAAGCAGCTGAATTCCTGCTTCATATATTTTTATATAATGCAGCAGACACACACATTTGCACACACAGAAATCCAATAAAAACACTAAACTGAAAGCTTATATATATTATATATATATATACATATATACATATATATGTATAGACACACACACATATATATGTGTGTATATATATATATGCAAAGGACCTGTAAGCTAAGAAAACCTAGAGCCCTGACAAATCTTATGAGATAAAGGACCTCCAATGATGCCATTGAGTTCATTTGTATTTGCAACTATGGCTGGGAATAGAACCTGGCTCTGAGAATGGTTTGTATATCAAGTGAGGCTCTGTTGGAGAAAACCACTTTCTCACTGTAAGCAGTTATCACCTGGAGAAAGCTTCTGGGTTAGAGATAGGAGCTTATGTCTAATTCCTCGCTCAGTGACTGGACCCCATCTGGTATGGATTTGTGCAGGCCCTGGCCCTGATGACATAATTTCTGTTAGTTTGTATGAGCATTTGTGTAACTGGAGATGTCTCCAGTTCCACCGGGCCCACAGCCACTCAGACCCAAGTAAACACACAGATTTATATTACTTATCAACTGTATGGCCTTGGCAGGCTTCTTGCTATCTAGTTTTTATATCTTAAATTAATCCATTTCTATTAATCTGTACCTTGCCATGTGACTCATGGCTTACTGATATCTTTACATCTCACTTCTCAGGGTGGCAGTGGCTGGTAGTGTCTCCTGATTCAGCCTTACTGTTCCTAGAATTCTTTTCTTTGCTTGTCCCACCTATACTTCCTGCCTGGCTACTGGCCAATCAATATTTTATCTATACAGAATGATATAAACAGCACTTCCCCCCATTTTTAGAAAAGGAATGTTTTAACTTTCACATAGTAAAATTACATATAACAAAAAAATTATCAAGCAAGAATTACCATTACAATATCTAGTCTATTTCTAATATCTAGTTTATTTGTATTTGGTAAAAGTTAAAGAAGATATCCTATCTATCCTATATTTGTGAGTCTAAGGTTTCATATCTAACTTATCTTTTACCATAACTAAGGAAAATTATAGCTAGTCTTCAACTACATCAAAGACCTCAGAAGGATATAATATTACCTGAGAAATAGGAGAAGGATGCAAACAACTTTCAGGAGTCTTGTGAAAGTAGACAGAGACAGCTGGCAGCCTGAGCAGTCATCCAAAGCTCTTCTGTAAAGTTGGGGCATCTGTCTTTAGCCCACAGGTCTAGAGTCTCTCAGTCACTTCTCTCTGTTTCCTCTGTGAAGCAGGAAGCTGGAGGGCCATTTTGCCAAGCAAAGTTCAGTGATCATCTTCCTATGGGTCCTGCATGTCCAGTCAATACATTTTTTTTTCAAGCAGTCCAGGCAAGAAGAGTTTCTTACCCAAATGGCTATTTTTGTCAAGAAGAAGAAAAACTCCATATGGAGGATCTTCAATGCCCATCCTCCTCTCTGAAGTAAATCAGTGCTGCCAGGAGCAGACATGTCTCACTGTCCAGAAAGTCCAAATTTTTAAAACATTTTAAATGCCATATTCCATAGGTTTTTGAAGTGTTTGAAGATTACCTACCTAATTGAATTATATCTATGTATACCTAGAAAACCTATCTATATCTATACTATCCCCTTTTCTTTTGAAAGAGATCACATTTATAATCAACCTGCTTTAAATAAAAATATTGGTTTTACTCTGTCCCATACCTGAGAGCTCTTCTGATATGGGACAGAAAAATCTCTCAACCTTTTTTCTTTTTCTTTTTCTTTCTTTTTTTTTTTTGTAATATGCTTGGGTTTAGAGAAGGTGTGAGTCCATTCCCTCTCCAAAGCTAGCTTGGTATATTTGGAAATTTAGGTGTAGCTTCTCATACTACTTACTGCTGGATGAGGACATAAAGAAAATTTTAGGATTATGGGATATTCCATGAGGGTGTATTGTCTGAGCCAGTTGCCTTGAAACCATTCTGGATGTTGGATCATCTGGACCATGGTGTCATCAGAGACCTTTCAGGGAGTCTTGGCTGGTCAAACCTTATGTATCTTAATCTGGAACAAATTCAGAGCCTCTGGCATTCTGTGGAAACAAAGGCAAAGCCTCCTTTCCAATGCAACATATCCTTACATCCAAATTTTGAAGTCAAGATACTTTTAAAATATACATATTGGTTTCACTGAACAGCCTTTACATCAAATGTTCTTCTGTAGTTAAAAATGCCAAAGACAACACAATCCAGATTCTCTGTGTGATCAGTGATATCCATCTTTTGTTGTTGTTGTTTTGAGACAGGGTTTCTCTGTGTAGCTTTGCACCTTTCCTGGAACTCACTTGGTAGCCCAGGCTGGCCTTGAACTCACAGAGATCCTCCTGGCTCTCGCTCCCAAGTGCTGGGATTAAAGGCGTGCGCCACTACCACCCGGCATGATATCCATCTTTATGTGTATTATTTTTTATATTACTTTTACTTTTTCTTTAAAGACTTCATTTTTAAAAACTATCTATTTTTTATATTACTGTCTATATTCATTCTTCTCTCCTCCAAGCCTACATACATTTTTATGCATACTGTAAACCATTTAAAGTCTTGTTCCATATGAATCTATCTTATTATGAATCTATTGCTTTAAACACCAGCATTTCTGCCCACCTCAGTTTCCCAACATGTTGGAACTTATGTTTACCGCCAGCTCTGGGAACCAGGCTCCCACCAACTCTGGGAAACAGTGGGTCTACAGTTTCATCAAAGAAGCCCAGAAACTTTTTTTTTTTTTCTAAACTAGCAAAAGCTATATTTACCCCCACAGCATAATGTGCAGCTTGGAATCTGCCATGTTGCATGCAGGTCAAGCCAGCACACCACAAACCCACCATAGAGTAGCTCAAGCCCACATGTTGCAGCATCTAGCTGCCTGCATGGGACATAAAGTAGGAATCTGTTTTGGCTCTGTTTAGAATTGCTTATTAAGTATTCTCAGGTTTTAGGTGGAAACTCGAGCCGTTGGGCGTCACTTGCCCTATTGCTTTTAGAAGGCCTTGTTTCTTTGGTGTCCACTATCCCTTCCAGCTCTTACAATCTTTCTATCTCTTCTTTTTGGTATTCCCTGCACCTTGAGGGGAGGGAATTGATGGAGAAATCCCATTTAGGACTGAATTTTCAAGGTCTCTCTCTCTCTCTCTCTCTCTCTCTCTCTCTCTCTCTCTCTCTCTCTCTCTCCCTCTCTTTCTTTGCAGACTGTCCAGTTGTGGGTGTCTGTTTTAATTCTCATCTACTTCAAAAGGAAGCATCTCTGATAATGGTTTAGCAGAGACTGTTCTATGTCTAGAGCAGAATGTTATTAGAAGTCTTTTTGTTGCTGTGGTCCTTTAACAGAACATTAATATTTATTTTTTCCCTAGGTCAAAGACCTATCTAGTCTTGGGTTCGTGGCCACCTTAGTACTGTCAGGGATGGGTTTTATCTCAGGAGTGGCCATTAAATCTAGTCAAATATTGGTTGGTTACTCCCACAGGACTTGTGCCACTGTTGCACTAACACATCTTGCAGGCAAGTCACCATTGTAGATAGAAAGGTTTGTAACTGGGTTGGTGTTTACCTTTCTTCCTTGGTAGCATGAAGAAGCAGCCTGCAGCACCATGGACATTATTCAATAGGGGTGAAAGCTTCAGGTAGGCACCAGCTTGAGTTTAATGTATTTAATGAGTTATATAATTACTGTCTTTGGAAATGGGGTCTTACTGTCAGTTTGTGGAGAGAAATTAATAGTTTTGGTAATAGTCTGGGTTGTTTGAGGGTGTCCATGGGTTACCTTTGATCAACAACTCAATTATATGTAATACATCCCCAGAACTGGAGGTTTTATTTGGTGATGAGCGCTGTCTAGTTGGGACTCTGTCTTCCTCATTATTTAGTAATTCCATTTAGATCACCTTCATATATGCATGTATTTTAAGAAGCTTCTACTGTCTTAGATTTCCATATGAGCCCCCAAATGGCCCTAAGTTGTAGCTATAACTCCTTGTATTCCCTCTCCTACACCAATAACAACTATCTATTCTATTTCCCATTCCTAAGGAGATCCAACCATCTCCATAGTTCATCTCAATATTTATAATATATATCAAATTGACAACAACTTTAGAAAGCATCTAAGTTACCTGCATAATCAAGTAATATCTCAAATATGAGCATATAGAAATGCTAATGAAAAACAGGACAAATATAGAGAACAGCTTTCAGTAAGTAATGAGATGTTCAGAAAGAAATAAAGCCATAAAAGAAGAATTATTTAAATATAAATAAATAAATAAATAAATAAATAAATAAATAAATAAAAGAGTTTCACTGAAATTACAAATGAGATTAGGGCCTAAGAATACAGTTGGTGGGAAGACTATTTTGATACTGAAGCTAAAAAGAAAATCTTACAAGCTTCCAGACTCGAGGGTAACATTATTCACAGGAGATAAGTAATTGGGCTGGCATAAACTTTATATCTATATACTGGAAGTAAGAAGATAATAAGACACAGATTATTGAGATGAAAAAACAAACACTGACTGTAAGGTACCTTCAAATAGAATTATATGAGTGGGAGTGATCAGATAAAAAGCCCCATCGTTCCTGCGGAATGGAAAGGAATGGAAAGCAGCAGAACACTCTCCCACTTGAAAAAAATACAGAACTTAAGTTAATAGGTATGCATTCCCCCACCCTTAACAGTAGGAGCAAGCCATTGAGAAAACTGCAACTAGAACGGCTGATTCTAGACAAAAGTATCTAGAGAAGATGCCTTAATGACCCAGTAGTTTTAACCTGCATTTGTTTGCATCCAAGTTAGCTAAGGAGACTCAGATGTAATACTCTGCACTTGTGGAGCAAAGCCCACAGTGAGAGAGAAAGCCCAGATATAAACTTTCTCTCAAGACAGAGGATGAATTCTGGGAGTAAGCAACATGGGGAAAATGCTTTAAAGGTAAGTCATGAGGTCTCTACAAAAGGGTATGGCCCCTTCAATAATCAGTGTATAACCAGTTAGAAGGTGAGTAGTGGAGAATATCCCAGAAAGAATGGAAACTAAAGGAGACCCTGAGACTCTAGGAATAATCTGAACCTTCACATGACAACTCCAGGTCCCCTATGCCTTAGTCCTTAATGGCTTAGGTTTATCCCTGACATCTATGTATAGCACAAAAGCAAAACCTACTCCACAGAAATGCCAGATAATGAATCAATAATTTTTATACTCAAGAAAAACTGAATAGATCTGAAAAAATACTGAAGATCAACACTAAAATTTCATGTTTTAAAAAGAAACACAATTGAACCCACTGATGACTTTTGCATACAGGTAGTTTGGTGAGACCCTCAAAATACACGATTAACATGTTTGAAAGCATAAAGAAATACATGAGGCAATGTAAAAACACAATGAGGGCACACATGTCTGAGAATATAATAAAGAAAGCCAAAAAAAAAAAAAAGAAACTTGCATTTGAAATTCAGCACAGTAGTATTTTTTGGCAATTTTATCACACTCACTCACAACTTTTTGCATCATTATATGCATAATTCTTGCTAAAACTGTTACCAGAACAAGAAATATTTTGGAGTGGGATACCAGGGGTTATTATACAAGCTACTTGGCAAGTGCCATTTAGCCAAGTGAGGAATGTCATGGGATTTCAGCATTTGTCACCTAAATACACTGATGTTTTCAATGTGTAAGCACATGACCATCTGTGAGAAAAAAAATTATTTGAATTGCAACATTGAACACTGAAAAGACATATGTGTATGTGTGTTACATAAAAGACATTTCCAAAATAGAAATTCTTTAAGTGACTCAAAATTATGCTCAGTCTATCTACTTACTGGTTGGTACCTATACTAGGGTACTGGGTACCTATAATCTTATCACTCAAGAGACTGAAGCAAGGAGATTAAAAATTTGAGGCAACTCTGGATTACATTACAACAAAAATAACAATTTATTGTGTAGAACACAAAATGTATGAAATTGTATAAAAATGTTAAAATGAACTTTTGTGTGCTGATTATTAGCTATAAAGATGATCACTTCCAGGTCAAATTTATTTAATGTTGATACTTAGACATTTCCCTTCACATCCGGATTATGTTGAGACTATATCATTCCATTCAACAGTATTTCAAAGAACATGTAAGGGATGACATTAGTTATAACACCATCAATAAACTAGAATATTAAGTATTCATTCAAATTTTATAGATGATTTTAGGCATTTTAGTTAACTGTTCTAGTAAAAAGCAAAAATATTATGTATCAAAATTAATTATTAGATTAATTAAAAATCTATAATCTATAAATTTCTCCTTTATCTCAATTTATTTATCTAATTAATATATAATTACATCATTTATTCATTTATCAACTCATCTTCACTCATTCCCCTCCCATGTCTGCCCTGATTCCTAAAAAATTTAGGCTCCTGGGCTCCTTGTCTTCAACCATTGCATATATACATATATGTATAACTTGTTGAGTCCATTCAGTGCAGTGCTGCCTTCTTGTGGATGTTTCTAGGGCTGACCATGTGCTGCTAAGTAACCAATCAGGGGTCTTATTTCTGGGAAAGACCAATTCTCCCTCTTCCCTAAGTTATCACTTGCTTGTAGTTCTTCTTCTAAGGGTGGGCCCCTTAGATGTTTCCATCTTTGAGATGTCAACTATTGTTTGAATTGCTAGGTCTTGGTTTAGGAAGCAATGTTATTGATATTTTGTCCTACCTTTGTTCTTGGTTTAAAATGCAGTCACGGGTTTAGATCATCCTATTGTCATTGCTTGACACAGTCTCACCTTGAAATCCATTTCCATTTGATAAGATGAGCCAGAGATTTGAAAATACACTGTACAGGGTTTTCAGGTTACTTCACAGATGGTCTTTGGTAACTGCATTCAAAGGAATTTTGTGGCTATTTTTCCCTTAGAAGGAGCTTTTCTGCGACTAAATTATTATTCACTACTTATGACAACTCACACCAGCACATTTTATAGTATCAGATTCTTTTACATGCACATTTCCTTATAATACGTTTGCAAGATAAATAATGGTTTCAATCCTGGATTTTATCCACTTTACAAATTAATAAGTAACTAGTTACTCTTTATGGATTCCAGCAGAAAACAAAGCACTCTGGGCCAGAAATCAAGTTTATTTTACACAGCACAACAAACCATGTGTTTATGTTGCCTTTCTTTTCCTTTGAGTCCCTTGAGAGTGATGTGATATGGCTTCAGTAGATACTGTAGGGGCTTCGTGATATCCCTAATAACAGGAATCTGGTGAAGTTTTAGCAAGCAGTAAGCAATCACATTTTTTCCAAAGAGATGAATAATTATTTCATCTTCAAGATCAGTAAGCATATGAGCAACTCTCAAAATTAGCCAATGGACATGTCAAATCCCACAGGTTCTGCACACTCACAAAGGGATTTGGCATTGCTCTATCACATAGAAGGAAAGAACCTCCCAGCTTAGAGTGATGAATTGTTTTAACACTTTTTGTTTGGTTTGTTGTTGTTGTTTGGTTTAGGTATTTTTTTCTTAATTTATAGTGAAGACATTAGGGATAGATGCACAATAGAGTCACCCTGTAAATAGTGGATTCAGGAGTCATTGATGGAGGTACCTGGAACCAAAACCAACTTGACATCACAGATGGTGACAAGGGAGGCTGTCTTGACTGGAACTTAAATATAGGAGAAGTGGAAAGTTTTAACCATGAGCATGAATCAAATGTAATTTAGCATTTCAAATCTTATTACTGGCATAATCCAGGAACCCCCATGATGATGCCTTTGCATTTCAAACAGAAATAAACAAAGTAATTTTAGGGAACCACTCCCTCAGTTATATGCCACAGAATTATTCACACTGGATTCCTGAGGCATATGAGAACATCTATGGAAATTATCAAGAATACAAAAGAATGATATATCCCAGTCAAAAAACAGAGACATGACAAGATATTCAGTAAATACAATCATCAGATGGTAAAAGGTATTCAAATGCAAGAGCTTAAGAAATAAATAACACTTAACGGTATTCTGCTGTACTCATAGATTGTGACTACCCCAGTTGTCATCAGAAAACCCTTCATCCAGTAATTGATGGAAACAGATGCAGAGATCCAAAGTCAAACATTAGGCCAAGCTCAGGGAATCCTGCTAAAGAAAGTGAGGAAGGATTATACGAGTCAGAGGGGTCAAGGATATCATAAATAAATAATATGGCATCGATGTAGGCCCTCTACATAAATATGAAAGTAGTGTAGCTTGGTCTACTTGTGGGACTCCTAACAGTGGGAGCAGAGGCCATCCCTAATGCTTTGGCTGGCTCCTGGGACCCTATTCCTCATACTGAGTTGCCTTGTCCAGCCTTAATACAAGGGGAGGTGCTCAGTCTTACTGCAACTTGATAATGCCATGCTTTGTTGATATCTCAAGTAATAGAACAAATTCTAATCAAGTAGGAGAGTTCATATTAAACTAAACAGAATGTTTTAAGCAAAGCAAATTTTTTTAAAAATTCTCAAATGTCAATTCAGAAAAAGGAAGAAATGGATCATTTGAAACAGACTTCCAGGCTTAGAAGAGAGAATGGAAATATCTAACATCCCTGTTATAAGAACAGCCCAGGTGGAGAAACAAAGAAAATATGGCAAACAAAGTCAAGGATTGAGGAGATATAATGAAGACTCACGTTTTGTGAATCCCAACTTAAATATGAGTCTAACAATAACACAGTTACCTTCTGAAGAAGATGTTACAAGGAGCCAGCCAGGTCAGAACAAAGTGAGATGGCTCAACAAATGAAGCATCTTGAAACCAAGCTTGAAGACACATTAGGTGGAAGGAGAGAACCCACTCCTGCGATTTCTTTGACCTCTATAAGGGTAAAGGCTGTGGCATTCATCAACACACATATACACACAAACACACACACACACACACACACACACACACACACACACACACACACCTGTGCATGCACGCATGCATGCACATAAAATAAATAAACAAGTACCAAAAAATAAATAATGTTTAAAATAATAATAATAAAAATGTAACAAGAGGGAAAATGCATTATATACAATAGATCTACAGTTAGGAAAAAACAGAACTATATACATCCACAAAAATGGATACCAGAAAATAATTATTTCATTTTCAAATTGAAAATAATTATCAACATACAATTTTACATAATATTTCATTATTCAAAACTGAGATAAATAAGTAAGAGAGATTTTTCATTATATTATTCCAGGAGAAGCAATATAAGAAGAAAATTAAACCTAATGGAGTGACATAGGTCTACTAACTTAGTAATTCCTTTATCAAGTAAGTGTTTCCATACATTTTTTTCTTGCCCCTGGGATTATAATGCTTCAAGGAGCAACAGTATCTTTTTTTTTTTTTCAGTATTTGAAATTAGACCACATTGGGTAATTATATTATAATGTGTATCATCCTAATAATTTATATCCTTTCATAGCATAATTGAAAACTGTACCCTTCCTTTGTCTCTTTGCTCTCCTGCCTATCTCAGACTCTTATCTATCATGAACTTTAATAACCCTGTTGAATTGGTTTTCTTTTCTTTTAAGTACTAAACACTACCAAGTTCCTTAGACCCATGGACTAAGGCCATTGTTATAATCTTCCCAGCCTTCCAGAAACACTTATTAAACTGTGCTTATTTGTGTTCAGTTGTGTTGATTTAAACTCATCTAAGTACATGCCTATGCTTAATCAATGCCAAAATTAAGATCAGCAGAAAGAAGATCAAACACTATAACTTTGCACACTTGAATTTGGTCCTGAAAATGGACAAAGCCATTTTTAAAGCCATGTACCACTTGTCCACACTTTAGATATTCTTAGAAAGTATCCTGGATGGATGGTACACGTAAAAACAGCTCACACCTGAAGGGCTAGTTCACAAAGACCCAACAAATCAAAGCCAGTGTGTGGCTCTGCATTTATGATATCTAAAGAGAGAAAGTGTTCATGGTTTGATAACCATCTATCACTCATTGCTTCCAAGTATTTCACCTGTGTAACACCATCTTTATCCTTGGGGGTTGAGGGGGACAACAACGGCTATAATTTGTCTAAATCTGTCATCAATGTTACCAAATAACTGGTAAGAAAATTATACAACTCCTGTAACTGTGTAGTTTAGCCATCCTTAAAATACTTACGTTTCCAGAAGAACAACCCAAAGTTGTCTTTTTTGGTACTGAAGGCAGAGTCTGAGGACTAGGTGGAGGGCTTTACTCATGCATGCCTCTGGATTTTCGGTGGTAATGTACTCTGAATCACAGTGTAGGGTGATGGAGCGAGATGTCACTGGGGTAATACTTACCCAGAAACCCTCGTTAGGAATCTAGGAACATTAGGAAACTCTGAAGAATGTGGTCAAGATGATCAGACTGGGCTGATTTTGTGACTCTTACTCCAGTCCTTTGCTTTTTATCAGCAATTCTATTGCATATTGATTCTCACAAATAATTTACAATGAAAAAAAATTGTCTCATTATCAGGGATAGGGAAATGCACTAAGGGATATAATTCTGTTGCCAAAAAGCCGATCCTTCTGTAAAATGTGAAATATTTTCTAATGCTCTACTTACCATATAGGGCAAACACTGAAATAAAACCGAAACTACCCTTATAGGTGGTGACAGTGTCCGGGAACGGGCATATCAGAAAAATGGGCATATCTTGTCAAACACCTAACTGGAGATAAAGGAAACAGAAACTTAAGATACAATAGGTTTCCTTATTCATTTTTAATCACATTTAAGAGCACAACTCATGTGAGGGTAATTGTATTTGTGTGTGTAGGTACAGGTTTTTTGGCCTTGGTAATATGTACCTAGACAAATGCTTATATTCTCTTCATCCCATACTATGGCATTAAACATAGGAAGTTTACAATAGATTTTTTTTTTTTTTTTTTTTACTTTTTCTGTTAATCGTTTTCCTTGTCATCATGACAGAAATACCTAACAGAGACAACCTAATGGAGGAAGGTTTATGTTGGCTCACAGACGCAGAAAGACTAATCTATTCAGATGGGAAAGAACGCAAGGGAAATTCCCGATGTGTGAGTGTTTGCAGAACACCACAGATGGTGGCTGGATGAGGACACACAAAGAAAGCAAAGGAAATATGCCCCCTAGGGCCTACCCTCTGATCCAGTTCCTTTAGCTTGCCCTAACCTCCTAAGGGTCTACAACCTCTCACAACAGCACCATTAGCTGGGGCCCGCGTGCTCAAACAAATGGGCCTGCGGGGAGACATTCAGGCACACACCATAACACCGCTCCTGGTTCCCACAGGTTCAGGCCATCTCATAGTGTGAAACATTCAGTCTGAGTTCCAAGGCCCCTATAATCGTAGTAGTGCGGATACTCTTTAAAAGTGCGGATACTCTTTAAAAGTCCAACGTCTCCTCTGAGATTCAGTGCAACTCAGCTATGATCAGCTATAAACTAAACTAGCTCAAATTAAACTAAATATGTTAAATCTAATATATAATGACACATAATAAACATTTCTATTCAATAGGAGAATAACAAGATCATAGCAGTGAGGAGTGGACCAACAAAAGAGACCAAAACTCAGCAGGAGAAGCCATGCTTGGCATCTGTAGCATTTGACAGTATCATCTGAGCTCACTGCCCAGCACTACCACCTCCAGTCCACATGGGCTCCCTCGGGGGTCAACTTCACTTGATGACTGCATCTTTCCTTTGGAGACATTCCACAATCCTGGCTTCTCCAGCATCCCAGGGTCCGCACGGCAATTCTGCCTTCATGTTTCAGTTTCTGATGAGCCTTTCTTGCCCTCTGGAATTTTGCAAGCACAGCCTCTACTGTCTACGTTCTTGTGGCCTTCTGATCTTCTGCACCTCTCCAGAATATTCTGGAAAGCTCTTTTCACAGCATTGGAGAACTTCTCCAAATCCCTGCTGAAAACTAGTTTCAAAGGCCTAAGAACCCCAGAGAATATTTGCCACAGGGATAAACCCGCTTTCCTGATCCTGTTTTTCTGTGTTGGTGTTTTCTCATCTCTGTAACAAGACACACAGCAGAAGTAACTCAATAGAGAACCAGTTTCCTTGGTTCACAGCTCAGAGAGAATGCTTCACCATGGCAGGAGGTCATGGTGGAATGGTGCTCTGGGTATATGTTCTTACGACAGAGCTGCTCAGTTGGTACATGGACCAGAGTCAGAGAGCATGACAAGAAGGAACCATGGGTAATATACATCTACCTCCTAACTATTCTACAGCCTTTCAAAACAAGGCGTTCAACTTGGGACCAAGTGTTCATATGCATGAGCCAGTGGACGTCATTTCAGACTCAAAGCACGATCCTCCTTCCATATAAGGATTTGATCATTGGAACACTATGGCTAGTAAAATCTATAAAACCTGCATGAAAAAAATGTATTTGACACATAAAAACCGATATATCGCATGTATGTCTACTAAAGTGAAGTTTTTATACTAACAAATGCCCAATGTAATTCCAACAGAGGTAAGACTTGCCTTTCAAACTTTGGAGGGTAGTAAACATTTGTTGAGTTTTCATGTTATTTGTGTCTATGTCTAGACTACAAAACATACTAATAAAGAAATCAAATATAAGTTGTCACATTTACCTCTGTGCACTGGTGCCCATCAAATTGAGCAACAACCAGGGACAAAGTGTAACTAAGAACAGCATATGTCCTTTCCAGCAAATTTTAAAGAAATTCATTGGAACGACTATTCGATGGCCAGAAAATCTTATAATTTATTTTATTGACCTTTAATAAAATTGAGTATATTGTGGTAACAAAACCAAAGTTTATGCAATTTAGTTATTAGGTCTTTCTTAAAGTGAGAATTGGAACACAAGCCCTTTTAAAACTGGACTATGTCATACATTTAAAAAAGACTAAAGCAATATCCCCAGAACACATTTTATTGATAGGACACCAGATGTCTTCTAACCCCCATGTTTTCAGCCTTTAGAGAGCAGATTTTAGTTGATATAATGTATTCCGCCTGAAAGAGTACAATTGTGTTTTGTGTATTGCCTAGGTGTACCAGAAGGCACTTCACCTGTGTTGGAGGGTCTGAAAATTTTAAGACAGAGCTGGGCAGTGGTGGCACATGCCTGTAATCCCAGCACTCGGGAGGCAGAGGCAGGTGGATCTCTGTGAATTCAAGGCCAGCCTGGTCTACAGAGTGAGATCCAGGGCAAGCTCCAAATCTACAGAGAAACCCTGTCTTGAAAAACAAACAAACAAACAAAACCCCCCCCCCAAATAAATTTTAAGACAGTAAAAATATGGGAATCAATTTGGCTCAAAATAAAATGCCAGGTAATCTCATCTCTAAGTGACATGTTCTCATGGCTCTGATTAGCATGAAATCTGTTAGATAATCTCAGTGTCATCATGTGTATATTAGATCCTCTAGCAGACATAGTCAAGTGTTCTAAATAGCTATAAGTCTAATGTGGACCTTCTCATCTAAATCTGTGCATATAATCTACTCAAGAAGAATTATTTTGCCAGGCGGTGGTGGCACACGCCTTTAATCGCAGCACTTGGGAGGCAGAGCCAGGCGGATCTCTGTGAGTTGGAGGTCAACCTGTTCTACAGAGCGAGATCCAAGAAAGGCGCAAAGATACACAAAGAAACCCTGTCTCAAAAAAAAAGAAGAAGAATTATTTTTTCATTTAAAAAGAATGATCAGATATTACATGTTAAAAGTAGAAAGGTTTATGTTGAGTCATCTGAAGTCTACATAATTAAATGACCTTTAGTATGTAAAGCAATCAGTGTTATACAAAATTATAGTTTGATATAATTGGAAATATCAATGAGACTTCCTATTATATTCAAATGCTTTAGCAGTAGTTTCTATTTAATCAGTATAAAATGTATACTTACAAAACCTAATATAAAGCTTATTTTATTTCCTGTTGTAACAGTACTATTGCCTATTTATAAAATCTAAACATGACATATTATATTTCAGTGTTTAAGTGCTTCCATAACACTATGTCAAAGATGTCTTAGTTTACCAAGATATAATAATGAAATAAAATTGTATTAAGCCAAGTTTGAGGCAGCCATATTATATTTAGCATAACAAAAATAGATGAAAAGATGAAAAAACTGAACAAATTCAGTCATATCTAATTGTAACAAAATTCTTAAGGAACTAAAAGAAAATTACTCTATTTCTTGCCATGCATGACGTTTATAGAACCAGATTACAATCTGCAATTGTGTTCATTCTCATCAGTATTACCATCATCTTCTTAGGCAATCTGATATGGTCCCTAAATCAACTGAAACATAATTTGCCTCAGCCGTTTTATTAGCCTTTAGTTAATTGTTGTTCATCATAAAGCTAGTGTCAGCTTTATCTCTGTTAAGAGAAAACACCTTAAACAACTCCATGGAAGAAAGACTTACTTTGGCTCAACATTTTGGAGATTGGGATCATTGTTGCTTAGTCTTGTGGCTGTGGGACTTCTGGCAAAGCATATCATGACAGGAACCTTGGCTGGGGAGGCTGCTCACCTCATGGATGTCAGAAAAAGAGAAAAAGAAAGGACATACTCAAGGACACACCTCTAATGACTTAAATTCCTTCATTTGATTCCAAACTCCAGACAGTTCCAACATCTCTCAGTGGTTGAACACATGAGTATTAGGGGGCATTTAAGATCTGAACCATAAAATACACTAAAATATTTATAAACAGCCAGGCGGTGGTGCCATATGTGTTTAATCCCAGCACTCAGGAGGTAGAGCCAGGCTGATATTTGTGAGTTCAAAGCCAGCCTGGTCTACAGAGTGAGATCCAGTAAAGGTGCAAAGCTACACAGAGAAACCCTATCTCAAACAACAAACAAACAAACAAAAATTTATAAACACACATATCCAAGTGTGCTTTTGTGAAACAGAAACACACTTCAGAATACTAAATACTTAAAGACTACTATCACCTAAGGAAGAAATGGGCAGATATGGATTTACAGTGGCACAATAGTGTGTGTGTGTGTGTGTGTGTGTGTGTGTGTGTGTGTGTGAGAGAGAGAGAGAGAGAGAGAGAGAGAGAGAGAGAGAGAGAGAGAGAGAGAGAGAGAATCATTCATTAGCTCCCAGTATTATAGAAGCTAAAATGTCCTATTTACTGGAGAATAAATTCAAGGATCTGTTCAAGCGCTTGTTGTGTTTTTTGTTTTTTTGTTTTTGTTTTTTTCAATCTTATCCCAAACACAAAATCCTGGAGAAACCATGACATTTCCCTAGTCAGTCTCAGATCATTAGGCTGGAGATAAGACAAAGTCCCAGTTTAAAGACAGGGAAATTTTCCTCTTACTTTTTCTATTTAGGTCATCCACTGATTGTGTACACCATACCCACAACAGGAAAGCAATCTACTTATTTACATACTAGAGTTATCTGAAAGCAGCAAGGCAGAAAGACATGAGGAGTGTTTGCTCAAATACCCAAGTGTCACACTGCTCAGTCAAGTTGACACATAAGCATGACATTAGCTTCATCTCTATAGAGGAGGGTCTCAGTGGAGTGATTGAATGGTCCTTCATGTTACTATAATCACAATTTTAATGTTACAAGTCATATCATTTCTTTCTTTGGTTTTGGTTTATTTTAACTCTAACATAAAATGTACATAGTTTGACTTTTTTCACGTTTAGTTAACATTGTAATCAGAATCCATTTTCTAAATTGGGAATATAAGGATTCTTTTCATTTAAGCTGGCTCTAAATTTTACAGATAATGCTGGCACCTCATTGCATAGAAAGACACGTCTCAAGGCAATAACTTCATAAAGTGCACACTTTGGGTATGAGTTTGATATTGACTGTGGGATTTGTTTTCTTCTTACTTTAATTGAATCTCATAGCTGTAATATTTTCCATGATCCTACCCAGCTCTACTCAGACACCTCCGACTGAGCCAGGAATAGCATATTAACATGCCAGATCTTGTCAGCTTGTGTCGCAGCTCTGGTGTTCCATAAACAAGTGAATATTGGTGAGAGTGTTATGAGAGGCCTTTATCACACGCATAATGTGGGCCATCTGCTTTGACTGCGTCAATGTGACAATAAAGTTGTCTTAACTAATATTTAAATCACTTCTCAAAGCTGTATCTGCTCAAGCTACTTGAACTTTATTTCACCTGAGCAAATAAGTCTTAGAAAACAGAAGAGTGTCATTTCTTTCAAGCATATATACTGTAAGTAATTATTCAGAAGACGAACGAAAAGAAATATGCATCTGATATCTTTTAAAACACGTTTTCCCATTTTTGCCCAATGAGTAGGCAAAATTAGAGTTATAATCAACTAGAGTTGGAACTGTGTGGCTCCATGTACCCCATAGGTTGGAATGTCTGTATTTTGGATTCCCATTCTTCTTGGTTCTTCCTCACCTGTCTTCTCTTGTGCAGCATTCTCCAACCTCATATGCCTAGATTCTGTGTGTGTGTGTGTGTGTGTGTGTGAGTGTGTGTGTGTGTGTGTGTGTGTGTGCTTTTTTCTTTCTGGCTTGCTTATGTGGAACTAAGTTTTCTCACCTTTTTCTATGCAGAAACTGATCCTTCAAGTACTGTCAGTTTCTTATTTTGAATCAAAATATTGAAAGAATAATGTTCTGGGTTTTTTTGTTTATTTTGTTTTATTTTTGAAAGGAACATAAATGCTCCCTAAAATCAGAGGGTTATGGTACATGACTGAGCTGTGAGAAAAACCCTGTGCTGGAAAATCGCTTGAAGAGAGTAATATAAGAAAATGTCGTGGTGAAATACACCATATTCAGGTTTCTTGTCTTGTATATTGCCACTGATTATTTTGCATGGGTCTTATGTAATATGTTTTTTCATCATGTACCAAGGGCCAGCTATTGTGGAATCTCATCCCACACTTCTTTGGTGAACTTTGAAATGCTAAGTGTTCATAGACACACGAAGTTGAATAAGTTTGTTGTAACAATTCTTTGATGGCAGGAATGCTTCTAATTTCTAGTTTCCTATTTACATTGTCTGACATTTGACTAGCTTTTGAATGATACACATGCTTTGTTTCCTGGAAGTGAGTTTTCTCTCACCCCTTGGTTAAGGACCAGAAGTCAAGAGGTTGGCTTCCAATTGCTGGTTCTGTCAGTATTATCTTGTGAGTTCACTTTGCCTGCCTCTGACTCTGATATTCAAATAAAATACATATTTTTGTCTTGTGTAAAATACTACAAAGTATTTTCTCACCTTTGTAATTTCATGTAATTTTCATAACTATCCTAAGAGAAGGTCTTAGCATCATGCAGCTTTTATAGTTGCAGCATCTGAATCTCAGTGACAAAGAGCTTCTTAGATTTCCAAGGTGTATCTCCAGCCCCTCCCTGCTGTAGTCCATTATCTTCCAACAGTCATCCTACAATTTTCCTGTAACTTAAACTAAAAAGGAAGAGTAAAATGTTCATTTATGCATCACATTTATTTCCAGACCTAAGTATGTAGCTGAGCACATATCTGATCCTGAGTCCTAGCCCAACAACTCATGAAAAGTAAAGGAAAATAAATAAAAAGCATAAGTCCTACCTTCAAACCTCATTACTAAATATCTGGTACTAAGAGCATCTACATAATATCCAAAAAATTATAAAACAGAAATATATTTAATCACAATATTGAAAGCCCTAAAATTAAATAAACAAGATCCACATATAAATCCATGTGTAAGAAAGTCATAACATATATATATATGAAAAAATGTAGGTCAGTCTGTGACAGGAGGAAATTACACACACTTAGGTTAACAAATTTTAAATTTTATAATTAGAAAATGTGTAGGGACATGGAGAAACAATGGCCATGACTATTATTAAGCATGCTTACACCAAAAATTTAACATGAGGTGATAACATGAATTGCTAAATGGTCTTATTAATAATAATTTAAAAAACACCTAGAGCCAGATACTGGGGTGAAAGCTGAAAGATCAGTGAGCAAGTCAGCCATGTCTTAACTCTAGGAAATCCTCAGCCCAAGAGAGAGCTACTTCCTGTATACTCACACCTATATACCTTTCTGTGCCCTGCCATCTTACTTCCTCTCTCTACCCAGCTATATCACTTCCTGTTTCTGCCCAGCTCTACCACTTCCTGTCTGTCTGTACAGACATCCAGACCTCTATAGTTAACTAGTGCTAGGATTAAAAGAGAGTGCCACCATGCCGGGCTCTGTTCCCAGTGTGGCCTTTAACTGACAGAGATCCAAATGAATCTCTGCCTGGAGAATGCTGGGATTAAAGGCATGTGTTACCACTGCCTGACTTCTGTGTTTAATATAGTCGCTGGCTTAATCCTCTGATCCTCAGGCAAGCTTTATTTGTTAGAGCACAAATAAAAGATCACAATATGAGGCAGGAAATGATAGGTTCACATTAGAATAAATATGGAAGGAACAAAAACTGGTGAGTTTGAGAGACAATGGGTATGGATATTAATTTCCAAGGGATGTGGCATGAAAATTGGTAATTTTCTATACTGTATTAGACAAGGTGATCTTATAATTTTCAACATCTACATGATTTTTGTGCTTGCAGTTTGAAGATGTCCTTGTCTCCCGCTTCTTCTGCCTCTTGTGTTTATACTATCTCTCAATCCAAAGTAAATTTTACATGTGCATATAGAACAGATGGCAGATATAACACTAAGTAGATAAATAGTAAAACCTCTATAGTTGTATTAGGATGTGAGCATGGGGTGAGCATGTGATCCATACAGAAATTTGTCATGTAGTTTAAGTTATCTGGGTATGAACCATATAGACATTTATCTCAGAGACAACTGCAGCAATATCTATTTGATTTCAGAGAGTTATTGCATTGAACAAAGATATTCTTCTTAACTATAAAATAAAATATTTGGAGATCTAAATATTAAAATACAGTGCTTTGTGATTCATTTGAAGAATAGGGTATGCAAACTAAGATAATTCATTTCCATTTAATAAACATGATAAATATCAATGGTCTCTCTTATACAATATTCTTAGACATCTTGAAAACTTTTAGGCTATAAGCATTAACTACTTAATATTCTTCATTTACTAAAGTAAAACTGAAACAATTTTATGTGAAGTTAATTTTCACCTTTCCTCAAGAGGAAATTTTTTCCCTTTTTGGTGTGCCCATTTTACTTGTTGAAATAACTTTTGAACAAATACTTGAAAAGTGATAATGATGTACATTTAGTCTAATCCTTATCTAGTATCTGAAAAATATGTATTATGACTTTAGCATAAAAATATAAATAAAAATCAGGAGGCCAAGCAAGTAGCTTGGTCAGTAAAGCATTTGATATACAAATATGAGTACCTGAGATCAGTCCTCAAAACCCATGGATAAAACCAGACATGCTTAAAACCAATGACACAAGCTTGTAGCCTTGGTGATAGGGAGATACAAATGGGTGAACCCTGGTGTTCACTGGTAGCACAAATCATAAAAGGTCTTATTAATAAAAACAAACCTTGACCCAGGTATTGGGGTGAACACTGAAAGATAAGAGAAATAGAGCAAGCCATATATGTACATATGTGCATTCTCACCCACAAACACACACACACATACACACACACACACACACGCACACGCACACGCACACGCACACACACACACATACACACACATGCGTATACACACACACACACACACACACATTCACACAGTGGGTCAAAGCATAACAGTCCTCAACCTTTGCCCTCATAGCTCTCTAGTTATATTTTCTTTGGATGCACTGAGCTTTCCAATTATATGGCAAGCATACACTTCATAAGGTGATGCAGAAGCCAACAGACTAGCCATCCCATCTTCATACATATTTATGCTTTCTTTTCTAAAACAGTTGGCTGATTTGCATCATGTATTATTAATTAGTGGAGATGCTAGTAAGGGAAACTAAGAGTACTGAAAAAATGAAACATTGCTCAGTAATTATATGAAAATGGTCATATCAAGAATGATTCTCAGAAATAATTAGCATCTACAGCAGGGGCAGTGGTCACTCAGACCAGGCACTAATGTGAGCTGTGCCATCCCTGACAGATGAATTCTTGCCCAGAGATTTAGACAGAGCTTTGGGGAGTGAATATTGAAGCATTGCCATCAAGATGAAAGAATGATCCAACACATTCAAATCTGTTCCCTCCCACAACCTTCTAAAATACACTATAGATTTTTTTCCTCCAGAAACCTAAATTTATTGAGAGTGGAGGAAACAGGAGAGGAGACGGCAGTAACAACACTCGGAATCCAGAAAGCAGATGGGACACCAGGATGTAACACAGAATGTAGAAGGATAAGTCTTTTGAAGCAGGGAGACTCGAAAGCCCAATCTTATTTGCTTCATAGACTCCTCAAAAGATGTGTGGATAGGCAGTGTCACCTCTAGTGATGGAGGAGAATCACCAAAAGCATGACTCAAAAGCGATAGCATGCAGTTATCCTTGCCTACTTCAAATATTGGGACCCTGCCTCTCCTGAACAGCATGATGTAAAGGAGGTGACATAATGGAAAGGGTCTCTGGACTGTGGAATTGCAGGCATAATCAGGGGTAGAGGTATTAGTGTGAAGACAAATTATCATATCTGTGACTGCCTACCTACCTGGACTAAATGCTGCTAACCTGCTTCTTCTTCTTAGTTTCCAGAATTCTTGGAACCGGGGAATTATTCTGCATGGTCAACTCTTAAATTCTCTCCTGCTTAAGAGGAAATAAAAGTATCCTATGGAATGAGATAGATTTTGCTTCTTATTTGCCATATCAGAGTTTCCTCCTTTGGTATCTATCCTCAGGACTATTATCTGCTTCATGCCATTTACTTCTGACTTATTCTTGTGGTTTTCTTCCTCTTCTCTTGTCTCTTCTCCTTTCCCTTTCTCATTCCTATTGCATGTTCCCCACTATTATCTAACAAGGCCTTCAATCAGGAGAAAGATAGGTTCAGGTTTCTGCATCGGGAGAGATGCAATAAAGCGATGGAACTCCCAAACCTGTGAAATAAAATATTCCTATTATTCTCAGGTTCCTTAGGTTCCAGAGAAGTTAGAGATGCCAACAGGAGGTTGGTGGGGAGTTCAAATACCAGGGTGTGTCCCAGAAGATCAAGCAAGCCAGTGGGTGTGTGGGATTGTTTTTCTATTAAGTTCCATGGATATTATCCATTATGTTTTTTATTGGTGGTGCATTGGATAGTTTAAGGAAACAATGAAGGAAGGAGGGGACCTATTTACCTGAATCAGGCTTGAGCATTGGCATTTGTCTTGGTTAATAACTGAGGTATGTTGAGTTCAATGATATCAAAGAGAACTACTGGGAATGAAGGGTCTTAACTAGGTCAAAGAAAATGAAGGACAGCTGGATTGCAGATATTACATGAAGGACAAGAATGGATGGTAATCTGCTGCTACTGATGTTTAGAACTATTATGTGACTAGCTTTTGCCAGTGAACTAGCAAGGAGCTGTGGCACAGGCCCTTTTGCATGGGAACGCTACACTGACACTTTGTCTCCAATTATCTCTCCATCTGCTCAGATGGTCATGAAAGCAAGTGATAGAAATAGAACACAGTATATTGTGAGTACAGTCACTTGGACTCAACAGGGAATTTGATAACTATGTTTTAGAGGAATTTGTTTATCCAGCCTGACTTTCCTTACTTTTCAATTATGGCTCCCCAAACCATGAGAGTCACATTACACTTATCTAGCAACCTCAGAAGCCCATTCAGAGTACTGTAGACGAATTTCTAAATGGTCTTATTAAAATAAAAAACGCATAGCCAGAAATTTGGGTGAAAGCCTTAGAGAGATCAGAGAAAGCCACCAGGCAACCTTACCTCACCAACTCTGCAGCTCCCAAAGAGCCAGTTACTTCCTGTCTTCCCACGCCTTTATTGCCTTGCTATTCTGCCCTCTCATTGGCTATCTTAACCCAGCTACCTCACTTCCTCTTCCTACACAGCTCTGTCACTTTCTTTCTGTCTGTACAGACCTCCAGGCTTCTATGGCTAGTACTGGGATTAAAGGCATGTGTCACCACATGTGGCTCTGTTCCCTAGGGTGGCCTTGAATACACTGAGATCCTGCCTGCTAAGTTATAGGATTAAGGGCATGTGCTAACACTGCCTGACTTCTTTATTTACTTGAAATGGCTTGCTATTTCCTCTGATCTCCAGGCAGACTTTATTAAAGCACAAATAAAGTATCACCACATTTCAGCACAAATAAAATATCACCACAGAATACCATTTTCAGTCACCATCCTTGTAGCGCATAATCAAGTTATCTTACATCTACAAAGAGCTGCTTGTGCTCATCAGGGACTCTTCAGAAAGAAGAAATAATTAAAGCCTTAGTAGTGTATTTTTTTGTGGCCTGAACACATTAAAACAAAAACTGAAACAAATGATCACTTTAGAAAAAAAAAGATATTTGAAATATATGAAAATGTCAATAAAAATACAGTAAATTTAAGGTTGAGTTAGGTATATGCCAGAGAAGACAAAAATATGAAATCTTGAAGAACCCTGAGAACACCATAAGATTCAGTTTAATTGACATTATTCAAATAACACAAATTCTGGACACAACTGAACAAAGATTCCCTCCTATCTTGGCCTCAATTGGAAAAACTTGGAAATCTAGATGAAGGACCATTGACTCTCCAGGAAGAAACTGCAATAACCCCACCCTGAAGGTCATCACCTTAAAACTTGAGAATGCAGAGAAAGACTCATTTCATATACTTGACTTTACTAGTCTACTAACTTGCTTTGGTTTTCCATTATCTAGGTTCTTTTTATGTTCATAGACAAGATTAGCTCTAGAAAATATGGTCATATTTAGTTTTAATTTTTAATTTATTGTGTGGTGGCCAAAAATTCTGTATTTCTTGTGGGAAATTAGTTGCTACTTGTTGATATTTAATTGAGCCTTCATATATGATCCTTTTGGTAAGTGGCTTAGCTGTGATTTAGTTTAGAAGAATACACACACACCACACACACACACACACACACACACACACACACACACACACACACACAGGGTTGAATATGGAAATCCTTGTGGTGGTTTAAATGAGAAGTGTCCTCTGTAGACTCAGGTTTTTTGGACCTTAATGATGCTCTTTGCATTGTCATGGAATCATTAGGAGGAGCAACCTTACTAGAATCAGTGCAATACTAGATGTAGGCTCTGAGGATTTATAGCCTTGATCCACTTCCAGTTCCCTCTCTGCTTTCTGCATTTGGTTAGAGATGCGATCTCTTGGATTCATGTACCTGATGTTGTGCTCTTCTCAGCATTATGGATCCCTTTCCAGGAATCATGAGCCAAACTAAATTTTATTCCATGAGTTGCTTTTGGTCATTGTATTTTTATCTCAGCAGCAAGAAGTAACTAATTTAATATTCTATGTTTTAGTATTCTCATGTTTTAACACATGATTCCTAACTGACCATGCTGCTTTGGAAAATTATAGAAACTTTAAAAGGTATGCTTCCTGGAAAGTAGATCCCTGGCATAGGCCTAGAGGTTTACAGTGTCTTAGTGTCTGTCCTTTGCTTCCTGGTACAGCACAACATAAGATCAGGCTGTAGGTAAGACTTCAGGGCATTTTCTTAATTGGTGATTGGTGCAGAGGGCCCCAATATGGGTGGTACCATATTGAGAGCTGCTGGCAGCAAAGACCATGGTAACATACAACAGGTAACAATCAAACTAAGAGTTCTGTTAGAGGAAATCATGCAAGGCGTTATGGAATACCTTTTGAATGAATTGGCTGTTTCTTGTTGTAAATTTCTTGTGCAATAACAGCCATTATTCTCCCCATTTACCATGCATCTCCATGTTTTGTGTCCATGCAATCTCATGATCACATCTCAATCTTATGGGTACAACCTCCCCTATACATTTGGAGTAATTGGATAAATTTTTCTAGCTGTGTTTATTCTTCATTAGCTTACATCTGGTCAGGGCCATTCTCCAGACAAAAGCATTTCAACAAAGATACCTTTTTATCCAAGGACAGGCTGCACAGAGATAAGAATTAACTCATCTCACTTACAGATAAAAGAAAATAACCACTAACAATTAAGTCCTCAACTCTTTCCCTTCATCCCAGTTTATTTGCACAAGATCCTAATTTAAGAGATTTACTGCTCACATTAATGGGATAATGTTCTAGTCATCTACTAGTTACTGAGTTAAAGTAGTTACTTCCCACTGACCCAAGGAGATTTCTGATAAGGTCGGGTGGGTGATAGGTGCCAAGCTTTGTTTCTTGTGCAAATTCACTCCCTCTTTTAGGTTGTAATTGGAAGCTGACAATTATTGCTTTATGTGTGGATCCTTATCTCCTCTCTCTGCAACCCTGAAAACTTCAAGCCTTACATTGCTTTTCCAAACAATTACTACTTGTGTATGTGTGTGTGTGTGTGTGTGTGTGTGTGTGTGTGTGTGTATCAGTTCCCCCAAAACACTTGGAGAATTGATTTAAAAGAACAAAGATGTGGTTGGAGATGGAAAGAACTAAGTAGAATAATGAGAGAGCAGTAGGAACAAAGAGGAGCTAAGTATGAGGACAGAAAAGAAACTGTGTAGATAGAATTGATTTAGAAGCATAAAGTGAATGGAAGAACCCAGTGTGCTCAGATTCATTTAATATCCCTCAGATTAGTACCCTTAGCTGTTTGTAGCTTCTGTTTTGGACCATGTTAGAAATCTTCTCAAGGCAGGCACCTGGGGAGGATTCATTAGTACCACCCCTTGGCTAGTGGTCCTGGATTCTAGGAAAGGCTGGGCAAGTCACAGGAAGCAAGCCAGTAAGCAGCACTTTTTCATGGACTTTGTTTTAACTTCTGCCTCTGGGTTCCTACCCTGCTGAGTTCCCATCCTGACCTCCTTCAGTGATGGACTATATGATGCCAAAATATAAGCCAAACAAACCCTGTCCTCCCCAACTTACTTTTTGTTTATGGTGTTTCATTATAGCAATAGTAACTCTAACTTAGACAAGTGCTGCTTTAAATGATAGGGTAATGTATCTTACTATGTAGTTTAGTGGTCAACTGGCAGTAATAACAATACCCTATGTTGTTTAGGGTGCCTTGGGGCCTCTTTGATCAGCAAATCTTAGGAAGGAATCCTACCCCTGGAAAAAAAATTTATGTAATAGATAATGTCTTCTGGAAGCAGAATTATCCATCCATGCAGAGTGCTTCTGTTCAAATTCTTTTTTAATATATTATATTTTTAATTAGCTTACCAGCTAGCCGATTTTCACAAGGCTTTTTTATGTATCTTTAATTTTGGTTAACCCATACCACTGTAGCCTTTCATCTCTACAGTCCCCATGTCACCACTCAAACATTTAAACATTAGTATTTACCCCTCTCCATTTATGCCTCCTGTGTACTACTAAACCCTCCCTCCATATGATTTTTTTTTCCATTGAGTTAGAAGATCATAGTTTGCTGGGTGGTGGTGCATGCCTTTAATCCCCGCACTCGGGAGGCAGAGCCAGGCAGATCTCTATGAGTTCAAGGCCAGCCTGATCTACAGAGTGAGATCCAGGACAGGCACCAAAACTACAGAGAAACCCTAACTTGAAAAACAAAAAAAAAGAAAGAAAGAAAGAAAAAAGAAGAAGAAGAAGAAGGAGGAGGAGGAGGGGAAGAGGAGGAGGAGGAGGAGAAGATGGTAGGTCTCCATATATCTTTCTCATATACCCTGTTTGGGTTGTGCTGTGTCAGTGGTATCAAGTATCTGCCACCAGGACTTCCCCATCATAATGGACTGTAATCTGGAGTTGTGAATTAAAATAAACATTTTCTCTTCTAAATTGCTTTTTGTATTTTATCACACAAAAAAATAAAATAAAATAAAACAGGCAAACCCTAAAGCAGATGAAACATAGTTGGTGTGAGGGGTTCTGCTTAGAAAAGTTACTAACCAGGGCATCTTGTCGTACTCCTTGATGAGGCATGAACAATGTAGAGTGAGAAAATGTAGAATCATGGCAGAAGGCAGAGGCTTTCTCTTTCCCTCCCCACTCTTTAAAGTGACTCAAGCTACCAACCCATGTATGACTTTACTAATCATCTGTGTAAGGACTCAGTTGGTGGTTGGGTTTTATTAAAATCCCACACTAACTATGCAGGTGTTTGTTTTGAGAGTAGTGAATAATCACTAGATTCAGAATTGTTACCTCTGCATTGAATAATTTCTCACCATGTAATGTCCACTATTACCTTTTTCGATACTTAGTCCATTTTATCTTTTATTACTGTAATGGCACATGCTATCTTTTTGAAATGTTTTTGCCCCCAGCACATTTTTCCAAGCCTCTGATCCTCTCATATCATTATATTTTGGGGTGTTACTACAGTTTATCCAGCCTGATGTATATTTATCATTTTTAATGTAATTCATTTCATTTTGGAGATCACTGAATTATTTCCACATAGCTTTAATATCTGATTTTGTGTTTTCAGTTCATCAGGCTATTTTGCTTGTTCTGACTCAATTTTCATTAGTTCTCTCTATATTTCTATTAGGTTTCATTAATCCTCTATTTAAAATGTATATATAATGTATGCATTTTATATAAATCTTTAAGTGCTTAGCTTTGAATTTTTAATGTTTTTTAAAACACAAAACTGAATTTTAAAATTTTATTGATATTTCTCACTTCTTTTTATGCCATACTGATACATTAGACTATTTGTGTTTTATGTATGTGTGTATCAGGGGGTCACACATGTTTCAAATACACGCAGAGGTTAAATATGTAGTAGACAATCTCTTCTATTACTCCATTGCATATCCCCTCGAGACAAGTCTCACTGAACGTGGAGCTTGTCATTATTCACATAGACAGCTGGCCCCTGGAACCAAGTGATCCTCCTGTCTGCCCCTCTGCACCCTTGCCCCAAGCGTGGGGTGACAGATGTGCATAGACCCACATGGTGCTTTTCATGTGGGTGCTGTGAATTTGTACTTAGGCCCATGAACTTGCACAGCATGTGCTCCTACTCGCCATGTCACTTCATGAGCCCTAAGTTAGATACTTCAATAATTACTTTCAAGCACTCTCATTGCAACTGTAATGAAATCCCTAGTTTATTAATTGTTACATTTCAACAATCACTCAAACATAGTTGCTTATATGTTTCTCATTTTACTTTGGTCAGTGTGGTAGTTTGAATGAGAATGGCCCCCATAGGCTCATATATTTGAATGCTTGCTCCCTAGCTGGTGGAACTGTTTTGGGAAGGATGAGGAGGTGTGGCCTTGTTAAAGGAGGTTTGTCACTGGTGGGTGGGCTTTGGGGTTTCCAAAGGCAGCACAGAAGACATAGTCTGTCTGCCTAGAGCTTGTGGGTAAGATGTAAGCTCTCAGCTGTTCCACTGTCAGGCCTGCTTGCTGCCTTCCTCCATGCTGTGCTGGTCACAGTCAGCCTCCCACACTGTACACAGGCCTCACAAAATGCTTTCTTGAACTGGTTTCCCTGATTATGGTGTCTCTTCTCCCCTAGAGAAAATTAACTAAGACATTCAGTAAGATAGTTTTCATCCGATTATCTCTTGTTGTTTCTTGTGTTAAGTATATTCTTTAGTAATTAATTGAGAATCAAGTGGGAAGTGGCAAAACCACTGACACCTTTTTTGAAACATCCTTGTTCCTTCTATTTAGTTTAAATGAAATCAGTGGTGACATTTCTCTGCTTTGGGGTTTAGAAGAAACTAATCTGCTTATTTTACCTTCTGTTGTTACTTTTTAAAACTAGGGTTTTATTCTTCTGATAGCAATCATGTTCACATGGTTTTTTTCTGGTCACATTAAAAAAATTATCTTTGGTAACAGGAAGCCACTTTACTGTGCTTAGTGAATTTTTACTATTTCAGTTTAAAATATTGTTTTAAGTCAATATTGTCACCAAGGTAAATAAGATATAACAAATACTTTTTGCTAATCTTATTAACATAACTTTATTTCTTAAAACAATTTTCAGCATCACTAATAAGAGTAAATTCTAACAACTAAGTTCAGTATATGAGTGAAGATTATGATATGGCTAATAAATATACTTTAATATTTTATTAATAACCAGCTATACAAAAATGATTTCTATAAGATTCTACTTGAAAATTTATTCCAGAAGAAATTTTACAATAATGCATTTTATAAAGGAAGCATCATGATGAAACTGTTTAAATTAAGTAGTTTCAAGATCAGATGTCTGTGTGTTGTTTCTGATAAGATACTCAATCAGCACTAAGGCAAACTTAAAGAACTGGATGGATGACTACCACAGAATGAAACGTACCAGGAGCAGAAAACTCTCTATTTCTTTGAATAATAAGTATCCCCCAGTCTCACATATATGAACCCTTGAGTCCCAGTGGGTGGTGAGCTTTAGGGAGTGTATCGAAGCTGGAGGAGGTAGAGCCTTGCTGGTGCAGGTTTATCACTGAGGCTGGGCTTTGGGGGTGTATAGCCTCACCCCACTTTCAGTTTTCTGTCTCTGTTCTGCTTGCTTGTGTTTGAAGACGTGGTCTCTCACCTTCCAGCAAGGTTAACTTCTGTCAAGTCTACTGTGCCATTATGAACTTTTCATCTAGAACTCGGAGCCATCATTACTCTTCCATAAGTAGATATTAGTCTGGTGTTTATCACAGCAACAAAAAGTAGATAATACAAAATAAAAACAAAGTTTTCTTCAAGTCCTATCCTGAAGCAACATTATACTTACTGCTAAATAAGGGAAGCACCAACAGTAATTTATTCTGTGCAGTGATGAATACAAGATGATAATCTTCCACATCTCTCAGAATGCAGCATTATACTCCATATACATGAAATTTGGCTTACCATTAGAACCTCTGGTGAGTTTTTGCAATCCATTAGCCAACCTTTTCAAAGTGGAGACCATCCCACAATTCAAACATGACTTGTCAAAAAAAGAAGACTGTTTATTGTTGCAAAACTTAGAGATCCCTAGTAGGGTGATACATTCCAATACTCTTAGCTTCAGTGAATTAAGGCAAGAGGATCATGAGTTTAAAAGAGACACCAGCAAGCAAAAATATAAATAAATAGATACTGTGGAATAATGCTTTTGTATACTGGCTTAATAAAACGCTGATTGGCCAGTAGCCAGGCAGGAATTATAGGCATTATAGGCAGGATACGCAGACACAGAGAATTCTAGGAAGAGGAAGGCTGAGTCAGGAGATGCCAGCAAACTGCCCAAGGAGAACATGTGGTTATATCTAGATTTAGTTATGGGCTAATTTAAGATATAAAAGCTAGCTAACAAAAGGCTTGAGCCACGGCCATACAATTATAATTAATATAAGCCTGTGTGTTTACTTGGGAGAGATTTGTCCTGACCACCAGCCAGCTGGGACACAGGAAAACTTTTACTACACACACACACACACACACACACACACACACACACACACACATATATATATATATGTATGTATATATATATATATATATATATATATATATATATATATATATAGAGAGAGAGAGAGAGAGAGAGGCAGAAAGACAGGAAAAAACCCTGAAATTTCAAAGCACCCAAAGTAGCTGCTGGCTAGTAAACATACTGTCTGCATAAGCATAAGAACATTGCTCAGAGTAACAACATGCAAGTCAATGTCTAGGTACGACCATATGAACATGCTTCTCAAGTACTGGAGAGGGTAATACAGAGTTAAGAAGATCTCTTAGGCTTTCTAGCCAATAGCCTAGCTAAAAGTCATTGATTTCCACATTCAATGAGAGATCCTGACTCCATGAAATAAAACAGACATGTAGAGGACATCCCCTGGCTTCTGCACAAGTTACTTCTGCACATGCAACTGTACAGATACATATCTATCCACACATTCACCACACATATGTGTACACACAAAAAAATTAAAATAGACATAAAACTAGTCTTATTCCAAAGAGCATGGGAGGCACTTCTACAGCTTTGTTGTCTAGATAGACCTTATGCATCCCAAGTAGGAAACCCCTAAGTTGTGTATCAGTAGGCACCTATGCATTCAACTGTATTTGTTATTCACTGATGGTGGAACCTATAGAAGTGCCTATGGAACTTTAAAAGGTAATTCGACATTGTACTAGATACACCTGTGAAGAGACACTATGACCACAGCAACACTTATAAAGGAAAACATCTAATTGAGTTGGTGGCTTACACTTTCGGAGATTTATTTAGTCTATTATCAACATGGTGGGGTATAGCTGGAGTTTTTCTGGTCCTGCCTGGCCTGGTAAAGACAAATCTCTCTCACCTGCCAGTCCTGCAGCCACTAAAATCCAACCGAGTAAACACACATAGACTTATATTGCTTACAAATGATATGGCTGCAGCAAGCTTCTTGTTATCTAGTTCTTATATCTTAAATTAGCCCATATCTATTATTCTATAAGTTGCCATGTGGCTTGTGGCTTACTGGTATCTTAACATCTGCTTCTCATCGTGGCAGTTGGCAGCATCTCTCTGCCTCAGCCTTCCACTTCCCAGAATTCTCTTCTCTGCTTGTTCTGCCTACACTTTCTGCCTGGCTACTGGCCAATCAATGTTTTATTTATACAGAGTGATATCCACAGCAGAGGGGAGCATGTTGCATTCAGGCAGCCATGGTGCTGGAGAAGGAGCTGAGATTCCTACATCTTGATCAGTAGGCAACAGGATGTGAACTGAGACACTGGGCATTGAGCACATATAACAGCAAAAAGCCCATCTTTACAGTGATATACTATTGCAGGATCCTAACAGCTCCCTTGATGAAGGGGTTGAGAAGGCACAGTGTCAACTACACAGACACCAGGAGTCAGTTGAAGTCCAACAGCAAGCTTGTTTATTTAATGACCGAGAAGGCCATATATACCCTCCTCTCAGTACTCATGCTGTGTCCCAATCTGGTGACATTGTGTGGTCATTCCTCAATGGCTGTGCATTATCAGGAACTCTGACAGTGCCATTTGCTAGGCCTTCAGGCAGACTTCAGGTTGGTTCATAAAGAAGTACATTATGTTCACGCTTGGCAATTGGTTTGAGCCAATTTCTTCAACCCTATGGGTCTGTCCTACTACAATATGTTTCCTCTGACAAGGCCATACCTAATCCAACAAGGCCACAGCTCCTAATAGTGCCACTCCTTTTGGGGGCCATTTTCTTTCAAATTACCATACCTGGTTTTTACACGATTCACCCATCATGTCACTAAGGAAGAGGTTTTGGTCAAGTTACTTCCACAGGAAGAGGATCTGGTTAGAATTCCATAGCAACTTTATTCTAAAAACTTGTTTCAATTTTTCTCACAATGTGTTTTTTAAATATATATTGTGTCTACAACTTCTTCATATTTAATTCTCATTTTTATTTCGCATTCTTAGTCAACACAATATAATCTTGGCCTTTATAATGAAAGAAACAAGTTTGAGGAAACATATTTTTGTGACTTTATAATTTTCTGCCTTTGATTGTATTTCTCAGTTTATTAATTGACAAAATTGTTACTAGAAGTTTACCATGTCAATACAAAAATTAGTGAGAGAACTTCTACTTTCATAGTAATTTGGAGATATGGATTGAAATAAAAGAACCTTAAAGATATTGCTGGCACATACATAATTCTACCAAAATCCATTTTAATAGGTTTTAATAAATCAGTATACCTCATATTTTAACATGATTTCATATTAAAGAGCACATAACAGTTGATAACTTTTAGTAACATATATATTTTGTGTATAATTGTGTGCATTTTTTTGCTAAATTATTCCCATAGACCAGCTTTATAAAAGTGGAATTATTGTATCTGAGTAAAGGTAAATTTTAAACACTTTTGATATATTTTGGCAACTTTCCCTAAAGTCTCCTGCTAATATATTCTGTTGTTTATGAACTGAAAAGATAATTTACACCTCTTTGTATAAAAATTACATTTATTTGTTTCACCACAACATTTTAGTCTTAATTCAGATTGTTTTTCTTGTAATGACCCATGATTTTCTTTTACCATTATTCTATCAGAGCATGTGTGGGTTTTGTATGGAATGCAGGAATTCTGTGTTAAAAATGCTGTTTATTCACCCTCTGGAATAAGTGGTGTATATTATCTCTAGTCTGTTTGCTCTTACAATATCATACAAGAATTCTTCCTTTTGTAGAGTCAAAGCCATGAATGTTTTTTTTTTTATAAATCCTGCCTTAAGAGTCTATAGAATTGTTCCCCAGCTATGAATAAATAAAATTGAAAATGTATGCTTTATTTTTACGTTTTCATTGTTATACTTTAATTTCTGGTCCCATAGAGATGCTGTGATGAACTCTCTTTTCTCACCAAAAGTGCTTTCATTCCAAAGCTTTTTAAATTCAGTAATCTTAAAGAACAGCTAAAGTTACTTACTTACCCATGCTGTGGCAAAACTCGAACTTGTTTTGAATGTGCATTGTCATGAGCATGGTGCTGGAGTTGATGAGTGGATCATACTGAGATTCACTCATGGCCAAGAGACCTTGACTAAATAACCATTTCTACATCTATACCTAATCTTTAGACAGGAAGGAAATAATTAAGCTAAACACATTTGGATGTGGCAAGGAGGTCATTATTCAATTACTATTTCAACAACATTCATTCAAACCACACTGTACAACAGATACAAGGTACCACTATTTTATGAATATCATTCTAGAAAGAAATTATCTTGACACCATGATGATCTTAGTGTTGAATTCAAATAATGTTCTATGGTCCATTTAAATCTCCCCTTACCTTTCAGCATTTTAAAAAAGGTTCCTGGTGTTCAAGTTTTGTTCTTTTTTTCTTTTTTTCTTTTAGATCCACCAAACTCAGTGAGAGTGCATACTATGTATTGAAACTCTAGTACAGTCACTGATGGAGTGTGACTAGATTTTGTGAACAAGTAAACAAATTGACAATAATGACAATGCAGTCCCTGTAATTTTCCTTGTTTAAAATAACTTATCATTAGGCACATTCTTCATGTCTTAGTGAATTGTGGAGAAATTTTATAGTGTATAAATAGATGAAGGAGAGATATATAGAGAAAAATATCATATCCTTTTGCTTATATGAAAAAGCTTCCTTGTTCATGACAAAGAAAATCTGAAAGCCTCCCAAATCCTCAGGTCGCTGATGCACCTCCACCTGGCACCTGTCCCCCACCCGTGAGTACTTCCTGTTGCTTAACTTACACAGAAAATTGGCATATATTATCAGCCATTCCAAATGTCAAGGAAGAAGAAATGAATATCTCCTTTGTTCTCAACATAAATGATGATGTGTCAGTGTCTTGTAAGGTGCAAAATTTCCCTGGGGCTGGGGGTCATCTGAACACATTCCAGGTCCAGAAGTTCAAGTCTGATGTCATCATTGCTCCTTGTCCCACTAGTTCTTCATCTATTTGACCTGCTAGAACATTGCCTACACTATGGGATTGCTGCTGTTAATATTTCTTAACTGCTATAGAAATTGTATTGCAGATATCTCTAAGTAAATCCACACACTTCACCATCTCCTTAACAGTGTCCATCTCTCTGAACACAATCCATCATTTATGTAGCCCTCACAGCACCACCCATAAGAATAGTGCCCAAGTTTTAAGATTGTATTGAATTTTTTGATAATACAATCCTTTGTTATTCCCCAACAAGACTGAAAACCACTTGAGGAAAAAACATGGCTTTATCAGGACCTTTGTGTGTTGCTATTATGTGTACAAAAGATTATTCAATTTTTTTCTTTGTTTTTATTTCATCTATTAAATTATTAAATCCAGAACAAATTTTTCTTCAATGAGTCTTTGGTTAACTTTGGCTTAATTTCCAAACTTACTTAAATTTCTTTAAGAAAACAATCACTCTACCAGTCTTTTTTTTTTGTTAGCTTTTTCAGCATGATTATATTTATTTACAGATGGCAATACCAGGTTGTGATGGGCATCATAATTACAGCTGTAACTGGCATGCTCACTTTTTATTCAAAAGTCATAAGATATCAATTAATTAATTAATTAATAAGGTACCTACTTCAGATAGTAAAACAGAGTCTTGAGTTGAAAGTACCACAGCCCTCTTGACTTTGTCTGACTTAGACATGTTGATGAACAGTCTTATTAAATCAGAAACACAGAGCTTGGCCAGGTGATGGTGGTGCACACCTTTAATCCTAGCACTTGGGAGGCAGAGCCAGGCAGATCTCTGTGAGTTGGAGGCCAGCCTGGGCTACCAAGTGAGTTCCAGGAAAAAGGTGCAAAGTTACACAGAGAAACCCTGTCTCAAAAGAAAGAAAGAAAAAAGAAAAGGAAAGAAAAGAAACACAGAACCAATTGCAGAATTAAAAGCCCAAGAGGTCAGAGCAATAGCTAAGAGCTAAAAACCCTTTCTTACCCTCACTGCTTCTGCCATCCTTCCCTCAGCAAGAGACCTACTTCCTGCATATCTGTCTTTTTATTGACTTTCTTTTCTGCCTTCTCATTGGTTGTAAACCCAACCATATGACCTCCTCGTCACTGCCTGTTTGTACAGACCTCCAGGTCTTCTATGGTTGGTATTGAGATTAAAGGCGTGTGTCTGCCATGCTGGCTGTGTCCTTGAACACACAGAGATCTACCCGGCTCTGCCTCCCAAGTGCTGGGATTAAAGGCGTGCACCACTACTGCCCAGCTTCTGCTATGGCTTGCTCTGACCCCCAGGCAACTTTATGAACATACAAATAAAATCACATTTCAGTACAAATAAAATATCACCATATTTTCCTTTTTCTATTTTAATAAAAAGGAAAAAAGTTATAACTAATATGAGAAAAACTGTATACAAAAGTACAAAAACTATATAACATATATACAAGCAATAAATACCTAAACAATGTCTAGTCCATTTGTATTTGACAAATTCAGAGAAAATAACTCCATTATCTATCCTAATTTGGTAAGTCCAAAGTGTACCTGATTCACTTTCTATCCTAACTTCTATTACTAACAGAACTATCTTATAATGTCTTTCAAATTTATACACTTACACCTCTTAGTGAGTTTCTTTACTGAAATTCATTACAAGGAAAACTATAACTAACTAATTTTCAACTCCCTCAAAGGCCCAAGAAGGAAATAATATTACCTAATAAAAAAATAAAAACAGGAAGTACATGTAAGCAGCTTCAAAAAAAAAAAAGTGAGTTGACAGAAACAGCTGCCTGGACAGTCATCTGAGGTTTCTCTGCAGTGTTGGGGCATCATCTTCAGGCTATAGGCTTAGTATATCTGACAGACTCATTTGTGAACGAGGATGTATACAAGGTCAACAATTTAACCTCACGTTTTGTGAGAGCAGTCCATGTACCAGAAACACCTGAATTCCACTAGTGTTATGTCATAATTCAGGATTTTAAGTTCTGGAAATTGTTGATTTTTTTTTAACTCATCTGTCCATTCTTCTTGGTTGTGTGTTTATGGCTTTATCTCAGCATCCTGTTCTTCTCCACATGCCTCTATTAAATGCCAGTCTTCCATTGAGAGGTTAGACTCTGTCAGCTTAGTTACTCTTCAAGAACAACTGTTTCAGCTGCTGTTCCACTGCGTATCAAAAGCCATTGGTCCACTCCCTGTTCAGCTGCCTCCAAAGAAAAGGGCACTGTATCTTTTCTGGATTGCAAAGCCACTTCAGGGATGGTGCCATATTGTCCTGGCCTCAGAAGATGCCTTTTTTGTTAAAGCCACAACCACACTTGTTTTGGCAAGAATTGGTAGTCCTTTGTTTCGTGTCCTGCCTATCTATTTTGTCCTGTTTGTCAGCAGTTGATTCAAGGATACTTTGCTGTTCAGTGGCTAACTTTTGCCACAGTGAAAGTTAACTCCATATGCAGTTTCTTCAATGCCCATATTTTCTGAAGTAGTTTGGTACTGCCAGGAGCCGACATGTCTCATAGTCATAACAAAAAAGAAATTTTCTAAGTTATTAAAACATTTTAAATGCCATATTCTGTAGATCTCTGAAGGGTTGAAGATGACCTGTCTATCTAAAATATATCTTCTCAATCTTCAAAACATACCTAATATGACTACAAGTTCTACTGTAATGTCTAACTACTGACTTTCATTTCTTTTTATCCTAATAGTTGATAATAATGACATTCATGGATCAGTAAATTGCATTACATTGTTAAATGAACTGTCTAAGTACAATATCTTGAACAAAATTAGAAATATCATATAGCATTTTCTAACAATATCAATCTCAATATATATAATTTGTATACAATATAAAAAATCCAATCCAATGTAAAGTATTTAAAACTAGTAATTGTTTTTCTCTTTTTCTCTCTTTTTTTAAAACAAGAACCTTAAATCTAATCTCCTTTGCCTAGCCCTTTTCCTAACCCTTAACAATAACTTGTAGCCAACCCTCCTAAACAATGAAAATTATCCCAGACCCAAAACCCATTAAAAGACCAAAAAACCATCTGGCCCACACCACCTCTTTGGGGAGGTGGGCATCATATTCTTAAAATTGCTTCCTGCTGGGTATGGGCAAAGGTTTCTTTATTCTGAAAAGAAAAATTTGGGGTTAATTGTCCAATTCTAGGAAAGGTAGCTATATCCTTTGTTGTCCAATCTGTGCATAATGCCAAAGTTTGAGGTTTATCTCAAGTCCTTATTCAAGTAGTCTTTGAAACTAAATCATCTCAGCTAGCCATCTCAAAGTTGCTCTGAGTAGTTTGTAGTCCAAAGTTGATCTATAGATGTTGTTTGTCAGCTTAGTGATATTATTATTGTCCACATGGAATTATTGTTGTTGTGGGGCTCCATCTTCTTCCTGGAGACTTCAGTTGATGTTAGATGTGGCCATGATTTCCTGCAGAAAACTGATAAGAGACTCTAACACAAAGACATGTATAGGCAGCTAATTGAGGCCTTTTTTCTAGAGTTAGACTCTATATGACCATTAATATCTTAACGAAGTTTAATATATATATGTGTGTGTGTGTGTGTGTGTGTATGTATGTATATATACATATATATTAATTTTGTAAATTTTTATATAAAATTCATAGTTCAAGAAAAGTTTAAAGAATCAGAATAGAATCAAAGAATTAAGATTTGTAATAGAATAGTCCTTTAATTAATTTGTTTTTTCTCCTGTCCCATGTCAGAAGAACCTAAGGCCAGTCTGCTTGCATGTTTGTGTAGATGGTTGTGTTCTCAGAATCTAGATCAGTGCCTAGTTCCTAAAGAAAGAAATGAAACACCAGCTCAGAAGACCTAAGAAGAAAAAGCTATTCATGAATCCAGTCCAAACACCAATTCACATTGCTTAAAAACAGACAAGTAAATCCTGTAAAGCTTCAATATATCTAGTTATCTTGGAGAGGGGGCATTTTTTTTCTAGCTGCTCAAATCCTCTCAGCTCCTGGTTAAGCTCTAGCTCAGCAAGAAGTTTAAACTATGACTAAAATATTCACATTCAATTCCCGTCCCTATAAAAAATGAATTGCTAGTTTATTCATCTTGCCTAATGACACAGAAGGGCAAAACAAGTACCCAAACAATGAATAATAATGCCAGAACTCAGGTTGCAAAATCAATACAGCAGATCAGCAGAGCTTGCTTTGTCTTAATGCTCTCATCCCTGAATGCAGTGGGGCTTACCTTCTGAATTATATATGGGTATTGACCTAATTACATAAATATTGACTTTTCTTTAGATGAGGCCTTTTTTTTTTTCAGTCTCAGTGTAATTATGGTGTCAATATTTGTGGCTGTAGTAACACTGAGTTGAAATCTTTTCATTGTGACGAATAGCAGCATGCCATGACATAACTCAGAGTCACATGACCTTAGAACATTGACGACAATAGATAATGAAGGATAAAACAGCAGTCCTTTTGGTGTATCGCACTAACACTTACCACCTGAAGAAAACAATTGGTTCATTGTAAATCATTTATGGACCATTCTTTATCCAGCCTGTAAGCATCCATAATACTCAGGAATAATAATTAAAAAGAAAGTAGATCACTTCGCCTGCCTTTTCTTTTTTATTTAAATTGAGTGCTTCATCTCTATCCTTAATGGCTAGTGTTTCTGTTGACTAGTTCTCTTATATGTTGACAGATATCTACATGGCTGTCTTCATCCCTCTACGTGCACAAAAGGCGACACAATTCATTGATTTGGGAATATTATCATACTGTCCCTACCCTCAGTCTCATATGTGAAATCTGAGCAGTCACACTCATAAAAATGGAGTGTAGAATGCTGCTTTCCTGGGACTTGTGTAGCTCCTAGGCTTTCAGCTGAGGAGGAAAAAGAGGTGGTGGCCAAGGAGGACAATGTTTGAGAGAGCAAATGTAAAATTCAGGCAGGAGGCACACATGTTTCAGACATAACACAAAGCAGTAAGCATAGCTCATAATATTGTATTGCATTCTGAAATTGCTAAGTAAATTTAAAGTCACAATATAAAACTAGTTACTTATTGAAGATTGTGTTATATCATGACATCACTTTATATTGTGTAAATGTGTTTAATAAAAATGTAATGAAAAATAAAAGTAAGTAAGCAAAAAGCCCCATGCTTACTTTATTTTGATATAAGGCAATTTCTAGAAATTCTACTTTAAGCAGTCTTATTTAATTATTTCATGTTTTCTCATTGAATTCTCATGAGAAAACTTGTTGCTAGTTCTATAGTTGACTGAATAGGAAAAACAGTAATGAAATATCTCAGGACAATATATCTTACCAAATTTCTTTGCTTCTTTACCACTCAATGACTAGAGAAATATCACCAAAGATTTATTATTTATTTATTTGTTTATTTATTTTGTGGAGCTGAGGATCGAACCCAGGGACTTGCGCTTGCTAGGCAAGCACTCTACCACTGAGCTAAATCCCCAACCAGATTTATTTTTTTAAGCAAAAAAGATTTTGCTTTGCTTTTATAGCATTTCTGAGGACACCCATATAAAGATTTCACTTCTACAATGTGAGTAGAGCAGGACTAATTGTGAATCATACAGCTTGGGAGTCTGGGTGAATGCAGAGAAGACAAGAAAAGCAAGAACACTGTAACATGGGCCTATGGGTTATAAGAACTATTCTAGGCTTTCATGATGAGGTAGTCCCACATCACCCTGTGCTTTCTTATGTGTCCTCCAGGGATGCCAGACAACATGAACTTCAGTGATGTCAAGCAAGTCCACCAAGCCGACCATGGAAGAACTCTGGATACGACTGGCGCAGGATGTACATCAGGAACTGAGTCTATGACACTTACTCTAATGGGGATGCTGATGTTTCTCGGGCTTTGGTAATTGAACTCTTTCATCTGGACATACATTACTGGAGTCATGATTTATCTCATATTTCCTTACACCTGGAATAGAAGATCTCTTTAAAAGTAATGATTGAATTTAGGAAAAAGTGTATGCTAACTTCTTAGAAGCCAACTGGAATGTTCACAGAATACCTAGAAATCAAGATTCTGATAGACTATTTCCTGGTATTTAACTTAAACCTTCTTAAATTCTAACATTAAATCTAAAACTGTGAAAAGCTCAGAAGTGACTTTGAATAAGAAGGATTTGGTATATCTGTAATTCTATTCTTCTCAATTTCAAACTCCTTCCTTTTAAAATTTGAGAATGTTGGCATTTAAGAGTATGATTGTCAAGTTCAGAAAACAACTAGTATTTATTAACTAGTTGGGAATAGAAATAACATTAAGTCAGAGCACACACTGGCAAGTATTATGCATGCATTTTTAAATGAGTCTTTCATTTTTGCCAGTTAAAGAAAAAAGTTACTTAAAGTCTGTGAGTTATAGAGTAGCTTAGCAGGGTGATTTCCCAAAAGTTTACTGAAAGATCTTGACAATGTTTTTGACACTATAGCTTCACCACTGGGCTTAGTAATTCAGGGGCACCTATGTGATGCCCCTTTATATTTACAATTCATTGTAGTATCATGGCCCTGTCTCCTCCTTTCTCTTTACCTAAAAGATCTACTTATGTCTGGAAGCACACTTGTATACTCCAAGTTGATTATTTGATGAGAAATTTTTAAAAAAATATTATGGTGATTTTTCCTAACAAAAGTTTATTCCAAACTTACTCATTTTGAAAATGTTATTTGCTACTTTTTAAAGCATCATATGTGCAAACAGTTGGCTATCCTTGCATAAGATCTGATGAATATCTTGCAATTGGTAATAGGACAGAACATGGAACATGAAAGGCTTTAGCTATCTTCCTATTGCTCGGCAGGAAAGTTACTAATCCACCATCCCTAATTTCTCAGCTATGATAAGTTGCCTCCACAGACAGATAGGATGCTTCTAAAGCCGCACTTAGGAGGAAGAGATAAGTCAGTTTTTATTAAGAAGTATCACATTGACTGTGGACAGGAAGTATAATGAATACAAAGCAAAGGAGAGGGAAGTGAAAGGCTGAGATTCTTAAACAAATGATTAAGAAGGATTTAAAATGACCTCTGACAAGGGTCTGAAGGACTCAGTTCAACAGCCAACATGACAGAAGCAGAAATAATTCCCTCAAATCAGGAAAGAATATGTGTTCAAACCTTGTCTCTCTAAGGTTCTCAATCAGGTGATTGGAGAGTTGTCAGTTTAAATTACAATGGTTTTAACTGCTCATATGGATTGTATTGTCTACTCAAGCATGTTTGAAAACTGAAAACAGTATTTCACCTGCTGATTCTTTTTGTTATTTTCTTAGGCTACTGTTGCAGGCAGAGATGGTTAGTCCTTGACCCTTCATCTACACTCAACTCCACATCAGAATCCACAAATTACAAACTAAAATTTATTTTTTCTACAAATTTCTCTCCAGTCTCAGCCTTTTATTCAGATCACTATCTCAGGAAAAAAAGTATTATTAAATCACTCGTGTGCTCTTGCCCCTCTCAAGGTCAGTTTTATATAGAAAAATGTCTAGGTCTCCAAATTAGGGGGAATTCATTTTAAAGACCCAATGTGAAGAGCACATCTCTGGAGTCTAAGATGCATATTGACAAAATTAGCTGGTTAAGGATAATTTGGGGCATTACTGGAAATGGATAAGAGCAGAGAATTAAGAGAATCAATACAATCAATGGGTACATTTTGTAGACTACATTTTATGTTCTCATAAACCTCCAGCCATTCACTTTGGAGACGACACATGTCAGAACACTGCTGTGAGAACTCAGAGCCTTAGGAGGTTTTCAGAATTTCTTTAACAGCCTGAGGCATCATTTTTAGTATTCTTGGTGAGGGCATTCTTTCTTTAATATTCCACTTGGTGACATTTTATATTTATATAGCATTTTATGTTGTAAAAAGTTCTTTCAAATGAAACAGAACATCTTACATGATCTTCCTCATTGTCAAGGATGACTTGATTTTTTTAGTCAAATAGAGACAATGACACTGATTTTTCTTTGATATGGTTCCAAATCTGCATCTGAGTGCTTTCCATAAATGACATCTAAGAGGGTTTAAGCAAGGGTAAGATTGTTTAAGTATAAATCTCGTTTTCATGATGACTTAAAAATTTCAAGATATCATACGTTTACTCATATTTTATATTGAATAATTTTAACAAAGTCATTTCTGAGCCCTGGGTGATTTTTGTACACATTAAAGTACTCACAAAATTTATTGCAGGGTTGGTGAGTGTAGCACAGTGGTACAGTATATGCTGCGTTTGTATGAGGTTCTGAATTCAATCCCCAACACGAACACATCCAAAAAACTATATCCAAAAAAAAGGAAAGAAACTAAAAAGGAAAGAGAACCCAGCAACAAACACCCTGAGTTCTTAGCTGAATGTCTTCATCTCTAGAGGAGAGTTGGTTAAGAATCAGAGCTAGCGTTTACTTGCCCATGATTCTTCACTGGCACAGTGATATATGAGTTTATTGAATTTATGCACAATCTTTTTTTTAATCTTCCCAATAACATTATCATCTGTATTTTACCAATGAGAAGAGTGAGGTTTAGGGATACTATGAAATGTGTCTAATGCTATGCAACTGATCATTGTACAATTAGATTGGTATATGGAAGGCCTTGGAAAAAAAGCTCAAAAGCTTAGGATTCCTAGCTGAAAAGCAATAGGATTTTACAGCAATAGAGAAAAAACATAGGTGTTAACATCAAAACTATCCAGATTTATTTAACTCTCTAAACTGGTGTTTTCAAATCAAGTTGTATTGACATCATAAATTTCATCATTGTCAAACTGCATGTCAATTTGCATATTGAAGGTGAACATGGACTTCTTGCTCTGGCAGTTATTCACCTCTGACATGTTCAAATCACATTCCAATACACCTGCCCCCAAATAAATCAGCTATCAAAAAGGAAAAAGAAAACAGCACTTTTACAAGGACCATGGACTCATGAAGCTACTTTTTGTTTCCTGTGCTACTGATGGGGGTAAAATTCCTTGGACTGTAGAACACAGCATAAAATTAAAGGATTTTAAAAAGAGAAAGGGAAGGAGAGAGGGAGGGGCGAAGGGATGAAAAGGGAAGAGGGGAAGGAGAGAAGGGGAGGAAGTGAGGAAGAAAAGGAGGAGGGAGGAGGGAGGGAAGTCAAAGGCTGTGAGGGAATCTTGCTTTATAAACTCTAGATTAGCCTTTAAATCTGCTGTTTGTTCAGTAGCATCTTATGCGTGCAGACATGCCAGCTGTATTTTCTCCTCACTAAAGGGCAGAAGTTAATGAGACATTTCCCCCCAAACACTCATGTTGTCTGAAGTGTTTGCTAAGGACACTCTGGAAAGGACTCAATTAGGTTATTATTTTCAGACACTTAAGTTACTGTTTTATCTCCAGAATCCTTCAAGTACAAAAAACAATTGTTTCTTTCTTAGTACATAAATTTATCCTGGACTTCTGTTATTCTGTCAGAAATTCACTGTGTGCAGGGAAGTCAGTATTTTCTCCGATTGACAATTGTGCATTCAAATAAAATTAAATGTGTTATATGGAACAATTATAATTAATATTGTTATATATGTCTTTGGGCATATCCGCATTTTCTTTAAATGAGTATTATTGTATGTAATTCATTCCTAATTAAAATATCAATAAAGCACAATTTACTGATTGAAAGAGTTTTTGGTTTCTAAACTTAGAAAGTAATTCTTGCTGTCACTATTTTTTTGTTTTGTTTTGTTTAGTTTTTCAAGACAGAGTTTCTCTGTGTCACTTTGGAGCCTGTCCTAGAACTCGCTCTATAGACCAGGCTGTCCTCAAACTCACAGAGATCTGCATGCCTTTTGCCTCCTCAGTGCTGGGATTAAAGGTAGTCACTATTAATTTTAAGATCAAGATTTAATGAAACACTACTTTTAAAACTTCCTCCATTTAAAAAAGAATTTTAAAATGTTACATAATATAATTCATCCATTCATAGTAGCACAATAACTTATTTGGAATGGAGTGGACAGTGAATATTTGTACATATATTTGCAAATGTGTTATTCAAGAGTCTCATCTTCCTTTCTGGAAATGTTCATACTGGAATGTGTTTTGGCAAGAAGATTAGGAGATACATATTGTGCCTTTTTGATAAAGCTTTACTGTGACTGTGACAAAGTTCAGGGAGAAAGAGATACTGCAATTTGAAACAACATTAAAAACCAGGAGAGGATCTGCGAGAGTCAGAACTCCTGGAAAGAGAAGGAATGTGTGAACCATCAGCATGGCTCTGATAATTTGGTAAGTAAAATTTGACTTTTGTGAGTTTTCATGTCTAGTTTGAAAACCACTAGACTAGGAGCCATGAAGAGTGGTAGATGAAAAGGAAGTCTTCGGATTTTCTCAAGATGACTGAGCTAAAACCAACCACTAGTATGATAAAATAAAATAAGTAAGTACGCATAGACCAGGTTGTGAGACAAATGGAAGAAAATGTTTGTATAGTGTTTTCTACAAAGAGCCAGTTCTACAGCTGGGGTCAAGAAGTTCCAAGAGCCACTTAGCAAAGTCAATGCAAGCTCCATCTCCTTTCTTCACGTCCCCACGTAGCCCCCTTACACTGACTTTCTTCCTCTTTGTTGCCACTGACATTATGTTTTCTCTTCTGTAAAAACGGAGACAAACTACATCAAATTCATGAAATGACTTAGAGCAGAAGCTAATGTGCCATTTGCTAGAAACTCACCTACCCCTGATGAGCAGTGATTCACGTTCGTCTCCCATGGTGCCTCCTGCCACAATGAATATATTTCTAAGATGGTATTATTTCCTTCTGCATCCTGCCTCTTGACAGCCGATGACATGGAAAGAGAATGTGAACATAAGGATATCAGAGCATTTGAATAAGGTTTGGAAAGGGAGAAACAATGGACAAATGTATATCTCTAAGGGCTTACTCAGGGAGAGTGTTTTTCTTTCTTTTAGTACATATAATATCATACTCAATCTGACTGAAGATTTAAGTATAAATTTTTTCTCTAATATGACAGGTTAGAATTCTGTTGGATAGCCTTTTGGACTGGCCCACTCAGACAGCCCTGTTTGGTTATAGTGGTAAACATAGAACAACCCAAGTGTGGTGAGAACTCATTATCGACAAAAACTGGTGTGCTCTCAACTACCTCATGTTCAAGTTATTCTCACATGGATATTTCTAAGTAATAAATCTATGTAATAAAACCATTCTATGGTTTTAGTAATGATTTCTTATTCCTAAGCAATTGCTGGGAGCCATCCCCAGCAGTGGATTGGTCCTGCAGAGGATGTAAGGAGTTGGCGGGGGAAGGAAGTGAGCCAGACCATAGTGTTCAGGAAAATCTTCCAGCCTGACTGAGTAGCAGTTGGAGTGTTTCTTTATTTATACATAATTTCATAAGTAGGGATACATCTATAATGTTCCAAAAACATAGATCATATCATTTTTGTTTTTTGGACATGTGTTTCACTTCCTTTTGCTCATCTTTTAGTCATCATTAATAAACTATGACAGAACAGAGTTATCACTTCCAATCATTTTCCATCAAGTTTTGACAATATTAATAAAGAGTTATCATTCTTACTCATTAACCCTATAACCCAATTTTTGGGAATATAGAGGCATATGACAGCCTGTGCTCAGGCTGGTTGCTTTGGTTGCTTCAAGGACACTAGACCAAAACAAAATTTTCAACCATCCTGGGCATTTTTCCATGTCCCAAGCAGTTTATTATTAACTTTTAGTGGTCAGAGTGCCCAGAAAAAATCCTCAGGCTAAAGCCGCTGTAGTTATTATTCAAATTATGGCATAATAAAAACACTGTTCACATTTATATCTGTTTAGAATTTGTTTATATGTCTAATCCTGGCATTCTGCTGTTCCTTGATCATATGACATTATAGTGGCTCTACATGAACTAACTTCTAAGAGAGGAAGGTCTTAACACCTCATACTTTTATCTTCTTTACACTACATTGATCATCAGTATGTCTCCATGTAGAGCAGAGTTGTATGACACATAATTGTCTGAGTGTACAGTGGAAAGAGCCTTTCAATTTAAACTGTGGCCAACTCCTCTAGTCCACCAAATCTTGCTGACCTTTTTGAATTTACTTTGTTTTGAATAACTTGTTCCAGTGTAAGTACAAGGACAGATGTTTCAAGAATACCTTATATGCTCATGAAGAGAACTCTGGATTTTTTATGTGTCACAGCCTCCAAGGTGTAAGGAAGACCTTCAAGTAGATAAGGGTATCTCCTTCAAAGTGTGTGTGGGGGGGTGGGGATTGTATGTTCAGGACTTTCCTGGGGAAGCTTAGAAGCAGCATTCCTGGGAGAAGGCATAAATGATTCATAAAGAATTCTCCATCAATCTAATGTCCTCAAATTGTACAAATATTAAAAGTGCCCCAAGTATGTAACAGGGAGATGAAAACCAAAGGTGGCATGGCAGCCATCATGTGGCTCAGCTTTGCTGGATCTTTGTCAAGCACCTGTGCTGGCTTTATGACTTCTGCCATTCCATTCAGATATAGCTGTGCCAAGCAAGTATTTTAATTTTAAGACAGCCAGGCTTTAAAATTTTTCTCTATTTCACTTCTCTGAATCTCATAGGTATAGACAAATCTTTGATCAGTCAGTTATTTAGCTTGGATACTTGTAGTTTTTTTGGTTTTTGGTTGTTGTTTTTTTTTTTTTTTCAAGGAGCTCACATATTTTCTTCTTCCTTATTTGTCTTTCTTCCATATTAAGTTTAGCTCTAGCAAAAGGAGAATCCATATGCCAGATGCCTTAGCATGGCCATCTGATGGGCAGTCAGCTCCTTCGCTGATTTATGAGTAGAAATTTGCAGTAGGAAACAGAAGAAGCATTGCAGAGTGAGCAAGTCCTGTAACTATTAGAACTGTAACCACCGTTCATAGAGTTGTGTCCTCAAGCCAAACAATCTCAAATAATCTTTCCAGAGTTCTAGGAATCAAAGCTAATACATGAAACATTACTGATGCAATGGTAGAGAAAGTCTGCTCACTTGATGGTTTCTGTGACCTAGTATTATTTATTACATAAAAGGCACTAATGATTTTAGTTACAGCTCCATGAATATGTTTAAAATTCCAATTTCTTTCTCACTCACAGGAGCATGACTTTTTTGAATGAGATTGAGTATAATAATCTTGTCATGTGTAAGATGAAGAATAGATAGAAAAATGCCCAGTTTTTATTTAATAGGAGGACAATATGCTATCATATCATTAAATATTTTGGTTCTAAACAACAAGCCTTTTGGTTCTAAATCATTTTCAGGAATTAAGATCAATTGTCTTCCTAATTTAGCTGTGGCAGATCATGGTATTCAGAGATAAATAGCACCTTGATTGGTCACTCAGAAAGACTAAACACCAAAGGACATGGTAGTCGATGATAAAGACATGCACGTTGGTTTAACAGTGTTTTCCCTTCTCATGGAATTTCCTGAAAGATAATTTGCATAGTGTAAACAGATGTTGCCACCTCTGGTAGTTTATTATAGACTAGGAAGGTGGACTAGAGAAGCTCATTTTCTGGGTTTCTGTAGTATGGAGTCACACCAGGGAAGCAGTGCAAACAAATGCCCACATCATTCAGAAAATATGTGGATGGAGGCCTGAATCACAGCTCCGATGGCTAGCTTGAGAACATGGGGCATGTGCCCAAGTCACAGTTCACACCAAAGTATGGCATAAATATGGGTCATGTGTAATTTCAGTTTACCCCATTATAAATTATTTTCAAAGAGAATCTGGGACTTTCATCAAATATGGTGAACTGAAATTAATAGATATCTGTAAACAATACTTATTACATGCACACAAGTTTAATTGATTATCCTACCCAGGAAATTATGCTCTTCCCAGAAACCATAATTTTTCAAATAAAAATTCTGTGTTGGGTGTGGGATACCTTCACACAGTTGTTGACTACATGTGTCCTGAAGACATGAAAAACAATAAAGGCTATTGGCATTTGTTGTGGCATAAATAAGAAAGCACTTGCTTAGGCTCAGGTATTTGAACATTTGGGTCCCAGTTAGTGGCACTGTTTGGGAGATATGGAACATTTAGAAGATGCAGACTTGTGGGTGATATATTGTACACCCTAATAAAGCTTTCCTAGGGATCAGAGAGACAAAACAAGCCACAGCCAACCTCACCTTGCCAACTCCTCAGCCAATCCTGTTTCCTCAGACTGAAAAGACTCTGAGTACTCACCCGAAAGGGTCTTAGCTAAACTGCCACTAAAAGCCTCTAGCTCCTGGTCCTCATACCTTATATACCTTTCTCTTCCTGCCATCACTTCCTGGAATTAAAGGCATGTGTCCTTCTCTAGCAAAGACATGAGATCTCAAGTGCTGGGATTTAAGGTGTGTGCCACCACACCTGGCTCTCTTTCCAGTGTGGCCTTGAACTCAAAGATCCAGGAGGATCTCTGCCTCCCCAGTGATAGAACTAAAGGTGTGTGTGTCACCTCTATCTGGCCTCTATGTCTAATATAGTGGCTGTTCTGTTCTCTGATCCCCAGGAAAGCATTATTATGTATCAGCTACATTTCCCCTTTTTTGTTTAGAATAATAAAAGGTATAACTAATATAAGAAAAACTATATACACTAAATACAATAAGTATATACAGTACATACAGTCAAAAATTACATTAATAGTGTCTAGTCCATTAACATTTGAGAAACTCAGACAAAAACTTCATTATTTATCCTATTTTGGTGAGCCCAATACAAAATTTGTATACAATATACAAAAATCCAATCCAATGTAAAATATTTAAAATAAGTAGTTCCTTTTTAAAAGTATATTCAGTTATCTACCTTTTACTTCATCATATCTGTAATCTCTTCTTTCTTTCAGAGTAGATTCAATAATCTACCTTATATTTTATCATTTCTGTATCTTCCCTTTTTTCTTTTCAGAGTACATTCAATAATCTACCTTTTTTCTTATCCTATCTATATTTTTAGGGTAGAATTTAATAATCTACCTTTTTATCTAATCATATCAATATTCTCTCTTTTTTTCAGAGTAGATTTAATAATCTACCCTTGTGTACCCTAATAAAGCATTCCTGGGGAACAAAAACAGAACAGCTACTAAATTGGACATAGAGGCCAGATAGTGGTGCCACACACGCCTTTAGTCCTATCACTGGGGAGGCAGAGATCCTTCTGGATCTCTGTATATTCAAGGCCACACTCGAAACAGAGCCAGGTATGGTGGCACACACCATTAAACCCAGCACTTGAGATCTCATGTCTTTGCTAGAGAAGGACACATGCCTTTAATTCCAGGAAGTGATGGCAGGAAGAGAAAGGTATATAAGGCATGAGGACCAGGAGCTAGAGGCTTTTAGTGGAGGTTTAGCTAAGACCCTTTCAGGTGAGTACTCAGAGTCTTTTCAGTCTGAGGAAACAGGATCGGCTGAGGAGTTGGCAAGGTAAGGATGACTGTGGCTTATTTTGTGTCTCTGATCTTTCAGAATTTACCCCAATATCTGGCTCTAGGTTTTGAATTAATAAGACCATTTAGCAATTTGTGTTACACAGACTCACTAGAGAAAGTTTGGTATTAGGAGAATAATTTGATATTTTATATGGAAGATGGAGAGAGAAGGATATAATGATTATATATTTACACAACTATTCAAATACATAATGATTCTTTAATCCATATATATAATTTTATAGTATATCTTGAATCCTTTCTAGATCAATAAATACAATTTCAAAAATAATTGTAATTGATGTATAAAATTTCCTATGAATGTTACATAGTTTATTGAGTCAATCTCCTTTTGAGAAACATAAAATATTTAATAATGTGCCATAAACAATGTTGTCATGAAAATCTTTATAAACTAGGTTTTACTCATTATGATTATGTTTCTAAATTAGTTCTTCCTTAAAGGGAACAAGAGGGAGAGGTGTCTTATCCTACCTGGAATGACCACAGTAACACATGAAAAAGAAGCCAAGCAATTGACAGTAATGATGACAGCAAGCATGTGAACTACTTGCTTTGTTGTTTGCTTTTTGTTGAGGTTTTTGTTTTCTTTTGCTTTTATCTTTTCATAATTGCTGAGCTCACTGTGGTGGTTTGAATGAGGTATGGCTCATAGTCCCAAGCATTTGAATACTTGGTCCCCAGTTGAGGTCAAAATTTGGATAGATTGAGGATTTGCAACTCTTTGAGAGGAAGTGTGTCCCTGGAAGCATGCTCTGAGAGTTTAGAGACTCTGTTTTACTTGCTGCTTCCTGATTGCTTCCTTGTCTTCCTGGTCCTGTGACCATGTCTGCCTCCTGCCGCCTGAAGCCTATTGTCTTGCTTCTCTACTAGTATAGACTTGAAACCTCTTAAGCTCAAATAAAGCTTTCTTCCATATTGCCTCCATCATTTTAACCCTGCCACACAAAGTGATGAACATACTTCACTCTGCTTCTGTGAAAATGAAAATCATCAAATACAGATGATCATAGTGTTAATTTTACACTCCAATTACCTTTTGTCTGAGTCTATGCATTTGCAACTGTTCCACATCTTGGAGTGATCTTGGAGTGAGATGCAACCTGAGAACCATGACATTTTGAAAACATCTGTGACAGGAAGTAGTTTCCTAGACTCGGTGTGCTTGCCAAGCTCATGTCCCTTCTGAGGATCACTGGAACACGATCCCCTTCCATTCACAACTGACTGGGGACAGGGCAGTCTGGAGAAGCATTGTACAGAAGGAATGCCACGGGAGCACAGATGGCAGTCACAAATTTCTAATAGAAGAATGGTGAAAATGCATAGTTTTACGTACCCAAATCTGTGACAAATATTACAGCTGCATCTCATAAAGTATCTAAAAATCATCTATGAGATTTCCTTTCACTTTGATTCAGGTTCCTCATGGGCTTAATATGCATCTTTGCTCAATAAAACCTGAGTAGTCTTTCTTGGTCATAAATCTAAAGCCAGAGAATGTTTATTAGCTCAGAGAAATATTATTTTCATGTATTAGCAAGGTCTGTCCTAAGGACTTCTGGTGATGGCAAACTTCAGGCAAAGGTTAAAGAGGGGATGCTTCCAGAATGGTGGTGTGAAGTACATTGGGCATCTTTGTTAAGGAGAGACACCTGTAAGTTTGGTCAAATAAATGGAGGTGCATACATTTCTTTATCCAAATCTAAGAGACCTTAGAAGTATGTGAAACAATGGCATCTGGATTATAGACAGTTCCCTCAATTCAGCCTGACAGGAAACATCTCTAGAGAACTCTGATTATGCAGCAGTTCCCACAACCACTGGGAAGGAAGAGCAAATCCACATAGATTTTGCATTTGGCTGGCTGGTGCTGTCATTACATTCTGTTAGACTGTTCAGTAACTCCACAGGAGATAATAGTAGGCAGAGATATGAGTTCCAATCAAAGATTCATGCACCCACATGTTAAACAAAAATAACAACAAATAAGTACCAATTACCGTGAAAAGAAATTGATATTCAAGAGTGCTGAAATTAATATAAAGAGCACATGTACACACATACATAAACCTACACACATAAACACAAAATGCATACATGCATTCATGTGGCATCATAACTGGTTGTTGGTTATTATGACTTAAAGTGTCCAGGCAAGGAAATGTGATATCTATGCTAATATTAAATATTGTATTTGACATTCTCATAATTAAAAAAAAAGAAATAGGCATCATGGCATCCAAAATAAACAAAAGGCTTCACAATTTACAAGGTTGGAATAATACAACCTTTATAATGAATATAATATGAATTTATATTCATGTAAGAATTATAAAATAATAAAACTAATAAATGCATTCAATAAATAAGGCTCTGGTATAAGATCAGAACTCTGTTTAAGAATAAAAGACAATAATATCCTCATATATTAGCAATGGGCCATGCAAAGGGGGAAAAATAAAGAAAAGAAATTCAAATACAATCCATCAAAAAGATCAAAAATCACATATTTAAAAAATCTTAAATATAAAACTGTATTTTAAAAATAAATACAATCAAAATAAATGGAAAGAAATCCCACATCTTTTCATCAGAAGACTTAATGATGTTTAAATGGCAATCATATTTGAATTCATCTACATATCCAATTTATTCTCTATCAAAATCCCAGCTGGCATTTTTGGAGAAAATAACAAGAGAGTCATAAAATTCATATGCAAATACAAGAGACTCAGAATAAACAAACAGTCTTAAAACGAGAACAAATTTGGATGATTCTCTCTACTTGACTTTAAAATTTACAGCAGAGACAAAACTAAGGCACTGTGGTGCTGGCAAAGAATACATGCCAGAGGAGGACCCAGCAATGAGGAGAAGGACATAGGGTCTCAACTCTAAACAAAAAGCTGTATACACACTAGATGGGGTCCTGACAGTGAGGGGGAAGTACAGACAGGGTCGCAATCCTAACAGAAAAGCTTTTTGTAATTGACACATGCCAACAAAGGCAAAATCAGTTTTCTCCAATGAGGAGTCACTGAGTATGTTAAAAACACTCCAGGGCAGACCCCATCCCAGGAGTAGTAGTTAGTCAACAACAACAACAACAAAAAAAACTAATTCCGTGTGTGTGTGTGTGTGTGTGTGTGTGTGTGTGTGTGTGTGTTGCTTAACATTCTAGAGTATGTTGAGGAAGATTATATTATAAATTTTTTATTTATATAAATATTGTAATTTTTAAAATAAAATAAAGTAACAAAAAAGAGTGCATGGACACTATCCATAGAGTAGAATTTTAAGATCAGAAATCTATTACTACCTCACACCACTTGCAAAAATATAAATCACAGCCCTAAATAAAATAGATGCCATTATAAAATTTTCAATGAAAAATATAATAAATCTTCGGAAATTTTCATCTTTCAGTAATAATGGTTTCTTGTACCAAACCAAAAACATAAAGTGAAAACATGGAATTTCCCTAGAAGTGAAATTTCAAACATTTTTGTATTTCAAAAGACACTGTAAAGAGAGTGAATGGAAAGGGAATTTGAAAATACCAGATTTAATGGAGGACATACATTCAGAATGTTTTACTCTTACAGCTTAATAATAATATATATAACTAAGTAAAATATGTGCAAATGTCCACTTACTTTTCACCAAAGAATGTATGCAAATGGCAGGTAAGCCAATAACAAGAGCCTCAGAATATCCTCTGCAAGGAAATTGGGAAACCAAAGAGTCCACTTACAAAAAGGGTAGAAATCAACAAATGCTGGCAAACATGGAGAAAAATTAGACTCATGAATTCTTTATACTGAGAAGAGAAAATGGTATATCCATGTGAGAAAGCAGTGTGCTACAATTCTTCAGCTATATAGCTGAAGACCTAGCAGCTGAAAGTCATAGCAGCTCCATTCTGAGTTATATACAAAAAGAAAACACATTCATAATACTATATAGATACTATTTCACAACAGAAAGTATTGAAGTATAAATGCATGCTGCACTGCAGATGAGCAGTGAATGACCATGCCAAATAAGTCAATTAAAAATGGTCATGTATTATGTGCTTTAATTTTTATGAAATATCTAGAACCAGCAAATCTATGTATACAAAGTGTGCTACAGGTTCATAGGACCATGAAACATACTGTTAACAGTTTTTGTTGTTGTTATTGTTTGTTTTGTTTTTTGAGACAGGATCTTATTAGGTAGTGTTGCATGGCCATGAACACATAAAGATCTGCCTGCCTATGTCTCCTGGATGCAAGGAATAAAGCTATGAGCCACAACGATGCGCTTAAGTTAGTGTTGATGGGTATGAAAGGTGTGTTTTGCTTTTCTTTGCTTTGCCTTGTTTTTTAGTCCAATGAAAGATTAGAAAATTATTATAATGATTATTATTGCTCAAATCCATGACTGCACACAAAACCCTGAATTTTTTCACATCAAACAAGCAGTTTATATTATATGGTGGTATTGTGTTCCCCGAAATATTGTGTACTCTAATAAACTTATCTGGGGTCAGAGACCAGAACAACCACAATATTAAACATAGAGGTTAGACAGTGGCAGCACACACCTTTAATCCTAGCATTCCAGAGGCAGAGATCTGTCTGGATCTCTATGAGTTCAAGGCCACACTGGAAACAGCCAAGCATGTTGACTCATGCCTTTAATCCCAGGAAGTAATTCCGGGAGGCAGAAAGATATTTAAGGCTTGATGACCAGGAACTAGGCTCTTTAAGCTTTTAGGCTTTTAAGCAGCTCAATTCAGCTGAGAGGCTTCCAGTCTGAGGAAACAGGATCAGCTGAGGAATTGGCAAGGTGAGAAAGCTGTGGCTTGTTCTGCTTCTCTGATATTCCAGCATTCACCCCAATAACTGGCCCCAGGTTTAATTTTATTAGTAAGACCTTCTAACAATTCATGCTACAATATTATATAAATCATTCCTGTTAAAGCTGTTTCTTTAGAAAAAGAAGAGGTAGGATGATTTTAATCTTTCCTTCCTAACTCAAAACAAAGAAGAAATCAAGTCACATCCTAAGTCCTATTATTAGCATTGAGAAATCACTCCATCCATAAATAGTGTTCTCAAAGGCCACACAAGGCCAGAAAGAAAGACAGATGGGATGTATATGTTTCTCAGGCTCTGAGTTGACAATTACTAAAAGACCCTGTGGAGAAATGTCAGCAAATGGGCTAAAGATTGAAAGCTTCAATCTGTCACACTACCAGTCCCTGGGCTAACCCTGGAGAGAGCTGGTCCTCCCTGAGGAGTCTCCAATGGCAAAGACAAGGTCTGCACCAGCCGCTGATATGGAAGAAACAGAGACTTGTTGCATATGTACTGTTGAGAATTTGCCCTTGAAGATTATGTCTCTGACTCACAGGTACATTTCTTTGTTGCAGATGCATTTCTTTGCTATAGATGGTAGTTTTGATATCCAGTGAGAGTCAGAAAGGCTGACATCTTAGCAGAAATCACTAAAATCCTTTGGTGAAGAATGATCTGAGGAAGAGTTGGATTCTCAATAGAAGAGACCTACTTCTCCTAGCTAACAGAAAGCTCATCTCAACTTGTTTCCTGCTACTTGATCTGTGCTCTTTTCAATGGGCTGTGGCAGCCCTTCCTTCTCTGGGAGTGGTTTAAAATCCATGGATGCATCTTGTCAAAAAAAAAAATAATAATAATGAACTCCCTTTTTAAAAAACCTATCTCAACACTGGGAAACATTTCACCAAAAATTTAAAGGGTACAAATAGCTGGAAGGGAGATGAGAACATATCTCACAAATCTACACACATAATTTTATTTCATTGTAGGGTGGTGCTAATAATGTTACCTGCACTATAATCTATTGTTCAAATCCTAGATGGTCTTATAATAAAAAACCCAGAGCCAGATAATGGGGTGAAAGGTGAAAGATCAGAGAAGCAGAACAACCACAGCCCACCTCGCCTCACCAACTCCTCAGCTGATTTGTTTCCTCAGACTGAAAGTCTCTGAATCCTCACCCAAAAGGGTCTCAGCTGAACTGTCTTATTTCCTCTTTCCTCACAATTTATATACCTTTCTCTACCCAGCCATATAACTTCCTGGGATTAAGGGCATGTGTGCTTACCAGTACTGGGATTAAAGGTGTGTGCCACCCACTACCTGGCATTGTTTCCAGTGTGGCCTTGAACTCACAGAGATCCAGAGGGATCTCTGCCTCCCAACTAATAGGATTAAGGGTGTGTGCCACCACTATCTGGCCTCTATGTCTAATTTAGTGGCTGTTCTGTTCTCTGATCCCTAGGCAAGTTTATTAGAGTACACAATATATCACTACAGTACCCTGTGAAATCTGTCCTACTTATATGATCCATGTCATTATAACTGTGCTGGATCATGGCTTCCAATCATTCAGTCCAGTGACATTTTACCTCTGTTATTTTATCTACACAGCACACCACCTTGTCTGCCTTCATGCATATTAATCTGACATAGGATTCTTTGTCTCCATCCTGCTTTTTCATCATGAGATCTCTGCACATGCCTCCTAAACAGGCTGTTCCCAGACAGCTGTCTTCCGACACCAATTCATAATTTGCCACCTGCTGGGGATATCACTCTGTATACTCTACTGATTGGCCAGTAGCCTGGCAGGAAGTATGGGCGGGACCAGCAGAGGAGAGAATTCTGGGAACAAGAAGGCTGGAGAGAGAGAGAGAGAGAGAGAGAGAGAGAGAGAGAAAGAGCCATGAGAAGATGTTAAGATACCAGTAATCCACAAGCCATGTGGCAACTTACAGATTAATAGAAATGGGTTAATTTAAGATATTACAACAGCTAGCTAGAAGCTTGCCGTGACCATACAGTTTATAAATAAGTTTCTGTGTGTTTACTTGATTGGGTCTGAGTGGCTGTGGGACTGGTGGGTGAAAGAGATTTTTCCTGACTATGGACTAGGCATAACCAGAAAAACTCTAGCTACAGCCACCCCTTCCCAGGGAGTTACGTTTTTATCTATATACATCTTATGATTCTAATTGATAAGAATAATATCAGGAACTAAAATACAAGCAGAAACCATGTCTTACCAAATGTCTGTTAATTAATATGGTAGAAAATTTCTGCCCACCACAATCTACACTTCCAAATCCACTCACTCTTTTCAAACTAAGATAAACTGAGCAAGTTATTCCCTGTATTCTGAAAGAGCCTAAGTATCCTTAGCAATAAAGGGCAGCAAACAAGAGCAATATCAATTCAGCAATAGCCTACAATGTTCTGAGAGTCTCTAGGCCAACCTAGAGCATGGAGGGCTTCTTGTGCATGGTGGATTTTGTTCTCTAAATAGCTAAATAGTTCACAACAAAAATAAAATTGTTGGTACATATATATATCAAAACACACACACACACACACACACACACACACACACACACACACACACACGATAGATAGATAAACAAAAGAAAAGAGACCACAATATTAAATGAGAGTGGGGAGTAACATGAACAGAAAGAGTTAGAGGGAGAAAATGGAAAGGGGGTATCAAGTAGATATATCATAAACTCAGAAATATATTTATTTTATTTTTTATTATTATTATATTTGTATTTTAATTTTACACATCAGCCATGGGTTCCCCTGTCCTCCTCCCTCCTGCCCCCACCTCTACCTTCCCCACAGCCCCTCCCTCCATTCCCATCTCCTTCAGGGCCAAGACTCCACTGGGGATTCCTTTAAACCTGGTGGATTCAGTACAGGCAGGTCCAGTCCCCTCCTTCCAGGCTGAGCAAAGTGTCCCTGTGGAAGCCCCAGGTTCCAAACAGCCAGCTCATGTACTAAGAACAGGTCCAGGTCCCACAGCCTGGATGAATCCCAGGCAGTTCAAGCTATTCAATTGTCTCACTTATCCTGAAGGCCTGATCCAGTCGGGGGCTCCACAGCCTTTAGTTCATAATTCATGTGCTTCCATTTGTTTGCTTATTTGTCCCTGTGCTTTTTCCAATCTTGGTCTCAACAATTCATGCTCTTACAGTCCCTGCTCTTTCTCGACAATTGGACACCTGGAGCTCCACCTGGGGCCTGGCTGAGGATCTCTGCATCCACTTCCATCAGTTATTGGATGAGAATTCCAGCACGACTGTTAGGGTGTTTGGCCATCTGATCACTAGACTAGGTCAAATCAGGCTTTGTCTCGACCATTGCCAGCAGTCTACAGATATTGTGTCATTGTGGATTTCAGTGGACCTCTCCAGCGCTCTGCCTATTCCTGTTCTCATGTGGTCATCATTTATCATGGTCTGTTTTTCCTTATTCTCCCTTTCTGTTCTTGATCCAGCTGGGATCTCCTGCTCCCCTAAGCTTTCTTTCCCTCAAACTTTGCCCTTCATTACTCCCACTGTCATCCAGGTTGTTCATGTAGATCTCATCCATTTCTCTGTCACTGGGTGATCCCTGTGTCTTTCCTAGGGTCCCATTTTCTAGGTAGCCTCCCTGGAGTTGTGTAGAAGTCTAGTCATCCTTGTTTTACATCTAGTATCCTCCTATGAGTGAGTATATACCATGTTTGTCCTTCTGAGTCTGGGTTATCTCACTCAGGATGTTTTTTCTAGGTCCATCCATTTGCCTGCAAACTTCATGATGTCATTGTTTTTCTCTGCTAAGTAGTACTCCATTGTGTTTATGTACCATATTTTCTTTATCCATTCTTCAGTTGAAGGGCATCTAGGTTGTTTCCAGGTTCTGGCTATTACAAACAATGCTGATATGAACATAGCTGAGCAAATGCCTTTGTGGTATGATTGAGCATTCCTTGGGTATATGCCCAAGAGTGCTACAGCTGGGTCTTGGGGGAGATGGATCCCAATTTTCTAAGGAAGTGCCATATTGATTTCCAAAGGGGCTGTACAAGCTTGCATTCCCACCAGCAGTGGAGGAGAGTTCCCCTTGCTCCACATCCTCTCCAGCATAAGCTGTCCACTGTGTTTTTGATCTTAGCCATTCTGACAGGTCTAAGGTGGTATCTCAGTCATTTTGATTTGCCTTTCCCAGATAATTAGGGATGTTGAGCAATTCCTTAAATGTCTTTTAGCCATTTGATCTTCCTCTGTTGAGAATTCTCTGTTTAGTTTTATAGCCCATTTCTTAATTGGACTGTTGGGCATTTTGATGTCTAATTTCTTGAGTTTTTTATATATTCTGGATATCAGCCCTCTGTCAGATGTGGGGTTGGTGAAGACTTTTTCCCATTCTGTAGGCTGTCCTTGACCATGCCCTTTGCTCTACAAAAGCTTCTCAGTTTCAGCAGGTCCCATTGATTGATTTTTTTTTCTCTCAGTGTCTGTGCTACTGGTGTTATATTTAGAAAGTGATCTCCGGTGCCAATGCATTCAAGAGTACTTCCTACTTTCTCTACTATCAGGTTCAGAGTAGCTGGATTTATGTTGAGGTCTTTGATCCACTTGGATTTAAGTTTTGTGCATGGTGACAGATATGGATCTATTTGTAGCCTTCTACACATTGACATCCAGTTATGCCAGCACCATTTGTTGAAGACGCTTTCTTTTTTCCATTGTACATTTTTGGCTTCTTTGTCAAAAATTATATGTTCATAGGTGTGTGGGTTGATGTCAGGGTCTTCAATTCAATCCCATTGGTCCACATGGGGGATTTTATGCCAGTACCAAGCTGTTTATATTATGGTAGCTCTATACTAGTGCTTGAGGTCGGGGATTGTGATGCCTCCAGAGGATGTTTTATTGTACAGGATTCTTTTGGCTATCCTGTTTTTTTTTGTTTTTCCATAAGAAGTTGAGTATTATTCTTTCCAGATCTGTGAAGAATTGTGTTGGTAATTTGATGGGGATTGCATTGAATCTGTAGATTGCTTTTGGTAAGATCGCCATTTTTACTATGTTAATCCTGCCTATCTATGAGCATGGGAGATCTTTCCATTTTCTGACATCTTCTTCTTCAATTTCTTTTTTCAGGGACTTAAAGTTCTTGTCATATAGGTCCTTGACATGCTTAGTTAGAGTAACCCCAAGGTATTTTATATCATTTGTGGCTATTGTAAAGTGTGATGTATCTCTGATTTCCTTCTCAGCCTGTTTGTCTATTGTACATAGGAGGGCTACTGATTTTTTTTTTTTAGTTGAACTTGTATCCTGCTATGTTGCTGAAGGTTTTTATTAGCTGTATCAGTTCCTTGGTCAAATTTTTGGGGTCACTCATGTATACTATCATGTCATCTGTAAATAGGGAAAGCTTGACTTCTTCCTTTCCAATTTGTATCCCCTTAATCTCCTTATGTTGTCTTATAGCTCTGGCTAGAACTTCAAGTACTATATTGAATAAGTATGGGGAGAGGGGACAACCTTACCTTGTTCCTGATTTTAGTGGTATTGCTTTGAGTTTTTCTCCTTTTAATTTGATGTTGGCTGTTGGCTTGCTGTAGATTGCCTTTATTATGTTTATGTATGTTACCTGTATTCCTGATCGCTCCAAGACCTTAATCATGAAGGTTCTAGTGATGCTGTATTGCTCTTTATTTTTTTGTTGTATGTACTTCTGCCTTGATGTCTGCCCATCTCCTTGTGGGTTCGTTCTTGGTCTTATCAGTGTACTTGGTCCAGACAGAGCTGACAGATTTAGGGAGCCTCTCTCTGGTCCAGATGGAAGCTCTGGGTAGGATGGGAGCTCTGGTCCAGATGAGAGTGCTGGCGGTATAGGAGCTTGAGGGCTGGACTATGAGTCTCAGGAAGTCCCTGGGGTTTTCTTATCTTGTCCAGATGGGAGCTCCTCTTGTCCAGATGGGAGTTCTGGGACAGGATGGAAGCTCTGGTGCAGATCGGAGTTCTGGGGCCCATGGTAGCTGGGGGCTTTCTGGTCCAGATGGGAGTTCCAGGTCAGTTGGGAGCTGGGGACTGGTCTCTGAGTCTCAGGAAGTGGCTGGGCCTCAGGAAAATGGGTGTGGGGCCAGGGTGTGGAAACTGCAGGTTCTACCTGCAGTCTTGGAAAAGGGGATCTTTTCCACAGAGCCTGACAAATGGCTGGAAACTGGGGCCAAGTTGGGCAGGTATTACTGGGATGGCTGGTACCTAGGGGTGGGACCCAGAGGTGGTTGCCTCTCTGTTTTCAATGCTCACCTCTGGTCCAAGTGGGAGTTCCAGGACAGGACAGAAGCTGGGGGCTGGTTTCTAAGTCTCAGAAAGTGGCTGGGGTCTCTGGCAGATGGGTGTGGGGGCAGGGCATGGAGGTTGTAGGGTTCACCAGAGGGTCTTGGAGAGGAGGAGCCTTCTTGGTGGGGTTGGGTGGTCCTGCCCTATGGCCAGAACCCAGAGCCCAGTTGGGCAGGTCTTCTCCAGAGTGGCTGGTACCCCGAACTGTGATCCAGGTGCGGGCCTCTCTGGGTGTGACTGAGAAATATATTTAAGTGAGCCTTATGGTTGCATCCCAAGCACAATCATTCAAAAATTATTTAGTCATTCTGAACTTCTGGATATACCTCTCTATCCTATACATCTAAGAGATACATTTATAATTGAAACTCAAGGAGGTTCTAATATTTATATCTCTTAATCTACTGTTACTGTATTGTTGACACTGAGGCTTGGAACGATATTTCCATAATCAAAAGATGGTTTAATAATAAAAAGGTCAACTACAGAATTTCTCAAATTCTCTCACCTGTGATTCCTTTTAACAAATATCCAAAAATGCACTTAGGTATAGTTATATCTTATTTGAAGATGGGTTTTCTGATAATTTTCTGGATAAGGTATGAGTGTAGGGTGTTAGAAATTAAATATTGCTATCAGCAAGGAATAATTTTTTTAAACTTTATCTTTTAAAACAGCTCCCTACATAGAAACAAGTGATGAATGCTTCTTCTTTGCTTTTTACTAATCAACTCCTTTTCAAAATGATGAAGTATAAGATCCTTATAGTCTTTCTTATAGCTCTCATTCATTCTCTTACTTAATTGATTCATATATTTGAATGGCCACTGGAAGTCACAGAGTGTTACAACATTCACTCTTTATTGATTGTTAGACATCATGAATTGACAATTTTCAGGCAAGATGCTATGTTTTTAAATATTTATAGATGAAATTATTCGGAAGGATAAGAGTGAGAAAGAGCCTATCTTAAAGTGATGGCACCGGTATAAATAGTCGATGTCCTTCACTGTGCCCCAATGACCTATATCATAAAGAATGCTCTCCTTAAATGGATCTCTGTTCAAATTTCTTATGTCAAATTCCAACCTAACAACAGGGACAAGTCTGTTTATTTGTATGAGTTAAGTTGCAGATTACTCTTTTAGTTCCCTGTTTTATATTTCACTCCACCATCATTTTTTTCTTTAGTAGAAAGACCAATAACAAAATCTTTAGTATCATTGTGCTGTTTTCAAGAAAATATATTACCAATAATCATTGTTAGAATTTAGATGCAAAATATCTCCTCAGAGTTTATGTGCAAGAAAAGACATTGTGGCCAGCCCTCGGGCAACAACTGGGAAATGATGGAATACTGGATAGTCCATTGTGGGGTGAAAAACTGGATAGACTACTGAAGAATAGAAAGGATGGGCAGTAGGACTGACAGAGGAAGCAGGCCTCTAAGAAAGATGTATCTTGTCTCTAGTACTTCCTCTTTTTCTCCCTCCTGGCTGTCAGGCAGTGAGAAGTTCTACTCTATACTCCCCACAATGATGTTTTCTGCTATACCACATAGAAGCAATGGAGCAATTGGTTATGGACAGAAAGCTTTAAAACCCCAAGTCAAGGAAATCCTCCCCCAAGTCATCCTCTCAGATATTTTCATTTCAGCTATGTGATCCTAATACTATCATGATTTTTATTCTCTGTGCAGAAAGCTCTGGTTTTAAATTTCTGGGGAGCTGCTTTAGTACATTCCACAAGTTCTACCACCTATCAGATATGTTGTAACAAACTGCACATTTTCATACTGTAACACTTTACAGCAAAATGCTCCATTTTAAGTAACTGTTGCTTCAGTAGACTTTTAGCTAAAGCTGTTGTTAAGGTTTGATATGACAAAGTAAAGCAGTATAGGAAGGGGAAGAGGCATCTGGAGGGAGGAGAATGTGAGCACATTCCAGTGTTTTCCAGAGTTGTCTGAGAAGAAATGGAGCTCCTGAAAACTGGCTTTATGGTGAGCTTTCTATTCTTCCTGCCTTTCTGCCTCAAGATTTCTAGAACACATGAGTCTATTCCTTTCAGACACTTCTTCTCAATCATTATTACCATTTTATATCTGATAACTAACTCCCAAGAGAATTCATGCCATCCTTTTGCGGTATGTATTCACAAACTTGAGGATTTTTCAGACATTTGTATTGTGTAAATACCATGGTGAAAGGAAGGAGGACTCAACAGAAAGTCTTCTAAACTTTAAACATTAGCGAATCTTTTTCAAGTGGTAGATCCTCGCTTATGGTGTTCTGGAGTAACGTGAAGAGAACAAAATTTCTCATTCAAATACAATGAACAAAGAACATAAATACAGCCAAAGACTATGAGAAAAGGGAATGAATATTAAGATACATGAAGAAGATATGAAAGGCAGAGTTCAATATATGGAGTAAATTAATATCAGCACATAAGACATGAACAGCTCTGTGCCTAAGAGACAAAAATTCTAGGCACCTTTTGTCATCATTAGAGAGATTTTATTTCTGGGTAACAGGGATGGCAAATAGACAACATCATAATTATAGACAGTATATCCCAAACATTATTTAATTCCAGTTTTTTGACTATTCATCAAGGACTCTATAGTGACTAAAGAATGTTTCCATACTTCACATTGTTTATCACTAAAAGACAACAAAATAAAAATATTGTAAGTATATAAGCAAACTAGAAATTTCACATTATGAATTCCTATTTGTACACAAATCCCTTTTGAATTTCAAGATTTTGGGTCAACCTACTCTATTAAATTGAATCCAGGTTCCCTGGCCAAAAGCAATCTAGGGCTCCTCTGACCCCTGTTTATACCATGAAGAAAATCTACTCTTGGTGATGCTATTGAATTGAGAGCACACATATCCATCTTATTATTCAACAAAAAACATGTTCTGCATTTCCATGCTATCATCTGTGTCTTCTCTAATCTTAGAAATGAAAACATTGGGTCCATAACTCTTTGCATTTGGAACCCATTTAGTTTGCTTTACCAAGTTACTAAAGATTTGCTTTTCTTTCTATGCCAAAACTACTGAAGTTAAGCTAGTTGCTTTCCCCTGCTCTCAAGCAAATAACTAATCCAAGTAGATAAAAAAAAAATGTGTGCAGAGACTGCTAACTGGTCCCCAATATCCATTCACCATGTCTTTCTTTCTGTGGTAAAGGAACACACCTCATTGCACTGCTCTCCAAGTGTCCCTGGTAGGGAGCTGAGGATGGAAGATTCCAGACACTTTCCACAAAAGAATCTTGGAGCTTGCCATCTCTCGGAACTCCTAAGACAGAATGTGGACCAAGTAGCTGAGAGGTTATTGATAGAGCAGAAAGCTGTTTTGTTGCAGGATATTTGATCATACTGAAAATACTGAAATTGCATTATTTAAATAAATTTAAATAATATCAACCATAGGTCAAAAGGCAGAGCAAGCAGCCAGTTGACTGGAAGTAACCAGAAGGAGTGAGAGGAAGTCAGGAGATCAGAGGGAGAGAGAGGCATAGGAAGTAGTGGGGGGGGCATCCAGTTGGAGGACTTTTATTTGAGACTGCACAGGGAACAGCTCTCTTTCTGAGAGGATGTCAGAAGTAGGTCAGCAAGTGGCTTTCTCTGCCTCTCTGAGCTAGCAAGTTTTCACCCCAGCATCTGATTCCTGAGTACTTATTGGTAAAATAAAAATATTGAGACTAAGTTAAAATGACATTTGCCACCCTACATGGAAGTGGCTAACACTGAAGCAGTATGTAAAGACTCCACAAGCTCCAGCCTCAGCAGCTAGACATCAGCAGCTTCAGAGGCACAGTCAACAGCTGAGGCAGTTAAAGAATCAGGTGCAACCACTGTGCCACTGATAAAAAGTATTTGGCAACAAATGTGGGAAACAACCACATGGACAGAGAAATTCTGAACAAAATGAAAAGTCATCAAATTTGGTAAGACACCTGGGAATTCCTTAAGGACAGAGTGAGGTAATATAAAATACTATTTAAAGTAATATTTACAGCCTGGAATTCCTTTGCCTTCTTTATTACCTAAGGGATGGTCTGCTATAGTGATTGATCTAAAAGATAACTTGTTTACTATACCTTTACAAGAACAGATAAAGAAAAATTTGCCATCATGGTGCCTAAATATAATATTGCTCAACTTGTTAAAAAGTGTTAGTGGAAATTCTTCCACCCTGTGTCAATATTTTACACAATAGTCATTAGGAGTAATTTGTAAACAGTTTCCATAATTTAAAATTTATAATTATGTGGATGATTCCTTACTGGTTGATTAAGATACAGATACCTTAAGAAAAAAAAAATGTTTGATGAATTTTGACTTGCTGAAGATTACAAATTGTTTCTGAAAAAAATACAGAGAGGAGATTTTATCAGTTATCTAGGATATAAGATAGGTTTACAGAAAATTCAATCATGAAAAGTACAAAACAGCAAAGAACAATTCCAAACCCTTAATGATTTTCAAAAATTGCAGGGTCATATTAACTTGCTATGGCCCACAGTTGGATTAACTATTCAAAAGCTAAGTAATTTATTTCAAATGTAACAAGGTGATAAGGACTTAAATAGTCCAAAAGAATTTATCAGCTGAGGATGAAAGGGAATTAACTCTTGTAAGAAAAGAGTTACAGGATGCACATGTGGATTACTTGGATCCAAAGTTTGATGGTATTTTAATTATTTTGCTATCTATTTATTCTCCCACGGGAATTCTTATGCAGAGAGAAGATAATCTTAGGATGGATCCTTTTAGCACACACACAAAAAAAAAAAACAGAGTAAAAAGTTAAAGATCTATGCAAAAAAGTTTCTGAATTGATTCTGAAAGGAAAAAAACGAGACTTCATGAATTAGCAGGAATAGATCCAACAGAAATTATAGCACCTCTTACTAAAGCTGAAATTGCCTTATTGTGAGCAGGAAATGAACATTGACAAAGATCTTGAAGGAATGTTTTTGGGAAAGATTAGCCACAAATATCCCAAAAGCAAGAGACTTTAAAACAACAACAACAACAACAACAACAACAACAACAACAACAAAAACTAATTGGATTCTTATTCACATAGTAAAAGGGACACCAATTTCTGAAGCCCCTGCATTCTATACTGATGCAAATAAATCATGAAAGTCATATTATAAAGTGGCTCAAAGCCCTTATGGTTCAGTTCAAAAATCAAAATTATATGCTATATTTATGGTATTATTAGAATTTCCAAAACCTCTTAATATAGTTATTGAATCTTTATATGCAATAAGCACTGTTTTCCATACTAATACCACTGAACTTATTCATAATTAACCTAACTATTTGCTCAGCTCCAACATGTAATCAGAAATAGAAATCACCCATTGTATGTATTCCATATCAGATCCCATATGGATCTACAAGGCCCTCTAGCACAAGGTAATGATGAAATTCATCAGCCATTAATAGGAAATGTGCAGAAGCCTCAGAATTTTATAAGAACACCATGTTAATAGCAATGGTTAGAAGAAAGATTTTTTTCTATGACTTAGCAACAAGCCAAAGAAAATATAAGGAAATGTCTTACTTGTTCACTGTATAGTCAAACTCCATTACCTTCAGGAAGTAACCCAAAAGATATTCAAAGAAATTAAATAAGGCAAAAAAATGTGTTTCATTTTTCAGAGTTTGGAAAATTAAATATGTGCACAATACCATAGTTACAAAATCAGGATTTCAATGGGCAGATGCTTTAAGTTCTGAAAACTCTGATTCTGGAATTTAAATGATAATGAGAAAGAAACAACACTTGCAGAGAGACATTCATTAGATAGTAGAAAAAAACTGCTGAATTAAATGAGCCTTTATGTTTTAAAGATGTATTGACTTCAGAATGGAAATATGGATATATGTTACATCAGAGAAGAGGTTTTGCTTTTGTTTTCACAGGAGAGAAAAAAAGTATGGATAACATCAAGGTTCATAAAGATTAAATTCAAACAAGAGAGACCTTCTGAACTTATAAAGACTAACAAATGTCTTTCATTTGATTAGGTGTGAAAAAATAAAAATAACAATTTACCAAAGACACACTTGTCTTATTGACATGAAAGAAAAAAATGGGTTTTCTTAATCCATGTGTCTTAATTCCATGTTAGAATGTTAGACAAGATTGCCACATGGCCCACACCATCTTGGACATCAGATTTTGAGTTTTCTTCTTAAATAAAATGGGTATATTTGTTGTTCAATATTAAAAACATAGGTAAAAGATCTAAAATATTTTAAGTAAATACAAAGGGACATTACAGTTCATAAGAGTTGCAGTGATTTGGAGTTCAGATAAAATATTTGAGCAAGGAGGTAGTAGCCCATACATTTAATCCCAGCAGACAGCCAGATTTCTATTAATTAGATGTTTTCTAAATTCTAGAGTTACAAGGTGGTGGTGATGCATGACTTTAATCCCACCACCCAGAGACAAAACTCAGATACAGCTCCTAATTGGTATGTTTTCACACCAGATAAAACACATACTTTATTTATAAATTATTATACAGGCCTTCTACAGGGTTACTAGAAAGACAAGCTGAAATTCAAAGTTAATATTGTTTGTGATCTAAAAATAAATACACTTTTACCTTGAAGTTATATATAAACAGAAAAGGGAATATAGGTATATTTATCCACATAATAAGGTATATTTACTTTCAAAATTTCAAAAGAGAATTTTTAATTGAAAGATAATACTTTTTATGCTGCCAAAAAAATCTTTTTGACCTACCAAAGATATAACCTACCAAAAAAGGAACTCCCCAAAGTTAGGGTTGGGTCTGTGGGTTGTCTTTCCAGGAAAATAGAAACATCCAACTAAGGAATTCAACTGGACAAGTAAAACATCTGAAGAAGGACAGAACATCAAGAGAAAATATTCCAGGGGGAAAAAAGTAAATTGGCCAAATGATGTTGTCCACCTTCAGGCTTTTCTTCTGCCAGGTTCTATGAAAAAAGTGGACATATTTCAGATCTCCAAGAAGATGATGGGGCCCTGCAATGATGAATGCACCTGGATTGTGATAACGCCAGTAAGCTGAGAAACATCACACAAAAATCAGCTTTAGACTATAAACTGCTCAGGATATTTAAATCACTGGGTTCATGTGATACTTACAGGAACATTTGGACTCAGAAATACTTAATTCTCAGACTGCCAAATACAACCAAGTTGGACATTGTGGAAAGCATGGCAAAAATATCTTTATTAGTAGTAGTAGTTTCACTATGTTAAAGTTAAAACCTTTCCTTTTCATTTACACAAAAAGAGAGAAATGTTGTGGGATATTTGATTCCAGTATGCCCCAAGGTTGTGTTATTTAAATAAAATCAACCATAGGTCAAGAGGCAGAGCAAGCAACCAGCTGTCTGGAAGTTAACCATAGAGAGTGAGGGGAAGTCAGTAGGTCAGAGAGAGGGGCATGGGAAATAGAAGGGCTTGTATTAAATGAAAAACATCCAATTGAAGGAGTTTTGTTTCAGCCTGCATGTGAGACAGTGCCCTCTTTCTGAGATGATGAAAGAAGAACAAAGCCTTCTCTGCCTCTGAGACAGCAGGTTTTCTCCCCTCCATCTGGCTCCAGAGTCTTTATTAGTAAAATAAAAAGACTAACAAACACAACAGTCTCTCTACATGAAGGCAGCTGGGGTGGGGTGAGATTTGAAGGCTCCCTGGGCCACAGCTCAGCAGGAAGGCAACCATAGGATTGGGACAGCTGTGGCAGATAAAAACAACACTGTTTCTCTGCTGGTTTTATATAGTCCATACCAAAACCATAAAACCATCCCAGAACTGCCTCAACCCAATGTGTATAATATAGATTTGTTTGCTTTTAAGAGAGAACAGTTTACAGCTCTGATTATGGCCAATAAGCATTAAACAATATGAAACTGGTGCTAGTAAAGATAGGCAATTTTTGTGTCTATTTTTGGGATTGTATTTTAATTACATTTCTCCCTTCCATCCCTCCAAACTTTCCCATATACTCCTCCCCACTCTTCTTCAAATTTGTGACCTTTTTCTATTGGTGAAATTATTAAGGCCACTCCACGTAGTTAAAAGGGAGGTTTATTTTGTGGGCTAACTTACAAATGAAGGGGTAGGTTGCAGGGTCTGGCAAAGGTATGGCACAGTCCGGCGGTGTTCTCTGGAGAACTCTGCTCGGTCTACCTCCAGCATCCAGGGTCCCGGAACCAAGAAAGCAACCTCCTCTTGATTCTTGGTCTTCTGCCCCCTCCTCTGTCCCGCCTTGTGGGCATGATCATTACCAAAGCTCCAATGGGGGTTGGAACTTCCAGGCCAATGCTGGGATGGCTATCCACTACATTTTTCTTCAATTGTTAGTATGCATATATGTATTTGTATATACATATGGATTCTCAAATATAACCTGTTGAGTGTTGGAACCTTCCAACAGTCAGCTGGGTAGCTGGGTAGAAGTGTAGAGTCAATGAAGAGGATAGAAAAAGGGTTGAGAGGTCTGCCAGTCAATGCCAGACAGCCCTGAGTTTATTACACAGCCAGTTTATATACAGTTTTGGAGGACAGAGATAGAACAATACACAGCACAGGCATTCAACCGCTATCTTGCCTTGCATCAAGGAGCAGGCAGTTTCATTTTCTATTTCGATGTACCTCCAGCTGGTATCATCAGCCTGTGTCTAGATAGATAGTGTATTCCTCCCTGTGGGCTAATCAAGGCTTTCTCAGATACCTTCAAGGAGACTCTGTGGCCTAATCAGGACTTTCTCACGGCCCCAGAGGAAGCAAGCTTGAACTCTATTGACTCAGAATAGACTTCAGATTCAAAATGGGAAACCAAGTCAGTTGTGGGCTTCCACAGTTGAGACTATATAATGTTACTTATATGTATGTTTCCAGGGCTGAACAGCTGGCACCAAAGATCAACTGTGTTCTTGCCTGATGGGGGAGTTATTTCTGTTCCAAGCTTTCCTCCATTGCTTGCAGTTATTTGTTGAGGGCTGAGGATCCCTCTGTGGGCATTCCTCATAAAGTTTAGCATGTTTGTGTCATCCTTTCTCAGCTCATGTTTGAATAGTCATGTTACTTTTTAATAAATATGAATGAAGGTTGCCTTAAGGGCCAGTCTCAATGTGAATGAGATCTACATTCTCAGCCGTCACTGACTTTACATTCTCATCAAAGGGCTTCTTCTGATGAAGCACTGAAGCACTAGAAAGCCATAGGAAGACCATGCTGTGAGTTTCATCTTTAAATTGTCTTATGAAGTTAACCCAGGTACTAAGCATCTCCAGAAGAATTGTCAATAAGAAGAAACATTATCTAATCAAGACAAATAAGGCTGAAGAGATATCAAAACCATGACTCCAGAAGTACATCATTTGGAGTGGAGAGTTATCCTTAAATATAAGGAAAGACAGGAAAATCAAACAAAACAAAGACCTTGGGTTAAGCTAATGACATTAAATCTCTTTCGTGGAAAATATCAGATCGACTAAAGAACCACAAGAATAATAAAAGGAGTTGTGATACTCTGAGGACAATTTTCCCACAGCCAAGGTTTTGTTTCCATTGATGCAAAGAAAGAAATAGCTTGCTAATATACTATCTGACAAGTTTCTAATCACTATTTATTTAATCCCGATAAACTTTTGGTCAAGTAAGTATCATCATAACAATTTAAAGACTTAAGCAATCAAGAAAATTAACTAATAATATTTGAACATTAACTCTAAAAAACACAGTTTGGCATCTAGCATATGATCCCAAAGTCCATCACTCTCCACATTACCACATAATCACTCAAAAACTGCATGAAAAACTGTGGAGCTGGCAGCAAGAACCACATTGAGGTCTTTGAATGCTACCCTACTAATAACATATTTATGAGAAGACAGGGCTATCTTTGCTGAATTCCTTCTAAAAATGGAAGAATATACTTTTATGAGTTTTGGGGTTTTTTGGGGGGTTTTTTGTTGTTGTTTGTTTGTTTGTTTGTTTTAACTTCATGTATACTTTATTCATTGGTTCCTGAGTTTTAACATAGAAGCATTAAGCTATAAAAGACACAAAGAACAAAATGAAATGAGAAGCAAATAAAATAATCAATGATTATTAAATATTCTATGCCAAACATCACAAATCTTAAAGAGCATTTTAAAAATAGTTGCTGCATTACTGAGAGGTCTTGGCCTTGAAGCATCAAGTGCAGAGAGACTGGCTTTGAAACCTTCCTCTCCCTACTGTAAGGTAATGCTGGATGTTTAGCTTAAATTCCAAAATTAAAATATAAAACATGAAATGCTAATTCAACACTATAAGGACAATGGTTCCCTTCAGCCTGGGTTGCATGCCTAAGCCTTTGCAATGCTTAAAGTGTTGCTCTTTTGTGAATGAAACTGGAGGGTATAATTGCAACTGGGTGATCAACTCACTTTATCCTGTGACATCACGCATAGCAAATGAATTTTCCTCTGGTACTGAGCAAACATAAATAACTGAGAATGTCAATGAGCTCACAGAGTGAGTGTGATTTAAAATAATGAAGTAATCTTTGATTATGATATTGATTATAAATAAAATTTGTAATGTATGTTTGCAAGTAGGATTTATTTTAGAATACTTGTGCCTTGTTATCAGCTATACAGAACTTGGCTTTTGCCTAAACTGTTTTAGAGACCCTTAACTTAAAAAAAAAAAAAAAAAAAAGACTCTATATAACTTACCATTTCCAATACCCATTTTCATCTGGAATGTCAAGAGTATAGATGCCTACTTCCAGTGGATCTTCCCTGTGCCCAAAGAGTTCATGGAAGATGTTCCCTTTTGGTTATATGTAGATTATAGTAAGAATTAAAAGAAAAATCCTATAGATTTAAAGCCAGAATCAGCACAATTAACTCAAAGGACTAGATGCTGCATGTTAAAAAAACAAAACAAAACAAACAAACAACAAAAAAAAAAAACAGCTGGAGAGAGCACTTTTCCAAAGTACCTGAGCTCTTTTGCCAGTGCTAATGTTACAGCTCACAACCCTCTGTAACTCCAGTTCTTGGGACACAACAACCTGCTCTGGCATGCAAGGATACTAGCCATGCACATGGTACACAGATGTACAAGCAGTCCTCCACAGGTAACAGCCATGTACATAGTAAACAGATGTACAGACAGGTCTCTAAGGGTACCAGCTATATACTTAGTATACAGATATACACTCAAGCCTCCATGGGTACATTCTACACAGATGTACACACAGGCTCCTAAAGATACCAGCTGTATATAGCTAGAGTTATCGCCAGTCCTGCCCAGGCCAGTACCTACTCAGACTCAAACACATAGATGCTTATATTATTTATAAACTGTATGGCCATGGTAGGCTTCTTGCCATCTAGTTCTTATATCTTAAATTAACTAATTTCTATTAATCTATAAGTTGCCAAGTGGCTTGTGGCTTATCGGTATGTTAACATGTTGCTTCTCATCATGGCAGGTGACAGCATCTCTCTCCTCAGCCTTCCAGTTCCCAGAATTCTCCTCCCTCTTTGTCCTATACTTCCTGCCTGGCTACTGGCCAATCAGTGTTTTATTTATTAATCAATCATCCACAGTACTTTCCCTTTTCTTTTTTTCAAAAAGGAAGATTTTAACTTTAACACAGTAAAACTACATATAACAAAACAATTATCAAGCAAGAATCACAGTTACAATATCTAGTCTACTTATAATATCTAGTCTATTTGTATTAGGCAAAATTAAAGAAGATATCCTCTCTACCCTATATCTGTGAGTCTAAGGTTTCATATATAACTTATCTTTTATCATAACTAAGGAAATTATAATTATCTAGTCTTCAACTACATCAAAAACTTCAGAAAGATATAATATTACCTGGTAAATGGGAGAAGAATGCAAGCAACTTTCGGGAGTCTTATGAGAGTAGACAGAGAGAACTGGAAGTCTGAAGAGTCATCCAAAGTTCCTTTGTTAAGTTAGGGCATCTGTCTTCAGCCCACAGGCAAAGAGTCTCTCAGTAACTTCTCTCTGTGTTCTGTAGAATGTCTGGCAGTTTCCTCTGCAAAGCAGGAACCTGAAGGACCATTTCATCAAGCAAAGTTCAGTGGTCACCTTCCTATGGGTCCTGCATGTCCAGTTGATCAAGCAGTCCAGGCAAGAACAGTTTCTTGCCCAAATGGCTATTTTTGCCAAGAAGAAGATAATCTCCATATAGAGTGTCTTTGGTGCCCATCCTCCTCTCTGAAGTAAATCGGTGCTGCCAGAAGCATATGTCACTATCCAGAAAGTCTAAATTCTTAAAACATTTTAAATTCTATATTTTGTAGGTCTTTGAATTGTTTGAAGATTACCTATTTATCTGAAATATATCTATGTACACCTAGAGAACTTAACTAATATGGCTACAAGTTTGACTATCATAGAAGACTAATTACTAATCTGTATTTTTTAATTATCCATTACAATCCAAATGAGGTACATAAACATAATACCTCAAACAAGAGTAGAAATGTATATACAGTATAATAAAATTAAGTTTAAACTTGTATCATTAAACTAAAATCCATAGCAATGTAAAACATTTCTAAACAAGTTGTTACTCTTTAAAAATAAGTTCATTAATATACCTTTTTATTCTATCATATCTATATCCTCTATACTTATATCATATCCCCCTTTCTACTTTTAGAAAGATATTGTATTTATAATCAATCTGATTTAAATTAAAATATTGGTTATTAGTTTTTCTCTGTCCTACATCAAAGGGCTCTTCTGATATGTGACAGAAAAATTTCTCAACCTTTTCTCTTAGGAATATGCTTGGGTTTAGAGAAGGAGTGAGCCAATTCCATCTCCAAAGCCAGCTTGGTATATTTGGGAATTTGGGCGTAGTTTCTCATACTACTTCCTGATGGATGAGGGCTCTGTATTCCTATGGGGACATAAAGAAAATTTTAGGATTATGGAGTAGTCTGTGAGGGTGAATTGTCTGAGCCAGTTGCCTTGAAACCATTCCGGATGTTGGATCATCTGGGCCATGGTGTCATCATAGACCTTTCAGGGCATCTTGGCTGGTCAAACCTGATGTATCTTAATCTGGGACAAAACTATAGTCTCTTGCTTTCTGTGGAAATAAAAGCAGAGTCTCCTTTCCAAAGCAACATATCCTTAGATCCAAATTTTGAAGGCAAGATACCTTTAAAATATACATATTGTTTTAACTCAGAAGCCTTTACAATCCAATGTCTTTCTGCAGTTAAAAATCCCAAAGACAACAAATCCAGATTCTCTGAGTGATATCCATCTTTACATGTCTTATTTTTTTATATTACTTTTACTTTGTCTTTAAAGACTTTATTTTTTTAAAGTTTCTATCTGTTTAATATAACTGTCTATATTCCTTTTCTTTCCTTTTGCAAGCCTATGTACATTTTTACACACATTGTAAACCAGTTAAAGTCTTGTTCCATCTGAATCTGTCTTATTGCATAACTATTGCTTTAAACTGCAGTATTCATAGGGCTAAAATAGCAGCTCTGGATGGTGGCTCCACCCACCTTAGCTTCCCAAAGTGGAGATGGTATGTTTACCCCAGCTTTGGTAGAACCATGCTCACCACTGGATGCAGTGTGTCTATGCCTCTATAAAAGCAGCATGTATCCCAGAAAACTTTTTTGTGTGTGTGCTTGCAAAGACTAAATCCACCACGCAGCATAATGTGCCACTTGCAGATGCCTCCTTCCTGCCATGCTGCAGGTCAAGCACACACACCAGAAACTCACCATATAGTAGCTCAAGCCCACAGGCTGCAGCTAACTTCAAAGAGACAACTAGGAAGCTGTTTTCAGCTGTGTCTTAGAATCTTCTTTCTCAGGTTTTAAGTGGAAATTCTTACCAACCTGTTGGGCACCATTTGTAGATGAAGTTTTCCTGGTCCTGCCTAGCCCACAGTCAGGACAAATATCTCCTACTAATGTCCCCTAAGTAAACACACGGAGACTTATATTACTTATAAACTGTATGGTCATGGCAGGCTATCTTTCTTATATCTTAAATTAACCCATTTCTATAAATCTATACCTTGCCACATGGCTTGTGGCTTACTGGTATCTTCCATCATGCTTCTCCTCCTGGTGGCTGGCAGTGTAATGTGTGGCTTGGAGACACCTCTGTGTAACATACCATAGCCGTGAACATCTACAAATGTACATGTAGGCCTCTAAGGATACTAGCCATGCACATAGTACACAGATGTAGATGTAGGACTCCAAGAGTACCAGTCATGTACATTTTACACAGATATGTATGCAGGCAAATCTTCCATGCACACAATTAAAAACAAAGAACTCTTTTACAAAATTTTTGTTACTAAACAATGATTATAATTAACGAGTCACAAAATGTTAATGAAACTAAATGGCTCTTTGGAAACTCACATGTTTAGTATATCAATGTTTATATCAAGTACACGGGTAGAGAAATGATGGAAAAGAACTTGAAAATAGTCTCCACCTTAACCAATAAAATGACTACACACTTGAGTGGGCTACGTTTGCTTTCCATTTACTCTTACAACTTTGGCCTTTCTTTAATCACTGTAACTATCACAGAAAATGCCTACGTGTCCTTTTCTGTACCAGGCACTATGCTAAGTGCATTAGCTTAACCTTCATGGTGTGAATTTTTTTCTATATGTTCCATTTTACACTTGAAAGGACAGACACCAGAAAGTTCTGTAACTTGCTGGAGCCCACTGCTGTGCCAAGCCATCCACAGGGTTCAGGGTTCTGTACCCTCTGTTGATATGCCATTTTCTGATCTTTACAGGTGACTTGGTGGCACAGACAGGAATTACCTGTGGTCAGAAGTCAGCATAATCAGGGAGTGGATGGTCTGTGCCATTTCAAAATGGGACATGGGTTCAGATTTTTATGTTGTTGATAACAGCATGAGGGCTGGGATAGCTACTTCTTTTCCTAAGCTTGCATTTCTCCTTTGTAGTTTCACAAGACTAGTATACTGTGTCCTAAATAAGCATTAATTTTAGCCCTAAGAAAGTCTTAATTGCTTTCTGTATGTCAATGAAGCATTAGAAATAATAAAATTTAAAAAACAACTTGGTTAAGAAATAAAGGTTTATTGCCTTCTATCTCTACTAATCATCATTATTTTTAATAAAAAATACATATGGCTGGCAAATGTAATATATAACTCTTCAGAATGCCAAAATGAACTAGTATTTTTCTCTCCAAAGACCAAATCTCAAGTGATTTCCCTTTTTTCTGACCTTATGCCCCAGAACTATAGAAATATTAATAATACTACATACATATTTGTGCTGTGGGATGTTCTGTAGGGCAAATATGCTGCTCTGATTGGTTAAAATAAATAAAGTGCTGATTGGCCAGTAGCCAGGCAGGAAGGATAGGGTAGGTGGGACAAGAAAGAGGAGGAGGCTGAGAACAGGAAGGCTGGGAAGAGAGACTGCCAGCCCCTGCCAAGAGAAACAATAAGCCACATGGCAAAGTATAGACTAACAGAAATGGGTTAATTTAAGATAGAAGTAGATAACAAGAAGCCTGTCATGGCCATACAGTTTGTAAACAATATAAGTCTCTGTGTGCTTTCTTAGTTGGGTCTGAGTGACTATGGGACTGGTGGGTAAGAGAGATTTGTCCTGACTGGGCCAGGCAGAAAAACACTAACTACAAATGACGCCCAATGTGTTGGCAAGAGTTTCCACCTAAAACCTGAGGAAAAAAAGATTCTAAAACAGAGCTAAAAACAGCTTTCTAGTTGTCTCTCTCAAGTTAGCTGCAGCCTGCCGGTTTAAGCTACTATGGCCGGTTCTTGGCGTGTGCGTCTGACCTGCAGTGTGGAGGGAATAAGGAGTCTACAAGCGACACTTTACTCTGATGCATGGTAGATTTAGCCTTTGTTAATTAAAAAAAAAAAAAAAAGTTTCTGGGCTATGCACTGCTTTGATAGAACTGCTTCTAATAGTTGATGGTACACATGGCTCCAGACCCAGAGCTGGTGGTAAACAGTACCACCGCCATGTTGGGAAGCTGAGGTGGGCAGAGCCAGCAGCCACAGTGGCATTTCAGTATAACAAAGATGGATATTACACAGAGAATCTGGTTTGTCTTGTCTTTGGGATTTTTAACTGCAGAAAAAGATTTGATCATAAAAGCTGTTGAGTTAAATACATATGTAAATTTTAAGGGTAACTTGACTTCAAAATTTGGATATAAGGATATGTTGATTTGGAAAAGAGTCTCTGCTTTTGTTTCCACAGAAAGCCAGAGGCTGTGGATTTGTTCCAGATTAAGATACATTAGGTTTGATCAGCCAAGACCACCTGAAAGGTCTCTGATGACACCATGGCCCAGATGATCTGACATCCAGAACAGTTTCAAGGTAACTGGCTCAGAGGTTTACCTTCATGGACTACTCCATAATCCTAAAATTTTCTTTGTGTCCCCATAAGATACAGCGCCCCCCTCCAGCAGGAAGTCGTAAGAGAAACTATGCCCAATTTCCCAAAATTATCAAGCTGGCTTTGGAGATGGAATTGGCTCACTCCTTCTCTAAACCCAAGCACATTGTTAAAAGAAAAGGCTAAGAGCTTCTTGTGTCCCAAATCAGAAGAGCCCTCTGGTATGGGACAGAAAAAACAATATTTTATTTAAAACAGGTTGATTATAAATGCAAACTCTTTCTAAAGATAAAAAGGGGATATGATATAGATATGATAGAATGAAAGGGTAGATTAAGGAACTTACTTCTAAAGAGCAACAACTCATTTAAAATGTTTTACATTGGTATAGATTTTAGTCTATTGATACAAACTTAAAGTTAATTTTGTTATACTGTGTATATATTTCTACTCTTGTTTAAGATATTATGTTTGTACAGCTCATTTAAATTTGTAATGGATAATTAAAAACAGATTAATAATTGGTCATCTAGGATAATCATACTCATAGCCATGTTAGTTAAGTCTTCTAGGTATACATAGATATATTTCAGATAGATAGGTAATCTTCAAACACTTCAAAGGTCTACAGAATATGGCATTTAAAATATTTTTAAAATTTAGACTTTCTGGACAGTGAGACATGTCTGCTCCTGGCAGCACCAATTTACTTCAGAGAGGAGGATGGGCATTGAAGACACTTCATATGGAGTTTATCTTCACCTTGGCAAAAATAGCCATTTGGGCAAGAAACTGTTCTTGCCTGGACTGCTTGATTGACTGGACATACAGGACCCATAGAAAGGTGACCACTAAACTTTGCTTGACAAAATGGTCCTTCAGGTTCCTGCTTCACAGAGGAAACTGCCAGACATTCTACAGAACACAGAGAGAAGTGACCGAGAGACTCTAACCCTGTGGGCTGAAGACAAATGCCCCAACTTTACAAAGGAACGTTAGGTGACTGTCCAAGCTGCCAGCTATCTCTGTCTACTCTTGCAAGAGTCCCAAAAAATACTTGCATCCTTCTCCCAGTTCTCAGATAATATTATATCCTTCTGAGGCCTTTGATATGGTTGAAGACTAGATAGTTATAATTTCCTCAGTTATGATAAAAGATAAGTTAGATATAAAACCTTAAACTCACAAATATAAGATAGATAGGATATCTTCTTTAATATTGTAACTGTAATTCTTGCTTGATAATTGTTTTATTATCTGAATTTTTACTATGTAAAAGTTAAAACCTTGCTTTTAAAAAAAAAAAAAAGAAAAGGGGAAGTGCTGTGGGATGTTCTGTATGTCAAATACGTTGCTCTGATTGGTTAAAATAAATAAAGTGCTGATTGGCCAGTAGCCAGGCAGGAAGGATAGGGTAGGTGGGACAAGAAAGAGGAGGAGGCTGAGAACAGGAAGGCTGGGAAGAGAGACTGCCAGCTGCTGCCAGGAGAAGCAACATGTGAAGACACTGGTAAGCCACAAGCCATGTGGCAAAGTATAGACTAACAGAAATGGGTTAATTTAAGATAGAAGAAGTAGACAACAAGAAGCCTGCCATGGCCGTATAGTTTGTAAACAATATAAGTCTCTGTGTGCTTTCTTAGTTGGGTCTGAGTGACTATGGTACTGGTGGGTAAGAGAGATTTGTCCTGACTGGGCCAGGCAGGAAAACACTAACTCCATATTTGACATCTAGTTGCCAAGAAACTAGTAGGGAACATAAAATATTGAAAATAGCTCTATCATCAAAATAGAAAATAGAGAAAGTGACATTCTTTCCTTTTTGCCCTTTATTTGTAAAACTGTGAGCATAGTCTGTGTATACCTCCTCCTGAGTCTTCTAGATATTTGTTGGCTGTCCACAAGATTCAGTACAGTAAAACCATTTCAAGAAGAAAACATAACCCCGTCATACCAGAGCAGAAAGGTCCATTGGTCTTTCTGCTGGACCCCTGTTGGAGTATGAGTAGGCCCCTGGAGGCTCAGAGCATCCTTCTCATTAGACAAGGCACCTGTCAGTTGCGTATAGCCTAACCAGTTTCCTAGCAGACTTTATTTGACAGCCTCAATTCTGCGATGATGTCACAAGGTACCCAGTAGCAACTGACCTACAAAAACATGGCTGTAGTAACAGCTTTGCCCTTTGAACCCCAAAGAATGCAGCATTCCCAGTCTGTTCAGTTTAGAGAACCCAGGGGAAATAAACACAGTTCAGAACAAACACTCCGTGTGAGGCCAGGAATGAGATTTGTTAAGACTTTTGAAAATGTTTCCTGGAAGAGAAAAGGGGAAGAGGAAACATATAGGCACAGAATAGCTGTGGCCGTGACAGGCTCCTAATATCTTGAAACTTAAAATAAAAAAGTCCATGAATATTAATATGGTTTCCTTATATTTAAAAGTTAATTTTTAAGAAAGCAAGTTAAGGTTTCTTGGCCCAGACAAACCCCAGGATAAAACTATAGAAGGAAAACAAGGCAGGGATTTTCAAATTCCAAAGGAAAGCTATTTGTGGAAACCCCTTTACATTCTACTTCCTAATGACATTTACCATGAAGTAAACTGAGTCTCATACTCCCCTTTCTAAGGAACGCTGATGATATAAGATCATAAGGAATGTTCTCTAACTTCCAGAAGTCTCAGTATCTTCAAATCAGAAGTCTCGAGAAGGCACTTAGTAACAGGAATATTAACTACCTGAAAATGCTTAGTTACATTTTCCCATCACTCATCATTGCATACAGTATACACCCAATCATTCAATCAGCTATTTAAAATGAAACAGTTTCTCTCAACATTTATCTGCTCAAAATCTTCACATAATGCCCTACCATCTGAAAAGACCATAGTATTAAAGATAAACACAAAGACAGTTAGCTAAATTTCCATGTAAGATTTACCAGTCCACAATTAATTGTCCATCAGGAACAAATCACCAGGGGGGAACACACAAATATATTAGCAATATTTAAGGAATTCAAGGGCTTCCGGGGAGGAATGAAGTAATAAGCAATAAGCATCTAAATAGAAAGGCAAAATTTAATTGCAAACTTTCCAAGTGAATTGTTTGGTAGTCGCTTCAGGGAGAGAAGAGTTAATAGCATGTCAATTTGAGACCATAGCATCTTTTCCGCAAATATCACCATGGAAAGATCAGTGATGCTCAAAGGCTAAACAAGACAACGTCTACAGTACAAGACTTCTGTCACAGGCAGGCACTATATTTATAGATGAAATCAGCCTGGCTACTGAGAGAAAAATTTCATTTTAAAACGTTAATGAGAAACTCTTCGTTGACTTGAATAGCATGCATTATCTAACACCATCATACTTCTGTGACTGTTTCTATGACATTTATTCTGTATAATAATATTATCTAAAAATTAATCAAACAATTTAACAAGAAATTAAAAACATTAGATATCATTTACCCATATAATTACTTTATAACTACTAAATTTCATCTTTGTAATATAGTCCAGAATTAAAGATAAGCAATTAGCTCATTATCACTTTACGTAATTCTTAGATTTGTCTGCTTGTATGGATGAAATTAGTGTTATTAACGTGCAATGGAGATACCAAATATTTTAAAATCATAAACAATATTAGATTAATTTTACCCTTTAAAATCAAAATACCTTTAATTCAGAGAAAATATGAAGAAATAATATTAAAAAACAGGGTTTCTAAAATATTTACTTATTTAATGTGTATGTGTGTGTGACTAAGTGTACCTAAGTGTAATATGTGTGTGCAGAAGCTAGAGGTCAGAACAGGGATCAGGTTCCCTAGAACTAGAATTGATAAAGTTGTGAACTACCATGGGGGTGCTGGACACTGAACCTACATGCTCTGCCCCTGAGACACTACTTTGGGCCCAATAACCATTTCTTAATTTGAGAATAAAAGCTTGATATGCTGCCATTTATCAGTTTTTATTGTTTAACTCCACCAATAAAAACATTTCTCATATAATTTCAATACAATCATCAACATTAGAAAATTTACATCACTATATAGTATTTATCTCTTTCATAGATCCCAGTGTAGTGAGGCCAGCTGTTTCACAAATAACCTCAGGAAGGATTGATCATGTTTTTAGTTTTTAGGCATGTCTCCCATGTTTCACTGCAAATCCCATCTTTCCCTAACACTCATGGCACTGGCATTTTGGACACTCCATGCTGCTGATTGTTTTAATGCACTCTGGGTTGTTTCTGCTAAATATTTCATTCTTAATTCAGACTCTTTCATTTAGGCAGAACTATTACAAAATGGTGTGTACTATTATCAAGGCTTAATGTTTATAACTCATCTAGTCACGGAATGTACACTTACAAAATATGTTTTGACATTCCTTTTAATGATTGCAGCTCCTGGACACTAGGGCCTAGAGTGCTTAGCAAAATATAGGTAATGAAGTTAGTGTATAAGCATAAGTTTTTTCCTTTTTATTTACTTGGGAAAGTATGTTTATACCTTTAACTTTAGTTAATATACATATTTAACAATGACCACACCTAACATATTTAAGATATTTGCAGAATTAACTTGTATGTGAATAAAAAGGCACCAGAAGTTTTGCCACAAATCATTCCAACAGAAGCCATTGTGTGTGGAAGGTATGATGTTTTACTAAGGAAAAGTAGTTCCCACATAGCTGTCTTCAACAGGGAGGAAAACATAGTCTTCACTCTCTGGTATTCTAAACACCATACATGATGCCACTTTTCCATTTACTTGAATAATAGTTTTGAAAAGCATTGCAAATCCCCTAGTTTGTATTTGTTGTGCAGACTGTCTTAATAAAAGGCAGGAGGTCTGTGAAATCATGTGATGGATCTCAGCCCTGCCCTCTCCTCTCACTCCCGCACCACACTCACATTGTCTCTAAACAGAAAGGATAATGGAGGTCCTCTCTCTGATTGAAAACATATTGAGGCATAATGTACTACAAGGACACATATCATGGGTGACACTGGTGAGAAATCTTGCAGCAAGCGCTTTTTTCTCAGGGGAGTCATCAGTGCCCGTGGGAGGGCTGGTCATCTCGCTTCAATCCATTTCCTCAGCAGGCCTATGCTTAGTAGAAGAGCCAAGCTGCCATATGGCATATTAAAGATCTTGCCTAATAAATCTAGCTAAGCAGGCCTTGCCTTCAAGCTGCTTCGTTCCTATATATGTGTATAATATAGTTTATTGGTTGTTACCAACATCTGGGCTAGGGACTGAGGACAGTTCGTATCCCACACTGAGAATGCTGGTTCTCCATTATCTGCATCATTGACTTTGAATGTTAGAAGTATATTTTCCTGATGATGCATAGCTGTCTTTATCTGGCCCTGTAGAAACACGATGTACAATGAAATGTGGTGCTGACAAAATAGGAGAGGGTGCTTAACCTCTTTTTATTTATTTTTTATGTATGCTTATAGGGCTGAAAAATATATGTTGTATAATCAGATATGAAGATGGGGAGAATAGTATGGTTTCTAGCATGAGCTGTTAAAATATACTTTCAGCACAGGGGTGCAAGGCTTGCTTCTGTAGTTGTTTAATACTATGGCACATTTTTATACGACTTAAGAAAATATGACTTTATTCATTTCAAATGCTTCTCCAGGTCATTTCTGACAATACTAAAAAGAAGACAAAGAGATGTAGTCGAACCATCCCAGGCAGAATGAAGACTAACTAAACCTTCCCAAGACGGCACTTTGTCACAGAAGGAGGGGAATGTGGACAAAGTTATTGCCATAGCTAAAAAGAAAACTGTCATCTGAGATGTGATTTTCCATGATGTTTCACAGCTATGGAAACAGAAAATTGCCATGGAAAGGAGGACATGAATAACTGATTAGTTCACACTGCTGTTATGAGAACTCTGCTGCTGCCTTGGGCCTTTTGAGAGGTGACTACTACAGTACTCACTTTGTTAATCTATGATTGCATTTTTAAGAAAAGCACATGACATTTTATTTCTCTGTTTGATTTCCTTGTTACTAAATTAAACCAGTTGGGCCACAGATATGTACACCTTTATCAACTTTTCTGTTGTTTCTCACATTTTAATCTTCCTTAATATCATGTGGCAGCCATTATTGGCTCTATTTTAGAATTTAGAAACATATTTTTTTTTTTTATCTCTAGCACCCAAAATAAAATTTTACTTCTGACATATCATGACAGTACTATCATCTTATGGAATAGATTTATTCCTATATTTGATGTCAAAGCGATTTTGAAAACCACAAATCTGAATGATGGTCTTAAGAATTTACAGCTATGTCTACATGGCAATCAAGATATATTCAGTGGAATAAAGCCTGTCTCTGAATGGGCTGCATTGTACAAAAACTTGAGTTTGGAGCTTTTGTAAGATAGTTCTCCAGTGGTACAAAAGTAAGGCAAGAAGGAAAGCGATGAGGTCATTACAAGCACAGAAATGGAGCTGGAAATTAGAGTAAAAATTTAGTCATCATGAAAAGCCACCTGTCACTAGTAGCTTTTTCTAATGGCGGTAAGGCTATGTGAGCTTAACATCCTTGGCAGTGTCAATCACCTAGGGAGGTTAACTCACTTTTACCACCAGGTGGCAATGACTCACCACCTTTTAGGATGTATACATACCCTTGGCTACATTCTATATTCATTCACAGAAGGTCCTCTGCCCACTAGTGTGACCTTAGGCACTAATGAGTCCTAGTCAGAGGAGTGTGACTGTGTCTGGCAGTCACTACAATGGCTTCCTTCTGGATTCCAATGACGAAAGTCAAAGTTTTCTTTCTAGCCAGAGTATTTAAGCATGACTTAATGGCAGCATTCACTGAAAAGAGAGAATGTGAGTACCCTCATTTCTCTTTGCTGACAATATTCCAGAGCTGCTTGAAACCTTTACGTCTATAAAATACCACTTCATTTTGACACTCATGAATCCAGAATGGGGGACTCTAGGCTAGCTTTGTGAAGTGTTGAGAATAAAGACTCTTTAGAAAGAAAAGAAAGGACTATGAGAAGACCAAAGAGAAGGGAAGCTGGTTTCCAGACAGCAGTATGAGACATCCATGCAGCACAGAGACTCTGTGGTCTGGTTTGCTAAGATCAGATCTGCTCTTCCAGTCATGTGTCTGGGGTAAGAGGTAAAATCTCTGTGTTCCAATACTTTTCATCTTAAATAAACCACTGTGTGTCTCAATCACTTTGAACTCAGATATATTTATGTACTTAAAACACACACACACACATACACACACACACACACACACACACACACACACACACACAAGTAAAGCCCTCAGCATATTAGATCTGTCACGTATTTCTTTTTTAAAAGATTTATCTGGTATTATTTCATTTTTAATTGTATGAGTGTGTGTCAGTCTGTGAGTGTTTACAGATGAGTGCAGATGTCCTGAAAGGCCAAAGGTCGCAGGATACCCTCCAGCTGGGGATTCGGCAGTTATGAGCCTATAACCTGGACCTGAACTCAGGACCCTGCAACAGCAATACCCACTCTTCCCTGCTGAGCAAGGACTTCAGTCCTGCTAAGTACTCCTCAGTTCTTGAACATCTCATCTCATTGTCCAGAAGGCTGAGAGGACAAGGAGAAAATGAACTCCCTCCCACTAACTGTTCTTATTTTGGTCACTGTGGTGAATAATTGTGGAAATACATACAATAGACTACTTTAACCAAATATTTGGACACCTACCAAGGGAGAAAATTAAGAAATCTCATTGACTCAACCACATTTCCAAAGCTGGCTTAAATAAGTGAGGCAACCCTATACCTCCCAGTATTTTCTATACCAAGCAGTTGTTTAAATGAAGTTTTATGCGAAATTGCTAGAAAATGTGACCTTGTAGCATGACTGACAATACTCAGCCTCCCACCCATCTAATTGTTTTCGCTCTTCTGTAGAGTCTTCTTATTTTCCTTATTATGGGCCACTGTGCTACCAGCACCATCCTGTAGAGATATCGGGTAAACATTTTATGAGACAGGCGAAGCTTTTAGAATTCCTTTTGAGCTTTGTTAAATTGAACGTGTGAAAATAAAGTTGTCCAGTGTGAAAAAGAGAAAGCATTTTTTAGTCTGCTTGGAGAGATGAAATCATGCAGGGTGAGGGAGCTGGCAGCCTGATTTAGTCACTGCCAGGCCCATCAGCATTATTCATTCTGATTGATTAAGGAAAACATTCCCTTTATTTTCATGGAGAGATACAGCTACATCTGGTGAGCTGTTGTATCCCATTGCAATTCATATGGGGTGTTTTATTATCATTTTGTAGAATGAAGATGACTCCTCCATGAATAATAAGGCAATGATAAATAACTCAATAGTTTTTTCTTGTTCTTTGTTGGTGTTCTTTTTTTATTTTTATTATCTCAAAAAAGCAAAAAAGAATAAAATAACATAGAGAAAATGAAAGCTATCGTGCCCTAATCTTGTAAATTTTGTGTAAGGCGCTTATATTGCAACAGTGCTGTTACTATCAGGTTAATGATAACACAGCTCTGTCAAAGAGCTCCCAGGGCTTTGTTGAAGCTCTTATGTATAAGTTTAGATGCTTGGGTTTCCCTAGCTAAAAGATGTTTTATGATAAATGTATTCTTTTGAGAATTGAATTGTTCCTGTTGAATTATCATGAGCTGTGATCCAGTGTATCTCAGACCTAGGTTTTGTATGTTGTGCAAAGAACAAAAGGATGATATTTTCTTGGTGTTAGCCATTCTACAGTTTTATGCATGCTTCCTGCTTTAGAATATAGCTTATGACAAATGCTGAATTAGGAGAAATCATGTCTAGAAACAATCCACTTGGAATATTTTCTAGTTAATAATTATTTCATACACTCACTAAAGTATCAATTATTTATAAGGTTTCAGGGCTCAGTTGATTTAAAAAAAAAAAAAAAAAACAGTTACATTTAGGAAGCCCCCATATCTCATCAAAGCAACACCTTATTGTCGAACTGCGAGTTTATAGGAAACTCCAACAGTATTTGTAGGAAACACCCCAGCAAGATTTCTTGACAGTTTGTGACTTGTAAGCACATGCAGGAGTCTAACCATACTTTGTATCTCATGAGAGAAAAGCCCTTAAAATGCATCCTCTTGAGTGGCCGTCCTTGAATATTCACACATAAGTGTTCCCAACCAGTATCCATTCAAATGTGTCTTAAAAACCAGCATGAATTTGACAGTGTGAGGAGCTGGATTAGGAAGCAGTGATGCAGGACTGGGATTCCATGGAGCTGTTCAGATAATCCCCTGACATGAGGGCTAAGAGAAACACCCGGGTCTCAGGAAACCTTCATGTGAATTAGGAGAAGGCCCACTGGCAGCTGCAGGTGTGGTATGCTAACACACTTCCCAGAAGCCTGAGAAGCCACAGGGTGCCATGGCTTGGAGCTGGGCAGTGTCATTATTGTTGTTACCTGGATTGTTGCTCTTTTGCTGAGAATGACCCTACATAGGACACAATCTAGAGTAGAGACCTTTTTTGTTTTGTTTTCTTACCCTATGACCAATCCAAATTACCTAGATAGGCAACTCTTCTAAAGATAGTCCCAATGACATCTAGAGCAGAAGGTTTTTGTTTTTGTTTTTCCAATTTGTCTGTGTTGATTTCTTTAGGAAATTTTTCTGAGTTAAATGATGCCTCTGTACTGGATCCTTGCAACCAAAAAGTAAGTTAATTCCAATAATGGTTTAACTTTTGTCATTCAATTTGTAGAATCAAGAAAGTTCATTTTGCTAAGAGTGAAATATCTAATAATTTTGTAAATGTTATTAGAAAATCATTTTATGGATTCAACATTAAAATAAAACGACTTGTTCAGTTGTAAGACTATGAACACAAATTGGGGAAGCTTAATGTCAAGTGTCATGACATGAACAATATTCTAATTAAATTAATGAAGCAAACCAGACAACATTTTTTTGTGCTTTCTGGCTGTGGGCATATTTTCCATGCTTGTATCCAAAACGATGTAGCACTTCAATAGGTACAGAAACATCGAATGCATGTTATGCATAGAATACAGAAACAAAATGTACATTCATGCTCTCACACACATACATACAAAGAATAACTGGGGGCTGGGGAGATGGCTCAGTGGGTAAGGCACTTGCCTTGAAAGCATGGAGGACATGAGTTCAGATCCCCAGAGCCAGTGTAAATCAAGGCAGAGCAGCATGTCTGTAATTCCAACACATTTTAGATAGGAGATATAGACAGGAAAACTCCTATAAGTTTTTAGAGCCTCCAGGCTACCTAGTCTTGCATATACAGTGGTGAATAACTATAATAGGTAGTTTATCTCTAAGGAGGTGGAAGGTGAGGACTGATAGCTCAGGTTGACTTCTCATCCATTACATATGCCTTGGCATATGTGCACATGAATTCACACAGGAACACACAAGCATGTTTTTTTTTTTGTTTTTTGCTGCATCTTATTAGTATTTTATTAATTCTTAGATAGTTTCATGTAATGTATTTTGTTAAGATATTTTACTTTGCTGAAATATGATATTTTATTTGTGATTTAATAAAGCTTGCCTGCAGATCTAGAGAAAAGGCCAGCCATTTTAAGTAAACAAAAAGTCAAGCAGCACATGCCCTTAATCCAATAACTCATCAGGCAGGGTCTCTGTGTGTTCAAGGCCATACTAGGGAACAGAGCCAAGTGTGGTGACACACGCCTTTAATCCCAGTACCAACCATAGAGACCTGGAGGTCTGTACAGACAGGCAGTGACAAGGAAGTGAGGTAGCTGTGCTAAGAGCCAATGAGAGGGCAGAACAGCAAGGCAACAAAGGTGTGGGTAAGACAGGAAGTAGCTCACATTTGGAAGCTGCACAGTTGGTGAGGTAAGGTTGACTTTCCCTATTTCCCTGATGTCTATAAGGCTCTATATTTGGCTTGGTGTTTTTTATTTAAAAAGACCATTTAGAAATTTGTCTACAGTATTTTGATCATATATACCTGTCCCTCAACTCCTCCCATGTCCCTATTCATCAAGCCCAATTTGTTTTGTCTAATTATTCTTGGGAGTGGATGTTTATTTATTATTCAGCTTCGGGTGTGTGGTGGACCTAACAGAGGTCACACCCTTAAAGAAAACTCACTCTTCTCCAAGCAACTATAAAATGCCATTAGCTCCTCAGGCTTGGGTGGGTGGGGCTTCATTCCTCCCCTGTACATGTTGAGATTTCTCTGTCTTGAGCTTGCTCAGGCCTTGTGCATATAAGCTATTATCCCAATAGCTGTAAGTTCATACATGTAATGACGCTGATGTCTAGAAAACACTACTTATTTTCAGTCATCTATGGCTTCAGGCTCTTAGAATCTTTTCGTCTTCTCTCCCTCAAAGATCCTGCTGGGAGGAGTGCGATATACATATCCCATTTAAGACTGAGTAATCTCTGCAACTTGACCAGTTGTAGGTCTCTGTGGAGTTTCTCAATGGGTATAGTAATAAATCATGAGTTGTTTTAATATTATGTGGAAATTTGAACGAGAATGGCCCCTATTGACTCATATATTCAAAAGCTTGGTTACTAGTTGGTGACTGTTTAGGAAGGATTAGGAGGCATTCTCTCTCTTTCTCTCTGTTTCTTCTCTCTGTCTCTCTCTGTCTCTCTGTCTCTCTCTCTGTCTCTCTCTCTGTCTCTCTCTCTGTCTCTCTCTCTGTCTCTCTCTCTCTCTCTGTCTCTCTCTCCCCAGCTCTGTTGTCATGCCTGCTTGCCTGCTGCCTTGTTCCTCACAATGATGGTCATGGACTCACCTTCTGAAACTATATGGTGTCTCTTCATAGCAATAAAAAAGTAACTGAGACAGTCTACTTAGCCAAGTAATGACAATAGGTTCTCTTTTGAGGCCCATTACCCAGCTTGTTGCTGTTCATGGTGCCAAGCATAGGTAATACTTCTTGGAGCAAACTGTAATCCAGTGGATATTCACACCATTACTGCACCAGTTGTTATGGTGGTGAATTCGTCATGGCGACAGCTTCTTTATCTTTTTGCTGCCTATAATAAACAGAGTTTTAGAAAGTCTTTGTAAATTTCCCTTAGTACTTTAAAATTATGTTAAATTTTTATGTAAATACGTTCTTAACATTTAAGTCACATTTGGCATAAAATTATTTGGAAATTGTTGAAATGGTTACTCAAATTTCATGACAACAGGAGTTTTCCATAAATAACCTAGTGGTAATAATTTTCAATGGAAACAACATTAGAAAAATTTGTATTCATCACATGAATTGAAATCAATTAAGAAATTCCCCAAATTTATACTTAAATTTGATACTAAATACTAAGTATAGTTATGAGTAAAGGCATTTCATTTTTTTATTTTTCTTGAGAATATTTCTAAAATGGAATGTAAACCACAGGGTGGTGGTGGTGGCGGCGGCGGCGGCGGCAGCAGCAGCAGCAGCAGCAGCAGCAGCAGCACATGCCTTTAATCCCAGCACACAGGAGACAGAGTCAGGCAGATCTCTGTGAGGAGTTCAAGGCCTTCCTGGGCTACCAAATGAGTTCCAGGAAAGGCACAAAGCTACAGAAAGAAACCTTGTCTGGAAAACCCATAAATAAATAAACAAACAAACAAACAAACAAACAAACAAAATGGAATGTAAACCAAAACTTTTAATGCTTTTAAATAAAATGTAACAGGGGAATGACAAGATGGCTCATTAGATAAATATGTTGCTGCCAATCCTGTAAACCTGAGTTTGATCCCTTGGAACCAATGCTAGAAAGTGTCCGCTGACCTGCATGCGTGCACCATGGGATGTATGGGCATAGACAAATGCACAGAAATTAATATATAAATGTAATTAAGAGATAATAGAGAATAAAGCTAAAATTATAGTTTTCTGACTTTACAAGGCATATGTAGAAGGAAGGTTCTCAGTCCTGCCCGGGCAGCAGCCATTTTTATAAATAATCATTCAGGGGCTTAATATTAATTACAAACTGTTTGGTCTATGGATCACGCTTATTGCTAGCTAGCTATTACATCTTAAATTGACATTAATCTGTGAATGACCATGTATCTCATGGCTTCCCCTGTGTTCTGTTACATCTTAAATTGACATTAATCTGTGAATGACCATGTATCTCATGGCTTCCCCTGTGTTCTGTTACATCTTAAATTAACATTAATCTGTGAATGACCATGTATCTCATGGCTTCCCCTGTGTTCTATTACATCTTGCTGCCCTGGTGGCTTGCAGCATTTCCCAACTCTGCCTTTCTTCTCCAACTATCTCTCTTGGATTTCCTACTTGGCTAGATCCTATGTTACCATAGGCCAAAACAGCTTCTTTATTAGCCAATAATGGCAACACATATTCACAGCATACAGAAAGACCATCCCACAGCAGGCATATACCTCAGCAACTGAAGAAAAGAATTCTATGACTGAGTTGGGTGGTGGCGGCACACAGTTAACCCTGGATCTCAGGAGGCAGAGGCAAGTGAATTTCTGAGTTTGTGGCCAGATTATTTACAAAGCAAGTTCTAGGATGGCCAGCACTACATGAAAAAAACCCTGTCTAAAAAAAGTCATAAATAAATAAATCTATAACTGAAAATAATAATAAAATATGTCAATGATTTCAAATTTTGTTAACCATGAAAAGCAAGTTTACACAATGTCATGCAATTATTTTTCATGGGAAGTTACATTACTAAAAAAATGCATCAATACATTCAGTAGAAAAATAACATTGACTTGGAGTCAAAGATATGGAAACAAAATTAATTGTAAATATATGGCAGTAATAATTATTTTTTGCTGTTATTGATAAGTAAAGAGAATCCCTGTTCCTGGTTTGCTTTTTTAAGTTTGTTACATATTTCTAATTTTAAACAACCTAATTATAGTCAGTTTCATAATTTTCTGGGTTTGGGGATATTCTTTTTGTTTGTTTTTCTTTGCACTAGACTTAATGACACCAGGGACACTAAGCAAGTGTGCTACCCCTGAACTATATCCCCAGTCCTTGCTTGACTTTTGAGACAGTCTCACTATGATGTTCTGACTGGCCTGGAGCTTGCAGTATAGCCCAGGGTTCCCTATAATCCGGATTTCACCTTCCTAGTGCTGGTGTTCAGAAAAAACTGCTGTCACAGGCTTTGGATATATGTGTTTTGCACTAAACTATTGGATCACCAATATAGTCAAACCTACTTAAGTACCAATTTATCTTCAGCACTTCATTTACTGTATTAAAAAAAAGTTTCAGGGCTAATTTTAAATTGCATTTACCAACAACAAGAAGAAATGTATTTTGAAATATAGATAAACTCTTTCTCTCCATCTCCATTTTCAGTAAAAAGTTGGAACTCATTATTCCAATCATCTCTAGCAGAGACTACATCTCAGATTTATTTCCAGAGATTGTAGGAATTCATGGAGCAGGTGAAGGAGGATGAGGGGGACACAGGCTCACAAGCTAATTACTAATTCCTCTAATTGGTTACCATCTGTCAGCTGTTATCATTTTTGAGCTACCAATATTGATGTTGTGTTATTTCAGATTGGTATTTAATGAATTCATGAAGTGTTTCCATATGTGACATTGTCCCTAAAGAGTGGTGATGATGTTGGCTCCATGTACCTCATTTAGGACTTAGATTCTTCAGTAAACTATAATTGAGTTAACTCTGTTACCTAGCAGCATCTATTGTTTTATGAGCAGTCATGGTTAAATGCACATAACTTTGGTGTCTTTGGATTTTAGCAAGGTCAATCTGCTTTACTCTTTACAAAGAAGCTCTACTTGAAGGAGAAGCCTGGGTTTGTCTCTCTATTTGTTGGTCTTACAGAGCCAACTGTTCATTTGGAAGTAAGTTTTATCTGGCAATGCAGTACCAATTTTAAATACCTTTAAATTAAAAAAAAAAGTCACATTACAAATGAGTCAGACTGGAATTTATAAGAAGTTGTTTAGGAAACTAATTTATTCACTTTTGAGAAATACATTAACTTTCCTCCTCATGTTTTTTTTTGGGGGGCGGGGTGGTAGGGTCTCTCTGTGTAAGCAGGTTGGAGACCTGTAACTTTCTATGTTTCTCCAGTTGCTGGGAACTTTTAATCTTATCTTGGCCTTCTAAATGCTGAAATTAGAGTCATGATTAACCATGAAGGCCCTTAAAATTCTTTCTTTCTTTTTAAAACAATGTAGATACATCTGTGGGAATTCCAGAAAATAAATTTGTAGGAAGAATATTTCAAGAAAGATCTTTTATATGCAGGGTTATGAGTCTGTAATAACTTCAAGGTCACATTTTTGTGAATTTCAAAAAAGAAATCAGCCAATTAGGAAAAGGAAAACATCTTCAACATGGTAAGGAATAGCTATGAGAAGTGACAACTAAAAATCACACTTGACACTGAGAAGCCAGCTGGCCTTCCTTGAAATGGAAAACAACTTCATTACTATTCATCATTGCACTGAAAGTTTCCAATGCAATATGACAAGAAAAGTAAATTAAAGTATGCATACATTAGAGGGAACAAAGGAAACGGAACTGTCTTTATAGGTATTTGTTTGGATATGCAGACAATCCCAGACGTCAACAAGAGAAATCTTTCAGAGGTAATATGTATCAGTATCAAGGATTTGGGATATAAAGACAACACTTAAAAGGTGACTATCTCCTTATTTACTATCAATGAACAATTTTAATTTTAAATAACAAGCACAACATAATTTATATAAGCAGCCAAAGAGTTGAAATGTTTATGTATAAACCTGATGAAATGTACAGAAACAACATGAGGAAAGTTCCTGAATTTATGAAAATTAGAGATGACTTCAGTATATGAAATAATCCATGTTCTTGAGAACACTTCGCATTTTCTGCACAATATTTTCTCTCAGTCTAAAACCTGCCTAAAGTTATAGTCTATTAAGGTAAAAAAAAGATAGGCAATAATATTTTTATCTTAAATATTTTTATTAATTTATCTATTTTACATCCCTACTGTAGGTTTCCCTCCCCCCTCTCCTCCTTATCCCTCCTCTCGACTCCCCTCCCCTCCTCTGCCCCACCCACTCCTCCTCTGTTTCTATTCTGAAAGGGGCATGCCTCCCATGAGTATCAATAAAGCATGGCATATCACATTGCAGTAAGACTAAGACTCTTGTATTAAGGCTGAGAAATGTAATCCAGTATGAGGAATAGGGTCCCAAGAGCCAGCCCAAGTGTTAGAGACAGCCCCTGCTCCCTTATTAGGAATCCCACAAATAGGCAAAGCTATACAACTGTTACATATATGTAGAGGCCCCAGGTCAGTGCCATGTAGACTCCCCAGCTGTTGGATTCTTATGAGCCCAAGTTAATTGTTTCTGTGGGTTTTCTTATGATGTCCTTGAACCACCTGGCTCCTATAATTCTTCCTCCCTATCTTCACCAGGATTCCCTGAGCTTGGCCTAATGTTTGGCTGTGGGTGTCTGCAACTGTTTTCATCAGTTACTGGAAGAAGGCTCTCTGCTGTCAATTAGGGTAGTCACCAATCTGATCATAAGAAATGGCCAGTTGTAGCATGAATCCTAATTGGTCTAATAATAAAATCCAGGAGCCACATATTCAGAGTAAATGCTCAAAGATCAGAGAAGCAGAACAGCCATCCACTATCTTACCTCTACCAAATCCTCAGCCTGGAAGACTGAGGTCCTCTCTCCTCCCACTTTATATTCCTCTTCTCCACCCAGCCATATCACTTCCTGTATCAACCTCCCTAGTACTGGGATAAAATGCTCCCAAATACTGGGAGCAAAGGTGTGAGATCCCAAGTGTTGGGATTTAAAGTGTGTGCCACCACTGCCTGGTCTCTATGGCTAACTAGTGGCTTGCTCTGCCCTCTGATTTTCAGGCAGGCTTTATTTGTCAGAGCATATACAAAACACCTCCACAGCCACTTCGGGCTTTGTATCCACTATTGCTAGGAGTCTCCACTAGGGTCGTCCTTGTAGATTCCTTGAAGTTTCCCTTGCATCAGTTTTCTACTTGACCCTGAATCCTCCCTCCCCCTCTTTCCAGTCAGCTCTTTCAGTATTCTTGCCCTCCATCCACTCCACAACCCAGTCCTTCATGTTCCCATTTCCATCAACCCCTAGTCCACCCAAGAGAATTCTTCTATTTCACCTTCTGAAAGAGATCCGTGCATCCCCGCTTGGGTCCTCCTTGTTTCCTAGCCTCACTGAGTCTGTGGATTGTAGTATAGTTATTCTTTACTTTACAGTTAATATCCATTTATGAGTGAGTACATACCATGTTTGTCTATATGTGTCTGGAAGAACTCAAGAAACTAGACATGAAAACCCCAAGTAATCCAATTAAAAATGAGGTACAGATCTAAACCGAGAATTTTCAACAGAAAAAAAAACTCAAATGGCAAAGAAAGATCTAAAGAAATGTTCATCACCCTTAGCCATCAGGTTAAATCAAAATGACTCTGATATTCTATCTTACACCTATCAGAATGCCTAAGACCAAAACACAGGTAACAGCTCATCCTGGAGAGGACATTGGAGCAAGGGGAACACTCCTTTATTGCTGGTGGGAGTACAAACTAGTACAGCCACTTTGGAAATCAATATGGCAGTTTCTCAGAATATTGGGAATCAATCTACCTCAAGATCCAGCAATACCATTCTTGGGCATTTACTCAAAGGATGCTCAATCATAACTCAAGGACATATGCTCAACTGTAGTGGGTATTTGTTCCACCTATGGCCTTGGGGTACTAGCCCTAGGGTCTGGCCTCCTCTTGGCTAGCTTAAAACCTGGGGAGCTCGTTGCAGGCCCTTTTCTCTGGAGCTCATGGGTGGTGAAGACTGAGCCAGGCAGTGTGAAGAAGCATGGGACCCATTCTCAGCCTTCCAGAGACTCTGCAACTGAATTTGCTTTATCCTGTATCAGTGAGTTGTTCCCCAATATAATCCCTTAATAAATAATCTTTTTATGGGTAATCTGTGGACTTTCTGCATTATCTGGTGCCCAATGTGGGGCACAAGCCCTTGACTCTGAGATTCAGAGTCTCATGTTCTACCAACTGAGTTAAGGGCTTCCTGAGCCAAGCAAGGTTTCGAGATAGAAGCTGGGGGGACTGTATGTGAATCCAAAGGCCCCTAAGCAGGTCTTGTCTGTACACTGAGGCCAGGTTCTGGAAAGAAGGTTGAGCAGACCTCAGGAGCCTGAAAAAAGGCTGGCCAAGGTGTGAGAGGAAAGAGCCCAAGTACATGCTCCCTAAGTCTTAAGCTAGCCAAGAGGCCAAACCCTAGGGGCTGGTGCCTCAAGGCCATAGGTGGAATGAATACCCACTACACTCAACTATGTTCATAGCTGCTTTATTCATAGCCAGAACCTGAAAGCAACCTAGGTGACCCTCAACTGAAGAATGAATAAAGAAAATGTGGTACATTTACAAAATGATGTATTAATCAGCTGTTAAAAACAACATGAGAAAATTTGAAGACAAATGGTTGGAACTAGAAAAAAATCATCCTGAGTGAGCCAATAATATTTTTAAGGTGAGCAAAAGACTGAAAACTGATGTTTTAAATTATGTAGTCCCTATATAGCAAATGATTTTTGTACATTATCCAGTTTTATACTAAAAGTACATGTTATTTCATAGGAAAATGTTATTTACAGAACCTTAAATTGCTACATTAATTTAAAATTTTCAGTGATAGACTAAAAAGCTTTATTTCCCTACACACTGATTTGAAATATTTTATAATACCACATGCTGTTAATTCTAATTCATAATGAAGGATTATATTTTCGTCAAATTTTAGTATATGAATTTTTAACCCAAATATATCATGAAAGATGACCACTAAACCAAGCTTCAAATCATTTTTGAAGCATATGAAGGTATGAATGTCTTTACTTACAATGTTTAAAAGCAAAGTAATAATAAGAAATGTACCATTCCTTTAATATCTCATTGGACATAAATCAGGGTTATACTGGAATTTTCAAATATTAGTGTGAAACTCATATGTTATTATATGAATATCGATACATGCATTGTTATATTTTATTGGCAAAAGTAGAAAATAATTCCACTATTAAGTATTTGAAAATTTCTATCAATGATACAGATGTGTGGATCCAAAGGCAAAAGGAAAAGAAGAAGAAATTGATGACATCATGTGTGATGTATGAGGTCATACAAAGATACAGTGTAGCCCAGCTCCCATCTACCCTGGAACTTCCATCTGGACCAGAGAGGTGAGTGACTGGGGTCACACCCGGAGAGGCCTGCACCTGGGTCCCAGCCCTGGGCACCAGCCACTTCAGGGAAGACCTGCCCAACTGGACTCCAGGTTCTAGCCATAGGGCAGAACCCCCCACATCCCCACTGGGAAGGTTGCCCCTCTCCAAGACCCTCCTGTGAACCGTACAACCTCCACGCCCTGCCCCCACACCCATCTGCCAGAGACCCCAGCCACTTCTGGAGACTTAGAAACCAGCCCCCAGCTTCCATCCTACCCTGGAACACCCACTTTCACCAGAGGTGAGTGACTGGGGTTATAGTCAGAGAGGCAACTGCCCCTGGGTCCCACCTCTGGGCACCAGCCATCCTGGGAAGACCTGCCCAACTTGGCCCCAGTTTCTGGCCATTCAGCAGGCCCTGCAGGAAGGCTCCCCTTTTCCAAGACTGCAGGCAGACCCTGCAGTCTCCACACCCTGCCCCCACACCCATTTGCCAAGACCCCAGCCACTTCCTGAGATTCAGAGACCAGCCCCCAGCTTCCATCATGCCCTGGACTCCCACCTGGACCAGAGGTGAGTGCCTGGGGTCACACCCAGAGAGGCCTGCACATGGGTCCCAGCCCTGGGCACCAGCCACTCCAGGGAAGACCTGCCCAACTGGAGCCCAGGTTCTAGCCATAGGGCAGGACACCCCCATCCCCACCAGGAAGGTTCCCCCTCTCTTAGACCCTCCTGTGAACCCTACAACCTCCACAACTTGCCCCCACACCCATGGGCTGGAAACCCCAGCCACTTCCAGAGACTTAGAAACCATTCCCCAGCTTCCATCCTGCCCTGGAACTCCCATCTGGACCAGAGAGACCCCAGCCACTTCCGGAGACTTAGAAACCAGCCTCCAGCATTCCCTCCTGCCCCCGAATGGAATTCCCATCTGGACCAGAGAGCCCCCATCTACCATCCACCCCAGAACTCCCATCTGGACCAGAGCTTCCATCCTGCCCTGGAACTCCCATCTGGACAAGAGGAGCTCCCATCTGGACAAGATAAGAAAACCCCAGGGACTTCCTGAGACTCAGACACCAGCCCCCAGCTCCTATCCGGCCAGCACTCTCATCTGGACCAGAGCTCCCATCCTACCCAGAGCGTCTATCTGGACCAGAGAGAGGTTCCCTAAATCTGTCAGCTCTGTCTGGACCAAGAACACTGATAAGACCAAGAACAAATTCACAAGGAGATAGGCAGACGTCAAGGCAGAAGTACATACAACAAAATAAAGAGCAATACATCACCAGAACCTAGCCCTTTCCCAACAGCTAGATATGAACATCACAGAATGGAAGAAGCAGAAGAAAACAACCTTATAAGTAACATCATGAAGAGGCTAGAGCCTTATATAGAAGAAATCAAAAATAAAGTGGAGGAAAAGACAAAGAAAAAATGGGAAGACTCTATAAAAAACTAGAGGAAAGGACAAATAAAGCAGAAGAAAACAATAAGTCCCTGAAAGAAAATAATGAAAAGGCAACAAAACAGATGAGGGAAACAGTCCAAGACCTGGAAAGGTAAATAGAAAAAATGAAGAAGACACTATCAGAAGGAATGCTGGAAATAGAAAATCTGAGTAAACAAACAGGAACTTCAAATGCAAGTATAACCAACAGAATGCAAGAGATGGAAGAGAGGATCTCTGGTGTTGAAGATATGGTAGAAGAAATAGATTCATCAGTCAAAGAAAATGTTAAAACCAACAAAGTCATGACCCAAAATGTCCAAGAAATTTGGGACACCATGAAAAGACCAAACCTACAAATAATAGGGATAGAGGAAGGAGAATACAAACTCAAAGGCACAGAAAATATATTTAACAAGATCATAAAAGAATACTTTCCCAACTTAAAGAACGAAATGCCTATGAAGATACAAGAAGCCTATAGAACACCAAACAGATTAGACCCCCCCAAAAAAAGCCCCCTTACCACATAATAATTAAACAACTAAACGTACGGAAAAAAAAAAAAAAGAATATTAAGGGCAGCAAAGGAAAAATGTCAAGTGACTTATAAAAGCAAACCCATCAGAATAACACCCAATTTCTCAATGGAGACTTTGAAAGCCAGAAGGACCTGGACAGATATAATGCAGACACTAAGAGACCATGGATGCCAGGCTAGACTAATATACCCAGCAAAACTTTCAATCATCATAGATGGAGTGAACAAGACCTTCCAAGACAAAACCAGATTTAAACAATACTTATCCACGAAACCAGCCCTACAGAAAGCACTAGAAGGAAAATTCTAACCTAAGGAAGGCAGATACACCCAAAAAATAAAAATAATAACAGGAATGAACAGTCACTGGTCATTAATATCCCTTAATATCAATGGACTTAATTCACCTATAAAAAGACACAGACTAACAGAATGGATACAAAAACAGGACTCATCTTTCTGCTGCATACAAGAAACACACCTCAAATTCAAAGACAGACACCTCCTAAGAATAAAAGACAGGGAAAAGACTTTCCAATCAAATGGTCTCAAGAAGCAAGCTGGTGTAGCCATCCTAATATCCAGCAAAATAGACTTCAAACTAAAATCAATCAAAAGAGATGATGAAGGACATTACATACCCATCACAGGAAAGATCCACCAGGATGAAGTCTCAATTCTGAACATTTATGCCCCAAACACAAGGGCAACCACATATGTAAAAAAAACATTACTAAAGCTTAAATCACATATAAAACCCCACATATTAATAGTGGGGGACCTCAGCATCCCACTTTCACCTCTGGACAGATCAGCCAAATTGAAACTTAACAGGGAAATAATGGTCTTAACTGATGCTATGGCTCAAATGGACTTAATTGATATCTACAGAACATTCCACCCCAACAAAAAAGAATATACCCTCTTCTCAGCACCCCATGGAACCTTCTCTAAATCGACCACATACTTGGCCACAAAGCAAATCTCAACAGATACAAAACAATTGGAATAACCTCCTATGTTCTATCAGACCACCATGGTTTAAAGTTAGATTTCAACAACAACAACAAAACTACAGAAATCCTACAATCTCATGGAACCTGAATAATGCTCAACTGAATCACCAATGAGTTAAGGAAGAAATAAAGAAATTAAAGACTTCCTAGAGATCAATGAAAATGAATACACCACATACCCAAACTTATAGGACACTATGAAAGCAGTGCTAAGAGGGAAATTCATAGCACTAAATGCCCACATAAACAAGCTGGAGAAATCTCACGCTAGTTGATAGCACAACTAAAAGCCCTTGAACAGGAAGAATCAAAGTCTCCCAGGAGGAACAGATGCCAGGAAATTATCAAATTGAGAGCTGAAATCAATAAAATAGAAAGAAAGAGAACAATACAAAGGATTAATGAAACAAAGAGTTGGTTCTTTGAGAAGATCAACAAGATAGACAAGCCCTTATCCAAACTAACCAAAAGACAGAGAGAGAGCATCCAAATTAACAAAATCAGAAATGAAAAGGTTGACATAACAACAAACAATGCGGAAATCCAGAGAATCATCAGGTCATATTTCAAAAACCTCTACTCCACAAACTGGAAAATCTAAAAGAAATGGATAACTTTCTGGATAGGTAGCACATATCTAAATTAAATCAAGACCAGATAAACCATTTAAATAGTCCAATAACCTCTAAGGAAATAGAATCAGTCATTAAAATTCTCCCAAACAAAAAAAGCCCAGGACCAGATGTTTTCACTGCAGAATTCTACCAGATCTTCAAAGAAGACTTAATACCAATACTCTTTAAATTGCTCCACATAATAGAAGCAGAAGGAATATTACCAAACTCCTCCTACGAGGCTACAATTACCCTGATTCCTAAACCAAACAAAGATGCAACAAAGAAGGAGAACTACAGACCGATCTCTCTCATGAACATTGAGGCAAAAATACTCAATAAAATTCTGGCAAACAGACTCCAAGAACACATCAAAACAATTATCAACCATGATCAGGTAGGCTTCATCCCAGGGATGCAAGGGTGGTTCAACATATGAAAGTCCATCAATGTAATATACCATATAAACAAACTCAAAGGAAAAAAACCACATGATCATCTCACTAGACACAGAAAAGGCATTTGACAAAATCCAACACCCCTTCATGATAAAGGTCTTGGAGTGATCAGGAATACAGGGAACATACCTAAACATAATAAAGGCAATATACAGCAACCCAACACCCAACATCAAATTAGATGGAGAGAAACTCAAAGCAATACCACTAAAATCAGGAACAAGACAAGGCTGTCCCCTCTCCCCAAACTTATTCAATATAATACTTGAAGTTCTTGCCAGAGCTATAAGACAACATAAGGAGATTAAGGGGATACAAATTAGAAAGGAAGAAGTCAAGCTTTCCCTATTTGCAGATGACATGATAGTATACATGACTGACCCCAAAAATTCAACCAAGGAACTGATACAGCTAATAAACACCCTCAGCAACATAGCAGGATACAAGATCAACTCAAAAAAATCAGTAGCCCTCCTATATACAACAGACAAACAGGCTGAGAAGGAAATCAGAGATACATCACACTTTACAATATCCATAAATGACATAAAATAGCTTGAGGTAACTCTAACTAAGCATGTCAAGGACCTATATGACAAGAACTTTAAGTCCCTGAAAAAAGAAATTGAAGAAGATGTCAGAAAATGGAAAGACCTCCCATGCTCATGGATAGGCAGGATTAACATAGTAAAAATGGAGATCTTACCAAAAGCAATCTACAGATTCAATGCAATCCCCATCAAATTACCAACACAATTCTTCACAGATCTGGAAAGAATAATACTCAACTTCATATGGAAAAACAAAAAAAAAACAGGATAGCCAAAAGAATCCTGTACAATAAAACAACCTCTGGAGGCATCACAATCCCCGACCTTAAGCTCTACTATAGAGCTACCATAATAAAAACAACTTGGTACTGGCATAAAAACTGACATGTGGACCAATGGAATCGAATTGAAGACCCTGACATTAACCCACACACCTATGAACATATAATTTTTGACAAAGAAACCAAAAATGTACAATGGAAAAAAGAAACCATGTTCAACAAATTGTGTTGGCATAACTGGATGTCAATGTGTAGAAGGCTGCAAATAGATCTATATATCACCTTGCACAAAACTTAAGTCCAAGTGAATCAAAGACCTCAACATTAATCTGGTTACTCTGAACCTGATAGAAGAGAAAGTAGGAAGTAGTCTTGAATGCACTGGCACTGGAGATCACTTTCTAAATATAACACCAGTAGCACAGACACTGTGAGAAACAATCAATCAATGGGACCTATTGAACCTGAGAAGCTTTTGTAGAGCAAAGGACATAGTCAAGGACAGCCTACAGAATGGGAAAAAGTCTTCACCAACCCCACATCTGACAGAGGGCTGATATCCAGAACATATAAAGAACTCAAGAAATTAGACAACAAAATGCCCAACAGTCCAATTAAGAAATGGGCTACAGAACTAAACAGAGAATTCTCAACAGAGGAAGATCAAATGGCTAAAAGACATTTAAGGAATTGCTCAACATCCCTAATTATCTGGGAAATGGAAATCAAAACGACTCTGAGATACCACCTTAGACCTGTCAGAATGGCTAAGATCAAAAACACAGTGGACAGCTTATGCTGGAGAGGATGTGGAGGAAGGCGAACTCTCCTCCACTGCTGGTGGGAATACAAGCTTGTACAGCCAATTTGGAAATCAATATGGTGCTTCCTTAGAAAACTGGGAATCCATCTCCCCAACGACCCAGCTGTAGCACTCTTGGACATATACCCAAGGAATGCTCAATCATACCACAAAGGCATTTGCTCAGCTATGTTCATATCAGCATTGTTTGTAATAGCCAGAACCTGGAAACAACCTAGATGCCCTTCAACTTAAGAATGCAGAAAGAAAATATGGTACATATACACAATGGCAAAGAAAAACAGTGACATCATGAGGTTTGCAGGCAAATGGATGGATCTAGAAAAAAATAATCCTGAGTGAGGTAACCCAAACTCAGAAGGACGAACATGATATGTACTCACTCATAATAGGATACTAGATGTAAAACAAAGATGACGAGACTGCTACTCAACTCCAAGGAGGCTACCTAGAAAATGGGACCCTAGGAAAGACTCAAGGATCACTCAGTGACAGAGAAATGGATGAGATCTACATGAACATCCTGGATGACAGTGGGAGTAATGAAGGGCAATGTTTGAGGGAAAGAAAGCTTAGGGGAGCAGGAGATCCAGATTAGTGTTTTTAGGGGATTCCTGGCTATGTGAACATATAAGTCTCTGATTATTGTGCCTTTTCTTGGATTTTTTTTCTCTTGTTGCATTGCCTTATCCAACTTCAATATGATAGCTTTTAATTTATCTTAGTATATTTTGTTATGTTATATTTGATTACTTTTTTCCAAGAAGCCTGTTCTTTTCTAATGAGATACAGAGATGGAGTAGACACAGATGAGAATGGAGGTGCAAAGAAACTGGGAGAGGACAGGACAGAGAAACTGTGCTCAGGATATATTATGTGAGAAAAGAATCTATTTTCAACAAAAGGTAAAATGATAACAGTAAGTTATCTCCCAATGATTTTATTGAATAATTTTGATATATTGTCTAATGAAATGCAGCAAGAGGGAACAATGAAAATTTCAGGCTATGTTTAGCAGGAAAAACTGAAGGGCAACCAACACACAAGCTGTTCCTTGGCTCCCAATGGAGTTTCAACATAAAGGAAATCCTGCAAGTTGAAAATGTGGTTAGTACACTCGACCAACTCGGCAAGTTTACTTCACTACGCTGCACACTGCAGGGCATTGGCTTTCTCCCTCATCCATCCAGGACTGAAAATGTTTGTGCTTTATTACCACTTCCAACAGGGCTAGCCCAGGAAAGATCAAAATTCAAATTGCAAAGTGTCTTTTCTGATTAATGCCATTGCTTTTGCACCATAATAAAATAAAAATGCAAGTCAAACCTAATCTGAGAATGATTTATTCTAATACGTGCAGGAGCAAATATAGTAAAAAAAAAAAAAGAAAAAGAAAAAAAGAAAAGAAAAGAAAAGAAAAAGAAAATCCTAAAGTGCATTACAAAAATAATAAAAATGGTTACATGTAGCATATGGATAATGGAGAAATGTGGATGAGAAATGAAAAGTTATGAATGGGTTTGTATTAGTTTTGTATCTGTCGTTATGATAAAATACCCTAACAAAAGCATCTTTAAGGGAGAAAGGATTTGTTTGGCTTATAGTCGCAGAGTACTGTCCATCACTGTGGAGTGATCAAGGCAGAAGCTTGAAGCATCTAACCACATCTACGTCAAAAACATTGAGAAATGAACACACAAATGATTCCTACTCAGCTGATTTTTTTCATTCATATAGTTCAGGCCCCAGCTCGGGAAACTGCCAACATTCAGGGTGGGTCATTCCACCCCAATTAACACAGTTAATAAAAATTCCTGAAAGGCATGCCTTGATGCCAATCTGACCTAGGCTATCACTCATTGAGACCCCCTTCCTAGGTGATTGTTTATTGTGTCAGTTAAAGTCACCATCACAAGCCCCTTTCACAAATCTCTAACTTAGAAACCACGTTAATATTTTACATGTCATCTGTATTAAAACTGAAAAACTTTCACTGAAATCAATGGAAGAATATGACAAAATTAAAAACAAAATAAGATAAATCTCCATTTGACAGGATTAATTGAGCCTCCTAAGAGGAGGATGGTGCAAGGCAATTAAAAACGGGACCCTCTTAGACTATTCTGTAGCTATGGGAGCTGTTTTCTCTGGTATGGACATGAGTATCACTATCTTACAGCAAATGAAAGAGATGGATCACACATATTCATACTCTCTCATGGACAGAGTAGTAGATGGACTGAGATCTACAGATATTCCCTCCCTAAAGCTAAACCATAGGCAAAGATGGGACTCCTCAGCAACATAGCTATCTAGTAGTCACCCAGAGGAATTCAAGATGGCGTATATGCTTCAAGCCACCCACATTCCTATAAGGAACCCCAATAAATTCACTGGTTCATCAAGCTCGACTTAGGACAGGGTGCTCTCTTTGCTCTCTCATGTCCTCTCTCTCTCTCTCTCTCTCTCTCTCTCTCTCTCTCTCTCTCTCTCTGGAGTTAATAATTTTTTTGTCTGACTAAGAAAAGTTGCCTGTTATATGTAACAGTAGTATTATTAAAAAAATAGCCTACATCTGTGACTGTATCTATTTATACATACATATATGTAAATATATGTGGACAAAGTAGAAAGAAACAATTTTAGTAGTGCAGGAATTTTAGTATTAGGTGAAATATATTTGAAAATAAAGTCAATGAAAATGAGTGAATCCCTCACAAACTAAAATGGAAATACCACTATATTTTCTTTCCTACAGGAAAATGTTAATACTCTAGTCACAGTCTATACCAGAATACTGAACTTTGGTTATGAAACACCAGAACAAGGGCTGTGTAAGTAATTAGCAGTTCTACCTAAACTATTCCTCACGTGATTTTGTGCAGAACTGCTGGAGCCTCTGGGTGATAGATCTGAGCCTCTCCTCTTACATGGACAGAAATCCTCACTCATTTCTGTTGGGTATATGGAAGCTCTAATGGGATGAATTTACTTCACAAGGACTATATGTCCATTAATATATGGCCACAGAGAAAATTAATTAATCTGATGCAGTGTCAAACTGAGTACAAGTCAGATAATCAGCCATCAATGAAATGAAAGAACTCAGGTAAATCCATCACTAAGTAGAAGTGGAAAATGTAAACATCTTTCTCAATCAAAGAAAAACATTATAAAAATAAAAATACAGAGATGTGAAAGTTTGGATGTGTTAAGCCTAGCAAATATTGAAAGAACTTGTGATTGTATATGTGCTCCTTTCATCCCCTAAATTACTATGTGACTGGCATAGAGACACACAGAACTTTATCCATGCATTACACTTATTGCTAGAGCTAATGAATGCTGGGTAACATAGTGATTAGGAAGTAGACAAAGCTCCTCTTTAGATGCAGTTTTATCCACTTCTGACATACTGTGGGGTCTTTACTAGCTATCTGCCGTAATAGCTAGCTTGCTAGAATTAATCCATGTTGTACAAGGGAATTTCTTGACCAGAAATTTATGCACTTATTGTGGCCTGGGCCAAATAAGTCTGAGAAATGAAGGCAAAAGTTTCCACAAACAGTTGTCTTAATCGTTAACTGAGGGCTGTCAGTCTTCTATAGTCAGAATGATTTTCAATGTTATTTGTGCGAAGTGTTTCATGTGTTAGCAGTGAAATTAAGATCTATAGTGCCCATGTTCTGAGAGGCCAGGAGCTCAGAGCACTAGCCATCAACATAAGTCTGAAAGCAGCTTCCCCAAGGGAATTGGTGGTATCTTAATTACTTTCCACTCAAGCAAGAAGATGTCAGCATCATAGGAGCGGCCCTGAGGTGGGCTCAGTCCACAGCATCTCTGTTCTGAGTTACCGCCGGCTGCAGACACCCCAGTCTCCTAGCATCAGCTCCAGCCTGATTAGTTGTGCTTAGAGTCAAGGAGAGGAATGAAAGGGGGAAGCTGTAGATAATTGCTTTTATTTCAACTCATTGAAGAGATGAAATGCAGGGCAGCTAATATAATGCACACGCATCAAGAAAGGATCATTTGCTTGTGATAAAGTACGAATGGGTAGAAATAAAACAGGAGGGCAAACCTGTCTGTCTGAAAACCAGTCTAAAGTGTGAAAGAATTCCAATGGAAGAGGGGCGAATTCATCTTTTATAATGGAATGGTTCTCTAAAATATCTGAAATACCATGGCTTTTGCAGAACAAAACAGAACCATAGAGACCAACTTTCTTTATTCTCACCATAAATTAGCCCTTTCTGGCTGCCATTCAGCAGGCAATCTAAGAATGGATTCAGCATTAAAGGCCAAGTGTTTAAGCTGCCCAGCATGGATTTCACTGTGATTTAGATATTAACACAGTAGAAGCTACTTTGCCTTGATTCAAACAGAGCAAAAATAAAAAAGAAAGAAGGGCATCCTAAAATATAATTGCCTGTCACTGTAAATGGATCTACTCTGTAGTCATAACTGCTTCAAGGTATTTGCTGACTTAGTAAGGAAATCACATAGCCTCATGTCATTGCAACTTCCAGAGAAAGTCCAATAGATACATCCTCTTGCTGGACCAGAACAGCAACCAGCATTAAGATAGCATAAATTTAGCTATAGTGTTACCAAACAACTACCATGGAAACAAGAAAAGATAACTCCACCTTTTAAAAGATCTAATCTGAAAATAATTGTTTTAGCAAATGTCTAGATCAAATCCTTGTGCAAAGTTCTAAATCAAAACTACAGCTTCTACCTATCACTATTTAAAAACAAAGAGGATAAAGCTGCGTCTATGTAACAGGCCTTGTCTCTCTACCATCCAGGAGAAACTTTTGTTCTTACACACCATTGTTTTTGCTGCTGTTGTTGCTATTGTTTTGTTTGTTTTGTTTTGTTTCATTTTTCCCAACCAGGTGCCTGAAGGGCATCACAGAATCAGACAGACAAGTTTTCCTTCTGAGGAACAGCAGATCTGGGAAAATGTGAAAAAGCAATTCCTCAGCACTCAACTGAGCTAGACATCTGGCATGATCTCTGGAGTCATTATCTACGTACAGACTACCCATTAGTTAAACATGATTTGTAAATATTTTACTACAAAAGTGAAGACACAAACCCCTTAGATCTGAGTGTCCTGTTTTGAATTTGCCTTGAATTTGCCATGTGACTGTGAGATTGGTGATCACGGCACAGTTGGATTAGCAAACCTCTAATGTCTCTCCTATTTCTGAGTGGTCCACATTTATATTTCCTTCCAAACTGTTGGTACTTCAGTGATGATTCCCTATCCAGGAATTTAGTGGTAGGCAGTGTATATGTCCACGAAGCACAGAAGTGACTCAGCTTTATGATGAATCTTGTGTTAGAACGTGTATTATGACATTTAATCCCAACAACCAGATTGTAGGAAACTAAGAAGAATTTGCAAGACCAAACAGAAATGGAGTGACAGTCAGGAATAAAATTTGAACACAAATACTTCCAAACTCTATGCGAGTGCTTCAATACGTAGCTCTACCATACATTAATATTCCGCTAAAGAGTGAAACTGTGGTGAATGCTGCTTTTGTTACTTAAGTTTACATCAAAGGAGAAGGTCAACTATGACTTTTGTCAAAGTTTCAAGTTCCTTTAGGACAATTCCTTGAATCACCAGAGCCCTTGGTGAAATCCCACATAAGAATTTTCAATAAATGCTAATATAATGAAAAATGCATTAATTGCCTTAGAAGTACAAGATAAATTAATGACTTAAAAGGTATCTAAAGATAAATGAGTTCTTCAATGACATATATTTGAATTTAATATCTGATGAAATCATGCAATTTAAGTATTCAGTTGTTAATATTGATAATTTTCAAATTTTATACTTCAATGGAGAAGATAAATTTAAGGAATGTTATTTAATTGTTTTCATTTTTTGAGACAGAATTTTTCTATATGACTCAAATCATCCTCCTTCCTCAACCTTCCCAGCTATATAATTCCATAGGCATTCTCTACATGTATTCTACATGCATTCTCTACCATGTCCTGCAATGGGATCTTACAGAAGAAAATTATGTTATACATTACAATTTAAATGTTATAATGCTATAGAGTAATAAGATATGCACAAGCAGGTATATTATACTAAAAGTCACCACTGGAATTAAAATAAAAGTAGTTCAGATGACTTACCTACGTTATACAATTTAAGAGTATTCTGGAAACATTGCCTTCTATACACCCTCAAAATGGCTGTCACTTAATTCAGTTTGTGTCTTGTGGTGGTATTGTGTTCCCCAAAATATTGTGCACCCTAATACATTTACCTGGGGTCAGAGAACAGACAGCCACTAGATACAGAGCCAAAAATGGTGGCTAGAAAATGGGTCAGAAGCAAGCCATAGCAGAAGCTGGGTGGTGGCGGCAGCATAAGCTTTTAATCCCAGCACTTGGGAGGCAGAGCCAGGCAGATTTGTGTGTTCAAGAATACAGCCAGCATGGAGACACATGCCTTTAATCCCAGAAAGCAATCCTTTAATCCCAGGGAGTGACAGCAGAAAGAGAAAGGTATATAAGGCATGAAGACCAGAATCTAGCAGCATTTGGCTGGTTTTCAGGCTTTGAGTGGCACAGTTCCCCTGAGATTCATGTGGATGAGGACCCAGAGGCTTCCAGTCTCAGGAAACAAGACCAGCTGAGGAACTAGCAAGGTGAGGTAGTTGTGGTTTGTTCTGCTTCTCTGATCTTCCAGCATTCACCCCAATAACTGGCCTCAGGTTTGATTTTATTAATAAGTACCATTAAGTATTCCTGCTACAGTATCTTCTATATGAACTGCTAAGCTGCTCAACACATATGAATCCAAAATGTGATACTGGCCTTAAAAGGCAAAATTTTTTGCTATGTTAATCTTTACTGAAAGACATATTTCTTTAAGTTAACTAAAAATTACCAATTTGGGGTTCAAGTAGTATCTCAGCAGTTAAAAGTTATGGCTGCTCCTCCAGAGAAGCAGAGTTTTGTTCCCAGCACCTCCAGGAATCAGAGATTTGATGCCATCATCTGACCTGAGCAGGTATGACACCACCACCTCCAAATATGCCATGCACTCATCCAAACACAAACACATATTTATAAACAAAAATAAAATAAATTTTAAAAGGTTGCAAATAAATAAGAAAGAAATTACCACTTTCAGAAATTACCACTCATATACATACAATATTTTTTGCAGTTTTTAAAAGAATTTTAAGACTGCAAAAATATATTGTATGTATATGAGCACTTAGCCTGCATATTTGTATGTGAACCGCATGTGTGCATAATGCCTAAGAAGGTCAGAAAAGAGCATCAGACTCCCTGGCACTGGAGCTACATGTGGTTATGTAACTATGGGCTGCTGGAATCCAAACCTGGGTTCTCTGCATGAGCAACAAGTGCTCCTTACTGCTGTGCCACCTCTCCAGCTCCCCAGACCGCAATTTCTGCTTTATAATGCTTAAGGCTATCACTATTTGGGGAAGAGATTTTAAAGTAATATACCAAAAAGGAATTTCTATCTACATTTTTAAAAATTCAAATATCAGTTTTAAGCTGCTTCTACATTATTTCGCAAAACTCAAGTACACTTACGTAGAACACTGCTCTGAGAAATCTCAGTCACACAATAGAGCTCTTCGCATTTTAAATCACTGCGCATTTCATTGTCTGCTGCCATTATATAGCTGACTCAGAGTTCAGGTTATGCTCAAATTATTCTTGTCCAAGGAAAGACAAATGCTAAGAAATGTATTAAAGCATAAAGAATATCTGCAACAAGATGTGAGGAATACTATTTCTATGAAATATGACTGGAGCAAATATTTAAAGCAACATTAAGAGCAGCAAACAGATATGCAATATTAAAATGTAAAAATAAGCTAGAAGAAAGAAATAAAAATCAGAAACCACATTTAAAAGAATCTTCTGCAATTTATAATGTCAAGATAGACTATAAGAAGGTTGGGGGGAGACAAAAAGAGTGAAAGCTGGGAGATCTGTGGAAAAGCAACACAAAAAGAAAAGCCTTGATTCGAGAAAAAGCATCAAAATTTAAAAATCTAAAAAAATAAAAGATAGAAAGGATGCTAATAGATGTAAAAATAATAGTCTGAATAATAAGCTTGCACCAAGGCAGAGACCTACCTGTGAAATTCCAGATTAAAAAGAAGCTCTTGCAGTATTCTGGGGAGGGGATATCAAAAATAAATTAATACATACATACATACATACACACATACACACATACATACACACATACATATATACATACATACGTACATATGTACGTACATACATACATACGTATATACATACATACACACATACGTACATACATATGTACATACATTACACATATATACATATGTACATACATACACACATACATTCATACGTACGTGCATACATGCATGTATACATACATACACACATACATATGTACATACATACATATGTACACACATACATACACACATGTACATACATACATACACACACATACATACATGCGTATGTACATATATACATGCATATATACATACATACATACCTATGTACATACATACATACATGCATGCATACATATGTACATACATACAATCATACATACATACAATCATACATACATACATACAAAGTAAATGAATGAATAAATAAATAAGACTTCAAGAGAAATGAGTGCACCAAAACTAGCACCAAGCCTTTGAGCATCTCAGCAGCAGGGCAGGCTACAGGAGGGTCAACACTAGTTAAAATAGATAAGGAAAGCGCCATGCTAGATCTTTGTTCAACAGTCTATTGGCCAAATATCAAAAGGAACTTTAACAACTATACACTTCTTCTCAGGAAGTTATATGAGATTGTAAAGAAAATTAAAAACAGGAAGAGCCTAAAGGAATACACCCACAGTACACAGAGCAGAGGTTCCCTTGGGAAACACCACAGGCATCCTGGTTCCCTTTTACCCTGACTGGGACCTTCATGATAGTTATCCACAAGGAAAGATATTGACCAAGTAAACACCTTATTCATGTTTAAGTATGCTGAAGTCATATTAAGAGTGTTATATGATTTGAGGGATGGGCTTATGCATTCATTTATTTATATTCATTATTGAGACTGGTTCTCATTCTATAGCTGAGGCTAGGCTCAAACATTTATTTCCTGACCTCAGCTTCCCAGTGTGGGGATTCCAAGAGGACACCAGCATATAAGATTTGGATTAATGTTAAGCTCATAGGATGCAAGTTTTGTTTTTTTTTATCTAGACAATCTACTCCCAGAGAAAATAAAAATTCTATAACAGAATAAAACAAAGATATTTCTCAACTGAAATGTAAGCAATAGATGTAAAAAGAACATTCATTTGTCCCAAGTTAAGATACAGAAATAGACGGATGGGTTATGGGTGGTCAGTGACACTTGACTTGAATCATCTTCCACAGTTTGTAATTAGTCCAGACTGCTTCAAACTGGGAGAGCTAACAGTAGAACAGGAGGTGTGTTACGTTATCTAAATGATAAGGAGACACAACTAAATCCAACATGGTTTTGAAGAGTTGAGAAATAGGGATTATCTCTGAGAAATAAGAAAATGAGACTAAACGTTGGGTGACTACGTGGACATCTATTTGTAACTACAGCATTTGACACCAGTAAAAGGAAATAAATATAGTTTATTTTTCCTGCAGTAACAACAATGACAGAACTATTCTAAGGAGCACATGCACCCATAGTTTCTACAAGGGTTGCCTGCATCCTTGTCACACATATTTAAACACGACAGTAGATTCTATGCTCATGATACTTAATACTTCCTCTTCCTCTGATAAAACATGGCTTTAATCATAAAAAAATCAATGCAACCAACTAAAGCATAATGTGAGCACTAGCTAATGTCTTAAGACTCGTTCTTGAAGAGGAATTTGTCACATAGACCTGATATTTTTTGTCCACTGTTTTAATTTATTCAAATTATTAGAGTTTTAGGGGTCTGAGAAGAGATAAAATCCAGGTTTTTACTAGGGCAGCTACCTTTAATACAGGTTTAAGATCCAATTTTTAGAATCACATTTATGACTTAATAACTGATGGCTAATTAGGATTAGATTATTAGATTATGGATATGAACATAGCTAAATATCTTCTCAGGGGAGGAGCCACATGAGCAATCTTCTTTGGGGAAAGAATCGCATAAGCAAGAGTGGACCACGATGTTGTCTTCTTTTTTTATTTTATATTTTTTATTAAGAAACTTTCTATTTATTTTACATACCAACCAAAGATCTCCTTCCCTCCTTCCTTCCACCCCCCCCCACAGCCTTACCCCACATCCCACCCCCATTCCTACCTCTTCCAGGGCAAGGTCTCGTGGGGAGTCAGCAGAGCCTGCTAACATTCAGTTGAGGGAGGTCCAAGTCCCTTCCCCTGCACCAAGGCTGTGTAAGGTGTTCCACCATAGGCATTGGGCTCCAAAAAGCCCGCTGATGCCCTAGAGACAGATCCTGATCCTCCTGCCAGGGGGCTCCTTAAGCAGATCAAGCTACACAACTGTCTGGCTGATGCAGAGGCCTAGTCCCATCTGATGGAGGAGGCTATAGAGTTCCCACTAGTTTGGTTGGTTGTCTCTGTAAGTTTCCCCATCATGCTCATAGAATCCCACTTCTCTCTCTTCAGCTGGACTACTGGAGCTCGGTCTGGTGCTTGGCTGTGGATCTCTGCATCTTTTCTTCTTCTCGAAGTGCTGTTGCTCTCCAGGTTCAGTAAGATCACAGAGTAGAAGAATCCTGGATAAAGCTTACGTTAGAATTACCTATACATTTTCTCCTTTCAAATTTTTATTGTATTTTCTTTACTGTGGGTGATAAATAAACAAACAAACAAATAGAAAGACAAACAGACAAATAAATAAATAAATTGTATTTACTTATAATGGGTATGTACATGCTACCACATGTCAGAGTGCATGTGTCACACAACACAAGAGTTGAAGTCAGAGAAAGCTGAAAGAAGTCTATTTTCTCCTACCACCATGAAGGTCATGGAGATTGGATTCAGGTTCCCACGAGTAGCAAGAAGTACCTTTACCTGCTGAGCCAACCCTTATGTATGTATTCCTTTGCCTGCTGAGCCAACCCTTATGTATGTATTCCTTTGCCTGCTGAGCCAACCCTTATGTATGTATTCCTTTGCCTGCTGAGCCAACCCTTATGTATGTATTCCTTTGCCTGCTGAGCCAACCCTTATGTATGTATTCCTTTACCTGCTGAGCCAACCCTTATATATATATTTTCTGTCCCCTTGTTACTCTCCTTTCTCATGCCTCAGGCTTCTCTCTTGTTACATAGTTATGCCTAATATGTGTTTCTATCCAGTGGAATGGCAGCAGATCAACATCAATATTGAACTGGAAAATGATGCTAATACAGTCTTCTATAAACAAATTATACAGATGTTGGATTCCAAAGGTTATCTGCTTGGGTTCAGTACCCAGCTCCACCATCCTCTTGTCTTCGTTCTCCACTTTCCAAGTTCTTCAGTTAAGATTATTATAGGCTCTTCAAAAATTACCACAAGCATGAAATGAAGTGATTTACTAAGTTCTTAGAGTAATGTCCAAAGCACAGGTGAAATGCATTAATATTGGTTTATTGCTGACCTCAATGAATAGCAATGGTCACTATATTCCTAGAACAGAAGTAGATGAGCAAGCTTTATAAAGAATATTGAGTAAAATAGTTCTTTACTGTGACAAGAAGAAAGACACTGTACAAGAAAGCATAGGTTTTGGTATATATATAATATTAAGCTCCTAGAGATTCATAGTCTAAAAATCACAAGAATTCACATATATCTGCATGCTTAAATAAGAGTTTACAATTATGTTCTATTCAGCCCTTACTTTAAAATATAACACTTATAAAATTATCATGCCAACTGGCATGACTCAGGCCAGTATACTCAAAAAATCACTTGGGAAATGCCATTTTAAAATTATAGTTGCCTCCTGAAACCTCTGTTTATCTTTGGTCTTTCTTTCTGCACCTTCCCAGAGAAGCCTTTTGGATATAGTTGTAGACAGCTGTGTGCTACTCAAGTACCTTCAAACTTTCCCCACTGGCTACAGGAAATGGATATTTCTTGTGTGACCTTATATCCAAAACAAAGTGCAGTGTGACACCCAGTTTCTGCTGAGCACAAAATGATGGTTTTCTTGAGTTTTTAAGAAACACCCCCGAGTGTCTGACTCCTCTTCAATCTGACCGGTACTGACCACACTAGTCAACATTGCTATTACTCTACTTTTCCGCTGCTCCTTGCACTCTCTATGAGAACTGACCTTTGTCTTTCCAGTGTCCAGCAACAACATTTTATTTTCTAAATCATAGATCAAGTATCCATAAAGGCCGGTTTTCCCCCTAGGAGCAAAAACCCCCTCGTATTCATAGTGCTGTGGTGGTATTTGGAGCTATGTATTAACGCTTTTCCTAACCTGTTACACATTACCTGAGCTTTCCTACTGTTATATGATAGGCCGGTGGAGGATAGAATCACCTCTTACAATTACTTTCTTTCAAAGATCACCCATGAAATTCAAATACCAAGGATATGAATAATGTTTAATACTTATTAAATTGATTGAATTATATTGACCACGGAAATACTTACTCAAATTTTTTGTCTTAAAACAAGACATTGAGATTAATTTTCAGATTTCTCTCTCACTTTATGATATAAATATAATTGACTTTTTCCAGTAAATGCTAAGAAAGTATAATTATGTGAGTGTGAAATCGACCCCACCCTTCCCTACACAGTCTTATGTATTAGAACACTTTGTTCCCTGCTGGTGATGTTATTTTGGGAAGCATATATCCATCCAGTCTCAGGATTGTTGAGTTATATTATAGTTCTAATTTTAATCTTTTGAAATACATTATAGCATCCCAAAATAAAAACATGCAAAAACAATAAAACTAGTCTATTTTCTTCTTTTGCCACCATGGGTTATTCTACATTCCCCTATTTATAAGAACTCCTGGGGTAAGTTTGGCCCCTTTCTAATCTAGTGTAAACTTTCTACCTGAAGTTCACTACCTCAGATATTAATCACATATACATCTTTAACACTCTTTGTCTTATAGACTACCAAACATTCAGATTCTGGGGCTTGAGTTATGGGTACATTTGATGGAACATTATTCAGTCCATCACAAGTTGTTTCAAGGTTTACTAATAATTTAAGCAATGTAAGTAGTTAAAAGGTAAAAGTAAAACAAAGCTAATTCTTGGGCATTGAAGTGTCTCACTGAGTTCTTCCCATTTTAAATGTGTAGTCTGTCACCCATATAGAAGAACAGGTGGTTTCTATGTAAGGTGTACAAATTACTTTCCCAGCAAGTGATGAACATTTAGGTTATTAATCAACTGCATTTTATGATCATTAAGTCCAATCATTAAATGATCCACATGATATTCAACAGGGAAATTTGTTTCATAAACCCATATATTAGATTTGCTTAAAATAAGTAAGCAGGCATACCTTCAGAAGAACATCGGACTGCTGAGTACTTCCTAGCCATTATCATTAGTCGATTTATCAGGAGGCTCATCATTATCAACATGTTTACAAGTAAAGTTGATCTGATTATGTGTATCCCTTCCTTGGGAAGCTTGCTTAATAATGGGAAGGAAATAGATCACACACAAGCTGCTCAAAATGCGTTCCCTGCAGCTACTGAGCAGAATCTGATGCCAGAAAGAGCACAATCAAGCAAACAAAGACAAAGTTGTGTTTGGAGAGCTCCATATATTAGGAGAAGTTCACCAGGAATTAATTATAAAAGTAAGTGTTCTGTATTGTGCTAAACAGCAGGGATTTGGCAGTGAGACTCATGGAGAGTCATGAAGGTCCTGTAGTCAAGGCAGTGGTAAGGAGATGGAGGAAACACACCAGTCAATTCCTTGCTGCAAGACAGAGGAGAGGTAGCTAGTATCCAAAAGAAGATGCAGAGCATAGAAATTAAGGAAAGGAGAAAATAAAATATGTGTTAGAATGTAACCTTTCATAATCGATGAAGGGTGAATGTGCCAGATTTTCTGCATTAACAAAAAAGAAATGGAAGAATAAGCAGAAACTTGGAAGAAGCAGAAAGGAATCATGCTATTCATGGAGACATGTGTACAGAAAGCAATGACATCACCAAACAAGGAAATCAAGCACAGAGGGGGCCTGAAAAGAGTTCAAGCACCAGACGGTGGTGGACCACACCTTTAATCCCAGCACTTGGGAGGCAGAGGCAGGGCCATCTCTATGAGTTCGAGGCCAGCCTGGTCTACAGAGTGAGATCTAGGACAGCTGACACACAGAAAAATCATCTCAAAAAAAAAAAAAAAAAAAGAGTTCAAGCTTGAAAAGTTGTCATCTGATGCTAATTTAGCCTCATGTGTAAGGTTCAACCACCACAAAAGAGAGAATAAACATACACACACATACACACACACACACACACACACACACACACACACACACAAACACACACCACAAGAAAGACAGAGAAAGAGACTGAGAGACAGCAAGGGACCAAAAGTGAGTCTGATTTTTTAAAAAATGATGCTTCACTAAAAAAATTTAGCAGCCACATTCTCTATATACCATAAGAAATTTAGAAATGCAACTCCACCATATATCATAGACATTTCTGAAGTATAAGTAGTTAATTAACTTCAGGACTGGATGCTATTATCTATAGAAGGCATTCTAAAATGATGGATCAGCTTTCAGAGTAAGTTCTCATAGACATTTTTGAATGAGCTTATAAAGTGCTTCTAATTCTTGTCACATGGTAAAAAGTACTTGATAGATATTAGCTAGTATCATTTAATTTTATTTATGAAATAGTAGCACTATTGGAACATTATTATTACTTTCAAAGATCATAATTCACTTACAGAAAATATTATGTTTAAAAACCAGTCACATAGTTTATGTCCAGTAAGAACCACCATAACAATTGTTTTCCCATCATTAACACATTTTTTAAAATGCAAAGAATATAAAAAAGTAATTTTTCCAGTGCTGTTTGGCCAATTCACCAAGCTAAAAGGAACCACATTGGATACTACAAGTGGAAATGGCTAAAATCTGAGTGGTCACATCTTGGACAGAGGACACAAAGACTATAGAGAACTAGAGGGTCAACTTCAATATTGTTTCTTCTAGAAATGCCAGGGAAGCTACACTATGATACTGGAACATTATGGCTGCAAAAACAAGATCTAAACAATGAAAACACCTTAGACATGCTCATGTGGAAGGGAAAAATCTCATTGAGTCTCTTTTCCTAGACAAAGATCCTCTGGAAACTAATGATTTCTAAGAAAGGGAGAATTAGTCTCCCCAGAGATGAAGCCTCTAATTGGTTATCCAATACCAATTTTTCAGCCCTGAAATTATATATACAAGTAAAACTAAAGAGAATCATCAACGTGTGTGTGTGTGTAATATATATATATATATATATATATATATATATGTGTGTGTGTGTGTGTGTGTGTGTGTGTGTGTGTATGTGTATATATGTGTGTGTGTGTGTGTGTGTGTGTGTGTGTGTGTGTGTGTGTATTGTATATATAAAGGAAAAAGAGGCCATGAATTTGAGAGGGTGTAAGAGGAGGCAGTATGGAATTATAAAGGACATGGGAGGGGTTGGAGGGAGCAAAGGGAAAGTGAAAAGGATGTAATTATATTTTAATTTTAATTAAAAATAAGTAAGGAAATGTGGTGGTTTGAAAAAAAAATGGTCTCCAAAAGGAAGTGGCACTATTAGGAGGTGTGGCTTTGTTGGAGTAGGCATGGCCAAGTAGAAGGAAGTATGCCACTGTAGGGGTGGGCCTTGAAGTTTCCTTTTTTTTTTGTTTTTGAGCTGAGGATCGAACCCAGGGCCTTGTGCTTACTAGGCAAGTGCTCTACCACTGAGCTAAATCCCCAATCCTTGAGGTCTCTTTTGCTCAAGCAATCTTCCATGTAGTAGACAGTTCACTTCCTGTTGTCTGAAGATCAAGATGTAGAACTCTCAGCTCCTTCTCTAGCACACGTCTGCCTGAATGCAGCCACTTCTCACCATGATGATAATGGACTAGGTCTCTTAAACTATAAGCCATCCAATTGAATGTTTTCCTTTATAAGAGTTGCCATTCTCTGGGGAAAAAAATGTTCACCAACCCTACATCTGACAAAGGGCTGATCTCCAAAATATGTAAAGAACTCAAAAAGCTAGACTTCAAAATGCTGAAATGAATTAAAACATGCGCTACAGAGCTTACCAGAAAATTCTCAATAGAAGAATCTCAAATGGCTGAAAGGCATTTAAAGAATTGCTCAACATCATTAGTCATCAGGGAAATGCAAATCAAAACAACTCTGAGATACCATCGTACACCTGTCAGAATAGCTAAGATCAAAAACACTGAAGACAGCTTATGCTGGAGAGGATGTGGAGCAAGGGGAACACTCCTCCACTGTTGGTGGGAATGCAAACTTATACAGCCACTCTGGAAATCAGTATGGCGGTTTCTCAGAAAATTGAGATTATGTCTTTTTTAAGACCCAGCTATAACACTCTTTGGCATATACCCAAGGAATGCCCAATCTTACCAAAAGGCCATATGCTCAACTATGTTCATATTAGCATTATTCATAATAGCAAGAACCTGGAAAAAACCTAGATGCCCCTCAACTGAAATAGATAAAGAAAATGTGGCATGTATACACAATGGAGTACTACTCAGCAGTAAAAAACAATGACATTTATAGGCAAATGGATGGAACTAGACAATATCATCTTGAGTGAGGTAACCCAGACTCAGAAGGACAAACATAATATGTACTCACTCATAAGTGGATACTATATGTGAGGGAAGGTATGGGCAGACAGCAACCCACAGGTCCAGAGAGGCTAGCTAGCAGGGAAAGACTCTAGAAGGGACACATGGATGGCCCACTGAATGAGAAGTGGATGAGATCTACATGAGTGGACTGGGAGTGCAGGGGTAGCAGAGGGTGATGAGAACATAGGGAAATGGAAGGGTCAAGCTGGAACAGGGACAGAGTGGGAGGGCAGGGAGGAAGATACCATGATAGATGAGGACATCATAGGAGTAGAAAGAGGCAGGGTGCTGGGGAGGCTCTCAGGAATCCACAAGGATGACCCCACCTTGGAGTACTGGCAGTGATCCAGAGGGTGCCTGGTCTGGTCTACTCTTATTATCAGTCTAGTAAATACCCTAACTGTCATCATAGAGCCTTTGTCCAGTGACTGATGGAGGCAGATGCAGAGATCCACAGCCAGGCGCCAGGCTGAATTCAACTGATGAGAGAAAGGAAGGATGATTCTGCAGGCAGAGGACATCAAGATCATGATGAGAAGACATGCAGAGATGACAGGCCACACTAGTAGAAGCCCGTGAACTGCAGACTAGTGGCCATGGAGCCCCCATGGGACTGGACTAGGCCCTCTGGATATGGAGGAGGGTTGTTGGGCTCAAACTGTTTGGGGGGCACCCAGGCAGGGGGATCAGGATCTGTCCCTGGTGCATGGGCAGGCTTTTGGGAGCCCGGTGCCTGTAGTGTGATGCCTTGAGCAGCCTTGGTACAGTGGGCAGGGGCTTGGACCTGCCTAGACTCAGTGTGCCAGGATCTGCTGACTCTCCATGGGAGACCTTGATTTGGGGAATATATGGATGTGGGATGGCTTGGGAGGGAGGAGGGAGGATCTGTGGGTGGTATGCAGAGTGAGTAGAAATTTTCTTAATAAAGAAAAATGAAAAGAAAAAAAAGAATTGCCATTCTCATGGTGTCTCTTCACAGCAATAGAAACCCTAAGACAGGAAGTAAATTAGAACTCAGCTTAAGAAAATATTTAAATAAATTTAATTATGTGGACAAAGAGGTAGACACTGTAGTTTCTGGACGACTCCATATTAATGAAAAAGGAAATCACTCAACTCTAAGAAACGATAACTAGAAAGTTGTATGGTGAGTGGCCTTCATAATCCTCACTCTTGTGGCCAGTCAAAATGGAGATGATTTTAAATATGTGGCATTTTTTATCAACATAAATGATAAACATTACTACAAAATATTTCTCACTCTCCTGAATAACAAGACCTATTCAAATAGTGTCTTAGGATGAAGAAGGAAAATTGTCCTCAGTGAAATTTAGACTTACGACCACACTGACCAATGTTAAAACAGTATATGAGTAACTAAACATAGAATATTTTTCATTAAAATAACTGGTTGATTAAAACAAAATTAATAGTAATATTTTCTGGAATTTGTAATGAGTATAATATTTCAAATGTGGGAGAGTGAGAGATATGCTTTGGAATAATTACATCACACATAATGTGACATATTTGAATGAAGAATGTAATAAAGATATGGCTCATGTACATATAGAGAAGCAAACATAATAATCACTAGAAATAAACAAAAAAAGTATAGAAAACAATACAAAAATGGAAATAAAATGAAATAATAACAACAAAATAATCAACTCCTCTACAAGAAGGAAGAACAGTAAAAACTGAACCAAACATCGTATGGGAGAGACTTCTCTACTGGTGCCATTATGTTAAAATATCTCAGACTGGGTCATCCGTAGAGAGCAAATATTTATTTGCCATATATCTGAAATATGTCCCATTTGCTATCACAGTGACAGCAGATGTAGTGTCCTTAGGGCTTTCCTTGACTTCCAAAATCAAACCACCTTATTCCACTCTAACATGGCAAGTGGGGGCAAAGTGACTGAAAGTTATGCTGTCACATGCTCAAAAGACAAAAGGAATAGGTATCTCTTCAGACTTTAGTTCCACACAGTTGGAATAATTCATCACATGCCAAGAAAGTTAAAGTTCACCATACACATTTTGTAAAGCACAAACTTTCAAGCCGAAGCAGGCACAGAAAAGAGCAGATGGAAGATTCAGACCATCCTCATCCCTGTGTATATTAAAGATGTGTTCCTTGTGTTTAAGTGAATAGCAGGCTTTAATTTAGAATTAAAATCAAGAATCAGTTACATACTGTACGCAAAGCAATATTATACATAGGAACATACAGACAGAACAGCAAAGAGAAACAGAAGAGTCTGCAGCTGTGTGGAGCAAGCCCTTCACATTAGTAGTTATTTTCTCATTAATGTGACAAGTTACCTAAAGAGAGCAGCTGAAGAAAGGCAGGGTTTGTTTAGGTTTATGGTCTGAGGGTATATTCTGTTCCATCACAATGGGGAAGATATGGTGTGAATGTGGATCTGTCATAGTGGGAGTATAAGTCCCCTAGTTACCCTGCATGCCTGGTTAGGAAGTCTAAAACGGCTGCTGCACCTCTGGCTTTTCCCCTCCCTTTCTTCCTCCTCCTCTTCCTCCTCTTCCTTCTCCTTCTCCTCCCTCCCTCCCTCCCTCCCTCCCTCCCTCCCTACCTGCTTCTCTCCCTCTCTCTACTCCTCCCTCTCTGTCTCTCTCTGTGTCTGTCTCTCTCTCTCCCTCCCTCCCTCCTTCCTTCCCTCCCTACCTCTACCCTCCCCTCTCTCTTATGTACACATACTCAGGGCATGTCTTCCAATTGATACTAAATCCCATAAATTTGACAATCAAAATTAACTATCTCAAACATCTTCTCTTATTCACTGATCAAATAGTTCACTTCTCTAAGAGACATAATAGTAAGATGACGCTACCAACCAACATAAAGTAATTAATGTCATAAAGTTCTGTTCCCAGCAGCAGCACAATACATGCTTGTTTCAAAAATGGGTTATATGCTAGGTTATTAAAGAAGTCAGGATGAATTTAGAAGAACTAAAACATTCAGACTACATTTTATGAAAAAAAAAATCAGATTAAGCCAGAAATTAAAACAAAAAGACATTTGGAAAAATTGTAAATTAACCAAAATAAATATAGGAAGAAATTATAAGATAGATCAGAAAATTTTTTTGGACTGAATGGAATTTAAGGCACTGTTGATTAAAACTGGAACCAGTAGATAAGGAAATGAACGGAGGAAACTGTATAAAAGCATGTGTTTCTATTGGACAAAAAGTGCCAATAGTTAATAAATGAGGCATCTACCTAAACAAGCTAGAAAATGAAAAACATGTGAAAACTGGAAGAAGCCAAAGTCAGGAAAACTTTCAAGACGACAGCACTTATCGATAACATAAAAACTATAAAGAGACCACTGAGCCCCACATTGCTCTTTTATCACAAGTAAATTATGTTGAAAATAAATGATATATAACAGTTAATGTTCTAGAGCTCAGTCTAAATAAATTAAAGCTGACTTTTCTCATAATCACCAATGAGACTTAGGTAGCTTAGTGAGGAAAAAAGGGTCTTAGATTAGGAGATTCAGGAAGGAAAATTAACATAATGATAGGGAAGGGTCACACTTTTCCCAAAGCTAAGGCAATATTGTACTGAACAATAGCTTGTGAACAGCCTGAAAAGATGGGTAACAAAAGAAAATGAAAGGAACTTAGAGCAGTGAAAGGTACGGTTAGAATGGAAGAATTCATTTTCAGCAATGGCAGTACATGAAAAATCCCAAGGAATACAGTTTAAAATATAACCAGGATTACTAAACACAGTTTAATCAGATCACTGGGCAAAAGATTATCGAAGAAAAATCAATAGTATTTCTTTCACTAAAAATTAACAGTTCAAAACCACAATCAAGAAAAATCTCCAGTTATGAAACAGTCAAAAACAGGGCCTGGAGAGGTGACTCAGAGGTTAAAAGGACTGTCTGCTTCTCCAGAGAACCTGAGTTCACTTCTCTGCAGCCACATGGCAGTCTACAACTCTAGTTTTAAGGGATCTAATTCCCTCTTCTGGCCTCCATGGGCACCAGATATGCATGTGGTACTCAAACACACATGAAGGCAAAATACTCAGGTACACATTTAGTCAAAGTACTTTTACTCACTAAGTAAAATAAGTTTCTTAAATCTTCAATAATCACTACAATCTGTATAACGTTGGAGGTTAGATATAGAGTAGGGACTATAGAGAGGAAAAGCCCTTCCTAGGAAGGGGACACAGAGTAGATAATTATGCACATGTGGGTGGGTGAGGGACTGAAATGAGAGACTAAAGCAGGGATGGAGAGGCAAGAGGGGGATAAAGGAGGGACAACTAAAACTAAGGATCATTTGAGAGGTTATATGGAAACCTAAATATCTACATCTATCTATCAATCTATCATCTATCTATCTATCTATCTATCTATCTATCTATCTATCATCTACCTATCTATCACCTACATACCTACCTATCTATCTATCATCTATCATCTGTCTATCTATCTGTGTCTAGGTATAGGCATTGATACAGATATGAAAGAAACCTAAATGGAATCACCAAATAATGGAGGAGACAAAGCTCCAATTAGACATTTCTTGACAGTAAGCGAAACCTTCTGTCAGGAATGAGTTACATCTATTAAAACTGTTGCTACAGGGACCTCATGAAGCCTACAAACAACCCAGGTTATTGCCAAAGCTGTTAGTTTCTCTCCACAAACTTTGGTAAGGCCCTGTTGCTGAAGACAACACCTACACAGCTCACTTAACAAGAAACTGAGCTGGTTTTTACCTAGAGCCCTCACCCCTATTGACTAGTGTCCATAATCCATAGTTCATGATGGGGAAATTAAACACCCATCCAGCTACAAACTCCCAAATATATGATGGTGACCTGCCTGCAAGATATGCTGATGAAATAGTGGCACAAAAGTTGTAGGAGTGACAAACCATTATCTGATTAGAATTAAGGCCCACTGCACAAGGTGGATCCCAGGCCTGACACTTCCTAGGTGGCCAAGAATCTAAGACTAGATAGGCCATAGAATTAGCGAAAAGCCAAATGCTATTGTTCTGCTATAGGAACATAGCAACAGAATGATTCCCAATGACAGTCTGCTATACTCACAGATCAGCATCTCAGCCATCATCAGAGAAGCATCCTCCTACAGTAGATGGAAACAATATAGAGACTCACAACCAGACAATGCGAAGACAGTGAAAGATCTACGAACACTCAGCCCTAAATGGGATGTTTCCACCAAATCCCTCCCTTTAGGGCTCAGGGAACTCTGTGGAAGATGAGGCAGAAAGGTTGTAAGAGTCAGTGAGGATGCAAAACACCAAGGAAACAAGACTTTTCAGACACAAAATGACTGATGCACATATGAACTCACAGAGACCATGGCAGCATGCACAGGGCCTACGCAGGGCTAAGCCAGAAGATGTCCCATTGATGAGAGTGGAAATAGACATATATCCCCATTCCTAACCCAGAAGCTAACTCCAACTGATAACCAACTACAAAGTAAAAATTAGTTTTCTACAATGGACTCTCCCTTGGTATTCAAATCATACTTAAAGAGAGGCCCCATGCCCAGCAGTAGATGGCCAACAGAAAATGAACTTAATGGTATTTCTAAAGTCTTTTTTTTTCCCTCATAATACTTTTTCTGGGCAGTGTTTGTTGTTTGTTTGTTTGTTTTTCTTTATAGAGCTTTGGCTTATCGGTTATGATTTCCAATTTGTTTTTTTGAGTTTTCTGTGTGTGTGAATGTGCGGGTCTTGGTGTCTTTAAATGTTTCTTGTATTTTTCTTTGGCATTTTTGTTTGTTTGCTTACTTATATTTTTATATTATTATTATTATATGTCTATTTGCTTTCTAATGAGAGAGAGAGAGAGAGAGATAGAGAGAGAGAGAGAGAGAGAGAGAGAGAGAGAGAGAGAGAGAAAGCATGAGAATTTGGATGGTTGAAGAAATAGGAAAGCCAGGGAGGAGTTGAGGAAAGAGAAATCATAGAATATATTGGATGAGAAATAATCCAGTTTCAAAAAAATCAAAAAATACTGTTGAAGATAAGATTTACTAAAAACATAAATGTTAAGATAGGCAACTTTGATTCTTAAAACATAAATGGTTTTTGTAACACAGTGTCAAGAAATAAAACACATTTTTAAATTCATGAAGCTTGTAGAAAAATGTCAATGTCCAAGGAAACATATAAGTAGAAAACTCAATGTCATGACACATTGGGAATCATTAAGGAAGTATGGTGGTTTGAATAGGAATAGACTCATGTGTTTGAATGCTTGACCAATAAAGAGGTGTGGCCTTGTTGAAGTAGATGTGACCTTATTGAAGTAGCTGTGGCCTTGTTGGAGGAAGTGTGTTACTGTGGAGGTAGACTTCGAGGTCTCATATATGCTCAAGTCACACTTAGTGTGACAGTTCACTTCCTGTTGCCTGTGGATCAAGATGTAAAACTCTCTGCTTCTTCTCCTGCACCATGTCTGCCTGCATGCTGCCATGCTTCTTGACATGACAATAACAGAATAAGCCTCTGAAACTTTAAGCCATCCCCAATTAAATGGTTTTCTTTAAAAAGTTGCTGTGGTCATGGTGTGTCTTCACAGCAATAGAAACCCTAAGACAGGAAGCATAATTCATAAACAACGAAGAACTGCCATAGACCTACTAGAAAACTGAAATTATAAAAAAAAATGAATCTGTACCTAATATGGACAAAGAAAAGTGACAACTTTTTCACTCACACAATACTGTGTGAGCACAAATAGTGTACATTAGAGATTCATTTCTTTATAGGTTAATATACCATACACCTCAGCAACCCTCATCAAACCTAGTTGCCAAGGGGAAAGAAATGCCTGTCTGTCATCTGAATAAATGAAAAAATTATAGTGTGTGTATCAAGAAAAACTGTTCAGCAAATTAAAGAATGACTGATACAGGCAACAATCCAACCCATAGTAAAAAACTGGTGTCATATTAACGGAGCCAGACATAATAGGTGGCATGTTGCATGAGTCCATTTGCAGGAAACAATAGAAAATGTAGTGCTAGAGTAGCAGAGAATAGGGCAGCAGCAGCTGATCAGAGACCAAATGCACAGATACAGCAGAAACTGGAAATGACTATGTGGGGTCATTGGATGAAGGAAATGTTGTATAGCAGACTATGGTGATTACCACACACATCTAAAGTGTGTGTGTGTGTGTGTGTGTGTGTGTGTGTGTGTGTGTGTGAGAGAGAGAGAGAGAGAGAGAGAGAGAGAGAGAGAGAGAGAACATACATGTAAGTTGTAAATGAGTGAACTTATGAAACTGTACCTTAACATGAGTGATTCCATATTAGTAATTTACATTTGAATACAGATATATTTTATGAAAAGAAAATAAACATGCTCTTTTAGATGTGTAAAAAGTTATGAATTCAAAGTTTAACATCTCATTTAAAATTTTCGTACAGAATAATTGCATTAACTAATACATAAAATTTATCTCTACCTGATTACCTCATCCATGACTGGATAACACATTAGATAATTTTATTTGCATTTTAAAATTAAAATGACTTGAACACTTGCTTATGATATCATTAGCTAATGTATCTATCCTTCCTTACTTTTCATAATTCAAATTATTAAGAATTAAATTAAACCCTGAATGTGGCTGAGAGTTGTATAACTTGGTCTGTTTGTGGGGCCCTGGGCAGTAGGACCAGGATTTATCCCTAGTGCATAAACTTGGTTTTTGGAGCCCATTGCCTATGGAGGGAGGCCTTGCTCAGCCTTGATGCAGTGGGAAAGGGCTTGTTCCTGACTCCATTTGATATCCCTGACTTTCTTGACTCCCCAAGCTCCCTCTGAGGAGTGGATGGGGGTGGATGGTGGGGAGGAGGTGGGAGGGGTTGAGTGGGAGGAAAGGAGGGAGGGAGAACTGTGGTTGGTATATAAAATGGAAAAAAAAACTTTTAAAGGAAAAAAAGAATTAAATTAAAAATTATTTATTCTAAATATGTCTCCTTATACCCTCATGTAAGTGTAGATTTTACCCTACATCAAGGAAACTTCTCTTTACCACAAACAATGACTATTACAGAAAAGTACAACCACTCAAAATACAGACTTGGGAAAACTCATGAATATATCTCCAACACAACTCCAGCACCCAAGTCTCAGAGAACAACATGCGAGATGGGACAGAAAGAGTATAAAAGGCAGAGGAACAGGAAATTTGTTGTTAGATTGTTTCTCCTAGAAATGCCAGGGAATCCACACCCATGAAGTCTCACCAGCATGGCTTTCTAAGCACGGTGGGAATGCTCACTAACACAGGATGTGCTAATGTGGGAAGGAGAAAACTCGGGAGGCCTCAGTCCTAGACTAACGACTACAGGCCATAAGGAATGCCCAGAGTGGAGAACTTGTCTTCCCGAGAAGCAAAGCACCCTGGCTGGTTGTCCAACACCAAATGGGCAGCCCTGAAATCATGTGCGCAAGTAGTGCTAAGAGGACTGAGTGGCCTTAGGCTTCAGTGTACTCAGAAACACACACACACACACACACACACACACACACACACACACACACACACACGTGTAACAATGATTAAAGAAAAGAAGGCCATGAATTTGCATAAGAGCAAGCACCTGGGAGAGTTTTGAAGGAGAAAAGGGAAGGGGAAAATGATATAATCACCTTAATCTCAATTTGTTCCAAATAAAAAGAAGTTGAGATGAATGATAATTTACATTTACTTACTGGGAAGCAGTAGAAAATAGAAAGAATATATTTTTCAAATTTACTATGAACTCTAATATTTTCCCTTGTGTTTTAATCTCTCTCTCTGTCTCTCTGTCTCTCTCTCTGTCTCTCTCTCTCTGTCTCTCTCTCTCTCTCTCCAGAAATAAATTATATTAAGCATCCTTCACATTTCATCTCACTTTAATTCATAACTACCTTTTCATCTACACACACACACACACACACACACACACACACACACACACACACAGACACACACAGTCACACACCACGCACGATTAAAGTCTAAATTATCTTCAGGGGACATTTCACATGTTTTAACCATTGTTTTTGAAGCTTGAATAATTACCTGGAACCTTGAAACTATTTCAAAGAGAAATTGTTAAAGTTTCAAGAAAAATCTCTGCTGAATATCCTATAAGATAAAGTGTGTCCCTGTGCTAATTAGTTTTCTAATGAATAACCTATGACCTTCACTCTAGTGAGAAACTTATTGTTCCAGAAGTTTTGTAGCCACCTAGTCATGCAAGAAACAACCTTTTATTCTCTAGGCAATTACCTGTTCAATATGTGGGGCCCCTGCATTTTCAGTGTTTGCAAAGACACAGCTGAGCACTGATCTGTGAGTCTGAGCTGATGAAACCAAAGTAGCTCGTTAGGTATCATTCATGATTTAACAACCTGCACTCTGTTCCCCACCAGCCACCATATCCTTCGCTGTCCTTAAAACTCATATTTTCCCAACAAATAATTATTTAACATAATATTTCTAGAATAATTAAAATCACCTTAGGTAATTTTCCCTAGACAAAAAGATAAAACCAGTAAGTCGTTATATATCTAAATGAAAACTAGTGTGTAAAATTAGCATCCAGAAAACACTTCGATATACTAAACAGGCTATAAGACAAAAGAAATGTAGATTAATATAACCCCTGATTCCAGCCACATGTGTAACCATAGCCCAGGTCTGTAATCACAGCACTGCAGAGGTGGAAGCAGAACTATCAGCAGCTCTAGACCAGGCTCGACAACTTGAGACTGCCTCAAACAATCAGAAAATCTAGTCATTCAAATATTGAGCTGTTGCCCACTTTCCTAAATAATTACATAATTACAACTTTCATATTTGTTTAAAAGCCTTCCCATACGCACACAAACATTTCCTGGAAAATATCCAAGATAATGTTAACTACCATTATTGTACAAATACTCTACATTTGAATTTGTCATCTCATTAATTCTTCATGAACTTGTCAGAAAATAAAACTATAAAAGGGCCAAGTTTTTGTTCCATTTGTGTTATTTAAGTTTGGTGTTTATTTTTCACTTTATTAGATTTTGTTCCAAAATACAATCAGAAGTGCATTTCCTTTTTAGGACCTAATATTTCCTTTTGATTAATATACAATTATATTTTTCTTTTTTATAAGGTGTTCCAAAGGCCATTTAAAAAGAATACTCTCTCCTTGCATGTTGCAGCTTTTAATGCTTTTAGTCATCAAATGGAATGAGTTTGTCTTTTATTGTGATAGTCAGGTCTTTTTGTGGTGACAGTATCAATACATGCGATCCCACATTTTCTAGTGTGTGCTGAGGCTGTTATTATTATATAAAGACTCACTGAGAATTTGTTTAGTTAGTCCATAATTGTGAAGGGGTTCTATACCCACTTTATGAACATTTTTCCCTAATTACATCCCATGTAGTTTTTATTATATGTATATAGATATATAGATATATGATATATAGTATATATGTACCAACTATACCTTAAATATGCATATAACTTTTATACAATCTTGCCAGAACATCTTTATATCACCTCAGATGTTCTTTTAGCATGGCTTGAGAAGATGGACCAATGAGCCATATGGGATTATTGTGGATTCTCTCCACTCTTGTTTTTGCTTGTTTTCACTGCCCACAAAAGTGAAAACCGTGGTTAATACATTGAAGACTGACTCTCTTTGTTTCACGAAGGTGGTCAGGTCTTGGAGCCCACCTACCATCTCCAGAAACATTCAGAGAATTGGCCCTCTGTGAGAGGTGTGAAAAAAAATAGGAGCCTATTGCCTGTCTTCTTTCTCTTAGCCTTCCATCTCTAGCTTCTAGGATTACCTCTCAAATTCACACAAGGTTATTTTCCACATCATAAGTACCATAACATGTTTTAGGAACCATCACATTAACTACATATTTTACATCATTTATTTATATTCATTTACATCATTTATCATTTAAATAAATTTTATTTTTCTCTGATATTGTTATGTGACAGCATTCTTATTCACAAGTGATTTTCATTTATTTTAGCATATAGTTCAAATTTTTAAATCATGTGATTGCAAAAATTATACTAAAAATCTGACCTTTACTCCTTTCCATAATCTCATCTCCCACTAATTAATAGATAATTAATGGGATGGCTTAGCATGTGTTTCTAAGTCAATTGGGTACATCCAAAAGAAATAGCTTCACAGATGAGACTCAGTTATCGGTGTGATAACGTGGATTCGAGTTGTTTGACCTTCCTTTTGTCAGCAAATATTTCTAACTCCAAGGGTCAGGCTCTGTGCTAGTATATAAAGATCAGACAGCAAATAAAACAGATGTCTTGCTGTTAATGTACATATAAAAATCTGTCCTCAAGAGTGATTTTCAAGTAGACAGAATTAGAAGTGCCTTTTATTATCTAGATGGCATGTGTATATTCTGTTTCCTCTTTTTCACAGAAGTAAAACCTTACTTGTGTATACACCTCATTCTTTTTCTTGAGAATTTACATTATGTATGTATTTTCATATTTCTACATAGATACTTTCTTTAGGAGTATTTATGGTTAAATATTTGTGGGCAAATAATAATAATATTTGGGTATAAATAATATTCATTCTTTGATGAATGATAGTCTAATTAGTTCTTCACTAATAGACATTTAGGATTTTATGGTATTCTACTATTTAAATATTATTACTACAATGAATAACTTTGACTTTTTTATCTAATTGAATGTATTACAGAGGTTGTAAGGCTTGTTCTTTACACACATGCTGTATAATTTTTGAAGCTATTATTCACCCAACATGGATAATTCTATTTTATTTATAATGTTTTATCTGAATAGACTAGCAGCTTCTGGAACTTTGGTGATCTGAAATGCGAGAAAATGTATCTTATGTGGATTCATCCTTTATTTCTGTTATTATGATTGAGGATTGTTTGAGGATAATTCCACACATCTGAAATCCAGAGTCTCTCTTTATTGTCTTTACGTAACTTTAAAAATTTCTTCTTAAATTGGCCTTTACATCACAATCCCCGACCTCAAACTCTACTATAGAGCTACCGTAATAAAAACAGCTTGGTACTGGCATAAAAACCAACATGTGGACCAATGGAATCGAATTGAAGACCCTGACATTAACCCACACACCTATGAACATATAATTTTTGACAAAGAAGCCAAAAATGTACAATGGAAAAAAGAAAGCATCTTCAACAAATGGTGCTGGCATAACTGGATGTCAATGTGTAGAAGGCTGCAAATAGATCCATATCTGTCACCGTGCACAAAACTTAAATCCAAGTGGATCAAAGACCTCAACATAAATCCAGTTACTCTTTCTTTTTTAAATTAATTTTTAAAATTTATTCTTCCCAGCCGGGCAGTGGTGGCACATGCCTTTAATCTCAGCACTCGGGAGGTAGAGCCAGGCAGATCTCTGTGAGTTTGAGGCCAGCCTGGACTACCAAGTGAATTCCAGGAAAAGGCACAAAGCTACACAGAGAAACCCTATCTCGAAAAACCAATATATATATATATATATATTCTTCCCTTATATATTACATCCTAACAACATTTACTCCTCCCTCTACCCCTCCCAGTTCTTCCCTACCTCCTTCTCACCCCTATTCACTCCTCCTCCATTCCCTCCTTCCTGCTTCCACTGTTAGGAGTTACACAATAACACCATGCTACATAATCATAACAAATATGCAGAGGATATAGGTCAGACATATACAATCTCCATGATTGCTGGTTCAGTCTCTGTGAGTCCCTATGAGCCAGGTTACTTGATTCTGTGGATTTTCTTGTGGTGTCCTCAACCCCTTTGGCTCTTACAATCCTTCCTCCCCCTTTTCTTCAGGATTCTCCACTGAATGTATGGCCGTGGGTCTCTGCATCTGTTTCCATCAGTTGCTACATGAAGCCTCTCTGATGACAATTATGCTGGGCTCCTGTCTATGAGTACAGCAGAATATCTTTAGGAATCACTTCAATGAATTTTTTTAAATACAGAGCCTGAACTGGCCTTCTCCTGTAACCAGGCAAAACTTCCAGTGGAGAGATTAGGACGCCGACCCAGCTACAAAACCCTCAACCTACAGTTTATCCTGCCTGTGAGATGTGTGGGGTAAAGGTGGCACAGAAATGTGTGAATGGCCAAGCAATAACTGCTCTAGCTTGAGACTCACAACAGATAAGGAGCCCACCCCTGACAATGCCTGGAGGGCCAGGACCAGAGACTTGATAGTTCAAAGATGATCAGCAAAAAATCAAGGCCTCTCAGGTTCTTTAGGATAGGGCACCTTTTGGAATGATCTTTGTAACATGCCATTTACCCATGCTCTAGACCTCTCTGGATTTTAGTATGTGTTCCTTGCTTGATATTGTTTGCATTGATTGTAGTTCCATCTTATCTAGGTCATTATCCCTCATTACTCCTGGACAATATTTGATAACCATTCTTTTGTATATAGTCTTGTATTAAGTTAGAACCTTCTAATTTAGACAAAAGGGGGAGACGTAGTGGGTAGCCATTCCAGTTTTGACCTGGAAGTTCCAACCCCCATTGAGGATTCGGTAATGGTCGGTCAAGCCTACAAGGCATGGCTGAGAGAAGATGCTGAAGACCCAAGATCTGGATGTGTGGGCTCTCTTGGTTCCTGGACCCTGGACACTGGAGGTAGACTGAGCAGAGTTCTCCAGAGAACCCTGCCAGACTGTGCCACAGCTTTCCCAAACTCTATTACCTATCCCTTCATTTGTAAGTTACCCCACAAAATAAACCTCCCTTTTAACTACATGGAGTGGCCTTAATAATTACACCAATATACGGTTTCAGAGGTTCAGTCCATTATCATTATGACCAGGAGCATGGTGTGCAGACAGGCCTGGTGATACTGTGGCTGAGAGTCCTACATCTTGATCAGAAGGCCACAGGATGTCAGTCAACTGACACACTGGACAGTATCCTGAGCACAGGAAACAGCAAAGCCCACCCCAACAATGACACACTTCCTCCAACAAGACCAATCCCACTCTAACAAAGCTATACCTTCTAATAATGCCACTCCCTACGAAATTATGGGAGGCCAAATTACATTCAGACTACCACATATACAGTAGGTAGATTCTGTTTTCTCATCCATCCCATTAGTCTGTGTAGATATTGGGGTATAGTCAAGATCACAGCATACAGAAAGCCATCCCACAGCATTGGGGAATTGAATCTATTGATATTAAGAGACATCAGTGGCCAATGGTTGTTTATTCCTGTTATTTTGTTGGTGGTGGTAGTAGTGATGGTGGTGGTGGTGGTGGTGGTGGTGGTGGTGGTGGTGGTGGTGGTGGTGGTGATGGGTGTGAGTGTGTATTTTCTTTCTTTTGGCTTTGCTGATTTGAGATTATTTATTTCCTGTGTTTTCACAGATGCAATTAACCTCCTTGGGTTGGAGTTTTCCTTCAAGTATCTTCTGTAGGGCTAGATTTATAGATTGATATTGTTTAAATTTGACTTTACCATGGATTATCTTGTTTTCTCCACCTACGGTGATTGAAAGTTTTACTGGGTATGTTAGTCTGGACTGGCATCTGTGGTCTCTTAAGCCTGTAGCACATCTGCCTAAGCTCTTCTGGCCTTTAAAGTCTCCACTGAGAAGTCAAGTATAATTCCAAACAAATCTACCTTTATATGTTACTTGGTCTTTTTCCCTTGTAAATTTTCATATTCTTTCCTTGTTCTGTGTGTTTAGTGTTTTGATTATTATTTAGAGAGGGGGATTTTTATCTGGTCCAATCTATTTGGTGTTCTGTATGCTTCTTTCACCTTTATAGGCATCTCCTTCCTGTTAGGAAATTTTTTTTCTATGATTTTGTTGAAAATATCTTTGGGCTTTGGTCTGGAATTCTTCTCCTTTCTCTATTCCTTCTATTCTTAGATTTGGCCTTTTCTTAGTGTACGCTTTTCTAATGGGTGTTTGTGTCAGGAATTTTTTTAGATTTAACATTTTATTTTACTGCTGTATCTATTTCTTCTATCATGTTTTCAGTTCCTGAATTACTTTTTCCATCTCTTGTATTCTGTTGATAAGGCTTGTCTCCTTGAATTTGAATTCCTAAATTTTCACTTCCAGATTTCCCTCTATTTGAGTTTTTTTTTTGTTCTATTTCCACTTTTATGTCTTGTATTAATTTATTATTTTTCTTCCAATGTTTGTGTTTTTATAGATTTCTTTAAGGGATTTATTCATTTCCTCTTTAAGAACATCAATCATATTCAGAGAGGCAATTTCAAAGTCTTTGTGTGTGCTTTGGCTGTGTTCTAGCTGTCAGGGCCTGCCTTTAGGGTTGCTAGGCTCTAGTTGACACATATTGTACTGGCTGTTGTCAATTGTGTTTTTATGTAGGTCTAATCCTAGGTTCTGATATCCAGTCTTGTCTTTGTTGGGTGGGTGATATATTCCTTGGTTTCTGTTGCCCTCTGGTTCTTAGGAGGTTATGGTGGCTATGTGTTGTCTGGTAGGAATTCTTCTCAGATACTGATAGGTGTGGTCTCTGGGGGTTACAGGGAAAATGTCCTGCTGGGTATTGAGATCTGTCACTTAGGGCTGGGAATGTACTTGGGCTTTGTGTGTGAGGGCATCCAGAGGAAGAGTTCCACCAGGATCTGCTGAGCCATCTGGAAATTGTGACAGAGAATGAGGAGAGACCACCAAAGGTAGTCTTTCACAGAGCTGGGGGTGAAATGGGGATTGAATGTAGATGAGACAGAGGAGAGCTAAGCTCCTCTACCTGCTTTGCTGGCCTATTTTCCTCTCTCATATCATGGCTGCCTGGTTCCCTGGGAATGCCTGCTGAATAATACGATGTGTGGAGAGAAAGGTTGGAGGAAAACAATTCATGATCAACTGGAGATGTGGTCAGAGAAGACAAAGAGGTCTGAACAGATACTCTGCTATAGAGTTGGGGATGAGACTGTATGGTGATAATTTATATGTGCTGAAATGTGATATTTTATTTGTATGATAATAAATTAAGTTTGCATGGAGATCAGAGATCACATAGCAAGCCATAAACAGAACTCAGGCAAGGATAGCATACACTCTTAATCAGATTACATGGCAGGCAGAGTCTCTGTGTGTTCAAGGACACAGCCAAGTGTGGTGACACATGCCTTTTAATCCCAATACCAACCACAGAGACCTGGAGGTCTGTATAGACAGGCAGAGATGAGGAAGGGATGTGGCTGGGCTTAGAGCCAATGAGAAGGCAGAACCGGAATAATAAAAGCGCAGGCTAGACAGGAAGAAGCTCTCTCTCTCTGGGCAAGCTATGGTGTGGTGGTAAGCTAAGGCTAGTCATGGCTATACACTGTTTCTCTCATCTCTTCGGCTATTACCTCTGTATTTGCCTCTGTGTTTCTTATTTATTAATAAGACTCTTTAGGAATTCATCTATAAGACTGGGAAAAGAGGGAAAAGTGAAGATCTGCAGTTAGCTTACCTGCTTTCCTCAACTGGAGATATACATATAGATAGATAGATAGATAGATAGATAGATAGATAGATAGATAGATGGATGGATGGATGGATGGATGGATGGATGGATAGATGATGGATAGATGGATGGATGGTTAGATGGATAGATGGATGGATGGATAGATGGATGGATGGATGGATGGATGGATGGATGGATGGATGGATGGATGGATAGATGGATAGATGGATAGATGGATAGATGGATAGATGGATAGATGGATAGATGGATAGATGGATAGATGGATAGATGGATAGATGGATAGATACTGTTTATATATAGATTTTTATAATCAACTATTTTACCAAAACAAGGAACAAGTTAGTGATAATTTTAGGTATTATGACTGTCTTTAAAGAAAATGAGTTCTGTTTACTGTGGCCTGCCTAGGGAAGAGTGTTCTGGTCTCTTGTTTCGGGAGGAGTAGAAGGATGAGTAAGGAGAGGCTAGGTGAAGGGTAGGTCACTTCCCAGGCTCCTTCCTGTTTCCTGAGCTCTCACACTCTTACCATTTGTCTATATAAGATATAAAACAATGTGTATATTAGGTCTACTCCCTATCAAAATGTCAAGGCATGATTTGGTTTGAATAAATAATCTCTTCATATAAAAATGCTATTTAAAAATTTTGTTAATCCTCACTCATATTTGAGTCTTTTTCTGGATTTTCATGTGTTCCCACTGATATGTCTGTTTATTCATGAGCAATACCACACTGCTTTGATTATGGGAAGTTCCTAATATGCCTGTACCTTCTAGTGATATCTCTACTATTCTTCATTTTCAGAAGGTTCCTGGTTATTCTGGCTTATTTTCTGGTTCCTATATAGATTTTAAAAGCAGCTTGTCTGCCCAAGATTATACTCAGGCTTACTTTCTTTATAATTGAGGTCACATTCAATATATAGATTGCCTTACAGACAATTAATATGCTTATGCCATTTCATAAAATCCAAGAGCTTGCTGTTTCTCCTTACCAAAGAAATTATGGTGCCTTTTCACTGTTTCAGATGCTCTGCTATGGCTCTCTGAAGCATCTCAAAATTTGCTTATAACAAATAGCCTCCTTAGAATTAATGATGTTATTGCTGTCTGTCCATTTTTTGCTCTGATAAAAATGCTCACATTTTAATCAGAAGCTATAAATATATTAGACCACATAACAAAGGAAACTTACAGTGCAGATGGAATTGAAATGGTTGGTTACTTGATTTTCAGTTGAAGAGATCATTATGAATTTTCCAGATATATCCAGTGTAACTAGAAGGCTACTAATTGTCAGAAGAAAGAATGGCAAAAGGTAAGTACAAAATCCAGTAATACCAAAAGGCCTTGGTTTAAGATAGCTTTAAAGATAAAGACAGAAATCCATTATCCAAGGAAAGTGGGAAGCCTCTAGAAAATGCAAGAGTCTAGTAATGTTCCTCCCAAAGACCATGAGAGGAATAGTCTGGCTGATGGCTTTATTTTTGCTCTCTGAAAATCATGCTGGACTTTTGACATGCAGAACTGTTGTGGAAGTGACTTATGCTATTCATGTTATTGCTACTAAAGCTACAGTAATTTTTCACAGCAGTCATGAAGCATTAATACACTAAACGTTCTCTTCCACTGTTAATAATATAAATAAGGCCTACTATCTCACTCTGTCTCTAGCAAATTGTCTAAGAGAAGACTGTTAATTACTGTAAAATAATTTCATATTTGACGACCTTCATTCACTTACTACTAATAGTTCTTAGAAGGTTGTTGAGAGCTTTTCAAGATGTATGATCACATCATAGCGAAATAATTGTTGTTTTGGTTGCTTGCCTAATTCAGTAGAAGTGACCAGTAGATACATGACTGCCTTCTCTCTCTCTCTCTCTCTCTCTCTCTCTCTCTCTCTCTCTCTCTCTCTCTCTCTGTGTGTGTGTGTGTGTGTGTGTGTGTGTGTGTGTATTCTGAGATGGAATTGTTCATCAAACCTGGAGCTCACAGTGTCAGCCACACTAGCTGGCCATCAGACTCCCAAGCTCTCTCTGTCTGCCTGACTGCCCCCACTACCACCAAGCTGGAATTTTAAGCATCTACTGTCAGACTGGACTTTTTCAAAGTGCTAGAGATCGGAACTCAGGTCTTCATACTGCCCAGGAAGCACTTACCCGCTGTCATCTCTTTAGCACTTCCTTCCTAACTATGTGCAATGCCAACAGTGCACAACCAAAATGATTGTTAACGCCTGGCAGGATGGTTCAGCAGGTAAGAACATTTGCTGCTAAGTGGAGGATCTGAGTTTGATCCCTAGATTTCACACAGTAAAAGGGAGTAGACACTGACATCCCTCTGACCTCCACAAGTACACCGTCACTGTTGTATACTCAGCATTACACATAGTCGGGAAGAAAGAGCTGAGGAGACAATGGTGGGTAAAGGTCTTCCTGGGCAGCATGAAGACCTGGCTTCTTATACTTTTAAAACATATATAGAAATGATACGTTTTGCGGCGAGCTCCTCGACCAGCGAGGAAGAACGACCACCATTTGAGGATTCTTCTCAGATCACACTTTATTGGAGCACTTCTTGATTGAGGGAGAGCGGGAGGTGAGGGGCCCCAAGAACCAAAAGGCAGCTGCTTATATAGGGAACCAAGCAAACGGGTCAATCTATGATTGGATCCCACCAGAATGCAAGCACGGGGAGCCACGGGATAGGCTGAGGACATAAGGCCAAATTACCATATACGCGCATGCGCAAGCATCGAGGCGTGCAGCCCAGCAAGCACAGCCAAATATGGAGTTGTTTACAGCAAAGCTGTCAGGAAGTCGGTGCCATCTTAGTATGGTGACTCCCTACATCTCCCCCCTCTTTATTAATTAAGCAACAGGAGAGAGTAGAGGTCTGATCTCTGATAAGACCTTCCAAGTACCCTTTTTTCAGAGATGGGATATTGGTACTGACCCATATGCAATCGGACTTGCTCTCCTTGAAGGAAGGAAAACATCCTACTCTCCAAGTGCAGTGCACGAGCCTGGCATCCTGTGCCCAATACAAATACTTCACCCAATCAGGTCCCCACCTCATGATGTGTTGACCGATCGAAGGTGAGTAAACAAGATAATTATCCACATACCTTCCCGAGTGCAAAGGCTATGTGAACTTATCATTTGTTCTTTAAGGCAGAAAGCCAGATCTGAGGGGAGGAGCCACACTCCAGAGTGGCTAATGCCTGAGTGATAATGACCTTGTCCTTTTTTGTACGTGCTCGCAAACGGCAGACCAACCACAGACAAAGCACACACCCTCCAAGACAGCATGCCAAAAATATACTCCTTAAACAGGGAAAGGGCAGAAGAAATCCAGGAAGTTAATCCCTCCGCCAGTCCGGTATCCACCTGGGTCGAGTTCACCGTGACGATAGACACCCTCAGTTGTTCCATCAGGTTGTCGATTTCTCCCGTCCAATTGCCTAAAAGATAACTGGACAACTGTTGAGACAGATTTACAGCACGGGTAAAGTTTTCATACTGGATACTAGTCACACACAACCCAGCATATTTCCATTGACAGCCGAGCTGGGCAATCTGCCAAAGGGTGTCAATTTGCTCTTATTGGTTGCAGCCTCTTCATTAGCAAACTCAATCAGGACAGACACCTGAACTCAGGCCCTTGGCCCTAATCATTCTTTATGCGGACCTGCTGGATAAAGCCACGAGAAACCCAAAAATGGGCTCCCACAGGTCCCCCTTTCTTAATATATAAAAAAATAACTCATTATTAATAGCTTACAGCAATCTTCATAGCTTTTATACCTCCCAAAGTGGGAGGAGAGGATGATAAAGATGGCATTTCTCTTTTGGATTTGGTCCAAGGTGACTACAGCAGTCTTTAGCTGCATCAAGCCCTCTTTAAATGAAAAACTTAATACAATTGCAAACTTAAAGAATCCCTTAGCTTCATCATTACCATTAACAGGTTAACATAAATATTGCTATACATAGTCACAATTCTCCCAGTCTTACAACTCAACGCAAACTCTGTACAGAATCATTCGAATTAACATGTATGGTGATATATATAGTTCAACCTTAATTCACTTGTAACGCAGCTCGTGTGGTTGTGAGGACTGCCGCCGCTAGGCCAGCATTACTTAGCGGTCCTCCAATCTCCCGACAGGCCTTTAACCAAGCTTCCAATCCCTTTCCTTTCCATGGGGTAATAGCTCTTCTTTAGTTTTAATTTTTTTGAATACAGTAGCCAGAAAAATTGGGTGCGATGAAGAAGCGCCCATGTCTAAACTTTTCAACCTTTTAAACAATGTTTCACTTTCACTCTTGGTAACCTTTTAAACAATGTTTCACTTTCACTCTCTCTTTGCCTACAGAGAAGAGCAAAAACCTCCTAGCTTTCACTTTCACTTTTGGCTCGTCCTGCTCTCTCTTTGTCTACAGAGAAGAGCAAAAACCTCCCCGCTTTTGTCGCAGGTTCCCAATTTGCCTGGGATTTCCTTTAACCCCGCTTTTGTCGCAGGTTCCCAATTTACCTGGGATTTCCTTTAACCCTGCTTTTGTCGCAGGTTCCCAATTAACCTGGGATTTCGCCGCTTCGTGTGTTGAGTTCTGAATCCCCTTCGACCCCTCACCCGGTGTCCGAGTTTCCCGGTGTCCGAGTTTCCCGGTGTCCGAGTTTCCCGGGTTTCGGCACCAGCTGCGGCGAGCTCCTCGACCAGCGAGGAAGAACGACCACCATTTGAGGATTCTTCTCAGATCACACTTTATTGGAGCGCTTCTTGATTGAGGGAGAGCAGGAGGTGAGGGGCCCCAAGAACCAAAAGGCAGCTGCTTATATAGGGAACCAAGCAAACGGGTCAATCTATGATTGGATCCCACCAGAATGCAAGCACGGGGAGCCACGGGATAGGCTGAGGACATAAGGCCAAATTACCATATACGCGCATGCGCAAGCATCGAGGCGCACAGCCCAGCAAGCACAGCCAAATATGGAGTTGTTTACAGCAAAGCTGTCAGGAAGTCGGTGCCATCTTAGAATGGTGACTCCCTACAACGTTTCTTCTTAAGACTCTTTTAGTCATTATGGACCTATCATTTCTCTCATATCACTTGGCCACTTGTATATAATTTCAAAATGTATTGCCAATTAACTGGGAACTTACTTTTTTATACATAGTGAAATTTAATTGTTGGATATAAATTCTTATTGGATATAATTCTTATAATTAAATGATTCTGTGATGATTTTATTTATTTGTTTGTTTGTTTGTTTGTTTATTTTGTTGTTTGAGACAGGGTTTCTCTGTGTAGCTTTGCACCTTTCCTGGAACTCATTTTGGAGACCAGGCTGGCCTCGAACTCACAGAGATCTGCCTGCCTCTGCCTCCCGAGTGCTGGGATTAAAGGCATGCACCACCACAGCCCAGCAATGTCTTTTAACTTTTTTATGCCTAAGATATGATGTATTTGAAGTATTAATTATGCCACTCGAGTCACTGATGTCTTTATGTACCCTTTGCTCACATCTGTCATCAGCTGAAATCCATGAATTGAAATTTTGGACTGCTAGTGCCATGTGAACATTTCCTATTGCTAGTCCTGTACTCTCTATGCATTAATATATTACAATTGCTCACTCATAATTACATGTCACTTTTAGGTATCTTTGTTGTTCCCTTTGTACACCTGAAGCATCAACATTTTTGTATCAATTATTTGTGTGTGTATGCATTTGTCTATGGTTGTGTATGATATATCAAAGTGTCTTTGTAGATGTGTATGTGTGGCTGTGCATTCATGTGCACATGTGGGTTTTCATGTAGAGACAGGAGCTCAGTATCAAGTGTCTACCTTAAGTCCATATTCCACCTTAGTTTTTGAGATAGGGCCTTTCAGTTAACCTGGTGTTCATCAATTGTCTACACGGGTTGACTAGTGAACTTCAGAGATCCACCTTTCTCACTCCCTTAGCCCCCAAAACCATGTGTGAGTTTCACGTCTGTTCCATGTCCATCTGTTGCATGGGTACTGGGAAAGTGAACTCAGTTCCTCATGCTTGAAAGCAGGCACTTTAATGACTGAGTCACCCTCCCAGCATCCTCAGTTAACTTATAAAGACCTGGGTTAACACTGAACAGTAATAATCATACATGCTCTTATTGTGTTTGCACTCACTTAGCACATCTTGGTTCACATTTTTGTTTTTTCAAACTTTATAAATGACTTTGCAAGTCATTCTTTTGTAACCAGCATGACACAGTTTTACTTTGAGAATCTATCCTCTTGGACTTGTTGATTCAAGTTTGTTGATAAGATGACAATTGGTCTTCATTGTCATTCTAGTCTGTTGTTTTTAACAAAATCTCAGTGGTTCAATTTTACCAATAAAGACTCAGGAGCCAGAGGCTGGGGTGAAAGCCTGCTAGCTCAGAGAGGCAAAGAAAGCACTCAGCTAACCTTCCTTTCTGCTGACATCCCATAAACCTTCTCCTCTATCCTACTGTCTCAACCCAAATGCCCCTCCCTTCTACATCCTGTACATCTCTCTATCCATCCCACTGACTCCCTCTTTCTCTCTATGTTTTTTTCCCTATGTACCCTTCCTGTCAACTGGTTGTTTTCTACTCCTTGACCTATGGTTTCCTATGTCATCCTGTTTACAAAAAGCAGAAAGCTCTTGGATTAAAGGTCTGAGGCTAAAGGATTAAAGATGCTAGGGCTGAGGGCTCCCACAACTAGAAAAGCATGTTTCCAGTAAACAATGAAATCTTGGGGTTCACAGTGTGATCAAATATCCTGCAATACTAGTCTATGCTACCTTTCTAATTTTGTTGTTAACTTTTCTAATTTGGTTGTGTTGTTGAATTGACACAAAATTTCCTGTGTCATATTAATTTTTATATCTTAGTGTTTATGTTTATTCTTAGTACATAGATTTTTTTTATATAATTTGTAGGTCATTTACTAGGGAATGTCTATTTGAATTACAATCAATAACCTCCTGTCTTCTCACTACTCCTCCTTTTTCTCATGATAAGCAGTCTTAATGTACCAGGTTACCTTAAATATCTTCTATAGATCCTTTTCAACATACAGTGTAGTTATGGCTAGGCACATCATCATAAACTGAAAATATCATAAACTGCAAGTTCATTTGACATGTACATCCTATTGTTCTAGTCACATTTCTGTTACTGTTATAAAATACCTTAACAAAAACAACTTTGTTAGAAAGGGTTTACTTCTGATCACAATTCCAGGGTTCAGTCTATTATGGCAAGAAGGTTGAAGTGGCAAAATATGGAGCAACTAATCATGTCATGTGCACAGTCCAGAGTGGAAAGAAATGAATGCATGTATTCTTGTTTTCATGTTTGTACTCAGATTTTTTCACTCTTGTACAGTTTGAGATGTCCTGCTGAGTGGATGATGTCACCTACAGTAGACTTGTTCTTCCCATACCAATTAAGTTAATTAAGACAATTCCCCCATAGACATGTCCACAGACAAACGTGATTGGCAAAATCCTTCAATGAGACTCTCTGGGCAGTTTATCCTAGGTTGTGTCAAATTGGCTATTAAAGCTCAACATCACACCCACCAAACATCACAGGTAGCAACATAGTAGCCTGGAGAGTAATGAGGGTTTCTATTTGTGACTCTTTGGCTAGCCATGAGCTGCAGCTTACTGCCACTGCCCAACATTACCAGAGTGCATTGCACTATGTATGAACAGCTAAGAAAAAAATCAAAATTTTAAGACCAATCTGTACTGCGTGCATATTGCAACATCATAAAGCTAAAATATCATATCAAATCATACATCAGGAGCCATATGCACATCTATTTCTAGATTAGTAAGCTTAACTGTTTCCTTTAATTTCCATTTAATAGCAATAAATAAAGAAAAATGCACATTTATTCTACATCCTGCCTTCTGTTCCCCTTCCTTCAAAATTTATTTTCACATTTAAGTTTGTCAAAAACGTGTATCCTAATTTTCCTCCATATTCTCATATATTTTTGTGTCACTAAATCAATTAAATTGTGGGATGGATTCACATAAGCCCAGTTATAATACCTTCATTTTCAGTATTATTCAAAAAGTTCAGTTTTAATGAATTGTTTTCATCTTATCTATTCTCATGGTGACCAAACAATGAGCTGAATTTTCCAGCCCTCTTACAGTTAGATGTGAATTCTTAACCTCAAGTTAATGAATAGGGACTACAATGATTCTTTTTACATGCCACTTCAGGACACTCACTTATTTACAGAGTTTGCTTGCTCTTGCTTGCAGATTCTTCTAGAAGCTCAGATTGTGGATGCACCAGACTTATCCATGGACAAAGGGGACTATGATGAAGCCACCGTTCTGACCAGACTACTCCATCTTGATCGATTCAAGACATGCTGAAATCAAACCTTTCTCCAATTTAGGTTCCTGTCTTTCATGTCAATGTGATAATAGCTTATATCTGGTATATCATAATCTGGTAATATCAAAGTTTGTTCCTTTTCCTTAAGCTGTAATTTTTGCTAACATCCCTTGATAAGCTAAAGTTGTCCTTCAGGAAATTCTTCATAATGAATATGTGAGAAAAGTATTCCCTAAGTATGTACATTGTCAAAGTGTTGTAAGCCTCTAAGCCCTATTTCTGGTTTATAAAAATAGAATGGATAAAGGAGTAGATTAAGCAGCTTTCAGAAAACAAAATCAGAGAGATCTGGGGCAATGTATGACTAAACTGTCACAAATATTTCAAAAATAAATATCATCAAGTGTAAATTTAATGTGAAAACAAGGAGGTTACATTTCTAGAAAAAACTAAATAGACAAAGGTCATCAACACCAAAGGATGAACCTGAATTGTATTTCCAATGGTTGGTTTTAGTTGTCAATTTAACACAATTTGGAATCATTGGGTAAGGACTGTCTAGGTTAAGTTGGCCTGCTGTTCTGTCTATGTTGGATTATCTTGATTATATCTATTAAGGTGAGAATATCTGCCTCCAGTGGGTGGAACCTGAGCAGGGAGTTCCAAACTGCATAAAGGTGGAGATGTCTGTCAAGCACTAGCAAGTGTGCATGAATCCATCCTTTTCTGTTTCTTGGCTATGGATACAATGGAAGCAGTTCCAACTGTCTTGATTGATGGTATCCTATAACCTGGAATGAGCCAAGTCAACCCTTTATCCCTTAAGTTGATTTTGCATGAGTATTTTATCACAGCATTATAGGCACCTCCTCCCAATGCTTATAAAATGTATTATATCAAAGTTTAAATATTCTATATAGACTGGTAACTAAAAGAGATTGAGTTACTCTACTTGTATTAGTGGTGACAACTGCATTTTTTGCTATTTGTATTTCTTAGTTTATGATACACACATATATCAAAGGAGAAAGCAGGGGAGGCAAAAGAGAGAAAATGCCAAGGAAGGGAAGCAAAGAGAAGTGAAAGAAAGAATATGAAGGTATAAGGTGATGCTGAAAAGAACCAATAGCCCAATAACAGAAAGTAACAAATATTTTATTTAACAACTTTTGAGAGTATAAAACAATACTTAAGTTAGTGAACAAAAAGTAACCACACTTAAAGCCACTCAAAAAACAGACGTGTTAGCATCTTCCTACATGTGTGGCAACTGGTATGACAGAAGAGGTCTTCCAGCCCACTTTCTTCTGCTCCATATTCTACAGGCACTGTCCTAGTGACCACTTGCTTTAAAAGTTGCAGGGAAGTGTAAGATGATGTGATTATACACTTTGTTGTTTTATAATTTTATCTGGTTACCCAGTAATTTATTCCTTTATGTGAAAAGACGAATAACTTATTTGTATTGTGTCTTATTGTTAACCTTTTATGGTCATTTTTCACTGGGAACAATGCAGGCTGCCCTTTTGGTTTGTAAGTCTGGGTTTTTGTAGTCTCAAAACAGTTCATTACTTATGTGCTTGCTGTTGTTATTTTCCCTAGTTCAGAGGTTTACATGTACATATTGCTTCCAAGTCAGTCAACATTTTGGGTCATTTTTCCTAACTGTAAAATTCTTGTATTAACATAATTTTCTTAATTAATTCCACTTATGTTTTCTTTTGCATCTTTTCTTTTCAGATTGGCTCTTTAGAAGATAAGTGTCTCACAATTTAATTTTAATTTGTTTAATGGTTTTTGTGGTATTTTCATTTCTGCCCTGAGCCCTGCCAAGGGATAACTACTATTGTCTCAGTGTACCTTTTCAGTAATGTGCTTATTTTTAAAAAATAACCTTACAAGGTAGAAACAATTCCTGAATACTTTATTTTAATTTACAAAATCCGCTTTGCTATCATTTTTCTTTGCATGACAAACAACCTGGTGCCCCATGTGTTATCAGCTGAGAAGATGATTTGATTCTGTGCTGCACATGTTAAAAGAATGTATACTAGAGAGAGGAAAAGCACTACTAAATATAGACTTAGCTCTTATGATTGGGACACTAGCTGTGGTACCAATGAGCACTTTCTTAATCTAAATCCTTTCCCTCTGCTGAAACAGAGAACGTGCTGCCTACACAAACATGAAGAGTCCATCTGATTTCTAATTCAGTCCTAACTCTCTGCTTCCAGGAAATATACTAAATAAAACCTATAGCAGGTGTATTGCTACTTCTGCTGCTAAAACTAAGGAACTTGGTTTTATATTTCAGTATGGCTTCATTTCACATATTGTACTTCACCACCCTGGGGATTTTATTCTTAGCTGAAGCCTCTAATGGTATCTCCATGTCTTATCTTCCGTCTTCTTACTGTGATACAGCATCTCTGCCATCTGCCAAGATCCAGACTCCTCTGATCTAGGTTATCAACTATGTCTCTGATTGAACAAAACTGGTAATTCTGTTTTTCACTGGATGCTACTCTTTGGCTTTTGCATGACATAAAAAAGTTATGGTTCATAGTTCATGTGTTTCCACTAGTTTGGCTGTTTGTCCCTGTACTTTTTCCAATCATGGTCTCAGCAATTCCCGTTCATACAATCCCTCCTCTTACTAGCAAATTGGACTCCTGGAGCTCCACCTGGGGTGTGGGCATGGATCTCTGCATCCGCTTACCAGGCTGAGCTGAATCCCCAGGGGAGTCCTTGTCCTGGAGGAGATGGGAATGGGGGGGGGGTGGGCTGGGGGAAGGGTGGGGGTGGGCTGGAGGAGGGAGGACAGGGGAATCTGTGGCTGATATGTAAAATTAAATTAAATTATAAAATAAATTTTAAAAAAGAGTTATAGAGAAATGCTGATTTTTAGTCCTATATTCAAAGGAAAAGACTTGTTCATTGTTTTTATTTTGATTTTTGGTTAATTTACATGTAATGAGGCTAAAATGCTTACCAGGAATATTTTCAGACTAGTTACTAAATGACATGTTCCATGAGCATTTGCATATTTAAATTTTTTTTTACTATTATTCTTATACATGGTTACATGTAACTTCTATCAGACCTCATGTTAAATTATTGGAAAAGAAAGATTGCTACAATGTTTCCAAGCAGCTATCTAGGGACCTTTTGCTCTACCTGATTAAATCCTTACAAGACACAAAGTAGTTCTTTTAATGTTGGAACTCCTTGGCCAATGAGTGAAGCCAATTACAGTCTGGGTTAACTAATTCAGCTGCCTAGTAGCTCCAGCACCTGAAAACCAAAGTATGGCTCCCGATCTTACACCCCAGACACTAGGTGATGAGATTAGAAACATTACTATGAATTTCAAGTGTGTCTAAACAGTCAGCAGCTAGCAAAGTCTTAGGCTGTGAGGAGCAGCTATTGACAGCAGCAGTTGACAGTAGTTAGTATGAGAGTTTGTGAGCCTTGGGTGTCGGGACCCTTGGCTTTCACATCGCCTGATGCTGTAACTCTCAGAACTCTTCCAGCCACAGCCTGTCACTCACTGCCTTCTGCAACTTGGCTCCCTTAGTTCTCTTATTTCCGGCATACTATGTCATGTCTATATTGCCATTGTTTCCATTGCTTCTGTCTCTCGTTGCTCTCTTGAACTTCCCAACTCACTACTACTACTTCCTCTCACTACTACGGCCACTCCCATCACCAGTCAGTTGGCTCTGCTGTTGACAAAAAAAACAAAAAACAAATAAACAAAAACAAGCAGGAGGTTGAAGCTAAAATCACAACATCATAGCTCAACACAAGAGTGCATCTCTGAACCTGTACTTGCAAAATGAGCAGATGGCTATATAGTCACAGGGAGATGGCACGATGAAAGAAAGGCTGTATCTGCCCCAATCCTGATGCAGCTTCTTGCTTCAACACTCACAGGCACCACGTAGGGACAATCACGGATGCTAGATGAAGATGCATCCCACATCTCATCCATCCCCTGTCACTGACTTCTTGCTGAATTATTGGAGGAAGGATCCCCTCCTAATTTGTAGGGAGAATGGTTACAGAACCATCTAAAGTTTCTCAAGGGTTGCTCAGACTGGCCCACTGCTTTCCCAGCTAGGCAGGTAGACCATTTGGATAGCCAGGCCTAGATCTCCCTTCTGGAGCAACAGTCCTGGCCTTGGTGGCAAAAGTTTTCGTGCTAAAGTATTCTGAGTTATTAGCATTGAGCTGCCAACAAGATAGCCCAGTTGGTTGCCAAAGAAGGGGCCAGCTGACACTTCCCAGCTCCAGGCTGCCAGGCTTAAAGGAAGAAAGTCTATCTACTGTCGTTCAAAAGCCTGAATGACCTACTCCTCCTGTGTTCATAGAAAGGAAAAATTAGAGTGCTTATGATACAGCTTTAAGAGAGCTCAATGCAAAGCCAGCAGTCTCAACAGCAATTAACAGTGCCTAGCGGCATTTAACAAGGCTTCTCAGTCCTCAATCAATGACCCTAAATCACGGCATACTTGGGGGGTCTGCTAACCATCTCAATAATTCCCAAGAAAGCCTCCATTGTTTCCTCTTCTTCAACATTGTGCTGAAAATATTGAATTAGCCTGAGTGTGCCTTCATTTTTGACTGCTCCTTATAGAATTATTATTATTAGGAAACAATAACTCTCTCAAACTTACAGTTTAATATCACCATAAAGTTGCATCTCTGTGCAATTTTTCCTTCTAATTCTTTGAAAGTTTTGAATATATTTCCAGAAGCTGATTTTTGAATATATAACAGATTTTTTTTTCTAAATTCACCATATCCATTTAACATGCTTTTCTTACAATGTGACATTGTCATTCATTAAGAATAACCCAAAATGTGAGGCTGAGGTGATGGCTCAGTCCACAAATTGCTTACCATATAAGCATAAGGATCTCAGTTCAGACACTCAGGAGTCACACAAAAATATGGCTGAACAAAGTGCCTGTTATTCCACAGGCAGGTGTGGAGTTAAGAGGATCTCTGGGGCTTGCTGGTCAAAGACTCACCAAAACAATGATCACTGGATTCAGTGAGAGACCATGCCTTGAAAACCGAAGTGGAGTGTATTTGATAAAGACATCTGACATCAACTTCTGTCATTCACATGGATTTAGAAAAATGTGCAAATGTACCCGTAGTCTCATGCAAACATACACACATGAGCATGTAATCACACACAATCAAAAAAAGAATAATGAATAGTCACACCTAAAATATGAGCTTGCTGACATGCAGAAAACATGGGACACTACTTTACATTTGAGAGTACCTCATAAAAATGTTCTGTTCCCCCAACCCCTCACCAGCTGCAGCACTCCAGAAAACATCCCCTCTGCCTCTTTCTTGCAGAGTAATAGAGTGACCCTGAGGACAGGGGCATGGGTGACCCAGCACTGAAATTCATGATAGGGGCATAACTGGTACTGTCCCCCCTCGGCCAAGGTGTGGTGGTGGGGATGAGAGGAAATGCCCTCCCCCTTGCCTTTACTGTGTTCAGCTGGTGAAGGAGCTGACTCCTTCACCAGCTGCAACAGTTGAAATAATGGGTCCTGTGCCTCATTGGGGCAGCACAGTGAAGCTGACCCTGTTGATGAGGGCACAGATAAGCTGGCCTGGAAATGTGGGCATAAGAGACTTGGTCCTGCTCCTCATCTGCCATGTGGCGGCACGAGTCGGGGAGAGATGCTCTCTCCCTCACCCATCAATGCCTGAGGCAGATCGGAGAGCTGTCCCTGAGGTCATAGGGGCAGGAGAGTTGCCCCTGCGGAAGAGCTGGCCCCACCTGTTACATGGGCAGCACAATATAGCAAACCCCATTGGCAGAGTTGTGGATGACCCATCCCCAATATTGTGAGCCTGGAAGATCTCTCCCCGTTACTCACCTCATGTGGCAGCATGGGCAAGAGAGAGATGCTGCACCTACCCACCAATGCCTGAGACGGTGAGGAAGCTGTCCCTGGTGTCATAAGAGTGGGAGAGCCAGCCCTACTGTCCATCTGCTGTAGCACTCAGGAGAGTGGCCAATATACCATGCCTGGGCAGCAGAGGAGAGCTGGCCCTGAAGGTGTAGGTGTGGGAGATCCAACCCCGAGGACATGAAAGCAAGAGAAGTGGTCTGCCCCTTGCTCACAGCTGCATGGAGTAGACGGTTATGGTCGGCCCATCCCATCATCTACAGATCCATCTGTAATCTGCTGGAGCACATGAAGGGACCAGTCAACCAACCCAAAGTTGCAGGATTTCCACCCCACGAGGCAACGGGAGGATACCAAGAGGAGTTCCAGCAAGGGCCCATCGATAGTGTACCAGAAACCAGAGGCCTCGAACCAGACTGACTCTTTGCAATACAAACTTGCAAGTAAAGATACATGGACAAAAGGGTTTACTGCCTGACTCACTGTCACACTGCAGTTTCCATGACGAGATTTTTGTGTGTGTGTGTGTGTGTGTGTGTGTGTGTGTGCTGGGGATCGAACCCAGGGCCTTGCGATTGATAGGCAAGTGCCCTACCACTGAGCTAAATCCCCAAACCTCCATGATGAGATTTTTCCCCCTTTTTCTTTTTCTATTTTTCTCTTAAATCTTATTGGTGAGGGGCTCAAGGAAGAGGGTGAGTGCACAGGGATAAGAAATAAATGGGATCAAGATGCATGATGGGAAAGGCATAAAGAATAAACTTTTAAAAAGTTGAAAAAATGACCTGTCCATTGCCTGATTCTCTTACAACATTAGCACGTATAACCTGAACCTCTCAGAGTCAATTCAAAAGTCCAAAACCCTAATTCTCTGAGGCGCAGGACTACACGCAGAGACACTGGGACTTCCTATGAAGAGCAAGAAAGGTCCACCCAGCTTCAGCTCTTCCAAAACCCTAGTCCAGAACCACCTGGCAAACCAGGAAGGATTGTGAAAAGACTTTTGTTATTTTAAGACTTTACTGTTAGAGTACATTTCTCATGCAGAAATAGACAGTTTCATTCTTCACATCTTAAGTATTTTTATCCCAACCAAGTCTTCTTCTTGAGAAATCCGAATTATCTAGGTTTTGGAGAGATTTGCTGCCATTCTCAAATGCCTATACTCGTCCCACTAATCATTTTCTTTCTTCTCACTAATCTTTTGTTCCATTTGCAACATGTGATCCCGCATGACTTCATGACTATCAAGTATGTTCAGTTCATTGCCTTTGCTGTTCTACGCTGAGCCCAGTGTCCCCAACTGTGTCTAGTAAGGTTTTCAACTGAAAGCCTCTCCACAAATTCTCTCTAGCTCTGTTGTCAACTTCTACAGAACACATTATTTATTGTTTAATACAAGTTCCACGTTTCCCTCAACAATGCAGTTGTGATTCCCTCAACATTGCAGTTCTTTTAATGAACCCTGCTTCTAAAATCAGAAGGCATTGCCCTCTACGTGTCAACCCATTTCTTAGTTGTTTTGCACACCAGGCTTTACTGTTTGATACTCATATTTAAACATTTGTAGTACCTTCTGTTCTTGAAATGGGCAGGAAGACAGTGTATAGATTCTTACCTTATAGCCTCCTTCCCAACGAACTGTCCTTGAAACTGTGTCCATGACTCCAGCTAGAGAACTAAGTGCTGTTATTTTTTTCCTTTTTGTTTTGTTTGTTATTTTCATTCATCATTAAGCTTCTTATGAGCACTGAAAGCATAACACAGAGGAATTCATTAATGTTTGTGGTAAACAAATTGCTCATAGATGAACATTTACATCTAAGTTTCAAACCTACATCATCTTCTTTGAGGATGCAGTCAGTTTCTTAGGAGGAGATAACAGGTTTCCTCTTTTAGGCATGACACTTCTTCATTCCTCTGATAGTTTCACCTTTGCCAGTGTCTCTGACTGTCCCATCTTTTCCAATGTCTCTGACTGTCCCATCTTTTCCAGTGTCTCTGACTTTCCCATCTTTTCCAGTGTCTCTGACTGTCCCATCTTTTTTCCAGTGTCTCTGAATTGTCCCCCCATCTTTCCGGTGTCTCTGACTGTCCCATCTTTCCAGTGTCTTCTGACTGTCCCATCTTTTCCAAGTGGGTCTCTGACTGTCCCATCTTTTCCAGTGCTCTGATTGTCCCATCTTTTCCGGTGTCTCTGACTGTCCCATCTTTTCCAGTGTCTCTGACTGTCCCATCTTTTCCAGTGTCTCTGACTGTCCCATCTTTTCCAGTGTCTCTGACTGTCCCATCTTTTCCAGTGTCTCTGACTGTCCCATCTTTTCCAGTGTCTCTGACTGTTTCATCTTTTCCAGTGTCTCTGACTGTCCCATCTTTTCCAGTGTCTCTGACTGTCCCATCTTTTCCAGTGTCTCTGACTGTCCCATCTTTTCCGGTGTCTCTGACTGTTTCATCTTTTCCAGTGTCTCTGACTGTCCCATCTTTTCCAGTGTCTCTGACTGTTTCATCTTTTCCGGTGTCTCTGACTGTCCCATCTTTTCCGGTGTCTCTGACTGTCCCATCTTTTCCGGTGTCTCTGACTGTCCCATCTTTTCCAGTGTCTCTGACTGTCCCATCTTTTCCGGTGTCTCTGACTGTCCCATCTTTTCCAGTGTCTCTGACTGTTTCATCTTTTCCGGTGTCTCTGACTGTTTCATCTTTTCCAGTGTCTCTGACTGTCCCATCTTTTCTGGTGTCTCTGACTGTTTCACCTTTTCCAGTGTCTCTGACTGTCCCATCTTTTCCAGTGTCTCTGACTGTCCCATCTTTTCCGGTGTCTCTGACTGTCCCATCTTTTCCAGTGTCTCTGACTGTTTCATCTTTTCCAGTGTCTCTGACTGTCCCATCTTTTCCAGTGTCTCTGACTGTTTCATCTTTTCCAGTGTCTCTGACTGTCCCATCTTTTCCAGTGTCTCTGACTGTTTCATCTTTTCCAGTGTCTCTGACTGTCCCATCTTTTCCAGTGTCTCTGACTGTCCCATCTTTTCTGGTGTCTCTGACTGTTTCATCTTTTCTGGTGTCTCTGACTGTCCCATCTTTTCCAGTGTCTCTGACTGTTTCATCTTTTCCGGTGTCTCTGACTGTCCCATCTTTTCTGGTGTCTCTGACTGTTTCATCTTTTCCAGTGTCTCTGACTGTCCCATCTTTTCCAGTGTCTCTGACTGTTTCATCTTTTCCGGTGTCTCTGACTGTCCCATCTTTTCCGGTGTCTCTGACTGTCCCATCTTTTCCGGTGTCTCTGACTGTCCCATCTTTTCCAGTGTCTCTGACTGTCCCATCTTTTCCGGTGTCTCTGACTGTCCCATCTTTTCCAGTGTCTCTGACTGTTCCACCTTTTCCAGTGTCTCTGTTCCACATTTTCCGGTGTCTCTGACTGTCCCATCTTTTCCAGTGTCTCTGACTGTCCCATCTTTTCCAGTGTCTCTGACTGTTTCATCTTTTCCGGTGTCTCTGACTGTCCCATCTTTTCCAGTGTCTCTGACTGTCCCATCTTTTCCGGTGTCTCTGACTGTCCCATCTTTTCCAGTGTCTCTGACTGTCCCATCTTTTCCGGTGTCTCTGACTGTCCCATCTTTTCCAGTGTCTCTGACTGTTTCATCTTTTCCGGTGTCTCTGACTGTTTCATCTTTTCCAGTGTCTCTGACTGTCCCATCTTTTCCAGTGTCTCTGACTGTTTCATCTTTTCCAGTGTCTCTGACTGTCCCATCTTTTTCAGTGTCTCTGACTGTCCCATCTTTTCCAGTGTCTCTGACTGTTTCATCTTTTCCAGTGTCTCTGACTGTCCCATCTTTTCCAGTGTCTCTGACTGTTTCATCTTTTCCAGTGTCTCTGACTGTCCCATCTTTTCCAGTGTCTCTGACTGTCCCATCTTTTCCAGTGTCTCTGACTGTCCCATCTTTTCCAGTGTCTCTGACTGTTTCATCTTTTCCAGTGTCTCTGACTGTCCCATCTTTTCCAGTGTCTCTGACTGTTCTACCTTTTCCAGTGTTTTTCCAGTGACTTAGTGTTGATTTGACCAAAGTCTGTCTCTCCACTCTTTGATTTCCTTAAGGTATCATTTGATGCTGGGTCACCTCTGCTTAAGAGACCCCATGCAGGCAGCATGGCAACAGAGTACAGTGTTTCTTTCAGGTCCTGCTGAGAGTTCTAGCAATAAAGAAGCCTTGAGAAACTGAGGATACTGCATTTAACTTGGGCTACCCATGTCTAACAATCTTTATCTCTCAGACAGAAGCACTCAAGGTCAGAATGATTCACTCCTCAGTCATGTACTATGTGGGAAACAACATCATAGTCTCTGTTATACATAAATTATTGACTCTCAGATCCTTCTTTCTTTTCCTTTAAAATGTCCTCATAACTAACAGGTGAGCCTCATAATTTGCATCCAGAAGTTGCTAGAGATCCGTGATCTTATTGGAAATTCTTTTTCCCTGTTTCACACAGTGTGTTTATTTTGATGAACTTTTAAAAAAGGAAAGCTTTGCCGGTGTTCAGCAGCTATTCCATTGTCCTAAGAAAACCCCAATCAACGATTTTGGTGTGACAGATTTGTGATTATTTCATTCTCTTCAATTTGCATATGCTGTCAAAAACCTCACAGGCTTCCAGGAATTTTTATTAAGAATTGCAGATATTCCTGCAAGGAATTTTGTCTCTGCTGATAAGATCAAGTGTGTAACAGAACTAAGCATGCCTCGTTTCATGCCAACTTCCTGTCTGCATAGAAAAGGGGAATCTTCATTTGTGGTCACATGGACAATGCAATAGAGTCATTCTCCTGTTCTCCAGCTAGCCTGTGATATCAAAAGGAGAACACAGCCTTCCAGAGTGATGGATGTCAACAGTCATGAGCTTCCTGACAAGAATGACAAGCAGGTTTGTGACTGTTGTGACTCAAAGGAAAAAGCTCTTCTGCAGATTCTACTGCAGTGGACACACTGGTCAGCCTGCCACCTTGTGACCTTGTCTCTGCCCTTAAGAGTCTGCATTAAGACAGCCTGTCAAAGACAAGACAGGATGTGAGAGAGGCCTCACCACAGGGCACCTCAGGTAAGCTCTCTGTGCTTGATGCCTCCTGACACCTGATTTTCTTCCAGTACAATGAGGTAGTGTCTTCTTATTTCAAAAATGACACTTCCTCCTGGGAGAAACAATAGTTCAGTGCCTTAATTGGTGCCAAGTTCACATGGAACAGTTTTCTGGGAAGTACTTAGTTGTGATTTTCCAAATCCATAAGAATTATACAAGTCTTGCCTTTCTGGGTAAAGAGCTGTCTGTATACCCATGAGAGGAGGACACATGGCCTTGGAGTCTATGTAATAGGGTGCATGCAAAGAGGTAAAGTTGATATTTCCTTTTCCTTCCTGTTTGCAAAGTTATTGGATCAGTACTACAGAAGTAAAGTGAATGTCACTGCATTGAACTAATTCAGTGATCATCACCGGGCAAAGAGATGATGATTATGAACAGGGTGAAATAGATAAGGAAGAATGAGATGGCTGACAAATCACATGACAAGCCAACTCAAAGGATGGATCTTCCTGCTTTTCATTCTTCTGCTTGCCGTAGATGTTCTCATATGTTATCTTACGAAGCACAATAACACCCCTTGAAATACAATATTCAGTATTTATATCCCCTTTCTAGGCAGTTTTTCTTCTGCATTGCTCAGTCTTGACGTTGAATAATATTTCAGCAGTGTCCCAAGGATTATCTGTCAATCACAAATATTAATTGAATACACAGTGTATGGTGAGGATCATATCATCCATTTGCGATAGTTCAGAGAAAACAGGATACAGGATACCCAGCTACAGCCCTTGTTAAGAAGTTAAGAACAGAAGGGAGAAGTAAAATATAATCCAGAAAAGGACATGGTTCCCAAGGACTTCCAAAGGTTCATCCCAGGTTTTTCTTTATTGTTCTCCCCTTTCCTGCCTCAGAAGAGCTTCTTCTGTTCAGAGAGTCATTTTAGGTCTTGTTTTATACAAATAGAAACTGTTTACTTCTAATGGGTCATATACTGGGCAAGAAGCCAACAGGGCAAAGAACGAAACTTATTGGTCTTCAAAGAGCTGGTAGTGGTGGTAGAGATAAACGCATAGAGTCATTAAACAGTAAACACATAAATTACAAGTTCAAAGCAGGGCATAGTGGTACATGCCTCTACTCCCAGAGCTTGGGAGACAAGGTAAGGCAATCAAGTATTAAAGACCAGCCTAGGTTACATGGTGAGTTAAATAGTTGGTGAGCAAAGGTAAGAAATGCAGAAGTCAAGTGCTGCTGAAGCCAAATTCAGTGCTGCTGAAGCCGAATGTAAAGGTAGAATCTGAAAGGAGTTACAGGAACCTGATGTACAAGTAAGGCATATAGTCTGGGGTGGGTTGGTTGGGGCAGGGAAAAGTATAGACTCCTACCAATAGGAGCTACTCACAATTTTTTTAAAGACTGTAAGACTGACAGGGCCCATTTCTATTTTATACCAATCTAATCATTTGGTGACAGACTGATCAGAAGGAAATGAGACTAAAATTAGGAAAAAAATCGTTAATAGACAATTTCAGGGGTCAGGTTTCAAGATGATGAGGTTGTCATCCAAAAGAATGATTGTAGATGGAGAGAAGACATTAGGCAAATACGGCACTCCATTGTCATTATCTCTTGGAGCTGGAAAGAAGGAGAGAAGAGAACAGAAGAAAGAACAAACTGGCTTAATGGACTCCACAAAAGTTTCTGCTGTCACCAAAGTTCCGGTTATATGCACTGAATGAGCACAACTGTCCTTCTCTATGAACATCTCAGAGGCATTCAGATATGTGTGAATAGCATTCCTGTATATTTGCGAATTCTTCCTAACATTTTATAGACACAGAATTTGAGAAGGAATCACTGTAAATACTTAGCCCAGTGTTCCTTGATGTTTTCTACATGATCTTGACCTTCTGAGCCAGCACTCTTCAATCACGCCTAACTGAGAATCCTCTAGATACATGCCTGAAGAATGAAGCAGGTCAAGAACAAAGGCTATGTTTGGTTTGCACGACTATATGGCTGTGTGCATCTTCTTGTGCCCCCTTCCATTATTCCATTCATTTACTTAGTTTTAGCATATGTGCATGAAGAGAACGATGACTCTGTATTTGCTCCAGTTGAACCAAGGGCAATTCCTACGTACAACTACTTCATTGTAACACAAAGTAAAAGGCAGTAGTTCACTCAAAACAGACAAATGAAACACATAGATATTAAGTCCACAGGACTCCTCCCTATTTTATTCCAAAGCTTCATTTTCTTTACTAGATGGAAGACAAGAGAGCATGATATTTTCTTCAACATGAGTTGCCTGTGGGAGACTATTTTCTTACATCTACTCTATACTTTCAAGTGTATTGCTGATTCCTTAATATACAGTGAACAATATTAATAATAGCCATATTTTGTGGCTAGAAAATACACTTGCAAAGTTTCAAATGATGAATTAAGGGATAGCTCTTTCAATAGAAAATGTCTGTAAACTTTAAAAATATCATTAACAAAATATAGACTAGCAGTCTCAGACAAAAGTAATAAAACATCCATAATACAGAGAGATGATATAAATTGGGTCAAGTAATTACAGTTCAATCAATAAAGCTGTAAGAAGAGTTACCTGAACATGGAGAGTAACTCCAAATACTTGCTTAGGAAGACAGAAATTCCTTTTAAGATAGAGTCTCCAAGCCACTGTGCAATTGGAGTATCAGATTCAAATCCAGCCAAAGGGAAAGTGAGACTTGCAGCACAGAGCCAAAGCAAATGCTACAAATGCTAAGGCAACAACAGCCACAGCTAAGAATGCTTTCTGTAATAGACTCACACACAGAATTTTAAGAGGAAAACTATGGTGCTAGCTTGCAAATTAAGTAAACATGGCTACTTGTGCGGCACTAAAACTCATCATACACACAGCATGCTTCTCGTTTGTATCTTGATGATTGCCGAGCTATTGTAAACAAGTGTGCCAGGAAGGGCATGTCGAAAAGGATGTACTCATCTTGTAGAGCTAACCAAGAAAACATGTTGCTAATGAAAATAACATTGCAAAGAGACCAATTCATTTCCCCATCGATATGTTGACGGGCTGTGTTTATAGTGTTTCAAGCCTTTCATTAGCATCACCAGATAAACATGCAGGCCTTCCTACCCAGTTCTGCTTCTCACCTGTTAATAGTTTTATTAACACTGAGAAGGAGGCGATGGTCCCTGACTATACAACCCATAAAGACCAAAATAACACTCATTTGGATCAATAATGAAAAGAAAAAAAAAAAAAAAAGCCCTCCAGCCATAATTTAAGTACAATGACAAAATTTGGCTCATGCAAAACCAAAGGAAGGGAAATTTTTACTATGAGTTTCTTTTTTGTTCTGTTTATATTGTGTGTGTGTGTGTGTGTGTGTGTGTTTGTATGTGTTTGTGTGTGTGTGTGTGTGTGTGTGTGTGAGAGAGAGAGAGAGAGAGAGAGAGAGAGAGAGAGAGAGAGAGAGAGAGAGAGAGAGAGAGAATGTATGTGTGTGTGATTTTATGTGGGTCAGTGTGGCTATGTGTGTGTGTGAATGTGTGTCTCTGAGTTTGTGTATATTTCTGTGTGTGTGAATGTGTGTGAAATGTGTGTGTATGTGATCTTAGTACCTTGATTTTTCCCTGTTTTCAACCAGTGTTCAGGCCTTGGCTGGGAAACGTTGACATTGCAGTGAAGAATGTTCCTTAGTTAGTCAGCAGCAAGAATTACTACAACTAACATAAAACTTAGTACTCATTTACCCTAAGAATATGATTGTCTAGATCTCTTTTGTTGGGAGCTTGATAATCTTTATAGTCCTTACTGATCTTATATGTAGGAACTTAATCATGAATTTTTTTTTCTCTGAATAGAAGCATTTACTCATTCTTATCCTTTTTAGTTGTCCCAGAGAAAACATGGGGTAAAATTATGCGCTGTATGTGGCCATTATTCTCCTCCCATCTGGTTCTCGTGTCTCCTATGCCTGTTCTAAGGTCACTTTGTGTTTGTGGAGGTAACTGAGGCCACTGAGCTGAAAGCAGTATTTGCACATTAAGGGCCTGCTGAGAGTACTCCTAGCAGGGAAAAAATGAAATTAAGAGAAAATAAAAGCATATAAAGAACATTCAAGACCAAATACATTTAACTAGAAAGGTCATTTCAGGACATGTGCAGGATTGAAGACATCAAATGGTGTAGGAGGAAGTTTTTCGGTCCGGCCCAGCCGCAGTCCTACAGCCACTTATAAAATAACTCAGCGACTTATATATTACTTACAAATTGTTTGATCTATGGTTCGGGCTTCTTACTAGCTAGCTCTTACATCTTAAATTAGTCCACTTCTATTCATCTATGTATGCGTTTCCATGTTGCTTTACATCTTGCTTTCCCCAGTAGCTGTGTCTCCTCCGACCCTGCCTTCCTCTACCTGCACCTCTGCTTGGATTTCCCACCTGCCTCTGACCTGCCTTGCCATAGGCCAAAGCAGCTTATTTATTAACCAGGAGTAGCAATAAATATTCACAGCAGACATAAAAGACCATCCCATAGCAAAATGGGGTTTAGCTTATAAGTCTCTCCCTGGATTAAAAGCCTTCAGTTCTTAGAATCTAATGCTGATTCTGTTTTGGGCATCAAAACCCTGTATGATATGGACTTCTTTATGCACACACCTTGCCTAGCACATCCTCCCCTAGAGAACAGTTCTCCAATCATAATGACTTCCTTTATGTGCCCAGCAAGCATGCCAACTCAAGATTTTAGACATGTGCTCTAGAATATTCTTTTTCACATACTTTTCTTTCTTTTTTCTTTTTCTTTTTTTCATTTTCCTTCCTGATGGCCTTCTCTGACCTGGCTCACTAGTATGTCTTTTGTTTTTTTTATACCTTTTAGGGCTGTATAATCATTGTCAATCTCCCATTAGAAATTAAACTCATTCTTATAAATTAGTATAGTAGATTATCATAACAATTAAAGCCTCTCTCTTTTTTGTATGCTCATTCTCCTTTTGAATGTAGCTTTGTAGCAACTCTGACTAAGAAATAGATGTTATTTTTTTAACCTTCCAACCCAATTGACCTTGGGTTCATAAAATGAACACAAAATGAGATTGTTCACATTTTGGTTCTAGGCTTTAAAGATTTTGTGCTATTTATGTATTTTCCAGATTATTCCTAGCCATGGATTAAGAAGGCCTGGGAGGATTGCTAGTTCATCTTTTTCTGCTGAAGGCTACAGCCATGTGAAAGTGTTCAATCCCAAACAACCAAGCCACCTATCTTCTTCACATTTAGCTCACCACAACACCTAAGAGGTCTGAGGCAAGAGGTCCCAGACAAGACAAACTCAGTGTGGGTCAGATCTTCTGAAATGTTCAGATGACCTGAAAAACTTATACTAATCCTCCGTTAATAGTAAATACTACTAAATATTCAATCTGACCTTTTAAATTTGCCTACTGTTAATAAGATGGGGGTACAACAGGTAAAAGAGCCTACAGCTATAACCTGAGTGGTCAGAACATCTCAAAATTCTTCTCTCATGCTCTAGAATATGGTGCTGCTTGTATTCTCAATTTGGGGGGGCTACATTTATTTTCTTCATGTTCTATTGAGTTGTATATTTTGTTCTAATATTTTCATTTTCCCATTTCTTTCTTCACTCCAAGGTACTAATTTTGAGGTCTCATATGTTTGAAAATATATATATTCCTGAAAATCTTTCATATTCCCAGAGCCAGTTTTAATTCCAAGAATCTCAAAATACTGCTATATCTGAATTGTCCCAAGATTCTTGTCTTTATAAAGGCACAGGACTCACAGATTCCTCTCCAAGACAATCGCTGACCTATAGCCTCAACTTTTCTTATGTGGTAAATCTTAATTTCTTTCTTCCTTTAGGAATACTTTCTTCTATTGACTATATTATATCTGGAATACTGGTAAATTATCCTCTCATGTGAACCTCATCAACTCAGTAAGTAGGCTTTATAAGGGAGAAAGGAAACATCTAATTCTTCTAGATGAAAAGGTCTATAGTGAACATAAAATTTTCATTTATTTTTCTTTAAATATTCATTTCACTTGCCCATTCACTCATTGGTATCTTACTTCAAGCACTGATAATCACATTTATTTTTGATCTTGTATTTTTCAACATAGTCAGCATTCATGTGGTGTTACTGACTGTATTTTTCAAGAAGATAGAATAATGATATCTCTCATCTTGCATATTCTCTTCATGTTGTTTGCTTTCTGTATCTTCATCAAAGATGACATCCATTTCCTTTCCCTTAAGCTTAAACAGAACTTCATGACTATCTTAATGAACAGAATGTATCAGAATTAGTACTGTGTAATCTCTCCAGATTATAGAGTGCAACTACAGAACAGACAATTTACATAAATGACCACAACAACTAAAGGAATTACAATCATGAAACAAAAATCAACAATGTTTTTCTTCTCTGTCTTTTTCCTTTCATATGGTTTTAAAAAATTACACTTACCTATTTTGGAGGGGAGGGGCGTGACACATGTATGAAGGTCAAATGGTAAGTTTCAGAATTTGGTTCTCACGGTCCACCATGCACCAAGTGGATTATGGGAAAGGAACATGGAGAGTGAAATTGAACTTGGAGAGTTGATATAGTAACATTTGTGGCCCCCAATGAATAGTTCTTCATTCAAGAGATCTGGAGTGCAGGGACAATCTAAAGAACTGCATTCTGACTAATGTCAAATAATGTTGCATCTGCTGGTCCATGGCCTACACTTTGAAGAACATCAATGGAAGGAAAGATGAGTTGACACAAGAACCCTACAAATAAAAGGTAAATGACTGAAATACACGTTTATTGCTGGGTTCCTCTAATACTACAGAAAACAAGCACAAAAACCAAACAAAATAGCCAAAAGTACATTAAATAGTAGCCTGGGAAAAGTAGTTTAGCAGTAACCATTATTCTGCAAGTGTCCATCATCAAACCCAGCTACAACTGCATTTCAATTAGCCCCGTACCTGCAAGTCACCTGGAGATCATGAGTACTTCAAATGAGAATAGGACTTCAAACTAAAAGGGTAATTTGAAAGCTGATAAAAAATAAAAAACAATGAAAGACAACAATGACCAGATCATTTCAAATGCAAATACATGTGGGAAGGTACCTTTGTCTTGTTTCTAACCTATAATGTATTGTAATTACCTTTGGAGTTGGTAATTTAAAGAACTGTATCCTCAGCCTCATGATCAAAAGCCTAAGTTCTCATTTGCTGAGCAAAAGCAAAGACAATTTGCTCCCACAGTCATGGGGAAAGCCAACAGGAGCTGGGAACTAAGCACTCTGGCAAGCTGTAACAGTGTCTTCTGCGCAGCTCATGAGGAAAGCATGAGCTGTGTTGCCTGAAGGTTATAACAGTACCAGGATTATTTTTCCTTTTCTGCTTCAGATGAAATTTTTTTCAGTAAGCAGAGACCATCACAAATATTCTCTAGTGAAATGAAACACTGTCTTTTTAAATATCAGGCACTTTTCCACACTAAGAAGACTCCCATGGCAACTTTGCTAGTTATTATTCTTTATGCAGAGTACTAGTCATGATCAAAACGTTGGCATCCTTGTGTGTCTTTCACAGATTCCCTTTCCTTATTTCCACTGGCTCTCAAGAACTACTATACTGTTTTGTGTTTTTGGCTTTTTGTTTTTTCTATTTCCCATGGGAAACTATTGAATCAAAACAAATACAGCAAGTTGTACACACAATGGCAATATAGGGACACTGAGTGTATTTTTCATTATTTCTAGTTACGTAGATTTAAAAAAAAAACAACCCTAGTGTCTACAAACATACAAAACATCAATTACCCAAAAAGAGTGATAATCATATGGATAAACATGGCAATGTTTTTTCAAATATGTAACATCAGAGACAATATAAAACCCAGTACTTGGTATCTGTGCAATGATTTTATGGGTATAGGTGAGCCAAACATTCTAGACACCCCTGAAAAACTAGAATAAAAATCATGATTTCCTAGTGGGCTTTATTTTTGTATGGCAAAAAAAAAAAATCCTGCTTTCTTAGCACTGACATACTCATAATAGAGAATGTTAACAATCACCATTGGGTTTTTATTTGACAGAAGCATGTTCAGCGTATCTCAGTGCCAGATAAACTGGAAAGAGTAAAGTATATGATAAAAATAGGGCATCACTTTTTTTCTTTCAAACCCTTAGATATTAATATAAACATGAAAAGAAGTATAATATGCCTTGAGTGTCATTTTAGTTGCATGTAGTGAGTTGCTGAGACAGAAAGGAGGCTTGATAAATTAATCTTGATTTGGTAAAGAAAAGGCTTCACAGTGGTTTCACATTTAAACGCTTAGATATTTGCCTAGTAGTAAAAAGTGGTGAAAGGTTGACAAGGAGAAATATCACAGAAACCTATATTGAGCAGCCTAACAAGTTATGGAAGTTTTACCATAATTGAAAGTAAAACATGATGACTTCAGTGCCAAGAGCTGAGCTTTAGGAGAAATGTGTACCATGGATCAAGAATTGGAGGTTAGGTTTAATTTCACTGCTGGCACCAACAAGACACTGAGGAGTATCATCATCTATTGCCACTTAGATGAATTTATTTTCATTATTCCACTAAAGAATGGAGGCTTGTCAGTGCCACTGGAGTTTTAACTATGTCGGAGCATTGAAACTGCAACAGCAAATCCCCCACATCACTGACTTCATCTTGAGCCCCCAACCTCCTCTATAACAGGATGCAGGGGCAGCCCAGTCCAAATTCTTGAGCACTAGCAAAGTACCAGAAGAGAAGCTGTCTGACTGTTCTATGAATTAGTACCAACATTTATTTAGATTAGATAAGACACTTATGGTACATTGAAAACAAAGTGATTAAAAACACATTTTCACAAATCTCATTTGCGGCACATAGGATGGCTTGAGTTGGCAGTTGTATGATCTTAACACATATGGTTTTAATAATGAATTAAGGTTTAATTTATGGATTTTCCTTATTGGATTGTTTAGAAATTAGTGCTCATTTGGGAATGATCCCATTGCATGGAAATCAGTGTGTGGGGACTAGTATAAGGTTAATGGATTGGGGTGTTTAGAATACACTCATTCGCTCAGTTCATCAGAAAGGCAGCCCGGGGCCTGAAAAGTCAAACCGTCACCATCTGCAGTGACAGTTAGTGGTCATCAAAATATTTAGTCAAAAAAGAAGAAAAAACAGTTCAAAGTCTTATTGAGTCTATAAAGAGGATCTGGCAGACCCTGAGAAAAATTTCCTACCATTAAAACTTAAGACGGAAAAGGTTAAATGTTCTGATGTAAATTCCTAGTATAAGCAGAACCAAAACTAATACCAGTGCTCTGGCTCTGAATGTAGCTGTTCTCATCCATGCCACGGTATCTCTGATTCTGTGACTATTCCTTTTGTGTAGAGGCTTGAGCCATCACCTTATGAAGTTCATGTCAGAATAAAACCTCCCTTTACATGGAAGACTTGACCTCGCCTGTCAAAGGACTCTGCCTCTCAGAACCAAACCTCTACTTGGTCCCCTCCAGCCCAGACGACTGGACCAAGATTGACCTGGAGTAACATGAATTCGGAAAGCACAAGGATGACAGCTGTTCAGAGACACTGACAGAAGTGTCAGCCAAGACCAAAATAAAGCCATCATCAAAGAGAAAGAGAACAAAGGGAAGGGACCCTGGGAGCCAGCATTGGCTTGCTCATTATTTGCCAGCTCCTTGTGGTTTCCAGTGTCAAAGCTCCTCTGTATTGTCCAGTCTCACACTATGAGGCATGGTTCTAAGGTCACACCATAAGTCCCTAAAGCTATCTCAAGGGACAGATGAAGGGAAGGTATGGAGCCCTGAGGATTCCTCATGCCTGAGTATGGAGCTGGAGGTAACAGCAAGGATATTGGAAGAATGTGTGAAGGTGCTTGGTAAGTGTGTGATGTGTGCTCAAGTACATGAGACCAGAAAGAAACAAATTCAGTTCTTGACTCTATATTGAAAGTAGAAAAAAAAATGTATTAGATAACAGTGGATAATATCTAGGACAGAGAATTATTTTTTAAATTTTATTCTTCACTCCTGTGTCATCAGAGCAGTACAACTGACATAAAGAAATCAAAATTTCAAAATTTTAACAAACAGAGAGTTCATTTGTCACACAAATCTTCTATTTAAGCAGCTGCCTTAGACAGACATCCTACAAATAAAAATGCAATAACTCAGGGACCAACCTTCAATCATCAGAGGCTCACTCTACCATAGCGTTTTAATTCCTTTACTGAATCCTCAGCATCTGGACAATAGATGGAGACAGAAAGGAAATCCAGATATTTGCAGCTATTCAAGTTAAAGCCCTGCTTGCTTCTGACCCCAAACAAGAACAGTTAAGGCTGGAAAAGACATTACATTGTCACAGCTCCTTAGACAGTCTCCCCCAGCACACATGACTAGGTTCAGAGCAGAAGCATTTTGTCTACTATTTCAGATGCCATTAGAATAACCAGCTATCAGCTGCAGAGCCATAAAAGAAAGGAAGAGACAGAACACAAGCTTATGAAATTCCTGTGGAACAGCTGGGCTGTGGTCTTGAGCACATGAAGCTTTCTGCAAATTGGCCTATCAAGGTTTCACCCCCAGAAAGTAGGCTATAAGAGCAGCACAGCCAGGGACAGAGAAGGACATGGAACCAAGGGAAGGCAGTTTCTCCCAGGATGTAAATCCGGGCCCTTGGAGGAAAATAAAGAAAGCATTGTCACTCAAAGGGCAGAATTAGGTTCCTATTCTTTGTACAAGATTTTGTAACTTACATGAGCCAATTATGAGCCAAGTACTTACCTAATAATTTCTAAATTAATTGGGCCAAAGGTTTGGAGAGATGGCTCAGTGGTTAAGAGTACATGTTTTTCTTGTGAGAACCTGCATTTGGTTCCCAGTAGCACATTATGGCTCATAATCATAACTCCTCCAGGGGATTAATTCCTTTTTCTGACCTCTTTGGGCACGATACACATATGTGGTGCACATACATACATCCAGGCAAAACATTCATACATACACATAAAATGAAATAAATTAAAACAAATAATTATTAAAAATTATTTTAAGTTAGTTGGGTTGCTACTGGACATACCCAATATGGACCGCTTGCTCTGTGTGACCAATCTTTAGATCATCCCTACATGTGGAAGGAGAGCTGAAACACACAGTTGGCCACCTTTAGAGAAGGGCTTTGCAATTGCAGCATCACAAACCTAACTTCAACTCTTCCAAGGCACACAGCTAGGCCTTTCCCTCCTTACACATAAATACAGTCAAGTGAATCTCCCACTGTCTGACCTGGGCAATCTCAAATCATTGCAATCAATTGCCTAGCTCATCCTCATCAATTGCTTGGAGATGGGAAACCAGAAGGCTCTGTGAAAACTGTTTTGTGATGGCACAAGTCTAAATCCCTGAATGCCTGTCCTCCTGCTGATGGCCATCTAGACTCTCCAGGAGATAGATATGTTACTGTGACAAACTGATTAAGAGATGTGTGTGTGTGTGTGTGTGTGTGTGTGTGTAATTATCTTTAGCAATAAACTTTCCTATTCCTTCATATAAAAATATATGCAAGCCCCTTGAAATAATATTTTCCTCAGCAACTAGTATATAAATAGCTAAGAAAATTCAACTGTGGACCCAACATTACTCATGCCTTTCCTAGAACTTGAAGATAGTTTGTCCACAGCCTTGTTCCAAAAGAATGAAAATAATTCATATAAATCAAGCAAATGGGAAATAAAAATGAAACAGAACACTTTTACTTTTATCTCTAAAGATGGCATGTCAATTGATCTTCTACCATCTCCTTGTTTCTATTTCCAATGCCCAAGGTTAATGTCACTTAAATTGGGATAACAGAAACGAAGGAGCCACCATCTTACTGCTCATATCCTAAAGTTTTATAACCCAGGGCCCTAATCTAGTTTGCAATTCAAACAAGCAAGGATATTTCTAAAATGCTGCTTTGGGGGGGGGCACACTTTTTTTTTTTTTTTTTTTAGCTGTGTAGTTTGAGATTTCTTGCCTGGCCCAGTCAGGATAAATCTCTCTTACCCGCCAGTCCCATAGTCGCTCAGACCCAACCAAGAAAGCACATAGAAACTTATATTGCTTATAAACTGTATGGCCGTGTCAGGCTGTTTGTTATCTACCTTTTTTTTTTATCTTAAATTAACCCATTTCTGTTAATCTATACTTTGCCACATGGCTTGTGGCTTACCAGTGTCTTTACATGTTGCTTCTCATGGCGGCGGCTGGCGGTGTCTCTCTCCAGCCTTCTACTTCCCAGAATCCTCTTCTCTCTTGTTCCGCCTATACTTCCTGCCTAGCCACTGGCCAAACAGCATTTTATTTGTACAGAGCGATATCCACAGCATAGCTGTTTTCTTGTAAATTAAAAACTCCAAAACCAAACAGAAGCTTCTATTACAGCAGTTGTAGTAAGAGAAACAGAAATTCCACCCATACAAAAGCATGCCCCAAAGCCTTCCAGATCCTTTCAGCTCCATGGTAGGACTAGCCGCTAAGGTCCTGTGCTAAGGCACAGACTACACCCCCAAATTCCCCAGCCATTCCCTAGAGATTGAAACTAGAACAAACAAAAGGAGAAGAACTGCCCCTCAGCAGAGAATTGTATCAATCAGGTCCATGCCACAGTGGCAGGCACACATTTCACTCTGCAGTTGATCCTGTACCTATCTTGGGATGTTCTTGTCCTTGATACACAGCTTCACAAACTACTTTGAAGGAGTTTTCCTGGTCAGTTTGCTCAGTGGGATTTTTTTTTCAACATATGACAGTTTTTCTCTTCTAGACTCCACAGGATTGAGATCTGAATAGATTTCTATGTGGTCATGCATTAGAAAGTGCTTTTACATGAATTTTCGAGTATTGTGAATATTGGGAAGGCTAGATTTTATCTATGGAGTAGTGAAATGATAAAATTAGGATGATACCTTTAAAGGAGTCCTGCAGTCCCTTATACCTTTTTGTTGTTGTTGTTTTGTAAAGGAATTGACTCTTCCCCTCACTGAGGGAAGTAGTGTTTCCTGCATCCTGTTTGAACACATAAACATACTAATCCCCTATATTGAGTATAATTGATAGATTGAAATGGGAACAGCATCAAAACTAAAGAATTAAATCACATTTCCTGGAATGAAATTTATATTTTATATAGTTTGATATTTCGCGTCAGCCTAGCAGTCACCCCAGAAGAGGTGCGCAGTCAGCTCCCAGGAAGATCAAGAGCTCAGAGGAAGTGCTACTGCTAGGAACAGGGGATGAGACTAATGCAGAAGGGAAGTGGAGGCAGGAAGCAAGGAGAACAATGAAGCAGGGGAGGAAGTGGGACTTCAAGGGCATCTGATGGATTCTGCTTGACAGTGAAAGTCCACCACATTCAGTTTTGTAAGACAGCTCTGTGTGTTCCTAAAATTGCATCTTTCTGTAAGGTTTCTCAAGTTGATTTTGCTTCCTAATGCCAGTGTATAAATGAGCAGCTATCTACACTCCTTGAGGACAGCCCCAGTACACTTAATTTTCTGCACTTAGCTTTCCTCTGCTTCACCCTCCCCACTGCTGAGGTGTCAGCCATGGCTCCTGAGGAAGTCTTATGCTGACCAGCATAAAGACCATGAACTGGCCTTTTCCTTTTCCTTTAATTTTGCTGGCAGCAAAATTTCGTTTCTCTTTGTTGGAGTCAAATTTTAAATCTGAAAGGATTATGCTTTTAAATGCTGCTCTTCTGATGTTCTTTCTATTTATCTTTAATTTACTCATATTTAGATTTACTTACATGGCTAATACTTCATTTTGTCTCATCAGAAGATGTGGAGATTTAATTTTCATTGTTTGCTTTTAATATATTTAATCAATCTGTGTTTACTTCAGGTTTACTGTCTGGTTAAATAGGTGAATCTAATCAGGGTCTTCTACTGGGATTTATATTCACTTTCTAAGCCTATTTATAATATTTTGTCATCTTAACACAAATTGTCATCAGGGAAAGGGCAACCCAAACTAAAGAACTTCCTGCACCATGGAATTGGCCAGGAGGCATGTCTATGGATCATTTCCTTGATTAATGATTGGTTTGGAGACCCCAGCCCCCTATGGGCCATGCCATCCCTGGGCAGTTGGTCCTCAATACATAAGAAAGCCAGCAAATAAAGCCTTGGGGAGCAAGCCAATAAGCAGTGTTTCCTCCATCACCTCTTCTTCAGTTCCTACATCTAGACTCCTTCCTTGAGCTCTCGCCCTAGCTCCTCTCAATTCTGGATTGTGGCATAGAAGTATAAATAAAATAAACTTGTCCTTCCCCAGGTATTTTTGGTCATGGATTTGTGTCACACTAACAAAACACAAGCTAGGACAATAGGTTACAATTAACCAATTGTGTTGGCCATGATAGTCCATAACTGCATAAGAGCCGGCAGTTCTCATCTTCGCTGAGGACACCATGCTGACTCATTCTCCTAATTTTCATATGGCAGTGAGTTTTCTGCTATTCTTTCTTACTCAGCTACATAGAGACATTTTACTCTACCTATAATTTAAAATAATTTCTTCTAGGGGAAACTGATACCAAGGAATTACCTCTTTCAGGAAACAAAGACTTTTATCTCTGATCTTTGTTCTTTTGAAATTGTCTAATTTCTTTCACAGCTTAGGAGTCAATTATGTAATCACACCAACTACCCAACAAAGTTCATCTTTTAATCTATGCTACATAAAACACAAAGCGTGTAATAACTGATGACATTTCTTCTATGGTAGACTAGATAGGGATCAAAGCCAATTTGGTTTTGTTGTAGCTGTTGTTGATGATTTCATTCACTTTGCTTTATATATTTATTTTAGTCTGACACTCTTGTTATCTTTGGTACAAATCCAATTTAGAGTTCAAGTAGCAATTATAAACTTTACTAAGTACTTATCACATAGACTCTATGACTTATGATTTCCTGGCATAAATCATTTTATTGGCCAATGTGAAGAAAGGCTGGTATAAATTGCTTCTGCAAGTTAGAACTCAGATGAGCAGTCCACATCAGGTGGACTCCTTCTCATCCTCCTCCTTGTACTAGTAAATAAACTCAATGTGAACTCTTCATGATGAACCTGTCACATACACAATGCTCAATGTCCACTCAAGTCTTGACACTGGCATCTTGTAATTTATTTCTTTACTCACTAACTAAAGCAAATCCCATGATCAAACGTGTATGACAAAGACAGGGGGAAAATATGTGTGGAACTCACAGTAATGACAAGGATCCACTGTAGAAAGATCAAACAATTCAAGAGATTCATCAAGATCAAAAATACACATGGATAAACTAGAAGTGGACAGCACTAAACTGAAGCCCAAAAAAACATGAGTGTCTATTGAAATAATGAAGACAATGTAGGATATTGAAATTCAATTCAATAAAGGAATAGGAATACTGGGGAAAAACTGAATTGGAAGTGAATCTAGACATGGAAAATTCTGTCAAACTAAAACAGACAAACAAAGGTCAGAGGAAAGGCTCACACACACAATAGAAGATGTAGAAGATGGAATTGGGTCATTCTACCAAAGAAAAACAATGTGCAGGAACTTTGGGGCATCATGACAATATAAAGTCTACAAATTACAAGACTATAAGATGAGGAATGTCCAGGTCAAAGAAAATGAAGAACATATTTTCAATAAAATCATAGAAGTTTCACAAGTCTAGGGAAACAGATGCTCCTTCAGCTACTAAGAAGCACACAGAACAGCAAAGAGATAAGAACAGAAAATAAACTCATGATGCTATTGCTATTATCCTGGTTGACCTGTCTTTGCATGTAATGTGGGCCTTCTTTCTTGAATCAGAGCAGCAGGCTTCTCAATTATAACTACAAAAGCCAGAAGATCTTAGAGCAACAGGTTGCAAGTTCTGAAAGACCACAGGTATCAAACTAAGCTACATTACTTTGCAATTTGGATTTGGATGATGATACAAGTCCATTAGTTTGCCATTACAGTGCTTTATTTTGTCATCACAATGGTGACTTTGAGATGTCAGATTTCTCAACTATGCTATTACAATGCTCTATTTTTGTATCACAGTGCTGAATCATGACATCACAATGGTTAATTATGAGAATATATATATATATGTATGTGTGTGTGTGTGTGTGTGTGTGTGTGTGTGTGTGTGTGTGTGTGTGTGTGTGTGTGTGTGTGTGTGTGTGTACATATATGTGCCACCTAATGAGTTCCATTAGTATTGCCCATGTGCACATGGTATAGGGATGATCTTAATCATGGGCAGCATCTCAGAGAGCTTATCTCTGAAGAAAACTGACTTTCTGTCCTTCCACAGTCATTTATTATATGTCGATATTCAGTTAGAGAGGGACATTTCTAGTGATGGACCTTTCCAGTGAGAGGTCCATTCTGTAGTTTTGGGTAGGCTTGTACAGGCAATCATGTTGTTGAGAGCTCATGGGTCCAACAGCCCTGTCACATCCAGAGACACAATTTCAAGTAGTCCTCCTGATCCTCTTTCTCTTAGAGTCTTCTTGACTCTTTTCTAGATGGTCCTTAAGCCTTGACTATACAGTTTGTGTTGTAGACATTCCATTTAATCACAGGGTCTTATTTTAAATGATTTTATTACTAAAATGTAAATATATTAATTTATTTTGGTTTTTATCTGAAAATGTGATCTCTGAATATGTTTTCAGTAATTATTTATAAAAGTTTGATTTCCCTCTTTCTATATTCTCTATTTCTCCCCTCACCATTGTCACATTTTCTTTATTTAGTTAGATGTATCTACAATAACCCTGTATTATTAAATGCTACCACCCTTTTTGTTACATCTGGATCTATTTTTAATAATTGATATTATTTTGATTTCTGTTACGGTTTGATTTTGACACAACTATTAATTGCTAATTGGAAGACAGATGTTAAGGATTTTTTTTTTTCAGTGTCTTGTCTTTCCTCACTCCCTTTAAATGACACAGATCTTTTTTCTGGTAATACCTTTGTGAGTCTTAAGTTTTATTCTTTCAAAGCTTTAATTAAATGTGTTAGAGAACATCTATAATAACTTAGACTCTGATTTTTTTGTCCCACAATGGCAGTAATCTTAGCTAGGATCTATTGAATACCTTATGTCACCTGAGTCTCACCTTAGGTGGCATGCAAGTGTCATGAAATGATATTGTGCTAAGCCTAGAAAGCACTGGACTCACAATTAACATGGGCTTTTTCATTTGAACTTGTGGGTTTTTATACTAACCATGTTCAATTTAATGTTCAGAAAACACTCCATAAGGCACCTATTCATACATGCGTGTATGAATACTCCTATTCCAAACCTGCCCTGCAGCTTCCAGACAGAGTTAGGTGGAGAGCTGCCCTCCTTCTCAGGGCTCAAATCCACCCCCAAGGATGAAGACAAGGTTATTGCAGAACTAGTCTTTTGGTTGTGTTATTAACTCTCTCCTAAGGGCAACAATTTTGCACTGTAGACTTCAATATTGAAAATTCTTACTTTGGTTTCTTTTCTGTTTTCTAGTAGCTTATGATGTGAAGACACCTACTCTCCTTATCATACTATTGTGGCCAAAACAGAAATGCCTCCCCATCATTTTTCAACTGAGCAGTGGGTAAACAACTAAATACAAGAAATTGTTGGCTGGCACCATTCTTACTTCTTAACACCTAGCAGGGGAAATATCAGCTATAACCAGAGTGTTCTTGGTATTGCTCAGCCTCGTGGTTCTACAGCCGTTTATAAAATAATCACTCAGAGCCTTATGTTAATTAAAATCTATATGACCTATGGCTTCAGCTTCTTGCTAGCTAGCTCTTTCATCTTAAATTAACCCATTTCTATTCATCTATATGTTGACACGTGGCTGTGGTGTTACCAGTCTATTGGTATCTTGTTGCTCCTTTAGTAGCAGCTGGTGTCTCTCCTGACTCCTCCCTTCTCTCTATCTCTGCTTGATTCCCACCTGGCTTACCATTGGTCAGAACAGTATTATTTATTTTCCAGTGTGAGCCACACATATTCACAGCATACAGAAAGACACCCTACAGCACTTCCCTTTTCCTGTCTAATCAAAAAGAAATGTTTTAACTTTAACATAGTAAAATTATATATATATATATATATATATATATATATATAAACAGTTATCAAGCAAGAATTACAGTTACAATGTCTAGTATTTGTATTTGGCACAATTAAAGAAAATATTCTATCATCTATCCTATTTTTATGAATCTAAAGTTTTATATCAAATTTATCTTTTATCATGACTAAGGAAAACTATAACTATATAGAAGTTATGGCCATCACGGATATACCTATACAAATTAAGACTGACAATGCTCCCACATATATCTCTGGTAAAATGGAACCGTTTTTTGCTTATTACAATAGAAAGCATATCACAGGTATACCATAAAATCCTACAGGCCAAGAAGTCATAGAAAAATAAAATTGAACTCTAAAGGATATTCTAAGTGAAAGGGGTAACAAAAAAAAAAAACCCAGAAATAGATTACATAACACTCTACTACCTTTGAATTTTCTCAATGCTAATGAGAAAGGAACAACAGCTGCAGAGATACATTTGATATTAGAAAAAAAAAACTACAGAATTAAATCAACCTGTATACTTTAAGGATGTGCTGACCTCAGAATTGAAATGAGGTTATGTGTTATGTTGGGGATGAAGTTTTGCTTTTGTTTCCACAGGAGAACAAAAGCTATGGATACCATCAAAATTGATAAAGGTTCAATTTGAACAAGAGAGACTTCTTAATTGGAAGAGGTGATAGTTCATCAACCAGCATGACCATTAAATTTAAAATCACTTTTACAACTAACAAATGTTTTTCGTTTGATCAGATTTAACATGCCAGAAAGCAACCTCTCCAAAGTTAGGGTTAGAGAAGGGTTTTGTTTTTGTCTTTTGGGAAAATGAAGGCTAAGGAATCTGAAGAACACTGGACAAATGAGACATCTGAAGAAAAAGGACAAATCATCCAGAAAAAGTGCCCCAAGAAAAAGGTTTTCTGCAGTGAACTATGACTATACCTGACAGCAACCTCTGAAGTTTCCAAAAGGATGCTGGGGCCTCACAATGATGATTCCATTAGGATGATAATAATTCCATTAATCTGACAAACACCACCCAAAAATAAGCTCTGGACTGCAAACTGCTCAGGACAATTTGGAGATGGGTAGCTGAGATGATTCAACCTCATAGACTACTCTATCCAGGACTTGAAACAAGCCCTGCACTTTCTCATTACCCTGAGACTGGACAACCAACGATACAGCTGCCTCACCTAGGACTTGACAATTAACTCCAAATTTTTCTTTACAGGATCCCCTAAAGATGTCTTCACCCCCACATAGCAGAAAGTGATTTTAAGAACATGATGCCCACATTCCCAAGCAGTGTGGGGGTGGTGGTGGTGGTGTACAATTGTCTTTTGTTTGTTTGTTTGTTTGTTTGTTTGTTTCTTCAAGACAGGGTTTCTCTGTGTAGCTTTGTGCCTTTCCTGGATCTCGCTTGGTAGACCAGGCTGGCCTCAAACGCACAAAGATCTGCCTGCCTCTTCCTCTTCCTCCAGAGTGCTGGGATTAAAGGCGTGCACCACCACTGCCCGGCTATCATTGTCATTTTTTAGGGTGGATGATTGCAAGTTGATATTGGTAATGGTCAGGGAAAAAGAAAAGATAAACAAAGGAGATTATATTCAGGGTTCTTGTTTGAAAAAAAAAAGCAAAAAGAGGCTATAGGTATGATAAGAAAAAGGGTAGAATGTTGAATCTACTTTTGAAAAGCAACTACTAATTTTTTTTGAGACAGGGTTTCTCTGTGTAGTTTTGGTGCCTACCCTGGATTTGATCTGTAGACCAGGCTGGCCTTGAACTCACAGAGATCCTCCTGACTTTGCCTCCCAAGTGCTGGGATTAAAGGCGTGCACCATAACCACCCAGCAAAACTACTAGTTTTAAATATTTTACATTGGATTGGATTTTTGTATGTGGTATACAAATTGTGTATATTGACACAAAGTTGAGATTATTTTTGTTGGAACATATTGTACATAACTTTCTAATCTTGTTCAAGGTATTGTACTTATACCATTCATTTAACAATGTAATGAAAATTTCTAGTCCTTGGAAGTTATCATTACTAACTAATTAGGATTTAAAGAAAGGCAGGATAGTAGCTAGTCACCTATTACAATCAAACTTGTAGTCAGGTTTGGTATGTTTTCAAGGTCAAATAGAGATATATTTTGGATAGACATGTCATCTTCAAACACTTCAGAGATCTACAGAATATGGCATTTAAAATGTTTTAATAACAGATTCTATTTTTTTGATGACTATGAGACAAGTCTTATGGCAGTACCAATCTACTTCAGAGAAGATGATGAGCATCAAAGAAACTCCATATGCAGTTTGATTTCCTTTTGGCAAAAGTTAGCCCCTGGGCAAAAAAAAATGCCCTTGCCTCAACTGCTGATAGTATGCTGTCCAAATGGGGCAAGCAGAACACAAAAGAAATGATTGCTGATCCTTACCGAGACAAGGTAGGGAAGCCCTTCGGAAAATCCTCCTTCACAGATAAGTCTGTCATATATGCTAGGCCCGTAGTATAAAGATGGATGCCCCAATATTTCAGAGGAACCTTGGATGACTGTCCAAGCAACCAGCTGTTTCTGTCATTTCTCATCGTTTTTATAATGTGCTTACCTGCACGTCCTGTTTACTCAGATAATATTATTTCCTTCTTGGGTCTCTGAGGAAGTTGAAGACTAGATAGTATAGTTACAGTTTTCCTTGTTAACAAATTCAGAAAACAAACTCACTAAAGTGTATAAGTTTGAAAGACATCAAAAGATAATTTTTGGTTGGTACTACAAGTTAGGATAGAAAGTAAATTAAATACAACACTTTGGATTCACCAATATATGACAAATAATGGAGTATTTTATCTGAATTTGTCAAATGTTAGTGGACTGGACATTGTTTATGTAATTCCTGACTTATGTATTGTATATAGTTGTTATCCTTATTGCATATAGTTTTTATCATATTAGTTATAACCTTCTTTTATAATTTTACACACAAAAAGGGAAATGTAGTGATATTTTGTTTATACTCTTGTAAATTTACCTGAAGATCAGAGGACAGAGCAAGTGTTGTGGGATGTCTCTCTGTACACTGTGAATATGTGTTGCTATGATTGATAAATAAATAAACCAAATAATTATTAGTTGATAAATAAACCTGCATTGGCTTATGGCAAGGCAGCTAAGAGGCAGGGTGGAAATCTGAGCAGATATATGGAGAGAAGAAAAGAGAAGAGGGAGAGATGCCAGCCACCACCAAAGGAGCAGTAAGATGCCAGCAGACTGGAAATGCCATGGCCACATGGCAATTTATGGATTAATAGAAATTGGTTAAGTTATAAGAGCTAGCTAGCAAGAAGGCTGCCATAGGCCATGCAATTGGTAATTAATATTAAGCCTCTGGATGATTATTTTTTCGATAAGCTGAGGGCCAAAGGGCCAGACAGGACCTGAGAAAACTTATGGCTACAAGCCAGCCACTAGATTAAAAATAGAGGTCAAACAGTGGTGGCACACACCTTTATTCCTAGCACTTGGGAGGCAAAGACCCATATGGATTTCTGTGAGTTCAAGGCCACACTGGGCTACATGAGATTGATCCAGTCTAGGAGAGAAAGAAAGCCAGGCATTGGTGGCACACAACTTTAACCCCAGTATTTGGAAAGCACATATGCCATTAAACCAGCACTAGGAGGGTTGAGTTATGAAGTAAAATTGCTTAGCAAAGAAATCCATATAAGGTGTGAGGAAACAAGAACTGGAGCTTTCAACTGAGGACTCAGAGGCATTCAGTCTGAGGATTTGAGAAGGAAGGACTGGCTGAGGATTTGACAAGGTGAGAAGGTGCTGTGGCTTGTTCCTTTCAACTGATCTTTCAGTATTTACCACAAGACCATTTAGGATTCATGCAACAAGCAGTCTCTATGTAAATCTTTCTAAACAAAATTCAATGAAGCATTACATAGCAGGCCAAGATACTATTATCATAAAACAGGCATAGGATTAAAAACACCCATGGTAGAATGGAACCATTTAAAAAATCTAAGAGCATTTTTCCAATTCAATATTCTATGACAATAATTTGGATAAGTAATTCTTAACACAGATGATTCAGGGAGAATAAACAATGTACTACCCAAATTGCCATTTCAAAGGCTAACTGAGCTGCATGGCTGAATAAATAATAAGAACTTTCAATATCAAAATATTTTTTAGGTTTTATGAGAAGTATATAAGTAGTAATAAAGTAGGATATGTGATATTTCAGAAGAAAACTTCTATAATAAGATCCATAAAAATAAAACAAATATAAAATATAGAGTAATTTCAGGTGGGAATGAAGAGGAAAAATATACCACATGAAAAGCAGCTTGGGATCGCAATTTTGAGATTTGCTTTTGAATATTTGCATATTCACTACATCAGAAAATAGAATAGAATTCAGTCTCGAAGCTACAAAGAAAGAGTAGCTACTGGAACAAACCATGCAGAGCAAGTTGTTAGTTACGAAAATAAGGTACATCAGTGGGTGGCTGAGAAAGACTAATAATGGCTTATGTTCAATGCAAACACTGAATAGCTTGAACTGTTTGGGAGGCACCCAGGCTGTGGGACCCAGACCTGTCCTTAGTGCATGAGCTGGCTGTTTGGAACCTTGGGCTTACACAGGGACACTTTGCTCAGTCTGGAAGGAGGGGACTGGACCTGCCTGTACTGAATCCTCCAGGTTGAAATGAATCCCCAGGGGAGTCTTGGCCATGGAGGAGATGGGAATGGAGGGGAGGGGGTGGGGGGAAGGTGGGGGTGGGGGCAGGAGGGGGAGGAGAGGGGAACCCATGGCTGATGTGTAAAATTAAAACACAAATATAAAAAAAAAGGTAAAGTTGAAAATTAATACAGAAAAAAACATATACAGAGAAGAATCATAGAACTATAAAAGAAAATGATAAAGGGTGAAGAAACTGCTAGAAAGGCAATGGACATAGAAAGAAAAAGAGCTTATGTATCTAAGGAGGACATGCTGAACAATGGAAACCACAGTTTTCCATAGAAAAGAAACATAAAATTGAGAATGAATCTACAACCAATGGAATTGAACTGAAGATCCTGACATTAATCCACACACCTATGAACACATGATTTTTTACAAAAAAGCCAAGACTATATAATGGAAAAATGAAAACATCTTTAACAAATGGTGCTGGCATAACTGGATGTCAAGATGTAGAGGAATGCAAATAGATCCATATCTATCACCATGCACAAAACTCAAGTCCAAGTAGATCAAAGACCTCTACATAAATTCAGTTACACTGAACCTGACAGAAGAGGAAATGAGAAGTAGCATTGAATGCATTAGCACAGGAAACTACTTCCTAAATAAAACACCAGTAGCACAGACACTGAGATGGACAATTAATAAATGGGTTCTCCTGAAACTAAGAAGTTTCTGTAAGGCAAAGGATGTGGTAAATATGACAAAATGACAGCCTATAGAATGTATGCTTCCACAACTCCCCCTTCTTGGTATAATAAAGGGGCCTCCAGCCCCCTCACATACACTGTGCCTGTCTTAGGTCGTCCTTCTTGAATATTCTTCCTTACCTATAATAGAGATACACTTTCCATCAAGCATACTCTAGCTTAGGTTGGAAGCTATCAAGAAGAATGCCGCCTGTCTTTGGCGACCAGCCTCAGGCAGGAGGGGGTACAGAGCTTAACTCAGCTCTGACCCAGATCCTTACTAAGTAAGAGCTTACAAACATCCACAGTGATCTCCATAGCTTCCACACCACCCAGTAAAGGAATAGAGGATAAAAAAGACAGAATATCCTTTTTGGAATGGGCCTAAGAAGACTACAACAGTCTTAGATACAACAAGCCCATTTTTAACTAAAACTCTTGCCTAACAGATGTTCAATAAAGTTTTCAAGGGACTATTTTGACTCTGGGGGGGGGGGGACAGTCATTTCAAAACACTTCAAAGTATCCACTCAAGTAAACAAAAACTCATGCTAATTATAAAGACTCTTTTAGTTGTTTAAGTAGCTCATATATACATGCGTTCCTACCACAGTAGTAGAATTTCTGTACTAACTCAACTGTGGGAGGCCTACCCCTTTATGGGAGGCCTACCACTTTATAAACAGAAACAGATGAAGGGTGGAAACCTTTTGGAAGATGACAGAAAAGCTCCCCTAAATATGACTATGACACCTAAGTTTTCCAGGGCCCCCTGAGACCATAAAATTACACTTTAAACTATCAAGAAAAGGGTTCAAATGTGTCAGAATGTAAAAAGTAATAAAAACAATTCTAGTATGAACATTACTATACACTTTTACAAACTTACATTCAATATTTACACTTCTTACAAATTTACATTCAACATTTATACTTTTTATATTCAACATTAACACTTTTTATAATCTTTCATTCAGCATATTTACATGTAGCATGAATATCACTATACATATTTATACTTTTTACAAACTTATATTCAAAAGGAAACTCTATAGAACTATTTTACTTTAGCACCTATCTAGAAGAGATTTCTTAAAAGAACTATTTACATTATTCTTCCAAGACATAGAGTAATTTCTTTGGACTTCATTTGAAAAGTAGAAATAAGATTACTTCTTTTATGGTACTATTTATGAAATTAAAAGGTCTACATGAAATATATAGCATAATATGTAAAACATTGCTCATAAAACATTGTTCAGCAGATAATTAATCTCAATCACCTATAACTGACATTCTTTAGATATTTCTGATAAAGCAAGTAAAATATTAATTTTATGCCAAGCTCATATAGCAAGCAAGCTATATTATTAATGCATTAGGACAATAAACATTAAAATGGCTTGAACTCTGTGATAATAAGTACAATAATTTGAGATCCTTATATATGTCATTCAATGGAACTAAATGTAGCAAATTGAACCCAGTTCACATATTATTTTTATAGTTTTCAGGAAATGGGTATTTAGGAAATACTGAAAGCAGTATATTTGTAAGGAGGAGAAATGCAGAATAGGAAAAGAGATCCAGCAGGAAGAACTGCAGAGGCCTTGGGACCTGGGAAGGTGTCTCAAAAAATTCACACTGCTACTCAGATTTGGACTGAATGGGAATGAAGACAATAAAACAAATGCACCCCCAGAAAGCAGGGACTATGTCTCAGTACTGGCAAATAACAAGGAAAGGTTTATGTCACCAATCTGGCATGGGAGCCAGAGAAACAAACTTAAGGTTTTGGAATGCAAAGTGAAAAACAATGAGAAGATTGGGGGATGTCAACTAAAAGCTTGGCCTCCTCAGATCTGCATGCCTATAAAATAATTCTGGACTCAGCAATGAGACAGAGTTGTATGAGTGGTTCCCATCCTGAGCACTGCTAGCACTGAGGACAGACAAAGCTTTGCTGTGCAGTGTTTGGGCTTTACCAAGTGATCATCAGTGTATTTATATTCTACCCAACAGAGGTCAGTGATACCCCAAATGCAAGTGCCTTTGGGTAACAAAGCTATTATTCTAGTTGTAATAATCCAAAGGGTGGGAAGGAATCAAGAAGATGTGGTGATGCCTGCTAATAGGCTCTTGAATGAAAATGTTTTGTCTAGAGGTACTTACATTAAAAGGCAGGGAAGTGAGCAGAAGACAAATAAGCATAAGAGTTTGGGGGAAGAGAGCTGATCTTCAAATACTTTTGGAAATCAGAAAGAAGGACAAATAAATTACAGGCCTCGGTTGTGTTATAGTTAATACTTCTGAAATGAAATATGAAGGAAAATAAAGAGACTAATGGAGGAAAACTCTTGACTTGGCAGTGAAAATATTGAGTCTAAAATATTTATGAAATACTCAAGGAATGAGAGACACAAATGATGGCTTTCTCCAAGATTTTGGTAAGGTGAATTTCTTTCTTTTCCCATTCCCAGTACTATTTTATTCAGCAAAGTGCTAACTATCTGAGTGTGTGTATAACCTATAATCACAAATTCATTACTGATATTTTAATTCTTTGAAAATTTTAGCATATGATTCTTATTACCATGACTTGCTTATTTAGTATAGTTTTCTGGATATTAAAGTATATTTTACATTTCTAGAATAATCTGATAGACATTGTATAGCAAGTACATTCACCTTCACCATTTTCTAGAAGCCTGATGTCATCATTCTATGCTGGTATTAATGGATGCACAGAAAAGAAATGTCACTAAAACTGGTCAGCATAATCACTCACAATGGATGAATTGGTTTTAACCATTTTTGTTATCAATTCACCTGCATTAGATGTAAATTTCCAATCTTCAATTCATTGGACAAAACTATAATCCATGTATTCCTGTGATGAATTACAGAAAAACTATTTCACTTTTTACAAGAACAGAGAAAATGATAAACAGAGTTATATTTTCCAGGATCCTGCCACATGAAACACTACAGTACCACAGTTCTTCAGTTCTGCATAAGCTAAGTAGATTCAAGGAATGAAAAGGAAATAAATTCCCATGTCAGCAATTCAAATCCCTTTGAATTTTCTGCCTTTAGAGTACAAGATTCTCCAGTCAGAAAGGTCCATATTTTTCTTTGACTTCCTTTATTTCAGCCTGGCTTAGGTGGGCAGTAAATAATTCTGACAAGGACTTAGTTGGCAATCGCTTTGTAGATGCTCCCATTATTTTTCACTTTAAGGAGTAGATGAACTCTTTTAGATTATGAGGGTCTGCATCAGTGACAACACAATTAATGGAAAGTCAGCCAGTTGTGGAAAGGTTCAGAAAGGCCAGGAAGCCAACAGTCCCCACCTGCCATTCTGTACTCCTTCCCAAGACATCCCTGTTCTAATTGGGAAGTAATTCAGTTTGGCACCTGGGGAAATTGTCATTCCACTAATGGTCTTCCCTACTCATAAACTTTACATTTCCTGAAACATCTATCATTTTTTAGCAGCTTATCATGCACACTTTGCTCTAATTGCAAACACCATAACTATTGTTTGATGACCTTGCAGACATCTTCTCTGCTTTGGCCAGCTCTAATGTGCATACATGCACTGCAGACATGTGTTTTCTAAGGTGTACATCCTCTAATCAACCATGAGTCCATCTAGAGTTACAAAATGTGCACAGAACTCAAATTAAATTCATTGACAGCTAAAGGAAGGGTCTGGGGAGAAGGCTTACTCTGTCAAATGTAATATGAACTAAACATTTAAACATCAGTGAAATCTGTGTGATCTATATGAACTTTTAATTCTTAGATGTAATATGGAAATTTCACTATCCTTCATGGTGGCAGATGAACACAGACACAACAAAAATAAAATATTTAAAGTAATGATATTCTCAACATGCTCAGTTGACCTGTAGTTATATTTTCAAAGATGGGTATTTAAAGCTAGATATTTTAGAGTATTTTAATTTAGTGGTGGCTTTTGAAGTTAAAAGAGAAGAACAGAAAAGAAAAAAGAAGAAGAAAAGGAACATATAGAAAAGAGAACATAGAAAATCAAATAGTTACTTTTGATGCTGAGATGCAAAATGTTAAACATAAGAAATAATGTTGCTTTTGGGGAGTAAAACCTTAACATTTATGCTTAATGCCTCTGATGATTAAACTTTCTTCTTGAGTTTCTGTGATATTCACTAAGCATATACAGTGTTAGAAATAAAATGTTACTTTATTTTATTTTCCCAGAACTAGGCACAGGACCTGATGCATCTAATATCTATAGAGCCTACTGTATGGAAAATGCTATGGTAAGTTATGAGCATTTGACATTGCAATCCCCTTTGAGGAATTTATATTCTTTCAGCAGAGACAGATATGAGCAAGTTATGGACATATGCAAAATGCTCAGCAAAATCTTTCTGGTTACATGAATGGCTCTATGGATGCTTAGAGAGAATGGAGAGTTAGATGGAAAGCCTTAACAGTTGATAACTTCTGCAACTCCAGCATATTTCAGTATAGTACTGGGTATAGAACTGATGCTAATTCAATAATTATTTAATGAATAAAAGATTAAGTGAATTTCTAAATGATGCTATATCTTTCCTTGAACTATTATTTCTAAATGACCACAAAAACATCTTTTTCTGTTGGTCTAAGACTCAAATTCTTACCATTAGAACCTCCTGCTTCTAAAGACAATGCCAGAAAAAATTAATCTTCACTAATAGGTTATTAGTGCAATTAATGAATAATCATAGATACTCAGTAACAAGTGTCTTGAAAGATAAGCATCTCAGTATTCAGAAAGTAACCAGATAAGATTAAAGAAGTATGTAAAGGGTCAGGTAGCAGTGACAGGTATAGGTCTTTAATGAAAATATCACTTTTTTTAAGGTGGACCATCTTTATATAATCAGAATGTTAAATTATTATTAAATAATAATTACACAATGGTTCTTTTTAATAATGTCACTTTAAGTGAAAATTATGAAAAGACACAAAGTACATGCCCAAAGCCATTCGGCACACATCCATCTGCAATTGTGTTTTTATTACATTTATGTGCCAAACCATATAATATTATTAATGTAAAAATCTAAGAAATCAATGTAACATTTACACATGTCTAAAAATGTCTGAACTTACAGCTATTGTCAATTTCTTAATTAGTTCATAAAATCTTGATGGTCTCCAGACTTATATCAATGCCAATTATAGCTGGGACAATTTATTTGAACTTCAATACATTTTATGCTCACATTTAGGCTTTCCATAAGCCTAGCACAAATGCATAGAGTTAGATATACATTATTATTTTCATTTAGAAGTCACAATTTTCTAAGTGGTAAAAGAAACTATCATGTAACATCTAGATTCTTGTTCAAATTTCTGTCTTGAAATCATGATTTACCAACATTGGAGCAGATTAGTTTATTTCCAGAATGCTTCTGCAAAACCATTTATAATACCTGAAAGTTTGTGGTTTCTTATTCTCTACTTATGTTATTACTGAAAATACCCAAAGAGCAAAGGTTACTCTGATGGATGTTATTACAGAAAATGTATTTCATACAACAGCTAGAGGGATAAAGAAGTAATGTGGTGTAAGAATATAAATGTGCATGAACTGGTCATATTCAAAACTCTGTGAAAAAGCAAAGTTGCTTTTTAATTGGAGCTTTAAGAAATGATATAGGTTGTAACTAAGGCAACGTAATGGATCATAGATTCAGTTGACCTCAATTTATAAATTAAACCAAGCAATTAAAAAAACCACAGATATCTTTATCTGGTGATGTATTACAAGTTTATTGATGCTTTTGTTTTTTAACTTTTCACTCATTTGAGTTTCTTCCATATGAAGCAACACATAATTCTGTAAATGAAGCAGTGTATTTAAAGTGATTGCCCATGTATTAAAATAATTCTTATTTCCCCCACCAGTTACCAAATCATTTAAGAAAAAAACATGTCAGAGAGAGCTAAGAGGTAAGATCTGTAATGTTCATCAAATGAAGTGAGTGTAGTCTTCAGTGAACTATGCACACCTACACAGACAAAAGAAGTTTGAACGACTCTCCTATCTCAAGGTTGAGCCAAGTGATCACAGAACTCCACATATGGAGCCTTCCAGATCAAACTAACTCAAAGGAGAAGATGCCCAAATAGACTCCTTTCCTGCATGACTGTGATGGAAAGAAGTGTGGGGAAAGGCTGAGTATTGATGGCCAGCTCTGCAAATTCAACCATAAGTCATTCACCTTCCTCTTTAGGGTCCAAGATGAGGAGTGTTTAGGAGAAACATCATTTCCACAAACTATCAGAGAACTTACATCTCATCTGAAGGTAACATAAGGAAACTTACATTCCAAAAAGAACTCTAAAGATCTCAAGTTCAGTCTTATAGGAAAAGAGCATCAGATGCTGAGGACTTCCCAGTTTTCCTTATGAAGCTCAGTAAGAGCTTTGAAACCAAATAATGTCTATGAATGACCTAGTTTAATTGAAATGTTACAGGTAAATTTATGGATTTAATCATGAGTAAAAATTCATATGCCAATACTTGATACGATTAACATATTTTTCCAAATAATTGCCTAGTACTGGAATATCTAGTAAAACGTAAACATAAATGCTTCCTATTTAAACTTTTAGTGTTTTGTTTTTTAAAAAAAAAATTATACAATATGATTTGGTCATATTATTTCCTCTCCCCTAACTCTTCCCAGATCCTCCATAACTCCCTATTGTGGTGGTATTGTGTTCCCCAAAATATTGTGCAGGCTAATAAACTTATCTGGGATCAGAGAACAGGACGGCCACAATATTAAACATGAGGATAGGCAGTGGTAGCACACGCCTTTAATCCTAGCATTCCAGAGACAGAAATACCTCTGGATCTTTGAGTTCAAGGCCACATTAGAAACAGCCAGGCATGGTGACTCACGCCTTTAATCCCAGAAATCCAGCCTTTAATCCCAGGGAGTGACGGCAGAAAGTAGAAAGATATATAAGGCATGAAGACCAGAAACTAGAAGCATTTGGCTGGTTAAGCATTCAGGCTTTGGAGCAGCACAGTTCAGCTGAGATTCATGTGGATGGGGTTTCTAGTCTGAGGAAATAAAACCAGCTGAGGAACTGGCGAGGTGAGGTAGCTGTGGCTTGTTCTGTCTCTCTGATCTTCCAGCCTTCACCCCAATAACTGGCCTCAGGTTTGTTCTTATTAATAAGACCTGTTAAGATTCCTGCTACACCCTATCTACCCAACTTCATGTTCTTTCTCCTACTCTCTCTGAAAAAGAAAGAAAGAAAAAAACAAAACAAAACATTGACAATCAAAGCAAACAAAAAAGCTGACAAAGCAAAAAATACCAAATAAAACATATGGATTCCATTTTGTTTTGGCCAGCTACTCCTAGAACTGGGACCAGCCATGGATTGTGGTTGATATATTCAGTGTAATTCCATTAGAAAAAAATTAATTTTCCCTTTCCCCACAGGTATCAATTGCCAAAAGCTTTTTGATAAGGAGTAAAAACTGGGGTCTGCATCTCCTTCTCCATGATGGAATTTTGTCTGGTTTGGAATTGTGTAGTTTACATAGTCTGTAAATTTACATGTGTATCTATCTATTCCCTATGTCTACAAGATGCTGTTTCTTTGGAGTCCATGAAATACTGTTATAATTGACAAGAGAGCTTAATACGGAAGTTACCTAACCTGTAGACAATAAGGGCAAGTATACCTCGCTTGCTTGATTTTGCAGTCGCTTGCTTGATTTTGCAGTCGCTTGCTTGATTTTGCAGATCAACATCATGACCACATAAATTCCCAAGTACTCAGTTGTCATTATCATACCAAATAACATTACAATTATAGAAAATGAGATGGGAAATCATGTGGACATTTGACAGAAACAAAGAATAGCATTTATGTGACACCTCAATAGAGAACCTCATAATAAGCATTAGAAAGTCTGTATTTAAGTCCTAACACCAATGCTGATGTTATATTTTGCATAACTCACACATTTTTATCTACAATAATAATCAAAAAACTGGCTTTTTTGAGGAAATAAAGGAATTTCTAAATTTTGTGTAAATCGTAGGAGTGACAGAAATTAATGTAATGATAGTGATTGAGTTGGGGGTAGACAAATCATGAAATAGATGGAGATATGAAAAGAAACATTCCTACATTAGGGAAATATACTTTACTAATTCTTAATTGCAAAACATTCTCCTTTTGGTACAATGAAATAAAGCTATTATTATACTTCTACAGATGAATACAGTATAGGCCAAATACCAAAAGCACCATGGTAAGCAATACAAAAAAGAAAACATCTTGAGGAAGTTCAGTCACTAATTTCAGTTTGGAGTGTTAGCTCATGTCAAAGGAAGGATGTAGCATGAATTGTTACGAGGTCTTATTAATAAAATCAAACCTGGAGCCAGGTACTGGGGTCAACGCTGGAAGATCAGAGAAGCAGAACAAGCCACAGCCACCTCACCTTGCCAATACCTCAACTGATCCTGTCTCCTCAGACTGAAAGCCTCTGAATCCTTATCCAGAATGAATCTCAGCTGAACTGCTTCTTGAAAGCCTGAAAGCTTAACCAGCCTAGTTCCTAATTTTCATGCCTTATATACCTTTCTGCTTTCTGCCCTCACTTCCTGGGATTAAAGGCTCACTTCTTGGGATTAAAGGCGTGAATCACCATGCCTGGCTGTTTCCAGTGTGGCTTTAAACTCACAGAGATCCAAATGGATCTCTGCCTCCCAAGTGATAAGATTAAAGGTGTGTGTGCCACCATTTTCTGGCCTCTTTATCTAGTGGCTGTTTATTAATAAGACCTTTTAAGATTCGAGCTACAAAAGATGGATTTTGTTCTGATCTCACTGAACATCAGTTCCCAAAGAGGCTGGGTGGTGATTCTATTCACTGAAACAAAAATGAGATAGAGAACAGTGGTTTAAGCATTATGTTCTGGTACATAATGGCTGAGAAGAAGTTAGCCCTACTGCTATATTAGAGATGTCTTCAGAATGGAGTGATCTCTGATTGTTCATCTTCAAAGTGGGTAAAGAGAAGGAAGAGGTGTTTCAGATAAGAGGCAAAGTCTATGCATCATCTTAGGCAAGAAATAACATGGTAAATTCAAACAATGGCAAGGCTAAGGGAAAAAATCTTGAAATCATGTATTGGGAGTAAGGACAGAAATGATGGCTCGGCTACAAATGACAGCCTTCATATGACATTCTTGAAAGGATGTCATTGATTCTACAAGTAGTAGACACTCAGAAGGGATGCAAAAGCTTAGCAGGTGAGAGATGCTTCTTCATAAGCACAAGGACCTGGGGTCAGAGTCTTACATTTACATAAAGATGGGCAATGGGCGTGTCTGTAATCCTAACATTGTGGAAGTTGGCACAGAGACAGGGGGACCCCTGGGGTTTGCTGGTCATCAGACTATTTCTGGGTTTAGGTAGAAGCCCTCTCTCAAGAAATGAAGGCATTTTATCCAGTAACTAATGGAAGCAGATACAGAGATCCATAGCCAAGTACCAGGCCAAGCTTCAGGAGTCAAGTTGAAGATAGAGAAGAGGAATTCTATGAGCAAGGAGGATCAAGACCATGATGGGGAAATCTACAGAGACAACTGAACCAAGCTCATAGGAATTTGGACCTGCATAGAACCAGACTAGGCCCTCTGCATATGGGAGACAGTTGTACAGCTTTGTCTGTTTGAGGTGCCCCTGGCATTGGGATCAAGATCTATCCCTGGTGCATGATCTGGCTTTCTGGAGCCCATTACCTATGGTGGGACACCTTGCTCAGCCTTGATGTAGCGGGAGGGGCTTGGACCTGCCTCAAGTGAATGTACCAGGCTTTGCTGACTCCCAGTGAGAAGCCTTACCCTTCTGGAGAAGGAGATGAAGGGTGAATTGGGAAGGAAAGAGCCGGGGGGGGGGGGGAAGGAGGGATGGAAGGGGAATCAGTGGTTGATATGTAGAATGAGTAGAAAAATTTCTTAAATAAGAAATATTTTTAAGAAGATATGAAGGCAGAAAGTGCTAGAACACTCTACATAGCAGCCAATATCCTCCTCCAGCCTTTGAGCACGTGTGCCCACATACACACATGTGTATAAATACAAACGTGCATATGCCACATATGAGATAGATCAGCCTCACATACACATGATTTTGAACTAGCCTTGATAATCTGGATGGAACAGAAGTTTTATAAGAACCCTTGCTAAAATGGTACCTAAAGTTTTTGTTCACCTTCACTACCAGTTTACTCCTTAAGTTTCAAATCTAGAAATCAAGGTAGCTAACTTAAAAATACATTGTAACTCCAATCATAACCTAAATGTGGAAGAAAGAAAGGAAGGAAGGAAGGAAGGAAGGAAGGAAGGAAGGAAGGAAGAAAGAAAGAAAGAAAGAAAGAAAGAAAGAAGAAAGAAAGAAGACAGAAAGAAAGAAAGAAAGAAAGAAAGAAAGAAAGAAAGAAAGAAAGAAAGAAGGGAAGAAAGAACATTAGTTATTGTGTGGGTTTTTCTGAGTTAAAATTATAGCCTACAGACTTTTCAATAAATTTGCTTTGTGTGGAACAGGTGAAGTCTTGGGTGAATGTGTATTGTTGACATGACTACATTCATGTCTAGGACCCCCAATGCCTTAGGCCATTGGGAATGGGAAGGCCTTCCCTCAGTCATATTCATGGAAATGTCAGCTTTCCACTAACCCATGTGTAGATGTCAACAGTGTATGCAAAAACTAGTAACTTCAGCATCCTCCTCCCAGATGTCTCCAACATGGGACTGCTCCCATAGAGACCCTCTCACTGAGACTTGCTAACCTCCTCCTTGTCTTGGCCATAATAATGTGCTGTGCATCCAGGTTGTGTATCACATACTCTCTATCAGAACAAGCACAACCCACTCAATCTAAGCTTTTATATATGTTTGTCATTTCTCCTGTTTCTGTCATTCTTTGTTCCTGATTTTCCCCACACGGGACTCCAGGAACAAGCTGTTCAAGATGTGATGTTAGTGGTTAATTTTTAATAGATGAAGAGTTGATAATCTATGTATAAAGCTCATGCCAATCCCAGTGCCTGTCAGGAACTATAAGTCCCTTCTGTGGTGACTCATGAGTTGATTTTGGAATATCATTCATTTCTCATCATCTTATCTGACTACAGAAATCTGGTTCTGATGCAAATGTTTTCTAAGCATGAACAACTCTCAGATGTCTCATCTCTGTAATCTTCATCTCACACCGACTCATAGGCTTCTTACTCAAACTGTTTGTAACTTCAAATACCTTATGTCTCTAAATCCCGATGTAGTTAGCAATTTTATAAGATTCTCTTTCTAGTAATACAAACTTTCACAATTTTGCAATTACCTTTGTTAAAGGAGGAAATGTCAAAATTCAGATCATTATCAATATAACAAATCACAACTGAGTTAATGTTGAAAAAAGAAAGGCAGAGTGTCTTGATAAGAATATTGCCAAAATACACCTATCAGTGGTAGAAGTAACCACGATCGGCAGTAGACTTATGCCGAATGTGAAAGCTTGTTTCAACTTCCTCCCACTTTCTTTCTCCGACTGGAAGACTGTGTAGTTGCAGAATCCATGTTGTTATTTCCAGGCTTGCGAATCGTTGGCAACACTCATATAGCATGCATCCAGCACTTGCGAATCTTCCCATCATTTTCATTGCTTTTTCTAATCTTGCAGGGATGGTGTACATGTCCAGGCACATGTGCTGCATGATGTCTGTGGGGATGCCTAAATGCAACTTCCATTTCCCAGTCACCATTGTGCCTGGTAGACCAGCTGGCCCCCAAACTCCCAGGGATTCTCCTTTCTCCACGTTCCACCTTCCCAGAGCAGCACGGGGATTACACAATGTGTATGACAGCTCTTGTGATTTGCTGGGGTTCTAGAAATCCAGCCTCAGGCCCTCATCCTTTCATAGACAGCACTTTCCCATCAAGCCATCCCCCAGTTCCCTTACCATCACTTTATGATCATCATGCTCTGCTTGAAAAATGGTGGCCTTCTTCCAAATCCCAGCAGCCAGTAACAAATGAGAAAAAAATCACCTCCTTTATGTTTAACTTACTTTTTTTCTAACCATAACAATCAACTTAAGAGAAACAGATTACTGGTGATTTCACCTGGGGGTTTGTCCCAGACAGAGAAGAAAAGGGTCTGTATTGCAGCCCTGGCCTCTAAGTCAGCATCATGCAAATGATGGCAAACCACATGTCACTTTGGGTGCATGCAGGGTAAATGGTGATGGGAGGGGGTTCCTCTTTCATCCTCCATTCCTCAGGGAGTCCTTCAGAGAGATGCATTGTTTGTGTGATACACGAAGAAAAAATATGTTTCTGATTCCACAATGCATTTCTTTCCAGCTATTCATCTGTAAAGTGGGATAATATTACTTAATGCAAATGGTCACTCAGAGAATCAGATGAGGTATGTCCATATAGCTATGACCTCCAGTGGAATCTTCAAACCACTAGAGCCCTACCAAATGTGTGTGTGTGGGGGGGGTCCTCTATACATATACATCTATAATAACAGTTAATTGATAATTTACATGCAGCAAGGGATTAATCACAATAATAATAGAACAACTATGAATACACTGTGCTGTAATGAGATTAATTGGAATGTGATCTTTTCAGAGTCAAGACAGATATTTATACCTCCCTTCTGGTCCTGGGTAACTGAAGCATCAGAAAACAATATGGTGTTAAGGAAGGATTGCTGTGTGTTTCTAAAGAGATGGGGGAGGGGAAAGGGGATGACTTCCATAGAGTAAATGCTCAATAAGCATTGATAAGCAAAATTACATGTGCTCAAATTTTAAAACACCCTAGTAAACGAAACTTTTCATTAGTTCCTTAGGAGAGCGGGTTCTACTGGTGTGGACTGCTGAGATTGCACAGCATGTAAGAGTAGGTTTTTTTCTTGCAGAGTGACCCACAGTTCCTAGCACCCATATCAGACAGCTCACTACCACCTGTAACTCCAGCTCCAGAGGGATCTGATTTCTCTGGCTTCTCTAGCCACCTACCCTGAAGTGCACAAAAACACACATAGAAATACAGTTAAAAATAAAAATAAAAGATCATTACCCCAGGCTTGCTTGCCTACATACACACATACACAAGGCCCTGGTTCCCTCCCTCGCACCGAATGTCTCAAAGTTATAAAAATAAACATAATTTCCATTAACTAAATAATAATAATAATAATAACTTAAGAGAACAATAGTACTTCTTTTCAATGAGTTGTAGCTTTCCATTGTAGATTTTCCATTTAGTGACATGATGTTCTCCCTCAAGAGAAGGCAAAGTCTGTTAAAAGACAACCTTGCTTACAAAATCTGAAAGCAGCGTTATAGAGTGTAACATGTAATCCTTTATGATTCACAGGAGATTATTCATTCTGATTAAATTAACCTTTGAAATTTAATGCTTAAAATATCAATAATAAAACTTCAGAATCCCATAGAAAAGCCATCATTTTAGCCCAAGCTTCATTCCTGACTCAGCTTCTAGTACTCCAAGATGTGTATCCTCATCACTAACCATTCATAGATTAGCACCCATAAGTGATGACTCTACACATGCTCCGAAACTAAGCAGAGACCTATGCTCCAGTGTTACAGAATCATTATTAGCCAACATCATTGACAGCCATAGCATAAGCTTGATATATACTCTTAATATGTGCAGGTGCCCTTGGCTGTGAAACTCAGGTGCAGCCCTCATAGGATCAGCTTGAAAGATTGTCCACCACCCTCTTTCTAACACTGGACCACACATCAAAAAGACTCCTCCAACCTGAGCACAGGACTATGTTTTGGAACTAAGTGTTAGGTTCATTAAACTTGACTCAGGACCCATTATATGCTTTGTTGATCCTGCTAGTACCTTTGGACAGTGTCTGAATTTAACCCCATTATAGCAAATGAGGATATGTGGCTTCAGGAAATAAGATGTCTATTTATGCTGGCATCATATGTTGCTGATTACAGTGTTCTGAACCTACGAGTAAACCTTAAGTAACAGGCATTCCATTATAGTCTAGAACTTTCTTTAGCTCTTTTGTTGTACAGTCTTAGCCTGCTTTGCCTTAACATGGCACAGAGTGGCATTGGTGGACACAGGATTTTCCAAGTCATCTCTCCCCTTATCCCAATCAGCACAATGTAGAGTTCTGCACTGAAGAGCTACACATCAAGTTGATACACAGACTTTGGGGCTTTTCCCTCCCCAGAGAGATGCAGATGCCAGAATCTGTGGCGCCTACAATCTGGTGAATTTGGATAAGGAATCTAGTCTACTTTGGCTCATGGTAGAGAACTGTAGGACCATTCTACCCTTTAAGGTGTGCCTCTATTTCTTTCAAAGCACACAACCATGGACTTGGGACAGGCCTAGTCTTGGATTCCAACCCCCAGCAATAATGCATCAAAAGAGGACTTAAAGCAAAGGCAGATTCAAGGTGCCATCTAAGTGCTAAATCAGCTTGGAGAAGAGAGGCTGGACTGGCAAAATAACAGAATGAACATATAATCTGATAAAAGCAAATTATGCTATACATGAACATGCTTTAAGAACTATCATAACAACAGAGAGAACAAAGTGACAGAAAGTGACAATAAAATGACAAACATTTGCAAATTCTTGTATGGAATTCAGAACAGCTGTTTCAAGAGAACAATAGGTTCAAAGAAAACACAAAAAAATTATATAATAAGAAATAAACTTAGAGAAGTAGAAGTAGTTCTTTTATCGAATGTCCTTGAGCTGAAAAGTACCTAAATTGAAATTAAAAATGTGATTGAAAGCATTTACAGCAACACAGATCAAGCAGGGAAAGATGGTGAGCTGAAGAACAAGCCATTTGAAGACACACAGTGAGGCAGAAGAAAGAAAGAATGCAAAGGTCCCAGGGTAGCATTCAGATGAAGCTGGGTATTGAGGGTGTGGAAAGGGTCTGTAAGGATGGAGGCAAACATTATCAAAATACACTCTATGAAAATGAATAACTAAAAAAAATGCATTCAGAAAACATTAGAGAATTAAAAAGTTCAGTGGTCATAATTTAAGGGGACCTTGAGGATGCCAAGGGGATAGGAAGGAAGTTATCGGCAGAGATAATGACAGAAATTGCCTCAAAATTAGAGCCATGTGGAGGAAGGTCAAATGTTACTGCTCAGACGCAACACAACTAAAGTCTACCCCAAAGCATAGTGCAATCAAACTCTCAAAGGTGAAACACAGAAAGTTCTTCCAGTTTGACTGAAAACAGAAATTTTAGCAGAATACTTAAATGCCAGGAGGAAATAGAATGAGATTTTTAACAACATTTGGGGAAGAAAACCTACTAAGCAAGATAACTGCACCTAGCAAAGGTGTTCTTTAAATCTGAAGAGAAATAAAACATCCTCAGACAAATAGAAGTAAGAGAGATTATTACCACCAGCACTGTGCTGAAAGGAAAGCTACAGAGGGTTCTTTCATGTGCAAAAAATATATACGTATGAGTCACACATGCACACACACTCACACACACATAGAAAGAAAGAGAGAGAGAAACAAGAAAACAAAAAATATGAAATTTATTGGCAATAGTAACTACACAGATACATTTTCCACATTTTAAAATGTTCTAGCATTGTACCACACTATCTATGAAAGATAAAAGAAGCAATAAAACAGTAACTATATTGATGTGCTAACAGGCAAACATCACCAGAGATGCTTTCTCCTGCACGAATGGTAACAAACACAAAGACGGCAGCCAGGCATGATGTGGAGAGTTAGACGTTGGAATATGCAGCTGAAATGGGCTGTCTCTATCAAAGCCCTCCCCTCAGGACTCAGGGAACCCTGGGAAAGCGGAAGCAGAAAGAGTCTAAGAGTCAAAGGAGATTAAGGGCACCAAGAAAACAAGGCCCTCTCAATAAAATGATCAAAGCTCAGATCAACTCTCAAAGTCTGTGGTGGCATGCACAGGCCCTGCAGAAGTCTCGACTAGGTCCTTTGCAGAGATATCATGGCTTCAGTTTAGTGTTTTATGAGACTCCTGAGCATGTGAACTAGGGGATCTCTGCTCCTTGCACCCTCTCTTGTGCTTTTTTCCTTCTTTTTTGCTTGTTTTGCCCAATTCTGATGTGTTAGCTTTTGTTTCACCTTTAATTGTTATTACCCCTTTGAAACCTGACTGTTTCCTATTGAGAGACAGAAAGGGTAGAGGTCCAGATGGAAAGAGGGATAGGAAAAAACAGGGAGGCATAGAGGTAGAGAAAACATTAATCAGGATACAATACATGAGAAAAAAATCTATTTCCAATAAAAAGAGAGAGGGGGCATTTTATACAGATGTAAAATGCAGCATTTGAATATGAAAATGGAGACAGGATGGGGTAAGTGTAGAGAAGGTTTTCAATATAATTACTAACATGTGTTAACTGGAGAAGCTAGTGGTTTTGCTGTAGCATTTTCATACCTACACATACTGTGCTTTGACCATGTCCTACCATCCTTCTTTCCTTATCTCCATAAACCACCTTTCCATATCCTGGTCCTACCCATTCCATATTACTAATAGCTTCTTGTCTTCTTAAGCATATGTGGTTACCAGGTTTTTCTGACCTAATTTTCTGTATAAGTCTTCTGAAATTGGATTCCACCAGTATGGGTTGAGTGGAGTAGGCCGTGGGCACAGTGTTGCGATTACTTTCGCTTCTCACTCAGTGAGTTAGTGAGGAATACAGGCTATCTCAGATATTTCCCAATAAATAGGTTAAAGTGCCATATGGGCTGTGGAAAGGCAGTCTGCCTAGGTTTGCTGTTTTAATCTGTATATATAGGAACATGGTGAACACTAGGGGCCCAGGAGACCCTTCTTACTAAACCAATATGAACAGAATATATAATGTTGCAGACACAAGAATAAACCAAACACAATATCAATAAAAGGAAAGAAATGACAAAAAAGTCAGAAACAAATTAAATAAAGACTGAAAAATCAATACAAAACATTAGTAAAACAAAGAGCTGCTTTTTCAAAAATAAACTAGATTTACAAGCCTTAGCTTAGCTAAGAAAAAGATTCAAATAAATACCATTAGAAATGATAAAGAGGCATTGTGGCTTAATTACATAATTAAAGAGAACTGTCTCCTATCAAGGAAATTATACAACACATGATCTAGAAATAATTGATAACTAAAGAAACACCCCCCCCCTCACCCCGGCCAAGAATTAGACACCTCTAAAGATGTTGTTTGTTAAGCAGTCCTCAGAAACCCACAAAACATCAGAGGTTCTTGCTGGTTCCTCTGGATTGCTAATCAAAACAACTTGATAAAACCCTACGACTGCTATAGACACACACATTTTGAATGCAAGATGCAGAGAAATCAAACTGGACCTGCATTGTAAGACTTTTCCCTTCTAGTTGGTTCTCTTAGTGCTGGTGGGTGCTAGGCAGCTGTGGGATACAGGCATTGATGATCTAATCAAGCTGTTAACTCTTCAATCTACAATACCAACCTTCCCAGTAAGAAATTTGTAAAACAACAAACTGTGCTAATAAAAGAAAGAAATTCCACAATTGAAAGAGCCAATCAAACATTAATAAAAATGGAAATCATGAACCATTGGGGAAAAAAACAACTGATAAAACCAAATTTCAGAGACAAAGGTCAAGAGACAATAATACCTAATGAAATCTATAAAGAAAAAAAAAAAAATCTGTGACTAAAACTTCCAAAAGCTCTGAAATAAGTTGAGAAGATCAATTATCAGAGTCCATTGTGTGGTGGTATTGAGTTCCCCCAAATATTGTGCACCCTAATAAACTTATCTGGGGTCCGAGAACAGAACAGCCACTAGAAACAGAGGCTATAAAATGGTGGCATTCACACCTTTAATCCTAGCATTCCAGAGGCAGAAATCCATCTGGATCTCTGAGTTCAAAGCCACACTGGAAACAGCCAGGCATAGTAACCCACACCTACAATCCCAGGAAGTGATGGGAGAAAGCAGAAAGGTATATAAGGCGTGAGGACCAGGGACTAGAAGCTTTTAGCTGGTTAAGCTTTTAGGCTTTTAGCAGCAGTTCAGCTGAGATCCCTTCTGAATAAGGACTCAGAGGCATCCAGTCTGAGGAAACAGGATCATCTGAGGAATTGGCAAGGTGAGGTATCTGTGGCTTGTTCTGCTTCTCTGATCTTCCAGCATTCACTCCAATACCTGGCTCCCAGGTTTGTTTTTATTAATAAGAACTTTTAAGATTTGTGCTACACCATTGGGTGAAAGGAGATGAGATTTTTTTTAAAAAAAAAGCATTATTAAATGAAATTTATAGAAGAAAACTTACCAGGCATACAAAAATTGGCATCTAATAAATAAGAGCCATTTAGGACACCTAACAAAACATGATCAAAAATGATCCTTTCTGCAGCATACCACATATATCAAGATGGCAAAAGTACACAACTAAGAAACAGTACTAAACGCTGTTAAGAAAAAAACTGACAGCTCAAATACAAGGAGTATCTCCTACTTGCATACCCAAAAGCCAGGGAAAACTGGAATAAAACGGTCCAAATGTTGAAAGGAAGTAAGTACCAAGTAAGATTGCTATAACCAACAAAATTGCATCTTAAAATTAATAGAGGAATAACAATATTTCAAAAAAGGCCCAAATTAAGACTATTTATTACAACCAAGCCAACACTACAAAAATCATAAGAGGAATAAACAAGCACAGGAGAACTGGGAATGAATGCATCATGTCCAACACAGGAAATCAGAAAACTGCCAACACTAACATGAGAGAAGGCAAGAATAATCAAAGGCAGCCAACCTAAACACCAAGTACACTACAGGAAACAGTAGACCACTCTCACCAAGAACTTGTACAAATGGATATGGTTCACCAAGGAAGGGATGTAGACCAACCTACAGGATTAACAAACAATATCCATGTACCTGCTGCCCCCTGGTAAAGCATCTCATAAAATAGATTTTAAGTTAAAACTAGTCAGAAGAAGTATAGCCACTACATAATAAGAAAAGGATGATTCATCAGGAATATATGACAGTAGTAAATACAGCACCAAATACTGAGGCTCCCAGTTTTATAAAACAAGCACTAAAGGGCATGAAAGATCAGACAGTTATTAATGCAACTATAATGGAAGACTTCAGTACCCTGATTTCATATGCAGATAGGTCTTATGAAATAAAATGAACAAAGGAACATCAAAATCAAATCATAATTATCACCTCGATTTACAAAGTATCCCAACAAAAGAAAATATACAAAATCTCTTCAGCATCCCATGGGACCTTCTCCAATGTCAATCACATAATTGGCCACAAAGCAACACAGATTTCTAGAATATAACCATGAATATTCTAAGAGGAAAGTGTACAGCTATAAATCCTATATTAAAAATCAGAAAAGGGGCTAAGTACATTACTCAGTAATTAAGAGCATCTGTTATTCTTACAGAGGACCCAGATTTGGTGCCCAGTACCCACATGGCAGCTTACAACCATCTGTAACTCCAGTTCCGGGGGCTATCACAACCCCTTTGACCTCTACAGGTACCAAGCATGCAAGTGACATATATGCATGTGCATGTATGCAGGCACAACACATACACATAAAATTTTTTTAAATAAGTAAATTTATTTTTAAAGGTTAGAAAGATTTCAAATAACCTAATGATGTGCCTCAAGGTTCTAGAAAAACAATAAAAGTCAGACTCCAAAATTGTAGATGGCAAGGAATAATAAAGGTTAGGACAGAAATGCTAAACTAGATACCAACAGATCAAAACATTGAATCAGAGTTGGTTCTTTGAAAATATAAACAAGACTGAAAAAATCTCTAGACAAAGTAACCAAACGAGAAAAAAGGTCCAATTAATAAAATTATCAATGAAACAGGGTTGCTACAACAAACTCCAATAGAATTTAGGGAGTCACATGCTGGGTGCACATTGAAAATTTGTATTCCAAAAAGCTAGAAAATCTAGAAGGCATGGATGACCTCAGAAACATGTGAGCTATCAAACTTAAGTCAAGAAAACATAAACAAACATGCATAGCAAACAATGAGATTGGATAAGCAAATAAATGTATCCAGTAAATGAATTTACAGGACAAGATAGATTTTCTGAAGAATTCTACCAAACTTGAAAGGAAGACCTAACAGTAATACTAATTAAATTTTCCTGTGCAATAAAAATAAAAGGAACACTTTCAAATGCCTCATAGAGGTATTACCCTTATATTTAAATAAGATAAGGGCACAACACAAAATAAACTATACACCAATATCCCTACAGAACATAGATTACAAACTCATAATAAAATATGCACTGAATTTAAAAGTGCATTAAGGTACTGAAGAGATGGCTCAGTGGTGAAGAGCAATTTGTTGCTCTTGCAGAAGACCTGGTTCAGATACTAGCATTGACATGATGGTTTGCAACCATCTGTAATTCCAGTTTTAGGTGGTCTGACCTCCATTGGTGCATACATAAATGCTAGTAAAACACTGATACATCTAAAAATAAATTAATCTAAAGAATTATGAAAGTCATATGTCACCACCAAGTTGGTTTCATCACAGTGATGCAAAGTTGTTCTATTCTGCACAAATAAAGGAGTGAATTATACCATATGAAAAGAATAAGGATACAAGTAAGATATACTCCATAGAGGCAGAAATTACAGTTGGCAAATTTCAACAAGGGTGCATGATAAAAGCCCTAAATACATGAGGATTAGAAGGAGCATATTCTAACACAATAATAGTTATAAATGGCAGACTTACAGTCAACATTATACTAAATGAAGGGAACTGAGTTTCCTATAAAATCTGAAAGAAGAGAATGGTGCCCATTCTCTACCTATTATTCAATATATTATTCAAAATATCAGCAGGTTGGGGCTCGAGAGATGCCTCAGAGGTTAAGAGCAGTGACTGCTCTTCCAGAGGTCCTGAATTCAATCCCCAGGATCCACATGGTGGCTCACAATCGTCTATAATGAGATCTTGTGCCCTCTTCTGGTCTGTAAACATACATGCAGGCAGAACATTGTATACATAATAAATAAATAAATCTTTTTTAAAAAAGTTTTAAAAATATCAGCAGGAGCAATAATCTGAAAGAATAGAGAGGATACAAACAGGAAGGAAGTAAATCGCCCTTATTTAGAGAGGGCATGATTGATACTTACAAGACTAGTGGACTTCACCATGAAATTTTTAGATCCACCAAAACATCCCACCTCAGGAGCAGAATACAAAATCAACATATAAATGAACAGCAACTTGTTTATTCACCAATGAACTGATAGAAAAAGAAATAAAGACAAATATCTAATTCACAATACCTTCAAAGAACCTAGGAGTAAAAATCTACCAAGGAAGTGAAAAACCTCTATACTGAAGGAGATTGAAGCAAACACTAGGAAATGGGAAAACTGCTTCTATGCTCATGAATTGACAACATTAATATTGTAAAAAATGGCTACATTAACAAAAGCAAGATACAAATTTGTTGCAATTCACATTAAAATGCCAATGACATTCTCCTCAAAACTAAGATAAATGATTCTAAATTTCATATAAAAACACAAAAGACCTAAAGAGACAAATCAACTATAAAAAAAGAAGAATGCAGACAGTATTGTAATATCTGACCTCAAATTATATTATAGAGTCAAGCAATAAAGATAGAAAAGACTACATAGAAACATAAGCAAAGATTAAAAAAAAAATGAATAGGGGCCCCAGAAATAAGCTCATACAACTAGAGGGTTCTGGAGGGAAAATCATCAGAGCTTTTTATAAAAGTATTATACTTATTTATTAAAATATAAATAAAGAAATTTTTCCAAAAATGATTCCAATAACAGAACAAAAAAATCCCATGCACTGAGAAATGGGGTAACACAAAATGGAAAAGCATCTGACCAGCAAGCGAAATGCCCAACAGAGTAAAGACAGGACCTACAGAGTATGAGAAAATGTCTTCTACATACATCACACAGGGAATGAAGAACTAGAAGTATAACAAATTATACAAATGAAACATTCCTCTCAAATGAATCTCTGCATCAAAAAACAAACAAACAAAAAAACCTGCCAAATAACTAAACATACAGTTCTCAAAAGAAGAAATACAAATGGCCAACAAACAATTGGAAAAGTATTCAACATGTTTAGCCATCAGACAAATGCAAATTGAAATTGATTTGAGATCACTTCATACCTTCCAGTGGATATTGTTAAGAAAGCAAATGACAGCAATTCGGAAGAGGATGTGGGAAAGGGTGCATCTTATTCATTGTTGATGGGAGTGCAAACTTACGTGGCCTCCATAAAAGCATGCACGTTGCTCAAAAAGCTAAAAATAAGTTTACCATGTGACTCACTTTTTGTTATATATCCAAAAGACTCCAAATCCTCTTACATACCCACGCTTGTTGCTGCTTTATTCACAGTTGCTAAGAAATGGAACCAGCCTGAAGCCCATCAACAAAGAAGGACAAAGGAAATGCAGCACACATACACAGCTGGATTTTATTTAGCTATGAAGAGAAATGAAACCATGACATTCGGAAGGAAATGTGTGGAACTGGAAATGTTTACCTTAAGCAAAGTATATTAGACTCAGAAAGACAAACACTACATGTTTTCTTCACATATGGATCCAAGATTTTAGTGTGTGTGTGTGTGTGTGTGTGTGTGTGTGTGTGTGTGTGTGTGTGTAAGAGAGAAAGAGAGAGATGGGGGAAATAGGTCATACGTGGACGTTGATGGAGAAGAAGAGAAGAAAGATAAGCAGGAAGAAATACAGCAAGAGAACACATGGACATAGAAACAGAGGAGGTTAAGTAGGGAGGAAAGGGGAGCAGCAGAAAGTGCACAGGGAAATGAGGGAGAGAAGTGGGTGAAGAGTTTGAAAAGCAAAGCCCATAATGTAAAGCTTTACTTTGTGTACTCATTTAAAGGTTTAGTTTTTCTTATTTCTGTATATCTATGTCTGTGTGAGTTTATGCCAAAAGTGTGTAGGTACTCATAGAGGACAGAACGAGTAATCAAATCTCCTGGAGCTGGACTAACATATGGTTGTGAACAGCTGGGAGGGTGCTGGGAACTAAACGCAGGTCCTCTGGAAGAGTATAAAGCACTGCGTCAGCTCTACAGCCCCTTGTACACTAATTTTTAAAATCTAATTAGTAAAATGTATTATTAAACATCATAGCATTTTCATTAAATGCAGATGTGTAGCTAATGGACAAGTAGTGGTCCATTAAGCCAAAGCATACAGCATTAGTCAGTTGATCTTCAACAAAGCCTCTAAGAAAATACACTGGAGAAATGATAATCTTTCCAATGAAAGGTGCTGGGAAAACATTGTCACTAGCTAAAAATTTAACTATAAGGAGAATATAGACATAAATGCAATGCATGAAGCTGTGGAATTTCTAGATGGAAAAATAGGTGGGGGAGAGTCTTTGGGGGTTTTATTTGTTTTGACAAATATACCAAAGCACAGGAAACAAAAAGCAAAGTCACATAAGGAAGATTCATCATACCAAAAAGCTTCTTTACACCAGAAAAGGAATCAGAAACTATAGAATGGGATAAAATATTTAATAACTGAGTCTTTGACAAGGGGTTCATTTCCAGAATATATAAGCTCTCACTTCCAAAAGAAATTTAAGTAATCTGGTTTAAAACTAAACAGTAGACTCAAATGTTTTTCAAATGAAGATACCAAATGGCCACTGGGTATTTGAAAAAAAGTGTTTCACATCATTGATCACTAGAGAAATGCAAATCAAAACCATAATGAACACTCAGTCCAGTTATAATAGCTATTATCTAAGAACAAAAGATAGTAAGTACTGGCTAGGATGTGGAGGAAAAAGAAATTCTGGCTAAGATGCACATTTCTTCAGAGGGAATGCAAATTAATGTATTGTGAGAAACCATATGGAGTTAGCTTCCTCTCAAACTTCAGAAGAGAACTATGATATGATTCAGCAATCCCAATACTGGGCACATGTCCAAAGGAAATGAAATCAGTCCATCAAAGAGACATCTGCACTCCCATGTTTATTGCAGCACTATGCACAATAGCCAAGATATACAATCAATCTAATTGTCTGTCAAATGATGAATGGATAAAGAAAACATGGTGTATGCACACAGTGGAATACTATTCAGCCATAAAAAGAATGAAGTCCTGTCATTTGTAGCAACACAGAGAAAATTGTAGATCATTATGTTTAGTGAGCTAAGCCAGGCACAGAAAGACAAGTGCTACATGATTCCATTCAAATGTGGGATCTAAAAAAGGTTCTTCTCACAGCAGTGGGGTGTAGAATGCTGGTTACCATGGACTGGGATGAGCAATGGCGAAAGGCTGTGCAACCAGGGCTGGCATAGTTAAACAGGAGAAAGAAGTTACAGTGTGCTGTGTACATCACAGGGCTATAAAGAAATGCTACTCTGTCACCGCCTGGCTATCTCAGTCGGTAGAGCATGAGAGCCTTAATCTCAGGGTCATGGGTTCGAGCCCCAGGTTGGGTGAGCAGTTTATAAAAAAAAAAAAAAAAAAGTGGTGGTGCATGCCTTTAATCCCAGCACTCGGAGGCAGAGCCAGGCGGATCTCTGTGAGTTCGAGGCCAGCCTGGTCTACAGTTCCAGCGAGTTCCAGGAAAGGCGCAAAACTACACAGAGAAACCCTGTCTTGAAAAACCAAAAGAAAAAAAAAAGAGAGAGAGAGAAAGAAAGAGAGAGAGAGAGAGAGAGAAAGAAAGGAAGGAAGGAAGGAAGGAAGGAAGGAAGGAAGGAAGGAAAAAAAAGAAAGAAAGGAAGAAAGAAAGAAAGAAAGAAAGAAAGAAAGAAAGAAAGAAAGAAAGAAAGAAAGAGTACTGTGTGCAGTTAGCAAACCAGGGGAGGAGCTTGGAATGCTTTCTCCACAAAAGAGTGTAAATGTTTGAGGGGTCACATATAGAGAGTAAGGGGGCAGAGATCATCCCAAAGTGTTGTGCATGAAACACAGTACCTTATATGAAAATGCTGCAATTTATCTTCGTGAGCAGCCTCTAAAGAAAGCTAAATATAACAAATGTTTATTGAAAGCATTTTTATTGTATTCTGTTTGTAAAATCTTAGCTATCCCTGAGCATTCTACCATGACCACCACCACCCCACAGAGAGGGAGCGGGATTTGAAGACACTTCACTTGCTTTGAAGATCATGGGAGTGAGGGAGCCAAGGAAGGCAGGTAGGCTGGACCAGCTGGACAAATCAAGGGTATTGAGCTTTTTCCCTAGAAGAGCCAGTAGCACTTTTGACGCTGGTTTTAGCCCAATAAAACTGACGTTAAAGAACTATGGATGGGCACTTCCTAAAAGCAAATGTCAAACAAGCCTCGAGGGCAACCTTGGAATCCAAGTACAAACTAGCATGGAAAGATTGTGTGTGTGTGTGTGTGTGTGTGTGTGTGTGTGTGTGTGTGTGTGTGCACTAGAGCAGGCGTGTGGAGGTCAGAGGATAACTCCTGCCACTTTGTGGGATAAGGTATGGAACTCAGGTTGTCAGGCCTGAATGTCCATGCCTCCATCTTCTGGAGCACTTTTACAGCCTTGTAAAATCCTTTAAAATGTGCGTTGGGTACTCCTGAAATGTTTGTTTAAATGTAATAAGTATACCAGATTGCCATTATTTGCTGCAATAAAATTCTGGACCTATAACCTTTATATTGGTTGCTTTTCTGCCGCTGTGACCAAGAAAATTCACAGAAGAAAAAAAGTTTATTTGACTTATGGTTCCAGTGGATAATAGTAAGATGGCAGACCAGAGGTAGGAGGTGGCACAGATGAAGAGACCACACCTTGAACCATAGACAGGAAGCAGCAAGGGCTGCTCAAAACAGCAGTTGTCTTTTGAAACCTCAAAGCCTGCCTTAAACCTACCCAGTGTCACCAAATGCAGACTAAGAATTCAGATGCTCAAGAATATGGCAGACACCTCATTTAAATTGCCAGAACCTGGCTCAACATTCTTCCTAAGGAACCTGAATTTTAATTGCCCTGTGGAAAAATTGTACCATTTAGAAAGTCAGATGGATTAGAGTTATAACATAAACACATGTAGGCAGTACAGCCCAGGTGAGACATAGATTAGGTACAGACATCAACAATCTGGAGAGCACAGCCATGTCCAGAAGAAGCCTGGAATGTTCTACCTCCAGGATCCATCAAGAAACTTACCCCAGTGATGACATATTTGGCAGAACTTCATTCCCCACAGACATGATAATAAGCCAAGTAGTGTTGATGGACACAAAGCAGAAACTTAGAATGGCTTGCATATATCCCAATGAAAAATGGTTATAAAGGAAGTCATCAGGCCTCTTACTACCACTAACCTACATCCATTCATAAATTCAAAACTTGTGGAGACAAGAATTGATAGGGGGAAGCAAAACTGTGGTATTTTGAGTCACAAGGCAGGCTCCTTCAAAGTTGACATTTCACAAATCTTATCACCTATCAAAATATTCTTAAAACAGAATCAATTATTTGGGGAGATATATGAGCTGACATTGGGGGTCAGTGAAAGATAAGTAGAGATCAGACTATCCATGCTTTGGTCCACCTTTCCTGTCAGGGGAGGGCCAACAGCCTCTGTGGAGCAAGGTCTTTCCTAAGTCAGGGTCTTCCACACTGTCCTTGAGAGGACCTCAGTGGAACACTGTCAGAAGACTAAGAAGTCTGTCTACTAACAAGAGAAGTCAAAAGTTTATCTCTCTGTGTTGTAAGGAAGAGGTCATATTCTTCACATCCTCTAGTTTATTAGGAAGTGTAGTTTAATAAGTAATACAGTTCTGAGGTTTGGTTCTGCCCTCAGCTGGTATTAACAGGCCTCCAGTGATGAGAACTCCCTGGGTTTGGGTGAAGTTCAAGACATAACCAGGAAGCAATGACAAACTTCTGAGCAGTAAACTTCTTCTGTCTAGGCAACCTTTTCTCAAAGGTGAGTACAGCAGTGTTGTTGCAGATAAATTGGCTTTCGAGGTGCTAAAGCCAGTGTTGAAGCTACTGATTGATTTATAGTCTCACCTCTTCTGCTCTGGAGAAAACAAATAGGTCATGTTGACACGGGGCCTTGTGGTTCTCAGGCTTAACAGTTTTGTCCTGCTGAGGTAGGTGGTCTGAGTTGTCAGGTTTGAGCATGTTGCAAGGACACTGAGTCCCACTCCCTGCTCTGCACTCCAAGGAAAGTGGTATTGGGTATCTTGGTTTCAGACAATAGGCTACCAGGGGTGTGTGTAACCCAGAGCTGTGAGAAAGAGGTGCATCCTGGTGGCTGCTGCCATCCTTCCTACTGTCTGAGACCTAAGCAAAGAAGATGTAGGAAAGAAACAAGGTGGAGGAAACTGCAGCAATGAAATAACTGAAGCTTTGTTTATATTTCCTGTACTTCAGACCTAAACCAACTCTGTTCTATATTACAAAGAAATGAAGGCAGATTTTTTAAACTATGGTATCTTTGGATGTTTTATAGCACTACAATCAGGATCCTAAACATAAAGCTGGTTCTCATAAATTTGTCTGTCCATCCTCCCTGACTAACTGATGTTTTTCTTTCTCTTAAAGTCCATACTCAATCCATCAGTATATTCCCACCAACAATCTTTGAAAGCTCATTCCATTCTCTCTGTCTCTGAGAGTCACTCTAATGTAGCTGTGCCCTCTCTCTTCTGGAGTACTACACTAGTGTCTCAGACATTTCTAGTTTCCATGTTTGGACCCTTTCTCAACTATGCCCTAATAACCCCAAGTTGACCATTTTGAACATAAAAATTGCAGCCATTCCCATCTATAAGTAAACTAAAACCCATGTTTTGTGTGTGTGTGTGTGTGTGTGTGTGTGTGTGTGTGTGTGTGTGTGTGTGTGAGAGAGAGAGAGAGAGAGAGAGAGAGAGAGAGAGAGAGAGAGAGAGATACAAGCTATAACCATGGTCTAACTCCTACCTCCCTCCCTAGTGGTGACTTCCTGTTTTTTCACTCCCAATGCCCAGCCATAGTAGCCTTCTTGTAATATCAAACCCCTCTCCTCAGGGACCTTCCTACAGTTGCTAGTTTTCTTACCTGACTGCTGCCTGATGTAGACTAATTCTTTTGTACACTGTGAAGATTTACCACTGTGATTGGTTTAATAAAAAAGTTGATTGGCTGATAACCAGGCAGGAAGTATAGGCAGGACAGCCAGACACAGAGGAGGTTGGGAAGAAGGAGGGCAGAGTTAGAGGAGTCTCCAGGAGACAGAAGAGAACAGATAAAGCCATGTGGCCATACATATTATTAGAAATGGGTTAATTTAAATTGTAAGAGCTAGTCAGTAATAAACCTGAGCATTTATAATTAATATGGCAGCTCTGAATGGTTACTTGAGAGCGGCTTGTGCAACAAATCTTCTGCCTACAGCTGTCCCCTCTGTTGCCCATTCCCATTGCTTTGAGCTATCGTCATAAAGGACTTTGCATTCAGGCTTTCGTGGTCATCCAGGAACTTTAGCTCCTGCCCCCTGCCCCCTTCTTTTATCTCTCTATGATGAATCCTGTATTGTGCTCTTTTTAGGGAAGTATGTTTTGAAATAACCTTATCTTTTTTTGTTAGTTCCCGTTTAAGTTCTGACTTTTCTACCATAATTATGTTCAGAGAATAATGTTAAACCAACTCACTGAGCAAACCAAATTAGTCTCCACTAACCTGCCAGTCAAATCCATTACAGTTTATATATCACAAATGAACACAAGCATTTGAATCAGCAACTTTCCAGTATTATCTTATTTGAATATTTTTCCATACTTAAGACAACATTCTACATGTGTTAAACCTATCATTTTCCAAACAATTCTATTCATCATAATCTACTGACCCTGTAGCCTTCAATGCAAAATATTACTAAGAACTAGAATTGAAATTTGGGTTGATAGTTCAATTCTCCACATGGAAGGTTTCTAATTTCAGAGCTGAGGAGAAGTGAAAAGGGATCTGTTTCCTAGCATCTGAAATCTAATTTCCCAGGTTTGGGACCTAAATCTGAAAACATGGAAGGAGGGTGCACACACCATGTGCTTGTTAAAGTGTCTACAGAACAAAGTATTAGCAAGTATGTGCAAAGTAGTAGGGGATTTAGTTCCATTTGTGCTGGAGCCCAACATCTGGGTCCAGAATGTAAGAACGACAGATTGGTTTCAAAGTTGTTTCTGGCTTTCTGGTACTGAATGCTGTTCCCATGTTGTACAAAGGGAACAAAATAGATAAAAAAACTAACCCCTTAAACCTCAGGAAAATATGGTGTGATAAACCTGATCTTAGTGGTCAATTTCACACACGTGGGGAGAGGGAGCCTTGCATCACCTTCACCAGATTGTCCTAGGGATGTGTCTATAGGCATTTTATTGAATGATGGTTGATGTAGGATTGGCTACCCCACTGTGGGTAATGCCATTCTTTGGCAGATGGTACAGGCTTGTGTACCTGAGCTGAAACAGGGAGCAAACCAGGAAGCAGCATCCCTCCACTATTTAAGTTTCAAGTTCCTACCTTGCAGTAGTTTCTTTCCTGAATTTCTTCAAATAATGGATTATAACCTATAGGATGAAATAATCTGATTTCCCCCCTAATTCTGAGTGTATACCATCAGAGAAGAAAGCCAAAAAGATCATGAAGTAATACTGCCTTGGGATAATGAAAATTAGTAAAGTTAGTTGAGAATAAAAGGAAAGAATTAAGAATTATGTAAATATGTTCCCTGAATATTTATGTTTACATCCAAAGAAAAATGTTATTTTATTCCTTACCAGTTTCTCTTTGCAGTGAATACAAGTGAGTGAGGATACTCATGGCTGCCCAGACACTAAAAATAAGTGACAGTTGGAAACTCAAACTTAAAAGAGAAGTTTATAGCACCCCCTCTAAGGCTGGAGTAATATGGTGCAAGACAGGGTGACGAGAACATAGAAGCCAGAAGATGGAAAGGCTGGGGAATGCCATCCTCTAGGCATGAGGCCACCACGGCAGAGAGCACCGCCCTGTGGGCTAGGGCCTCCGCATGTCACCCCTGTGTGGGCAGAACAGAAACAAAAGTCCACTACAAACAACTTTGACAAAAACAGGAGAAAGGAGCAAAAGCGCATATGAATGGTAACTACGTTACAAAAAGAAGGGGAAAAAAACACAAAATGTAAAGCAAAGTAAGGCATCTTCTGTCAGCACTGTGTAAATAACTCCAACTAAGGTCACGCAGTATTCATATAAATCTCTGCAGTGAATGAAAAGCTGCAACAGTGATCAGAAAGCAAACATGAACCTAGTTTTGACATCATGAAATGCATTAATAAAGATGGCACTAAAAACTTGCTTTATATTGAGTAACCAAACAATTGAAGTTAATATATTTGGAAAGATTGAACAAATTTTACAGCAATGCCTAGAATAATGCCAAGTTAAAATTATATTTTTTTAAACTTCAAAAATATTCTATTTATGAACTTTAAAATTTGTGGCTGGCTGTTTTGGATCAAAATAGAAAAAAAACTCAAAAGTTGAAACTTTCCATAACCAGTATTTACTGTCAAAATCTTTTAGGATATTTTTGATGAAACAAATATCAAAGAAGTTTTAAAATGTACATTTTCTCATTCATATAAGGCAGTCAGCACATTTTAGAGACTGTTTTCTGCAGTACCTAAATGTCACTAATTATACAGAAACAATTGTTTTCTGGTACTGTATTTTTTCTAAAATATCTGTAAAGTTATGCATCTACTGAATAGCATAGTTTCCAAAGATCATATCATTTTTTAAAGTTCTACCATAATAATATAGAGTGTTATATGATTTTACACTATTAGAAAACTTAATGAGATATAAAAAGGAAGGGAAACATGGCCAGTAAAATATCTGACCTTGTGTTACATGCATTGTTGTTTACTGAGTTATTTTTATATTAAGTAGAAAAACTAAATTAACCAGGAAATCCTTTATGCACAGATATTTTCCTGTGGAAGTCATAATTGTGATTTTCAGTAACTTCAAAGGAGAATACTTAAGAATCCTGTTCAAGGAGACAAGGGTGAGAGCTGGGCCCCTGCACTGTCTCTCAACAACTGTGGTTTAACTTACAGACAGAACACAAGCTTAAGTGAAGTGGAAAGTGGGAAGAGATGAGGCCCAGAGAGGTTTATCGCTGTCACAAATACTCAATATTAAATTTGGTGATAAAAGACAAGCGGAGTCTTCTACATGGGGACATCTCACTCTTATGACTTGTGGAGTTTTGTTTTGTTATTTTATAATCTTGTCAACCTAGGGGAATAACTAATATTTTCCCAAAACTTGAATAACACCATTTTTCAGATCATTGTCCAAAAGTAAAAGCCACAATTCTATATGCATGGGACATTAGCTTTCAATGAAGCTGCTTTATTTTCCAAATTACTTATCTCTTATTACATCATCACAATCTACCTGATTTCAAATCTGTAAGCATGTTTAGGTAGAGTTTTTATGTGTTATTGAAAATATAATCATAACCTTTAGAATGCAATCTCTCCTTCAACTAATACTCCTCAGAGAAGGCCATTCCAGACTTTTGCTCCTTAGCACTTGTCCTTCTATTTGAATAATTATTTAAGACCCACTAGAGTCCTTTATCTGATCATTATTTTTCAAAACCCTTAAGCAGACAGCCTCCTGACATACCCACTGAAAGGCCATGGAGTTAATTTCTGCTTTGAGACTAGACATGAGATTATTCTACTATCAATTGTGAGCCTCATCATCTGTGCTGATGACTAACCACAGCAGCACTCACTGACCAAGCCCACAATCACTGCAATGCAATTCTTGCCATTATTTAACACCCTGAGACTCTCCTGTGAAAGACAGTAGTATTAAATGAAGTCAGCACATTCAGAGGAATTTGAACAATGTTAATGTTGTCCTATTAGGTGGTTCCTTTACACATAGGAACCCAGTCCCAAATTTGTTCATGTGGATTTATTGGAACTTGCATGGTGGGGATGCAGGGTGGCTACCCACCAACCTCATAGTTCCCCAGAGTCTTCTTGAGTGAGAGCAGCAGGAAATATTAGATAGAAGGATTTATAGTGCGGAGATGAACAGATAGAAAATACAGGATAGCCTTGAGAGGGCCTGGAAACTATTTCAATGGGCCCTGACTGTCTCTGCCTCAGAGTATTTATAGAGACACCAACGGGTGAAGCAAAAGACCTCCTCCCCCAGCACAGCCAAGTGCAGACCATCTCAGACACCTGCACTCAGGCCCGTGATCCTAATCATCCTCTCTATGCAGACCTGCTGGGTAAAGCTACTAGGAACCTAAAAAAATGGGCTCCCATGTGGGAACTCATATACCTGCCCACAGGACATGTTGCAAGCACATGACTATGTTGAATTACATAGTATTTCCACTCTTCAGATCAATGATTTAAAGACTCTAGTTTATTGAGAAATAACCACTTTGAGAATTTCATCCATAAATCATAAAAATAAACCAATGTATATAGTCTGTATTATACTGAGAACAATATTGTTTCCTCAGACACAGTGCTCATGTTCTGGGGAACAAAAATGACCCACTGGAGTCTTCTCTTGTTTTGTGTTTCATGTGAAACAACTTTAAGAAGGAATTATATTAAGTTATTTAAAGTAGGCCTGGAAGGGAACAGAAGTAATTTAGGACATTCACTCCTTTCTGTTTCAGTGTACTCCCTTCCAGAACTTTTCTTATGTAGCCTGACACAAATAAATGCTGTACGTGGATCTTAGGAACATATTTTTTTTTTAACTAAGCAAGAGTCAAAGTAAAGTCATTTAAGCAGGCATGGTAGGTTTAGTATGTGTTATTAGACATAAAAACATTAAGTTTATAAGAATAGAGGGAGGAAAGATTGAAAAATTAGTATGGGATTCTTTAAAGTGGGGACGAATGGGTTGTATCTCTGTTGTGATAGGCTCATGTGTTGGAGGACTTTGTTCCTACCCGGTGGCACTGGTCCTCTTCCTTCCAAATTGTCTTATTGTCTTACCTTCTGATTTCATGTTGCATGTCATGTACCTTCTTCTCCCAGTTCAAACTATCTTCTTTACCTGGTTACCTATTTACTTTTGTATCACACACACACACACACACACACACACACACACACACACACCTACAAATCTAAATTTCACATATGAGGAAAATATGGGGCGTTGGTCTTCTGAGTGAGGCTCATTTCACTTAACAGAATTATCTGCAGTTCTGTTTCTTTTCTCGTAAATGTCATGGAATCATGGTTCTTTGTTGCTGAAAAATACAATTTTATGTATGTGCCACATTTTCTTTCTTTGTTCTTCTGATGATGGCCCATGAGGCTGGTTGAGTTTCTTAACTATTAAGAATAGTTCAGTAATTAGCAAGAATGGAGCTTTTGGATTTGTTTCTATTGACCTATCAGGGACATGAAAACTAAGAGTCATTATACAATAATGATGGTGGTGGTTAGTTTTGTTGACCAAATAGACTGTAGAATCAGCGGGCATGGGCCTATTGGAGATTAAAATGGTTACACAAATTGGGGGTGGCGACTTTGGTTGCTGGGTTCCTGAACTATACAAATGGAGAAGGCGAACCCAGTGGTATTTACATTAATATGTTCTCTGTTTCCTACTGATGGAAACTGTGTGATGGGTGTGACAAGCTTCTTCTGTCTTGACTTCCCCACTATGATGCCCTCAGACTGGAACAAATCTCTCCCCTCCCAAGTTGCTTTTGTCCGAGGATTTTCATCAGGGCAGCAATGCAAGCTAAGGCAATGATTTCCTAAAATAACATTAAGACTCAATCTAAATTACAGCATGGTAGAAAGTTAGGAAATAGATGTTGATTAAAGATAGCAAAAATTATTTTCTTCATAAAAGCAATGAGAACATTGTTCAGAATTAGTAGAATCAACACTTTTGGGATGTGGGAAATCAGCTAAGGGACTATTACAATTCATGGAATGCATATTCAGACAAAGCAGCTGAATCCAGGTGATCGCTACAAACCCCATAGTATCTTAGTTGTACTTCCTCCCATCCTCAGACACCCGCTCCAGGGAAACCTTGAAAACTTAGGCCCACATCATGGCGAAGGCCTGAGGACTGGCAGTTAGTGGGAGGAGCAGGATGCCCTTGTGCCTCTTTGAAAGAAGCAGTTCTGGAGACTTGTCCTCTGAGGTAGCCCATTGGGAGGTTACAACAATACTTGTAAGCAAGCCTGCTTCCTTTGTCTTGAGGTATAATTCACCTATAGTCAAAAGAAAAATGTATTCTATGTGATAAACTGTCAGGAAGAAGCAATGACCAGAGGAGGGGTGGGGTGAGCAATGAAAATAACAGCAAGGGTTTGATGGTATGTTTGCTAGAAATGTGGGACAATGAGAACAAACAGGAGAAAACTGAGCACTTACAAGAGAATGCTACAGAACAAGCTTTCCAAAGGTTCATTGAAAAGATACAAAGTATTTCTAGGAATACAGTGGATAACTTATGTGAGTCTGCCTCCACCCAAGAAGGGCATGAGAGGTCCTCAACTGCCTTACATGGGTCGAACCCTGGTTACTTATTGTCAGAAGGTGAAGGCTAATGTGAAAATGGCAAATGGCGGAGTTTTGAAGGCAAACCCCCCAAATGAATATAGATGCCCCTCAGCATATTAGTCCTGGAAACTTAAGGAACGTTATAGCCAATCAATAGTCAATCACAAACTTAACAGATTAAAGATTTGGCAGCCACACATACCAAATAATACGGATTATTCTGTTACTTTTTAGTATTCTACTAAAAAAACAAAAAACAAAAAATACAAAACTAACAACATTATCAACAACAACAACCAAAAAAAAAAAAAAAAAAAAAAACAAAAAACAAAAAAAAACCTATAACCAGAGCAAAATTTCAAATTCTGGGGCAAGGACAGATATCTACTTTCATGAATTGTATTATTATATGATTTAAAATAACTAATTTTTATTATGATAAGACATACAGAGATGCAGAATAAATGACCTATGGCAGGAGAACAGCAGTTTAAATATACTATCCCCAAGACCAAACATCAGATTTACTAGATTAAAGACTTAAAGTCAACTGATCAATATATGTCCACAGACCATAGGAAACAATTTTTAAAGAATGAATTGGGAGTCTAGGGTCATATTTTACTCCATATAAAATAATGATACAGAAACAAGTTATTAAAACAGCTAATAAAATTTCAGAAGTTTAAATGTGTGATTACATAATTGGGGAAAATGACAGAAATCCCCAATAGAATTTGAGCAATTCAAATTTAAAATGCCTATTAACACACAATTTAAGAAGCAAAAGGAATGGCAATGTAAACTAAAATCTGGTTACCAATGGATACCAAGTGTATTAATATATGCATAACAGAATCTCGGGAAGAAAGGATATTGGAAGAAATATACTTTTGTTTAAAGACATCAGTGCCATATACATACCAAAGTCTTCAGGAAAGCCAATAAAGATAAAGAATTCAGAGATCTATGTAGAGTCATACCACAGCACACCGTCAAGATTTCATCCCAGACTTCCCCCAAAAGAGAGAACGTTGAAAGGAGCAGCAAAGGGGTAACACCATGTAGAGGAGAGTCTCCCGAAGGTTATGAGGTGATTTCTCACCAATCATAGAGGTCAGAATACATAGAGATGGAAAGCAGCAGGCATCCCTTTCTGAAGGGGACACGTGACAAAACCTGAAAGGATGCCTGAAACCACAGGCAATGTGGAACCCTTTGCATACTACATTATCTCCTGTGTGTCCATGATGATGATAACGTTTTGTTTCTAAATTAAGCAAGCAAGGAACAGTGGAAACCATAATTATCAGAACATTTACAATAACACATTTTTTAAAAAATAAGTAAAAGCTCATCTCCCCCACCCTCTTTCTTCCCTCACTAGTTTACTGCAGTTTTACATTTCAGTTATAGGGAGTTCTTTATGGATTATCTTAGGCATTGTCTCATTGACAGCATTCCTATTCTTGCTGTTACAGCCATTTTTTAAGTCAAACAAGACACAAGCACAGCGCTGCTATGACCATTGATCTGACATTAGGGTGTACCTAGTGAACACACTAGACAAAGGGATGGGAAATGTCCACAGCCACACAGACATGAACAGTCAGATTTCATCTCACTACTCATCACTCTCTACTATTATGAACTGATGAATTACCAGGTGTGGTGGCACATGTCTGTAATCCCATGTATTCAGGAGTCTGGGGCTGGAAGATCACAAGTTCAATAACAGCTGGGCAACTTAGAGAGATGGTGCTCCCAAAGTTAAACATAAAGAGGGATGGGTATATTATATAAATAAATATATAGTAAATAAATTTAAATTACATATATACAAATATATATATGAACACACACACACACACACACACACACACACACACACACACACACACACACATATATATATATATATATATATATATATATATATATATATATGTCTGAGTTCAATCCCCAGTATTGAAAAAAAATGAAAGATAAACAAAAGTTTTAAACCCTTTCCATTAGCTCTGAAACTATGGAGATTGTGTACAGAAGAGTCCGCACTATTCAAAGTGCTGAAAAGGAAACGGTCAAACAAGAGTTCAGGATCCAACACTACTTATCCTTCAGAGATTAGAACCACTGAAAAATTAGATCAGCTAAGAAAGAGTGCTCGTCACTAAAGCGGTGGGCTCTGAAGAGTATTAAAAGAATCTTTCAGGCTGCCATGACAGAATGTAGACATTCATTCGAATCTTCATCGGAAAAAGACCAATGACGCAGTATCTATAGAGCTGAGTTCAAAGGAAACTACAAAAGCATCTTGTTGCTAATTTTCACTTCTTCATTAAGAGACATATAACTAAAGCAATAATTATAAATCTATGTTGCTTGGCATACAATGTCAAAAATGTCATTTTTTTGTGAGAGTAACATCTCAAAAGAATGGGACAGAAAGCAGCTACTTAAGAGCAAAGTTTCGCACACCATGAAATTAAGTTGGTATTAATTCCAACTAGATTGTTACAAATGAGATATTAATTACACTCCCCATGATGATTACTGAGAAAATAATTCCAAAAATATTGTAAAAGAAATGTCCATGGAATTAAAAAAATAAAATGTGTATTTAGCATGAAAAAAAAAGGTAATCATGAAGAAAGAGAAACAAAACAAGCAAAAGGCATTAAATACAAACAGAAAACTATGACCAAGTGTGTACTTTAGAAGGAGAGAATTTTTTTCAGACTATCAGGGCTTGATAAAGCAACATACACAAGGGTTACAGGAATAGAAACTTCTAAATTATCTCATTTTTTTGCCTTCATCTGCATTGTCTTCTTGAACTCAGGAATCTCCTGAGAGCAAGTACATTATCTTCTAATATTTTGCATATAGTTAAAGAGAGATGGGAAAAACGCCTTTCAAACCACTTTGTGTAAGGAAGAACAATTGTGCAGCTTCCAAACAGACCCTTCACTAATGATCACATTAGAGCATCCTGCCTAATGTCTGTGCCAGGTTAACGAGTCATTAGGAAACAGAGCAGCAGGAGGAGGGGTTGTGAGGAGGATGGAAAAGAGATGGAAGAGCTGAAGGGGAGGGTGAGGAGGGTGAGGATGCGGGTGGAGGAGGACAAACAAAGAAACTAAGTCACAAAAAGGAAAAACATCTTTTCTAGTGCCCTTTCAATAAAAACACACAGTATTATTCCAGTTCTATTTCTGATTTTTCATACATGAATCCCACACTCTAGTTAAACAACTCCTCAAGACACACACTGCTGTTTCTCACATCTCTCCACTAAACCTTTCAATGTGGTCTTAGCCCAAAGCTTGTATCTTTTAAAATAGTACACTGTCCCAATAACACATTATTATCTTTAATCTTGATGACTAGGCAATTTATTACTTGTTGAAGAATCTATTACTTAACTGAAGAAACACACTTCAGGAACAAAGATGAGAATTAAAAGAAAATGTACCATTTGCTTATTCTTCTTCTAACATTTCTAAAGATAGTAATGAGCCAGTGTTCACATATATTTGACAAAATAAGTTTTCCAGAAATGATGTAAGCTAATTAAAGTATATTGAAGGTAAATCAAAGGCGTAATGACACATGGGCAATATAATCTATCATAATCATAATCCGAAAAAATAAATACAACATAGCAGCCTGGGCACATTTATACAAGACCACCCCTCATATAAGAACTGAATATATTTTCTTCCTCAGTACTAACATAACTTCCCTAAGACTGAGAACTACATCTTACATTTACTCACTTTCATTGAATTATTCATTTAGAGAAATAAGAAAGTATTTATTAGATGCACAAGAAAGGGAAACATGGTTGTTATGATCTGTACTCACTTTAGAAATACATTACCCATAGATTCTACTCTCCCTCACACATATTCCTTTTTTAAAAAACTATAATCCTCAAGCCCCTTTTAAAAGAAAATCCTAGTATCTCAAAAATATATAATTATGATTCTTTGTTCATTTTGTATTTTAAACAAAACCAAAACAGAAAAAAATTCTAATGCCATTTTATTCTCCTCATTATGTATTTTCCCACCAGGCTTTTATCCATCAAGACTGAGCAAGGCATCCCATCATAGGGAATGGGTTGCAAAAAGCCAGCACCAGGGACACATCTTGGTCCCTCTGTCAGGGTCCTCCATAAACAGACCAAGCTACACAAATGTAAGCCACATGCAGAGCTTGGTCCCATACAGTCTCCCTAGCTGTTGGTCTAGGGTCCATGGGTTCCCATGAGCTCAGGTCAGTTGTCTCTGTGGGTTTCCTGTCATGATCTCCATTGCCTTGATCATATAATCCCTCCTCCCTCTTTTCAACTTGATTCCCAAAGCTCAGCCTAGTGCTTGGCTGTGGATCTCTGCACCTGCTTCCATTAGTAAAACTTGCTTTTTATGATGAGTATCAGGTGCTTGAAAGAAGACTGAACAGGGAGCATGGTAGCCTAGTTGAGATAAATTCCATGTTTTCCCAAAAACTTTAAGATAAAACAATTAAAGGTTGTACAAAATTTGAGGAGTTGTTTGGGACTTTTACTATGAAAAGATAAGGCACTCATAGGATCTAATGAAGGTACCAGAACTTAAAGTGTTTGATTTCTTGTTGCTTTGTTTTCAGCATCTTAAGTATCCATACCAAGGAGCTCTTGTAAGAATTTCTTCAAGATTTTTTGTCACTCACCTCTACTGAAAGTCCTCTGACTTTTCAAATTTTTCATATTATATAACTAACTATGATACATGGTTATATTTATGTTTATAACAAATTATATATGCTAGATATGTCATTGATATAAGTCTCACTCCCCCTTTGGGAGAAAAAAATTGAATTGTTTATTTAGTTCCCATAGGCTCTAATAGGTTACTAAGAAAAGATATAGCATATATTTTTTAAAACTTATATATCAACATATACTATGTGTCATGATTTTCACATCTCCTTGAAACTAAAAAATGGCCAACTTAAACCTAAAACTCAAATTTTACTTTTTCTTGCACATCATGACCTTGCTTCACTACTGTGATCATAACAATGACCTTGTCTAGATACAGCCATTTTGATTACTTTGATCTTTACAATGCACAAGAAATACTTTCATCATTGACATTGATTTGTTATGCATTTGACTTTTGATGAAATGGAAGGGTAAAGCCCTCCTTGTTCTATTAGTATGATGGCACGGCTTTACAAATTACATGTTTGTTTTCTCGTAAAATATATATGACAGTAGAGAAAGCAATTTATTCTAAAACCATAGCATAAACTCTTTTATTTTCAAAGAACTGATGTAATCAAGTTGATAAACCATGAACCAGGCTTATTTAAATGAGTTGTCTTTTGGCATATGGAGAGAATTATTTTCTGTTATGAAAATCAAACAAGCTGTTAGTGAATCACAGAAGACAAATACAGAAAATTGCCTCATGAAATCACATTTCAGGAGAAGCCATTGCCTATGGCTATGATATAAGAACCACTGGAATATTAGAAAGAAAATTGCCTCAGAAACATGAAAAACAGACTCTTATTCTCTGATCATGTTCTAAACAAATTGAGCATTAATCATATCAATCATATCAATAACATGTGAAGAACTGAAATATGAACAGTTTCTCCCAAACCACCACAACATCAAGTCTGCTCCTACTCGCAATGTTGAATTAGATGCTCTGACTGCCCCTGTCTTTGCAAGCAACTGAAAATGCTTTATAAAATATTGCTCTGATCTTTTTAAACACATTAATGAAACGACAAAAGTTTTGAGAAATATTGATACCCAACAGGAAGCAGCCCATCTCAGAAAAGCAGGTGTGGTACTAAAGTTTGTCTGTATATCAAAACGAATTTTGTTCATCAGCTGAAAGCTAGATTTTGCTTTACAAGCTATAGAAATATTTGAAGAATAATAACATCAAAATCTCACCTGGTCAGCTGGCTAGCTATAAAAACAACACTGAATGGACTTAGTAAGCTATATTTATGTATTGTTCATTTAAGTGTATATGTAACAATAATGGTTAAAGAGTAGGAGGCAATGAATTTGGGAGGGGCAGACCATGGAAGGGGTAGGAGAACTGAGAGGGGTGAAAAACCAATGACACTATATATTAATTAAATAAAAAATTATTATTTACTTTAATTTTTTTATTTTACATACCAAGCACAGTTCCTACTCCTTCTCCTCCCATTCCCCCCACTCTCCCGTACCCACCTCCATCCACACCTCAGAGAGAATAAGGCCTCTGGCACATCAAGCTGAGGTTGTACCAAGCCCCTCCCTGCTGCATCAAGGCCAAGCAAGGTATCTAACCATAGGGAAGGAGCTCCTAAAAGCCAGTTCATGCACCAGGGTTAAATCCTGGTCCCACTGCCAGAGGCCCCAGAAACAGACAAAGCCACACAGTTGTCACCCACTTTATTAGAAAAAAACTGAACTTCAGTGTCTTCTGGAAATTTGTGGCCAGAGATATATTTTCTCTCAAATTTCAGGGTACTTAATCCAGAAAGCTTAGAAATTTACAGAAATGAAAATATCTCAGCTCATATTAGAAGCAATTATAAGTTTTCAAGTATAATACAAACTGTAAAAATATTTAATATGCTTTCTCAATAACAAGACAACATCAGGAAATGAAAAAAGGAAACAGAGACTTCAAACATATGAAGAAGGACCTAGGAAGAGCAAAATATATCTGGCTGCAAAAAACTTGAGATGCTAAAGTTATCAAACTTGAATGCAATGTTTTAAGGTATATGGAGCTAAATAAATATAACAACAATGATGTAAAGAACAGGACAGCCGATATGTTTTACACAAAAGTCAACAGGAGTTATAGAAACAAAAGAGACAACAAATACTAAAATATAAAATAGACATCAAAAACTTGATAGGTGAATTAAAAGACAGATTTGAGTCATTTCAGTGAGAAAGACTACAGTGTAATTTTTAATTTAAAATAAATTCAGAGGGCATCCTGAAACAGAAACATATACTATACAAGAAACGGAGTCTGAAAACCAAAAGCTAAGTGACGAAGTCCACATAGTATCTCACTGGAGTTGCATAAAGATAAAGGGAATAGAACAAAAACATTTTTAAGTATCATCACTCAAATTTGTTTCCAGATATGTTGAATATTACATAGTTTCAGGAAGACAAATACATTTCAATATAATAAACAAAAGAGGATATACAGTCATAACACTGTAGTAAAGATGAGAAACAGAAAAAAAATTTAAAAATTCAAACAGAAAATACAGAATTGAATAATAACTAGTCAGACAATTATCAACAACAGGAACAGGAAAAATTCAGTAAACAGCATCAGCAATGGGCTGAACAAAGAAACAGTTACCCACTTCAAAACAGATGTCTTTTTAAAAAAGCTCTCAGGTTTAATATCAGTCCAGAAAGTTCCCCAACATTAAAAGTTTGGGACATAAGATTAAGCCAACAGTATCTACATGCAGATATATAAGCAATACTAAGCCGCTGTAAGTTTGTAAAGTATTAATGATATCATAAAACACAAGGAAGGGTAGTGTGTGAACTTTGAAGGTGAATGGAAGAGGAAAAATTTATCTTCTGTTATAATTTATTACTTTTAAATTTTCAGTCATGGCATCATAAATGAATATCATCTGCCTTACACTTCCATAAAAGCTTAAGTCAGTCAAAAATAATCAAAAGCATGCTAGCATAATCTAAAGATGACTACTAAAACAGCTACTTAAGAAGAGCTGAGTGTGGTTAACGGAGCACTCCCTAGAGTAGCAGACGGGACTGCTGTGAGAGTAGGTTCCAGGGATGAGAGGGGTGTGGTAAGAACGTCTACACAGACGAGTTCAAGAAAACGATTACCTTGAGAAGTGTTATAGAGTGAGATAAGGGAACAACGTAAACCTAAGAAAACACGGACAGTAATAAAGAGCTGAAACTCCCCTCCTCCTTGCCACTCATTCTTCCTCCTGTGTACATTATTTGATACTCTCTGCCAGGTGACCCATGGTTCATAAACATGTCGCTTTAGTTTTTACTGGAACAGAACCCATGTTAGAGACTACAAGACAATGGACTTGGTGTAACTGGGCTTAAAGGTGTGAGCCACCACTGCCTAGCTCTGTTCCCAGTGTGGCCTTGAACTCACAGAGATCCAGACAGATCTCTGCCTCCCAAGTGATCAGATTAAGGGTGTGTGCCATCCCCTGTCTGGCCTCTATGTTTAATCTAGTGGCTGGCTCTGTCCTCTGATCCCCAGGCAAGCTTATTAGGATACACAATATACCACCACTACAATGGTGAAATAATGGCACTTTTATTTTGAGGGTTACCTGCTGTGAAATAATGCTTTTGTACACAGATTTAATAAAACACTGATTGACCAGTATCCAGGTAGGAAGTATAGGTGGGATAAACAGACAAGGAGAATTCTGGGAAGAGGAAGGCTGAGTCAGGAGATGCCAGCCTGTCCACCAGGGAGCAGGAGTCAGGTAAAGCCATGGAAAATGTGGCAACATATAGATGAACAGAAACAGGCTGAGTTTAAGTCTAAGAGCTAGTCAGTAGTTAGCCTGGGCTAATGGCCAAGCAGTTATAATTAATATAAGCCTCTGTGTGTTTACTTGGGGGATGGGAGTGGGAGAGATTTGTTCAGACCACCAGCAGTCTGGGACACAGGGAAACTTCTACTACAGTTACCAACAGCTGTCTAATCAGGTTTAAGGAGGGAAGTCATGTCTAGTACTATAAACTTCCATGACTGCAGATGGCTTGCAAGAGCATAGACCCAAGAGCATAACCTATGACTGCCATGTCCCTAAACCAGCGGTCTGTCCTAACTGTACTCTAGATACTTATTGCTACACCTAAAAGTGAGTGTATGTCTCACTCCTCACCAAAGTTGCCTCTTTTTGCAGAAGGAGACTAGTCAAAATGCAGAGAACTGCCTTATGATGTTCAGTTTCATTATGTGTGTATATATATACATATGTATATATATAAAACACTGACTTACTCAGCAGATTATATATTTCTATTTATTCATTTATATGCATAGGAAGCAACTATGGTTAAAGAAGAGACGATCTTATGAATTTTGGAACTGAGAGTTTGTCAGACATGGGAGGAATATGAGGGAGGTAAGGGAGAAATAAATAAAGAAATGTTTTAATTAAATTTTAAAAATTAAAATTTGATAAAGAAAACAAAAATAATATTCAAATATAAATTAAAATTAATATATTTTCTGGTTTTTCAAGACAGAGTTTCTCTATGTAGACCGTGGCTGTCCTAGAACTTATGTGTAGATAAGGCTGGCCTTGAACTCAGGGGTGTGTCTGACTCTGCCTCCTGAGGGCTGAGATTAAAGGCATGTGACACCACTACTATGTCCAACTCTAAAATTAATATTTTTAAAGACTAAATTGGGAGCTAGAAGGATAGCTCAGATTAAGAGTACTTACAACTCTTGGAGAGGACCTGAGTTCAGTTGCCAGCATACACACATCTAGCAGCCCACAACTTCCTGTACCTCTAGGCCCAGAGGATCTGACTTCTTCCAGTCTCCTTCTAGAACTTACACTCATACATGCCCATACTCCTACACAGACATGCAATAAACATAATAAAAAACAAGATAATACAAGTAAAAATAATCAATTATCAAACTAAAAATTTAAATAAAGTTTAGTGCATATAATTAACTTCAAATTCAAAACAATTAAAAAGGAAACCAATCAATTAGGAGATAGGTCCAGGGACACATAACCAAATGAATCTTGAAGACAGGAAATGAAAAACGTAAGATTTATATGGGACACTGCCAAAATTTCTACTACCATGTAATTGGAGTCCCAAGTGATTAAAGGAAAGAAAAAATAAAAAATCAGTATAAAAAAGTATTTGAGTATGGAATGGCCAACCATGACAAATTTTGTTAAGGCATAGCAGTCCAGAAAGAAAATACATAACTTCAAAGAATGGACAAGAAGACTCTAAGCTAATTTTTCACTGGAGTACTAATATTTTCACTATTCACTTCTCAGCAAAAAGTAAATGTGAACCTTGTGAAAAGTTCTGGAGGCTAATAATAATAATGATGACAAAAATAATAATATCAATACTAATATAAAAACTTAAGGAACACCGGGTGGTGGTGGCACATGCCTTTAATCCCAGCACTGAGCCATAGGAAACACGGAGATGGAAATGTTAATCTAGTTTCAAGAAGAGGAAAGCAGTATGAATTCAAATAAATGGATGACATTTTATATACACTATCAAAAAATATGATATCTTTAAAAATATATAGTAAAAGAATGTAATTATGCTTACAAAAATATGCAAAATATTAAAGAGAATAATCTGAAAAGCAAACTCTATTCATAGTCAAATGATGCAATACAATGGCAATTATATTGATAATATAAAGATAATTATAGCAATTTTTTCCATTATTAATCTATATTTTTCTTTTTTTATTAAGGAATTTTTTTATAATTTTTTTCTTTATTATTGTGTGTTTTAAATTTTATACATCAGCCATGGGTTCCCCTGTCCTCCCCCCTCCTGCCCCCACCCCCACCTTCCCCCAAGCCCCTCCCCTACATTCCCATTTCCTCCAGGATCAAGGAATTTTTTTTATTCACTTTATATACCAACCATAGAGCCCCTTGTCTTCCCTCCTTCCACCCTCCAGCATTCCCCCTCCAGCCCATTCCCTATTCCCTCCTCCGACAAGGTAAGGCTTCCCATGGGGAGTCAGCAGAGCCTGGTACATTCAGTAGAGGCATGTCCAAGCACCTCCCCCTGCATCAAAGCTGTGCAAGGTGTCCCATCATAGATATTGGGCTCCAAAGAACCTGCTCATGCACCAGGATGGATCCTGATCCTACTGTCATGGGGGCCCCTTAAGCAGAATAAGCTATACAATAAGCTATATGCAGAGGGCCTAGTCCAGTGACATGGAGGCTCCACAGCTGTCAGTCCACAGTTCATGATTTCCCACTAGTTTGGTTTGGTTGTCTCTGTAGGTTTCCCCATCATGATCTTGATGCCCCTTGCTCATAGAATCCCTCTTCCCTCTCTTCGACTGGACTCCTGGAACTCAGCCTGGTGCTTGGCTGTGGATCTCTGCAACATCATTACTGGATGAAGGCTCTATGATGACAGTTAAAGTATTCACTGATCTGATTACTGGGGTAAGCCAGTTCAGGCACCTTCTATTGCTTGTAGTCTAAGGTGGGATCATCCTTGTGAATTCCTGGGACCTTCCCTAGCACCCAGTTTCTCCCTACCCCCATGATGTCTTCATTTATCATGGTATCTCTTTCCTTGCTCTCGCACTCCATCCCTGTTCCAGCTTGACCATCCCATTCCCCTATCCCCCATCCCCCACCCTCCATTGCCTCCCTCCACCCCCAGTTTACATACCATGTTTATCCTTCTGAATCTGGGTTATCTCATTCAGGATAATATTTTCTAGTTCCATCCATTTGCCTGCAAATTTCATGATGTCATTGGTTTTTTTTGTTTTGTTTTGGTTTTTTGTTTTTTTAGTGCTGAGAAGTACTCCATTGTGTATATGTACCACATTTTACTCATTCATTCTTTGGTTGAGGGACATCTAGGTTGTTTCCAGTTTCTGGCTTTTATGAATAATAGTTGAGCATTTGTCCTTGTTGTATGATTGAGCATTCTGGGTCTTAAGGAAGACTGATTCTCAATTTTTTGAGAAACCATCATACTGATTTCCAAAGTGGCTGTTGTTTTTCAAACCAACATCCTAGCTTTCAAATCAGTTGAGTGGATATGGAAAATAAACCCTACTTGAATAAAAGACTATGAATAGTCAGGATAATCTGAGAAGTAGACAAGAGTGGTCCAGAAAATTTAATCTAAAAGTGTAGTGTTTTGTTATTTATGCCAATATGGAACTAGTGACCACCTAATGAGTAGCCTAAAAATAAGCCTGCATTTCTGGTCAACGATTTCAGATCCTTTGAAAAGGACAGTCAAGAAACAAGTATTGCTGGGCAGTGGTGGCACATGCCTTTAATCCCAGGCAGGCAGATCTTTGTGAGTTCGAGGCCAGCCTGGTCTACAGAGTAAGATCCAGGAAAGGCACAAAGCTACACAGAGAAACCCTGTCTCAAAAAAAAAAAAAAAAAAAAAAAAAAGAAAAGAAAGAAAAGAAAAGAAACAAGTATCTACTAAATAATCCTTGTATATTTTGGTATATATATGAAGAGAAAGCCCTATCACACACCATCCACACATACCACCTTTTAATAAGCTGACAGTAGCAGTGATGTTCTGTAGAAAAGCAAATTCTGCCCATCAACTTAGGAAAGGAAGACTTTTAAAACAAAACTATGGTTTAGTAGACACACAGAAATGGAAAATAGAGACAGATTTGATAAACTAAGAACTCCTCTTTATTAAAAAAAATGCCATGTGGTGAAATTGGATCATAAATGGAATAAAGCAACTCACAACACATTGGCCAAAATCTATAAAGAATACCTACACATAAATAGGAAACAGACAAAATATATACCAAGGCCACATGCAGTAGCTCTTGACACCCACCACCTCATATGTTAGGAAGACTAAAGAACATCTAGAATCATTTGTTTAATGTTGGGGAAAAAGCATATTATTCTCAACAACCAACCCCCAGAAGAAAATTATAAAAAAATTTTAAAAATTTATCTTTGATATGTTCACCAGCTTAAAAAACCGAGGGAAATAAATTGAACCATTCACAAGGTGAACACAACTCACTATGACACACTGGGAAATTCACAGATATAGATAATATCTATTTTTCTTAAAGGTGGCTCAATAAGTCATTTTAATTGACATCTGACACTTATTCTATAAATATTTAAGTGCTAATCACAGATTTCTAGAAGAGTTTAAGTATCCTCCCATTATGACTAAGTGAGCATACAAGTTTCCTGATAATTTCCAAAAACGATACACTGCCTCCAAAACCTAGACAAACTATTTCATAATACCTGACATGAAGCAACTTCAGGCAACCCTAGCCCTTTGTTACCTAGTTATTGTATTCTTGACAGAGATTAGTTTATAATCAAAGTCAAGTCCTTCATTCTTGTTGTTGTCTAGTAAGTAGGCATGAATTATCATGGTGTTTAAATGTGTGTCCACAAAACGCAACAACCAGAGCTCTTTGCAGAGAGTTAATTATAACAGAGCACATCCCATGGAGATCACCTTATGACCTGCATATATAAGTTCATTTGTATGGTCTTGAGAACATTCCCTTTGCAAAGTTTCTTAGCAGTAGATACAACTAAGTGTTAATCTTGAGGTGCATTAAAACTCATATTTTTTAAATGATAAAAGTAGATGAATGGTCTTATTAAATAAGAAACACAGAGCCAAATACAGAGTTAAATGCCCAAGAGGTCAGAGCTATTATCTCAGAGTCGTGGGTTCGAGCCTCACGTTGGGTGCCATTTGTAGCTAGAGTTTTTCCCTATTCTGCTTGGCCCATGGTCAAGACAAATCTTTCTCACCCACCAGACCCGCAGCTGCTCAGACCTAACCAAGTAAACTCACAAAGACTTATATTGCTTACAAACTGTATGGCTGCAGCAGGCTTCTTGTTATCTAGTTTTTGTATCTTTAATTAACCCATTTCTATTAATCCATAAGTTGCCATGTGGCTTGTAGCTTACCGGTATCTTTACATGTTGCTTGTCATGGTGGAGGCTGGCAGTGTCTCCCTGCCTCAGCCTTTCACTTCCCAGAATTCTCTTCTCTGCTTGTCCCGCCTATACTTCCTGCATGGCCTATCAGTGTTTTATTTATTAACCAATCAGAGCAACACATTTGACATACAGAACATCCCACAGCAGATAAATTATCTTTTCTTTACTGAAGCTCAGAGGAGGCTTCATGCCAAGCCAAGCACTGTGACTTTGAAAGGTAGTATAATGCCATACCTTTCCTGTTCCCCAAATGCTTTCTTTATGACTTCTGCTATCTGAAGCTCTCATCCCACACTTCAGACCTCCGGAAATAGTGACAGTCACTTGTGGAGCAAAGACGTAACAATGTCCTTTGCTGATTAAAGATAAACATGGGATAAGAACAGAGATCACGTTACTCTATCAAAGAGGCCAGCAATGGAAGCATGGGATGCCCATGTGCTGAAGAAGCTACAGCAGGACTGAAACAGAGTGATTAGAAGGTAAATTCTACCTGTCAGATTTTATTGCCTTCCACCATCTCCTAAAGATCTTTATGAATCTCCATGCCCCAAGGGAAACAGCTACAAATGGTGCTGAAATGCAGAGAGAAGGAAAACTACAAGGGTCTTCAAGAAAAGCCCAGGCAATCACTGCCAGGCGCTGGGATTCTGATTGAGGGAAAAGAGAAATGGGTTGCATTTTCTAAAGCACTGTTTTATTGGACCTTGAAAGAAGCCTCCTCCACAGCTTGTTTTTCCTTCTCAGTCAATGTGTCTCCCTGGAAAGATCAATTTATTATTGGTTTGTTCATGTAAAACATGTGTAAGAAATAAGAAAGCCATTCAAATGGAACTTTCAACACAGTTTTTCTTTGTTAATAATTGATGCATTGAAAAATGAAATAAGCATGCAAAATTGCCTGTGTCTATGTTCTCTGGTACCCCATCAGACACTACCAAGTTCCTGTGTCAAGTGTGATGGGACTCGACGGCACCTGTGTTGGTGCTACCATAGAACTCATTTTCTTATGATTTTTTTATTGCTTTTTATGTATACAAGTATCTCATCCACATGTATGTACATCTAAGATGTGCATATCTAGTGTGCTTGGAAGTCAGAACAGGGCATTGGATGCACTGGGCCTGGAGTTACAGATGGAAGTGAACATCACATGCATCCTTGGAACTGTGCCCACATCTCTGCAGGAGAAGCCAGTGTTTGCCACTCAGTCACCTCTCCAGCCCTGCAATTATTACATTTCAAAACTAATGTTGAACATAATTATTTTAAAACAGTAAAATGTGTTCATACTAGCAAATAGTGAGTCAACTTCTCCATCTTAAAAGTTATGATGTAAGGGTAAGTTAAGTATTTTCAATGAAATTCATCATCCAAGTTACAATAGTCTTCAGTGCACACTACATTTCAAAAATTTTGTACAAAAAAGCAAATGTACAGTATCGTGTAAATGATGTTCAAACTGGCGGAGCTGCACGCTTGATACAGTTAAGCGTAACTCTCAGAGAGTCTTCTTCTATAGATAGCGTTGACCCACAACTGGTCAAGATGCGGAGAACCAGAAACTATGACATACTCAGCACTAAATGGTACATCTACATCACACCCCTCCTCCCAAGGAGGAAACAGCATTTTGGGGGGCACAAAGGGGCACATATGAACTGGCATTGACTGCATTCAAAAGATCCCCAAAAGATCAAGCCAGACAACAGAACCCCAGTATGAAGGGAGGAGGAAGTCAGGAAGTCCCACACCTAGATCAGAAATAATTAGAAATTGCCACCGGGGCAAAGACAGTCCATTTCCTTCAGCAATGTGGTCCTTACTATGCCATCTACAGTCCAGTAGATGTCCCTACACCAATGCATATACTGACAAGACAAGTGGACTCCATAGGCTTAATAATAAACAAGAGAGAGAGCTTGAAGTTGGGAGGGACATAGAATTGGGGAAGAGCTGGATAGGGTGTGGATTTGATCAAAACACATTTCATGCATGTATAAAATTCTCAATAAAGAAAATACTTTAAACTTTATATTAAAATGACAATATTTGCTATATTGGAAAGATTAAGTGAAGCAAATTATTAAAATTAAATCTACTTGATAGTTTCTGCCTTTTGAACTATACAAAAGCAGAAGGAGAACTCTGAATAACAATTACAATAGGCATTGTATTTCTGTTAGAAACAGGTATTATGTAGGCAACCCTGGAAATACAGAATCTGTAGAAAATTTGAAACTAAGTCACATCCCAGCATGGGCTTCCTCAATTTATTCCTGTGTGGTCATAAGCAAATCACTATGATCTCCTGTACTTTGATGCCAATTAAAGTGATCACATTTAACTTACAAGATTATCATGATGAATAAATAAAATACTTCATGGAAAAGACTTCAGAAAGCTCCTAACTACTGGCAAGGACTAGTAACTTTAGATACAACTGTAAAAAGCACATTCAAATTATCACATAAATGAAGGCTTATGATTAATTGGTCTGCTGTCAAATCACTGAGAATGGAAAGAGTGCCATGAGCTGTGAATGGGAGATGCCCAAGACCTCAGATTGCCCAGAGAAGACTGCGTAGCACACAATAAACATGGTGATCTCTGAGACAAAATTCTGGTTCACTAATGGTTTTGGTTATTTCAATGATTGCCTTTAACAGCCCAAAGCTATGGTCCACAATACTGTTTAATTTATATTATTATTAGTTGGTCATCTACACATTTTTTTAAAAGAAGGCTAGAGTAGGACATAAGATGTGAGGGTCTCAGGTTTGGTCAGGTGCCAAGGTGAATCACTGCCAGTTTCCTTCCTGAGTCAGGAGACAAGGAGATGCAGGGCACAGTTAAGTGAGTTGAGCAGAGGCTTCACTCCTCATTCTTAAAAGAAGTATCTCCACCGGAAGGGGAAGAGTGGCATGGCAGAATGTTTTTGCAGATAAGGAACTCTTGATTCAAATTTAAAAGGCTATTCTCAATGTTAAGGCAGAGTAGACCTAGAAATAATTTGTGGCAGCTTGTCCTTGAAGAGGAAGCCCTCATTTTTAAAATCATAAGGAAAGTAGCCACTTTTAACCATCTGACAAATATAGTCAGACTGAACCAGTTCATCAACGAGTGCTAAATGATGGACTGAAATAGCCCAAGCTTTGCTAATTCCCAATCAGCAACAGCAAAAACAAAACACACAGCAAAGTTATTCCAAATAGCATCAGAACAAAACACATCCTGCTGCAATCCTGAGTTTCTGAAATACAGACCACAGACAAAAATTTCTGTGCTGACATGAAAAGGGATGGGGATCATCTTTGATGTGCATTATATCTTATGACATGAGTTTCTTTATAGCAATTGGTAACATCAGCTATGGAGTTCTTAGCCAACAGTTCTTCTAGAGCAATAAGCTTGTCTATTTCTGTACAATTCTATGGTACAAGTAGGTTTGAAGTACAAATCCTTAGAAAATAACCGCCTTGCACTTTTGGTGGTGTAGAGAAATAATTCTTAACTGCTACTACCATTCTGCAGAACACCATAAACTCATTGGACATCCAGACATGAACTCACTATAACTCTCTCCCTGCCCTTTAAGCCATCCAGCCCCAGGTGAATTCTACAAGCATGTATTTTTTGCCTCACCTAGTCTCCTGCCTACTGATATTAATGTGGTCCTGATGTAAAGCACAGGAAAAAAAACCTCTGATTTTACATCCTAAAGCTTTCTTGGATGTCATTAACAATGTAAGAAATAACTTTATAAAATTAGTAAGATAAAATAAAAGGTTTACTTTTCAAAGTATCACTTAACAGATAGGTAGATAGATGGATAGATAGATAGATAGATAGATAGATAGATAGATAGATAGAAGATAGATAAATAGATAGATAAATAGATAGATAAATTAAAGATCTGAAGAGAAAGTTAACCAGTTTAGCTATTATCTTTCACAGCTGAGCTTATAGTTAACCCTTATGGACCATAATAATAACAAATACAAATGGAAAAAATTCCCCTTTGGTCAAAGCAAGTGCCATAGCTCACATAACTTCAAAAGGAAAGTTAAAAATAGGTCTTATCTGTGTCCTTATTGACCACTACACCAATATGATGAGTCCTAAAGATACCCTACAATTAGCAGAGGAATTTAGCATGCTTAGCTTTGTTCTAGCTGAAGTTTATCAACACAATTTGTGTGAAATGCTTTCAATTTACCCTGACCAACTGTCCAGCTGCTGAGGTCCTTCTACACTCTCAGGGGAAGACAAACAGCCCTACAGAATAGTGCATCGTCATGGAGTTCCAATCTTAAACATTTATCTTGAAAACCCTTTTTCTCACACATTGAACTAGAGACTAGGAGCTAATTATAATTGTCATTCTGTGTTGACAAATTTCCATAACAAGCATCCTTCCTGATAGCGTAGCTTCAAGTTAGATACTTCCTGCCTTGCTAAATCACAAACAATAAAATTGAGGCGTGTTTCTTCCATTTTCAGTTTCCCTAATTCCATTTTCTCAAATGACCAGTTTAAAAAAAAAAAAAATGATAAATGTTCTTCTTTAGCATCAGTTGCCATATTTCTTGAACTTACTGCATAAGAAGTCTAGAAACTACTCTGAGAAATGTTTAAGGCTCATGCGTGATTATTATGTATTAGTTCTTCATAACGCTTCAGACACTTCTGTCTTATAGTAAGTTTTATTTATTATTTAATATTTCTCATCCATCATGGCCTTCCAGATCCTCCCAGCTTTCAGCATCTGTGCACCATTGTGGGGTTGTTTCCCCCGTGTTCTCACATGGAGAAATTCTAAAGTATTTTAAAATATCCTCTCTGAGATTTGGATCAATTAATGGAAACATGAGAGAATGTGAACTTCATATTTTAGTAATGACTGAAATAGCTGAAGAGTAAATAATTCAGAAAATAAACGTAAAATCTTTAAGAATGAATTTTGTTCTTGTATGTGGTAAAATACTGCAAATTGCAATGTTTGGTTATAACTTTAAAGTACTCAAAAAAGATAAACGTAAAATATAAACAAGCAAAATTATCACTTTTATGAATTTTCCCAGTATTTCTTAGCATTAATTTCATTTTTATGAGAATTGCTTCTTCTTTTGATAGGAAGCATGGTGTATTCAGTTAGTGAATGTTTACTATGTGCTTCTTGCAGACTGCACATAGACCTTTTCCGCCTGAGTGGTCCCCATCAAACTTTAGGGATAAACATTTTTTATTTTATTTGCATTGTAAAATGCAACCAATTATTTCCCTAGCTTGAAGATATGGTGAATCTATTGATACTGGAGAAATTATGTTAACAGCATACATGTGTAACTCAGAAAGTGATGCAGAAACCATCACAGTGATATTCACTTGTGCTATTCTTCTTGGATATTAGGTGTTATGGCAATTTGATTAGTATGGTTTTATTTCCCTTGACTTTGCCTCATAAAAATCTACTTGTTGTGGCACAAAATTTTCACATAAAATATAAAAGAAGACCCTACCTACGTATATAAGTGCTCTGATCTTTTAAAACATTTTATTGCTTTGATTATGTTCTACAATTTATTATATCATAGCATGCAACATATTAATTTAAAATTATAAGGTAGTGTACATTAAACCAAGTCACCAATGCTACAATAATTTCAAAGCTCCTTTTCATGTTTATCTATTTTTCTTTCTCCTTTTTCATTTGAAAATCCAGAGAGCAGTAATGGGCCTCTAGAGATGTGTTTATGAGCTTCAGAGAGCATCCATGACATTTCATTAATGCACATGTGTAAAAATGACTAAAGAGGCAGGTTCCACACAAAAGCAACAAATCACTTTGTGACTGGGACCGGTAGTGTTTTCTTAAAATATGAAAACTGAATGTATTCAGCAAAAAACACTTCTATCAAAATATTTCTTTGAATGTGGTCTGTTAATGTGATGGTATTGTGTTCCCCAAAATATTGTGCATGAAAATAAACTTATCTGAGATCAGAGAACAGAACAACCACAATATTAAACATAGAGGATAGGCAGTGGTAACACGCGCCATTAATCCTAGCATTCCAGAGGCAGAGATCTACCTGGATCTCTGTGTGTTTAAGGATACAGCCAAGCATGGTGACTCTCGCCTTTAATCCCAGAAAGTGAGCCTTTAATCCTAGGGAGTGATGGCAGAAAACAGAAAGGTATATAAGGCACGAAGACCAGTAACTAGAAGCATTTGGCTGGTTAAGCTTTTAGGCTTTTAGCAACAGTTAGCTGAGATCCATTCTGGATGAGAATTCAGAAGCTTCCAATCTGAGGAAATAGGATCAGCTGAGGAATTGACAAGGTGAGGAAGCCGTGGCTTGTTCTGCTTCTCTGATCTTCCAGTATTCACCCCAATACCTGGCTCCAGGTTTGTTTTTATTAATAAGAACTTTTAAAATTCATGCTACACCCTTCCCTTCTGTGTATGAAATTCTTTTCTAAAGAAGTACTGCCACCACACAAGAGTATCCATTCCTTATTGCATGGCAGGTGGTGTAAGAAGAGTTGGATTTATACACTCTCTCATGTAGACTTACGTCAAATCTGAAAGGTAGCTTTTTAAAGTACAATTTAAGTAAAATACAACAATATATGTTCCAGAAAAATGTAATATGGTCAAGCTTAAACTTCTCAAGTTTTACATAATCATGGTTTTCTTTTATGAATAGATGTAAAGTGCATTGTGCTTTTCTATAGAGCATTGACAAGTCTTTAAAATATGGATAACTTTAAGTTTTCACTAAATTGACTTTTTCTGGAATGCATGAATCCTTATCTTTTGTCTTGTGCTTACACAAGGATGACAGATGGGAGCTTCAGTGTCTGGAAGCATCATTCTGAGCCAAAAGAAACAATCTATATTGTAACACACATGACAGCTTCTAAAGCTGCAAGGGACCCATCACTCATCTAAGATTTCTTCTATTTATTAGTTTTTTACAGTGCTTTTCAAATGTTCCAAGAATGTCTGAGGATTTACATTAGTCTCCATATGAGCTGCTAACCTCATCTGACTCTGCTTCATAGAGACTACGAGGCAGTCAGCTCTCACCATGTATTCCACCAGAACCCTACAACCTATGAGACACAATTCCAAACTCCATGAATACTTGTAAAGAAAAATGTAATACTCAATCAGAATTTAAATAATCATTCCTGGTAATTTGATCAGATAAAGTGTAAAGGAACAATATAAATATATTTTATAAGGATACTAATATAAATCATGATAGTAGTTTTATATTTTAATTATTTACTATCATAAGAGAAGTTCAAAAATTATATTCAAAGCCTTTTAATTTCCATGGAGCAAAAAGCTACTTTTTAATACAAGTATTATATGTTATCATCATGCTTTGTTCCTTTGGTCTTTGGTTTTGATTTTTATTAGCTCATTTCTTAGATTTTGAATAGGGGTCTCAATATGTTGTCCAAACTGGCCCCTAATTCTAGGCTTAAACCATCTTCCATGCACAGTCTCCATAATAGCTGGAACTGTAGACACACAGCCACTTACCTGGCTGTCTTTGACATTCTAGAATATCCTAAAAATAGGTCAATGATAGATGAAGTCATTCTTAGATATGCAGATACACAGTGAGACAAATTTACTTGTTGGCTCTTGACAAGTAAAATATTTATATAGTTGTAAGATTCTGAAACTTTTCAAAGCTCTTGTTTACAAATTAAATTGATAAGATCATCTTGAGTTTCATAGGGACTGAAGATATTTATTTTACTCAGTTTATCATGGTTAATTATCTACCTGAGAAAAATCTTTTCCTAAAATTAAACTCTCTGAACTTTGAGGATAAGGTATACAATAGGAAGCCTAACTTTTTTTTTTATTATAAATCATTAAATAAAGTTATGTGGATGGCCAGAACTCTTACAGCTTTCACAGTGATTCAGTGTGCAGCTGACATATCTGTAGTCAATATTGGTTTGAATGTAAGACAAAATTTCCAGGTAGATCATTTCAATTACAATGTTGACCTATTAGTATAAAATTGGACAAATAGAAATATCATAGGCAGATTAAAGATAGATGACATATCACAAATAGAAGATAGATGACAGATGGTTGATACATAGATAGATGGTAGATAGATGAAACATTTAAAGAGATATGAATTCCCAGAATTCATTGAACATGATCATATAGCCTTTGGGATAGAGAAATGATAACAGGTACAAGCTTTAACTTGCAATATTGGCAGATTAACATTAGTTAATATCACCCCAACTCCTCAGATGGATAATTCCTCGAGAAAAAGACAGAGCTCAGCCACAGCTTTTCCCCTTGCTCAGTCTCTCTAGTAGCTGGGGCTACAGTCATACATCATCACACCTAGATCCCTATGGTATTTTAGAATAATCTAAAAATAGATAGCTGACCTCTACCTGAAACCATTGAAAGTCAAAGAAATTTGGCTGAATCGTAAGTAGATATTGGCAGAAGTCAATAACTCAGCAATAGAATAAACACACAGCTAGGTGTTTCTAAAATGGATGCTTATTGGTTTACTTGCTTTTAAAAAATATTTTATTTCTTTTTATTTCATTGAAAATAGATTTTTCTCTTGTTCAATATATCCCAACCACAGTATTCCCTCCCTCCACTCTTCCTAGGTTGCCATTACCTCCCCTCTTTCCCAGATCCACTACCCTCTCCATTTCCTCTGGGAAAAAAAAAAAAAAGAGCAGGCCTCTAAAACAAGATACAATAAGACAAGGCAAAAAGCCCTCATATTGAGGCTGGACAAGTCAACTCAATAGGAGGAAAAGAGTCTCAAGAACAGGCAAAAAATTCTAAGACATTCGTACGCTCACTTTAGGGGTCTTACAAGAGCACCAATCTAACAGCCATATCATGTACACAAAGGACCTGATGCAGACCCACCCCAGCAGTCTCATTTTGCTGTTTTAGTCTCTGTGAGCCCATGGGAGCACTGATGAGTTCATCTGTCGGGCCATATTCTCCTGGCTTTCAAACTATGACTTTGTAGAATACGATATCAAAACTAGGAAAATCTCTTTGGTTTCTAATTATATTTATCTCATCTAAACTTTACTGTACCTCTATAAATAGTTTTTATATATCCACTTCAGTGCTTAAAAATATATTAAAGAATTTCTTGCATGTAAATGGGCATACAAACCTAATTGACTTTGTGATGACAACCTAGGCTCCAGATTTTCTTCCTTCTGAAGTCTCTAGCTAAATAGGTATTGAGTAGAGACTGACAATCTATATTATAACCAGTATCCATGGGGATGTTTATGCAGTCATTTTGGCAGCAACTATTTTCTATAAAACTGTCTTGTGAAAAAGATTAGCAGAGCCTATGTTTAAAAGACAGACAAGGCATATAATAAAAAGCATGTTTTTCTATTTTGTAAGGAAAACTTACATCTTTTAGTTAAAAGAAAAATTGTTTAATAGTGTATGAAAGAGAACACCAGCATTTTTAGAGTTCTGTTAATGTGACAACTGAAGCAATAAAGAGATGACAGAGTCATTATTTAAAGATAAAAATTAATAAAAAAGAGGCTGTAGGTGTGAAAGAAAGCACAGATGGATATAGTGTAGGGTTTGGAGGGAGGAAAGGAAAGGGAGAAATTATGTAATCATTGTATAATGCTAAACAAAAGAAAAGAAGAAGCCACGTGGTGGCACATGCCTTTAATCCCAGCACTCAGAAAGCAGGGGTAGGCAGATCTCTGAGTTCAAGGCCAGCATGGCCTATAAAGTGAGTTCCACAATAGCCTGGGATATACACAGAAACCCTGTCTTGAACCCCCCCCCCCAAAAAAAAGGGAAAGAAAAAGATAAAAATACACATCATAATAATTTGTCATATGTGTATATCATAGGTAATTATAAGTTAAAACACATAGTTTCCAGTTTATGATTAAAAATAATAATAGTGCCTACAGACACACTAGCAGAGAGCATCAATGTGGAGCCAATAAAGTATGTGATACAACAGGTTGGAGAAGAAATTTATAAAAATGATGAATAATTGCTGTCTTCCAGAGATGTGGATCAATTACAGGGGGAAAGTAGATAGATGATAAACATAAAACACACACACACACACACATACACACAGACAGAGACAGAGAGAGAGAGATTACACAAACAGGTAGAAATTGATAAGTAATAGATAAGGAATACATAGAGCAATGATAGACATAATTAAGACTTTTATACCGGGTGTTATTTTTATGAGTAAATAACTGAGTAAACTAGTTTTAAACATGAGTGTACCCCCTTGTGGACAGAGCTGTGACAGAAGAGCCTTATGGACTAACAGTGACTACAGCCTTGAACAGAAACAGGTCTACATGATGAGTGAGAAGAAGACGTACATTCAGGGAGCAGGCATCTAGAACATGGACATGAGATTCAGATGTGTGGAGTGTGTTTGACCCATGTTAGAGCTGCATAACATTTCCATGGGATGCATATTATCCTAGGATGTGTGTTTATTCCTTCACTCAACCAACAATCACACACATGTGAAATTTTATTACCATAGGTCATTTTGTACAAGCTGATAAACATTATTACCTCTCTTGAATTTGTATTTAATTATGTTAACATCCTTCCACCACAAAGTCAGTTGGCTAAAAAAATTTTAATTAACAAAATTATTTTGTAAATACAGCTATTGTGTCTTCTCACGTTATCTGCAACATCACAATTTCAAAGTCTGAATCAAAACTAAATGAACTGGAAACAAAAATCCATAAGTATAGAAAAACATTCTTATACTGGACATTTTACTTTAAACAAAAAGAACAAATGAGTTTTATTAAACACAGCAGACAAAAGCCTCAGACAGCTTTGTGTCCCCTGCTGAGGTGGCGAGATGGCCAGAATAGACAAAAAGAATCTTTCTCCCTCTGAGAAGCATCATGGCTCTTCTCCCCTGTCTGCTTTCCCTCTTCCATTCATCCTCACTGTGCATTTATTTTTTTTCCAATTGTTTTAAACTCATGCACTACCTCAGCATTAGATTCAGTGGTAAGTCAAACCTAGGCATCATCTGTTAAAATCTTCACTGTAAAAGAAACCGTCTGAGATTTCAGCTGCATATATAAATTTCTCATCAGCATCACAGCAGTTAGGCTTCAGATGATTGAAGTACATAATAGTGAATATATGATACATACTTTGGTTTTTATCACTTCTTTAGACTGAGCTTGCAAGCACAAATACAGAACCCATTGTGAAATGGCTTCTTCCCCCATGACAACTCAATATGCTACTGGTACACTACACACTGGAAATGTGGTCAATTGAATTTACTTGAGAGACAATGCAGAACAGATCACACTGTGATGTCACACAATGAAGGAGAGGATGCTGGCTGCATGTGCTGTGTCCACTAATTTCTCCTCTAATTTCAGCCTCAGCTGTGATGTGCAGCAGCATCCAAATTCCAGCTGATATTGATTCACCCAAAGCATTCATCCCTCTGTCTCACTCTCTACTCTCTGCCAAGACAGTTCTCCAACACTGTCAGGTCTACTTGCCTATTCAAGCACAGCCCAGGGGGGCTGGGTTTGTGTCTTCAGCAGCAGCTCCTAAAGAAAGAGCGTGATCCATCCTGTTCTTGGGGCGATGACTATGGTTTGGGTGGATACTCTGTATACTCTTCAGAAGGACCTAGTGAATGAAGACTATGTAGAGCCACAACCTGGACAATACACCTGGATGCTAGCATATGTTCTGTCCCTGACTTGGTTCATCCACTTTTTCAGTTCTGATTCACTCTGTTTCAAGAATTCTGCTTCCCAAAGATCCAAGATGACACAGAAAACTTTGCTATCATTTTGTTATTCTTAGAATTGGGCTCAGCAAACTTTTTCTGTAAAGGGGAAAAAATAGGAAAACATGTAGTTTATGAAGACTTTGTTACTGATAATCAAACCTTCCATTTTAGAGTAAGCAATATATAAGGAATGAACATGATTGTGCTCCACTAAAATTTTATTCTAAAAAATCCAGTAGAAGGTACACTGGGTAGATGTTTCCAGAGGTAAAAGCCCTGGCTGTGCATGTGGGTGACTTGAACTTGGTCCCTGGAACCTGTATAAAAAGCTCGACACAGTGGCCTGCACCTGTAACAGCAAGAAGAAAGGAGCCTTGGTCCAGGAGTTTAAAGTCAAGTATCCTGGAGTAAAAAGCAAGGCAGAAACAATAAGGGAAAAGGAAACTGAATCCTGAGCTGTCCTCTGACTTCTGTGCACATAGTCATAGGTGCATATCTTCATGCATGTTCTGTGTGTGTGTGTGTGTGTGTGTGTGTGTGTGTGTGTGCATATGTATGTGCAATTAAAATAAATAATAGTAACTAATGGTTGGCTGGTATTCATCTTTTGTTCATGGATTGACTCTCCCTATGAAACTCCTAAATTCTTCCTCTAATGCATTAGAATAGATGTGGTTCTCCTTGAATGTAAAGTAACTATTCTTAGACATATTTGAGATTTTAATTCCAATTCCAGAAGCACATCTGTAACAATTCAGCTTCCGTCAGCTAGACCAAAGTGCTTTATTTGATACTTCAACCAAATGTCCTAAAAAATAAATATAAAATCTGTGCATATTTTTATTGCAATGTTAAAATTTTAATTTTAACTGGTGAGTCTTATCTTCTAATAAAACTAGCAGATCTCAGTGGCCACCATGAACAGGCTGTGCTGAAATGATCCAGCCTTAAGTGTTGTACAGGAGACCCATTGTCAAGGATCACTCTTGTAGTTGGGCTGTTCAGTCAATGCCCTCTCCATCTGTCTTTGAGTTATTATCATCCTTTTGTCAAATCACACTGTCCCTAGAGTTGTATGTAATTCCTACAGCTGGAGTCATGAAGCTCACATTGTTTAGAGAAAGCAGAAAAATAATTGAGTGTCAAATTTAATTTTGTAATAATACTTATTTCCTATTAATGAGTAAAATTGGAAAAAATCTTTGACTACTTTTGTTTCTAATTATAGTCAATCTTCTTGGATTCTGCTTTATAAAAATATATGCCAAAACATAAAATATTCTTATTTATTCTTTTTTAAGACATAATTTTTTATTGATTCTTTGGGAATTTCACATCATGCACACCAATCCCACTCACTTCCCAGTCCTTCCATATCTGCCCTCCACCCTTGTAACTTCCTGCTAGAAAAGAAAATTTTAAAAAATTTAAATTCAAATTAAAAAAAAAAAAATTCTCTTGACCCCACCTCCTCCTCCGCAGCCCGCCTTGCCCCTCTCAGATGCAGCGTTTTCTCATTCCACTGTCTGTCACACTCATACCGCTCCGCTCGTCCATTTTTCCCGCCTCCCTGTCACATATCCATTGACTGTCCTGGCATTGGGAGCTGTGGTGTGTCACGCAGCATACCCTTTTGCCCAAAACAGCTTTACTTACAAATGGCCGTTACTGCGCATGATTGGTCTGTGCCAAGGCCTCCGGCTTCGGGAACACCATCAATACTGGACCTTGATTGAAACTTAGACATCTTGCTGTTTCCCAAGTCATGGATTTTCTGCCGCTATGGTTGAAGAGGATGGGTCCCTTCACACACTCCAGCAGTTTATAGATGGGGTGGATCCTGGGGTAGGCCAGCTCATAGCTGTGGATCTGGACATGGATGGTAGCTGAGTTGGTAAGCCCAGGTCTCCACCAGGTCTCCTCTCCCCTCCCCAACCCCCGGCAAGGGGAAGGGGCAGTTCTGAGCCCATGCCATTGCCTATGCTGGGCACAGGCAGCGAGGGGTGGGGCCAGCTCGCCTTTGGCTGGCAAGGGGCGGCGTTAACTCACCACAGCACTTGGACATCAACACAGCTTCAGCCAGCAGCCCAAACCATAGACATATCCCCTGAACTTTCGTGGTAACACAGGCCACGGACATCAACACAGACCGTGGCTGCAGTGGGACCGGGGACCCAGACATGGCCCTTAGTGGTAACCTGGGCCCAGACATCACTATGGCCTCAGGTGGCTGCACATCACTCTGCTCTCACAGCCTTCCAGGCTCCAGTTTCATCTCTCTCCACAGCTCAGGAACCACTCTGCTTTGCTTTTCCTCCCATCTCTCAACCAAATGCTCCATCTTTCCCAGCTCTCAACCACATATTTGCTCATCATAGGGGCACCCACAGTCCAGCAGGCTGGGGTAGGTGCTTGGGTGTCTTCCAGCTGCCCCAAGCCACAGGGTTACTCTTAAAGTGATGGAAATTATTCTAGTTTACTAAACATCTCAATTTTTTCTCATACAGGGGCGTGAACTATGTTCTATACTAACTTCAGTAGTAAATGCCATGATTCTTCAAAGTTATAGTTAACTTTATATAATTTGCTATATAAATAGAACAAAATACTACTTTAAAAAAATAAATAAACAACTGTTTAAAAAATACACCATTTAATAATTTGTTGAATTCATAAACATAAAATAAATGCAAAGTGTAGTTTGCACCAAAACTTCCTGAACCTCAAGGGGCCAATTTAACTTAATATTACTTGCCACCTCTGGAATGGCAGCTAATGGTGACGTACCAACATTCAGCTGCCTAATCTTGCAGAATGTTAGTAGAAACCAAGTTCAAGCTGGACATTGCTCATTCTATTATTTGTAGCTGGGAAATTTGAGTATCTTTTTATTTTTTTTATTTTTGAGATTATAATCACAAATCTTTTTCCTTCCCTTTCCTTTCTCCAAACCATCCCTTATACCCCTCTCCATTCTCCTTCAAATCATGATCTTTTTTCATTAATTTTTGATGTTGATTGGAGTTAATATTCTTGTGATTGATACCAAGGCTTAATCACAATTTCTTATTACCTAATCCTCTTGTACTTTCCCGTGGTTTGATAATCTTTCTTAAATTTTATTATTTAATTTAATTTTATATATCAGCCACGGATTCCCCTGTCCTCCTTCTTCACGCCCAAACCCCCGCCCTCCCCCTAGTGCACCCCCTCATTCCCATCTCCTCCCGGGCGAGGACTCCCCTGGGGATTCAGCTCAGCCTGGCAGATTCAGTCAAGGTAGATCCAGTCCCCTCCTCCCTTCACCCAGACTGAGCAAAGTGTCCCTGCATAAACCCTAGGTTCCAAACAGCCAGCTCATGCACTAAGGACAGGTCCCTGTCCCACTGCCTGGGTGCCTCCCAAACAGTTCAAGCTAGTCAACTGTCTCAGCCATCCAGAGGGACTGCTCCAGTTGAGGGTTCCTCAGCTATTGGTTCATAGTTCCTGCGTTTCCACTAATTCAGCTATTTGTCCCTATGCTTTTTCCATTCATGGTCTCAACAATTGTCACTCATACAATCCCTCCTCCTTCTCACCAACTGGACTCCTGAAGCTCGACCTGGGGCCTGGCCGTGGATCTCTGCATCGCCTTCCATCAATCATTGCATGAGAGTTCTACCATGACAGTTAGGGTGTTTGGCCATCCAATCACCAATTCTTAATTGGACTGTTGTGCAATTAAGCCCAGAGCACCAGAGCTGAACGGTCAGTTGGGGCTTTCTCTCGACCATTGCCAGTAGTCTATTGTGGAGGTATCTTTGTGGATTTCTGGGGACCTCTCTAGTACTTTGCTTCTTCCTATTCCCATGGGCTCTTCATTTATCATAGTATCTCTTTCCCTGTTCTCCCTCTCTGTTCTTGAAACATCTGGGATCCCCCACTCCTTTAAGCTCTCTTTCTCTCAACCCTTGCCCTTCATTACCCCACCTCACATCCAGTTTTTTCATGTACATCTCATCCATTTCCCTGTTGGTGTGCAATCCTAGTGTCTTTCTTAGGGTCCTCTTTTCTAAGTAGCCTTCCTGGAGTGGGAGTAGCAGTCTAGTCATCCTTTGTTTTACATTTAGTATCCACCTAGGAGTGAGTACATACCATGTTTGTCCTTCTGAGTCTGGGTTACCTCACTCAGGATGATATTTTTCTAGATCCATCCATTTGCCTGCAAACCTCATAATATCATTGTTTTTCTCTGCTGAGTAGTATATGTATATATGTACCATATTTTATTTATCCATTCTTCAGTTGAAGGGCATCTAGGTTGTTTCCAAGTTCTGGCTATTACAAATAATGCTGCTTTAAACATAGCTGAGCATGTGCCCTTGTGGTATGATTGAGCATTCCTTGGGTATATGCCCAAGAGTGGTATAGCTGGGTCTTGGGGGAGATTAATCCCAATTTTTCTAAGAAAGCACCATATTAATTTCCAAAGTGGCTGGCATAAGCTGTCTTCAGTGTTTTTTATCTTAGCCATTCTGACAGGTGTAAGGTCTCAGAGTCCTTTTGATTTCCATTTCCCTGATGATAAAGGATGTTAAGCAATTCCTTAAATGTCTTTCAGCCATTTGATCTTCCTCTGTTGACAATTCTCTTTTTTGCTCTATAGCCCATTTCTTAATTGGACTGTTGAGCATTTTGATGTCTAATTTCTTGAGTTCTTTATATATTCTGGATATCAGCCCTCTGTCAGTCTGTGTGGCTTTGTCACCATGCATTCAAGATTGTTGTTTTCTCTTCCTGTCTGTTACTATCTTTTCTCCTGTGCCAATTGCATCAAGACTACTCCACTCCTCTATTGGGTTCAGATAACTGGATTACGCGAGTTCTTTGATCCACTTGGACTTAAGTTTTGTGCAGGTGACAGTTATGGATCTATTTGCAGCCTTCTACATGTTGACTCCAGTTATGCCAGCACCATTTGTTGGAAGGTGGCTTCTTTTTCCATTTGTTCAGTTTTGGCTTCTTTGTCAAAAATTATATGTTCATAGGTGTGTGGGTTAATGTCAGGGTCATCAATTTGATTCCATTGGTCCACATGTTTGCTTTTATGCCAGTACCAAGCTGTTTTTATTACTGTAGCTCTATAGTAGAGCTTGAAGTCAGGGATCTTGATACCTCCAGAGGTTGTTTTTTTGTACAGAATTCTTTTGGCTATCCTGAGTTTTTTGATTTTCCATATGAATTTGAGTATTATTCTTTCCAGGTCTGTGAAGAATTGTGTTGGGATTTTGAGGGGGATTGCATTGAATCTGGAGATTGCTTTTGGTAAGATTGCCATTTTTAATATGTTAATCCTGCCCATCTATGAGCATGGGAGATCTTTCCATTTTCTGACATCTTCTTCAATTTCTTTTTTCAGGGACTTAAAGTCCTTATCATATAAGTCCTTCATTTGCTTAGTTAGAGTTACCCCAAGGTATTTTATATCATTTGTGGCTATTGTAAAGGGTGATATATCTTTGATATCCTTCTCAGCCTGTTTGTCTATTGTATATAGGAGGGCTATTGATTTTTTTGAGTTAATCTTGTATCCTGCTACATTGCTGAAGATGTTTATAAGCTGTATGAGTTCCTTGGTTGAATCTTTGAGGTCACTCATGTATACTATGTAATCTGCAAATAGCAAAAGCTTGAATTCTTCCTTTCCAATTTGTATCCCCTTGATCTCCTTGTGTTGTCTTATTGCTCTGGCTAGAATTTCAATTTCATTATATTTAATAAGTATGGGGAGAGGGGACAGCCTTGCCTTGTTCCTGATTTTAGTGGAATCGCTCTGAGTTTCTCTCCATTTAAATTGTTGTTGGCTGTTGGCTTGCTATAAATTGCCTTTATTATGTTTAGGTATGTTCCCTGTATTCCTGATCTCTCCAAGACTTTAGCATGAAGGGGTGTTGGATTTTGTCAAATGCCTTTTCAGCATCTAGTGAGATGATCATGTGGGATTTTTTTTTCTTTCAGTTTGTTTAGATGGTGTATTACATTGATGGACTTTCATATGTTGAACCACCGCTGGGATGAAGCCTACTCGATCATGGTGGATAATTGTTTTGATGTGTTCTTGGAGTCTGTTTGCCACTATTTTATTGAGTATTTTTGCATCAGTGTTCTTGAGGGAGATCGGTCTGTAGTTCTCTTTCTTTGTTTGTCTTAGGAATCAGGGTAATTATAGCCTCATAGAAGGTGTTTGGTTATGTTCCTTCTGCTTCTATTGTGTGGAACAATTTAAAGAGTATTGGTATTAACTCTTTGAAGATCTGGTAGAATTCTGTGCTGAAACCATCTGGTCCTGGGCATTTTTGGTTGGGAGAATTTTAATGATTGATTATATTTCCTTAGGGGATATTGGACTATTTAAATAGTTTATCTGGTCTTGATTTAACTTAGGTATGTGGTACCTATACAGAAAATTACCCATTTCTTTTAGATTTTCCAGTTTTGTGGAGTAGAGGTTTTTGAAGTATGACCTGATGAATCTCTGGATTTCCTCGTTGTCTGTTGTTATGTCCCCATTTTCATTTCTGATTTTGGATTCTCTCTCTCTCTCTCTCTCTCTCTCTGCCTTTTGGTTAGTTTAGATAAGGGCTTGTCTATCTTGTTGATTTTCTCAAAGAACCAATTTTTTGATTCATTAATTTTTTATTGTTCTCTTTGTTTCTATATTATTGATTTCAGCTCTCACTTTGATTATTTACTGGAGTCTATCTTTCCCGGATCACTTTGCTTTTTCTTGTCCTAGAGCTTTCAGATGTGCTGTTAAGTCACTAGTGTGAGATTTCTCCAACTTCTTTTTGTGGGCATTTAGTGCTATGAATTTCCCTCTTATCACTGCTTTCATAGTGCTCCATAAGTTTGGGTATATGTTGTATTCATTTTTGTTGATCTCTAGGAAGTCTTTAATTTCATTTTTAATTTCTTCCTTAACCCATTGGTGATTCAGTTGAGCATTACTCAGTTTCCATGAGATTGTAGACTTTCTGTAGTTTTTGTTGTTGTTGAAATCTAACTTTAAACCATGGTGTTCTGATAGAACACAGGATGTTATTCCAAGTTTTTTGTATATCTGTTGAGATTTGCTTTGTGGCCGAATATATGATCAATTTTAGAGAAGGTTCCATGGGGTGCTGAGAAGAAGATATATTCTTTTTTGTTAGGATGGAATATTCTATAGATATCGATTAAGTCCATTTGAGTCATAATATCAGTTAAGTCCTTTATTTCTCTGATAAGTTTCAAATTGGCAGATCTGTCCAGAGGTGAAAGTGGGGTGTTGAAGTTTCCCCCTATTAATGTGTCGGGTTTTTAAGTGATTTAAGCTTTAGTAATGTTTCTTTTACATATGTGGGTGCCCTTGTGTTTGGGGCATAAATGTTCATAATTGAAACTTCATCTTGGTAAATCTTTTGTATAATGAGTATGTAATACCTTTCTTGATCTCTTTTGATTGATTTTAGTTTGAAGTCTATTTTGCTAGATATTAGGATGGCTACACCCTCTTGCTTCTTAAGACCATTTAATTGGAAAGACTTTTCCCAGCCTTTTATTTTTAGGTAGTGTCTATCTTTGAATTTGAGGTGTGTTTCTTGTATGCAGCAGAAAGATGGGTCCTACTTTCATATCCATTCTGTTAGCCTGTGTCTTTTTATAGGTGAATTAAGTCCATTGATATTAAGAATTATTAATGACTAGTGATTGTTCATTCCTGTTATTTGTTGGTGGTAGTGTGTGTGTACTTCTCTTCTTTGGGGTTTACTGCTGTGGTGTTATCTATTGTCTGGGTTTTCGAGGGTGTATCTGACTTCCTTAGGTTGGAATTTTCCTTCTAGTGCTTTCTGTAGGGCTGGGTTTGTGGATAAGTATTGTTTAAATCTGGCTTTGTCTTAGAATTTCTTGTTCACTCCATCTATGATGATTGAAAGTTTTGTTTCATATATTAGTGTAGGCTGGCATCCATGGTCTCCTAGTGTCTGCATTATATCTGTTCAGGTCCTTCTGGCTTTCAAAGTCTCCATTGAGAAATCAGGTGATATTCTGATGGGTTTGCTTTTATAAGTCTCTTGGCCTTTTTCCTTTGCTGCTGTTAATATTCTTTCTTTATTCTGTATGTTTAGTTGTTTAATTATTGTGTGGCAAGGGGATTTTTTTTGGGGGGGGGGTCTAGTCTGTTTGGTGTTCTGTAGGCTTCTTGTGTCTTCATAGGCATTTCCTTCTTTAAGTTGGTAAAGTTTTCTTCTATGAGCTTGTTGAATATATTTTCTGTGCCTTTGAGTTAGTATTCTTCTCCTTCCTCTATCCCTATTATTCATAAGTTTGTTCTTTACATGGTGTCCCAGATTTCTTGGACATTTTCTGTTATAATTTTTTTATCATTGATATTTTCTTTGATGGATGAATCCATTTCCTCTATTGTATCCTCTACATCAAAAATCCTCTCTTCCATCTCTTGTATTCTGTAGGTTATGCTTGCATCTGTATTTCCTGTTCATTTACTCAGATTTTCTATTTCCAGCATTCCCTCTGTTTGTGTCTTCTTCATTGTTCCTATTTCCCTTTTCAGGTCTTGGACTGTTTCCCTCATCTATTTCATTGCTTTTTCATAGTTTTCCTTCAGGGATTTATTGTTTTCTTCTGCTTTATTTGTCTTTTCCTCTAGTTTTTTATAGCGGTCTTCCCATTTTTTGTTTGACTTTTCATATTCTTTATTGACTTCCTCCACTTTTTTGTTTATCTTTTCTTCCATTTTATTTTTGATTTCTTCTTTAAAAAAGCCTCTAGCATCTTCATGATGTTATTCTTAAGGTTGTTTTCTTCTGCTTCTTCCACTTTGTGATGTTCAGGTCTTGCTTTTGGAGGAGGGCTAGGTTCTGGTGATGCTGTATTGCTCTTTATTTTGTTGTATGTACTTCTGCCCTGATGTCTGCCCATCTCCTCGTGGACTCATTCTTATTGGCGCTCTTGGTCCAGTCAGAACTGACAGATTCCACGTTTCAGGAAGCCTCTCTGGTCCAATGAGAGGTGGCAGATTCAGCTTCTTAGAAAGCCACTCTTGGTCTAATCAGGGCTGGCAGATTCCCTGTCTCCTGAGTTTACTCTTGGTCCAATGATGGCTCTTTGTCCAGTGAGAGCTCTCTCTTTTGCTTGCAGGTGCTGGAAGCAAATATCACAGCAGTATGATGAAAATCAGAAACAGTGCTGGCAAAACAGAGCCATTTTCTCTGCTAACTGCAGTGTAGACATTCTCAGCTCTAAGAACTGAAGTGGCTTGTGTCTGGCCCCCTGGAGTTCTTGGCTGTAGTTCTCCTTGGACGTTTGGCATAGAATTAGAGATGTGGTTATTGAAGCACATTTCACTCAGTTTTGAAGGACAAGTGACAGGGCCGGGAGAGCTGCTGAGCAGTTCAGAGCACTTTCAGCTCTTGCAGAGGACTCAAGTTCCGTTCCCAGCACCCACATTAGGCAGCTCACAGCTGTCTGTAATTCCAATTATAAGGAATCTGACACCCTCTTCTGACTTCCTCAGGCATCAGGTTCATGCATAGTACATCCGCCAATTAGATTCCCAGTGCTGTGTGAAGCTAGTGTGCTGTAGCACCCCGTAAATCTAAGCACCTCTGAAGGGAAGGCAGAAAGTTCAGAAGTTCAGTTATCCTCTGCTACACAGTGAATAGCTAGGCCAGCCTGCCCTTTATGACACCATGTCTCAAAAACAAAACAAAACAAATCTCTGGGCCAGGTGGGAGCTCTCTGGGTCAGATGGGAGCTCTCTGGACTGGATGGGAGCTCTCTGGGCCAGATGGGAGCTCTCTGGGCCAGATGGGAGTTCTCTGGGTTGGATGGGAGCTCTCTGGGCCAGATGGGAGCTCTGGGCCAGATGAGAGCTGGGTGCTGGTCACTAAGTCTCAAGAAGTGGTGGGGATCTCATGTGGTTGGGTGTGGGGGCAGGGCATGTATATTGCAGGGTTTGCTGAGGGGTCTTATAGAAGAGGAACCTTCCTGGGGTGCCCCGCCTATTGGAACTGCTGATGCCAGGGATGGGACCTAGGGGCAGGCCTCCCTGGGTATAAACCCTAGACACTCACCTCTGGTCTGGATGGGAGCTGGGGCTGGTCTCCAATTCTCAGGAAGTGTGTGTGTGGGGGGGGGGGTGTCTTGGGCGGATGGGTGTGGGGGCAGGGCATGTAGATTGTAGGGTCCGCTAGGAGGTCTCTGGTCTGGATGAGAACTCCTCGCAGGATGGAAGCTGGGGGTTGGTCTCTAAGTCTCAGGAAGTGGCCTGTTTTCCAATCTTAACTTTCACATTTTGTTGACCTTACATTTGGAAAAGTAGTTTGAGGGGAAATTTTATGAAGGGATTCCACTTCAAGCCATAGAATTCTGTAGCAATAAATGAGACCATTCTAAGAATATTTCTTCACATTCCAATAATCCCATGCTTTCATTCAAATCATGACACAAAGGGAAATGTACATTGTGCAAATAAATCCAAAAATAATTAACTTTGAAGAATTTCAAATGTTCAAAGCTGTAAAACTGTACTATGGAGTTAGAATTTCTGGTTTAAAAATTCATTTTTTTCTTTAAAAATATTTTATTAAAATTTCTCTTTAAAAGAAAACATTTTAAAATAATAGAATTAATTTGGTGCTGGGGATTAAGAGGGCTGGTTGCTCTTCAGAGGTTCCGGTTCAATTCCCAGCATCCACAAGGTATCTCATAACTGTATTTCCATTTCACTGAAATCTGGAGCCCTCTTCTGGCCCCTACAAGCACCAGGCACACACATCATGCACAAACATGCATGCAGGCAAAATACTGAAGCATACAAAGAAAAATAATTTAAAATAGTGAAGTAAATTCTTAAACACCAGTTAAAATATATAAAAATTCAAAACATAAGCCGGGCAGTCGTGGTGCACACCTTTAGTCCCAGCACTCAGGAGGCAAAGCCAGGAGGATCTCTATGAGCTCGAGGCCAGGCTGGTCTACAAAGAGAGATCCAGGACAGGCACCAAGACTACACAAAGAAACACTGTTTCAAAAAACAAACAAACAAGAATTCAAAACATAAGAGGGAAATGAGGAATAGAAGAACAAAACTTATGTAAGATGTGTAGGAAACAAATAGCAAAATAGAAGACATAAAGTCTAGCACATAATTACATTGGCATAGATGTACTGAACATCTAATCAAAAGGCAGAGGATAGTGATAGTGGACATGAAATCAAGACCCACCTGTATAGTCTGCAAGAGATACATTTCATATTGAAACACAGAAATATACTGAAAGCAAAGCACTTAAAACACAGTAAGTGGAGGCAGAGGCAGGGAGATTTCTGTGAATTTGAAATCAGGCTGGTCTACAAAGCAAGTTCCAGGCCAGTCTGGGTGACCCTGTAAAAAATGTATGAGTGTGTGTGTGTGTGTGTGTGTGTGTGTGTGTGTGTGTGTGAGAGAGAGAGAGAGAGAGAGAGAGAGAGAGAGAGAGGGAGAGAGAGAGAAGAGAGAGAATGAACACAGGAATTGCCAGAGAACTTCAACGGCTATATTAATTAACCATATGAAAATAAATATTACTAGAGACAAATGGGTACATTTTATATTGATAACAATATTCAGGAATGGAAAAAGTATAATGTATATGCCTCTAATGATAGAAACCCAAGGTATATAAAGTAAAATTAACAGAATTACAAGGAAAAGACCTAATTCAACAATTACAGATAGAGATTTTAATATTCCCCTTCGGAGTTTTAACAGAACTATTAGAAAATGTAAAGGCTACAGGAGACTTGAACATTAACCAGCTTGACCTAACAGATACTGCCAGAACTCTCTACCAAACAATGTAAGAATGTGTTTTCTTTTCAAGCATATATAGAACATTTTTTTGAACATCTGATATATGAGGTCCTAAAATAAATCTTTTTTTTTTTGCTTTTTGAAAACACACAAAAAATATAAATTCATTTTTATATTCACTTTTTTGAGAATACTGTGGACACATTAAACTGCTTACATTCCCTTTTTATAGAAGTAACTCCAAACTGAAAAGTAAAATTTGCAGTGCCATTTGGCTGCCTAACTTATCTAAAATATGATAACTGTAAAACCAGGTAGAAGGTCATAATTATAATTTTTCCCAGCAAAATCTGTGATAGATACCCACACATTTAGAAAATTCAGCAATTATCAACAATTCAACATTCTAAAGCTAATTTTTTTTTAACCAAAGAAGAAAAACAACAATGCAATCCTTTACAAAAACTATATATGTAAAGCACACACATGCTAATGACCCTTACAGTTAAGGAAGAGAAAATAAAACCTTTCTTTACCCTAAACATCCAGAAGAGAGGTCCTATTAATTCAAGGTCTCTTACCCTTTCAAAGGAAATCATCTAAAATTTTATGCGGCCGTTTAAATGATTGCTTTGGGAAATTTATATGGTAGTCATGGGAACAAGTAAAGAAGTCAAGGCAACGTTGATCATTTTAATAGCGTGCAAGTGATCCATCCAATTTGTAAATACCTTGGACAACTCTTCTAGGTCACGAATGATCAGAAAAGACATTTGTGCAAAATTAATGAAATAAAATACAATCTCATTAATATCTACAACCCCCTAAAGTTTTTTAATTGGTTGCATTCTCTGTAAATACTCAAGGTTTGAAAGAGAGAGAAAAAAGATGCCTTCTCCACAGGGTTACTGCATGCATAAAGTAAAGAGATTTTCTCTTTGTTGACTCAGAACTAATTCTCTTGCTTTTTTGTTTTCTAACATCTTATTTCCTTGAATACCACTTCTGTACAAAGCATTCATCGATGATTTCATCAAGACTTATCTGCCTAGAAGGATATACAAAAGTCTTACTGAGTCTTAATATTTTACCCTCATTAACACCGGAACTCATATGAACTGTATAGACCAGGTCTGCCACTCATTTTTAAGGAAGGTGAAATGGGTTTGTGTAACTGATGTCCCTGAACACAGAACAGCAACAGTGAATATTGATGGCACTCTTATTTTACAGTCTTGATCTGGATCTTTTCTAGACTTTTTCTGTACACCATTAGCCCTAAAATGAGTTTTCGTCTTGCACCATTTTTTTTCTGTCCAGTTTCCACCATGTTGAATCCAACAAGTAGTGACTGTATCTGATTTTTTTCAGTGATTTTCTTATGAAACAGTCTCTACAAATCTTTTATAAAGACATATTGAGATACAAAAATATCTAAATGCATACACTAAATATTACCTCACTGTTCTCATCACAGCTGACCATACACCGGCCAAGAAGTTAAGGATGCAGTACACTCTTGGCCCATGTTGCCAATCTTCCTTATCACTTCCTGTAGAAACCAGTTCTCAGAAGCCTTGTGGGCTATGTGAACAGACTAGAGCTTAGCATGGCTGAACTACTTAGGTGGCATGATTTAGCAGGAGTGTAAAATCCAGAAAGTGTTACTTCCTATGGTTTGCAGCAAAGGTTTCTGGAAATCCACGGGAGACTGACTACAATGCTCCATGTCAAACATAATTTTGCATCACTTCCATGTTGTAGTATTCAGTGAGGCAGAGACAGCATGTTCTTCACTGGATTTCAGACTGTCAGAGATCTTTGCTTACAGTTGTGGCCACAGAACACCCACTCCCTTTGCCTCAAACCAAACTCGTGCTGATTCCACTCAGAGAAAAGTCTAAGAACTTTTAGGAAACTTGAGGTACAGCTCCTCACTCTCATGCTTCTCTCACACTAGCCTTCTGCAGACATTTTTAAACAAAGAAAAGAATCGCCCACAATATTTTCCACTTGTTCAAATCAAGAGATATATTTTGGATTGGCAACAGGACTTACAATAGTGACCAAGGCTGGGTCCAATATGACTCAAGCAAAGCATGAACGGTGCTGCTGCCTGAGGCTTTTCTTATTTGCTAGAATCCTTTCATCACCATGGGAAATGATCCAGACTGCACAAGAAGGTGCCATCCCTGATGGACCAATGAATGCCCTTTGAGTACATGTCACCCAGCCTTAGGTCAGAGCTTTCCAGTTGATCCTGGAACTGTGAGAGACTAAAGACCACTTCATGTTTGAGATGGTTTGCTAAGCATCAAAGTAGATCAAAATACTCACTTCCATAACTGTTATAAACCAGTGGCAGAGTAAAGAACCTTAATAGGTGTTTTTGACATGAATCATATCTTTGTTACAGCATACATTCATGTTTTATCACTTTCTCAGCAAAATAAATTATAAATTTTTCTCTGTGTTGTTGAGCAAGTCAGATAAGGCATGTCCTATGTGGTGCATGCTTCTATTTAAGAACATATTGCATATATATATATATATATATATATATATATATATATATATATATTAAAATGGGCATTTCTTGCATTTGTTGTTATTATCAATGTCAAAGTGAAAAGTTAGAATGAGGGTTTATTTGCTGGTCTTTAAATTACTTATCTTGAAAGGTACTCCCAAAGAATCGGCATTTTCCCTTAAATGGGAATACTCCCAGCTGGACTTCATTCCTGTTCATATACATGATACTGTGCTAGGATATGGTCAACAGTAATTTTCTACTATAATAGCTTCACTTACATTTTCTTCCTTTCCTTTGTGTAAGAGTAGCTCTTACTGATTAATTTTGTCATTCCATGTTTTCTCACATATAATCTGATTACTCACTGTCCAAAAGTCTCTAATCTCCCTCCCATCTACTGGGGATGTCGTTCTGTATGCTGTGAATGTATTGCTCAGATTGATTGATAAATAAAATGCTGATTGGCCAGTAGCCAGGCAGGAAGTATAGTGTAGGTGGGGTAAGCAGAGAGGAGAATGCTGGGAAGGGAAGGCTGAGTTAGGAGACACTGCCAGCTGCCGCTGCCATGAGAAATAAGATGTAAAGTACCAGTAAGTCACAAGCCACATGGCAATTTATAGATTAATAGGTATGTTAATTTAAGATATAAGAACTAGATAGCAAGAAGCCTGCCATGGCCATGCAGTTTATAAGTAATATAAGTCTCTGTGTGTTTACTTAGGTCTGAGTGGCTGTGGGCCCGAGCAGGACTGGAGAAAACTCCAGCTACACTCATCCCTATCAACTGCCCCCCTCCTCCTTACCTGCCCCTTTTCACAGGGTTGTGTTTCCTGGTTTTCATCCATGATCCATTTAGTTTCACCAGGGCCATCTATGTGCCCATTAAATTTGGAGCTATTCATTGGAGTCTGGTGGAGTTATCAATGAGCTCACAGCTGAGAGCAATGACCACCTAACTCTATCAGTATCAAATAGTTCAACAGTGAGGGACAGAGCCTCCTCAGTACCTCCTCTGGGTTTTCTTTAATAACACGAGGAGCTACTCACAGTAACCTAGCCCTGCTCCCCCTCCCCATGATGAGGAAGACACAGTCTGCACAGTGTGTCTATCTGGGATACAGTTGGATTCTGGCAATAAGGAGCGACAAGCATGTTCAGAGGCTGAAGAATGGGCCAAATTTTATTTATGACTCTCTACCCACTTTCCAAATGCACTTTTGCCTTTATGATCACACTCACTACTAAGTCTATGAGGGGTGTGAGCCTGGCACACCACGATGCTTCATTTTCTAAGATCCTGAAAAAACTCACTCACCACGTGGCAGGTTGCTTATTTCCCTGTATGTTATCCACAGATATGAACCACAATTAGAAAATAGAAGAATTTGCACTTCAAAAAAATTTGGACTTCTAATCTGAAGGCAATTACTTTCAAAATGCTGAGACATTGCAAAAAACTTATCACACGCATTTTTTAGAAGTCTCCACATCTACAAAAGTATTCCTTCTAGTTTATCACCAAAACCCTAGCAATGATCAACAGATATATGGATTGCTTCCTGTAAAATTTCATTTTCAATCACTAAGTCATTAAAGAGTCATTTAGATTGATAAGGTCCATGAATTTCATGGTCTTGGATTTTCCAGCAAAAATATGATCAGTGGATTTTTAAATGCCCTAATGTGGATAGATGTCACTTCAAGTTATAAATATTGATTATATGAAATGTATTCAGTGTGGATCTACTGATATTTTTAAATTTTTAGGGATCTTCAGTTATTCTACAATAAGGAATTTAAAGACAAGAGAAAGACGCTTTTTTTAAAGATACTAGTATATTTCTCATGAGAAGCATCATACCAGATATTTTTTCCTAGAAACAGAAGAATGTCTAAATAGAATTTACTTCTATTTTCATATACTCAAAAGCCAAATGATATTTGTGATTAAAAATAATCCCTAGCCTCCAAAAGTCAACATAAAATTTCACTGTGAACCCCCCAGGCTGTCATTCACAAAAACAAGCCAGGGCTTTTGAGTTCATTTTTGTCCTCTCTCTCTCATCTTTATATACTCCATATCTGAAAATATTAGTCACCAACTGCTCTCTAATTTTTATTAGTCCTTTATTCTCTAATGCCCCATATTCACTGTTTCTTAATACTGTCGAGATTTTTATATAATATAAATATGAAGAATAATACTATTTGCTGCTGACATTCTCTGGTGAAATAGAGCTACTGAAGCCAGTTCAATGACAGTAAATAGAACCAAGTAATGAAGGTAAATATATAACATTAGTCATTCAAATTTAGGAGCTAGTTCACATACTTCAGTTCAATAATGATTTTGAAAAGAATTTACTCTAATTGCTGAAAGATAAGATCAAATGATAAGCCCTATGAATATTAATGAATATCATAATGCCAAAAATATCTGTTGCAACATCCCTTCTTATAGTAAATGTCTCTCTCATACACATATGCATATGCACATGTACACGTACACAAACAAATACACACAAACATTAAAAAATTATAGTCAATAGACATATGCTGGTACAGAAGAATAAATGTCCAAATGTGAAGAATGTGCATCTCGGGGAATGTTTATAATTTGAAGTTAAGATAAAATCAGACTTCAGTGTGGCATCTGCACTGTGTTTACATCCTTGTCAAATTGTGTGTGTGTGTGTGTGTGTGTATCTTCAAGAAATGGAAACAATTAAGGAATACAATTCAAAACGAAGTAGTGGAATTTTTTAGATGAAAGTTCTTTTAAAAGTTTCCATATTGTTCTATTTTTCAAATAACAATCTTAAGAAATATGATGTGCATCTGGAAATGAACTGATAATTTAATTTAGATAAAGGCACCTGGTGGGGAGCTCAGCCTACAAGCCTCCATCATGAAGTATCCTGCTTCACCCAGGGCTCCTTTGTCTGTGTGTCTCTACTTCTTTGTCATAGTCACCCCAGGAGAATCCTCTTTGAGAACTCCATCCTTGTTTGTCTATATTCTTCAACCCTTGATGGTTTTCCCTCACACTGTGTGATTTGATCACCGAGGTACTTCTGTATCGATTTGCTTTGAGATGTTTGCACCAGTCTGAGGGGAAACAAAAGGGTAGGGGACCGTGGGTAACTTCCATTCTCATATGGACTTGTAGCTAAGTCTTGGTTCCTTTGCCTTCTAGGTAAAAGGATCACTCTAAAACAATATGGGGCTATTAGAACTGGAAATGACTGCTTGCCTGCCTTAGTAGGTATCCTACTCAGTTCTTTTACCATGGCACCTTAAGTCTCTTACCATCAAGTCTCACTTAGAAATTCGTAGGAGCCTCCCTGATACCATGGGAAACTTTGTCACCCTTTCTACACTAAACATTGTCAAGGTAGCAGGGGTGGTGGAGGGAACATAAAATTTGATGATTCTTCTCATTCTTCTTGCTGTTGTCTACTATAGGTTTCCAAAGAAAAATTATGAATTCAAGGAAGACTAGAAGAGATGGTTTTGCAAACAAGAGCATACATAGAATTTGCTTTCATGGAGTTTTAATATGGGAGAGGAGAGACTTGAGATAGATAGCAAAGGAAAGAGAAATCATTGATTTTCTTATTAATGTTAAACAATCATGACATTTACACTCACATCATTTCAACAATAAGTTAACATGAGAAACCTTGAAAAGACGTGACCCAAAATTAACCTTGGCTTTATTATATTGTCATATATTTCCACTACTTAAAAATGCTCTTATGTTAATCAATGAAGGATAAACAACAATTTAGCCAATATAGCAATGGAAGAAAACAGAGATCATAGAGACGGTATGGAAACACAGTTGGCTGATATTTGACTAAGTAGAAACAAAACAATAGAAAAAGTATTGATTTTAAGAGGTGGTACCAGAATATCTGGATATCTTCATACAAAAGAATGATGATGAATGTATACCTTGCATCCTTCACAACATCAATCCAAAATGGACTATAGAACCAAATTTAAATCCAAAACTAGACTATAACATAGGGGGAAATATAGATGATTTTGGATATGTGGCTACAATTTCTTAGACACAACATCAACTATACTGAATGATCTGTGAAATTGATAATCCAGGGGTAATTCAATATAAATATGCTGACCTAGTAAGGATGATCAAGAGAATAACACCAGGCACACACTGAGAAATATGTTTGCTAAGGACATCTGATAAAGGATTAGTATAAAAAATAGACAAAGAACTCTAAATACCAGAAATATAAAGCCAACACGCAGTTTCACAATTGGCAAAAGGCATGAGCATATACCTTGACAAGGAATATATCTATATGGTAAATAAGCATAAGAAAGCATTTTCTACACCTTATGACATTGTGGAAATGCAAATTAAAGCAATAAGGTCCTGCTTCATGCCTATTAATGACCAAATCCAGAACATTGACAATACCACACGCTGGCGCAGAGTATGAACAATGGAAACTTGTTTGGCTCTGGTGAAAAACAGAATTCTTCAGACACTTTTGAAAATAGTTCTTTCTAGAACTAAATTTCTCTTTATCTTATGATCTAGAAGTCATGCTCCTTAGCATTTACACAAAATGATAGAAAAACTGTGTCTACACAAAAACCTGAACAATGATGTTAATAATGGCTTTAGGCATAAATTTCAAACCTTGGGAACAGCTAAGATGAGAATTAATAAATCACTAGATTTTTTTTCTTTTCTTTTTTGTCTTTATTCTTCTCTTGTGCGATTCATCTTGACCACCACCTTCCGTCCCCTAGATCCACTGCTCCTCCATTTCCCTTAAGAAAAGAACAGCCATCACCCCCTCCCAGTGATATCAACCAAACACAGTGTAACCAGATGCAGTAAGACTGGGCACATAGCCTCATATCAAGGCTGGATGAGACAGCCCAGTAGGAGGAAAACAGGCAGGCAAAAGAGTCAGAGACACCTCCACTCCCACTGACATGAGTCCAACAAAAACTCCCAAGCTAAACAACCACAGCATGTATGCAGAGGAACTAGTGCAGACCCATACAGGCTGTGTAGTTGTTTCTTCAGTCTCTATGAACTCCAATGAGGGCTGCTTATTTGATTCTGTGGGTCATGAGAAAAAAATAAAACAGGATGCTCACACAATGGGATATGGATCAGTATTAAAAAATGGACTATGAAGTTACAAATACATTTTGGAGGAAAGACAACTGCAAGTTCCTGTGTGAAAGAAGGCAATCTAAGGCTGTATGCTGAATGGTTTCAACTGTCTTGTAGTCTAGAACAGGAGGAGATCTGGGGTAGTAGAAATATTGGATGTTGGGTTTGAGATGAATAGGTGAATGGAAACTTTGGGGGGAATTAGGAAACATTCTATATGACACACTATAATGGTGGGTACACATTATACATTTCAAAATCTTTATATCACACAACATCAAGTGTGAATCTTGGCATACACTATGTACTTTGGAAGAGTCTCATATGTCCATTATCAAATGCAGATATATCATGCAGGACCTCAAAAATGAGGAAGGCTACAGACATGTGGGGCAAGAGTTTTATGGGAAATCTTTCTGTCCCAAATTTGACTTGAAAGGGGAAATGATTAAAACAAGTGGAAACTTGAAGGAGGAGGTAAGATCTATTTCTCAAAGCTAGGAGACATCACTAAACACTACTTGTTTACTGTAGTAATACATTTCACAAATTTTCTGAAGCAATCTATGAATCTTTTTACCTTTTTCCCCTAGAATTCCTCTTTTGCTAAAATGTAACATATGTATTTATTCATTACTCCATAGTATTTTCCACTTAAAAAATAGAATGTTGCACCAGGCAGTGGTGGCACACGCCTTTAATCCCAGCACTCAGGAGGCAGAGCCAGGTGAATCTCTGTGAGTTTGAGACCAGCCTGGGCTACCAAGAGAGTTCCAGGAAAAAGGCTCAAAGCTACACAGAGAAACCCTGTCTCGAAAAACAAAACAACAACAAAAAAAGTTTTTAATAATGTTTAATGATACTTAAAACATTGTCTATATATTTTAGTTATTAAATTTTTATGATTGAAACCTTGGTCATATTTAAACTGACTGAACTTCTTCCTCGGTGAATGAAGGAAAGAATAAACATTCCCACCACTCCCTAGCACAGTAACTATATTGAGATTCTATCACTTTAATGGGACCAATAATTTACGATAAAGTGTAGAGTGCTGATACAAAATTAGTTGAGAAAACTCAGAAGGACTAATATGCAAAAATATGAGTATGTATAAATTTACTATATGCTGAACTTCTCGGGGAGAAGGTTGATTATCCACTCAGGAATGAGATGGGAAATCATGGGATATTCTACCAAGGTCATGGTCATGCCAAAGGCAAGTAGGGCATCTGCAGAACATCAGTCAACCACTTTATTATATTCTAGTGCCATTTTACATTGTATAAGAACATCTGTGCTCCTAAAAAGGGTGGGGGCTGCTCTTTGAAGAAAAATGCTGGCCCTGGGTAAGTGTGTTACTTTGCCAAACCTCCAAAGATGAAAATTAATCTAGTTCATCTTTAATTATCTTATGAATGTCAGCCACCAATATACCCAATTTCTGAAGCTAGTGGGATGTCTCTCAATCAAGATATAACATCCACAGTGGACAGATTCCCATCATCAACCCCACAGGAGACAATCATGCTCCAGAAGGATGGAAACAAACTCACCAGTTACTTCCTGAGTTTCTCTCCCTCTCTCTTTTCACCAGTTCCAATCCATAAAGGCATCCACATTTACTGTATAACATTAACTTTTCAATGGCTTCTCAAATTACAATTTAATACTTCTTATCTATTTCTAGAGAAGTGTGTAAAACCATGATATCATGTTACATACTCTCTCATTTGTTAACTATGGAAGTTTGTTATTGATTTCCCTCGTATCTGAAAAGCCACATGATAAATTCCGAGGAAATGAAATTGGTGTCTCAGAGAGCTTTCTACATGCCTATGTATAATGAAACATGACAAACCAAAAGCCAAGCCATGCAATCAAGCAAGAGGTCTACAGATGAAGGAACAAGTAAGAAAATGAAATATTATTCAGCCTCAAAAAGAATTAAATCTTATATATGGCATTCACATGGTAGGTCTTGGGGTCATTGTTTTTATTTAAATAAGCCACAATAAAAAAGATAAGTATCACATATTCTCACATATGTATGGAAGATAAAAGAGTTGATTTCATAGAAATGGGGAGTAAAATACTCACTAGGATCTAGAAGGAGTTTGGAAAATGAGTTCTGAAACAGTTCTTTGGAAGAAATCATTTCTAATGTTCTTCGATATAGTGGAGTCTATATTTTCAAATTATCATGAAAAAAAATCTACAAAATCTACAGCTTCTTATGCCACCAAGTTGGAACAGTGGGTAAATGTACCTAGATGCAATCTCTGGAATCTAGAGGAGAACTGACTCCATAATTGTACACACACACACACACACACACACACTTATATACATACACATACATAGTCACACATAGCTACAACCACACCTACACACAAATAAAGTCACACACAGAGACACATACACAAAGACATAACATGCACATATATACACATACAAACACCACACACATATACATGCATACATACACTCACACAGACACAAACACACATAATTCTTTTTAAAAGAAGTACAAAGTTTCTTACCATCAAGAAATGATACACATTCAAGAAGATGAAAAAAAATGCCTTGATTTGATCCTCACATACTACAAATAAATTCAATGATCACACTGCAGCCTACATATGGGTACAACTACCAGCTGTCACTAAAAATAACTGAATTTCTAAATGCGACTTCTGAAGCTAGGTAGATAAATGAGTAGGGAGTTGGAAACAAATGTTTGTAGCAGCTAGTTAGTGACAAATGCAAAGTATGTAGAACTCAACATCATTTCTCCATAAACATCTGCCCTGCATTTGATACTGGTATCATCATGCATTTGAGAAACTTGGTCTCCTGTGAGCACATAAAATTATCCAGTTTAGAGAGTTGAAGAAAACAAAGGTCATTTCCTATTATTGTAAATCTGTTGTCTTTTGCTTGGAAGGCAGCTTTTGAAACTCCAGTGTCAGGTATTTGATCATCCTCATTCTCTGTGTTTTGTCTGTATCAGCCTTTCCCAAAGGTAATACCTAACAGGAAGACACAAAAGTGCCAGGAAGTAGAGAAACTGGAAGTATAGCTTTCAACACTGACAGCAAATGCTTTCAGTGGTGGAAGAAACTTGATGTATCACCTCCACAATTCACTTTCTTTTTATAAATAAAGACTGGGTGATAAGAAAGACCCAAGAAGGCGTTACCAAGAACACCCCAGTCAACAGGAACTGTGTACTATACCTCTGATTCCTACTCAGCAGTGTTCCAGAATTCTGTAGTGTATTTCTTTAATTTGAAACACAAACCAACTGGCAAGAGAAAATGCTAAAATTCATTAAATGTGCATATTTCAGGCTTAAATATTTAAAAAATTGAAAAAAAACAAGCACAAGAAACCTGCATTTTTTAAAGCACTTCACTTATGGCAAAGATTCTACCATCTAGGAATCTTGATTATAATGGAGCTTCCTATAGCAGTGCCTCATTTCCGTTCATCTCTGTAGCTCCAGTGCCTACAGACCATATGGAACAGAGGAAATGTTTAATGTTGAGTGGACAAGTAAACCATAGTTCTAAAAATACCCTCTGCCTTCAGATTTGTTGTTTGTTTCTGGCAAAAGTACTGCCAAGTTTGCTTTTACAGGATTATTTTGAATTGTTATGCTTTTGCATTTCTTTATACATCAAGCTTTTCAGATCAAGTTTTGTCAACAGGAAGAACCTCAGGTCCAGTGAAATCTCCAGAAGCAAAGCTCAAGCAGGGAAAGGCACTGCTATGCTTAAGTCACCATTGTTCACCCTCCGGGAGATGGAACTTCAAATCCAGACTGCAGTGATTATTTTGAAGGGGAATTTGGAAAAATACTGTATCATCATCCTTATTTATGAAAAAAGATAGTGAGTCATTTTCTTCATTGATAAATATGGAAACATTAAATATTTAAGTCTATAGACTGGATTATTTTCTAAATTGGATGAACATGATATTCTAGAAAATAATGATATATTAATACATGAAGATACTGATTTGACATAGAAAAATTACATTCATTGTCTTCTAAGAATTAATATGTCCTAAAAAAAAAAAGAATCAATTCTGTAAGTTATATTTTAAAATGTAATCTGAGGAAGATACCATACACAACTAACCTACTGGGAAGAAAATCTACATATAAGACCCTGACATCATTTTTTCCAATTTTGTCATGTAATTCACAACTTCCTCATTTCATAAAGGCTAAAATGAACCTTGGTATAATCTAGCCCTGTTACGTTATCTGCCAGAAAGCCACGTGTGTATCTCACAACACATGGCCTCTGCCTTCCAACTCTAATTCCTATAATCTTGTTATCTTGCTCTGTACGAATTACAAGAGCCCATTTCAGTGGCGTAATTGCAGGTGAGTGATATCAAGGACTGAGAAAATGTAGATGATTCGATTTAGCAAAATGTTACAGCATGATTCATATTTGTGGATTGTGAAAATGCTTCAGGGAGATTGAATTAGCAGAAAAGGGACCTTTTAAGGGGCTCAGAGAAAAGAATCTCTCAGGAATATAATTTTGTAATGAATTAAGTTATTTGTGGATCCAAATGAGCATGCCTAAAAATTAATATAACAACAACAAAAAAGAATGGTACATAAAAGCAGAAAGTAAGCATACAAGCCAGGTCAGCTTTGACATTTGACAAGCAATTACCACCCTGAGAGCAATTGTGGAAATGTAGGATGACTGTCTTCCTCTTGATTAATTCTGCCGAGAGTACGACACAATTACCCAAATACTCAGACAGAAATAAAAATACTAATTAGAAACACACTTTTCTGCTTTACTGTGATAATTGTTTTAGCTATATAATTAAACATTCTCCAGTGTTTGTAATTTTGCTTTTAGAGTAATTATTGATGTTTTTCTGTTTATTTGTGTATGGGTTTTATTGTTGTTGTTGCTTTGGTATAGACTATGTAGAACTGTCCATTTCTCTTCTTCTTCCTTCTTCTATAATGTTTTTAAAGTAAGGATTCACTTGGTACCCCACAATGCACTGAAATTCACTATGCACCCAGGATGGCCTTTGAACTTATGGCAATTCTCCTGCCTCAACCTACTAGAGCTCAGATTACAGACATGTGCCACCATGTTCAACTGTTTTATTGTTTTTTCTTTCATTGAAAATAGATCTTTTTTCATACAATATATCCTGATTATGGTTTCCCTTCCCCCTACTCTTCCAGCTCCTCCATAGAAAGAGTGAAAGAGCCAAAGGGGATGCAAGATGCCAAGGAAACAAGGCTGCAGTTAGAGTTTTCCTGCCTGGCCCACAGTCAGGACAAATCTCTCTCGCCCGCCAGGCCCATAGATGCTCAGAACCAACCAAGAAAGCACACAGAAACTTACATTGTTTACAAACTGTATGGCCGTGACATGCTTCTTGTTATCTACTTCTTCTATCTTAAATTAACCAATTTCTATTAATCTATACTTTGCCACATGGCTTGTGGCTTACCGGTGTCTTTACATGTTGCTTGTCATGGCAGCAGCTGGCGGTGTCTCCCTCCCCAGCCTTCCACTTCCCAGAATTGTCTTCTCTCTTGTCCCGCCTATACTTCCTGCCTGGCCACTGGCCAAACGTCATTTTATTCATACAGAGCAATATCCACAGCACAAGGCCTTATAAATACAAAAGGAATGATGTTCATATGAACCTACAGAGACTGAGGCAACATGCCCAGTGCCTGCCTGGGTCTGCACCAGACGGGTCCTAGAACTGAGAGGAGAAGAGACATCTGGATCCATATCTTTTCTGTTTCTACTTAGTAAATGAGCAGGCATCTGTCTACAGGACAATAATAAAATATAATGAAAAACAACAAATTGGAATAAGGCAAAACAAACAGAAGGAGAAGAGCCTGAGAGAAGGCACAAAGAAACAGGTATAGATGCAGAGACCCACTCATTAACACACTCAGGATCTCATTAAAATACAGATCTGGAAGCAATATTATATACATGAAAGACCTGTAGGGTAAAAAATAAAATACAATAAATGAAAACAAATAAAAAAAAATTTTTAAAAAAATCCCTGACTTGACATTGTAGGACAAGGAACCTCCAAAGATGAACTTAAATTCCTTTTCTGTTGCCCTCTACTGCTGGGCATGAGGCCTACCCTTCAGAGTAGTCTGTCTTTCTAGTAAGACTCTCTTACAGAAAACTAAATTCTCATTTGCAAGTGGTAATCAAATGGAGAGAGTGAGGGCTTGTGTACCTCCTGCTTTCAATACTAAGGCCCCATCTCATGCAGACCCATGCCGGCCTTGGGCATGTTGCCTCAGTTTCTCTAAGTTCATATGTGCATCATTCCTGTTGTACTTATAAGTCCTTGTTTCTTTGGTATCCCCCATTCCCTCTGGCTCTTATACTTTTCCAGCTACTGTTCCACAAAGCTTCCTGGGCTCTGAGGGAGGAATTTGATTGAAACACCAGATTTAGGACTGAGTGTTCCAAGGTCTCTCACTATCCATGTGTCTGGCTGTGGGTCTCTGTATTTGTTTCCATTTGCTGCAGGAGGAAGCTTCTCTGATGATGGATGAACAAGGCACTGATCTATGAGTATAAAAGAATGTCATTAGGAGTTATTTTCTTGCTATGTACCTTTAGTAGAACAGTAATACTTGGTTTTCCCCAGGCTGTATCTAGTCTCAGGTTCTTAGTCACCCAGTCAGTGTTAGGTGTGGGTTCCATATGGTGATATATTGTATACTCCAATATATTGTGTACCCTAATAAACTTATCTGGGGATGAAAAGACAGTGCCAGCCACTAAATTAGACATAGAGGCCAGCCAGTGGTGGCACACACCCTTAATCCTATCACTGGGGAGGCAGAGATGGGTCTGGATCTCTGTGAGTTCAAGGCCACACTGAGAACAAAGCCAGGCAGTAGTGGCACTCACCTTTAATCCCAGGAAGTAATATGGCAGGACACAGAAAGGTATATAAGGTGTGAAGAAACAGGAACTCTCAAGCTTGAGGCTGAGGATTTTGTAGAGGTAAGAGAACGTGGCTGGCTCGTTCTGCTTCTCTGATCTTTCAGCTTCTAGCAATATCTGGCTCCGGGTTTTTCTATTAATAAGACCTTTTAAGATTCGTGTTACAGTCCCATCTTATGCAGTGAGCCTTAAGTCAAAGCAGACATTGGTTGATTACTCGCTGAAGCTCTGTTCCACCCCTGTTCTAGAACATCTTCCAGGCAGGAGGACAGCATTGTAGAGGGAAGGGTTTGTAGCTGTGTTGACTTGTACATTTCTTCTTTGGTAGCCAAGGCTTTTGTTTTGTTTTTATTTTTACCCTTTCTCATAAAGGAAACATTTATAAGTCAGAATTGCACAAGCTTCAATCCCTATTTGAGTTTGGTTCCTGTTGGGGTGATAAACACTGTGACCAAAAGCGGCTTGAAAGAGAAAGGGGTTTATATGACTTGAGGTTACAGTCCATCATAGAAGGAAGCCAATGCATGAACTCAAGGTAGAAGCTTGAAGCAGAAACCAGGGAGGACTGCTTTTTACTGGCTTGCTTACTCTGGCTTTCTTGTACAGCCTAGACCTACCTACATTAGAATGGTTACAACCACAGTAAGCTGGGCCCTCATAACTCAGAAATTAAGAAAATGTCTCACAGACATGACCACAGGCCTATCTGCTCTAGACAAGGCCTCAGCTGAGATCCCATCATTGCAGGTGACTCTAGGTTTGCATCAAGTTGGCAGCAAGCCAACTATGGTATGTCCCATCAGAACTGGCCCTGTCATTTGCTGCAGGGTATCTCAGGTAAAAGCAGATTTGTCAGAAGGCATTTGTGCTGACCTTAGGCCTCTCTCTGGCTCTGCTTCTTTTGTCTGCTGTGCTCTGCACTGGTTTGCATCATAGACACAAAGCCCACTTTTGTCATGGGTGGAAGCCAGGAGACCATTCCTGACAGTAAACAAAGTGACTAGGGCAGAGTGTTACTCTTGAACTTGTACAACATGCTATATCTTTCCTCCTACCAAAAACAAAAATATGGTGTAAGGAAAGGAAAAAAAAAAAAAACTGAGAAAAGCCATCCATGCTGAATTAATATGCTGCAAATGAGAAGTTATTATGTGCCTTACTGAAAGGACATGATGCAATATGTTAGCACACAAGAACCATTTCATAATGAACAAAACCAGTTTTAGATTTTTCTCGTACGTGTTTGGCTCATTTAATAAATGAACTGATGGGCATTGCAAACTAAATAATTGGGGTTGGAGATGCAATTCCTCCACCTCAGTGGATGGCATTTGGGAGTTTTCTTCCTCACTCACAGTATTACAAAAAAGGTGATTTGTGATGTGATCTCACTCGATTCCTTCCCCATACATATTATCTCCACAAGATGAATCTTCTCTGAGACATAGATTGCCCTTTTATGCTGGCTGCATGCGTGTGTATGCATAAAATGCCACATTTCCAATTAGGATGTATATACTTAGGAAGGGTGACACATCAGGGCTGTCAGACAGAGAACCCTACAGCTCAGGAGAATTTTCCAGATCTGCCTGCAGGCCCGCAAGGATTAAGGACTCATCTATTGCTTTTCCTCATTTTCTGTTCTTACCTTGTTTTCAAACTCATCTTTCTCTAAAATTGGATATTTTTTTAGATAGGTCTAGAAACAAAGGGAGTTGGTAATCTCTTTAATACGTGAAGAATATTTTGTTAGCCCAATAAAATAGACTCCCTGTTGTTTCTAGCACGGATTGGATTCGTTTCCAACAAGCTCACTTCCCTTCTTCATAAAGAGAAATTGCTGTTAAGGTGATGGTGAGCAGAACTAACTTTAGTGTAAGAGCTTCTCGGGAGAAACTTTGCTGGCAATTTTCAATTCCTATTTTTCTGAGGGCCACAGAAATATTTATATTAATTGACAGGTCAATTAAAGTGTAACTTAATTGAGTGTGTGATATTCACGGACATGGTTTGCGCCCTCACAAGATTCAACCAAACGGTAACAGAAGTAATAAGTCTGTGCTGAGCTAGGAAGTGATGCAGCTGGGGTGGAGGATCTGTGCTCTGAAAACCACAGAAGCACTGCAGGTCTGAAGGCATCAGACCTCACTGGCAACACCCTCTCATCTTTATTACACCCAGAGAAGCCTACAAGCAACACCCTCTTATCTTTATTACCCCCAAAGAAGCCGACAAGATCACAGCACCTGAGGGAGCAGTAGAGCATCTGGTCCATATTTTCTGATATCCACAGTGCAATTGCCATATTTTTCCAAGCGAACAATCAATAATGCATTCTAATGTTTTCCCTCTGGTTCTCCATAAGATTGGCTTTAATGTACTGAGCTTGTTGATGAAGTTCCTCTTCTCTGGCTTTCTAGTTGTCTCACATTGATCTTTTTAGGAGGGAAGAAGGAATAACCATCTAATTGACAAAGTACATTTGCTCTCCTTCAAAGACTATTCCAGAGAGCATTTGCTTTGGACTTACTTTCTGATGATTTGGGATGAAAAGGAAGTCTTTCATTCTCAGAGGGGACTGTGAACAAGAAGAGTGTATTTCTCTAAGTTTGTTTACTCAACAGAAATGTGGGCATAAGTCTAGGTCTGTCTACTCTACTTGTTATGCTTTGACACCACCATTAAAGGTGTTCATTTTATCAAAAGTTTAATGAGTAGGATTCTTAAACTGGGACAGACTAATTTTTTTCTCTGTGTAGTCTTTCTTTTGTGATATGCCTGTGCTCTCCAAATGGATTGATGGAAGCACAAAACAGATTAAATGATTTCTCGAGGCCCATGTCAAACCGCAGTGGCTCAGTTCAAACCAGAAACCAAGATCAGAGCCTTTTGCCCAGAGCTCCAGACCATGTCACATCCAGGTCCATAAAGTAAAAACTTCACACAGTGAAGGATACATGATATAAGCTGGACCTTGCTGTTAGTCAGTGCTATTAGCTTCCAGTCATTTCTCCTGTCTTTAACAATTACTATCAAAGCCTGTGCAACATGGGTAAGAGTCCTCCTAGTCTGAATGGAAGAGTACAACAATACCCTAAAACTAAATGTAGGTTTTATATATATATATATTTCTAAAATTCTCACTTCAAAGAAATTAAGGGAACAGTTTAATGAAATCATGAGAAAACTTTCTAATGATTGCACAGTCTTAGAAATAATGCCTTGGGGTGTGTTATTCAAAGCTATTATGATAAATAAGCTATTTAGAACTACTGACATGGACAGATGCTAGGAGAGAGAGAATCACTGTCTGTAGCTGTATACCCTCTTGCTGAGCCCACCAGTCTTCAGGAAATAGATGTAAACCCACAGTCACACAAATGACCCTGCTTAATCTTGGTGGATCACAAAATAAAATGAAAAGATTTGAGTACAGGCAAGAGATGTTTTTATTTGTTGAGAGACTGGAAGGTCAGAAGTCATGATAAAGAAGTGGGAGGTGAGAGCAGAAATTATGCAAAGTATACATTTGTGAAACTTTAAAAATAAGTAATTTTTAAAAATCTATAATATAGATTTTTATAGTCATATAACTGATATTTTATGTAATTTAAGTACATGAAATTACAAATTACAATCCCAAGAACATAAATAAGTGTTACAAACAGCAATAATACACAGAAGGATGTTTAAGAAATTGTTGGAGATCTTGTTCTAATTCCAAGCCAACATTCATTTAGTGATTTTATAATTATAATGATTTAATGAAACTAAAGTTTGCGACTCAGGTGGCACTATTTAAACCAAACGGTTCTCATTGCGATTAGATGGCATGGTAGCATGCTTCTGCAAAGAGTGTATGGTGTTGGTGGTTGGTCTTTGGTCTTTGGGGGGCCCACCACCCAGTTCCCAAATAAATTCACACACTGAGACTTAATAATACTTATGAATTCCCAGGCTTAGCTTGGCTTAGTTTCTAGCCAGCTTTCCTTAACTTAAATTATCCCATCTATCTTTTGCCTCTGGGCTTTTCTCTTCTGTATCTTGCTTTTACTTGATGGCTTGCTGTGTAGTTGGGTGGCTGGCCCCTGGCACTCCTCCTCTGGCTGCTAGATCTTAGTTCTCTCCTCCCAATTTTCTCCTTCTATACATACTCTTTGTCTGTCAGCCCCACCTACCCTTTCTCCTGCCTTGCTATTGGCCAATTCTTTATTAGACCATCAGGTGTTTTGCACAGGCACAGTCACACAGCTTCACCAAGTTAAACAAATACAACAAGAACAAAAGTAACACACCTTAAAATATTCTACTACGGTATGGTGTGTTCAGAGCCAAGGTCGTGGTGAAGTCACACAGTACAACATGGTCCACTGCTATGGGAGACTCTTCAGATTCATTATGTCTTTAATTTTGATTTAAGTATCAATCAGTACATTTTCAGAAAACTGTTACTGCTGCCCAATTGTTTGTAAGCTCACCTATAGTTGTATCAATCCATATGTGGTCATGCCCCATGTTTGACAAGGTGTGATTTAGGAGACTCTGTAGCAGCAAATCCAAGTCAAGCCTAGGAAAAGCACTAAGGGATTAGGTTAGCTTATGTAACTAGACTCTGGATGCAGTATGGTCTTCAAGATGACACATGCAAGGCTGAATCTAGTGTCCTTGCTCTTCTAGCTCTGCCTATCTCTGGCAGTTCAGTCTGGCAGGTGAACATCTGTTGGTCTGACAGCACCCAAGGAAAGAAAGCCTTATCTATTTCCATGACTCTCAAGATGCAAGGAAGAGGCCCAGTGTTTCACAGCACAGGGGGTTGACTAGAGTTTCTAAGTCAACACATACCTTGTGAAAAGCAAAAAGAGAGGAGTTGAAAGGCTCAACACCTGAAGAAGTAATGTTAAGGACATACAAATGCTGATTATTCGGATTACATCATTATTCATTGTGTCCTTAAACTAGCAAACACAGTGCACCCCATAAATTCATGCAACTCTATGTCATTAAAGGGAACATTAAGTAGAGTAGAGAAATAGTTTTTCCTACAGGAAATACATTTGCTCAAATTCATTCTCCTGGGATTTTTTTTTTTTCTCTCCAAAACAAGTTTAGAGGATCACTGTCTTAGTTGACCTGGAAATACCTGGAACAGTCCCTGGTAAAGTAGATGGGGTTCCAGACACCTGCAGGCTACCTTAGGATTTAAAGGCAACTTGACCACTCAGCCTGTCCCCTGGAGGTTAAGGAAGAAACCATAAGACTACAGCTTCAGTGCCTGCAGTCCAGGACCTTCCTAAGCTTTGTTTTATACAGGGGTGTCACCTGAATAAATAATTCTACTAAAAAGAACTGATGATGATGTTATGAGTTGGAATACATAAACTTAAAACTTTTGACTCACTCAAAAAGTATCTCCAGAAGGAATCCTTTGAGTGAATATCTGGATTATCTAAACATCGTTTACAAGCTGATAATTGTAGCAGGAATCTTAAATGTTTTTATTAATAAAATCAAACCTGAGCCAGGTATTGGGGCTAATGCTGTAAGATCAGAGAGACAGAACAAGCCACAGCCACCTCACCTTGCCAGTTCCTCCACTGACCCTATTTTCCTCAGACTGGAAGCCTCTGAGTCCTCATTCAGAATAAATCTCAGCTGAACTGTGCTGCTCAAAGCCTAAAGCTTAACCAGCCAAATGCTTCTAGTTTCTGGTCTTCACACCTTATATATCTTTCTGGTTTCTGCCATCACTCCCTGGGATTAAAGGCTCACTTTCTGTGATTAAAGGTGTGAGTCACTATGCCTGGCTATTTCCAATGTGACCTTGAACTCACAGAGATCTGCCTGGCTCTGCCTTGCAAGTGCTGGGATTAAAGGAGTGTGCTACCACTGCCTAAACTCTATGTTTAATATTGTGGCCGTCCTGTTCTCTGACCCCAGATAAATTTATTAGCAGTGCACAATATTTCAGGGAACACAATACCACCACAGATAATTTTTATAAGTCCATAGTAAAACAGTCAAGAAATCCAAAGATGATAATATAACAAGAATGTTCTATGTGGAAAAAAAGTTGTATGCAATATGTGGAAGTTTGTATTAGAAGTACAAATTCATCCCTGTGAATTCGTCTCTTTTGAAATAATAACCATTGCAACTACAGTAGGTAGAAAACAAACAAACAAACAAAAATGTAACCCTTTCCAGAAAGAAGTATAACATCAGGATTTAGGAGCTTCCTACAATGACAAGGTGTGTTGCATAAAAATAACCCTATAATTCACTAAAATAATTAGTTTAACATTTTTAAAATATAAGAACTCAAATATATACTTTGAAAAACGAAAAGTTTTGAGAGGAGCTTTTTTTTTTAACATAATGACCCATTAAAGAGTCCCACTACATTTAAACTATTTTGAATAAAAAATAAAAGACAAAATTCCATGTGACTGAAAGGAAAATAGCAAGTGATTTCTGAGTGTGTTCACGTCAGTGTCTTTTCTATGCTTATCCCAGTTATCTACAAGGAAGTGTTAAAATTCGGGTAAAGGGCTGGACTTGGTGGTGTGCACAATTAATCCCAGCACTTGGGAGGCAGAGACAAGTAGATCTCTGTACATTTGAGGCCAGCCTTGTCTACATAGTTCTAGGACAACCTGGGCTACATAGAGATCCTGTGGAAAAACAAAAAACAAAAAATTTTTAAATAAACAAATAATTTTAAAAAGTGGGCAACAAAATGGAAAACTGAAAACTCACTTGGATTTTTAAAGCAATAAGTAATAACAACTCAAAATTGTTGAGCTTTACCATGAGCCCATCATTGCTCTGAATGTGGAAATATGTGAGTTATGTGAGTACAAATGGATTAGTTAAAAATGAATGTGATCTGTGACCCTCTGAGTGTTCTTCTCAAGGTCTTTGAACCCCACAGTTTACAGTTTGGAAATACCAAGCCCTGACACAGAAGTGATAAGCTAACCATACCAGAAAGTGGCGAGTGCAGTCTGGTTAACTGTTTAGTTCTTTGTAATGGGGATTTCTGGTTTCTAGTGGAATTGAATTAACTTGTGTAATAAATGTTGACAACACCTACTAAGGTATGAGCTTGTACAAAACTCATGCTCTGACAAAAAAGGCTAAAAAATTCCTAAGTCCTCTCTAAGACCCAACTAGTTAATACTTTCAGCCCTGAAGAAACTATGTTATCTGCAACATAGAGAATTAAAGGAGCCTTACCAGATCACACTCAATGGAAAAAGAAGTACTTATAAGGACCACACACTAAGCAGATTGAATACTTCTCTATGAATCTGAGATTATTACTTCAAACTTTCATGCTGTTCTTATTCCTATCTTTTTTCTCTTTATATAGGAAAGACCATCAAGTGTTTGATTATAGATATTATAGTTTTATTAAACCTCTTCATTTTCAAGATACACATATTAGTTTCTTTAACAATTTTTTATGTTGACACTTTTAGTTTTTTAATTTGAATAATCTTAAATTGATTGTGCAAAAAACTGGAAGGAAATTTGTCTGTTTTGCCCAGTTCTGAAATGAAATTTACAAATACATAAACAAAAAAAAGTATTCATTCAGAAGTCACAAATTTATAACGTGAATAGAATATATTTATTTTCAAAGATTCTCTTCTGGCACATATTATGATACTGAAGTTTCACAACACAAGTTGATAGTGTCCTTCCACTTCATGGCTAGGCAGCTCTACCTTGGAAATGTTTGTAATGTAACTATTACTAGCCCATTTGTGATTAAAAATAAGAGGTTCAATAAAGTGTTTGAAAGGCCTTGAGGATTCTATTCACACACAATAAGTTCACAAGACCTCTTTTCAATGCACATCTCTATAGACAAGAGATTTTGGAAAGGATTATGAAATGTTTTCACTATTTGTAAATAAACTATTTGTATTTCACAATGGCATCTGGTATACTGGCTGCTTGCTGAATCTTAAAAATACCTCCAAAACTTCCTAGATTTTCATTTGGATCTGCATACATATGTCTGAGATTAAATCAGATAAACTGGAACGTCATGAAAATGAAGTAGAGTTAAGCTATTGCATGGTTTCTTATTAGGAAATAATATAATTTTATCACGGGTCCCTGGTGCCCTGGTACTACATGAATGCTGCAGCCAACAGTAGGCTTTTTAGCAAAACCTGAACTTTGACATAGATCCAAGATTCTGGCTCTCAGCTAAGATGCTCCGTGTTTGTGCTGGGCTTCATGACTCCATGGACTAATTGCGGTGATACTTGATTGCTAGTGCAGGATTCCGCTTGATGCCTTTTGGTCCAGGAGTCCTGCATATTGAAAACTGGAGCTTTACCTTACTTAATAGTACAGGTGAATAACTTGTCAAGAATTCACACTGAAACCCTGACAGCTTAGCCCTCCTGAAGGAAAGACTCTCTGCTCTTATCCCCACTCCCCTACCTACGCTTCTGTCTCCTTCTGCCTGCCTGGCAGCCTCAAATATTGTTCAGATTGTCAGCTGTTGGCATCTGGCAAACCCAGTTCTTACTGGCCCAGAGAATGTGCTAATTATATCCTGCAGCTCATTAGAAAGCAGCCTCTTAGCTAGCGAACAGTGTATTTAGCTCATCAATGAATAAGACTTGGTTTGAATCTTGATTTAAAAATCAAAAGCAAATGGAAATGGGATGAGGTGCACCAAAAGATGGCCTCCAAAGAAAGGAATGCTCGTTAATTAAATTTTAAAATATATATTTTAGTGAAAGCAAGAAGGAAGGGAATTTGCACTAAAACCAGAGAAATTAGGGTACATTTACATTTCAAGAATGGACAAATTATGGTCATATATTATTCTCAAATCTCAGATAGAAGGAGTCGCTGTGACCAGAACCTAATTTGAAGACTAGTAAAGTTACCAAGGAAGGAAATCATACTGGTTGGTGTTTTAAAAAGAAGAGCAGCCATGAGTCAGTATTTATGCTTCAGTTTAATACTTCAGAAAAAAAATCAAATCTGGGGGCCAGCAAGATGACTCATAGGCAAAGGCACTCACCACTTAGCCCGAGGACTTGACTTTAATACCTGGAACCCACACAGCAGAAGGAGAGAACCAAGTCTTAAAAGTGTCCCCTGAACTCCACACATAATGTGTCATGAAAGCACGCACAGATATGCCCATGCACACACTGAAAGAGATAAATAAATAAGCAAATAAGTGATAAATAAATAAATGTAAAACAAAAGCATTAAAATGATGAAAAATAAAATTTCTGTAATCTTTTGTTTATGTTGGTTATTTATATTAATTTACTTCCTTATTTACTGCTGCTATTGCTTGTCGAGGGCATAGATGTTACGGCATCCATGTGGAGGTCAGAGGACAATCTGTGCAGTCACCTCTCTCTTTCTGCCTTCCTTTGGGTTCCAGGGATCAAGCTCAGGTTGGCATGCTTTCTCGGCAAACGCTCTTACTGACTGACATCTCACCAGCCCAGTGTGAAATTTCTTAAGGCGTTGTTACAGTCCCTCACGCTGCCTGCACCTTACCTTTGGTGGGGAAGCAAAAGGTGAGGCATTGACCACTCAAGTAAACCAAAGGTGCGCAGTTCACCTACCTTCCCGACTCCCCGCCCCAAACTTCTCCTTTAAGTCTGGCTGTCACAAGAAACAGAGAAAGACATTTTCATGCTAAGGTTATCAACTGATATCAATTTCGTCTGACTGACGAAAGTGTGAGCCTGAGAGCCCTCAATGTCAGTGGTGTCCCATCATGCTGAACTGCAGAAGCATCAAGGGACTTTTCCTGACTAGTCATGCTCCATCTCTGGGTCCCAGGAACCAATATATATATATATATATATATATATATATATATATATATATATATATATATATATATATATATATATATATATTCTGAACTGTCTTATGTAGTTTCAAATGTAGGACTGAGAATAACCACACTGTAAAATAATTGGTCCCAAAAGATTGGGAGGCTGTAAGAATGCTTTCTTAATTTGCTTAAGCAACAGATTAAAAACAGGAAGTTGATGAAAATGGGGAAATCAGTTATATCAGCTTGAGTGATCTCAGAGACAATGCCTGTATCTCCTAGGGCGGAGTTTAGTAAGCACACATTGGGATGTCTGATAGTGAAGTCTTGCCTCTCAGAGTCCACCACACCTTCACAAGCACATGGAACCAGTATGAAAAGGATATCTTTCACTGAGAATGCAAATTCTGCTAGACAGCTCTGTGAACCCTGACAAATCTCTGAATCCTTGAAAGAAGAAATAGCCACCGAGATGAAAGAGCTCAAAATCAAGACATGGAACCTAAACATTGTAAGCATGGGTCTGCCACAGAACTTACATGGGCAGCCTGAAAAACAGAGACCATAGCAATTACTTGTCTCATATTAAGATAAATAAATACGAACTTCATAGGGAGATTATCATTTCTAACTCTACTATTGTTAACCTGCTGTTTGCCATATTTTACAGCTAAAATGAAGAGACCTCTGGATTGCCTAACTGGGCTGAACTTCCTGACCACTGTCAAAAAGAAGAAAAAAATTTAATAAAGTTTACTTATTCAATTTTTTCAAATAATATTGGGTGGATACTGCTAACATAGACTTCCAAATTTTAAAGCCATTTAGATTTCAACCTCACACTGTTGAAGGGTGCCATAGCTATCCATTTCAGGACCTTTTACAATTGGAATTTGTCTCATTCTCTCTCAGATATTCTCACTCAATACTTCATGATTTTCTTTGAACTGGTCTCACACAAGCTCTTTCAAATCACGCTCTTTCAATTTCTTCAATCCGGCTTTCTACATCACAAACCTAAAAGTGTAACTCAGGTGTTAAAATCAGCTCTGAGACCATTCTAACTATATTCACTCAGCCTAATAAATTCTACATTATTCTATGCTTTTTTTTTTTCTAACAGCGAATTATCAACCCATCAGGTAGTCTGAATCAAAGGGTCCCTTAGATGTTGAAGCATTTTGAATTCACTGGTCTTTACAAGTAGACCAAGCTATAGAGTTACTTTCTGAAAGTTAAGAATATGATAAGATTCCCATTCATGTTGTTTTTAGAGCCCTTTCAGTCAATCTGTTATCCCTCATGTCGTTATTAATACACAAGTAGCAGACAAGGTTCACATCATAGGCATAATGAATAGTATAGCATGTGTCTCCAAGATTGGCAGGAATAATGAACTGATACAAAGACAAAAAAAAAAAAAAAACCTACTAAGACACAACCGTATCTCTTTAACACATTTATACACAGAAATGTACTATAATGGATCATTGGAAATAATGGTTCATGAAACAATGGAACATTATAGAGATGCTGAAGGCCTGGCCCTTGGGGAATAGTGTTTCTTGAGTCTGTTTTTGTAATTTACTCCTCTGTTAACGGCCACCAATTTCAACTTCTTAGATAGAAGCATGTCTTTGTTGTCATATTGTATTTAGCTCCTTCCTCGGTTTCATATGTAGAAATTGAGTGGGGGGAAACCTACAAAGTTCAAATAATTCCAAAGTTATCCCTATAGAGCACAAAGTAAATTATATAATGCCTAAATTTTTTATACAGCAATTTTTATTAAGTATTAAAGAAAGTTGGAAGAAATCAAAGAAATTCTTGCCAGTGGATCCAAGCTAGTTCAAACAAGCATTTTATGATTCTCATAAAAACTTATCAAGAACTTTCTGAATTATATATATTTATTCAAAGGCCATGCTTTTCATTATCACCATGCTACATCCTTCATTAACACCTTTAGTGCTCCGTAGTTATCTAAACAATTACATGATAGCAAACTCTGGCACCTGAGATGTTTACTTCCTAAGAATGTTTATAAATAGAAACTTCCAGATGTGTAGTCATCAGAAACTAAGCTCAAATATTAACAATATTGAGAAGCAAAATAATACTCTATAAATTCTAAGGCTGAGCTTTGATTCTTCTAAAGCACACTGAATTATGCCAACCCCATGAGTCTTTACATTAAGAGACTCAAATGACATTGCAGCCAAAGATCTACAATTATGTTATTCAGTGATCAGCAGCCTGTGCCTCAAGCAATGGCTTCATGCCTTCTTAGAAGTAGAAAAGGCCAGAAACATTGGACAAAAATTAAAATATAGAAAAATAAAATCATACGTGGAAACTTACTTACCAAAGGAAGTCCAACTAACACTGGTGTTTCAACACCTTAGATTTTACTGAAGTTCAGATTTGAGTAATAAGATTCCTACTGAAATAATGTTTATACCATTTGAGTTGAGCATAATCATAGGAAATTGCAACTGCTATAGCTGAGGATGCCAGCAGTGCTATTTTAACTAATAGAAGCTAGGCTTTGCCAGTTTAAAGCTGCAAATATTAAAATCAGATAGGATGATGTTTAGGAAATAATTAAACAAAGTATTCTTCATTATCTCATGTATGAAAGGACAAGCATTCTCTACCACTCACCAAGTAGATTTCTGAACATATCCAGATTAGTGCTGTCCCTATAAGTAGTGGGTAACTGTTCCACCTATGACCTTGATGTACCAGCTCCAAGGGCATGGCCTCAGGGGTAGCTTAAGACTGAAGGGTCACATACTCCTCGATCTCTTCTCTCCCTTGTGAGCTTGGACGATGTTGACTGACTCCAGGAGCAGAAGCAGCATCGGTCTGGCCATCAGCCTTTCAGGACTCTGGGATGGGTTTGCCTTATTCTGTTTAGTGAGCTGTTCTCCCCAATTTATTTCCTAATAAATTCCCTAATACTCCTTAAGCAGACTCCTGTGGATTTCTCACTGTACCTATAGGTCATTTAAAAACTAACAAAAGAGATTAAATATGTGTCTGCGCTAATTATTCTTTTAGTTGTGAGAGTTGCTCTCACAGAACATCCCAAATTATGTGACGGTCAAGACCAAGGTGTTGTCAAACTCAGCATGTAGTGTGCCATGTGCTTTCTTTCTTAGATATTTACTCCCTCTGCAACCTCACATGTGTAAAGGGTCTAGAAGCTCAAGCCTTTGACACTAGCCCCACATATGAGAGCTCTGCTATCATGATCTAGTCACCCCAAAGAAACAATCTCTTTGCGCCAAGCTATTGCAGATTAGATCTCAACAAACAAATTTTAAGAGGGACAACAGACTTTCAAATACAATGCATACAAATAGCATGCAATACCAATAGAAATAAAGGACTCATGTACTAACATCAGCCAGCAACCTAATGGAACACATCCTGTATTCCAGAGTGGATTTCTAACATGGCAAAAGAACAGCCTTTGTTTGCAGCATAAAGGAAAGCCAGCCCAACTGGAATGCTGCTATACCCATAAGTGATCTGCTGATATCTGTGCTCAACATGCTGCTCTCATCAGATTCCTTCCTTCAGTTGAACCATGCCCACTCTGATGTTGAGAAAACATACACAGTTCATATGCAAGATATAATAGGAGCAGAACTTACTCCCTGGATTTGATCAGAGGTTATTTATGAATGTTGAGCAGTACAAAATTGTGGTTATGTGCAGATCCTCATTAATTACACCTCATACTGTGTCTGCAAGAGGAAATGCATTTTGACATTCAACGTTCTTTCTTCACAATTATTTAGATTACTGCTGGATAGGAATAGAAAATAGGTCATTATGCCCATAGTTCAAATGGCAAGACAGTTTGTGTCAGAACTGTGAAGAGAGACAATAACTCCTATCTGCTTGAGGTTCTATGGGGGGGAAATGCTGCTTTCTTTGCAAATGTGAAGTGCTGGAATGCTGTGACTTCTTCGAAGTGGATTGTGCTAAGGGTAGTTCTACAGTTACAACCCCCCTAAGAGTTCTAGACTCTATCAATTTAACTTCTCAGTAAAAAATAAATCTCACAGTGACTGGAGACATGGCTCATCAATCAAGAGTCCTTCTTGCTCTTCCAAAGAACCTGAGCTCAGATTCTAGAACCCATTTCAGGTGGCTCACACCTGCCTGTCACTCCAATCATGGCCACACCTTCCTCTTCTGGGCATCTGTGGGTATCTGTTACACAGGCAGCATTCCCTCACACAGGTACAGACACACACATAAAAAAACATTAAAACTAAACCTTTTTAAAAGAAATAAAATGTATTCCATGAATCAGAAGCAAGGATAGAACTTTGTAATCACTGCAAGAGTTTGGAAGGGAAACAGCATGAAGACCACACCCCTCCCACCTCCATGGCTTAAGATCTGATTGGTTGTCCATGAGGCTATGGAATTTGGTTGGTGTTTGAGTGGCACTTTTGTCCAAGGTATTTCTATACCTGCCTCTGATCATCAGCTCTTTTCTGTGTTATAATTTAAAAAGTGGGGGAAAGAGTCACCCCACACAATAGGGCTCCCATGGGAGGTTTATTAGAAGAGGACAGAGAAAGAACAAAGAAGGGGCAGAGAAGAGGGCAGAGACCAGTCCCTGGGAACAAAACAGCAGAAGAGCAAGAGACTGGAGGTGAGCAAAGCCTGCCTTTTGTTGTATTTTATTTTATTTTTGATGGTTATTGTGTCTGATTCTTTTTTATGAAAAACATTATTTTCTTTTTTTTCCGGAGCTGAGGACCAAACCCAGGGCCTTGTGCTTGCTAGGCAAGTGCTCTACCACTGAGCTAAATCCCCAACCCCTTGAAAAACATTTTTATTCATTTTGCATACCAACTACAGATCCCCCTCTCATCCCTCCTCTGGCTCCCCCAATCCTTGCCTTCCCCAAACCCCCACCTAACTTCCCACCACCACCACTCATTCACCCTATAAAAGGGTAAGTTCTCCCATGGGGGGACAGCAAAACTTGGTAATTCACATTTGAGTACTGTCTTAGTTAGGGTTTTTATTTCTGTGAAGAGACACCATGACCATGGCAATTCTTATAAGGACAACATTTAATTGGGGCAGCTCCCTTACAGTTTCAGAGGTTCAGTCCATTATCATTATGGCAGGGAGCATGGGAGCAGGCAGGCAGATGTGATACTGGAGAAATAACTGAGAGTCCTACGTCTTGCAAGCAACAGGAAGTTGACTGACAAAGCAGTATTCCAAACTTAGGGAACCTCAAAGCGTGCCCTCACAGTGACACACTTCCTCCAACAAGGCCACACCCACTGAAACAAAGCCACGCCTCCTTATAATTCCACTCCCTGTGAGGTCATGAGGACCAATTACATTCAAACTACTACAAGTACTTTTTAATTTATGTACCCTGTTCAAGGATATGTATCTGGGGTGAAAATTTAAATTTATTTTATCCTGGGAAAGACATTTACAAATTTAGACTGCTTACACATACAGTTGGTTATTCAGATCTTCTCTCGCTCTCTCTCTGAAACATTCTTTTCAAGCCTCAGGAGCAAGAAGAAAATCGTGAAACTATATTTCTCAAGGAAACTGTCTCTGATTCAGTCCAGAGTCACACTTAAAAATAGAACATGGTATTTACTTAATAAATTGTGGTTGAAGTTAACTAAAACCACCTCTGATTTAGTCCATGATCATATGGCATTGATGAAGAATCCTTGTCATCAATTAAGGTTAGAAGTCTAAACAAAAGGGAAAAGCCCTATAAAATGCATTTTTTATTAAATATGAAATTGTTTATCAAATTGTTAGTGCACACAGATTAGTTGTAAAAGCAAGAAGATGAGAGCCAGGTCACAATCACGCCATAGAACAGACAAGAAAGCACCTGCTAGTGGGCACCACTGAGTCTTGGAAGCCAGTTCACACTGCTGGTGTTTCTTGGACATGGCTTTCAGAAGTGTACTGCAGGCAAGAACAGAGTGACCCCTCACCTCTTCTTTTACTTTGGAAGTGCCCAAGACTATTTCCAGTGTAGGAGTAACAGCTGCCTGTAGCCGTGTGCCACATTCAGCTGTTATAGAAGGGGATTTATTAAGTGAAACTTTCTCCAAACACAGGAAGGGATTCTGAAGCTGGACACCTCTAAGAACATTGTACAAGTCCTAATCTTGTTCCATGTTGTTATTCCACAGGAATCCTCTGCCTGTGAGCTCCTGTACTTGGGACGGGGCTAATTTCTAAAATGAAATTGTTAGAATTGTTAGAAGGTCTTATTAATAAAACAAACCTGAGGCCAGTTATTGGGGTGAATGCTGGAAGATCAGAGAAGCAGAACAAGCCACAGCTACCTCACCTCGCCAGTTCCTCAGATGATCCTGTTTCCTCAGACTGGAAGCCTCTGAGTCCTCATTCAGAATAAATCTCAGCTGAACTGCTGCTAGAAGCCTAGCAGCTTAACCAGCCAAATGCTTCTAGTTTCTGGTCCTCACGCCTTATATACCTTTCTGTTTTCTGTCATCACTCCCTGGGATTAAAGGCTCACTTTCTGGGATTAAAGGCATGAGTCACCATGCCTGGCTGTTTCCAATGTGGCCTTGAATTCACAGAGATTCAGAGGGATTTCTACCTCTGGAATGCTAGGATTAAAGGCGTGAATGACACCATTTTCTAGCCTTTGTATCTAGTGGCTGTCTGTTCTCTGACACCAGATAAGTTTATTAGGGTGCACAATATTTTGGGGAACACAATACCACCACAGAGGAAGTCAACTTCTCTATTACAAAAGACTGTCTTATGCCAGAAGCTATAGTTCTAGCCCAGGTCTCAATATGATGGTAGGTCCTTAATGTTTTCCTGGACAGATATTCTACTCCTCCAGGTAAATTTCACTCAGGATCTTTTAAAATGGGCCTTTTGAAATAACCCAATCTAAAGTTAAAAGGTTCATTTCATCTTCTTGGTGAAGCTCCAAAAGTTGTTCCTCTTTTTGAGTTCACACTGGTGTCCTTCCCTCCTGACCATCGGGCAGTTTTCAGAGAGGGTCTGACTTAGGTTGTACTCTTAGGAAGTCGAAGAAAGCTGTCATTTTGATGCATCTGGAATTGAGATGGGGTGGTTGCTGAGTATTGACTGGTGAGCATCCTTGACTTCCTTCCTGCAATACAGTTCATAGAAAAGCTTCTATTTGACTTGAGTTTTACTTGATGCTTAGGATCAAACCTCAGGCTTTGTATATGCTTATCATATACTCTACTAGGGCATGTCATCCCTGAAAAATATCAGTCTTGAAATGTGTTGTAGTCTGTTTTCTACAGTAGAAAGTATATAATATGAAATCAATCATATATATGTATATGTATATACATGTGTGTTTATATATGCATACTCGCTCTCCTCCCCCCTCCCCTGTGTATATGTGTGTGTGTGTGTGTGTGTGTGTGTGTGTGTGTGTGTGTGTGTAAGCCAGAGGTTGTCATAATGTGTCTGCCTCAATCATTTGCCCCATAAATTTTTTGAGACAGAATCATTCGCTGAACCTGGAGCTCATCACTTTGAACTAACTGGCTTGCAGGCTCTAGGGATCCCCTGTCTCTACCTTCCCAGTGCCTTGATTATAGTCATATGTCTCTGTGCTAGACTTTTATGTGGATTTTGAGCATCTAAAGTCAGTTTTTCAGGCATACATGGCAAATACTTTACTAACTCAATCATCTTCCCAGCACTAAATTTATATATATTTTTTCAAAATTAGTAGAGGTCTAGAAAAACCCAGATTTGAGGGTGGGAGGGTACGGCAGATTTTAATTTAATTATGACAAAGCTGTGTGATCATTGAACACACAGGTAATGATGATGAACCTCATTTATTTATTCACCTGTTAAGTGGAAATAATGGTTCCTACCTTGCAGATTTGTGACAAAAATAAGATGAGATTATGTAAGGGATGCCACTGGTGCATCTTGAGTGCTCCATTCAATGAACATCCATGAACATTCTCATTCATGTTAGAGTAGTGATCATTAAATGTGAAGTTGGTGAATGAATAAATGAATGAATGAATGAATGAATGAATGAACAGGTGTTATGAGAAATTCCATGGCAATAGAAATTGCCCTCTCTTGTGGGTTTCTGATGATTTGGGACATTTGAGGTACTGAGTTGTGGACAGTAACAACACTGAAGTTTGGTCATGAGCTACATCCTTATGGCTTAACCATGAATTATATTGGGTAACCAAAAGCAATGACAGCCTGTGTTGTTCTGGAGACCTCTGGGGCCTCCCCAACTTCTAAATCACAGGGAGGTACCCCATGCTTTGCCATGAATTTCTCATTTAATAACCCATGTTCTCTGGGAGTTGCATTGTTCACTCATACTCATACAGGATAATTCCATTTTAATTATTTTTTTGAGACAGGGTTTCTTTGGTAGCCCTGGTTAACTTAGAACTAGCTCTATAGACCAGGCTGGTCTTAAATTCAGAGATCTGCCTGCCTCTGTCTCCCAAGTGCTAGGAGTAAAGTCATGAACCACAATTGCCTGTTAACTATTTTTTTTTTAGGTAGCAAGTATAAAATGTATTTTCTTGGGTGGCTTTGAGTCAATAATATTCAGCTCCTAAAGAAAGAAACCCCTGCTTTAACTTCCCTAGGAACACACTAGTTAGCTACACTCCATTCACCATGGACAACATCCTATCCAAGTTTCTGACATCCCTGCACCTGTCACTATAATTTTGACTCTGTGTAGAGAAAACTGAAGAGGTTGTTTCCTTCGTTCCTTTGCTTAACAAATATAGTTTGTCTGTCAGAAGGCATTGCTTTCAATCACACTGAGAGGCTTCCCACTGACTTCTCACCCTTCCATTGCCTAAGGTTTACCCATATGTGTCACACAGCTATATTCCTAGTCAGACTCCATACACCCAGAATCTCACACACTTGCATGCATGCAACCATACAAATGTATGCTGTATTCTTCATGTGTGCTGGCTGTGTAGAAAGCAAAGAACACTTCATGGAGATAATAGCATGCAGAATATTTGATGCGATGTTTCCTTGTGTGCCATCCTCTGCTTGTCTGCTCAAGTTCTAGGAAATACTAAGAGATGTGTGCAGGTATGTTTTTGGGGAAAGGGAGGAGGAGGAAAGAAGGAAAAGGAGAGTGGGAGGAAAGAAGAGAGAGAGAAAAGTTGATTGGTTGGTTGGTTGGTTGACTGAAGGAAGGAAATGGTCTGTGTCACTATTGAAGTGAATGTTTCATCTTTACTCTGACTCTACTGACTTAAATAGCTAATCTTCTTGAAAATAATCTTTACAGAAGCATCTAGAATAACACTTGACTAAAAATGTGAATGCTGTAACAATTCTACATGCTAGGCACTCAGGCTTTTCTGTAATAGACAAAGAAACGTAATCTTGCTCATACAACAAAACAATCAGCCTTCTTGTAAAGCTAACCCAGTTTTCCTTGTTAATCATCAGTTGGGAGAAATCAGGAGATGAGTAAAGGGGACACTACATGTCCTTGGCTCTGTATCCTGATTTGATGGAAAGCCCTTTAAACAGAAACACATAAGGCATGTAGAATTAAGTCGCTAGCATATAGTGTCATCCTTTATTACACATACTCGGAGAATCTGCACTTCTCATAACATTTGTTTCTTAACTATCCACCATAAAACTTCTTTATTATAGAGTCCATAAAGTATTTGAACCTCCTAAATTTAACTTTTGAAGTAGCCATTAAGCGCCTACATTGTGCACATTTGTAATGTTATTAATAGCAATTATGATACCAACTCGAGCCAGCAAGCAGAGGACAGCACACAATAAAATATCACCTTAAATATCCTATATACTGTTATCTTCTCCACAAAGTACTCTCTGCCTTCTATACAGCAGAACACACGAAGTTTGCTCCTTCTCCTTCATTTACCGAAACCTGTTTTCTTGGGTGATACAGAGTCCAGGGAAAGGGACAGGTATGAAGTGATTCTCATTGTCACAGCCATTATCCTAGAATGCATCTCTTGTCAAGTAACCACTCAGATTTTGATAGGCCATGTGGTCAGTAAATTAAGCCTAATTCAGCTTGTGATTAGTTTTTATATAGCCTGAAAGCTTAATATTTTTTGACATTCTTCAAGAGCTGTAAAATGGATGGGGGAAAAAATTGAAGAATATGACAAAGAGCATTTGTGGACACAGACCCTAAAGTATTTACTATCTGGACTTTTATATAACAAGTTAGCAAGTTTGCCAGGCACTGGCCTTGGAGACAGAGTACAAAATCCACTGCAAGATATTCATGAGCGCATACATTATGAAACCAAGTTGAGAGACTTGAGATGCCACTTATCTGGCCATGCTGTTCTTTTCTGCCTCTATCATCTGATTTCAGCTGTCCATCAAGGGACAGCTCATGCTCATCGTCTCTACAAAACTCCATCTGGTGATTCAGTCTCCTAGGAATTCCTTCTTCGGAACTCTAGCAGGCATCTGAGTTTGCTTCACTCAGGCATAGCCATGCCCCACCTGTCTTCTGTTTTTATATTATTATATATTCTCCTTGACATGAGTATATGACTCTCACACTATTCTCTTCTAACAGAGTCATGCAGAACAAGAATTGTTAGTCAATAATTCCTGGGACCTGGAAGTCACTGATATTTTATGAGCAATAGCTGATGAGCATCATTCAAGAAGACCTGCTATTAATTGTCAGACCTATGCATGCTCTAATTCTTCATTAAACCTCCCAGAATTTAGATGATACTTCATTATTCTAATTTTATGCATGAGATGGAGGAAGTTTGTCTCATTACTAATAACATTTATATGAATTGGGTAGTATACCCATTTTATGTCAGCATTAATTCACTAGGTGTTTATTCAGCTCTTAAGAGTGAAAGCATGAACAACACAGACAAAAGTGCCCAGAGACAGGGACAGATACTGGTTTTAAAGTACATTGTGATTTTAACCACTATACAACATCACGTGCTAATACTTTCTTACAACAACAACAAGAAAAATGAGCAGAGCTTTGATGAAAATAGCCATACTTGCCCCTGAAATATTAGAAAAGAATTGAAGTATATAGTGTGCAAAGACCACAAGACCCAGGGCAGAAATGGATCTGGAAGAATAAACTAGAAAAGAGGCAGGAAGTGATAAACAATCACTCCACTATTTACAATGAATTATATTTATGTAGATTGTGCAATTGTAATAAGGGAAACTTTATAAAGGCTTGACTGGTGGTTACATTTAAAAATTCCTGTCACTCTACAAGGAAGCCTTAATAATCTCTAGTTCCTGCAAAGATTATAAATTTCATGGTGTTCTTTTTGACTTTGGATGTAGCAATTGTATCCTAGGTCAAAGACCAAAATCAAAGATAACAAAAGTGAAAATAGATACATTGGGCTAAATTAATTTTTTTTTGCATCGAAGTAAGTAATTAATGTCAAGAGTAAGTAGAAACAAGAGGAAATACTTGTAAATACATGAAATGGAGTTAAATCCTTCTATATAAAAAGAACACATGCAATTCAATGACACAAAGTGACCCAGTTAACAAATAAGCAAGGAATGGGAATAAGTATTTCTCTGAAGAAAATCTATAAATGACAAAAATACCAGGCTCATGTGTCAACATCATTAACATTTAGCCCAATGCAAATCAAAATCACACCAAGACAACCACCTCAAAACTATTAAGGTGCCTACTGTTACAAATAATAAGAATAGGTAATAATAACAGGGACTGGAGAATTGACTCAGTAGTTAAGAATAGTTGCTACCCCTGCAGCAGATTCAGTCCCCAGCACCCTCATGACAACTGTATCCCTCCTGTAATCACAGTTCTTATGGATTCACGGCTCTGTTTGATTACTGCAAACACTGCATGTGCATGGTGAACTTAACATTCATGTGCACAAAATGCTAATACACATAAGATAATAATAAATATATCTTTAAATAATGATGACCAATGTTGTCAATGACCAAGAACTTGACCCTTTTATCACTGTTGACAGAAGTGAAACAAGGTACAGTCTGGCAATTTCTCAAAAAGTTAAAAGTAGGATTACTATGAGAGTCAATTATAACCTTGAAGAACTTAAAATCAGAATTTAAAGAGTCATTTTTACACATACTTTCAGAGCAGCATCATATCCCAATAGATAGAAACAACCCAAGTTTCCATGCATGATAGACAAAATGCAGTAAGTGGATGCAATAATTGTCTGTCAGCCTTGAAAAGGAACTGATACATGACACAACATGGAGTCATGTTGAACTCATTGTGATTCATAAAAATTAATCCCAACACAGAAATATAACAATCTTATAATTAAGCATCTATAAAACATCTCAAAGAATTTCTGCTCACAGAGACAGAAAGTAGTAGTGAACACTGGCAAGTTCTGAATGAAGAGAGGAGAGAGTTGTTTAATGAGCAAAGAGTAAATCTTGCAGTAGCACAAAGATCTGCAGTTGGTTTATTCAACAATACCAATGTGTGCTGGTGGGGAATTGGTTACTCAACCCTATGCAGGTACCAGAATGCACTGGTGTTCTGTTTCTTTATGCATAATGACACAACATTTACAACTAATCTGTGCATATCTTCCAGCAGACTTACATCTGTTCTAGGTTATTACATCTCCCAACACAATCCAATTCCCTTCTGAATGCTCATTATGTTATTTGGGGTCAATGACAAGGGAAGCTGTCTGCATACATTGATATAGATGCAACTTCTCTTCTGACTTATTTTGGACCCAAGGAGGGTTGAGTTAAAGATGTGAGATCTATAGATGTGGATACTCAGTGATACTTAGTATTACCAGGCTGCAAACATAAAATGACCTGGAGAATAAATATTCTGAAATCTATAACTTTTTTATATATATTTACTTAGTCATGTGTGTATGGTGTGTATGTAAGTGTTCATGCTATGGAATGTGTAGAGATCAGAGGACAACTTTGAAGAATTAGTTCTCTCCTTCCACCATGTGGATTCCTGGTATCAAACTCAGATCCTCAGGCTGGTGACAAGCTCTCTTACCCACTGAGTCATCTCTTTGACCCTACAATTGTTATTTTTTAATAAAATAAAGTCAATAGATTTCTTTTATTTCAACACTGGAAGTATTTCACCAAATTCACAATACTTGAAGTGATTATTTGAAGCTTAAAAGCCAGCACCACTTAAACCAAAGATTCTTAAACTCGACCAGAGGCTCAGGCACATGAAAAATGTTAACATCTGTTTGTTTTTCACACCTGTGAAATGCTGAAAGGTTAATGCATTCTCTGCTTAGGTAAAGAAGTTGTAAGTTTCGGGAAATTCTTTTCCTGTCTCTGGCAAAAGGCTTTGCTTGCACTGAGATGAAAATACTGAACATCTCATCATTTATGAGTTCACTTCAATTTTTAATCTCTTGCCTTTTCAATGTCATGGAGAAACTACTTGGAAATTATAGCTTTTGTTGTTTTAGGAGATGGGGCTACGAGAGTTTGGAAGACATAGGATAGATGTCATTCGCTACTGTCTCCAGTGTAACCAGAAACCCATGATCACAGCCACTGAGACTCATGGAGTGTTTGAAATGACTGCAGCATATCAGAACATCCAGATTCTCATGCCACAGAATAATCAGATCATCAACTATTTAACTGTCTGACTAGAAACCACAAGGGCTTAATAATGTTGGGTAAGTTGGAGAAATAGCTACACATATGAAAAGCTAAGTATCCACACTGAACTAAGAAAAAAATGTTATGGAAGAGGGGACTTGCATGTTGACTTGCATTTTTCACTGCAGAAGAGATTGACGAGAAACACTGTTTTCTCAGGCAGGACTCCAAGAAGTTATGAAAGATAAGGAGCATACCAGAGGCTGGGAATAGTAGAGAGAGGTGTTAGAAGGGCAGGGCTAATGACACAGCAGTGACAGTGAGAGAATGGATCTCTCCTAATGTCCTATCAACTAACTTTAAAATTGGATGGCAACAATTTTATATTTTAAAATATACAGAAAAGATGATTTTGGATATTTCCAATATTTAAAAATTGATAAATGGTTAATGTGATGGATAATCCAATTTTCCTGATATGAATATTACACAGTGCATACATGTGTTAAAATAGTATACCATCTGCCATAAATACGTGGAACCACATGTGAGTTTGAAATAGAAATATGTGTGTAGGGAAGGAGACATTAGATGAGTCGTTCACAGTGGGGATGACATTATATCCAAGTGAAGTAGAACCCACCCTAAAAGCACTTTTACTGTCACGAACAGGGGAAGATGCAGCTGTTGTATGTATGTGGTTCAACACTGTTGATCACTGCATGCTGCACAGGCAGACCCCAGAGCAACAATGAGTTATCTACCCTATTATGTCAGGAGCACTAAGGCTGGACACTTGGCACAGGAGCTAAGCTGGAGGCCAACAGGGTTTTACCAGTGGGCTAAAGGAGTGTAGAGAAGAAAAGGCATTGAAGAGAGGTGAGTGACTGTAGACAGAGTGGATGAAAGCTGTGGGGAGAAGGGACATAAGTAGGACTTTAGACAGGCATGGCCAATCTTTAGAGACAGCCTGGCAAGGCCTGAGCTGCAGAGGTCTGCTGCTAGGATAAAGGAGGCTTTGCACAGCTGTTCGGCTCCTCCAAGCCTGACTCTGCTTGCCTATACACAATGGTAGCAATGTTTTCTCTTATATTTGTGGTCAAGGTCAAATGAGGTGACATTATGTGCCTTTCCACAAGGAATTACAATAGAGAAAGATAGATTCCAGACAGGAAAATGCCCCTTCCTCTAATTCTCTAGACTCTGGAAATTGCAGAATTTCTCTTTGATGATGCTCAATCACTATTGCGTTAACCAAAGGAGTGTTAGTTAAATCTTCATTATCTACTCTGTCTCTTCATTCATTTAGTAAACAAACATGTCACCAAGGGTACTTCCTTTCAGTTCCCTTAAAACAACTGCCATTTTCTCAGACTTCAAAAAAAAAATTATGTTACTTTCTAGTTCCATCTATTTGCCTGCAAATTTCATGATGTCATTGTTTTTTACTGCTGAGTAGTACTCCATTGTGTATATTTACCACATTTTCTTTATCCATTCTTCAGTTGAGGGGCATCTAGGTTGTTTCCAAGTCCTGGCTATTACAAATAATGATCCTATGAACATAGTTGACCAAGCGTCCTTGTGGTATGATTGAGCATTCCTTGAGTATTGCTGGGTCTTGAGGTAGATTGATTCCCAGTTTTCTGTGTGGTGATAATGTGTTCCCCAATGTATCATGTACCCTAATAAACTTATCTGGAGTCAGAGAACAGAACAGCCACTAGATATAGAGGCCAGAAAATGGTAGCACCCATGCCTTTAATCCTATCACTTGGGAGGCAGAGATCCATCTGGATCTCTGTGAGTTTAAAGCCACACTGGAAACAGCCAGGCATGGTAACTCAAGCCTTTAATCCCAGAAAGTGATAGCAGAAAGCAGAAAGGTATATAAGGCATAAGGACCAGGAACTAGAGCTGGTTACGCTGAGATCCATTTGGATGAGGACTCAGAGCCTTGCAGTCTAAGGAAACAGGATCAGCTGAGGATTGGCAAGGTAAGGAAGCTGTGGCTTGTTCTGCTTCTCTGATCTTCCAGCATTCACCCCAATACCTGGCTCTGGGTTTGATTTTATTAATAAGACCCTTTAAGATTCATGCTACATTGCTGAGAAACCACCACACTGATTTTAGACCAATACCTGTGGAGCCTCCATGGGACTGGACTAGGTCCCTGCATAAGTGCAACAGTTGTGTAGCTTGATCTGCTTTAGGGGCCTCTGGTAGTAGGATCAGGATCTGTCCCTGATGCATGAGCTGACTTTTTGGAACCTGCTACCTATAGTGGGACACCTTGCATAGCTTTGATGCAGGGGGGCGGGAGGAGGGGGCTTGGGCCTGCCTCAACCAAATGTACCAAGCTGTACTGACTCCCCATGGGAGGCCTTACTTTGTTGGAGGAGGGAATGGGTTTCAGTTTCAGGGGAAGGCTAGAGGGACAGGAGGAGAGGGAATCTGTGGTTGATATGTAAAATGAACAAAAAAAAATTCTTAATAAAAAATTACAAAAAAAGAAATAGGCAAAAACAGGTTCAAAAATTATGTTTTGAACAAAAATGGGATTTTCTTTTTAACAAAACTTGAGTGGAAATGTTCATGAAATGGGGAAGAAAGAATGAGTCCTATCTGCGGGAACTGTGATAGTGAAGGTGAAGAAGTGCTCATCCAAGGAAAGAAAAAAAGAAAGAAGGAGGGACCATAGGCAGGCAAAAACAGCAGCTTAGAATAAAGAGAGATTTACTCATGGGGAGAAAGGCATCATAAACTCACCTCCAAGGGACAAGAGGAGACGAGAAATAGGAAGATTAAAGAATAAGTAAGACATTGGAGGAGTTGGTGGTTTCCAAACATGTATGTGTAGTCATCCAAGACTTTTCCTGAAGTAAACATCTTCACATTTGTTCTTCTAGGAAAGTGCTCCAACTGTAGTGGGCAAAATGGATCAGAAAGACCAAGGTCTATTAGGCATTTGCAGCAAGTTCACTGCAGAAAATGCATGACTTATGTGCTTGATCTGGAGGTGACTGTACCAAATCAAAAGTTTGACATGTAATGTTGTACATGCCTTAATCTGTATATAGCATGATGTGTTGAAGACATTCTATGCTTAGTAAGTTAGTCAAGGTCCTCTATAAAATCAGAACCTATAGGCTTGGGGGGGGGGGGGTGCGCAAGAAAGTGTTTAGGGAAGGGGAAGAGACCTTTACAGTAGCAACCTTACAAAGCTGGGAATTCCTGTAGCAGATAATGTGGAAGGTAGCAGAAGGAAAACAAAACTCCATGTTTCATTTCTTCAGTCTCGGTCAGGAAGTCACATCAGAACCAAACAGCCCAACAACATCTCATTCCATTCACAGCAGTTTTTGAAGTGTCAGTTTACACAGCTACCCAGATGTTAGTCACTTATCAGGGCTGGATTATGGGTAGGATTAGTGGTGAAGTCCCCCTCTCTCCACAAAGACATCATGTCCGGGCCTCTCGGGGCCTTTGCGTGGCTACAGGTGGAGCCATTGGAGTCCCAAATAAGCCTTCAACATGCTGTTCCTCCTGTATTATCCTGAGGTAAAAATAGGCACTACTCAGAGGTCTCAGAGCAAAAACTAAAAGGAGGTGTGCATGCATGGTGAGGGAGATTTTGGGTTTGGTCATTCGTTTAAAACTCCGAAATTTGTATAATGAAGATTCAAACGAAGGAAAAGTGCTGCAGACTTAATCTAAACTCTATCAACCGTGAAGACACAGGAAGGTGTTGAAGCCACAGTGAAGAACCAAAGGACAGCGGTAGGAATGCAGAAAACAAAATGACAGACTCCTTGGCAGCTGCAGTCAGAGGACTGAGTCTGAGGAACCCTGAGTGCATAACAAAGATCCGAACACTCACAGCTTCCTGTCACAAGGCTTTCATCTTGGGCAGTGAGTTATCTCACAGTATGGGGTGAACTAGTCAAAGAAGAAACGTGCAATTATAGTGGAAGGCAAGTCTTTTCTTTTCACCTAGCGGTGTACACTGCAGGTAAATGGTCATGCTATCTAAGAACAATTTACTTTTTCTTATAATTACAAGTTAATTTAAAGACTGGTGTTATTTTGTTTGTTTGTTTTATCCAAGCTTCTAATGCTCTTATGATAAGTTATGATTTTTTTATCAGTTAAGGTACTGACTTCTAAAGCTGTTTAGACATCATTAGTTTTACTGAAGTTTCTTGACTTAACATTTACAGTACTGTCAATAGTCAATCATTCATGATTTTTCAAAGGAGAGGACATGTAACCAAACGATGCCTCAGAAATCAAAATATCCTTCAGATATTTCTTTTCAGATTGTTGTCAGGGACATAATTCTAGTATCACGGCAAGAAAGATAAGCAACTTGATGAGACAGTGAAGATGGAAAGGGAAAGGGAAAGGAAGGACAGATGGAGAAGGCATAGCAGAGCACAAATAGAACCCACTGACTTGGCAGGAGTAGACAGAGTCACTATTCCAAAACCAAAAGAGGGAGGCAGGTGGCCGACCAAGTATCTTGGGAGGAAATCCCGAGCTTCATTTCATAACAGCTAAATTAGTACTGTCAAAATGTAAACTGCTGAGAAGATGGCTCAGTGGTGGGTGGGCAAGGTTCTTGCTATCCAAATAGGAGAGCTTGTGTTTAAATAGCCATTACTCATAAGAATGTCAGGAATGCTCACAACACAGTGGAGGACCAAAACAAGAGGCTCTTGGGCCTTTCTAAAATCCCAGAGAACCTGGTCGTCAAACCTAATTCATCTCTCACAATTACAAATCTGATGGAGCCGTGGCTCTCAACCTCCCTAATCTGTGACCCTGTAAGACAGTTCTTCCTATTGTGATGACCCCCAATCATAAAATTATTTTCATGGCTACTTAATCATTGTGATTTTTTTCTGCTGTTATGAAAGGTAATGTAAATATCTGTTTTCCAATGGTCTTAGGCAACCCCTGTGAAAGGGTCACTCAACAACCCCCCAGGGGTTGGTAGAACAGCTCTGATAGAGGATCACATTGCTCACGTCTCACTCACGGGAGACATTTCTTGCAGTAGATGTGAATTAACACAGAGACCTGCAGCTGGACAATGCACACACAGAGAGATACTTTAGAGCACTCAGCCCTAAACAGGGGATGTCTACATCAAACCCCTGCCCTCAAACTTCAGAAATCTATGCAGAAGAGGACACAGATTGAAAGAGCCAGAGGAGACGGATGAAGCCAAAGAAACAGCCTCTTACAGGCACAAGAGAAGAGATGCACATATGAACTCACAGTTACTGTGGCAGCATGCATATGACCTGCACACTTTTAAAGCAGACAAAACCAAGCACAGAGAAGAAAAGGTGGACAAAATCCATCATGTCAGTTCTTATCCCCTGCCTCAGCTGTCTGTCATAATCTCAGAACAATCATACTGCACTGTCTTCTCTGGATGTCAAACTGGTAGCCCACCAGCCTCCATGAGCCAGATGCCCCATATGCATTGTATCTCCTTTCCTGAAGCTGTCATCCCTTAGTAAAAACCAGTCTTACATGAAGGTTTTCTCTTCCTCCTAGTGGTCTAAACTAGAAATCTGGAAGTCAGTCCAGGTCCCTGTACTTTCCACTTACCATAACAAAGCAGACACTTGGGTATGCCTTTTTAGCCACTTAAGCATGTCTTTTAAACTCGTTCTTTTCCATTTCAGTTGCCATTACCCTAATTACATCATAACTATCACTCATCTGTAACCTTGTCCGACTGCATTAGGCTCCTAATGGATTGGGCCTCTTATCTTACCTTAAATATTGGCATCAACTGGCTTCTCCCTCCCAAACATATGCATTCCAAATAAACCTATCAGAGGGATGGTTCCAAAAAGCTCCATGTGCTGGGCGTTGGTGGCACATGCCTTTAATCCCAGCACTCAGGAGGCAGAGCCAGGTGGATCTCTGTGAGTTCGAGGCCAGCCTGGGCTACCAAGTGTGTTCCAGGAAAGGCACAAAGCTACACAGAGAAACCCTGTTTTGAAAAACAAAAACAAAAACAAAAACAAAACAAAACAATACTAAAAGCTCCATGTAACACAATCCCCATTTGTAGAAAGTCCTCTACACATCCTACAAAAATCAAATATGTACAAATACTGGCACAAACATTGTGCTTCAGCTGGGCCTAGTGGTGCAGGCCTGTGAGCCCAGCTACTCTGGAAACTGAGCCAAAAGAATCACAATTTAAAGTCAGTTTTTAGCTATAGAGTGAGTTCAAAGCCAGCCTAGGTAACTTAGTGAAGGCTAATCTCAACAGAAACTTCGAAAGAGTAGAGGAGGGCTGGAGATAGAATTCCTTGCTGGCATGGGAAACGCCCTGGTTTTGAGTCACAGCACAGCAAACAAACAAACAAACAAAAATGTTCTATGATCTAATTGCTCCTTAACTTTTCAATATTCTCCTTCTTTCTTCATGCCATATCCTACTCTCTTTTGTGACTAATGAAATACTGTCACCATTTCTTTCTTGAGTTGCCTGCTACTTTCTGCTTGAATGCACCAGATGCTAGGGGCAGTGTTTAATGCCAGAGATGCAGGCATGAATAAGGAATGCATTGAACATAGCCAATATTCATATATATATTTGTGTTTAATGAATGCATGAGGAAGAAACTATGAGATGTGTGGAAAATGATGGCAGAGTAGAAGGGGAAGCATAGGAGAGAAATTGAGCTGGTCTGTACGAGCAAGCACAGGGAATGAGGAAGAGCTGTGTAACAGGGTGACCTTAGGATATTGGCTTACTGGGTGGACAGGATGGAAGAATAACTCCATCCTCAAACAGTCGTCTCAGGACAGATAATAAAGGATATGCCATGCTCAAAAACAATGGAGAGGGTGTTTAATTGCATGTACAGAAAGGGGCAAGAAGCACCAAGGAAGGATGAATCTGAATGGGAAGGGCTAGAGGAGAAGCAAACGATTAAGCTGGAAACACACAGCCATGAGGAAAAATAATCAAAGGATTTGTATGTAAGATAGTCATTAGTTGTTGCTAAGAAAATGAAAAAACTGAATGAAATATTTTCAGAGGACAGGCAGATGTGAAGGGAAAGGCTAGAGATGAGGATTAGCCATTGCAGATTATTTCTGTGGCTCTACAATTAGGCGAGCATGATTTGAGCAACATCAGAAACAGCATATGAGGGAAGGGCTCCTGAGGACCAGCCATGGCTGATGAGCTATTGGCAGTTGAGAGCTCCTGGGAGGAGAATCACTGTTTTTGGAGTGTGGCTACTTGTAGGTTCCCCATGCCTCAGTGGATGACCCACAGCCATGTGTGTGTAGACAGCATTAGTTGGACTCAATGTATTAATAAAATCTTAAAAGGAGAACTTGAAGTTGAGAGGAAGATGTGTTGGGAGAATTCCAGCAGGATTTGGAGGGGAAGTGGGAATGGGCAAGATTGAGACACATTGTATTCATGTATGAAATTTTTAAAAATAAATGAACTTTAAAAAAGAAATGGCTAATGGGAAAGTACATGAGTGCTGTAGACTAAATGTTTTATGCATACACGCACACACACATGTGCGCACATGCACACACATACACAGAGCCATGGGCTTCGTTGAACTATGATTAGTGCAATGATATTGAGAGGCTAGGCTTTGCTCTGGGGAGATAAGTAGTTCATGAGGGTAGATCCTTCAGGACTGGGGTTGGTCAAAAGAGCTGCCTATGTGTGGTCATAACCAAAAGGAGCCATCCCTATGCCAGAAAGCAACCTTTTGGCAGACACCAAACCTGCCTGTATCTTCACCATGGACTTGCCAGACTCCAGCAGTAGGAAAGCTCCATTTCTAGTGTTGGTAAGCTGGCTGCTTTTTGTATTTTGTTGTGGCGTCCACTGGGCTCAGGGTGAACTACTGAAGAGACAAACACAAAGAAACTTAATGTCTGTTGTATGAGGTTTGAGGTAGAGGGAAAACTTCCCCATCTATTCCAGCTAACATGATGTGCTGGATTCTGCTAATATAACTCTGCCTGTGCTCTGGAACTCAGGGCTTTGATTTATTGGGTTAATGGTTTGTCTTTGGTCAATAACAGCTAGTATCAATGATCTTATATCAGCACACAACTTATTTAACTACCACACTCAAACCACCATTCACTTTACAAAATGCGCCTGTTTAATATTTATCAGTTATATTACATTCACAAACTTTTCTTCTTGCTGGCAACTCTAGAGGCATATTTGTTTTCATTTTTGTTTTTTTGCATTTATCTTGTGTCTCCAAGGACTGGATTACTATACTCAATATTCTTTGTTTTCAAATTAAATACATTCATCTTCCACCTGTAACTTAAACTATGAATTTTTAAGACATATATTGATTAAATGTCTTTAAACAGCAGTTCACACTTGCTATTTCACCCATAAACAAGAAAATCAGAAATTTTAATAGTCTCAATAGTAAGTCATACTGCCCCTTTCTGCAGTGTGGGTTTAACTGCAACCCAACATACTTATTCCTGTCCTCAGATAACAATGCCCAAAACATATGTGATGTGCTAACAGCCAAAATAATTGAAATGCACACTATGCTTGGCTCCTGAAAGAGCAATGCCAAAGCTTGGAAGCTAACAAGAGCTGCCAATCATGCATTAACAGAACTGGAAGCTGGGTAACTTAGCATCTAGTAAGAGCCACTTACCATGATGAGTTGTACAAAGTTGCCTTTGGCTGGAAACTACTGGCAGTGAGGTGCCTGCCATTGGCTGGTATTCTGCACAAAAGGTGATGCTTGCACATCAATATGCGTGAGCTCCTTAGAGAAGAGTAGTAGGGACCAGTGAATTGTAAGGTTCTTCCACCTTCATTAGACAATTAGTCCAGAGAAACATTAAGAGAAGCCTCCCATGCAGCCTTGTACAATCTTCTATGCTAATTGCAGACAGCAAATGCTCCACAGGGAGAAGGGGGTCACCATCCTGTTACTGTGACAAAGTACTTAACAAAATCAGCTCACAGAGGCAAGAATTATTGGGCTCATGATTTGAGATGTCTCAGTTGCTTGCTTGTCTGCTGACTGGCTTGCTTCATTGCCTGAGGCAAGGCAGGATATTATCATAGTAGAAGCTTGTGTTGAGGAGGCTGTTCATCTCCTGAGAGCTAAGAAGAGAAGGAGAGAAAGGGACAGGGTGGAAAAAAGAGGGGATAGGAGAGGAGAACTGGAAGGAAAGAAGAGAGGAGAGGGAGGAAAGGGAGGGGGGGGAGGGAGAGGGGAGAGGGGGAGTGGAGGAAAGGATGACGTCAGGGTCCCCAGTGTCTTCTTTAAGGTATCAGTCTTGTGATTCAGTTCCTCCAATGGTGGTGATATATTGTGTACCCAATAAAATTTACCTGAAGATCAGAGAAGCAGAGCAAGCCACACCCACCACCTCTTACCTCACCAACTCCCCAGCCGGAAAAAGCCTCAGTGGATAAGACTCTAGCTGAAAGAGATGCTTCTGCTAAAAAGCCTTTGGTTCCTGTCTCCTCACACCTTATATACCTTTCTCCACCCAGCCATCACTTCCTGGGATTAAAGGCGTGTGTGCTTCCCAGTACTGGGTTTAAAGGTGTGTGCCACCACTGCCTGGCTCTGTTTTCTCTCCCAGACTGAGTCAATCTCATGTAGTCCAGGGTGGCTTTGAACTCACAGAGATCTATCTGCTCCTGAGTGCTAGGATTAAAGGTGTATGCCACCACTGCCTGGCCTCTATTTTTAACCTAGTGGCTTGTCTGTCCTCTGATCTTCAGGTAAATTTTATTAGGGTACACGATATATCACTACACCTAGTATTTCTACCATATCTCAACAGCCAAAAGAGTCATGGATGAAGGCTTCACACATGAGCCTTTGGAAAGTATTAAATTCCAGATGTAAATTATAACAGGACTCAGTTAAAGAACTTACAGTGGCATTCAGTGGACAAATTTATACATTTTATAAAGGATATGTAAATGTAACCCATATTAGAGCTGACAAAGAAACTGATGCTTATAAATATTTAATATCTTGCCTAGAACCCATTTTCTCAGTTCTAATACCTGTTCACCAGTCCAAATCAGCCTTTTCACATGAACAGCTGTAATTTTTTTCAGTATGTTTGTCAAGTATACAGAGTTTCAGAATAGTTGACAAAAAAGAGATCGGCTTCGCCCTCGCTCCTACTCCCACAAAGAGGCAAACTCATCAACAGTTAATATGATTCTTCATATGTGAATATATATTCCTAAAATGTATAATGCAATCCATTTGCTGTCAGCCAGGACCTCAAGAGGCAAAACAGAATACCCTCAGATGGTTGATTTCACAGCGTAATGTAAACAGTGTCAACCTAAACACCCAGCCTGCACACTACCTAGCAAATCTTCTCCTTTCCTATATTGTCTATGTCTCTGTGTTCGCCCTTTGATGTGTGAGTTGGAGACCTTGTTTGTCAATGACACTATCTTTAATCATTGGGTGTTTTTACCTGTAATAAACACTTGAGGTGGAATTCTCCAGTATTATGAGAACATTGTAAGGCAGAAAGTTGAATTTAGAGAGATGAAGCAATCAGACCTGAGTATGCACATCATCTGTTAGCCCAGAGGATTCAGAGGCTGAGCAGGGAAGATCACTTACGTCCAGGATGTACTGACCAGCCTGGGAACAGGGCAAGATTTCATCTGAGATTTTTTTAAAAAATGAAAGGAAGGAAGAGGGAGGGTGAGGGGAAGAAGGGAGTGAGGGCGGGAAGAAGAGAGTTAAAAAAAAGAAAGAAAGAAAAAGATTCCTGCCAGTGAAGTAGGTAGGGTAAAGGCAGATCTTCAGGGCTCCCTCGGTCACTCCAAAACCCATGCTCCAGTCTTATCCCGAGCTCTGCAGTACATCTGCACAGCCTCTCCTCAACCTCTGTCCCCACTCCCAGGGGATTAAGGATATCCTGGTGGAACAGTCTGTTTTCCTCATTCCTTTGGCCCCCTCAACCCCTCCATAGATTACCCCCATTCGTGAATGTCAGCTCCTAATACCTAGAAAAGCATTTTAACTGGAACCCCCAGTGGTCACACCTATCAGGACCCCAGAAGAATTTTCTACCAAGCAACCACAGCACAACACACTCTCCTAAGAACCAGGGAGGGCAACAGAAACCAAGGAACAAAATAACCACCCCCAAAAAGACAGGCTCAGATATCAGAATTTAGTACTACAATCTTCCAAAACCCAGATGACTAGACAACCATGTAAAAACAAAATCAATAACAGTCAGGACACTAGAGTCCAGGAACCCTAGCAGAGCAGAACACTGAATATTACACCATAGCTGAAGCACAATGTAACATGAATATTAAAATATTTTATAATAAAAACAAACCTGGAGCCAGGTATTGGAGATGAATGCTGAAAGGTCAGAGAACCAGAATAAGACCTATCCAACCTCACCTTGCCAACTTCTGAGCTGATCTTGTTTCCTCAGACTGAAAGCCTCTGAGTCATTACCCAAATGGATCTCAACTGAACTGCTACTAAAAGCCTAAAAGCTTAACCAGCTCTAGTTCCTGGTCCTCATGCCTTATATACCTTTCTGCTTCCTGCCATCACTTCCTAGGATTAAAGACATGTGTCACCATACCTGTCTGTTTCCAGTGTGGCTTTGAACTCACAGAGATCTGGATGGATCTCTACCTCTGGAATGCTAGGATTAAAGGTGTGTGTGACACCATTTTCTGGCCTCTATGTTTATCTAGTGGCTGTTCTGTTCTCTGACACCAGATAAGTTTATTAGGGTGCACAATATATTGGGGGACACAATATCACCACAGCACAAGATAAAGACCTTAAAATAACATTTATGAATAGTATAGAAGTCTTTAAAGAGGAAGTGAATGAAACCCTTAAATAAATCTAAAATAATACAAACAGTGGAGGGAAATAAATAAAACAGTTCAAGACATGAGAGTGAAAATAGATCCAAACAAAGAAACTCAAATTAAGTTAAATCATAAGATGAAAATCAAGTAGGAACTTGAAAAGGAACCACAGAGGCAAGTATCACTACAGAATACAAAAAATAGGAGAGACACTCTCAAGCCTTGAAGACATGAAAGAAGAAATAGATACCTCAGTCAAAGAAAATGATAACCTAAAAAAAAAAAATCCTGGCAAAAAACATCCAGGAAATCTTAGACACTATGAAAAGACAAAATCAAAGAATAACAGGAATAGAGGAAGGAGAAGAATCCCAGCTCAAAAGCCTAGAAAATATTTTCAACAAACTCACAGAAGGAAATTTCCCTAACCTAAAGAAGGATATGCCTATAAAGGTACAAGAAGCATACAGTACACTAAATAGGTTGGACCAAAAAACAAAATCCCCTTAGCATATAATAACAAAAACACTAGAAATACAGAACCAAAAAAGAATATTAAAAGCTGCAAGGGAAAAGGCCAAGTAACATATAAAGGCAGACCTATGAGAATAACACTTGACTCGTCAATGAAGACTTTAAAACCAGAAAGCCCTGGATAGATGCTCTACATATTTTAAGAGACCACAGATGCCAATCCAGACTACTATACCCAGCAAAACTTTTAATCACAATAGATGGCGAAACAAGACATTCCATGATAAAACCACACTTAAGCAAGCATCTACAAATACAGCTCTACAGAAGGTGCTAGAAGGAAAACTCCAACCTAAAGAGGTTAACCACACCCAACAAAACACAAGAAACAAATAGTCTCAGACTAGCAAATCAAAACATGTGAAACCACAAACACACACACACACACACACACACACACACACACACACACAAACAAACAACACAACAACAACAAAATCAAGGATATAAGAACAAACATCACTCAATGTCTCTCAACATCAGTGATCTCAATTTCCCAGTGAAAAGACACAGATTAAGAGAATGGATGGGAAATCAGGATCCATCCTGATGGTGCATCCTGGAAATACACCTTAACATCAAAAATAGACATCACCACAGAGGGAAAAAGAGATGAAAAAAGATATTCCAAGCAAATGGACCTAAGAAGCAAACTGCTATAGTCATTTTAATATCTGAAAAAATAGACCTCAAACTAACACTAATCAAAAGATATGGGGAAGGACTTCATACTCATCAAAGGAAAAATCGACCAAAATGACATTTCAATTCTTAACATTAATGTTCCAAATACAAGGGTATCACTTTTGTAAAGGAACATTACTAGCTTAAACCACATATTGACCCTTACACACTGATAGGAGACTTCAATACCACATTCTCACCAATGGACAGCAATGGACAGGTCATCCAAACAAAACAAAACAACAACAACAACAAAAGAAATACTAGAGCTAACAGATATTATAAACTAAATGGACCTAAGAGATATTTACAGAACATTTCACCCAAACACAAAAGGGATACACCTTCTTCTAAGTACTTTGTATAACTTTCTCCAAAATTGACCACATACTTGGACGCAAACTACATCTCAACACATACAAGAAAATTGCAATAACACCCTGCATCCTGTCTGACTACCAAAGGTTAAAGCTACATATAATCAACAACAGAGAAAAAAGAAAGCTTATAAACTCATGGAACTTAACAAGTCACTACTGAATGAAAATTAGAGTAAGACAATTTTTTTAATGTTTGATCTTTTTATCCAATGACTTTAGATCCCCCAACCCCTTTATATATATACATATATATATATATATATAGTTTATTGTTTTATCCAACATATTATGGAAGAAATTAAAAACTTTCTAGAATTAAATGAAAATGAACACACAACATATCCAACAAATGAGACACAATGAAAATGGTTCAAGGAGGCAAGTTCATAGCACTGAGTGCCTACATCAAAACACTGGAGAGATCTCACACTGGTAACATAACAGCACATCTGAAAACTCTAGAACTAAAAGAAAAAACCATACCCAAAAGGTGTATGTGCCAAGAAATAACAAAACTCAAAGCTAAAAATCAATAAAATAAAAACAAAAAATTACAAAGAATCAATGAAACAAGGAGTTGGTTCTTTTAGAAAATTAATAAGATTGACAAAGCTTTATCCAAATTAACTAAAAGGAAAAGATATGATGTCCAAATTAATAAAATTAGACATAAAGAGGACATAACAGTAGATACTGAGGAAATCAAGTGAATTATAAGTACATACTTTATTTCATTAGAAAATCTAAAAAGAAATGGATAGTTTGTTTTCTCAATACATACTACTTACCAAATTTAAATCAAGATCAGATAAACAATTTAAACAGACCAATAATGCCTACTGAAATAGAAATAGTCATTGAAAGTCTCCCAACCAACAAAACCCAGGGTAGGATGGTTTTAGAGAAGAATTCTACCAGACTTTCAAAGAAGAGCTAATACCAACAGTCCTCAGATTATTTCACAAAGTAAAAACAGAAGGAACATTGCCCAATTCATTTTATGAGGTCTCAGTTGTTCTGATGCCTAAGCAAACCAAGAAAGAGAACTACAAAGCCATTTTTATGAACATAAATGCAAATAAAGTACTTGCATAAATACTCGATAAAATACTTGCAAACTGAATCCAAGAATAAATAAAAAAAATCATCTACCATGATAAAGTATGCTTTATCCTGGAGATGCAGAAATGGCTCAACATACATAAATCAATAAATGTAATCCACTATATGAATAAACTGAAAGACAAAACCACATGATCACCTCATTGGATGAAGAAAAGGCCATTGACAAAATCCAACAATGCTTCATGATAAAAGTCCTGAAGAGATTGGGGATATATGGATGTAGTTCAACATAATAAAGGCATTTTACAGAATGCACTTTTCGAATATCACTTTAAATGGAGAGAAACACAAATTATTTCTCCTAAAACCCAGAGGAAGAAGAGATTATCCACTCTCTCCATAACTGGTTCAATATAGTACTTGAAGTCTTAGCTAGAACAATAAGGAAACTGATGTAGATCAAAGGGATATAAGTTAGAAAGGAATCGAAATATCTTTATTTGTAGATGACATAATAATATACACACGACCCTAAAAGTTCCATTCGGAAACTCCTAGTCCTATAAACAATTTCAGCAAAGTAGCTGAATACAAAATTAATACACAAAAAGCAGTAGCCCACCTGTGAACAAATGATGATGGACTGAAAAGGATATCATAAAAACACTTTTCACAGCAGCCTCAAATGGATGCCTTGGGGTTTCTCTTACCAAGCAATTGAAAGACCTGTATGACAAAAACTTCAAGTCATTGAAGAAAGAAATTGAAAAAGGTATCAGAAAATGGAAAGCTCTCCTATGCTCACAGGTCAGTAAGATCAATAGTAAAAATGACCATCCTACCAAAAGAAATCTACAGATTCAATGCAATCCCTAGAAAATTCCAACATAAATTATTCAGAGATCTAGAAAGTACAATTTTCAGCTTGATATGGAAACACACACACACACACACACACACACACACACACCAAAAAAAAAAAAAAAAAAAAAAAAAAAAAACCCACCAAACAGGATAGTTAAAAACAATCCTGAGCTGGGCTTTGGTAGCTCATGCCTGTAATCCCAGCACTCGGAAGGCAGATGGATCACTGTGAGTTCGAGGCCAGCCTGGGCTACAGAGTGAGTTCCAGGACAGGCGCAAAGCTATACTGAGAAACCCTGTCTTGAAAAAAAAAAAAAAAATCCTGAATAATGAAAGAATGGCTGGAAGTATTGCCATTCCCAATTTCAAATTTTACTACAGACCTCTGCTGATTTAAAAAAAAAGGGGGGGAGGAGGTATTGGCACAAAAACAGATACAGGGATCAATAGAATTGAAGTCCCAGACATAAATCCACACACCTAGAAGTGAAAAGGTCAAGGAAGCCTCCCATTGAAAAGCGCATAGAAGCTAGTGTTGGAGAGATGGCTCAGAGGTGAAGAGCACTGGCCACTCTTGTGTGAAAGCAAGGTCTGGTTTTCAGCACCTACATACATGAGGCTTAAACCTTGCACAGTACCAGGTCCATGGGCTAGCGCCCTCTTCTGGCTTAAGTGGGCACTAGGCATATCTCTACTGCCCTTACATACATGCAGAAAAAACAGTCATATAGGTAAAACAAAAGTAAGTAATTTTTTTTAAAAAAATGGTAGCTCAGACCAGGACATTGAACATACAATTGACATCTATCTCCTGGGGCTGAGCTCTTAGTCACTTGGATTATCCTCAAACTAGTGTTAAATTGTGTCATAGTTGCTGTCAACTAGAGAATGTATTTCTTGATATTTGGAGAAACCCCATACATGCCTTGCCCGAGATTTTTTTTCTGTATTGTATATGAAAGAAGAGAAGAAAATCAACTTGTTTTGCTCACTAAGACCACAGGTTGCAAACCTGCAAATATTTTAATTGTGCACTAATGCTACTTTAATCTGCAAAAGGATGGCATCTCTAAAAGTGCCACATGTTCTGTTAATAAAAGATAAGAATATTCCTGAAAGTCGTAGGTCTACCGCAAGCTGTCTCCATGAATGAACATTATAACTGAATGAAACTCTTGGGGGAAACATCGAAATGAAAAGTGAGAAATCTAGTCGACCATCTGGAATTTCATACACTATGCCAAACATCCAGATACTTGCTCAAATCTGGATGAGCTCTGGATGTCGTTTGTCACGAGGATTTTGTCAGCATTCAGACAGTGCTAGGAAAGGTTGACTTCCGGAAACTGGCATGCATCACTAAGAGAGCATTTCAGCAATAGCATGAGACTTTTCCATTTTAGTGTCAACACTGAGAGCAAAAGCCTGTGATTAATAAATCTCGTAGCGACACAACAGCAAGTATCTGTTTACCTGTCAAAACACCATTTGAGCTGAAATCCCCAAGCCTAATCCAAAGTCTGGTTTTAACTTCAGTTAAAATAAAGACATGAATGTGTTGGCTGCCGCCCCCACCCCAAATTAGCAAAGAATGGCATTTATTGCTGGAGAGTAAACCCAACTCAGTGAGGCACACAGAGAGGGCAAAAAACGTCTGTAAAGCAGAGGGGCCCTTTGGAAGCCAAAATCTAGTCTTTCCTTGAGGTCTGAGGTATTAAACGCCTTTGAGGGGTCCTTTCAGGTTTCATCCTCCAACTTAGTGTTGGTTACTTTGAACAAAAACAACAGGGAGGCTGGTAGCCCCACAACTTTGTCTCTGGCCCGGAACTTGTCAAACTGGTCCGCAGGCAGTGGGGGCCCCACTGGCAGAAGCCAAAACCTGCCAGGCCTTTGACTTAATCTGCCAGCTACCAGTCTTTTGTCTCAGAGAAGGAAGGTGAGGAAATAGCTAGTGTGTCTCTTTTATCTTTCTCTATAAAAAGAAAGTATGAAGGTTTAGCATCTCAGGCTTGCTAATACCAATGGTAACCCAACTAGACTTAATTGAATAAATTCTTTCATGAAAACAACTATTCCATTATTAGTCACACCCCCAAACATAATTCCAATGAAACATTTAACTGTTCTATAACCCAACGCTTCAGGACAGAAGTAGAATGTTTCCCTAGCCATATATGAAACCCTGTATTTATCTTTAGCAACTCTCAAACTTCTATTGGGTTTCATGAAAACTGAATAGTCATTATTATCATAAACAAAGACACTGCATGGCCAGGTCAATCTATACATTGCAATGGGTTCAGTGTAAAAGAGAATGCCAATAAAAGATGTGTTTGTATTTTCTGATAAAAGACAATTACAGTAAACTACAGGCAAGCATGTTAAAAATCAAGTCACCAGTTTAAAATAATAATAATAATAATAATCCTGAGATAAACCTCAAGACATTTGAGATTTTCTATTTATCAATAAAAACACTCTGAGAATTTCTGGGGAAAATCAACCTTGTTCCATTGTGATTTTTAAGAATTATTGAAGACTTTATAAAAGAGTCAAACCATATGCATATAATGTTGTTGTGCATTCTTTAACTCATGGCTACTTCTATTTTTTTTTAAACCAAACATTATGAGGAAGGGCTCACAGATGCTTCTGTATTAGCCCTGATTGCAAGGAGCACCTGAGATGGGGATTGTGCTTTGGCATAAACGCAGCTGGCTGGCACCAGTGTTAGTAACAGGTGGCAGAGTGTGCAGGCAAATCGCAAAGGCAGAGCTGTTTGCATTTCCTGTACTAACTTGGTCTTTTTTGAGTAAATATAATTCCCATGATTACAAGAACTTTTGTTGTTCATCTAAACCGACTATCTCAAGCATACGAATATTTATTTATTCATAATGATTCACCATGCATAGGTTTTTAATCTCTGATATCAGAAATTATAATGGCAGTATTTATGTATCCTTTGACAATATTTGAATCTCTTCATGGGTGTTGCTTTATTTATTTTTTCCACTTTTAGTCATCAATATGATATTTTCAAAGAATGAAGCATATTATAATAAGCCCATTTTGGTGGTGCATGCTTATAACCCTAGCCACAGTAAAAGCTAAGGTAAGAGGGACACAGTTGAAGGCCTCCATGAGCTACAGTGAGTTCAAAACCAGGAAGCTTAACTTAGCAAGATTCTGTCTCAACATTTAAAATGAGGGATGAGTTAATAGAGTGACTGCTTCCCATGCACAAAACCCTGGGTTTAATCCCCAGTGTCACACACAAAAAGGACTATACTAAGAACCTTTGTCATCGATTTATCTGGTCACTACTGTTTTATGTCCATTCTTTTTCAAGTACTCCATCTATTGAAACACTATTGTTTTGATTATTACTGTTATAAGCACTTTGGAACTTTTCTTACATAAATGTAATATTTTAAGATTGTCATTTCAATGGTCTCACTTTTGTTTGGATTATGACTTGTTACATGTTTGAGTTTATTGGTATTAAACTTAGAAATATGAGTAAAAATATCTTTGGAAAGATTTACATGAGAAAATTCAGCGGCAAAATTCATGAGAATGTACGTTTGTGTTCTTTTACAATGTGATTGAAGAAAACATAGTCAATGGTGATGGTCATAAAGCAGGTTATGTTTGGATTTTGACAATCTCCCTTTTGCATCACTGATCTCTAAATTTTAGTGAGATAAATAGCATCCTACTATCTATACAGAGTCTTTCTGATGGTTGTGAGGGAAGGACCCACTCCAGGCTTGCTCAACTTCTTTTTGATGTTCAGCTTTCCCAAATTCCCCTTCCATTGTGACCAGCCTCTGAATAACTCTGTCTGAATCCCCATTTTTATGAGAACATCAGTGATATCATGTTCCCCACCAATGACCTCATGTTAACTGCACTGCCTGTGTAAAGCCCCATCTCCAAGAAAAATCAGATTCGGAGGTACAAGAAGTTTGAATATCAGTAATAAAGACACTTGAACTCTTGTCACAGCAGCAAGCACTTAGGATGGCAGGTAAAAATGTCTGCATTCTTTATAGCATATGGGTACAGGTACTGAATGGGAGTTTTATCTGCATCATTGGGACAGTCAGTGGCCTATGAGTTTGATCTGTCTATCTCACACTGAGATTTGTTTCCATGCCTATCAGCAGTTCTTCATTCATCATTTTGCATGTTTTCATTGTCATGCAGCCTTTTATTTTCTATAAATCAATTATTGCTTGTAAATTTTAATCCTCAGTTTTGCTGAATAAAGATTGAAAATGTGCTAGCACTTATCCCTCCTGAACATCTGACACACTGTGACATGTTATTGGTCTTAGTGACATCCAGTGGCCATGACAGGTCAGTGGCAGGAATTCAGATCTTCTCCAGAAGCAGCAGTGCTGGGTGGTGCTGACCAGGAAAACAGGCGAAGACTGTACTCTTCACAGACTGGTCACTTTAACACAAGCATAATAAACTATCAGTGTCTTGTGAACCATAAATTAAATTATTTTCACACAAAAAAGTATATTATGATTAGTTTGCATTGCATTTGCTAATGTAATAATAAATCTTATCCTTTAAAAATGTGTAACCAGGTTGGGGATTTAGCTCAGTGGTAGAGCACTTGCCTAGCAAGCGCAAGGCCCTGGGTTCGATCCTCAGCTCAAAAAAAAAAAAAAGGAAAAAAATGTGTAACCAACAAAAGCTGTTTTAACAGATTTAAAGTAGACATTCCTTATAGAATGATATAATATTTTGTTTTCATGAATCTTTACCATAGAGTATTTTTATTTAAATAACATTATAAAATATATATGTTTTTCAAAAACTCAACATGTTTTTTTAGATCCTCTTGATTTGGTGTATTTTATATATACATATACATAATTAGATTGTGGTGAAGAAATGGAGCTGAATCTTGATTTTCTTTTAAAGTCTGACTATATTTTAAAAGATAGATGAAGTGGAGACAGAAAGACAGGGGTAGAAGGGAATGAGAATCAATACACAAAACATACATTGCAAGTTTTTATGACATTCAGATATTTCACTTTGATTGGTTTAATAAAAAGCTAAACAGCCTATCACAACCAGAGCAGGAAGAATGCTGAGAAGAAGAGTGAGTTCTGAGGAGTCTCCAGCCAGACATGGAGGACTCAAGAAAGCAGCATGGGCAGAGTAAAGGTAATAAAGCTGTGAGGCAGAAAGTAAGTCAATAGAAATGGGTTAATTTAAGTTATAAGAGCTAGTGAGAAACAAGCCTAAGCTACCAGCCAACCTTTCATAAGTACTAAGAAGTTTCCATGTCATGATTAGGGAGCTGGCCAGAGGGGGGAAAAATCTGCCTACAGTAACTTTTAAAATTAGTCACGGAAAAAAAAAAAAAAAAAGAAAACTCAAATTAAATTAAATTGAATCTTCCAATACAACAGCACAGTAATCTGTGTTAAGTCCCTTTTATTATACAGCCCCCAACTAGAGCCATGAACTTATTAGAAAGTCTGTACAATACATATTTGTAGTGGATAGAATCCAGGACGATGATCCTTACTATTTCACCAGGGAACTGATATACATGATTCTAAGGAAGGGCTCAGCAGAATGTATAATTAATGTGAGATCCTGGGTGAGGGAGGGAAGTCAAGAGAAAGGGTAGTGGGGCACAGTGACAGGTAAAAGCTTCAGAAGGAAGGGCTGGTCTTACAAAGGAACATGGGCTTTAACTACGGGGAGAGCATGAGGAAAGGGAGAGACTACATGGTTTATTTCTAGGCAGGAAATGAAGTTAAAAAGGGACAGGAGGCACAAATGTGGAAACAAGCAGGACACATGTCACCACAGACACAGATGTTTGGGAGAGAACAAGACACAAGGCAAAGTGTGGGCAGCCAATGCATGGCTTGACCACAGACTGACAGGCACAAAGGCCAGAATAGGATCATTATCGATTTTTAGAGTTTAATGACTTAATATGAAGAAAGATGCATTGAGTTAGATGAGTGGCTATTAGAGAAAAGTGGACATGTTCAGAAGGTTAGAAGGCGGTGCTGGGAAGATGGAAGGACTCCAGGACACTAAACGAATCTGGTGATTGGCAGCCTCTGGAAGGTAAATGTCAACAAGAAGCCAAAAAGCCATGAGTCGTCTGGACTGGATGGTATTGCGGCAGAAAGAAAATAGGGAATATTTTGGGTAGGGACACGTTTAAGAAGAAACTAAACTTTGGCATTATGAATAAGAATGGCCCCATAGGCTCATAGATTTGAATGCTTGATGCTTAATCACCAGGGAGTGACACTCTTTGAAAAGATTAAGAGGCATGGCCTTGTTGGAGGAAGTGTGTAACTGGAGGTGGACTTTGAGGTTTTCAAAAGCCCAAGCCAGGCCCAGTAGCTCTCTCTTCTTGCTGCCTACAGACTCACATACAGAACCTCCACTACTTTCCAGTAACCTGTCTACCTGTGTGCCACTGGGCTTTCTGCCATGATGACAATGGACTAAACCTTTGAAACTATAAGTAAGAACCAATTAAATGCTTTATTTCCATAAGAGCTGCCATCGTGATGGTATCACTTCACAGTAATAAAACACTGACTAAGACAGACAAATTTATAGGGAAAATCCTATAAAGAAATGGAAGTGTTAGGTATTGAGGTCAAAGGTAAGAATTTCATTCCAAAGCTTGCATAAGGCAATGTTGTCCTCTAAAGCCTAATGGGAAATATGGAGAGTATTAATTTAGGTTAGGAAAAGACTGGAGTGCTATAAATCATGTAAAAGTAGAGAAGGAAGAATATGCCTGGAAAATAACAAGAAAAATAATACTTACAAAAATAATGGAAAAGATGAAGTGTGTTTCTCAGTTATAGAGTGTTTGCCTGGTATGAGAAAAGTCCTGAGTTCAATCCCAAGCACCATACTTTAATAACTGATAGCTGTGTTTGATACTTTTCTGCCAAGGTGACCAAGTGCTTGAGCTGAGCAACACAATGTAAGGGAGACAGGATTTTCTTGCTTGTGGCTTTAGTGCATTGTAGAGAAGTGGGCACAATAGAAAGCTCATATCACACTGGTCACTACACAGAAACAATACCTGCACTGAGTTTCTCCTTTCGTCTGTTTCCACTCCCTCTGGACCAGCATATGGAACCATGTCATGGAGTGATTTCCTCTGAATTGAAAGACTCCCTCCTGGAGAGAGGAGCAGTCTCAGAAGACTGATTTACAGAAACAAAATATTAAAGCATTGTATAGCTAGTGTCTACTTCTAATTGCTTAAAATGGCTTTTGTAGGTTATAATCTTTGAAATTATGGAACATACTATCTCGTTAGCGAATGTGAAGCAAAATAAACCTATGATAATCTCTACTTTTTTCAATCTGAGAAATAATTAATGAATCACAAAAGACGAGGTGCTTTTTTTTTTTTTTTACATTTATCTTGAAATGGCCTGTGGGTGAAGAATATGGTCCTTTTGCTATTTTCTTGGTCAATAGAACATAACAAGCAATACTTAGAGTCTCAGTATGCTGGAACTTACAAAATTCCTCTCAAAGGCTGTACAGTTGCTGAGGAGGGAAGACTCTTCTATCAGCTGAGGTGTCTGCAAGTCATATGGGGAGCTCTGGAGTGGGCTTTTCAGTGACAAAATTGCCTTTGGGTCACCTGTGTTCCTCAAGTACCCCCTTGACTACATTCCTCTAAGAAACGCCTACAAGCTCATAAGCTTATTAAACTAGACCTGAATAGAATTTTTTTTTTTTTTTTTGGTCTCCTAACAATATCCTATCTGTAGGTAATAAGAGAGAAATCTGTCCCTATCTTCCCAAGAAAGGCCATACAACGGTTATATTGCTGGGATTCTGGAATCCAGATGAATCTTGTCAACTGAGCAAATCATAGAAGTACCTACACAGACTTATCCTGAGGAGGTTTTTACCTCCAAAACTAACCACCATAAATTTACCTCTCATCAACTGACATCCACATATAATTCTAAGACCATCACAGTCTACTGTTAACTTCCAGAGGCTCGTGCCAATTTCACAATGCAAAATGCTTCACCCTGTCTCCAAAAGTATAGGTAAGTTGACATAAATAAGTAAAAATGTAGCAGTGAAATAATAAGAATCCATGCTGATCACATCCATTCCAGCTCAGTTGGAACAGATAGAGACATAATTCTTCCATTCTCAGCTTTAAGGGAAGTGTTTTCACAGAGGGACTGGGCCTCCATCCAAGATCCTGGAGTTGAGGAGAAAAGATGTTACTGTGGAATTTCATTAATTAAATGGAACAGGGTCATTCATCCACAGACCCTGATTGATTACAGAAAACTGGTATTTGGAAGAGACAAGAAGATACAATTTTCAAAAATCACTAAAAGAAGAAAATGAAAACTGAGATAGTTAGAGAGAAAACCAAAGTGGGAATAAGAACATGAGGCTATGGAGGAAGGCAGTTTACAGAAATGCCAAAACAAGTAACTTTCTAAGTTTGAAAGCATGAGGTCAAAGGTGTACAGGACGTTGATTTGCAAAATCATGAGTTAGCTTGGATCTCCCAAAGAGGTGTGTGCCTCTGAGATGTGATTGAATACAGAAGTAAGAACAGAAAGCTGACTAAAGGTAAGAAAGCCAATGGTTAGGGGGCTGGAGAAGTAAAGCAATTAGTGGGAAAAGCCTCTGTGTCCAGCATTTGGGGGAGTCAGTGAGGGAGGAAGTGGAGGACCAAGTAGGAGAAGCCAACCACATTGAACTTGTAAGACATGCTCAGCCAGTGAACCAGCTGTGCTGAGCCACACCAAGTTCTCCAGCATCTCTGTTGTCTGCCAACAGAAGGCTTACCATAAAGCAATCCAAGAAAAGATAGGAAGGGTCCTCAAGAGGGTGCAAAACACTGGCAGGAAAAACATGCAGGCCACTGACCACTTAATCCACGGTAGAACAGAATCAGAGTGGTCTGATGAATGAATCTGCTCACAGCACAGGAGTGTGACTGACAAATAACACTGGAGCTCTCAGGCAAAGCAGAAAGCATAATCTGGCCCTTGTAGCAGAGTGGGAGAGAAGATGACATAGGAAGGAGCTGAATGTGACACTTCTCAGTGATGGAGAGCAGTACTTTATGATAGAGCATTTCAAGATAACAGCTGCTGTGTGTAAGTCGGGTGACATGGAGATATTAACCAGAAGGTGGGGGTTCTATTAACAACTCAGATAGTGAAAAATACACTTTGGGCCATGAGAGAAAATGAAACCATGGAGAATAAGTGAGGAGCTGGATGCTAACAGTTTGAGGAAACGTATTTATTTTTCTTTTAAGAGTTCTCAAACTTGGGCTTCAGAACAGCACATTAGCAGAGGCTGCAAACCCATATTCAGTTGTGTTGGTACCATTTCTGAATTAGAACCTGAGAAATAGGGTACTCACCTATTTTCTGAAATTAAAGTTATTAAAGTGTGTGTGTGTGTGTGTGTGTGTGTGTGTGTGTGTGTGTGTGAGAGAGAGAGAGAGAGAGAGAGAGAGAGAGAGAGAGAGAGAGAGAGAGAGAGAGAGATATCCCTCTGGAGGTCAGGGAACAAATTCTGAGAGTGGAGTATCAAATTTAGGTCATTAGGTTTGGCAGTAGTCACCTTTAACCACTGAGTCATCCTACTGGCCCTGAATTTTAAGTTTAACATATGAGTTTATGGTGTCAAATATGATATTTTGATGTGCACTTACTAGTGAAATGATTAAAATTCATATATCCATCAACTTCCATGTCTGAAACAGACTTTTGAGTAGTTTAACACACATGTTTGAAAAAAAAAAATCTGTCTTAGAGAATAGAGCCAGGTATATAGAAAGGCCTTAACTGTTCAATAAAATCAGGATGGATATTTTAAAATGACTAATACCAATAACAATAGCCCCCTACCAAATACTTAGGTTCATCTTTAGCATCTTAGGAAATGGTTTCAAGTATATTCTGTAATTTAACCGAAGGCAGAAAATAACTTCAGTTCACAGAATTGGAGGTTTAAAAGTAGAGGTGGGGAGTGAGATGGAAACTTTTCTGAATAGGGAAAGGTTTTTGAGATGGTCTTATGCAAGGGCATGAAATTTAAAGCCAAGGGGAGTTTACTTAAATCGACAATTCTTTTCCACGTAGCACTATGTGCACAGCAAACAAAGGAAAATATAGAAGAATAGTAAACACGATTAAGTTTCATGGATACGAGGGCAGTTCTAGGAGCAGTAGGTTGTAGAGTAGTCGGCTCTGGGTGGTAGTGGAGTGGCATCAGGAGGTGGGGCCCACTTAAGGTAGAAAAGGAGATCTAAATATGTGGACTGTATTTCCTCTGGAGTGAAAATAGGTTTAAAATGTGGTGCTAACACACACTAAGCATGTGGTATTTTAGCACAATTCTCTAGCACTCAGATTATCACTCCATGAAATAAACACTTACCTCCTATTTTATTGAGATAATGTCTTGGTTAGGGTTCCTGTTGCCCTAATGAAATACCATAACCAAAGCAACTTGGGGAGGAAAGGGTTTATTTTGCTTATTCTTTCATACCACAGTTCATTATCAAAGGCAATCAGAGCAGGAACTCAAACAGGGCAGGAATCAGGAGGCAGAAGCTGATTATGCAAAGGCTGCAGAGGAGTGCTGCTTACTGGCTTACTCCTCATGGCTTGCTCAGCCTTTCTTAGAGAACACAGGCCACCCTCCCCTGGGGTGTCCCCATCCACAACAGGGTGGGTGTCCCACAGCAGTCACTAATTAAGGTTTACCTGCCTAAAGCCCAGTCTTATGGATGATTTTTCTAAATTGAGGTTCCAACCTCTCAGACAGCTTTAGCTTGTATAAAGTTGAAATAAAAATTAACCAGCATAGATGGTGAAGTAATGAAAAGAAATAGCATGTGCACCATCAGTACCTGATGCTTAATAAGTGCAAGCTTAGCTCCCCACATCTCTCTACAAAGCTTCTGAAAGTATGAGTTCTTTTATTAGTATGAGGAAAACAGATGTATTCAGTATATCGTGAACAGAGAGGCATAAGTATTTTGAGAAGTGAGGTTTATCCTGACAGCCTTGATGGAACTGATATGCATTCTGGCTACAAAAAAATTATAACAATTTCTGTGCTTCTTGTCTTCTAACTGGAGCTATCTAGATCAGCAATTATAGAAAACGAATTACTATTAGCAGATGCCATAATTGGTTAATATTAATTCCATTCATGGACTCAATCAATGTCTAGTGATTACTAAAGCGATTCTCTACTTTAGAGATATGAAGTGGATGAGCAGGAACTCCTAGGCACGTGTAGTAGGCTGATGAAATATTTTTAAAATAATTTTGAGAAATGGATGAGTGGATAATAAGCTTGATGTGTAAGTGTGAGGACCCGAGTTTGGACCCTAAGCACTCACATAAACCACAACACAGAGACAGTGGATCCCAGAGGCTCACTGGACAGTAACCCCGGCACAGAGCAAAGTGGATTCAAGGAGTTCACTCAACAACCAGTCTACTAATTGGTGAGCTCTAGGTTCAGCAAGAGACCCTATGTCAAAAAGTAAATAAATAAATAAAGTAGAGCTGGGTAGTGGTGGCATACGCCTTTAATCCTAGCACTTGGGAGGTAGAGGCAGGGGGATCTCTGTGAGTTTGAGGCCAGCCTGATCTACAGAGTAAGTTCCAGGACAGCCAGAGCTGTTACACATAGAAGCCCTACCTCAGAAAAGAAAAAGGAAAAAAAAAAAAAAAAGAAAGTAAAGAACAATAGAGGAAGGCACCCAATATAGATAGACATCTGGCTTCCATGCATGGAGATGTGGACAAATGCACCCAACAACACACTATGCACAATAATGTGTACACACACACACACACACACACACACACACACACACACACACATACACACACACATAAATATGACAATGACAATTTAGTTTTTGTGTAAATGTCATATATGGAAGAACGGGATGCCTAGAAGATATCATATATAAGCTGAAAGAGGAATTAAGAGAAGGAAAACAAAATCCATAATAAATACTACATATATAGTAAATCAACTTAGAAAAATACCTTGAAAGACCCTGAAACCCTATCATTTTTTTTTTCATCTAATTTCTCTGGTTCCTTTAGGGGAAAAATTTGCAAGTTCCTGGTAGCTCAAAGCTTCCTTAACTTTCTGTATTTTTTTTTTCATTTGATTCTTCATGCCAAGGAGATAAAGTCCGTTATCATTTATGAAAATAATCACTGCATACATACGGTTTCTCAGATGACTGATAAATAAAAACATCCAGGGAGGGTCATTTTATAATTTTCCTAGGATCACCTTGAATAAAAGCACATCAGCATTTAAGAATATTATTAAATAGTTCTGTATTTACTCCCGAGGTCTGATTCTAACTGATAAATTTTCCCCTCCATGGAGGAGGAGGAAGCAAAGGGTTCTCGACTGACATTCCCACTGTACCGGCTCTTTAATGATAGCTTGATAAGTAATGAACACTTAACAGCTGTTTCCCAACAAAGAATCAAAAACTGCAAGAAATAGACACAATGTTTTGAGATACTTATTTTTAAAACTTTGAAAATCAATAGTATCACTAAGTGTAAACAGTAGGTAAAACTTGTAACATAATAAACATGCCATTGCTGTGTGAGTTTTTTCCAGAGGGAGATCTGGCACCAATATTCCAAAGACTTGTGACAAGTTAGACATGTTACAATTTCCTGGTAATCGTTATATGAAAAAAATACCATTCCTTATTAGATAATTTACATAAAAACAATTTACAGTGCCATTTGAATTTATTTAATTATTGAAATGTCAGGCTAAATGTATTCTCTGGAGAAATCTTGGTAAAATTGTAATTTCATTAGTAATTGGAAACAATGTTGCTTATTACTTTCTGTGCTGTGTTCTTAACTGAATTTCTTAATAATTCCCAGTGATAGACAAGATGGGAGTAAATAACTGACACAGACTAAGCAGACTGTCTGTACAGAGCCACTAGAAGTAGGAAATACATACATGCGTACTAGTCTCTGCAACCTGTGTATTCATTTTAAATAATTCTTAATCAGTGAAATGCAAATAAATTACCAATGAAGTCAAATACCACAGCCTTTTAAATGCTATTTATCTAAAAAATTAATTGAGATTTCCTTATTTACAATGGCACCATTTGTTTTTTGTTTTGATTTGTTTTCAATCTCAGTACACTTTGTCAATTGCAGAATTCAGGAAATTCAGATAAGCAAAAGAAAAGACAATGGGCATATTTTTTTTAATTTTATTTTATTTAATTAACATTTTTTTACATTTATTTTACATACTGACCACAGTTTCCCCTCCTTTCTTCCCTCCTGCACCCTCCCACATTTCCACCCAAACACCTCCCTATCCACTCCTCCTCTGTCTCCTTTCAAGACCTCCCATGGGCTTGAACAAAGCATGATTCATCAAGCTGAGGTAGGACCAGCTCCTTCCCCTGCATCAAGGCTGAGCAAGGTAATCTGGCATGGGGAACAGGTTCCCAAAAGCCAGCTAAGTGCCAAAGACAGATCCTGATCTCACTGCTAGGAGCCTCACAAACAGACCAAGCTACACAACTGTCACACTCATGCAGAAGGTCTAGGTTGGTTCCATGCAGACTCCCTAATTGTTGGTCCAGAGCCCATGTGCTCCCACAAGCTCAGGTCAGCTTTGTCTGTGAGTTCCCCCGTTATGAGTTTGATTGTCATTAGAGAGCCTTTATCCAGTAACTGATGGAAGCAGATGCAGAGATCCACAGCCAAAAACCGGGCTGAACTCCAGGAGTCCTCCTGAAGTAAGGAATGAGGGATTGTATGAGTTAGGGGTCAACAGTCATATTTTTATCATTATAAATTATCATTTATATGCTACATATTGCTGGCTATGTAAAACCATCCGCAGTTCTTCGTCTTAAACATATATGTGTGTATTTAGACATTTTTTTTCAGTTATCCAATACCCATATTTCTCTATCAATATTTTTCATTGTACCTAACAAACCATCTGTGAATAATAACTTTTCCAATTATTCCTATTAAAGTTGTTTTATATAATAGCACCTATACATACAACTTGGTTTATAGAAACTTTGAGTCTGGGGCTGGGGAAATGGCTCAGAACTTAAGATCATGAGTTGCTTTTGCCAAAAACATAGGTTCAGTACCTGTGACACACATGCTGGCTCACAAACATCTGTGACTCCAGTTCCAGGAGATCTATGACCTAACTCCTGTTAGAGTAGCTGTTATCAAACAGATGGAAGACAAAAGTGCTGGCATGTATGGACAGGATGAGAATTCTTGTTTTATCTTGGTGAAAATAAAAATTGGTGTAGCCATTATAGAAAATACTTCAGAGAAACACCAAATATTAAAAATAGATGATTGTGGAATAATCCTTTTCTTTGTGTAAATATATGTCACTGTGATTGATTTAGTAAAGAGCTAAATGGCCAGTAGCTAGGCAGGATTTTTAGGCAGAGAGAACACTGGGAAGAAGAAGGTCAGTGACCAGCCAGATGCTGAACAAGTCAGACACACAAAATGGGATAGAGGTAAAAGCCACATGGTTGGACATAGATTAAAAGACATGGGTTAATTTAAGTTATAGGCACTAGTTAGAAAACAAAACAAAATAAAAAACCTAAGCTACCAGCCAAGCTTTCATAATTAATAATAAGTCTCTGTATTCTTATTTGGGAGATGGATGGTGGGACAGATAAAGAATCACTACAAATAGAATATAAATAGTATTCAGCAATCAGTATATATATTGAAAATGGCATTACTATTTCAAGAATGAATCTGCCCAGTGTTCTGTTTAGTATTATTCATAATAGTCAAGAAATAGAAGCAACTTAAAGTGTCCATCATTGGATGACTTGATAAAAAAAATAAAATAAAACATCTGTATGCAACCCAGCCTTGTATTGAGAACTATGTAATTTGGAATAAAGTTAATTAATTTAGGAAACATTGTGCTAAGTGAAATGAGCCAGGCAAAGGAACGCAAATGCTGTGTATCTCACTTAGATTTTTAAATATCTTCTTACAGAAAAAGAGAAAAACTGTAAGAATACAAGGTGATGAGATGTTGAGGAACTGAGTAAAATCATCCCAAAACATCACACTGTATCCTATAAACATATGTTTGCTATTTATTAATATTAAATGTCAAGCAATTTGTTATTCTTGCCCATATCTCATTGAAACTGAGGAGGATTACTCTACTCTCCGTCCAAATACAAAGAGTTTGATATATTCCACTAAGTGATATCACCTCTCAAAATACAAGTGTGTAATTCTACTAGAAGATAATAATATAAAAAGAAGTTACAAAGCACCATCATTGGTTTTGTGAAGTGGATGGTGTCCTATCTCACCTGCATCATTTCTGTTGTTCATTCTCATTCTCCAATACTTAATTTCCAAAATTCCCTTAGTTTTACAGTTTTGACATTCTTTTATTTGAAATTGGGCTAAAGAAGAGGGATAAAGACATATTAGTCACCTCAAAAGAAAAAAGTCTTTTTGGTTGTTTTGTTTGTTTGTTTGTTTGTTTGTTTTATCTTGGTAAAGGCTGACCATGTAGGGGGGGACAAAGTCATGTTATTGCACAGGAAATGAAACAGTGGAATAATTTCAAGATTTCACAGAAAATCATCTCATTCACCATATTTATTTTATTTGCTTCAATCTATATTGCTAAAGGATATTTTTTCCTTAAAGTATTTTGAGGTTTCTCAACATTTCTTTTTTTCTTTTTAGTATTTTTATATTATCTATTAAATCCATACAGGGTAATATTGGTGAAATTATTAAGGCCATTCCACGTAGTTAAAAGGGAGGTTTATTTTGTGGGCTAACTTACAAGTGAAGGGATAGTTTACAGGGTCTGGGAAAGGTGTGGCACAGTCCGGCGGTGTTCTCTGGAGAACTCTGCTGGGTCTACCTCCGGTGTCCAGGGTCCAGGAACCAGGAGAGCTCCCGCATCTGGATCCTGGGTCTTCACTGTCTTCTCTCAGCCCCACCTTGTAGGCATGACCATTACCAAAGCCTCAATAGGGGTTGGAACTTACAGGTCAAAGCTGGAATGACTATCCACTACAGGGTAATATTTTTATTCCCAATTATTCATCCATTTGCAGGTATTTGCACATAAGTGTAGGTCCACAAGGAGGCCAGAAGAGGATGTCAGATCTCCTAGCTCTATAATTATAGGCAGTAGTTACCTGCTTCATGTAGGTGCTGTGAACCAAACTTAGGTCCTCTACAAAAAAAGTGAGCATTCTTCACCACTAAACCAATTCTTCAGCCTACAAAAGCAATATTTATAACGAATAGGTAAGCTATGACATTAACTTATTAAAGAAAATCCAGCCTTGTTCATTCTATTGAAAAACATGCAGTTATCCTACAAGCAACAAAATGTACTCCCCAGGGTAGGTTTCTGTCTACAACACTGGGAGCTATCAGCTTACCCATTTTGTCCCAGACAAACGCCTACCTTTTCCCATGTCTTGTGAATACTAAATATTTTTATTCTGTGATGTTGTCAGTGAAGTGATGGGTAATTTTAGATTTCTTATTACCTAGATTAAGGAATATCTAGAGACATGTTAAAGCCTGTCTGGATAAATCTGTGAGGATATTTCCAGAGGGCATTATGTTGGTTTGAGGAGATGAGGTGGAAAAGACTCCTCTCCAAAGACAGCAAGATTCCAGTGAGTTGGGACCAGAGACAACAAATACAGTTGTGTTTTCTCTTTGCCAAGAGCTAAGATCAGCTTGTTTGGTGCCTTGGACCAGAGAATGTACTCTCTGGTGCTCAGACATATACCACTGCCTTCCTCCCTGGAGCTTTAGTTTTGAAATGGGTGCTAAACTATCAGTTGTCCTGGTTAGAAGTCTTGCAAGTTACACTACATCACAGTCATAGTTCACCAGCCTGCATATGACCTATTTAATATAGCCACTTCTTGACTTAAACACATCCTGACAGCTTTCCAGTAGCGTCTACAACACCCAACATGGCCATTATTATAAATAGTGTAGGTGTTTCTTTGTTCCGTTGTTTCTTTATTCAAGACTACTTAGCTTCATCCATGTAGAATTTCTGACCACTACACACACCCAGCCTTCAACTATGTTCAGCATTGTGGTATTCTTCAGGTATTTTTCTAGCACTATAATTAGATAGTGATATCTCAATGAGGTTTTAAACTTATATCTCTTTCAAAATTACTGTAATTGTATATGTTTCCATGCAGGAAGTAGTTTCTTGGATTTTTTTCCCTTCTATAGTATTTATCAAAGTTGTTCTTCAAAGCATTTTTTAAAATTTTAACTATGTATATATGTATGCATGTGGGAATGTGGTTTTTGTAGCACAAATTGTTAGAAAGTCTTATTAGTAAAAACAAACCTGAAACCAGGTATTAGGGTGAATGCTGGAAGATCAGAGAAGCAGAACAAACCACAGGCACCTCACCTGGCCAATTCCTCAGCTGATCCTGTTTCCTCAGACTGGAAGCCTCTGAGTCCTTATCCAGAATGAATCTCACCTGAACTGCTGCTAAAAGCTTAACCAGGCTAGTTCTTGGTCCTCACGCCTTGTATACCTTTCTGCCTCCTGCCATCACTTCCTGGGATTAAAGGCATGTGTCACCATGCCTGGCAGTTTCCAGTGTGGCCTTGAACTCACAGAGATCCAGATGGGTCTCTGACTCCAGAAAGCTAGGATTAAAGGTATGTGTGTGTGCCACCATTTTCTGGCCTCTATAGCTAGAGGCCTTTCTGTTCTCTGAACCCAGATACATTTATTAGGGTGCACAATATTTTGGGGAACACAATATCACCAGTTTTTAACTAATTTTAAATTGAATTTTTCTAATAATTTGTAGAGATTATTCATATGCTATAGATATTAGTTTTTTCCAAACATAATTTTGTTATTGATTATTTGGGAGTTTCATATCATTGCACCCTGATCACACTCACTTACCTGTGGTCCCAGGTCTACCCCCAATCCTTGTGACCTCCCCCCACAAAAAAAAAGAAAAAAGAAGACAAGGAAGAAAAAAAAGAAGGAGGAGGAGGACAAGGAGGAGGAAAAGAAGAAGAAGGAGGAGGAGGAAGGAGGAGGAGGAGGAGGAGGAGGAGGAGAAGAAGAAGAAGAAGAAGAAGAAGAAGAAGAAGAAGAAGAAGAAGAAGAAGAAGAAGAAGAAGAAGACCTACCAAGTCCAATTTGTGTTGCCCACATACTCACGGGAACGTGGTCAAACTCCCAGTGACCAGCCCCTTAAAGAAAATTGAGTCCTTCCCCATCACAACCCTGCCAGAAGCCATCAACTGTGAAGAGCTACACTTCAGCATTCCTATCACAATTTTTAAGAGTTCTCTTCAATGGCTTCTTGGGGATAGGTGGGATAAGGTGGGGGAGAAAAATTGTCACAGAGTCTTCCATATCTCTCATTCTCAACTGTGAGTCTGCAGTCATCAATACCACTGCAAAAGAAGTTTCCTTGCCATTTACATTCAGTATCAGCAGTTATCATGGATTTTCATATGGTGTCTAACAACACCATGGACCATGGACATCCACATGGCCTCTGGCATTGGCATGGACCACAGAACTCAGCAATGGTCTCTGGCAACAGTACAGACCACACGGATTAGTATGGATCATGGACATCAACATGGCCCTTAGTGGTAACAAAGGTCACAAACGTCAACATAGTCCCCATCCTCACCCCTGTGGCAACAAAGACCATGTAAATCAACATGGCCTCCAGCACAGACCATGGGCGTCCATCTGGTCTCCAGCAGGTCATGGACATTGGCATGGCCTCGAGTGCTGCAGAGAACACAGATATCCACATGGACCTCAGGCATCAGCACAGCCTAGGGCAGAAGCATGGACTTTGAACACCAGCACATCCTCCAGCTGTAGCAATATCACCACAGTTTTTGGTTACTGGTTAGTATACACAGGTCATGGATACTAACATGGTCTCCCAGGGCAGCATGGACTCTGAAGGTCTTTTAAGGAATCCTAATTTTTTTTAAAAAATGGACTTTTCTCCATCTCAGACATCCTGCTGTTGCTCAGAGCCAGGACAACTGGAGGACAAAGCCTGAGTGAGCTCCAGGCTGCTGCACACCACCCTGTCATTCCTAGTCGGCAACAACTTGCTCTCCCATCCAGTGCAGCATTCTCTCACACTTATAACCCACCCCCCCCCCCATCTTTAGTGCTCCCCCCTCTCCACAGCACAAGCACCATCTTCCCCACCTCTCCATTGCGTATTCGTTCATCGTAGTGTCATTGGAAACTGCAGTGTGTCACACAGTATATTTTTTCACCCAAACAGCTTTACATGAAAAGATTCATTACAATGAGTCACTGGTCTGGTTCAAGGTTTCCGGTTTCTGAATCACCATAAATACTGGACCATCGCTGAGCTTCATCTTGGATATTCTATAGTTTCCCAGAGTCAGGGTAGTCTTGCAGCTAGGCAGGTCGTCCATGGGCAGGATCTCCAAGATCTCAGGCCCTCCACACATACCTCCCCTTCTTCAGTGCCAGCTGCCTTTCCCCTCAGTGGGCACGACCATGGTGCTTGTAGCTTGTTGGCATGCCCAGCTCTCCTTCCAGCAGGCTGAGCAGCAGCAATGGCTTCATACTACAGGCAGAGGATTGGCCCTGTTCAGTAAGGCCATATTCTTTGTCTGAGGAGGCTGCACTCTCATATATTGCTCCTATACGCTTGACACCACGTTTTGCCATTCTCCATGTAGCTCTCCTCCAACACCTTTTCTTCCAATTTCATGAGACCACTTTTTAAAGGCATCTTCCCGTTATACCTGGCTCTTTTAGTTGTTTCAGAGACAGTGTGGGCTCTGCAGACTCCATAGGAGGGTGGGTGCTCCGGCTTGGGCTAGGGTACCCACAGCTGTGGCTACTCCAAGGCTGCTGCAGAGCTCTAGGTAATAGTTCTTTTTTCAGCAAAATGCACTGAAAACAAATTTTCTGACTGGTTCTCTTGCCTCTTCTCTCTTTTGTGGTGTCTAAAAATTTAACTGTATCAATATTTGCCAATATTTTATTGTATAATTATTTTTATGTGATGTATGATATAATCCATTTCAATCCTAACCTAGCTTTTTGCCTCTTCTTCAATAAATTGTGTGATTTTTTTCCCCTATCCTATTCAGGTCTTTACCTTAATTAATTTCCCTGTATACTTGGGTTTCTTTCTTCATTCCTTTAATTTACTCTTTTCATTCTATTTTTTACAAAATTAGTCCTCTTTCTCATGAATTTCCAATAACAACTCTGTCACTGTGTCAAGGATTCTAGTATTTATAGGGTTTTTTTTTTTTTCTTGCCCTTTCTAATCTTTTTCTTGTTCAGTTATTTATCTCCCAAATCTCCCAGTCAGAATAGCGGTAGCTTCATAACAGATCTGCATGCCTACTTAGGGGACTGCTCCAGTTTTGCTCACTGGTTTTTTGAGGCAGGGTCTCTCTGTGGAGCCCTGGCTTTCTTGGAACTCACTCTGTAGAGCATGGTGGTCTTGAACTCACAGGGATCTCTCTGCTGTACTGGTGCTGGAATTAAAGGCATGTACAATCATGCTTGGCTGAGACTCTTCTATTTATTTCCCCCTTTTCCTTTTAAATATATTCAGTTTGAAACATTTTACAAAACAATGCTTATTAGTATTTTTATTGACATTCATTAAATCTCTAGATCTTTTGGCAAACAAGTGGCATTGTGTATTTATTCCATTGCTTTATATTGATTCTTTTGATCAGGTTGATTGCATAGATACCTGATATTCTTTTCTTATAGAATAATTTAAGACTATGTATTACCTCCTTACCACAAAATATTACATGTAATAATCTCAGCATTGTATAATTCTAATTTTTTTCAATTTTGTATTATCTTGGGGGTCAATTATGTGGATATTTTAAGTGTTCAAATACATGAACTTTATTTTTCATTTCAAATTGAAAAAATATTGTGATCCAAGTGTGTGATTTGATGATACCAGGTCATTACTATTTGCTGGTAGTTTGTCTATAGCTGTTACAATGTCAATGTTTATAAATAACTTACATCCCCAGAACAGCCTATTTTCTAACTGTGGAGGTCAACACTTACATGCATCTTGAAGATAACATGTTTTATATGTCCACTTCATTTTTACTGCTTTGTTAGTTAGAAGGATATTTGGAAAAGCAGTCTCTTATTGTTATTGCTAATCTGTAAGTTCAGTTATGATTGTTCCAAGTTATAATTTACTTATGTTGATATTTATGAATTAGAACTGCTACACCCAAAATGTTCAGATAACTACTTTTATCATTATAGAGTAACATAGTTTGCCACATTAAGGTTTCTCTATTTAATTTTCTTGCTAAGCACCAACATTGGTTTACTGGACTCTGAGGTTTACTGAACTCTAATTTTCTTCATACTCAGTTTTTCTGGCTGAGTCAAGGACCAAGGTAAGCAAATTTCCTTTCCAGGTATCTTGCTTTGGTTATCCAAGATGGTAGCATATAAAAGACCCTAGTTTACATTGTGTGTTTATCTCCTATCACATTAGAGCCCAAACAGTCAGCACTTTTCTTGCTAGCACTGAGAGTTCCAGAGAAACAGCAAGTAGCAAAACTCCCTGGGACACTCTGCTGGGTGCCTGTCTGCCTCTCTGATTGCCTTTCTGCTTCCTCAGCACTGGGGCATCTGGGTACTAACTGTATTTCCTTTCAGTCCACATGTGCATTTTAATATACATTTATTGCACTCTACCCATCATTTCTAGGTATTCCAGTATAAGATATTTTCTGTTTATTGAACTAGAACTTACAAGCTGATTAAATCATACTGATGAAGCCATTATCTTGCCTCCATGCTGAGCACTGGCAGTGAGTTTTGCATCAGCTGGGTTAAAATAGCTTGTTGTGCTTTTCTAATTTTTAATTACCAGCATACGACAAAAACACAAATTAAAGATATCAAAATGGACATTATTAGGAAAGGAACATAATATCACAAATCTTAAAATGTGCCATTTTGAAATCCAAAACATAGAACAAAGCACATGCACTTGCATTTGTTCAAAGAGCTAAATCTTCATAATAGTGTGTATTTTTATGAGGAAAAATTATTGACTCGAACAGCTTTTCATAAAAGTGCAGATATAAAATAAGTACATCAAATATGAGAATGTTAACTCTGTTTTCATATCTTTAAAATAACAGTTTTATAGCCGTGAAAGAAAAAGTTACTTTTGTCAAAGTCAAAGGATGGGAACCAATAACATTCAGTATCTCCATCAAGTAGAGCACGAACAGGACCTGTGGAAACTTTTTTCCCATAATGTAAATTTGGCTAAATCAAAGGCAATATAAATGAACCCTTCCTACCCCATAACTTATGACAAGGAACAAGAGTCCTATTTGATTTCAGAGTCTCTGCTTAAGTCCACTGCCATTTATTCATCTTATGAATCTTTTATTCTCATTAAGAAACGTATGTGAGGGGTTGTTGTATGTACTTAAATATTGTTGGCTTTTTCTTCGGGGTTTGTTGATGTAAGATAGGCAAAAAATATTATGTTTTGATATACATATGCAGTGCAAAATGACTAATACAGTGAAGCTAATTAGCATGCCTATTACCTGACTAGTTATGTGTGGCTGTGTGTGTCAGTATTGTTAGAGTTCTAAATAGTACCAGTTCTGGTTATGTATTTTTATGCTGACTAGTGGCCTGTCAACTTGAACCAAGATGGAGTCATTGGTGGAGAGGAAATCTCAATTGAGAAAATCTTTATCCCTGAATTGGCCTTTGAACAACTCTGTATGGTGTTTTCTTGATTAATGATTACTGTGGGTGGACCCGGCCCACTGGAGGTAGTACCACGCCTAGGGAGGTAATCCTGAATGGTATGAGAATGCAAGGTGAGCAAGTGAAGTTCCTCTCTGGTCTCTGCTTTTTTTTCATTCCTTGAGCTTCCTGCCTAAAGTTCCTGTCCTGACTTCCTTGGATGGTAGACTGCAAAGTGTAAGATGAAACAAACTGTTTCCTCCTCAAGTTGTTTTTGGCCTTTGTGTATCATCACAGTAATAGAAACTCTAAGATATTCCTGGAATTCATATTTATTGCTTTTAGATTGTTTCTCCCAGTAACTGCTAATAAAATTAGTTACTTTCTTTGTTGCATCCCTATGTTATATGTGTGCATTCATTTACAAATCACCTTTTCAAATTCTCTGTCTTCCTTTGTGCTAAGTATATGTTTTCCTTACTGAGTTTTGTGAAGTATGAACAATGTTTAGTTATATTGGTTGTAAGAATCATTCTACTTAATATTCACTTGTTTCAAAGATTAGGTGAGGAATGGGAGGCTTTACCATGCACATGCTCAAAACCACTGCTTTCTTTTTCTAAGGTTAGTATTTTTTCAACTTAGGAGATGTTCTAACCATTTAGTTCTACTGTTGAAGACTAGGGATCATTCTAAACATTTTTGGTTTTGATTTCACTTCCAAACTGAATGCTCAGAGAATTTTACTATGAAGTGTATTGTTGGCATTAGAGAGCTCACTGTGTATGTTTCTTCACATGCCTTTTATTATAATTGAATCCCCTTCTAGTCATAATTTTATAAAATCTTTGTTCATAACAGTAATGTAATTTTATTAAAAGCATTTCTGCAGTGTTTTTTAGCAACTATTATCCCTTTATTCCAGAATATCTCTCTCTCTCTCTCTCTCTCTCTCTCTCTCTCTCTCTCTCTCTCTCTCTCTGTAGTCCATGTTCATGTGTATGTGCATGTTCACATGTATTGTATATATGGAACATAGAGAGGTCAGAACAGCACACTGAGTGTCTTCCTCTAGCACTTTATGCGTTGTTTCCTTGTTATAGGGTCCCTCACAAATAATGGAATTTTATTGCTCAGACTGTCCTAAATGGATGGCAAATTGCAAGACCCACATATCTCTAGCCGTCAAATGCTGCAGTTATGGTCAAGCAAAGCCATGCCTTTTTTTATGTCAATTCTGAGGATTCAAACTCATGTCTTCTTAATTCTTGCCAGAGAAGAACTATTACCATGAAGCCATCTGTCTAGTCACAGAGTTCTCAATAAGAGAAATAGTTAGAATGTGCAAAGAATAGTGTTGAAAAAACTATTACATTCGTGGAATACACTTGCAAGCTTTTCACATCATGTGAAATCTTTCTCAATGTATGTTACTGAACTTAATTTGTGGCTATTTTAGTTAGTTAGAATTGTGCATCAGTGTTTATGAATAAATGACTGTGGCATGCATGAGTCACCAATGTTCCTATGTGGTTTTGCTGTCAAACTCATGTCAACTTTATAAAATATTTTATATTCTTCAAGTGTCTGAAAGAATCTGTATATATTTGTTATTTTTTCCCATAAATGTCAAGAGCATCATCCTTTATGGAAATTTGTCCTTCAGACTTTGAACACCTCAACCTACACAGCATCCAATGTCTGTCTGCAAGCCTCCACAAGAAGAATGTCATTTGCTGGGAACTGCCCCATGAGGACCAGCACTAGAGTTACTTTTATGTTTTAAATCTCTGTCAAGAACTGAGATGAGGATATGCCCTGTTCTAGGTCATTCGAGGTCATTGCATGTAACAACACCTTTTCAGGAACTATCTTGTCATGAAAGATTGCATTTTACAAGTAGCTTTTGAATCCAAACACAGGGGCAAGATGACTCAGCACCTTGTTAAGTAGGTAAACAACACCCTCTGTCTGATACCACCCAGGATACATAGATTGAAAACCAACACATTCCTAAAACAGAAAAGATGCCACTTTATAAATTTATCAAAATAAATTGTGACCATATGTGAACACATGGGTGCATTAAAATCTTACCAGGAAAACCAGGGCTAAGAACTTAGTGAACACATCAAAATGAAAAAGTGGATGACTCCCATAAAAACAAGAATACCTAGCACTGTATTAGTGTTACTTTGTAACCATTCTGGCAGCAATGAAAATAAGCTATCAGACTACTAAAACAATGGACTCCCCAAAACGGGAATTTTCCCAAAAGTCTCATGCTGAAAGAAGTAAAAATTTGGGGCTCTAGCACCAGCCAATGAGGGAACTTGTCTTTGGGGAAAACAGTTTACAATTTGTCAGAGAACTTTGAATGAAAGACTAGAGACTTGAAGGTTGTGGTTGCCAGTGCTGAGCCGGACCACACCTCATCTGAGACTGCCGAGCTATGCATACCTCTTTCCTTCCATTCAAATCTAAATCTCATGTCAGAATCCTGGGGATGGTCTGGGGAGGGAGAGGTGGCAATTGCTCTTTGCCCACTGTTGTGGCCTACCTATTTTTCCTTCTGGATTCATTCTGTCCCTTGGATTTGACTGCATCTGTGATTCCACATGGCCTCCATGGCCTCACATATCCCTAGACAGCACCACTAAATCTTGCAGCTCATCACAACTCTGACTTTGTGGTTTCGACTCTTAGACCCATGCCTCCAAGTAGATTCATTAGCGTCATATTTAACAATCAACCGTGTTTTGCTTTGTCCTGTATCAGCTTCCTGTCCCTGCCTTCAAAGTGAGGCTTCTTTATAAATCCTTGAACTTTCCTGCAGTTTCCCTTACACTTTCTCAACAGTTCAGTAACCTACTTGGACAGTGGAGAGATGCATATTTACTGGGCGTTGTGCAACGCATGTTTTTCTGTGAGTTAACAATAGTGGTTAAAATTACTATGAAGGACCTGTGTTTGCATCATCTGCCTATTAAGAAAAATCAGAACAATTTGGCTAATTGCAGCCAACAGAACCAGTGTAGCTTCTAAATTTATTGTTATTCAATAAATTCTGAAATTGTGGAGTGGCCCTTTGGCAGTATGAATGAGAATGTCCCTCATAGGCCTTCACATCAATAGACTAGTGACTTGCTTACAATGTTAAGGAATTTATCAATATTGTTTTGATTCTCCACATCCAGTACAACACCTGTGTCTCACAGGAAGGAAAGACTTAATCTTTACATGTCCATGGTTCCGGTTGGTTCTGATTTTGTTTTGTTTTTGAGATAAGACTCTTCTTATTCGACCCAGGCTGGCCCTGATATCATGATCCCTTTGATTTAGACTCCTCTGTTCTGGGCTTCAGGCATGGACCAAAATGTCAAGTTAATGAATTTTTTTTTAATAAGTCAGCATGTTATCATATAGAAGTCTTGATTAGGTTCATTTTTTCTACTTGTTGCAGAACTAAGGCATCATGTTATATCAGCCTTTCTTAGAGACCTAACCTTATAATTAGTCCATAAACTATCATTTTCATTCCCTCTGGTCCTTTACAACACATCCTGTTTTATTTCTATCATATAAAATGAAATTTTTGCCAGACGGTGGTGGCACATGGCACACGCCTTTAATCCCAGCACTCAGGAGGTAGAGGCAGGCAGATCTCTGTGAGTTTGGGCCAGCCTGGTCTCCAAAGCCAGTTCTAGGAAAGGCTCAAAGCTACACAGAGAAACCCTGTCTCAAAAAAAAAAAGATTTCTGCAGAAATAAAAACTCAAAGTATGATGCAAAGCTGTATGTATAATGTCATTATAACTGTGTTTTTATATATTCCAGGAAACCTTTCTAGAGCAATTAATTCTAAGACAAGATTTTAATAGAAAGCATTGTTATATTAATAATAAATTAAAATAAATGAATTATTAAAATATAATTTAATATGAAAGTTTTTAAATTAAGTATAGTCTCTAGAAATTACACCAGACATATTCTATTTTGTTCTTATTGCTTTGTTCACTGTCAGGGTTGATGCTTCCCACTGTTAGATTATCTTCTTCATGTCTTAGAAAAAACAATGCAATTGAAAGTATCTGCATCTAAGAAAAAGAACCATAAAAGTTCCATATCTATTACCATGCTGGGCATTAAATCCAGTACCTCGAGTGTGCTAGGCTAATCATTATTTTCCATTTCTGTACGTTTCAATGATATGAAAACATTAAATAAGATCTTTATGTTATTTAGATGATAATTGTGATTTTTATTTATTTTCTAAGATATCTACCTTCTCCTTTCATGAATGTCATGGACAAAATAATAACATATTCAGAGAGAACTGGGGCCAATGGAAAAACTCCCTTTAGTTGGAAGGACCTTGGAGCACTGACCTCCCTGAGATCACACACACCAACTTGAGGCTAGAAAATTCTCCCCAAGAATCCTTCAAATAATTTTGGATTCATCATTCATCACCGGTTAGAAAGTTCTGAATAAAAGCACTAAGGTTTACTTTTCAAAGCCAAAGTCATTTTAACAGTAAGTTGATGAATTGAAACAAAGACAGGCTCATTTAAAGTATACTTTTCACACATTCTCTTGGAGGAGAAAGCCTATGAGTATTAACTTTGTAAAATGTTATTGTATCATCATCCATTAGCATTTATTGAACAATTAATCATTAGGGGAATAGGGACATATGACTTCATGCTAGAAATGGCTATTCTCTAAAGATGCTTTCAATTTGTTTGGCTCATATAATCCTGATATTTTGTGACATTTCAAGTATGTGGTAAGAACAATAATTAAAATTCTATGTTGACATTTTCATGTTTTTAATGAATTTCTCATAAACTTATTTGAAATGCATATGCAATAAGTTAGAATTTATTGGGAATAAATCTTCAAAACTTCAAAAAGGAGCAACTATTCCTTGCATTACCCACTTAAACACTCAGCTGATTTCATAAATTTGAGACATTATCACTAGCAATGATCTTCTCACTCTGAAACTGGATTTATATCTTAAAAGTCTAAAGAGACTGTAAATGTGTATTCAGGCAAAGTGGCAGCTTAGTAATGAATGGTTCACATAGGATCAAACGAGCCTTTTTTTCAAACTATTACATAAACATAATTGTCATTTTTTGCAAATAGTGGTGATAATGTAATAACTAGATGCCCTTTAAGGATTCCCTGCTGCCCTTCATGAACAGGAACTCACTGACGTGCCTTCTGAGAACAACCCTTCAAAGTGAGTTTATTGTCCCTAATTAGCAGATGATAACATGATGTTTGGAGAGGTTAAGAAATGTCCTTCAATTCACAGAATGAGTAAATGATAGCATAGTTTATGGTGATCCCAAGAACTCTCATGAGCCAAGAATATCCTTGTTCGCATATGGCTTTATATTACTTTGCATTTGATTGCCCATTGTATGCTGAAGTTAGTTGCACCCAAGTTTTTCTTTTTTAATTCCTGAAACTAACTAAAGTGGATGTCTGCTGTTGTCATAACACATTCTTCATGAATTCCTCTAACTGACCCATGCAGAGTTGATTACCTGGAGGTCTAGCCCTGCCAGGATCTCTGTATCTTACATCCAGGGTTTTAGTACCACCAGCAGAAGCAACTCTTATTCTGTCCTATAGATAGAGCTTATATACAAACCTGATTTGGGGTAAAAGGCCGAGGCTTCCTGTCAGCTACTGAATTCAGTTCCATGCATTCTCCACTCAAGAAAATGAAACTCAAGTCAAGTTGCTTAGATGATGAAGTAGAAATAGAAAGAAAACATATACTCTGATCTTAAACAGACCAGAACCATCAAAACACTATGCTTCCATATGACAGTCATCAAAGAACACAACTAGAGATTATTAAGACATAGATATATTGATCATCTGGGTCATCTTTGAGTATGAGCAACCCAGAGATGTAAGAAGGCGAATGACTCTACCACCAAAATTCACTCTTCATCCAACTACATCCCCATGAGGGGAGACTAAACAATTTTATTCTGCTCAAATAAGAAATTTACTCTTTGCCTGAATGTCAAAACCTTTCCAGTACAAGAAAAAATTTTATTAAAACAAGGGTTTGGGTGGGAAGGGGAGGAAGCAATGGTGTCATCATAATTTCAAAACATTAAAAAAATAACAAGTAAAGAAATTATAAAAGGCGGCTTAGCTCTTTCATAGAACAGAAAGGAGTCCATGATCATTGTGCATCATGATGATATACTGTAGAAATACTTTCCTTCTCAATATGGGGTTAAACTTTGTTTTTTCTTTCTTTAAAAGTGGTGACCTCCCTGAGTGGGGGGAAAGCTCTACTCTTGCTCTGCTAAAAAAACAAAACAAAACATAATAGTTAAGCAAAGAGGTGCATCTTCTTGTACACATGTGGAAATCTTGAAAAAGGTATAATCTCTAGATTGATGTGAGGGGCTAATACTCCTTGTCTTTGCAGAACTGGAGTGTTTCTGAGAGGCAGCACAGCTGTCAAAACCTAAAAAGAAAAAAAAAAGCATGAATTACTGGAGAAATCCTCCCTGCTCCTACTTCATATGCAGATGCCAAATTTTGGCTTGGTGGACAGGGATGAGATTGCCATGGATACACAGTGGCAGAGATCTCTAGATGGTGGCTTATGAAAAAGGAGTGAAACCCTGATATGGGCAGAAGCTCAGGCAGAGTCAGTGCTCCTCTCGTCTTTGCATGGAATCCCACTAGGTGCCTTTGAGAAAGTCTAAGTCACTGAGAAATGTAAATATTTATTTCTAAGTTGTGCTTCAAATATAGTCAAGATGGAAAGAGGAGAAATGAGTCATGCTCTACTAAATTCCCTTTTGTATTCTCCTGTGGAGCTCCCTTTTGTATTCAGAGCTGTGATAGATGTTGACCAATAAGCAGTCAGTACACAGTAAGACTTCAAAGAATGAAGAGGGGCCACAAGTTTCTAAGAGAACTATAGGGAAATGCCAGAGTAATAACAAGTCTGAAATCTTATAAGAAAAGCACATGTCAAGGGGATGGAGACCAATGTTACTCTTACTTGCTCAAATACCATCAACAGATAATGATAGCTTCATTATTGAAGTATGTTTTCAACAAAAAAAAAAGTATTAACATCCTTATTCTAGAACTGTGGTGAAGAAATATGAAATTTATTAAATTGTCTTTGTTCTTCAGATGGTAATTCTCTAATGTAGAACATAGTTAAATCAACAGAGCATGATATATGAGTGCTATGATTAAGGTATGTACATGTGGCTGTGGTAGAACATAGGAGAGTAGTCTTATTGGGTGGGAAGAAAGTACATAAAAGGCTTAACAGAAGCAGTGATGTCCCAACTGAGTACTCAGGAATACAATTTATCTTAACAAAAACTGTGTCTATTAAAATCAAAGAGTTAGAAGAAATTTTGAAATTAGATAGAGGGAGTTAGAGGGTTCAAATGCAAAAAAAGCACAGAAGACAGATAAGCCATGAATTAGCAGGGCATCTAAGTTTGTTCCTGTCCTAGTCACTGTTCTATTGCTATTAAGAGACACCATGACCAAGGCACTCATAAAACAAAGCATTTATTTGGGGGGCTTGCTTAAAGTTATAGAGGCTAAGTCCATTATCATCATGGCAAGGAGCATGGATGAAGGCAAGTGTAGTGCTAGAGAGGTAGCTGAGAGCTATATCCTGATCCACAAATAGGGAGTGAGAAACTGGGAATAGCATGGGAATCTGAAACCTCAAAGCTTCCCCAAGTCACACATTTCCTGCAACAAGGCCTTACCTTCCAACCCTTCTAATCCTTATCACGGAATGACACTCCCTAGTGACTAAGCATTCAATATATAAGCCTATGAGAGCAAATCTTATTCAAACTACTTCAATTCCTTACAGTGAAATCTACTTACCAAAGTAGAGACTGGTGAAAAATGAGGCCTGAAATCTGGGAACATTAAATCTTAAACTTGAATTTAAAATTATAATTAAGGATTTTGTAAGCCAATATAAGACCAGCCATTATTCATAGAATAATTTGCCTGTAAGAGAAAGATGTGTTGTGCCAGGGGTTAGCTGACTACATCAATTTTTCCCATGTTGATGGCATCTACAGATGCTAAATCCTAGATCAAACATTAATTGAACTAAACCAGGTGACTGGCAGGATTTCTCTTTCTATAAATCAACATGGCCTTACCAAGGCCAGTCCACAAGGTCACATTCCCCATTTCCTGCAAGTACTGCAAGGAGATAACAGACTGTCTTGTCAGAGAAGTTTCTAGGACAGAAACATAACATGAACCCCTGTAGGCCTGAGAAATACCAGAAGAAGGTGGATAGAACAGCGAGAACAAACTTGTCCAAGATACTGGTGGACTTGGAGAACATTCTTCAGTGCTTGAATCTTTGAAAATGAAAGGTGCCTCTAGCCTAGAAATCCGAGTTCTAGAGGGTTTGTAGACTAGATGTTTTCTGAGACATCTTGAGAAGACCCTGCTTTTGGTCTGGACCCAGCACTCCTAATGACACTGGGACTCTAGGTGATGGATTCCAGCATGCTGAAGAGATGCTTGGTTGAAGACAGCACACAGGAAGGAGGACCAAACCATCTCAAAAGGCTCAATAGTTTGGCAATGCCCTAGTTGGCATCTCTTGAAAGACTGGGTAGGAGAGAATCCAATGCTACAGCAATTATTGACACTCCTCAAGGTCAAGTTCAGAAGTTGGACTTATCTGAACCAACTGAGGGAAAGCAAAAAGCTCCTTTGGTTATTTAGATGGTATGTTGTTTACTTAACAAGCACAGATAGCATGTAGATGCTCAGAGGTGTCAGACATTCTATCTCTGTGTCCCACACTACTCATCTAAGAATGAGTAGTACAACAGCTGTACTGCCTTACGTCATTGTGAGAATTGAGTTCATGATCGTTAAATACCTTCAGCCTCTACTTGCCATATTACTAGTGATTGACTCCTGCCTCCATCAGACTTCCTCCTCCTTACTCGTCATGCTTGATTTATTATTGTTTGCTGGGAAAATAAATGTATTATCAGTAATTGTCCTCAATTTTACAAAGAATATTCTGTCATCTATTTTACACTTAATGCTTTTTTCTTTTCTTTTTATTTATTTATTTATTTATTTATTTATTTTTTGGTTTTTCGAGACAAGGTTTCTCTGTGTAGTTTTGGTCCCTGTCCTGGATCTCACTCCGTAGACAAGGCTGGCCTCAAACTTAAAGAGATCTGCCTGGCTCTGCCTCCTGAGTGCTGGGATTAAAGGCGTGTGTCACCACTACCCAGCTTACACTTAATTCTTACAATAGCTCTTTGAGGGGAATTTTTCTCTCTAATTTATAAGTGAGACTGCATGTTCATCAGTGCCTAAAAATTCAGACATAGAAGGAGTGGCCAAGACTGAAACACAAGTTGTCTGATGTTAGGTGAGAGGTCTATTCATTGCACCACACTCTCAGCTTCTCAGAAGGCCTACAGGAAAAGAGAGAGAAGTTGCAAAGAAGACAGATAATCTTTAAGAATATTTTTTAAAGTGGAAAAAGAAAACAAAAAACATGATTCAGACTGCCTGACATGCTACATGAATATCATCTTTCATAACACATCACAATCAGTACTCACAGTAGAATATGAGACAATCTCTCTGCTACTGTGGCATTGTCAAAGGCCTCTCAGGAACTGTAAGAATCTGCTAGATTCAGGTTACAAGCCAGGCTGTTACCAGAACTCTAAGGAAATTAGACTTAGATCAGAAAGTGCATACGGCCCATCAGCAAGGAAGACAGATAGATGCAGTTTCTAGCCAAAGATCTGCAGGTACTCATCCCTGATCATTTCAGCTTCAGAACATCAAGAGAACAAGAACTACATAATCACTGGCTTTCTTGGAGCACAGAGAGATTTGGGAACTATGAATAAAGGTCAACTCTAATGAGAAGAGATGAAGAATAAGCAAACATTTGAAACAAGTGACTTAAGTAAAAACTATTTCCATTTATTAGCCATGTTTCTTACAAAACATCATTGCCTTGATGAAACTGAAAAAAAAAAAAAAAAAACTTGTTCCTATCGCTGTGAAGAGACACTACAACCATGGTAAATCTTATAAAGGGAAAACATTTAATTGAGGTGGCTTACATTTTCAGAGGTTCAGTCCGTTATTATCATGGCGTAACATGGTGGTGTGCAGGTAGACATGGTGATGGAACAGAAGCTGAGAGTCCTTACACCTTGACAGGCAGACAACAGGAAGTGGACTGAGACACTGGGAGGTATCTTGAGCATATATGAGACCTCAAAGCCTGCCTCCACAGTGACACACTTCCTCCAACAGAACCACACCTACTCTAAAAAGGCCACACCTCCCAATAGTCACTCCCTAGGGGGTATTTCCTTTCAAACCTCCACATTCCACTTTCTGGCCCTCAAAGGCTTGTAGCCACATCATAATGCAAAAATACATTCAGTCCAACTTCAAAAGTTCCCATAGTCCATAACAGTCCTAAACTTATTTAAAAGTCTAAAGTTCAAAGTCTCTTCTGAGATTCATGCAGTCTCTTAACTGTAATCAGCCATAAAACTAAAATAAAAAAGCAAATCATATGCTTAGAACATATAATGGCACAGGATATACATTATCATTCCAAAATGTATGGAAGATGAGCATAGGGAGGAAATACCAAAGCAAGACTGAAAACAAGCCGGGCATACTCCAAACTCTGCATCTCCATGTCTGATATCTTCAGATCTCCAATTCACTTCAGTTTTGTTACTGCGATACACTTCTTTCTCTTGGGCTGGTTCCAGTCCCTGTCAGCAGCTCCCCTCAGCAGATATCTCATAGTGAAAAGTTTCTGCACCCCGATAAGCTTCTCCACCAACACAGCAATTCAAATCAGACCGAATCAAATCAAATTAGAAAAAGCCCTGGTTTAATGGGTGAAGTGCTCCTGGGTGATTTTCTGTAAGAGAGACAAAGAAAACAAACAAAAAACACATGTCTGTTTCTGGGGTACAATTTAAATACCCTATGGGAGTGGCCTTAAGCATCTCTGGGGGAGGAGTGGTGTTTGGCGGGCTTGAGACAGGGCAGAGTTTGGGGGAAGAGAGATGAGGGGTGGGGGTTGAGGTGGAGCTTCCACCAGAACACATGGCCCTGGCATCTCCAACATCTTGGGGTCACCAAGGCAATCCAGGCTTCACCTTCACAGTTTCATGCAGTGGCTTCTCTAGCTTCCATTAAGGGACACCTATTAGAATTCCTAGCCACTCACCCATGACCACGCATGTGCTGGCATGATACTTAGTCATCCTACGTAATCGTGTGCTGTGTGATCATATAATCTATGCACATGCGTGGTGTAGCTATGTAAGTCTATATGGACATGTGTGGGGGAATCTATAAAAGCAAGTTCCACATATCCCTTATCTTGTACAATATTTCCATAGGCCTAAGCACCCCCTTCTATTTACTCCCCTTAATAAACTCTTATAGTGGGCTTTGTTGCACCTTGTGACTTTTCTCACATGGTAAACAGCGCCACTTAATGTATAACAGCACTCTTGACACATACTTGACCTTGGCAGCTTTCCTTAGTAGCAGAGACAAATTTGATAGCCTTTTTTTTTTTTTTTTTTTTTCCTATCCTTAACTCCAGAACCATGTGCCTGAAGCTGCCAAGTTCTGCTGCTTACTGGGGCTGGAACATGGCCCTCTCATTAAATGATATCTTTATCAACATTCTATTTTAGATGGTTTCCTTCACTGCCTGAGCTTGACTGTCCTGAAACTGGATCTGTAGACCAGGCAGGCTTTGAACTCAGAGACCTTTCAGTTACATCTTCACCAGCTTTCAGTTTTTGATGGTTACCTTCACAGACTGAGTTTGGCAATTCTGGAACTTGCTCTGTAGACCATGCTGGCTTCAAACTCAGAGATGTGCCAGCCACTGCCTTCTGAGTGCTAGGATTAAAGGTGTGCACCACACCCCACACCTGGCTCTAAGCTTTTCTTTAATTCCTTTTCACAAGTTGGAAACTTAGCTGGGTGGGATCCTACCCTGAAGTCACCACTTCCTTTATTCCATTTCTTAATCTGTTTATCTCCTTGAACACAGACCCTAACTCCATTCCACTTCCTGGTATTCCTTTTATGCTCCAATTTTACCTTTTATAAATTACCCTGCCCAGCTTTCTCCTTTTCATTATAAATCTTCATTAGAGTTACCAATAATATTCACATGACAGAGTCTTTACTAGGCTGTTTTGAGATTTCCCCTGCTAACAGAATTAATCCCAAACTCTTCACTTTAGTCTCCGGTAAACTCTTTGGACAAGAGCAAGAAGTAGCCACATTCTTCACCAAAATATCACAAGAATACCAGGACACATATTAATTTTCTTCTCCTCTGAAATATCTTGAGCCCAGCCTCCACACTCAGCACCACCGTCTTCCATGCTCCTACTAGTACGGCCCATAAGTAATACTTAAAGTGTTCAACTGTTTTTCGAATCCACAGGCCCAAGGTCCATATTGCTTCAAACAAAAGCATGGTCAGGCTTATCATAGCAATACCCTAGTCCATGGTACCAACTCCTGTCTTAGTTAATGTTTCTGTTATTGTGAAGAGACACCATGACCATGGCAACTCTTATAAAGGAAAACACTTAATTGAGTGACTTACAGATTAGAGGTTCAGTTCATTATTAACATGGTGGAACATGGCAGTGTGCAGACAAACATGGTGGTGGAAAAGTTGCTGAGAGTTATTCATCTTGCTCATGCAATAGGAAGTGGTCTGTCTCACTGGGCATGGCTTGAGCATATATGAGACCTCAAAGCCCACCCCCGGAGTGACACACTTCCTCCAACAGGACCACACGAACTCCAACAAGGCCAAAACTACTATTAGTGCTCTCCCCTTGGTTGGTATTTTCTTTCAAATCACCCCAGAACTCCATTAAAGTGTAAATACTTCATTTACTTCCTATTTATTGTATGAAGACTACGTTACATTTTTACTATAATCTTATGTTCACTCCAAAGGAGATTTTTTTTCATATTGTGCTATCTGTTTACTGTTCTTTCTCCTTTCCTTTGATTTATTTTCCTTCGTATGTCATGAGGTGGACTGCATGTATATGTATATGTGCATGTGAACATATGTGGACACCAGAGGTTAACATCTGGATGTCTCCTACCATCACTTTTCCATCCTATTTCTTGAGACGGGTTCTCTGAGTGAACCTGGATCTTGCCCTACAGACTAGCTTGACGGTTCAGTGAGCACTTGGAATCTTCCTTTCTCAGCCCACCAGTGCCACAGTTCCAAGCTCACACAGCCATGCTTCATACTTGCACATAAGCACTTTAATAACTGAGCCATCTCCTTAGTCTACCTTATTTGTTTCCAATGCCAAAATATATATAAGGAGTGAGTTTATATTTTGAACTGGTCAGATGATTATGAATTTTAAAATCATTTACCATGTGCATGTTGTAAAAAGACTACTAACCCTCCTTTGTAGTTGTTGCATAAAGACAATAGCACACGATCATGATGATGCTTAAAGGTATTCTGACAGCATAGTAACATGACTACAACAATACAGAGCACTCTAACTACAGAGTTCTCAAATTAGGGAAAACAGTATGCTTTGTACACGTAAAGTGTGAGAGACAAACAGGGTAGGCAAAATATGGACTACATAAAAGAATAATAAATATCTCTGGAAGACAACTGAAGGGTAAAACTGAGCTTCAAAACCACCTGATGCCCAATCTGTGGGTTTTCTCTCTTCACCCTGTCTGGTGGTAAATGTCTCCTCTTAACCACCCTTTTAGCAAAATGGAATGCTCTGTTTGCCAGAGGTCATGATGGAAAATCTCCAGCACAGCTTCCCCAAAGGTACATCTTCTCTCTTCAGTACAGCCACAAAGAGCTAAGATCTTTAACCCCAAATTGACATTCATCTCTAGGCTGTGCACTAAAATGGCAACTCCCTTGAATAAATAGGGATGGAAAAAGATATGTGTTCTAAATGTTAGGACAAAAAGAGACCCACAAGACAAACTCAAGCATCCATCTTCATGCACTGGTCAAAGCCTTGGAGCAGAAGTCTTGAAGAATACCTAGCCCCTGCATTATTACATCATGACTGGGGAAGAGATAATAACTCCTTTAAACTATAGTGCAGATGTTATTCCCTGAAGATGAACCAGAATCAGAAAGCATTGAGTGCTGCTTCCTAGAGAGTCACAGACTCTGTGAAATTGCACAAAGGAAATAACCACTAAAGTACACAGCAGAATCCCTGAAGTAATACTCTTCAGAGCCAAAACATTCCTGTTTTTCCTGTTGACCAGTCTCACCAACTAACACAGTCACCATCTTCCGAAAGTGCCTTTCCTATAAAGAGCCCATGCCTTACAAGAAGTTGCAAGGGCACAGTGCACATTGACTAAAGTGAAAGTCTAATGTAACAGGGCTTCATTGTTTGCAGGGAAAACTTATCTAACAGTTAATAATATGCAAATGGTCTATCAGAGGTACTATAATGTATTCAGGAGTCATGTACACAGCACTTTAATTCAGGTTCAGGTTTCATTTGCATGGAATAAAAAGAAAATACTCAAAATACGTAACAACAACTATAATCCATCTTTCTAGAAAAAAGAGAAACTGAATCAATAACTCTTAACAACAACAAAACCATTGCAAACCAACACCTGCATTTATTATCAGAGAATTTCATCTCTCAGGTATCTGCTGTAAGATTTAATAAAACAGCTATTTGAGATCATAATCCTTGCAAGGACATAGTAGGAGATGGAAATAGTGTGGAACCTAATAACATGTGCAAAATTCCATAAGAAAAATACATATTCTAGTGTCAACATGACACTTGAAATTCAAGGTTGAAAGTACATCCTTAAAATAGTGAAGCATAGCTAATCTACAAAATATTTGCCCCTAAACAACTGGAATTAATTCATTTTCAAATAAAAAATGTAGGGAAACATTTTTGTGAAGTTTTGGAGAAGAAAATGTTCCTTACATTGATAAACATAACACTTGTTACAAAAGTTAAGAAAATATTAAAATAAAAAATTTATGGGAGAAAAAAATGAACATTTTATTCCAGAAGTTCTAAGACTTGAACTTCTATATAGAGAGTATTAACAATGTTAGATTTCCTGATGCTTCTTTAATAGTCAGATGAATTCTAGAATTCCAAAGCTTGAAGAGTAAATTTAGAGTTGCTAAATAAAACCAGCCCCCCAAGATCTAACACAGAGGTATTTTCTTCATAGCTCACTAGGTTATTTTCTACAAATATCGAGACAAAATAAATAAATGCCTAACTGGGTAGAATTAGAAGATCAGAGAATAATACAACAACCCAGTTGGGGAAGGGGTCCTTAAGAATAAGAAAATTTATCCCCAACATCTCAAAAAGAAAAAAATGAAAATGCATTGTTATATGCAAATTGTACCACAGTAAAGATAACTGTTTTCACCTTTGCCAAATTAAAGCTTAAACATTTTCCTGTGTGTAGATGGAGCAATCAATACTGGAACAAAGATGTTTCTGTGTTCTATTGACTATTGTCCAGCACACATCTAGAGCATGGGCAAGTTGGAATGTAATAGAAATTCAATGGATAGTCAGATTGGTTAGTATTCTTTCTGTCAAATTTACTCTTCCTCAGTGTATCACAGACAATGTATCAGTGTATCATGTAGTGTTGTTTACTGTTTCCCTTGTACTTCCCCTCTGTTTTGATTTCAGGGCTCAAATTCTTCTGAATAGAAGCAAATAGAGAACTATACCGTGTATGCTCTCTCATGACACAAGACTATTAGAATCTTAAGGACATATCAGGAAGGGGCTGAGAGTTATGGCTGAGACCACAAAGTCAATAGCTTTCTACATCTGGAGAGTGAGCCATGAACTCATTTCTTTCTCTGCTCTCATAGTAAATAGCAAGGTGCCCAGACAGTCACACACTGCTATAAAAAATAAATAATACTCTTATTAAGACACAGGAGAAACATTAACACATCCTACTCCAAATAATAAAAGCATGCATCTCAAGCAATTGCCAACATTATACTTCATTAAAAATAAAAAGTCAAGGATCCCAGTTATGAGAAATGTTCTTGAACACAGTTTAGAACATAATAACCAGTGGGATTTTATTAGAGAAAAAAACTGAGCAGATATAAAAGAAAATATAAACTATCGTTATATGTAAAAAGGAATGCATCCTTCTGTCTTTCCCTATCTCAATCCTTTGTTTCTTTGCATTATACTTTTTTCTGCTAGATATAATTGCTATGAGGAAAGAAATACTGATTTTTGTTGCTCACAAAACAGAGCACTGTTTTGTGCTCTGAATGATGTTCCCCTCTGGTAATGAAGAAGTATTCAATAAAGTTTGTCAAATTAATGAACAAATGTATGAAATGTTCATATGTTTAACAAGCTGAAAGTGTCAAAACATTCAAGTAGTGTATATAAAATAAGAGAGTACAATCTAGTCAGCAGCTATATTATGTCATTGAAGTTATATAATACTAAAATCACACAATATACTATTTATTACTTAATATATTATTAGATATATTGCTACTAGATAATAGATATTACATGTAATAAATATTATATAATATTGATGTCATAGACTTTTCACTAAATTAGTATATGGAGTTGATTCGTTTCTCATCAAAACCAACTTGCCTTTATGATTTAAAACAAGTATTCTATTTTTTAACATAAAAAGACATACAAAAAGGAAAATTTGTTCTACCAAAAAGATATGTTGGTATGTGTTGACACATTCATATATTTTTAATAATTACCTGTAGTGATACAATTTTATGAAAGCATCCCATGAATTCAAAGAGACTGAACCTTTGCTAGACCTCACAGCCAAGTTAATAGTATATTTTGAGATCACATAAGACTTAGCCTTACATCCTACTGTGTAGGTATCCTAATTGTTTAACCTGCCTTTAAGAGACCAGTGTAATAATCAATGTTACTTGCCTTGAATATAACATGCAATCAGTTTTTGTAACCTAAGTTAATATATTTCTTTAATCTTAAATTAGATACTATCCCATGCCTCTAACCCAAAGTTTTGTGTGTGTGTATGTGTGTGTGTGTGTGTGTGTGTGTGTGTGTGTGTGTGTGTGTGTTGGTAATAGTTTTCTGAAAGCATTCAACAGGTTGAATACCAGCCTATACAACTAATATTCACAATAACTGTTGGAAATAATATATGCATACAGATTGTTTGCCATGCTGAGAACTTCTGGGTCAGTTGGGTTCAGTTAAATAATTTAATCCCTTCTAAAACTCTATTAAAAACTTCTTTACAGAATCCCCTATCACTTTCCCATGCCAAACTTTTTAGGCTGTCCAAGAACTACAAAATAAACTCTTTTGCTAGTAACCCACAGAAGGTGAGTTACTGTCAGATCAGACTAACTGCTCAGACACACCTACAGCAAGCAGAAGGCAGACAGACCAGGAACCACAGATGGACAGACAGGGAAAAGAGAGTTCAAACTTAGGCTCACTTTTAGTTAAACTAATCCAAGAGGAAACACACAATTATATTCCTTAATGCCACACTAATGCATTTTAGTGCCTCCTGATTATCTTTAATGCATTTAACCAATACAGTTACCAATTTGTTTATATACAACCTTGCTTCCCAAATGTTCAAAATTCTTTTTTTAACTTGATTTATTATTATTATTATTATTATTATTATTATTATGTGTTTTAATTTTATACATCAGCCATTGGTTCCCCTGTCCTTCCCCCTCCCGCCCCCACCCCCACCTTCTCCCCAGCCCCTCCCCTCCATTCCCATGTCCTCCAGGACCAAGACACCCCTGGGGACTCATTTAAACCTGGTGGATTCAAAATTCTTAAGAGTAAAGATTATGTTCTAATTTCCATAACAACACATTTTGTGCTTAGTCTAGAAGCTAGTATTAAGGTTTTTTCACACACACACACACACACACACACACACACAGACAGAGAGAGAGAGAGAGAGAGAGAGAGAGAGAGAGAGAGCGAGCAGAGGCAGAGATGTCTGTTTCTATTGATATATGAGAAACATTTTTATCTTAAAAGAATCTGAGGACCAATGGAAAGAGGAATGCAGTAATAATGTAGTATCTGATATCAGTAAACACCTTCCAGCACCCTGAGTACTGATAATGAACCTATATGCAATAATAGGAATATCTCTTTAGTGAGATCTTGAATAGCATATTTCCTGTGTGGTCCCATTGACTTCTGTGGAGAACTGTATCTGTGTATGAGAATATGGTCTTCTCTCCTACCTGAAAATGAAAAGCTATTTCACAATGATGTCAATTTCTTAAACAACCCAAATCAAATTTCATCAAAATAATTGAAGATTCCAAATGAGATATTAGGACTTTTTCTCTTGCAAATGGCAAGAATCTAACATCATATTGTTTTAATATTTGAGCTGGACCAAGACTATATTTCTTTGTAAAGTTAGAGAAATACCTGAAGGTCAGGAAAATCCACATCCCTGAGAAGTGAGCTCTTGAGTGCCCCAGGACTTTGTTCCAGCTTTCACAGACAGATATCTCTACATGCTGACTGTCTCTTTGTCTTTGCACACCTCTTTCCCACCTGGGACAAACAGAGCTGCCAGTGTGTCCCAAGTGTCACATCGGTATTAGTTTCCTAAGGCTGTGATAACAATAGACCACAAACCAGATAGCTTTTAAAAAGAAAAAAAAAATGTATTGTCTCCCTTTTCAGAAGACTGAAGTTTGAGATCAAGGTGGTGGCAGGGCCAGGCTCCCTCCAAAGGCTCAAGGGAAGGATCTATTCTTGGCCTCTGAGTTTCTGATAGCTCCTTGACTAAGCCAGCATGACTCCAGTCTTCGCCTAAAAAGTGCATTTTTGTGTCCAAATTCCTCTCTGCAGATACATACTTTTTATTTCACAGAGGTCTTTGGCTTTGTTGCTTATTCTACTACAGTTTTCTTCAGCTCTATTGTTATATAATTGACAAATTATTATACATAATGTGCACTGCTTGATGTTTTACATGCATGGAAAGTGGTTACCACAATCAACATAATTGGCATAGCCATCATATCACAGTCACCTTTGTGCTTTTGCATGTACATGTTTGTGTGAATTTGGTGAAAATACTTAAGCTTCTGCCTTCTCAGTGAATTACAAGTATACTCTATATAATATATGAAGTAGGGACTAGAGAGGAAGCAACACAATGAAAAGCACTTGCTGTTCCTCCAGAGAGCAGGAACGAGTCCAATCTCATAACTGATATCTTACAATAGCCTGTAAATCCAGCTCCAGGGGATCTGACACCCCAGGACTGCACTTGCAAGCACATATCCACACAAAGACACACACACACATAAACACAAACACACATAAACACACATGTTCACACAATTTAAAATAGTAAAAGGAAATCTTGAAAATAGTAATTCTCAGGTACAGTAGTATAGGTGAAATTGATTGGTATATATACCATTTGTTCTTAGGACAAAGAGCGAAAATATAGCCTGATGGCAACAGGTAACCAACCTAGAAACGCCACAGCAATAAGAATATTAAATAAATATGTAAGCATATATTTATTAAACGCTGTGTTACTACAGTGGGTAGGGGGTCAGTTTCATAAACGTGTTATTGCTTACCTTACACGAATATCTTAAGGATGGGGCATTATTTTATACAATTTCGGCCTATTTTCCCTCAGTCAGCATGCAGATGCTTAGTAGAGCTGGTTTCTAGAGTTTTACTCAAAGAATATCAAATAATAAAAGGTATTTGGAAAAGGGCAAAAGGCATCCATTCTCTTTACTAAAATATCAGAAGAACAATCTCTAGGCAACAGACTAAAATTCTTCTCTTTTGAAACCTCTTGAGTGAGTGCCTCACAGTTCAAATCACACTCAGCACCACTGTCTTCCATGTTCCTACTAAGATGGGCCATTAAGCAGCACTTAAAGCATTCCACTGCTTTCCAAACTCCCAAAGTCCATAGTTCTCCAAATAAAAACATGGTCTGGCCTATCAGAGCATACCCTATCTACTCCAACAAGACCACACCTCCCATTAGTGCCACTCCCTTGGGGCCATTTTCTTTCAAACCACCACAGTGTTCTTCACATTTTCAAATTGTAACTAGTCTTACCAAACTCCTCAGAGCCCCACTTGGAATCCCAACAGACTTCAGATAACTTGAGAGGGTTATCAACTGCTCAGACCTGTATATTGTTCCTTCCCAATTTGGAATGTCAACAGGGTTCTTACAATTTTTAGTCTAAAGTTCAGATACAAATTCTTCACATTTTCTGTGACTTAATGGCCAACCAAGGGAGTGGCACTAATAGGAGGTGGGGTCTTGTTGGAGAAAGTGTGTCACTATGGAGGTAGGCTTTGTGTTGTGTGATATTTTGTTTGTGTTTTGGCAAAGCTTGCCTGGATATCAAAGGGTGGAGCTAGCACTAGTTAACCATAGAAGCCATTCGGTTGTGGCTCACATCCTCAATTCTAGAACTTAGGAGGCTCACACCTTTGATCCCAAGACCTGGGAGGCTCATGCCTTTAATCCTAACTCAACCAGGAGGTGGAGATAGGAATGTAAGATGGGTGGAGACAGGATCTCAGCTCCCCTATTGGTCCCAGATTGAGAGAGGTAAGAACTCTCTGGTGGCTGGTGCTCTGCTTCTGTGATCTTTGAGCTTTTACCCTGATATCTGACTCCTGGTTTTTATTGATAAGACTAATTAGGATCTGGCTTCAGCTTTGAGATCTCATATTTGCTAAAGCCATACCCAGTAAGACAGACCACTTCCTGTTGCCTGCACAAGGTAAAGAACTCACAGCTACTTCTCTAGCACCATGTCTGCCTGCACACTGGCATGTTATACAATGATAATAATGAACTGAACCTTTGAACTGTAAGCCACCCAATTAAATGTTTTCTTTTATAAAAGTTGCCATAGTCATGGAGTCTCTTCACAGCAATAGAAACAGAAACTGATACCAGGAATGGGGTATTGCTCTGATAGGCCAGACCATGTTTTTATTTGGAGAACTATGGACTTTGGGAGTTTGGAAAGCAGTGGAATGCTTTAAGTGCTGCTTAATGGCCCATCTTAGTAGGAACATGGAAGACAGTGGTGCTAAGGGTTATTTGAACTGTGAGGGGCTTACTCAAGAGGTTTTAAAAAAGAAGAATTTTAGCCAGTTGCCTAGAGATTGCTCTTCTGATATTTTGGTGAAGAGAATGGCTGTCTTTTGCCCTTTTTGCCCTATTCTTACCAAAGAATCTGGGTAAGAATAAAGTGAAAAGATTTGGATTAATTCCTTGGCAGAGGAATCTCAAAACAGCCTAGTGTAGACTCTGTCATGTGGTTATTAGTGGCAAGTATAATAAAGATTTATCATGAAAAAAAAGCAAGCTAAGCAAACTAAATTACAAAAAAAAAAAAATGTGAATTTTGAGTCAAAAAGGAGCACCATGAAGTGGAATGGAGCTAAATCCTATGTCCAAGGCAATAAATGGATTAAGAAATATAATCTAGGGAGTGGTGACCATAAGGCAAGATCTTACCCAGCTAAGTTTCCAACATATGAAAAGGAACTAAAGAGAAGCTTAAAGCTGGTTATGATGGTACACACTTTTAATCCCAGCCCTCAGAAGGCAGAGGCTCATGCATCTCTGAGTTTGAGGCCAGACTGGTCTAGAGATTCAGTTTTAGGACAGCCAGGCTTAGGCAGTGAAGGACAGAAAACTGGTGAGGATGTAATGGATCAAGGGGACCATGTTCCAGCCCCAGTAAGCAGCAGAATTTGGCAGCTTCAGCAACGTGGCTTTGGCTTTAGACTTAAGGATAGAAGAACCAGGTTATGGAATTTGGTTCCATGCCTAAGGAAAGCTGCTGAGGCCAGGCATGTTTTCAGGGATGTCCCTGAGTGGAGGCCTAGAAAGGCCATTGAATGGAGCTGTGAAGTTAAAGCCTAGATTGCCTTGGAGACCCCAAGATGTTAAAGATGTCAGAACCATGGGATACCTGCTGAGGGGAGAGCTGCTAATGGCAAGTGGAACCAGCCCAAGAGAAAGAAGTGTGTTGCAGTCAACAAACCTGAAAGGAGTTGGAGATCTGAAGAACATTTTGACATCAGACATGGGGATGCAGAGTTTGGAGTTTGCCCAACTTGTTTTCAGTACTTTGGTTCAGTATTTCATCACTATGCTCTCTTCCCTACATTTTGGAATGGTAATGTATGTCCTGTGCCACTGTATGTTGGAAGTATATGATCTGCTTTTTTATTTTAATTTGACAGGTGATTACAGTTTAGAGATTGCATGAATCTTAGAAGAGACTTTGAAATTTAGACTTTTAAATAAGTTTGAGACTGTTATAGACTATGGGAACTTTTGAAGTTGGACTGAATGCATTTTTGCATTACAAGCCTTTGGGAGCCAGGAAGTGGAATGTGGCCCTCAAAGGGAGAGGCATTTTTGGAGGTGTGGCCTTTGTGGAGCAGGTGTGGTCTTGTTGGAGGAAGTGTGACACCATAGGGATGGGTTTTGCAGTCTCACATATGCTCAAGCTATACCCAGTGAGACAGACCACTTCCTGTTGCCTGTAATTCTAGATGTAAGGACTCTTAACTACCTCTCCAGCATCATGCCTGCCTACATGCCACCATGATACCTGCCATGATGATATTGGATGAAACCTCTGAAACTGTAGGCCACCATCTCAATTAAATATCTTCCTTTATAAGAGTTTCCATGGTTGTGGTATCTATTCACCAATAGAAACTCTAAGATAAACACCATAATTATAGAAATGATGGTGGATTCTGAGAACATTTGCTAGCTGATTAAAAAAAAAAAAAAAAAAAAAAAAAAAAAAAAAAAAAAAACAACCTTTCCAGGTAAAACATGAGGATATTTTGTAGGGACTTGAGGTCCTTAGAAATAAAATTCAAAGCCTAGATCTACTGTGTTTTAAAGCCTCCATCAGTCCAACTTTATCCCCTCTGACTGGAGAAATTGCTCGCAGTCAGAGCATATGCCACAAGCAAGCCCCAAAATCTTTCCATTGCTAACTCATGACACTGCAGCACTGCTCAGTAAAGTGTTTGACTTGAGATCAAACACTTATACCCCACCATTCCATTTCTGGTCATTTATCTTTCTGATTACAGGGGGAATATAATGCCCTGTACTTTATGCCATCTGACCCAGCATTAGTCTGTAACTCAGGCAGCCTGATAAGATATGGAGAGGAAGATGTTTGCTCTGAACCGGTTCCCACACACTATGTGGTTCTGGAGAAGATCAAACTCAGTGACTTTGAAAAGCTGGTATCTAGATGGGAGAGTTAGAAGTCATCTTTAGTTCCCTTTACAAACTAATGGATAATCTTCCAATGGGGATAGATGTTTATATTATTAGGGTCTCTGCATACTAGTGTTAGTTCCCATATTTCATCATCACAGTGAAATAAATTACTCAGCACTCTGATGTTATACATTATATGGTCATAAATAATCATTGACCCCCAACATCAAATCATTACCTATCAAATAATTAGATTAAAATAGTCAAATGATATTATTTTAGCATTTTATGTAGAGAATGGTTGAGATATGATATGAAGAAGGAATTTGAAACAATAGAGTGTGCCTTTTCAGTGTTCTGTAGAGAATATATTATTTCAGCCTAATAAGTGTGTTATGTAAACTATCTGGAAGATATAAAGGATAAGCTGTAAAACCATACTTCCATACAGGGATTAATATCTAGAATATAAAGAGTATACCAAACATCAACACAAAAATACTTGTCAGCCAATTCATGGATATTGAACTGAACTGGCAGTTTTCAAACAAAGAAATACAAATGGCCAATAAATATTTTTAAACATGTGAAACTTCTTTAGCCTTCAGGGAAATACAAATTAAATTAGTTTGAGATTCCATCCTATCCCAATCAGAACGGCTAAGATAAAGCAAAAACAAAACAAAAATCAAACAATAAGAACAACAGCATCAACAACAAAAATGATGACAAATGCTGGTTGGGCTGTAAGGAAAGTAGAGTACTTTATTCACTGCTGGTGGGAGTGTTTCATGGCTCAAGCATTATAGAAATAATGTAGACATTCCCAGCAATCTAGAAATACATCTGTTGTATGATCCAGCTATAGCACTCTTGGCCATACACCCAAAGGACTCTACATCTTACTTCAGAGATATTTACTCATCCATGTTCTTTGCTGCTCTATTCACAGTAGCCAGGAAATAGAAAGAATCTAGATGTCAATAAGCTTATGGATAAATCAAGAAATGTGGTATATTTATGCGACGAAATATTCATCTGTTTAGAAAAAAATGAAATTAGCAGTTAAATTGATAGACCAAGAAACAACCATTCTAAGGAAGCAACCCAGCCCCAGGAAGACATTGGAAGGACACAGAAAACATGGTATGTTTTCTCTCCTATGTGGATGGAAGCTAAATGGTTAGTTTTCAAAGTGTGGGACAATGCAATGCATGCCACCAAAGGAGAAATCTCCTCCAACTGAGAACCCTAAGAACTACAGCAATGACTGGACTAAAAATTGCCTACTGGTGCAATAATACAAATGTTATGGGAGCCACCAGCCAATCCCATGGCCAGATGGGTACCAGGACCTGGGGGAGTTTCCTACAATTACTCTGCTAACACGGCACAGCACTGAAACAACTCTTGATGGATTACTGCTATGCTGCTAGATCTGGGCATCTGTCAACTGCTGTAGGATATTATTTTAAGGTGTGTTACTTCTGTTTATGTGGCATTTGTTTAAGTCAGTGAAGTTGTGTTATTGTGTCTGTGTAAAATACCTGACTGGTCTAATAAAGAACTGAACGGCCAATAAATAGCAAGGCAGGAGAAAGAGATAGGTGGGGCTGGCAGGCAGAGAGAATATGTAGAAGGAGAAATCTGGGAGAAGAGAGGAGAGAAAGAAATAGAGGAGTGAGAGGAAGAAGCAGCCAGAGAATGAGGAGCCAGAGAAGGAAGAAGACTCCAGGGGCCAGCCACCCAGGTACACAGCCAGCCACGGAGTAGAAGTAAAAGCAAGATTTACAGAAGTAAGAGAATGGGAAAAGCCCAGAGGCAAAAGATGGACAGGTTAATTTAAGTTATGAAAAGCTGGCAAGAAACAAACCGGACTAAGGCCAGGCATTTATAATTAAGTATAAGCTTCCACGTGTGATTTATTTGGGAGGTGGATGGCGGGTCCCCCCAAAAGGAAAAAGAGTTAAAAAAAAAAAAAAAAAAACAACCAACAGTAGTGAACCCTCATCAGAGACCTTTTTTCTTGAGCACATGGAAACTAACAGAGACCCATACTGGTCATTGTGTGGAGAGTCAGAGACTGTGTAGCACTCAGCCTTAAATAGGACGTGGATGTCTCACATTTCTCTTCTCAAGGTTCAGGGATCTTCTCTGAAGGGGGAGGTAAAGGTAGAAGAGCCCAGTGGGTAGATGACTACAAGGATGACTACAGTGAGTCAGCTGTTCATGTGGACTCCTACAAAGCCAATCTTTATAAGCCCAAGGCAGACAGAATCACAGTGTGTTGAGGGACAGTGGTAAGAATGCCCCACATTTAGCTGAGGGGCTATTGTCATGTGGTAGCTGCTAGAAGGGGTATTTTAAGAGTATGACCCCTGGTAGGTCTGCACCAGATCAAGAAAGGCCTCACACCAAAGAGCATCTGGATAACACAGATTGGAGTACACAGGTTTAAAAAAGAGAGAACATGAAGTTGGGTATTTATGGAGGTGGTGGTAGATATGGGAGGAGTTTGAGAAAGGATGAATATGATCAAAACACATTGTAGAGAAAAATAAGAATCAATAAAATACTATTTTAAAATAAAACATGCTCAACATCCTTAGCCATCAGGAAAATGCAAATTAAAATTATTTTAAGACTTCATCTAACCCCAGTCAGAATGACCAGCACCAAAATCTAAATAAATGGCTGGTGGGATAGCCCAGAAGTTAATGTGCTTGCCACCCAGCTGACAACATGAATTTGATGCCTAGATGCCATATTGCCATATGGAGAGAACAGACTTGTGAAAGTTATACTCTGGCTTCCACAAGAGGATATGGTACATGTACCTCCTACACACACACACACACACACACACACACACACACAGAGAGAGAGAGACAGAGACAGAGACAGAGACAGAGACAGAGAGACAGAGAGACAGACAGGGAGACAGAGAGACAAAGGGATTGAGACAGAGATAGAGAGAGAGAGACAGACAGACAGACACAGAGAGACAGAGAGACAAAGAGAGTGAGACAGAGACAGACAGAGACAGAGACAGATAGAGACAGACAGAGACACACACAGAGAGAGAGAGAGAGAGACAGAAGAGGGAGGGAGGGAGGAGAGAGAGAGACAGAGAGAGAGACAGACAGAGACAGAGACAGACAGAGACAGAGACAGAGACAGAGAGACAGAGACAGACAGAGACAGAGAGAGACAAATGTAGCAAGGAAAAATGACAACAAATGCTGACAAGGATGTGGGAAGAAGAATCTTCACTTACTGCTAAAAGCAAAACAGTGAAGACACTAGAGAAATCAGTGTGCAGGCTTCTCAAAATCAAGAATTAAGCAATCACGTGACCGTTCTGTATCACTCCGGAGCCAATACTCAAAGGATTCTACATCCTGCCACAGAGATCCTTGCATATCCTGCTTATTGCTGCTTTCAGTGGGTTGAATAAGAATGAGCCACATAGGCTCATAGAGTTCAATGTTTAGTCATCAGAGACGGGCACTGTCCGAAAAGGATTAGGAAATGTGGCCTTGTTGGAGAAATTTTGTCCTTGGGAGAGGACTATGAGGTTTCAGAAGCCCATGCCAAGGCCAGCCCCACTTCCTCATCTGGAGAGTGTTGGTCCCAGCTACTTCTCCAGAACCACACATGCCTGCACGCAAACCATGCTCCCACCATGATGCTAATGGACAAAACCTTTAAAACAGTAAGTAAGCCCCAAATTACGTGTTTTCTTTGATAAGAGTTGCCTTAGTCAAGGTTTCATCACAGCAACAGTTGCACTAAGACACTGCTCCACTGCAGTAATAAGGGGATAGATTCTGCGTGGATCTACGTTAATAGATGAATGGATAATGAAAATGTGGATATAATTGTATTCCACTATAAAGAAATCTTTGGGTCTGGAAAATATTATAGTAAAAGCAACCCATTCACAAAGATGAGTCCTACATAATCATAGGAGCACCTCTGCCTTTAATTCTTATATGTAAGGATACAAGTGTAGATATAGGTTATAAAACTAGATATGGGACCAAAAGGAAGGAAAGGAGGTTGTTGAGGAAGAGGAGAGGATAAGGGAATACATGTGACATAAAACTGTAAAGGCAACGAACACTATGGGGAGACGTGTATGGGACAAAGGGAGTATGGGAAAGAAGAAGGAAGGAGAAGAATGAACAAAAACAAATTATAGATGAAAATGCCACAATGAAGCCCATCACACTACACTCTACTTTAAAATAATAAATAACCAATTAAAATAAAGAAAAACGTGGCTAGAAAACACTTTTTCCTTGAAGGGTGGTGCTCCAAACTGCTTCCAGAACCCATACGTGTAACAAGCCACATTTACAGGACACATGCTATTGGTGCTTCTCCTATACCTGTTTTCTCTATCAAGCATTCTCTATTATTTTTTTCCCAAAAATCTGGTTGTTTTTTTTTTTTTTTTGCTTCAATTCCCTCTGTCATATTTACCTTTGTTACAGATTATTTTTAGCAACAATATAATTTTAATAGAAGAAACTTATAGAAGAGTATGTGGGAATTGTTTCTGCTTGGTTATTTTGAAATTATTCCACCCCGGAAGTTGGGAGGGGAGAGCAATCCACAGCCGGGGGCTGACTGCCCTCTGTGGTCATTCTTCACCAAACTGCAGACAAACATGGACTCCTGAGCCGTAACTTCAACTCTATTAGTCACCTCTCTCTTACCCTTGTGCAAACGTCTTGAGGCCTGGCACCATTACTCGCCTTCATTTCCCGGACCCAGTTTCCCTCAGGCCTCATGTAACGTACTAGGAACATCACGTTTTTGTTCATGGAATGCATGTCTCTGCAGTCTCAAATAAACCTTTCTTCTCATGCCATCTGTACGAAAACTGTTGTCACCATCCCCCAGAGTGTTCACAGGCAAATCATAACTAGGCAGCAGGTCTGGGCAGGAGGAGGACTGCTCTGAATTTTCAAGTGGGTTTGATTTACTCTCAAGCTAGCAGAGGGGGAACATGGTTGAAGAAACATTTGATACCATTGGATGTTCTTTGGCAGGTTCCTCCATAACTGGGACCAGTGCTAAAATTGTATTTTCCTGCATCAAACTCCTGCTGAGGGCAGTTCTTGTCCAGGTCTTGACTGGAACCTCACGTTTTTAGGCCATCCTTGGAGAAAATCAAGGCAACAAAGATAAAGATGTCTGCAGTTCCCTGCTCGGTTACAGAATTTGTCACACTGCGCAAATTCTTTACACACATGAGAAAGGGAACCATACCAGACCAGCCTTTCTCCCAAGGATGTAAGTCCTGGTACCGATTTTGTGTTGGTTGGGGTTACTCGTGCTGTGATGAAACACCGTGACCTAAAGCAGATTTGGCTTAGGCGTTATTGGAGGAAGTCAGGGCAGGAGCCTGGAGGCACTAGCTGATGCAGAGGTATGAAGGGTGATCCTTAGTGGCTTGTTCTTAATGGCTTGCTCAGCCTGCTTTTATTAGAACCCAGGACCACCAGCCCAAAGATGGAACCACCTGCAATGGGCTTGACCCTCTCCCATCAATCACTAATTAAGAAAATTCCCTACAGTCTTGCCTACAGCCCAATCCTAACAGAGGCATTTTATCAATGGAGGCTCCCTCTTCTCTGATAACTGGAACTTGTGTCAAAAGTTGGCATAAAACTAGCCAGCACAGAGCTTATCACACAGTAAATATTAAGAAGAAGCTCATTTAGTAAATAAGCCAATAAATATATATCCCAGTGATGTCTCTCATAGGGTGATCAGAATGGAACTCTGATGGTTTCTGAAAGGACTGGGAAGAACTGCTTTCTTTTGTTCTGCACACGAAACATGTATTTCTCCCAGGATAAGAATATAGGATAGGCAAAGAGAGCATAAGAGAAAGTCCACACAAAACCATGACACAGTGGATTTCTCTTCCTGCTGTGGTTCAAAGACCACACATGAGTGTCTGATTGTGCAGCTCTATCAATTGGCCCTGTATACACACATCTATGATGAAGTTTAATTTATAAGGTATGGACACATGAGTGTCTGATTCCGTGGCTCTTACGTACTCTGAGTATACTGATTTGTCCCATATAGACATACCTATACCTATGATAAACTTTAATTTATTAACTATGGATATGAAGAATTAACAACAATAACTTGTATGTAACTAAAACAATTATGACATCACAGATTAAGAAAAGTTATTTAAAGCCTATCATTTTCTGGAACTTTCTGTGTAGTAGTTTGGGACTGTGTGTGTGTATATATATATCTCAGGCAACTAAAACGAGGGAATGTGGAACCGGGCCTAAGAGGGGGCTCTGAAAGAGTGTTGTCATTCCTTGCAATTCTCAAATTTGATTCTATTTCCTTTTCTAGATGGGAGATCACACTTGCCTTCGACCCTCACATTGTAAGGGTCTTTCAATTAAAAATAATTATTGTGTAGAAAACATGTAACTGTTAGAATTTGATTTACCATCAAATAATTTCAAACGTTTGTTACAATTAAAAGGGAGAGTCACATCATGTGTTTAAACGTACTTCATAACTCAGTTGAGGAGCAAATTTGTAAAGTTAAATTGAAAAGCTAGTTCTCTAGAGGAAAAAATGTTAAAATTTGTTTACAATATGTTGGTAACATTCTATAAATGGTTATCTTAGCATTCTAAGTGTAAATCCTAGAATAATATTCTTATTTGAACTTTAATTTGCAAACTATCATGTCCTTTTGCATATTTGGTTACAAATTTGCATAAACAGTATAATTACAATTATCTGCTTTCCCCAAAGATTAGAAAAGGAAAACTACTAATTAATCTCATTTACATGTGGATAAGGTTAATTGCTAAAACTAATTTTTATTTTCTCTTGCTAAGCTGTAATAAATGTTGTCATGCTTATTAAGATACAGCATAGATATTATACTATGTGTCAAATTGAATAATAATTATATTCATGTAGTATTTTTTCTCCTTATCAAACAGATTATCTAAGTGGACAGATGTTTTCTCTCTCTCAGAATGATTTCAATCTCATCTTTCTGTGTCCTTTTCTCCCAAATATGGAGATAAATACAATATAAGAATCTTGAATTCTTAAAATATAAAATTGATATTAATTTTAGCTAATACAAAATACGTAGCTAACATATATAAAGATGTTAGCACTTGTAGTGGTTTGAATAAGCATGGCCTCCACAGGCTCATATGTTTGAATGCTTGGTCCCCAGCTGGTAGAACTAATGGGGAAAACTTAGGAGGAATGGCCTTGTTGGAAAAGGTGTGTCACTGGGGATAGGCTTTGGGGATCCAAAATCCCATACCATTCCCAGAGCTCGCTTTGCTTCCTGTTGGTGGATCAAGATGTTGGCTCTCAGCTTCTGTTCTAGCCCTCTGCTGTGGGATGTTCTGTATGTTAAATGTGTTGCTCTGATTGGTTAAAATAAATAAAGTGCTGATTGGCCAGTAGCCAAGCAGGAAGGAAATGGTAGGCGGGACAAGGAGGAGGAGAATTGGAGGAAGTGGAAGGCTGGAGAGAGACGCTGCTAGCCACTGCCATGACAAGGAAAATGTGAGGTACAGGTAAGCCACAAGCCATGTGGCAAAGTATAGACTAACAGAAATGGATTAATTTAAGATAGAAGAACTAGATAACAAAAAGCCCGCCATGGCCATACAGTTTGTAAGCAATATAAGTTTCTGTGTGTTTACTTGGTTGGGTCTGAGCGTCTAAGGGCCTGGCAGGTGAGAGAGATTTGTCCTGACCGTGGGTCAGGCAGGAAAACTCCAACTGGAGCCCTCTGCCTGCTGTGTGGTGCCCCTGCCATGATGAAGATAGACTCTGGAACTGTAAGCCCCAAATAAACTTCTCCTTCTATGAGTTACCTTGGTTGTGGTGTTTTATCTCAGCAATAGAAAAGAAACTAACACAATATTTCTCTCAATTTTGATTTATAAGGACACTTGCAATTATCCAGTCCCTTCTGAACATTTTCCTGTTGATCTAGGTTTCCCCATGCCACTCTGACTGTTTCTTTAATGCAGTCCTTTTCTCGGTGTTGAGTGCTTGTCTTCCAGCTACTGACTGTAAGATTTATTTCATTGCATGTGTATCTGTGTTCTTTTCCCCATGTATGTATGTGCAGCATGTGTATACAGGGGCCAGAAGAGGGTGTCAGATCCCCTGGAGCTGGAGTACAGTCAGCATTTGAGTGCTGGAAATTGAACCAAGATATTCTGAAAAATTAGTAAGCACTTTTCACTGCTGAGCCATCCTTCCAGTCTCCAGACTATTTTAAACAGTCACCAACAAATACTGAAGTCATGCCTATGCACCCTTTCTCAGACCTATGTTTTTAAAAAGCCTTTATAAAATGTCAATGTAATTATATAATATTCTCTCATGAAATCCTTCAGAGGCTTTCCTACAGTAGAGCCCAGGATCTATGTAGCAGCAGAAGAGCACTCTCATAGCTGGCTGGAGGTGTGGCCTCAGCTCCACCTGGGCTCTAGGCCGTCTTGAATTCCAGAAACGTCCGTCTTGAATTCCAGAAACGTCACAGAACTTGTAGTTTCGAAAACCCACAGTTTATGCCTTTAAAGTTAACGAAACACAACCATCCTTTCTGTGTATGCTGAAAATTGGTGGGTGCATTCAGATGTTAGAGGACAGGGAGAAAAGTCAATTGGCAAGTTGGAAATATTTTTATCAAAGCATTTCTGTTCATTTCCTAAATTAGTCCCCAAAGACAGAGATTTAAACTTCCTGTGCCTATAGAAATTTATTATAACATTTCCTCATTTTAAAAACATTCATTTTCACACATTGATTTTGGTCGTATTTTGAATAATTTTTCAAAAGGATCTTGCCTACATCCACTCTTGTTCTTAGCTCTGCTTTCCCGCACTTCTCTTGTATTGGTTTTCTTCTTCCTTCTATCCAGTTGGAACAATCCTACTTCAGTGTTTAATATGCAATGTAAAATTCACTTCTTGTATTCCCTCCCTCCACATACTCCAGAAACATTCCGCTCTCCCTCCACATCTTCTCTCACAGAACTCACCCCACTGTACTTAAGGCATGATTGTTTTTCTTTCATGAAATTTCTTTTATTTCTCCTTGATGGTGACAGGACAGGAATGTGTAGTGGTGTACGCAGCACACACCTACCACCACCACCCACATGCCAGTTTCTCTCTTGGAAGTCTTTCTTCCAGACATGGACTCAGTCACAGTGAGACAGTAAATATGGATGCTCTCCTTCACACTCCTACACCTCAAGGCTGCAGGTGCCTCCCTTGTCCCTTCCTTTGGGTTTCCCTTCTAGCACCACAAATGTGTTTCCACACAAACTCTTATCTCCTGGAGCTGTCAGTCTTGATTTTTTTTTTAAATTTTTTCTGCTTTTTTTTTCCATTTTTCTTTATTAAGAAATTTTCTATGCACTCCACGTGTTATCCACAGAACCCCCTCCTCCCTCCTCTCACCCCCCAGCCCTCTTTCCCAAGCCACCTTGCATCCCCACATCCCCCAAATAGAGGTCTCCCATAGAGAGTCAGCAGAGCCCAGCACACTGAACCTAGGCAGGTCCAAGCCCCTTCCAGTCTTGATCTTGTGAACAGACAGCCTCTTTGAAGGAGTTCTTCCATTAAGGTCCGGTAACTTCAAATACCCTAAGTTGTCAAACTTTCACTCTGAGGGAGACTGAAAGTTTCCTTCCAATCTGGTACTCTCAGAAGACCACAGAACGTCTCAGAAGAGCCAACATTCACCCTCCTTTACTACTGAGGTGTGCCTTTATGACTGGTTCACACAAACAGAAGGAATGAGTCTAGACATGGTGTGCTTTCAAAGCCAGTATTAACAGGGTGAAATTCTCCTCAGTTTCCCATTGTCCTTCTTACTTAGTGAAGTATTATTTTACATTAACACGGGAGCTTCAGGGGCTGGAGAGATGGCTCAGTGGTTAAGAGCTCTGACTGCTCTTCCAGAGGTCAAGTTCAATTCCCAGCAACCACATGGTGGCTCACCACCATCTGTCATGAGATCTGGCGCCCTCTTCTGACCTGCAAGGACACATGCAGGCAGAATAATGTATACATAAATTAAAAAACAAACAAACAAACAAACATGAGCGCTTCACTGGCACTTGAACTAAAGGTTTAGTGTTAGAGTTCTTCACTCTGTGCTTCTGACTCTGTACAAACTCTGAGTCCAAGTCACACCCCAGTGACAGAGGCAGGGACTTTCAACCCTGGAACCATGTCAAACTATGAAATTTCCTGTTGGATTCCATTCCTTACAAAGTTTAATCAGGGAAGGGATGTTTTCACTTCCTGTCATTCCTATGTCTCTCATAGTACTCAACAAATGTTTGTTGAAATATGTAATTAAACAAGGTTTAGTCTTCAAACTATTTAGTGATGAAACCCTGGATAAGCTGATGAAATTAGAAAAACGCATTTCATTCTTTCTATCAATATAAATTCATCGGTCATAAAAGCTGTACATAATTAATATTTTCAAGTAATGTTGAATATGGCCACTTTCCCAGAAAATACAATTTGTGTCATTTGGATTGTAACCATTCAAAGTTTCACTGTTTGGCACAAAAGCATATTTATATTTCAGATCCTCTACAACTCAGGCTGTCATAGCCATAATGACATATTTGTGGATATCGTATGCATGTTAACTTTTCATTTTGGGCATTCTTTCTGGATAATAAAATTTGCCCATCGTCTATTATGACAAAACAGCACTAAAAGTTGAAATATCCCACCAAAAATCTTGTAGAATTTAAATTTAGCCTACAAATTATAATTAAAAACTACTTTTTAAAATTCTCAGTCTGGTCTCTATATCTAGGTTTATTTTTTATTTACTTTGCTTGAGAAGCATTCTGAAATCTGTATGTATTTAAATTGCCCTAAGAGATGAAGTATATATGATCAAAGTGAAAAGGTAAACATTAGGAATGATGAAATGGGTCAGCTGATAACCTTTTTGCACCAGCACCCACATAAAAAGCTGAGCAAGGTAGTGCACACATGAAAGCCCACTACCGGGGAGCTGAGACAGGGTTCTGAGGCTCACCAACAAGCTGGACTCGGACAAATGATAAGGTCCACGGTCAGAGAAATACTTATGGGAAAACAGCAATTTTATTCATGAGGCGTATGCAAGTATGCTTCTGTCTGGGTCTCAATATGCAAATTTAAAGCCTTGTTCAGCTCAAGTCTAATCTACAGACTGTGGGCCCTGGTGACTAATTCTACCCAAACCGTGCTCTCAGCACTAAGGATGTTAGTGTGTTTACTCCTTGTACAGATGAAATAAAAGGGTAGAACAAGTATTTAGCCATGTCTCTTCCCACCAGCTTCAAAGGACTCCCTCTCAAACAGAGAGCGTGCTTTGGCACCTGTAAATCTTCTGTAAGCATCCTTCTGAACAGGTGCACCTGAAGTGGTGGGATGTCAAGTTTTCACCTAGAAATATTTCATTGAATCAGTAATTTATACAGAAGGATGCAAGATTTTTCTTAAACAAGGGTTTCTGTAAGTGTAGATATTCCTAACACCTAAAACACAAAAGTGTGAGAAGCAGCTCATTTATTATACATACACATTTGTAAACATCTATACAAGAAAATACAGATATAGAACTTTTAATTTTATTTTATCAGTTAATGATACATTTATTTTTACATGCATGGGTGTTTTGCCTGCATATATGTCCGTGCACTGCATGTGTGCCTAGTGTCCACAGAGGCTGGAAGATTGTTCATATTCTCTGGAACAGGAATTAAAGATGGTTGTGAGCTGCTGGGAACTGAATCTGGGTCCTCCAGTAGGACAGCACAGCTCTTTACTGCTGAGCCATCTTTCTATCCTCGGGAAACTTAAAGAAAAGGGAGAGAAAGAAGGAAAGACAGAAGACAAAAGTAAAACAAGTGAGGAGAAAGAAGAGAGACAAAGGGAATGGAGACATGTGGTCTGATGAAACACATTAGAAGCCTCGGCCTGGAGGTTTTTGGCTGCCAGATGATAGTAAAGACTATGCAAGTAAGGCAGTCAAGATTATCTTGATGCTCATCGCCACAAGTTCCACAACACTCAAAGAAACTACATTCCAGCCTCCCCTGAAGTGGGGAAGGAGAGGCATGTGATCCTCTGGCCAATGATATATGAATACAAATGTTGCCTTGCCTGCCCATTATTGACATTCTCAATGTGACCTCTTCCCCTTCTGCAGGGACACCAAAGACTTGCCTTCAAGTTACAGCCTGCCATGTTAGGAAGAATAAAAATAGCCGGAACCAAGAAAATGATTGAGGCATACTTGACTCTGATATGACTATGAGATGCAAATTTATTGTTTGAGCTTTTGAGATACTGATTGCATTTGTTCCAGCAAGTGGTATTACTTACCTTAACCAAAGTAATAGATGGGTGTCCCAGTTACTTATCTATTGCTTTGATAAAACACCTTTACAGAAATTAACATAAGGGTTCTCTAGAATCACAGAACTTACAGAATGAATATATATGGGAACACACACACACACACACACACACACACACACACACACACACACGAGGCTGGGTGTTTCCACTGGTCTTCTGTGTATGCTGGAATCCCAAAGATGGAATCCCAAAGATGAAGGCTCTAATGCCAGTGAAGGAATGGATGTGCTGGCAAGGCAAGGCAAGCAGATGAAGAATGAACAATCCCTTTCTTCTTCCACTGTCCTTATATGAGCTTTCAGCAGAAGGTGAGGCCCAAATTAAAGGTGTGCCTGCCCGCCTCAAAATCTGGTGGTCATCCACCACAAGTGTGCCCTCCATTTCTGGATTTTAGTTCATTCCAGACATAAACAAGTTGACAATCAATAATAGACATCACAGGAAGAAAGGGATATTTTCTCTCACAATTCCAGGTTATAATCCATTAGTGTAGGGAAGTCAGGTTGACTGAAATTCAGATCAGCTGGTCCCATCACTTCCAGTCAAGAACAGCAAGAAATAAAATAACACCCATGTCCTTAGCACTGCTTATCTCTCCCTCCACTTGTGCATAGTCTAGGAGCCACAGCCTAGGGAATGGTACCACCCACAATAGGTGGTTCCTCCCACTTCCATGTATTCAATCAATGTAAAGTAATCAAGACAATTCCCCACAGGCAAGTCTACAGGCCAATGTTATCTAGACAAGTCCTCGTTGGCATTCTCTTCACAGGTGATTCTAGACTGCTTAAAGTTGGCAATTAAAACTGATCACAACAATGGGTAACTTGGTCAGATGTGAGATTTAAATCCTTCTGCCAATTGTATCATGGCATGTTAAATAAGGCAAGTTTTACAAGAAGTAAAATGAATGTAACTTGAAGGTGGATTAATGTCAGTTTAAGGGGTGGGATCAGTGTCAACCCCCAAGAGCATCAGGAGGATTTTACAAGATAATGCAAGCATCTGGGATAATGCTAAACACAAAACTGCCTCTCAGAGCTTGGGATGCTCCAGGGAAGAGATGCTCTCCTCTCTTTCATTGTACTCTTCACATCCAGAATTTATCTTATGATTATTTCATGACATTATTTTTAAACTTTTAAGCTGCATGAAAGTAGAAACTTTACCTGTTTCTGTGACTTAATGTTCTGTCCTTATTTATTACAAAGTTATGAAGACCCGAGTGGTCATGGAATAGTGTTTGCTGAAAAACAGTATAACCTTATTTTTCCTTTTAAAATGTGTGGGGAGTGGGGGGATGTTTTCTCATATTTTGAGACAGAGGTGTTAAGAACAGGGAAGTCCAGGGGAGAGGTGCTAGGGAGATGGTTTAGTGAGCAAAGTGCTTTTCACACAAGTATCCAGACTGAGGACCAGAGTTCTGAAAACCTGTATCCAAGTGAAAGCTAGGTGGACATGGACCTGTAATCCCAATGCACAGATTCTCTGAGAATCACAGAGCAAGACGGCTAGCTAAACTAGATGGTTTATGAGCCACCAAGGAAGACATCAGACTTCACACACATGGCATCACACATATGCACACACATATACCATCACGCCTACATATGGAGAATAGGGAAGGAAAGAAGTAGAGGGCACAGAGAGAATCGGGGACACTGGACCCAACAAAAGAGAGTGAAAGAGGAGCATGCATGAACAGATTGGACTAAACCAAAAGAGGCAGGTGTCTTCTCCACTGGAAGAGAAGACTGAGGCATGCACATGAGTTCAGGCAAACTTGCAGCATATGGAAATTGCCCTGAAAGTGGTCATATAAATGAGTGGTTATGGGCGGGTCAGCTCTTAAACCAACTGGAATAGGTTAGAGAGGATTACAGAGACGGAATAAATTTACAGGGAGATAGATGCAGAACAAGATGTCTTACACACAGTGTTAAAGGTCCAGATTTGATGTGGTACTATGAATTTAAGGACCATGAAAATCAGAAGACTACATACAAGATTTTGTACTCATTCAACATGTATTCACTTAGCTTCTTATTTTTAGACATGGTGCTGGCTTCAGGGATCAAAGCGTGTTAATGATGGTACTGCTTTGTATTTATAGTGGGTGAGCCACAAACAATCTGTCTTCCCCGTGAAAACAAAACAGCGTATTAGTTGGTGGCAGGTAGACAAAATTATTGGCTCTGTGAAATTTCCTCTTTTCAGTATGTTGTTTTATTGGAGTGGTACACCCAGGTTCCCTGCTTTATTTCTCAAGTTAAAGCATTTAATGTGTACTCTCGCTGACCTTCATTGGATAAATCACAAGGAGCCTGACAGAGTCTGCAAACAAGGCTGATGAAACCTGGCTGTGGGGGAGCCATCCTCTTCCCTTTCTTTCTTCCTAGCTGCCTTCTTGAAGCAAAAATTCTGTCTTCCATTCCCTCTTCTTTATAGGCTAATCTCCATGTAAACAGTCTGATAAGTATGCTAATTCAAAACATCGACTCTCAAAGGAAATAGAGAAGCCATCAGGAGATGCTGTTCACAAGCTTGCCAATGTTTGAGAGAATTGCCATCCATTTTCTGGAGCCATTATATTAGACCCCATAAGCTCTGCCTGCTCAACACTTGTATATTAGGCGATATGCTGCTGACTGCTAAGAACAGTTATTTAGGGGAGATGGCTCAGGACCTAAGTGCATGTACCACTCTTCGAGGACCCAAATTTGATTCCCAGCACCCAGTCTGGTGGCTAACAACTGCCTGTGGCTTCACAGGAATATAATATCTCTGGCCTCTGTGGGCACCTACACACACACACACACACACACACACACACACACACACACACCACACCACACCACACCACACCACATAAATAAAAACTAATTTTTTTCTATTTCTTTCTTTCTCTTTCTTTTTAGAAAAAAAAAAAAAAGAATAGTTAGCTTACCTTGTTCCCAATCTGTTTCCAAAATTTTGGAAATACAACATGAGAATGAAAAAGACCAAATATGTTGGTTAAGCAGCTGGTAAATGAAGTTCCTGGCCAGTAAGCTCATTTATCCTTCCAAGATGTCTCCCTCCCAGACCTGTCTCTGAGAACCGATGTGCCTCCTGTTGCGATGGAGTTTGGATATGACATGGCCACCTTCTTTGTTTTATGAAAGAGGAAGCAAAGTGTAAGTGGCCAGTGATGTTGGCATCATCAAGACTTGAGAGTGATGAGAGTCAGATAAACTTACAAGACCTTTTTCTTAATGTTGGTTACTAAGAAAGAGACTAAGAATCCATGTCTTTTTCACAAATAAATATGTGCCTACTTGTCATCATAACCCAGGCCACATTCATTTTCCACTTTATCCAAGAATACTATTGTCTTTGGCTGATTTCTAAAAACATAAGGTATCCCAGCCCCCCACCCCCCAATTAATGCTGGACATCAAAGCAAAAAAAAAGTATTATGCAAATAGTTCACCGATAACCTTATTTTCTATATTACTGAGTGTTGTTATGAGAATGTTAAATGTAATTCTACGTTATGCTATGCGATTTCTGAAGTGACTGTGGGGGAAATGACTGAATTCCAATGGAGATTCTGTCCCTGAATACCTTATCTATCTGCTCCATTAGTGAATCAACTTGAATGACCTGTGAATTATTCCAGTGAGATAGCAGAATAGTAATAACAGTCAATTAAACTAATTTCCAAATTCTCCTACTGGCTTTTACCAAGGTCATCCAACCAAACAAAATTTCGGAAAAATTAATATTCTGTCTCCTTTTTATTAAGTCATCTCCAATGGGCTTAGGAGAAAGAAGTGTTGAATGCAGTCTGCTTTTATCTTTTAAATCCTCTTCATCTCCTTAACGGAATCCACTGTTCGGCTTGTTAGAGATGTGCCAGCAAGCGTAACCCATGTAACGCAGACAAGAGCAGGAGAACTGCAGATGATATGATGTTTATCATTCCAGCCCTAAAGGATATCTCCACCCCTTGCTTACCTGCCTGTTGATGCTACAGGTTCTTTGCATGCAGACCCCACCCTGGCATCACAGCTGTCTGTGTAACTAAGGTTGTCCTGTGGGGAATGTAAAAAATAGAACACATGCTGCCCAATATTTCTTCCTATTAATAATCCATTTAATCATTGAAGCTTATGCCATTGTTAGTTTAATTTAATTTCTAGGCATATTTGCATTTTAAAATATTAATGTGTAATTTCTATGTATATTATTTAGATCTGATCTCCTGTATATCTATCTGACTTTGGAACCTGCCTTCTCTGAGCCCTCTGACCTAGGCCAATGCCACATTGTCATTATTCCAATTGCCATATCAAGTTCCTTCTTGAGCCCTTTCCTCCTTATCACTCATTAAAGCCTTCAAAAGTCTTGAAGAATAAATGTTAAGTGAAGTAAGTCAGTCAGAGAAAGGAATTTCGCATGATTCCTTTTATATGATCTAGCTAAAATTGTAAATTCATAGAGTCAGAGAGGAATTGTAGCTGGGAGAGCTGAGGGAGTTACCAGACCCTGGGTATAATGTTTCTGCTTAGCAGTGTGAACAGTCCAGTAGTCTCACATACAGCAGTGCCCATCATTAGTACTAGTACTGTATGAAAGCAATCCTGCTGACTCACTGTACACAATCCTGCAGACTCACTGTGTAGCACAGTACCCCTTATTACTACTGTATTTGACCTTTAATAATATGGCAAGCAGATTGCAGGTGTTTTTAAATATTTTAAATTCATCATTCATTCCACAAATTCTTTCCTCGTCTAGCTTATGTCAAGGATTACCTAATAGATATCAAACTTAGATACTTCTAAGTCTAAGATGTATTTCAAAGAAAGAGACAAAGATATACTGATGCATTTCTTTACTGGATTTATGAGCTTAAGTCTCACAAAATGTCTTTGGTTAGTAGAGCCTAGGACACCTGTCTATCTGAGCAAGCAGGATGTCTGGGAATACAAATGCCTGTCATTTTTAGTTTGCATAGAGAAGGAATTCTACCAAGACTCAGCATGTGGAGCAAAGAAGCTTTCATCCTTGAAAATCAGATGACACCTTCACTCTGAGCATCTCTCTGTTCCTTCTGTATGACCTCTCACTGCGGGATAGCCTTGTCCTGGGCTGCCCACCGTCTATGGAATTGATGCTGTCTTCCAAGATCTGTTCCCAGTTTCTTTAGAGAGTTTCTTCTATTCTTCCTGAGACCTTATTAACGAGGAGTTTTTATAATAAGGTCTAAGGCAATTTTCAGCTGCTGTCTGTTGTAAACAAGGTTTTATTTGGAAACAAATGTGCTCATTGGCTTCTGGTTCTTCTCTGGCTGCTTTCAGAGAGTTGAGTAGATTCAGAGGAGACTACAAAAAGCTAAACACTAATCTCACAATTTAGAGGGTAAAAAAGGTTGATGACCTTTGTTTTAAATGCTTACAATTTGCACTCCAGGGCAATGCCTGAACCCTGTGATGACTCTTTTCTCATTTTATCATCACGCTCATTAAATGGTAAGTAGCATCAAGGAATATGACCACATTTCTAATTTAAGGACACTCAAAATACGGCATGGTTGCCTGACACAACTGTGCTCAATATAAACATGTCACATAAGTGAATTTAGAATCCAATAAGGTGAAGGGTCACACTGTAGCAAATCATCTCACAATATAGCTTGTCATTGAGAGTCTGTAAGACACAGAAGTGTCACCTTGACCTTTAGCAGAAAAATAAATTTAGAATTCTCTTAAAGAGATTAAGCATTTGGAAGAAACACTTGGAGAAGAAACAAGGGACTAGGGCAGAGACTGAGGAAATATTCTGAGAGAGACAGGGCATGTGGGTGACAATGGTGGCCATGTAGAGCACACGGTTAGCTGCAGAGATTTTGCTTCCCTCAGGCCGACAGTGATGCTTCATAGCATGGCTTCATTTGCCCTTCCCCACTCTTCAGTCATCCTCAGCTTCTAGTCTAAATGAATGTAGAGCAACTAATTTATAAATGTAACCTTGAAATATTTCCGTAATCCTGACTACCTTCAAATATTCACATGTCTCAGGCAGACCATGAAAGATCATGAATAAATAAATATAATTTTTATACACAGAACAAAAATACATTATAAGAATCTCAATTCTGTTTCTACCATATGGGTCATATTTTAAGTTATGCACTAACAACTAGTAATGCAGTATAAAATAAATTTTTGTTTATCAGATGCAAAGAATAGAAAAATATAGTGGAAAGAAAGAACATGCTCTATGAAAGTTCTTCATAACTTTTTCTGTTTAAAATGTGACAATAGCCTGGTGGTCGTGGCGCATGCCTTTAATCCCAGCAGAGGCAGGTTGATCTCTGTGAGATCGAGGCCAGCCTGGGCTATAGAATGAGTTCCAGGAAAGGAACAAAGCTACATAGAGAACAAAAAATAAAAGTGAAAATATGCACATGTACATGTACTGGATTATAATGTGTGTGTGTGTGTGTGTGTGTGTGTGTGTGTGTGTGTGTGTGTGTTTGTGTGTTTCCAGCAGCTGAGGACTCAGTGTTGGTCCTTGTACATATTAGATTAGTGCTCTACCACTGAGATAACTCCTCAACCCACAATATTTTTTGTTTTGTTTTTGAGTCAAGGTTTCACTGTGTAGTCCTGGTTGTCCAGGATCTCACTCTGTAGACCAAGAAGGCCTCAAACTTACAGAGACCCATCTTCCTCTTCCTCTGCCTCTGCCTCCTGAGTGTTTGAACTAAAGATATGCACCACCACTACCCTGCTTCATAACATTTTTTATTTTGAATTTTAGTAAAAAGTTTGACAACTACTGATCTAACCTTTAGCCTCTTTTGTTGGTACCATAGTAGAATTTATCAAGTATCTGAACCTAGAAAGATGTTCTATGTAAACTCAAATGTTCTAAAAGGATGGAGTGAGCATAAGGTAAAGTGATACGATCAAACCCTTTCAGACCTCCAGGGACAGAGATATGATGCTGAAGCAACATGAAGGGCATCAGTTTGCAATGCTACCAAAATCTACTGAACTAGGATCTCATTTTAACATAATCTCCAAGGAGTTAAATCTCACTAAATCTCAACAACTGGGATTATAGACAAGCAATGAGCACATCCAGTCCTCTGCCAGAAAATAATTTGACAGCAAAGAAGCTACCAGAAGAGATAAGACTATCTCTTGGGCCAAGATGGACAGGGAAAGGTATAAAGACTGCATCTTCCTAACCTAGGCTTTTAAGTCAAACTACAATGATTGATTTTATGTGTTGGCTTGAAAACTGGGTCCTATGTATGTAAATGTCTGATTAAATATCATTGAAACATGCCTTGAAAGTGCTTCTGGGTAAAGTTAGTATGTCACCTGGTATACTGAGTAGAACAAATTTTCCACTGTGGGCGGGTATTGTGTGAGTCTTTCCTGGCCCAAAGCATGGGTGAGGGATTACTTAAAGAAGCATGCATGACCACAAAGCAGCCAAATCACTTTAAAGGTCCTGCTCAACATGGACAACAACTTAACCACAGATGCAAACATGGAATCTCCCATTCAGTTAACCTTCCTTACTGTGTAAGATCTAGACACCTCCCAGACAGTGAGATCATATGCAGCTCGGGGTGAATGGCATTTGGCTAGCAGAGAAGTTCAGGATGAAGTGGCTGAGATCACAGATGAGAGTCCGATGACCCTCCCCTCCCAACCCTTCTTGTGTAAGGAAACTTGTGCAAGCCTGATCTGGAGGTTTTCTTACAATCACAACTGCACCGGTTAAGATGGTAATGGCTGTTATGCTTAGAGGACACTCTTTTCCCACAGTGGGCTGCGCAGATCCCAGTGAAAACCTGGATAGAATCAGAAGGCTGAGTGAATCATTCCGTCTGCCTATTATAATCTGAGATACCAGTCCAGTTCTCCCATGCCTCAGACTGGAATTTCTGCCCTCGGCTCTCCTGCTTTCTCGGCATTCAAACTCGATAGGACTCAGTATCAGCTCTCTGGCCCCTAAATAATGAGTGCAGAGCCAAGTAACTGCCCACCTTCATAATTATATATGTCAATTGCTTGCAAGCACTCAGTGAATCAATTACCCATTGGGCCTGTTTATCTCCAGAGCCCTAACTAATGCCACTGCTGTTTCTCCACAGCTCCCTATGAGACTGAGGCCAATGGAGCATTGCTTAATCTTGTGTCTCCCATTTGTTCCCTTTTTCCTTCTCTGTGTTTTGCCACCAATCCCTTAGGAACTCATTCCAGCAAAACAGTCTTCCCGGATGCTCGTCAAGTTGGCTATCACAGCACACCCAGTGAAAAGTCAAGACACAAAAGATTCCCAGGCCACACACCAATAGTTTATCCTTATTTTGCCCTAACCTTTGTACTTTCCCAAGTGTATGTAGGATGAAGAAAATATGACCATCAGTAAAGTGGAAGGGTCGTTTAAAAGTTACTAGCAGGGATTTCCAATTTTAATAAAGATGAAGACGCAGTTAATAATTTGACCCCACATGCCCATACACACATCTGAAAAAGTTGAAAACCAACATCAACATACCCAGAAAACAATACACAGAGTGTTGGGTATCAAAGGATAGTGAGCTCAGAGAACCTTGAGAGAGATGGGTACTGTGGTTGCACGGTTTCCCAGCTTTAGGGAATTTCTAGTTTCCCTGAATAGAGGTACAATCAATACAGAAAGTACTGAAAACTTTGACTAAAGCAAAGTCCGAGTAAAACCAAAGCTACTGGGGAAGGTACCAGAAAATCGAGGAAGAGGTGAGATACCGGGAAAGGCAGCTGGAGATAAGTGAGCAGGAAGAACGCAAAACTTAGAATGGACCTTGTAAGATTGCTTTTGTTTCCTCGCCTCTCTCTGGGGTGGAGTTGGGGGAGAGGGACGTCTGTGAAGGAAGGGTAATTCCGGCTACAGAGCAGAAGTGATGGTAAGGCCAGCAATCAGGTCCTCAATCCACTGGGCTTAGAAACATTCGTAAATAAGAGAAAAGGAATGAGTAGGAGGGATCGGCTAACAGAGTGGAGGAGTATATATGTTTTTGGAAGTGTGTGGATATTTTCCAGGAATCTGGGTACCACTTCTTTTTGCTTCTTGTGTATTCTTCCCTTTCTTCTTAAATTTTTTTCAGTGTTTTGAGACAGGGTTTCATTGCATACCCTGTAGACCAGGTTACCATGAGAGTAAAGGCCTGCACCACTATTCTGGCTCTTTCAAGTAGGATTTTCCAACAGCAATTGTCAACAGTCACAGCCCGATGTGTCATTTACATACAGATATATTGTAAGGGATTTAGAGGCAATCCAGTCACCCTGGCAGCAGGTTTAGATTCGATCAGTTTTAGCCAACTAAATGTTTTGGAACATTTAGTGGGACTTCTGGACCCACAGGTATCCCCTAAAAGTCTGAGCTGAGATTTTTATCTCACCATTATCAGCTGGACAAGGACCCAAACCTTATGTATGTGATGGTCAGGGCTGCTTTCCAGGTAGTCCCTCCACACCCACACCCTCCAGAGTGCACAAATTCCTAGGTCCAAAACATTTCTAGCCTCAAAAATCAGGCAAGGATGTTGGCCTAGATTCTAAAACAGCAGTGTCTCAGATGTCAGCTGGTGAAGATGTGAAGAAAGGATGTAGGAGCTGGAGAAGGGAGGTGCTTGACCAGTGGTCCTCAATGGCCACAGATCACATAAATCAGCTCCCTAACAACCAAGAGTTCTGTGATTTGGGGTGAACCCAGAGTGATACACTAAAATCCTCACACATCAAAATCTAAATTGCTTTAGGGGATCTCATGTCTGGACAGATTGGGTTTACTGGAAAGTGAAGCAAGAAGTTTTATAGGACTGAGTCTTGTGTGTCTGAAAAAAAAAATGCTAAGATAAAGGTTTGATGATATATACATATATATATTGATATGTATCTATCTATATATATCTATATTTATATAGATATATATGGCATAATTAGTGGTAATTAAGAGGAAACCAATATCACTGAGGTAAAATCTTCTGAGAGCATAGAGAAGCTGTGTTCCAGAGGCCACCAACATGCTGGCAGCAGACTTGATAATGTTGCAGCAGAAGACCTCAATGTTTTGGAGATGTCAATATCGTAGGATGACCACCAAGAACAGTAGCAGCAGTGGAGTGGCACCAGCTGGTTCCTAGAAGACAAGCTGTGTGTGCTTCAGAGGGCAGAGCCAAAGAAGTGACCCAAGCCCCTTGGAAGAGTCCAGAATATCATGAATGGGTCCCAGATAAAGGGCATTTGGAATTTTGTTTTGTGTTGATTTGATTGTGACTGTGCCCTGATTTTTTCCCTTTTGAAGTAAGAGAGTATTTTACTGGAGCACACAGTCAACAGACTTGAATGTTAAAGACTTTGTATTTTTTTTTTAAGAGATTGGCTATTTTAAAGGAACTGAAATTTTAAATGTGTTTGGATTTGTAAAGACTCTGGAGCATTTAAAGTTATTTAAGATCTTACTGATGAATAAGAAAGAAAGGGTTGTAGTTTACTAGTGATGTATTCATGTGTCAGGTTGACAAGGGGTCAGTTGTACTGGCTGATTTTGTCTATCAACTTGACACATGCTAAAGTCATCTGAGGAAGGAGCCTCAGCTGAGGAAATGCCTCCTTGAGCTCCAGCTGTAAGGCATTTTCTCATTTAATGATCAATGGGGGAGGGCCCAGCCCACAGTGAGTGGGGCCATCCCTGGGCTGCTGGTCCTGGGTTCTGTAAGAAAGTAGGCTGAGCAAGCCAGGGGAAGGAAGCCAATAAGCAGCTTCCCTTCATAGCCTCTGCATTCTCTTCTGCCCTGTTTGAGTTCCTGTCCTGTTTGAGTTCCTGTCCTGACTTCCTTCAGTGATGAACAGCAATGCTGAAGTGTAAGCCAAATAAACCTTTTCCATCCCAAATTACCCTTTAGTCATGGTACTTCATTGTAGCAATAGAAATCCTAACTAAGGCAACTCCAATTCAAGGGATCTGGCACCTTTTCTGGCCTACAAGCACACTAGCCATGCATGCACTGCACATACATACATGCAGGCAAACACTGACACACATAAAATAGAAATAAGTAATCTTTAAAAAATCACAGAGAGATGAGTCCAGTTCTCTTATTTAAAACACCAATGACAAAAAATATTGTGAATGTTACCATCTGGAGCAACAAATTTATGCAACAAACATACTACTTATTTCACTCTAAAATTTCATTGACCTCTGTGAAAATGAGGGTCTGGATGATCATTTTGATTTCTACAGATCTGGCCATTTGTGTCTTCCGAAGGAGTCAACCTCACTGCCCTCCTTGTTTCCTGACATAATGAATTAGCATTTTATCTTACAATTAGCCCCTGTGCAAGGAGAAAAAGTTACCAAAGTCCCCAGAAGAGTTGATTCTTAAGTCTTTGACATGATGAATGATCTTCCTTGTCTTTATTCTCCTTTGAAAATTTCAACAATTCTACACTCAGGAGCCAGAACAGCTTTCTTCTTAGTACCGATGAATATTTAGAAACTTCAATGATCATGCTAAGGAGTGCTACAAATGGATCATATTAACAATTTAAAATATTGATTTGCTTAGGTATTCTTAGATAAAACTTTACGATTTTGAATTACATTTAATGTTACATTGTAATTGATTTTTACAAGTGGGTAATAAATATGTCTTTTATGAAGATGTACTGGCTAGTTTTATGTCAACTTGACACAAGCTAGAGTCATTTTGAAAGAAGGAACCTCAATTGAGAAAATGCCCCTCTCTAGATTAACCTATGGTATATCTTCTCGATTTATGGTTGACGTGAGCAGGCCTTGCTTCCTGGGGATGGTGCCACCTCTGGGCTGGTGGTCCTGGGTGTTGTGAATAAGCAGGCTGAGCAAGTCATGAGGAATAAGCCAATAAGTATCACTCCTTCCATGGCCTCTGTATCCGTTCCTGCCTCCCGGTTCCTGCCTTACATTCCTGCATTGACTTCCCTGGATGATCAGCTGCATGCTGTAAAAAGAAATAAACCCTTGCCTCCCCAAGCTGATTTTGGTCATGGTGTTTTATAATAATAATAGAAAAGTTACTAAAACAGTAGATAAGTGCTTTTTTTTCTCTGCCTGTTTTATCTTAGTTGAAATAATATTACTAATTTGGGGTCTTATTAACATTGACAGCAAATTTAGCACAGCATAAACTCACCACAAATAAGGTATGTGTAGGGGGTTCAATTGACTAATTGTCATTATTAGCTTGTTCTGTGGATATGCCAGTGAAGGACTGTTTTTCTTGTCTTAATTGATCTAGGTTGAAGCTTCCCACTGTCAGTGACACCATTCCCTGGGTGGTTGGTCTTGGGATATATAAAAGCCAAGCATGAGCATGTGAGTGAGCCAGCAAACGCCTTTCCTTGCTTCAAGATTTTGTTTAAGTTCTTCTCTGACTTTCCCTAGTGATGGACTGTGACTAGGAAATATGAGAAATAAACGTTTTCCTCTACTAAGTTGCTTTTGTTCAGAGTATTTTATCAGACCAACAGAATGAAAGTGGAACACTTGGGAACTTTTAAAAAATTCTGTGTCTGTGTCTGTGTGTGCATGTGTGGATGTGAGTGCAGGGGCTTTTGGAGGTCATCAGGCATTGCCTGATATCCTGGAGCTGGAGTTACAGGCAATTAGGAGTCAAACCTGAGGCCACCGTAGGGCCTGTACATCTGCTAACTGCTGGACCATTTCTCTAGCACAAGCTTTGGACATTTGTGTTCCTCATTGTGAAAGAAAAACCATAGAAGACATTCGGTTTTTAAGGGAATAAAAGTTTGCATAGCATGAAGCAACTATACTAACACTAACTTGTCCTGAGCTTAAGGAGCTTACCTGTAGCATAGAACATTTCCCCTCTCCTTACAGCCTGTTTTTTCACTTTCCTTTCAACACCCTGTGTCTTAATGAGTTTTCTTCTAAAACAGAGAAAAATAAAAGCCCAGAAGCCAAAGGTAGACAGGATAATTTAAAAGAAAGCTAGCAAGAAACAAGCCAAGCTAAGGCTGAGCATTTATAAGAAAGAATAATCCTCCCTGTATGATTTATTTGAGTGGCAGATCCCCCAAAGAGTAAAGAGCAAAAACAAAAACAAAAAAACAAAAAACAAAACAAAAACAAAACAACAACAAAAAAAAACAAGTTAAAGTTTTTAATCTCAGAGGAAACTGCTACACAGCAGTATAAATGCAAAATATTTGTTGAAAAAATGAATCTAGGGGGTTGTTTTGGCCATTGCAATAGAACAGTGGCTAAGATAGAAAGTTGGTACCAGGAGTGGGGCATTGCTGTAACAGGCCTGACCATGCTCTTCATTGGAGGAATATGGAAGACTTTGCAATTTTGGACTAGAAAAGTGATTGGATGTTTTAAGCAGGGCTTGATGGACCATCTTAGTAGGAGTATGAAAGGCAGTTCTGAGGGTAATTTGAACTATGGGGGCTCAGTTCCAGAAGTTCCAGAGGGAAAGAATATTAGTAAGTGTTCCACAGACTACTTTTGTGAAATTTTTGCCAAGAACATAGCTGGTTTTTTACCTTGTCCTAAAAAATCTGCCTGATGCTAAAATGAAAAGTTTTGGATTAATGGCATTGGTATGGCGTGGCTTTAGAGGCCAAGGAATAGAATGTGGTGTTTTGAATAAGAATGGCTGCCAGGCTGGGCGGCTGCTTTGCATGCCTTTAATCCCAGCATTTGGGAGGCAGAGCCAAGTGGATCTCTGTGAGTTCAAGGCCAGCCTGGGCTACAGAGCAAGATCCAGGACAGGCACTAAAACTACATGGAGAAAAGCCTGTCTCGAAGGAAAAACAGTCTGGGGTCACAAAGGGCTTTCTCAATTTCAGACATGTAGACACAGATAGATCAACAGTACACTGGTCGTATCTTCTGTTTTACAACCCCAGGCGAAGATCAAATGCAAACCAAAAGCACAAGAACTTTCTAACTCAGATCCCTAAGACTGTTTTCATTATCAGTGGATGCAACATTCTTAATTAATTTGAGCATACAAATAGAAACAAGATAAACAGAAAGTACACATGAGATTTGCTGTCATTTCTCACTCGTTAGAGAATATATTTCTATTATCTGTCTGACAGATATCATCAAAGAGTCACAGCATAAAATCAGTTTTCTAATCACTGTTGTCACTGTGGTAGAATAAATTATCTTGTTATGCAAACCACACACACACACACACACACACACACACACACACACACACAATTAATATGGAAGAGTATAGAAATATAGTGTCAGAAAAATTTAAAAATATTATTATATCTGTTTATTTTTATTTGCATGGGTATTTTGTCTGCACACGTGTGTCTGGTGCCTGAGGGGGCCAGAAAGGGCATTAGATGCCCTAGGACTGGAGTTACGGACAGTTGTGAGCTGCCACGTGGGTATTGGAAATTAAACCTGGGTCTTTTGGAAGAGCAGCCAGTGATTTTAAATGCAGAGCTATCACTATATCCTCATGTCAGCAAAGGTTAAATTTCATTGCAGCAGGACCAGGACTTAGCCCAGGTGCATGGACTGGCTTTTTGGAACCCATTCCCTGTGGTGAGATACCTTGCTCAGCCTTGATACAATGGGGAGGGGCTAGGCTCTCCTTCAACTTGGTATGCCAGACTTTGTTGACTACCATGGGAGGCCTTAGTCACTCTGAGGAGTGGATGGGGGTAGAGTGGGAGGGAGGTGAGGAGGTGGGAGAAGGGGAGGGAGGGGGAACTGGGGTTGATATGTAAAATGAAAAAAATTAATAAATAAATATATTAATAAAAAATTTCTTTGCTGTTTAAGCATTTCTTCAGACGTTTAAATAAAAGGGGGGCGAGTAATAAGACACAAAGAAAGATCAGCTAAGGTTTAGAAAACCCACAAGTCATACATGTGCAACAACCTGACTTCTCAGGTAATTTCACTGAGGAACCTGTGGACCTCCGAAACTGATAAAATATTTTCAGAACAATAAATCCATAAGCCTAATACAAATATAAATGTTAATTTTGCATAGTTACCAATAAACCAGTAAGTCTTTAAAAGTGTTCCAAAAATAGGTTCCAAATTTATGTGAGTTTATATGTGTGCATGTGTGATGAGCATACTCTGTCAGAAACAGAGACAAATATGTTTTTGCCCTTCTAAAGTATCAGAATTATTGAATATTAAATTCACAAGCTACATCAGTTTCATTTGGTATAATTTACCAAACAATCCTGATTTTTCTCATTGGCATGGCCATGGTAAATCACAGGTTCTTTTATTCTAGTCTTAATTATTATTATTAATTCTCAGATCACATATTACATTTCACACAATGATATCTTTATACCTGCACATACACACAGACAAAAACACACTCACACATACACACTACACATTCAAACCACACATACACTACACACATACACACGCATATACAACACACACGCATATACAACACACACACAAACCATATACACATACACACCACACACACATACACATACACATAAACATCACACACATATACATACACATATACACCACACACACCTAGACACAATACACACATATACCATACAAACACACATAACAACACACACATACACACCACACACACATACCACAAACACACACATACATGCACATATTCACACCACACACACATACATACACATGTATACACACACACACACACACACACACACACACCATAATCATCATCAATGCTGAAACAAATTTGACAAGAGAGGTGAATACACTAACAAATTTATGACCCCAAATCTGGTTGGTGTGTCTTTTCTATTTGTATTTGTCTTTTCTACATTTCTACATGTGTTTGCTCAAATCAAGTAAAATTTTTGTGTTCATGGGTAGGAACTGTTCTGATAGATCTGAATTTGCAATTAAATGATGTTCCAATTTGCTTTCCTGTTGCTGTGATAACGCTGACCAAAAGCAGCTGCAAGGAAAGGCTTTGCTCTGCTTATATTTCCAAGTTGCGATCTGTCGGAAAGGGAAGTTGGGACAGGAACTTAAGTAGGAATTAAAACAGAAACCACTTCCTAGCTTATGCTCAGATATATTTCTTTTACAGTTTATAACCACAGACATGTAGAATGATGCCACCTACAGTGGGCTTGGCTTCCTTTTATCAATTAGTAATCAAAAATGTCTGTTGTTTATTTTGCTCTTTGGGGGGCCCACCACCCAGCTCCCAGATAAATCACACACGGAGGCTTATTCTTAACTATGAACAGCCAGCCTTAGCTTGGCTTGTTTCTTGCCAGCTTTCCTTAACTTAACTTATCCCGTCTACCTTTCACCTCTGGGCTTCTCCTGTTCTCTTACTTCTACAAATCTTACTCTCACTCCGTGGCTGGCTGTGTCGCTGGGTGCTTGGCCCCTGATGTCCTCCTCCTTCTCTTGCTCCTAGATCTCTCCTCCCAGATTACTCCTTCTGTATCTTCACTCTGCTGCCAGCCCTGCCTATGCTTTCTCCTGCCTTGCTATTGACCATTCACTCTTTAACACACCTTAAAATAATATTCTACAACAAATGTCCCTACAGATATGGTCTTAGGCCTACCTGATCTGGACAATACTTCAATTCAGGTTCTCTCTTCTCAGCTGACTCTATGTTGTATCAAGTTGTGAGAAACATGTGTGTGTGTGTGTGTGTGTGTGTGTGTGTGTGTGTGTGTATAGATGTATATGATAAATATATATATGATGTATGTTTATATGTAGAAATAAATGTCTGTATATATGTGTGTATGTATATGCATATGCATGTGTATACATATATGATGTATATGCATACATATGTGATATATATGTAGATATATGTGTGTGTATGTGTGGATGGATGGATGAGTGTATAGATGGAGTTGGCCCAACCAGTGCTCATATTTCCTGAACCTCTCACTTCTCCTATGTACTAATTAACCAATTTCCTCAGAGTGTTCAGTCAAGCTTCCAACAATGGGATGAGGTTCAGTCACTGTCTAGGTCATGGGTAAGAAACAGGACATTTGGGAATTATATTCATTAGCCTAGGTTAACTTCTGGTGCTCCTTTTTACAAAAAGAAATTGCTCTGCCAAATTACTTTTTCTTTGTTGGTGTGTTCCCTTCTGAGACACTGAGCTTGTTCTTGATATGAAGTTACAACATGCCCAGCCCACATGGTTGGGCTTGCCTGGTGGATTGCCTAGTTATTTCTGGTTCAAAATAGTCATTTCCGGGTCAAAACATCTCACATGACTAGGACTCCGTGGCTTTGCATGGTTGCATAAAGCGCACCCGCACACGCACGCATGCACACAGCCATGTAATCTATACACATTGTGGAGTAGCCACATGCGTTCCTGTATGCATGTGCGGCCCATTCTTTAAAAAACTGGCGCCATTTTGCACAGGTCTCTTCTCCTTGTCCTTTTAACCACATGTGTTTCACACAGGCCTGTCACATCTGTCTCTTCCTATCCTATATTAATAAACAGCTGTTCTGTGGATTTGTTGTGTTCGGGACGTGTTCCTCGCAGGGTAAGAGCATCGCCAAATAACTAATATTCTGGTGACAAAAATATAATAATAATGAGTCTTTTCTCTAAGCTTTTTATGTCAGACCTTATCAGAGAGAAGGTTCCCAGCCACGCCATGAAGGACGGACAGCTGCAGGACAAGGTATGACAGAACTTCATCCCAGGACCAGCCGCACCATGGAGGATGGACGCAGCTGCAGGACTTCATCCCAAGACTTCAGGCAGCTTCCCCATTTTCCCCCAAGGACCAATCAATGCCCACCATTCAGCCTGAAGCAGTCTTTGAAAGAAACCACATCCCATACCCACTCATCCACCTTTTTTTTCTTTTTTTAGAGAAAAACAAGTCAGGAATGATAGGAAGTCACAACATGCCCACAGGGTTGGGCTTGCCCGGTGGACCACCTAGTTATTTCTGGTTCAAAATAGCCAATTCCAGGTCAAAACATCTCGCGTGACTAGGACTCAGTGGCCTTGCATGGTTGCGTAAAGCACACGCGGCCATGTAATCTACAAGCATGCATGGAGTAGCCACATGCATTCCTGTACACATACGCAGCCCACTCTTTAAAAAGCCGGTGGATTTTTGTACTCTCTTCTCCTCTTCTCTCCCCTTCTTCTCTTGACCACATGTGTATTTCCCACAGGCCTGTCATGTCTCTTTTCTACCCTATATTAATAAACAGCTCTTCTGTGGATTTGTTGTGTTCGGGACGTTTCCTCACGGGGTAAGAGCACCAAAATAACTAACAGTTCTTCTCCAAAAAAAGTTGATGATAAAAAATTAACCAGGATAGATGCCAAATGGTTTAGTACCCTTTAGGATAATAAAATGTAATTTTTGAAACCACATTTTCCTAAAAGCAGAAATTGAATGTATCACTGCACAAAATTTTTATTTTGATTTATAAGCATGGCAATCAGCTGCATTATAGTAACATTCTACAATTTTCCAAGTTGCAAAATAATCTACTAAAAGATACACAAACAGTGCTATAGATTGAGATAATTTCCAAAGAGCAAGTAGAGAGTAACAGCTAGAGAGTGACCGAAATCCACTTAGTTGTTTTATTTTGACCATTTTAAAGTATTTCACATTTTTCCCTAAATAAATAAAAAAAAAAAATTAGCAACATATTGACCCAAGGAAACCAGGTGCCAACAGTGGTGAGAACATTCTCATTAAAACAACAGGAGAGAAACAGAGACAGAAAGGGCAAACTGAGTAAGACATGATGTTACAGAAGAATGCAAATTATTCAGAGAGTGATTACAAGTCAACAGAGTTCAAAGGGGAGAGTACAGTCAAGGAAAACACAAGAGGGAGGGATGAGGAATTGAAGCAGCTGTGCTACTGTTTGTGACTATGTCACTCTATCTATGCTAGTGCATTGTATATTAATACATTAATATATTGTAGCCATTTAAGTAAATGTTGAAAATGCTGAAATTCATACTTAATCGAGGATATTACATAGGGATTGAAAGTTCTAGAAGTGGTGGAAATGGAGAAGAAATGTCAACGCAAGTGCAACTCCAGGTGGAGAGTGGGATCTGAGAGATTTTAGAAGGAAGAGAGGAAGTCATTTTAGCTCTTGCTATTTGCCTGCATAAGCCTAGAGTCAAGATTCATTCTGTTCATGTTGGAGTACTGCTTTAGCCCAAAGCAAGTGCAGGTAGATTTGAATTTGCTGGCTGAGATTTGCATATGAATATGTGCAGCTGGTGACTTGTGACTGAGTCACATTCGAATATAGGAGGCCACCATTAAATAACTTCTATTGTGGAGACTTCATTGTAGAGAGGGTCTTTTATGAGCAATTAGCTAAGCCATCCAAAACCAAGCAAAAGGTTTTTTGTTTTTGTCACAATATATGCATCTAAATTTTAGAAGTAGCATACTACAAATTGATACACAAGAATTTAATCAATACATTTTAATATTATAGTAAAAAGTGACTTTTTCTCAACTAGATACCAAGACTATGAATTAGAGTCTTTATGACTTTTGTCTCCTTATTTGCTTTACCGATTTGAAGCATTTTCTCCTATAGAAACATGGAGCAAATGTTAGATACTTTCCAATTTAGAATGGTTACCTTTCTAACAATAACTTGATAGTGTAAATTACTGCTCTCTATTTTTAAATGTATTGTAAACATGAACATTTGCGAATCAGACTTTAAAATAAAAGAAAGCTATCACAAACTGTATTAGTATTATTATTTTTTTGACAGGCAGAGAACAAATGACATTTTTTTCTGCCTCCCCCAGAATATTTTTAACTGAGAAGTCATGGAAGATACTGTAGTCGTAAAAATACAATTCAGCAATGATTTTATTCTAGCAGAATTTTTATTATAAAGATGTTAAGTCAGGGGAAATGGTTTATGGTACCGCTGTTTCTAAACCGTGAATAGTGCTCTCCTCCCTGCTTTTAGGACAGTCTGATGGAAAAGACACTGAGACCTTGCTGAGAACAGAGTGGTGACTGTTCTTTTATTTCTCACATCTTCAATCATGAATTTACGGCATGACTTTGAAATATAAAGCACATTTCATTAAAATAAATTCTACTTTTGAAACTCCTGATATCAAAAGGCTCTCTCTAGTGCTCTTCATGATAAGATGAATATCTATTTTTTCAATTAATAAGAGATAGGATAATCTGTCTTAATTGATAAACTGATTTTACTTGGAAGAGAAAGTGTGTAGCATTATTTAACTGCTGCTCTGGAGCAGGAAGGGCAGATACGTGGTGTGAACTCCACTGGTCATCTAGTCTTTTTCCAACCTAGAAGATTACATCCCAGGGTTAGATATTGGTGATTGTGCAGTGAGCCTTTTGTTCACTGTGGCTAGCAATGACCTCAGTGTCATCCTGAAACCAGCTGGAGTCAGCATATGAAAGAAAAGCTATTTGCTAACCACAATGTAATGATCTAGCAGGAATCAAATAATTTAACTATGAAAATTTTACTTCAAATAGTATTCTTGCCACTAGTAGGCATCCCTGCTCTCCTTCTACTGTTATACCACTGTGGAGATTAAATGATAACCCAAGCAACTATAACAAAAAAAAAAACTTAACATGTAATTGCTATGATGGGATTCAGTCTTCCATGTTCTTTGACACTGATACTCTATAATTTCTGAAGCTATAGGTAATATCTCCCTAAACATTTCTATCAAAGATATTGAATGGTACAATTGTTTTGTTTCCAGATTTGAGAAAATGTTACATTTAATCATGGCCACCCAATATATCTATTGTAAAAACTAAATGAAGGTACAAACCAAAATGCATTTTATCTTATATTCATGAAAGTATATCTGTGTTTAACCTATACATGTAAAACTATTCTTTTGTTAGTTATTGATAAGCATGGAAAAAAAAAAAAACACTACTAACACAGAAAAAAAATGTCCTATGATCTTTACCTGCCTACATTCATTGTAAACATAAAAATAGTTAAAGTAGTCATGAATTTAAATAGGCAAAGGGCACAGGAATCATAGACCCAGAGCCCTACTCTTGACACTGAGGCTATGAACTGATTCTTATAATAGGAGGCAGAACTCAGAGCATTCCCAATGCAGATTTATGAGCTCAGATCATGAGTGTCTATTTGGGTGTGTATATAAAATATGACAGGAAATTTCTAATTACTCAACAAATATTTGCTGCCCACCTTCCCTTTAGATATGAGAACTTTGTCACATGTCCTTATTCACAGCTGAACCCTTATCCTCAAAACAGACAATGACGTTAGGTACATGTCGTGAGGGGGTGTTACTAATAGCTGATTAGATTACCTAGAAAAAGAATTCAAGTATCCTGACTGGTTGTAATAGTTGCATGTTTACCTTATGTAATGATTTAATATTAGTGGAACAGTGGAAAAAGTTTATAAAATCTAGCTGAGAAGATCAGTGTTTCTTTCTAGGCACTGCATCTTAAAATTCAGGAACCCATGCACTTATATGAACTTAATAAGCCTAAACACAATGGAATTTTGATGGGGTGGTGATAAATCAGATAAATAAAGGTAACAAGAACAACCTTGTAGAATAAGCGTGTTTAAGAGGAAAAGCCCCTCTATGAAGAGGGTCAGCCTATAGAATTTCTAAGGTGACCCCTGATGATGTCTATCGCATCTCACAAGGATGCTCGAGGTGAATCCCTGCTGCTACAGTAGAGTTGAGAATTCTAGACTTGTCAGCTACTTCAAATATCTATCTTCACATCTAAGGATATTGTGAATTGAATGAGAATACCCCCATAGGTTCAGACATTTGAACACCTGGTCCCTGGCTGGTTGCCCTGTTTGGGGAGATTTAGTGGGTACAGCCTTGCTACAGAAAGTATGTCACCAGGGGCGATCTTCGAGAGTTTATAGTCACACTCCACTTCCAGTTTGCTTTCTCTCTCAGCTCTGATCAAGCAATTAGAGATGTGATCCCTCTCCTTCCAGACTCCTGCTTGTTGCCCATGCTTCCCTGCTGTGATAGACTCTATCCCTCTGGAGTCATACACACGAATAACTTCTTCCTTAAGTTGCTTTGGCCATGGTGTTTTTATCACAATAACTGAGAAGTAACTCATGGAAGGACATTGGTCACCCCGCATTTCATCACATTGTAGAACCACTCTGTTTTATCACACTTGCTGACTTTAGATTTGGAAAGTACGGCCTGCACAATGGCTTCAAATGTGTCTTTTTATTTTATTTTATTTTATTTTATTTTTTAATTTTGCTTTTTCGAGACAGGGTTTCCCTGTGTAGCTTTGCACCTTTCCTGGAACTCACTCGGTAGCCCAGGCTGGTCTCGAACTCACAGAGATCCATCTGGCTCTGCTTCCCGAGTGCTGAGATTAAAGGTGTGCACCACCACCGCCCAGCCAAATGTGTCTTTTAAGCTTTGTACACTGGAAATGTGAACCCCAGTGTCCTAAGGTTAGAAGGGGGCCTGTTAAGTAGTCATTAGGTTGCAAGCATTCTATCGTCATGGATGGACTTATGTTATTATTGTAGAAGTAAGTTTCTCAGTGTGGCATTACTTTCACTAGTGAAATGGTAGGCTTATATAAAAGCAAGCTCACCAAAGTGTATTCTCAATGTGTGTGCCTCTTTCCAGATATCCCCCACAGATGATACAGCAAAGTGATGTTTGTCAGATAGTGAAACTATAAAGAATAAACCTCTGTTCTTCATAAGTTACTCAATGGCCAATATTTTGATATAGCACTAACAAAGTTAGTAAGACTATGATTCTGTTTCACTTAAGATTCAGTGGGTGAGTTTCCACAACCTCCTACTCATTAGCTAACATAGCATGGTCTTCTACTTAAATAACTTTTTTTTTTTTTTCAGTAAGAAAATGCCATGGACATCAGGCTTTCAAAAATATGTCAGCTATCCATGGATTGGGTTTGTAGAGGAAGAGTTAAAAGGATTAACAGAGCACTTTTCCCCTTGCTGTCTTATTAAATTTTTGTGCCTTTGATGAAGGATCATTTACCAGAATCACAGGCTTCCCTGAAGAGAACAAGAGAATAAAACCAGCAACTATTAGATGATTATGCAGCTAATTCTCAGACTGCTCAGTGCTGTGAACTTTGTCTCTCACTTTTAGTTCCCTCCTGGTACTTTATTGATTCACTCTATGACTGAGGGTTTCCAGGTACCAGGTTAGAAAAGAAATAATTTTAAGGGCCCCTCAATATATTGAAAATCTAGTGATATGTTCCTTCTTTGCATTTCCAAAGCAGCTTTGAATGCTTCTATTTTGGGGAATTCAATCAAATCTATGAATTTCTCATGGATGTTATAGCAAATTACCACCAACACTGAATCTTAAATAACAAAAATGTAGTTGCAGTTTTATTTCAAGTTTATATTGTTCTGAAAATTAAAAGACCCAATTTTGACAAACGGGGCTAACGTTAAGGCTCTGAAGAGACAGCCACACTTTCTAGAGGTTATCAGGGGGAATCCATTCTTTGTGTGACCCTGCTTCTGAAACTGGGCACCTGCATTCTTAATGTGTGGCCCCCTCCAGCAACTCTGCAGTGACCTCTGAGTCTCTGAGGTTTGTCCTCCTGTCCCCTCCTACACTGTCCCTTAGGATGGCTTCGGGCTACCTTCAAAATCCAGGTTAATCTCCTTTCATTTTTTTTCTTTTATTGAAGATAGATCTTTTTCCTCACAAAATATGTCCTGATTACACTTTTCCCCTCTTCCAACTCCTCCCCACCCCCCCTCATCTGGGTCACCCCTTTCTGTCTCTCATTAGAAAATGAAAAGGTTTCTAAGGGATATTAATAAAATAAAAGAAGATAAAAGAAAAACTAACACATTTGCATTGGACAAAACAACAAACAGACTGAAAAGCACCCTAGAAAAGACACAAAACTCCCCACAGACTCACTTGTCTCCACACCCAGGAATCCCATAAAAAACCCATTGAACTAGAAGCAATAACACATAAGCAAAGGACTTGTATGGTAAAGAGAAAGAAGAAAAAATATAAAAATAAAGTAAAAATAAGAAATAAAATAGTAAGTTAAAATTAAAAGAGAAGGAGAGAGGGAGGGAGGGAGGGAGGGAGAGAGAGAGAGAGAGAGAGAGAGAGAGAGAGAGAGAGAGAGAGAGAATCACTGGCATGACATTATGAGATGAGGAAACTCCATTGTTGCCCCTGAGCTCCTTTGCTGTTGGCCATGCAGCCTACCCTTGGGAGCAATTTGTTTTCCCAGTGAGACTCCCATGGAGTAAACTAAATATTTATTTGCAAGTGGCTAGCCATTGGAGATTGCTTCTAGGTTAGGGATGGGGGCTTGTCTCCATTTCTCATTTCAGCTCTAGGACCCCATCTGATGCAGGCCCATGCAGGTCCTGTACATGATGCTCCAGTCTCTGTGAGTTTATATATGTGTCTATCATGTTGATTTAGAGGGCCTTGTTTTCTTGTTTTTCTTCATCCCCTCTGGCTCATCCACTCTTTCTGCCTCTTCCTAGAGGTTTCCTGAGCCCTGAGGCTCCAGAGGAATTTAATGGAGACATTCTGTTTGGAGCTGAGTTTTCCAAGGTCTCTCACTATCTGCATACGGTCTGGCTGTGGGTCTCTGTTCCCATCTGCTGTAGGAGGAATCTTCTCTGATGATGGCTGAGCAAAAACTGATGTATGAGTATAGCAGAATGTCATTAGGAGTTATTTTATTACTTTTTTTTTTTTTTTTAGAATAATAGAAATTTGGTTTTACCTTAGGTTTCTCTGTTAACCTAGTCTCAGGTTCTTGGTTAACACAGCAGTATTGGGAATGAGTTCTCTCTTGTGGAGTAGGCCTTAAGATATCTCACTTTTAAGAGCTTGAGTTTATTTATTGCCAATTCCATTGGCAAAGCCCTCTTTGTCATATAAGGGAGCAACTCAGAGACTATGGGAATAAGGATTTCAGCATCTTCATAAAAGAACACTGCCAACCACAGTGGTGAAATATTAAGGTAGATTGTTCCACATCTATTCTAATGCTATGTATTAGCAAACACAAGGCCTGTTTTTGTCTAAGGATAAAAAATATCAAGACCACATCCTATAATATAATCTCTTAAAGTGGCAAGACATACATTTCCTTTATCCTCATTAAAAGCTAAGATAAGATAAATGGCAGTCGAAGAAAGATCATTGTTATTATTGAGAATACTGCTAAAACTTAGAAAAGAGAAACAAAGTCATTTTTATTCTAATTTCAGGAAAGAACATTTACAATCAATGTTTAAGTTGATCACTTGGGAAGGAGATAAATAAAATATGATATTTGATAGTAAAACAGAACAGTTAAATAAAACAAATTTGTATTTAAGAACAAGAATGGAAGCAAAGAACATAAACCCATGCAATAAAAGCATGCTTCCAAATAACTGCATCTGCCATTGGATAATGTTTAGCTCCCACTAATGGATATGTACTAGTTTTGTGAATTTTGATTGGACTGAATGACTTCGTTGGGTATACTTTTATATATGTTATACTTTTAAAAGATTTTCAAACTTATAGGATGTTCTGACCATCATTGGTTACACACATCATAGAGCGTCATAAAGTTTAGAATGAGAATACATAATGATTTTATTATTTGTAGAAATATAAATTATCACTTTATATCAAAAGTGTGCCAAACAACTAAGATCCTTTTAACATTAAATCTGACAAACCTCTGATATATGTTTAAGTCTGCTGCTCAGAGAAAGGGCCTAAGGCTCTATGACATTAATGTATACACGTTAAAGAACTAGTCATTTGAGAGGCTGTAACTGAATCACATGTTGACACAGCATTGAGAATGTCCTTTCTCCAGCTAACGTGAGAAATGCTTTCAAATGAGAGTTGACTACACACATTAAAGTATGGTTAACCCATATCTTGTGAACACAATTTTTTATGATATTTTAATAAAAAGTTTGTTCTTATTCATTAGAAACGAATGCTAACGGTACACATAAATTCACTTACATGACTGATCTTTCCTGTGGTTTTGAAAACTAAGATTAATCCTCTTTTTTATTTCATTGAGAGGCTGGGGCCTTATCACTGTTCTTCAATGAGAATCAACAAAATAAAGGGAGAAAAGAAACAAGTTTAGAGTCTTTTTTTTTTTTTTTTTTTTTTTTTTTTTTTTAAGGTAACCGGTAACTATTGAAAAAAGAATGTTTACTCTGCAATTGATAGTCAGTTAAAATACTAACTTACATTATAGAGAAGTTGAATTTTTCTCCAAAATGTGTTGAAAAATATTTAGTATGTTGAAACGTGATGGTGTTGATAAGGCTTATGACAGAGATAATGAATGTTAAGTAAGCCAAGGTCAATCTACTACGCTGATCTTTTTATGCAGTCTCGAATTTATTTGTTTCTGAACTGAGTACCTGCTATAATTAATAATGGGTTTCATTGTAAGGTTTTCATACATGTGAGAATTCGGTTTGTAACCCTTTAGTACCCTCTCTTGTACTCCTCCCCCTCTGCTGATCCCTTTGGCTTTCCTAACCAGTCCTCCTTCAACCTACTTTCCTATCTGTTTATGTTGGTTTTGATAAGTTTAACTTGGGTTGCTAACGGTAGCACTGGTAAGGGATTATATATACTAGCAAGCATAATTTGCCAATGGCTCTATCATTGAAGATATGATCTTCCCTTTCCTCAGCAACCATTCTGTACTAGTATCTCAAGGAGGGGTGGGACCCTAGGAGATCATTCCCAAACCATATTGAATATTGATGGTCCAATCTTGCACAGGTAATCATAGCTACTGTGATTTCATAAGGACAGCATCAATGTTGTGCCTGAAAAATGGTGTTCAAAAATAGTCTTGACGGTTCCTCTGGCTCTTACACTATTCCTGCAACCTCTTCTATGATGTTCATTGAGACTAGGAAGAGATGGTGCAGAAATCCCATTTAGTCACTTATTCTCAGCAGCACATTCACCAGTCATGAATCTCTGTAAATACATATGCCCATTGCAAGAAGAAATGTTTCAAACAACAGCTGACAGCAATGCTCATCTACATAGCATGTTCCCAGATCAAAATAATAGCAGGAGCTTCCTCACGAGGCCTAGGATCATACCAACTATTATAGACTTTTGACCAGGTTTTTAATATAAGATATGAGTTCCCTTATATGGACTATCCCTTAAATTTAATCAGAAAGTGGTTAATTAACACCACAATAACCATGTCACTATTGCCCTAGAGGCACATCTTGTGGGGCAAGTTAGTAGTGTAACGTGTAGGGCTCACAGCTATGTAAGACTTATAAAGAATTTTCTTCCATGGCAGCCTATAGAACATCAACTCTAGCCAACAAAGAGGAAAACTCCCAGCTCAGTTACAGCTTTGTTTTTCTATGTCCTGTAGTCAAAGCATGGTAACTTCAGTAGATATTCTTAGCACCTAGTTCTGGCAAGTGATCAAGAAAATTGGCAATAGGTGAAGTTATTTGGGGGGACTCATGGGCTCTGTGATGAATAATTTATTGGGTGGTATACCATGCCTGGTACTGAAGTTTTCATTCAATAACTTGAAAAAGAAAGTCAGTCCATCATCCCTATACTTGTTTGTACCTCTTAAGGCCATTTACTGATTATTTTTAATTCAATGTGTTTTTAAACAAATAAAATCTAAAATAACTCACTCAAAAGAACTGTAGACTGGATATTTATAAGGGTACAGATACCAGAATTTAAAAAAAGAATCATGAGAAATTTTATTACAGTGATGCTTTGAGACCAAATATTTAGAGAAATAAAAAGTAGTAACAAACTAAACTAAGTGATAGATCAAGAAAGACTTCCAGGCGTGTTATATCAGGTCCGGATGGCCAGTGGAAACCCACAGATAGTCCTGCCTGCAGGATGGTGTGGAATCCTCTTGTCCAAGCTTCAAGGCCCCTATGCTTTAGTGTGCCTGTTTGAATAAGCTGTATGTTCCTCCAGTTTCCCTCTGAGCAGAGTGTCCTAAGTGTAGACCTAGATATGCACTCAGGATTCTCTTCACATGACTCCATTCCTGGACCAGGATCTGATATAATCTGATGTGGGTTGCATAGATATTTCAAGTGGTTCTAGGACTCAATATCTCTGTAATCATTCTTATTTCTGACCTGGTTGCTCATGGTTTATGAGGCTCAGTCCTTTGTCCTCAGTAGGCAGCACCACCACAACATCATTCTGTGCCTGCCCTTACTGGCTTACTATGGAGTCCTGTGAGTGCCTGCTGTGGCAGAAGCCCGGTTGCATATGCTGATGGCAGTTGCTTTCAGTCTGAGTAATCTGGAATTGAGATGCAGGATCTGATAAACCGAGAACATAAGGGCAACGTGTGTTCATAACACATGTCAAGTGACCTGGGTCCCCTGCATAAATCACTCACAATCTATAGATATATCAGCTTGCTCTATCCTAAAACTCCTTTCCCTTCAGCTGCCTGCTTCCTGAGATGGCTAGCAATCACAAATTCAGAAGCTGATATAGTAGGTCGGTAACCTCAGTGTCTGCTACAGGCATGAACTAGAAGGCAAGGGAATTGGCTCGCAAAGTAGGAGGCAAACTTCGACTAAACAAGCTTGATTCACTCACTGCCTACACCTCAGCTAAATGTCCAGTCTACTAGACCTTTGAAACTTTCAAGTAAAGGACATTTAAATGTTTTGATTTTAATTTTTTAATTAAAATATAATTAAACCATTTCCCCATTTCCTTTCTGCTGTGGATATCACTCTGTGTAAATAAAGTTCTGATTGGCCAGTGGCCAGGCAGGAAGTATAGGCAGGACAAGAGAGAAGAGAATTCTGGGAAGTAGAAGGCTGGGGAGAGACACCGCCAGCCACTGCCATGAGAAGCAACATGTAAAGACACTGGTAAGCCACAAGCCATGTGGCAAAGTATAGACTAACAGAAATGGGTTAATTTAAGATAGAAAAGGTAGGTAACAAGCAGCCTGCCATGGCCATACAGTTTGTAAACAATGTAAGTTTCTGTGTGCTTTCTTGGTTGGGTCTGAGCGACTATGGGACTGGCGGGTAAGAGAGATTTGTCCTGACTGGGTCAGGCAGGAAAATCTAACTACACCTTTCTTCCCTCTAACCCCTCCCATGTGCAATGTAGCTCTCTCAAATTCATGGCCCCATTTATTTATGCACATATGCATAAATATATAAATATAGCCTGCTAAGTCCATTAAGTATCAGTTGTATATGATTTTAGGGCTGGCCACTTGGAATTGGACAAATAATTAAAAGGCTCATCACTGGGAAAATTATTTCTCCTACTCTTCCTTGGGGAAGATGATTTCTTCCTGTTCTAAGCATCCTTAATTGGCTGTAGTTCTTCCTGTAGGTGTGGGACCCTCTGAGTTTTCCCTTCCATTCTAGCGTGTCTATCGATTGTGCCCTTGTTCAGGTCCTGTTTAAGCAGCTACATTGTTCAGGTATCATGGGTGTAGTTTCCCTGTTATTTCTAGAAGACACAATCTCATAGCAGACTTCCTGATCCTCTGCCTCACAGAATTTTTCTGCTCCTTCTTTGGGAATGTTTCCTGAGACTGAGGTACAGGAGTGTCTTAGTTACCACATTACCACAAATTAACAGCACAACCAAGCAACTTTGGGAGGAAAGAGTTTATTTCATCTTGTACTTCAGTGTCAAAGTTCATCCAGTAGGTCAGGACAGTAATTCAAGGCAGGAGCAACAGCTTCAGCCTGTATTGTTTGCAGGGAGGTGGGGTTATCACTTGGATTCCCCTGACCAATAATCATAAGGGGGATTTTCATGCCTGGTATTAGAGATTTTGTTAGATAATCTATGGCTCTTGAAAGCTCAACTGTAATAACTGCATTTAAAATCAGTATATATATATATATATGTGTGTGTGTGTGTGTGTGTGTGTGTGTGTGTGTGTGACACACATATTATATGTACTTTTAGGTGAATAAAAATAAAATTCCCTATGGTATGTTCAAACTAATAGTTTCTCTGTATCCCAATAATAGGTTTCTCAACCAATACAGTAAGCTAGATCAAACCAAACTGAAAAAGTATAACAACAGGTTTATGTGAGCAAAGCAACTCCTGGGTGCTTCTCCAGTCCCATAGATCTAGGCTGGAGGAGCTGCATGCTGAACTAAAGCAGGGAGCGTACATAGCCTGTAGAGGACAGGTGATGAGGGGTCTGCCACAAGCTGGGTTTGCCCAAGGATTGTCAAAAGCTGGATGCTTAGGTGGGGACTCAGGCTGTGGGCAGCAGCAGAGGGAGGAAGTTGCAATAATCACCAGAATGAAGAACTGGGCTTTCTGGTGCCTTTTCTTTGTTGGGGATTCTCTGAGGGGTGGGGTTTGGAGAGAGAGAGACAGGAATGGGGCTTCCGAGACCATGCAGGAGCATCCCTAGTGTGATTTGTCCCTTCTCCCATCCTCCTTCACAATAAAATGCCTCCTCATTTTCCCATGCCTCCTTCAACATTTAAATTTTTTTCTTAGGATCTCCTAAATTTAAATTATTGTACCCTTTCCTGGTATCACACACACACATACACACACACACACACACACACACACACACACACACACACACACCCAATCCATATTTGGGCCTATCATTATGTGTTTTAGAAATACAAATACTTTATGAGCTGAATTAATTATTTTTGTGAAAATTTCATTGCACACTTTCATAGAGCCCTGGGCACTATTACTCCCCCAGAAGGGAGAGGTTGTGATGGAAAGAAACACCCTTCCTGATGCAGATTGATTAATATTGTCTGCAGGTGTTTGTGGTGGTATTGTGTTCCCCAAAATATTGTGCACTATAATAAACTTATCTGGGGTCAGAGAACAGAACAGCCACAATATTCAACATAGAGGTTAGGCAGTGGTAGCACACGCCTTTAATCCTAGCACTCCAGAAGCAGAGATCTGCCTGGATTTCTGTGAGTTCAAGGCCACACTGGAAACAGCCAACTTTAATCCCAAGAACTAATGGCAGGAAGCAGAAAGGTATTTTAAGGCGTGAGGACAAGGAACTATAGCCTGGTTAAGCTTTTAGGCTTTTGAGTAGCAGTTCAGCTGAGATGGATTTGGATGAGGACACAGAGGCTCCCAGTCTAAGGAAACAGGATCAGCTGAGGAATTGGCCAGGTGAGGTGGCTGTGGCTTGTTCTGCTTCTCTGATCTTCCAGCATTCACTCCAATAACTCTCTCCAGGTTTGTTTCTATTAATAATACCTTCTAACAATTCATGCTACAGGTGGTCAATGTAACCATGGAACAAGTGTCTCCCTGGAGCAGAACATCACAAGTGAAACATAATTTTAACCTCTAGCAAGGAGGCATGCTCTATGCTTGCTTCTTCCTAGGTCTTAGCTCACGAGTGTCTCAGGGGTCTTGATATGCTTTTGCTCTTGGTGAACACCTCCTGCCAGGCTTTGGTGATCACCCAAAAGCTGCTGATAGGAATTATTTTATAGGGAAGGATTATTAAATGTTCTTCAGTTTATACATGTTAGCTACTTATCTTTAAGAACACTATCTACAGTGCTTTGTGACAATAATTTTAAAATATCATAAGGTAACTATTCTATTGCTTTTTTCTACTGCCGTGTTTTTATTGTCCTGATAATTTTGATCCACTTATTCAGTGAAGAAGTCAATTCTCATTTTAAAAAAATTCTCAAGTTTCATTCTTGGCATTCCCCCATGTTTGGATTTCTAAGTTTGAAATGCTCTGAAAGAGGAAAGAATTCTGCTAAGTTCCAAGAGGTCTAAGATTTAAAGAGAGCAAACTCATTCACACAGGTTATCATCAACAATGCAAAAACTAGGAACCTACAGGCAGTTCTTTGTCTCATCCTATATTTAGGAGGAAATACTGGGTGAAGGGAAAAGGAAATGTAGAATGAAAAAAGTTTTTCTGCCCTCTATGTAGCTTGCATCCTGTGGGTACAGACTCCCCAGTGGGTAGTGGGGTGTCTGGGCTGTATCCTGTGGGTAAGGCTCCCCTGTGGGTAGTGGGGTGTCTGGGCTGCATCCTGTGGGTACAGGCTCTCCCGTGGGTAGTGGGGTGTCTGGGCTGTACCCTGACTGAGACAGACTCTCCTGTGGGTAGTGGGGTGCATTCTGAGATGCACCCTGACAGAGACAGACTCCCCTGTGGGTAGTGGGGTGCATTCTGGGCTGGACCCTGACAGAGACAGACTCCTCTGTGGTAGTGAAGTGCATTCTGGGCTGCACCCTGACTGAGACAGACTCCCCTGTGGGTAGTGGGGTGTCTGGGCTGCACCCTGTGGGTACAGACTCCCCTGTGGGTAGTGGTGTGTCTGGGCTGCATCCTGACTGAGACAGACTCCCCTGTGGGTAGTGGGGTGTCTGGGCTGCACCCTGTGGGTACAGACTCCCCTGTGGGTAGTGGTGTGTCTGGGCTGCATCCTGACTGAGACAGACTCCCCTGTGGGTAGTGGGGTGTCTGGGCTGCACCCTGTGGGTACAGACTCCCCTGTGGGTAGTGGTGTGTCTGGGCTGCATCCTGACTGAGACAGACTCCCCTGTGGGTAGTGGGGTGTCTGGGCTGCATCCTGATTGTGGGTACAGACTCCCCTGTGGGTAGTGGTGTGTCTGGGCTGCATCCTGAGATAGACTTCCCTGTGGGTAGTGGGGTGCATTCTGAGATGCACCCTGACAGAGACAGGCTCCCCTGTGGGTAGTGGGGTGAATTCTGGGCTGCACCCTGACAGAGACAGACTTCCCTGTGGTAGTGAAGTGCATTCTGGGATGCACCCTGACTGAGACAGACTCCCCATGTGGGTAGTGGGGTGTCTGGGCTGCATTCTGATTGTGGGTACAGACTCCCCTGTGGGTAATGGGGTGTCTGGGCTGCACCCTGACTGAGACAGACTCCCCTGTGGGTAGTGGTGTGTCTGGGCTGCATCTTGACAGAGACAGATTCCCCTGTGGGTAGTGGGGTGCATTCTGGGATGCACCCTGACAGAGACAGGCTCCCTTGTGGGTAGTGGGGTGCATTCTGGGATGCACCCTGACAGAGACAGACTTCCCTGTGGTAGTGAGGTGCATTCTGGGATGCACCCTGACAGAGACAGACTCCCCTGTGGGTAGTGAGGTGTAGTCTGACTCTGCTCTGCACCTTCATGCTACAGTGGCATGGAAGTGAAACTGGGCTGGACCTGCAGAGAGGTACAAAGTGCCCACCTGAGCTTCCGGTGCATTCAACAAAGAGCACAGGTCAGTGAGGGAGGAAACAGCTGTCAGTAGTTTGTTGACACTGGTGTACACCCAGGGTTCTGGTTTGGAGGAGGAATAGTGTGTGATCTGGACATCATATAGACTCGATAGGCAGGGACTGGAAAAGAGATCTGTTCATGCCTCAGGCGACTCATGGGAGCACAGAACCATGATCAAATAAAGCATCTTTTTGCACCTGGGCCCAACGCCCTCACACAGCCACACAGAAACAAAGAATTCAGTCTGGAGAGGGAGATTTGTCTGAGAAAATTCTTATGCAACTAAATTTACCTGGAATTGGCAAGATTAGCTTTTTTTCCCCCTCCAGAGCATAAACGAGACTTAAAATAGAAATTAAGTTCCATTATAAAAAAGTAACTTTCATTCCTCACACTTGGATTTGTGGCCTGTGAAAAGGTGCGACCATTACACAAACAGAAATTTCCATCTGAGCTGCTACCAAGGCAGCACACGGTAGTTTAGCTCGATGGCTAACTAATCTTTTAAGCCAACTTGAACATGAGCATGTCACCTCAAAGCAATAGAAAGAAAGAAAAATTCTAGAAATCTTCTTGCCAAAGTCCAAAGCCTTCTTCTAGTGAAGATTTCAATTTGATGTTGTGATGCTCGGCATTTCTATTGAGTAGTAAAGTATGTGTCATTCATTAAGCTCTCATTCATTATGAAAATAGACTAGCAAATTATATTCTTTGTAAGTGAAATCATTATGAAAGTAATTCAAAAAATACATTAAGCTGTTTCAAAATCTTTCTAAAGGAAAAGCCAAATAGTTTTAAACACATTGCAAGGTCATTATCATATAAGTCTTAGATCTTACTTTTCATTAGTTATTTTGTGAATTATGTGCTGCACACATATCTAAATTTGCTTACGCTTTGCATGACACAAGCTGCTTTTTATGTGAGCCTGGGAGAAATCACATTTCAATGATTGGTTTCATGAAGTCTAAACTAAAGATGAAATTCCAGTTTTTAAAACACTGCATTAAAATATTCTTTCCTTTCTTCTCAGATTTGTGTGTGTGTGCTTTGCTTTACAGAGACCGTAACATGATCCTTCATCTTTTCAATTTTTGTATTCAATCATCATTTCAAACTTGAGAGAGCAGAAGCCAGGCAAGCATGTTGCATGTTTAAAATAAGGTTGTTTGACCCATTTGGAGTGGAAAACTCAGCTATCAACTTAAATTAACATGGAAGTCGGAGCAGAATTAGTATCTGTCTGAGCTGTGCACACTTACAATGCTGTTCATGACCAGGAACATGCTGGTACATGTTTGTTTCCCAGGAAAAATAGAGCCCTATTCATTATTCATAGAGGGCCTCCTGTACAGTGAAGACATTCATTCTCCAATGCTTCTATGACTGGGGTGTTGTGAAGCCCAAAGATGTTATTTTTGGAAGATAGTCTGCCAATTAAAAGCAAACAGCACTGGATTGCTTAGTAATGTCTTCAACCTTGCCTGCCTGTGACTGTGAATGAAGAGGGGGAAGCAGAGGCACATGACCTGTCCTCTGCCACCTTGCTTCAAACACCTCCCTGGAAAGAGCTCGTTAGTAGACACAACTTCCAACTTTAAATCTCAGACATTTCCCCCTTCATGTCCCAAGGAACTTGAAACACACTAGATTTATTCTCTTACAAACATTTAATCATTTCTCCCTGAGATGTAATAAAATGTGCTAAGTTAATATAGTTAGCAAGACTGAGTATTTGGAGGTGAGTCCAGGACATGAAGATGAATATAACCAAATTCTCCAAGTGAAAGACAATAATATTTTATATGAAACTAAATATATTCTCCGATTTTGTGGCTTATAAAGCATGGAAGAAAACATAGGCATGGTGATTGATACCCATAATCCCAGAACTTCAAAGGCTGAGGCAGGAGGATAGGGGAATTTCCAGGTCATTCTGAACTGTATATACAGGGGGTTTGAGACTAACCTGGGAATCAGGAGAACCTGTAAATAAATAAACAAGTAATTGAAGATTTTGAAAGCAAGTACTCAGGGAGGTAGAGGGGGAAGAACCATGAGTTTGAGGTCTCAGGAGTTGAAGGTCTCATGAAGAACCCTGAGTTGAGGCCTTGGCTGTATAAGGAGGCCCTGTTTCAGAAAAAAATGACAACACAGAAACAGATGCAAAGGCAGGTGGAGAATGTTGTTCATAGATGTTTTATGTAAATTAAATGCCATTGAATTTGTCTAGATTTTGGCTTACCATTTAATGGTGCAGATCAGGGTCACTGTGATTTTTCTTAACTAAAGATCTAAAAATATTGGTATTTGGTACTTATTGGGCCAGCTACAAGCCTACTGGCTTATTGCTTTTTTGTTTAGTTGTTAATGATCTTTTAAAATGTCCCACATTTGGATTTAATGTATTCATAGAGTAGTGAAAAATTTTGTTCCATTTGAAAGATAAGAGTAAAATGTATATTCATGAACATTTTAAGGACACTAACAAGTAATAAGGAACAGATTATTTTTGTATATCTTTATACTTTGAAAGCTTTTATTTTTAATTGTGTGTGTGTGTGTGTGTGTGTGTGTGTGTGTGTGTGTGTGTATGTGTCTGTATGAGGGTATGTGCACACGAGTGCAGTGCCTTCTGGGGCCAGAGGAGGGTGTCAGATCTCTTAGAGCTGGAGTTACAGTGACTGTGAGCTGAGGAATGTACTTGGGTTCTCTGCAAGAAGGTACCCATCTTTGTACTTCTGATATTCGTGTATTTCCACATGAAGGTAAATGGTTAGAATTTGGAAGTTCATATGAATAATAATTATTTTGAAAAGCTTTCTCCTCATCCCTGCCCTGAGACAGAACAGTTACTCTTAAAGGAAAGGTTATTTTTTTCAGGAATTAGCCTGATATCTCCAAAATACATCACTGAATAGAATAACATGATTACTATCTTTGTCAAAGAAGGAGGCTCAATTTATCAGGGAAGTTTCTGGTATGTTCCTAGATTGATGTAATTGATTTGGTTCCATGAAGGCTTTGGGCTCTCTTTGCAGAGTTGGTACACTAATATTATAGTAGCTGTTGTTTTCTACACCGTCCTTCTGTCTTTCTTAGAACAACAATAGTCATTTGTATGGTTACTTAGACATGTGTGACTGTAGTCAATGAATAGAGAAAAGCTAATCGTCTGCTTGAGCTCAGGACCATTCCCCCTAATCCCTTCCATTAACTTCCACAGAAAAACAACTTCTGCTTTATGGTGTTATAACACTCAACAGAGAAGTTTTATTTACTTTTATTTACAAAATCCATTTAAAATTTTTTATTGTTTTTCTTGGTAATTTACAATAGATTTGATGACTCTAAATCATTGTATTTTGAGGTTATATGCCAAATTAAAATTCTAAACTTGACTATTATGATTATTATAGAATGTTTGGATCACTTCCCATCATTAAAACTAATTTTGTTTCAGTTGTAGTATTATAAACAGCAGTGTTTATTTCTATCAGTATAAAATTTTCTTTAGTTTTTTTTAGATTATCCAAACAATTCAAGAGATTTTATAATTTATTCTAAGTGACATTTTGTTTTCATCCTTTTCTTACATAAAGATAATAAGTTGAAAAATACAGATTGATCATTATAAATGCAACACATTATAAATGAAACACAGTCTTTCTAATTTTTCATAGAAAGTAAATAATCGATTATACATCTGTATATTAAAAAATTAATAATAGTAATATTTTATCTGTGAATCATCCTTTGTTGTTTTAAAAAAAACAAACAAACCTAAGTCTGTCACTATGCTTATTTTGTGTTGAAATAATTAATGAAAGGTTATTAACCTAGGGCCTTTAATATCTGTTAGATGATTTTTATAAGGAGGAAATGTATTCAACTGATGGGAGTCTATAATATGTGCAGCAATTGTCTTTAAGGAACGACATTGTTCCTAGCACCAGATAATCTGAGAACTGTGTGAAGCTTCATCCATCTCTCACTAAAGCAGAAGGACTGAGTCATGACTGCCAAGATGCATGGTTCCAATCATCTAGGTGTGTCAGACTCACTGCTTAGCCCCAGAACTGTCTCTCACAGCACCAGTATCTGAATTTAGAATGAGCTACAGAGATGCATCTGCTGTGAGATTTTCATCTGTGTCAATCTTGCATTTACATAGCTGATTTGGAGATGCTTCCAAAACACATGATGACCTTTAAATAATAATAGTCTTGAAGGAGTCTGTTAATATTGTGAGCCATCAAATACAAAGGAAACCTTTCAATACTCATGAAAAAAAGATGGTATAAAAGATACTCAAGGAAGTATCACATTGGCCAAGATTGTTCCACGGCATATAGTGGTGTTACCAACATTTTTAAGCATAAATATTTTGTTTTTTAATATTTAAATGGATTTAGTAGCCTAAGACACATCCTAAGCATAAAAATCACTTAAGAATCTATTGAGGGCAGATACTTGGATCATTAATAAATATGGAAAATTGGAACTAGTGTTTTAAATCTTTGTGATACCTAAACATATTTCCTTGCTTATACCTTCTAGATGATTGACAGCAATATTTCAAGTAAATATGAGTGGTGCTTATGAATATATAAAATACTCCCATTGTCTTTGTTTCTGGTATGTTAAATAATTACAGCTCTTTCAGTCTTCTTGGCTAAATCCTGTCGTGACTATTAGGTAAACTTGGATCAAGAAGATCACAGGATTCCCTTCTCTGAAGCTAACTAGATCTGGCTCCAGAGTCTTAGAGGAACATGGCAGGAAAAGAAGAATCCATCGTCCTTGGTGACTAGACCCTCTCATTGGATCCAGGAAACCCATAGGTTCTAGGATACACCAAAGATGTAATTTCCATTGGTGTCTACCAGCATTAGATACATACTTAACACTCCAGAACTGTCCACCCGACTGTTAGAACTGTTAGTGTTTGGTATATCATCAAATGAATTGTAATTTCCATTCTTTCTGTTTGTTATTCTCCCATGTTTACCTTTTCTTTCTCTGTAACCCAGCAACCTTCCATTGTGTGTGAGACTCGGAGCCACTGCTGAGCTTCGCATGGTGTTTTCGTTGCAAAATCTGCTTTTCAAGAGGCAGGTTAACTCAGCCATTTTGATTTCTACAATGTGGCATAGACACACTCACAGTTCATTCCCTTGCTTTTTATAAGATTCCATTTGAACTTATTTGTCCCCTTTGATCTAAAACACACTATAGTGATATTTTATTTGTATTGAAATGTGATTTTATTTGTATGTCAATAAAGTTGCCTTGAGGTCAGAGCAAGCCAAAGCAGAAGCTGAGCAGTAGTGGGGCATGCCTTTAATCCCAGCACTTGGGAGGCAGAGCTAGGCAGATCTCTGTGTTCAAGGACACAGCCAACATGGCAGATACACACCTTTAATCTCAATACCAACCATAGAAGACCTGGAGGTCTGTACAAACAGGCAGTGACGAGGAGATCATGTGGCTGGGTTTACAACCAATGAGAGAGGAGAACAGAAAGTTTTTAAATAGACAGGACGCAGAGAAGTAGGTCTCTTGCGGAGAGGAAGAACCGCAGAAGCAGTGAAGGGTAAGGTTTTCCGCTCTTGCTCTGACCTCGTGGTTTTTAACTCTGCAATCGGTTCTGTGTTTCTTATTTAACAAGCCGGATACATCTACAAATGGTGTCCAATGTGTTGGCAAGAATTTCCACCTAAAACCTGAGAAAAAAGATTCTAAAACGGAGCTAAAAACAGCTTCCTAGTTGTCTTTCTCAAGGTAGCGGCAGCCTGCCGGTTTGAGCTACTATGGCAGGTTCCTGGCGTGTGCCTCTGACCTGCAATGTGGCGAGAATGAGGAGTCTACAAGCAGCACTTTACTCTGTTGTGTGGTGGATTTAGCCTTTGCTAGTTAAAATTAAAAAAAATAATAATAAAAAAAATTAAAAAAAGGGTTTCTGGGCTATCCACTGCTTTGATAGAACTACTTCTGATAGTTGATGGTACACATGGCTCCAGACCCAGAGCTGGCGGTAAACTGTACACTGCCATGTTGGAAAGCTGAGGTGGGAGGAGCCAGCAGCCACAGTGGTGTTTCAGTCTTACAAAGATGGATATTACACAGAGAATCTGGTTTGTCTTGTCTTTGGGATTTTTAACTGCAGAAAAATATTTGATTGTAAAAGCTGTTGAGTTAAACAAATATGTAAATTTTAAAGGTACCTTGACTTCAAAATTTGGATATAAGGATATGTTGCTTTGGAAAGGAGTCTCTGCTTTTGTTTCCACAGAAAGCCAGAGGCTATGGATTTGTTCCAGATTAAGATACATCAGGTTTGATCAGCCAAGACCACCTGAAAGATCTCCGATGACACCATGGCCCAGATGATCCAACATCCAGAATGGTTTCAAGGCAACTGGCTCAGAGGTTCACCCTAATGGACTACTCCATAATCCTAAAATTTTCTTTGTGTCCCCATAAGATACAGCGCCCCCCTCCAGCAGGAAGTAGTAAGAGAAACTACGCCCACATTCCCAAAATTATCAAGCTGGCTTTGGAGATGGAATTGGCTCATTCCTTCTTTAAACCCAGACATATTACTAAAAGAAAAGGTTAAGAGATTCTTGTGTCCCAAATCAGAAGAGCCCTCTGGTGTGGGACAGAGAAAAACCAATATTTTTATTTAAAGCAGTTTGATTATAAATGAGATCTCTTTCTAAAGAAGAAAAGGGGATATGATATAGATATAATAGGATGAATGGGTAGATTAGGGAACTTACTTCTAAAGAGCAACAACTTGTTTAAAATGTTTTACATTGGTATAGATTTTAGTCTATCGATACAAACTTAAAGTTAATTTTGTTATACTGTGTGCATATTTCTATTCTTGTTTAAGGTATTATGTTTGTATAGCTCATTTTAAATTGAAATGGATAATTAAAAATAGATTAATAATTAGAATTAGTCATCTATGATAATCATACTCGTAGCCATGTTAGTTAAGTCTTCTAGGTATACATAGAGATATTTCAGATAGATAGGTAATCTTCAAATACTTCAAAGACCTACAGAATATGGCATTTAAAATATTTTTAAAATTTAGACTTTCTGGACAGTGAGACATGTCTGCTCCTGGCAGCACCAATTTACTTCAGAGAGGAGGATGGGCATTGAAGACACATCTTATCTTCATGAAGACATATCTTCACCTTGACAAAAAATAGCCATTTGGACAAGAAATTGTTCTTGCCTGGACTGCTTGATCGACTGGACATACAGGACCCATAGAAAGGTGACCACTAAACTTTGTTTGACAAAATGGTCCTTCAGGTTCCTGCTTCACAGAGGAAACTGCCAGGCATTCTACAGGACACTGAGAGAAATGACCGAAAGACTCTAGCCCTGTGGGCTGAAGACAAATGCCCCAACTTTACAAAAATACATTAGGTGACTGTCCAGGCTGCCAGCTGTCTCTGTCTACTCTTGCAAGACTCCTGAAAAATGCTTACATCCTTCTCCCAGTTCTCAGATATTATATCCTTCTGAGGTCTTTGATGTGGTTGAAGACTAGATAGTTATAATTTCCTCAGTTATGATACAAGATAAGTTACATATAAAACCTTAGACTCACAAATGTAAGATAGATAGGATATCTTCTTTAATGCTGTAACTGTAATTCTTGCTTGATAATTGTTTTGTTATATGTAATTATACTATGTAAAAGTTAAAACCTTCCTTAAAAAAAAGAAAAGGGGAAGTGACCAGGCAGGAAGTATAGGCGGGACAAGAGAGAAGAGAATTCTGGGAAGTAGAAGGTTGGAGAGAGACACCGCCAGCCACTGCCATGAGAAGCAACATGTAAAGACACTGGTAAGCCACAAACCATGTGGCAAAGTATAGATTAACAGAAATGGGTTAATTTAAGATAGAAGAAGTAGATAACAAGCAGCCTGCCATGGCCATACAGTTTGTAAACAATGTAAGTTTCTGTGTGCTTTCTTGGTTGGGTCTGAGGGACTGTGGGACTGGCGGGTAAGAGAGATTTGTCCTGACTTGGCCAGGCAGGAAAACTCTAACTACAACACACAGAAAGAAAAGCTAAAATTCAACCAGTCTCTCATCCAATGAGATACTACAACTGAGTAAAACAATGTTAAAGTTTATAATTGTGGCTTTTTTATTTTTCTTTTGACCCAATCCAGTTTTTAAAAATGTATTTTTAGAAATTTTGAGATTATAATACAATTTCATGAAGTCTTAAAAGCTATAAAAAATGTCATAGGTTAGAGTTTTTATTTTACACAGAAAAAGTTAATAGCTGTTTGTTTTACATTTATGAGATAATGGTAAGAATTTTATTTTGCTCTGGAAATTATATCAAATACCCCCATGTGAAAAGTATGACATTCATTTCAAAAATTCATTTCTTATTAAAAACTGAATTTCCTGTAGAAAACATGGGCCATGCAGAAAAGAGAAGGAAGTAAGATTACATTTCAGTTCCTGTGGCATCTGGTGTCAGCTTCTCTAAAGTCTAGAAGCTTCTGGTGGAAAACCCACCTGAATACTATCAGAAATCCCGTCTTCATGGTCAAAGCACTCGGCCTTGTACCTGATGTTTCCATCTTCCTTCTGCCCACTTTACACGTGATTCTGTGTGGCCTGGCACACACCGTGGGATGACACTAATGATACTCTGGGGTTACCTGGAGGCATCTCTGTCATCCTCCTGTACCACTGTCTTCCATGTACCCTGCAATTGATTCCATGCTGGAAAATCTCACGATGTGGATTCTATAATGATACCTCCGATTTGTTTTCTTATACTTGTCTCTTCCTCCATTTCTCTTGTTCAGACTTTAGAATGGTATCTGTGTTTATACTGCTTTCATTTGAAAAGCAGAAAACCCAAATGATAGTATACCTAAACAGCAGGATGATTATTGACTATGTAAGAAGGGGTCTGGATCTGGAGTGGTGATTCAAATAGGAAAGCAGGAACCTTAGTATTTCCACCAAAATCAACTTGGAAGGATAGGGTTAATTTGGCTTATACTTTCACATCACTGTTCATCATTGAAGGAAGTCAGTTCACCCATACATAACAGTTCATCATTGAAAGCATTTGGGGCAGGAACTCAAACAGGGCAGTGATATAGATATAACAGGATAAAAGGGTAGATTAAGGAACTTACTTCTAAAGAGCAACAACTTGATTAAAATGTTTTACATTGGTGTAGATTTTAGTCTATTGATACAAAATTGAAGTTAATTTTGTTATACTGTGTGCATATTTCTACTCGTATTTAAGGTATTATGTTTATATAGCTCATTTAAAATTGTAATGGATAATTAAAAATAGATTAATAATTGGTCATCTATGATAATCATACTCATAACCATGTTAGTTAAGTCTTCTAGGTATACACAGAGATATTTCAGATAGGCAAGTAATCTTCAAACACTTCAAAGGTCTACAAAATATGACATTTAAAATATTTTTAAAATTTAGACTTTCTAGACAGTGAGACATGTCTGCGCCTAGCAGCACCAATTTACTTCAGAGAGGAGGATGGGCATTAAAGACACTTCATATGGAGTTTATCTTCACCTTGGCAAAAATAGCCATTTGGGCAAGAAACTGTTCTTGCCTGGACTGCTTGATCGACTGGACGTGCAGGACCCATAGAAAGATGACCACTGAACTTTGTTTGACAAAATGGTCCTTCAGGTTCCTGCTTGGCAGAGGAAACTGCCAGACATTCTACAGGACACTGAGAGAAGTGACCGAAAGACTCTAGCCCTGTGGGCTGAAGACAAATGCCCCAACTTTACAAAAAAAACATTAGGTGACTGTCCAGGCTGCCAGCTGTCTCTGTCTACTCTGCAAGACTCCCAAAAGTTTCTTGCATCCTTCTCCCAGTTCTTAGATAATATTATATCCTTCTGAGGTCTTTGATGTGGTTAAAGACTAGATAGTTATAATTTTCTCAGTTATGATACAAGATAAGTTAGATATAAAACTTTAGACTCACAAATATAAGATAGGATATCTTCTTTAATATTGTAACTATAATTCTTGCTTGATAATTGTTTTGTTATCTGTAATTTTACTATGTAAAAGTTAACCCTCCTTTTTTAACAAAAAAAAAAGGGGGGGGGGAAGTGCTGTGGATATCACTCTGTATAAATAAAGTGCTGATTGGCTAGTAGCCAGGCAGGAAGGATAGGGTAGGCAGGACAAGGAAGAGGAGAAGGCTGGGAACAGAAAGGCTGGAAGAGGACACTGCCAGCCACTGCCATGAGAAGCAACATGTAAAGACACCGGTAAGCCACAAGCCATATGACAAAGTATAGACTAACAGAAATGGGCTAAATATAAAAGTAAGAGCTAGACAATGGTAGGCCTGAGCTAATGGCCAAGCAGTTTAAATAATATAAGTATCTGTATGATTGTTTTATACGTGGGTTATGGGACCGTGGAGGCTTGGTGGATCCTGGAGAGATGCTCTCTGACTACAGGGCAGGACCCTGAAGACAAGAGCTGATGCAGAGGCCATGGAGGGGTGCTGTTTACTGGCTTGCTCTTCATGGCTTGCTCAGCCTGCTCTTATAGAACACAGGACCACTCTCCCAGGGATGGCCCTACCTGATATGGGTTGGGCCCTCCTGCCTCTATTACTAATAAAGAAAATGCCCTACGTGTTTGCCTACAGCCCACGCTTACAGAGACATTTTCTCAACTGAATTTCCTTCCTCTCAGATGACTGTAGCCTATGCCAAGTTGACATAAAATTAGCCAGCAAATTTTATTTCATCTGTGTGTGTGTGTGTGTGTGTGTGTGTGTGTGTGTGTGTGTGTGTGTAGGCCCACAAATGCTAGGAGAGGGCTGTAGTTAGAGTTTTCCTGCCTGGCCCACAGTCAGGACAAATCTCTCTTACCCGCCAGTCCCACAGTCGCTCAGACCCAACCAAGAAAGCACACAGAAACTTATATTGCTTATAAACTATATGGCCGTGGCAGGCTGCTTGTTATCTACCTTTTCTATCTTAAATTAACCCATTTCTGTTAGTCTATACTTTGCCACATGGCTTGTGGCTTACCAGTGTCTTTACATGTTGTTTCTCATGGCAGCGGCTGGCGGTGTCTCCCTCCAGCCTTCTACTTCCCAGCATTCTCTTCTCTCTTGTCCCGCCTATACTTCCTGCCTGGCCACTGGCCAATCAGAACTTTATTTACACAGAGCGATATCCACAGCAGAGGGCAGTGGATTCCAGGGAGCTAGAGTTACAGGTAGTTGTGATCCAGTGATCCACCTGATATGAGTGCTGAAAACTAAGCTTGGACCTCCTGGAAGATCAGTAAGCTCTCTCAACTAGTCAGCTCTCTTATGTTCCTCTTGCTTTTTAATCAGGAAAATAGTTCCTAGAAATTTCATCTTAAATTATTTTGGTCAGAAATGGTTCCTCCACTCCAACTCTACACCATTTAACTGAACAGGAAAAAGGATGGCCAACAGTGACTTAGGCCAATGAGATTATTTCCTTGGGGTGAATACAGAGCCTGCAAACACATTTCTCAGGGTGATTGACAGAGGCTGCCCAATTTGCCTGCACCTGTGGTTGTTGAAGGCCAAATTGTTTTCTCTAAAACCCGAAGTCTGTAATGTTCCAATTATAATATAGCTCCATGGGTTCTGAAAGCCAGCCAGGGTGGGAAAGTGAGTTGGAAACAGAAGTCTTAGTGCCCATACCAGGTATTTCCAACAGGACCAACCTCAGGATATTAATTACTGTTCTTGTCTACCAAGCCAAGCACCATATCATAGAAATCCATTTTTCAAATTGTATCTTCATATTCTTCTCATTTCCCATCTTCCTAGTTTATGTCTCACACACCTAAATCCTTTCCATGGTGACAGAGTATTATGGGTACCTCCTCCTGAAGTTTCTCTTGTTTCTGTCTTTGCTTCCTCTGTATAATATTCTTCAATCTTCTTTTTCCTTACTGTGCCCAGAATAAATGTAGGGGCTGGGGTTCAAGCTCTTTGTCATAGGTGTCCCCTTATTTCTAGTCAGGTTTTTCCTATAAATTTACTATCATACCACGTGCTCATTTCAATACCTCCTTAAGGTGTGGCCCCAGATAGAATTCTAACCTTTTTTTTTTAACCCTACTTCAAACAATGCAGAATACACATTAAGTGGACTAGGCAAATTCCCTTTTTCTCTGGTATGACTAAAGTTCACAAACCAATGCCAAGCTGTTTGACCCTTCCCAGTCAATTTAAGCTCACCTATTTATGCTTGAGGGAACAAGTGATTTCCCATGCATTAATCTTCCAACAAGTCTACAATGGGTACAGTAGTTTGCTGCTATATAGGTGTACTGACTGCTCATTAAATGTAAAAGGATTAGGCAATCTTTAAATAATCATAAGCCATTTCAACTGTCTTTTTCATGCATATGCATTTGCCAGTACACACATGTAGGTGGAATCTTGAAGACAACCTCTCGTGTCTCCTTAGAATTGCTGTCTACCTCCTTGAAAGAAAAGATTTATTTTTGTCATTTCAAATTTGTGATCGTGTGTGGGTGCACGTGTAAGGGAAGGAGACCCGAGAAGCCAGAGGAGTCAGATATTTCTGGAAGTGGAATTACAGATGTTTGTGGGCCACATGACTTGGGAGCTGAGAACCAAACTCTGGTCCTCTGCAAGAACAGCATGTGCTCCTAACTGCTGAGCCATCTCTCCAGCCCCCCAGCCCCCTTACCACCTCTCTGAGACAGGGACTGCCACAGACTTAAAGCTCCTGAAGGAAGCTCCTCCTGTCTTTGTTATAACAGTGCTGGCACGTGTATGAGTTCTAGGGGACAGAGCACAAGTCCCTGTGTAAAGCAAGCACTCTACCACACTGTAGGGACCGCTTCAGATTAAATTCTAAAACAAGCCCAGACCCTCCTCGAAGTCGTACTGATGGTGGGTTAAGGAGGACTTACTGGAGAGGAAGATATACTGAATGAGGATGATGATGATGATGATGATGAAGGTGCCCATCACAGAGGCAGACAGAAGGATTTAGACTTCAAGAATCTTTCTGGTCACCAACCATCAGGAGAATATCCTCCTGCGGTTTACAGTCCAGTTCTACAAAACTAGGCCTCACCTTGCAGTGATTTCTCGAGAACTGTGAAAACAATGTCCACGTGGCTACGCTATTGAGCAGCATTTCTTCTTTCTGATTGGCCATTTTCAGGATCTCCATGCTCAGTGGCATAAGAAAGGCCATGGAAATTAGTTAAAACAGAATCTCCACTTTCATCCCATTTCACAGAACTGGAAGGAGAAAATCACTAGGTTCTCCGTTTGAGAGTTCTGAAAACTAGGAAGAAAAGGATAAGGTCAGTGTGTTGAGAGTATCTGATGAGAGAAGGTTAAGACATCATGCCCTTCCCAATGTCTTGCTTCACGCCTTACCTTCTGCCATTATTGTACCTGCACACACTGAGAACCCAAGCCTAGCGATTTAGGAAGCAAGTGTTTTGTAGGTTCATCCTCTCTCTCTGTCTCTCTCTGTCTCTCTCTGTCTCTGTCTCTCTCTCTCTCTCTCTGTGTGTGTGTGTGTGTGTGTGTGTGTGTGTGTGTGTGTGTGAGAGAGAGAGAGAGAGAGAGAGAGAGAGAGAGAGAGAGAGAGAGAGAGAGAGAGATTGATTTAGGGGGGAGTAAAAATCTATGGCTCTCTAATAATGTGCATTACTTGTACTTAGAAAATGAAAACACCGAGAAAAGCAGAAAGCAGCTAGCCACGAGAGAGATGGTTCTGCTACGCGCCCAGATTTCTTTTCTGTGTTTATTTCTTCCCTGGCTTTGTGTTAGTTACACTGTGGCAAGAGCAACAATTGGAAATGCGTTGTTCTTTATCTCCAGAAAAACATAGCGCAATCACAATTACTCGCCTCAAACACTTTTTTTCTCTTTTTATTGTGGTTTATTTATGTCAGGAAAGGTAGCATTTCGGATGGGTATGGAGACTTGTGAAGTGATTGAGAAAATAGGGACCTTGCGTTTCTAATCTCTTCCCTCCTAGCTAATGGCTCGCGATCCATTCCAGGTTTTGCGGCCGACTCTGCCTCTGAATTTCGGCGGTGCACTGGGTAGCACGTTTCTCTCTCTCTCCCTCCCTCCTTTCTCCAGTGTCAGTCTCCAGGATTTTCTCTCTTCCTATTTCAAGAAGACTCGCACAGGCTCCCCCAGTCTGTGTGAAGCTGAGGTTTCCCTGGATCCCGTACATCTCCATCACATACCTCCACGCACACACCTCCCCGAGAGTCCAGCGCTCACACCCACAAACACGCGCGCACACACTCGCGCCGGCCTGTCCATCTCCCTCCGGGGGGAGCCGGCGCGCGGTCCCACCTTCGTCGCACACCCTGGCCAGGCGAGCTCGCAGCGCTCCACGACTCTGCGGCTCGGAACTCGGACCGCTGCTCTGAACGCCCCCACTGTGGTATTTAAAACAGAAAAAGAAAAAAAAAAAAAAAAAGACATTTATTTGCCTTCTCCTCTCTCGCCTTTCTCGTACCGTTTTCTACCCCAGCGGCTAGCCGAGCCGGCTGCATTCCCCAGCCAGCCCTGGTTGGCTTGCCATCCTCCATCTGGCTTATAAAAGTTTGCTGAGCGCAGTCCAGAGAGCTGCACGGCTCGTCCCCTCGGCTGGCGGAAGGGGGTGACGCTGGGCAGCGGCTAAGGAGCGCGCCGCAGGCTCTGGCGGGCTTTCGGCTCCAGGGGCAAGGTGAAGAGCGCATAGGGAGCTGGGGGCTGCCGAGGTGGACTTGCACGTTTCACCATGCCTTCTTGGATCCGGGCTGTGATTCTTCCTCTCTCCGGGCTGCTGCTGTCCCTCCCGGCCGCGGCGGACGTGAAGGCTCGGAGCTGTAGCGAGGTCCGCCAGGCTTACGGTGCCAAGGGATTCAGCCTAGCGGACATCCCCTACCAGGAGATCGCAGGTAGGCGCGGGCGGGCGCGGGCCCTAGCCCGCTGCTGCAGCCCCGAGAGGCGGCGGGGCTCCCTCTTCCTCCCCCCTGTTGCTCACTTGGTGCTCACTTTCTGCGGGTGGCTCCCAGGGACCCCGCGTCCCCGCATCTAGGCGGCTGAGGTTCGTCCCGTTTCTCCGGCGGGAGGAAGGTGTGCGTGCCGGCCGCCTCATTGTGTGCACACGCGGGAGCACCCTCGTCCCCTCCCTCGCTCTCTGCGTCTGCTCCCGCGCCCGGCCACCTCGGTGGCTGGCCTAGAGTCGGGCCGAGCCGGTAGAGCTGGGGACGGTCGAGAGGAGACTGCTAGAGAAGGCAGAGAGCTGAGCGGGGCGCCCACCGCATCCCCCTCGCCGGGGCAAACTTGGGAGAACTGCGGCCACAGTTCTCTCAGCGCCACCGTCTGAGTGGCGCCTTCTCCACTCCCGCCTTCGCGCCGGCGGGGGCGGTGGAGAGACGCGGAGGTTCCTCTACTCCATCTCTCGGTTCTCCAGGTCCTTCCCGGGGACCGAGCGCTCGGCTCCTGGGCTGGGGACCGGCCACATAAGGGGACACGTTGCCGCGGTCCCCAGGATCTGAATGTTGGAGCCCCGGGGCTGTAGCGGCGGGGGAGGAGGGGGTGCTTCGCAGTCTGTCTGCTCCAGATTTGGGGCGGGCTTTCCCGTTAGGGTGCCCCAGTGCTTCCCCGACTGCGGTTGGTCACTCGGGCTGAGGAGTCAACCCGGCCACCCGGCGCGGTCTCGCGCTCCGGCCCGCGGGCGCACGCGGAGCTAACTTAAGCCGGTGACCCGATGGGGGCGTTCGTCTCCGGGGTCTGCACTTCGCGGGCCGTGGCTCGCCGGATCCCAGGCGTTCCTTCCTCCGGAGCTCTCGAACCCCCACCCTCAGCCGTAGTGTGCGGCCCTTCGGGCTCCACCAACTAGTGCTGAAGCCTGGGTGTGTGTTTTCCGGCTCTTAGCTCCAACCGAACCCGAGCTTCTTTGGGGCTCGGTGAATGAACCGAGTAGGGGACAGATAATCCTTTAGCTGAGTGGGAACTGAGCTGAAAGAGGCCCAGAGAAGACTGGAGATGATGTGAGGGCGCGGGCTGCTCAAACCGGGTAGCTGAAGTCCTAAGTGACCTCAGATCGCTGGAACGCCACCAGACCGCGTCTTGCCAAAGAACTGGTGGAGTGATGGGGAACACTTGCAAATATCTTAAAACATCTTAGTTTTAATACGTTGTGGAATTACTGCTTTATTACGGTCGATCTCCAAACTCTAGGAATGAGGGTCTTTACTTACATCACCATTAACACATTTCTATCAATTGCCAAAAGGGAAATAAACCATGCTCATACATTACAAACAGCGCGGCGCTTTATGTAGAAGGAGCTTTTTTTCAATTCACAGTCAGGCGTTCTGTTCCTCGGGTCAAGAAGGCTGCAGAAGCTGTAGTGAATTATAAGACTACTCTTTAGTCTCTGAGATTTCGCCCACCCCACTCCAGCACTGCCTAATTTGTTAATCAATGACTAGAAAGGGACTGCGCCTGCAGCTCCTTAAGTTTCTTAACCCTCCATTCCCTTTGTCTACTGTTATTTCATTCTTTTTAATTAATTGATAAGGATCAGCTTCACCTTTTTAACTCCCCAAATCTCAGGAAATTCAACTTTGAAAAGGCTTGGAGTAGGGATCCCTTGGAGGAGCTCGTTTTCTCCTCTAATCTGGCGGTTTAAAAACTGTGTCTTTTAAACACACATATTTCCCAACGTGATTTCAGATAAGATATCTCCAAGAAGAAATAAGCTAAGTATTTTTAAATTGCATCGGTATTCTTTAGTCGGTAATGAGACTCCCAGGAGACTAGCACTGACCCTCAGCACCTTCCGGGGGCCTGACTTATCAGAGTGCAGAAGCACATTGTAAATAATTTCTGTAGTCACCAATTACTTTGCTGGAGAACCATTCCCAGTGGCTGTGCACATGCTTCAGAAGTAGTTTAGCTGCAGAAGGTTTTGGCTGTTGTATATTTTTTGTCTTCCCTACTGCCTGAAAAAATCACAGACTACTGCTAATAGCTCCGAATTCCGAAAATATATCCACCTCCCTAAACTCACTTGGGCCAAGAATGAGTGCAAGCTGAGGACTTTTTACCTTAAGCCCAGTGTCATTCAATGCTGGTTGGCAGGATCAAGGTCCATGTTCCCGTATGGTCAAAGGCACATTTGATAGGATAATAATGAATTGTAAGATAACTGAAGAGTGTCTATTTGGGGGAGCATATTTTTGTTTTCAAAGTAAACTTTACACAGTGCTGAAGTAAATTGCATTTACTATTGCTTTTGGAAAAATCACAATTAAACGCACCCTTCCTGTCCTCCCTAGCTCTTGGTAATATTTACCTTCAATTATCTAGTATTGGTAAGAGTTAGTGTGGGGGCTATCCTTTCTTTAAACTCCTTTTCATCCCTTGCCTTGCTTACACATCTGGTGGTTTGCTTGAGAAATGGCATGGGCTAGTCTGTCAGGAAACCTGCATTTAAAAGAACTGCTGTTCCTGCTCCAGGTTCCAGTTGAGCCGTGTTGGCAAGTAGGTTGCTTAGTGGAATAGCTGAGAAGTAAAAAGGATATTATATTTAATCTCAACCTTTTTAAAGTTTTACTCCAAGCTCACAGTTGTAAAACAATGTTGCCCTTTTCTCTTCCCGGGGTAGAGAGATGTTCTTCAGACTATCAGAGGGGACTAGAGGTAATATATAAACTTCAGCTCTTAGGAAGTGCCATCAGAGGTGGGAGTTGGCACCATCAATCTTTACTCAGCCTTGATTTTAAACCCACGCCGGCAAATTAGATGGGCTCTCCTCCTTGGAAGATCTCCAAGGGAGCCGACTCTGGAGCCTCTCTTAGTGATCCATTCTAATACTTGGGAATTCCTGTGGTACAAGGAGTGTTTCCAGAAATCTAGCCAAAAGCCTTCACAATGGCCTTGCTTGTTTTCTCTTGTTTCTGTGTCCTGGGAAGATCCTAAGCTCAGAGCATCAGGAGCTTGGTAAGGGACCTTCTGATCAAAGGTTCACTCTTCCCTCAAGGCTCATCATTCCCATTCAAACAGCTCCATTGCAGATAATAGCACTTGCTTAGGCTGGGGATCAGATTAGCTGTAGGTGTGCCTGCCTGGTATTCACAGGGCACTATGTTTCTAGCAACACACACATTCATATATACTCACACTCTAACATATACTCTCTTGCTCGCACTCACACACTCATACATAGACTCATACCCATTTATGCACACACACCTACACTCTCACACCCATACTCACACCGTGACCCCCCCGCCTTGTGTGGATGTGCACAGTGAAACATATCACCCACATAAATGAGAATTCGGAGAACGTTGTTTTAGAATTTCTTGTACTTAGCTTTGTTGAGATCTTTATAATACTTCACACTTCAGAGTAACTTCTTAGCTCAATGTGATTCCTCTTTATTTATCTAATGAAACTTTGTTTAGTACTTCATATATAGAAATTAAGTGCCCATCACCTATTTATACACAATACTTAAGTGGGCCAGATGGTTCAGCTAGTTAAAGTGGTTGCTGCTAAACCTAACAACCTGAGTTTGATTGGTGGAACGCACTCAGTGGAAAGAGGAAGCAAACTCTTTCAGGTTGTCCCCTGACTTCCAAATGTGGGCCATGGCACCCGTGTATACACAAGGACAAGGATTCAAACACAAAATAAATACAAAAATACTTCAAAAGAAAATATTCTTTTACTTAGTTTTTCCAATAAGTTAGAATAGATTTTAAAAATAAAAGGACAACAGTGAAGACTTAAGGAGCCTGCCCAAGGGTGACTCAGCTGGCAAGTCTTAGAAGGAAACCCAAACCCGGGAGCACTGGCTTGAGAGTCCACAGACCTCTAGTGTGGCCCATTGTCTTGTAGAATGAAGCCCTCAGAATTTATTGACATCACATGTGCAAGACCTATTCTTTGCCCCTCTTGTGTGTATGTTGTGTGTTGTGGGCCAACACATCCCCACAGGTTGTGAATGCTGAATTTATATTGGGCTGCAACATCTACCATTTCCAAATCATTTTTCCAGTTCATTTATTGTATCTATCTGGTTATATAAAATATATGCATTGGTTTCTTTCAGAGTACTGGGTATACTAGAATATTAGCTTAGTCGAAAACCTGGGATATTGGGTTGGTCCAACAGGGCTTAAGATAGATCATTACCCAGAGAATAGAAGCTAGAGCAAAATTCTACTTTCACAGAATAGGAAACAATTTAAAACCAACTGTTTTTAATATGTGTTTTACTATACTTTCTAAGAGTTGGGGTACATTTGGACATTAAAAAAGCATTAAATGTCTGTTGGTGGTGGCACATGCCTTTAATCCCAGAATTTGGGAGGCATAGGAAGGCAGACCTCTGAGTTGAGTCCAGCCTGGTCTACAGAGTGAGTCTAGGACAGTCAAGGCTACACAGAGAAGGTCTCAAAAAAACAAACAAACAAACAAACAAACAAACAAAAAACCCAAAAATAAATAAATAGAAGAAAAGAAAGAAAGCATTAAATTATCTTCATGTTTTTTTGATGCAAACTTCTCAAAGACTTATGTCAAGATCTACTGTGAAAATGGGACTTTTTTCGTATTTTGCTGGTGTTCTTATGTTTTTAGTCTCTATGCTGGCCTCATATATATGGATATGCATTCTTCATATATATATATTTGCAACACACACACATCTAGGCTTGGCTCTGTTTCAGTGGTGTTTAGCTCATTTTCTTTTCCATTCACATGTAGATGTCACAGGAAGGTAAGTGGAAAAACAGTGTTGGTCATTCTTACTCCTTCATAACTGTCTTCAACATCTTAGATCTAGATAAACTTTAAGTTCCATTTCTCTGCCCTATTCAAAGGTTTCCAACTTTTGCCCTCTACTTTGTCAATGGACGGCTACTTCAAAGTCCTTTGGATGAATAAAGTGAGTCATAGATTAATTAGCTGAATTTCAAGTTTTTTCTTTCTATGGTTTGGCAAGTCACTAGATTTCTAAAATAATGCCCTATTTTCAGATATCAAGCCATCTGAAATTCAGGTTGTTAGGCAGTTCTCCTATTACATTTTTGAAGTAAGAGTCAATTGAAAATGCTCCTTGTAAACAAAGTTATCTCAGCTGACTTACCAAGAGAATCTCATTGTTTACGGACTGACACACTTTTTTTTTTCTACATAAGACCCATTTCTTTTAATTGAATTGTCTCTTAATAGTTTGTGACTAGAAATGTAGGCCACTATCAGGACTGACTCAAGTACACAGCATTCTGTCCTTAAAATATTGTGCTTAAAACGATTCTATTCATTTCTAGAAGGAAAAAAGTAGTATTTAAACTTCTAGACATTCATAAAATTCAAAATTCTGCTTTTCTGTTATGTGACCTATTCTGTAAAACATGTAGTAAAATAATTGTTGATCAATGGTTTAACCCCAGTTCCTGTCTTATTTAAACATAAAAAACATACAATTCTTCCATAATTTATATATCTCTGAAGAGTCCTAGCTATCTAGATGTAAACAACTGTTTTAATATTTTCAAAATCTTGATGTTACCTTACTTCATCTGCCAAAATCTGTTGTCATATTTTTTAAGAAATTTTTTTATTCATTTTGCATACCAGCCACAGATCTCTCTCTCATCCCTCCTCCTGCTCCCCTCAAGCCTCCCCCAACCCTGGCAACCCACCCATCCCCTTTTCTGAAAAGGTAGGCTTTTCATGGGGAGTCAGCAAGGCCTGGTACATTCAGTTGAGGCAGATCCAAGCCCCTCCCCTCTGTATGAAGGTTGTACAAGGTGTCCCACTGTATGTAAGGGGCTCCAACAATGCAGCATCAGGGCTAGATCCTGATCCTACTGCCAGGGGACCCTTAAACAGACCAAGCTACACAACTGTCTTGTTTATACAGAGGGCCTAGTCCAGTCCCATGGATTCCACAGCTGTCAGTCTAAAGTTTGTGAGTTCCCATGAGCTTGGTTCAGTTGTCTCTGTAGATTTCCCCATCATGATCTTGATGCCCCTTGCTCATAGAGTCCCTCTTCCCTCTTTTTGGTTGGACTCCTGGACCTCAGCCTGGTACTTGGTTGTGGATCTCTGCATCTGCTTCCATCAGTTACTAGATGAAGGTTTTATGATGGCTGTCCCATCTTTTCACTGCATATAATGAAACTTTACATAACATACCAGTTAACTAGTACTATCCAGTTGCCAGTGTTTTCTGTAGCACCATTTGAAAAGCATTGCCAATTCTGGTGTGGTAGGCCTGTAATCTCTACACTAAGGAGGTTGAGGCTGGGGGAGCTGGATTCTAGGCCACCCTGGGCTACATGATGACACCCTGTCCTAAAAAAAAAAAAAAAAAAAAAATCAAACAAGATCAACAAGAAAAAGAGAAAACAACCAGCCAAACAATAACAAAAAATGTTTAAATCTCTGGTTTAGAAAATATGTAAATAAAGGAATCCATAGTGGTAAGTCTTGGGTAAAATTTTCTAATTGTAATAATCTAGATGAAAATCATCTGATTTTAATGACACTTGGTTACCATTATTCTCCAGCATTTGAAACAGTAACAAGGAACATAGAAATGAGTCTACCTTTGAGCAACATCTGGTTTACTTCAGGCACTTTGCCCATGTAGGCAGTGAGTGTTTATTGTGTATGTGCGGAGTGTAATCCCCCAAGCCTTGTTCTTGGGAACTTTGATTCCAGCGGGGGCGGGGGCGGGGGCGCCCCCCCCCCCCCCAAGAAGAAACTCAGGGCATCATTGAAAACTTAGTCATTCCAGCTGAGATAAGTATGTAGCATAGTTATGGGATCATTTCATCTAAACAGAGGGTCTTTCATTAAGGAAATGCAGTGTGATCTGAACCATGGGAAGCTATCAGTAAGGATGGGGACAGAGGAGCATGCACATATGACATGTCCGTGACAGCACTGGGAAACACGAGAAGAATTCCAGAACCTGTGGTAATGGGCTGTGGTGAGAAGAGATGTGTGGGGAAGAAAAGCCAGAGAATCAGAACCCAAGGGCCAGATTAGCAATGTAAGAGTCCCAAAGATAGACCCTTGCATATCAGCCCTGTGTTTATCAGCTTGGCCCTTTGACTGAAATGTTTACAGATGCTAACTCAAGGCTTACATACTCAGTTGTTTTAAGTGTAAATCAACTAAAGGGGGGGTGGGGGTGGAGTGGTGGGGGGTGTTTTACCTACTTAGGACCTGCCTGCCTGGGATCCCATGTGAATTATGCTTGTCCTGTGTCCCATGGCTGAAGCAAACTCTGGGACTAGAACCCTAAGATGCTCAGCCCTTTGCAGCTCTCTGCCCTAGACACTTCTATCATATTGTGAAGTTCTATTGCATGCTCAACACACACACACACACACACACACACACACACACACACACACACACACACACGCAGGACTTCCTCTGTTTGCTCATCCTGCTCCAGGCTGGGAATGCTTTGAACTCTCCCTATTTAGGACTTGGCCTTTGATCTGAGAGCAGTAAGGGCCCTTGGAGAAGTATTTCCATCAGAATAGGCCACAGTTTTGAAGTCTTGCTTTGACTTCTTCGCTAGAAATTCCTAGAAGGGAAGAATATAAACACAAGAAGAGAGGAGCTACCGTCTTGAATGGGAGTGGTGACTGACCATGGAAGTAGAAAAAGGAATCATCAAATACTTAGGTTCAGTGGGTGCTGCCTGAGATTATCAAGCAATCAAATGTTATTTACATAACCATCACTATGTGATTGCCCATGGACAGTGTGGGTGAATGGGTGGGGGAGAGAGGACCAGGCAGAGAGAGATTAAAAGAGAAATAAATGTCCAGGAATCATTCACTGGCCTACCAAGGCTATGACAATGCTTTGGCATAATTTATCTTTTATTTTTTTAGTGAATACAAAACTCACTATCATCAATAAGCCAGCAGAAGATTGTCAACAACATCAGTGTGTGATAGATATTTTTGAAGTAAGGTTGGATGAATTATCAATACTCTGAAAACATCAGGTTACCAATAGCCAGGTAATCAACCATGTACATCAGAAAATTTTAATTCTTAGAGTTTTGCTTTTGTATTGTGCAAGTGTAAAAACAATTCTAAATCTTTCAAAAAAAAATAGAGAACTATTTAAGTTTTATCATTATCTCCTTAGAATTTAAGACATGTTTAGGGGATCATGTAAATTTCAAAGGTCATTACTGATTATTAGGACAGGTATCAAAGAATGAAGTGGCCAAATATAAGGAGAAACCTTGAAGGATGGGCAGTGTTTGGCAAGGATGTGGCAATAGAAGGTGGAATTCAGGGTGGAGTGGATAGCGGGTGTGTAAAGGACAACAGAGACAGGAATTTATTTGGAAGTGATGAAAAATTATATTGAGCAGCATGGGTGGGGCTGGATTTTTTGAGATCTTTGGACGTCCTCAGATGAATTTGGCAGGAATTAGGTCATCATCTTGGGTTGTTGGCGCTGAAGTGACATGATGGGAGTATTGTTTTAGATTGGTTGAGCACTATAAAGAAGATGGATTAGAGAAAGTATTCTTAGAGGCCCAGTGGGAGAGAAGGACAGCTGAGATGCTGCATTGGCTCTCTAAGCAGTAAGTGGACAGTCCCAGAAGAAGATAAGGGGAGAAAAGAAGGGGCAAATGAGGCAATCAGAGAAGAGAAAAAGCATAAACTTTAATGGACTAAAAGGAACTTAAAATCTAGACTCACTCATGTAGAGGTTCCAATACACACATCTAAGGAAGATGAGCCCTTGCCTGAAATCATCTGTATCAGTCGAGATACTTTTGGCAGCAGGTTAGAGGAAATCCCACCTCACTTTGTTTATACAACTATTTCTTCACACAGCAACAGTCCCAACACAGGTCAGGGAGAAAGAAGTGAGAAAGCAGCATGTTTATCATATCTGCAGGGGCCTTGGCTTGCTCCTCACTCTGCTCCTGGATCCTGTTCTAACACATCTCCATATGGGCACAAGACAGCTGCTAGAGCACAGAAGTCAATGCTAAAGGCACCGGAAGGGACCATTTTCCCATGTGTGTATCCAGTGTTGAGAAGTAGATGGACACGGCTTCTAATTCCAGGATTGCTTCTTATGGTCATACTGGGAAGGAAGGGAGGGGAGGGAAGGGAAGGGGAATAGGAGGGGAGAGGTGGGGAAGGAAAGGGAAGAAAGAGAAGAAACAGAAAGAGAATATGGTTCCAGGGGAGAGTAGTCATAGTTACACCCCAACTTGGTAGCTGATGGCCAATGAATTACTTTGTTAATGTTTATCATCTTAAGAGGAATCCCCCCAAACTGAATGATGACAGAAATTTGAGAGAAATTGCCTAGGTTGTATGAATCCAATAGATATTTTCTGTGACATTCTTAACTCTGGCTAGTGGCGAACTAACAAGTATTGAATTGTCCTGGAGAGGAAGGAGAAGCAGTCCCCGGTGTGGTGACATTTGCCAGTGTCTGTGGAACATTCTTAGCAGCACCTACGCCAAGTTGCCAACAATTTCTAAACATTTACTAGTTGGCTCTTGGGAATTACAGAGAGGTTGGATCATCTCAGGAGGTATACATGGAGTCATTAGGAACATCTCATAAAACTCCTACCTTTGTGCTCTTCAATATTTGGACTTCTTACTCCCTCCCCCTTCTCTCCCTCCCTTCTTGAAGTAATCACAATATGCTTCCACAGTAAGAAGGCAGGGATCAGGGTCAGGACTTCTCCATGAACTCCACGTGTTGATAGCACTGAAGGGCTGACTCTACCCAAATGTCTGGTCCTGTCTCCCCAAGTGTCTGAATGAGTAGGACTAGATCATGCCTACAATCTACATTCAAGAGTGTTCCTGGGTGATGACGCTGTTGTTGGTCCTATCATCCTTGAATCTCTTAAGAGCAACACTGAGGGTGCAAAGCGGGTTTTAATACAGACTCTGCCAGCATGAACAGCTAAATGTCGGGTTTTTTTTTTTTTTTTTTTTTTGTGTGTGTGTGTGTGTGTGTGTGTGTGTGTGTGTGTGTGTGTGTGTGATATTTTCTACCTTGATCCATCAGGAGAGTACTTTGATACTCTAGACTGCACTGTTTATCTCTCCAGGTTTTCTTGGAGATTATACCATGGCCACTTGGGGAAATTGAGGAAAACAGCCATCTCCCCAGTCCCTGGAACCAAAAGGACTTTCCTGGCTGCTGCCAATGATCTGTCATCATTAGTAAAAGGACCCTTTGCATTGCTTTAGAAGGGGAAATGGGCAACAGAATTAGAAGTTTCTTTCACTGTAAGGTCCTTGCTAAATTGGCATGCTTTCTTTCGGCACACATGAATCTTATTATATAGGCCCTTTTATCTGCTCTGGAGGAATTTTACCCCTCTGCCTCATCTTTCAGTTATGCCCACACTGGCCTCCAGGTACAGGACTAGCCATTTTCTCCCAATCTCTGGGTTCATATGTAAGGAAACTAAATACAGAGCTGGTTATTTTTCATTTTTGAATGTATCTAATTACAGATGAGCAGATCCATTCTGAGCATGCCCACCAGGGCTCCACAGTTTCATCATGGGCAAGAGAGCCCCCTATTACAGTTCTTGGAATTTTAAGAACTCGCCTTTGTCCCTCTGTGCCCCCAGGACAGCTTTGACACAGGACCAGTGTTCCTCCAGGGATCCCAATGAACTCTGGACAGTGCCTCCTAAAGTTGTAGTCCATTTGAGGCAACTATTTTCTTTGCAGGGAAAAAAGGCTTTTGAAGTCTTCTGAAGAAGGATGAATACTTTTCACTCATTTTCTTAATGGATCAGAATACCTTAAAGTCAATAATACTTGTGAGGTGAACTTCAAAAAGGTCATCATTCATGAAGCATTGCTATGTACCAGTGAGAAGCTTCAAACTTTATTTGGAACAAATTAAAAGGAATTATTGTCTATAGCTGCTTGCTTTTCCTAATTTTTTTCTGACTCCTAATGATTGCTGAAACAAAATGTAAAACATACAAGTGCTGTGGTTTTTTTTTTTTTTTCTCTCTCCAAAATGCTATTTTCTTAAAGTTCAGTGTAGTGCTTTATTGCAAAAGGAGCAAGTGTTGGAAACTAACTTAAGAAAGAAGCCATTCTTGTATCTCCATGTACCTTCCAGATCCCTATACCTATTCCTACCAAGAAATTGATTTCAGAAGAGGTTTGGTTGAGCTGTAAGTACAAGCCACCTGTAAACAAATCAAGATTTTGTCAGCGACGTATGTTTTTTATTTGCCTAATAAAGGATTTCAAAGTCTTTAGAACTTCAGTTGAAGAGTTAGAATTCACCCCTAATCTCATCTGTCACCCCTGGAAGTTCAGGCTCCTTGGTCACCTTTGACTGATGATCTCTTAGAAATCTTCCTGTATTGTCTTGCCTTGAACTTGGCACAAAGACTTCACTTTCACAGTATCAAGTGCTAATGTGCGAAAAGCTGGTATTGTGATTTTATTGCTCACACGATTACGTGGTGTCTCACTGTGCACTTTCTCAGAGACTCGGGGGTATTAGGCGTCTCGAGGTCAGGTAGCATTTTAAAGCTTAGGCCGATCTTTTTATGAGTGCAGTGAAGACTATATTTTCTTCACATAAATTACCATGTGGTTCGTCTGAAGGCCAGTCCAACCTGATATGAAGTACCATTCAGAATGGCAGATCTCTGTTCTCTACCCACAAATCTGCTAGGAGGACGCTTGTCTTCCTTACTGCCTCCTTCTCCATCAGCAAAACAATAACCTGGTGATATCTTAGCATTGTTTACAGATATTCATTATGTGCTTTGAAGGGAGAGTTAAAAGGTAGTATACAAATGCATTTTTCTGCATTGTCTGAAATGTGTAATGTATAAACACATTTAAACTGGAGTTAAAAACATGGTTAGGTTAATCTAATATTCATGACAAAAAGAGGAAATTGTGCATTTTTTATTTTGTTTTAACAAAAAAATATTTAACACATGAATTTGAATCATTTTCTCAGTCTGGGTTATTGATGTAAAAGTAATAATGTTATAGAAGTCACATGCATAAGCAGCTATGATCTGAGTGGTACTTTCTTCTTTATCTAGAATCTGGTCTGATTATATAAAAGATCTTCAGTGAATAAAAGGTTGGCAATATGCAATCTCATTGGGTAGAATGATCTTATGTGGTAACCAAGGTTGCATTTTGCAGCTGGAATGCAATTTCCTACTATTGAAGAGGCTGTAACTTGTTTTCAAATGAATTTTAACCTTTCTAACCATTAGTTTGTAAAGCATAACTCTTGGCAAAACTATTGTTAACCCCCTGAAATACTTATATTTTCAAAAATATGACCTTATGTTTGAAACAAAGTTTTAAAATGTTCTGTATGCCATAGAAGTCCCTGAAGCTGTTTTATTGGGGGGAGAAAATGAGTCTGTTTCACAATTACTATAATCTGTGAAAGCAGAAAATGGAACAAATAGGCAAGCGCAGGCTTTGTGCAGGCCGACATTTCTGAAAGCTCTCTTCATTCAGGGTGACCATTCGGATTTTAACCTAATTAAGCATGAGAGAGAACCAGTGTCCAAAGAGATAAGCCCGAAGGTTCCTGGAAGCACCAAGCTGCTGACAGCTTCCAGCTCTGCTGGAGAGCACGGGTTTGGGACATCTGCAAGGTGCCACAGATGCCCAGAAGGAGGCTCTGCTGCGCAGTGCCTGTTGGTAGGTGGACCACCTTCAGCCGTGGTTCAGCCTGCTTACTGTGGAATTGATTTTCATGGTTCCTGACAGAAGCTGTTTTCAGCCCACGAGGAGGAAGTGGCTGAAGCCGATACTCCTAACACAAACAGCAAATTGCTCCCTGCCTGTCATAGCTTTCCAGGTCTGTTACCTTAAGGTTCTAATGGCCTTTTAACAGTCTTTCCAGCTGAGCAACAGATGTAAAGTGTCTTGAACACGAACAGCACACCCCCAACTCTTACCTCCCTGAAAGAATCTTTTTTTTTTTTTTTTTTAAACAGGCATTGTACTAGTACTGCATCCTAGGATCTACCAGCGGTGTTTTATATCTGAAAAACGGGAATAAATCTCAAACATATACAAAATGTGGTAAATCTGCCACCGAACTGACCTGTCCCACATTGCCACCCACCAGGAAGTGAGGTCACACATACAAATGCTCACCATCAAGGGTAGCCTGCTAAGCTAATACCCTATCAGGGAAAAATAATTTATAGAGTCCTGGGTAGCTTCTAAAATTCCTTATACTTTTAAGTCAATCTGTTTTAGCACTGAAGTTCGCAATACCATTTTGAAAAACAGAGCATTTCACTTTTAGAATTATTCCTCACTTACCTAGGTTTCCCTTTGTGCTCCTGTAAATGTTCTGTCCTCTGTTGCTTGTGCATGGGACATGTTTACCAGATGGACAGCTGGGTACTCTGCCCAGAGAATTCCAAGGCCAAATTGGAGATGGTAAAAGACAGTTGGGGTTTTAGTCTTGTGGACTTGGGGATGTGGTAGTGTCGAATTGTAGGCCTTTCCATTTTCAGAATGAGTACAGTAGTGTGCCTTTTAGCTTCATTGATGTCTGAGAGTGCTGGGTATTTTCCTCTTTGCAATGGTAGCTAGAACACTAAAGAACAGATGAGTCATCTCCCTCTCTTCAGGAGCAGGCTGCCTGTTACCTGCACTTCTCATAGGAATATTTAGCAGTAAGTATGTGAGCTGCTACCATATTTGTGCCCAGAGAATGAAGATATCCACAATGCAACCCCATGGGAAAAACATGGGGTTTCCTCTTCTCCCTTTCTTCCTCACTCCTGTAACCAACCCATCTGGTTTGCTCAGGAGCACCCACTTGTTGGGTGTTAACAACAGCAAAAACAATTTAGTCTGATATAGTTAAAAATTTGGTCTGATCAGTGTGGCCTCTGGACTAGCATTTGTTATGAGGATCTTTGTGATGGTGTAGGGGTTATACAAAGACCAGCTCCTGTCGTTACTCCTCAGCTTTTTCTGAATCTGTTTGTGCCTCATTTTTTTTTCTCACATGCAAACAAATAATAGAGTTCCTACCTCTCATCTCTGCAATTGAATTTAACAGTCATAAAACCCCTTGCACACTCCTGAAGTGTAATCAAGGTCACACAAGCCACAGAGCACACAAAAGATAAGAACGACAACTAGTCAGGGTAGGGGTTGCTCCTCTGTGTGGGAGGAGAAGATGGGCTTCTCTCAGCTCCAGGGCCTTGCTGCTCTGCATAGCTGACCCTATGGTTGTGTACTTCATGCCTGGCTTTGCCCAACTTGAGAAACACCACGTAGCCATTACCCGTTTCCTGGAATAGTCACCCTTTTGGCTTTTCCAGGCTGGAGTCAGTAGCTTCACTTGGCTGGCCTCTGGCCACCTACAGCCTTGCTCGCCTGGTTCAGTGGCTGCCCATGTGGGTGTAAACTCAGCGGCTCAGTCTTTGCAGAAAGCTGTAAGGATGGCTGGGCGGGGCCTATCCCCTGCAGTGTGAGGCGTAGCCTTCCCACTGAGTGCTATGTGCTTCAGAATTGTGACTTGAGGCTGGCTTGTGAGACTGCCTACCGGGGAGTCCATTCACAGGGCTAGAGGCAGAATTTGGGTCAGAATCTTCCTATTCTACATAAAGGTAAGTGCAGAGAGAAGTGGAAGTCTTGGCAAACATGACCCTCTGTTCCCATCTTCTTCAAGTAGACTCTTCAGGGCAGTGATGGAAGTTCTTGCTGTCTTCCCTCTTTTGGGTTGGACCACAAACATCCAGCTTGATTTAAAGACCTGTTTCCTAAGGTCGGGTAATGGACCCTCACACCCCTAGTGTCTATTAATGGAAAATTACTTAAGGAATAAGCAAAGTAGAACCACTTATGTATCTGCCCATCATTGTCCCCGCTACGTAGACAGCACGAAGTCTTCCGAAGAGTCACAGAAACAGTCAACTGGGGGCTGTGTGAATTCTTTACCCCCGTCTCTGGTCTTCTGGGCACATGTTACTCAAGGCTGAGGGACCCACTCCTTGCTGTATTCTTAGAATATAGTTATTGTACTGTCTTCTTACACCTTCATTTTTACTCTCCCTACCTACAGAAAAGGGAAATAACATTGCCTGACTCATAATCTATGTGAACAGCATGAAGAGAGAGCTTTTTATCATGAATTCCTGACATACAGACAGTGATGAGGAGTCTCTATCTTAAACCAGAAGCAGCAGGAAGGCCAGTTTACTATAATTTCCACAGACATGTGGTCCTTTTAAATTTCATTTGATGATCAGCATCTAAGAGAGAAACCCTTTTATAAAAAGATTCATTTTTATTATTTTCAAATCATGTGGATTTTAAATTATTATATAATTATTTGTACATATGTGTGTTTACCTGTACATGAGTGTAGATGCCACTGAAAACCAGAAGGGGGCCTTGGGTGTCTGAGCACTGCAGGTGGTTGTGTAGTGCTCTATTCGGATGCTGGGAACCAAACTCAGGTTCTCTGTAAGTGCAGAATGCACTGTTAGCCACTTCTTCAGCACAGAGTTTTAAAAGGTAGCCTTGAAACGCCACTAAATGTCAAACAGATAATAATTTAAAAATTTACTCTTTCTTCCCTTTAGTGTTCAAGTTGGAAAGGAACAGCCATGTTGTGTCTGCCATACTGCCCTCTCAGCTTTCTGCTCACTGTAAGCAGACAAATCTTACAGTTTGCTTTGTTCAGCTATGAATTGATTTATTTTCAATTGGAATAAGAACAGTGCACATTTGTGGGTATTGTTTGACAATTCAGTGTACGTACACAATGTGAAGTTGTCAACTCTGAAAAATAAACAGCTTTTCCATCTGCTCACATATTTACCATTTCTCTGCACTGAGAGATGGTGATAGTAGGCAGTTTAAACTACGGTTATCCTCCTGTGATGTAGAACACTAGAATGCACTTCTCCAGTTTCTATACATTTTGGTACCCACTGCCCAGCTTCCCTCCCTCCTCTCACCTTTGCGTCCCTAGTAGTGATCGGTATCCTATTCAGTTCTATTACCGTCTCCTTTGAGGTCGTTTCTACTTTTTTGCAGTTTCCATTTATGAAATGGAAAATGTTACTCGGCTTTCTGTGTCTGTTATTCCACTTCACAGAAGTCCCTCCACCACTTCCAGACGTTTTGCCGCAAGGTTGAATACTACTCTATTGTTTAGATACCTATGACATTTTCTTTATCCATGCATCCACTGCTGGGTACTGCAATTGATTACATATTTTTGTCTTTACGAATGGTGCCACAATAAACATGAAATATAGGTCTATTTCAATAAGCTGTGTTTTGTTTTCTTTGGACATAGAGTCAGAGTATCCGGGTCATTTGGTCGTAGTATTCTCTGGTGCATCCTCACTAGCATTAGTTTGTGCTGGTTTTACAATAGCCGTCCTGACTAGGGGCTACCTCAGTGGTTGGGTTGGTATTTTGCCTATGATTCCAGGTACCCTGTGTTTCCCATATACAAGTTGGTAATTTTAATTTGTCTAATCAATAGTGTTGAAATTGAGTGAAAGAATCATCTAGAATGCTGGCTGAAACATGGGATACTGGGCTCCCACTTGGATATTTCCAATTCAGTAGAACAGGGAAGGGGCTCCTGGGTCAGTCTTAAGACTTTCCTCAGAATGTTGGTGACCTTTCTGTGGGGACACACTTTGTCAACCACTGTCTTAAATTCTCAGTCCTTGGCCTGTCTAGTTTTCCATGTTCTTCAGTGCCCTCAGAATAAACACCAACATCTTAGTTCACCATCCAATATCTCAAGCCAATATCTTTCTAACTTATTTCCAAGCACGACTCTTCTAGAAATTTCTATCTCTTAAAAGCTCCTTCGCCAAACTCGCTTCCCTTTGAGCTGCTGTGCTTTGCACACAGTTCCTCACAGTGCTAGTCTGTCCTCTCCACTCATCCACAAAACAAAGTTTAATCCAACTAAGTTGCCCTCACCAGTTACTCTCAAGCCCTCCAAACTCATTTGTCCAAGGCTACTCAGTTCCCCTTTCATCCTCTGCCAACCTTCAGTCATTTGTCTCTTATTTTGGTCATTAATCAAGCTCTCTTCTACTATTTCTTGTCTTCTTTAAAATGAAGTACTTATTTTTTTGTTTTCCAAGCTTGCCCCTGAAGTATCAGAGGACACTCTTATGCAATTTTGCTTTTCCCAGAACATAGTGCCTTAACATAGATGGCATTCAATAAATAATTAACTACTCCCTGATAGGAATTATAAGAAGTATTCTTTTCTCCCTGCTGGGCACAACGTTTAGACAATTTCAGTCATACTAAAACTAAGTGGTGTAATATAAAGACGCGCTTACATTTCCTTTGAAAACTTGGTACCCATAAGCTATGTTAGCTCAAGGCAGTGGAAATCAATTTGAGAAAGTATAAACCAGCAGAGTTTACTGTGTGTAACAAGGAATTTGTTGTTTTCATTTGGTTTGAAGAACAACCTGCCTCCTGATGAAGTGTTGCTGCACATTGGTATGTGCCTGTTAAAGATGCCTTTTTAATAGAGCATGGTGTATTTTCCCCATCTTTGACAATAGCTTTTGAATACCTGAGAAGCTTAGGAGAGTTAAATACAAAGACTATTTTAAATGACAATGGTATTGCATTGGAGGCAAAGAAGTTGGTAAGAAGGACAGTTACCTGACAGAGCTGGCTGGGCCTAAGGTGTGAAGCCATCAAATGGCCCTACCTCCAGAGTGATCTATTTATGGTGGAGGCTTTGAGTAACACATTGTGCTGCTGGCATGCACACAGGGACTGTGTGTGTAGTTCGTGAATTCCATTCGTGACCTTTGCCTACTTACTACCTTGTACATATGTCAGTAAAGATTTCTTTTAATGGCCTGTTTAAAGGAGAGGTACTTGTAATTTTTCTGCCCTTGAGGTGCACATAGAGCAGTGAAGACAGATACAGCTGAGGCATGTCAGTGTGATGAGCAGGGAAGAGGGGGAGGCACTGAGATGCAGCGGAGGGGTAGAAGGGACAGAGCAAGAGGAATGACAGCTTTGATCAGCTTTTGGGTTGTTGAAGTGATTTTTTTTTCTCTATTGCACATGTGTTAATTTAAAATTTTTCTTAATTTTTTAACTTAAATATGCTAATGAAGACTTATTTATTTTTATTTTATGTGTATGAGTGTTTTGCCTGCATGTATGGAGGGCAGAAGATGGATTCAGGTCGCCTGGAATGAGGGTTACAGATGGTTGTGAGCCGCCTTGCGGGTGCTGGGAACTGAACCCAGGTCCTCTGGAAGACCAGCTAGTGCTCTAAACTACTCAGTCACTTCTCTATCTCTCTAACCCCACCCCACTCTTTTTTTGAGACAGTGTTTCACTATCTAGCCCTAGCTGGCCAAGAACCTTCTGTGTAGAGTAGGATCCTGCCTCTGCCTCCTTGTGTGAAAGTTAAAGGGATATTTCATCATACCTGGCCCTAAATGGTCTTATACATAAGTGGAAGAATTGTTTCTAATAAATATGTAAATTAAATTAAATTAAATTTCTCTCTTCAATATGTCATCTCTGTAAACTTGATAACAAATGTACAGCTCTGTTATTTTGCAAGACTGGACCAATTGATCTTTGTTGCAGTCACTGAACTTGAGTCTGACCACAGCAAACTATGTAAACCTATCGATGGAGATGATTAACCTCAAGTTATCTTTGTTCTCATATGTCTAAACATTTCTAGTGAAGTTTTTGGGAAACAACCACACTTATTACAGATGATCATCTCCACTAAAGATGAACTTTTAAATAGTTTTTATTCTACTTCCTATGTAAATATTCTTTCACCAAAACTTAGCAGGCTGTGTATTTAAAAAATCATAGCATTGCAGTATCCCTGGTGTGCACACACAAGTGTGTGCATGTGCCTATGTATGTATGTGTGTGTGTGTGTGTGTGTGTGTGTGTGTGTGTGTGTGTGTAGGATTGAACTTAGAACCATATCCCAATTTTGGGTTACTTTCTTAAAGCGTTTATGTTGCATAATTTAAGATGACACCAATGATATGGCTGATATATTGTATTGTACTTTTTACAAAAGGAAATGGGAGAGGACTGTTTGTGCTGTGAGTCCTTCTTGCTAGCTTTCTCGTGCGGATGTGTAGTGTCAGGCAACTATGGGGTGAAAATGTCTTGGCTTGGTTCATGCTAGGCACCATCTGCCTTGGTTTATTTTTTAGTTAGTTCTGTGTTTTCTATCACGTTTGAAAGTGTGAGTTTAAGCTCTTGTGTTGTTGCAGTTTGCACGTGAAGATGCTTGAAACAAGTTCTGGGATTATAGGAAAGAAATAAGGACACCCTGATGACAACAAACAGAAAATTTCCCCCTTTGGCGGAACTCCTTCCTTCCTGTGTGGAGAGCAAACAGTCCTTCTCAAAAGCAGCAGCTGCAGAAACCCCCAAGAAGCCAGAACACACTAATCTCACTTGTAAAATGTGTTTTTGTAGCTCAACAGAGATTTAGCTGTTTCTGATGAAAAGATGAAAATCTGATTTTCAAATGAAGGAATTGAAAGCGAGGCACAAGAGAACCTTATTTCTGGTGTTGGAGGAGAAGACAGGGTGCTTGTAAGCCTCTTCCAGGAGGCTCTGCCTGGGCAGCACCTTGCTCGGTGCTTTCTGGGCAGTGTTTGCTGAAGCACCTGGGTGATGTGCTGAGACAGAGATGTTCATGGTTTTGAAGAATTTAGTATTTCCCAGAGACTGTCATAAAGAGAAAACAATGGTCACTCTGGATATATTTTTTTCCTTCAAGTTCATTTCAACAAATTGGAGGCTCTGTTTTGTTTTGTACGTGGTGTGCTTGCTTGGTGGGTGCAAAGCAGAATTCTTTCAAAAACATTGACCATGTATTCTTCTGATTCCACATCCTGGATAGTTGGCCCATTTTGTAATTTCTTGTATATTTACCCCTACACAAAGCATGCTTCATGAAGTTGCAGAACATACATTTTTATGTGTAGTTATTATTCTCCTCAATAAATGATGGTTGTGTTGAGTTCTAATACAGTGTGTATGATCTGCTAATGTGTTTATTTCCATCATGATAGAAGTACTGGGTTTCCTAGTCTCTAAAGAAAATTCCTCAGTTTTGTTTGGAAAAATGAGACAGGGATAAATGATGGGTTGATTAGAAGGTGTGCGCCTGTGACAGAGAGATCAGCACTTCTTTTTCTAAACATAATTCCTTCCTTGTCTTGTCTCACAATATTTTGGAGCAGAAATCACATTTTAACTTTGCCATTGATGATATAAAATATAAATATCAGCATCTATTAGTCTACAAACTCCTTAAACGACTGTGTCTGGTTTATCCTTGTAATGTTCTCAGTGCCCAAGTCAGATGAGGTGTTCCCTGTACTTATAATGAGTGTAGCAAATGGCAACAATGATCTAAGATTCCATTGAGCTTATAAAAAGCCATCTTTTTGTAGATGTTGGCTGACTGGCATGTATTAGTGATTATGAAAAACATTGTGAATGCTATTGGTTACAGTCTAACATATTATCACTTTTTAATAGATTTTTAAAAAAATTATATGAGTTCCTGACCCTCAAGGATCTCATCCTGTTATAGGGTTCATAGTGGAGGGTATAATATAAAGTGTAATTTCCAGTCAAAACTGATGGTGATGTATATCTCTGCCATGTGTATTAATATCCAGAGAAACTACAGTTTTGAGATTATGTTATTATTACTATTATTATGATATTGGAAGCAGGTCTAGGTGACCTATATATCCATTACTGTCCTTACCTTAATTTTTAGAGAGTTCATCTACATATTTTACCTCTATCTTTGCTCCTGGAAAAAAGTCATTGTTATAAAACGGTTACTTTTACACCAAGTGGAGTGATCTATCCTACGGATCTTTTGAAAACGATGAAATAGTGTCTTCCTTCTCTTTTCTCTTGTTATAATGAAAGTATCAAATGATTGACCTTTCTGTACAAATGAAGGTTGTCCTTTAATGAGATTAAACCTGGATATTATGGTAAGGTTGTTAAAAATAGGCTTCATGTTACAACTGAATATAGAATAAAATAGAACATTTATTGAGCTCTTTCTAGGACCCACTTATTGCTTTAAACTTTTACACTATCTCATATAATCCATACATCATTTTGTTATAGACATAAGCCATTGAGATTTAGAAAACAACAAAAATGAAACAAAGTATACAATTAACTTTTAAGATAATTTTTTCAAATCATTTGATTAAATATTATCCATTATGATTCTGTCCCTAGTATTAGGAAACACTAAACTCATAGTTACTAGAAAAGGCAAGAATGTAGCAAAAATTATCTCAGTACTAGGATATCTCTAGAGTCTTCCAGGAATAGCACCTAATAATTTACTATTAGAAAGGCTTTTGAGCCTTCATATCTAAGCATCTACAGCTACATTGTCATTGTACATATGTATATATATATATGTACGTACATATTTGTGTGTGTGTGTGTGTGTGTGTGTGTGTGTGTGTGTGTGTGTGTGTGTGTGTTTTGTTAGAGTTAGTCTCTCTCTGTAGCCAGTTTCCATCACCTTGAAAGTCTTGAAGCTAGGTAGAGATAGTCTACAGTTATAGTAACTGAAATCTACAGGAGCTGGGTTCCCTGCTCCTTTTCATTTAGGATATTGGTCCATGAGTTAATATCTTCCTGTTTTGGTATTTGCATTGGCTACTAAATACTCAAAGAAACAATGGCAGTGATGTATTCATTCTGCAGGTAAAAGTGGACTCAGGAAAGTTCCGGCAGTACCTTCAAGTATCCCTGGCCAAGGGTTTCTATGACACTGAGTGTTCGTTGGCCCTCACAATCATATGCATGGATGACCTTCATGTCTGCTGTTGTTTGTGGTCTTGGCTGAGGCTCTGCTTGTTTCACTTGGTCTTAAAGCCCTAGTTCTTCCAGGTACCTGTCAATCAATCCTTTTCTGCTTACAACAGCAATAATTAACTGGTGTTCAGGGAACTAAACATACAATGGTGGTGACCGTGGGGGAGGAGGAGGCAGCAAACCTTGGAGTAACCTTTAGTTAAGCATTAGCTCCATGGCTATTCTGCCTGGTGGAAAACAATGGTGTAGTTGGCTAGTCCAAATGAGAACAAAAACAAGGAAGAGATATATGTGGTTGGAGAGGTACTGTTCTCTTAGGAACTGTTACAAACAGATTTAGTTTCTTTTCAATGTCTTTCAACTGAGATTTCTCAACCATTGTCTTTCTAATTTGTATTCATGATTTACCTAAGAGATAATTCACACTACCTACTACCCTGTGAAATTCTCTTCCATTGAAATCCCATTAAGCCAGCTTCCAGACACTTTTGGTAATTTTTCAAGGGAGATCTAGGTATGGTTGAGTCTTTGGAGATAGACAGGAATTTGAAGGGAGAAAATGATGAAAGGGTTAAATATTTTAGCTCCCTTCTAGAAATCTGCATTAATCTTTTTTTTTTTTTCCAATCAGAAGTATATTGCAATATGATCCTTAAAGAATCCTTAAAGAAAGTGAACATTTTTTCTGCTTTATTGTGTGTGGTTATGTTTTTATTATTTCATCCAGTTCTTAAGTTCCTAACCCTTCCTTTATTCTTCACTTACTTCTTGACTTCTTTTCTGTTTTCATTGAGCTGCTAGTTCCTGGTGGAGGGTTACCTTATTACCTTACAAAGTATAGTTGTTTTCAGGCAGGAGACAGGTATTGTACCTCAGCTCTGGTCTCACACAGAGCATCCAGGATGCTCACCATCGGCTACATAGTAATCCAAGGTGTACGCAAGAAATACACAGTAAGCAAACTGATTGCTTTCCCATTCTATGATATTAAAACAACAACAACAACAACAACAACAACGAAAACATTGTCAGGGTCTGCTTGGTGGCCTTTTGAGATTGGTTTTACCTAGTTGCTCGATGGCACTAACAGCTGTCTGCTTTCTTATTCCTCAAATTATCTAAGTAGGATGAGTCTATAAACAGTAAAAGACTAGTTCCTCTAGCAAGGCTAAACATCCTAAAGGTTCCATCACCTCCCTAAACAGTTCTACCAACTGGCAACCAGGTGCTCAAACACATGAGCCAGTGGGGGACCTTCTAAGCCAAACTCCCACATGTATCTGAAAAGGATAAACTCTGGAAACGTACTTTGATGTCAGACTTTATAGAAACTGAATTGAAGATGAAAGAGTTTCAGAATGCTTCTCTTTTGTTAGTAGAAAGTCTTGGGACTTGCTGGCACTACTTCTTAGAAGAATGTTTTTATTACTGAGATTGTTCTGTAGATTACCGAATAGTTGCTAAGTTAAGAGGATTGTTGGTAAGCAACTAGAACCTAGCTATAGTCACATCACATCGCAGCCCACATCGCCAAAGCATGATTGTACAGGAGGGACGAATCAAAGGCAGAAGGGACAATTTATTTTATTGTGGACCTGGACTTTGAGTTTTGAGCCAGAGACAGCACACAATTGTTTCAAATAGTGAAGTGGGAGATGAAGACAGAAAGCCAGTGCTGGATTACCCAAGGCAGAGAAGGGATGTGCTTAGGGCACCAGGCTGTCAAACAGCATTTGGAAAAGCTGGTATATATGCACATAAGAGGCCAGGAAAGGAGGATCAGGAGTTCAAGGCCAGCCTTGGTGACATATGTTGTTTGAGAACAGCCTGGGCTACATGATACTCTGCCTCAGCAAACTACAGACATGTATTGAGAAAATAATATTTCTAGTAGCTCAGCAGTAATCATGACAAAAATGGGAATTTGACTGTCTTTTCCTCATTGCCTTTTTAGCTTAGTATTAGTTTAATTTCTAGCCATATGTAGTTATGATTTGTTTGGTATAACTTACCTGTTTTAGACAGTCAGACACCCCCAACCCTTTGCAAGACAAAGCAAATTCCTACAGATAAGATTCCAGAACAAAGGGAAAGCCCTTATCGGTACAGACTCAAAGACCAAGAGGCACTATCATGGCTAGCTTCTCTTTTGTGGGCTCTATTGATTATTGAACATGTTCCTTCCTATTATAAAGCCAACTCCATCAGGCGGTGGAAGTTAGGGAGCTTATGGCCATGGTCCAGGAAGCTAGAAGAGGGAGAGAGAAACAGAGTGATTGTGTATCGACATTGAGACTCTCAATCCAGTTAACCCAGACTCAGAGAACTACTCGGTTCTTAGGTTTCCCCAGGCTTCTGATCTTTTTGAGAGTATTTCTTAGAGTAGTAACGTCCACTATAGCTTAGCAATGAGCTCATCTGTTCTGATCACTTGCTAGTACTTTCCCCTGTACTTGAAATAGCTGGGTACAAATCACCATGATTGTTTCCTTTTGATGTTCAAATGGATAGAACTTATTGATATGTGAGTTTTATAATTATTTTATATGGAAGAAATAAGAGCCTCCAAACTCTTAGGGAGATTGGTGAAGGTCTACCCTGCAAAGTTCTCTGAGAGACAGGGTTGCTCTTTAAAGTTGAGTTCCACCACAGACAGGTTCACACAGTTTCTCTGCTTTCCATGTACTTTGCCCCAGGGTTGAACACACAGATAAGCCTCTTAACTGGTGGACTGAACTCTGTCTTCACCTTTGCACAGTTAACCCAGGGTTTAGTGAAAAACACTGAGCATAAGCGAATGTTGCCAGGGAAAAGCAAATTAATAAAGAGGAAATAACTGGTCTCCCTAATATCTTTCACATTTAGCCTTTCTCTGTCCTTTTCTATTTTTACACAACTATGTAGATTGTATTTATTTTTAGCATCACATCATTGATGAGAGTGATGCTGTTGAAATGAGGATATACAACTTCTGATTATGAGGCTGGAGTACATTGGTAAAGTAACCTCAGCTCTCATTTCTCATATTTTCATATTTTGGGCTACATTCCTGGTCTTTCCCACTCTTCTTCTTTTTTTCTTCTTTTGAGTATAGAACTTTTGTTCGGTCACAAATAACATCTGCCTTTCCCAGGTTCTTACTTCAGGGGTCTGCAGCAACAATTGCTATGGGAACATTACTTTCAAGCATCTTCTCAGAGAGGAAATGACAGGGTTCCAGGAAAAGAATGGATGAAAAGGAGCAGTTTTAAAAAGTGGTGAGAATGTGGGTCCTTTGATGCCAGGGTACACTTATTATCTTGTGTAAGATATTATGGGGTGGAAGGCTCCTTAAGCATTGAACACTTGGTATGTTGTGATGAAGCCATCCAGATGTTTCCATTTTTTGAAATATATTTATGATCTGGTAATATAACAATATTCAAATGATACAAAAAAGATTGGCCTCTTCAGAGACATTCATTCTTAGAGGTCTCGGTGACCCAGCCATGGATAGTTTCTGTTTGCACAAATATGTTAATATAGTAACCCCAATCATGTCACCCTTTACACATTTCAGCATACTTTTCACTTAATGCTTTTTGAGATTTACTTCAATTCAGTGCAAAAATACTTGCCTCCTTATGCCCTCTCCCACAGAGGCTCATTTTTCCCCTAGAGTATTGGTATCCATATTTAGTGTCTTAGCTAGTGACCTATGCCTGGAATCCAAGTTCCTTCCTTCCTCCCTCCCCCCCTCCCCCCTCCCTTCTTTCCTTCTTTCCTCCCTCCCTCTCTCCTTCTCTCCCTCCCTCCCTTCCTTCTGCCTTTCTTTGATATTACAAACAATAGTAAAGTGAATGCTCTTACAGGTATGCAAATTCACCAAAGTGGGCATTTACCTTTCTAAGAATTTCACTGGAAAAATGTTACAGATGTTGACCATCTTGGCAAATATTGCCACTGTTCTTTCTATTTCTTTTGCACCAATTTGTTCTCACTTCAGAAACAGAAGAAGACATTATTTTGGCTAGTGTTGATGGATGCCAGTCACATGATGGTACCTATGGGTGGAGATGGGGCGTGCCTGCAGATCTTGGCCTTGGTTGATGATAACTTGTTTATGTTATGTTATTGGAGCATTTTGAGTTTTGTTCAAAGATCTGGACTTTCCAAGGCTCAACAGAATGGATGGATGGATTTCCAGGATCCCTTTCTCTTTAGGGATGATGTACCATTGCAGCAAAAAAGTCATGGTCATAAAAATAGGCTTGAAATCAGGAGTGTTGGCCCATGTCTTTGATCTTAGTACTTAGGAGATAAAGGCAGATGTACTCTATGAGTACAAAGCTCAGCTATTCTACATAGTAAGTTTTAGGACAGTGAGGGCTACATAAAGAAATCTTGTCTTGAAAAGGAAATGAAAAGATTCAATAAATATGTTGTCAATGAAAACCAGAAAGTGAGCATTTATCCCTGTTACTCTCTATTCACATGATCAGTCTCCCTTCTCTAGCACACATTCCTAGGAGCTTTGAAGGCTAGGGAGAAGATCAGATTACAGGAGTTTGTAGAATTCTGCTACCCTAGTTTTCAAATCTGTCCTGATTTGTTTCCAACCACAACATTTGGTCACAATTGATTTTATTCTAAATGCTGGTGCATTTCAAACTCTTAATGTAACTCTATAGGACATCACAGAAGCAATTATAATAAGATACATGGTCAGAACCACAGGACTCTTAGAGAAAGCTATTGAAAAATTTGAATGTAACCAATATGGTGTTTGAAAATGAACAAAACATCACAATTATTACAGTTAGTCTGGCTATGTTTATGCTTTCTGATTTCTCCAACACACAGCAACTACAACAAAGGTAAGAGCCAGTTCTGTTCTACTTTATTAATAAAGACCTGTGGATACTTTATAGATTGATTTTACTTATTATAAGTATTGACATATCACAGTAACTTCTGTTTTAAGTTGTATATAATTTCTGTTGCATAAATATTTTTATGACAGCAGAATCTCTTGCAGCTAATATGTTATATACACACTGCCATCATGATTGACCATTATTCTCACTAGAAGCTTGTGAGCTGAAGAAAGAAACCGTCACCACATGTTTGATTACAGTAATCCTGAAGGAGGAGGACATCAGGGGCCAGCTACCCAGCCACACAGCCAGCCATGGAGTAAGAATGAAAGTAAGATTATAGAAGTAAGAAAAGGAAAAAACCCAGAGGTAAGAGATAGATGGGCTAATCTAAGTTAAGAAAAGCTGGCAAGAAACAAGTCAAGCTAAGGCCAGGCATTCATGAGTAGAAATTTGTCTCTCTGTGTGTTTGGGAGCTGGATGGCTGGTCCAGCAAAAGAGCCCAAAACCAACATTTTGGCACTTCACATTAGGTGCCAAAATGTAGCTGTAGGTTTTCCTTTATCCTGCCTGGCCCTGAGATCCTGTAGTCACTTATAAAATAATCACTTGGAGGCTTATGTTAATTACCAACTGTATGGCCTATGGTAGGCTTCTTACTAGCTAGCTCTTTCATCTTAAATTATCCAATTTCTATTAATCTATGAATTGCCACAGGTTCTGTGGCTTTACCTGCATTCCATTACATGTTGTCCTTGGATGGTGGTTTGGCGTCTCCCCTTATTCTCCTTTCTCCTCTCACTGTCTCTCTTGGAGTTTCCTGCCTGGCTCCATCCTGCCCTGCCATAGGCCAATGCAGCTTTATTTATTAGCCAATGGAAGTAACACATATTCACAGCATAAAGACATTCCACAGCACTGTCAGAAGTATTTCTATAAAACTAAGAAAACAGACGTTATCGAGGCAGAGAAGTGTTTAGACTTTGTTTGACCCAGAAGCCTCATTTGTAGGAAAGAAGAATAGAACATAATGATATGACTATTCATGAGTCAATATTTGAATTGCCCTGACCTGGCATAGTCTGCTTTTAAATGCTTTGAATCTTACTGTAGAAACTTCTGGATTTAGAGCAGTCAAACTGGGTAGCGTTAAAGGTTGTATTGTTACATTTCCCTTCAGTGTTGAAATGAAGAAGAATGAGTGTTACCTAGTTAAATGTAAGTGATGTTAATAACTTGATCAGAATTTAAGGAGATTAAATGTCAGAGTTAGGGCTCTGCTGGTAAATATCACTTATGGAAGGCAGAGGTAATAGAGAATTATATGTAGCCTTGCAGCTCTTGCCATTCTATAAGTAGTAAAATGTGATTTATTATTCTGTCGTCTGCCATGTGTTACTCAAGAGGCACAAAGAAATGATGACTTAGAATTCCTGCATGAACATGAACTTAGAGACTCATGTTTTCAGGATGTGAAGAGAGTATAAACAGAATGTGACACCCCTTTTAGTTTATGCCTTAGTGATCTATAAAGAAAAAACTGGCAAGCCTCAGATTAAGCTGGAGTAATGATAGTGCAGTAGTGACGAAAGCCAGCTGCGTCAGGTATGGGAATATGGCTGCCCGAAAGTGTGAGGTCTACATGTTGGCTCTTTGGAAGATGCAGGGGACTCTTTTTAAAGAACTGATTGATTCATAGTCATTACAAACTACTTTACGCCAATTTTAAAAATAAAACTTTTCATGGTCACATCAGTCTCTGACTGGGGTGTTATCTGGGTTCCCATGATTAAGTGGCTTCCCTCCTTCCCACTGCATGGCTCTAGGAAAGGAGTCACTCTATGGATCAGAACAACAGAAAGTCACCCTCTTGCTTTGCAGGAAGATTCCACTACTTAATGAGGGAGTGTCTAGAAACCAAAAATAAAATAAAATAAAATAAAATAAAAAAATAAAAGTTTTCATAGGGATGTGATTTTTTTCAGAAATGGAGATTGAGGGTTGGCCCCTTCTAGGAAGACCCTGGGTCCTGGCCTGTGTGACAGTGACACTTCCTCCTCGACACCCTGTGTAGTTTGGCTCCTTCTCAATGGGGTGCTTTCTAAGCAAGAACTTGAGGTCTTCCCACTTTCTCTTCCTTCATTTTACTCTATTATTTAAAAAATAATATTTATACATTTGAAGTTGTAAATGAAATTACAGCCACTCTTTCATATCCTTGGCCCCAGACTCTGTGATACTTCTGTCATTGCCTTTGAAAATTTATTTCTAAATGATGGTCTATAAATTAAGAGGCTTTATGGATTATAAAGGGTTATTGAAGTGTAATTTTCCTACCAATACTCACTTTCACAATCTTAAAACCAAAATACTTAATATGGCCTCCAGAATTTAGAACAAAATTGTGTTTAAATTAAATTAAAAATAATCAAATATTACCTACTGTTTTCTTTTTTAAAGACAAATTTGACAATTTGACCAGGGCATATGAGCAATTTATTAGATTAGTCCTCTAAATTTTCTGGCTGTTGTTGAGAAAGCTTCTATATTTTTTAGGGACTGAGTTTTAATCTAATGAGTGGAAAAGAAGAAAATACTATATGTATTTAGATTAGCATACTTATATCTCTCATGGATGGTGAACCTTCTCTGTAGACATAGCATGCTGAGAGTCTTTGTACACATTGATTGGCGCTGACTTAATTACTGTTTTACTTTATTCAGTCATCCTTTGAGTCCTTAGTAACTAGCCTCTTAATTTAGATTGTATACATTTTAAGGTAAAATTAAATCACCTACAAATGCTTAGTTTTCTCAGGAAACACTTTTAGCATTATAATCCTACTTTAATGATATTTTGAAGTGGATTGTGTTGATTTCTACCGGGAAGAATAATTTTGAGATAATTATTTGGAAATGAATGTGCACATTGCAGAATGTACTTATACCAGGACAGCTGGTATGTAGTTCATAGGTAAAATTTGTTTCCAGTATTATTATTTTAATAATATTTTTAAAATTTACTCTTGAAGTGTGTGCATGATGTGTGTTTATGGATGTCTTGTACAGCACAAATATGGCCTGATGAACATGTGGTGGTCAGAGGTCTGTATCCGCTAAGCCATCTCACCTGCCCTGTAGCATTATTTTTTGAGGGATTGTGTACTTGGTGAATAATTGGAAGGTGTATGCTAGGTTTGTAATATCATGAAGCATTGACTTATTCAGGGCTTTATCTATAAAAACATAATAAAATTTAATTCAAATTTAGTAAGCCAGATCCTAGAGCTATAATTTTTGAAATGAGCATTTGTATGACATTTATCTTTAATTCTATCATTTGAAAATTTCGGTGTTGGTTTTTACTTTTGTGTTCATCAATTTAATGAATATTGATTGTCATAAACTATCCCCCTGAAATTTCATAGTCTAATTTCAGTTTCTAAATCTGGAAGTAAATTACAGCTTCTATAATTCTACCGTCATGTGCTTCTCCATCTTACTCCCTTTGCCTTCCTCTCTCAGTTTTTCCTTCCTTCCGTTTTATGACTTCAGTTAAATAACTGTGTAGTATCTAAACAGAGTTCCATTTTGTAGAAATATTTCTAGTAGATGCCATCAGTGGTATCAGGAAATATTAAGATTCCATGATCACCTATGTGGGTACCTAGGATCTAGACTCAGGCCCTCAAGCTTCTGTGCTAGCTGTTTGCCCGCAGAGCTGTCTCCCCAGCTCTGCTGTGTAGTACCTTGTCCCTTAGCTCTTGTCATGGGACACCCAGTGAGAAGCAGTGTAGGAAGACAGACAGATGGAGATGAAAGTTGCACCTAGTGCTCAAGACTGATCTGCACAAAGTGTGGCCAGTTCTGAGTTGTAGTCCTGTTTATGTGATTAATGGCACATGTGGACAATCAGGATTCTGCTGTCTTTCCTCTGGCATAAAGAAGAATAGAAAAGAAACTTGTTCAGAGGATTTGTTCACATTGTGAGTTGGGCTCCTTTTTCTTCACTACTCTTTCTGTCTTATTTTTGGAAAAGTGTCTAATGTATTCCAGGTTATCTAGCCTCTAACTTCTTCAGCAATCAGGTTGGCCTTGAACTCCTAAATCCTTTCTCTTCATCTCTCAAGGGACTGGGATGAAAGGCCATGTTCCACCTTGGCTGGCTCAGTCATTACTTGTGAAAGTAGTTCTCCCTTCTCTCCTTGGAGGGCCAGAGGGGCTAATGAGACTCAGAGTACTTTCTTCTCATGGAAACGCCTGTCAGGAGGAAGCTCTGATAAGACTTACGCAGGACTCTGGGCCTGGAAGCTTCTCCTGTTTCACTCTACTTAAAAAGTCCGTTTCTTTTTGTTTGTGCGTGTGCACACTGATGTGGGTATACCGTGGACTCACGTGGAGGTCAGAGGACAAGTCACTGGCATCTATTCTCTTCTTCTGGGGTCTGCAGAGCCAATCACATCTCCAGGATCATTGACAAGTGTCTTTATTCATTTAGACACCTTTGCCTACCCTTCATTCAGGTTTTTGACTGGAACAGCTTAAACTGATTTCATAACCAAACACTTTCTTTTCCTCCTGTACAATTCACCCTGCTCCTGATGTGTAAAGACACTCTCTTGAAAACATAGCAACAAGCAAAGTAGGATGAAAAAGGGTCCTGAAATTCTTGATATATTTTTAAAAATCTAACTAGACATAGTGGTAAAGATGTAATTCCTGATTTTCCCCCCATTGGAATTTGGTAATTTCCCTATTCCAGGAAGATGAGGCAGGATGATGGCAAGTTTGAAGCCACCTCTGCTGAGTAGGAAGGACCTGTCTCAACCAACAGTAAAAATTACAGTCTAGGTAATTTTTCGGACAGTTGATGAGGTGGATGTGTACTGTCAGTACAGCATGCTTTAGGATGTGATTGGTATCCCCACAGAACTAAAGGCAAAGCGTGAGGATGGAAATGGAGCAGTGCCAGTAACTCAAGTAGCCATGCTCAGAACTCTTTGTGAAGACTCAGTGAGCAACTTACCTACATCAATGTTTTCCTTGAGTTTGAGAAAAAGCTTACTGTTTGGTTTTTCATAAGATATCATCACCTGGAAGAATACAAATGGAATATCTGTATTTTGAGTATTTTATATGTTCTCTAAAAACAGGATTTTATAATGAGAAACAAAACTACCTGGTAAATAAAAGCTGAATTTCTTTAATATTTTTAAAAGTTAATAATCACTTTTCAGATTCAAGACTCAGGGCTTGCTATCATTGAAGACTAAAATTAATTCATTTAGACATAATAAACAGGACTAGTAAATTGAATGGCACTATATCCCTAGCTTTATAAGTTTTGGAATTAAGTACATTTTTAGCCACACTTATGAAATTATAGTCAGTTATTGGATACCAAGATGTAGTTGATTTCTTATTGATAATACAGTCATAAGAATCTATGATTTATAATTAATGTTAATTACTCATATATAAATAAGATCAATTATGTCATATAAGCTAAGCCACTGTAGGGCATCTCATTTTCAAAGCAAGAAAGACTACTTTGAATGGTGTAATAATTCCAGCTTTGCTGTTATTATCCTGATTTGTCTTTGAAACAAGTTGTCTGTACATTTACCAAAATCTCACTCATGTTCCAAATAAATGAGATAAAATTAAATCTACCTAAGGATTTAGCTATTGCTTAGGAATTTATTTTATGTTTAAACATGAATCTTCAAAAATCCCAAGGATTTTTGTTTTGTTTGAAAAATAACTTATAGAACAATAAATTTAGTGATTTTGAACAGCAAAATATTTAGAGGAGATGGAGAGTTGGGTAATTTATTGACTATGTATATATGCCTTAGAAAATGTTTGAGTGATTTGATTAGAAGGGAACCATTATGTTTACCAGTTTTGAAAACACTGATTGCTGAAATACAACAATCCAGGTTGTAGAGATGCTAAATAATTCATGTAAGATATCGGAGTGAAGCTCCCACAATTTGTTCTAGTCTTATTTGGATATAATGTCTGAGTGTGAGTCAGCAAGTGAGGTTATTGATATTCATCTGTTTTACCAGAGACAATAGCTGAGAATTTCTGAACAGCAGTGGACCACATGCTTCAGCCCCGGGTTGCCTGCACCATCTACTCTTCCAACTTCATTTCCATTGAAGACACCAGCAGCTTAGGGACGCTTAGGTCAGCTGCTTGCAGAAAAAATTGCATTTCTTTGTATTGAAATTTGGAAAAGCCATTACCTGATTATCTGTAAAATGTCAGGCTAGATTCTCATAAAAACTCAGGGCAAATGGAAAGATATGCAGAGCATTTAAGGCAAAAAGCCACATTTCTTCTCCTACTTCTCAACAAAAGGTAGCCTGAAATCCATGTTATAAAGTCAAATGAATAAATGTGTGTAGAAAGGCCAGGTGTTTCTGGAGGGCCAGGAAAAACCTTTTTGCTCCCTCTGAAATCTAGGAATAAATTTCCAAAGTCACTTTTACAAACATAGTCAAAGTCATATCAGTGTAAACAGAGTTCCACATTGTAAGAAAGATCTGTTTAAGGTTGAATAAATAATCCATCATGATGTTCCTGACATAACAATATATTCACAAACCTCTGATCTACTAAGATAATAAAATCAGTTTCCCTAAAAAATACAAGAATATTTGACTTTGAACAGTCTACTGTTTGTCACTAGAGTTCGTGGACTTGGCTGCTGTGAAGTTCTTCTTCATTAGCAAAGATGTTTTTTTGTTCATTTTCTGTATATGATGTGAAAGCATTTACTTACATATTAATTAATTAATTCATTCATTTATTCAGCTGTTACCTATTCAAGATAAACACTATTTAGAGCATTGTATTATGGGATCCCTAAGGTATTCTCTGTGTGAGTACCCCATATGAACAATGAGTAATATACAATTGTGGAATGTAATAAAGCTATTTTGTAAATGATTGAGATGAGTTTTTATATTGGTAAGTCTCTATTTAGTATATATATATTAATGTCCTCATTATTATTGTATTAATATTTAATACTACAATGAATAGATTTCAGATGAAGATAAGAGATTTTACCACACAAATGTTTCATTCTAAAATATTTACAGAATTAATAAAATATATGAATGTATATGGGAGAGATATTGAAACTTCTATGTACAGGCATTGTCTTTCAGGACAAATAAAACCTTACTTGTAAAGCTTCCAATATGTCTGGCATGGCTGTGACACCTTTTATCCCAGGACTTGGGAGAAGAAGGCAGAGGCATGCTGATCTCCATGAGTTCTAGGTTAACCTAGTCTACATAAAGAGTTCCAAGCCAGCAAGGGCTGCTCAATAAGCTCCATCTCCAAATCAAAACCACCACCACCACCACCACCACCACCACCACCACCAACAACAACAACAACAACAACACATACACACACACACACACACACACACACACACACACACACATCACACCACACCACACCACACAGGCCATGCATGCATATGTACAAATCCAAAATAAATAAATTCAAAATCTCCCAAAGCTATGTTTGTTTGCAAACCTATTGCGCACAGAACTTGATTTCAGATAGTTTAGCTAATTGCCAATTTTCTTCTTCAGTAATGGCCTATGATTTTATACTAATTCTAATTTTGATATAATTTCCTGTACTTCCAGATGCTTTCACATGACCATATCAAATGGCAAATTAGGCTTTCTCCTGGGACTATATATGAAAGATTAAGATGAAATAAGAAAGTTGGGAAATTAGTAAGGATTTAGGGTCAGACACTGATCACAAGCTCAGGTATTCACACATTTTGATTGGATATTCAAGCTTGCTTAAATTAAGCATTTGTCAGGAAAAATTTGGGGGACTATTACACACTGCACTTCCGAATTTACAGCCTGCACTGCCTGCAAGTGACCTGTCTGCCAGCTCTGACATCTTACAAACAGCTGCTCTAAGACTTTGGAACCTTTTCATCTTGCGGGGGAAGACTCTTTGAAGGCTCCTAATGGTTATTTTTCTAAAAATGGTTCATGTAAGACCTTAATTGGGTACATGAAACTATTTTTTTCTGTCATCAAATCCTAGGCTGTGCACATGTGCAGATTCTTTTGTTTTAGACATGACATGATTTTAGGAGTCATGGAAAGGAGAAGCAAGCCTTGGTTCTTTACAACGTACATTTGACTGTATCAACAGAGCTTAGCCACGGTGAGCAGGAGCCCAGAAAGAGGTCGGTCTACTGGGCTGCTGGGGCTGCCTGACCAAGGAAAAGGGCCAAGGTGGTGAAAGCAAGAGAAGCATCCTTCCTCAAGGGAGATCAGTGCAGGCCAGTGAGGAACACTGCTGGTCTGTCACTGTGCACTCACCCTTTTCTGTGGGTACTGGCTAGGCTCTTCCGGTCATCAGCTTATGAAGCAGCATGGGTTAAAGGTCCCACTTGTGTCCTCATCTTACCTTAATCACTTCCTGAAGGCTCTGTTCTCAAATGACGTCATATTGTGACCCTCTGAAGAGTGAGGGTTCCACATAGACACAGGAGGGTGGTGCAACGCATTCCATAAAGGAAAAATTTTCATGTATTTATGTTTCCTTACAATGCCCAAGGTGAAAACATTTATATTGAGTACGGCAAGATCTAGCTGGTTCTGGAGCCACCCCTGACTAAAGATGAGAGAGCGCATCTTCCAGGTTCATTCTAGCGAGTGCGAGTTCTGAGCATGTTTTCTTGTTTGAGGGTTTAGAAAAAAATAGAATGTCCCAACTAGAACCCTTTAAAATTTTGCTGTAGGAGACTGTTTCACCCTGCATTTGAAAACAAGCAAATCTACACACAAGTTTACAAATGTTTTTGGGATTTTTATCCCCATGTTCTTCTTACATTAGGACTTTGAGGTCTGGAGCCAGGTTGGATGTGTGTGTGTGTGTGTGTGTGTGTGTGTGTGTGTGTGTGTGTGTGTGTAGATGGGGAGAGAATCATAGGAGGAAATATAAATGAACAGAGTTGCTGACCTGGGCACAGTCATGCCTGGATGTCAGTTTCTCTAATGAAGTGGGATCACAGGATGCAGATGGAAAGATGCTGGAACTCAGGACAGTAGACTGGTCATAAATGGATGATAAAAAAAAAGCTGCTGGCTTTTATCCTCTCTGTTGGGAGGACTGAAATGTGTGGAAATGGAGGTCCATGACTATGCTGCTCTGTTGGCAGAGGCTGTGATGTGAAGTAGCAACCAGTTGTCCACTCTGGAGCTTCTTACATAGGTTCTCTCCAGCTGCCTTGGTCTCCTGCCAGCCTGTTAGAGGCCTGGATATTTTATAGCACTTTATTTGCATTATATAATCAACACTCATTAAGTCATTCATGATTGTAGTTCACATTTCCAAAATGTTTAAGCAGAAGAGAGATAGTTTAAAAAGGTCTGAGATGGGGGAAGAAGAAAATCCCAGAGAAAGACTGCTTGTTTGCATCTGTTGTAGTCCTTAGCCAACTCCTAAGTACGTAATTTTCTGTTAATTATTAGTTTAATTATGATGTTTTACAAAGGTTGCCTCTTAATTTTCCTGTGGGTGAAATAATTCACAAATAATAACACCAGGAAAATAAAGTCTGGTGTTCTACGCTGGCTTTGAAAGTAATAAGCAGTGACCCTTCTTCAGCTACTTAATCTCACTCCATCTTGGTATCCCATCTATAAAAGCGAGGAGATAATATCTGCCAACCTAATTAGGAGTAGTAAGGATCAAGTGAAATCATGTCAGAGAAAGTGCTTTATAAACTGCCAGGCACTGAACAAATGCAAATGATGGATGCTGGCAGAGAAACCCAAGATTATGTTGGGGGCTTTAAAGGCTTACAATAAATGCTTCCGATTCTCCAAAACCTTGTCTGATCCTACTAAACCAGAGTGTCTTTATTAGAACCCAATTCCTCAAATCCTGATCGGAGCAGGAACTTGAAACATCATGAATTTTCTAGTGCCTAGGAAGTGTTTAGCTGTATTATGGAACCCTATGACAGATTATAGTCAAATTACTCACATTCTGTTTGGTGTGTTTAAAAGACTAATTGTTCAACTGGGTATAATTTTACCTTTACATATCCTTTTGATGTACTGATAGTTCTCCTGGGGCAGAATCAGAGCTTCAAACTCCACACTCCTAGAAAGAGAGAGCCTTGATTGAGGAATTGCCTCCATGTGACTGGCCTGTGGACGTGTCTGTGAGACAGTATCTTGTACCACTCTGGGTGGTAACATACCTAGGCTGGTGGATGTGGGCTGCCCCTGGAAAGCCATTAAGCACAGCCACTCTATGATCTCTTCTTCAGTTTCCAGCCTATGTGTTCCCAGCTTTATCCCCTGTCTTGTCTTCCCTTAGACTGGTTTGCAGAAGTGTGAGCCCCCAAGTCCCCCTGTCTTGTCTTCCCTTAGACTGGTTTGCAGAAGTGTGAGCCCCCAGGTCCCCATTCCTCATTGATGGCGCTTTTGCTCAGTGCTTTCTCATAGCAATAGAAGCCTAAACCAGGAATCCTAAATCTTCTTTTTGTTTTTGGTTCCCCAGTGATTAGCCCCGATTAGCTGAATGCCTAGAGCTTTACTATGAACCTGTAGGGTAAATGACAGCAGCAATTTTCTTCCATTCAAATGAAGGGTTTCTGTGTTGGCTTCCCTAACATAAAATTAGAATAGTGCCTCCATGCCCTCCCCTTCACTTCCAAATCACACTCCTTAGGTGGGAAATAAGCACATCCTGTGTCTCCATGAATCACATGGCTTTTTTTCCCCTCAGTACCGTTGATCTTAGGAAGAGCATACTGATATTGTAATAATGTTTGCTTTCAACATTAACAATTTTCTGGTGACCCTTCTGTTTGTCTTATTGACTTTATAGTTTACTTTGCAAAGCATTCGCTTCAGAACATTGTTTTAGAATAGTACTACAGAAATACATAGTGGATAAATATCTATCCAAACAACACCCCACCATGCCTAATTGTCACTGGGTCAGCTAAACAAAGATTTTAAATTTTTGATTTTGTTTTTAATTGAGGAACATGAGAATTACTAAGATCATTAATAAGACACTCACTACTTTTCCTATAAATCTGCAGTTTGCTAGTGTTAGGAAAATTCACTGTGTTGTGCTACAGAAGATGTTCACTACACAAAACTAAAGCTCTAACCACTGAACAGCCCTTCCCCTCTCTACTCTTAAATATAGGTGGCTACTTTCTGCATTTTTGTTTCTCTGATTTTGACTTCTTTTGGTACTTCCTAAAGAAATATTTTGAGAAACAAACAAAATAAAACCAAACCCACATACTGATAGATCAGTTCTGCTTTCTGTTTCTACTTACATCTATCAGCATCAAAGTGAGCATTTGGATTATTTAATTCCAGGCCATATACAACAAAACCAGGTTCAGTATTTTATTTTTAAATTAGTGTCAATAACTTTGGCAAAGAGAAAACAATAAAATCATGAGAAGCAAATAAGAGCATTTTATATAAACTGTGAATTGGTAGCAACTTTCCAAATCAAAATGGATACAGGTAAAGAAGGAAGAAATCATATATGTGTATATATTCATATATACTTATATATATTTATTATTTATTTATTTATTTATATTATATGGATGTACATACACAAACACACACACACACACACACACACACACACACACAAACACGCGCGCCATCTGTTATTAAGTACTTACTTTAATTTTGCAGTGTTCCCTTGTGTCTAAGTTAGAGAAACCATGTTTTCACTTGTGAGATATTTCCCTAGAAGATCAGTGGTTTCCATCTTGAATGTGCATTAGAGTCATTTAGAGGCTTCTGGACACACCTGCTGAATCAAGCCACCAAGATTCTTAGTTCAGTAGGTTTGGGGAAGGACCTGAGAACCTGAGGTTTTAACTATGTTTCCAGCTCCATGCTGGAGCTCAGAATTGGGGATTACAACACACAAGAGCTATTAGTTTTAGGAAATCATTCCTGAGTTATCCTATAAGGCAGACAGAAACAGTTGGTCAAGATATGGTAATCCAGAATTCACTGCTATAAACCAGTTGTGGCCATTTGTACATGAATGATTTCTTTATGCCCCCCCCCCAAAATAAAACAACCACAAGAACAAAACCTTCTTTAACATCATTTCCATTGTCTTTTGCAGTGACTTGATTGCAGAACTGTCTTTTCAACCACTATCTCTTCCTTTTTCAGGAATACTCATTTTGATCATAATTTGAAAAATTTTTCTTAGGAATTTGAAATCAGGAAAACAACAAGATTCTAGGATCACAGTAGGGGCTGGGGGTTGTGAATGCCCTGATAGAGGAGAACTCTGGGTAGCTCCTCGCTCCTCTTTGTCTTCAATATCAGCAGAATCCAATGCTGCCCATAAATGTTGGCAGGAATATACAGGATGTGTGAAGAAAGCTCCGTACGTGCTCTAGAAATTGAAAGTGCACGAAATATTGTTAAAGCTTTGTTTACTTTAATTCCAAGATTTGCTTTGATATTTGTCTATGAAACTTTCTTGTTTGGCTTTCTATTGTGACAGGTGTAAATTCCACAGCTATGTGTGCTCACATATTAACTGAAGATATGGATGCTGTAGTGGATACCTAGCCCGATACAAGATCTGACAGGTGATATGATTCTTGCTTCTGTACAAAAGGTAGCAGGTGGTCTGCACCAGGGCAGTGCTAGAACACATCAGTCTGCACCCCAGTCTTCCCGAAGGCTTCTTTTTACCCCTGTGTGTGAAGTTAGTTTTCTGCCTATGTCATCCTCCTCCTAGAACCCTTAGGGCCATGTGGAAAAGGATCAGAACAAACTTTCTTCATTCTGTGAAGAAAGGCTGCATCAAACGCCAATAACAAGACTTGACTTCTATTAATTTCCTAAATACATACAGGGTTTAAAACATCAGTTTTGTAGATGTCCAGAGAACTTCTTTCTGTAGATTTTTACAGCTTTTTATCCAGGCGAAGTAAAAAACAAATGTAAATAGCCAACAGAGGTCCAAGATTTTTGTAGAAAAAAAAAAAGAGCAAAATAAAGGTAGTGGATACCATCACACGCTATTCATCTCTTCCCTCACTTTTTCCTAATTTTCACATTCTAGATGGCAAATTTACCTTTACATGTGAGGTACCAATCTGCAAAGATGGTAGGCATAAAGCAAGTATTTGCTGAAGGATGGTGTTTTGGTGTTGTGAATACCTAATGCCATGTAGTTCTTTACTCCTGCAAAATCAACCAGGCTGGAAACAGCAATACCTGGAAAAAGGTTCTTACCACCAATACCCAGGCAAATTCTTTAAGGCAAATGGCATTACCTTCATTTTAAAGTATAAAATCATCCAGAAAGGTCAGGGTCATACCCCTAGTAAGCGGTGAGAACAGACTTTGAATAAGGATTTGGCTTTCAAAACCTTCTACCTTACAATTACTTCATATTGTGTTGAAGGAGGCCAGGATATCAAAGCCTGGAATGATGCTTATCTGGGGAAGAGATTAAAATTTTGGAAGGAGAATAAATGCTCTGTCTGCTCCCATCAAAAGGATCCATTAAAGTATATAAAGAATAAACTAAAATCACTAGCTTTAATAGTGCAGTGTTAAATGTATTAATTCCTGAGATAATTTTCTCAAGAGAACTTTGCATGAATAAAGCTCCAGTCTGCCCCTATTTTGAATCCACTGAATTTGAAAAATTTAATATTCAGTATGTAGACAAAAAGATGAACATTTTATTACATTTATTCTGAGTTTATTTCTTGACAGTAATGGAAATATAGAAAGATGAAGTATACAGAGCCTATTTAACCTCATATTTTAATATTGTGCATTTGAATTTAGCTAATCTCAATAAAATAGAATTAATAAACAACCATATTTATAGGTACAAACTCATTTTTTAACTGAATGTTTTCTAAGATAACCTGTGAACATAAAAATACAACCTATGATATTTAATGGAATCCATGTGAGTGAAATAAGATTTGTATTTCATAGAGTAGTCTAAATTTAGATTTTTGTGCAGTCAACGGCGAAACAACCAGGAGACAATGTTGGCACAAAGCCCATTCCAAATGAGAAACTATTTGCAACTAATAACTGATCAGAGAGGGAAAATCATTGTTCAGCACTGGAGTCCAGGTAGTTGGCTAACCAAGTTAGACTCCATTAATCTATTGTCGCCAACCCCCCCTCCCCTTCTTTTTTAAAGAGAGAAAAAGACATAAATTTGGGTGAGTAGAGAGGGAGTGGAGAATCTGGGAACAGTTAGAGGACTGGAAAGAATGATAAATTATAATGTATAAAAGTCTTAATGAATGTATAAGATAGTGAAATAATCAAACCAGAAATGTGTGTACCAGAGAAAAGACTTTCTACCTCCCCAAGACTCAGTGAATCGGCTCTAAGTGTGGCGAGAGGGTTCCACATGAAGTACAATTGTTTCAAGGGGAAATTTTCTAATTAAACACATGCATCTTTTACTTAGATTCTGGTGCCACTGCGAATACTGATATCTTTGAAGAAGGTGGCCAAATAGTCTACGAGAAATTCCTCTGGTTTGGTCTGATTCTTCCAGCTTCCTAATTTAGCTGATCTAATGAGTTAGGGTGAAAGAAACCAATAAGCTTCCTGTCAAACCTTTTTCTTGACTCTTTCCTTAAATACAAGAAAAAGCCAAATATGAGAATTACTTTTTGTTAAAAAGAGGAATGTTTGAATCACAAATTTATACTTGACCAGTTAAAAGTTTCAAATACTTTCCATAGAAAAGTTACCAGATACTTCCTCCCTCTCCTGTGCATTTCCCCCACACAGTTATTCATGTTGAACTCTCTTGGTAACACAACCCAAATCTTTATCCAGTATAGTTATTTTACTATGTTTTAACTAGAAAAATTGTCGCTTCTGCCTGGCTACAGTCCAATACGATATGAGAATGTGGTGTTACTCACCCTTGCTCACTCTAAGCTATGTCAACCACCTTGAGAGAGAAAGGGGAGGTTTTGAGAACGAAGGAGGCAAATTATGAAGTAAATAAAGGTTATATATAATGGCCTCAATTTTCTCAACCTGTGATGAGTTTTTGAGTGTGGTGCCTATCATATACTCTTTACAATTTCTTAGGGAGTTAGATAAATAAAAGCATTGCTTCAAACCAATGGAGAGTGGCCAGCTGGTCTAAATCAGTAGAAAAGCCCTCCAGTGATCATGCTTATTTGTGGAATGGTGGGAGTTTAATCTTCATTATTTGCAAGAAAACACTAAAAGCCTAGCTGGGGGAATCTACAGTTTAGTGTTTGAGAAGTCACACATGTAGTCTTGTTGAGTGCTAAAAAGAACAGAAATCTGTCCAGTGGTAATGCAATGCTTCAGGTCACATTTAACTTGATAGTTGGAGTTTAATGCATGCTTTTATGCATTTGGATAAACATGCATGCTTTATTGCATTTATTCTCTTCCTGATTTCTGCTTCTATTTGATTAATATTTCATTGGTATCTTTAAAGCTCATAAACAAACTGAAGCAAGTGCATAACTCAGCAGAGAGTTTTCAGAGAACTCACCCTCAATTTTAGATTCCTTTTGGAAAACTTACACGTAGATGAACTAAGAAATGGTGAACTATGGATTGGCAAGTATACATTAAGGCATATATTCTCTGAGGGCAAAAAAAGTATTTTTTAAGATATGAATGTTGTTAGTTTATTTTGCTACGTTTTTTGGGGTACAATTGTAATAATCAAGTTTAGCTCATTGTGAATAGCAGATTAAAACATACACTTTCCTGCTTTTTAGAGTGAGTCTGATTTTATGTTAAAAGGCTGTGCTTATACAGTAGAAGCAAACAGCAGAATGAGTGATTCAGAGAACCAGAGAAAAGTCCCCCAGGGCATAGGAGCAATGCAGTTCGCAATAATTTTAATTGGACACCCAAACTGAGTCAGCCTCCAATCATGTGTGTGTCTTACAAATAGGGTTGATTATGTCCTTTATGTCTTTTCAGGGGCTTATGAAGATTTATACTAGTAGTTAGTTGCTTTGTCTGAGCTACAGAGAATATGTAATAGTTTTTATGAGAATTAATGAGCAGAAATGTCTCTAGGATGAAGTCCTCTATGATGTACACTGTAGTATTTTGATATTCCCTGTATCTGCTTGTAGTCATGTCAGTATAAGAGGCAGACTGTGATAGGAGACTTTGGTTTTATATGTAGCCATCAGATATTTTAGATAGGACACTGTGTAGCAGGTTTCTAACCCTGGATGTTCCTTGGAGCCATGGATTAAACACATGAATCATGCAACTATTTTGGACTACAAAAGCAGTTCATGCCATTCACTGAACAAATGCAGAGGGCCCCTACTCAGTGCCCAGTGCTGGAGGTGAATTACTGAGTGAAAAGGGCCATCCATATTGGAGTCTGTGGCTTGGAGGAAAAGGTGAAATAAATAGAAGCTATACTTGCCTGGGGGAACAATTCAGTAGGTCTGGGAAATGATCAAGGCCTTCTTAAGAAAACTGAAGGTAAGGTCCAGGTTGGAGATGAGGGGGATTTAAGGAGCACATGGAATTGGGCTGCGGGGTGTTCTTTGGCCGAATGGAGTGAAATTCTTTGAAGAAAATGAGAGGAAGCTGCAGAGGTTAAAGCCTAGAAAGGACCAGGGAGGATTTATGACCAGCTCAGGACATCTGCCCCAAGTGTTTTATCATTATTACTGGAGTAATACATGTAAACATTTTGGAAGAACTAAAAATACTGATAGGGAAATAAAAGTCACAGATTCTCTGATTTCCTTTAGCTTCTTCATTTCAACATTTTGCAATTAATGCTATTTTTTATTCATGTGTGGATAAATATGCAAACAGATACTCTAACTGTGCAAAGGAGTCAATATTCTTACCGTCACACTCTATTAGTGATATTTGGGGTAGAAAATGATTCATAAGCTAGAGAATGATATTTTTGAGCATGGTGGCCCTGTTGACACTGTCAGTCATAGTCAGCTAAGTTAACAGAAGTCACACTTGTTTTCAGAAAATTAATTTATACTTCTTTTCCTGTCCCAAAATGAGAAGTCATTTTTCAACAGATGTGTACGTGTGTGTGTGTGTGTGTGTGTGTGTGTGTGTGTGTGTGTGTGTGTTTCATGGGAGATAGATAAAAGTAACAATAATGACAGTGTCTAAGGAATGACAAAATTAGCAAAACTCTAGTGATCTTTGATGGTAGAATCAAACAGGGATAAGAGTTTGGCTTTTGAGAATATTTAAAGTAATTGTCAGAGTTTATGTAGTTCTTATTTGGCAGTTGCCAGTAGACATGTGCACTGCATAAAATCAAACTTACTAAGAAATTTAGACTGAATTATTTTGGAGGGAGTCATATTTATAGATATCGGAAGTAAAAAATAGATAAGACAAGGACAAATTAATAGGGAATATATCCACAGAGCTCCACTGTGTGAGGAGTCAGGCTTCATCCTAAAACCCACACCCAGAGGACCAGGTCTGCAGAGGCACTCACAGCTTAGAGAGAGCTGGACAGATCCCCAGGCAGTACAACCACTAGGACACCCCTGAACTTGAGAGCCTGCTGCTCAGATACCAGTGCTCTCAAAGCCATCTTGTGTCAATGATGTTTCTTCCTGTCATATACTGTAGAAGGCTGCGTCAGCCTGTGAACGGAATGCTCTTCTAGACTTTGCATTTTGTGAACGTGTTTTAAAGAAAAGATTGTCGTTCTTTGCAACTTCCTGTGGAGTGTTGTGGCTGTTATCTCTCTGTAAAGAAGAGTAAAGAGACCAGGAACCCTTTGTTCTTTTCTCTGGCCCAGTGAAGTAGGTGGAGCTGAACTGAGGCGTTATCATTTGTGTCCTTCCTCACGTCCTTCTCCCTTTCTTCTCTCCCTCCGTCTCCCCTCTCATCCTTCTCACCACACTGTACCTTCTTCCTCCTTTCTACTTTCCTCTTAGCCTCTGCCTCTCAGTCCATTCCTCTTTCTCTCATCTTGATGCTCCTTGTGATTAGTAACATAAAAGAGCCTAGCCAGAAATTGAAGTACAGCTGAATAATAATGTGTAGATAATTGTCACGTGATAAGAAACTAGAAGGAATCTGTAAGAATTTTGGCCCAAATGAGGAGACACTGAAATGACTTTGACCCTTAGGAGGGAAGGCTAGTTTCCAGAGAAGTGTCTCTTGGTGTGTCCAGGCCCAGGAGATTTCCATGCAGCATTCATCACACATTCCCCTTCTTAGAAAAGCTGGGTAACGCATGTGTTTCCATGCGTGTCTTCTTTTCATCTCACAGAATGTTATCAACACTCAGACATATTCAAAAGATATCAGGGAGGAGATGCACAGTTGAGTAATAATTAGGAATGTGACACATATTGAGTTTGTAAGACACATCAAACTATTTTCAGATATTAGGGGTGTAATCAAGTCTGCAACACATTTTGCTAATGATATCTCCTTTAACTTTTAAGCCCATGTGTATTACAGGGGAAATGGTATCCATATGTTTGATTCATTAAAAGATATATTTAAGAAAAACTATTTTAAAAACACTTGAAGTTTCATCTCAAAGATAACTTCTTTTGTCAATAAAAAAACTACACTTTAATTGATAGAAAAAGTTAAATTTTATGAATTAAAAAGAATGTTTTGAAGTATCTTTACATGGTGGAATGGCTGACCCTAGCTTACTAATCAATACATTATCTCACATAATTCTCATTTCTGTCACAAGTGTAGAAACAGGGTTTCAGCATCAGATGTATAAGCTGAGGACATGGCTGCTCCAAGGCATGGTTGAAGGGGAGGTTTTTATTGTAGATACTGGGAAAGAACAGCCAGAGGCATGGGGAAGAATCCAGAGCACAGAGAGAAAGATGTAGATTGAACATCGACAGCAGACTGGATGTAACCATGAGAAGAGAGAGAGGGGGAGAGCAAGAGAGGAGGAGAAGAGCAAGAGAGGGTCAAGAGAGCTAGGGCAGGGAAGGAAGACCAAAGAGAGAGACCAGAGAGTGAATTGCCAAATGGTAAGGTTCTATGGGAATGAGAAGCTGGGAGGAGAGAAGTTAGGGTAGGGAGGGAATGAGAAGAGTGGAGAAGAGCCACAGGTGATCGGGAAGCCAGGCATGTGCTTTGGTGTGAGGATAGACACCACAGATAGCTGTTTTCCATTCTGACAATGGTGAGAAAAATGGCTCCTTGGGCTGAGGGAAAAGTGTGCCAGAATTTGGGGGAGTGGAGTTTCCCTTGTACATGACGTCAAGAATGCATCCACTCTAAGGAAATCAAGTTCCAGTTTTTTTGTTTGTTTATTTTCTCATAACTTGAATTTGTTCAAATACCCCACTAAAAGATCCTTTAGTGTTAATAAATGGCTATGATATCATCAGCTTAGTTTTGCCAATAAGGAATTTCTTGATCGATTGCAATTTGCCAAACTATTTTCAAGTTTCATCAGTTTGATTTTTAAATAGAACTTGCAAATGTTCCACTTAATAAAACATATTTGTAGATCATCCTTAGGAGTTGTTGAGTTCCAGAGCTTCTTATGCTTCAGTCTTCAGAAACTGCAAAGTAATTCTGCTCCAATTAAAATAATTTAAACAGATAATTAGCAGAAATCTACCCACAATAAGACAATAAAAACCATTTGGGCTTGATCATTACTCCTGCCCCCCCCCCCCAAGAAAAAAAAGACCAGTGAGAACACTTTCAAAATGTGTATCTTATCTCTTAATTTCAAGTATGGATATCTTTATGCCTGCAGTAATGTGATCAAATAAATTATCAGCAGTACTCCAGTGCTCTGTAGCAACAGCAATTTAACACATCTGTCCAGAAGAGTAGTGAATAATGAATTGTAGTAATCAATCCAGATAAAAGAGATTTAATTAACATTAACATCTCCTCTAGGTCTTTAGAAAACTTTCTTTTTTGTTTTGTTAATCAGGAATCTAATCTGTGGATTCTGTGAAGATGATGAAAGAGTATTTCCAAGATAGATTTTGTTAAAGGTGTTTGAAATAGTTAGTGTTGGGATGGCTGGAAATCTCCCTCTGTTTTTCCTAAAAAGGTATATTATTAAAAATTGGTAATGGTCTTCTATAAGACTGTCTGGGTGTCACACCACACAGCCACTTTGCAGGGAATAAAGGTATTTTGCTACATTTCATTCAATATGTATTTGGAGAAAGAGGATCTATGGGTGACCATCACAAGATCCTCAGGGTTTCAAAGAACAATTTTAGAATAAGTTTTCAGACACAGAAGCTTGTCAGAAGTAGCACACTCAGGATACTGATAGAACTACTTGTATTCTCTACAAAGTGGTCAATCACCAGATACACACACATGAATCATCATATAATCACTTTGCATGCTCCACAGTATAGTTTCATTGGTCAAATAAGCAACTGAAGGGTTAGGCAGATAAGGACATGAAATGAGAGTCTGTCTCTGGCCTATAGTCTATGTTGGGATTTCTTGCTTTGGTTTTAAATGGAAAGCAGAGGCCAAAGTCAAGGGTGATGGTATGTGAGGTTTTTTAATGATATGCTGACCCCAATATAAGTACCAAGTTTAAACTGCTGTGTAAGCAATGACAATCAACTTATCAGGGCTTATCACCAGGTAATTGTATTTTAGAATAGCAGGAGACAGGGGAGTAACCCTGGGGTGAGACTATATAAGACCTAGTCTATACCAAGTCATTTAATCTCTCTCCACTTCAATATTCTCATTTGTAAAACACAAATTTTAATAGCTATGCCAGGATGCAAAAACAATTTAATATGTGAGATTTCATTTATTGTGGTAACAGAAGTGTAAGAAGGATATCGTTAAACTATTAATTACGTAATATCCTAAAAGACAATCATAAAGTAAAAAAGAATATATTTAACAGCACCAGAGCACTGTTTAGATATTACCATAAAATTATATTAAATACTACTTTAGCCATTCTTAATATTTTATTGGACTGTGGCAAAAAGGACTATTAAGTCTACTCTTAAAGAGGAAGGTGATGCAGAATAGAAGATTGTGTATACTGCATGCATGTTTATATGTCCTAGATCAATAATACATCCATATGCCTACTTGTAGACGAAGACGTAAATACATATGGGCAAACATATCCCATGTTGATGTGGCTTGTACATAGAATTCAGCCTTTCGACTTACAGGGTCATATGCAACAAGCACACCCAGGCAGTTTTATTTGACTTTGAATCATCTCATATTTGACTGAATTACAATCTGTACACAAGGCTTTGTTTATGTGTGCAACTCTTCTTACTTCCAGGGTCAAAAGGTGAGTCACAAAGTCTGCAAATAAACACTGGGAGCTCCTTTTACATTTTCTGATCGTGTTTTTTTTTTTTTTCCAAATTTGAGGCTGATATTTCATAGCAAAACAATAGTCCCTTATTTGGCAACTAATGTTGTAAGCCACATAGATTCAAAGGAGACATTTTTCTGTTAGTGGAGCATCTGTTCAACCTGTAGTTATCAAAAAAAAAAAAAAAAACAGGAATGATCTACAATTTCTTAAGTTAATGTGTGGAATTACTCATTTTTTTTGTTTCATAGTGTTGGGTCTAGGCTGGAAATAAAGCATGGAAGTTAGTTTAATGAGACTCTTCATAACCAACCATTCAAGGCCAATTGCTGGCTTGCTAGGGTTCAGGTGCAAATTTGTCCAGTCATTTAAATGCTTCCCCAATCCACAGTGTTTACTTACGACTTTTTTTAACCGTGAAAATGAAAATTGCTAGTGATGTCTGCTGGGTGGGTTGAAATCAGATAAAAATAACACAAATGAGCAAGAGGATGGGGGAGATGATACTGTTGACTAGGCACAGAAATGAAGAAATGCAGTCACAATGTGGAATATGTAATGATCTTTTTAGTATGGAATGAAAAAAAAATGGAAACAAAGTTAGTTGATAGATTGGTTCATTTTACGGTGATTGACATCTCAATGATGTACTTTCTGCATTAGGAAATTTTACACAAATAATCATTTCCAAAGCCACATAAATTGATAGCTTCCTTCTCTCTCTTGATATCAGAGTTATCACCATCCAATCTGACTTAATGCATTTCTCACCATACTTCTGTGCATGGAAACACATTGCCCACTGCTGTGAAAAATTAGTGTAACTATGGTGAGTCATTTGTTTCAACCTTCAGGGACACATACTGATCTCATGATAACTTTATCTTCTACATGATGTGCTTTTAGTGTTGGAGCCTAGCTATGATAATTTACCTTACTTTGGTAAATAAAATGTTTCAAAAGAAGTATGAAAATGTTTGTATGAAATAGTTATTTAAAATATATCTAATATTATGGTTAACATCTCATAATAGTGATTTTAAAGTTTTGTGCAAATTTATTTTTCATCCCAAAGATTTACAACCTTCCCTAGCCAAAAGGTTACCAAATCTTGTGACAGATAGACAATAATATTAAAATAAGCCAATTTTTGTGATTTCCTATTAGAATTACATAAAAATAGATAGCCAAGCTCATCTGTTTATGACTGGGGAGGAACTGAGTGTGGAATGGGATTCTCACAAAGACAGGTTGTAACCTGTAAGTGACATCTATTTTAGGGAATCATGATCCCTACATGATGGCTGATGACCACAGCTCTTGATAACAGAAGAAAAACACTGTTGTCATCAATTAGACAATTTTGTTCCAACCTTGTGGATAATTAACTTAGGCCATATTCACAGCTTAGAGTTTGTTTATTTTGTGGTCAGGATGAAATTGAGATGGCCTGCTCCCGTAAGATGCATTAAAATAGTGTTTTCAGGTAGATGTGCAACTTGATGCCTGTGGGTATTTGAGAGGTGCTTATGATTGGGTGCCCCATGTAAGCAGGGACTCATTTCTGTGGGAAGATTCCCCCAGAGGATGCTTTTCGAGAACTGTAGGAATTCCAGATTTCTAAGAAAAAAGAGTAATAATAACACTATAGAATGAATGAATGAATGAAACAACCGTTAAAATGAAACTTTGACAAAACTATGCATTCCCATAAATGGGCTCAGAAATCTTTAGAGAGTGTCTAAGTTATAGCAAGTATCACATGGTTAAGCCTACAGGTCAGGCAAGCAGAATAAATGCATTATAGAATACATTACGAGGATACAATTTGTGCAGTGTGTTGGTGTTTCTGTAATTGAAGGGAATTTACTTTTTAACAGAGTTAATTTACTGTTAAAGAACACAATTGTTTTAAATATATGAATACTATGACTCTTTTATCTTTAGTAAAATAGTGGCTGAGTTTTTATAGCCATAGTCATTCAATATTTAAATATATGGTATTTAAATCCTTTGTAGAGGTGATATTGAAATTACCCATGCACCAGAAGACATTTAAGATATTTGTCATGAGCTAATATAAATTTATTGGCCTCATTGGCTAACATGGCTTGCAAAAGGCACGATCATAAAGCTCATTCTTGCCAAGGTCCACATAGAAATTCCTGTTTAAGTAACTGTATTTCACAATAGAAATTATTTTGAAAAATTAATGACCATATCTTTTTTTACCTGCTTTTTAAAAAGTAACTTATATAGCGTTTGGGAAACTTTTGGTATTTACATTCAATGAAAATTAAGAAATAAAAAAGTTTGTGCTGTAAAGGAAATCATTCTTCACCATAAATGGAGCTTGTGTCTGTTTTTCTTGAGTTACCCCTATGTCACTTGAAGGAAGATAATTCTGCATTCAATACTCTACTCATAGTTATTTGCTGATTTTGAGTAGAAACAAAACTTGTCACCAATGACTACTTGTGTAATGGACGTTCTCTGGTATTTGTCTTTTTGGTAGTTACACCTGCCCTCCCCTCTCTGCCTTCGCCTCTTGCAGGCGGCCTCTTCCAGAAGGGGTGAGTTGCCATTGGTTTTGGTAGAACAGAATGACGCACATCCGGTAGCATCCTGTTACTGGCCTGTGCTTGTTTTACCCTTCTGTGTGTGTCTCTTTAAAAGAGCTACGTCGGTAATTAGTACACGTGATCTGGTAGTGTGCTCACTCATGGGTACAGGAAGTGAGATTTTCAGCTCCATTTCCCCCTGAACATCTGACCTGGAAGCGCAGAGGAAACAAAGGGATTACTGCTTCTTTGTATAGCCATTTTTTTTTTTTTTTTTTTGGACAGGGTTTCTCTGTGTAGCTTTGCGCCTTTCCTGGAACTCACTTTGTAGTCCAGGCTGGCCTCGAACTCACAGAGATCCCCCGGCTCTGCCTCCCTAGTGCTGGGATTAAAGGCGTGCGCCACCACCCCCGGCTTTATATAGCCATGTTTTGACCCCCAAACTCTTCTTTGTTTTTACTCTGTTGTCAATATCATTTCAGGTCTGATTTGACCCCAAACCAGGAGTTACTTAAGAACAATCAGTTTATTAATTCATGATTAAATACATCCCCTTACTTATTAGAGGTTCTCAATGTGTACTCAGTAAATGAATATTCATTAGAACAAAAGCTGTTGTTGTTTTTTTAATCCAACATTGGCTGATATTGTAGTAATGAAGTTTTTCCAATTTAAAATTCATAAATTATATTCTCTGTTGAGTAGTTTTAATAAATGTATACATTTATATTTTTATTTTAAAAAATACCATTTAAAAATATTCAATTTTAAAAAAATCACATTTTACCCATGGACTTATGCTGGTTATTTGGAATAATCTCTTTGTCAAGATCAATTCCTAGATAGTGAACTTGTTACTAGAATCCAGTCATTACTTTGAAATGGTGTAAAAGTCACTGCTAATCTTTCCCCCGACACTTAACCTCATTCAAAAAACCGAGCAGAATAAAGCAAACCCAAACGCTGTCTCTTTCAGGAAGTACTTAGAGATGTTTTTAGAAGACAGCTCATGCTCTCCTGACACAGGGGACATTTTCACACTATACCAGCAAAAGGAAGAGACATCACCTCTCTTCACCTTGCTCGGAGTCTAGCTGGACCGTAAAGGGGATAACAAAGGTGCACGCCCTTGCTGGGTTATGTATCTTTGTCTCTTTTCGGTCTTCCAAAAATCTTCATTTAATAAATGGCAGATGATATCCCTGTCTTTTTTTTTTTTTTTTTTTTTTTTTGACTCACACCTTTGTCAGTCCCTCAGCCACATGTGTCTAACTACCTGCAGTGGTCATCACACACATGTCTGAGTAGAGGGGCTGTGGAACATGGCTTAGTTACTGGGTTAGCCATTCAATTAAAACTTAATTTTTCATGCTTTTCATTTTTGATGGACTGGGGCTCTGTCCCTCAAATGATTTTGTATTAAGAATATGAGACAAGACTTTAAGAGGATGGGAGAGCTTTAATGCACAGATAATTTTAGAAATACCTTTCTAGCTCCCTTTTCTCTTTCTGTTCTCTTTCCTCCGAGTGGTCTCTCTGTCTCTCCTGTTTCTCTGTTAGTCTATCTCTCTCTCTCTCTCTCTCTCTCTCTCTCTCTCTCTCTCTCTCTCTCTCCCTTTCTCTCCCAATAAAGTTCTAGAAAGGTAAAAAAAAATACCTTTCTAAAAGCAATCCCTGCATTTTAGGTTGTTGATGGGAAGCCTGAGCAAATATAAGGTATTAAATGTCAGGTTCATCTGGATGACCCTCACCATCCCTTTAAAAAGTTAAGTTTTTGGAGAAGAGAGAAAGACATAGTGTTTTGTCTTTTTCTTTTTAAAGGAAAAATACATCTTGATAGCAAGATTGCCAAACCAAAAAAATCAGTCTGTTCCTATTTTGCTGACATGGGCACTTACTAGTCGACATCTGGAATGAGATCATTTCCAAGGAAAAGAAATTTTTAGAAACAAACATCCACAAATACAGTCTCTCCCCAATCTTCATACCTTATGTCTGACCATACTTATTGCAAATATTTTAAGATATAAACCATGAAGAGTGCAGTCCCTTGGCCTTGGTCTCATAGACTTCAGGGTTGTATCTCTTACCTTTGCAGTGTTTCTTCTTGAAGCTGCACACGTGCTGGAGACATCTTTCAACATCCCTCTGGCACACTCTGGTGCTCTCCATCCTGTCTTCTTTTGAAGCCTAGACTGACCTTGTGTTGTCAATCTACATTATGTGTCTCTCAAGAACCTTCCTCTGGTTCTCCAAGCAGATGCAATCCGGTTCCTTAGAAGCAGGATAACACATTTTTGTAGGTTTGTTGATTTTGTTTTTTTGTTTTACAGTTCGTAATCTTATGTGTATGAATACTTTGCCTGCATGTATGTCTTTCCTATGTGTATGCAGTCTGTGGAGGCCATCACTGGGCATTGGATACCACGTGCCTGGAACCACGGATGAGTGGAGTTGACCTTGGAAGTACAGCCATTGCTTACAACTGATGAGCCATTTCTCCCAGGACTGTTTTGTTTGTTTTGAAAAAAGGAATTAGTCACATGATCTCTCATGTAACATTTATTTCTCAATTTACCTGTTTGTCATGGATTAACTTGGACTCAGTAAATATTTCTGAGACTCATGGTCTTGTAGGGTCATGTATTTCTTCTGGTGTCTTCCTTTCACACTTTCCAGACAAATCAAGATTCTCTGATAATGAGTTCTCCTGTTTCATTAATAGTGTTAGTGAGTCTTGGTCACTTAGAAAGATATTTGAGAAAAGAGAAATGAATGATTTTGACTTTCAAAATTGACATAAAATATTTTAATTTTAATTTTAGCAGCAAAGTCAGTTTCAATGTGTGATTCTGTTTTGAATGTTTGTGGGTAGCACAGAGAAATATTAGGCAATATTTCTGCCTGCAAGAATACTTACTACTTAATGAAGGAGATATTATAAATTAAGTCTGGAAATGTGTAAAGCCCTTAGCACAGAACCTGGCACAGATAGATAGCCAGTACATTTCTCTGCTATTAATTGTAAATTGAAAATGCATGCAGCTATTTTAAGGGTATTATATGCCAATGTCACTTGTAGAAAAATTATAAAATTTAATTTTCTTTCTGGTGCGATTACTTTTCTAAAAGTTATAAATTATATGTAATTAGTAATATCAAATAGAAGAGATCAGGTACTGCTCTTCAAGGCCTGAATTAATCATATGAGTAGTTATTCTCTAAGTAGATATTGCATCATACATGTATGAGAGCCTCTTAAAGTATTCAAGATTAATAAAGCAGCAAAGACATTAATCAAGGATGGTATCTAGCTGATTTGCATAAATTAATTAACGTCAACAGCAACAGCAAGCAGCAGCCTAGCAGCACCTGGGAAAACCCTTTCTTCCCAAGGAAATAAGGTAGTGAGCTCTCTGGGCAAAAGGATTCCATCTCCTGACAAAGCAAGGTCACCATTTACATAACGCCAGGGACCAGGCAACCAAGCCACTGTGAAGAAGGGATGCAAACCTTCAAAACACAGGGAATGCAAAGCCACTTAGGGATCTCATCCCTGGCTTTTCTGGTATCTAAGACATAAAATTTCATGAGTATTATGTGTGTTAGTGATATTTCACTAAAAATAAATATTTATCTACTTTTTTAAAAATTGTGTAATCAACAGGTTCGTTTTTGTGGATATGGCTTAAGGAGTGTGCATGATAATGGAGTGAATGTAGTCACTTTTGTCTCCAAATTTATATCTAAATTCATGGAAATTCTTAATTGCATAGATTATTGTTCATATCTACTCCAATAATTTTTCAATTGAGAGACATTACCTGATTATGAGCTTGATGACGCTATTTATTCTTCTGCCTACCAAATCAGTGTTGTATAGATTCTACAAACCAACCATTGTTTTACTCAGCAGTGAGATTGCAAACCTCAGGATTCTCAATTTACAAGGCAGCTTCAGAGTCAAAACACGGTGCTATGTGCAAGCAATTAGTCACAGCCTGTTAATGGTGATGCTTGTAAATGTGCAACTGGTCCTTCCTGAGGAGAACTCTTGAAGTTCTCGCACAGAAAGCAATATTTGGGGTAACTGATAAACCTGCTTGAGTAGCAGAGGTGAGAAGAGAGAATATTTTAGAGAGTGGGATCACTGCATTACTATTCCTCGGAGCAATTAGAGGCACTCTCTTGATGGATTTGCTCAGTTGGGCTTTGCAAAGTTCTGAGGGTATTTGTTAATTTATGCATCAGTGAGGCATAAGGACGAGTAAAGGGAAGTGCAGAAAAGAGGTGTTGTTCTGCCATCACCTTGGCTGTCTGGTACCCACCTACCACTGCAAATGTTGAATAATGGCTCCTTTAGCCTGCTCCTGTCGGCTCTAGGTGACCTAGGCTCAGTTATATCTTGTAGGAGACTGGAAAAAGCCCACTACAGCAGTTCTTAATTCTTCTTTAAAAATAGAATCCTAGGGTAAGAACATTCACGGGGCATGCTGTGGCCAATGCAGAGCCTTTAGGCCAAATGCCAGGTTGTTTTTGCCAGACCCAAGAGGCTTTCCTTGATCTCCATAAGTGTTAAACTTTCTTGGAACATCACAATAATACTTTGATAGATTGTTCATTTGGCAAATTGACCACAACTTTTTAGTGGAAAGAATAAGATTGCATCAGCATTTTTGACACCCTTACAAAAGCTTCCTCTTGTGGCTTTGGTTTAGTTATATAAATATAAAATATAATTTATTCAAGCTTCTTAAGAGATCCAAATTGAGTCACTGTGTATTTTCTTCTGTGAGTACAAGAAGTGTCTATTAAAGTATTATGAGGGGCTCAGTTTGTAAACAGTAATGGGGCATGGGAATGCTGTGGGAACACTTCATTTTCTGGCCAGTGGGATGTTACTATTCTAGGCATTTAATCTTAAACTGTGTGGGCTCCTGTGTTTCCTGCCTGAGATAACAGCTGTTAACTCTGCCCTGTCTTTTGGGGGCTGAAACCCTTTTTCTTGTACAGATGAATGGTGAACTAGCATGCGGTTGCTCTGTTTCTGAAATGCCTTTCTGGTAATCGGATTTCCCTTTGCCTTCTGCTTCCCCTGTCCGGTGGACTTCTTTAGTGTTGGAATACAATCTTACTCTGGAATGTTCTCTGAGAATATAATTTTTTTCAGTGGAGAGTATAGTGAAATGATGTATTGGGGTTATTTATTATGGATAGTTTAAAGTATCAGAAGAATAATTTGATTTATATGAAGTTAAATGTCCAAAATATACATTATTTTCTTTGCAGGGTTAGAGAATTTTTTAGCAAACTAGGAAGGCAAAATGTGGAATGGAATTCAAGAGTTCAACATGTCTGTCATTGGAATCTGCCTTTTAGTGTAGCTGGAACAACTGGCAGGAATTGAAGAAAGTAACTTACTCAGGCCAGCACCCAGCCTGTTGCTTGCTACTGTGGTCAAGGGTTAGAATTTGGTGAGAAGGAGACACAGTGTTGTGTTAGGAAAAGCCTAAGTTTTGACATCACGTAGTTTCTGGTTCTATTACTATGAAGCTTCCCCTAGCACACAGAGCCAGTGAGCTCTCATGCATGACTTATGTCTTGGTTTTAAGTATAAGAAATCATTGACTTAAACTATTTCTGAGATAGGTTCTTGTAAATACATATATCAAGAAAAGATTAAAAATAAAAATTAAGCAGGCTATAAATATATAGTTCAATAACTATAGTTTTCCCAATGGATAGGTAACTTTTAAGAATCACAGAGGAAAACATCTCATACCATTGGAGGAAATTCTAGAATTCACGTGAAAGGGAACTTATTCTGAAGTCAGTAACCACTGCCACCATGGCTAAAAATAATGCATATGTGAGTGAGCCTCAGTCAGTACAATCAAAAGCAGACTATCTAGAGAATTCTTGCAGGCTTCTGTGTTGGTAAATGGCAGCTTTAGCCATTATTTTAAGGTACTTGTTCTGACTTTCACAGAGACCAAGTTTTCTTGCAAATCTCTCTGGATTTTCCCACATTTGCCCAGGTCTGGTCTGTTGCCTTTTCTCTTTGATTTGAAGAGTTTCTTGCTCCATATGTAGATATCTCTTATGATTTGAGTTCCCAAACTTTTGAGCATGTTTTGGAGATCAGAGGAACTGTTATTGAGTAATTATTCTGGCTCATGTTAGGAGCAGAAAGACAGATTTATTCAAACTGTGATATCAGAGAGAACAGCATAACACTGTGTTCAATTCTGTATACTGCAAAAACAGATGAGAATTCATAACTAAAATGCACAGTGATGGGGGCCAGTGGATATAAAGGTACTTAGAACCTCAAAAGAAATCAGAAGTGATGGGTAGGGGTTCTAGATAAACTAGATTCAACAGGCCATTGACAGGGGTTAGCTAACAAGAGAGCTTAAAAGTGATTGACCATAGTTTGGCCAAGGAATGAATCTTTGTTATTACAAAGTATGATCTTCTACAATCAATCTTCTGCTTGTGTGCTGGCTGGGACCCCCATGCTACTTTCTTATCCCATTCTTCAGCCTCTCTTCCCAGCCACAGACTCCTCTGTTTGACAACAGTATCATTCCACTTCTTAATTGAAGTCATGTGTTTGGAGAGGGTGATAGAGGCCAAGATTCAAATAAGGTATGCTGAAGTTACAGCATAAGACAAACAACACATACTAAACAACAGTCTGCCATGTGGAATCAGGTGAGGCTATTAACCTGTACCTCTAGAAGAGGACAAGGCACTGTGTGTTTTCTAAGTCTGTCCTGGTGGTTTTGCTGAACAGTGCAGACTGAACACAGGCTCTCTTGGCCACACTGATAAGTCTTTTATTGGCTGCTGTACTAGGACCATGTGTAGTTAGGAAACAGAGCAGGAACGCTGGTTATTGTGAAGCAGGTCCCTCAGAAGAGTGAGGTCAGTGCTCTCAGATGACAGAGTTAGGGAAGGGACTGAGACCTCCATCATTTTCTGATGTCTACACAAAAACCATGACTGTCCTTGAGAGCCAGGAGCCGCTGAGGCAGAGAAGCTTTCTCTGCTTTCTCACATCTTTTTTCCTCCTAGATGGTTTTTTCTCCTGCACATTCTCTTCCTCAAGATACATTGTCTTATATCAGGACTTCACAGATGTGTTATGAATGACTTAACAGCTTTATTCTCCCAAACTTCTCAGATTGCTTTTCATATGGAAAAGCACTCCAGATTTGATTTCAGTTTTCTCATATTTCCTAAATGACTTTATCAAGCAATCTACTTTCGAGACTTGTTTTTATTTTTTTCTCATATTTTTTGAAATGTGCTTATCAGGCAATCAACGTTCTGCATCCCATATGCACTAAGCTATATTAGAAAATAAAATATTAAAACCAAAGACCAGAAAGTACAGATTATACCAAAAGAGGGGGTGGTCATGAAATGTGCTATTTCCTGGGGAAATGAATATAGGGTTAGTATAATCAGTGCAAGCTGTGAAAAAGAATATTAATTCCTAGGTTTCATAACACTCTGGTTATGCTAATCATGCACGGGGACCCAAACATTCACATTTTGATAACTGTTATTCAGACTCCTGGTTAGAGTGCATAGTGCAACCAGAATATCAAACAGAATATGATTTCATGGTGAAAGATTGAAGTAGGAAAACTAATGGTCAGGAATGAAGAGATCAGAAATGAAGCCAAATGTTAGGATTAAAGGTGATGGCTCTGAGTGGTTAGCTAACAGCAAGAATTAAATCAAAGACAGCTTTCTTTGTTCACTATTAACTTAGATCTTGAATCCCCTCAGAATGAACATGTATTCACCTGCTTCCGCATATTAGATAACCTGTTTTCCTAGAAAATAATTCACAGAGGATAACCAATTATGATGGGTAAATATGGTAAGAAAGTTGTCAAATATTCCATTAAGTGACTGATCTAAAATTTCACCTAAATTAGTTTCTTTTATAGTCAAACAAAATTATGTTACAAAATAATATAATTTTTTTTTTTTTGATCGTTGAAAAAGTCAGTGGACTCTTTATTGCTTCTGGGGTGTAGGGCTCAGGAGCTCTTGGTGGGACAGGTCCGTTTCCTCTTCACCACCACGGGCTTTTGGCTTCGAAAGATGGCACATGCCCTGCGGATGGCAGCCATGTGCAGATCATGGTGGTCCTTGCATAAGAAGTGGCTGGTTTTTGCTGACCCGATCTTCAGTTCATGAATACCACGACTCCTTTGCCGTGGGCGGCGGGCTCCACTCCCACAGTCTTGCGGTGAATCAGCCCGTTGTAGCGGAAGGAGTTGCGGGCCTTCAGATTGTTGGGTTCAGTGCTGTACGTCTGCTTATTCCTCTTGATGAGGAAACTGGAGCAGTTCTAAACGACCATCCATTGCAGAGGCGCAGACATGGCGGCGGCTCCTCTCCCTATGGCGGCCGGAGACGGAAAGAGCATATAATTTATTTAGTATTAAAGGAAAGTAAATACCTCCAGCCACAATATTAACAGGCATCTCATCCTAACATGCATTCCATCTCTCTTTTGAAACTATGTATCAGAATAGTATGAATGTTTGAGAACCCCTGGGAGCCTTATAGCATGCATTCTTATTTTGTATTTTCCCCACAGTGTATATTTATTTTACTACTGAGATGTGTTTATTTAGCACCTAACTCCCAGTTCCAGTGATGTACACTGCATGCCTTGTCTCTCCTTTTTGCTTGTGGTGCTTCCAAGAGTCTCAAAGAAGCCTAGAAGATCATTGTTGTTACAATCTGCTCTATAAATACTTGCTGAAATTTTATTTTTTATTTCTTGTCTACCTTAAAATCTTGCCAGTGAGAGAAGTATTCTAGCTTCCTTTGATAGCCAGTTGTAGGGTTTTGCTTATACCTAATTAAAATATTCTGAATTGGAGAAAAAGATGTAACAGGACACATTTTAATGTAACATTGCACATTTCTCTCTGTAGTAGAAGTATAATTCAGGATACAGCTGGCATCACAGTCTTCCAGCTGCCTGGTCATCACAAATCCTCCTGCTAAAAAGGGAATCAGGCACTCTTACTGTGATTTGGCAACTATACATTAATAGATGTATGGCTGTTTAAATAATTGATATTTTACCATGAATCAAATGGGATATATGATTTAATAAGTCATTGCTTTGTAATTTTAACCATTTACAAAGTTTTATCAGTAGTCATTAGGTGTGCAAAGAATAAAGTTTACAAATGTGTCAGGAACTTAGTCATTATAAGAAATTATACTAACTAAAATCTTCAGTAGCTATGCATGAGCGAACACAGATAAAGTTTGATGTGTTTTCATTATTAAAGACTATCATACTAACTCAGTATGAGTTATGTTTGAATACATTGTATAAAATCCTTTGTATAAATATTATAAACTAGGCTTAACCCTAATCAACTGCAGAGAGTCATGAGAATTTTATAGCAGCAGTTATGGTTGAAATGTAGTATACAGCATGGTAGCTATAGCTAATGGAATACATTGTATTCTTGAAAAATGTTAAGAGTGGGTCTAAAGTATACTCACTGCAAAGTAACTATGTGAGTTAAGGCATATATTTATCAGCAAAATTTAATCATTCCTCTCTCTATATATCTATATTTATATATCTCAACCATAATTTAATTTAATGTGGAACATACATAGAATTTTATTTGCCTACTTAGAGATGAAGAAAAAGATTACTTGAAAAAAGATAATGGATCTGGGATTGGTGGATATGCTTTTAGTCCCAGCACTTGGGAGGCAGAAGAAAGCGAATCACTTTGAGTTCAAGGACAGCCTCCTCTATGTAGTGAGTTCCAGGAAGTCAGAGCTACACAGTGGGACCTTGTTTTGTAAAAACATTCAACAAAACAAAACCAGATAATGAAGAGACAAATTAGGAAGCTGATTTGAGGGCCTAACTTACTAGGATTTTATATCCTTGCTAATTGGTTCATAGTAGTGCTCTGACACTGGGTGAAATTCCTCAACCAAATTCACATCCATACAGAATTTAATTTCTAATACTTTGGTATATGAATAGGACTTAAGACTCCACACACAATCTTATTTTATGGCATTTGACTTAAGAAATAGCAGGATGGTACTTGTACTACTATATTTCACATGTATTTGGTTTATTTCCATTAGAAATACTAATAATGTTACTCATATTTTTAGGAATTTATATGTAGCTACATAAGCATATATTTACGTCACAACAATTAATGAAAAGAAAAAGAGAAAAGAGGAGTATATAGGAGTGCTAGGATGGAGGAAAGAGGAAAATGTTGTAATTATTATAATTTCAAAAATAAAAAAGAAATGTGAATGAACATTGTAGATTGAAAAATATGCAAAGTACAAAGAAGCCAGTCATTGTAATAAGTACGATGATGCATAATCCTCTTTAAATCTCTCTTCACTAGGTCTTGAGCACACTCGGCAAGAGCTCCATTCACAGCCAGTAGCTACCCCGACCATGCTCTCCTGGGGGACCACTGTTTCATTCTTTCTCAGGGTACCTGATTTAATGAGCATGTAAGGAATAGGGGCAGTTGTGAACAAAAGAGACACTAAAACAGTGAAGTAGGAAGTAATTGGGCTTAGTGAGCTCCTCCTTCTGGGGCATCTTCATCTCTTTTGAGAAAACTATAGAACATCCAAACAAATTACAAAAAAGTGATTTTTTAGTCACAACATAAGTAATGCACTTCTTTAAAGAAGAATTTAAAGATGCCGACTATTGTGGTTTAGAAGAGTATAGTCAACATTTTATATGTTAATGTCAAGTGACTTCAGTAACGTCTACTTTATTGTCAGACTAGAAGCATGAATCTCAGGGTGCTCACCACTACTGCTTTTCCTGTTGATCCACCCATTCACATTTTTCTCATTTTGAGTGACTGATACTAACAGGACCATATGTCAATCCTGTTTGAAAACATATTGTTAGCATAACACATTAATGTAAAAACATGATATATTTACATATAAATACCTACTTTAATGATACCTTTATTTTAATAACATAATTTATAGTATATAAACTATAATTGGTTTAGACAATTTAAAGTTTATATTTCTTTACCATAATATAGTCATGCAGGAAATGTATTACTTGGGAAAATATTTAGAAACACAGCAAGCTATAATTATCTTTATGATGGCACAGCTTAAGAAAATACACACAGAGGCAAAATGCCCTGGATACTATTACATGGTGCTGTCACTACTGTTCCTTTATGACCCTTACTTGGATGTAAATCCCAGAATAGATAATTCTAGCCTTGCCCTTGGCAGTCACACTTAGCTTATATTGATTGTAATATGTAATTCATGAGAAGCATCTAATTCTTTGGAAGTGACACACAGGATCACTACTGTCCTCAGCACATTATGAGAATGGCTGTTTGTGGGTGAATTAATTGCTAATATTGATAAGTGACTCTTGGGTTTCTAGGGATCATTTGTCACACTGTGAGTGACCATTTTCTATAGTCTCATAGAACTCACATTTAGGTTTCCAGTTGTAAATGAATACCAGGCTTTCCCTAGACACTACTACCTGTACCAAAAAGAAGATAGCTTCAGCCTACTGCATGGGTGTGTCCTTAAATGCTCAGTCAGAGATGCACAACCACACTGGAAACATTAGCTCATGGCTCTTCCAGTCAAGGACCTCAACCTCAATCCTCCTCCTTCCTTTCTTCTCCATTGTCCCCCTCAGCATTGTGGCTGACTGTTTTCTAGTTGAAGATGCTAGTCTGTCCATTTCAATGAAGTACACAAATCCTGAATTGCCCCGGGGTTCTTTGGAAATGACAACAGCGACATTTCTGGTTGCTGTAGTTAAGTGGGTCCCACAAATGTTCACTACTGGATAACAGAACTACCAGGCATTCTTCGCTCTGCTGCTGCCTTCTTTGCTGTAAGATTTTTGAAGGTCCTTTAGTCATTTTTACAAATGAAAATGCTGTACATGGTTTTCTCGATTTGAAAACTATTGTATGTTTTTAAAACAAAACAAAACAAAACAAAAAACAAAAACTTTTCCCTATACTTTTATTATACAGTAAAATTTTCAGAAATGCAAAACAAATGAAAAAAAAAAAAAAACCCTCTACTTTGTTGTTGTCTTTTAACAGGTATTGTTTACTAATGTAATACATCATCAGACTGATGATTATGCAGCATTTGTTGTTTAAATAACTAATATCTCACTTGCCTCCATCTGCCCTAGCAGCTGTCTTCGACTTGTATTCTTGGACTAAGTATTAATGTACTGAAAAGCTACTATTTTCTTGAACAGTTTTTACAAATGTAAAATGTTTTTACACCTTATGTTTTCATTGAGACATTGTACTGATCAGATGTGCAATAGGCTATACTACCTAAGATTATCATTTGAGGTGTAACACCAAGTGTTGGTTCTCCTTAAGTGTGACTGCTCCCTTTCTGCCTGAAGAAGCAAGCCAGAACCTTTCCCATAGCCCTGAAGCCTTGCTCTTCAGGATAAGGCATCATGGAGACCAGGCAGCAGTCTTCCTTGTGTTTATGGAAGACACCCTCATAGCTTTTCCTTCTGCAGGGTTTTGAGTTTCAGATAACCCTTTTCAAGGAATGAGATATGGTTACTTGTGTAACCATCCATCAGTTTTCACCAAAGAAACCAGCAGTTTCTTATGATAATCCTGAGCTATTTGGGTACCACTGGTATCCAGATGTTCACCCAGTCCTCCAGTTACTATTTGTAAGTCATGACTTATCTTCAGTCATGGAGGGAGGCACTTCCCCTTCAAACACAGGTTTTGTATATCCCCTGTGATCTCTAGCCAGGACAGCACCACTCATGTCTTCTTCTACCAGCCATGTAAGAATACTTTCTAAGCTCTCCCTTACCACTTCATCTATTGTGATCACTATAGTTAAACTATACTTTCTTCAAATGCCCTCGGGTTACTTTGCAATTCCTGGGATGGATAGACATCAGGAGGCTTAATCTGTCTGTAAAGAGAGTGAACAGCAGTGGTGGTGTGCATAGTTGTGCTTTCTGTCTCCTATTGGTGCTGGGTTGTGGATGAGGCCCTGACAGGTGTCAGCGCCGCCAGCTCCAGGCCAGCCAAAGCTTCCAGGGCAAGCCTCATGGACAGCTTGCTCGGATGCCAGTGAACTCTTCATAGTTCCTAGGTTGGAAGAATCTTTGAGGGGTAGTGAGGCGAAAATAATCTTAGCTCCTGATCTATAGTTAAAAAGAGAAAGTCAACCTAAAAAGAAAAAGAGTGTTATAATAGAATACAGGATTTAAGGAAAGTTATGTAGAATTTTTATTAATAGTGCATGGTCAGTATAACTCATTCTGAAAGTTCCTTTGGCAGAGAAAGTATGTGGGCAACCAAAGTGCATAGTTATTTCACATCTGTCTCAGGTGGAATTGGCAGTGCTTCAGAAAGTATTACCAAACTAGACTCTCAGAGTCTTCTGAAAAATAGTCATTTTTCTCTCAGTAATTTTGAATTATTTTCTTTTGTTGAAATTGATTTTTTAGTGCTTTTCATTCTGCAGCAGATTCTGCCATTATTTCTTTCAAATTTTCAATAGTTCCTGAGAATATGGTACATACATCATATATACCTCATATGTGGTATTGAGACAAAGGCCTTATTCTTAGTCAATTTTTTATACTGTGTGTGTGTGTGTGTGTGTGTGTGTGTGTGTGTGTGTGTGAGAGAGAGAGAGAGAGAGAGAGAGAGAGAGAGAGAGAGAGAGAGTATACCTGTTGCTTTCTATGCTAAGGGCCTTTTTTCTTTACATTTTTATTATTAAAAAATTGAAACATTAGATTTCACTGGTTTATTTAGTTGTATTTGTTATTCTTTTATTGTATTTTTTAATTTGTGAAATTTATGTGTATGTCTGTGTGTCTTTGTGTGGGGGTGTCTACCGAATGCATACAGTAAGCATCCCTGGATGCCAGAAGAAGGTGCTGAATTCCCTGGAGCTGTAGCTGAAGATGGTTGTGAGCTACCTAACATGGCTGATGGGAATCAAGTTTGGATCCTCTGGAAACTCAGCGAGAGTCTGAGCTGCTGAACAACCTCTCAGCTCCTCTCCTTACTTTTTTATAGCTCTGGAGCTTAGTTCACATCCTCGTTTTTCTTCTTTCTTACCAACACTTGATATAATTTCACATTGCTTGGTGGTCATGTTGACAAGGCTGTGCTGTTCGTATTTCTTTAAATAGTTTTCAGTTGAGGCAGGACGAAGCTCCTCCCTCTGCATGAAGGTTGTGCCAGGTGTCCCACCATAGATAATGGGCTCTAAAAAGCCAGCTCGTGTACCAGGAATAGATCCTGATCCCACTGCCAGGGGCCCCCCTCAAATAGACCAAGCTTCACAGCTGTCTCCTGTATGCAGAGGGCCTAGTCTGGTCCCATGCAGGTTCCACAGCTGTCGGTCCAAAGTTCATGAGTTCCTACAAGCTTGGATTGGTTGTCTCTACAGGTTTCCCCATCATGATCTTGACAACCCCACTCCCTGCTCATATAATCCCTCTTCCTTCTCTTTAACTGGACTCCCACAGGAGCGGGATGAGGGATGGTGGGGGGGAATCTATGTTTCCTATGTTAAATGAATAAATTTTTTTAAAAAATAAAACATATAATTTTCTTCTCTAATTTGACAACCAGTTTCAGAGCCTCAAGTCAACAACCTATAGTGAGCTATTTATTGAAGGGACTTTATTGGAAATAGCACAGCCAGATTATGAAAAATAATTGCTTAGTGGAGCATCTTGACTAATTCAGAACACAGCAGAAACTCATTAGTCCCTTTTCAGGCCAGTTTGGGATTCCACCTTTTTTAAGGTCTATTGTGCCCGGGTAGATTCATGTAGCCAATGGATGGCTTAATTCGACTTTAATGATATCCTATTTGGCTCTGTAAACCCTACTGAAATGATTTTTGCCATGTAGTTAATAATGCAATCTAGTCCATAATCCTATTATAAGGTGATAATAAAAGGAGATATTAGAGAGGTCCCATTTTCATATTTAATGTGGTAACAATGTGTTTTAAGTAATGAAGTTAGCATTTCGATAGGATGTTCTCAGCACATGTTAACTGGATTTTGGATGTCTCGTTTTTTAGAACTCAGTAAACATAATTTGAAATATCCACATGCTTGCTTATCTGTCACAGGCTTTGCTGTTGTGTTCTTAGGGTAGCAGCTCCTAGGATCATTTATTTGGCAAAGCATAAGAATGAAAACAACTCCAAACCTACCAAACACAAAAACAAAGCTAATAAACAATAAAGTGTTCATAGTTGAAAAATGGTGTAGTTTGCAGAAATAAAGTAATGTTTCTTTTCTGCAGATGGATCAAAGCCATGCGTTGTTTGAATGGCAGCAGCTACCAACATTTGTATACTTCTTTTTTTTGTGAGGAGAAGTAGTTTTCACCAATTTCACTGCATATTGGTGGGATATTTGAGATCACTTTAGAGTGTGACTATGGTGGGAAGCATGTGACATGACTTAGAATGTGCTCTTTCTCACCCCAATCTGCAGTGTGTTTAGACTTTGGAGAATGCTTTTATTGAGTAACTAATATGTTCCCAGGCACTTCAGTGTGGTAACTTTCTCATTCACTCCAGTGGAAGTGATGTAAATATTTTCTTAGTCATACGCACTTAATAGAACCTTGTCTTCTTTAGGAATCATACAAACAATGGGGTTTTACAGTATTATTATTGTTCCTCAACAGGCTTTCCAACCAGCAGTATACAGTAGGAACTTTTTTGTACACAGCCCACACTTCATTTCTTTGAATGGATGCTTATCAGTATTTGTTTGGCACAGATGCAATAGTTGTCTTTATGTTAGTCTTGGTTGTTTTATAATCATAAGCTTAATTAGTATAGAGGAAGCAAGTGAAAACTCTTCTGGTTTTCTTGCTCTATTTTTTTTTTCTAGTCCTAGTATTTTCATAAATGATCAATGGCATTTTATAGGTAGGTGACATGATTTTCAGACCCAGCCCTGCTGAAAGATTCTCATCTGGAAAAACAAATCCTAAGGTGGTGGTGGTCGGGGGGAGCATGGAAGCAGCCAAATAGATGCTTTGAAAGTGAACAGGATTTAAGCAGTTCCTGAATAGCATTTACAACACCTGATAGAGTTAAATATTAGGAACAGGTGAGCAGGCTGGGACGACAAACATGGCTCCTAGCAATTCCATGCCATATCCTTGTGACTGCTGCCCCTTCAGTTTGAGTGGCAGCATGGGGGGGGGGTCTCAGTTTCCAGGCTTGTTTTTGGTAATATTTGGACTGGGAAGCTGGAGACACTGAGTCTCCTAGACCTGTAGCTACTATTGAGAGCAAGTAGATGGACTTGAATGCATCTGGTGTTGGGGGACGTGGAATACTGTGTGATATTTTGATTATGTTCTGACAAATAAAGTTTCCTTTGAGTCAGAGGGTGGAGCTAGCCACTAGCTGACCATAGAGGTTTGGAGGACTGTAGAGAGAGGAGGCAGAAAGTGGTAAAGCAGGGCTGAAAGAGGATCTCGGCCTTTTTTGAATGGAGAAATGAAAGAGGTAGGAAGCAACTGGCGGCTGCTCCTGGTTCTTTAATCTTTCAGGTTCTTTTCCCAATATTTGACTCCTGATTTTTTATTAATAAAAAATGAATTAGATTAATGCTTCAGTGGAATCCAGGAAACCTGGCCTGATGGAATCCAGGAGGTTGTGCATAGTTGTGCCTTGAAGAATGAAGAGACTGGCTTTTATGCTGTACACTAAGTCATCTCATAGAGAAGGGTTAGCCTGCAAGTGGACTGTGAGTCTAAGAATTATGTGGCTAAATTGATTTTCCCTTTGCTTAGGCCCAAGGCTGATGAGAAACTAGACCCTTGTGATAGTGGAAGAAATAAGAGTATTAATGCCCCAAATTTAAGGCCACACATGGTAGTTTAGAAGATGATTAAGGGAACTTCCTGGTTTGGTTGTCTTAGAGGTATGGGTCAGACAAAAGGGAAATTATTTCAAATAATTATAAATGCTTTGGAGGTCTGTCTTAACAGCTGAGAAACAATTGTTGTGTACTGAAACATAAATAGATGTGACTTGACATGTGCATGCATCTAGGACACCAGTGTCATAAGACTGATAGAGGACACATCTATCATCCCCAGCTTTCTTGTGGACTCCTGCTCCTCTCTACCCAAGACAATCCTCAGTCTTCTTTTGCCACTATAGTTGGGTTTGCACTTTTTAGCATTTTATGTAAGTGGAATTACTCACCATGTGTATTGTTTTAATAATCATGTTTGTTGTAGAATTCAGTTGTGTGTATCAGCAGTTCAATCATTTCATTGCTGGGTAGCATTCCGCTGTTGGTTATGTCCACAGTGCGCTTCTCCATTCTCCTTTTGGCAAAGGCTTGGGTTGTTTCTACTGTGATGCAGCCATGGGTAAAGCTGCTATGAATATTTCCATGCAAGTCTTTGTGTGACATAACTTTTCTTTTCATTGAAAGTATAGGATACAATAGCTGTATTGTATATGAATTTTTTTCAGACTTTTAAGAAACTGCCAAACATTTTAAAAGTCACCTTACTGTTTGATTAAGCTATTCTCATATGAACGTTTGATTTCTCTTTATCTTCATACACTCTTAATATGATTATTCTTTTTAACTTCATGGTTTTTGATATATGCTAGGACTTTAACAGTATTAATGTGAATTTGCCTGAGTTTATTTTTCTGTGCACTTACTACTGTTTTTTGTTCCTTTGATGAGGTTCTCATTAGGATATTTTGCTATTTTTTCTTGGGTGTTTGTTTTCTTGACATAGACATTTATAAAAAATAATTCTACTATGTATACTTAAGGTACACATTATGATGATCTAATATAGTTTCACATGTGAAACGGGTTACAGCGGTGAAATAAACTGACGACATGCCTGCTGTCTGCATAGATGTGCGTGTTTTATTCTCTTCTGTGAAGAGCAGCTGTGGTGATCCACACATTCAACAGAACTCCCGAATGTAATGTGATATCATCACTTGACATACTGGAGTTCTCGGCTTATGCATCCTACATTCTCTACTTTACGTACCTTGACCTATGTTTCACAACTTCTTAAAAAAAAGAACAAGTTATTTGGTATTATAGAATTTAAATATCAGAGTATTATATAGCTTTAAACTCCAATTTTAATATTTTAAAAACATGTTGTTTTCCTCTATGATATTTTATAAAAACTCATTGTTTTCTTTTGCAGGAAAGAATGGATATATGGCCATTTTATAGACAGTTGTTTTAATCTTAGTCCTATTTTTTTCAGAAACCATGGAAAATGGGAGAAAATGAATATAGAAAGTATTCTGTCATTGGTCCTCAGACTTTGACATATATATTTGTGATTATACACTTTAGCTATTGTATTTTTATAATTAGTAAATTATTTTCTATTTAAATTTATACCTAGACATTCAAATAGACAAGACTCTATTTTTAATAATTTTGTGATCAGCTAAGCTATATTTTAAAGAGACTTTTGTCTATGTAATTTTAGACTTTGAAATCATACATTAATTATTCACATTCTTAATAAATTTTTATATCATTTCACTACAAAAAGCATATATATTATCAGCAGTTAGGGAACTTTGAAAAGTCATGTTCCATAAAATAATTGTTAGAATATTATTTGGAAAATAAGTTTTCTTGTGTTTATTTTGCTATGGCCTTGATCAAATATTACTAAAAACAACAAGGATCTTGTCCCTTCTGCTTCTGCTTATCATTATATTTGAAAACACTTCTTTGATGTCTTATGTATGTGTGCTATTTTGGCAGACATTGATTTCCTGGTGCCCCACCTAGTATGTGTACATATATAAAAAGAAAACACAGAATTGGTTGTCATTTGTCTGTGGGCTGTATTTGGTTTAATATCAGTTCCTGTGATATTTTTTACAGGGAATCTTCTTTAGTGATGACAGCTGAGCTTGGATTAGCACTGCACTTGGTTTACCATCTGAATGCACAGGGTGTCACATATGAGGTCTAGATAAAGCCATTACTTTATTAGAATCCTCTTTAGCAAAGTGTTCTAGGCTGCAATCTCTAGTTGACTAACCATGCTGTTTGAGTGACAACTAGTTTTTATTCATGATCTGGTCCATTTTAAACACAAGAGTTTCAGGATAGCCCATCATGCAGATATAGAAATAAAATCAGTGTTCTTTCCTGGGTTTCCTAGCAAGTAAGTAGGTGCATGCCAGTATCCATTAGTGGTGTTCATTTCATAGGCCACGCCACATATGTAGGTCCCATAGATGACTCATAGTTCATGTTTTCTAGACCTCTAGTAGCTCACTGTCAAATGTTGGAAAGGGACCCATGAAAAGTGTCTACATGCAGTTTAGTAAGTATTGCTAGGCGTGATGCATGAACATGCTGGTGAGGATAGAACAAAATAATCAGCTTCTGTGTTGGCACATTCACTATTAAAACCACTACCTGCCTTCCAGAGCAGCAACTTTCAGAGTACTTCCTTCAATATTAACTTAATAATAGCTAAGCCACTGAAGCATTTCCTCAGAGCTCATTACATGCTGGGCATTTACACATATTGGCCAGGCATCCTTGAAAGCCTAGCATTATAATATTTTACATAGATAAATAACAGCACATAAGCCTCTTCTCCAAATTTAACAAATGGAACCTAAGATACTTATCAGGAATGCATGGCATCCATTCTCATTTCATTGCTCAGCATCTACTTCAGGGTATTTTGCTTTTCAGAGAAGGTGTCATACCTTGTTTTCATTTAATTTCTGCAGTGGATACACTTACTGCGTAAGTTGTCACTGTTTGATCAGCATGTGAGGGGCAAGCTATGTTAATGCTTTGAGCTATTCTCATTAGCAAGTCAATAATTGTGGCAGTGCTTCCAAGAATGTAGACCTACCTGTCTTATAAATGCTAGGGACAGTTTAGCAATGCAATGGGGCAGGTAGTTTCTGCTCTCATCCTTTGTGCTATTAAATTGGCTGTCTTACAAAACATTCATGGCCTCCTTTACATGTAGCCTGGCATTTAGAGATCAAATTATAATTTAAAAAATCCTTATTAGAATTTTTCCATTAAAATTGGAATGTGCACGTACCAGGTCACTTAACTCTGCCTAAGCAGCCATCATAATTGAAAATGTTTGACCAACTCATTGGTCATTACAATGTTTCTCTGAGAAGAAAAATATTACTTATTATTAGTCTTTATGGCCAGAAAATTTAGGAAAATGATTCTTCTATGATTGTCTAGATGTCTCCTTGCTTTTGTATATATTACTCAAGGTTCTGTTAACTTTTTTAATAATCAGTCTATAATTTAAAATTATAGTGTGCTTTCAGCCAGTGTATACTTAACATGAATTCTTTTATTATGCAGAACCCAAAGTTTTTCTGAGAGATTTTTTGTCTTCTACTTTGTTTTCTGTTTCTTTCTTTTTCTTTTGAGTTGAGTTTATGAAAGCTTTTAATCTGAAGGAAGGAAGATCTCTGAAGAATCAAAGCTGACTCACCATGACCCTTGCATTTACTTTTTTATTGATTTCAACAGAAAGCTGACTGGATCATGGTAAATTCTCACTTGGTTTTATTAGGATTGTCAATGGATGTGAAATTCGTTTCTTCTTGTTCTAAAGTTTGCATCACTTTCTTTGCGCACTCTTGTGGCCGTTCTAAGCACATCTGCTCTCTTAGTACACTCTAAAGGATTTGTAATGAAGGTGTGGAGGATACAGGAGGAATGGGAAGCAACCAAGAAAGCCATTGGCTCTTTCTGCTTTTCATCATAGTCATGGCTTATTGAATCAGACATACCTTTTTCCCTCAGTAAGTTCAACTATCATTATATGACATTGCAACTTTACAAGAAGAGACTAGCAAGGGCATTTCTGTTGGATGATTTAAGAGATAGAGTGGCACTCTGTATATATAGATGATGGATGGGTTTAGTCTCCAATGGGAACTATATAAAGTGGGCACACAATAGAGAATCTCATTTGAGACTCCCCATATAACTAAGGAAATCATAGGAATCTTCTTGGGTTGCTGAACTGTTCATAAATATATTACATGACAAATATTTTTGTTGCTGTTGGTTGGCTTTAGTTGTTTGATACTGATGTATAAAATAGAGGCAATAACCAAAAGTAATACCACAAGCAACAAATCCTTATTTTAAATTAAGAGAGTAAGAAATATGATGAATAGGATTCATTTCCCTAATAAAATCCACACAGAATAAAATCACTGGGAACATCATTATTTAGGCTATAGTTGATACATAATCAAGTAATATGTTGATTACAAGTAAGACAGATTAAACAATAAATGATAGATTTCAGTTTAAGATAAGAACATTGTAAATGTTTTTGTCTCCATACACTTGTGAATAACTCATTAAAGAGAAAGTTAAAAGCAAATATTTACAGAAGATAAAATAATGAGTTAAAATACCACAGATTTCCAAATAATCTAAATTGGAAGGGGGAGTCTTTGTGTGTGTGTGTGTGTGTGTGTGTGTGTGTGTGTGTGTGTGTGTGTTGGCAAGTTGGTGAGGTGTTGGAGGCAGAGGAAGTTGTCTATGGTGTGCTTTCAGAAGGAAACATCCACAAGTTGTAAGCGTGTTTATGTTTTTGAACCATGCAGAGAATAGAAATTTGTGGAATTAGATATCTCAGAAGCTGAGAGTGAAACATGAAAAAAAGCAGGGGATCTGGCTGAGCATCTAAAGGAGGGTATGTTTTCTGCAGGTCCCCATCCCCCACATGACATATCAGAGCCTTGGTGAGTTCCTTTGTCCTCAGGTGAGACTTGTTACTTTGGAGACATTGAACTAAAGAGACTGCAGACATGGAAATACTATGAGCAGCTTAGAGTCAAGTCTTCATACACACAGTGAGGGCTCTCATCAAGGAGAGGAGAAAGATCTGTGGCATCAACCTTTCCCTCTCTAAGCAGATTAGCGGAAGCTTCTTTTCTGACTAAACTGGCCAGAGACAAGATCTAGAGGTATTTGTGTTTGAAGGGTCGGGTCCCTATTGAAGACTGGTTTACTTTGTTATGAAAACCATTGGTTGACAAGATGTAGCCATACAGACTTCTCAGGGTCTTTATTTACTCATTCTTAAGTATATTCCATGATCGCTGAGTAATTGCAGTATGCACCAGAAATAAATAGGCCACATTAACAAGGAAGAAAAGTCTACCGAAAAGGAACTTGGAGAATCTAAAACAATAGAACAGAGAAGAAAACATTTAAATAAACAAGAAAGAAGATTAACTTAGAGAAACAGAAGAAACTGCACTTCATTAAAGAATGTGATGACATTAAAACCAGAGTAATTGGGGAAGAAGAGGGATCACATAATAACTGAAAATACTGAAATGAAACAACATAAGTTTGAACATTAAGAAAATATTCTACAAAATATGTGGGCCATGGAATTTCCAGTTGATAGTGTTTTTAGAAAAGAACAAATGATATTAAAGAACTTCTCAAAGTTATTTTTTTTTAAATGACCCACAACCACAAGACAGGATCATACACATTCCCAGTGCACAATGAAATTACAGAAAGACCCTTATCATGGAATTTCAAAACCCTATGTGTTAATATCAGATTCCCATGTCTTTAAATGAAAATAATGAATGTCCTCTATGTAAAGATTAAGGATAGAAATGACATAGGATACCTTGACAGCCCTATGGAAAACAGAATTTTACAAAATCACCTGCAGTATTTGATGGGTCTTGAGAACAGTCATTCCAAACTAGAAGAAAATAATTAGGAGTTTTAGGAATATGTATGTATGTCTTTGGTTATATAAAATCTGAACCCAAGATGGTTTTAGTGCTTGAGAAATTTAGAAGAGTTTGAGCAATGCAAAAAAAAGAGATAATACATAAGCTTGGGAAAAATACAAAATTGTATAAAAACAGAGTCTAACAATGTAGAATTTGACTCATTATAAAAAACATGCCTAGCATGCAACAACCCCCTAGTAACTTATATAGGATGATTTATTTGTTTTCAAGAAACTGAATATTTCCTATTAGGAGACAAATAATATGTTGTCAAAAGTAGCCTTTTTGTAATATTTAAGATGATACAATTTTGATGACATATTTTAGAACTCCTATCATAACTTCTAACAATTTATTGATTACCAGTTTATTTACCTGTCAAACCAAATCCCTTACTTTCTTATTCAGCTTTACAAGTAAGAATTGATATTTATCCACAAATCTTCACAGCAGGCAAATAAATGATTTTGAAAGACAGGTAGAGTATGTATTTCTCATCGCCAGCTCAGCTAATTTCTATTTTAACAATAGCAATTTCAAAAATTACAGTGGTTTTTTTCTTTTCTCTAATCAGCATCATGCTGGTTATAAGCAAAGGGTTCATTTACATTTTTGTCCATAATATGCTTGATTGTTAATTTCCAGGTCAGCATCTAGTCTGATAAGGTTTCATGGGGTGATAATTTGTGCTTATAATGGACATTCTGTTTAAACTAGGATGAGGTCACCTGTGTGAACTGGTTGAGAAGTACTGTATCCCACAATCTCATGTTCTCCCAATCACATCATGGGAGGGCTTGCTAATTTTCTGTCTTCAATGACTAGGCTTGGTTGAAATGAAACGTTCACCTTCTTTCTTATTTCTTGGGTTTGGAGGCTCTGATCTTATACTGTTCTCTGGATAGTGTCCAGTGTAACTGAAAATACCTTCTTGTTCCAGAGTCATATAAACTGCTTTTGAAACTTCAATTAAGTCATGCACTTTAGCATGTTCATTTGTAAATGAACAGAAGAGTCAGAGAATCAGGGATTTGGGTACCTAAAATGGACCCTTAGAAAGTATTTTCTTTCTATACATTATGTTCAATAATGTTTTTCACAAGAGGGAAATTTTCCTTTTCTTGTAGACAATTATGCAGAATAGACTGTTTCTCAGATAAAATCAATTGCGACACTCAACTGTGACTCCTGGTATCCCTCACTGTGAGCAGGCTAGACCATCACATACCACATCTCACTGATCTTTCACCTAAAATTTTTAGCTCATTTCAGCTTCTGGCGAGAGGAGTACCCATGTGGACTCTGTGGGGCACGTCTAAAAGCATCGTGTTTCCCCTACTCTCTCCACCACGGCCCTCCTCCTCCTCTCCCTTCACTCTTGGCTTTCCTTCCTTCCCCTCTTTTCTGTCCATTGCAACTTGGCTTATTTCATAACATACAGCAAAGCTAAGGCATGTGCTTGAATAAGATGACAAAACACGAGGCCTAAATTCTAAGTTTTATGATTACATTGAATAGAAATGAAAATGTGAACTTGCCAGAAAAATTTGAAAATCCTTGCTGTCTGTACTAACCACTATATGGTAAGAGAACTATGGCAACACCATCTAGGGCACTTTAGGGTGAAATTTACTATATAAGAGGACAATGTGTTGGGTGTGTGTTTGTGTCTGCATGTGGGGATGTGTATGTTTATCTTACCAAGTGTGTTCCCAATAGTTTGGGGTGCCATTTTCCTCTGTTTCTTCCCTTTTTTCTCTGACATCGTCCCTCACAGCTCACTCTTTTCTGAGACTTTTCCCTTTCACAGCTCTGCCATGGTTACCTGTCTATAACTGTCATACATTTCCAGGTCCCAGTTCTGTCCAGACTATGGCTCAATGGGCTTCATCTCATAGCCCAGACACGTCTGTTCTCCACAGAGTAAGAGTACTTAGGGCTTAGAATGTTCTCTTCCTCAGCAGTGCTATAGTTCAATGCTCTTCATAGCATCTTTTCAGTGGCCAGAGATTTCCTTTTCCATTTCAGGTATCTGAGATGAAAGTATGTAGACAACATAGACTCTATACTTGAGTACCTAGAGTATGATGCAAGATAAATATGTGGATGAATGTTTCAGTGTAACTATTATTGTGCATTTTTGAAGTGTCATAGGATCAAAGAGGTAGCGGTTCCCACCACAGTAGAGCTGAGCTGGGGTGAATCAGTATTGGAGAATGTGGAGATTTCATGCAGACAGGTTCCATGTAATAGTGTAGTATAGGGCAGAGGCAAAAGATATTTAAATGTATAAATTTAGATTTGGGTTTTAGAGCTAAACATATAGACATCCACAGTGTATACAGCTTGAATAGCTGCTCTTTATTTGATGCTGTTTTTAGATTTCTGCACTAGGGATCAAAAGTGGCATTTATTTTTAAGACTCTGCTGGAACTAGCAACAACATTTCTATAGTAATAGCTACAAAAATGTGTTAGAAACATCTATGCTCAGTAATGGCAATTAAAAAATTGATATACATAGGGCCTGGGGAGATGACTCAATGGTATGATTGTTTTCTCAAATATTCATCACCAGGGATTAAAAGCTGTCCACAGCCACATGTACCTGTGATCCAGTGCTGTGGATGCCAGACACAGAAGGATCTTTGGAGCTTGCTGGCTGCCAGCTGCCTCGCTCCAGGTTTGGTGACAGACCCTGTCTCAAGTGAATAATGTGAGAGAATTATGGAACAGGACGCTGAAGTCTTCCTTTGGCTTCTGTGTGTACGTACAGGGATGCATATCCATCCATGTACATACACACAAACACATGACTGTATATATCACACATAAATCATACACACATATAAATACACACATTTCAGACACAAGTTTCTTCTGTAAGACTAAGCAAGCTCTTAGGAGTCCTAACAGATTTTCCTTCCTAGGAATGTTGGGGCAATATATGTTTTGACATATTTGGATACAACACCAAAAAATTTCAACTAGTTCCTTCATGTAGAAATGTTAAGGCATTGAAAATGATTTATATATGCATATATACTTTTATACAACTATATGTAAAATTTAAAAATATTCTATTCTTCACCTGGTGATTGTTGCATTTATGTTAAAGTTCATAATTAATGTCAGTGTTTTAAGTCCTGATCTTGCTTTGAGGAAATGGAAATTGGATGTGTTACCTTGTGCTTTAAGCAGTTAGGATTTAATTCATGCCTTGCTGGCCTGAGGAATTGCAGATAAACAATAAAAACTAAGTTGGTTTATGCTTAGTCAAGAAGGACTGAGATTGGGGCAGAGAGCAGGACAGTGAGTTAGTGAGCGACAACATCTACAAAGTGGACAATGGCCAGTCTTAAGCTCTGAAGCTTAAGGGAATTCTTAAAGTGTTGAGATGACTGGAGTGTGTGGGAGAAGAACATCAGACTTGTGTTCTGGAACCAGTGATGTTTGACATGTTCTGAGAAGAGGTGACCTCATGTACACTGGCCATGCAGTGAGAAAGGAGAGACATGGACTTGTGCACTGTCTACGGGACTGCACCTCTTTGTTATCCACCACACAGTCCTACTAGCTAGTACTCATTAGCGATGAGCTGGGAGCAAGTCAGAGATGGTTCTTGTCCTCCAAGAGCCCAGGTTTCTGCTAGTGTGAGCATAATGCAGGGTAGTGCGTTCTCAGTGTCATGTGCCCCATGAGGGATTCGGAAAGAGAAAGATAGCATGAGTGTAGTTGAGGGGTGGTGTCTCAACAGTTTTAGATGACATTCCATTTTGGATAAGGTGAGTTATGCACTTGAGTTTGGAGTTGAGCAGTAAATGGTCACACTTTTCAGTCCTCACTGCTCTGCATCTCTCAGCATCTTGATAATAGCTGTGATCTGCTACAGCTTCTCAGGTGGGGCCTGGCTTATTTCACTTCTCACTGGTGGAATTTTTGAAGCTGGACTGTGAGCCACACTTGGGACTTCAGAAGTGCGGAGAGATTGTTAGAGCTCTCTATACCTTTCCTACCCCTCTTTTTCTCATGTCTCCTCCTTCCCTTCCTCCCCTCCTTTCTCCTTCCTTCCCTCTCTCTCCCTCTCCCTGTTTCATTCCCACCTCTTCACTTTCCATCCTCCCTCCTTCTATCTTTCCTCCCTCCTCTCATCTTTCATTCCATTCTTCCCTCTTCTCCTCTCTTCCTCTGAATACCCCCCCCCACACACACACACACTCACTCTCTTTGCACACTTCAAGGGCCTTCCATATGTGTGCCTTTGAGTTGGACTTTCCTTCACCATGCAGGTTATCTGGAAGATATTTCTTTGTGTTCACTGTGGACGGAACATATTTTGTTGATTTTACTCAGAGCTGACAGTGGGAATAATGGACCCATATATGCAGCTAACCGTTTCCAATCCATATGGTATTTGTAAGTGCCGACTTTTCACTCCAATCCATAGAGTCTGAATTGCAGTGAAAACAGAGAAGTCAGAGGATCCCCTGCACAGTTCTAGGAAGTGTGCTTCTGAGATGGAAGTGCTGTGTAATGTCTGCTGCCTCTGGGGAAGGAGATCAGATGTCATTGGTGGAATAAATACATCCAGTTGTGTGTAAGATTCTAAGCTTCTCTGGAAGGCAGAGGATACTGTTAGCTTTCCCTACCAGTTGTCTCACTAGGCAAAACACTCAAGAAGCAATTCTCAGAATCTTAGATAAGAACAAAAAGGAAAAGGAAAAGATGAGACTGGATGAGATTTTCTGAGTTGCAGATTAACAGGTGAGATTCATTTAAACAGTTTTTATGTGAATATGGCACACAGTATTTGCACATATGGAAATGTCATAGGAGAAATCCTGCATTTTGTCTCACTAGTATGATTAAAAATAAATATCACAGGAGCTGAAGGGATCACTCAGCAGTTATGATAACTGTCTGCTCTTCCAGAGGACCCTGGTTCGATCCCCACAACCCATGTGGTACTTCACAACCATCTATTACTCCTGTTCCAGGGGTTGTGATGATGTCTTCTGGCCCCTATAAGCACTGCATGCACATGGTGAGTGGTGTATGTACATGTATGCAGGCACAACAACAAAATGACACAGAAAATAAAAGTGAAGGAAAAATTAAATAGTAAACACAAATATCCCAGATCACAAAAACATTTCTAATGTTCACATCTCATTAATGTTGATAGAGTAAGTCTCTAACTCCATCTTTTCTCTGTTTTATACTTTTGCATTCTGCTTTTAAATTTATTACATTTATTTACTTTGTGTGTTTGTTCCATAATACACCTGTGAAGGTCAGATGACAGCCTGCAGGAGTTGGTTCTCCCCTTCTTCCAGGTGGGACCCAATGGATTGAAGTCATGTTCTCAGGCTTTGGCAGCCAGTACCTTTATACCCAGGGACAAAGACACCCCTACCCACCTCAATTATAGCTGTTGCTGTTCTGGAATTCATATTCTTCTCATTCTATAGCATCACTTCTTCATTTTGACCATTGCCCAGGTTATATAGGGATGGGAGGAAGTAATGCTGCCTTCATGGGAATGGCTTTTGATTGGGACACTATGTCCTGTGATTGCTGGCATAATGTATTCAATTCGACAGTTGAAGTATTCAAGGAGCAAGACTTTCCTCTTCATGGTGGGCCTTGTCCATATTTATCCTCTCACACTTGTTCATTGATGCTACTGTCATTTACCAAGAACAAAAATCAATTCCAGAGAGGAAGATAGAGATGTTTCAGTCTCATTAATAGACCGAGACCTAATTAGAGAGACAACGATTATGTAAAGAAAGGCGCTTAATGTCAGAAGACCTGGATTAACATCTTGGCTCTGCTCCTGGCCAGTTTAGTAATCATCTCAGGGCCTTTGTGTCCTCAAGTGGGAGTTTATCAAAGGCACTACAAATCCATTATGGAATAATCTGTGTGCCATGCAAAGATCTGCACATGAAGACAGCAATTCCCATGAAATACTTCAAGCTTTAAGATGTGCAACTAATACCATGAATGATAAGTGCTTAAATAGCTAAGCTCATCATGTTAGGTAAGAGTAATTAAGAAACGTTGGTTTACATTTTCAAATATATAAATGTTTATCCTTGATATTAGTGGCAAAAGATTTGCCGCTTCCAAGACAAAAGAAACAGATATTCTGTTTGGAACCATAGACTTAAGAGTGCAAAGCTTTGGAAAATATAGAATGATGGCAATCACTTCTTGAACAGTAATGATTTTGGGGGGCTGGAGAGATGGCTCAATGGTTAAGAGCACATGTTGCCCTATAGAAGCTCATGACTATCTATAACTGCTAATTCCAATTCTAAGAAGTCAGACAACCTCTTCTGACTGCCAAGGAAATAAGGCACATACATGGACTACACATATACATAACAATTAAAACCCTCATACACATAAAAGAAATAAATGTAAAGGTTTTGGAAAGAATGTCTTATTTGTACATTGATATTTACAACCGTACCAAACTAATAGGCAGTTTCTTTTCTCTTGCACGATTCCTATGAAATTTCATTTTCTGTACCACTGTGATAGCAGAAATATTTGTTTCTTATTTAAGTTCATGTTAACAGCTTCACTAAATATCTAAAGACATAAAATCACATTCCTATAGACATATAAATGCACAGCCACTCATCTATGACATTTTAAAATATATTATATACTACACCAGAAAACTCTAGCATATTCTCTATAATATTTTTGTGTACTATATTTCATATATGCAAAACAAAATAATTTGCATTAGTCGACAGTGATTGCTTTGTTGGTTTATATTTGCTAAAAATATGGCTCAAGATGAAAAGTTCACATAATTTTGAAATTGACCCAGTCAATGGTCAGAATTTATAAACCATTCAAATCTGAGACATGTCAGTTACTCTGTATTTACTAATTGAAAAATTAGTATTTTAAAAACATTTGAAGTATAGAGAAGTTCCCTCATGACATAGCCAGATATGTGCAATTTGTATGGACAGTTTATAAATTCTAGGACTATATGGACAGTTAGAGACTTCAGTTTGAACTCAGGCTGTAATCTTTCATACCATATGTAGGTCAATGACAAAAAAGTGACAGTGTTGGGTCTCTGTGGCCCTAAGTATTGGAGAAAACTTTACATGAGTTATCTTGGGTAAAATCACTTAACATTTTCTTTCTTGTTGACCTATATTAAAATTTGGACCTTGAGACCTTTTAGCTAAAAGTAGGTCTTGAAGAGTTGTTTATTTTACTTAATAACCCAGTCCATGGAAACTCAGGCATGAGGTTCACCAGGTTTTGCAGTAAACATAACTATCCACAGGATAATAACTTCCCCTTCTGATTCTAATCCTAATTATAAGCAAGAAAATTTATGGTATGTAGTCAACCTTTCGGTACTAGTATAATAAAGTGAAAGTCAGCAAACTGGCCATTGTTGGCAAGAAGTTAAGTCATGAGTGGATAAAAGTGGTGATAACTATGTTTAAACAAACAAACAACAGACCCTTTAGGCTTTTCTATTTCATGTAAATTAATTCATTTTAATTTGCTATTAAATCTATTGAAAGCAAGGTTGTCAGTTGTCTGCAAACTTTCTTCCTCTTTCTGTTTCTGTGAGCAATTACTACATAAAAACTTATGTTCTGTATTTGAATCCATGTTTATCTCTAATTGGAATTTATATTATCTCCTAAAACTCAAAATATGAGATTTGTCTGCAAATAATCATTTGTGAATTTATTGGGAAAAACTGGGCTAAAATATGGAAAGCTTTACCTTTCCCTATATGAAGGAATAGAATATGTTGTTGAGATGTGTAGAAAGTGTCTTCACTGTGTCTCTCAGAATGGTTTCCTGAATAGGTACTAGTTTCAGTGGAAATAAATTCCTTGCTGTGTCTTGTACATTGAACAACAACAACAAAACCTGAAGGCTTAGGTCATGATTTAGTTAATATTGAAGTCATCCCCCTCACAGGTGGGAGTTTTATGAGTCCTGGAAGTTGCACTTGAATTATCTTACTGCAGGATAATTAAGGCCAAAGTGAGCATCAGCATAAATGAAGAGAAAGGCTCATAGTGTGTTTAGTGTGGATGGCTTTTGCATTTTGTATGAGATAACTCTTCATTATGTGAAGATATCTTGCATATTACAGGATGTTCTGAGTCTCTGGTCCCAGCACTTGCTAACCAATAGCACCCTCATAGATTTCAAGAAGTTACCAAGGGGGCTAGAAATTCATCTTCTAGAGATTATTGCTTTCTCACTCAGATTTACTCACTTTGCTTAGGTTATTGACCACTATATTTTTTTATTAGTCTTTACTCTACATCATGGCTAGTTATCAACTCATTCTTTTCCATATCATCATTCCTGGACTCTTTTCATCTATCAAAGATTTACTTGGGCCATTCATATTTTTGTCTATTGGCTTTTTTAGTTTATTTTTAAAAGTGAGCATAAAACATTTATGATTATGCACATATCTGAACAATATAATAGTAAAGTAAAATTTGCATCTGAACACTGTTTCTTCTTACACTTCGTTCCCTTTCTGAGGCACAGCTACTTAGGGTTGGTTCTCATGTCTTGTAACAAGTCATGAAGGCGAACTCATACCTTGTTTAACAGGCAAGTGAATATAATTCAGATAACTACTATGACTGACACACTAGGTATATTTTTAGGTGTTAGGGGCCACCTTAAGGTGACTGAATTGTGAATCTTTGCTTTAATCTTATTTCGTTTTTGAGGTTGCTGTGTCCAGTTCGTGATAAATTCTGTACTTCGGAGTTACTTTCTCCACTCCTTCATGTTTTCTTCTTTCCAAAAGGACTCTATTACTATGTTTTGTTCAAGTCCCAAGTATCCTAAGTGTAGTTGTGTATCTATTAATTCTGTTCATTAGAAGGAATTTTACTTATCTTTTGTGTAAATAAAAATTCTCCATTCTCACTGGCATCCCTCAAATTGAAAATTCCCTTATCCTATTATGTTTTAAAATGTGTGTTTCTTTAAAAAAAAAATTATGCTCTGTATCTCTCTTTGTTAAGAAGATTGATGAAGGATGATTCATCATGCAAGTAAAAGAGGTTCTTTGTGGAATATAATTTCCAAGATAAATGGCAGTAGATTTTTTATCACTTTGGGCATTTTTTTTTTTTAAACCTAATGTACCAATATAAATACTAGGAAGATCTGTTTGAGTAAGATACTCTCCAAAAATGAAAACCACATATGGGGACTGAAAAGATGGTTTAGGAATTAAGAATGCTTGTCCTCTTACAAAAGACCCAGGCTTATTTCCCAGCACCTCTTGTTGGGTAGCTCACAACTTTTTGTAGGTTCAGGCCAATGGGATCCAACATGCTTTTCTAATCTCTGTGGGCATCTGTAAGCATGTGGCATTTGAAACCCATGAGCTAAAATGTGACTTAAAAGCCTATAAAGTAAATAATCTGATAGATTTTATTATACTGATGAGAAGCTAATATGGTAGTCTTGTCAGTTGCTATTGGATAATACACACAAGAGTTATTTTAAAGGGTGTATGTTACATTAGAATTGCTGTCTTATAGCATTTGCATTATCTTAGGTTTATGAAAATTACCTTAATCTCCTTATGTTGTCTTATTGCTCTGGCTAGAACTTCAAGTACAATATTGAATAAGTATGGGGAGAGTGGACAGCCATGCCTTGTTCCTGATTTTAGTGGTATTGCTTTGAGTTTCTCTCCATTTAATTTGATGTTGGCTGTTGGCTTGCTGTAGATTGCCTTTATTATGTTTAGGTATGTTCCCTGTATTCCTGATCACTCCAAGACCTTTATCATAAAGGGGTGTTAGATTTTGTCAAATGCCTTTTCTGTGTCTAGTGAGATGATCATGTCGTTTTTTTCTTTGAGTTTGTTTATATGGTGTATTACATTGATGGACTTTTGTATGTTGAACCACCCTTGCATCCCTGGGATGAAGCCTACTTGATCATGGTGGATAATTGTTTTGATGTGTTCTTGGAGTCTGTTTGCCAGTATTTTATTGAGTATTTTTGCATCAATGTTCATCAGGGAGATCAGTCTGTAGTTCTCTTCCTTTGTTGCATCTTTGTTTGGTTTAGGAATCAGGGTAATTGTAGCCTCATAGAAGGTGTTTGGTAATATACCTTCTGCTTCTATTGTGTGGAAAAATTTAAAGAGTATTGGTATTGTCTTCTTTGAAGATTTGGTAGAATTCTGCACTGAAACCATCTGGTCCTGGACTTTTTTTGTTTGGGAGACTTTTAATGACTGGTTCTATTTCCTTAGGGGTTATTGGACTATTTAAATGGTTTATCTAGTCTTGATTTAATTTAGGTATATGCTACCTATCCAAAAAATTATCCATTTCTTTTAGATTTTCCAGTTTTGTGGAGTAGAGGTTTTTGAAGTATGACCTGATGATTCTCTGGATTTCCTCATTGTCTGTTGTTATGTCCCCCTTTTCATTTCTGATTTTGTTAATTTGGATGCTCTCTCTCTGTCTTTTGGTTAGTTTGGATAAGGGCTTGTCTATCTTGTTGATCTTCTCAAAGAACCAACTCTTTGTTTCATTAATCCTTTGTATTGTTCTCTTTATTTCTATTTTATTGATTTCAGCTCTCAATTTGATAAACTCCTGGCATCTGTTCCTCCTGGGAGACTTTGCTTCTTCCTGTTCAAGGGCTTTCAGGTGTGCTGTCAAGTCACTAGCGTGAGATTTCTCCAGCTTCTTTATGTGGGCATTTAGTGCTATCAATGGTACATATACACAATGGAGTACTACTCAGCAGAGAAAAACGATGACATCATGAGGTTTGGATGGATCTAGAAAAAATCATTCTGAGTGAGGTAACCCAGACTCAGAAGGACAAACATAGTATGTACTCACTCATTGTAGGATACTAGATGTAAAACAAAGATGACTAGACTGCTACACAACTCCAGGGAGGCTACCTAGAAAACGGGACCCTAGGAAAGACACAGGGGTCACCCAATGACAGAGAAATGGATGAGATCTACATGAACAACCTGGACAACAGTGGGAGTAATGAAGGGCAAGGTTCGAGGGAAAGAGAGCTTAGGGGAGCAGGAGATCCCAGCTGGATCAAGAACAGAAAGGGAGAACAAGGAATAACAGACCATGATAAATGATGACCACATGAGAACAGGAATAGGCAAAGTGCTGGAGAGGTAGGTCCCCAGAAATCCACAATGATACATCCTCTGTAGACTACTGGCAATGGTCGAGAGAAAGCCTGATCTGATCTAGTCTGGTGATCAGATGGCCAAACACCCTAATGGTCGTGCTGGAACTCTCATCCAATAACTGATGGAAGTGGATGCAGAGATCCTCAGCCAGGCCCCAGGTGGAGCTCCAGGAGTCCAATTGTTGAGAAAGAGGAGGGACTGTAAGAGTGTGAATTGTTGAGACTAGATTAGAAAAGCACAGGGACAAATAGCCAAAGAATGGAAGCACATGAATTATGAACCAAAGGCTGTGGAGCCCCCAGCTAGATCAGGCCCTCTGGATAAGTGAGACAATTGAGTAGCTTGACCTGTTTGGGAGGCACCCAGGCAGTGGGACCCAGACCTGTCCTTAGTGCATGAGCTGGCTGTTTGGAACCTTGGGCTTACACAGGGACACTTTGCTGGAAGGAGGGGATTGGACCTGCCTGTATTGAATCCACCAGGTTTAAATGAATTCCCAGGGGAGTCTTGGCCCTGGAGGAAATGGGAATGGAGGGGAGTGGTTGGGGGGAGGTGGGTCTGGGGGCAGGAGAGGGGAGGACAGGGGAACCCATGGCTGATGTGTAAAATTAAAACACATAAATAAATAAAAAAGTAGAAAAAAAAAAGAAAATTACCAGATTATTATCCAGAATGGCTGTACCAATTTGTCCTCCAGCTAGTAATGGGTGGATACCATGTCTCATTTTTAATCAATGCTCCAGGTTTAAGGTGTTTGGGGGTTACTCTATCTACACTTTGAGCAATGTGTTTCTATATATATTCCTTCTCAGTTAATTATATTTGTTATTGTTATTGAAGTAGTTATATATTGTGGATGTTAATCTTTAGCTTTTTTAAAGTTGCAAATATCCTAGCTGTGGCCCTTGTCTTTCCTTTCTCTGTTGTGGAATTGCTTTTAATACAGAGGGCAGACAATGCAATCATATTCTCTTCCATCAGCCTGTTTCCTTTGGAGTAATTTTGGGCCGTGATTAAGAATTTCCTTTTCATAAGTTAATGAATATTCTATTATGAGCATTTCTGACTTTTCATTTCTTTATGTCCAGATAACCAATTTCTGTTAACTTCATTGAATGGTCTGTCTGTCCTCCACTCATCTATGTGTTATTCTGCCACATAGCATTTTTTATGTACTTATTTTGGAACCCATCCTGGGATATTAGTTCATTATCTGAATGTGAAGCAAACATGCATTATTTTAATTTCTGTAGTTGGCTTGGAAAACTTTTGCTTCTTGAATATCCTGTTTTTTTTTTTCATGGCCCTTTAATGTTTAATATGCCTTATAGAATTGCCAATCAGAATCTAAGGAAATTTCTTCTGGCATTTGAGTTGGAATGACAATGACTTTGTATATAAACTGACATTTTTCTGATGGGGCCTCTTCTGACATAATGGCATGTATGACTTAGCATCGATTCAAGTTATCTGTAATATTGCTTAATAAAATTTTATGAATTCCCTTATAAAAGTATTGCACAAAAATTAGCACTTAATTTTTATGTTTTTCTTAATGTTTTCAGATGCATATTTTAAAGCTATTCACCCCTAACCTAAAACAGTTTCTAGTAGTAAATTGACAGTTTGTCATAGATTTCTCCCTCCCTTCTATCAGTTGATCAATTGAATTTTGCCTTCATTAATGTGACTTAATACTCATTTCTGAAGACTATTGTCATTTATATTCAAATTCCAATACCATAGCTACTTATTTATAATTCAGGTGGTATTATTATTATTGTTATTATTATTATTATTTTATTACAATACCTTTACATGTTACAGTCAGTTGTTTTTATTCACAATTCTCTGTTTTGATGTCCTCACAACATTTTCAAGGCATGTACTTGAGAATGTCCTCATTTGTAAGAAGATTATGAAACTTGTGAAGACTGTAATTTCTTAAGCTTCATTCAAGTGGTGCCCGGTAGAAGGGAACTTAAGTTCCTATTTCCTGTGCTCACTGGGTGTGGGCCTTTTGGGCTACCAGGGATGGGATGAAATATCAGAGGTGTAGGCCATTAGTCCATCTGACAGATAGATGTTCAAATTGTTGCTTAGATTAAGTGAAGCCTTAGGTAGAGTTTACAGGATCTTTGGGGTCTTCCTGCATCTGCCCAGTATTATACCCAGCTCAGTTCACTCCTGTTTCCTTTCCTGGTCCTGTGGGATTTGGTCCTTGTGACCTCTGCCCTGAAATATACCGGACATTCTTTCTTGTAACTACATATTATTTTGTTCCCTCATAACTACTTTATGCTTGCTCTGATTATTTAACTCCAAGAAATTTTCTAGACTGATCTGTAATTGTATTATGAAAACAGAGATGAATTATTATTCTCCCAAGAAAGACACAGAGGACATGGTGCCTCTTGTTCAGTGTGCTTACACTGTGGTAATTGATGATGAAACAGCTCAGAATCTTTCTCTCAATAATAAATTTTGTAGTTATCTGTCAAAATCTAATTTTGTTGAAGTCATGTTACCTTATTGTAAGAAAAAGTGGCTAAATTCAATAGACAAAATATTATCAGCTCATAAAATAAAACTTACTCTATAGTGGGAGCCCTGGATTTTTATTAGGTTACCTCTAGGAAAGGCTGGGTTATGGAATAAAAGGATTTCATCAAAGGGACACATTAAAAAGTCCTTAGCACTATCTGCTTAAAACACTCTTTTATAATTTTGAATGCTGCTTTTCTCTGATGAGTGATGTTTCTTTCTTCTCTCTAATGGGAGACCTTTCAGAATCTTTACCAGATCAATAGTTTTCCCTGGATTTGGGTAAACTCCCTAGTGTCACTTAGCACCAAAAAGTCACTGAATTTCCACTAAAAGGGAAAATTAGAAAATGATGTGGTGGTTAAAGTCTGTAGGCTCTTCCAGTTGCTTTCACTTCCTCACGTTTCCTTTTGAACTTGGGCAGTGGAATTCCAGTCTCTTCTCTCTCTCAGTTTGGAGGAAGCTCTGTTTTGTCTGGGATCTGAAAAAGAAGCCGTATTAGATAAAACTGAAGAACACATCCTTTTCCTGGTAAGTGGATGCATTAATCAAAACAGCCACGTGGTTATGAGGCCAGCTATAACTTCAGGTGGTAATGAAATACCTCCCTCATTAGAGCCCGTACCTGTGAGTTGTGGAGACCTCCTGCATGGATGGCCTTTCTTGATGGACACCCACCCTTGGTGATAGGAAAATGAACATCAGCTCTCTGAAAGGACTTTAGTTCTGCCCTTGGCTTAATAGAGCCATCTTTCATTGCCTGCTAACAAGCTGCACTGGTGCCACACGGCGTTCAAGTGACAAATCTTGTCAAGGTTTCCTCAGTTCAAAGATTTTCTGCTATATTAAACATGTTAAATTTTATTTGAATGATGCCAAAACACACATCAGTTGTTAATTGTTGAGTATTCAGTGTGGTCTCTAGAGTTACTCTGTTAGTCACAAAATGTAGTGAGTGTCTCATTCCAATGGCCATGAAGAGCAAAAATCTTCAGTTAAATGCTGTAGATTCATGTTCATGCTTAGTAATTCCCTTTATCCCAGAGAAAACCTGACATACTTAGCTGATGTGAAACATTTGAGTTTATGTAGTTCTGTAGTGCATTATATTGAATATGAATTTATTGTACACACATAAGCTAAGTGTGATAACTATGATAGTTTTTAGGAGATGCCCATATTTAGCACCATTTAGCACTTGCATTGTGCTTATCCTGAATCCTTTATATATACAATTATATATCTTTTTCATGGTTAAAAGTTTCCAGGCTGCTTTGAATATCCAAATTTATGGATGTTCAAGTCTCTCACATAAAATGACTCAGTGTTTGCCCATAATGTATGCACATCCTTCAATTACTTTAAACTAATTTCTGTTCTAATTTGTTTCTTTGTTACTGTGATAATTACTAGGCCCAAAGGCCATGTGGGGATAGAATGGTATTTATTTGACTTATAGTCCATTCTCCAGGGAAGACAAAAAATTAGTCTAAGGCAGAAACTGGAGGCATGAACTGAAGCAACCCACCCAGTAAAACTGCTTACTTAGTTGTTCCCTCTGGTTTGCTCAGCTACCTGATAAAACAACCAAGGCTCATCTACCTAGGATACCACCCACAGTGGGTTGGCCTCTCCTTCATCAATTAGCAATTAACACAACACCACATAGATAGCCCACAAGCTAATATCATCTAGGCAGTTCCTCAACTGAGATTCCCTCTTTCCAAGTGACTCTGGGTTGCATCAAGTTGACAGGCTAACCTAACTTTGATATAGTAAGTAGTTGACAGCCTAAGCTAACAATGACATAGTTTCTCAGCAGGTGAAGACTTCTTTGAACAGAGATGGGAAGGGCATCATTCGCAGGTCTTCTTCTAGAGCAGAGATTGCCAAGGCCTCATCCCTCAAATAGCATTTGCTTTGGCAGTTCAGAAATATGAGTGTATTGCAAGCATTCATCCTGTTGAATCTTTCATCATAAGGGACCAGAAATGGACCTTCAGATCAATTACAATACTTCATATGATGCAAATGCTATATAAGTGATTGCTACATTGTATTTATTGAATATTAACAAAAATTGTACATGGGCTAGAAATAGGGCTCAATGGTTAAGATCACTTGCTGCTCTTGCAGAACATTGGAATTTGGTTCCCAGTACCCACATCAGGCAGCTCACAAGTTCCTGTAATTCCATCTCCAGGAGATCCTACAACCTGTTCTGGCCTGTGTAGAAACCAACATACACACATGCATACTAAAACACAAGCACATTAAAGTTTATGTGTTTCAGGGTAGACACATCTTGTTACTGATTAGTTATGCTTGGTAGTGGGTTGGATCCTGGATGAAGAGCCTATAAAGATAGAAGGAGACTGTATTTATTTATTCTTTAATTAAATTTTCACAGTAATGATTAGGTGTTTCTGTCTTCACTATAGGTTTTCAAATGGAGACAAAAATATTAAATAATTAGTCTGAGGCCATGTATAGATAGCATATGAAGAGCTTTCATAAGAAGCTAGATGTTCTGTTTCCAGAGTGTGTACCAGTAATCACAATGAAGAGTCACTGAAATGATACACAATATGCTTTTAGGAGAGCACAGGAATTAAATGGAATGTTTGTGTATTTGATGGAGATATTCTGTAATTAATAAAGAGAATGGATTCTTTTATGAAAGCAGTTTAAGATCATAGATGTTAGATGACCCCATAGATCATATTTTCCAAGGCAGAAAATAGAACAGGAAATATGGACATTTCTGCATTCTGTTTTTCCCTCTTCCAAAGCATTACTGTAGCCTGTGACCTCAGATAGTTCTAAATTCAAAACAGAATGAAATTTCCATTTCCCCCCTTAATAACTATAGCACACTCCATTGGAACACACTCACTAGGAGCCTTTTTTTGTTTGTTCATTTTTGTTAGATTAAAATTTAATATTTTATAATATTGTAAGGGAGCTACTAACTTTAAGACCTGCGATTCATATATCCCTTTCCTGCCTATAAATACAAATCAATAGATGACAGAAAGAGTCATTACAAAGACAATGCCATTATTCCAGTGAGTGGAATATTAGCATTATAATCCAGCAGCCCCTTGTGGGTGAATGGATCTGAAAAAAGAGTAAAAATGAGGATTTTTAAAGATAATTACAGCTGCAGTCATTCATCAGTAAAATAGTTGTGAAATTGAAATTTATTACAGGCATCCAGACTAGAAAAGCAGGGAATACAGATTTTCTTTCACCCTAGTCCACGTCTCCTGAATTTCCTGATGAGTGCCCTCCAGAAGACTAAGTCTTGTTGTATGTATGTTTGACATGCTTCCAGAGGACACTGAGATCCACCTTTGGTTTCCAGATAGTGATTTCTGCCCTAGGTGGATTTTAGAACATAAAGTTCAGTCATCTGTTTCCTTGGAGAATGATTCACGTATTTATGTTCTGTAAGGTAGATTAGGAAGAAAAGCTTGCTACTTTATTAATTAGGTCCCTTTAACATTTTGTATTCTCATGTTTAATCATTTGCTTGTTTGAACTAAAGTCATCTTCCTTAATCACTGTCATTAGTAGCTGTCCATGAATGATTATCTCTCTCTGAATTTTATAAGCCTGCTACTATTTAATGCAGTTTCCATTAGGAATTGGGTAAAACCATTTTATTGGACCAAAATATTTTTTTAAATGTGAGATGAGTTATAGAAATATCTCACCTCCATATCTGTGAAAGTCTCATTGCTTCTCAAGCTGGCCATTGAGTGATCCAGCAACTGGGTGAGGTAGTGGGTTCTAATCTTGGTGGTATTTTGTAGTTTACATTTTCCACATGTTCAAAGAGTTTATTCAAAGTGACACTCACTATTTTAATCTTCAACTTCTTAGTGAAAAACATCTAAATCATATGGGAATGCCCATTACCTTTTGGAGGAATACATTTAAAAATTCTTCCTTGTACTAGTATAGTGACTTATTTTTATTGGTTCTCAGTTTGGATTTTTAAGATCGGAAAACAAACCTAGTTCCTATCTGCCTAATTGGTCTTTCAAATGACTAGAACAGTGGTTCTCATTCTGTGAGTTGTGACCCCTTCAGGGGCTGAATGATTTAAAATGTGTCACATATTAAATAACCTGCACATCAAATATTTACATTATGATTCATTACAGTTATGAAATAGCAACAAAATAATTTTATAGTTGGGGGTCACCACAACACGAGGAACTGTATTAAAAGGCCCCATCAGGGAGGTTGAGAACCACTGGCCTAGAGCCATCTTAGTCTTCCTGACTGCCATTATGCACATTAAGACCTGCTACCATTTCCCATTTTCCATAATTTGAAAATTCCTTATGATTATGCCTCTTCTCCTCTGCAACTTTGGCATAAATGAATAGATACCACTTTCCATACAAAACACCATATCACCTGTCTTCTGGTTTGCCAAGTGTAATCCATCTCTTGGTTTCAAACATGTATAGGTGTTGATGTTTTCTTGTCTTATCCTTAATGACATTCTGGATAGACAGGCCCCTCATCGAGTCCCCATTTATTATATTTGTCCTAAATATATTCTTATTCATAATGGTAAGAATTGGTCTTGAATCCTGTTTAATCTATAGCCCATGGACATTGCGTGGTAAAGAGTAAGGGCTGGGTAAAAAGTCGGTAAATGAGTTCATACTCACCCTCTACACTCAGGTTGGAAATTAGCAATTAACTGATAGTCAGAGGGGGCATGCATTTTAGAGCTCCTGAGAGTGCATATTTTTGCATTATGCTTTAGAAAAAGAATTGTTTATATTCTTGTATGAGTTTCAGCTGCTTTCAAGTTTCTCCCATCTTGGTATCACTAACTGAATGTCTTATACACTAATGACAATAATGCTTTAGTCAAATATAGGCTTACATCAGGAAAGATCAGATTTTTTACAGTGAAGGAACATTAATTCAAATGGATAAGTGAGTTGTTATATTAAATATGTTTGGAAATTAGATATAAGCATTTCAGAGAAGACATTTATTCAGTAAATTTTTGTGCTAATATGTGCTTTATTTAATAATTCTTTAAGTATTAATTTGGGAACAAATTACTTTTCTTACTAGCTTGGGCATTTTAAAGGCTTTTGAGATGATAATAATGATAAAAAACATAGTTTTATGAGTCTTTCATTCCACTTGAGAAAGAGAGATAATAATTGGCCATTAAAAAATGCGAGCAAATAATTCTGATAAGGATAAGTGAAAGAAATATTCAGATTAATGGGATAAATAACAATAGCAAGAAGGTAAGAAGATCAGGATGTGGATGAGGAAGCCACAGTGTTCAGTATTTTTGCTGTGGGATTGAAATGCACTGTTCTGGAGTCAAATCAGGGGTAAGTGCTACACTTAAGGAAAAGATGCTTGGGTGAGCTGCAGGGGAACAGTAGCTGGACGGGAACAGGTTGAGGAATGTGGGCTACAGGGGGAAGTCTTTATTTTTCCAATTAGAGCATGTAGGGCATTTTTAAAGGCTCATGGATAGAGGAGAGTGGTTCCTTAGGGAAATAAAGGTGAATTTGGAGAAGCCAGAAGAGGTCTTACCAGGAGGCTAGAAGAAACTATGGTGGTATGGGCTAGTTAGTACCACGGCAACAGCCATGAAGAGAAGTGGATGGCTTTGAGATGTGCATTTTAGCTTGCATTGACAGTTCTTCCTGAAACAGGATGTAGAAGGAAAAGAGAAATAAGGTTTACAATTGCGTATACTGCCAAGATGTTCAGGAGAAATCTTATCAGGTCCTGTTGAAATCTCAATGTCATTGTGCTATAGAATTAGCCATTAGGACTCATAGCATGGTAGTTCCAATTTTCTCAACAGCTATGCAGGTAACCAGTTTGAAGAACACTGGGAATCTTAAAAAGTCTCATCGTTTTTCTGATTTTAAATTTTGTAGTTCTGATAGGGGGAGGGAATAATGTAACTACCAAACACCCATGGTATATTTTGTATCTAGGTTTTTATTTTAGGTTAATAGTCTCCTATTAACATAAAATGCAGATGCATTTGATAGTTGTTATTGACCAGGGCTATACAATAGTGACAGCATCCCCCTTTTTTTCCCTATCACAGACCAGCATTTGACCTCCACATCTATGAATTTGCTTAATTTTCAAAAACAGTGCAAGGCTTCAGAAAGATAAGACAACTCATTTACATAACCCAGAATAACTTGGCTGGCAACCTCAAGGAGATACGGTGTGTGGATCAAGTTTAACACATTCATTTAGCTTGGCTGACTCCCATGTGTTTCCGGTGCTTGCAGAGGGTCCCATCTGTTCAACTCTTGGCCAGAGACCATTGAGCCTATGAGAACTGCAATTCCTTATTGCAAACACCCAGTGATTCATAATTGGTTTATGGTACCCTAGATACTCACCAGTAACATTGCTAATTAGTACCAATATAAGTGGCAATTATTCTACAGCTATGATACCTGCCTACTATTAATGTACTCAGCTGATTCCAGAAGCCAACACAATTGCTTGCACTTTTCTCCCTTCTATGTCATGTCTACTTTTACAACTCGAAGATGGCTTTGCTTGTTCAGCGTCTAAAGACTTTATGACTTTGAATGCTTTTCCAGACTCTCCTGTAGAACAAACTGAGAAGTCCTCTCCATGCCAGTTGACTGGGACCAGTTGACCTTTTTTTTTTTTTTTTTTTTTTTTTTTTTTTAACAAACACTCCTTTCCACTCCTGATACCCTCACTCTTCGGGTTATTTCTGTTTGGAATTGCCTTTTCAACTCCATTAATCCCCACCTGTCACAAATTAGTCTCATTTCAAATGGCTGCCTAATGTTTCATCCTTTGATCTCCCCATATTTACTTTGTTCTTCTCTTTTGATATGTGACTTCTTTCCTCCTGGCCTGGCTATCCATCGTAAGCATTTTATTGCTTCTTCTATGTAAGTTCTTCAATTTCCTCCTGACATCTGTGGAGTGCCTTACACATAGCATGTGGCCAATTAGGATTTGGTGGCTTTCATTAAATTTCTTGATATCTTACTAAGGCATAAACATTAGCAGCACAGATAAATCATCTCAGGGTTAATGTGTGGAAATACCAGACTGGAGGATGCTCCTCTCATTCCCACATCCTACCCTGCTTCTGACATTTTAATCTTTGCTGTTCCTCTATCATCTCATGGTCCGGTCTCTTTGATTTCTGAGTGGGAAATCAGACCAAGGAAGGGCATTCATTGTTCTACAGAGAGGAGCCCCATGAAAAGCAGTAGATCTTCATTGGTGTGTGCTCCAGGAGACTTGAGATGCTCTAGGGCAGGCTTTTTCTTGATCATATTGTTTCCTTTTGAAGTATCCAAAACCTGTTAGGTGTTTTCTTCCTTATCTCCCCTGAGTACTGTCAGTTAATCTAAGATTAGCCCGACAGCCCCTATTTTCCAGGTCTCTGGTTTTGTCAATAAAGTAGGTTACATCTTTTTTGAGCTTCATTACCTCCTCCATAACCTTTCTCTCTTGATCCATATTGTGGCTTATTCTTTACTACAGCCAGCTCCATCCTTTTTGGCTACTTTCCCACATCTTATTCCTGCTCTCGAATGGGATCATTTAATTCAATAATGGCTGGCCCTATAAAAGCCTTTGAGCTTTTTGTGTGGTCTTTCATCTCATTGCTCTTCTGGTTGTCACCTTGGAGCCCAGTGACCATCAATATCACTAAGAATTATTTTGCCACTTTTACTCTTCTAAATATTAATGATTAACAAAATTATTTCATTTTAAAGGCAATTAACTTGAGAAAAGATATGAAAACTCTAAAAAATTACAGAAAAGATGATATCTCGGCAGTAGGATATGTACTCTTGGACAGAGCTTGCATAAGGATCCATTCCATTCAAGCTGTTTAAGTAGTTTTGCCTCCATTTTGGTTCATTTAAAAATATAGATAATGTATCAACACCATTTAGCAACAACATAATTTGTACAAATGCATCTAGTAACATCAGGTACACTGATGTATATCAGTGGTTTCAATGGTGTTATGTTTGGCGAGACAGTCTGTGCCTATCCTGTCACTGGTATATGACATTGTCCAAGCACTTCAGTGTCATTGGAATTCATGACCCTCACCTAAAATTCAAAGCAAGTTAATTTCTATCAGTGAAGAAGATCCAGTGTGGTGTCATGTGGAGGAGTTTGCATTTTGTAGCACACAATCAGTACTTGTTCCTATTGTGAGACACTGCTGTTGTTGATGTAATTATTGCTGCACTTATTACCCTGATACTTTTACAGTTACCACTGGGGTTGAACCTGTTCTGTATGTCAAGTAACACGTGTGCTGCCAACCTTTTCATTAAAGATGAATGAGAATGAGCAGCATAATTTCTAGATGGCATTTGTACACCTCTGCCTCAAAATTAAGGGTTTCATAATATACAGTCATAACCCTTAAAAGAAAGGAAGAAATATTCATTGGTGTTTCAAAGTAGAGGAAAAATCCAAAATCTACCAATAGGGCCATTTGAGATGGGCTTTATTTAACTTAGAAATTAAATTCTTTTAGGAAACATTTATGATACATGTACCTTTTTATTAAATGCAGCCACACCTTCTATGGTTTTAAAGTGGTTCTCCAACACAAGATATCTTGAAGAATAAAGACAGGCCTTGCTTTGCATTTATCTTTTGTAATTGCTGAGATCTGAGTTTGTAAGAGAATTCTTTACTGAGGTAAAGAAAAGTTCACTGCAGTTTGCAAGACTGGTTCATGTGGAATTTATAAGAATGGACTGACCAGCATGCCCTTTTAGAATTCCTTAGTTAATCTCTTTATTGAAAGCTGCTGGGCTAGTTGATTAAGGAAGCCTTATGGGATGACTGCTTTTAGTGTCATACAAATGAAGCTGAATTGTTGCTAAGTAAATCACTATAGATCAAAGTGCTTTGTGGTCAGGGTACTGCAGTTAATTTTTTTTTTCATTAAGTTTTAAAGAGAAGGTGAAGGGTTGCAGAATGAAACACACCAAATTTGACATCTATGATGCCCATTTACGTCTGTGCATTTCTCTGAGCATCTGATGGGAGTGTCTGGGAAGGAGTGCAGCTAAGCAGAAATGAACGTATGGAAAGCCAGATCAATTAATACTCATTTCCTGTTTATAATTGCTGGAATTCTTCCTAGCCATTAAGAAATCAGTAGGCCTTTGTGGATAAGTTCAAGTACTCTCAAGGAATCTGAATCCACCACTATGCTACCGCTACACCCTTTAAAATTCCTGTTCTCAACATTCTTAGTGTTAAGTGTCCAGAGAAGCATGGCTATGTCCCGCCTTGTGGCCTTGGGGATGGAACCAGAAAATTATATTTTGACCTTTTTATATCCCTGTAGTGCAAAAACTTGTATCGTCTATGTTGTCCCACCAGCTAAAGTAGCACATGCAAACATTTGGGTGGAACATGTGAATGCATGAGATTACACTTTGTCATATTAGGGTGATAATGAGAAAAAATAATAAGGATTTTAAAAATAGACAAAACAGGACTACAATTTACTGCAGTGTAATCCACTACAAAATTCTACATGGGTTTCAGTAGTTTAGATTGGCTATTTCTATGAAAAGTTTGGGCACCTCAAGATTGAACTTTATATCAAGATGATATAAAGAATTTATATTCTGTGATACAATCCTAAATAAATACTGTAAATGGTGCCATTTCTTTAAGTTTGATAGGTCTAAATAAAAGCTATAAATTGTTTTCTTAATGCTATTCTTCTGTATAACTATCTATATATATGTGTTGTCTATATGTATTAGTTTTTCATTGTTTACTAATACTCAATTGCTTATACAACATTGGAGTTGTATAATGGAGCAGCTCCTGGTTTTGGGATGTCCTTGGGAGCAGAATTTAGGTCCTCAAGTTTGTACAATGGGAACGTTTCATGCTGGCCATTTCCCCAGTTCTATCAATAATAGTTTCTATTTGATTCATTTGGCCGAATTATGAATTAGTGACAAATTAAAATTCATATATTATGTTACAGTTTCCAAGGCTAATAAAAACAGTGGCCAAAATGGAAGAGGACTACAGGATGGTGTAACTCATCTGATGTCTTTGAGGACAGGTAAAAAGGGGACGTGTACAACACCAAACTGTATGAGAATAAAAGGCTGTATCAAGTTATTATGGAAGTATGTGGGAGCAAAATAATCCTCTGGCAGGGAATTAATCCAGGAAATGGTCTTATATTGAATTAGATGAGATAATTGACCTAAGATTGGGCTTATTTATGCTGACAAAGCTGGGTCAGAAAGAAAAAATGCCATCGTCCCTGGCCATGCTTACGTTTTTTGTGGTGACATTACTTTTAAGATTAGTGGCTTCCTGATGGTTCAAGATATTGCTATGGATTAGTAAAACTTCCTTCTGTGAACTCGTAAAACACATGGGAGGGCAGTGATCTCAGTGGAGCCACCAAGGGAATTCTCTCTCTATTGTTACTTGTGTCTTGAAGAGAAAAAAACGCTTTCTGAACACTGGTGGTGTCCAAACAGAATCAGATGCTACCAGCACCTACTACCCACCATAGTGTAAACAATCCTTTGTTCTTTAAAATGAATACACTTCCACTGTAGAATTCTAGTTCGTCCTATCCTATGGCCAGGAGACTTTCATCTTTATGTTTCAGACTTTTTTTTTTTTGCAAGATTGTACTTTTATTAAAAGGGATAAATTAATATTTTTTAAAAAAAGGGGGAAGAGTTTTGTTGCCAGATGTCAACACATCAGGGAACTGATATCCAATAGAGAGCTGAAGTTTTCCTACACTGTTAATATAGTAGACAAAGCTTGTGTTCATATCAGGTTCCTGCTACTGTGTAGCCTGCTCTTGTCACTAGCATTGGGTACATCAACCAGAAACATATACTTACAGTGTTGCAGCAATGCCATTAGGAAATGTCAATGCTGTAGCTATAGCATCTGTGATACCAAAAGAACACTGAAATGGGAAGAACTGTACTAAATGTTGGGACATCATCATCTAGTGATAATTCCACCTCCTAACCTCAACTAATAATATTGTTAAGGATGGTGGTGAACACAGATACTGACTAGCCAAAAATCATCTTATGCCTTCAAAAATGCATCTGTTCATAGACATAATTATTTATTGTCTGTTTATCATTCTTTTTTGTTATTTATTATATTTGTGTTTTAATTTTACACATCAGCCATGGGTTCCCCTGTTCTCCCCCCTCCCGCCCCCGTCCCCACCTTTCCCCCAGCCCTTCCCCTCCATTCCCATCTCCTCCAGGGCCAAGACTCCCCTGAGGATTCAGCTCAACCTGGTGGTTTCAGTACAGGCAGGTCCAGTTCCCTCCTTCCAGGCTGAACAAAGTGTCCCTGTGTAAACCCAAGGTTCCAAACAGCCAGCTCATGCACTAAGGACAGGTCCGGGTCCCACTGCCTGGGTGCCTCCCAAACAGTTCAAGCTACTCAATTGTCTCACTTATCCAGAGGGCCTGCTGTTAAAGGCTAGGCTCACAATCAAAAATGTTTCAGTCTTTTTATCCTAATTCAAGACACCTGATGATCTTGCAACTCACTCAAGTGAGGGGTGATTACATGAAAGTAGTGGATGCTTTGAGTGACTAAGGCCTGCCAGAACCTGCCTATCGAGGACAGTAAGACAGACTTTAGCGTGCTTTCACAGAATTAAAACCTTCATGAGATGAACTATGCAAGAACCAGGAGCCATGCTTGAATCAGTGTGGGCAAAACTTCAGTTTCTTTCTTGGAGGATATACAAGGTCCTCATGGAATGCAGACTCTGGAATATTCTGCAGTTGTAAAATATAGGACTGTGGAATTCAAAGCTTGCATGTTCTTTGAAGCATGAACCTTTGTTGTTGTTTTCTCCCTAATAATGTACTTTAATGTTCAAACTTACGGAATTACAGTAACTTGAACTATATTGAATATAGTGTTTGCATTATAAGCTTGTAAATGTAAAGTGAGGGTCCCTATGATATATTCTATGTCTTGTAAGCACTGATCTGCAAACATGAGCAGTCTACTTGCAAGTAAACTGCAAATATATTTATGACCCCAGCTCTATGAGAGCAAAGTCCTGCCTGGGAGCCCCAGGCTGGCCATGAACCTGTGATCCTTCTGCCTCTGCCTCCTTTGTGTGAGGATCTCAAGTATGTACCATAATTCCTGCCTAATTAAATAAAAGTTTTCTTGTCACTCTTGTTTTTTTGTTTTTTTGTTTTTTGTTTTTTGTTTTTTTTATCAGCATATTGGGACTGGTGGGCACACACACAGACTGTGTGGCCTATCAAAATCAAGACATTTTTCTTAAAGCTGCAATTACACTATGCACCAATTTAACAGTTTAAATATACATAAAGACTCCATTGTTGTATGAGCAAGTTTGGTATTAGTAAACAACAAAAAACTTAGTACATACAGATAACACACATACATAGATAGTCATACATAAAGATAGCATTATGGAAACAGAATTTGTAGCTTTTATTTAAACCTGTCATTTATCACTTTTAAAATTAGACTGCTAAATAGATTTTTAAAAAAAAAAATACAAGATTATGTGGACGTTATATCAAAAGCTGTACTTTCAAAGACAGGATTCTTTTTATTTTACTTATTTATTTATTCTTTTTAAAACAGTTATTTATTCTAGTTTTTCTTTTTTGATTAAATTTTCTATTCATTTTACATACCAACCACAGATTCCCCTGTCCTCTCTCCTCCCACCCACCAGCCTTCTCCCTCAACCCACCTTCCCTTCCCAACTCCTCCAAGGCAAGGTCTCCCATGCGGAGTCAGCAGAGTCTGGTACATTTAGTTAAGGCAGGTCCAAGCCCCTTCCCTGTGCACCAAGGCTGTGCAAGGTGTCCCACCATAGGCACTGGACTCCAAAAAGCTAACTCATGCACTAGGGACAGATCACGATCCTACTGCCTGGGGCCTCCCTCAGACAGTTCAAGTTAAATGATTGTCTCGCCTATCCAGAGGGCCTAGTACAGTAGCATGGGGGCTCCATAGCTATTGGTCCACGGTTCATGCATTTCCATTAGTTTGGCTGGCCATCTCCGTATGTTTTCCCATCATGATCTTGATGTCCTTTGCTCATAGAATCCCTCCTCTCTCTCATCAATTGGACTCATGGATCTCTACATCTACTTTCATCAGTCACTGGGTGAGGGCTCTATGATTACAGTTAGGGTATTCAGCCATCCGATTACCAGAGTAGACTAGTTCAGGCACCCTCTTTATTGCCAGTAGTCTAAGGTGGGGTCATCCTTGTGGGTTCCTGGAAACTTCCCTAGCACTCTGTTTCTCTGTATTCCCATAGTGTCTTCATTTAGCATGGTATCTCTTTCCTTGCTCTCCCACTCTGTCCCTGTTCCAGCTCGAACCTCTTCCCATATTTATTCAATATAGTTCTTGAAGTTCTAGCTAGAGCAATAAGACAACAAAAGGAGATACAAATTGGAAAGGAAGAAGTCAAAATTTCACTATTTGCAGACAATATGATAGTATACATAAGTGACCCCCAAAATTCTACCAGGGAACTCCTACAGCTGATAAATACCTTCAGTAATGTGGCAGGATACAAGATTAACTCAAAAAAATCAGTAGCCCTCCTATATACAAATGATAAGCGGGCTGAGAAAGAAATCAGAGAAACATCACCCTTTACAATAGCCACAAATAATACAAAAATACCTTGGGGTAACTCTAACTAAACAAGTAAAGGACCTATATGACAAGAACTTTAAGTCATGGAAGAAAGTAATTGAAGAAGAGATCAGAAAATGGAAAGATCTCCCATGCTCATGGATAGGTAGGATTAACACAGTAAAATGGTAATCTTACCAAAAGCAATCTGCAGATTCAATGCAATCCTCATCAAAATCCGAACACAATTCTTCACAGACATTGAAGGAACAATACTCAACTTCATATGGAAAAAGAAAAAACCCAGGATGGCTAAAAGAATCCTGTATAATAAAGCAACCTCTGGGGGCATCACGATCCCTGATTTCAAGCTCTACTATAGAGCTGTAGTAATAAAAACAGCTTGGTACTGGCATAAAAACCGACATGTGGACCAATGGAATCGAATTGAAGACCCTGACATTAATCCGCACATGTATGAACACCTAATTTTTGACAAAGAATCCAATACTGTACAATGGGAAAAAAAAAGCATCTTCAGCAAATACTACTGGCATAACTGGATGTCAACATGTAGAAGATTGCAAATAGAACCATATCTATTGCCATGCATAAAACTCAATCCAAGTGGATCAAAGACCTCAACATAAATCCAGTTACACTGAACTTGATAAAAGAGAAAGTAGGAAGTAGTCTTGAATGAATTGGCACAGTAAAATTGAACATTTTACTATGTTCCTAAATATAACACCAGTAGCACAGACACTGAGAGAATCAATCAATAAATGGGACCTCTTGTAACTGAGAAGCTTTTGTAGGGCAAAGGACATGGTCAACAAGACAAAACGACAGCCTACAGAATGGGAAAAAAAAATCCTTATAATTCTTTTATACATTTCGTCCCATCCATAGTTAGCTTTTCCTCCTCTCCCCTCTCCCCAGTATCTCCTCTGTACCTCCCTTTTCCCTCAGTTTCACTCCCCCACCCTCCCTAACCCCTTCTCTCCTCAGAAAAGAGCAGGCTTCTCAGGGTCATCCACCAAACATGGCATAAGAAGCAAGATTAGGACCAGACACATACCATCACATCAAGGCTGGCCTAGGCAGCCCAGTAGGAAGAAATGCATGTCACAAGGAGGCAAAAGGGTCAGAGACAGCCCTCACTCCCACTGTTAGGAATCCTACATGGACACCAAGCTACTCAACCTTGACCTCTCTTGTACCTTCAGTACTTCCTCCTGCCTCTCCACAGGACTCCCTGAGCTCCATGTAATGCTTAGGTATTGGACTCCCATCAGTCTGCTCCCATCAGTTGCTGGACAAAGCCTCTCTGGTCTCTTTCATTCCCAAAGACATAACTCTTACAAGAAGCAAAATAGAAAACTTTAGATTGCACTCATAGAGCCTAAACTGATGGCCTCGAAAAGGAGTCTTTCTAGGTTCAATGAAGACATACACTGAGTAGAATTTCAGGTGAAATATTTTCAGTAAGCCATCCACGCATGGCAGGGGAAGCCAGGACTGGAAGTCCAATGGTAACCTCCCCTAAGTCTCAGCTATTTATTTTTTAACTGACAAAAGTCATTTATAATTGGGTGATCAATGCAGATTTAATATTCAACTTTTAATTTTCAAACCTGTCTAATCATTCAGTCCTGCTATTTGCATTATTTATTTGTATGCAAAGGTTTTGTTCCCAAATCAAGGGATGGGGGATAACCCTCCCTTTGATTAAAGTATCAAGTATTCTACCTTAGTGGCATTCACGTGGTATGATGCATTTACTTGGTTGCACTCAGAAACAGCTGGAAACAAAGATCTTGGCTGTTCTTTCCATTTCTGATCAAAGCATGCTGGAAAAGACTTTATATTATGATGATATTTGTGATAGACTACAAAAGTATAAAGTTAACCAGATCTCAGTTGGGTAAAAAGAATTCTGTCCCACTAACTATTTTTTCCCACAAGCAGTGAAGAAAACCCATACAAATTTAATGAATAGAAGCTGGAATCACATTTCCTCCTGTTTGGGCCCATTATTCTCTCCCGTAGGCTTAGTGTAAATGAGCAGTCACAAACATGGGCGGATTGTTTTACGCTCTGTAGAGAATATAGAGGTCGCCAGTGTCACACTCTGAGTTTGCAGTATCATTCTACTCTCATTTGCCTCCACTCAGTCTCCATTAAAGCACAGGATCCAGGTTTGTCAAGTGAGTCCTGGAGGGGTGATGTGCTGAGGTGGTTCACTACCTTTGTTCCATATATCAGACTCTTAGTAACAATCTAATTTGTGCCTTTCCTAGTGCAGAAGAGGCATAAATACAGCCTTGTCTTACTTCCATTGATAGGTACTTGAAATGAAGTGGTTATTTGCACACCTGTCAATCTTCAGTCAGAATGTAGGGAATATGTTGATTTTGTATTCTCCCTAACCATGTCAGCATTTTTTTCACATAGACATTATTGAATCATCCTACTGGTAGACATGCTATGAAGGAAAATTTTAAGACTCTTGTTCAAAGATTAATTAGTTTCAGAAAAAAAATGATCTTGCTTTGTGTACAAACTCTAATGAGCCTTATTCATTAAGCAGATTTTTTTCTCTGCAGGCTATCCTGAATGTTGAGCATAAAATGCCTTAAAAAATGCACCTGATAATTATTTCAATGTAAATTCTGTGTGTGATTAATTTGCTGGGCCAACCACTATGCTGATACATAGTATCTGAAGAAATGCCTAACTATTAACTCTTAAGGAAATACTTGTAGAATTTCAGTCAAATACCTTGTTATCTATCAGGTTTTTAAAAAGATATTTGCTTTAATATTAAAAGATGTTTCTTTATGCACAAAAAGAAATGTTAATCTTTTTCTTTTTCTCATCTTAATATTAATATTTCTTATAATAGATATCAGTTTTAATTTTTCCTCCCTTAAATTACCAATACTTCTAATCTCAATACATTGCAACTATTTTGTCCCAAACCTAAAGCTGATTTGAACTGAAGCTATTATAACATAAATGTTAATCAGCGAATCATACTCCATACCTTACACAGGTATAGACTTTTGTCAAGTGTTGGGCTTAATGTTAGTGAATGAAAATATTAGCTAATTCTTTTGTGAAATTTTTCATTCTAAATATGTTTTTACTTTTCCTTAGTTTTCCTCAGTAACATTAGGAGTTGTCTTTTCTATATGTGTATCTGAAATAGGCTGAGTTCAGAAATTCAAAACGTGAGTATACAATATAATAAATTAATTGCTGGTTTTTGAAAGAAAACAAATCCTCAATGAGTTTAATAACAGTACAAATATACTTTGTTTAATGTTCTGAAGTACATTATTAAGAGCACAAGAGATTTGCTTGGATGAATAATCACAAATCAATGACGTATAGTATTTTTTTAACTTACTTCACAGCATTAAGAATTTAACATTTATTTTCACACTATAAGTAGAATAGGTTGCAGTAAGACCCAGGAGGGCTGAAGAGGAAGGTGGCTCCGAGGTTAAAGTGAATGCTGTGTACGCCGAGATGACCTGAGTTCAGTCCCTGGAACCCATGGAAAAACCAGGTGCAGGGTGCATATCTGGACTCTCAGTACTCTTACAGCCCAGTGTGAGGAGACAGGAGAATTTCTAGGAAGCTCTTGCTGCACACAGTTTGAAGTACATGGTGCAGCAGTAGATACAACAGGATAAACCCTACCTCTAAACAAGGTAAAAACAAAAACAAAAGAAACCCCAAAGACAAAAGAAACCCTGATCTGCAAAGTCCTGTGATCTTTGGCATGAATACCATGGCATCCACAGACAAGCAGACATACAGATATGCCTACATGTGAGGGAGGGAGAAAGGAGGGGAGGAAGGAATACATTAAAAGTAAACAAAAATAAAAACCCAAATGTTCACTGTTTACTTCAATTTTTACCCTCCTGAGAATAGGTACATGATATTGTTAAGAACGTATTACTTTACCTTTCCTATCAGGCTGACTTTGAGCAAGCACATTAGGTTCGAGGTAATTCTTTTATTTATGAGCTTTATTTAATTAATTCTATTGATTTCATTTTCAAAGGACGTCACAAAGTTAGACACATTCATCATTTATAGGCAGAAATTCAGAGACTCATAGATCTATAGAATTTAGAAAATGTATGCAACCTGTGAATTTCAGTCGAGAATCTCTTTGTTGTAAAGTAAATCACCAATAAAAATGCCCTAATAGGACATATGAGAAAAGCATAGTTAGATACAGAAAATAAGACATTTTCTGTAATAAAACATTATAATTGTGCCAAAAAGATATTCAAATGCCACTATACTAAACTACTTTGATAGGCAGCCATCACCATTCCCAGGAGGTAGGTATCAATTTTCCACACTCAGAGTTGTAATTTATTGCAAGTTTAACAAAATGAGCTAACATTATCAAGCTCTTAGTGATATTATTGCAGACATTTTTTTGTAAGGTAAAAATATAAGATGAAACATAATGCATTGTACAATTCAATTAGTACTATTTAAAGGTCAGTATTTGGGAAATATTTTGCAACTCTGTAAAGTAGACAAGGATAAAGTGGCACTTTCCAATATGCTTTATTAGCCTAAAAGTAACTATGCTGTCCACATTTACCTATTTTCACATATAGTGTGTGTGCGTAGTTAGATGACTATCATATTTTGTACTTCAAAACCATTTGTCTAGAAGAGTGGTTCTCATCTTTCCTAATGTTGCAACCCTTTAATACAGTTCCCCATGTTGTGGTGACCCCAATCATAAAATATTTCATTGCTACTTCATAACTTACATTTGCCCCTGTTGTGAACAGCAACGTAAATACCTGCTGTGCAGCCCTGCGAGGGTCACAACCCACACATTGAGAACCACTGGTCTGGAAGCTCATCTAATCTAGTCTATAATTACAGACTCTTTCTCTGTCACTCTCTGCCTGTCTGTATCTCTTTCTTTTACTCTCTCTCTCTCTCTCTGACTCACACACACACACACACACACACACACACACACACACACACACACATGATTTAAGCTTGCAAAGATCTTTTTAACAAAAGATATTCTTTATGTTTATTTGTAAAGAGGTTAAAACTAGATAGTTTTCAACACCATATAAAATTACTCTTTATAATTTTTAAATCATTTTCATATTTTTAAATGTGTGTGTGTGTGTGTGTGTGTGTGTGTGTGTGTGTGTGTGTGTTATCAACCTAGGGTGTTGTTTCTTAGGACTGATCCCCCTTGAATTTAGACAGGGTCTCTCACTGGACCAGGTACTTGCCTCCAAGGCTAAACTAGCTGGCCAGTGAGTCTCAGCGATGTTCCTGTTTCTGCCTCTCGAGGCTAGAATTATAAGGATGTGTTGCTGAGCCTGTTTTACATGGGTTGTGGGGAATCTGACACAGACCATCATGCTTTTGTGACAGACACTTTATAGACTGAGCCATCTTTCCAACCCAATTTTATGGTGTTAAGAACAGAATCTCTGAGATAATTTTATTTGATATTTATAGGCATATATTTGCATCTGAAAAAGTACTGAGTCTGAAAAATTCACTATTGGAAATTCCTTTAAAATTAATGCATATCACTTCTATGTATTGTGTCATTCATCTTGATACATATACAAAAGTACTAAGAACAAATACTTAAGCAAAGTTACATACACCCATATTTGCCTCATAAGTCTTACAGCTCCCCAAATAGCCACTGGCATATTGTTAAATGAAGAAATTGTGGTGTTATTGTGCAATATTAATGAGCAACCAAAATTCATGAATATACAACATGTATGAGCTTTAAGAATATCATGTTAAATGAAAGATATTTTCAAAATATCAAATACTATATTACTCAGTTTAAGTGTAGTATCCCAGATAAGTAAACCCATGGGGACAGAAGCCGGTGAGTGACGGCAGTTGTTGGGGGCATGGAGAAATGGGAGCATCACTTAATGATTTGAGATTCCCTACTCCTCAGACAGCAATGGGACGACTGAGGAAAACAGTTTGCAACTGCACAAAGCTGTACACATTGTGAAGATATTGCACCCCTATAGTGGGTCATGGCATGTTGTGATTTCTTTCCCTAATAGATTACATATCTCTGTGTGTATGTATGTATGTATGTATGTATGTATGTATGTATGTATGTATGTATCTATTACATCCTGACTACAGTTCCTTCTCCCTCCTTCCTTCCCAGTCCTCCTCCCACCTCCCCCTGTCTGCCCTCCATTCATTCCTCTTCCATTTCTATTTAGAAAAGGGCAGGCTTCCCGCGGATATTAACAAAACATGGCATAGCATAAGACTAAGCACCTTGCCTTGTATTATGGTTTGGACAAGGCAACCCAGTATGAGGAAGAAGGTACCAAAAGCCAGGACAAGAGCCAGAGACAGCCCCTGCACCCACTGTTAGGAGTCCTACAAGAGGACTATGCTATCCATGTGTCAGATGTAGGGTAGGTCAGTCCCATGCAGGCTCCCTGGTTGTCGGTTCAATCTCGATGTGCTCTTATGAACCCAGTTAAGTTAATTCTGTGGGTTTTCTTGTAATGTCCTTGACCTCTCTGCCTATTTCCTAGGATAGAACTAAACATGAGTGGAGAAAGAAAACTGTCAATGTAATGATACCTAATGATATTCTGCTTTACGAATAGATTAGTGCCTAGTCCAATAATCACCAGAGGGGCTTTATTCCGTAACTGGTGGAAACAGATATGGAGTCCTACAATCAAACATTAGGCATAGCTCGAGGAATCCTGTTGAAGAGAGGGAGGATTTTAGATTATATTTTTAAGAAAAGAGATAGACATAAAAATCTAATGATACTTTAGATTTTTAATCATTCTTAACCTTGAACAATGTACTTGATGAATTATTGTCATATAAACTAATAGAGTATTGTTAAGATAATATTTATAATATGGTTTTCAATTTCTTATGCAAGGTACCTTTTGAAACCATTGGATTCTGTCAGGTTACATCTCAGTAACTTTTTGGTGCAAATTGAGCCAGGTGGTTTTAAGCCTCGTGACAAGTCTCACGTTTGGTTGGAAGAGTCAATGTGTATTTGCTCAGTAGCGTATACTGACTCCTACTGAATTTAATCACATTCTTCATACTCATCAACTAATTCACTCCTGAAAGTGGCTTTATGAAAAAAATGCTATTTCACTTACATAACATTGAGCATGCAGGAATTGTCTATTCAGTGGCAAACCACTGTTGTGATGGTCTCAGACTCACCCCAGAGCAATTTCTCTAGGTAGATCACAGAAGGATACAATAGCCATTCTTTAGCTGGATCCATGCCACAAAAATGGCATGAATCTAACTTGAGTTATAATTACCAAATCTAACCCCAAATAAGTCAATGTGAAAAACACAGTTAATTTGGGGACTGGGATTTGATGATGGTGGATTTTTCAGCCTTGAAGTCTGTGTGTTGAAGACCCACTGGGTAATTAAAACTTGAAACACACATGACAGCTTGACATAAGTGGAGGCAGTACCATTTGTGTGTCATTGTCTTTTAGCATCTATCTTTACGTTACTAAGTTTACTGTATGCTATAGTAGACAAATATATTCTGAGTTCTTAATATGGCACATGATTCACAGCCAACACAGGATAAACAAATAAATATTTAATGTGATACTAGAGAGTGGGTGTTAGTCAGACAGCTGCAGCCAGGAAGATCTAGAGCGCATATGTGTGTGCATGTGTGTTTAGAATTCCTCACTGAAAGATTGGCCATGGTTGTAAAATTGCTGAGCATTCCTTGCAGGCGTCTTGGGAAGAACATTCTAGGTGTAGGAACTGTTGTGAGGAGAAATCTTGGATGACATTTCTGAAAGCAATAAAGGGGTCTACACACCTCAATTGTAGTGAGAGAAAATAGTAGAAGGGGGTCCATTTGTAAGAAGATTCTGGCAGGTCTGGTAAGATCTTTTATTAGTATTATTATTATTTTAAGCTTTATCATTAAGAAAAAAACACACTAAAGTAGAGAAAAAAATCAGACTAAAAGACTATAGAACTCAACCAACTTCTTTTGAGTTAAAACTCGCCATTTACAATGAAAAATGTGAAGCTTCACATTGAATTTTATACTTCTATCAAATATAATTTTATACCCTTATCCACTACCAAAATGAAAACTCCTTGAGAAAGTTAGAACTAGAAAAACAATTAGCTTTATATCGCCTTTCATGACTCATGTTCATTACCAGTATTCCACCCTTTCTTATCCCCTAACATGTGGAATCTAACCGATAACATGCATTTATGTAAACAAACACTCATGTGGGTACAATATAGCATGCTGAAAAGCGAACAAACAAATATTTTTACTTCTAAGTGAGGTAGACTGTCTTTAGAGTGTTCCAGCTGGGAAGGGGGCTAGCGAGATTTACACCACAAATACCACGTGAGAAGGTTGTGAGGAATTAGCTGTCAGGAGTTGGGCAGATGTGGAATCAAGAACAATAAGGAGGTTTCCCTGTTCATCCCTAGATCCTTCTTACTCCAGTGTGGTCTCTGGGCATTATCTAGAAACTTCTAGAAATACGTATTTCCACACTTTGATGCTTGAGAAGCCTTGTTGCTGAGAGACGAAAATACCTTATATTAAGGACATTGAGATAAAGATGTAAATAAGCGATAGGGATCCTGGCTGTTTTTGTATTATAGTTAATGTATTGTTTGTGAGTAAGAGTATGATAAATGGACTGCCTTTTATTGAAAAAATGAAAAGTGAAGGATTTTGTAGAGAGGTTGGGAATCAGGAATTTGGTTAGAAATCTCTTTAGGCATCCAGGGAAGTGATGGATACCCATGTACAGAGAGTGCATAAGAGAGGTTCAAGGCAGCATTGCCCTAGAGGAGCTTACCTTTAGAGTCACTAAAGAGGAGTGAATTCAGGGATAGAAACTTGAAACATTCCAACATCCAGCCTAAGGAAAAGCAGAATGTCCAGAACAGGAATGATTAGGGTAAGTGAAATTGTTGATAGAAGTTAGGACTTTATGAACATCTGGTGTAGACACCATCCAACTGCTTCTGTACAACCATCACATCCATTGATGCACATCCATGATGCACAGTTGTATAGCTTGATCTGCTTAAGGGACCCCATGGCAGTAGGATCAGGATCCATCCCAGGTGCATGAGCTGGCTTTTTGGAGCCCAATATCTATGGTGGGACATCTAGCACAGCCTTGGGGCAGGGGGAGGAGCTTGGACCTGCCTCTACTGAATGTACCAGGCTCTGCTGACTCCCCATGGGAAGCCTTTCCTTCTTGTAGGAGGGAATGGGGGAGGTTGAGGGGGGATACTGGAGGGGCAGGAGGAGGGAAGAGGGGGATATGTGATTAGTATGTAAAATGAATACAAAATTTCTTAATAATAAAAAAGGAAATGATTGCTTCATGCCTTTTCTTTCCCCACATCACCTCTAACTCTTCAACACAGTGTCCGCATTCAAAATGTGTTAAGTCAGAAGTTACCACGTAAGCGAAGAACAATGTGTGTTGTGTGAATATGTCCTAGATTTGTGGTTGGTGAAGGCCACTTCCCAGAATGCTGTGCCCTCTTGGTCACCTGTTCTTCTGACCTAAGTACCAGAGGCAACTTGGGTGCAATAACCGTTCTGTTTAATGTTTCTTCTCAGTGTCACCTCTGGGGCTGTGGTTTTACAATGTGAGTATCAATATTCACAGCCCTTGTTTTACCGGCAGTGTCTTCTCATCTGTTCTGACACGTCACACCCGCATCTCTACCCAGAACATTATTTATTTATTTTTTTCCTTTAGATAATAGTATTGAGTCACAGAGACGGGTTGTAGATTTACACTCTGAGAAACCAATAGAACTCGTGGTGTTTTCTAAGGTACTGATTTGTTAAATCAGATCTGGTGCACTGTGGTTTACTTCTAAGAAGGAATCAGGGGAAAGAAGTGATAAAATACTCTATCAAATCCCAAATCTTTCTATTGCATTGAACATTAGTTTACTTTTTAAAATGTTTAAGATCCAAGGACTGAGATATGTAGTTGTATAGGTCACATGGGGGAAAGTGACTAAGAATATAGAATGATATAAAAAGAAGTAATTTCTTTTTCTCTGCTGTAGAAAATACATCCAGGGTCTTGCATGTATTGGGCAATTGCTTTCCCATTAGAGCACATCCAAGAAATCCTGTTGAGATCTGTCATTCTTTAAGTTCAGAGGTTCATTCCCTCTATCACCTGAAGGTAGACTGATTACAGAGAGCAAACACAATCTGTTCAACAACAATCAAGTATTATTAATGTCTAAATAAAAATATCAATAACCTGCCATTTTTCTGATTACTTTTCTTTTTCCATCTGTAGTAGGAGTTTTTGTGGCTGTACTGATATTTTAAGATGTGGAAAGGACACGTATGACATAATATTTAGGGATGTGATATGGGTAAAGTGTCAGACTTAGAAGAAAATGAGTACATAATTTGTGCCTGAGCCATTGATAGGACTTTCCAGATGAAGCACCTATGGATTGCCCTTAAAGGATAAGTAGGGTTTGGGAAGAAAGAGGAGAGATCAGGAGGGAAGTATTCAGGTATCAGTCTCAAATGAGCCAATGAACTGCCTTTAAGGGTTCTGAACTAGATTAGTTAGGGCAGTGAGAGACAGGAAAAAGTTATCTCTAAAAGATGATGCATTCCTTGACACCAGGGGCAATTTCAGTGTTTAAAGCTGTATGTGATGCAAAAGTTCCATGCTTCAAAAAGCAACTGTGCATCAGTGGAGAGAATGGAATTGTGTAGAAAATGGAGTTTGCTGTAGAGAATAAAATTGTGAAGAGAATGAGATTGGCTTTGGGAATCTGGAGGCAGGGAGATTCCTGTAGTAGTGCCTCCCAGGAAGGGTAGGGTCATGGGCAAGAAGAAAAAGTGGATGAAAGTGAAAAACATTGGCACCTGAGAAACTTAATTCTCCTGTTGTTGGGTGAGTGGTGAGTCACAGAGCACTAACCCAGAACATGAGGGCTTCCTAATACTACAGATGGTGTGCTCAGAATGGTCAGGTGTGTCTTCACTAAAAGCAGAGATTTCCTGAGGAAGAGGTGGTTTAAAGGAGAAGAATTTAATTTTTCTTATACCTGACCTCTTACCTGGCAAGTAGAAATGTTTTAATGATAGTTCTAAATATAAGCCTGGGCTTTGCTGAATGTCCCAAGGTAAAGAAAGAGATCTGGGCCACATTTTTTTTTTTTTTTTGCAAGTCATAAATGGAGCTATGTGAAAAATGCATCATCCTTTTAGATGAATTCATATAATTAATGTTGTAACTGGTTGAAAGAAATCTCACATTTTGAGTAATACATTGAGAAGCACAACACACTTCCTTTGTTTTCAGGAGAGCCAGAGTTCACGATAATTTCCTTGAACAAAGTATGTAGCATAGATTCTGTGAAAACATATTGATTTTGTGCCTCTAGTAGCAAATACTTCCATGAATGTGAGTCAGGAACCAGTGAAGAAGAGGAGAAGGCATTTCCCTTTCAGGCATGACATATGTTTGATTCCCAAGGTCAAGGTTTCTCATTTGACTGCCAACTTCCCCAATTAGGAAGCCCCAGAGATCATTGCCTCAAGGTTGTTCGTGCTGCAAAAGCATTCATAAGCACAAACATCGTTTACATCCAGCAAAAGTCACTCTAGTTGACTGAATACAGTTAGTTAGCATAGAAACGTACCTGTTAGCTCCAGGCAAACCCTGCCAATAGCATTGGCATTCAAGACAAAAGACAGCCATCAGTGTAAATTCTGGTCTACTATGCAAGGTGTATCTTTTGATCTTTTCAGAAGGAGCTAGAAAATTGGATGGTATTTGCAGGAGCCTTTCAGCTGAGAAATGTCAATAATATAATCGTGTTGAGACCAGTACATGGAATTGACTTGTTGGGAGATGGATACAGGTGCAAGGATGAAATGTGTATCTGATTATTATACAGAGCTGCATTTCTGCATGAGATCCTGGGTCGCCAGACTGTGATAGGACGCAGCATTGGGATGTGATGATTTTCTGGGCACATTTGGAGTGGCTGTTCCACATCTGAAGTTCTCAGAAGACAGAAAGAAATAAGAAAGTAAATTACCTGGTGCTATTTGCATTTGTACCTCATAACCCAATTTCCTCTATTTGGTGAATAATCTCCTGGCTATAAAATCAACACAGGTCATTCCATTTTCTTCAGAGTGAAGCACCTTTGATGTAAACTAGATCTCCGAAGGTGGAGCATGTGGGGGTTTAAGTTAATTTTCTTTATTATTATTATTATTATTATTATTATTATTATTATTACTATTACTATTATTACTATTATTATTATTATTAAGAGATTTTTCTATTCATTTTTACATACCAACTACAGATTTCCCCGTCCTCCCTTCTCCCAACCCCAGTTTTCTCCCTTGAACCCACCCCCATTCCCACCTCCTTCAAGGCAAGGTCTCCCACAGGTAGTCAGCAGAGCCTGGTACACTCAGTTGAGGCAGGTCCAAGCCCCTCCTCTCTGCACGAAGGCTTCGCAGAATGTCTCACCATAGGCACTAGGCTCCAAAAAGCTTCATGCATCAGGCATGGATCCTGATCCCACTGCCTGGGGGCCCCCTAAACAGTTCAAGTTAAACAACTGTCTTGCCTTTAAGTTGATTTTCATAAGTTGAGTTACAAGTTCCTGGAGATGGGGGACAATTTTAACAGACTTCTCCAGAAAAAGTATATTTTAATGTAAAAGTGTAGACTGTAACACTGATTACCACATTTCTTTTTGGTACATTAGAATATGATCTTACACATGAGACTGGACTTTTGTGTTTTTGACAAGGAAGTGAAGGGTTATAGGTAATCTTCATATGACTGCTGAGCCTTCTCAGAGAAATACAGGATAACATTCTTGATGATAACATTGAACATTTACAATGTTGTAATGCCAAGATTTTTAAATGCTTTCTTTTCTAGTCTCTTATTTAGTTCTTACAATACTCTGAGGTGGGCACAATTGTTATTGTGACCACATGCTTGGGAAAGAGAGATATAATAAAATAAATAGCAGTCCACAGTAGCACAGCTCTCATATGGTGGATTCTAGAGTTTAGATTCCTGAACCAGCACTGAATAACCCACATGCAAGCAATCAACTAATGTTTGTTACCTGTGATTGTTATCATGTGGAAGTAGACACTCATTGTTAAATTTACTTTTCTCAAAGATCTCTCAATTACCCATGTTTTTCTAGTATGAGAGAAAATGTTTGGAGGCCAGTTTCTTCTATTGTTTCCCTTTGTGTGTTTTGGAAATTTAAGTATTCATTGATGTCACGTACCTGTAGCAAGAGGATAAAGGCCTTACTAATGTTGTATAAGCAACAATGAGTGATAAGTTTGATACTATGTAATAGATTCTTATTGAGGATTTTAACTTTAAAAACTGCAATTTTTATGTTAGTCACCCTGACATGCAGGAATAAATACACAATTTTAATATTAGTGTATAACAGTATTGATTCGGGGCTGATGACCCCATCGTTAAAAATGCTAACTGCTCTTGCAGAGGATCTGAGTTTGGGTCCCAAAAATTATCTCAGGTGGCTCATAATCTCCTGAAACTCTGGCTCCAGGAAGTTTGACATGCTCATTTGAGTTCTATGGTTATCAGTACTTACATGCCTGTACTTAGACAGAGACACACATATACATGTATTTAAAGAGTAATAGAACTAAATGTTAAAACGTGTTGATTTGTGCAATGGGTCTAATCAGAGGTAGAGTGCTAACTTTCTGTGTACATGGCAAGGGTTAGATTCCTCACCACTATAAATTTTAAAGCACAAAGAAGCTGAGGAATTAGTTTTGCACAGGTAATCACATTGTGTTAGGCTTCTTATCTTAGATCTGCTACCCAAGCAGGAGACGGAGTCTCTGTTACCCAGCTTCCTCATCTCCAGCATGGGATATATAGCAAAGCTCCCTCTTACTTTCCTTTTGGTTTCCTTTGAAGAGAATATAGTTATAACTTCTCTTATAAATTATATATGCATAATCATGTTTATAATAATACAGACATGCAAAATGCTTGAACACAGGAGTAGAACTGTAGGTAGATTTTGAAATGCGTTGGAAAATGGAAAATACCTGAAGCACTGGACACTGAAACTCAGAAGGTAGCTGTGAGTCAGCATAAACATTTAAGGCTGTGTGAGAAGTCTGAAGCAGAGGTAACTGGAGCATCTTTTATCTAGGTGTGGTAGGCAAGTCTACAACAGCCTGAGAGCCCCTCTGTAGGATGCCTTCCTGTTCAGTGCAGAAAAATGCAGAACATTTGAATATTTGCTTTTTTGATCTCTTTGCTTTCTCATCTTGAATAAATGACAAGTCATCGGGCAAAGGAAACCCATGTAAAAACTTTATACATGCTGGAAGAGAAATGAGTATAAAGCAAGCTGTGTTTCCACTCTTACTTCTGTCTGAATACAGAATTTTCATGACTTACCCCATGTTAATGGAAGAAGGAATTTTTTTTTCTTCCCCCAAAGGAGATACTTAGGAACATTACAGCAAAGAAAATCTCCCTTTCTCCTGGAGAGAGCCCGGAAGGATATATCATTCCAGAAGTCTCCAATTTAATAACATCAGGGCAGGGTAGAGTGTCTCCCACCGAGCAGAATGTAGAGACCAAAAGTCCATTAAATTCTCTGAGTGAAATCCACTGAGAAAAGCAGAAGAGTCAAGCATAAGGATTCAGAAACAGACACGTGTTGGTCTGTTGGTAGGGGCAATGGGAGTGAAGGCAAGATAGAGACAGGAGTCAGGGGTGGTGTGAGAGGTGCAGGACCTCTGGGCAAGCATCCAGGGCCACAATGGAGTTGTAGCCGGCGTGAGAAGCAGCGCACAGAAAGCCAGACACAAAAGAGCAGCAGAGATTGAGAGGTCACTTTTCAAGAGCTCCAATCAGTGCAGCCTAGAGACATGAGCACCTGAAACAACATGCTGGACTTGGGAAATATGACACAGCTGCTGTGCACTCTGTGTGAATGAAGAACTCAACACCCACAGATTAGATACACACTAGAATACAAAACTCAGAGTTTCCTACCATTGATACTAAGTTCCTTTGGGTTTGCTGCGTGCCAGGCTGAGATAGCGGAGATGGCTGTGATGAGTTATTTTGTGTTTAATAGGACGTTATATTTCCTCCAAAGTTATTTTAAATTTTCACACACACCCCCCCCCAGCTGAGGAACGAACCCGGGGCCTTGCGCTTGCTAGGCAAGCGCTCTACCACTGAGCTAAATCCCCAACCCCAAATTTTCATACACTTTTAAAAGGATTACTATTTTCAATTTTAAAACGTTTTGTGTAAATGGTTGTGTATAAGTGAGTGCAGGTGCAATTGGAGACCAGTAGAGGGAGCTGGAACCCATTGAGAGGCATTGAAGGCAGTTGTGAGATGCATGGCATGGGTGCTGCAAGAGGAGGGTATAAAGTCTTAACATCTGAGCCATCTCTACACTCTAGACATTATTTACTTATCTATAAATCAAAACAAATTATATGTGCACATAGTCTGTGTTTGTGAGGGTGCATGTGTCAAGATTGTGTGTGTGTGTGTGTGTGTGTGTGTGTGTGTGTGTGTAGGTCTGTGAAAAACTGTGTGCAGTTGAGTGTCTCCTATTGCTTCAGAGTGGAACTCAGGCCTTCATCCTTTGCAGCACACACCTTTACCCGCTGAGCTGTTCTTGTCTTTGTGTTTCAGTTGTATACATCCAATAAGTACAGAATTCAACGTTCAATCATTTATGTCTCTTCCTTATCTGTTCTCAAGATCTACATCACAGAAACAGTGAGAATGAGGAGGGGGAGTTTTGATGATGTTGACTGCACTGTCTAGTATACTTCCTATTCTGGGGTGTGAGCATCGGGCTTGATACTGAAATGTTTGATCTGAAATCTTGCTTGTGTTTTCTTTTGAAATTTAGAAAACTCTGAACAAACACCCTTCCCTTGTGCCAATTGAAAACACAGCTCTGGTTCTACCAGGAATAAGAGAGAACATATTTTGAGCCACATGAGTGGCATAGCCCTGGTATGTGGACCAAGGTTGTCCTGAATGACATATTCTACCAAACAAGGGATTACATGAGTTTTTAATATTTTTGAGGAAAGAGAGTCGCTTAATCAAGGCATTTACAAAATACACTGGGGGACAGATCCTGTAGGTGAGTCACAACAATTGGGGATGTCTCTGCTGTAGGTTTTGAATACTATCTGGTGATAACTTTAGCTTTTTAGTTGATGGAGCTTGTGGTCTGCTAAGACCTTACGGTAAAAACAATGTTAGAACAAATGCAGAGATGGATGATAAGTGGTAATCAAAGTGACAGATAGCCTAAGATAACGTTGGCTCTGGATCTGCAACATCTCAGCCCTCTACAATCATGGAAGTACTAAACAGTCAATGTGCAGCTGTGGCTCTGTCGAGGACCTTCAGCTACATTTGGTGGTGCTGGTCCCTTCTGAAATTGAGGATGGTTTAAAGGTGGGCTTCCACTTAGGTGGACCCTCCCTTGGCTCAGGTCTGAAGTGAATGCCCTTGTTTCTCCCATAATTCAGACACTGTACCTTCTTTGTTCTAGCCTGAAACCCCCTTGTTGTGCAGAATCTAGAGGATCTAGTGTCTTCACAGGGTTTCAGAGATGAAATTCTCAGATGAAATTCTTATGGCTTCTGTCTGTTTCTATGACATTTGCCACACACTGGGTGGAAGTTGGAAAGCATAAGGAAGCATGCTTCCCTGCTTATGTCCCTAATTCCTTCTCACTAACTCCAGCACCAAAAGGATGGATGTAGCTCCTTTCTGCCATGTGAAAGGAGTCCTGTGATATAAAAACTCTCACAGAGAGAAATAAGGCATGGACTAGTACATACCACCATGTCATAGATGTTCATTACACTTATTTATTTATTTAATTGATTTTTAAAATTAGCTTACTAAGTATTGGGGTTCACCATGGCATTTTCTTGCTCACATATATTGCATGCTATTTTGTTTGCCTCTTCCCACTATCCATCCACATTCCCTCCTCCACAGTCTGGGTTCTCGATATGTGCTTGTCTTACTGAGCTTGGCCTATTGTGCTTAACATAATAATTTCCAGTTTTACGTATATTCTTGCTAATGTTATGTATTCATTTCCCTTGAAATGAGAGAATAAGAAATATTATGAATTCAGTGAAACTTGTAAATAAACTCCTCCTAAAATATTTAAAAAAACCTGAGTAGATATACTAGTGTATACACATATATATGTACATATATTTAATATCATTCATGCACCTGTAGAATTGTCACATCGTACATTTTTCCATAATTGGCTAATTGCACATGACTAGCCATATACTGCACAATGGGATGTAAGTTCCTATGTTTCTCTGAAGCACTCTTTTTTTTTTGGTTGCTTGTAATACAAGTACATGGCCACTTCGCATGTGTTGCTTGATTCTCTGTCTTGACTGTGGCATACTTTCTTTGCTGTCATTATGATTGTTTTTTCCCAATTAGGTTGCCTCCTTGCTATGTTTTCCTGTGTCTAGATCTTCTCTATGCACAATTTTGTCTGTTTGCGTTTAGCTGTTACCTCAGTGCAGGTAACAAGCAGCCCTATCATCAGCTGCAGCTTTTTGTGTCCGAGGCGCAGGGTGTTTGATTACCTTATTCATGTCTTCAGTTGGACCTCCCACAACACACTGCAAGTCTTTCCTTCCAAAGAGGGGCTCTCAAGTTTCCTTCATTCTCCCGGATAGCCCCTTAGAACCCTTTCTGACGCCAGTACTTGGCATTTTCCTCTCTCTCTTACTGATACAGGTCTCCAGCTACCTCTGTCCCTTCAACCCTTCCTCCTGAGGTGTCAAGTCTCTTTGATCTGGGTTTTCAGGTTCCCTATCTAATCCTAAGTCTATCACTCCTAACCCACTTTCTTGCTACCTCAGTGTATTTTTCCTTTAAACACAGCCAACTTCATAGTACCAATCACATTCCTATGTCCACAGTTTTTAATGACAGACTTTACCTTTGCTTATGTGTTCAAATTATGACTGTTTCTAGATCAGTCAATGAGAGACTTACCAGGCAAAATGATTAATTATAACATCGAAACATAGGTGTGTTTCAATGGAGTCTCATATGTAGTATCTTGCTGCATATATCTATATATTTTGATAAAATAAAAACTTGAAGTTTTAGATGAAAATGTAACATAGTTATCCTTAGAGAGCAATTATGCTTCTGTTCTGGCAACAGGGAAGTTGTATCTACTGTTGATCATGTAACCACGTGTTGCTCTTTCTATCTCTTCATCAAGCAAGTACCTACTATTTTTTTTTTATTTTTACTAAATGTGTACTGTATTCATTTGGCAATATAGAGACTGGTGTTTTTGTTTTTGTCTGTCTGTTCTCTCAGCTCCATGAAAAAAACTAAGGCTTAATATATGTTATAAACATATATGTATAAACATATATTAAGAATATAAACATGTATTATACCAGTAAGTGGTAAAAGCGTGAGACAATATTGTTCAGACTGTTGTCTGTTCTCAAGACTTGAGTCTTGTGAAAGCATTTTGTACTCTTTTACTAACATTCTGTGTCACAGATCAGACTAAAGTAAGCCAAGTTGTGGAGTAAGAGATGAACTCTGCCAATGTTATTATTGTCTCCACAGTCCGCAGCAGGTCACATTTTTCTGTCTAGGGAATCTCTCTGAAGTAATGCTTCCTTTATGTACCTGTTTGTCTTGCTTTGAAGTATGATTCAGTCATGGTAATACATTTCTCAAATATGTGACTTACTTCCTCTATGTTAAAATTGCAACAAATTTTACAATGTGAGAATTCAAGTGAAAGCAAGTAGGAATACGTGGCCGTATCCTTAGACTTGTAGATTCATGCTAACAAAACAAAACACCATCAACCAAATCCTGATGGAGCAGCATGTCATCACAATGACATTTCCAAGCCTGATGCTACTGATAGGGGTTTTATTAGTTAATTAAATGTGTGCAAATTACATGCACTGTTGCGGATAATGTAGAAGAGGACATGCATGCTCCATTGGAGCTCAATTTCCTTTCTGGAAAATTATCACTGCATTAAATCACTTGACTTTCTAAAATAAGCCAACTGAACTTCTCTAATCTTACTCTGTATTCGAATCTCCTTTACACTAGGAGTTTAGTTTAGTTTAGTTTAGTTCTGGATAGTTTTAAGATTTTTTTTTTTTATAAAATTAAAGAAAAGAATTTGCTTCAAACAGCAGGTTTTTTTCATAACCAACAACTCATGTTTTTCCTTAGTATGATCGAAGTATAATTGGGACATTGAAAAGTACGAGCAATAATTTGTGTATATATTTATACACAAGCAAGTAGCTGTTCCATTTATGTAGCACACTCATGATTTTTGCTCTCCTTTTTGGTTCATTTTAAATGAAATCAAGTCAAGCAAACTCCTTTTTAACCTCCTAGTCTCTTTTCTAATTTATTATACCTTTACCCTTCCAATTATGAATTCTTTCAGTTATTCATTTCACAAATATTATAGAACTGTCTCTTAGATATAATGGGTTCTGTTCCTGACGTAGGGAATGTGCTGGTGATTACAAAAGAAATGATGTCCTAATGCTTGGAAGAACTTTTAATTATTTAAACTTTCAAGCTGAACAATTTTATCATCACAAGACACACTGTTTTACTTCGTTGATGTTCAATACTGGGAATGCGATGAAAAGATAACTGAACGTTTGCGACCCTTAGTATTGTAGCTCTGGTTTTAAAACCCTAACAAATTGCCTTCTTGATGAATATCAGTAATAGTGTTGGCACATACCTTGACGCTGCAGATTAAAAATCACAAATAATAGCAAGAAATAGTCTCTGTTTCCTTCCTCGCTTTGTCTCGGAGCATTTCTTACATTCACCACTCTTTCCAAAGGTCTGCTCTTCCTCTCCTGCTCTTCTGTGTTGGGACCCTGCTTCCTGCTTTAGTTATGTCTAGTCTCTATCCCTTTCTCTTGTTTCTTGCTCTGGGTTAATTATGTTCTTTCTCTCTTTTTCTTTCTTTTTGTCTAGGTTCTAGCTTATATTATTTATTTGAGACTTCAAATTTTTCACCAATGAGTGCTTTGAATGATACAAAACTTCCTTTCAAACCTTCCCTTGCTCTGGCCTCTTGTGTTTGTTCAGATTCTTGTGATTATTTTAGCTCCTTTGCAGCATCCTCTGAACAAAGAACTGCATGTTATAAGAATTGCTCAGTTTTTAAGTGTTGGGATATATTTCTATTTCTTTTCTGTTGTTAAGCTCTAGGCTGATACCACTGTAGTTAGAAAACATACTTTGTATGTTTCTGCTTTTTAAATAAACATATTGAATCTTTATGATCTAGGATAAGGTCAATCTCAGAATATATTCTGTGTGCATTTGGATGGTATAGTTTGCTGTTTTTTTTCTGTGTCTCTGGAAGTGAAAATTAGATTCTTTATGTGGATAATGTTCTTGAGTTCCACTATTACTTGATAATTTTTTAGCTAGTTGCTTTATGAACGATAAAACATTGCTGATATATGTCACTGTAATCACTGATTTTCCCATATAAGTTCTTGGTTTTGCCTCGGATATTGATTTGAAGAGTATTTGTTTAGTGTGTACATATTTAAGTTTGCCATGCCTTTTTGATGGCTTGATTTTTGTCATCAGTAATGCCTTTCTCATTTTAAAAATGCCAATATAGACTTATCGCCCCAAAGTAGCATGGAACTATTTTTCAAATTTGTTTAAATGACACCCATTATTCCATCTTTCCCTAACAGCCCTTTTGTTGTGCCCTCAGCTTCATGGATAGATGCCTTTAAACTGTGGAGGAGACCAAGTACAATGTTGCATTCATTATTCCAGACAGTTGTCATCATACTGAAATGAAAACTCCTTTTCAAATTTTAATTAAAACTCCAGAATTGGCATGCCCTTTAGGTTCTTAGATAATAGAAAGGTTTTTGAACTATCTGGACATACTAGGTTCTTTTTTTTTTTTTCCAAACAGAGGATCATCCTGTAAAGAAATTAGTGGTGAGCGATGCCTCCTTGCTTTATTTATTCTTTACATAGCAAGCAAAGAACACATATTCTAAACTTAACCATGTTCTCTGATTTTTATGGAATAAATAGTTTAAAAATACAATTTAACGTATGCTAATTCATTAGATATGCCCATATTTTTTAGCAAAACAATGAATAGCATTATGTTCTTTTCAAGTTAAAAACACAGAGTGTCTTAAAGGGACATTGTTAAGTAATGAGAAACCCAGATAGAGAGAAGCTCTTGGTCAGTTAATCTGGACACTTTCTGGGGTTCCTTCAGGAATCCTGATGTTATTTTTATGGGCTCTTATCAACCAGAAGAGCTCATGTATGCCTCTGATAATCTGCCACATACACCAGGCATATCTCCAAGCATTTTCTTAAATAGGCTACTTTAGCCTGTGGCCCAACTTCTACAGTAAGAATGAAGAATAACTTTTGTTATTGTTTAACAAATATCTTTTAAAAGATGTAATAATTAGGTTATAATTCTTCTCATTAGAGAAAGTTGAGAATGGCTTAGTGCTTTCCACTTTAGAGTTCAGGTAAATAAAGTAGTGTCATGCATTTCCACAGCATTGAGAGAGGTAAAGAAACAGTCCAGATGACTTGAGTGCTGGATAAGCAAAAGTCAAAACAAAATAAAAACAAAAAACAAAGCAACACAAAAAACAAAACAAAGCAACAACAACAACAACAAAACACAAGAGGATTTATGGAAGCAGGTAAGTGGTAGGGTCCTGGTGGATGGAGGGCTTCTGCTTCGATGATGTTGACAAAGCAATCTGCATTCATATAGATCTTCATGGGAAATGCTTTACTCTGAATTTCAAATTGAAATGCCAATTTAACATAGTTCTTAACATCTGCATTATGTATTCCCAAAATCCAGAGTCATGGCTTAAATGAGTAATGATTTTATATATATATATATATTGATTGAGGTGCTTGGGAGTTAAATGGCCCTAGAGTGGGCATGTTAGGGCTGTATCAAGATGATGAGTATATTACAGAGGAGGATACTAATGGGATTTCCTCAGCCATGTCTAGATATTTTCGGTGTTGAATAAACTATTAATACAATGATCTGAGATGATCTTGGTTTTCATTATCTAATGATGTCATTTGGATGGAAAGGAAACAAATTAACTCAAGGTGACAAAGCATAATATATCTTTCATAGAAAATTCACATTTTTTCTTTCAAGTTTTTATAACTTGGGATAGCAATGGACCATTTATTTTTATTTCTTTTCATTTAACACATATATAAATTACCCCAAACTAAATATAGGAAACATACAGGACAATTTTGTGCTTACTCTTCTAAATGGGAAGATCCAACAAACAAATAAATGCGTAGAAATCATTCAATATCAGCTAGCAATAGAGCTATTAGGGAAACAGGACACTACTGGGGGTAGATTTAGAACAGTGTAGTTCCTAAGACAGCCTAAAACTAATAGAACTGCATGTGGGCATCCCTGGGGCAAATGCACAGCATGAGTTATCCTTTCTTAGGAAACAAGAGCCCGCAATTTCTGGTCCCTCTCCTCTTTGTCATATTGTCCAATCATCTTATTGTGACTGGGATGTAGAGCCAACCATATCAATCTCATTTTGTTCAAGTATTTCTTCTGTTTACTTACTTAATGGCTTATTTCTGACTTGATGGGCATAAAGATTTATGTTAGGATTAGGTTAATTTAGATAGGCTCTGATTCTATTATTTTATTTTTATTTCTTCTTTCATATGCTTAGTGTGTGTTTATGTAGGGAGTATACACATCAGGATTTATTGTGGATATCTGGCTTGTACAGAGGTACTGTGCACATAGATAATACTCACTATCAAAAAGGATATATAGTAATAAGGCAGAAGTTTCCACTGTCTTAAGGGAGGCAGCCATTATGTTTCTGTGGAAGAGACAGCTAGTTTGCAACAAGTCTGCTCAGTTTTACTCTTATGCTAGTTTCTGTAGCACAGAAGTTTTTATTAATGTTTCAGCATCTAGAAGGCTGGAGTGAGAATGGGAAGACATTGATAAAAATGGTTCTCAGCTGTACCTCACACTTCTGATATGTCGGTTTTGGGGCTATGGCAGATAGTCATTGTTGGGACTTCAGGCAAGCCAGTGAATGTCTCTGTATCTCACTTAAATGCAAATCCAAATTTATGGCTAGATATTCATTTTGGTGTTTTCCAATGAAGAGTCATACATATTCTATCACGGAACCTTAGTAAGCACACATAGGTTTAATTGGAGGAATTCTAAAAGCCTCCCTTCTTTGCTTTTATAAACATATACACATTAGCCTTTATTCTACAACACAGTAATCTGCTTAGTTATGGCATTTATTAGAAAAATGAGACTGCAGATGAAACCTTAGAAAACCAGATATATTATTGTTGGTAAAGATGGTAACAGTTTATTAGCCTGTTGCTAAGATGTGGCCAATAGAAAGCAGACAGTGAGAAAAATCAGTTTTGAAGGACACAGTAAACGACGCCTTGTGTTCCTACATAGTTCTGTTAAACCAGACAGATGGGTGGCTATAAACAAAATATCTTTCTATTCCCTTCTGAGACATATGCAGGCTTGCCCTTCCTTCAGCATTGTCATGGAGCTATGTGTAATTAGCTACAGAGTGTTAGCCAGCCGCCCTGATGTATGCAACTCAGCATCTCCCTCTGTGGAACAGAACAGTACAAAAGTGACATTAAACCTATCAGACAATGGAGTTCAGACAGCATGGAATCACTCGAACCCAGCTGTTTCCACTGGTGATTCTGTTTCTCATCAGAGGGAACTTTGGGGGTGGATATAATGAATGGACAAAACTCTGTTACTTTAATGAACCCTAAGTTAATGCTTTAGTCCCTTTCTGTCAATTTAAATGCAAAGGAATACATTCCACGTTATAATGAAATAAACACACTAATACCAAACCTCTTCTCACTTGGAGCCTCTGCTTGCAGAATTAATAGCCTCTTAGAAGGGAGTGTTTGACATTGCTGTTAAACTCTGAACAGGGAATTATTCAGAGGCCAGTTTACATTAGCTTTTATTTTGGCTTTTACTTCGTGTAACAGAAAAACAAACAAACCAAGGAAGAAAAATGAGTGATAATTTACATACACACACCACCACTGCTGCCACCACCACCAACCTCATGACCACCCATACCACCCGCACTACCACCACCACCACCACCACCAACAGAACCCACACCAAGACCACCACCACCAATCCAAAACAATCCCAGGAATACCTATATGCTGAATCTGTGAGATTCCATCTATCGTCATCTATTTTCCTTAAGTTAGTGTATTATCTTTGATAATACTCAGGAGTAAAAATGAGGTCAGGATGGTAGAGAATGAGTGATTGAATAATCAGCTGTTCAGTCTGTATGATAATGCTCATATGTTTGTTTTCATGGCTAACCATTTGGTATTGGATAACAATCAATGTGCTCTTCACCAGAAAAGACTACTCCTACTCCTCACATTCCTTAGTTGACTATAGTTCTTTGTGTAGGCTTGAAGCCTACATAGAACAATAATTAATGAAAAACAGAGGACATGAATTTGAAAGAGAGCAAGGTAGGATACATGGTTAGGGCATCAAGAGAGCAAAAAAAGGGAAGAGAGAAATGATGCAATTGTGTTATAATCTCAAAGGAAAAAAGAATAGGGTGGAGGAACAATTATAATTGCAAAATTAATTTCTGATTCATACATGCTTGTTTAGTTAAGTCTGAGGTCAGTTTTCTGTGTTTATCATTACATGACATTAAATAAATATACTTTTTGTCTTCAATGCTTAATCTTTTTCTTTAAACATAACCCAATGACAGCTCAGAACTGTTAACATTTTGTGGAACAGATGTTAGCAACAACTGAATGGTTGGGTACCTCGAAGTTCAAGCTTTATTCCATGACTTCAGGACCTCTGAGGTACAATTGGCACCCACAGGAGGCTTTCACTCTGTTGATCTAGTGAAGTGCTCTCAGAACCCTTTAGGACGATGTCTAATGGAACTCAGAAATTAATGTCCTTAAAGGGTTCAGGAATTGTTTCAGTAAAAGTTCAGACATTCGGAACATCTGAAGTGAGTGAAACACTCTTTTTTAAAATTTTATAATTAATTTAATTTTACATATAAGTCACGGATTCCCCTGTCCTCCCTCCTCCGCCCCCCCAGCCCTCCCCATAATCCACCCTCCCATTTCCACCTCCTCCAAGGCAAGAACTCCCCTGGGGATTCAGATCAACCTGGTAGATTCAGTTGAGGCAGGTCCAGTCCCCTCCTCCCTTCACCCAGGCTGAGTAAAGTGTCTCAGCATAGGCCCTAGGGTTCAAAAAGCTAGCTCATGCACTAAGGACAGGTCCCAGTCTTACTGCCTGGGGGCCTCCTAAACAGTTCAAACTACTTATCCAGGAGTCCAATTGGTGAGAGAGAGGAGGGATTATATGAGCAAGAGATATTGAGACCATGATTGGAAAAAGCACAGGGATAAATAGCCAAACTAGTGAAAACACGTGAACTGTGAAATATTCTTGAGAGGGCATCTGTTTTTCCCAATAGATTCATTGTCCTTGGAAGTTTGGGGATCACAGGACAGATGTGGCCTTAGGAAGCATGGTCAAGAACATTTCTGTGTTTATTTAATTTTCCAGTTGTGCAATGAGGGAAGATGATGAGAACACAGCCATTTACGAACTTGCTGTTTAAGGTGTTTGTCTGTGAAATTGTTTCCACAACTGGGAGTCAGTTCTCTGTGTTGGTGTTTTTGAATGACAATAAATAAATACTTGCAATATGAGTGCATGAACGATGATAACGATAGGGAAGAGGGAGCTAGCCTGCCTCAAGTGCTAGTAAGACCTCTGTTGACATTTGGAAATGTGGTGCCACAGCCATGTGACAACACAACTTCCTTCAGTCTCTTCTTTATTTGAAAGTTAAGCTGAATACGTGTGGACACACAATGAAATGCAAATACTAATTGAATACTATAATTTTTATACCTATCTTATTTCTAAGTTAAATGTAAACCTAGTGGTCACCTTTTTTGCATTTCTCTTTTGGTATATTAAGTAAAACATGAAGCAAACTGAACCCTCATTTGAATCTTCCTTTGTAGAAAAATGATTTTCTTATTCAAAATGAACCTGTGTTCACAGACGAAAATTACATTAGAATGCATCTGGTCTTGGGTTTTTAGCTCCAATCATCTGATGTTTGAGGAATACAGTGGACCCCAATCAGTGATGATTTAGTCATTGATAAGCAATCAATTCTCCTATTAGACTGCCCCTTTAATAGCTCCCTGCCCCTTTCCTTTGCTCTTTGAAATCCACATTAACTTGTGCTTCGTAAATTAAAGACAGCTCCTCTCTAATACGGCATCAACCTACTTAATTATTCATGAATTATTATTTTCCTGATTATTTCTCTAACTCGACTGTAAATGACATTAGAAGTCTAGACTATTTTGGGATCCCGTAAGAGTGAACAAAAGGATGGCTTTAATCCAGGTGAACTGGAAGCTGCCTTTGTTTGTAGTAGTGTGACTACTGCACAGCTAGTTGAAGCAGTAACATCGAGCACTATTGAAAAAGCTGTTGTTTTCCAACATGCCCAATGAGAGGATCTAGTTCTTCCTCAGTTGTACTTAAATGTCAAGGGAGGTGACATGGTTAGAATCAGTATGTGGATGTCTGAGTTAGTTGGGGTCTTTTCGCCCTTCCTTGTCCCACCCATGGCACACACACTGTGGGAATGTGACTCACTATCAATGTCCCTGTGTCCTCCTACCACGTGTTACAACCAGATTGTAGAATGGCTCATCTCATCCTCCTTCCCTCACACACCAGGTTTGGAGGCCCTGTGCCCAGAGGCCATTCTTGTTGTGCAGCCTGTCCAACATGGAAATAGAAATTCTGTTCACTTCCATGGTCCCTTTTCATGAGAGCCTCCTGCTCCAGGCCAATCAAGCTTAAAACGTCTGCCATTCACTTCAGAAGTTGTATAAAATGGGAACGAGGAAAAAAATATTTCTCGTCTACTTATTAGGTCCTTAAAGCAAAAAGAAAATAGAGCTGATGAATCCAGGCATCCTTCCTTTCATACCTGAGAGTAAATCTTAGTGTTTTTACTTGGTTTTAGGGATTGAGTTGAGGTTGTTGCACTTGGTAATCAAGCAAATCTCTTGTGATTTTGTAAGGCATTATCTATGTAAGATTCCAAGGAGTCGAAAGTAGAAATATGTGATGGACACACTAAAGCTATACAAAGCTATGTATCCAGGAAAAGAAATAAAGCAAAGAACTTCCGACAGCTTAGTTCCAGGAAAAGAACTACGGAAATGAAGCTGGTTCTGGTTTGAACAACTTTTGGACTTTATATCCAACTCTTGTGAGCCTCACAGGTATCAGTTGGTGGCAGGTTAGCAGATGAAGGGTAGAAAAGATGTTGATTTGTTTTGAGAACACCTTGCTAATGCAGAAAAAATGTCAATAGCCTTATATTTGGTGTTTGCGGCCATGGCTAGGTGTGAACTTCTCTAGGTGTAGAAGAGACTCTCAGCTCTATAGTTCTCCAATTCACTTCAGTATGCTGCAGATAGATCGCCACATGTACTTTCTGATTAAATGAATTGAAAATCGTTTTGGGGGGTAGTCCTTACCCCCTTCCCTACCTAAAATAACAGGCACAATATCCCCATGATCTCAAACAGTTTTTAGTAGACAGTTTCTTCCGAAAACCTCTGACAGAAGTCTACTTTACAAAAGAAGCATCTTTGGTAAGGAATCAAGGAGATAGAATTGAAATGTTAATCCAGAAAATTATCATTTTAATTCAAATAAGTTGGTTATATTCTCATGAAGAATAACATTTTCCAGTGACCACCTTTGAAATAGCAATGCACATTTAAACTCAATATTCTTTTTATGATTTACTTGTTATTTGCTTTCAAAAATCACTATCTCTTTGAACATTCTAAGGTATTTTAAAAGCCTGCACTGTACTCACTCAATCCTTTAAATTCTATAGTAAGCAAAATAAAAATCCCAATATTTTAATAATTATTTCTCCATGCAAAGGATTGAGCATAATTGTTTATTTTTGAAATCAGAAGCGACAGAAGAAATTTTCTGTTTGATGACTTACTATTTCTTCTAGATAAGCATGAAACTTTGAAGTATGAAACAAACTTACAGATTCAGAGTTTACACTCATTAACCTTTCTTTGTTTTTTGTTTTTTTTTTTTTTTTTTTTTTTTTTTTGTTTTATAATGGTGCTTGGAATTGAAACTTGAGCTAGCCTTGGACATGGGAGATAAGCACTCAACTGAGGAGGTATATTTTTTAGCCCTCCCTACCCCCAATGGCTAGCCTTTAAATGTTCAGTGTCTCTAGAGCATGTCTCCTAATTCCTCAGTTTCTTTTGATTTTGTATCCTTGTGATACTGGGTATATAATGGCATTTTGGTATTTGTCATAATCTTTTTTTGTTCACTTTTCTATTTTTCTAAACTGATGTTCTCTAATCCATGATCTCAGCTTTTTACACATGTCATTTAAGTTAAATGTTGTTTTCATTGCCTACAGTATTGGATCTTGTGAATGATGTCTTGTTTTTGATATTTATAAGAGGAAACTTGCTTTTATTTGGAAATAAGCCTCGGAGGGATGGAAGAGCATTTCCTCCTCACCATCCTCTAACCTCACAGCTGAAGCTGCTGACAGACAGATGGTGGACTCACTATCTTTCCCAGCGTTGTTTCATGAGGTGTGTTACAGAGACACCAGGCTGCAGATATCCTAACTCCTAGTCCTATTATTTATTTTCAGAATATATCACCTTGTTTCACACATTCTTTCATAACTCCATTTGACTCCTTTATGCACACATTTTAGTGCTTAGCGTTTGCCAATCATAGAACTGAGCGTTTAAGTAATCACACAGAGTATGTTGCCTTCTAAGGTCTAGAGAAAGCGTTCAAGACACTTCAGTTTTATAACAGGTGTACAGAACTTTAAAAATAGACATATATGTGATGCATAAATGTTATCTAGAGAACTTTAATAGATGGAAACAATTTCCAGTTTTCCAAATAGTGGGTAAAGCATCAAGAAATCTTCCAAGAAATGTTTCCAGGGACATTTTCCAGTGCTCATGGTGACCTGCCTTGTGATCTAATGATAGGAGTATGCAGATAGACTGTGAAGTGTGATAAACACTACCCTAGTACAGCATTCTAATTATTGCATTTGCAGAAATGATGTACTGAGCCATTCTATTTCATTCCTCATTGAGTGTTGTGATTAATTATTCAATAGATATGAATGTATCAAAGTAGGATTCTATCATATTTAACTTAAAAGTTATATATATTTTTCAAATTGATTCAATATAATTCTTACTAATTTTTGGTGATAAGGTCTTCCATATTGGTATTAATGAGTCTACTACTACAGAACAATTCATTATCTGTATTATTATTTAAGCTGTGAGTCTATGAGATATTCATTGGTAATTATGTTGTCATAATTTATGTAAGTCTTTGCTTAGGAAGAGGAAATACTCAAGTTCTTGAAACAGTAGATATTTGGAATTATTGTTACAGAAATGAAAGGAATTTTTTTCTGTATATCTTAGAGATAGTTGTGCCATGTGATTCCATTCATTGGTGGGGTAATCATTCACACATTCTTTCTGATATAAATGATAAATGGAGCTTAACTTGCCCATTTCCTTTCCACACTTCATACATTATCCCTTCCATCCTGATTATAGTACTTACTTCATTCTCCCCTTCTTTCCAAGTCTCTTTCTCTCCGGGAATCTTGTAATACCAGTCTAACACTTGTATTTTATTTCTCGCAGTTCAGATCAATCCATAATTGTGGTCTAGTGTCCTGTGTTAAGAAAGATTTTTGAGATTACTACTCAGATAATGGAACAGAATGCCAGGATCAAATGGTGATATATGCCTTGAATGTGGGCTTGGGACTGGTAGAATTATTGAGCTTGCTCTAAAACTGTCTCCCCAGGGCATTTGGTATCTGTTCAATTACATGAAAAATGAAATCTCTATTAATGTACCAAGAAAGACTGACTCTCAGCTTCTTGTTGCTCTCAGAGTTACTAATTGTGTCTAGTTTATTAGTAATTTTCTTTTTTTTTTTTTTTTTTTTTTTTTTTTTTTGGTTTTTCGAGACAGGGTTTCTCTGTGTAGCTTTGCGCCTTTTCCTGGAACTCACTTGGTAGTCCAGGCTGGCCTCGAACTCACAAAGATCCACCTGGCTCTGCCTCCCAAGTGCTGGGATTAAAGGCGTGTGCCACCACCGCCCGGCTATCAGTAACTTTCTATGAGACTACATTCTTTGTGTCTTAAAGTTGCTTTTGATAAGCACTGGAACATTACACCTCCCAGGTGCTACTTAGTGGCAAATCTGATTTTTATTTCTGAATTTTTTCAAAGCTGTCCTGCAGAGCAACACATACATACATACATACATACATACATACATACATACATACATACATACAAAAACACACACTAATGGAGTTTGAACTCACTGGATTCATTGATACTTGTTCTCTTGAGGCAGAATGCTTTCTATGGAAGTTTCCTTATTCTGCATTTTTATGATTTTACTCTACAAATGCTAATTTTTCCTTCATTTGGCTTAGTTTACTATTAGAACTTAAATAATATTCTTATTTAACCTTTAGTCTTAGTAACTGGCTAGGAAAACCTGCATTTTGTGTTTTTTTCTGGTTTACAAGAACCTGAGCTAGTAGTAACAAAGACAGTCAAGGTGAGTAAATCAAGAAATGTAATGATAGTATATGGACAATGAAATATTTCCATAATTTTTAGAACTCTAGCACAGGTTTCTAGGTTTACTGCTATAACAAAGATGTTTATATTCAAGAAACTATAAGAGTGTAGAAAGTGGCTGCATATGCTTTGCAGTCCCAGGGTGTCTTAGGCAAGAGGAGGGTGGCCTGTGGAAGGACATGAACTGCTTTAACTTTCTGTTAGTCCCAGGACTTCCGAGGATATGTCATTTTAGGGGTTTTCCAATCATGAATTTTACCTTGAAATCTTTCCTTTCAAAGTAAAATAGTTTATTTATTTTTGTGTATGGGCATGCTTTTTTTTTTTTTGTTTGTGTGTGTGTGTGTGTGTGTGTGTGTGGAGCTGAGGATCGAACCCAGGGCCACTAGGCAAGCACTCTAACACTGAGCTAAATCCCCAAACCCCCCTTTGTGTGTGTGTGTGTGTGTGTGTGTGTGTGTGTGTATACTTGTCTGTTGGACATGCATGGAGGTTAGTCATCAATATCTCAGGTGTCTCCCTCATCCTCTCTAACTTATCTTTTGTGCAGATCTCTCATTGAAGTTGGAACTTTTTGTTTCTGCTGAACTGAGTGGTTACTGAGGCTCAAGGGTCTGTCATTCCTTTTCCCAGACCTGGGGTTACTGACATGCACCTCTCTCTGAGCTTTATGTGAGTGTTATGTATCTTAGCTTAGGTAACTGTAGTGCACAGTAATAATTTTATCCATTGAACCATCGACCCAGCTTTCATTTCAGTTTTATTGTTAGGAACCAAATTTACTGATAATCAGGTCAGTTATGGCCAAATCGATGCAGATGCATGTGACAGTGATTATAAAGGCTTCTTTATGAACTAATGCTTTATTCCAGGAGCATGAGGGAAACCTGTTAGCTTCCTCTGCCTACACATGACCTATGAGTGTGAGTGAGAACAATGGCAGAACAATGCCGTGCTGAGTGCATGTGATTCAGCTGGTCATGTGACTCTGCATGATGCATTAGCCATAGCTGGAAGTTAGTTACTAATCCCGCAATGAGTTGTTGAAGAAGAGAAAGAATATCGTTCTATCGCCTGTGAGCCCTTCTTATGCTGCTGGACAGCTGGTAAGTTGGGGGTATTGTTACTCTGCTTAGATAGTCTTCCACAGTTCAGAAAAAAATCTTTTGTCTATTTTCTTAAATTTCAATAATTTGTTCATTCCTTGCTGTTGATCCTTTATCACATAGTATATTGGATTTGAGGTGTGCCATGTTTTGGAAAACAGACATGATATCTGTGACCACAGGAATTTCATCTACTGAAGAGCTTATGAACATAGACATGACTTACACACATGTATATAAACTAATTGAGAAAAATATTAATAAATATTTCTGTGAAAAACAAAGTAAAAATGGCAAATGAGAGTGGACATAGAAGTGGTGACAAGAGAATGGGAAGAATGACCTGGCGGCCATCCTGAGCTTGTCCTCATCACTGATGCAGCTCCAAGGTTGACAGTCCAGAAATGGAAAGAAAGACAGCAATACTGGATGAGAGGCACCAAGGGAGAGAGAAAAAGGAAACAGAAAGTAGGGTGGATTGGCAGTGGCTGGGCCTGGCAGCACCTCTTAGGCCACAGTGAGTATGTAGAAGTCTCTACAAAGTAATGGAAAGCTACTGGTAATGTTTTATCAGGGAGTGACTTCATCCACCTGAACTTTGACAGATCAGTCGGGAAGCCATATGGAGAAACTGTTAGGCAACTGCTTGGAGGCCAGGGGTTGCCCCAGTTAAAAAGTCAGCAGAGACAGACATAAACTGATGCTTAAGGATTTTAAACCAAGTCATCTGAATGTTGAGATGACACTTGTTTGTATCCACTGTTGTGGGTCTTTGCTCTCTCTAACTTTTAACACTTAGTTGTATATTTCTAAGGGATTTTTTTTGCATCCTTTGTCTGGACCAGGTTTTATATCTGCAAACATTTCACATATTAAACAACCACATTTTATACAACAATGAAAAAGTAGACTTCAGATTATATTTTGATGTCCACTCTTGCCATTTTGGGTTATGGCTGAATATTAGCCCATTCTTGTGATCCAACCTCAGAGACCTGGAGTTCTAATCTTTCCCCCTAAACGCTTCAATAATGTGAATGTGTTTGATAGTGAGAAAAATAGTTTCCCTGCTATAGGTAAATAACTGAAGGGTTCAAATGGCATCTCAGTAATGATACATAAGTTATTCTCTGGTCCAGGAGAGGGAGAACACATAACCTTTTCATTGAAAATTCTACCTTTCCACTTCATTCAGTCAAATGCCATTTCCATTTTACTATTCTGTAATTTTGAGGGCAAGTTCAGTAGATAAGTGTGGTTCCCACTAAGAGCTGTCATGGAAAATATGTCTGTCTTTAAGTGTCACCTAGAAACATCACTGCAGAAGCAACTCAGTCTCTACATAGATAATTCTTCTCTTTGAGCTTTTAAAAACAATGTTTACTGTTTCCTATTATGTCTTCTCAGAACACTGGCAATGCCTTTTTCTTCATTTCTAGAATAAAAATCTATGATAAAAGCATGGCCCATAGCTAAAGATCTTGTATTATGATAGTGTCTACACTAACAATTCACATCTTGGGTCAGTAAAGCTTCCAGACAACATGCCTAAATCGTCCCAGCTCTTCAAGGCCAGGAAAGTATCTCTGATATCCCCTTCTCTTTCTCTGATCCTGGACTTAAGAACATAAAGATGTGGTTTGTGGAAGTTGTTCTGTGCCATAATGTTGTGATTTGTCCAATACAAGTTCAACAAACAGTTTCTTAAAGTAACAGAAAGTGTTCTCATTTGGTATCACAGAGCATATGTGAAGATTCAGTAGCCTCACGGTCCCCAGAGAGGACAGTCATTTCTCTTTCACTCCTATGGTGCTGCCAGAAGTTCCTCACCTCCAGCTTCTGCCCCTGTGGACCCTTTAGGACATCTTGTGAGATTTAGGGACTCCCCTAATGAAGAATGATCTCAACCAAACCCTTCATCTAAGTGAAGACTTTATGTTCAAAGAGGTCACTTCCTGAGGTTCCAGGTTTACACTCACTTGGAGGAAGAATGGACATTACTTGGCCCACTACAAGTCACTCACTTGAAACACTGCCACAGTTCTTTCCTCACTGCTGTGCCAAAATACCTCATAGAGTGACTGGAAAAAGGACTTTTGCTTTGACCCATAGCTAAGGATATGGTCTGTCATGGAGGGACTGGATGTGCGATGGAAGCATGTGGTAGGTGATCACATTTCATCTGCACTCAGAAAGGAGAGGGAGAGATCAATACTTGTGTTTCCTCTATATATCTTTTTTTTTTTTTGCATTTTTTTATTCATTCCTGGACTTCAGTCCATGGAATATTTCTACCCACTTTCAAAGTAGATTCTCCACATCAGTTAAACTGCTCTTGGAATACTGTCATAGATATGCCCCAAAGTGTGTTTTCTAGGTCATACCCAATCCTGTCAGTTGTCTAGCAAGGTTAACTGCACACCAACAAAGCAAGGTAAGTTTCCCCCCCAATCCCAATCTTATCAAATTGTTAGGTTGCATATTCTTGATATTATTCCTTTAATAATAAATGATGTGAAGGCAATTGGACTCATAGGAATGTCAGAATATCAAATTACTAGAAATCTCAGTATATGTTTAGTAAGGGACAGAAACTCAATAAAGAAGGATTTTCACTGAATTGTAAAATACTATTAAAATTCTGCTCAACTGAACTCTAGAAACAGACTTTGGAAGAAAGTCATATCTGCATATGGATTGAATTTTTGGTTTTGTCATTTAACTGGGCCTTGGGGCACTGGCTCTTGGGTGTGGAATTAGTTTCTGGTTTGAAGAATAGTGTTTTATGTATTTAAATAGATCTCTCCTCTATCATTTCATGTGACATTACCAATTTTAGTTTGGTCTAAGTTCTGAAAATCATATAGTTCCTGCTATGGGACAGAAACCTTGCCAAATTCCTATCCAATATGTGATACAATCCTGTGTCTCAAAAGTCCTTTGAAGTAGGTATTATTTGCCTAGCCTTACAGGCATTAAACTGAGCTTAATGCCTTGCACAAGGACATGAAAATTCTATAAAAGAGCTGTTGCTTATTTTCAGATCTGTGTGGCTCTACTTGACCTGACTTACCCATGACTCCCGCCAGTGATTCTGTTTAAGGCTGTCTGCCCTGGAATTTGGAGGCATTCTCTGTGTTGATCTGTTATTATTGCAATTGTGCCTTAAGCCTTTGCTCTGAGACCTGGACTATATTTCTGGGTCTTCATGTAAGCAAGAGCAGCTCCTATTCATGGAGAGGGATAATTTGTTTTTGGGGGATAACTTTTGCTTAAGGTTTCATTCTAGAATCTGTGAGGTTTTAAATATGGATTTAGTTTTCCAGTTAGGCAGGATAGAGGGTGTCTGAGTAGCTAACTGGGGAGCAGGTGTCATATTTAAATGATACCTCTCATCGACTGTGAGAGAAACATCACCTCCTCACCATCCTTACCACTTCCTATCTGCTGATGTCGTTCCATTCTTTCAGTGTAGTTCTTATCATTAGTTCTGTAATATTTATGTTTATTCATTCCGTTGTCTTCCGTCTGACCTCCAGAATAAGACCTTGGTATCTGTTGCTCCTCTACCAAAGATCTATGGAAGGTTTGACACAAAAGCTCAGGGGATGTGTGAATTTTCGGGTGACTGTGAGAGTGAAGGAATGAGACCATTGTTAAGTGAATGAATGAATGTGCAAGTCTTTGAGAGACTGAGTGTATGTGAGAGTGAATAAGTGGTGAATGAGTGTGGTAGTGAGTGAGAGACTGAGTAATGGAATTGAGCAAATGAGTCAATGGATGAGAAAATAAATGAGTTAATTAATGAGTGAGTAAATATATGTGTGGGTGAATGAATGAAGGACGAAAAGTGTGACAAAGTGAATGAGTGGATGGATGAATTAGTGAATGAATGAATATGTGGTGAGCATGTGAGTGAGTCTGTGTGAGGGAGTGGATGAGTCAGTAGTGACTTTGTGAGTAGTGGAGTCAGTGATTAAGTAAATGTATTAGATGGACAAGTCAGTAAGTAAATGAGTGAGAGAGTGAATGAGTTGACAAGAGAGAGAAACAGCTACAATGTTCTGTTAACTTGCGTGGATGTTTGTTTTTGTTTGGTTTGCCCCTTTCTTTGTTTATTACGATTTTTAAAAATCATGATAACATCGGTGTCTCATTAGACTGTATTCAGTCTTTCAGGTCACTACCTCGATTATGTAAACTGTGGAAAGCCACAGAATGTCTCCAGGTTTTGGTCTCCCCTTGGGGAGATTTTATTATTGCTTATGTAAAAGCTATGTCTCCTTTCTTGAGGGGGAGTAATCTTCTTTTCATGGGTAGTGTGCTTAACAATCAAAGAATTCCATAAATTACCAAACTTGCTATGTGCTTTGTGTTGCAAGTTTTATTATAACAATGTATTTGGAGGGTGCTTCCTCTTACAGCAGTGGTAATACATCAGAAGCAAAACAGCTGTGCTTGATAGAAACAGCTCAGTAAACAGAGCATACTATAGAATCATGAGGAATATGGACTGTTATTCAGGCAGGAACCATCTTCCTGACACTCTAATAGGTATCTCCCGAGCCATGCATTGAGTATACATTTAACTTGTCCTTTTTCAGGGGCATAGTAGGGAGATTTTTAAATGATGTAGTTACAATCAATGGCACTCCACATAGCTAATGTCTACCTGGATTAGATTGATTGTGACTCTTGATGACAAATGCCAACAGGCTTTGGCTAGTGGTGAGCACTGGTAATTCTTGAGTCAACTTTGGCTCTCAATACAGTAAATCTGTCAGTGGAGTTTATAAAGCATATGGGAGGCCTTTCCTGGGAGCATCATTTTGTACAGTCAGGGTTTACTTTGGCCTCAGAAGAAAACACACATGCCCATGCCTTCGTTTTAATCAAGGGGAAAACATTTCAGCATCATCTAATTTGCTCCTCTTTCAGTGACTCTGAATTTCAACTTTTCTAGTGATTCTGCAGCCCCACAGAGTGAGTTTCCATTTTTGGGTTTCTTTGCCTTCATTTTTAAGGCTTAATGGCTTATACTAAAAGGTTCTTTCCCTGCTGCAGCTAGTGTGTTTCATTGGCTACATTCACCCCAGCCTATGAGTTATGGTAGATTCTTTAATATATATATTTTTCTTTTTTCCTATAGTGGACTCTCATAGTGTTTTGACAGTTGGAAGGATGGGGGGTTATTGAGCTCCTAGTTTCTCAGCTGCTCAGCTGTATTTTTTGAGCCATATATCAGCAAAATTACCCTACTCTCTTACAGAAGGTGTTCTGTGCCAGATGGTGCTCTGCAGGAAACAACTTCTTAGTTTTCTTAAATCAGGATTTATAGTAAAATAGAATAACACTTAGATATGGAAGACTTCAGTTTGTCTGAAAGCCTTGGAGTTTCAAATATCCCCCCGTTCTCTCTACCTTCATTGTTTCTTATTCAATTAACCAGATAACAAAATGCCTACAGTGCTATTCAATAAATGAAGGGCACATTCTTAGCAATTTTCATTGTGCTGCCTGCTCAGAGACCAGATTGAAAGGTTTGGCTCCAATTGCACCATTAGCCTGGCAACTGCAGCCAATCGTTGTCAATGATTTTTGGTCCCTCTAATTGTTTTTTACTTTATTGAGCTTATTCAGAAAGAATGAAACTTCTTTAGAAGATGCTCACACCCAGTGCAACTGCTGTTCCTTTTTAAACTCATCAGTGCTGCCTTGAGGAGCCCCCCAAGATCCACATTCTAGTCTAGTTAATAAATCTCATTTTTAGCAATATCCCAATGCAAGGCTTTAACAATTAGAAGATTAGCACAGGAGGTCCCTCAGGAGCACCTGCTTCTGCACCTGCTGATGGCCTGGGTCATATTACCTGCTGGACTTGGCACATCTCTAGGGTAGAGAAAAGTTAAACAGCAGGGTAGATATGCAGCCTGTGCTGCTTCTTGGTTTAAATTTTGCTCCTGTTTCGAATGAATTCCTTTTTCATTGGATTTGAAATGAGATTTTTTTTTTCAACAATTGTTCTGAAATGTTGTTTGCATAAGCATTAAGGCAATTATGACAGCTACTTTAAACCCATGCACATAAAACAGCACATCTAAAGTCAGGTTCTCATTAATCTATGGGAGTTAGTCATAAAGGAGATCATTTGTTATGTTCCACTGTGGATTAAAGTCTAAATTCATATGTTTAAACTAAAAGTTGTTGTTTTAGTGACAAAATTGTCTTTAACTATCCTTCCAACAGAGAAAGTTCCTGGAGTTTGGTACATAGACTTATATGCTAACATATTACTTCTTGAAAATTGTTCTTTATTAAGCCTCATGACCTACTGGAGAAATTTAACACCAACAAGGTACTCAGAGTTTTATTAACACATTTCTGAGATGGCTATGTTGCTCAGGATTAATTCCAACATTTGAAAGTATATGCTTGCAATATTAAAAAAAAAAATCTGATGCACAAATGGGTCCTGAGCTTTTCTCTCTCTCTCCTTGTTTATCTCAAGGATTCCTCAGTCTTAGAGTTTACCATACGTTTTCTGGCTTCATGGTCTGCCATAAACACCATTGTCTATAGAGCGTATAGAGCGTAGTTTGCCAGACCCCAGGATTTGCTGCTGTCAGTGAAAACATCTTCCTTCTTTCTGTGTCCTAAGTAATCTCCCAATGTACTCAATACTGCCACATACCTCCCATTGATGCTATGTGCTCATACTGTTTTAGTGGAAGCTCTTCTTGAATACTTTTGGATGTGTGTGTGTGTGTGTGTGTGTGTGTGTGTGTGTGTGTGTGTGTGTGTTTTATACATGCCCAACTGTATCCTTGTGCACACACCTTTCCTCATAGCCTAGAGGATGATTTTGAGTGTCTTCTTCTGTTGATTTACAGGCTATATTTTGACACACAGTCTCTCACTGAACCTAGTGCTCATCATTTAGGCTAGGCTGCCTGGCCATTCAGCTCCTGGAATTTGTCTGTCTCTACTACCTTCTGGTTTTATTTGGGTTCTGAGGATTTGAGCTTGGATCCTTTCATTTGAACAGCAATCACAATTACTCACTGAGCTGTTTCCCTTGCCTGAGTTTCTGAACTCAGGCAATAGTTTGAAACATTTCCTGTAAGAATCCTTTGAAATGTTACTACCTTGACATGGTCTATGAAAACTTACCTTTCCCTATGTTTTGACATCACCAGGAAAGAATACTGAGTTTTCTAAGCTAATAGTGGCTTCTGTGAATAGCTGTCTTGGAGTTTATGGAATTTATTATCTGCATACATTTACATTTTTATTTTCCACTCTAGACCTTGAGTTCCCACGGAGAAAGTTTTGCCTAACTTGATTCTAGATACTGTGCATTTTTGACCTTTTAAATTTTAACCATGGGCAAGCCATTTAATTATCAGAGGAAAGGGCACTGTGATCTCACCTTATGTATCCATGAGACACTGGGACATTTTTGCTCTGACTTACATAGTATCTATTACACTGAGAAAAATGTGTATTGAAAGACTCAGGCTGAAGGTCACAATTATCTGGCTGCTCATTTTATTATTACGTATATAAAAAGTGTTCAAAACATTAATTTGGTTATTATTTCAAAGTTAGCACATTTTAAATACTTTTTGGAAAATATAACTTCTGTTAATTTTTTTTTTCTGTTGGAAAAAAGAGAGTCCTAAGATAGCCCTGAAAACAAAATACTTAAAGGAATTTCTCCCTCACAAGAGAAGGTTAAAGGGGCTTAGCCTTTAACCCACTTTTCATTAATGGAATTTGATTTTACACGACACTTGACCATAAATATGGGGATTGGCTCGTTTCTATAAATAAAATTATACTGATCTATAATTTTAATTTTAATAATAAAATAAGTTCATCTAAACAGTTCATTTATTATCATTAATAAAAGATCATTGTATATTTTAAAAAATATTAGGAAGCAGAAAAACTCAGAGAAGCAAACAAAACAAAACAAAACCACAAAACCAGCCCTTACTATCATCTATTTATCAAGTGCTGCTAGTAATTTTTACATAACACTGAGACCCTGGATCCAGTCTGTCTTGGCTTCAACCCGGGTTTTGCTGCTCACAACAGATTTAAAGGTAGTGGTAAGGTTAGCTCTTCTCTGGGTTCAAGCTCACTCCTGTCTAAGCTGGGAATAGCAGGGTTGTTTTATCATCAGGTTGTCATGGTGATTAAGTGAATTCACACATAAAGAGTTTAGTCTAGGGACTGGCCACCTAAAATACGGTCCTTCAATGTAGCTATCACCATGTTTTCCATTGCTGGTACATTTATTTTTATGGAAAGTCTTTGACGAAATTCAGATCCTACCCTTAAGTACAACTTTTATCCAACATTTTCCAATTAACAGTACACAATGGCATTTGTTTCACATGTTAATATTTTCTTAAAATATGAATGTAATTATACCATTGCACTATTAATAATACTATTATTGTTCCTATTATAATTAGTATAACAAACTCGTATTAATTTGTTTTCAGTCTTTTACAATGGTAAACTGTACTTTGGTGAATAATTGTATTTTCACGTCTTTGCATGACTTTTGGGGGAAGAAATCCCTAGAAGAATTATTGTACCCAAATATATAATCCTTTTAATGATTTTCTTTTCTTTTTAAATAGGACTTTTAAAGTATAAACTACTTACTTCACAGTTAACAATGTTAAAAATTGTATTTATATGTATATGTGGGATCCTATGCATACAGGAACTCATAGAGGCTCAGAAGGGGGAATCATCACAGTGAACACTTTTTTTTGTTTGTTTGGTTTTTTTGTTTGTTTGTTTTTGTTTTTTGTTTTTTTTGTTTTTCGAGACAGCGTTTCTCTGTGTAGCTTTGTGCCTCTCCTGGATTTCACTCTGTAGCCCAGGCTGGCCTAAAACTCACAAGAGATCCACCTGGCTCTGCCTCCCGAGTGCTGGGATTAAAGGCATGTGCCACCACCGCCCAGCAGTGAACATTTTTAAGTACATAATTCATTTTCTTACTTTGCTTTACACCTGTAATGTACAAAGGTTCTAATTTTTCAAATCTTTATCAAAACTTATATCTTTAGCCATATTTTCTCTTTCTGTTTAAATAGAATCACCTTGTAAATGTAAAATGTATTTCACTGTTGGCCAATATATGTTTATTCACAATTAAATCTTATCTGCTGAGAACTACTTATATAATTCCTTTGACCATATTTAAAACTTGGTTGTCATGTTTTTCCTCTGCTTTCTTATCACAGTTTGTGTAACTGGCATTTTAAGAGAATATTTCTCATGCACTAGCCAAATGTCTAAGTAGTTAAGAGCATTTGTACTAGCGAAATGTCTAAGTGGTTAAAAGCATTTGTTCCTGTAGAGAACCAGGGTTCTGTTCCCAGCATCTCCATGGTGGCTTAAGACCATCTATAACTTCAGCTGCAGGGATCTGACATCCTCTCTGTTACCAAGCATCCACATGGTTCACATACACACATGCAGGAAAAATGTTAATACATGTAGAAAATAAATAATCTATAAAAGAATTTAAGGAAAATATTTTCTCAATATGTAATCTAAAGCTTTAACCCTGGAAGTCTTACATTAACTACTCTCTGTAGATTTTCTATTTGTCATCACTTTGGTGGTGGAAATGAATCTCTCTCAAGCATGGCCTGTGCCTGGCACTGTGATGTTTCAGTTGCTTGAAAGTGTCAGTTGCTTGTGACTGGTCACAGCATAGATGTGTCTGACTTTTTTCTTTTTTAATTAATGACACAACTACATTCTTTTCTTGTTCTCTCTTGCTATTTCTTTACTTACAAGTCCTCTTTGTCTTTGAAGAGTGTCCTTTGCCAGGTATGATTATTATGGTATGTGAGGTGTATATTTTTAGCTCAAATATTCTCCTCACTCTCCACTCCTCCTCCTATGTTCTTTCTTGTTCTTTTTCTTCTTCTTCTTCTCCTCCTCCTCCTCTTCCTCCTCTTCCTTTTTCTTCACAAGGTCTCACTATATAGCTCTGTATGGTCAAGAGCTGCCTATGTAGAGCAGACTAGTCTCAAACTCACAGTGCTCCTCTGGGATTAAAGAACTGCTTCACCACACCCAGCTATGAACATTGTCATTAATGTTCTCCACCATGATGCCCAGGCACCTGAAATGAGTAATATAAAACCAGTATTGATTCTTATAATAAAATTGATTTTAGCATCTTTTCATGCCATTCACTGTTTTAGTACTATTTTTAGGAGGAGCTAAGTTATCATACCGTTGTGTGTTTATAATTTCACAAGAGTTTATTGTACACATGAAAAAAGAAAAAAATGGTTGTTTCCCATATAAAGAAATGATTTGTGAGGGGAATATTCTAATTGCCTTCATTTGCTCATTATACACTATACACTTGCATCAAAATATTACACCACCATAATTCTATAACTACCCACAAACATGATCTGTCAATTGAAAACATTTGTAAACTACGTTGGTTCAATAGCTTTGCAAATACCATGAGTCAGTCCTGGAATACACCGGGGCATAAAGAAGTATAGATATAGCATAACCAGAGGAAAAGAGGGCATTTTAATGCAAGAACCCATGAGAAAGACCAGTCACTGAAGCATAAGTATATGTGCTTGTTTGTTTCTAACTGTCTCTTCCACAGACTCTTCTAGAATACTTTCTTTGCAAAGTCTTCAAAGTAAGGAGTTACATTTGATGAGCCAGTGCCGGGCTAGGGAGGAAAGTGTGTTCTAAGTGAGCAGTCTTGGTTCCAGAAGTAGTGTGCTTTACCTATAGTCTGCATGCTATTGCACAGGGCTTCTCAAAGACCCATAGCACACCACTTTCAGTTGGCTACCATAGTCATCCAGCTGTGGTGACAAGAGTAGATTTTGCAGTGCCCAAAACATTAGCCTGATTCAGCTCGTGGTTCTACACCTAGTGCCTTAAGCTAGAGATGAGTTTGGGGCATGTTCTCAATTAGGACATGAGATCAAGTTGCAGATTTCTATGTGTGGAATATCCATTAACTAATGGAAGCTAACTTTCACAGATCATTCAGAGTCATTTTAATCAGACGGTGTGGTGAACACTCGACATGAATTATCCCATTTGATTCTCCCATTAATTATAAGAACTGCATGCTAAAGAAAAGGAATTATTAGCAAATACCTAGTGTTATCTAAGATCATACTCCTTCAGGTGGTGAGGCTAGAATTTCCATTTGAGCCTGTTTATGAATACAATTTATTAGCTACATATGGAAAAGTGGTCACAACATATGGCACTTTTACCTATTCAGCTCCATGGGTCACTAACAGTTACAGTTGTTATTGATTTTTTTTGCCTTATTTGTATTTTATTTTTTAGAATTTCATTTATACAAGCAACATGCATTGATTACATCTATCTCCAGTGTTCCCCTACAACTCCTTCCATAACTTCCCCTTTCATACCAATCCAAGTACAACCTTTTAAATACACCAACCCACTTAGTGCTTCCAGGATGCTCATAGGTGTAGGACCATCCACGGGAGCATGGGCAGTGTATCATGGACCACATCCCCAAAGAAAGCTCACTCTTCCTCCTTGACTAGCCATCATTTGTCAGTAGCTCATCAGCTATGGCTGAGGCCACTCCATGACCTATGCTGGTGTTTTGACTGGCTTCTTCATATGTAGATCTTGTCCATGCAATCACAGGTCCAGAACATTCTCTCCAAAAGCTCAAAATTACAGATTCTTCTCAGCAGCCCATGGAACTTTTGCTAACATAGACCATATATTGAGACACAAAATATTTCTCACAAAATACAGGAAAACTGAAATGACTATTTCATCTGGCCACAATGGAATAACACTATATTTTAATCAGTTGTGGAATCTACAGAAAACATACAGTTGTAGAGACGGAACAACACACTATTGAGTGAAGAATGACTCACTGAAGTAATGAAAAATGAATTAAAGAAATCTTCATAGAATTCAATCAAAATGAGGATTCAACATAACAAGTACTGGTCTGTGATGGTGCTATGTCTATGGAGTTGCTCTCTCTCTACCTGTGGCAGGCACACACAGGAGAAGAACCTCCCTCATGTCCACCTGCACCTCTTGTTCTCTCTTTTCATCTGATAGACATGCTTTTTCATGTTTTGTCAGACAGATCTCCCATATATGTTCCGAATAGAAAATCTGAAGAGTCCCAAGCTATGCAGGACTGATGCAAACTCCCACACACCTTCTTCATCTTATTGCAGCATGGGATTTTCTTCTTCTGTTTGGTTTAGTTTTATCTTTCCATAATTTTTCAACCTGCCTGAGTACACAGATCCTGATTGGCTCCTCACTGGATGCACCATATCTAACACAAAGCCTTACACAGGGTAAGTGCTTCATAAACCCTCACTGAGTCAAAGACACCCATCAATGAATGAGCAAGATCTTTGTGAAACAGGAGAACAATGAAATACAATAAGGCTTGCAATCATGAATATCACCTTTTTGTAAACTCTTTGCTAAAGTGAACATAAAGGTTCAGGTTATGAGCATGGAGGAACTGGAACTTGGACTTGGTTTTTCCTTAGGTGTGCAATCATTCCCATTAGTTAGTGTCTAATGACCCTTGTTAAAGAGACAGCTCTGCCCATCTATCACTTTGGACACTTACCCAGATTTCCCCATAAGGACTACCTCAGTGTCTTCATCTGTAGGTGCATGGGCCTTTCTCCTGGGGAGGAATGTATTTGTTCCACAGTATCTTTTTGCTCGGGATGAGATTTGTACACAGTAAAAATCCATGGAGTTCTGAAGAATATGATTCTGACAAAGAATACGATTTGTATGAAAGACACAAATATATTTTGATGTATAGAAAAATTAAATTGAAATATTCACTATTCTATCTAGTGTTTCAGGTCTGGCTGTTTGAACTGTTCAGCAGAAAACTCATATTAGAAGTAGAAGAAAATGCACTGGTCATTTGGTGGGGCCTGAACATGAACCTTGAACTGTTTTAGTGACTGGTGTTTGCATGCTAACTTCTACCTTGAACGGTGTCTCCAATTTTCACTTAATTTTTTTTTCTATTCTTATGTGTGTTTGACGCACATATGAGTTTGAGGGAACTCATGCCTATGTACTTTTGTGCAAGAGGGAGCCTGAGGTTGATGCTGTGGCATCATCTTGGATTATTTGTCACTGTCTTCAGTGTGACAGAGTCTCTCAAACCAGAGCATGCCCATATGAATACTCTCACTAGCTACTTGCCTGTAGGATCTTCTCTATCTACTGAGGCTGGAATTACAAGCAGATTACCATGGTCATAGGACAATTTTCTTGGGTTTTGGATATATGAATTCTGATCTTCATAACCACTTAGCCATCTGTCCCTCCCTCTTCACGTGAGATTACCTGGGGCCCTTGACCCTTTCACTTCAGACAGATGTTGTCCTATTCACTTATTTTGAGTTGGGACTCCTCTCTACCTTATACTTTACGTGGTTTGGATTTGTTCCATGATTATATTTAGTTTTCTGTGCAATTCTCTAGTTAGATTTGGAGACTTTCAGTAGTTGCAATGGATTATTTATTCTATTTCTCTCTCTCTCTCTGATCCTCTATCCCAGTCTTTCCTTCCTCTCTTTCTTCATGTCTGCCATTTATCCCATTTTGATTACATATCTGTAAACTTTGGTGTTATAAACTGTTAAAGAGAGGAAAGCAGGTTAGGGAAGAGTCATCCACTGGTTATGCCAAGAATTAAAGAACAAATCATAGGCAATAATTGTCAAATGTAATATTTTGAGGAGATAATAGTGATATAAATCCAAGAGAAAGAGATCTTCCATACATGGTTCCTTCTCAAGTAGATATTGGTAAATTTAAAGAAGAAAAGGGGATTATCATATGACCAGGTTAGAGCAGAGAGCTTGGGGGAATGTCATTATTAGGGAACTTTGGGCCAGGAAAAAAATTGGTCCATTTTGAAATTAAAAAACCCTATCACATCTCCCCCAACAGACACAGACACACACACACACACACACACACACACACACACACACACACAGAGAGAGAGAGAGAGAGAGAGAGAGAGAGAGAGAGAGACAGAGACAGAGAGAGAGAGACAGAGACAGAGAGAAAGAGACAGAGAGATACAGAGACAGAGAGAGCAATCTTTATTCTAGCACTCTTTGGCGTGTAATGTAATTTAAAAAGAAATTGCATATCTTTAGTATGATCTTATACCTGGGTTTATGTATTATTATAGCAGATATGTTTGTCTTGTGTGTATTTCATATTGCCACTGCTGTGTCCTTGTGTCTAGAACTGCACCTGTAAAACAAAAGCAGGTATGATTGCATAAATCAAATAAGAGCAGTGAGCCAGTCCTGGCAGAGCCCAGTTGGCTCAAGGAGTTAGACACAAGTTATTGCTGTCACTTCAGACCATGTTCTGGATTTACATTTTATCCAAAGTGCAATAAAAAAAAAAATCACATTGGGCCAGAAACAGGACATTTAACACATTTGTTTCCTTTTCAAAAATGTGATCGTCAAATCAGTTTTCTACATAGCTCTATGATATTCATTTAAAAGAAAGAGGTAGCTTTTTAAATTCTAGTACCAATTCTAGATTCTCCATCACAGTGTAATTAAAAAGAATATGAGGAGTCCAAGGTTCTGCCGTGAGTCTCTCTCTACCCATGTAGTTAAATATGCTGCAGTAATATCAAGTTTTCACTAATATTTTGACTCTTCTTCAGTGAATGGAGTTTCTTCTAAATGTATGGAACCCCATAACCAGCCTTTAAAATGGAGTGCCTGCTTTACCATGTATATTTTGCATGTGTATCTAGTTATTTGTCCACATGCTCTTGGCTTAATATTCATAAACAAATAGTATTAATCAGATGATGTAATGCTTTATATTTTGTGCCCAAATTAATAGTAAATTTGAGGGAAGGAAATTGAGTATCAAGTATGTAACATTTCACATGCTGGTGCTATTTAATCTTCATAAAGGTACCATAGCTCCGTTAGAAGAGAATTTGAATCTTAAACTGTTAACTAACCTATCCATGGGTACAGGATGTTAAGGCAAAAGCCTGTGACAACTGGTGTTCCAAATCTTTAAAGTTCAGGATTTTTGCCATTTATCTTATATCTTCTAAGGACTGTCTGAACACCGACTGGAACAACAGGATGAATAAGGACTGCAGGATACATGTAACCTGGGTCTTCTCTGACTTAGCCATTACTACCCTTTTCCACTATCAGATAATACACCAGTGACTGCTTCTAATGAATTCTCCAAGAGGAGAGCCAACTTCCTAAGTGCTGGGGCAATGCAGGCGAGGGATGGCTCACACAGAACTCACAGTCTGTTCAGCCCTCCTGTCCCAGATTTACCGTGTGAACTTTCACCCTTTGATTCTCAGTGAATGATTTTCTAATCTACAAAGGGAGATCTCTCCCTGTGAAGCTCTCTGGGGTCCCTTTGCTCTCCAGTATTCAATGACATGTAACGTTAACTGCTTTTGGTGATGACGTATCTAAGGGATGATTGTGAAAACTGACATGACAAGGTCTGTCTTCATTTGAGCCTCTTTTTCTCAGTACTCTGTAGTGACGGGAGTATTACATGTTGCAATTTCACCCAAGAAAGCTCTTCTTATCTGTTAATACTACTCTCGGCCTCCAAGTAGACAGGAGAAGGTCTCTTTCCTTTGTTTGCTTCATTGGGTCATGTTCTGGGTCAGTGCTTCAACACAAAACAGATCATGTGGGAAGGAAATCTAGACATGTGTATCAGGCTCATCATCCACCATCACAGAATAGTGCAAACAGAGAGCTGGAGGCTCACTACCATGTGACTGAGACTTGAAAATCACGTACTTAGGATGGAAACATACCTGGTTGAAAAAGGAAAACTATCACTTTGAGCGAATGGTTTTTGAGGCAGTTGGGTTCTTCATCAGCTTCATCACGGTAGTTGTTCCTTCTTTATCTGCAAATTCTGTCTTCTTCTAGAGCTGAATGTTTGGTTATCTAAAGAACATGAACATTGTGCTTGAAAACAAATGCCTATTTTTTGATGCCTTGTTAGGAGACTAATGTTATGATTATGCAGACAAAGGTGCTTGCCCTCAAGTCTGGTGACCTGAGTTCAATTTCAGGAGCCCACATGGTGAAGGGAAATAACTGAGTCCCCTAAATTGTCCTCTGACCGTCATACACATGATATGATACACATGCCTCCCCCGCATAGGAACACCTATGTAAAAAATAAATAAATAAATAAATAAATAAATAAAAATAAAAATAAAAATAAAAATAAAAATAAAAAAATTAAATACTTTCTAGCAAGTGAAAGGCAATATTGCCTAAGTATAATTTTCTTGTTAGAAATGTTGCTTTATTGATAATTTATTTGGTCTGTGAAGTCGGGACATTTTCTGCAGAGAATCAGGGTTTGGTTCCCTGGAAGAAAACCCAGGTTATCTTGAGAGCTAAGCCTGGATGATTTCTGTTAGCACAGCTATGGAGCTTCTCAGTTTTGAACATCTCCAGTTTATGTGTGTACACCCTTTTCAACAGTTAAAACTTTATTTTTGAGTTTGAATATTATTGAACTCAATAGAAAGTTAAAAAACAAAACAAAACACAGATTTATAATGAGGACCAGGGTTCTAGGATTTGATACATTTTCAGATAGTGTTAAGTGTCTGAAAGAATAAGAAAAGACAAAAAACTCCAGCTGTCAAGAAAAAAAACGTATATTAAGAAAGATAGTCATGGGGCGTACCCTGGCAAATCCTGAACAAGGTACTAAATTCAGGCAGTGGTCACCATCAGACATTTTATATTTTCACGTCTTTCTCCTTTTCATATTGCTGTAAGGAATATTATTCTAATTAATTTTATAAAATTAAATGATATTAGGAGTAATTTATTTCAAATGGCAGATAGCTCACCCCCTTTTCAGAGGAAGGCCAGTTTGCACTTCATACATGGTTCCATGGCTTGCTTCTTGAATATGCTTCTATACTCAGCCTCCTTCCTGGCCGCACATCTCTGTGACCACCATCATGGTTAATCTGTCTCAGAAAAAAAAGTTAGAGTTCACCAAACTGTTCTGTCAGACTCCCTTTTTGGCAAAGGTCAGTGAAGTTACTTTACATGTCAAACTTTCCCATATGATAAGAGAATTGGGGTCAAAGAACCAGTACCAAATTGTTTCAGATTTATAGGATTTCATAACTATGATAGTTAATTAACTTTATTAACAACATTAACATTTCTGACAGTTTGAGTTTCCAAAAAAACTGCTATCACATAGGAAATATAAAGCCCATTCTGGTTAATCACCTCCTTAATCAAATAACTTAATCAAATATAGCAAGATTCAGCATCGTTAGATCTTTAATGAAACCTGAAAATTAAAGAATATTGAGAGAAGCCAAGTCTTTCAGCTTTGTGTGGTATTGGTTATTTGATTGATTGATGCCATTGCTAGGATTTATCTTTATTTATGACCCAAGTACTTAACATGACATCTGTTTTGTAGTGAAGTAAAGAGGAGTTAGTCAGAACGTTATCATTCCTACCATGCTGTGGCTGCTCCATCCTCCTGTCTCTCGTCTTGGGCTCTGCCCACATATCCTGCTTTTAAACTGTGTCGGTGTACCTCTCCCTGGGCACTTCCTCTTGATTATGGCAGTTGAAGTGTTGAATGAGGAACCGTTGGAGTGAATGCTAGGCAGGAGGATTAGAAATGGACCAGACCCAGCTGTGTCCTGCTGACTGTTCTCTTGTTGGTGTTAAGTTAGTTGAGACAGTGAGAATGATGATTTATTGTACACAAGTTATATTTGGCCACAGCTGAGAACAGAACTAGTCCAGAATGCTACAGATCTGGGGCAGAGGGCCAGCGGCACTGTTTTGGATGCAAGTGTCTCAAGGATGTCTCAGTGATCAGATGATGAATTTCCAGATCCATTGAGACTCATAAGCAATGGTAGCTTAGAATCCTACAACCTGTATCAGCATTCCTATGTCCCACATCCTGGCCTCCAGCATCCCGCATCCCGCATCCCAATCTCTTATATCTGTTCCTTCACAAGCTCATTTCCTTGGATGTCTGCCTCATCTTCCTTCTCTTGCGCTTCAGCCTGCACATCCACTTCTCTCTCCCCTTTTGCTATCAAGGCACAGGAGTTTCTAGGAAGGTGGCGCAAAGGCTGAGACACACAAGTGTTCCGAAAAAGTGGCAGAGCCAGGATTCCACACCAGCTTCCTCAGTGCATCATATATTAGATATTCTATCACTATTAAGACCATTACCTTCCTAAAGAAAGGTTTGGGCCAGTACTTGGTAAGTTCCTCTGCAGGCAAAACGTTCTCAGCCTTTGCTTTGTACCTCTGTGTTACCATTTTGTTCAAGCACACTGTATCAAGCTCCTTGAATGGAACAGAAATGCTAATACTTAGCCCAGCCCTCCAGTCTGCCCACTAAAATCCTTCTTTGCCTTAATCTTAACACAACCCTTTCATTTCCTACTTAAATAAAGTTATGCTTGGAAAAGTTAAGGGAGCTCTTGGCTAGGGTAAAAAATACAGGCATGGAATAAAATTAGTTCTTGCTATGCAGTAAAATGCCCCTTGAATGTGGTGTCTTTTGAAATAGTAAATTTATTACTTGTGACGGTGCTGCTGGATGATCAGATGAGGTAGTCTTCTTGGGTTTCCCTGGGATTCCCCATTAAGTTGCATTCAAACAATGCCCAAGAAGACTGGAAGCCTCGTGAACTTCCCTTACAGGACTGTGGTTGGTCTTGGCTGCTGTGATGAAGTGCTGGGGTCTCTTCCATGTGGCAGTCATCTTACCACAGTTGTGAACATTTTCTCACCTGCATTTTCAACAAAGAAGCAGGAGTGGCGGCAGCACTTTGTGGATCTTAGGCTGAGATATTTGGATACTGTTGATTACCAGGTTCTGTTGTTTAGAAAACACCAAAGTTTGCTTAGATGAGCGCTGAAAAATAGATGCCATTTCTAAATAGGAATTTATCATTTCTTCTTCTGCTACTCACAACATAGGATCAGTTGAGACCCCTTTTCTGGCTGATTTGTTGTTGTGTATCTTTAGAGTCATTTTAGCGCAATGCTCTAAGCAGCAACCACAAATCAGCAAGAAATGGCCCAGGAAGTGAGACGTTCCTGTCCATGTGATGGTAGAGTCTGCAGAGAAAACAGAGAATTTCTACCTCTCATTCTGTGTCTTCTCTGCGTTCAGCACATTAATGACTCCTAGGTTTTTATTAGGAAAATCATTCACTGCTATGACTAAAATTTCTAAAATTATCTGCCACGGAGGCTTTGAATATTACCACAAATTGTGCCATTTTCCAATTAAACTTTGACATAAACAAATGGTTTACATGTTATCCACTTGGATACCACCTTATTTAATGACAAAGCTTGAATTAATCAAAGTCACATTTGCATTAATAAGGTGTCAGTGTGACATTATGTGTCCTTTGATAGAATTCTTCAAGAAAGATGCAATATCACCCATGCAGATGTTTGACAAACAAAGTCATTAAGAAAAAAAAATCAGGCGCATATAGAACAAAATAGTTTGTTACAATCTTATGAAGTTCCCACTCATGAAAGAATTCTTTCTTCATTTTCTCCATGGTGAAGAGCTATTCTGGATGAGATTAAACCAATGTGGTGTGGTATCAGGATGTAATTCACGAGTCTACTTGTATTATTTTAAAAAGACTTTTAAAGACCTTACTGGAAAAATTGGGGACTACATACTAGATAATATTTTTATTTATTAATGGTATATACTTTGACTATGATTAAATAGTTTTATGTAGACTATTCTGTTTTTCCTGAAGAAAAATTGTGATTTATATACAGGGAAGAATCAAGAGATATGTGAGTTACAATGTGGATTAATGTATACATATTTTTATGTAAAGGAGAGTGAAAAAGCACATAGGGAAAAAAGGTAACAAATGTAGGCACCACATCTATGCACCCCCCTTGTATTCCTAGCATTTCTGAAGGTTAAAAAGTTTTCATATTACAAAGTTAGATGGAAAAGTCACCAACTCATTGTATTTGTGGCTGATACCATGTCTGTCCTTGAGCTTTTATGATAAAGTGTCCAATGTCAGGTATCTGATTAAATTCTAAGGAATTCAATTGCAAAATGGTGTATTTCTAAAAAAAGGCACATTTCTTTACTTATGGAATTACTTACAGCAGGAGAAGAACCTCAAGTACAGGCAGTTGTTTGAATATGGTAATTGACTGAAAAGTTGACCAAGTAGAAAACTGTAATGTGTCATAATAAAAGATGTAGAGATGGTCTTGTATGTAATGTGGGCATTATGGGTCACAGCATTTCACATTATGCCAGAGGGCCTGGGTGACAAGGGCTCTATCTCAGTCTGCTCAGATTCAATGGATGACTTTGAGTTAGTCACCGGAAGTTTTTCCTGTTGTAAAATGGTGAAGTTTGCCTCTGGGATAAATTCTACAGCTGTGCAAGGAGTAACTGCCTAACTACCTAAGTGGGCAGTCTACAGAGTATTGGGGAGTCACATGCCAAGGAGCCCAGATTGTGTTTGCTACCTCTGTGCTTATTTGGGGATTTTTCTTAAAGGTTTACATATAAAGCTTTATACTTTATCACTAAAACATAGGATACAAAATTGACTCCTAAGTTGCAATCCTAAGAGAAATCTATTTGTGCCTATATAAACTGAATTTTGTAGTAATCTTAGTTTCATTCAGAAATTGAAAGTGGAAGTGGAGGAGAAGACTTAGGTAGAACAGATGATCTGACAATGTGAATTATGTGAGACTAGGGTCAGTTCTCTGTTCCTTAGAAGTATGAATGCTTAAGAGTTTATAAAATCATTAGATAATGACTCCAGACGTATTTCATTATTTACCAAACTACAGCCCCTTCTTTTTGGAGAAAGGAGAGTCTTCTGTAGTCTTAATAGAAGAGATAGAACTCAGTCTGAACTTAACATGATAGCTTAACAAGAAGCTAGGCAGATGTTGTTCACTTCGGAAAAGATGCCCATGTGTACAGGGACTTATGCAGGGCCAGCTCTTGTGTGCTGACACTGAGCATATGCAGTTTGAGTTTTGACTAATTGTTCAAGTGAACTAAGTGATATGGTTGGGTATATGCAGTACATGGAATATAGAATTACCTGGAGTCAATGTATATACGGAATGACAGGGATGACTGAGTGGATACTAAGAGGATCTGGGATTGGCAAGATGAAACTGGGAGCTCAGCAACACATGGCAGAATTTTGCAGACAGACTAGTATACTAATTTTTCCTTAGAACTCTTGCTGCAGATGAGTATCTAGCTCCTGAATGGGCTTCGACTAAAGCTATGTTGGCACCAGGTAAAAGAAAGAAGGTTGTCTGGAGGTGTAAGAGGTGATGAAATCTGCAAGTGTCTAGTAATGTCTGTCTAGGTTAAGGGCAGAGCCAGGAAAGTATATATTACTGAATAGGAGAGAAATAGATAGACAAAATTCAGTTTATGTTACAAAGTGAAATAATAATAGTAACACTTTGAAACTAGTTTTATGGAAAACATGTGTTTAAGTGTTAGTTTCCCTTAGGCATGGGGTTTCCAAGCCTTTATGAAGGTATTCACAGCATGACCCAGATCTCCCATAACTCAAAACTAAACGTGTGAGTAACTTGCTGTAGTACCACATTGTTGACCAAGTCTTGAACAATTGAACCTTTGAAGGACATTCGTCTAGACAACAGCATGCTGCAGTCAGAGCCCGTTTCCTCACTGATTATGAATAAAGCCGTGCAAGTTCAGCACTTAGCATTAGGTGGCATGAGACCTGGAGTCTTTCCTTCTTAATAGGAGAGCCAACAACAAACTAAAACAGAAATATTAACAGGATGAGCCATGGCTAACACTTGTGGAACATTTTCTATGTGTCATATTCTGTTCTAGGATTCCTCATGTAATATGTTAAAATTGATGTAAATATTAATTCGGACAAGTAGGAAATGTGGGTGGCTCAAGGAAGATAAAATTTCAGGTTCAGTTTGTGGGAGGGAATTTAAATCAGTTGCAATGACATAAGGAAATGGAAGAAATGCAAACAACAATAACAAGCAATTCTGGTTACCTATAACACCACACTCAGTGTTTCAGTGAATTGGGGAGTAGGTAAAGGAGCAGAATTTCTGTGGTAAGATCCTTCCTCAAAGTGTGCCACTGACCTGTATTTATTATTTGATTTAGCCCTGCTGACCTATTAATTGTTTTAGTCTATCATTGTTTACTTGGTTCTTTAGACTAGGAACTCTTAATTCCTGCCAGAGTGGCTCAATTTGGAGACTCATAGAATGCCTTTCCAATACAATACTGTGGGCTATAGAGTATACTTATTTCAGCTGCTAAGTGACAAAAAAATAATTTAGAAAGCATTTTCATTAGTACCTACTTATGATTTTTGAATAATAAAGTTTAAATTCCTTCTTCCTCCTCCTCCTCCTCATCATCACAGTCATCATTTTCTTCTTCTTCCTCTTGCTCTTATTCTTCATTTTCTTTTTCAGCAGCGTTTCTCGCTCTGTAGACCAGGCTGTCCTGGAACTCACTCTGTAGACCAGGCTAGCCTCAAATTCAAAGCTCTGCCTGCTCTGTCTCCTCAGTGCTGAGATTAAAGGCATGCACTACTACTGCCCAGGAAAGTTAGAATTCTTTCATCCTCCTTCCTTGAGCTTTGAGTGCATAGGTGTTAATTTTCAAGGGTAACTTTTAGAGCTAATATGCCCTGTTACTTTGTGTTCTATTTTTGTGATCAACACCATGACCAAAAGCAAGTTGGGAAGAAAGGGGTTTATTTCATTTTCCAGCTTACCATCCACCATAGTGAGTCAGGGCAAGAACTCGAGGCAAGAAACTTGAGGCAAGAACTTTAACTAAAGCTAAGGAAGAACACTAGTTACTGCCTTGCTCCCTGTGCCTTGTTCACCTTTCTTTCTTATTTGACCCAGGACCACCTTCCCAGGAATGGTACTGCCCATAATGAGGTGGGCCCTCCCACATCAATTACTAATGAAGAAACTACCCACAGGCCAATCTGGTGGAGGTATTTCCTCAACTGAGGCTCTGTCTTTTTAGATAATGCTAGTCTGTGTCAAGTGAGAGAACATCTAAATGAGTACAGGTTCCTTATTGCATGATTACAGGTTCAAGAGTGCATTGCAGTTGAGTTAAAAATGCGCTTGCCCAGGGTAGGGCAAGCTAATTATTTAACGAAATTGTGCATTGTTCATCCCACTAAGACTTGAAAAGGGTCATGCAAAGACAATAGTTAGTGAACTCTAGTAGAAGAGATACAATTTTGTTCTGCAAAGTTAGCTCCTTTTTATGTTTCTGGTTCTTTAATACACAAGCTTACATGCTATATTAACTTAATAGATTTTACTTTTCATATGAAGCAATACCCTACAATTCCTGGACATTCTTTGAATTTCTGGCTCATAATGTAAGTTGAGAAAAGCAATTATAAATTTCATTTCCAGCTCCTTCCAGTGACATCTCTCTCTGGAGTAACTGTCACTGGATGCTTTCTTTGTAGAACATTTTTACTCCTGGGGAAGGGATGCTCAGCAGCATCCCAAATAGTTCCTGGCAAAGTTAAGCTATGGGAATTGTATTCATCCCAAATGTGCTACAGTTATACTCATGCTAGTCACTGACATCCTTTGCCATTGTGAATTCCCCACATCACAGAAAACACCCTCTACCACAAGTCAATTCTAGCCTGTAGCCTCTAACACCAGCAAAAAGCTACTGCAGTTTTAGGTAAAGTTATTCCATGAAAGTTAGGAAACTCCAAGACGAGCTTCCATAACTACCAAGTGAGCAGTAATGGGGAGATTAATTCAACATCTCTCTGGCTTTTCCTTTTGTTTATATTTTCATCAAAAGATACCATTCCTTCTAGGGACATGGGTTGCTCTGTGTCTATGCATGACCTGCCTGCCTTATTACTGTTCACACTGTCAAGCCAATGTCCCATAGAGTATGGGCACTTGGATCATTGCGACAGTGTCTGTCCTGATCCATTTATTCCCAGCCACCAAAGCAAACTCCTTGGATCCACTGCTTGTCAGTCTGATTATCTTGCTGGCTGGAGACATGGAGCAAAGAGTGAGATTTTTTTAAAGGTGATTGAAAAGCATCTCTTAGTGCAGTCAGACAGAAATAGACAGATAAGTCAGTCCCAGATAGAAGCAGAGCACATTCTGCAATTGTTCATCCTATTGCTATCTTCCAACCAGTGTGATTCTCCAGGCACACATAGATTCATTCCATAATCAAATTCTAGAATGCATCCCTATCTTACCCCTGCAAAGAAAATGCATCTAAAAAGCTATGAGGTCCTTGCTCTCTTCTCCATTATTCAGCATAATCTGCAGAAACAAGCCCACAATGATGCTGATTTAATATAGTGATACCATTCTTTGTATGGAGAAGGAATACAGAAGAAATCAATGGATGCATGTCCACTTTTAGAAGAGAGAGACTTGACTACTGCCAGGCCCCTGTGATGTTTGATTTCTGTCTGTCACTCACGTTTTTTTCAGTGCCTGGTGGAAAGTTGTGTGATTGCCATCTTGTCAAAACAATCATAGCTTCCAATTTTGCTCACAATGACCCAAGGTACCACTTAAGAAATCTTTCATTTCACAACACCAGGTCTTTAAATGATGTGTTTCTGGGTCAAAAAGTAGGAAAGGTTTGCCTTCCAAAAAGAGATGAGTTCCCCGACAAAATGAAACACTGTATGCAAATACAATTAAGCAAGAGTGGCTGGCTACTAGAACAGCAATTCCAGCGAAGTCCTGGCCTGGCCTGCACACTATGAGTGAGTCCCATTCTGACTTTTTGCCCCTCCCATAGACCTACAGATAGAAGCAAACAGGGATGATTAGAAAGGAAGGGAAAGATCCTTTTACATAGGCCATGTCAGGAAGTCATCTTAGCTTCCCTGCATAACAAACACAGATTTAGAAGTGTCTTTTAACAAGTATGGAATTTACTTCTGAGGAGATTAGTGGCAAGCATTGTTTATAAAGATCAATAATATGATTTGAGTATAAAATCAATCTGTACTATGCTGATCTGAGTTTATTTGGGAAACAGATTATTTACATGGGAAAACATTGGATTTGCTTTCAGAGCATTTAGAGGACAAACATGTTTCTCTTTATAATTAAGGTGATCTCAGCAGATGTTAAACCTTGAGTACTTATCTCATTATAAAAAATGCTTGTGTATCTATTGTGCACTGATTGTTGCTTGGCTTTGCCAGTCAGTATCTCTGCTGTTGAATCTATTTAAGTTTTCTGCAAGTCACTGTTTACAGTCACCTGGCTGAAGTCATGAATGTGCTTACAGGATGTCTACTGCATACCATTCTCTGTGTCTGAAGTGGAAGTTAGCAGTGAAACCAGATTAATGGTCACATATGCTCTTTTGCTACAGGTTATTGGATATATAAAGTTATATCTAGCATATAAATTAATGGACATTTCTTTAGTTTTCTTAGCATCTTTCTTTTATGAAACAGTATTTTTAACCATGGGAGATACAAATAAAAGTTAAAAAAAAAAACAGTGATGGGTGTTATGCATTTACTCAGTAATATGGATACAAGTTGTATTTAGGGGAAATTATCTGATCTTTACACTGTTATAGAAGACTGAAGGATCTTTTCTCCTGTTTGCAAGTATAGATGTTGTAGATGATAGATAATATCTTTCCAAAATCTTACCCACTCTAGTTTTCTCCTTAAAACTCACATACTGAAGTCTTTTAAAATAAAGATAGTTTACATTATCAGAAATGATAATCCAGGTGTAATGGCACATGCCTGTAGCCCAAGCTACTGAGGAGGCTGAGACAGGAGATTAAAATTTAAGGCCATCCTGGGAACTTTGGGAAGACTCTGTCTCCAAACAAGAACTAAGGGATAAGATGGGATACAGTGGTAGCATGCTTGCCTAGCACGTCACTGAGCTTTGCTGAGAAAGAAAATAAAAATGTCTGAAAATCAATACTGGCCATGTTGATTCCACATCAGAAAGAATAAACACTCTATTACCCAACCTCGCTAAAAGATGCTCAGGGACCACATTTCCCTCCCTGTGTTAATGATAATCCATTGCCATGGGGTGAGGCTGGGGATGGCTGCTCACTAGTAACTTTTGATAGGTGATTGGATGGTTGTCATGTTTGTTATGTACTTGTGTGACCCTGAGCTTTGCATTCCCCCATTTATCCTGCTCATAGTGCTTTTATTATCACCATATTGACCCTCCCCTGATTGCTCCGGCACTTCAGATTCGGTAAGCCACACCAAATTTCACTACAAAAGGGAACCCACCATTGCCCTTTTCTGAACTCTCATATTGCCTTCAGCCTCTGCTCTACTGTGGTCATTTTCATTGCAAATGTTTGTTTTGCTCTGGTTCTTCAGGAGTAGCAATACAGGCTCTATTTCTGGGGACTCTGAGGATAGGAACTGTTACTCATCTTTATATATCCAGGTTTTAAAACAGTACTTGGTGCACCTTGGGTATTCAGGAAATGTTTCACCAATAAATAAATAGAGAGTAACCCAGAGTTTTCAGAAGTATTCTGGGAAGAGCCCCTTGGCAGGAATGTGGGACATGGCTAGGTAAAAAGACATTGTGGATGGCTGATGTGATAGGCAGTGACTGTCAGAGACAAGGAAGGGTGAGCCAGAGTGGAACTGAAGAAAATAGAGAGAAAGATGGTGGATATAGACTTTTCTTTTTGTCCAGGCATTTTCTTGCAGTTCTTTTGTACCCCAAACTAAATTCATTTATTTGATTGGAATCATTACATATCATGCTACTCCTTGGGCAATTTTCACCTGCTTATTTAGTTGTAATGGTGAACAGACAAAGAAACAAAAAATTGAAGTATAAAATGTACGTTTTAAAAGGAAATATGAAAACTACTAGTGTATGAGCTTTTAACACGGTTGAAATTATATTTGCAATCTTTGAGAATTTTTTTAAGACTAGTAGACAACCCAGTGGAATGGTTAACATTAAGAATCTGAACTTAGCATTCAAATGTGGGCATTGCTATCTGATTTGCAACATTTAGGGAAATGTTCTGCATTTTGTTCCTGTAGACACAGGTATCATAATTATATTCATACCATGAGTCTGTTGTGAGCATAATCAAAACTGATGAAGGAAGGCACTAAGCCCAACTACTAGGACATGGAGCATGAATATGTAGACTGAATTCATGTATACAACAGACACAATAACTTACAGCATCTTACAACCAAACTTACTAATTCAACAGATACAGTAACTTACAGCATCTTACAACCAAACTTGCTCCTAATTCATGGTAGGAATATGGACCTTCCTGTGTTCATCTGAAGCATTTTTAAATGACTAATTTTTTTTATTTTATGTGTATGAGTGTGTTTGCTTGCATGTATATCTATATGCCAAATCCATGCTTAGTATTTCAGATACCAGAAGAGAACTTTGGATGCCCTGAAACTGGAGTTACAGATAGCTGTGAAAAGCTGTGGGAGTGCTTAGAGGAGAACCCCAGTACTCTGGAAGAAGTCACTGAACCATCGTTTTAGCCCATGCAGTATCTTCTAAGCAGCTACAGACTAGCCACTTTTGTGCCACTCTTTAATAATATTTACCATTTTGAGGTAAATAATGTGTGGTTGCTTTTAAATTGGAGTCCTTTTACTACAAAGTTGTAGCAACATATCACTATATACTTAAGTGCATGTGTAAATCTGTAATTCTTTCTCTGTGGTTAATTTCCACAAGAAATATCAATTTTTCAGACAGTATGATTATTTACAAAGCATTTGATGCATATGCCAGTTTCTTCCAGAATACCATTCTACAAAACTGAGTTCTGTTGTTTGCTTTGCTTTCTTTAGGGGCACTACAATAGGTGAGAAAAAGAGATTTGTATTTTGAGTGTTGCGGGAGATGGGATGACCATCTTGCATGTCATCTGGACCTTTAGTATTTATTTCCTATGTATTAAGTGCTTATCCGTGTCTTCCCAAGTTGGTTATTTGTTTTTTATTTCCGCCCCTGTCTTCCCAGCCCCTGCCCTCTTGCAGTATAATTTGGTTTTAATTTTTGTGTGTGTTTTAGCTCTAAGATCCTTTTATGTAGTCCTGATCACCCTTACATTATCACCCTCAATGTCTGTCATCACCAATCTTGTTTCCTAACTTTTCTATTTTTGTGTCTGTTGGTTCGTGATAATAAAAGGAAAGGTTACTGTAACTGGACCAGTTTGGAAAGGTGAGGAACTTCACAGAATCTGAAATACCTGCATTAAGTAGTTGGCATATTTTGTTCATCATTATTAACTGTGCTTTTCTACAATGTAGCAGCTTTGTGTGAATTAACTTAATAATTTAATGTTGTGGGAAATTGTTGAGCAACTCAATGAATTTTCTAACTTATAATTCAGTTTGTCATTTGGCTTATACCTCTCTAATGAGCTTTTCAATCATTATGTTTTACAGTGTTACATTATTGAGCAACTATTTCAAATGCTGTATACTTTTTTTTTTCCTGTATGGATGAAAGTCCCAGAGAAAAATGGAATGTATTCCTAGATTTAAATTCCCAGTTTCTTGTGGATAGCCTTCTCCTATTATTGTACAATGTACTGCTACATTTTAACTAAGGGAAATGGTAGAGTTTTAGTCTGTAATAACTCAGGTTGCCTAGTGCTTAATAGTGTAATTAAATTTGAACGCAACATTTCATTTGATGGCAAGAAACTATGAGGGACATGTAGGAGCTTCCTGTTATGGACAAGAACACTAAGAGCAGGAGAAGTTGATGTCCAAAGGCCAGACAGCTAATAAACTGCAGAAACTGTCCTAGAACCCAGGTCCTCCCTCTTTGAACCTCACCCTTTTTTCCTCTGTGCCTTGGTCACCGAATCACTTGACCTGAAAATATGTGTTTTCACCTTTGTCAGAAAAATAAAGCCAGTGGGATCATGACGTGCTGAGAAGTAATAATGTGGATCTCCCTAGCTCTACTGCTCTTTTCTTGTTCTGTCTGTCTCATTTTAGAAACATATGTTTTAGAATTTGCTGTGCAAACGCCAGTTTCAATTTTCTAATGGGAAGGGAAAAACAATGACATGGGAAATGCTCATTTTTTTAAATATGTATAGTTTCCACAAGGACTAGCTTCAAGTACAATTCAGAGATTTTAGTTTTATTTTTTGGGTACCTAGCCTTGGGGTAATGTCAAGTTACCCACAAAGAAGGGATTTTAATGAATACCCATGGACGTTGCTCTCCTATTCATTTGTTTCTGGTGCCTTTCTTTCACTAGCTATATTCTACTGATGGTCTCTAGAGCCCAATGAGATACCGAATCAGCCTCCCATTACCAGCTCCCAAACCCACAAGACACCATGCAGGGGATCAATGCTCCTGTAGTGGAATAGATATAATATATATACCCAGTGAGTTAAGGTTCCCATCTATGTCCTGCTGTGATTATGATGATGATGTCCCTCATGAATTAACAGAAATGAATAGGGTCAGGGTTGAATAAGAATCTAAGAAGTTCTTTTAAAAAATTCAAGAATCACTGAAGTTTATTCAAAATTAACAGACGGAAGGCATGGCTGAGCTGTGTATGGTCACTTTGAACTTACATTTGAATTTCTTGTTAAACATGGACAATGATGTTAAATATATTCTCAACAAAGAAATAATACTGGCAGGGATAGTTTGGAAGTGGGCTGGGTTTGTATAAAAGATCTGTCCATGTATTTATATTCTCCGTACTGTGATCATGCGTTCCTCTTTTGTCCAAAAAAGCTTCCCTTTGGAGGGATTTTGACAGAGAAGACAACTTTTTTTGGTTCTGTTCATTTTGGTTTTTGCTGTTGACTCATATCTGCTGTATGATTTTTTTTTTTACCATCTTTCTTATGTTATAGGTAGGAATGGATAATGTACTTGTCCGATATTATTTAACATTTATCAATTTCACTTAGAACTAAAACCCATTTAGACTCATGTCAGATTATCTTTCGAGAAAGTTCTATCTTTATTACTGTTGTAGTAGAGCAAAATTTTTGATATTAAAGATGAAAATCTGTGTATACCCTCACAGATCTGACCATAGAATATATGTTGTAGTGTCTGTGTGTGTTTATGCTCTGTCCTGAGCTAAAAGGAGAATATAAGAACAGGAGTTCCTGCTTTTTGTATGACTAGCACTTGCCTAAAAATGCCTGCATGTCATTGAGCTGTTTATGGTACTTCTCAAATATAAAGGTGTTTTAATATGGTGGTGCACACCTTTAATCCCAGGACTTGGAAGGCAGGCAGATCTCTGAGTTCCAGGCCAACCTGGTCTACAAAGTGAGTTCCAGGACAGCAAGGACTAAACAGAGAAACTCTGTCTCAAATAAAACAAAGAACAAACAAACAAAAAAATAGATTCTTATGTCAAAAAACAAAAAACAAAAAAAAAACCTTAACTTACAGCAGGTAAAACAGTTAATTCTATGTTTAGGTCAGAATAGCATGGAAAGAATATTTGCCTCCATGCCTTTGTATTTGGGATACAATTTTGAAATCTATTTCTTCATCCACTTTCCTGTCATAGAGCTGAATGTTTGCAATATCTATCAAAGAAAGAATTTGTGTGAAATCTAATGAAGCCTAAAGGGAACACATATTTTTCTATTTGCCTTTCAACTGATGGTTAATGTGGCATTTTCTCCAAAAGGACTGAAGGGCAACCCTTTAACACAGTGACATTTTCTACTACCTGTACACCCCTGGGGCTCTTTGATGAGGGCCCAAATGCCCTCTTATAAGGTATTTCTCTCTTCTGGTAGCCATCCTGCCAGGACTGCGCTGTTGTTTTTACTGTGTATATGGGCTCTCGTCTTAAGATAGATTCACAGTTTGAGAATGATGTTCAAGAATGAAATTAAGATCAATTTAAGCACAAGCAGAACCCAGGTGATGTCCTTCTTGGTTGATTACATTGGAAGAAGAAAAGACGATTGTAAACTGCAGAGGTTAGAAGCAATGACTAGAGGCTAGAAAGATGTCTAAGCATGTAAGGGCCCATACTGATCTTCCCAAAGATTGGAGTTTAGTTTCCAGCACACATGTCCAGTGGCCCACAACTGTATGTTACTTTAGTTCCAGAGAATCTGATGTCCCTGCCCTCCATGGATACCTGCACTAATGTGTACATATCCACACATATATACAAACCTGAGTATTTAAAAAAAATAACTTAAGAAGTGAAAAGGCTCATTGTATAATTGGAAATGAATAGGATAATAATATTACCTGGAGCTCAGTAAATAATATCTAACAATATTCTCACAGACATATAATAGAATATTCCTAACATCTACCCAAACTATTACTATTGAAAATATTTATAATTATCAAGATAGAGAAAGCATTTTATAAAGGTCAATACATTCACACATCACAGCAATGCTCTCAGTGTCAAGCTGACTTTTTGCCATCTTAAAACAGTGGTAGAAGTTGTTCTCAACTTTCTCATCAAAGTAACCTTCTCTGTCCTTTACTAGTCCCATAGTTCCTGTTGTCCATCTGATGTTAGCTGGAGTAAGACAGTCAGGACAAACAGTTTTGAGAAGTTCTATTTGACCAAAGTCTTGTTGAGAACACCTCCGGGTGGAGGGACCCATGTCAATGCCAGACAGTCTTTTAAATGAGAAGTCACATCCAAGAGGGAGAGAGGTGATCATAAGGGTGATAGAAACAAGATGGTGGGAGTGAGATAAGGTTGTAGAATTCAGTGATTTAATTACAAAGATAAATTATAGAATATTTTGGCTATGAGATAGCTTTTTATACTCATTTGTTGTTAAAAAGATTTGTAGAAGTATATAATGAATATGTTTTGTTCTAACCCACCCCCATTTTCTCCACTCCAAATCCTCCATTATCCCATACTGCTTCCCTCCCTCCTATTTTTTTTAAACTCACTTGGTCCATTTAGTACTGCCTACATGCTGATGGTTGCATTGCCTTCTGCTGGAGTATGTGTCATCCTTCAGAGGCTTCCAGGCAGTATCAGCCTGATTTCACCAGGTCCTATAATTCAAATACATAGAATCATTAGCAATAGTGTCTCACCATTAGTTTCTGGAGGGGAGCCAAGAGCACTGGCATTACTCTCTACTGTTTGGAGATGTCTATGGGACCCTACAGATCAACAACTCAAAAAGAGGTAATTTATAACTGACATTTTGCTTTTTTATGGTGTCTAGGAAGGAAGGTTGTTGTATCCTCATTCTAGAGTAATTCCACTTTTAATTCTTTTTGTTTATATATATATGTATTTTAAGACCCTTCTATAGTATTAGTTCTCTTTTCTTTCTTTTTGTTTTGTTTTGTTTTGTTTTTTGAGACATGGTTTTTCTGTGTAGCTTTGTGCCTTTTCTGGATCTCACTCTGTAGCTCAGTTTGGCCTTGAATTCATTGAGATCCACCTGGCTCTGCCTCTCAAGTGCTGGGATTAAAGGTGTGCGCTGCTACTGCCATTGCCACTGCTACCGCCACCACTTGGCAGTATTAGTTTTCTATATGACATGTTTAACCATCATTAATGTTAGTTATACGTCCCTATTTCTCCATTTCTTCCTTATTTCCACATCCCCCTCATTGATCATGTTTCATTCTTCAATCTGTAGAGAATGAACCATGTGGTGAAACAAATGAGAACTTTGAACAAAAGATGTTCTCTTATTTATCTATTTGTCCTTTAACCCAAACTCACTGCACTGTAACCACACGCCAGGGAAGCATTGTAGGTCCAGAGGATACCAAAAATGTTAAGAGTCCTAGGAGCAGGCCCTGTTTCCCAAGCCTTGACTGTAGAGGATGGGCAGATTGGACTGAGGGTCATGAAGTCAGTCCAAGCTACTGGAAGGGAATAATGTGTCTTCTTGTGCCAAGTGTCAAGGGAATGAAAGTCTGAATGGCACCAAAGAGCCACAAGAACTGGGAACCCTTCAAGAAAGACTGAGTGCAAAGCACCTACTGGAGAAGCAGGCTTGGCATTAAAGAAAACTTTGAGCTTGGAAACACTGAGAAAGAGCCTCATAGTCTTGGATGAAATCACCTCTGATCTCATCATATAAATCAGTTATTTCCTGTGAGAATTTGTAGCACGTGGGAGTGAAGCAAAAATGAAATGAAGATTCAGGAGGACATCATGGTGCTGTCTCACACACTGCTTGGGCCTTGAACACTCCTTATTCAGTTATTCATTATATAGCACCATAAATCCATCAGCTTAATTCTTAATCCTTTTTTTATTAGTTTATTGAAACAATAGTTATAGCCATTTATATCAGTTTTAATTTTAAGAAAGTACTGATAATTATCTCTGTGAGTTCAAGGCCAACCTGGGCTATAAAGTGAGCTCCAGGAAAGGCACAAAGCTACACAGAGAAACCTTGTCTCAAAAAACCAAAAAAAAATTGATTTACTGTTTTGTTAAATTATTAATTTAATAATAATAATAATAATAATAGCAATAAGTTATATTATTTGGGAAGACTTTTGTCAATGACTTAAAGCAGAATCACTTCAAATAGTGTATAATACAGCATTTATTGAACTATTTTAAAGTACCTAATGTGCAGATGCCCTTTGAAATCACTCCTGTGTCTAATCTGCACCACTTAATATGTTTTTAATGGGAGCAGGTGGAAAGTTTGAAGGAAGAATGATTAACCTGGTCATCTAAGTTACTGCTTGTACATATAGCTGTTCTGACCAGAAAGGAAGAATTATTGGAAGGTAAAGTTCCTTTTCATAGCTTGAAGACATTTTCTAGAATTGTTATTAGAGTGAGTGTTGAGTGCAGTCTGTGCCACTTGTTCCATGTGCAGAGTAGAGGATTGATTATCTCCTTAGCTTAACTAATGGAATATCTTTCTACCATCCTGTTATAGTTCCAGATTTTCACTTGACTAAAATAAGAGTTTTAGTCCTTGTTATTGATAATGTTAAATATAACCAGAAATGAAAATCTGGTGTGAAATATTCCCTTTATCATGCTTCAATGTTGCACTCCCAGTTTCTATCAACACTTGGATTGAGAGCGAGCAACAAATGCACATTAGATTGACATTCCTTCTCCAAATTCATTCTACAAATGCACATTAGCTTGACACTCCTACTCCAAGTTCATTTTACCTCAAACAAGACCAAGATATGTTTCTTTTGCCAGTAAAAATTAATCCTAAGCAATACCCAAAGAGTATAAAATCAGCTACAAGCTTCATTACTGGAAGCTTAATTTGTTTCTGTATTTAGTTTTGACTTAGGGGAATGATCATAGTGGAATGCTGTGTTCACAAGGGATATTTTCTCTCTTCAAGCTTTTGATGTGCAGTTACTCTTTAATTGTGAATTGCTCCTCTTGTAAATTAAACATAGGTTAAACACCTATGAGGTACTTTCTGGGTGGTTTCTTTGTCAAAGTACAGGTATAGAGTATGCTCAACAATCAAGGTTATGTTTGTTTTAATTTTACTAGATAAAGTAAGAAAATAGTTATTGAGTAAATAATCACTTCCAATCTATAAAAGTCATCGAATATGGGATATGCCTCCAATCTGTCCTTTTGCAAGTGTCCCTTTAATTTAATTTTAATAAAATCCTTGAATACAAATAAATGTACATCAACAAAAGTGTTCTCTCACTTTTGGGACTCAGTGCTTGGCAGTAGAAGCCAACATGTTTGTCAGGTTGACCCAACTCTTCATTCGTTAGCTGCCTGGGTCTGGGTACTCAAACTCTACGAATCACAGAGTTTTCATCTATAAAGCAGCCAATAGTGGGATCTGTCATATATAGTTCTCTTGAGGGATACAATGAGATTATGCATGCCTTGCAGTTTTCTGGGGCATGGAAAGAAGCCATCAAATGGCAGAGAATCCCTTCCTTTCAGGCCAGGTGTATTTAAACACGTATTTGCAAATAGTTCACGTGTTTTCTAAATAGGGCAGAAACTTGGAAATGACATAATGTATTTCAAGTTCCAATATTTAGGAAAGAAAATAACTGTCCCTGAATATTGAGGGACATATTGTTTATTACTTCATGTAAGGATAACCCAGAAACACAAAGTTCCAGGTTTGTTTTTGTTTTTAATTTTCCTATGTTTACATATAGAAATTGCAAGAGCAACTGCTTTGGTATTTCTTTTAGAAGTAATGGAAGTTTCCAGCACTGTTGTGTGCTTTTGGTTGCTTTCAAATTTATCAGAATATGCTTCTTTAGATATTGATTCTGAAGTTAGTTCAGTTAAACCTGGTCATGTCCCTAGAAGCTCTCTTCTTGAGCTGTGTTTTCCCTGCCCACCTCACCTGCCACACTGCCACCGACTGCCTTCTGGTATCTCCTTGACTGATGGAGCTGTGATCATTTTCTCTTTTGACCTTATAAGCTAATGAGAGCCGCTAGAATGCCCTTTCACTTAGATCAATAGAAAGTGCTTCAGTGTCTAATATCTCATTAATAGAGACGGCTAATGGCAAACGTGGGACAGTTTATGGAGCTGACAAGCAGAGCACCTGACTGCATTAAAGCGATGGATGACCCACAGGCACAGTGACCCTGGAGACAGAGAATATCAGCAGCGAGTTGATACTGAGCCTTCCCCTGAGGATACAAGTGCTGAGAATGGTTGCTTGTATGGGTGTTGTTCTTCTTGAGAGTGACACCTTCCTCAGATACACTGCAAGAGGGATTAGGCACAAGGAAAGTTGGACATTGTCTCAGTTGTCACAGGACTTTAGATGTAGTCATTACAGAGACCATCTGTGACTGGGATAGGCTTTGGTAACTGGCACACAGGAGGAAAGGAGGCAGGTCTTTGTACCCCACTTGTTGGGGTTGGGCTGATCCAGGTTTAAAGCATAAGGGAGTCCTTTGTTATTTGGTCAGATCCTAGAGGGAGAATCTATTCTTATTGGTTGGTTGGCAACCAGCAACAACTGCTGCAGCGAGATCAACCATCGTTGGCATTACTCCACCCAAATTGGGAAGGACAAGCTCCAAGGTCCACCAGCACACCTACTGTAGTGTTAACTCAAGGAATCGGCCTCTGATTTTACCAACTCTAAAGGTCTTGTACAGTCTTGATCTCAGTAGCAAATATGACAAACACACATTGCCCTTGTTATCCAGTTTGCAAACACATGCAATGTGGAGCCTATACTTCTTCTTTTGACTTCAGTATCATTAAAATTGTCTATGGTAGGGATTTTGGTATCAGTCTGTGGTGATATTGTGTGCCCCAATATGTTGTGTACCCTAATAAACTTATCTGGTGTCAGAGAACAGAACAGCCAGTAGATATAGAGGCCAGAAATATGGCATACACACCTTTAATCTTAGCATCCCGAAGGCACAGTCTGTCTGGATCTCTGAGTTCAAAGGCACACTGGAAATAGCCAGGCATGGTGACACACACCTTTAATCCCAGGAAGTGATGGCAGGAAACAGAAAGGTATATAAGGCGTGAGGACCAGAAACTAGAAGCTTTTGGCTGGTTAAGCTTTTAGGCTTTTATCAGCAGTTCAGCTGAGATTCATTCAGATGAGGACTCATTCAGATGCTTCCAGTTTGAGGAAACAGGATCAGCTGAGAAGTTATTGAGGTGAGGTTAGCTGTGGCCTATTCTGTCTCTCTGATCTTTCAGAATTCACCCCAATACCTGGCTCCAGGTTTGTTTTTATTAATTTTTTTGGCTTTGATTTGTGCTACATCAGTCAAGCATTTTCACTGAGGTATTTATTACAGTTGACATTGTTATTGAAAATCACAGTTAGTAATCCTCAACCCAAGCTAGGTCTTGGGCTAAGACTAGGGTCAGGGCTAAGGCTAAGAGTAGGGTTAAAGTTATGGTTAGGGTTAAGACTAGGGTTATAGTTAGGACTAAGGCTAAGACTATGGTTAGGATTAGGGCTAAGGCTAAGAATAGGGTTAAAGTTAAGGTTAGAGTTAAAACTTGGGTTAGGATTAGGAGTAGTGGTCAGGCTTTGGGTTAGGGCTAAGACTATGGTTAGGGTTAGGGCTAGGACTAAGACTATGGTTAGGGTTAGTGCTATTGCTCAGTCTATGGTTAGGGTTAGGGCTAGGACTAAGACTATGGTTAGGGTTAGTGCTATTGCTCAGTCTATGGTTAGGGTTAGTGCTATTGCTCAGTCTATGGTTAGGGTTAGGGCTAGGACTAAGACTATGGTTAGGGTTAGTGCTATTGCTCAGTCTATGGTTAGGGTTAGGGCTAGGACTATGGTTAGGGTTAGTGCTATTGCTCAGTCTATGGTTAGGGTTAGGGCTAGGACTAAGACTATGGTTAGGGTCAGGGCTAGGACTAAGACTATGGTTAGGGTCGGAGAATCAACTCCCAAGAGCCACAATGTCAGTGCTGGTGCTAATCTTCTTTGAACAAACTGTGTGCCTTATGTGATGCACTGGGGACCGAGAAGAGCAGCCTTTACCTAGTGTCACGTGCACAGATGTGTGTGTGTGTGGCTTAGAACAAAGCTACCTTCATCTGGAATATACTCGATTCATATCAGGATTATATGAACATGTAGGCATATCACTGGGACCAAGTTCTCATTTTATATTTCTATATAGGATTCTAATGATTTGTTTCAGTTTGTTTTACTTTTTTGTGACATGCTGAGAGATCATAGTGGAAAATTAGCTCAAGTTACTACAAGACAGTCATGGTGGTAATAATTCAGGGTGTTTGCTGTTATGTACTACTTTATGTCTGTAAATGTCATACGACCACACAGAGATAATATGCAGATAGGAATGTTGTGGCAAACATTGCATCACTAGAGACAATAATTACTTCTGCACAGAAACATTAGTCTTTCTATGCTGTCTCATCAAGGGCAGGTGCATTCTGGATCCTTTGTACTGTCCTGTGTGTGTAGCCTCTCCCTATGGTGAGTGCTTTGGAGGAAGTCGACACTTTGAGCACCACTTAATAATAAAGCAAGTGATGTACTCACCTACAGCCCACATTTATGGATTAAAAGAAATTAAAAAATAATATACTGTTGTAGCTTTATTTTTAAAAATCCACATAAATACAAAAGTCCATAATTAATAAATAATAAGAATTTAAAACAGAAACAAACCCCGCATTCACATTTTAAATTTTTGATGTGCGTTCGGTGGCTTGGGTAGGCACTGGTGCCTTTAGGTGTGTTGAAATAATCAGATAATTATTTCTCTTTCCATACACCTGATTGAATGAACAAGTGTACATGAGTGCGCGCACACACACACACACACACACACACACACACACACACAGAGTTTTATTTCCTTTATTTGAATCAATAATTAAAAATAAATGTATATAGTGCAGCAAGACAACTGAATGTTACTATGGATTTATATATAATAATGTGTCGATCATTCAGACTTTATGAACTGGTATTGGCAGTGTTATAGAAAAAAATTAGGCTTGCTTATTCCATAGAAATAAAGCATTAACATGTTTCTGCAAGAAAAGGGAAATGCAGATTGCGTGCAGGATCCAAGCAAACAGCAATCTGCCTCCTACCATTGCAATTTATCCCACGAGCTCCACTCTGGCTTTGCTTTCCATTTCTCAGGGATGGAAATATATTTTCTTTACTATAATATCACCTTTTGAAAGTGTTCACTGACTTAAGAAAAAAAAGTGCTCTACTTAGAGGATAGATTTAAAAAATTCCCTGGCCTTGGAGACAAACAGATGGAGACTATCAATATGCAAAAATTATCACCTAGTGTGTGTTGCCTTCTCCTTACACCCTTAAATATGTTCTGAATTAACACCTCTAAGATTCATAAGGTAAATGTGTCATTATTACATCCTCTCAGTTTTTTCCAGTGTTCTTCTGAGTGTCACAAGGCATCTCCTAGAAAGGGGAAAGTTAGCTACTAGGTGTTTTTCTATTGTGAACCCTAATTTTGTCTATACATTTTTATGTCATGTGCTTTTCTACAATATTAGTTGACTGAGTTGTGCAAGGCCCTGCGTTTGATCCTTAGCTCAAACAAACAAACAAACAAACAAACAAAAAACCAAACAAACAAACAAAACAAAAACTCTAATAGTAAGAAAAATCCCCATTTGCCAAATAGTGCATTCAATTCTGACTCTGTGTACAGATGAGAAAACAGAGAATGGGCTGGGTGTCATGGTGCCAGTTGTTATGGCCCTAGGAAAAGCAGTTAATTGTGTTCCAGGATCCATGGATTCCAACAGTCTTTCATCTCCTCTCATTCAGAATCCTCCAACACAACTATCTTTTGTGCAGTGGTTATACTAATTAAACCTTGAGCCATTGGTGTAGCAGGAATCTTAACAGGTCTTATTAGTAAGAACAAACCTGAGGCCAGGTATTGGGGTGAATGCTGGAAGATCAGAGACACAGAACAAGCCACAGCTTCCTCACCTCGTCAGTTCCTCAGCTGGTCTTGTTTCCTCAGACTGCAAACTTCTGAGTCATCATCCAAATGAATCTCAGCTGAACTGTGCTGCTCCAAAGCCTAAAAGCTTAACCAGTCAAATGCTAAACCAGCCAAATGCTGCTAGTTTCTGGTCTTCACGCCTTATATAATATTTCTTTTTCTGCCCCTACTCCCTGCGATTAAAGGCGTGAGTCACCATGCCTGGCTGTTTCCAATGTGGCCTTGAACTCACAGAGATCCTCCAGGTTCTGCCTCCTGAATACTGCGATTAAAGGCGTGTGCTACCACTGCCTATCCTCATGTTTAATATGTGGCCGACCTGTTCTCTGACCCCAGATAAGTTTATTTTAGGGAACACAAAATATTTTGGGGAACACAATAACACCACATTTCCCCTGTACCCAATAAGTATATACAATATACATAGTCAAGATTACATTAACGATGTCTAGTCCATTAACATTTAACAGATTCCAATAAAAACTCCATTTTATATGTATTAACAATGTCTAGTCCAGTAACATTGATAAACTCAGACAAAAAAAAATTTCGTTACTTATCCTATGTAAAACAAGCAGTTCCTTTTTAAAAGTAGATTCCATAATCTCCCTTTTTATCTTATCATATCCATATTCTCTCTTTTTTCTTTTCATAAATAGATTCGGTAATCTACCTTTTGTCATTTTTATATTTTTTCCCTTTTTCTTTTTAGTGAAGATTCAATGATCTACCCATTTATCCTATTATTTCTTTATCTTTTTTTCTCAGGGTAGATTCAGTGATCTACCTCATATCTATATTCTATTTTTTCTTTTTTAAATAAAAACTCGATATTTGGGTTAATTGCCAAGTCCTGTATCATTTGTCCAGCAGCTGCATAATGAGAAAGTGCAGGGCTTGTTTCAAGTCCTTGTTCAAGTAGTCTGTCTGACTGGATCATCTCAGCCAGTCATCTCAAAATTGTCCTGAGCAATTTGTAGTCCAAAGCTGATCTTTCCATGGTGTTAATCAGCTAATGGCTTTATCATAGTCCATGTGGAATCATAGTTGTGGAATCCTGTCATCTTTTTGAAGATTTCAAAGTCACTGTTAGGCATGGTCATGGTTTCCTGCAGACTTTTTTTTTTCCTCTCCTCTGTGGTTTGGAGCAATCACAGTCTGATAAATGTCTGTCTCTCAGAACCATGAACGTTCTTCCCTAGAAGAGAATATCTTCACAGCAATTTCTCCTCACCATTTGTCTTGCCAAACTTTTCCAAATTGACCTTTGCTGATACTTTCTTGTAACACGATGGTCCTGGCAATTCTTCTCTGAACAAGCAGCAGTAAACACTTCGTCCTAGGTACCAGCATCACTGTAGTCACCAACATGAGGAGAAGAAGCCAGCAACTCGGAGCAGTAGCCGCTGCCTCCACGGTCCCACTGCCACCTTTTGTGTCTGGGCCCCGGCCGAAGCTTCTCCTTAGCAAGCCTCCTAGGCTGGCCTCAATTCAGGATCCTCCTGCTTCTGCCTTTTTCAGTAAATCTAACTGGCGTGTGCCACCACAACTAGCTGAGAGTAGCTCCGGTCTGAGCAGGGGACCACAAGGCCACAGGCAAGCAGCTATTTTGCAAATTCATACCACGAACATTGGGCGCCAGATGTAGCAGTCATAGGAGTCTTAAAAGTTCTTATTAATAAAAACAAACCTGGGCTGGGGCCCCACGTTGAGCACCAGATGTAGATGTAACCATCTTGTTAAATAAGAAACACAGAGCCAATAGCAGAGTTAAAAGCCAAGAGGTCAGAGCAATAGCTGAGAGCTGAAAACCTTACCCTTCCCTGCTGCTCTGTCTTTCCTCTCCGTCAGAGAGCTAATTCCTGTGTCCTGTCTTTTATATAGACTTTCTGTTATGCCTTCTCATTGGTTGTAAATCCAGCCACATAACCTCCTCGTTACTGCCTTTCTGTACTGACCTCCAGGTCTTCTATGTTTGGTATTGAGATTAAAGGCGTGTGCTACCACTGCCTATCCTCATGTTTAATATTATGGCCATCCTGTTCTCTGACACCAGATAAGTTTATTTTGGGGAACACACAATATTTCAGGGAACACAATACCACCACACATTGGAACTCTCAAACATTGCTATTATGGGACTAAAAGATAGAAACTAAGCATTTGCCATTTTTTTTTTATTCTTCCACTTTTGAATTTCAGTAGTTTTCTATGATAATTTTATAAACTTTTGATAAGCCATAGAACACAGATATGTTTCCATAAAAAGTCTGATTTCTGTGTCTCAGAGCCTTCTTAATGAGATTTGTACTCATCTATTCTTACCACTTTTATACAACTCGAATGAAGGTAGAGGATCATTAGAGTAAGCTAAAACTTGGCATCACTACCCAGACTAGTGGTAGATCTTCCTGTGAGGGATACAAGTACCTGTCTAGGATGCCCGTGAGCTGATATTCTAGCCATAGTGGCAAACATTTCATCTTCTGGTGATTTTTTTTTACTACCATCTGATAATTACTTCCATCTTTTCCTTTTCTCCCAATCTCTAGATATGCTGTCAGTCCATGTAGCTGTTGATTAAAAATGTTGTTTGTTATTCCACAGTACATCACTCTAGTTGCCTGGAGGCTGTCTGAAATGAGTGTCTCAAGCTCTGTATTGGATGATGATTTAAGAAAACACACAAACAATGGTCATGCCATTGAATTTTCAGTACTTTTTCTGTCTGGTCACCATTGTTCAGAACAGTAACGGCAGGTAAGGTGTGGGATATCCTATGGACTGAAGGGCAAATCTGTCCATCCTGCAGGTGCCCTGACACATGCAAAAGAACTGACATAGATATATCTGGACTTGGGAGTGTGTGGCCTCAGGAATTTCAGGCTACCTGAGGAAAGAATTTCCAGATAGTACACTTTATCCTCAGGCTTAGGGTTTGATCAATATATGAAAACTCTAGGGCAACTTTTCCTTCCAGCACTACTGGGCTTCTAGCTTGCTAATAAAAATTCTTAACTTCAGTGTGCCTTGAGCAAAGGCTACAGTCAAGAGTGCCGATGGCGGTTTCACTGTCGTACTAAATTGTTGCATCAGGAATTCTTTGGAGGATAGAAAATAGTTACTGGTAAAATCCAAAAACAAACCTCCAAATTAAGATGGTTAATAGATGATTGAGACAATATAATTAGCTTTCTTAGTTGCATGGAGTACAAATGAAATAATGGACTTAAAAAAAATGTTTACTGTTAGTGCAATTTGGAATAGATTTTATTTTTATGTTGTATAACATTCTTGTTTACATGTATTAGAATGACACTGGTTTTGAGAGTGAAAACTGAAAGAAAAGATCTTATTTAGCTACTTGCTATAAAGAAAGTATCATTAGATATTCAAAGAATTATTATATGGATTGCATCTGAAAAAATCAAAAGGAAAAAAGAAAATGGTTTCAGGAACTCAAGTAGAATGGAAGACGGGAGAGTAAGGCAGAGCAGTGGGGAGGGGAGAGGTAACTAACACTGAGGGGTGCTTAGAAAAGCCAAATAAATATATATGTATATGTATTTATGAATTTAAATGGAATTACCCTACACAGGGGACTTTGCTCCACCCATAGCTTGCCAAATAAGAAACCCAATACCAGATGTGAAGTACTTCCCCAAGTTTTTGCTCAATGGCTTCTTAGAGATCTCCAAAGAAATATAATCTATGCCATTGCTTTTGGTTGCCTACCAGATTTAGATGATAAGACTTTATTGCTAAAAGCACTACATTTATTGGTCATAGGATATGGATAAATCAATTGACTTGATTTCAACCAGAAAGCTCCCGCCATGCTGCTAGTTTTAACAGCATTGGAAGATGCCAGGGAGGCTGTAGGGAAATAAAAGTGATGAAGTGTCTCACTCAACTATAAACCCTGAAATGCCTTGATGGCTAGACTTTCAAGATATGCATGCCCATGAGAGCAACAGCGTCATGATTGTTATGGAAGTATCTGACTTCCTGATTGGATTAAAGGCATACCCCACAAGTTGGAACACATGCTTAGTACTCTAAATATTCCCACGAACCCACGGTTGGGGAGCTCACAGGACCAAAGGTTGAACCTACTACTATTGCTCTGATAAATAGACACAGTACCAACAGTCCTCTAAATTTGTAACTCTACTCCCACATTAATACAACTCTCAGACTTCATTAGAAATTTTTATTTGTTTGTTTTATAGTACACTGAACAGGGATTAAAGTCACACCTGGTCAAAGTTTCAGAGAATAAGTAGACTTTTCAGCCACAACTGGAATATCTCTTTCACACCATCCTTATCAAGGCCTAGGGAGCATAATGGAGAAGTAGTTGAAAAATTGCAAGAGAGAAGTCAGGAAGTATAGGAGCAAGACAGTGTCTTCTGACATGACATAGGCTCATAAGTTCACAGCAGCTCTTGCTGCCTGCATAATACCTGCACAATAACAAGCTAGTAAATATCTTGCTTTGAAAGGAGAGAGGTTCATAATGTTCCTCCCATAACCTTGAAGCCATGGACAGGTGATGACTTCTGTGTGAAGGACAGTCAGTTTTCTTTAAGGATGTGGCCACTGGTATGTTAGCTAATCTCCAACGAATGGCCCCACATCCTAGAGTAGATGAGTAACACAAATCAGAAACTGAGTTGTTAAAATGTATAGAGGACATGGAGTTGGGGGGCTGTAGGGTTTAATCTGAGGGGAGACAGGGAGAGGAGTAGGATGTGCATATAATCAAAATAAGTTGTGTTTAATACAATGAGAATTAATACATAAAGTGGCAGGTAGCCAGAGATAATAAGGAGATGGCAAGACAGAAACCACGGAGTTATCTGAACTCTTTATTGAACAGACTGACAGACTGGCCCTGAGGATTTAGTGCAAATCAGAGCAGGCACAATTGGCTTCACTAAGCACAGAATTTTCCTGACAGTATGTACTGATAATAACCCAGCCATCATTTTGACTTCTTAAAAGTTCTACTTTTTTCTCCTTTGTGCCTCAGAAATCCTGCCAAGTACCCCCTTAAGAAGTTGAGGAACTTAGGCAATTTTATGTTTATTTATAAGTACCAATACAGTCACTGGGTCTTTCTCCTTAAGAAACTATAAAGGAAATAGTTTACCCTTTAATAAAATGGTGTTGATAGGAAGCAATGTCTCAATGTTCAACAAATTTCTGAAAGTAAGCTGAAAATTCTCAGACTGGTTATAATGAATGCAGATATTACAAGGCTGGTAGTGATGTTAGCCCTGCATATGCCATGAGCGTCTGTGTTCAGAGTTTCTACCATAACATTGATTTCCCAGCCCTTCCCTCTTCCCTTTTCTTTCATTTTTTTCATCTGGAATTATTTATTTTAGCCCACAATTTTACATAGTTCAGGTCGTCACAGCCAGCTGTGTTGTTTCTGCACCCTAGTGATACAGAGTGTCATGGTAGCAGAAGTATGTTGCAGACACTTTCACATTATTATGTGTAGGAATAAGGGAGACACACAGAGAATGTATCAACGACAGTATGCACTTAGTGATCTGCCCGAGTGACATATTTTTTTCACTTCTGCTCTGTTCTTACAAGTTTTCAGAACCTCAGAAAATAGGGGACCACTGGTCAAAATCTGTTGGGGACCACTGGTCAAAACTTTAGCCTCTGGAAGATATTTGATTTTAAAACTGTAAATTCTACCCCTGGACCTTCAGGGGCTCATGCCACCTCATAATGAGAAATGGATTTAGTACATATCCTGAGGTTCTTAATGTTTTAACACTGCCAACTCTGTTGAGAAAGTCAAAACTTAGAGTCTCTTCTGGGATTTTAGATGCACTTTTTACTCTGAACACCTGCTGAAAAAAAAGTCACATAATTTCAATATACAAGGGGACAAGGTTAGCATCCAGTTCCCCATGCCAGATAAGGTGAATAACAAAGAAGGATCAGAGGGAAGCCACACCTAGAGCCAATGCTGCAAGCATCAAATACTGGTGCTCTCTGGAACACATCCTTGGCTCTGAGCCCTAATGGGTTTGTGCAGCCCCACGTCTACAGCCTTGCTGACTGGAGCCCACATGTGCAAGCCAGCAAGGTACTCCAGAGGCTCGCTTTTTTCAGTGAAATATCTTTCAAGTGAATTTACAGTTTTATGTCCTAGTGACTTTGATGGCTGCGTTATGATAAATTCCATAGATGCTTTCAACACATTTTTGGATGTTGTATTAGTACAAAATGCTCAGTTTGTCTTGAACGCCACTCAAAGCTTTAACAAGCACACTCAAGGTCTACTACTTCATGTGTGCTTCTGTTGTCAGACTGCATGCTTTCAATTTTCCTCCTCTGGTTCTTGCTTTGTGTTCTTACTGCAAACCTGCCTGAAAGCAGTACTTCATGTGCTACGGTGAGAATACCATGCTGGTTTCTTTGCTGGACTAATTAGTGTATTATCTTTTTTTCTTCTTTTTTCTTTATTATATTTGTGTTTTAATTTTATACATCAGCCATGGCTTCCCCTGTCCTCCCCCCTTCCCACCCCCACCCCCACATTCCCCCCAGCCCCTCCCCTCCATTCCCATGTCCTCCAGGACCAAGACACCACTGGGGACTCATTTAAACCTGGTGGATTCAGTACAGGCAGGTCCAGTCCCCTCCTTCCAGGCTGAGCAAAGTGTCCCTGTGTAAGCCCAAGGTTCCAAATAGCCAGCTCATGCACTAAGGACAGGTCCGGGTCCCACTGGCTGGGTGCCTCCCAAACAGTTCAAGCTATTCAATTGTCTCACTTATCCAGAGGGTCTGATCCAGTTCCACAGCTTTTGGTTCATAATTCATGTGTTTCCATTAGTTTGTCTATTTGTCCCTGTGCTTTTTCAATCTTGGTCTCAACAATTCACACTCTTACACTCCCTCCTCCTTCTCGACAATTGGACTCCTGGAGCTCCACCTGGGGCCTGGCTGAGGATCTCAGCATCCACTTCCATCAGTTACTGGATGTGAGTTCCAGCACGACAGTTAGGGTGTTTGGCCATCTGATCACCAGACTAGGTCAGATCAGGCTTTCTCTTGACCATTGCCAGCAGTCTACAGAGGCTGTATCATTGTGCATTTCTGGGGACCTCTCGAGCACTCTGCCTATTCCTGTTCTCATGTGGTCTTCATTTATCATGGTCTGTTATTCCTTGTTCTCCCTTTCTGTTCTTGATCCAGCTGGGGTCTCCTGCTCCTCTAAGCTTTCTTTCCCTCAAATCTTGCCCTTCATTACTCCCACTGTTGTCTAGGTTGTTCATGTAGATCTCATACATTTCTCTGTCATTGGGCGATCCCTGTGTCTTTCCTAGGGTCCCATTTTCTAGGTAGCCTCCCTGGAGTTGTGAGTAGCAGTCTAGTCATCTTTGTTTTACATCTAGTACCCTATTATGAGTGAGTACATACCGTGTTTGTCTTTCTGAGTCTGGGTTACCTCATTCAGGATGATTTTTTTTTTTTTTAGATCCATCCATTTGCTTGCAAACCTCATGATGTCATTGTTTTTCTCTGCTGAGTGTATTATCTTTAACACACAAAGTTTTAGCCCATTGGCAAAATGCAGACAAATTCTTTGCAAAAAGTCAACTGTGAATGACCTCCAGTCCATTTTTCAATAATGTCCCCATTCCCACCTGGAAATCATGAACACAGGCTTTCGTTTCTGCATTTCCACTCGCCCTCTGCAATCTTCCATTGACACTAGAATGGCTTATTAACCTCGTATGGTAACACGCCAAAGAATACAGAGCACACACCTCCAACATTTTCCTATTTATTCTGCAAAACAGTTCCTGCTGACCCTCTAGTCAAAATTAGAACAATGTCTTTGCTTCTCTGCTACCAGTTTTGTCCATTATTTATTTACTTATGCATGATTGTTGCAAGTATCTGAGAAACACAAACTAAGGATGAGATAATTTATTTTGGCTCATGACTTCAGATATCTCACTCCTCCTTTCCTAGTTCTATCAGTTCAGTCTATGTTAAGGAATAGCATCGGGGCAGAAGCTGTTCACATTGTGGCAGCCTGGAGTAGCAAATATGATTTCTGTTCTGTTATTCCTATGTAACCAGAGACAATATTGTGTTTAAGAAACTTTGTCCATACTTCTCCAAGTATGCAGTGTTTTGTTCATTGTAGGCTCTAGGATTTTGTTGTGTGTATGCAGTGCACACACGGACATGTATGGATTGTCAGTGTTAGTGCATATAGAGGCCAGAGGATGACTTTGAGTGTCCTGTTCTGTTCCTCTCCACTTTATTCTCTTGAATCATGGTCTCTCTCTGAACCTAGATCTCCATATTTTGGAGACTGACTGGCCTGCAAGCTCTTGGATCAATATGTCTCTGCTCACCTGTGCCTGGGTTACATGTGTCTCTGTTCACCTGTGTTAGAGTTACAGATCTCTCTGCTCACCTATGCTGGGGTTATGCATATGTTTGCTCATCTGTGCTGGAGTTACAGGTGTCTCTGCTCACCTGTGATGGGTTTACAGGTGTGTGGTCAGGTTAGCCTGACTTTATATCCACCCAGGAATCAATCACAGATATTTTTGTTTGTGTAGCAAACATTCTTACCCACTTAACCATCTCTAGACTCTTGGGTTAGTATTTTCTAATGTTCTACTAGATGCATTTTAATTGCTACTCTAATCTAGTCTTTCTTGTTACTTGTGTTGAGCACAGAATTAAGTTGTATACAGTTCATGATACAGCCTTAAGGAATTAATATGTATTATAAATCAGACGGAGAGGAGATTCATGAGAAAAGACACATTTACCCACAGAATACAGGTGAAGTATGAGGTTTGGCTCTGCAAGTTATCCATTAAATTCTCATGCAATATGAAACTTGAATAACTAGAGCTATAAGTACAAAAATACTTGCTTGTAATAAATGATTCTTTAAAACATACAACTTCATCCAACATTTTATATCTCAATGCCTAGGAAAGAGCCAGTGATAAAACATATTGATAGTTAAGATAGAGCAAATTTTATTTTTATTTATTTGGTTGGTTTATTGAGTTTTTTGAGACAGGGTTTCTCTGTGTAGCCCTGGCTGTCCTGGAACTCTCTCTCTCTCTCTCTCTCTCTCTCTCTCTCTCTCTCTCTCTCTCTCTCGGAGGCTGAACTCAGACTTGCAGAGATCCACCTGCTTCTGCCTCCTGAGTGTTATGATTCAAGGTGTGTGACTCTACTCAACTTTTGAGGTCACAATGCTAGTGGAATTTTAATGACAAAAACAGCTGGAGGAGAAAAGTTGGATTGTTGTTTTCTATCTTTGGTTTAGCCGATCATAAACTCCAGTGCTCTTTATAGTTCTTTCGTCTGAAATGTGTCTTAAATTTTTGTTTAGTAATTTTTATTTTAATTTTTGTATATGGTGTTTTACCTGAATGTATATCTATGTACTCATGTGTATGCCTGGAACTTGTGGAGGCCATAAGAGGGTGTTGTGTCCCTGGGAACTAGAGTTACAAATGGTGTGAGCCATCATATAGATGCTGGGAATTGAACCTATGTCCTTTGCAAGAACAACCAGTGCTCTTAACTGCTGATCCATATCTCCAGTTCCCTGAAATATGTTTTTATGAAGTCTATCTGTATTTGTGTGTTTATGTGTCCTTGTGTGCTTGTATATTTTACTGACCTGCATTAATCACAGAGAGAAACAAGATGGTTTCTAAATTCCATTTGAGTAGTAACTATTGACTTACTTAGGCTAGCTGTGATAGGGCCCAATTGCATGTAGTGTTATATGCACCAGCTTTACAGATCCTCAGTTGTATGCAGTGAATATCAAAAGTGTGCAGTAGTATATGAGAATCACTGACAGAGCCACTGGCAGCCACATCCTCAAGTAAACCTCTGCTGAGGAGTGCAAATAAAGGTATGTGTGAAATGGATTGGCAAAGCAGGACATGGAGAAATGGGCTGTTAAGGGAGATGACATTCAGGCTTTGGTATGAAGACATTGAACAGAGGATGAGTTGAGCTGTCGCCTATTTGTTGTGGTGCTCACTATTTTGTGTAAAGTTGTATAAAAACACAATGTCTTCCAAGGTGCTGTCTTTCTGAGTGTTTTCCTATGTGATTCAGGAGAATGGAGCTCTGTGAATGTGTATTTTAAGGATGATAGCCTTGCTAATGCTCCTGAGAGTTGCCTGCTGAGAGCAGGATTTACATACCTCCCAGCAGACAGAAGCAGTAAGTAAAGGCACAGCACAGTTCCTATGTTTTCCAAAGAGAAAATGAGTAAGAAAATGAATGACATTCATCTTCCTTATTTTCCCTTTGCATTTCTTGTTAAATAATCTGCAGCCTAAATAGAGTGACACATCTTTGTGGGAAGTTTAAGATGAAAGACAAGACAGACAAAGAGCTTTGGTAAAGATTAGGGAATTTAAAAAGCACATGTGTGGTTGCAGGAGCTAAGGGCTTCAAGTTAATGTTTGGCAATTTGCTTTTAAGTTTTGCTTAACATTTTGCTTTCAAGAAAATGCTTCTTTGAGAGCCCTGGGAAATATTTATGTATTTAGACAAATCTAAGAAAGCTGTCCATGTGTCATTAAACTCTTAGTACTTTTTGAGTGATGTAGAATATATTTGAAATCATGATGGATCATAAACCATGGGTCTGTGCTCAGGCCTTGTCTTATGAAATCTGCCTGATGGATTTCACAGGGAAGATCATTCTTTTATATTTAGTTGTCATTTGGATATGGTAAGGGGCAGATCCAGGGCAGCTATGTAGGGGAAGTGCTTTTGCAGTTGGGAGACTTCAAAAGTTCTTACCCCACAGAGGTGGGCAAATGGCTCAGTGGGTAGGAGTTCTAGCAACACAAATACGTGGCCTCTAGTTCAAACCCTGGCACATGTGTAAACAGCTGGACATGAGGACGTAAACCTATAGCCCAGTGCCTGGTGGAGCAGAGCCAAGAGCTTCCCTGGGACCTGCTGCTGGTCTCCAGCATAACTTTAGGTTAAGTGAGAGACTCTGTCTCAAGGGAATGAGGTGAAAAATGATAGAGTGGGTTGCTTGATGATCTGCTCTCTCTCTCTGTCTCTTCTCTGTTTCTGTCTTTGTCTCTGTCTCTATCTCTGTATGTCTGTCTCTTTCTTGTGTGGTATACATACACAGACATATTATCATACATATGGAAAAACAGAGTATTTTCAGAAGTTATTTCACTTGTGCCTGCTATTCCTTATTTGAGCAACTGTAGCAACTGAAGTTACACATCTACTAGTAAGAAATATGTCACAGGTATGGAATACATCCATAGGTAGAGAAAGAAGCAATGTCATAAATGTGAGCTTTAGATTAGACTAGCCTGGCTGTGAGAGATACCCAGTTTGTTCAACATCTAGAACACTTTAATTGACGTCTCTGAGCCATCAGGTTGTTGTAAGGATTTTTTTTTTTAAATGCCGCATCATGTTGATGGTTGGAAAATATGGAACTACAGATATAAAGGAAATATTATTTCACTTAAGGTAAGACATAGAAATGAAGATACTATAAAATAATGCTGGAAAGTTGCATACAGAGAGGAAACTGAAACAGAGAGATTTTACAGGAATTGCAGAGCTATGCTGGATTTTTCCTCGAGACCAGGGGAAGAATATACTTGTAACACCATCTTTATTTTATTCTGTATGTCAGTGTAAGATAAACCTTGCTGATCTCAAGGTCAACATTCTAAGAAAAATTCTTGACCTGGAAAGATTCAGACTAATTTGGCCAGGGAACCCTTAGTGTAGATGTGAGAGCAGAGAGATCTGTGTGATCCTATGCTAGCTACTATGCCTCTATTGTCCTGCCTACCAAGCAGGAAAATGTGCAATCAATGAAGTTACAGAATAAATGGTAAAGGATCCACACAGATACCTTTGACCTCTTCTTGACATTATTGAGTAGAATCAGCCTTGGTGCTCATGAACATATTGTACTATAACATCACAACTGGCTTTTCTGTTACCCGTGTGTCGTGTCTGTATCCCTAGAGTTAAGGCTACAACTACAACAACACAAATCAAAAGATATTTCAAATTTCCTGTTATTTCTATTCAATTTCAGTGTGAAACAACGAATGTTGGATGAATTGCCTAAGATCTTCTGAACTTCCGTCTTCCTAGGGAAGTGCAGATGATCCAGGTCTGGCATATTTTTGACAACTTAATGGCCAACATCGGTTTTATCCACAGGGATTTATTGAATTGAAATGGTCGTTACAAGTCAATACTATATCTAAGTTATGAGGTTTTTTTTGGTAAAATATTGGCCCATTTCTTATCTTTCATATATCATTTCAATGGTTTTGACCAGAGATATTTTTGTTGTTTGGTTTGTTTACTTTGTTTTCCACTTTCGCAGCCTTGCTAAATCAGATCACCAAAAAAGGAATCTTACTTTTTCTCAAATTGCAGAGAAATTTCATTTCAGTGTACTAGAAAACCATCGAGAAGAGGAAGGAAATTTCTCCCTTGAGGCATCTGAAGCATAGCTTTAAGAGCTCCTTGGTAGTACAAGATTGTCAATAAAATCAGAGAGCTCCTCAGTCCATTGCACTCCCCTTAATTCTTTAACCTCACAAGCACAATGATGGGTATGCAGGGCTGGGAGCACCACTGAAGAAGTAATACAATGGAGGTAAGGGAGACACAAAGATTAAATGAGAATGTACTACCAACATTTTATTTATGAGTAGATACCACAAACTTGCAGGAAGATGGTCTCAACATGAGGTGCAGGATGTCTCCATGGTGCAGATTAAGTATTTCACTAATGATACCTGACTGGGGTATTTTTACTTTGCTTCCAATTCCAGAGAAGAAAATCCATCATACTGGATAATCATTCTCCCAGATGACCCTAAATTGTAAACTGTATCACAGTACACCCTGTTTTGCTTAAATAAATCCCCATGAGCAAGAGCAGTCAAATAGATTTGCATGAATATAACACAGAATTGAGCAGCTGACTATTTCCACATGGTAAAAAAAAAAAAAAAAAAAAAAAAAAGATAGAATGGAGGCCCTAAATTCCAGTCACTTGAAAGACAGAGCAACATGGAAAACATAGAGAGAGAAGGATGCCATTCTAAATCGGCACTGAAACCATCTGTACATCAATTGTCTTTGGTCAAAGGGAAGACTAAAGCTTTGGGATGTATTTATAGCTATGTGGGCGATAAATCAGGCCTTTTTCTGTGTGGTGTAATTCTCTTCCCAGACCACACTGAGTACAATATGCACCATCCCAACACCAGATGATAGCAAGATTCAAATACAAGCTGGCATGTGTCTAATTTCCCTAAAGCGTGGCTCGCCATTTTGTTTGGAAACCACTGTCCCACTTGAGATTGCTAATAGCAGTGGCAGAGAAACAGAATTGGTAGGTATAGTTTATAAAGATCACAGGTACAAACAGAGGATACAAATATCAATGGAGGCAGCTTTCTATACTAGAATAAAACCCAAACATACGTTTTCAGGGCATATATATTTAGGGAGTGCTTTCCCTGTGTTTTATGTGCTGAGTATTTTATAGCCGTTGAAGAGTCCTCTGGCTTTCAACAGTAATTGCTTATGTTTTAAGGATGATGATCCCCACTAACAGTTTGCTATCACACCGCACTGTACAGTATTCTGTTCCAGAAGATAATTTCGTTGTATGCATTAAGGACATTCAGAATAGGGAGAACTTTTGCTAAGAATTCAGATCTAAGATCTAGTAAGTGGAACATTTCTGTAAAAACACCTGACAGATTCTTCTAGCATCTGCACTATGCCACCATTTTCTTGTCATGTGTCTTTGAGAGAATTACTTACCTTCTCTACACTTGCTTCATGATCTAATATCATAGTAGTACTATGATACCTTACTGTAGGGCAGTCAGGCACCTGTAGTACAGAAGGTATGAGGACAGTGATTGGTAGATGACCTACTGCCACTGACTTCTTTAGGAATTTGCAATGAAATAAGGGAAACATTTATCCCTCCCTAGAACTTATCTAGTTCCCAGACATTTACTAGCCATTAGTTAAGGTAACAAAAACAACCACCCCAGACTGGGTATGTCGCTGTGATGCAGAATGCCTGCCACTAACTAGGAATGGTGACACATTCTTATATATAGCCCCAGCACTCGAATGATAAAGGTAAAAAGATTAGAAGTTCATTTATCCTTGCTCACATAGCAAGCCCAAGGCCTGCATGAACTGCTTGAGATATATCTAAAATTAAAGAAAGTTATCTCCCACACTGCCTGAGGAATATGGAGTTTGGTAGAAAGACTGGCAAAGCATAGGGAGGCAACTTTAGGAGACCAATAGAGACAAGTAATGATATTTTCCAGGATATTTTATAACTGTTCAAGTGTGAAAAGTTAGCTGGAAGGTTGGGCTATAGATAGGATAAAATCCGAATTGTCTTAAAAAATGGTTGAAGGAATTTGAGCTTGATTCTGAGGATATGAGCAGAGAATCAGTGTCATTTGGTGAAAAAGAGGTACATTATAATACCCTTACTGTAAAGCACAATTTTGTCCAATTATTAATTTCTTCAATTATTTATAGTAAAGTAACACTTGAACATGCTCTGATATTATGTGGTATAATCTCTCCACGTCCATGCATAAGTAGCTTTTTAGCTCACTGTGGTATACCTTAAGCTGTTAAAATTATTTCAGATTTCTTTACAATTGATATGACCCTGTTTATTGATGATATTTATTTGTCAATTAAAACATTTTCAAAAGATATTGTGAAAGTATCCATAGCAAGTAGTGTAGTAATAACTAAGAATGCAACAACTCGTCATTTTGTGATTTAGTGTTAAGTGGGGAAGAAGATAGAGGAGCTGGTCTGCTAGGTTGATTTTGTTTATAAGAAAGAACATGGGGTTGGGGATTTAGCTCAATGGTAGAGCACCTGCCTAGCAAGGGCAAAGCCCTGGGTTCAGTCCTCAGCTCCAGGAAAAAAGAAAAAGAAAGAAAGAAAGAAAGAAAGAAAGAAAGAAAGAAAGAAAGAAAGAAAGAAAGAAAACAACTATTGAAAATTTAACCTACCATCACCAACAAGGTTTTGCCAAACCTACAGTATACCTGGACCTGTCTACTACAAATCTTTTGCAATATTTCTCCTGAAGAATATAAGCTCATGTGAAAGTTTGGTTCAAAGTTTTGAATATTTTATATGTGTGTACATGTACACACATACATACATATGTGACAGATATACAATTATGAGTATATCTTATGCATAAAGACAGCTAATACTTTTGTTGATAGTTTCCAGAAAATTTCCATGGTGTCTGTATGCATATTCAAGAATGAGTACACATGTTTGGACAGGAACATATGTATGAGGGCTCACATGGGAAAGCTAGAGAACCACCTCATGTGTTGTCTTCAGGCACTGTTCACCTCTCTATCCTCCCCTTCCTTCCTTCCTTCCTTCCTTCCTTCCTTCCTTCCTTCCTTCCTTCCTTCTCTCCCCCCTCTCTTTCCTTTCTCCCTCCCTTTTTCTCTGCTCTTTCCCCTCCCCTCCTCTCCCCTCCCCTCCCTTCCTCTCCCCTACCCTTCCCTCCTTTCCCTTCCCTTTCCTTTCCTTTCTTTCTTCCTGTCCTGGCAGGCTCTCTCACTGGCCTGAATGTCTCCAAGTAGCCTATGCTGGCTGGCCAGTGAGTTAACTGGCACACCTGCTTCAACCTCCCAAACACTGAGTTTGTAAGTGTTTGTTGACATGGCGTCATACATGCATCTGAGAAGTGAACTCAGGTCCTTGCGCTTGCAAGTCAACAGATTTACCAACTAATCTGTTTCCCAAGCTCCAGAAAAAAAAATTATAACTGTAGAAATTGATACCATATTTCATTAAATATAGAACTTAACATTTTCTTTTATAATAAGAGACTATTGTATATTTAGTTATTGATTTTCAAAATGTATAACTTATTTTAAAATTTTGTATCAGCTCTTTTATGATCTATATTTTATCTTTGTAAGTGTTAAGTTCAGACATTTCTTCAATGATAAATCTATTTGCTATTTCAATTTATCTTTTACAATAGAGTAGATTCTTAAAAGGTCGAAAATATTAACAAGAAGTATGTAAAAATATACTATATTGATATCTGGCTTTAAAAATCATTTTGATTTTTCTTTATGTCCAGCTTGGTAGATAATAGTGAATATAACAGCATCATTATCTCAATGAAATGGCTACTTGGATTCATTTGTCCTCAGTCCTTATAAATGGACGTTTCTAATGAAAACATCTCTGGTTTGTAGAGTTGTCTCATATAGGGCTCCTTGCTACAATTTCTGTATATTATGTACATATTGAACCTAAAGTATGGTTTGGGGCTAAAATGCATTATTAAATGTGTTTAAATAAGTGCTGATAATTTCATATGCTGCAATAACTCAAACTCACTCTTCTAGATGATCCCTTTTCTGTCTCTCAAGGGAAGTCGGACATGTCAACTCTTCAATGTCTCTTAGTTCGCTCTTTCCTTCAGTCCTCTACAGAACCAGTTGCCTTCTCTTTTCTGCTCTTACCCAGTTATTACCGATTCTACTGGAGCACTAACCACCCTGTCTTTAAGAAATTATCTAAATTTCTATCTTCCACTCTTGATTATTAACATATTTCTCCTCATCTAGTATTTCTCATATTGTAGAAGACATGGATAGTATTGAAAACAAGCTTGTTAAATAAGTGAATGTGCCAAAGACAATCTTTTTGTTTGTTTGTTTTTCGAGACAGGATTTGTCTGTGTAGCTTTGTGCCTTTCCTGGAACTCACTTTGGAGACCAGGCTGGCCTCGAACTCAGAGATCCTCCTGGATCAGCCTCCCGAGTGCTGGGATTAAAGACGTGCACCACCACTGCCCAGCTGACATTCTTTATGTAAATGAATTTTGATGATTCTTGATGCTGAACTCTGATTTTAAACAAGCCTGAATGGCTGAACAGGCAATTACCCAGGAAACTTACACTGTTCTTTATTTCAATATGTATAGGGCCAGAAGTATTCCTTTGTAGCAAATATGACAAAGAAGAAATGGGATAGAATTCAGTTGTTACGGACAATTACTCTAGCTGTGTGAAGGTTTGTTACATTTGTTAATGCTGCATTTGCTTAATTATATAAAGGTTTGTTGCTTTTATTTATGCTGCATTTGTTAAACATGTAAAGATGTGTTGCTGTTTCATCTTGCCAGCCAAAGGCAACTGATTCGGTGGATATAAAGCTTACTAGCCAATAGCTAGTGGCAGAGGAGGGATAGGTGGGATTAGCAGGCAGAAAGAATAAATAGGAAGAGGAATGTAGGCTCAAGAGGAGACAAAGAAGAAGGGAGAAAGAGGAGGAGATTCCCAGGGCCAGGAAGGCAGGCAGGCAGGCAGTCTCCAGCCAGCCATACATAGAGTATTACTTACATACATACATACATGCATACATACATACATACATACATTCATACATACATACATACATAAAGGTGAAAAGCCCTGAGGTACTGGTGAAATTATTAAGGCCACTCCACGTAGTTAAAAGGAAGGTTTATTTTGTGAGGTAACTCACAAGTTAAGGGATAGGTAACACGGTCTGGGAAAGGTGTGGTGCAATCGGGAGTGTTCTCTGGAGAACGCTGCTTGGTCTACCTCCAGCATCCAGGGTCCAGGAACCAAGCGAGCCTGAACATCCAGATCTCGGGTCTTCAGTCTCCTCTCTCAGCCCTGCCTTGTAGGCATGACCATTACCAAAGCCTCAATGGGGGTTGGAACTTCCAGGTCAAACCTGGAATGGCTACCCACTACACTGAGGTGAAACATAGATGATGAAAAACAGGTTAATTTAAGTTATAAGAGCTAGCAGAACAAATGTAAGATAAGACTGAGCAGTCATAATTAATAATAAGTCTCCATGTCATGATTTGGGAGCTGGTTGGTGGCCCAAAGAAAGCCTACTACATTCCTTTGTCCATCAAAATAAGGAAGAGAATGATCTTTTGCTCAGATTTTTTTCTTCTCCTCTAGCACAGATGACTGCTTATTTGTTTTTATGGGATTTGGTTATATAAATTATATCTAACTTTCTAAAATTAATAGCCAAATGTCCCCTACTCAAGGTGAGTACTGAGCTCTCTGGATGTGTAGCTAGTTTGGAATGGATCTTTCTGAGCCAGCTCTTTCAGTCGGAAATGGTCACTGGTGTTATCACATTCCCCACTCTGTGACTTCCAGCCCTGACTCTCTTCATCTGCTTTCTTGGCTTGAAAACTCTACCTAGTGCTTGTCTTGTCTCATATGTGAGATCATCTTTGTTCAACTGCATGAGCATTCATTCAGAAATACCACAACTACAAATTATGTCACAGTGACTGTGGGTAAGAGGTCGTCAGTAGCTCCTAGAATCATCAAATAAACTAGAATAGGTGTCTGCAGCCAAGTAGGACTTTTATGACCCATTAAAAACCACATTTTGTACACATGAAGAAACACCAGAAATGGCTGTCCATGGAGAAATTTGACATAGCAGGACGACTGCAATTTGACTTTTCTTACTTCACATGGTCATTTTGATCTCAGAAAGAATGGACTTTTTAGGCTGTAGTAAAAATTTAACTAAAATGCAAGAAACTTCTTGTAATCTGGTAAATGTTTATTTTCTGTTAAAATATCTTGACCTAGCTAGGATTGTGTGTCCAGATGTATATTCTGTCCCAGCTTTACATTTTAGTCAGTTAATAATCAATTTTGATAACAACCATTACTTTTCTTTATTTCCGGACAAGGTCTTAGTATGTAGTCCTTGATGTCATAGAACAAACTATATAGACCAGGCTGGCTTCAAACTCAAAGAGATCTGCCTTCCTATGCCTCCTAAGTGCCAGTATAGAAAGTCTGGCTCACATTTGCCTGTTTCATTTCATACATTTCTAGTTTATAAAAGTGAAGGAAGAATTTTTTAAGGAATATATGATGTCTTCGGAAGAAATGGTAAGCATTGTACTAAAACTTGGCAGGTAGCTGGTGTTGTCTGTGTCTTTGCTGGGAACTTTGCATAGGATATTTCAGTCCTTACAACAAACCTGATACACCTTTGTTATTATCATTTTACACAGAAGAAAATCAGAGATTGGGAGGCCAAGTAATCAGCTCTTCAATCGCAGAGCTGGCAGGAATGATGTGGGACCCTGAAACTAGAATTGAGTCATCACAGCAAAAGCAACACTAGATTCAGGATGCTTTGATGTTTGATGGGCCACAGAAACGATTCCAGCTGCCATTTGCTGATCCTGATCTAGATTATTATGTGAGGGGCAAAACAATTAGAATTTGTAGTTAGATGTTCATGCTTTTAGGAATTATTTCACCCTTTGGAGCCATGTCATTTATATTTTAGATATTTAAATAGAAAAATCAAGCTAAAGCCCAAATATGGAAAGAATCTTAATTTGCATTTGGACTGTGATAGATAAACATGACCCTATTTTTTTTGTTGTTGTTGTTATTTTATTCTGAGAAAGAATTGCACTTCTTTTTAGAGTAACAAGCCTGTTCATAACATTGTTTTGGCAGACCAGAGGATAAGTGGTCCTTTTACTAATTTTCTCCATCTTCCCAATATCCCAGGGCAAGGAAACAAATTCCTAGATGAAGATACTACTTTGAACATGGTACTGTGCATAGACCTGGACCTGCTTTTTAATAAATTAATCTATCAGATATGAGAAGGGAAACAATATTATGATGCAGGATTTGACTTCTTTCACTGGAGAAACATGTGTGACTTATTCTTTTGTAAATGGCAGGCAATCCTTCTTCAATTGTTACAAGAGCTTGTGTTCACAACCAATCTTAGTGATCAATATATTGTTTTGCTGAGAATGCTTTGAAGAGAGTTCAATTTCTGCTTGTAGTTTTACTTGGTTTATCTGAACCTCTTAGTACTATCAAACTAGGGTTTTACAGTGCAGAGGCAAGTCTGTTAACTTCAGCATTAATGAACTGATCCCGACATAGATCCAATCAGACATATACATGCTTCTGTTCAAAAAGACAGCCAGCTCTTGGCTGGGTGGAACTAGATTCTGATTTTCTCCTGTGATGTGCTACATGATTCTACTCATGATATTGAAGCAAGAATACCTATATTTTCCTTTTTTTTTTTTTCTTCTATGACTGTCAACCATCTGTACGGGGGCTCTCAGTCAAATTCGCCTATCTTGTGCTGTGATTGAAAGACTTTTTTTTTTTTTTTCTTTTTCTTTTCTGGTTTTCGAGACAGGTGTAGCTTTGGAGCCTGTCCTGGAACTCAGTCTATAGCCCAGGCTGGCCTCGAACTCACAGAGATCCGCCTGCCTCTGCCTCCTGAGTGTTGGGATTGAAGAGCTGGAGATTTAGCTCAGTGGTAGAGCACTTGCCTAGCAAGTGCAAGGCCCTGGGTTCAGTTGGTCCTTAGCTCTTGGGAGGAAAACAACAACAACAACAACAATAAAAAAAAAAAAAAGATAGAATTATTTAACAGCCATACTGACAATTTCTTGGATTTTGGTCTTCTTCTTCTTCTCCTTCTTCTCCTTCTTCTTCTCCTCCTCCTCCTCCTCCTCCTCCTCCTCCTCCTCCTCCTTCTTTTTTGCCGTCCATTGCTATGCTGCTTTGTTTATTTTCAGAGTCCAGATTAGGTTCATACATAAATTTTTAAAAATTTTATAATTTAATTTAATTTTATATATTAGCCACAGATTCCCCTGTCCTCCCTCCTCCCCCCTCCCCCAATGCACCCCTCATTCCCATCTCCTCCAGGGCAAGCACTCCCCTGGGGATTCAACTCAGCCTGGTAGATTCAGTGGAGGCAGGTCCATTCCCTTCCTCCCTTCACCCAGGCTGAGCAAAGCATCCCAGCATAGGCCCCAGGCTCCAAAACGGCAGCTCATGCACTAAGGACAGGTCCTGTCCCTCTGCCTGGGGGCTTCCCAAACAGTTCAATAGCTCCTCAGCTATTGGTTCATAGTTCATGTGTTTCCATTAATTTGACTATTTGTCCCTGTGCTTTTTCCAATCATGGTCTCAACATCTCTCACTCATACAATCCCTCCTCTTTCTTGCTAATTGGACTCCCAAAGCTCCACCTGGGGCCTGGCCATGGATTTCTGCATCTGCTTCCATCATCCATTGGATGAGAGTTCCACAATAGACTACTGGCAATGGTCCAGAGAAAGCCCGAACTGACCTACTCTGGTGATCGGATGGTCAAACTCCCTAACTGTCATGGATTTTAGTCTTCTTAAAAAGGTAAAATATATTTTTGTTTGTGAGACTAGCCTTTAAGGGCTGAAACCAAAAAAAAAGATAAAATATATAAACTGTTGTCCTCTTCTGAAAGATGTTAAATTCTTCCCATATGAAAATTGCCATGTTTTAAAAGATCAGTGAGAGAGTTGTCTGGGTTCTAAAGAAGAATGTAACAGGAAGTCTGTCCTTCTAAATATTCTCTGTCAGGCAAGGACAAGTGCAACAGACCAAGCGTGCCTGATCCATAATGTAATACACAACATGTTCCAAAATTCTGAAAAATTTGAGGACTTGTGTATTAGGAGTGGAAATTCTATACCTGACTTTATGTGACAGCTCAAAGTTAAATATGATTCATTGTACCCAAATTTTTGTCTCCTACAACAAAGTATTAAATGGAAATACTGTATGGAGTTACCTGTAAGCAGGGTGTATATGCACCGTAGATAGGTTTCTCCTTTTATTTTAGTCTTTATAACTTATCAACTATCTATTTATCTGTCTATCATCAATTGTTATACATATACAAATCTTTGAAAATGCCCAAACAGCATCTGAAATCATAAATCTAAAATGTTCATAGTTCCCAAAAGTTTGAGTATGGAACATTCAATCTGTATAATGCAATCTGGAAACTTTAATTGGGCCTCAATTTTGTTCTGTTTTCTCTGAGAGAAAATGTTTTATTATACGGGAAGCATGGTATTTTTATAGCAAGGTTGGTTACTTTATTCTACCCTGCAATAAATGTCATGTATGAGGTGTAGGGAGGAGTCCTCTTTATTAAAGCTCCAGATAATTTTTCTACTTTTATGCTCCCAATGACTTAAAATGATAGCAACCAAAAGATCAAAGCAAGAATTCTCTTTTTATCTCTTATTAGTAGGCTTTGTGATTTACTATTGAGAAGCAATCATTGGTACCGCCTACATACAGAAATGAACAATGATTCAGTTTGGGATTCTCACCACCATGTACGCATAACACTGCTTAGAACCAAAGAGATATTAAATTCTTATGTGGAATACCCATCGCCCACAGCTGACATGTAAACAAACAAACAAACAAACAAAACCCAGGAACTTACTAAATATTTCAAGTATAGTTTGAAGTGTGGAGGACACTATAAGTCTGAATACTCTCCAAGTGAACCTGAGAGCCCCAGGAACACAACAGACTTAGGAAGCCTACCTTCTAGTGGGCTAAGGAAGCCTAACTTCCTTTCCTATCTTTCCATCTTAATTCAGTAATGGATGAAGGAACCCACTTCACCTAAGTCTTAAACTAAGGGCGTCCTTCACATTATACTTGAAATATTTAGTAAGTTCCTGTTTTTTTTTTTTGTTTGTTTGTTTGTTTACATGTCAGCTGTGGGCGATGGGTATTCCACATAAGAATTTAATATCTCTTTGGTTCTAAGCAGTTCTGGGTAGTACATCATGGAGATTCTTGTGTATAAATTGGGTCTCACATTCGTATAATCCAGCTGATAGTTGTTGGCTGGCTTAGTCTCCAGAGGAGAAACTTTTCCCCCTGCGCGTGATGGAGGCAAACATTAACAGGCTTTCACTTTAAGTCAGAGAAGATGATTAAGTATAGAAATTGCCCAGAGCTGCTGAAATTTCCTCCAGCTGAAAAGAGCGCCAGCTCTTATGTACAGTTGAGTTCTGTCCACTTAATCATGTTCTCCTCTCAACGATGATTCTTGCATATCCATGATTTATTTTGTCTATCATTTGAGTTTTTTTCCTTACTTCCCATTAGTAGCTTCTCTGACTTAATGTTTGTTCATTTTTAGCAGAAGAGCCAAATATTTACAGTTGAGCAAGCCTGAGAAAATAGCATGAAAAGTTAACAATTCCAGAGAGAATGCTGAAGTAACAAGTCTGCCTTTGAGTCTTTTCTTTTTCTGAGCAATGCCATGACTTTCTGGTATAATTTCATCCCCTTTGCTCATTATGTAAGCTACCTCACTTGTGACTCCAATGTGCTTTGGAGTTTTTTGTTTGTTATTTGGGTTTTTGTTGTTGTTATTTGTTTTAATTTGGAATTAAGGCATAGGCACTCATGCTTGCTTTATAAATAAAAAACTGAATGAAATGGTATCATTCATCAAGTATAAAGTACTGAAAACCTCACTCTGAGATGCAGTTCTCCTAGAACATTCCATTCATATAGAATTCCATTCTTTTCTTTAAAACAGTAGGGTTGGTATATGTGTTTCTTTTTGGTGATTTTGTACCTTCCACAGTAGTGATGGTTCCTTCTCCATCTTTTTCTCTTGGGACGAGAGTCAACATTAAAAGAGCAGAAGCTGCAGGAGGTTTGAGCAGTTCCATGTCTGTTCTGAATTTCCTTGAGTTATTAAGTACAGCTCCTAGTGAAATTCAGATCTTTGTCAAAAATTTTTTTGTGAACAATTTTGTAAATTATGATAAGCAATTAGTACTTTATTCTCAGGCCAGTCTGAATGTAGTGGCATGTTTAGAAGTGTTTAAATGGTTAAGTATGTGGTTGAGAAAGAAAAAAAAAAACAAAAAACAAAAAACAGAACCCTCCAGCAGCATTCAAGAAAATGGGTGGAAATCATGTATGAATGAATACTTCCCCCAGTGAAAACATGGTTAAGATAATCTAAATCCATATCTCTCTAAACATAGATTAATGCAGCTCTTGGACCTCAGAGGAGAAGCTTCTCTTTGTGTGGGTGGTGGTCAATGTAGAAACTCACAACTGAATAGAGTACAGAAAGGAATGAGTGTAGAGTGCTCCACCATATATGGGACATCAAATCACTCCCTCACCTCGAGGCTCATGAACCATGAGAGATGAGGAGGCAACAAAATTATAAGCTAGGTATTAGGGAAAACCAAAGCAAATAAATGCCTTTTGGATGAGACAGGACAGCTGCACTCATGAATTCACAGACACTCAGGTTGCCTGCATAAAACCTGCACAAGATAAAACCAATCAAGATTTATCATGGAGTAAGAAAAGGTTCATGAGTCCCTACCCCTTATGTAGGAGTTTTGAACAGTTGGAAGCTTCTGAAGAAGGGAGAATTTGTTTTATTTAAGGTTCCTGGTAGGTCAATCATCCTCAAGTGTTTTGCTCCACACCCAGAAGAAAATGAACACTGCAAACTAAAGTCTATGGATTAATCGATCTTTAAAAAGATGGTACAAAGCTGTGGGTTTAGGAAAGTTGGCAAGGAATTAAATGGAACAGTTATGAGAAAAATTAAAATTAAAGACAACAAAAACATTTCTTTAAAAGTAATCTAAGATTGAAGAACGTTATCCTTTATTAGTGTATTGCATATGGTTATTTACAATATGTAAGAAGATTAATTTGTGCATTTGTGACTGATTGTATGTTAGGTTTAAGACACTAGCAGAATCTGATTATCTCAACTTGTATCCATTTTCCTGCAAAGAACATAATTTTATTCTTCTATATGTTGAAGAGTAATTGCATTGTATATGTAAGACACATTTTTTTTTTACCTTGCCCCTGTTGCATGCCACCTTGTTTGGTTTTATAACACAGTTATTATGAGCACTATGGATACTTATTTTTCTATAATATTTTCCTTGTAACCGTATTTCATATGTAAATTTAGTGCTTAGATTCTATCTAAAATTGACTCATTGTGAATTACTAAGAAGAAAAAATATCATTTCCACCAATGAATCATCATTCTGTATTTTCCTCCCCCTCATGCACTTCGGTAATGTTGAAACATACACCAATTGATGTACCAATGCAAATGGGAATAATCATAAGCCTCCTCTCCTAAATAAAGTGCTACAGACAATTAATGGTTACAGAGACAGGGAAGGTCATCTATCTCCAGGGAAGAGTCCTCTGATAATTTAACCAATCTCAAGTGGCCAGACCTAAACACACACACACACACACACACACACACACACACACACACACACACACACACGAGTATGAGCTACACTAAAGGTAATCAGTAGGTTATGCCCGCTGCTCTATGCTCATAAATTAGTAATAGTTTCACTGTTAGATTTTTATTTTAATGAAGATTAGTTTCTGAGAGGTGGTAATTACATAAAATTTAAATTTGTTACCATATAAAAAATTGTACTGGAACACTACTGCTGTCACTCATTTGCATCCTGTACATGGCTGTTTCTGGGTTACAACTGTGGAGTGGAGCTGAGTCATTGCAACAGCATCCTTTTCTCCCACAAATCCTTAGAACTTTTATCATCTAGCTCTTCACCAAAATGGTTGGGAAACCCTGTACTAAATGATTTTTGTACTAAATGACAGTCCTGATTTTTAGAAAGCATATTTATTTTGAAAATGCAATAGCATTATAGCATTCCAGGGATCATATACTATTCGTTGGGTTTTCAGGTTTATGATCTATGTCAGTAACCAGATGCTCTGTTGTAAAACTTATTAATGCATTTAATTACTGTTGACTTTCTCTAATATTTATGTTTTCAGAGAAGCATAAAACTATATTTTAGAAAAATATCATTAATACAGGTATAAGAAAAAATAGAAAAGGCAGCTTTGCTGGGGTTATCTTTACATTAATATTACAAAAAAATAGCAAATGCTTTCTTTGAGCAGTTTCAAATTGCAATTATTAGTGATGGAGCCATATTTCATGTTGTAGTAACTTTATTAGAATGTGTTAGGTGGCAAGGTGATGCTGTATGCTACACAGTAGCTGTTACAGCTGAAATTGGTTTTAGTCATGCTTCAACCTATTTGCTTTTAGGAAAAAAACTTCAGCCAACGAACCATAGTAATAACTATTTTTCAAGTAGCATCGTATACCATTTTCAGGATTATGATTAAAGCCTACTACTGAAAGACAGTCCTTCTACCAAATACAAAGCATGGCACTTGCCAACAAACACTTGCTCCATTTGCTTTAGTTGTTATGGGAAATTGGAAGAGATAACAAGTATTGATTCCTCCCACCGTGTTTCCTCTCCTAATTAACAAGAAAATGCCAAATATGCATTATCATTTAACCTGGAGTCCCTCAAATCAACTCACACTAATTGAGAGTGTATTACTTTTAATTTTAGGATATCTTTAAGAGTTATGTTGAAATATTTCTGTAGTTGGAAGTTCTCCTGTGTCCCGGCCTGCTGGCAGTCACGGCAAATCTCTCCCACTCACGTTCCCCAAGTAAACCCACAGAGGCTTATATTAATTGTAACTGCTCGGCTGTTAGCTCAGGCTTATTACTGATTAGCTCTTACATTTAAATTAACCCATAGTTATTATCTATGTTTAGCCACATGGCTTGGTACCTTTTTTTCAGTTCTGCATTGTCATCTTGCTTTCTCTGTGTCTGGCTGACAACTCCTGACTCAGACTTCTCTTCCCAGAATTCTCTTTGTCTGCTTATCCCACCTATACTTCCTGCCTGGCTACTGGCCAATCAGCATTTTATTTGTCAATCAATCAGAGCAACACATTCATAGCATACAGAGCAACATCACCCATCATATTTGTGTGAGTGATATAGTTCTAAGGTGTCTTTGAATACACTTTGATATTGAATGAAAACATTTCATATGAAGAGAGAGTATCAGCCTTGAAGAATTATTTTCATTTTTACTAATAATCAAAAGGGACAACAGTTGGTCCATTTCTTTGATTCTGTTGGTCTTACTATTTAACCTATTCTGACAACAGAAATAACATATCCATTGAGCTGTAAGAACAAGGATGAAAGTAATTTGTGATATTTTCTTCTATACAAGAGCTAATTTTCTGAAAACCTAGGCAATTCCATGTTGCTTATTCATTTTCCATATCCCTAGAGTTTGCCAATGCATCTCCAGCATGAGGTACCTTTCTATAAGAGTCTTAGATTTGTGGGTTTATTTCATTTTTTCTTACTTGTACATTCTAATGAATTTCAGTGGAACCTAAATGGAGAAGCCATTTGCATGGTACAAATGAACTCAAGAAGCCCTGTGTACAGAAACCAGGACAACATTTGAAGGACCATTTTATAACCAATCCAGTCTCAGATACTACTTTACTTGTGCATTATTATGGAATTCTGTTGTTGGAGACATGCTACTCTTTAATGTGTTTTATAGGTCTAGAATCTACATATCTCTCCTTCCTTAACTTCTACCTAAAATGTTCCTGCCTTTGATCATTGATTTCCATCCCAAATTTCCTTTGAATAGCCTTTCTTTTCTTTCCTTTCTTTCTTTCTTTCTTTTTCTTTTTTCTTTTTTTCTTTTTTGGTTTTTTTCAAGACAGGGTTTCTCTGTGTAGCTTTGCTCCTTTCCCAGAATTCACCCCATAGCCCAGGCTGGCCTTGAACTCACCGAGTTCTCCTGGCTCTGCCTCCCAAGTGCTGGGATTAAAGGCAAGCACCAACACCACCTGGCTTGAATAGCCTTTCTAAGTGTATCGTATGATGGGTGGCTGAAATTGAGCCAGTTCTTTAAAGGATCAAGAACTGTACTTAGTGGAGTATCGTCCTTGCCCTAGTCACTTTCCACAAATTCAAATTAAAGCTTACATAAAGCTTACAAGTAACTTACGAGGAAAGTGTAATTGTGTCCAAATGAAGACACAGAATGGAAAGACAGATGATTGCTCTACCAATTCACTAGTCAGGAGCTTAAACTTCAGCTTGTATTTATGTGGCTTTCAAGCCATGATTTTTGTGTATCACCTGCTTGTTACATCACAAGAGAGAATGATAAAAGGAGAAGAACAGACAGTAAAGGAAAAGCTTTGGAGAAAACTCTGACTAAAGAATACAAAGATCAGAAGCCAGGAAAGACAACCAGAAAAGAAATAACAGAATGACAGTTCTTGTCATCTATGGAAGCCACGTCATATTGAATTTTGAGAGATAAGATTGGTCAGTTTGTCTGAGTTGGATGGAGCGATGCACATGTAACAACTTTGCTGTGGGCCTAACAGGTGTAGTTCCTTGTGTCCCTTTTCTGGACTTGTCTTCTGCAGGTAACTCATTTCCAACATCAAGCATCTCCCCAATTTCTGCAATCTGCATCATGAACTTGCCATCCATAGACTATTTCATTTCCAAAACAAAGAGCCTTGTAAATAAAGTCCCCTTTATGCACTGCGCCAACTAACTGGAAGTAGAGTGTTTTTGCTATTTTTTCCCCTGCAAAGCATTTCTTTGAAGTTGATGTGTTCTAGGTGTGATTGTGGGGAGCCAGCACTCTATGCTGTTTACCATGTTTCCTGAGGCGACCTTATGAAAGAGCTTGAGAATTTTAACAAGTGTCTTGACTCTCTGCACCGAAAGATTAATGTGGTAGTAAAAACTTTATGAGCCCTTAATCATTCATCACAAACATATCAGATTCTCTGAAGCTAAAAGCTTTAGCATTCATAATTAAGAGACAACAGGACCATGTATATATGGAAATGGCTTCCTAGAAAAAAATAGTACAGTTCCCCTTTTTCTTTATGTTTTTGGTGCTTGAAGTTTGCATATAAATGTCCTTTTTTGATTAAAAACTATGTAGCCAAATATGACCAATCTTTCTCAGACAAAAATTAAAATTGAGTGATATTGTTAGTACTTTTTTCTTTTCTTTTTAAATTTTTCTCATCTTAAAATTGGGGACAGTTACTATTATATAAATTGATGTCACACTTTGTGTTTGTTATCACCATTATTGATTTCCCCATGTGCGTATTAGTTTGTCTTTGGAAGAACATGTAGCTATTTAGGCTAATGTATTTACTCACTGTGGTTGCTGTAATGTATTGAGTGAATAATGAGTAAATATTCATTTAAAAACAGCAAAGTGAACCACAAACCAAGCAACTCTTGGAATTTATCGTCTTAGGTTTTGGAAAGTTAGACATGCAAGGTGAAGATTTGAATAGGTTTTAATTCCTACATACTGATGGAGGACAGATCTGCTCAAGGCTTTGCTCCTAACTACTCCGAGTTTGCCTGCAGCTTCTGATGTTTCTTCGCATCTGCCATATCACTTTGATCTTTGCCTCAATTTTTCATGATATTTGTCCTGTGGCTTTCTGTCTAACTTTACCTCAGAATATTGGACACATTGGGTAAGAGACCTGCCCAATTCCAGTATGACATCACCTTCACTTATCTAACTGCATATCAGGGATCCACAGATGGACATACAAATAAGTTATATTCTGAGATTCTGTGCGTTTGGATTTCAAAAGCAAATACTGTTTCTAAAACAGACAATATATTGTTTGTTCCTTCTATGTGAGGCTAAAATAACAAAAATTTCTTTTTCTCCTGAGTTCTGCTATACAGTCCTTTTGGTCTGTATTTGGGCTCAATGTTGACCTCCCATGCTTCTGAGTCTACTGTGATCCTAGAAAGGAAATATAATACTGCAGATTATGCAATATGCAAAAATTGCTTCTCCAAGGGTATGAGCCACATGTTCTCAAATATTATTGGCTGAAAAGGATCACGTTCCTTCCATAAAGTCAAAGACTAGAGAATCCCACTTACTTTTGTGTGGTAAGAAAGAAAGGAACTGGAATTGGAGGAGAAATTGTGTGTCTCCAATCTAGATTTTATAGGGTGTATATTTATCCTGAAACTTCTTATGACAATGTACTATTTATTACAAAATTATAGTCATTTATCTTGTTTTCTAGAAAAGTATACTTTATTAATTAATATACATTGTTTTTCACAGCAGTTATTTCAGAAGACCTCTGATTTAAAATGTTGTCTTGCTGCATGTGTAGGATAGTTTGAAGTACATGAGTTTGGACAGACTATTGGCTAAAGGAATTTCCTTCTAAATTCATTTCTTTCTATTTTGCTATTGATAATTTTTAAACAGAAATACATACATATATAAAGAAATACATTTAAAAATTTTGGTTATTACTTGGTGATTTAAAAATATAGACCAAGCCTCTGTCTCACTTTTTCTCTGATAGTAAACATTAATAAAAGCAATTGTATGTGGATTTATTCGTTATGCAAATGAAATCAGATGACCTTAAACACAGTGTTACCCGTCAATATTACCTGTGCTTCTCTAGGTACCATTGCTTTGTTCACATCATGAGTTTAGGAAAGTCACTGGCTCGAGGGCTTCAAATCTACATTTTTCCAATCTCCCCACATAGAGCAGGGAACTATGATAGTTTAATTTGATTTAGGCTTATGTATACTCATGTCTCCAACATGATTATACAAATTAAAAGTAATTTTTCTTACTCAGTTAGTCCATTAGGATCCCTACACTCAGCGCAGGCTTGCTCTTTGTAACTGTGGAATTAATGCTATTAACATCTCCACTTGAGCGGAATATCTTCACATTGTATTCCACTTAAACAACAGTCCCTTGAAATTATGCAGTGTAGTATCTAAATTTACACCCAAGTGATCAAGAGTATGGGAAGTAAATGACATTGGTCTCCTGAGTCAGTGAGGTCTATCACTATCTCACGTTGTTCTCAGCAGAACTGTTTGTTGGCTTCTGGTGTGCGGGTGCTGTCTGCTTTCTCCTTGTTTGTCTCCATGGCGGCGTTGCAATGCCTTCACAGCATCTCTTGAGGCAGTGTTGCAGTAGCGCAGTGTCTAGCTGGCTTCTCTACAAATGCCGCCCCTGCTTCTTACCCTTTCAAGTCATTCTGCCCCATTTCTAGTTATGAACTGTTGTCACTGGGATGCATTTCTTGATCTTGAGAGGCTGTGCCAGCCAAGCTGATGCCATACTATATTTTGTCTCTCTGTGTCTTGACTGGGTAAATGGTCTTTAATTGCTGTGGTTTCTTCAGCCTTGGGGAGCACTTGGCCACGTTATCAGTTTTTATATTTGACAGTGTGAAACTTGAGAGCCTTTGGGCATAGTATTTTCAGTGAATGGTGTATCAGCATTAGTAGTGAGTGATGAGGAGAAAACACTCAGGCAATGAGGACACCTAAACCTGTCTTACAAGGAAGTGAGAACTTTCTAGAGAACTTAAAAGCAATGAGTTTGGGATGGGGATAGAGGCTGCATCAAAGTCAGAAGATAGTATGTGGATTTTAGCTATTTCAAGTATTTGAGAGTGGGCATCTTGGAAACAACATGTAATTATGATGTGTAGATTCAGGAAATAAATACATCCTTACTTAAAACATTAGATTTTTTAAAAAATTTTATGTATATGATTATTTTACTGGCATGCATCCATCTTGACCACACGTATGCAGTAACCACAGATGCTGGAATGGAACATCAGAACCCCTAAAACTGGAATTAAAGATGGTCGTGAAACACCATGTAGGTGCAAGTAATTAAATCTATGTTCTCTGCAAAATTAGTAAATTCTCTTAATCCCCTGAACCAGTTCTTTATCCTCATCAATAGTCATACTTTTGATGATAATGAGTATGCTAAGAATTCTTCAAAGGACCTATACATTGTCTTGAAACCTGACTTTGATACCAAATACTCATTGTACCATTGTATTTACAAAAAAGGGAGGGAAGAATTTAAGCACAAGAGAAACTCAAAGATTGACTAATGCAAGACTTATGTTGTACAATGGAAGGTTTTGAGACAATCATATATGTTAAAACCCAGGTATTTCTATTACTGGCTCAATGTTCCAAGTTCAATTTCACTCTTCTGATGCAACAGCACTTTTCAAAGGGGAAAGCAATGAGAAGGTGGTTTAGTTTATGAGAGTACATCCTCTCAAGCATGAGGGCCTGTGTTTGGATCCCTGAACTACATATAAAAGCCAGGTTTGACTGCACACTTGTAGCTCTTGTGTTGGATGGGTGGAAGCAGGAGGCTTTGGGGGCATTCTTCTGGTCAGCCTAAATGAAAGACAATGAGCTGCAAGTTTATCAAGACACTCTGTTTCTAGGGAAAGTGATATAAAAAAACATACATTGTATCATCTTTTCACTTCAGCACCAATGCTCACCAGCCAAGTACCTGTACACAAAAGTGTCCACACACAAAAATTATTTCTAAATATCTTCAACTTTATGGCATGCTTTTGAAAACATCTCTATTTTTTTATATCTCATCTTAGTATTTCTATTGACTAGGCATAGGGTTATTGCCAATATTTGTGGTTGATATGAAATAGAGCAACCTGAAAGAGCAGGAAGAACATCCAGGTTCTATCATAATACATCAAGCACACTGCATATTATCCAACTTACAAGCCATTCTATCTCCTTGAGATACTTATGATAGATAGAAAGAAGAAAAACTAGGATAAATGCCTCAGTAGCTGTTAATGCTAAATAATTTCTTAGAGCCATGAAAGCCTTCATTTGCTTTTGAGAGTTGTGACGTAAGGTCAGAAATGGCTAGAAGATTTATTATGTCTTCTCTGTTGGATGCAATTCAAAATATACTTTAAGAAAGATTCCATCCTTCTTCATCCTTGGAAATATCCTTCAGAACTCATGGAGAATATAGAACGCAGACAGAGTATGATGGATTTGATAAGCTGGAAAATGACACACTCTAATCAGGATTGCCAAGCTATCAAAGAAAATTACTGAGATAAAAATGTATATTTTCTTCTGATACCATACTTTTAAATCCTGATGTTCCATTAGCCTGAAGAACTCACTGTTAGAAATGCAACTGTTGCATTTTCTTCTCTACAGTTGAAGTTAAATGCTAACCTGACTTTTAAAATTATATACTTTAACATTTTTTGAGATTATAATTACAACATTTTCCCTTCTCTATTCTCCCTCCAAACTGTCACATATACCCTTCTCCATGATCCTTCAAATTCATGGCCTCTTCTCCATTGCTTGTTATTTTATGGATATATGTATATCTGCACATTTATTCCTAAATATAACCTATTCTGTCCATATGATGTTACATGTACATATGGGCAACCAATTGCTATGTTCTTTCTTGGGAAAGATCACCATTCTCACTCCCCACTTTCCTCAGTTGCCTCTAGTTCTTTATGTAGGGCTGGGAAGTCATGGATGCCATTCATCTGGTTTGGCATACCCTGGCACTCCCCTTTTAGGAATGTTATCTAAAAGATGAAAAACTAAGAAACTCAAGTTCGCTAGTGGATTATGGTTTCTTTGAAGGTTGTATAACAAAAATAAAACCCACTAATATTTTCTAAAAACTAAGGAAACTCAGGGATAAAGGGAAATGCTGAGTGCATGTAAGTGAAGAGAAGAGCAACAACTTGAGTCAGAGTACAGGAAAGAGGTCAGCTGACTTAATACACTCTCCTGGTGCAACCTAGAAATGAGCACGCCCACTGTGTCTGTGAAAAAGGAAAGAATCAAAGTGAAACCCCACAAAGCAGAGCGATTGGTGTTGGCAGACTCGCAGTTTTGCCCATGTCCTTCCCTTTTCTTTTTGCTGCCCTGTGCCCCACTTCCGCCATTTGTCACCATTTGCCTCCTAAGGCTTCAAACCCCTGCGAGATATATTTCTAAAGCCTTCCAGATGCATAGTAGTTTGTGTATAAATCATTTTATTTAGGAATTAGGACACTCTTTTTTATTTGAACTAGTATAAATTGTGCTCCAGTTTTAGGAGCTTATGAAAAATATGTTGTACTTCAACCTGAATATTGTGTTTCATAAATCATTCTAGCAATCAAATTCTGGATAATTTCCACATTAGAAATTAAATTATATGGTATATAACCTACAATTATTTTATAGAAATACCTAATTACTTCCTAGTTGGAATTTTTCTACTATGTAGCCCCCAGATTGGGGCCTTTAACACTGATGATTATTCGAAGGAAAGAAAACAAATGATTTCTAAAAAGCTGTATGTGATAGAAGCTTGACAAAAATGGCCAACACCATCATCTGGAACACCAGACGATCACGTAGGTAGGGATTCTATTCCATCATTCCATGGCTGGGCAATAGCACCTTCATTTGGTCTGGATTCAAGTTGGAAATAAGCACTGAACTCAGTGTGATCCAATTACAAAATGTGTTTGAAGGTAAAGGATTCTTGTCATCTCAGGATGCTAAAAAGTTTTAGAGTTGTGATTTGTTTTTGACAGTAGACCTTTATCAGACCTTGTAGTAGACATCTCATTAGTCATTTTTGGCTTGCTTCTATGTATCGACCTTGAACTTTGTCCACTGAAATAGAGACCATGTTCAGACATGAATGACAACACCTCTAATTAGGCAGAAGCACAGTGTGGAAGGCCTTTAGAAATAATTTTGCCTTGTAAGTAAACTTCCCCCTGTCTTTCTCCTTCTCTAATAAACCTTCTACCCATCTTCAGACTTACAAATTTCACTCTTTTCATCACTGTGTTCTTGCTATAATCTCTCTTCTCCCCAATTCATTACCTACATGGATCCTTAAATGTCACACATTCCTGACTGTGACACCTTTTATACCAATGGCTTTTCTGTATTTGCTGCCTCCTTTTCTTTTTGTCAAAAGTATCTATCACAATGTATATTAACGTTTTGAATGCTTTCTTATTTTTGAACAGTCTTCTTTGTGATAATAGAGACTGACTGACCTGTGAAGAGTTATAACTTCAAAACTTAACCACATCTCTGATTGTCAAAAAATATTCATCAAATGAGTTTTAATGTATAAACCCAGGACTGTGAAAATCCGTGTTGCTTATATCATACAAGTATAAATAATGCTGTAGTTCTATTTTCTGTTCTTTTGAGTGAGTGTGGTTATCTGCTTCACCAGATTTTGTTGAAAACCATGCTAATTGTGATGGGAATTGCTCTGAAAGTGTGTTTCCACATGTGAGAGTTATACCTTCATGAATTACTCTTCATTGTAAGGACTATTATTCTGTAGTAGATTCATTTGGCTTTATAGGCAAAGATACTATTCAATCTAGCATACTTACTTGAATCTGTGTGTGTTTTAAAATAACAAATTTCATCTATTTATCCCTATACCACACAAGAGACTATTGAATGTCATTTCTTTCATGAAACATAGTGCCAAATGCATTGTGGTTAGGTAGTCTTACAGTGCCTAAAGATTTAATTGGCTTATATATCTTATTGTAATAAAGAAGTACATTGTAATTCTTGGTTGGGGACTGAGGGTTTAAAAGAACCATTTTTAATTTTTCAGAGTTATGCAGTTTACCATAATATGGTGTATTTTTCTGTTTGTTAAACATAAAATGCTGTTTGTATTCATAGCAGTCAGAACAGAAGCATCCAGGAGTGTGGTGTTTATAACACATATAGTCATATGATACATGTCATCAAAATGACAAGACAACATTATCTTAAAATAATACAAGTATTAACACGTAAAGTAAACTCTCTGGTATAATTTCCTTTTTTATTTATTAAAATTTTTAAATGTATTTTTTATGTACCAACCACAATTTCCCCTCCCTCCTCTTCCCTCTCTTGACCTCCTTTCTACCATGCACCCCATCCACTCCTCAGAAAGGGTAAAACCTCCCATGGGAGTCAGCAAAGCATCAAGTAAAGACAGGACCAAGCTCCTCACACCTGCATCAAGTCTGAGTAGAACATTCCACCATAGAGAATAGGTTCTAAAAAGCTAGGTTGTGATAGGAATGCTTCATTAGATAAAATGAAAAACTATATATTTGTTGTTAAAACTTGTCAAAGAAAAAAAGCTATTACAGCAACTAACTCCAATATTTCATTTCAAATGACAGTAAATAGAAAAATTTTTGAATGGATACAATCATATTTATTACAGTTTCCAGACTCCCATTCGACACCAAAAGCAGCTCATTGCAATTGGAGGTTACTAGCAGCAGGCCCCCACAACAGGAAGGGTCTTGGTTAACCTAACAACAAGGGGTAAGGTAGAGAGATCAGTTCGGGGTTTCCCAGTTGTATGAGCACTGAAACTGGTCTCCTCTCTACTGAGGAATTGTTATTGGGTCCTTGTTTTCTCAGAGGTCGGCATCTCTCTATTTACTTGAACCTTTTCCTTTCCGTTACTGTCACCGGGCAAATAAGATGATTTAAATATTTTTGGGAAGTTTTCTAAGTAAAAATTTAGTTTGTCATTTTGAAAATTTGGTTTCATGGTATACAACTAACAAAATATAAACAGTATATGAATATAATTTTAAAAGAAGAGTAAGTTAAATGTTTATTTATGTATAAAATTTAAGAAATGTAGCCTTATAGGATGGGGCATTATTGAAGTCCATGACTAGATGATGGCAAAGGGCTAAAACGATAAGGAACACAGTATAATCACAAACATTTTGTATCCAATAATACAAGTTGAAAATACTTACGGCAAAAAGTGAAAACAACACAAGGAAAAGTGACAAACAAACCCATTTTCATAGTAGGTTCCAATGTATCTCCCTGCAATTGTTAGGTTGACCAGGGGAACGAGATGATTGCATTTAGGTAGAATAGACAGAGCAGTCAACGGGACATGGGACTCATGACCACATCTAGAGTGTGCGCCCACCAGCTGGAAAAAAATCTGCATTCTTTTTAAGTCACTTAAAAACTTCAATTTACAAAAGAAATGTAAAATAAATAATTAAAGTATACTTTTCAGTGTCCTTACAAAAAAGCAAAAATAGTATTTTTGTTAATTTTCTGAAGATCTCATAAAATTTATTTGATTTTAACCCCCCAACTTACTTACGCCATTTTCATCTTTTCTATCCTCACTTCCTGATCTACCCAACTTTTATTTTGTTTTTCTTCCTCCCCACTTCAACCTAGTGCAGGTGGACCATACTCCAGGTGGGCCCCACTCCCAAGTGTAGTTGGGGAACACAAATTACATGATTCTATCTATCTATCTATCTATCTATCTATCTATCTATCTATCTATCTATCTACCTACCTATCTATCAATCATCTATCTATGGTGTTCTGCCTACATCTTTGCCTGCATGCCAGAAGAGGGCATCAGATCCAATTATAGATGGTTGTGAGTCACCATGTGGTTGCTGTAAATTTGAACTCAGGACCTCTTGGAAGAGCAGTCAGTGCTTTTAACCTCTGAGCCATCTCATGTAATAACAAAATTACACAATTCATACAGCTTTTTGAAATCAAATTAATGTAGCTAGATTTTATGCATGCAACTGGACCTCTGAACTTGCCAAAAATGTAATATAGTTGGTATATTTTTATAATAAATAATAATAGAAATAAAAAATTATATCATTGTAATATACCTTCCACATTTTTTACTTATTTAAAAATTAACATGTATGGGAAGTGATTTTGTTGTTGTTAAACTGGTATATAAATTATACTACTTGAATACATCAATGTAATGAGAATTATGCTTAGGATGGAAATATGAGTGGCACTTACTGAATATGCGTGTATTCACACATTTTCCTGCAGCTATCTTTTGATTCTCTCTTAACTAAATCTCACAGAAGAGTATATTTTCAGTTTTATGAAGCTCAATATAGAATTTTATTCCTTGGTGATCCATATTTAAATAGTCTATATTTTCTTAACACCGTATTATAGAGCTCTTTCTCCATTTTGTATTTGTTCTAAGATTTAAGTAGGTGTCCATAATGTGCAGTGTCTACATAGGTCTTTTTGTTTGTTTTCTTTATGTGTGGAAATTCTATTGATCCAAAACAACTCACTAAAGAGATGATTCTGTCTCCTTTCGTTAAAAACCCCATGTCCATGCTGGCACAGGTGGGGTTGTTTCTGGGTTCCCTGAATGAGTTCCCCTTTATCAGTGTATATCTTTTCCTGACTGTTTTTGCACACTTGATTGCGGTAAGTATTCAAATGGCCTTCTTCTTTCCTCATCTTCATCCTCGCCCACCTCTCCCTCCCCATCCTTCTCATCTTCATCTTCTATAAATGCATTTTTGTATTTCTGAGTCTTTCTTGCCATTCTTTATAAATTTTAGAATTATTGTGTCAGTACTAAATAAAATAAATAAGTCTTTCCAGTTTTTCTTTACTTATTGCATTAGCAAGGATTTCACAGGGCATTGCAGTTTTTCTCCATTAACACAGTAGGAGCAGGTGTTTTAAGAATGTCTTGTTTAAGTTAACAAAGTTCTCCCTTTTTATTAGTAGAATTTTGTTATATCATTATTGCATCTTATGTGTTCTCCAGTAAGTATTCTAAAGTAGTTCATATTATCATAAGAATTTTCTTCCAAAACAGACATTGTTTACAGGTCTATGAGATTGATTTGTATATACTGACCTGGCCTTGTATCACTAAAATAATATCCTCTTGTTTGGGGTTTTTATTCTTTTCAGTTATTGTTAAGTGAAGGTTTTAAAAAAATAGTATCATTGAGGGTTTTGCATCTCAATTGATAAGCGTTGTAAGAGTGTAGTTTACCCATCCACAAACCCTTCTTTTTGCTTGCTATTGTGTTTTCATTGTTGAGACAGGGTCTCATTCATCAGCTCAGACTTGTCTCATAATTTTGAGTCTTCTCCAGCCTCATGAATTAGGGAATTTAAAGTGAAGGCTGCCATTATCAACCTGTCTCTTCTTCTCTTTCACTTCATGATTCTGCCAAAATCTTGTCCTTCTACATATCAGAATGATATTTTCCTTTCCCTCTCTCTGTTCTCCATCCTTTCTTCCTCCCTTTTTCCTTTCATTCTTAATTTTTTTTTTCGAGACAGGGTTTCTTTGTAGCTTTATGCCTTTCCTGGAACTCGCTTGCCTCAAACTCACAGAGATCCACCTGCCTCTGCCTCCCAAGTCCTGGGATTAAAGGTGTGTGCCACCACCGCCTGGCCATACTTCATTTTTGTCATCTATCTGTCTGTCTTTCTATCTAGATCTCTCTATAGGAAGTCTATTTAATGTTTATTATTTCAAATGTATTATTTATTTCAGCTTCAAGTTTTCTTTTCCATTTGTAGATTTTGAGGATTTGGACATTTTAACTTGGATGATTAATTTACCTACAAAGAGTTATTCATAGCTTGTAATAACTTCTTAATGCTCATGTAGTCTGTATAGAAGTGTTCTTATTTATTCCCTATGCTGGTAATGTATGTGTTCTGGCTTCTGTGTTTCCCGTTATGGTTGATATCTTAACACCTTTCAATGTTATCTATCTTACCTATTTTTTTAAAAACTTCTGAGTTCTGCCATTCTCATTCTTACTTTCTTGCTCCATATTTATTTTGTTGTTTATTTTCTTGGTTAATATAGAAATGTTGAGAACTTCTTTTGTGATGTAAACAACTTTGCTATATATTCCCTCCTTATTTAACTGTTTCAAGAATTCCATCCATGTTAAATTGATATTTTAATTATTTTTAAAATATTATCCAGTTTCTTTTGAGATTTTTTTCCTTTGATCTGTAGATTAATGAGAAATGTTTTATCTTGTTTGAGCAGAATTTTATGTTATGTGTCTGATAATGATTTCTAGCTTAATTTAGTTCCTGTCTGAGAACATGCTTATGTGACCGTCATGATTTATCATTTGATATTGGCTAGTGTTGGTTTTATGACCCAGGATTTGGTCTGTCCTGGCAAGTGTTCAGGTGTATGTGAGGAGAGTGCACACTTGGCTGGTGTCGGGTTGAATAGCCTATACATGTCTGCTGGTTTCCCTTGACAAGTAATCATGTTCACTGTTCTTCCATCCCATCCGACTTTACAACCACTTATCCTACTTATCACCAAAACACAAGTATTGACTTCTTCAGTCTCTGTAGATTTCCCTTCTTCTCCTGTAAGTACAACTAGTTTGGATTTTGTGTTCAGAACTTATTTTTGGGTGCATAAGCAGTGAGCTTTTTTTTTCCTTTTCTGTTTTATATGTGCACAAGTCCTCTTCAGGTTGTGTCCATTTTTCGACATCTATGACACCCAGGTAATATCTTTTCCTATGGAGTTGATGTTCTTCTGTTGCTCATATGCTAAGTGATGTTATATATTTTCTTGGACACTGTGAATATTGCAAGAGTCTCTGGGCCTCATTTAAATTCTTTGGAAACTGTTTATATTTCTGTTTGTGAGCTCAGTGAAGTTGGTTTTGTTTAGGCTTTAAGTACATTTCTACTTTCCTTTTGTGGTTTCAACAGCAGGTTTGTGTTAGAGTCTAGAGTATTGTATGCAATATTTGGATGAACAGACTACCAACTGGCCACCTTGTATTCTGAGGGTGGCCTTTTTATGTATTATGTGGAATCAGCTCTACATATGTACAGTGATATGTGGTGATATTGTGTTCCCCAAAATGTTGTGCACCCTAATAAACTTATCTGGGGTCAGAGAACAGAACAGCTGCTAAATACAGAGGCCAGAAAATAGTGGCACACATGCCTTTAATCCTATCACTTGGGAGGCAGAGATCCATCTGGATCTCTGTGAGTTTAAAGCCACACTGGAAACAGCCAGGCATGGTGACTCAGGCCTTTAATCCTAGAAAGTGAGCCTTTAATCCCAGGAAGTGATGGCAGAAAGCAAAATGGTACATAAGGCTTGAGGACCAGGAACTAGGCACGTTAATCTTTAGGCTTTTGAGCAGCAATTCAGCTGAGACCCATTCGGATGAGGACACAAATGCTGAGGAAACAGGATCAGCTAAGGAATTGGCAAAGTGAGGTAGCTGTGATTTATCCTGCTTCTCTGATCTTCCAGAATTCACCCCAATAACTGGCCTCGGGTTTTATTTTATTAGTAAGACCATTTAAGATTCATACTTTAGTGATAGGGAGGCTAGGATGTTTGTTGTTCAGCACCACTTTGCCTACTTCTCTCAATGTTATTTCCGCATACATGTCCAGTTTGTTGTGTCTTTTCATCTCTTTTGCCAGAGTACTAGAGGTTCAGTTTGCTCTGCTTACCATGTACTTCTGCAGCTGCGGCAGCCCAGGAAGACTAACCGAACAAACAAAACTTAGGCCAACCTTCATGGAACACCAGATTGATCAGTTCTGCACAAAGTACACCAAAGAGATGAAATGCTAAATGTACTCTTGAAATTTGGTTTATGTTCTTTTCCTTTCTATTTGTTGATTTATTCAGAAGGTCTCATACAGTCCAGACACCAGGCTAGCCTCCAGCTACCCACATAGCTAAGAAAGTCCTGGACTCTTGTTCCTCTTGCCTCTGCTTCTCAAGTACTGTGATTACCAGTGTGCACCTCCACACTCAGTTTATTGTTTCAAATACTAATCACCCTCTAGAAACGATTCACTTCACAGTGCTTCATGGGCTCTGCTCCCCTACTGTGATGTATTATTGCTTATTTATTGAAATTCTTGGTGTAGATAATTCCATCTTAGTGGGGACTGCAAAATTTCACCACCCATCCCTGTCTAATTTTTTATTGTGATATTGTTCCCTCCATATTATTTTAATTAACTCATAGTAAATGTGATAATTGGCAGCTGTCAGGATGCGAACATTTCTTATAACTAGGGAAACTGGAGAATTGGTCTGAAATAATTGTTTGAATTTCCTATATACCATTCCAAGTCACTAACATTAGTTATTTAGCATACTTTTACTTTTAAACTACAGAGTAAATTTTTTTCTCTTGTATGAAACTGTTTAGACAGCATCCAAATTGTATTTCATTTGCACATCAACAGTCAATACTCTTCTCAAAATCATTCAATGGTAAATAATAAAACCTTGTGTCTGTGAAACCTATAAGTTTCACCTTAGAGTTGGATGTCAAAATAGATATCTTGCTTTTAAGTCACATAAGCAGACAGACAACGATCTATGTGGCTTTTGCAAGGCAGAGTACCCTGTTGAACTATTTCTTTTACTATGTTCAACACAGTACTTAGGGAGAACGAGATTAATTCATTTTTAATGCTAGGAAAATACAGTCATTAAAAAGCAGGTAATATAAAATGCCAGAAATGCTTTTAACATCACGAGAAGTGCACTTATTTCCTAAATAGCATGCTACTTTTAGAGATCTAGATATGCTGAGGTATTAAATATTAAAATAGAGGTTGCTCTTTAAAATGCAGTGTTTCTCATCAGAAAAAAATAGTTTGAACAAGCATTCCTATTGTATAATTCATTGTATTGCTAATAACATAGTTTAGGAGAATTATTTGTCGTGCTTTTGAGAATGACTAGGTTTTTCTTTTTAAGAAAGAATATTTAAGGTTCATGTCATATATATATTCTTTTAACTTAAAAGAGGTAGTCACATGACAGTTTCTCATCAGAATACTCTATTTCCATATTTCTTTGGGAAATCCACCAGTGATCTCCATATTAATTTTGGTGTCTTGAACATACATGTGTCATTCATTTGAATTCATTAGGGTAACAAGTAAACTTTGGAAGACGTGTCTCTCTGATTACTACTTATGCTCTGATATTTCTGAATCAGAGATATGCATTCACATATTCATTCCCCTACTTATTTTTTAAATACCGTTTTGACATTACAATATACTCACATTATTTTTGTCTTCCATTTCTTCACATCTGGTATTGAGTAACCAATTGGTGAGCTCTCTGCTGGGGAAAACTATTTTTCCTATTCTGAGTATTTCTTAATTACCCAATGTTCTTTGTCTAGAGTTGAGGCCTTGTGAGGTTTTCTCTTCCACATAATCATGTCTCCTGGTGTTCTCTGTTTTCAGATTGTGTTTAGACAGCCGTGTTGGTTAAGGCACTTTCAACAAGAGGAAAATCATGCCTGATACCGGAAACCTAGTGGGCCACCTCAGTCTACTGTAGCCACTGGTCTTAGAGAAAAACCTGCAACCACAACTTCACTAAACCACATAGTCCCTAACCACATTTTAAACTGTTGCCACTTTAAGGCACTGATAAATGTTGTTCTCACTCTCATCAATGAAACTTATTTTTTGGCATATGGAATTTGTTACAGAAAGGCACAGTAGATCCAAATGCAGAACTGAGGAGCTCAGTCCCAGCAAATCATCTACAACCCACCTCCTTCCTTAAGGCTCAGTGGAAGAGGGATCAGAACCACCATGAGAGCCAAAGGAACAGGGAGTTCCTATGTTGTAGCATCTTCCAGAAATGTCAAAAGATATATTATATTCACTTAAAAAAGATTTATTTATGTGTATGGGCATTTTGTCTGCATGTATGTATGTGTACCTCATGCCTTGTATGTGTTGTGGCCAGAAGGGGCTCTTAGATCCACTGGAAATGGAGTTAAGGATAGTTGTGAGCCATCATGTGGGTTCTGGGAATGGAGCCAATCTTCTTTGCAAGAACCAGTGCTCTTAACCATTGAGCTATCTTTCCAGCCCTCATTCATTTATTTTAATATTTCTTTTATTTTTAGATATTACCATGTAATTATATCATTTCTGCCATTCTTCCCAAGTCTCACATATAACTGATCAAAATCTCTGAGCTCGGTTTGTTTGGAAATATAGCTGTCCCCCTACTCAGTTATCCACTGTTACTAACAATAGCTTTTTATAGTAGGTACAGATTCCAGACCTGGCCCATTTCTGGCAAATAACATTACAACCACAGGCTTTTGTGTACTGAAATAGTTCAGCTAGATACACCGTTTATAGAAAAGCCATCGATAAATTTTGCCTTATTATACTTGAATTTTTTAATGAGTAAAGTTCCTCATACTCAGTCATTGGTTACTCAGAGTTCTTCAGAACCCTCCACACATCCACCTCTGTGCAACTGTCATGTGTGAAAACAGAAATAACTTTCCAAGGACAGTTGTTTGGTTTCCCATTCTCCACCTTCTTGTGCTTTTCAAGTTAGTCATCCAACATGAAACGATGGCTTGATTTTAAAGGATAAAAGATCTTTTTTGTATGTGATCACTCAGGCAAATCAAATTCCTGGAAATGGCCACACTGAAAATATAACATTCAGTATGTCTAAATAAGAGTAAGCAGAGCAGGAGAGAGGGCTCAAAGGTTGAGTTTGGACTCCTCTTGTGTGGACTCAGATTGGTTGCCAGCACTCACTTGGGCTCACAATGCATGTACTGCCAGCTCCAGGGAGCTCCAACCCCATTGTCTGATCTCTGCAGGCACTGTGCTCACTTGTGGACTCACACATGCACACATAAAGAAAAATATTTTTAAAAAAGAATAACTAATGGGAACAAAGATGTTTTATGAGGTGTACTACATTATATAATGAAAAAATTGAAACCAACTATCTTCCAGTTACCATTACCTAATATTCCACTTGTGTTTCTTTCTGAGCTGAAATCAATGTTCATTCTCATATAGTAGGAGTAAGAGACAGACCGGGATCATTTCTGTCAAGTCTCTATGAGTAACACTTTTATTGGACTAGCTATTAACTTCAAATATTTATTTATTTATTTTACACCCTGGCTAGTTTTCCCTCCCTCCTCTCATCCCAGTCCTTCTCCCCACCTTCCCACCCCAACCTCCCTCAAATCCACAGCTCCTCAGTTTCTGCTTAGGTAAGCACAGGTCTCCTGTGAGTACCAACAAAACATGGCATATCAATTTGCAGTAAGACTAAGCATTTTCCCATATATTAAGGCGGGCAAGGCGATCCAATATAAGGAGTAGGTTCCCAAAAGCCAGTAAACATGTCAGAGACAGCCCCTGTTACCACCATTAGGAGTTCCATAAGTGCACTAAGCTACACAACTGTAGCACATATGCAGAGTGCCTAGCTGAGTCCCATGTAGACACCATGATTGTCGGTTCAGTGTCTGTGAGCTCCTATCAGCCCAGGTTAGTTGATTCTGTGAGTTTTCTTGTGATGTTCTTCACTTCTCTGTCTCCTACAATCCTTTCTCACCTTCTTCTGCCAGATTCCCTGGCTTCCACCTAACTGTTATTAATATTTGTGATAAAGGTGTTATCCATTCCCAATAGTTTCATGTTTAAAATTTTAAAATATTTGTTTTTTGTTATAAAAATATTCATGTTACTTTAAACTAATGTTGACCTTAAGTATATATTTAGTTTTCATGAAGAACACAGTTGGAATTGCTCACATAGTTATTGACATCAGACTATTTTGGTAAATTTAAAATATGCATTTGTTGCCCTGTGTGAATCATTTTAACTCATTTTTCCATGAATGGCATAAAGGAAGGATCCAGTCTCTTCATGGATAGTAGAGTTGCAATTAATCACTAAGAGTTTCTATGTACTTATAATTTGCAACTGTTCTCTGGTTTTGGCTGATAGTGACATTTTTATGTTGTTGAAACAAGTTTTCATGCTTCCAAAGAAAGTGCAATACAATGTCCCAGACAGTAAGTTCCTGGTATGCATTGGAGAAATGTCAAATCCGGCTAACTATCATAAACAGTGCATGATATTCTCTTAAATAAACAGTGACCAGTGTAGCAGTGGTCCATTTCTAAACTGGCTTATATGTTTTGTGCTTTGAATTAGTATCATTTTCAAGGATAATTCTCATATTCAGCTATAATAGAAACAAATAGAATCTGACTCTTTTTCTGGATGAAATCATTTTCCACAAGTAAGCTGGTAGTAGAGAACTCCTTTAATTACTTCTTTCTTAACTGTTTGTTTCTTAGACACAGAATAAGTGCAATTTTAACAGCAGGTGTCCTTTTTAATAAAAGAAAAAAACGTATGAAGCTCTTTAATCTTAACATACTGCTGTATATGAGAATCACTTACTTGAAATTATTATGTAGGATGTTCAGTGGTACTCAGATTAGTGTTTTCTAAACATATACTGTTTTTTTTTCCTTATTGCATTTTTCAATGTGGAGGTTATTAGAGTAGCTGTGACATTGTTGCTGAACATTTTAGGGGTATTTATTATGAACCGGACATTGAGGATGATTAAACTTGTTTGAGAAGTAATTTCACTCCATAGATTGTTCACCCTGGAAATCGCAACATCACAGCTTTATATGCCTGTTCTTGATGTTTGAGTTTCAGTTCAGGAAGCTTTCTGTTCTCAGAAATGAAGTTTAGTATGACCTGGTTTGGGTCTTCTGTGATTTGTTTAGTCCTCTGGCAACCAGGTAAGCAGACCAGCATGGACATGTGCTTGAAAGGGAAGCACTGTGTGAAATCCTTATTTATAAATCATCCTGGGAAACAGTAGAACAAATCTTTGTAAGGACTGCATGGACACCGGTAGGGTTTACAAACACGTTCTCCCATGCTGCTGGTTACTGGAGGCAGGCCCAGTTACTGAAAGGGGTTCCCATTTTTCGGAATGTTTTCTGGAACTTCTGAAGGCACAGGGATTTCCAGGGTCGCTGCCTGGGGTTGAAGCTGGGATGTGGAACTATGGCTGCTGTGGTTAAGCAGGCAGGAAAATCCTGTTGCATTATCTTGAATTGGCCTCCAGGAGCACTATATGTTCCATAACATGAACCAGGAGTGTGGGTAACATCCCAGATTTTAACAAAACAATATACTCCTAACTTATTTTATTACTGCCTCTGAGATCAGATATCACTGTTGGAGATAATCTTAGAAATCCCTTTAAAGACTTCCAAATCCCAGGTATGATGGACCTTTCCAAAGTGAGAAAATACAACACATTCTATAACTGGCTACACAGATATGATCAGAAAGTGGGGATTTTCCGTGCAGTACTATAGCTTAAGCTATTGAGTGAACAAACAGAAAAGAATTGTTTGCCTGGAGGCTAGCTGAGCCCATGCCATCTAGACTTTGAAGGATAGACCTTGCAACCAGAATCGGGCTGCATCATGTTCTAAAAAGTTTGTACACTCAGAAAGAGGAGTAAAAGCATTGCATGCCAAGAATCCATTACACATTCTCGATACACAGAAACACAGACACACATACACTCCCCCAATATACGTGTGTGTATGTATATGTATATGTATATGTATATGTATATGTATATGTATATATATATGTATATATGTATATACACACACACACACACACACATACTTGTGTGTGTGTGTGTGTGTGTGTGTGCCTACATCTCACTTTTTCTATAGAATCTTTTTATTTCTAGTTGAGTTATGTAATCCAAGGATGGTGTTAAAAAGAAATTTAGGACCCGAGATTTCAAAATCCTATTTCAATCTTGAATAGTCCAATTTAACAAAGGTACCAAGATAAAGATCTGAGCTTCGAAACAAACACTCAAACCTAGAACACCTGTGCAAGATTGGGCATAAGCATTCTAAAGTACTCATAAGAAATACGTAAAGCTAACGTAGTTAGCCACAGAAAACAGAGATAAGAGGAAGGATTTGTTTTGTGTTGTTTCTTTTCAGTGAGTAGAGCTGTTCAAATGGGGTGGAGAATCACCTAAGACAGAAAGTTTCCATCCTTGATGTTTCATTATTACTGTGTTGGGAAGTTTGTGAACAAGGGGTTAGTGTCAAAAGGCAGAAGATTCAATTCACAGTGGAATTATCAACCTTCTTTCTTGTGCTTGGCATGACACTAACTCTAGGACTGCTTGCCGTCAACCATTTTGTGTTCTGAGGATGATTCCAAATGCAGGTTCATGTGAACTGGTGTTGAGTGAGGACTGGCCATACAGCATGGTCTTTGGGAGCATAGTTATGATTTCTTTCCCACGGTGAGTGAGACTGAGACATCAGAGGCCAAGATCCTCTGGATTAATTTATTTTGGAAACAGAAAGAAATAAGACATGCATAGAGGAAGGAATTTGTGAAGTCATTGCTGAGAAATGAAATGTACAACAAAAGCAAGATAAAAACTCTATTTTGATAACTGAATGTCAGATCATACTTTTCTTATGAGACAGTTTGGTTACTTTGGCGACAACGATATAACTTCTTGTTTCTGATAAGCAGTGTGTCATTTCCACCTGTGGCTTTTGTCACTGTGTCTCCCAGGGACACTAATGCTCAAATGCAAACTAATTAACATTTTACACTGAAAATATACACATTTATTTAAGGGGAATGTTTCTTTAATATTGCTTTCCCTGACATATAAAAACACATCTTGCCGATTTCTCCACTTGTTTAAAGGGGAGGCCTTTGTAATGCTTAATTAAATTTACTGGTTCTTATTATCTGGGTTACATTTTCTATTTTCAAGTAAATGAATCTGGTGAAATTTGAGCTGCAGTTTATAAACTGAGTTTTGCGGAATAATTGCTACTTTAGAAAATATTTATGTGGACAGGTCACTTTTCAAAGAAGCAGTTTGTCAAGATATAATTCATGCAAAAATATAATTGACCATCTTAAAGTATGCAGCATGTTGAGTATTAGTATATCAACAGAACTACTATCAATATTTCCTAATTCTAGAACATTTTCAACACTCATAAGGAAATCTTATATCCTCGTCTTCTAGACCCCAATTGGCACTACTCTGTTTTCTAAGTGTATGATTTTGTCTATTGTATACATGTTAAATGAGTTTTAATTTCCTCCATGATTATTGTGAGATATTTGATTGCACTGTGTAAAGATATGTCACTATGAATGATTTAAGATAAAGCTGAATGGTGAATAGGTAGGCAGGAGGTATAGCAGGAGCTTCTGGACAGAAAAAGCTCTGGGAAGAAGAAAGGCAGTATCTTCAGCCCAACTAAGAGGGAGCAAGACATGCAGGAGGATAGGTAAAAGCCCTGAGTCACATGGAAACACATAGGTTAATAGAAATGAGTTAATTAAGAGCTCATGGGACAAGCCTAAGCTATAGGCTGAGCTTTCATAATTAATAATAAGTTTCCATGTCTTTTTTTGTGAGCTGGTGGCCCAGAGAAAAATCCGTCTACATATGGTGCCCTACACTGAGCATATGATGAGGCTGCCACTGTAGTGATTTCCTAATTTGTTCCAGTGTAATAAAAACTTGGAAGTCAATAATTGAGATAATTTTCTGAACCATAAGCCCCAAATATTCCCCGGAACATCTCCCTTTTCTCTATCTGTCCTCTCTAGGCACTCTGCAATGTCTTCCAAGAACTTGATGGTTAATTGCAGTCAGCCAATTACTGACTCCATCCTTTGATGAAGATTGCTTTATTGGCACAGTGGGTTTGCTGTATGGACCATTCACCTGCAACACATGATTTCATTTCAGCATGACTCCACACGTTTTTTTATTATCTCATGGAGTGCTTTTTTTCCTTCTGTTTACATGCTAAGCCATTAGCAGGCATTTGGGTTGTTGCTACTCTTTTTGTGTTATGAATGTTTTTATTTCTCTTGAGTGTATACCATGGAGTGGAATTGCTGGACCAACTGGTTATTCTGTGTTTGTAGAGAATTCCTTCCTTACACTTTCAACAAGCAGCTGCTCCCCACTAGTGGGCGGCTGGCAATGTGTGAAGCTTTGTGCTCTATTTCTGCTGAAATAGTGGTTCTTATTTGCTCCATCCAGGGGTTATATTGTCCTGTGATCTGTGTCTTTGTGATTATCTGATGGCTACTGATGTTAAGTGTCTTCCCAAGTACCTGATGGTTACTTGTGTAGTATCTTGCAAGAACTGCACATTTAGGTCCTTTCCCAAGTTTTTAATTAGATAACTCATCTTTTTAATCAAAAAGTCGAGTGAACTATTTGCATATTTTGAATATCAGCCCATTAATAGATACTTGATCTACAAATATCATCTTCCATCGTGCCTACTATCTCTTCACCCTCTAGTTTCTTTTGCTGTTAAATTTTTATTGTTTGTAATTTTGATGCAATTTTACCATTATTCATTTTTTCTTTTGTCACTTATGCTTTTGAGATTTTATCTGTGTGAGTATCACCTAGTTCAGAATCATACATTTAGTCTTTTTTCTTGATGCTAAGAATTGTATTCTTTTACACCTCACATTTGTCTCCTTTGAGGTCACATTAGTATTCCCTGTGAGGCACCTACCTGCCTCTTCCCTGTTGTCTGTAGATAGACACATTCTAGCCTTGCTTCTTAAAAACTGTGTTTGGCATAAATAGCCAGAAGGGTCAGAATTATTTCTGGACTCTCAGGTCTCATCCGTTATTGTCATTGTGTCTTTTCTTGTCAAAACCCTATTGTCTTGGGTCTTTTGGTTTTTAGCAATTCTTGATAGTGGCACAATGGCACATCAGACTCCTCCAGAGTATCTCTGGTTGTCATCATTGAGTCTGTTGGGGTACCTTTCATGTATGTAGCATGAATCTTAAATGGTCTTATTAAAAAAATCAAACCTGAGGCCAGTTATTAGGGTGAATGAATGCTGGAAGATCAGAGAAGCAGAACAAGCCACAGCTACCTCATATCGCCAGTTTCTCAGCTGATCCTGTTTCCTCAGACTGGAAGCCTCTGAGTCCTTATCCAAAAGGATCTCAGCTGAACTGTTGCTTGAAAGCCTGCATGCTTAACCAGCCAAATGTTTCTAGTTTCTGGTCTTCACGCCTTATACATCTTTCTGCTTTCTGCCATCACTCCCTGGGATTAAAGACTCACTTCTTGGGATTAAAGGCTTGTGGGATAACATTCCTGGCTGTTTCCAATATGGCCTTGAACTCACAGAAATCCAGATAGATTTCTGCCTCTAGAATGCTAGGATTAAAGGCGTGTGCTACCACTGCCTATGCTGTATGTTTAATATTGTGGCTGTTCTGCTTCTCTGACCCCCAATCAGTTTATTAGAGTGCACAATAGTTTATAAAACACAATACCACCACACATGTACTGTGAATTTTAGATTCCATTTCTCAGTTTGTTAGGAATTGCACTTGATCTCTCGGCCAATGTGGAGTTTTGACATCTTCCTGGTAGTTCCTGACATCATTTATTTATGTTTTCACTTATTTTCTTAACGTTTTGTAGTGTCCAGCAGGTAAGTCTTGTACTTCTCATTATATCTATTCTGAAGCATTTCATATGTAATCACATTTTACCCACTCACTATCAGCATACAGAAATGAAATTATTTTCATTAGATGTTCTTATAACCTATAACTTTGCTGAATTCCCTTACTAGTTCTGTTTTTAATGGTTTCCCTAGTTTTTTTTCCATGCAGATCATATATCTTATAATAGAGATATCTTTGTTCTCTTCCAATTTGAGTGCCTTTTATTTCTTTTCCTTGTTAATTGCTCTTCTGATAGTGTGATATTTTTAAAAGGATTAATTCACCAGAAGTAAGATGGAAACTAATTGGTTGTATTCTTCCAAGTCAGTTTGAAAGTTTGTTCAAAGACGTCTCTAAAATAAAACAATGAAATTTATATGAAACAGACCAAATTTAAAGTTTATTTTCAGAAGGCTAAATTGGCAAGTATTTTAGTTTCTGTCTTCAGTTGTCTGAAGTTGTCCACTTCAGCTGTACATATCTGAATGTAGGCATTAATGCATGATGGAAAATTAAAGGGTTGAACCCTATATATCAATTCTGCTACATTGTCACAGTCAGTGTGGTAACAGAGAGAGACAGTTACTCAGTGGCTGATGTGGATGTGGGGTCGGATATACCCACTGGGGGCAGTATTTGAAGTCCTAACTCTTTTTGCAGCTGGTTGCTTTAGGAGGTTTCACCATATGACTCATACCTATGGATAATTTACTATGAATGAATTGTTCATTGCTAGAATTTTCTATGTAATATTTTTGATCATTGTTTAATTACCTATTCATGTATACCTAAGTTTTCAAACAATAGTCTGTATTTTCATTTGTGTTGTTGGCTTGTTTTATTTGGAGTAATTTTTCCAAGCATATCTGTGTGGTAGCAAACATCAGGCCACTGACCTTGTCAAGGCTGAGTACTAAACCAGGGGTATCACTGAGTGATGTGAGTTCCCATGGGCAACTGAATCCACTGAGAATAAAATGGAAGATAAAAGAAAACTACTCTATGTGAATTCATTTCCCTAAACTGGTGGCTAAGAAAGTGATTGCCCAGAAATATAAAACAAACCTGTAAGAATACACAGAAACAAAACCCAGAGATGACATGAAATATTTAAAATATTCCTTTATGCATGAATACACACTCAAATGAAATTCAACTCTGTCAATGGAACTTTAAAAATACATTTGTTAGAAGAATACACAGGGCCCAAAGTACAGTGCATGTAACACTGACTGCTGTTACAGCTTTTGCTAATTATCCTATAGCATTTATTTGTATTTATCTCACATAAAATAAAGAGGTTTTATAATTCCAAGATGTGTTCTTAAAAATTGTTTTTGATACATTTTATGTTTTTGGTCACTAAGTATTTATGCTTGGATTTGAAAGTACAGTGGTTCCAAGTAAAAACTTCTTAGAAATCAGATACAATGAATAGCTCAAGGTCTTGACTCAGCAATACCCATGATTTTAATACTCAGTCTTGAGTAGGTAAGGGATACTAACATATGTCATAACATGGACACACTTGGAAATATTGTGTAACTGATATAGTTCAAACACACAGAATAAAAAATGGAATACTGTTTGATAGATGAAGTATGCATGAATAGATGCTGAAACAGTTTTTAAGGTAAGGGGTGTTAGGAGGAATTGGGGATGCAGGTGAGAAGATGCAGAGTCGCAAATATTTACGATGCTCATGTCTGAAAACCTAATGTGTGTCCTGAGTACTGCAATCTGGAGTTATATTGGGATTGGGATTTCTGCTGTGTGGAGTCCAGCTGCTCTCACCGTGGTGAACATGGGGACTAAGGGACAGAAAAGCTGTTTTAACTGCTTCTCTCTCTCCTTTTTATTTCAGACAGGAATTATGTCATAAACCTTCAATATATACAATAAATTCTCCTTTTAAAATTAGCCCATAGGTTGGGCTTAGCAATATCATGAGGCAAAGGCCTTCATTCTAACCATCACTAATATTTGGAGACGTGACACTTTATACACCAGCAGAGGTTGTTTGTGTATTGTGGTATTGGCAGTGGCTATATTGAATATACTTTCAATCGTGATGTTCATTCTTCTGTCACCAAGGAAGTTAAGACATTCATTTAGGTGTCTTTGTCCATGTCAGATCTCAGATTTCCCCCTTTAATAGCTGTATCACTTTATGAGGAACTGTGCAAACCACTTCACTCACTTCTCCATTAAATTATTGCATCGTCTCTGCCCATTTTCAGATATGAGATGTTGTCTCTTCTGTGACGTGTGCTGGTCAATATCATTAAAGCACAGGCATTTAGGAGTAGAAAGGGACTAAACTGTTTGATATGATAGAATATGCTGCAGAATGCAATTACTCAGAAGCAATTTTATAGAAGTCATAATACTCAATAGATATAGTGATGCATTTAGGAGGCTGAAGTAGCGAAATGAGCCCAAGGCTGTCCTTTGCTATTCACCAAGATTAAACAAATACAAACAAAACACAAACAAACAAACAAAACAAAACAAATATATATTCGTCCGTGTAGTTTTTGTCCAAATCTGAGAATTTCCATCCACCCACCCACTGTCCTTCCAGGTATCCAATAATATTTGAGAGGCCTTTAGCTATATAATCTTTTATTATTATTATATTTGTGTTTTAATTTTACACATCAGCCATTGGTTCCCCTATCCTCCCCCCTCCCACCCCCACCCCCACCTTCCCTCCATCCCCTCCCCTCCATTCCTATCTCCTCTCCTGGGGATTCATTTAAACCTGGTGGATTCAGTACAGGCAGGTCCAGTCTCCTCCTTCCAGGCTGAGCAAAGTGTCCCTGTGTAAGCCCAGGGTTCCAAACAGCCAGCTCATGCACTAAGGACAGGTCCTGGTCCCACTGCCTGGATGCCTCCCAAACAGTTCAAGCTACTCAACTGTCTCACTTATCCAGAGGGCCTGATCCAGTTGGGGGCTCCACAGCCTTTGGTTCACAATTCATGTGCTACAATTCATTTGGCTATTTGTCCCTGTGCTCTTTGCAATCTTGGTCTCAACAATTCCCGCTCTTGCAGTCCCTCCTCTTTCTTGACATTTGGACTCCTGGAGCTCCACCTGGGGCCTGGCCAAGGATCTCTGCATCCACTTCCATCAGTTACTGGATGAGAGTTCCAGCTCGACGTTATGTCATGAAAAAGCAAGGGAAAAAGACCAAGACCTGAAGAGGGAAATAGCTGTGTAATCTTACTATCCAAGCATGCTTTATGCTTTTCTGCAATGGTTGAATTTTATAATTAACGTATTCATTGTTTTGTTAATACATTTTTGAATTGACTGGACAGTCAATATCAGCACCAAAATAATGTCTGTTCTTATTTAGTTTTTGTTTTAATTAATTACTGGAAAGTAAGAAGGTAGCTAGAATACACACTGTGTTTCCAGGTGGTCGCTACATCATGGTGTCAGTCACAGAGGAGGATTGTTTTTATCACCATGGTGATTGCAGTCAAAATGAAACATGTCTCTTCCACAACAGCCAAAGCCCACTCTCTTCATGGTAATGGGTCCATTGCATAGCCTGCCCATTACCATCATAAGGCTTGTCTGTGCAGAAAATATACAGTGCTCTTTAAGAAATAAGTTTCACTCTTGGTTTATCCAACTGAATTCCTTTCTTTTTCCTTTTCTTTCTTTCTTTTTTTTTTTTTTTTGAAGCTGAGGATTGAACCCAGGGCACTTGCTAGGCAAGCGTTCTACCACTGAGATAAATCCCCAACACCCAGAATTCTTTTCAAGTCATGGTTCCTATAGGAGATGAATCTTAAACCAATACTGAAAGCAGATGGAACTTTCATTAAAATAAAACCATTTAAAATTGCAAATAGCAATGCGACTTTCCATCTGGGTTTCACTGACTCCTATACAGGTGTACATTTGTACATGTACATGCTTATACATGTTTGACTGTGAGTGAGTGTGGGTGTGTGTGCCTGCGCGCACGGGTGTTTGCTTATGTGTGTCAGTGTCCACCAATATGTGAGTATATGTGTGTGCACGCATGTGTGTGGGAGCTTATGCATGTTTGTACACGTGTGTGTGTGTATACACCTGTGAGTGTGCACGTGTGTGCATGTAACCTAAGAGACAATTTCAGGTGTTGGTCAGGCCTCTATAAAGTTCCTCACTGGCCTTCAGTGCATCGAGTGGGCTGGGCTCTTTGCTCCTTGAGCCCAGGGATATCTGTCCCTGTGTCTCATTGCTGCAGTGACAAGTGAGCCACTGCACATGTATGTTTCTCTGTGGGACCTGGCGATCAAACCCAGGTCTTCATTCTTGGAGGCCACTTCGTTCTTGTCTGACCCATCTCCCTAGCTCCCATTTTTAAAATCTTGGGTTATCCAGTTAGTAGGTCTATATAAGAGTTCTCATAACTATAAAAGTGCAGTGGGAGTGACCTGTGCATCTGTAGTTGATAGTTGTCAAGAAGGGCTTAGGCAAAGAAAGATTTCTTTGGTGGGTTGTGCCTTATTTTTCATAATTTCAGCTAAGGAAATACGTTATGCAAGGGTCAATAAATAGCAAAAAATTCTTCCTTTGCTATAATCTTCCTTTCCTTTGGACAAATGCAGATTTTTCTGCTTAGAATATTCAGTATGTCCCAAGTATCACTGTGTTCAGATCACAGTCTTCGTCTGCAAGTTCTCCTCCTTTGCAAGTTTTATTATTAGTAGCTTTTTTGGAATTTCCATTTTATTTGAAAAATGATACTAGAATTGTGTCCTTTAAATACAATAGCCAGTCTGGCTTAATCATGCTTAATCTCTTGTCACGTCTTTAATGAGATTTGAATATAAATAATTCAGGTGTATTTTAATTCCATGACAGATAATTGCCATGTCACTCAGAATTCTGTGATATGACCCAATCTGTGTTAGTGGGAATCATTAAAATAAGACAAATATTTTGGAATATTTAGACAGTTGCCATTGTTTAACACATGTGCACTATGGGTTATGGTTAAAGATCAAATGAATGTGTAGCTCATCTTCAGTAAGTAAATACATGTAAACATTTGGAGGTTTATGATGTACTCAAGTCTGGCAAAAGATAATTGTGAGGAAGTGAAACTTGGAAGGCCATGAGAAGGCCATGGTTCATTATGGTAACTTAAGCAACAGTCCTTTGCAGCAATGTGCAGATAATGGTTGGGTTGACTATGAGAAGATATATAAAGCAGCTGATAGTAAGTGTAGATGTCAGAAGTTGACAAGGTTTACCAGATAGCTCAGCAACATGACTCAGCAGATAGGAGTGCTTGTCACCAAAGCCTAATGACCTGAATTTGATGTTCTTTTGAAGAAGCCTCAGTGTGTTTATGGGATTCATGTTTCTCTAACTGTGATTTTAGAATTCTGATAACAGGCTCTACATGAAGAAATTATTTCCCTAACCAATCATGTGTTAAGACAAAGCAATAAACAGAAACCTGTAATCATTAAGTGAAAGTAAATTTGGGTATTCTTTAGTACTTTCTTATGTGTTGGTTTTTTTCTTCACAATAAATTCTATATGTGTTGTTTCTTACATTGATTGGGCTGCTGACTGCTCTCTTTAAAAATCTGTTATCTCAATAGCATAAGGTAGCGTCTCAAACTCAAGAATAAATAGCCTCATGTAATTTAAGAGGTTTATGACCATTTGTACAGTCTCTGACATGTTCCATACATTTGAAGAGCTGAAATGCTTCACCTATGAAATGGAAATGATATAAATTTTTACTGAAAGGTTGCCATTCAAGACTTGGGTACTTTTAGCCTTGAGGGCTGCTTATGTCCACTGGCCATTGAGATTGGTCCTAAATGGACTCCTGCCTCACTAGAACCCAGTGCTCCTGTGATGACAAAAAAAAAAAAAAGAAGTCCTTACTAAGATGCGTGGCTTTGAGTCTGTGGCTAATATTTTGTCATCAGTTTCCTTATTTATTGTTCTCCTTGACTGAGAGCACATGTCAAAAGACCTCCTTCACTAAAAGCAGAAATATAGTAGTGATGATGAGAAAGCTATTCAAATCCAAAGGGGCACATATTTGGTGCTTCAACTGGCTGGCTGGAGTCCCCACAGAACAGTTGAGATGAAGATCATGAGTTAGAAGTATAAGAAGCTGATCTGGATGTTTGTGTTCCCTGTGCAAAGCCCTTTGGTACCTTTCTTTTAACATGTCTGTCTAAATCACCACAATCCTGTATTATTAAGATACTGGGAAGGAAAGCCTTTGAAAACCAGATATTTTCTGCCCCCTACTTTCTGGGATATGAAGCTAATATATGGAATTCATATCTCCCAGAAGAAAGAGTGATAACCATTCAAGTAATGTGTTAAAACCAAATTTAAATTTAAGTTAAATTTAAGATTTGTAACTCTTTCATTTATTGATGATTTTAAAGGCAGATATTGTTATGAATGTATCTTGATCTTTGTTTAGAAATCTTTAGTGAGTGAATTTTATCATCCATCTTCTCCATCTTACCAAAATCAGAAGGCTTTTACAACTTAAAATATAAACAATTATGTATATAATAATAGAGTATTGTACATGTTGATTTCCTTTATCTATGATTTGAATATTCTTATCCTTTCTTAAGACAACTTAGCTAGGTTACTCATAGCTTTTAAATGCTGGCCTTTATATTTTATTCTCCTTTGCAAACACAGACAACCTATTATAGTTGTAAGACCTGAGATATTGGAGCCAGCCTGTCTGGCCCTGGCAATTATAAGCTCTGTGACCTTGGACAACTTACTTAACTTCTCTGTGCTTTGGCAATTTTGTCTATAAAAACTGGTTGTTATTTAGAAACTATTTTGTATTGCTTTTATGATGATTTACTAAGTTAACATTTATACTGCACTTAAAAATGTGCCTTATTCCATCAACAGTATTTGATAGATATAAATCAATAGATGTAAGGTGATGATTCTTAGGTAGAACAATTTAGATTTGACAACTTTAGTTCTTGCTCTGAGCATTGTGAGAAAAATTCTGAAAACTTTAACACCCTCCTGAGCTGAGTTTCTTTTCCTTGTGTGTCTGTTTGGGTAATCCCAAGAAGCCAGTAGTGGGTTATGACATGATGTCAGGTTGCTGCCCAACATGAGTCTCTGTGGTTGACTCTGCCTGTGTATTTTATGAGTAAAAGATTAAAACAACCCAAATCTCGATTTTTGTCACATGGTATAATGTTTCACTCTTCATATTGGATGGGATAGTAGCCTGCAGCCTGGACATTCATATTGTGTTCTGATTGCTTGTGAGAAGGCTGGAGTCACACCATTCTCTTTATCATTATGTGATGAGAGTTGTCACCCCTCTTTATGAACAGCAAATTCTTCGCTTAGGGAGCAGCCAGGGGCAGATCATAAAATAAAGGATTATAGAGCAAAGATATTAGTGAAATGGAAGCATCAGCACTTCTCACTGTATTTAACTCAAAGACGATGAGGTCTGCCTGGGGAGCTAATACTGCTTAACTGTGTTTGGGCAAAAAGCCAAAAGGAAATTGTATTTCAAAGAAAGAAAGTCTGGCACCCCATATGCTGGGCAATCCTGGTCAGTTAACAGGGATATATGGCCATTTTAGACTGAAGATAAAGGCTAAAAATAAACTTTTATGTTAAAGAACACAGTGTTGATACAGTTTGGAGCTGGAGGGCAATTGATACCATATCAGGTCCTTACATAATTCAAGCTAACATTGTTTGGGGAGCAAAGCTGCTATCTTTCACTGCAGACAACATCCCATGTGCAGTTAATTCACTCTCTGTATTATCTGAGCCAAAGAAACAGTAATGATGATCATGACAAATGGGTGAAGCAGAGGTCACTGCAGAAGTTGTCATAATGTTTCTGAGAGCCTAGGCTGCCCTTGAGTCCAGGGAATTCTGGATATCCATCAATATTCACTTTTAATTATGGGTAGTCTGGATGTGTCTGTTTGAGGGTGTGCCGTGTGTGGGCAGTTGCCCTCAGAGGCATGAAGAACGTATTGGTTCTCCCAGAGTTGAAGCAGGTTATGATTTGCCTGACTTTGGGGCAACTGTGCCTTGAACTTTAGTCCTGTGGATGAGATGTAGCAGGAATCTTAAAAGGTCTTATTAATGAAGTCAAGCCTGAGGCCAGTTATTGGGGTGATTGCTGGAAGATCAGAGACACAGAACAAGCCACAGTTTTCTCACCTCACCAGTTCCTCAGTTGGTCTTGTTTCCTCAGACTGCAAGCTTCTGAGTCCTCATCCCAATGGCTCTCAGCTGAACTGTGTTGCTCCAAAGCCCAAATACTTCTCCAGCCAAATGCTTAACTAACTAAATGCCTAACTCCTCACTTCCTGGTCCTCACGCCTTATATACCTTTCTCTTTCTGCCCCCCATTCCCTGAGATTAGAGGTTGGGTTTCTGAGATTAAAGGCATGGGTCACCATGCTTAGCTGTTTCTAAAGTGGCCTTGAACTCAGAGATCCAGCTAGCTCTGCCTCCCAAGTGCTGGGATTAAAGGTGTGTACCACCACCGCCCAACTTCTGCTATAGTTTACTCTTCCCATTTTCTAGCCACCAATTTTGGCTTTGTTCTAGTGGCTGTCCTCTGACCCCAGATATGTTTATTTCAGGGAACACACAATATTTTGGGGAACACAATACCACCACAATGAGAGGCTGGCGAAGTTCATCCTTTTGGATGAACATCTCTTCATCCTCCTGGAAACCCATAAAAAAGAATCCCCACTAAAGAAGGCATGTTAGAAGGAAAAGAAGTAGATAAGCCTGATTCTCAGAGTGTGCTGTTCTGTGCATGAGAGTTTCTAACTTTGGGAAATTGCAACAACATTATTGGAAATCAACTTGACAGAGGTCATACCTGGATTAAAAGTCCTAGAAATGTTTGCCTTTAGCTGGGCAGTGGTGGTACACACCTCTAATCCCAGCACTCAGGAAGCAGAGGCAGGCAGATCTCTGAATTTAAGGCCAATCTGGTCTATAGGGAGAGTTTCAGGACAGACAAGGCTATAAACAGAAACACTGCCCTGAAAAGCAAGCAACAACAATAAATGTTTACCTTTTCCTTTTCTACACTATAACATAGTAACAATAAACACAGAAAGATAATAAATGGCATTCCTATGATAGTATGAGAAAGGAGTTTCCAACTCTGTACTAGAAGGAGGATGTCATCTCTTTCTGTGTCTCTAGACTGGAAATGACCAGTTTAAGTCCCCAACCTGTCCAACTCTGGCCTTCATGTGAGTTTCACAGTTCCTGGTTATTCCCTGATGATGCTGGGGACTCTAACTGACATCACTAGAGATCTCCATGCATGGTGCAGACTGGCCAGCTGCCACTTTGAGAATACACTGTGTTATTTCTTTTGTAGACCTGCAATATCTAAGTGTGACACTATCCTTATCCATGTTACCTCTTGGTTTTAAGACAAAACTATTCACAGACTTGGTTCATCAGAGATCCAAATTCACAGGGCAAGTGAAAAGAAATTCATAAGGGATTAACATGGGTTTCAGTTTTTCACATTGACTTCATTGTACGAGAAAGCCCTACTGTCGTTCGGGCACAGGCCATCTGTGACCTGAAGACAGGAATGACGGTGGCAGTGGTGTAATATTTATATCATGGTATAGAGAGACAGGAACTCCCATGGGGTTGGAAATGGCTTTGTCTGCTTAGGCAAGACAGAAGAATGTACACATGGATGATACTGTAGGTATTGTTTAGAAACAGTCAGCAAATGGATTCACAGGAATTCCTGCCATTGAACTGGAAGATTGCATTCAAATCTAGCTCTTCCAAATCTCTGTTTAAAAAAAAAAAAATGAGCATGGTATTGTTCATGATTCTCTCTGGCTTTGTTTACCTAGTGCAGCCACTCTTTGTCTTCCTGTGTTTAAGCAGCTAAGTGTGTCTTCACTGAGCTCTTGGTGTGGTATAATGCCATAGCATTTACGTTTCAACAGGATGGCAGTTGTATGTGCTTTTGCTGGCATCCTCTGAATTTCTACTTGAACCGAAAATCTTCCCACTCTTTAGGACCCTGTTCCTGGTGAAATCTGTGCTGTTTCTATAGTGGAGAACCCTCATACCTCTCTGCTTACCTGCTTTTCACCTTGTGCCCTCTGGTTTTTCTGAATGGGCGTTTTCTTGGAATCCTGTGTAGGATAGCCCCCAACCCAGGAATGCATGACAATGATGACTCATATGAGTCCTCACACTGAAGGTCAATGACAGGTGCCAGGAGAAAGGGCTAAAATCAAAGATCCAGGGTGCTGAATACACAGTAAGAGTAGATGTGATTTGCTGGATACTGGGGCTTGCCTGGGAAGTGAAGAAGACAATGTTCACAGATTTGGTAGAGATTTGGATGCTCTGGGCTTGAGGGATGAGGGTACCCTCATCTGTCAGTCATTGATCAGCAGTCAGGGTCAGCAGGGAAGGATGGGCCAGCAGTGCGGAGAGCTGCTAGAGAAGTGAGAAAATTCATTTTTTTTATGTCAAAGCAGACAAACCACAAAAGAATATTTCCATCTCATTTGACATTCCACCAATATCTATCTATCTATTCTATATCCTAGGAACTCTTCTACAGTGTTCACTCATGTTTATGTGGAATTAAATGTGGATTAGCCAGTGCAAGCTAGGAATATCTTTTAAAGATTTTTAACAGCTCTGTTTAAACACCTTTTTTTTTTCTGTAATGAAAATTTTATTCTCTCATGGGTAAAGGGTTCCATATAATCACCTTTTAAAGAGCATAGAAAGTGTTATGGTTAAAAATAGGCAATGAGCACAAAGGGCATTGAATTTGCAATAGCAATTCTAATCTGATTCTCTCAAAATATGGCCCATTCTGTTCCCACAGGAAAACCTCCTACAAAATGTCACACTTAGATGACTCAGGCCCATGCATGTGTGAGAAATGACACCTGAAGATAACTATGACCTCACTCTGAGTTTGTGAGCCTTCTCTCTTTAGCAAGTGCATCTTATTAGTTTAGACATAGTTCCTGTGTGATATGAGCAACATTAGGATCCACTTGCATAGGTTTCTCAGTTTTGCACATATAGCCAGCCAGTTAACTTGATGGAGGAAAACGTAAGCCACTCTGTTGTTTTCTGTTTCACAGAGGATTGTGAGTTTGGAAGTCATAGGAGTGATTTCCAAAGGGTTTAAATCCCAAAATTCTGTCCAATAATTTGATTCAGATTTGTTACCAAAGAAGTGTCACTATAGAGAATAATCAGCTCTGTGACTGAGCTATACCCACCAGAAAGCCTGTCCCCGTAATTCAGGGAATCAGAAGTTGTATGGAACAGCCTTTTTTTTGAAGGCATCAGGGTCAGGGGACCTGATTTATGGACCAGAAATTTCTTGACTAAATTTTCACAGGAAGTCTCTCCTGAATTTTTGAACTGTCAATGTGAACATAAAAGTTAATGGCACTTTGTTTTTCTTTTTAATTATGCATGACTTTGTCCATGTGGGCAAATGTGTTTTGGGCCATAAAACTGATATAGTGCCTTCCAAATATTGCACTGGAAGATGCATTAGGAAATTTAAGAAGTAACTCTTAAAGAGAAGAGATCAACCATTTGCTCACTAATTTATGAGGAAAAGGTTGGACTTCAGCAAAATTGTGAAGCACATAGAACACACTTATATTCAATAGTCCTTGGAACTCAACAACTGACCTACACCCTCAGATCCAAAGACACTTTGTAATCAATATATTGAGTTATCTCCCTTTAATGTAGCCATTTTCTGGTCTTTCTAATCCCCATCATGGGCAGTTTGTCACAAGTAGTTATTTATTTATATACTATCTTATTTAGCACAAACTTACTTAATATAATTCCTGAGGTGTTTATTGAGTTACAGTACAGAGATCCATGTCTGCAATGTGGCCATGACATTCATTGCTAACCTGTTCCTTCACAAAGTCCATTTCATGTAAACATGGCTGTGCGTGGGTGGTGGTGGATCATTAAGGCAGGAGTGAGCAAAGTTAAGTGTAAAAGGCCAGATAATAAAATTTTAAGTATCACGAGCACATTAAAGCATCATGTCCATGTTAAAGATATGAGATTTTCACATCACAGATTCAAAATATAGAAAAATCATATTTTACCCAGTAGGCCATAAAACAGGGATTTTGTCTCTGGGTTACTGTTTATTGATCCCTGCTTTTAGAAAATATTATTCCAGGCATTAATTATCTCAGCATTCCAGACCACTACAATATTATGCCTAAATCTTTTTTTAATTAATTTTTTATTCATCTTAAATACCAACCATAGATGCCCCTCTCATCCCTCCTCTCGTCTCTCCCACCTAACCCCCCCTGCAGCCCATCCCTCATCCCCTCCTCCAAAAGAGTAAGTTGGGGGACAGCCAAGCCTAGCACAATCAGTTGAGGCAGTACCCAGCCCCTCCCCCTGCCTCAAGGGTGAGCAAGGTGTCTGTCCATAGGTAATGGAATCTAGAAAGCCAGATATGCCTGAATCTTATTAACATAAATTTGTTGATCTATTTATTTATTGTATGCATGTATGTGGATATTGGTGCCACAGAATGGGTACTAAGGTCAGAGAACAACTGCAGATTGATCCTTTCCTTTTACCATGTGGAGTCATGGGAGTTGATTGTAGATCACGAGGCTTTGCTGCATACTCCATGAGCCACTGAAGCATCACTACATTATAATGAATCCATTGTAAGAAATGAGAGATGGCTATGCTTATTATGCCTTTTATATTAAGATCCAAGAAAGACTGCATGTTCATCAATGGATGTCTGCAAACAGCTGCCTAACAGAAGGGAAGAGGGAGTCACCTCAGAGTATGAGCAAAAATGCCCAGAGTGTCAGGCAAAGCACACTTAGGCTTTTGGCCTGTATTCCAGAGAGCGATGGGAAGAAAGGAAGGGAAACGTTAGAGTGTTTTACTTAGAATCTCGGAAGACCTGGCAGCTTATCAGTGCATCTGGCAGAGGCTCTATGAAAAAACTCAGTAAGGGAGGGGAGATGGGAGTGTGTTAGGATAATTATTCTCATTTTCTTATCAAGTCTTCAGGTGAATCAGATTTCCAGAGGGTTGGTCTCTGGGCCAAGTGATTGACAGGTCCACTTGAATATATTCTTGAAGGAGGAGGCAGTAGAATGCAGTTATAATACAAATACAATATTTGGAGCAGATCAGAATGTCATTTAACTTGGTGAGAGACCAGACCTCAGATTCTACAGTTTTCACCAAGAGGAAGTAATTTTCCTTTACGGCTATTGAGAGTATTATATTTCCTTTTCATATATATTTTAATGCATACATAAGGAGGGGCAGTTGTGAAGTTTCCCTTTCTCAAGTTTCTGGTCTATGAGCTGGAACCTTCAGGTCATTGAAAGAACTGAGCAGGTAGCCTAGAGTTTTGGTCACACCCTCACATACTTCTTCCAGGCAGCTGTGTAGAATGAGAAGGACAATAAGAAACCATACCAGAAACTACAGCCCCCAAGTAATTCTGGCATTGCCTGCCACTATCCAGGACAAAACCAAGAATGTTTCCAATTCCTGGCTATGGACAAGTTTGCTTTCCAAGTCTGTAAACTGCTAGACCACTTTCTCTCTCCTGTCCTCAAGAGCAGAATTCTCTCCTATGCTAAAGAGTGGACCCAGTGGGGCTGAAGATGGATATGAATGTCTCCTGTAGAAGGCTTGGCCTTTTCTGCATACACCACACCCGATTCTGGAATCTGTCATAGACAAGTCTTGAGAGAGGAAAAAATAAGCCAAAACACTTCAATAAAGAAGACCTAGTAAGAATTCTAAGAGCAGATGATGCAAGCTCTCTCAATTCTATGAAAATTTAGCAAATTGAATGCTAAGAAATTTAGTGACTATATGATAGGCATTGTGTTCTAGAATAAAGCTTGTTATAGAGAGCTTTTGACATGGTTGGAAGTTAATGGTGACACTTGCGAATTAGAATAACAAATATAGGGAATAATCTCTTAAAATTTGGAGAGATGTGGTTTTCTATTTAACTCCCTTCCATCTGATACAGTGTTATTCAAGGACAGAAAGCTATTGCTTTCCCAACTCCCAATCTTCCCCTTTTTAAAACATGTACAAAATACAAACTTGCACCTGTTGTGAACTTTGCCAGGAGTCCTGGCTCGGGCCATGTCCAGCACTGGTGAGGTTTGGTCAGAAGATTGCTGTGATTTTGGGGGCAGTCTGGATTTCAGAGTGAGTTTCAGGTCAGCTTGGTGTCAGATGTGTGACCTGTCGCAGAAAGCCCAAGTATAATGAACAGAACAAAATGCATTTTACTTACCTGTTAATCTGTAAGTAAAAGAAATAACACCAGCATTAAATGAATTAAGGACTGAAGGAACACAAACAGCTTCTAATAGGAAAGAGGAAACAGGTCACTACATTAACTAAATATGATGCCTTTAGTTTAATAATATATTAAAGATTGAAAACAGGAAAGATGAAAGCACGAGCTGTCCTTAATTTCACATGTAGTTGAGGAATTGTTTTCTCCATAGTAAATTGTCTGAAATGGCGGTAAAAATACAGCGAGGGTGTTTAAGTCGAGTTTCAAATAAAATAGTAGAGCATTATCATACATAATGAGGGATATGTTTTTTTTCATAAATTGGATATTCAGATTTCAATAGTGAAATGACCAAAGGAAAGCACCATGATGCAGAATATGTGGTGCACGATAGAGTGCAAACAGGATGCTTTGGTCCTATGAAACAGAACAGCAGGCTGACGGCCATCTTGTTTGATCTCAGAATGCTGTTTTGAAAGCTGAATATTGCCACCACTCTCCACATCCCCCTCATAACAGGGAAGGTGCCATGGACATTTCTTTGAGGTTACAAATAAATTATAGCAAGTAGATACATTTTGGAAGATAAAAATCTATAGTTAATGAAGATAAGCCATATTTGTTGGCTAAGTTAACAAATGCAGATTAACTTGAGTAGTAGACTAATGAGGAATGGGTATTTACTTGGTTAACTAGGCTGCTGACCCCCCAAACAATAACTACTAAATCCCAGTCCACCATTCTTTCTGCTTTTCAGGCTCAGAATTATATACTTAATGTAATTATTGATTCAATGTTCACTCTTCTTTAACAATCCAGTGAAGTAATGCTGTTGTCTTCTGTAGTCTAAGGCCTTAGGAACTGATAAGTAAGAAAACTGTACTTCACACACACACACACACACACACACCAAGGAATATTCAAGCTCTTTTGTTCTCCATCTGAATTACACTGTATATGGTTCTTCTTTGCCTAAAGATATTCTGGTATTAGTGTGCTATTACCCACAGATGAAAATAGAGGAAATAACCACCAAAGGCATCGTATTCCAAGTAAGAGCCAGCCTTTTCCCCTAAAAAGTCTTTGAAGGTTCTAGGTGGGTGAAGCTGCAATATCTCCTGATGTCTTTTCTTGATGTTTTCTTCTCTCATCTTTGGATTGCTGTATTTTCATATTTTGTTCGAGCTTCACCCTGCCCACATGAAACTATAGTCCTATGTCAGTTGCATTGGAATGATTTACACATTGCCATGATATTTGTCACAGGGGGAGGAATAAAAATTTAGACAGAGCCTAAAGCACAGAAGCAATGAAAACATTACATAATATAAATATGCTCATACTGATGAAATGGGAGGCTGGATGAAACAGCGATGGGGGACGCTAAGCCCAGAATACTTTAAATCCCAAGGTAACATTACAAAATTGTAAGGAATGATTAGTCAGTTTTCAATTTGAGGTATATTATACATTCTCTTCCCCTTGGTGCCTCCTATTACTTTGTTCTCTCTCTCAAAAAAATCTGCCCGATAACAAGATCTAAAATCCCATTTCCTGGTTGTGATCATAAGTAATGGCTCTTGATATAGTCACTTTTGATTCTTTTGAGTAGAGTATGTATGGTTTCTTTCTTCACAGCTTACAGTCATGTAACAATGTTGCCAGAGATAGCATACTATTTAATAGACTGGGTATAGAATGTCCATTTTGAGATCCATATTGAACTTGTCAAACTCATTTTAAAAATAATTTTTAATTTTCTTATTAATTACTATATTTCTTTTATATCCCAACAACAGCTTCCCCTCCCTCCCCTCTTCCCATTCTTTTGAGTAGAGTTGTTACCTTGTGTGAAGTATGAACACCAAAACTCTTGTAACTACTAAAAATTTCCTGGGAAATATCTGGTGATAATGATTATTGCTCTAAGGTAAGGCCCTTACACACGCTGAAAATATCATTATTCCTTATTTGAAATGATTAAGAGCTCAGTATTGGAGTCACAATGTTAATTATAGCCATACTTATCACAGGTCATCAAGCCAGAACAAATGAGAGCTTGACTTCTATCTCCAGAAATTCAAAGCAAAAAAAAAAAAAAAAAAAAAAAAGGATTATTCAAGGATAATAACCATCTCAATATCATTTTGCTTTCATTAAGTGTGTAGTGTTGGTATGAAATCTTTTTTCACTGTTTCAAAAATAAGTGCCAATTGGGATTTTTTGATGAATAACATGAATTTGATTCACGAAAAGTACACACATATATGCATGTATATGATTATATTGCCTTTGATATCACTTTCCTCATACGTTAATTATTGTTTGGCAAAAGTGGGGCTCTAGGTTACAGTTTCCGTACTACACCTGAATGTGAATAACTTTTGTAATCTTTGACATTGGTCATGGCTAAGTGTGAATTACTAAGCTTTTGTCTTCTTCACAACTTGAGTTTTCGTTCTGAGGCCACTGTTGCTTCTTGTTAATTCATTCAGAGCTGTACTAAATGGGGAGAGAGGCGCTTGAAATTTTCTTTTGTTTAAGAGCACTTCCTTACTTGGGCACATAGGGTACCCACAAGATGACTAAGGACCCCCATCTCTGCTCTCAACGCTGGAGCTGTCAAGATCAATTGCTGTCCTGAACCTTTCCTCTTCGAAAGAAAAACCTCATGGGACAGTGCTTCTCATCATAAGGGCACAATTTTCTGTGAGGAAAAGCTGCACCCTCAGTTCTTAATAACTAACAATTTATATGACCACTTCTCTGTCCAGGTCAGAGCGGAGACTAGATCCTAAGTATTCCTTCCTTTCTAAGTGGCTGGTTTATCAGAATGGCTTTCTTGTGCAGCTGTTCTTGCTTAATCAGTTGTACATGGTGTGCCACCTGGATATGATGTACAAGTCATGAATCAGAATAAGAACAAAGAATGAAATTGTGCACCAACTGTACATGTATTTAGATTGTCAATTGTTTTTTTAAGTTCTTTGCTTTGTTTCACACACTGTGTTCTTATGATCCACACGACAGCTGAAAAAAGCCAGCAATTGATTTCATGTCTGAAAGTTACGTGAGAGTTAAGAAACTATGAGATTGAAGCCAAGGCCAGGGCAAGGTTATTTTTGAGATGAACAACACCACTTTCAGATCAACAGATATGGGTCTCTCTTCCTCAAGTGCCCACTCATTATGGCACCCACTGCAATAGGCAATACCCCTTCTCTTGACATGCCTCATCTCATTAAATTTGTTGTGTTCCATTGGAATTGCCTTACCCTCAGTTGTTGCTAAGTATGTTTGCTCATTTCACTAAACTCAGTAGATCATAAGGATGGAGCCATGTGTGCCCCTGTGCCCCTCACAACTGCTTTGGACTTAATGCATCTCTTTGTTGCTGTGCGCCGTCAGACTAATATAGAAAATTCTCACATCATGAATATTTTAGATTTCATCGTTTGGTACTGTAGTCACAGTACAGCCCTTCTGAGACTGTAGGCACACTGTCTTTCTTTTTCCAGTTGCTTGCACAAACTGTTCTGTTGATATACATGCTTCTTTGGTTTTGACTTAGCCATTTTTAATTCATACCATTGACATATTAAATATTAGTTTGGTAGATTTGTTTTTCTTAGCCACATTTCTCTAACTCTCCTCTCTACTTCTATATGATTTATACCATTTGTCATGCTCTTTGTTGTAACACTATCCCACTTAATTAATATTTAAAAAATATTTTTTTCACCCACATTTTATCTAACTGGATTATAACCTTCTTGAGGTAAAATTTGAGTCTTACTATCTTGTATCTTGGATCATGTATGTGTCTGTATCCTGTCACAGAATGGACACACCATTAGAATCAGTCAAACTGATGGATGTGTGATTTGTTCAAAAGCTAGGAAGGCTATAATCAAATAAAGATGAGTTTTTCTTGAAGAGTAAATGATAACAACAGTAGCAAACTGACTGAAAACATCGAACTCCCAGTTTGCGACAGTGCGCTTAGTGTAAGTGCTGAGCTTAGTCCTCCCGCCTTCTGTGCACACTGGTGAGGTTATTTCCTCAGCTGCTTGTCACTGGTTAGTGAAAAGATGTGGTGAAAGTACTTCTGCATCTAACCTTCAGCCATTTTCTCTCACCCCACAAATCTATCCCTTTCAAGTGTAACAAACCAGATTGGTGAGTTTAATAAAGAATGCAAATGCTCTTTGTTGCCATAGTTTGTCCTAAAGATTAACTCTTTATTTCTAGTTGATATAAATGCACATGAAAAAAATCCAAGGTTATATCTGGAATTTAGATCACATAAAGTTAGCATTATAATATAGACATTTCATACTGATAAAACTCATGTGATTCCGTGGTGGCTACCATTTCATAAGAACTGTGGCCTAAGCGGTCTTTAGCCTAAGTTCAATCCTGTTTTATGCAGTAATTATTTCTGAAGAGTAACTACATACTTGGTTTGCATACCAAACTTGTGCTCCTAAGGAGAATGCAAGGCCAGGTTACTGCAAGCCCCTGGCCTCAGCATCTTCACCAGTTAATCAATATTTAACATTGTTTTATGCATATTTCTTTAAAAACTCTCACTTCACAAATCTATCAGTGTGTGCGCATGCACATACACACACAAGTGTATACACACACACACACACACACACACACACACACACACACAGATACTAAATATACTTCCAGGATTTTCATGACCTTTGTGCCTGCAGGCAGTCACCATAGCACTGTAAGCCATCTCCAAAGGACCCTTACATAACACTTTCCCCCTGTACTTAGGGACACTGGACAGCACCTCAGCATTGCACTTGGGAACCATTTTAAACAGCAAAATTGCCCACATAAACCACAAAAATGTGGCACAAAATAGACTGGAAAGGGGAAACTTGTTTACAGTATGAAAGGCAAAACAAGGCAAAATTTTCCTTACCCCCAGCTGGGAGCATGGCTTTCAGGTAACTTGAACTCTGCATACCTGTGGGTGGCTGGAAAAATGCTTCTTGGATTGATTTTCAACTTATAAACATTTTAGTGAGTGAGCAAAAGCAAAAACAGAATCTGCAAACAGAATGGGCTGGCATAATATATATTGCAAGCTAGGCTGAGCGATTTTAATGTTACACTTTGTGCCCTGTGTGTTTACTGACCTTTCTTCTTACTGGTGTCCATTGCATGCTCTTATCAATGTCTATCTACATCATTTCTTGGGGTCAGTATGTTTTGCTTATAGACAGTTTCTTCAGAAGGGGGAAACTTGTTTGTTGATTGGCATTTTGTATATTTGCTTGTTCATGTGGCTCATACCTCATCCAACCTCAAGCAACCACTAATAAGGTAAGATAAAGTTAGTACCTCTCAGTGAAAAGCACTTTTGATGTTAGCTTGGAAAAGGAATTTCCAAAAGTTGGTGAGTCTTTGTGTTTAGTAGATGATTTCATGCTTTCTACTTATTACTAAGAAGTCATCTTTCTTGGGGAATACTGTACTGGTTCTGTTCTAACATGACAAAGAAATCTCTTGGGGTTTAGCTGTTAGAAGGTTCTTCAAAATACTGTTAGACCATATGTCTAGAAATTAGAAGGGTCAAGATTACTATTCAGTATGAGGTTGCCTTATTAGTGTGCTGTCCTTCTCCTGTGGGGATACTAAGCAAGTATAGGTGTTACAATAATTCTTTAGGCTAACAACACATCTTTTAAAGCGTTAGTATTTTGTATGATACTCTTGGGGTCTTATAAGTGAGCCTGTAAGCAGACAATTAATGCTTCCTTGATAGATTGGATAAGTATTTTAGTTTGTTTTTAAGTATCCTAGGTATTTTCTCTCTTCATTTAGACTATAGAATGAGCTCTACCAACTTAGAATCTATTCAAAGCCCAGGCAAGGACTGATGTATTTACATCCTTCTGTTCATAGAACCCAGAGAAGCTTGAGGAAGGGAATCAAGTGGAAGGAGAGCATCCTAACAATCTTCGCCATTATCTCCTGGGAACATGGTCTGAACCAGCACCAATCATATTGTTTAGATAACAACAGTACAGTCATCTTTTCATTTTCTCTCAATTTCTAATTCTGTAGTTTGTGATCTTAAAAACATTCTACTTATTTAACATCTGAGCTTAGAAGATTTGAACTCTTCAAAACCTTTAACAAAGAAAACTAACTAAATCTCTACTCCTCCAAATCTAATACAACAGGTGATGGAATTATTAGCCAACATTGAGAAAGCTATTTGAAAACCAATGGCTCAGCCAGTTAAATCTTTGTCCCATTGTGCAACATGAACCTTCCTTACTCAGTCAATAATGTAGACTCTAAATAGTTATAAATATGAAGTGTCTACTTGTAGCAGATGACACAATATGTGGTTACATGTTTTGTTTGCTTTTTCATTTTGATGAGCTCATGTAGACAGGGAATGCAAAAAAACAAAAACAAAAACAAAAACAAAACTCAAAAGAGTATTTTACCTGATTTCATTTTTATGTGGAAAATTATTACTTTTTTTCCTTGGGGAGAGGGATAGAAAATAAGGTATGAAATATTTTTATGCTGATCAGCACATGGGTTAAGTAATTTCTCTTTAAAAAGTGCTGTTTGCCACTGAGTATAGTTATAATATTAAACTTCCCCAAATTCTGTGCCAATTAAATATCTAAGAGATTGAGTAACAAGATAATGGAGATCTACAGTATGCATCTACTTGAAAACTGGATGTGGAGTAGGCAACTGCACACCGTGTACTGTCTCCATGCCAAGAATGTAACTTCTTGCCCTAAAAAGTTACATTCCATTAGTGGAAGAAATCACATGAACTAACTGAGGAAGGCACAGAATAATAATCATCTGGCAAGGAATATTGAGGAAAAATAAACAGGGCAAGAGTGTTGCCAAGTTTACTTTAGAGTGATAATCATGTGTGAAATATGAATATTGTTGATAATGTGTACAAGGTTGATAAATAAACAAGATCAAGCAAAGAGGATTGTGTCTGGATAGACAACTCTGCATTTTGGCATTGGGTGCTGAGTAATGTCTCTGATAGGTGCATGTAAATAAAATAGAAGGTATTGGAAATCAGGCAATTAATACCTTGGAAAAGACATTTTCACAAAGGGAGCGCAGGTCCCTGAGGCTGACTCTCAGCTTGGATGTTTAGATAACACTATGGATATTAGTGTGTCACAGAAGACATAAAGGTCAGCACAGTTCAAAAGTCAGCACTTCAGTTGGGGGTGATTCATCTTTGTTTGAGGGAGATGCAGTAACTTTAAAAACCCCTTGAAGGAAGGCCATATTAGATTGGACTTCTGAATGACCACAAGTACTAAGAACTTGTTCTAGAGACAATATATAGGATTAGTGGATGTGTAGAGATGGCAGCATGTGATTAGCCTATCTTGTTTCAGAAGGCATGAAGAGTCTTCATAAAACCAAATAGTGGCAATGTTTTAGAAGAATCTAGGTCTTTTTATTTTTTAGGAGAAGATAAGAATAGGCAATTTCTAGTAGGAAAAAAGGCTAGGCTTACAGGTTATCCTCAGTGATACAGCCTACAGTGTGAGGACTAGCCTTGGTCTGTGTTGGGGCTGTAGATATGCATGCCATCACAAAGAACACAGTCTTCTCTAGGAGGAAGGTTGTGATGGGGATGCTGTATGATCATCTATGGGAAGATGTCCCAAAGACAGAATGAGCAAGGACACAGCCTTTGGGGCAGAAAATAAAGCCATCATTCCAGTGACGTGTCCTATTCAGTTGGATAAAGAAGAGAAAACATCTATTTATTTGAAAAATGCTTTCACACTCAAAGGACATTGTTAGTTTTCCAAGTTCACTATAATTGTACAACAATGAAGGTTAAAAAATACTAATATGCAGTAATATGCTGTTTACATCAGATAACACATCATTTGATATGTTAAAAGCTCTTTCCAAAATGAAGCGTGTTCCTCATTTTGTGCACAGACCAAGGTCATGAGAGTTATAACTTAATCCTATGAAAGTACTAGGTTATTTCACTTCATCACAGAGTACATTCCTCTTTGCTTTTTTGTTAGATTTAAATTTTCATTGAGTATAAAAAGAAAAGATTGCACTTTCATTTCCTCCAACCAGCTCATTATGAAACTCTAGAACACTACAGTGAGTAAAGACGTGCCTTCCATTGATAGAGTACCCTGATACGGGATTTGCTCATTCACTAAGATGGCTATTTCCTCATAGCTTCTGTCTGGATAATAGTAGGTACACCAAGGCAACTTGTGGCAAACAAGTTCTCAGGGGTTCACAGATACCTCTGGGCTATAGCTTTAGTCCCATTTTCTCTCTGTGTTTTGAATAGCACTAGCGGTGAAAGATGCACAGGTGCTTGTCATTGAGAAAAAGAGAACTCTCAAATATTCATGAAGTGCCTGCGATTGCATTTTAATTTACTTTAGGAAATTGCCTGCTTTGTTATTCATTTTTGTTTTGCATAATAGTGATGACAGCTCCGGTTGGTCTCTGCTTCTGAGGAGTCTATGCAGATGCAGATTCTCCGATATTCCACACACAGACTTTTCTGTTGAATCATAAATTGAATTTCATTCATGGGAAAGTAATTTACACTTTAAGGCATATTTCTGTTAATATACTGGATTCGTGAGAATGGCATTTCTTTTCAGTTCTCCTGAAGTTAATTTTTTTCTTATATTTAAAACTATTTTAACATAATTTTGGTTTGGAGAAGGAAGAACATACTAGTTATTTTTGATGTTATGTGGTAACTGTAAGTGGATCAATTTTAGAAGGAAATTAAATTTATGGCTAAATGGTAGGTCGTTTAAAGAAACCGACATTATCCAGATGTCAAACAACAGCATGAAGGAAATATTTTCTATATTTCTACATTTCTATATATAAGAAGACAGGTGTCTGTAACATCAAACATGAAATAAAAAACACTGAGTTACCTTTTCTGAAACATACAAGAAAACTGGATTTTTAAATCCATAACTGTGTCACTTGGCTACTTAATTTGACTTAACTGACCACTTTAGATGTTCGTTCTTAATGTACATTGAATGCCTAGCGGACTTGATTTAGCTATTATCTTAGGCAAAACTAAGCTTTTGCTGTAAAGTACATTAAGAACTTGATTTTCTAGGGTAAACTTTGTTCTTTTCTCATATTCTTTCCTCAACATGGTGTTACTGACATCAAGGTGGGTAGGATTAACATTTCCCTTCGCTCTCTCATTTCTTTTTTTAAATATTTAATTTTATTAGTGTGTGTGTGGTTTGTGTGCGCGTGTGCGTGCCTGTGTGTGTGTGTGTGTGTGCATGAGTGTGTATGGGTGTTAATGCCATATTTGTGCAGCTATCTACAGAGACAAGAGGAATGTGTTAGAACTCTTGTATCTAGAATTTCAGTTGGTTTTAAGCAGCCTGATGGGAGTTCTGTGAACTGAACTCAGGTCCTCTGGAAGAGCAGCAAGCACTTTTAGCCACTGACCCATACCCCTAGCCCAGCACTCTCCTTTCTAATCCAACCAATCATTTTAGACTGTACTTTACACTCTCCAATAGACTACTTACTGCTACCCAACTGCAGTCTGGAGATGTCCCTGGCACTATTAATCTGTGATTAGTTTTGGGCTTCTGCCTTCTCATCTCCCACCTCCTTATGAGATTGTAAAATGTATCTGTTCAGAAATTTAGTCAAATTGAATTGTTCTTTGCTGTGAAAATCCTTTACAATTTGACAATTGTTGCCTGATAATGTTTGATTCTGATATCAGGATTTTTTTACTTTGTGACTGATAATTACTCAGTGTTGGTATTTGCAAGCTGAATTTGCAAGGTTCTGCTTTTCTATATTCATTAAAATATGACAGAGAGATTCTGAAATAAAAGTCCAGTTTGGGGAATGAGGTAATTACTCCATCGTTTCTCTGGCACTTTGGTTGACCCTAGAGTGAACCAGAGAGCCCAGGGATTGCACAAATGGGTGACTGTTCCAATGTAGACATTCCTGGTTAAACCTGGATCTATGAAGTCTTAAAGCTTTTATTGTTCCTGGATAAAGTCTATAGGAATAAGTGTAAAGAATCAGTTTGATTGATTATGTCCCCAAATACCAGAAAACTGAAATCCCATCATGTCAAAAAATAAGAACTGGATCCCTTGGTGAGGGAAAGTAAATTTGCCTTTTAAGTAGGAACACAGAGGCTCAGGGTCCTTGTGGAAACAATTGTACTGGCAGATCTCTGTGTTCCCAGAGGGAAGCTATAGCTTCTCAGTGGGAACTAGGGCACACTGAATTACACAGTATAATTCAGGTCCAGGGGTCTAAAGGCCATTTTTTTTTCCAGAAAAAAAAAATGTCTTTCAATGGAACAAGAATAAATAAGAAATACTGACTCTGTACCTCTTAAGACCGGATCCCAAATAGGCCAGCCACCCTTTGATACAGAAAAGTTCTGAAGCCAGAGTATGTGCACTCACTCTTACCATTCATCTTTTCAATACATTTCACATCATAAGTAGACATCTGCAGAAGTCATTAGAATGTCTCACAAATACAGCATGTCTCTTTTTCATGAGCAGATGCTAGAATTTGACCTGTTTCTCATTGAATAAGGACCGGACACAGTCCTTACATTTTTTCATGAAGTGTGAAGTCCATTGAAGTTTCTCATTTATACTTGGAAGTTTTAAAAGCCAGGGTACAGTTTGCCATCAAAAGGCAACTAACCATTTTCAAATCTTGAGTGTCCCTGAGGGTCAGGGCTCCCTACACATCCATGCTTGATATTCCATCTTGCTGTGAAAAGATCCATTGGGGCTGTGAATTCGAAAATGACATGGCTCATCGCTAAAGACTGAGGTTCATGTCCTCTCTGAACTCCTGTGCTACTGCTCTCATCCCCATTGTGTTGGCGTTTTCATGAGTTCCATGGAAGTGGCTTTGGTCATAGGAATGGAGCCTCCATAAAGGCTCTTAGGAAGATACAGATGATCTCTATTTCTTTCTCTCTCTTACCAGCTCCAGGAACTCCGGCACCTCTCTTGTATTTCTTGATCTCCAGGATTTTGAGAAACAATTTTGTTATTGTTGCATAAACTGCTGTACCTGGGGTATATTTTCATAGCGGTCCTAAGTTGTCCACCTTAACTGTTGTATAGTTCTTTAACATTGTTTAAAGTAACACATGCTTCTTATGAATAATTGATGTATTGCAATTGATGCTAATTTGACAAGTACTTTTGGAGACTATTAAAACACTTTTTTCCAAATTGTATTCAATAGCAAAGAAAATTATTTAAATGCTATGTGTCTTAAGTTTCTTCATTTACAAATGAAGGCAATATTACTTATGCCAGAGTATTTTTCTTCATAACAGAATAATTAATTATATATAATTTACTAATATGAATCCCCAAAGCAAAATAAGCATCCAAAATGTGTTTATTCTTAACCTTCTTTTGAGTACTGACTAATGAGTGGGTGATGTTTCATGGACAAAAGGAAGTGCCTGGAATCTCAAAAAAATTACATATCTTTATAAAAATCACATGGAAAGTGTGAAGAGTAAACATCTTTTTAGAAAACCAAAGAAAAGACTAAATACCTAGCAAAACTCAGAAATAAGTAAGTCATTTCTTAGAAAATTTCCCAGCCATTTAAAAACCCGTTCCATCAAAATCCATCCTAAAATCAACAGGTCTACTGTAAGACCAGGAAAACCCCTTCCAGAACTCAGAAACTAGGAAGGCGTTCTCTGTGAAAAATTCATCAGAAGCAAGTTTAAACTTTAACAACTCAGTGTATTCTTTAAAGGGGTGGCCAGCCAGAGTGGCTGGAGGCTCCACTTCAAAGGAGGGACTACACAATCCTTATGCTGTAGGTCTTTCAGAAGTGTGGTTTTTCACACCACCTTCACTTTCTCATGTCTCACTAGCAAACAGTTAGATGTTAGTCTCACACACAGATGCTACAGCAGAGCCCATGGTACTAAGACACTTAATCAAGTCTGTTTTTCAAATATGGTCTTGGAGCTAAAACATTCTAGATTAACTATGCAAAGTAATAAGGCACATGTGCACACAAACATCAGGTGTATTTAGCCAGGGTATAGACACAGATAATTGGAAACACCATATGTAAATTTTCCAGTGGATAGCCATAGGTCATAAATACCAATAAAATGTTTATCTCTGATATCAGAAGGAGGATTCTTTGCTGCTGAAAAATAGAATCAATATTTATAAAAGTAAGAGAAGAATCTTTTCAATATGCACACAAATCAGAACAAAATAAGCTCTTTTAATTTTTTATTTCTATAATCCTCGTCCTCTGTAACTCGTAGGATAATAGGCACTATTAAACATGAATGTAAGCATTGAAGTTTAGCTGTCTGTGGACTCAGCCATGTCCCTAAGTATAGATCTATTTGCAGCACATGGAGTGAGTGAAGAGTATTTCCATTAACCTTGTCAGCTTCTGAGAATCTCTTTGGATCACACAGGGAATATGCAGTTGGGTTAGGATTCTCATTAAAAGACAAGAGATGGAAGACCTAGCATTCTGTCACTTGCTGATCAAAGTGCATCTTAAATGAAAAAGACAATGAATTCTCATGTTCTTTTTGCTGCACTCATAGACACAGAATCATTGCATACTACTTTCACAAGACTTAAAAGGTAAATAGCTCGAACATAAAGAAACATGCACTGCCTATTTTTAGATATACGTGGTATTGGGAGAACCAAAATATAAAACAGCTGTATTTCCCTGCCCTAAGTTTGAGTTACATTCCACTTTGCAAGCAATGTGCTCCAAAAACGAATTCTCCTTTCAGATTATATTTCACAGTAAGATATGACAAATTTTTCTATTGTCCACTTAGAAAAATATAATTTGGTAGTTTTAATTACTTGGGAATTAATCTTGAATTTGTGGCTACTTTTTGGGCTAATGTGGTTTACTCTGTGGAAGTTTTGTTAGTCATTTGTTTGAAATTAGATTCTAGTCACTTTCCATAATCTATCCATTCACAACTGATGCTCCTTGATTGTAGATGTTACTTTAAGTTTCATTTTGGTGATTAATTTGGAGAAGAACTAACTTCAACTGCATTTCATTATTTTGTAGTCATATTCTGACCAAGTGAGAAAATGACCATTTCCAAGGTATATTCAACGTATTAATGATGTAGGATTTACATTAGTAATGTTTAAAGGAACACAATGTCTTAAGTTGGAGATGGTGCTACATGACTTTTATCCTAACATTTGGGAAGCAGAGACAATTGGATCTCTGTGAGTTCAAAGCTATCCTGGTCTACTTAGTGAGTTCCTGGTCAGCTGCTGTTGTACATGAGATTCTGTCTCAAAACAAAGAAACCAATTATCTTTGATTACCTTTTTCCTAGTGAAAAAATTTAAAACAATAAACAAAGATCAAGTGTTCAATACCATAATTACTTTCTGCGTGATAATGCTTTAGTTATAGAATAGAAAAACAGGAGGAAAATACTTTCATTTCATGTAATTAAATTAATTTTCTGGATTGGTTATGAAATTTTAAGTAAGCATTTAACAGTATGTATAATAACATAGTGCATGTTTAGTATTATTTCATTAAGGAGTAACAGTCCTTTATAGGACCCACCCCTTTTTATAAAGAATATGTGTGAGGACCTACATACAGGGTTCAGGGTATAATTAAAAGAAAATTATATGATACAGTCTGTGTTACACAGTTTTTTGAGAGAGGCAAAATAAAAAAAAAAAAAAAACCTTAAAATTCACTTTTTAAAAGAATGCTCCCATTGAGGTTTTACAAACTGAAATATGTCTTATCAGCTAACACTGAAGAACTGTATTAAATTGAATTTTGTAATGAAACAGTGGAACCATCCTCTGCAAGACATATTTGACACCTTAATTTTCTTGCCTATTCTGACATGGAAAGTACCAGCCCTTCATTCATCATGGATCATACTGAACTTCAGTGTGTAAACTTATGATGAATGATTAAGACACACCAGGCCAACTGGGAAGGCTCTAGTTTTCATTTTCAAAAACCATAAAAAGCTTTGATTTGCAGCTGTTTGAAGGAAGTTAAAGTATTATCAGAATACCACCAACTTGCAGAGTACAGCTGATATATTACTGGTGACGGTGCAAAATTATAGCATTGTCCAATCCAGGAACCAGATGGTCCATCTCCTGTGATTTGAGGAGTGCTGGTTAACTACAAATTTTTCTTGCTGCCTTGGGCTCCTTTTTCCCCTCCTCTTTTCACCATTAGCACGTGAGTTATAGATTCCACTGAATCTCTGTCATGTGACAAACTGACCTGCTGAAAGGTCTCTATCTTCAAAATCATTATTGTTTCCCACTCAATCAACAAGTTACAAATAAATAACATCTTATGGAGTGTTTTAAGGATATCAGTAAGCATTTTCACTGTTATTTTCAGAAATCAACTTTTCTGAAATATTTAAATACTAAAATTCTTTTAAAACTCTGCTTAATAGATATTATTTGTGTTTTAATTCTTATAGTAGCACATATATTATAAGTAATAAGTGACATTCATGTTGGAAATGTTATACATTTGGGGTGAATTTTCTTTTTCCATTATTACTGTTTTGATTTTTTACACGTTTATGTAACATATTTAACGTCTCTCCTTCACCCTCTTTCCTCACGGTATTCTAGTCATTGGTGATCACCCTTTTTTTTTCTTTTTTTTTTAATTAACAAATTTTCTATTCACTTTACATACCAACCACAGATCACCCCTCTTCCCACTTCCCACCCCCCAGCCTTCCTCCCCAACCCAACCCCCATCCCCACATTTTCCAAATCAAGGTCTTCCATGGGGAGTCAGCAGAGCCTGGCACAATCAACTGAGGCAGGTCCAAGCCCCTCCCCCCTGCATTAAGGCTGTGCAAGGTGGGTGAGCTCCCTTTTATTACCCCATATCTCTCTAATTCTTTTTGTTCATTCAGATAACTCTACTTGTACTTTCATTTAGTACATACATACACGATTTTATGCAACTATATAAAATCCAGCAGTCACAAATGAGAGAAAAGAATATTTGTCTAAGACTGGCCCAATTCACTCCAATTAAATTCATTTTCCCACAAATGATAATTCCGTAGTTGTTTATGGCTGAATGTTCTAATGTGTGTATGCACTATATTTTCCTTACCCATTCCTCTGTGTTGGACACCAAGGTTGGGTCACTAACTTTTATATTGTGAATAGGACTGCAATAAGCATTGCTGGACAAGTGTCTCTGTCATGTGTTGACCTGGACTACTTTGTGTAAATACCCAAGTGTGGTATAGGGGATCATATAATAAGTGTATTTTTATGAAGTTTTTAGGAATCCTCAATACTGGTTTCCATGGAAGGTGGATTGGTTTACGTTTTCAACAGTTGTACATATCTGTCTCAGTATTCATTGCTGTTTGCTTTCTTAATGGCTGACACCGTGGTTAGAGTAAGCTAGAATCTCAATATTGAATCTTATGTCTGTTGACTGTCTGTACTTCATTGTTTGTGCACTATTTATTTCATTATTTCATTTATTGATTGGATTGCTTATTTTTCTTTATTCTTCCATGTTTTCATTTACAAGTATGTGATGAATCTACAGACATGAATTGGACATTATGTCAGGGTACCAAGCCACTCTACCTCTGTCATGGAACATAACGGGCTGGACCATGTACTTTCATCTATATAGTTTGAGGCCACATGAACCAAACTTTACATTGTCTTCCACATAAAATATCAAATTTCTTATCATTTAAATGTCATGTCCATTGAATGTGAACATAAGTTAGATAGCCTAAGACTTGAATTTTAAAGGAACTGAATGAAGTCTTCCTAAAGAAATACAGCTCTTAGAAAACTAGTATCTATTATAAAACATCTTGCTTAAAAGGTTGTAGGAATTTGCTAAAAACAAACAAAGAAACAATGAACTACTTTCTGAGTCCTAACTTAAGTAAGAATGATATTGTACTCTCTTTATAAAAACAGTTTTTGAAAAGTCCAAGATTTAACCGCAGGGGAAGAATTTTTCAAAGGTGAAAATGGTAGAAACACTAAAAAGAACTGTCTTAGCGCTGAGAGAACACTGTTCTTTGTGAAGCTTCTGAATGTATTAGTCATCAGTCTTTAAGAAGGCAGCTGCTGTGCTCTCCAGGAGGACTTTTGTTTCATACCTATGGATACTTCACAGCTTGCTTGTCCTTAGCTGGCAGCCATTCCTGCATACCGCTGGACTCTCCTGGAGCCTGAAGAACTATTGCTTTAACAGTTGTCATGTCTGCTTTGGACTGTACACTACGCCTACATTACTTCTGAAAGGAGGAGTCCCATGGGCCTCCATGGCTTTTAATACTATGTGATCGCTCTTGGAAGATGTTAATAGATTGTGACAAATACTAAGATAATACATCAAGCATGGTTATGTGGAGACATTGGTGGCAAGTCTGTATTTAACATGTGACTCTATCTGGCTCCACAATAGTACAAGGCTCCTTGCCTAGCTATGTTTTTGAAATATAATAACATGCATGAGATATGTTTGTAGCCTTCTATTCATAACAGACTTACTCTAAATGTTGAGAAGAAGGGAAATGCATTTATTATCCATAAGGCTCTTGACATAAAATTTCTTTGTGGTATTCCCATTTGTTTAGACACTGTAAATGCTCATCAAAATACTAGTTTTCTTGACAAAGTGTCAGTTACCACCTTCTATTGTGTTTTATTACACCTTAGATGTATATTTTAGAACAGTCTGTGTATACCTTGTAAGGTACCAAATAGCTGCCGGTCTTCTCTAGTGGAAAGTCATCCAGGGTCCAGGTTTTCTGATTCTGTGTGGCATCTGTTCCAATTATTATCTTTGGACAGTTTTTTTCATCCTTAGCTTAGATAACTGAAAGTGATGAACTATCTCTAGATTCATCATTTCATGGTACTGCTGCCATTTATACTTCTTTACTATTGTAGATAATATATCAGTAAACATGGATGTTGAGATACTTTGGTGGGCTATCTAGAGCCCTTTAATATATACTCCTGAAGTTCCATAGTTGGATCAGATGACAATTACATCTTTCACTATAAATCTCTTCATACTGATTTCTGGATGGTTACAAAAGTTTGGAAGTTTCACCATTGTGACTAGGGTGAGAAGGAGTCTCAAAGTTGGTTGAATTTGCATGTGCCAGACGGCAAAGGATGCTTAACAATTTGAAAATTGTATCATTTTTGACTATTTGTACTTCTGATTGGGAATTTTTATTTATTGGTATTTTTATTGCATTTCTTCAAGTAGTCTATATATTAACTACATGTCTAAAGTATATTTGGCCCTTTCACATCTACCTTGTCTACAGTAAACTTTAGCTCTGATTTTAAACTCTGAAGTTTCTTCACTGATTTTCGTTTGAAAGTTCTGTTTAATGATGGGAAGGCATATTAAAATCTGAATCCACCAGGTTTAAATGAATCCCCAGGTGTGCCTTGATCCTGGAGGACATGGGAATGGAGTGGAGGGGCTGGGGGGAAGGTGGGGGTTGGGGCGGGAGTGGGGAGGACAGGGGAACCCATGGCTGATGTATAAAATTTAAAACACATAAAAATAAATAAATAAATAAATAAATAAATAAATAAATAAATAAAACCACAAAAAAATCTATTCCACTATTATCATAGTGGTACTTATTTGACTTATCATTCCTTTTAGTGTATATTTTATGGTATTGTGCCTAGATACTAATGTTTGTTACTTTATCTTGACTAATATTTTTGTTATATTTCCACATCCGTTGGGATGTAGGTGTCCTCTAATTTTTTGTTTCCACATTTCCTGCTTCTTTCATTGTATATAAGTTTTCCTTTTGAGCTGTCTTTACTTGGAATTTGATTCTATTATTATTTAGGAACTAAGCTAATGAAAGATTTGTTTGGGGCAGAAGGCTCAGTTTTACTATCCAGTAGAAGATACCCGTGTACTTCCTCTCTCTCCCCTAACATTGTTCAGAGCTGCTGACATTAGGGCACTGATTAGAAATAATGCAGATTGTTAGAGCAACATGGATGAATAATTAAGCAGTAAGATGAGAGAATGGATAAAGGGAAAAATGAGTAAATTATGAATGAGAAGAAACGTTTGTGGCTCTACTAGAGTGACAAATAGCAGCGAAAATATTGTAGTGAACTTGAATACCAAGAAAGGATGGCCACAACTATAGATATAATATGACAAAACATAAATAAAATAGCAATATAAATATAAATGTATAAAAAGAAATAATATGAAATAGAATGTATTTTGCCTTTGGTTTCCTTTATTTGTTTGTTTTGGAATGCTGTGGGGATTTTTTGGTTTTTTTGGTTTTTTTTTTTTTTTTTTAACTCCTCATGTGACCTTTGTATCAAGCACTGCAGCTCTGGAGAGGACTCCCAGTCTAAGTAATGCAGACACATCAAGTTAACTCATCCCACCCAGTGATAAGGGAATCAGTGTGGAAAGTCCACTTTACAACAGAGTTACCCAATCTGCGGTCCTATCAGGTACAACTTTCTGGCTGATATTTTCTGGTTCTTTAATTCAGTGTGTGGGACTTTTTGGAGTGAGAGAGAGTCTCGGGTAGTATGGAAGATGTACCCACTTATGTTTACCTTTTCTCCAGGAGGAGTTTATGCTGCATCTGGCAAAGATGTCCTTGTGTTCTGCACTGCATTCTTGGGTTCTAGTGTAGCTGGCATAGGCAGTGGTCACAGTAGAGCCAGGCAACTGATTGCCAAGTGCTCTGTGGAGATTTCTCCTGGAGCTTCTGGTGTGCTCCACAGACTGCTCTGTTCCCAAGTTCTCCTCTCTCTTCATGCCATATCTGCCTCTAGTTGTATCTCTGGCACCTGCATATCCTTTCTGCCAGTTCCATGCTCTTGCATGTCCTTATTCTAAAGGGAAGAGCACCTCCCAGGCAGCCACTACTGACCAGCAACTACACGGTAGTGGCTTGGTCAATTCATTGCCAAGAAAATATCACCAACACCACCACTGCCCTCTTCACACCTCTTAACTCTTTCTCTTACAGCAGATGACTCTATCATTTATATTCTTAATCACATGCTTTACTGGTTACACAGAAGCAACTGTTAATCCACCATTTCCATTCAAGTCTATTCTTCACATCCTTTAAGACACTTTTCTATTTAATATGTCTATGCCTGAAGTTATTTTAAAGGAAGATCAATCATGTTTAAAATTAGAATCAAGGAGGAGCTTACCACCCATGGCAATTAATGAGGAGAATGGGGTCACTGGACATTTTCAAGCACCAAATTTTTTTTTCAATAGGTAACATGAATTAGTAGGTTTTGATCATGTGAAGCAATCAATGCATTACCTAAACAAGCACTCTCCATATGAGGTTACAAATTTAGCAAAAATAAGGCAACAAAACATGCTCATTTTGTATAGGATCTTCTACTGAGTATTTAAAGGCTGTTTTTGTCACTAATGCCCTAGACCCTTTTTAGTGCAAAATATGCACATAATTTTTGGCTAAAAGTGGAGATAGGGTGTCCTAGCAGAATTAGTTTAGGAATGAATTTTATGGGAGCTGACTAGAATCCACCATTCCATATCACACAAAAAGTTTCTCCTATGACATGGTAACTATGAAAATCAAAATTAATTTGGAGGCAGAAGAAAAGAAAATTTATTCTGATTCTCCACTGGATGCACACTCCCAAACTTGCCAATTTCAGCCATTTCCAGTGAAAGGCAATGAGGCCATTCCTTGCCTGAGCATTTTTTTTTTTCTCCACAGTGCATTGGGAAAGGTGTTTTAAACTCACCTCTCCTACTCCTGAAACAAGATGCTGGTTTGGGACTATCAAAGCCCCATTTTGTGTTCAGGAATGAGAATGAACATGGGTGCCAGTGAACTGGAGAAGCTTTTAGGAGTGTACTTAGAATGACAGTTAGACTTTTTTCTCACACATTCGCACAAGCTCACTCACCTCTGACTCTTGCCTCCCTTTTTGGGAATTTCTCCAAGCAATTCATAGTGTTGTGATGTGGATGCTGGCTTTGTTCTCTTCTGCAGCCATTTTTCTTTCCTGCTTACCTCCTGAAGCTTCAGCAGAAGGAGGCCTGAGGAATGTTGAGCTTGATGTTAATCAGTAAGATTTTCAAACTGGAGGCTATGCCAAATTTTCTGTGATAATTGATTATTATATACATTACAGGCACATTTGTAAAATATTTCCAGCCAATATTTGTCAAGACATTAAAAGTGGATGGATGTATTGATACTTGTGAATCCACAGCCAATGGCTATGGACCAGTAACTCATATCTCAATGACATAAAATGTTGTCATTCTAGAATTTGAAGGGGTATTACATTTAGTTAGTCTAAGTCTCTTCATGGCAGATGTGTCTTACAAATCCTTCTATCCTTTGGCATTATTAGGTAGTTACTGTTGTTTGTATGATCCCCTGCCATGAGTGAAACCTAGCAAAATGAAAACAAAACCTCTTTTGAAACTTTCAAGCTTCTTTCGCCTTATACCAACATGAATTCTGTTCATGCTGTATCTACCCTAGAACCTAAGTCTGTTTCACTACCAACAGAGAATATTCTTGTGCAGTAATCATATATTTTGAATTATTCAGGGGTGTGACTATACTCTTATTCTAGAGAAAAAGAAAGTATGTGTCATTTTTTTGCATTTTTAACAAGTTACCATATTTTCCTCAATGCTGAATTTTCTGTGATAGTGTCTGTGCAGTTTGTGATATGTAAAGTGCTGTTGCAGTATACCTTTCTTATTCTCTAATTGTAGCTATGTTTTTTTTCTTTATAAACAAAACATCTAGCTTCTCTTTCAGTCACCTCACTTTTTGGGACAGATACATATTTATTAACATGTGTATTATTTTGATGGCATGCTTTTACATTTTTCCCTTTAAAATATCATTGTGGAATTATATTCATTTAATAACTATGTATATGGTAGTAGCATTAGCAGTAGATTTTTGTAAAATGATGTAAATGGAGAGCTCAATTACATTTTCAAAAAGGTAGTTTGACTAGCAGGATACTTAAAAATCACCATAAACTCAGTCTGTAAGGCAGAATTCCTAGAGTCCTCATTAGCCTTGCTACCTGCCCTGGGCAATGCCATAGTTTAAAATGGTCTTTTTAACTATTTCAAAGTGAACCTGATATTTTCAGTCATTTTCCATAATGGATGTCTATTACTTACGTTGTTGTAATGATTCATTTCTCTTATTTGTTGAACCAAAATACATAAAAAGTCATTAAGTGCTGGGTACTGAGCTAAGTATTAGTAACACAGTTGGGAAACTGAGTGAGAAATCAGTTCTCCAGTAGATCTGCTTCTTCTAGAAAAATAGATACATTGAAGTGCAGTGGGCTGTGAATTGAAGACCTTATGCAGTTATGGGCCAGTAGTATTGGAATCTAGACTCTAGACCCTGGAAGGTTAGGGGAAGTCCTGAAGTGATATGTAAGTGAGAAATAAACAGACACAATTGAAGCCGGGCGTGGTGGCACATGCCTTTAATCCCAGCACTCGGGAGGCAGAGCCAGGTGGATCTTTGTGAGTTCGAGGCCAGCCTGGTCTACAGAGTGAGTTCCAGGAAAGGCGGCAAGCTACACAGAAAAACCCTGTATCAAGAAACCAAAAACTGAGAGAGAGAGAGAGAGAGAGAGAGAGAGAGAGAGAGAGAGAGAGAGAGAGAGAAAGGCGAAGGTATAAAAGGGAGGCTCCTGGTTTCTTACCAGATGGAATAGTCTCTCTCTCACTAAGGTCCAGGATAAAACTAAGCACACCATTTGGGTGCTGGCAATTTTCTGTTTGGCCGACAATTTAAGGACAATGGTAAGAAATGAATGGGAACTTAGATGTTCCTACAAATGCCCACAAGTGACAGAGCTTTAAACTGAGTACTGTAGTAAAGTTGTAGGTGGGTGGATTTGGTTATGTTGTAGCTGTATCTTAATCATCACAGTGACAACTGGTATAGATTTTTTTAGTATGTTTCTTTCAGAAGCATTTTTTAAACTTATTCCTATAAGTTTATAAGGTCAGGTGGGATTTCTAAATACTTAACTTCATGAAAATAGGCAGGAATCTTGAGGCTGTAACAGACACCTACATCATAGACATTATACATGAAATTTAACTTGTGTTTAATTGTTTCACTAAATACTTTGTACATGGTTTTCTTAAATGTATTCTTATATGTTTTCCCTTCTCTCAAATCAGTAACATGATATAGGAAGTTTAACCATAGACAGTAAGCCTTCCCAAAGCCATGGAGAATATATTCACCTGGACTAAACTTAATTTTTCTGAAACAGCTTTCCCCCTAAGAAATATAATGTCATCTCACTCTATCCTTTACATTAAAACTAGGCCATAGGTCAAAACTATCACAGTAATGTCTGACTTTGAAAAGCCAATCTAATGGTTAGAGAGTTCTTGTAATTTAAATCACATTGACTCATTCAGTTATTTAGTATATTTGGGTTTAAATGTTAGGTCCCTGCAGGGGTACATAAGGATTTCATTGGCGTTATGGAATCTGTGTAGCTGTCAATTCTGCCTTCCTGATAGTCACTGTTTAAAAATAAATTTGCTCAAAGAGAAACAGTGGGTAGATGAAGGAAAAGCCATGAGTATTTCACCATCACTGGTGTAGCTCTATTAAGATTATTTGAGAATTTAAAAAAATTCATATTAACTTTTAATCTTCCTTCTTTGGTGTGTTTTTAGTATTGAACTGAGATAGTCACTTCCCTTTAACTGTGTGGAATATTGCTTTAATTTCAAGAGGGTGGTTGGTCTTGTCTTTCCTGAGGGTCTTTATTCCCCTGTGTTCAAGAAATGACAGCTGTGCTGTAATCACACAGTGTGTTGATGACAATGCTGGCCTCCAGTGCTGCCTCCTGACTGGGCACGTTGAAAAGCCCCTGGTTGGAGAGGATGCTTGAATTTATTACAGTGTTTGAGGCAGTGTCATTTTAAAGATCAAGGTTCCTTACACACGTTTCAGAAATCCACCCCTTGCCCTTTATTAATTGCAGAAGAAATGCCTGGGGATGAGGGCTGTCTCCTTTATAGAGGCCTCCCGTCAGTCACCTGTGAAATAGAGACTGATGCTATTTACCTATGGGCATCCATCTTCAATGAGTAGTGGGAATTAAAGCAATTATTATAAATTAATGACTCTTTGAGTTGTAAAAGGTTGGATATTATGGAGTTTCATTGTCATAGAGGTAGACAATTACTGAAATATACACTTTTGGACGGCACTATAGATCTTGTGACATTTCCAGCCACTCTGCCTTTTATTGCCTTCCTCTGTATGATACCATCAGTGTTGCAGTCATGGTTTTACAGATGCCCACTGAAAGTGCAGTATTTTATAGAGGAGAAAATAATTTTTCATAAAAGCTTACATGCAGTTCAGTTTGATTAGGTTCTTAATCACTCTCACCTAGAATTGGCCCCTGTACTGAATCAGTCTATGAACTAGTTTACAGCTACTGAGCTCTGAACAGTAAATCCCAGGTTTTCGAGTGAGCTGTCATATAATTTAGTAGGAATGCTGATCCGCTGTTATCAAGGTCAAAAACAAGCACTTTGTAAATTGGTTTATTGTCTATCACCACAGCATCACCAAATTCAGTTGTAGAAATGGTAACTTGGAGTAAGCAATGATGAGAGAGGGATTACAGAAGCAATAAACTTGAAATTGATCATCATCCATGGGTGAATTTGTAGGAAGCAGTTGGTTTGATGGATGCATTATGGGTCACAGGAAGCAAAAGAAATAAGTCAGCATCTTGGTCAGTGGAGCTACAAAAGGTTATGGGAGCTGGTGAATTATGATTCCCCTGTGTTTGGCAAGCAGATTTGGAGAAACTTAACTAGATCTTGCCAGGTTGGTCCATAAAGACGAAATTTGGAAAAAGGAGAAAGATTAGAGAAGATGCCATTCACTCTGCAGGATTAATGGCATCTTTGGACATCTGAATATGAAGATTTGGGTGGTCCCTAAGGGTGCCAGGAGTCTAAGGAGCTCTGAAATTTGCAGCATGCTAATGAATACTACTTAAAAAAATTCCTGTTGGGGTCTAGTGACCAGCCTCTCTTCAGAGCACTGAGAGTATTTGTTTTGGAAACTTAACCTATATAAATACTTTTTAGAAAGCAAGGAAAGGCTTTAGCATAACTCCATAGATATTTTTATATGGATGAAGAAGACATACATGAAGTCTATTAAATCTATCTGAGTGAGCATTGGCTATTTATATTTTGTGAACATGCATTGTTCAGTGTGCTCCTTCCTATTTTCCCTTTCTGTCTCTGTCTGCATATAACGCTAGTCTTTAACTTGCAACTTTCAGATGTTTTGCCAAAAATTACCATAAAAAATGTATAATGCAATCTAATACATACATAATATATGTGACTATAGTAAAAGCTTCCAAGAAATATACTTATTTATATGATGAACTCTGAAATGTTCTTTTTTATTTTAAGCTTGATTGTTCGTGATTCCCTGCTAAAAGTTTTCAATCCCTACCTTTTCAAAGACATTATGCAGGGCAAAGAGAACAAGTATAACTCCTACTTAGATGAATTGTAGTCTTTGGATATATAGGAAAATATTGCTGCTACTTGACTAGAGATCAAATAAACAAAGATATCATTATACAACCTGTGAAAATAATATATTCTTTTTAGTCCATCAAAGGCTAGGAGGTTTATAGGTGTCCAGATATGTTTTCTCATACAACATTTATAATAAGGGAAAACTTGGCATGGTTGCAGTTGTATACACTTTGCTGGGATTCTTAAGTATAAGATCTCTCTTTGTCTCTTAACATTAAACATAATAATTGCCATATTACTCATGTCTTGTGTGCCATGTAAGAAATGAATGAATGAATGAATAAGAATCACACATACTCCAATATGTAGATTGTTGTTTTGTTCTGATTTGATATTTGTCTTTTGTGATACTGACTAGACCTAGGGCTTCTTCCATGCTAAGTAAGCACTCTATAGCTAAGCTATACATACCCTCATCTTATGTTCCTTATGGGAATTCTTATATAACGGATAGTAGAAGAATGATTCGTGTGAAGGAATAAGGAGTTACGCTAGCAGTAAGGAGAAACTGATGTCTATAGAATAATGTACTTTCATTAGTTGATATCTTTAGTACCAACTAAGAGCTTCTTTTGCAGCCATGCTTTCTGTCTGGGGACATCAGACACTCCAGACATTTTTTTCTGTCAGCATGGTTTCTCTTGTACAATAAATGCCCTGCTGTGACTGATGGTAACCCTCAAAGTGCAGGGAGCCTAGGTTCCCATAGTCTGCCATTCAGAAACCAGCTATCCAAGTCCTCCCTCATGTGTCCAGAACAATGTTGACTGTGCTCTGACAGTTGACAATGATGATGAACCTGTTTTCCTTTGCAGCCAATGAGTATTTCAAACATAGGTCTTTAGGAAGGTAGTGAAAATGGCAGATTCTTGGTATCCTATGGGCCTTGCTATTGGATGTGGGGCTTAACCAAGTGGGGAGAGCCAGCCAGCCAGCAACCTTGCATATCACTTTTAGCTCCACTCACTGATGGTAAAGGCCGACTTTTGAGACGTGATGGTCAGATTATCAGTTATTTGGAGAATTTTCAGCATACTACCCTAGATGTAACAGACAAACATCCCTAGATGCATTGTTCCCACAATGTGAGTGATTTTCATGAATTAGAGAGTCTCGTTATGTAGAGATGAGAATGATGACAGAAAAAATCTGGTCAGAGTGGACCAAGAACACGACACAGCGAGAAAGGGAGTCAGCAGTGCTTGATGGTCTGACGACTGAGATGTCAGATCGCCAATTATTTGGTGAAATTATCACTAATCATAGGGATTACTAAAACTACCCATAGAAAGCAGAGGCAGAGGAATGGAATGATGGAGACTGGCCTAGTCTGCATAGCTATGTAATGAGAAAAGGCAGTCGGTACAATATAATGAAACTCGATTTCAAATACGCAAAACCAACACGACACCAAAATGAAACAAAAACAATTATATTGTATACAATATTAAGTAAATCACATTAAAACAGAAGTAGGGAAACACATAACTCATTTTTTTTCTGACTTTTCTACTGCTAGTCATATTTCCCATGCCTGCTGGATCTGAAGGAGGACTTGTTCTATAACAGATGCTACTGCACAGCCCCTCCTAAACTGACATCTGCAAACATCGTTTTGGTTGCTAGAAATCAATCACATTGAAAATATTTACTACGGGAATTTGGGCAATTTGGAAATGACATTGGCATGCATATTGCTTTTAAGTAAAATACCACAAAATGATCTGTGGAGCTAATGGGTAATATTTGATAACACAGCATGACTTTACCTTAATCCCTCAGATATCACTATGGATTGTCACTGAAAGGGGAAAAAGTAACTTCAATGTTCCTAAACCTTGGGTTACCTTTATAATAATTCTATGCAATTGGAAGGAGCACCACTGTGGGAAACTGAGGTAATGTGAATTAGACTGAGGTTCCTAATGCTCTTGTTACAGAACCCTCTGTGTTTGTATGAGAGCTCTTTAGAAAAATCACTGTCTAACACAACATGTGTATGTGTACACATATGTAAAACCTGCACATAAGTATGCCTTGGGGTTACTTTGAAGGATTCTATCACAAGAAATGGACTCAGGTTAGCAAGCTCAAAGGTGGCAGGGCAACATGACATTCTGAAGACTAAGGTAAGAGATGAGGCTGTAAACTTGAGGGAAAAAAATTCTCAATGATGCTTCAGTTGTCTCTGATATCTTTTCTAAGGATAGGTTAAGATTCTTACATCATTAATCATAATGTCCTTCTTAAGGCCAACTGGTTACAGATTTTAATTGCATCCTCAAAATGCCTTATGTCAGCTCCTAGCTCCTTGTTTAATTGCCAAGTGCTATAGTCTAGCCACACCTACATAACTATTCCAATATCTCAATAATCTGTCCATGACATTGTAGGTCAGAGAAATATGAAACATTTTTTATTATCCTGTTCAAATACAATGTGAACACTCTAATGTACTCAGCAGCCATTTAAATCACAATACATTATAAAAATAATTTCCTTTGGTTATTACTGATCATTGTTTAGTAATTAAAAAAACTTAACACAGAAACTTCTCACTCGAGGGTGAAATGGATGCTGCCATGCTCATTTATGCTCCAATATAATTTCCTTTAGCTATTTCTGAACTAAAATGTAATGGAAAACTCTGCTATGCAAAGATTTAATGCCATGGGATGGAATATAATATATCATAATGTGAAAGTATAATCTACCTCCAACACGTGCTTTTTGCTGTTTCCTACAGACATCAACATTCCCTTATAGATTTAAAATATTACATTGCATCATTGTAAGTTTGTTATTATGCTCCAGTGAGCTTTGATATCAGTTGGCTTGTTTACAGAGTTACTTATTAATTAATATAATTTGTCTCATAGAATCACAGTATTATGGTTTATTATTGATACTATGAGATATTCATATATGAGTGTTTCATGACAGCTATCTATTTAAATTCTACAGTATCTTGTGTTTAGGTAGTATTTTTATATGTTTTAAGTTTTGATTGCAATAATCAATAGGTTATATACATTTAAGACAAGGAGAAAATGCTTATATTTTAAATTGACCAGTTTATTAGCAATGTAACAAGTTCATGCCATGGAGAGCCAGAGTCAGATATCACGGCTCACTCCCATGTTCCCTGTGTCTTGTTCCTTGATCACGCTGACAGAATTTCTTCTGTTATCATTGTCAATCCTGCACAGTAAGGCTCTCTGATTTGTGAAAATCAGCCACACTATAGAGACAATAGGTGTATGGCAGTTTATGTGCATTATCCATGGTAGTGTGTTGGAGACTCTCCCTGTGTAATTCTGGGAATTAATTAAACAACCAACTTCTTGATTGCATTTCAAAAAGGTTATTTTTATAAATTTCTTTGTGATATTTTAGAAACTCATGAATTCGCATTGGAAGCTCTAACATCAAATAGCAGCAGTAGACGTTGTTGGAATAAGACCCTCCAAAGTAGAATATGAATTTAGTTTTCTCACACTTGTAGGAAAAATAAACATCTGCATTATGTTGATCAATGACCATAAACAGTAGCTGCCTTTAAAGATATGAAAGGATCATTTATAATAAATCTTTACTGTGAAAGTTTTTCAAAAAGTACTCATTTTGATGTATATTTAAATTCATGGAAGTAAATTGTAACCAATCATTTTTTAAAGTGCTGATTTCTTTTGCTTGTCATATGCAGGGATTTTAGAAGACTAATCAGTCCAAGTATGTTAACTCCAGTGCAAACTATTTCCCCTATGACAAACTCTTGATAATCCTTAACTTCTTCTACAGTGTCTTGCATCCCTTCATCTGTATCCTTACACAGTTTGCCCTGGAAATCAAAGTGATTATTTATATGTGAAGATACACCAAATGGTAGGCATCCATGCCTCTCTAACATACATTTAAATTCACTAGATTTCAAGAGGCAGACGGTGAGAGAGTTTGAAGATGGCCAAATCCAAAACAAATGCTACCATTCCACCAGACAGCTCTTGGAGGTCTAGGAATACAAGTACTTTGTAACATATTGCCATCATCAAACTTTTTAGCTTCTACTATCCTGCCACCTAGCAAGGGCCTGGATAGAAATATTCCTTAGGATTCTCAATTTCTAGAAAACCCTAAAATGTGGTGGGCTGGAGTCTGTGCTGCTATTCCTTCCAGGCAAGGCGTTTCTGTTGCTTGTTTGGGATTCCTCCTCTGAGGTCCCCAGGTTGTCACCTGTGAGGTCAGTGAGTGTATGGTAGTAGAGCTGCAGAGACTGCCTCACTCGGCTAATGAGGCCCTGCTGTCTGCTGCCCTTAACCACCAAGCCACTTCCCAAGTCTCAATTTGACAGTTTTCAGACCCAGGCCATGTTTGGAGGGAGTGGGATTTGGTAGAATCCGATTTCTGCTGTCGCCACACCATGTTGGGGTGGAAGGGAACATCTGGGCAGGCTGTGGGGAAAGGATATTGTCCAGCTTGACATAATTGAAGGGGACACATAGAGGGAGGAACAACCTCATCTTTTATTTCTTGGAATACAGAGGACAACTTAAGATCTTATTTTATGTCCTTGAGTTCATTTTGCAGTTTCTTATTGGAGATCCCTTCTTCTGCATCTAAATATTTGCTTATTTACTTAAAAATTTTGAGGACCAGAAAAAGAATTCACTGGTGTGACCTCAACTTCCAGGAAATGTCATCTTATGCCGTCTCTCTTGCCTGTGCTTGTGTCAGGTCTTGTGACCATGAACCTATCATAGCCATTCTCCCATACAATCGATCAATCAGTGATTGATGAGCATGTGCACACTTAAAATTTTAGCTGTGCATTTTCTTTACCTGTGGCCCCCAGTGCCGATTATCACTAGTAAGACCTGATATGCCTAGCTACTCTCCAGGTGAGATAAATGACATACCTAATTATATAGCACATATGTTATAGAGAATCTAAGGCACGCAGATGAAGGATTGTGATTGGGAAATCCCTAAAGACCACCTTTTCTTCCTTCCTAACTTCTAACTGAAATTACTGTTAATTTATTAAATGTTTCGCAGTGCTCAAATTACTCAAGCTGAGAAATGTTTCCATAGTCTGTATTAGATCTACTTTCTTCATATGTATAAATAGCTTTGAGAATGGTCACAGAAAATGAAATAATTTATTATTGCAGGCTGTGGTGTCTCTATCATAACCACATCCATAGAATTACATGTTGATAGAGTCTATGAAGCTATGTAGATAACTTCATAAGCTGGGGTGTGTTGTTGGCATTTTATCTCCTGATACTTGAATTGGAATTTTAGAAGACTTCATCATAACACAAACTATTATTCTTTGATACTTTCCCAGCTAAACTCACAAGATCCATAGAAATGGGGGTGGGACTGGATTTGGCATAGAGGCCATGAATGAAGATTAGTAATGTACCCCTACCCAAATATGATGTCAGAACAAATGAAATTTTTCTAAGATCCTCATATTTTTGTGTTTTTGCATATGTGTGTACATGTGCGTGTGTACCTGCATGTGTTTGCACACATGTGTGCTTAGGCCTGTAGCTTGCTGTATGAATGTGCCTCTCTTAGTTCCTTATTGGAGTATTAAATCTAATAGAGATATGCCTCAAAGGTCAGCTCAGTTTCTTCAGCTTGGATCCTTGCTGGGTAAACCATAGAAATGGTGATTGACAAACATGCAAGGAGAAGGTAGAACTAGAGACGAGTATAGGAGAGTTAGGTCCTTTCCTAGTGGCACAGTGACATTGTTATCTGTGCTCAGATAAGATAAATGCAGTGGTCTTACCTGCTCTATTTTGCATGGCCTCAGTCATCTCGTCTGGGTTCAGAGTTCTGGGAGGTGCTTTTGGGGCAGCAGGAGAATATGGGAACCAGACTGATTTTTGAAGAACATGGAAAACTTGATTTTCTATCTCCTTATCTAACCCCACCCCTTCTTCCCGCAAATCCTCAGAACTGCTACTTTTTCAGAATTGACTTTCAAAGTGTATTATTGAATAATTAAAGCATACTGCAAGTGTAAAAGTGATGTGGCACAATATATATCTTTCTATCAAATTCTGCTCCCACCTTGATGAATGATGAACCTGAACTGGATATTTCTTACTCTCAAGGACAATGGGTTTTTGTTTTTGTTATAAAAATTTGTGTGATTTTAATAGTCTCATACCATCTTAGAAGTCACATAAGTTCTACCTTTAATAATGGAAACTTGTCATCCTGGTTGTGTTTTCAGAATGACCTAAAGTATCAAACTGCTTGTAGGTATGTGAGATATTCTGCATGTCACCCTGGGCCGCAAGGAACTTTTATTTGTCCTGTTAAACATTATATGTGAACTTACTAGTCATAGCGCTGAGTGCTCTTTCCTTTGGTTTCAGAGAGTGAATGTCAGAGAGTGAATTTTAGTTTTAGGGAGCAGGATGTTCATTTGATTTTTCTTCCTCCTTCTAGACACTCTGATAAACACTTTTGACCCTATCTGAGCCGATTTCATTGGACATTCACATTTCATGCAGCAAAAGATCGGCTCCTCCTTGCACTAACGAAAGTAATGTTGTCAAAGGAAGTGGCCCAGCATCAAATCGGCTGCATTAACACAAGATTTTCTCCCTTTAATCTACATTTCAGTATGATACCAGAATTAGTTAAACTTATCAGTGGCCTCCTCCTCCCAGGACAGTTTCTATCTGACGAGAAATGTCAACTGGAGAATGTGTGGCACAGCAGAAAGCCATTAAAAACACTTGCCCTTTCGCCTCTGCATTCCTACAGACAGACTGGCAGGAACACATAAGCATCTCTACCCGTCGTCTGTCTGTTGTCCCTGTTGCCTAACAGACTGTGGTGATAGGGCTTAGAGTCGTTCACCTGGTTGACATTTCTTAAGACAAGCATACTTAATCCTCTCTGATCCCTCTTGTCACCTGGTGTTGTTTGGTACATTTCAAATAAATACAGGAAGGAAAAAAGAAAAAAAAAAAAAAAGCAGGTGAATTGAGAGTTTCCACACACCTGCACTCAGTTATGTGGTGGGTCCAGAGAGCAAATATCAGGTTTAACTTAAGTCTCAGAGGCCTTGGGAGTGGTAAGCACATGGAAGCTGAGGTGCAGAGTGGCTCCAGGTGGATGGCTGGGGAGGAGAGGGGACAGGTGGTCCCTGGATTTGAATAAAATCCCCCAAATCTACCCAGAGTCCTTGACATTTCATGCTGACGTTTCCTTTCTTTTCGTTTGCAGGGGAACACTTACGCATCTGTCCTCAGGAATATACATGCTGTACCACAGAAATGGAAGACAAGTTAAGCCAACAGAGCAAACTGGAGTTTGAAAACCTCGTAGAAGAGACAAGTCATTTTGTGCGTACCACGTTTGTGTCAAGGCACAAGAAATTTGATGGTAGGTGTAGCTGGGTGCCCTTCACTGTTTCTGCTGTGGTTTTTTTTTGTTTGTTTGTTTAGTTTTTTTTGTTTGTTTGTATTTGTTTGTTTGTTTGTTTTTTCAAGACAGGGTTTCCCTGTGTAGCTTTGAGCCTTTTCCTGGAACTCACTTGGTAGCCCAGGATGGCCTCAAACTCACAGAGATCCTCCCTAGTGCTGGGATGAAAGCCATGCACCACCACCGCCCGGCCTCTGCTGTGTTTTTGCTCTACCAGGTTTTGCTCTACCAGGAAAGACATGTCATGAGAGATGGTTCCATTCCCTCTCAAACATGTATAGTATTTGTCTCTGTTTAGGAAGGACATGGACATTTTTGGCAGTATAGTGTTTTATGGTAATGTCACAGGAAAAGATAATCTGACAAAAAAAGCTGTCATGTGCTTGTGTTCTGCCCCTGAGGTGGCTCAGCAGAGTAAAGGGCACCAGTTCATTATTTGGGGGATCCAGATTCACGCTTCCTTACCCTTCAACTCATCTTCAGTTTTTCACTGGGAAGTTTCATTTGAAGTTTTCATTTATAATTGTTTGCACTACTACATCCCTAAAAGGATAAACTTGACTCAATGACAGTGACATGGACTGCTTTATTTTAGCATTTTCTATGCATTAATGTATTGGTGAAATTATGAAGGCCACTCCATGTAGTTAAAAGGGAGGTTTATTTTGTGGGGTAACTTACAAATGAAGGGATAGGTAGATTGTAGGGTCTGGCAAAGGTATGGTGCAGTCCTGCGGTGTTCTCTGGAAAACTCTGCTGGGTCTACCTCCAGCGTCCAGTGTCTGGGCACCAAGAGATCCCTCTTCTCTCCATCCTTGGTCTTCAGTGTCCCCTCTTGGCCCCGGCTTGTGGGTGTGACCATTCCCGAAGCCTCAGAGGGGGTTGGAACTTCCCGGCCAAGCCTGGGATAGCTACCTACTACCTTAATATTACATACTTTCTACAGCAGGTGTGATGCATTTCACAAAGGCTATCGACTCTCCTTTCATTTCCAGATCATAAATAAGCACCATTATTTCCATATTTTAATAAATTTTGTGTTAGAAAGCACAAAGAGTGAGGACAATTATCAGTATCATTTCAGCTTGAATTTTCTGATCTGGGCCTCAAAATTTTAACAGTTTCAATACAAGTGCAGGTAAGGGTATGTTTTTGGATGATGTATAGATCTTACTGGTCTAAGAAATGAATGAACTATGCTATGATTCATTGTGAACCAGACTTGCAGGTGTGCAAGACTTTCTTATTCTCCCCTGGACATGTTCCGCTGCCCAAGGCCAACAAGAGCCTATTCAATTTTTTTTTCACCCTCTTCAGTCAGCACACCACAGATCCAGTTAGGAAAGGTTTGCCAATCTTTTCATTTGTTTTCCCTGTAGTAAGTAAAACAGCCTGTTTCATGGTTGCTTTAAATTATTCTTATAACACTGTTGCCTTTCAGATGTCTTCTCCAAGTTTTAAAAGGGTAGGTGCATGAATGTACTCATGATGATGCTACATTTTCCATGCTGGTGATGCTTCATCTTCTCTGCAAGGCTCTTCTAGCACCTTCACAGTCTTGCTTTGCATACAAAGTTATCTATGGCTGTATGTGAAAGCAACTCCTTATTTAAGTGTGATGCTGTGAACGTTTTTCTCTTGAATCTAATGAGGGAGCACTTGGAGGTTGCCCTTGATTGACAGATTACAAGTCCAGCGGCATTCAGGAGCCTCTTGGTTTAGGTGGCCCCAATTTATCACTACACATTGAAACATCTTGTCTTTGATTGCAGAGAGCAGCTAGGTGTGAGCTGTGGTTGCTGCTGCTGCTGCTTCTTTTCATCTTGTGTTTGGAAACTAATTCTAATGCATTTACAAAGCTGTTCTCCAAAATGATGCTGGATTATATTTCTGAGAAAATAGTATATTTCTCATAAGAAAAAATATTAGATGGTAACAAGCTTCATGAAAGGCTTGCTATTTCTTTTTATAGAGAAGGAAAGCTATTCAACTAGACCAAGCCAGATACTTCTGGTATTATATCAATTAATCTTATATTTCACTTGTCTTAATTAAGAAGCCCACTTTAAAGGCAGGTGAGTTTTAAATTGTATTAATGCATTTTGAGATCTGTTGTCAATCAGTGTGACAAGTACATTGATTTTGCCAGGATTCTATTTGACATAGTAGATGTTGCTCTCTTTTGTCACAGGTGTATTAGATTGCCATAGGAGAGAAGTCAAGATATTGTTAAAGCAATTTCACCAGATTTTAAACAAAACCTAAATGTGATCTGGATGAGTATGATCTGGGAAAGCTTATTCTTAAAAATAAGTATAAAAGTCTATGTACAGAGGGGTTGGGGATTTAACTTGCAAGCGCAAGGCCCTGGGTTTGATCCTCAGTCCCCCCCCCCCCCCCCGCCAAAGAAAAGTATATGTACAAGGTAGTTACAGTAATAATTTCTACCTTTCCTTCAGGCTATTATGTTATATAATTGTATGATCTATCTTCTTAGACCATAAAGGTGACCCCACCAGTAAACCTTCACCAAAGACAGGACATTGAGTGAAACTCTGGGCATAGTGCATACTAGGCAAGTACATGTGCCTCTGAGCAATATCCCAGGTCTTTAACCCCCCCTTCTCCTCCTATGCTGTCCTTCTCTCCCTCACTTTTTAAAGAAAAGTCACTCCCACAAGACATTTCCTGGTGACTCTAAGTGGTTGTGACCACAGAAAAACTATCTATCTGGGATAAGCGGTGGAATGTTACCTTATGGGTTTTATTTTCTCCCATAAAATCAATGTTCCTATGAACATCTTAGAAATTTTGTGAGTCCTTTTGCATTATCACTGAAGTCTGGTATCCAAAACATTCCATTAATGATTCTGCCCATGGTCCACTTTCTCAGAAGTCTAGCCTTCACATTTATAATTTACTTGTCTTTGTTAGCTATATTTTTCAATAAGAAAGAAACTCCCATTTAATTTGTATCTGAAAACATTGATTCCTTTGCTCATTAAGGATAATACCAAGTTCACTTGCATGTAGTATATGTGATCCAATCCATAGTACATATAGAGACTGGCGTTGGTCACAGAGCAGCATAGTCCCTTATTGTGGCTTCTGTGTCATTTAGAAATGTCTTCTTTCCTTTTTTTCTTTCCCACCACCACCCAATCATTGTGATTCTGTAGGAATTTGAAACTTAGCACAATACCACATACTAGTATGGCTGAATAATTTTCTCATTTGCTAATTATATTCTGGGTAATACTTAGAGGATACTATTGTATATAATTGTAAATAGTTACTGGTGGGAATGTAACCATGAATGTACATTTGAATTTTTTCATAACTTTCTATCAAGTTTTGCTTGAAGTCCCATTAACCTAATTATCTGAAAGACAAGTAATATATGTTACCACATACAGAAATTGTATTCTTTGGCAGATAATTATCTGGGTAGATATTTTTCTTTAGGGATAAAAATTAGAAGTCAGCTGGTGTCTACTCACTTCAGAGCTCAATAGATCTGCTCTCAACATGCTTTGTTAGTAAGCCAACATTTCTGTTCCTCTGCATACATTAAAATTGCACACAGAAGCCAGCCAAGGGTACTTAGCTATGTTTATAACTTTATTTCCTTACTTCTAACCTTTGTCTGCCATATAACTCAGAAGTTCAAAAACAAGCAGCAAGATTATGTAAAATTGTCAACAAGGAGAGTACCGTCCTTGTGTGTTCACTCATATTGATAGAATTTCTATGTGCAGTGATCACTTGGTCTGTCCAACTTGCATTTGTGTCTATGTCTTCACTGCTTTTATTCTTCCATGTGACTTGGTTATGGTCCACTTAGTAAGCCTTCTGAGAGTGGTAATAGGCACCAGAGGCAACACATGGCCTCATTCTTCACACTGTAAGATGCTCGCCCCAATCATCAGGGGTAAGCTGAAATGCAATCACACACCCATCACGTGGCAGAGTCAGAATTCTGTCTGGAACTCAGCACTCCTTCTTGTTTACTGACTTCTGCTACCTCTACTCCCAAATCTAGTTTCCATATGTGCTGACATTTCATGGTCAACAAACTAGTTATGCCTCTGTCTCCCATGTCTGTCCTGTCCTGATTATGGTGGAGAGAAAGTAAAAATGATTTTCAGGAAAAAGAGAAAAGGAGTTAGAGGTATTTTTAATCAAAAAAAAAAAAATGGAAAGAAAGAAAATTACTCATCTAAATATAGTTCAACTTTCCGAGGATCTGGGAGCCTCCAGAGGGGAGGTGCCTTGCCAAGTTTCCATCAAGGAGGAGGAGGAAACCAAGATTGTAACCTGATACCTACATCAGTCTTATAAATAGCAGCATTGTAGGAAATCAATATTTAGTTTATTTGTTTTGAGTAGACACTGGCAAAACTTTACTGGTGCTTCTTTAACAAAACAATTGCAATAATTGTGCACTTAGAATCTAGCCACAATTTTGGAAAGGTAGAAACAGTATTCAGTTGACCAAAATGTTTCCAAAGTTTAAAAGATTATAAAAACAACATTACTGACTCAATGGAGGCCTATTTTGTATCTTCCTTAGTTTATGTAACCAGTTGGATTCTATCATAGTGTAGGTAGTTGAACTCCTTTCCTAGAAATGCCTGTGGGACACAGATTATTCAGAAACAGAATATTTTTCTTGAATTGACATATTTTTCAACCTGAAACTTACTTACAGTTTTAACTTTCTATGAAGGTTTTTTGTTTGTTGTTGTTCAGTATTTTCTTCTCGAGCTTATTATTGAACTTTTCTTTCTGATTCTTATTTATGTATTTTAATGATAAACATTTGTCCAAAGTTTTGGCACCAGGCACATATTTTAAAAGCAAACTAAAAACAAAAGAATAGTAATTTCCATTCTTATGCAGAATGTATTCTATAGCAACACCCTCAGAATACCCATTGGAATGAAAGTAGAAATTATTTATGTACTGAGTTGTAGTATTTTCATAGTGCAAGTCTGTTCATGCTTCCTTTTAAAATATCATTTCTTGTCTATATACCATAGAGATGACAATAATGTAATGACTTCTTTAATATATAGCCTAATTTTCTCAGGGAATGCACTTACATGGAAGAGAAAAAAGGGGGGGATTTTCCATATGGTGATAGACTCTTCCATATTTTCTGTCATATGGGCGATATTGTATGTGTGTGAGAGAGCATGTATGTATAATTATATTTGAAAAGCTTCCTATACAGATGGACAACTATCAGGTTAAGTGTGAAGTGTATAGAGAGATGGCTAACAATGACTGAAGCATCTTCATTGCTTGCAGTAGGTCACCTTTTGAGAGTAGTGTAAAGGTTTAATTTTATTATTAAGACAGTTTGACTGGGCATGCTAGTGCACATCTGTAATGCCAAGTGAACAGATGAGGACAGGAGATCAGAAATTCAAGGCCAGCCTGAACTACATAAGACCTTGTCTCAAACCAGAAGAAAAATAAAAGCCCCGAATTGACCTGTATCCTAGAGTAGACAGCTTTTGAATATGGACAAAGTAGTGAGTCATTGTCTTAGAGGTACCAGGGAAGACTTCTTTGAGGAGCTCACTATCAATCCCCTAAATAATGTATTAAGGATGGGTTGGAATAATCAATTGCATGGCAGAGACACATGAGTCCAGAGAGTGTATATGCATGCCCACACACATGTGGACAGCATAGTTACTGTTGATTCCCTCCAGCTAGCATAAGTTTATTAACAGTTAGCCTATACCTATTTCAGTATATATTCTTCTGAGGTATCTTATTCCTTGTTTCAGCCTTCTAGTGTTTTGTAACAACCACACAATTAGAGGGAATAAACAAGAATGTTTTTTAATTCATTTTGGTCTAGCTATTCTAATTTGTGCTCAGGTTGACATGGCTAAAATCTAGTTGGTTCCATTTTATATACCTGCTATTCTTCAAGGAGCTGTACTCTAGGACGAGCATTTTTATTTCTTGGTAAAATTTGGAGAGAGACAAAAAGGTTGAGGTGAGGTGTCCATTGAAGTTTCATATATATACATATGTATATATAACTTAATTTCATGTATCAGCCGCAGATTCCTCCCTCCTCTCCCCCCAATTCACCCCCATTCCCACCTCCTCCAAGGCAAGGTCTCCCCTGGGGAGTCAGCCCAGCCTGGTAGACTCAGCCAAGGAAGGTCTAGTCCCCTGCTCCCTATACCTACACCTGAACAAAGTGTCCCAGTATAGGCTCCAGGCTCCAAAAAGCCAGGCTATGCAACAAGGACATATCCTGGCTCCACTGCCTAGGGGCCTCCCAAACAGTTCAAGGTAATCAGCTGTTCCCCTTACTCGGAGGGCCCTACCCAGTTCCATGGGGGCTCCTCAGCCATTGATTCACAGTTCATGTGTTTCTACTAGTTTGGCTATTTGTCCCTGTGCTTTTTTCAATCATGGTCTCAATATCTCTGGTCCCTCCTCTCTCTCACCGATGGGGCTCCTGGAGCTCCACCTGGGGCTCGGCCATGGATCTCTGCATGCACTTCCATCAGACACTGGATGAGAGTTCTATCATGACAGCCAGCGTGTTTGGTCATCTGATCACCAGAGCAAGTCAGCTCAGGCACTCTCTCGACCATTGCCAGTAGTCTACAGTGGAGGTATCTTTGTGGATTTCTGGGCACCTCTCTAGCACTCTGCTTCTTCCTATTCCTCTGGTGTCATTTATCATTGTATCTCCCTCCCTGTTTTCCCACTCTGCTCCATTGAAGTTTTAACTGAAATTGATACATGTCATTTCAGGTTAGGGAGGCTAAAGTGAATATTCTGGTAATGATCATTTCACCTAACAACAGGGCAGAAGATTGAGTAAACTAGTCTATGGAGATGGAGAGTAGAAAGATTGAATTTCTCTATATCCCTATATACTATCGTTCTTAACTGTTTCCTATTGTTTATCCCAAACAATACTTACTGACCCACAGTGGCTTTCTTTTTAATATATTTCCCTAGAAATTGAAGAGTAGTAAGTTTTTTCTAAATAAGGCCTTTTCATAGTAGAGTCTTCTCTTGTATATCAAAGCACACAGAAGGATATCTATATAACATCACATGTACACACACTGTTCCCATTTCCATTATGTTGCTGTAAGAAGAGAGAGGTATAATAATTCAACTTCTTGTGCTACTTGTTCGTTTGTTCATTGTGTTATCTATAATTCATAAGGGTTATAATGCTAACCATCATAGGAAGCAATTAGCTGAATGCCTTCTTTATGTTTTCTAGGTCATCACCACAGTGACATGTGCTCCATCAGCAGCATAGTCTTCTTGAGGTTAGAATACTTGGTATGGAGTTTAAAAATCACAGACATCAGAAAGTAATCCAATAACTTTCCCCAAGCACAGGCCTGAAAACGAAAATGAACTGAACAGGGATTTCACTTGGATAAAGATAAGGAACATGGTTATAAACCACAGTTACCCTGGATTTGTACAATATAGAACACAATGACCTGCACCTGCAGAGTCCCTTAAGTAAAGTCATGGGGAGGACAGATCTTTGTCAGGTGGCATTGGTCTTCCTTTCTCCCTCCTTCATTTCATCTCCCCCTCCCCTTTCTTCAACCCCATGTTCTGACTTTGGCAGATATTTAAAATACAAAGATGCACAATGTCAATCCCTTGCTTCATGGATTATGTGAAGAAACACCAACCCTTTTCTAATTCTTAGACCCTCCTGCTCCCCACCTCGAAGTAGCTAGCTTACAGTGCATTCTTCTGTGTGGTTGAAATATTATCATTTTTTTTTACCACCAATCCTCTTGCACAGTGGCTTTGCTGAGGATCTGTTTCACAGACAAGCCAATTTCTTTTAAGTATTGCTTCATCAGATGCTGAAACAAGCCCAACCAGAAGGGCTCCTGGTCATGAATGTTAATGAGAAGACAAGGGTCTACTCTCAGACAGAGGTTCACTAACCCTTTGAGTCAGAACTGGTACAGTGCAGACAAAATTTATTTAAGTTAAATTGATCTACCCCTAAATAGAGAAAAACTGAGTTTCTTAATTAAGAATCAAAGAAAATATTTAATGAGAATATAAATCAGAGCTTGCTGGAAATGCTTTTGTTTTCTGATCGTGGAACACTGTAGCTTTGACCAGCTCAGTCAGACATCACTGTGTGTGATGCCTGATGGCTTCACCAGTAGAGTCAGCTGTGCACTGAGTGATGGAGTAGAAGATACTGGCTCTAAAAGACATTTGGTATCGAGAGTTATTTGAGCTTCCTAAGTGATGAGAAGTGGGAAAGAAGCTTTTTTTTTTTTTTCATGCCTGTGCTGGGACAGCATAAGAATTTCTATTTCCAAACAAATAAAATATCAGAGCCATAAACTTGCCCCCACCAAGCTTTTGTGTGTAAAAAGAATTGAGATTCAAAAGAAAATGACTCAGGCAAATCTTTATTATCATTATTTTGTAATTATCATGTTATTATAAGGTCCCTGAGGAAGGTCCACAGACAGCAAAGGGATGGACAGAAAGATGGTGACTGTTAAAGTTGTTTGCTATGTTCATAAAGTATTATGAGGATGTACTGATTTTTCTTTCTCTTCCAAATCCACGCAAATATTTGTATGTGTGCTAGAATTTAACACAGGGAGTGCACATGCTGGGCAAGCGCTCCAACACTGAGCCACATCTGTAGTCCTATACAAATTATTGTTTTATGTTTTTGTAAAGCATGTAGAATTTATAAAGAATGGAAGAATCATAGGTTATGGATTCCTAGAATGAAAATTTTCAGATGGCAATGCTGCTATCATTTGTGTGTGTGTGTGTGTGTGTGTGTGTGTGTGTGTGTGTGCGCGTGTGTGTGTCTGCATAGCCACGGTTAATTACACAATGAACACTGGTTTCCAATCAGAAAGTCACATGTAACTTTCTTGTCAATGCCAATGACCTGATTCCATCTAAACATCTATGGCTGTTTTCCTTCAAGCAGTGTCTGTGATGTTCAGTGCAAATTAGGGCCTGCTGGAGCAACATTCCATCTTTAGACCTTCACAACTGTGATTCAAAGTGTTAACCTTTGTGTAGAAATTATGTAGACAGTGGGATAAGGAAAGTAATTTTTTATAGCTTGTATATGGAAAGGTCTCCACCATGCATCGTATGTTAAAAGCCTGATCAGCTAGCTGGAAATAGGAAGCCCAGAGTGGAGCCATTAGAGGTTGGACCTAGTAGTGGATGTTGAGATCATTGAATGTGTCTTCAGAATGAGTTGCGCGACTCTTGTCCTTGCTGTTTTCAGTCTTATACTTTCTTTCCATGGTTTGAATGAATGTTTTTTTCTCTCCTACAGGCCTCAGAACCAAGACAGCAGGACCAATAGATTGTGAAAAGTGTGATAATATATATCTTTTTCTGTATAAATCAATTATCTCCCATCTTTTGTTATAGTGATTGAAATCTAATTAATACTATGTTAAAAAACAACCTTCAAGAATCAAAAGCCAATATAATATTTTATAAAAAAAATATTACCAATAACATCTACCTATCATTTTTATTACTAATAACATTTCTCTATCATTCCCTAGCAAATTTTTGTTGAATGATTGACAACAGCAATGACAAATATAGTTGAGCATTTCAGCAATTCAAAGAAAAAGGTGTTTCTATGAGTATTAAATTTCCTACGATTCTAAAATTCTGTTGTATAGGGAAAAGATCCCGTCATATATTGAAGAATCATTGCTTACCAGCTTAGAATAATCCTACTTGGTCCATGAATTTCAGATTTTAAAAACATACATTTACTGTTTCTGAATGTGCCAGTTTTACTCTTTCCAAAGATTTCTTGAGTAGACAAATACTAGTCTTGATAATGTCTATCCTATAAAAACCCATGACTTCCACGCTGTTTAATCACTACCCACTGATTTAATTGAATACCAACTACTTGAAAATGGAAGAAAAATCTTGGTGTAAGATAGAAATAGAGGCTGTAAACTCTTTATATCTTTAACAAAATAGTCATCTATCTGTCTGTCTGTCTGTCTGTCTAGCTACCATTTACCTACCTGTCTGTCTATTATATATCTAAAATCATCATTCTGTGGTGATTTTAAGAATCTGCTATGTCAGACTGCCATTCTTCTCCATTGTACTTAGTTATCTGTCACCTTTTAATTTTTATCTTGTTTAGCAGTCTTTTAAAAATATGATTCATTGAATATTCTCTGCTGAAGTCTACTCTCATTTAGTATAGAAATTCTCTGCTGTTTCAATTTTATCTTCCCATACTTGACTTAATATAGAGCATAATTAATATTGCTGTAGTGTTGTCCCACTGTGGTACTACCTGTGCAGACCCAAGGACACACACTGGCTAGAAGAATTGCTTAAGGTCCTCTAATAAACATGACAAAATAAAGTAGGGAGCCTTGAATTCTAGTTATCTATTAACTTGTGGGGTCCATAAACCTGGAACTCCTATTTGATTTCAGCAGCACTTGTTCCAGATACTTTAATGGAACTGGTTTTCAAGACAAAGGTACTTTGCTGAGATTAAAGCTAGTTGAAGTTCTTTTCTTACAAAGCAGAATGATGATGGGCATGTACCTCAGTCAACAAATTGCTTGTTGTGCAAGCATGATTATCTGCATCAGATATCCAGAACACAAGTTACAAATCCAGGTATGGTGAGCTCTTGTAATCCCAGCACTGGGGAGGCAGAGGCAGACAGACTTACTAGCTAGCTGGTCTAAACTAATTCATGAGCTGCAGGCCAAAGAGAGACCCTGTTCCCAAAAGATAAAGCAGGTAATTTCTAAGGAACCATACCTGAGGCTGAACTTTGTCTACCAAATTCACAGGTATTCCTGTGTACACACACACACACACACACTCATACATGCATAGGAAGTGTTAGGATGTTCTTCCTTTGGGCATTCATCAATACCAAAACTCTCACTTTTAATACTGAAGATTATGATTGTTTGACCATTGTGGAACACAGAAATCCTTTCTGCAGAACCATTTTCCAGGTCTGAATAAATCCTTTCTAGACTAGTTACAAAGACACAAAGCTGATCTCTAGAACTTGATAAATCTGGATAGTTATCTGGATAACGTCAAGCAGGCACAGACACCCCCTACTTCTTTAAGAGGTCAGAGAATAGTGGCTTTTATACATTAAGCCCATTTCCATTCTTTTCTACTCATTATCATGGTGAATTATACCCCTGAACAACAACTGATTTGATCTTAGCAGATCTATACAATATATTTTATTCTAATGTTTTCTCCCTTGCATTCTAGTACATATGTTCTAGTAGATATTTAATTTCCACAATCTATAAATTAATTTTTAATTTCTGGCTTGCTGTTTGTTTGTTGTTGTTGTTGTTTTTTAATAAAATATTACAGAAGTCAAATGACTTCCCTTTTAATACAACATTCTGGCCTGAATGTACTGTGCTAATTGTAAAAAGTTTGATAACTTAACATGCTATAAATTTTAAAGTTGATACGTACTTGGCAGAAAGTAACAATAAAATCCCAACAGTTGAGAAATGGAGATAAAATGCTATAATTTTTAATAACTAGTTTATCATCTCTAAGTGTTCAATTAACTGAAGAATTTACAGCAAACAGGTTGACAGTGCTCAGAGTTGAAGCCAAGGACTCACACCCACTAAACAAGCATCTTCTGCTGGTTTAGAGCTGAGTCCTTGAAATTTAAAAATGACGATTTCTATGTTTAATACGGATATAAAATTAAAAGTAGATTCAGGTACCTGACGGCTGAACAATATTTTCTGTTTTGGGAGATAATATTCCTTCCACTAGTACTTTACCACATTCAGTGACTTTGACTTTGGGCACTTTCATGATTACTATTTTGTCTCCATTTAGAATATAGATAGACACCAATAGCAAAAAAAAAAAAAAAAAAAAAAAAAAAAAAAGATTAGGGATATTTGTGATACATAATATGCAATATGTATTAAAAATATATTAATGAAGTACCTAAAATAAATCATTCCATGAATTTTTGATGTAAAGAAAGTAGAGATATCAAAATAAAAATAGGATTTCAGAAATTTTTAACTATTTTCTCGACCAATCCCTATAGTTGATTAACCTTTCCTACTCAGTGGTTTGGTAATCCATACTTGTTCTCAATTTCCTAGAACTCTGTAAGTATTTCCTAAAGGATGTAAATTCTAATCATATTTTCAGGAGTTTTGCAAATCCCCTACAAAGCGAGGGCCTGAAATCAGGCAAAACCTCCTGTCATGTTCAGGATTTTGCTTGATGTCTAATGACTAAAACTAAATCATATCCTGAAACCAAAGAAAAAGAAGAGTCAAATACAATGTGTTGTGTATTTTTAAGTTATTAAAAAATTAAATTGTGCTGAGTGAGTACAAATTAATCTTGTCAGAAAAAAAGTAATAAAGAGGAGAGATGGAGGTATTTTCCAATTTTAAGAGGATTTTCTCCATTTGCCAAATCTAATTCACAAAACTATTTTTCCCACAAAATTCCATGTGACTAAAGTAGGCTCTACAACCCTTTCTTCACACATTCTTTAAAAGAGTATAGCGTGGGATGCAATACTTTTTAGTTCCATTTTACCAAGTCAGCTCTATGAACAGCACAGGTTGTAGGTGGAAAACTTAGGTTCAAATACTTGAGATGCATTTGATTGACACAGTGACCTTAGGCACATCTTAAACTCTTTGCATAAAACATCTTGTTTTCAAAATGAGCATAAGAAGCTTGTTGGGAAAATATGCTGTATGCAAGAGTCCGTCAATGTGTTTTATTTATGGCATCTATCCTCTGCTCTTCACCCATGTTGTCATGCTTTAGTGGGTAGTCCTACAGATCTCATGCACTGGTGTAAATAATGCTAATGCTGATGTCTCCTATGAGTTAAAATGTAGGTGAAATATTTGAAGACGTTGAGATTATTTTATGGTAAGAAGACTATAAGTATTTGATGAAAGACAAGACAAAATTATCCTGAAAGCTAGAAAGGATTTGGAGGTGTGGAAATATGATGGCAAACAGGGATGTTGGGAGTCACAGAGGTTCTCATGTCACTCTATGTAGTATATAAGAAAGAATACTTGAACTAAAGACAAATGGGTCCTTAATTGTCTCTGATAATGGCATGTTTGTAATGTGAGAGATTTCAGATTTTCCCCAAAAGTCAATAGTGTTCTTATTTATTTACATTTAAATAATTGAGCTGATTGTCGAGATCAAGTTATAAAGACAACTTAAAATCCATGGTGAATACCAGCTAACAAAATATACATGGCAGTGCCCTGTTTGTGTAGTTGATGGGCATAGCTGGCTGTAGGTGAAGAGAGAAAACTACTCCTAATGAGTTTCTGTGTCCTGTATTATGTGTGCCTGTATGACAGCACTTCTAAAGAATGATTACATTTCTGGCTATCTACCCCTCATTTGGGTTTCCTGTAGACCACGTACGGAAATCTTTAGATGAAGAGCTAACACGTCAGAGCGTATGCAAATAACTTCCTAAGCAATTTGTAGGAGTATTAAGCTTACAATTGGGCTTTCTCCCCCTTTCCTTCCTACTTTCGAGGTTCTTCATATAATTAATATTAATAATGTAATTTACAAAAATTAGTTTTCATGTAATTGAGGAAATGAATTTTGAGGTGCCATCTTTCATACGGCTATTTAATGTACATCATACCTCTCAACTTATAACATTATTTGCCTTGCTGAAATTCTCATGATAGTATCGCATCTCAGTGCAATAGTAAGTGCATGTTGAATCTGATATTTCTTGCATCCTACTTTGTAAAACATCGTACTTCTGTTTCAAATATTTTGCATACAATTTCCCTCAATGACAGTATATGCAAATTTATAGGACAAAGCACCCTACTATAAATACTCCAACCAGCAACTCTGGTGAGCACATAACTGATGATAATTGCTCAAAACGTGCACTGAATTGAATTTTCTCAGTCAGTAATTTACTACACAACCGACTTAGTATATAGATCATTGGGGATGGATGAATATAAACAACTTCATGCACTCAGGTTTTCAGATCATTGCAAATCTCAATGGATCCTGAGCTCTGTTAAAACTTACATTATATAAGAACATGAATATTCAATTACTTCACATTTATAGTGTTTACTAAATACCTATTGATTTTCATAACTGCCTTTTATCAACCTTAAATCTGTATTCAAAATGTCCATTTCTTAAAGGCTTCATTTGTTTATTCATTAGGTATTATGAATGAAAAAATACACAATAATGTGCTGTAGTCTTGGCAGGCTGCCACTGTTGAATGAGAGATCATCTCTGGATAGCTAATGGTATTATTTTATCCAAATGCCTACTTGCTGCATTAACATTGATCTGAATTTATGTATGCCATTTTTTTTAAAGGTCTAAGATTCTTTACAATAAATATTGCCCAGTGACCCCTGTGTACCTGAATGGCTTTCTTGCCAATGACTAATGTATTCCTTCAATTCATTTCATGGTCTGTGGAGATAATACCAGGACTACATGGTGGGTGGGTGTGTCCCAGTCCTCTGGTCCTTAGGTGGGCTCACCCTGTGAGCTCTTTTCCTTTCTTTACATGAATAAGACACTTTGAATGGATTGCTCTTTTTATGTAAAGTTGATGAATTTCATGTAAATTATAGAAAAATATCAATATATTTTCTTTGCCGGTGAAAATGTTGCTAAATACTCAGCATAAGACTACTTTTCTGTAAGCCTAGCACAACATTCTTAGAATTAAGTGGAAAGGTCAGTTGTTTGTCTTCCCCTGATGTAAAACCTCAAATGTGACTTTATTCTCGCTTTCCTTGCCCATTAGTATTACTTCAGAAATTCTTGTTTATGTATTTCAGAAGCAATGGAGAAATATATCATCATTTCATATATTTTAAACTTACATTTAGTGTTTTTATTAAAAAAAATAAAATAAGTTATATTACAAGATAGAGAAGGCCCCAGTAACCTTTAAAAGGCTAAATAACATGAGTAGTGATGACCAATGACCTTTTTTCTTCACAAACACTTCCTTGCCATTTAAAAACAACTGCACATGTAGTAAACTACATTGTCAGACAGCCAATTTTATACACTAATCTAAAAAGTTGATTTTCCCCTTAAACTGGGTGATAAGATCCTCAATTCAAATATTTTAATTAAATTATTCTACTGGAATAATAAGATTTGCAAAAATAAAATACCTCTTCAGAGTAAAGAAGAATATGTTTCTCTTAAGAAACAATTTTCAACAAGACTGATAACTATTTATATAATTGATATAATTGACCACACATTATTTCATGTCAAGCACTATTTATTTTTGCAAATAAGCATGCAACTCTTATATTCTGGTTGTTCTCTGCTTTCATGGGAAATTAAAATAAACATAGTGTTAGATTTTGCTCTGTATTTCACATTGGCTAATACTGCTAACTGTTGGAAGTAGAGCTGAATGTGCAAGAGCTGAATGCTTTTCTTTTTGACTGTTTGTTTCCAAAACATGTCCAGGCTAATGGAGGATCATGAGCAGAAAGCTAAGCCATGCAGGGTGTTCATTAGGTAGAACTTAGACTCTGGAGTTTGCTTATTCCATCCCCTAGTTGGAGATAGTTGCATGCTTTTCAATTAAAATCTCCATTTACATCCAGCTGGCAAAGCTAGCATCCCCTTTACCAATAGAGAGCAAAGGTCACTGACTCCTGCTTGAACAGATGGTTAAGAATTATGCCCTCCCTTTCACTGTGCAGATACTGTTGAACCACCCCTAGTAGGCCGAGGGAGCAGATTCTGAAGGGTGGAACTGCATGGGGACGTTCACCTTATTTACTGATGTATCTTCTGGAGCTGTTGGTCCAGATGCTGTAACGGCTGTTGCTTTGTGGATTGGGATTCAGTAGCAGCTGTTATGTTTTGCTAGAGTGTCTTTCCGAAATTCAAAATTTAATAGTCTGAGACCCTAGTCATTGAAAGCTCTGCTAAAAGTTAATTTGCTGAATCCAAGTTTATTTTCCTGCCTCAGCTATGGTTTTTGATGGAGGCTCTCTCTGGTGGGTGAGGAAAGTACTAAATTGGTGCCTCAGAGATAGAAGAGGATGTGATGGCTACAGGGTAGGCATGAGGTTGGCAGCCTAATGACTGATCTGGGTTTGGATGGCCAGAAGTTTAAGTCTAGGAGGAGCAGGAAATTCTACTTGGAGAGATATTTTGAGAGCTGATGAGAGCATAAACTATAACCTTTGGCATGATGCTAGCTTTTATTATGTTTTTCAAGACTATGATGCTATTTATTAGTTTTTCTGATAAATAAAATTGTTTTATTTTATTATGTATTATTATTATTATTATTATTATTATTATTATTATTATTCACTTCCTTTCTTTGTAGAGAATTGTTTTTTCCCAATAATATAATCAACATATATCGTATGAACTTCTCAAAGAATTAATAAAAACATTTTTAAGAAGAAAGAAACATCAATAATGCGAATGAGGTCCTACACGTAAGAGACACTGAGAGACATGAATTTATCCCATACTCTCCCAGGCTTATTCTCCAACAAGGAACATAAGCCATATGACCTTGAGATGAAGTATTTCAACTCTTTTTCTGTTGTAATGGGAAGCTCAGGCTCCTCTACCCACTATTTTCTAATCCCTGCCTGGGCTATGAAAGATTGAAAATTTGTAAATAGACTCACAGTGTTGGTTGTTAAAAAGAATATTGTGAATAAGTCTATGTTCTGGCATTCTTAGTTGGACAAGATTAAGTGTAATGCAGTTGACTGTAGGAAGGATGAGAGCCTGAAATTGACCATTCAACCTGCAGGAAGCATATACTGTAGCAGGAATCTTACAGGTCTTATTAATAAAATCAAACCTGAGACCAGTTATTGGGGTGAATGCTGGAAGATCAGAGACACAGAACAAGCCACGGCTATCTCACCATGCTAGTTCCTCAGGTGATCCTGTTTCCTTAGGCTGGAAGCTTCTGAGTCCTCATCCCAATGGCTCTCAGCTGAACTGCTGCTCCAAAGCCTGAACGTTAAACCAGCCAAATGCTCAACTAATTACATGCTTTTCTCCTTCTTAGTTCCTGGTCCTCATGCCTTATATACCTTTCTCTTTCTGCCCCCACTCCCTGGGATTAAAGGTTGGGTTTCTGGGATTAAAGGTGTGGGTCACCATGCTTAGCTGTTTCTAAAGTGGCCTTGAACACACAGAAGTCCACCTGGCTCTGTGTTTCTTATTTAATAAGACTGTTCGTCTACAATATAGGTATAAGTACCATGAGTAAACATGAAAGTTGGGAGGAAGTGACTGTATCTAGAAATTTGAACTACCAGGAGCAGCTCAACCAAGCCGTCTGAAATCCTTTCTAAATTAGTTGGCACTCTACTGAGAGCCAAAGTCCAACACTGGACAGACACTGGTGATATTTAAAGCTACCCAGATACAGTTGACCCTTCAAAGACAACAGCCCTGGGTGCTGAGGCAGAGTCCCAGTTTAAGGGTGAGCCAGAATTCACATCGTAAGCTTGATGCTTTATTCAACTAGAGGGTCTCAGAAATGAGACTGATATACCAAGTCCCCAGAAGCACATTAGGAAGTATGGGACCTGGGAATGGAAAGTAATCTTTCATTGCTGTAGACAAAAAAGACACCTACAAGACAATCTGATGGTAGATAGCATCATGCTTTATATGAATGTTGGAATTTTTCAATCAAAGATAAAACTGCTACCAACCAAATGCAAAAACAAGTCTTGTTATCATGAAATGATAAAATATTAACATTATAGATAGAGTTTGATCGAGTTCCAAGTTGCCATGTTTATATTTGATTGCATGAACTATTACTTGAAGCAAACATTTGTTACTTACTTTATTCTTTATTTCATAATTTTTAGCTCCTGAAAGAAATGGTAAGTTATTGGTAATATCAATATGTTGAGATATTAATTAAAACTTTAATCTGCAGAACTTAAAATTGTTACTGCTGATTTCACTAATATTTAATGTACCTTCTTATTCATAATAAAAAATATAAAAACTTTTATGTGTATTTCAATCTGTTTTAAATATGGACACAATGCTTGTGTGTGTGTTTGTATATATGTGCATATGTATGCATGTGTGTTTATATAAATGTGTGTGTGTTTATGGGGTGTATTTAGTAATAGCATTAAGGTATCTGATAATAATGCATTTAATCTGAGACTGGAACATTTCATTTGAGATAAAAGAAAGCTATTATAATATGTATTATCTTGTAGCATTGGCATATTGGCTTATATATAAGAGTTTTCTGTTCAAAGAACAGTAGCATAATTTAGCTGTACTAAAGAAAATCATTAATGTTCTAGTCTAATGCTATACACAGGAGACAGGTTTTTAAAGTCTTTCTGTTTCTCTGTCCATCACTCCCCATCTCAAAGTGATCATGTTCATGTCAAGATGGATGATAAAACATCTCTAATTTCAGCAGAGTGTGTGTGTTCCTTGTCTTCTGAAGAACACTTTCTACCTTCTGAGAAGTGAATGGTTTTGACATTTGAATGTTGCACTGCTTTTTTTTTTTTTCTCTTCCAAATAACATTTTGTAACATGAATTACTTCTAAGAAAATGCCAATTCAGTGTTTAAAGATTTTATATTCTGAATAAGGTTTTATCAAGGAGTTAGGTTTCTGGAATTGACCAAGATGGTTATTAGTACTCTGTCTATTTTTAACTCTGTTTTTTCTTTTCATGATGAGATATTTCTTACCTTCTCTCATACTGGTTCAAACTAGTGTCATTTGTTCATCAACTGAATCCTAAGAAAATCAAGAGGAAATGAACTTTCCGTCATTTCAGAGTGTTTTCTGCTTATATTCTTCTTCCACGCTTCAGAGCCCTACTTATCCGTTGCCTGCATGTCTGTGCTTTACTGTGGGGATTTTTTTCTTGAAGATACAGTCTAGCACATCCACCATGTATTTGAACTCAGTGTCTTTGTCTTCCCTTGATCTTTGCCTCTGAGTCTGTGTTCCTGCCGCCTTATTTCTTGTTGTCAGTAGGATGGAACTCTAGTAGGTATAACATTCTGCAATTTTATACTGCAATTAGAAACTGCTCTGCTCTGACAGGTGTTGGCCCTGCTGTAATTTCGGAAATGAAATGTATGTAGGAAAAGCTCTGAAAAGAATTTTAATGGGACCTCATCCATTGCTTACATGGCAAAGTTTTAAAGGAAGCTTCTTCTGGGATAAAGTGGTGGTATACACCTTTATCCCAGCACTAGGGAGGCAGAGGCAGGTGATCTTTGTGAGTTCGAGGCTAGCCTGATCTACAAAGCAAGCTCCAGGAAAGGTGCAAAGCTACACAGAGAAACCCTGTCTCAAAAAAAAAAGGAAGAAAAGAAAAGAAATATACATCCCTTGAATCACCAAACTTAAGGTTCCATTCACCTCTTTGCCTTTTCTAATAATTGGAAGGCTCTCAATCTTGTGTTCATTAGGAGGTTTCTGTTTCCTCAGTTGATAAAGACATCACTGCTTGATTAGGTTTTGAAAAAGTATGCTTTTGTTTCTTTTTATTTAATAATGCTGACAAAACAGACTTGTTAAAGATAATTCTGGTCAGTGCAGTCTCTTCACTTGCATTAATAGAGGAGGGAAACAGTAATAAGTGTGATTTGTCTGTTGATGGTAGATGGCCTTATGGCTGACCTGGGATGAGATCCAAATTTAACAGCACCTAATATACCATATGACATAGATGCATGCAATTAAGACATTAGAGAGGCTTGGGTGTGCTAAAAACTTACATTATCATTACATCTCTTGTAATATTCCTGTTGTAAACAGCTACAATAGCAGTTGCAATATGAATATTTTACAATAGTCTATCTAAGAAATGTTGCAAGTATTCTTCTGTCAAAGCCTCTAAATCTTATGTTCACTAAACATGTTGTATATTGCTAATATTACTTTTACTTAAACTTGCATATACACATTTACCTGCACAATAGCATTCAAACATACAAAAAACATGGTAGTTCTCAATTGTTGCATTTCTGCAAGTACCATTCATTAACTCTATACATTTAGTGAGCCATCTCTTTCTTATTATGGATGAATGTTTAAGATGAAGTTTTCAAAATTAATGAGATAGTTAAGAGGAGAAGGCATTCTGAATTTACCAGTATGGCAATTTACTGTGTGCTTTACGTGCAGAGCTCTGGCCATAGGATGGACTCACTACCTGTCTCAGTGAGTCACTGGATTCTTAGCAGAGGTGATGGGCCCCGTTGAAGTTAAAGACAGAATAGGATTTTATGAAACAAAAAAAAAGTTATTTTAAATAGGTGAAATGGTATAGTGTTTTGTAATTTTTACAAATATGTTTTATTGCTGTAGCTTTTATGAGATTTAAAACAAATCATATTTCTGTTATAATAAATATAAAATGGCAGATGTTGGATTATCCCAATCACCCTGGCACTTCTAGGTGTGAACATTCCTGTGATTCTTAGTGGTTGTATTGAATCACTGGTATTGGGATTGGGTTTCTGTATGAATATGGACCAACTTGGTTCTTAAACTGGTAACTTGTGGAGGAAGATTTCAGCCTCTGCATATCATTACTTTGAAGGAAGGCTATGGTATCTGGTGAATACACTGGAATCTCTGTTCAGAATTCTTTTTCATGACAGGGTTTCTCTGTGTAGCTTTGGAGCCTGTCCTGGAACTTGCTATGTAGATCAGCTGGCCTTGAACTCACAGTGATCCACCTGCCCCTGCCTCTCTCCCAAGTGCTGAGATTAAAGGTGTGCTCTACTGATCATCTCTGTTCAATACTTTTAAGCCATGTTTTATATACCCTACCAAGAAAGTTCTTCAGGAAATGGTGTGTTCAAGTTTCTATAGCAAACTTGTATTTTATATTAGAAGCATGAACATTGATTGGACATTGCAGACAAAAGTCCTAAGAAAATAGATGACTCATCTTACTGAGTGTCTTGGAATCAAGTATTTTAGCAAAGCTTTTGGAGGGAACAATAGAGGGAAGGCCACCAAGCACCATGCTTAGCTAAATAATATTGCCCTGCAACAAGTATGGAATAACTGATATTCTAAAAGAATACATTGAAGTTAATAGTACAGGTTTCTTCATAGTGCCATTTGTAGTTTGTAGGCATTAGTTCTTTAACACTGGAAGCTACATACGAGCAAATGGACTTAAATGAAAGGGCAGAGTCATGGGTGTATGGGAGAATGCATCTTCTGAATTCCCAAGTGATTCAGATTTCTTCCAAGGATATAATACTGACCTCTGTATTCTCTTTATCAATTCTTTGGTAGCTTGGTCTACTTAAGGGACCCCTAACAGTGGGAGCAAGGACTGTTCCTAATGCTTTTGCTGGCTTTGGGGAACCTGTTTTTCATTTTGGGTTACCTTGCCCAGCCATTAATACAAGGGGAGGAGGTTGGTCCTACTGCAACTTGATATGTCATGCTTTGTTGATACCCATGGTAGGCCTCTCCCTTTGTGAACAAAAACAGAGGAAGAATGGATGGGGGCTGGATGTGGATGGCAGCTGAGGGCTGGGAATGGGAGGAGAGAAGAGAGAGGGAACTGCTATTGGGATATAAAATAAATGAATGAATCTAATTAATTTAAAAAAAATAATGACCTCTACTTTCTATGTAGTAGGGTTCTACAGTTGGCAGTCACAATTTAGAAGCACTAAGTGTGTCTTTTGGTTACCACCAGATTAGTGCTAAATTTTATCAATACTGAACCTCATTAGGTCATTGCATATATTAACTAATGTGTGTGCTACTGTCTCTTTAAGTATAGTGCTTTGGGGAAAGCTTATTGTAAGAAAACAGTTACATTTTCAATGATTGTTTTCAATCACTGAGAAATTGCTCTTAAAGATACTTGTTTTGAAAGCAGTGTACAATGGAGTGAGAGAAACAGAATTGGCAAGGCTATATTCGGTATAAATAAGTTAAGGTATGAAAGAGGGAGGAATTGGGAAGAAAACTATCACTAGTGGCAGGATCCTTCCCAGCCAAATCACTGGTCACAGTGGACGTCCTCAGAAGCTGAAGCTGGTCTCTGACCAAGAGGAAGGTACCTCTGTGTGCAAGTGCACCCAGTGCCAAAACATACTCCAACTTAAAGGAGCTCAGGGTGTCTGTATTAAGAAGGCTCAGCTGCAAGATGCCAAACATGCAGCTTAATACCACACGATTTATCTTCAATGCTGCCTGTATTGGTATGTCTGAAAATGAAAGGCTCCGTCCTTCCATCACAGATGACTGTCACCTTTAGCTGGGATGTGCTCACCGTAGGCTTCCATACTTTTCCCATTTTCAGTTTTCTCTTTGGATATAAATTCTACTTTTTAACTGTAGGAAGCATCTCCTAAATACCTCATAAGATAAAAGCTTGTGTGTTGTTTTTAACAAAGTCCGTTCCTAAATGTACTTGCTTACATTTACTGAATATATTGTAACATCCAGAGAGAGCCTACTCAAAGACTTTCTAAGACCCCAACCTTAGTTGTTGTTGTTGTTTGAATATTAGTAATATTTTTACTTATACAGCAGAGTGTAATTTGTTATTTACTGGAGTAGTAGACATGACTGTAATGCATTTAATGGCTCAATAAGAGGACTTTGGTTATAAGATGGCTAATAAAGTAAAATGTTGTTCAACAATAGCAAGAGTGTTAACACGATTCAATGTATTTTTTGTTTGTTTATTTAGCTGTTGTGTTTGCTCATATAAGTTGAAGAAATCCCTTGATTCCAGCTGAGAAGTCCTTTCCTTTCTGTTTGCTGCTTAAATTAAATGCCAGTTCCCAGTGACTGGGAATAGTTGGAACTATTTCACATGGTTGTGGATCACTATATTAAAGTTATTTCCTCAGACTGCTGAGTCCTTTTTAAGACTTAGAGGAATAAAGAAATGAGTGTATAATGCTTCCTCAGCCCTGAATAACATTTAACACATTGATACCAAAAATAGCGGCAAATTTTTATTTATTACACATCAATACAAAATTTTCAACATGACTATATGCCTCTAAAGCAATTTCAAGAAAGAGTATGATATTAAATATACAAATTAATTGCCAGAGGTGGTATTGTAGGCCTGCAATACTGACATCTGGAAGGTAGAAGCAGGAAAATCAGGAGTTGTTAGTCATCTGCTATGTAGCATTTTGATGAAGCCTGAATTATATCATGAGACTGTGTCTACAAAACAAAAAAAAGATCTCCAATTCAGACTTTGACAATGAAGCAGGGTATCTAATGTGTATTCTTAAATTAGATTTAAAATATAAAGTAGTTATCTACTCATTATATATGTGAAGTGACTTCAAACATGTTAATTGAATTAGTTGTTACTCAGTGTTAATCTTTTAGATGAATTAAGGTTTGCTTCTATATTTATTTTATGTTTCCATTCAATGTTGTTTAATGTCACATAACATATTTATACTATTATATATAATCAAAAAAAAAAAAATATATATATATATATATATATATATATATATAAACATTTCCTGATGTGCTTCAACTAATCAAATCAGAAAACTTTCCTACTAAGTCATATCACTGTTGGCTCCTTTATCTTCCCAGTGAAATATGAGATCTTAATATTTGTAACTCTACATTAATTGATGATTTGTCTAAGATGAAATATTTACTTGTCAACCCTGACATTTTTTTGCTGTGGAGGCTGAATTTTGATGGATCATCACATTAATGCCCATGGTAAAGTATTAAATAGGTAACTGAACTAACCGACAATACACAAGGAAAGTGACAATGTAGCATTGATGGCACTAAGTGATGCAAAGTTGGCTTATTGACTTACAGGTTACGTTCCGAAGAATGTTCTATCTGATGTTATGTAAGTTGCCATCTCAGAACGTAAGGTTGTGAGGATGGATCAGGAGGAGAGAAGAATGGGTTAGAGAAGGAGGATTCCAGAGAATGGTGTGACAGAGAGGAAGGGATGGGGAAATGGAAAGGGAGAGAGATGATACAATGCTATATTAAGAATATAAAGGTTTGGGTGTGCTGCTCATTTAAAAAGTGAAAAAAGACAGTTGAATGAGTGGGTATAAATGGGAATGAGACAGAACAAATAACTTTCACAACTAAAGTCACATTTTAAAATTCTGAATTGATCAGCACCAAACAAATTTACCAAGGAAGCAAGAGGCTTTCTTTTCTTCCCTCTCCTCTCCTGCCCTTCCCTCCTCTCCTGTCTCCTCCCCTAACTCCACCTTCTCTCCTGTCCTCCTTCTGTCTTCCCTTCTCCTGCTATATGTTAAGCAATACTTTTAAACAGTTTTTAATGGTAAATGATTTCTTTAAATAGAACAGTACATAAATGCTAACATATGAGATGGAAGCAATAGTCCACAAATCTACAATTATTTTTCAGTTCACATACTATCAATGATATATACTCGCTCACTTAAAGTTTGGTCGAGCCTGTTGAAGTCTGTCACTTTAAAGCATGTATGTCATATCCTTTATTACACATTTTTTAAAAAACACTGAAATGAGTTCCATGCATTTGTTTCATTTATGAAACTGTGGGTTATAGTTTTGGTGACAGCACTGTGGAGAAAATCTTGTCCTAATACTGTATTAAAGTCAACAGGAAGGGCTAGAGTTAAGATCATCACTACACTACCTATTTTCTCTTGTTTTCTGCTTCCTCACTCAGCTTTCAGCACACATATATTTACTGGAACATAGACACACACACACACACACACACACACACACACACACACACACACACACCTAATTACTGCCCTGGTTTGAAAGCTCTAATTCTGTTGATTAGCTATCCATACATGAGAATTAAATTTAGAATGTTTTAGTTTGGGATAAATTTGCATGGAGAGAAATCTTGTTTTCATTATCGGAGATGAAATTGACTCACTTAAGGTTTTAATACACCAGAAAATCAATAGTATGAATTTGTTTTGTATAGTTTTATGCCTTTTATAAATTTATAACTTCCAGAAATCCATGTGCTTTCCAATGACTGTTTCAAGATGTGACATGTAGCTGCTAACAGAGTGTCCATCTGTGGAGTAAGTGGAAGAGGGGTGGCTTCACTCATCAAACCGAAGAATAAGATGTATGTTTTACATTTGTAACTATTGACACGGGAACTGCATCTTTCCTTGTCATCTTAGAATTTGGATAATATAGCTAAGCCAAGACCCCCAGTCTAGGTCTATGGCTCCATTCATTGCCCTTCAGCACCCTAGATTTTTGTACTTTGCTCATTATAAATCTGGTCTAGATTCTATGAAAGGAGGCTGAAGAGGTGCCTGAAGACTTTAGAGAAACTCCTTGAGTGATCGTCTTTCTGTTGTGTCCTCCTTAGGGATTTCAGCTGGGCACTTGTGATTCTCATGCTTAGTGTGTTATCTCACAATGAGAGTTTGGCAGATTTCCATTATATTTAAAAAGAGAAAGAAAAAAAAAGGAAAGAAGGAAGCAAAAAAGAGAAAAAGAAAAAAGAAACACTCAACATGGGAAATTTGCTTAACTCATGATTCATTATAACCCAGGATGTTCTTTCATGTGAGAAGTCTATGAATATGTTAGATATAAGAGGAAATAAATGAGATCTTATAAATGATGGGTATCAGTGAGTTTTCAGAGTTCAGCAACATCAGCACCATAGGTAACTTGATAGAAACACCAATCTTAGACTATATCCTAGGCTGCTAAATGAGATATGCTGAAAGTTATCCCAGAAACCTGTGTTCTAACAACCTGGTGATTTTGTTGTAGGTGGCAATCAGAGAAGTTCACTACATGTTCTTAGGGGCCAAGTGATATTTAGACGTGCCCCGTCATTTCATAAAGCACTGGAATAGTGCAAATGTCTATAAATTCTAAGAGACAGTAAGTGTTATTGGCCTGTCAAGAGTAGTTGAATAGATAGTCTTTTGTATTTTTTCCTCCAAAAGAAACCGATAGATCTCAATAAAATGCTTTGTTAAGCTGAGCTTTTCATTTTCAGAACAGTTTTCCTTCCAGTGCTGAACTGCAAGACCTCAACAGTGTTTCAGCTCTCCATTTCATTTTAAGTTCCTTATATCGGGTGGCTATAGAGGAAACACTCCATGGTGCATGGAATTTCATAAAAGAAAGCAGACTGCCTTGGAAAGATAGCCATTCAGCTACAAGGAAATTGTCTTGAACCCACTAGGTCAAAGTCAGACATCACCTGAGGCAGTGGTGGAGACAAGGAGAGGCTAGTCAATTTCAAATGGGAATTGTGCTACTATGTAGTAAAGCCAGGGAGTGTCTGTGGAGGGGATGATGCATGCTATTCCTTATTCACTTGAGTGATTTCTCAACGAAAAGAAAATAAATGATGATCCCAACTCTGGTAGGTTATGTTTTATACAAGGAAACAAACACTATGCAATGAACATCATGAACAAGTAAACTATACCCATGTCAGAAAATGAGTTATGGAGTTATTAAGAAGTAGAAAATGTCATGGATAAGATAGTAATTCACATGGGATGGTTTTTCTTTTGTTAGAATACATAGATTCCTTTAACAATCTTGCCTATGAGTGCATTCTAAAGTATATGGGAGTTTTCTGCCCCCCCCAGGACTCCCAAGTACTGATTAAAATACAGTATTTAATCATTAATCTTCTTTTCCTTTTTTTTTCTCTCTGAAAAAATGTTCTAACATGGAAGGGAGAAATATGAGGCCTCAACCTTGGATTGTCCCATGATGGGAATAGGGTAGGCACAGTGAAAAGAGTTTTCGAAATGAACCAAGAGCTTACACCTTAGGATAGCATGTGAGTAGATAAGTGAAAATGGAGAGTGAGGACTGAGAGAGACTGAGAAGTGAACCCTAGTCCACTAGTTTGTCTTCGAGCCAGATGCCTCTTTTGCAAGTGACTGAATCTGAGGCAAATGTAATGTAGAGGACATGCCTCCTCAAACACAAATACATACTCCAATCATATTAATGAATATTTTCAAAAATATTTCAGTTTCTTTTCTGCATTCTCTGTTCATCTATTTCTACCACTAACTGTGATAATTAAACTTTATCTACTTATGTTTTATCCTTTTTTTTTTTTTAATTTAGAAAGTTGTAAATGCCCTAATTTAGTTGATGGACATGAGTCTCCAGAGTACCTTTTGCAATGCTATGTAATATTACATCAATTGCCAATACTGCTCTTTATAGGAACTATTTTAATGGTATGTTTTTAAAGTATCACAATAATATTTATTTGGGCAGTTTGTCATAACTTTAACAGCATCCTTATACACTTATTATAAGTATGGTTATTATACGTGGGACACAATACAATAGATATGCCTTTCCCTCTGATATCCAAACATCTGCCCTTTAGGTCACTGAAGCTGTGGCACATATAATTTATCAAGTTGAGATAAACCTGGTGTAAAATCGGTCCTTAATTCAATATGATTGGTGTGATAGAAAGAGAAATAGAAAAGATGATCAACAGGGGTGATAAAGGTGGAGATTTCAATGATAATACCTATACGGCTGTGATGATGCAGACTTGCTAAAATGACCCACAACCCAAGAAGAGATGAGAAAGAGAAGTCTACATAGATTTCTATGGTCCTGTAATGCTTTGATTGTACAGTATGTGTATCCTGAACTTCTGGAATGTAAAATCATTTTAAGCCAACCCAGTTTACTAGTGTTGTTATATTACCCATAGGAAACTAACCTCCATACTGTACGATTAAACAATTCTAAGTGTACAATTCAGAGATTTTTTTAGAATTTATGGAATTACACAACCCTGACCATGGTGTAGCAATAAAATATTCTCCTACACCCCCAGGACTCTTAGCCCTGTATGTATGCAGTTCCCTCTCATCATCCCAGCCCTCATCACTGTTCATTTGGATTCTGCCTCCATGTGAATTCTCTGGATGTTTTATATAAGTGGAATCATAAGCTGAATTTGTGCCTTTATCTTTTCCTGCTGTTATTACATTTGAGGGGTTCATTTGTGTTCATTTTATTTCTTAATATCAGGTTAAAATTTATCTTGAACAATCTTTATATAATGCTATGCCTTGGGAAATGTTTATTATTTGCATGTGAACAGGCAAAACATGTTGTAAGAATGTAATTGTCAGCTATCATGACAATTAAAACTTGGTTGATATGTATATATTGAAATAGTATTCCATTTTTTTCTGAATTTAGTTATTATCATATTGAAATGTGTGTCAGAATCACTTAAAGATCCATTAGCATGTAATTGTCCGCTGTCTATTCTAGGGCTTCAGATTTTATAAGCCTGAGCTGGGACCTGAAGAAGAAATTCACAAAGGCAAGAGACTGCATAGAAGTGATCCTCAGATTCAGTGAACACTTGAGAGACTGTAGATTAATACACCCAGGTCTCTGTTTATTATAGGAAAACAAAACAAAATGAGGGAAAACAATTGTAGTTTCTGCAGTTCTGTGGAGATGGGACTTCCTTAAAAGAGGGCAAGGGACAGTGATCCCAGATGCCTTGTGGCTCAGAGATGACATTCAGTGATTGCTTTTTAAAATTTTATACTGGAAACCAAAAGCTTTTAGCAGCTACACTATTCCATGGAAGGCATGGATAATAGCTATCAAAACTTAAATATAGCCTACAAAGATATCTTAGACTGTAGGCCACTCAGGGTGAAGAAAGAGTAATCTCTTCCACTTATTTGAAGACAGAGAAGAAGACAGGGATTGAGGGGATGACACAAATTCCTATAAACAGTCATTCTCATGGGGCTGGAGTTGTGGTTCAGTAGCAGGCTGCTTGTCTAGGGTCAGAGTTCTATGACCACTGCCATAATAAAAGGAAAAAAATTTAAACAACAATAAAAACACCCTTCTCAAAGGTTTCTCCATATACCAGAACAATGCTCTGGAATCTGACCAAAGGCTCTGTTCTTCATGTCCCATTGCAGCCATATGAAATCTGAAGCCTTAGAAGTGACAGCCAATAACTTATGTCCTATTTATCTCTTTTCTGACTGAAGGAAAAATTTAAATTTCATATGGCACATCTTTTAAGTGCTCTGTGGCTCATGGTTGCTTCTGTAGACTTGTTGCTAGACAAAGAATATTCTTAAGCACAATAGTATTAACGAGGTGGTTTTACAGAAATATTAAATACTCAAGTTTTATCACATTTTAATTTTAAAAATACAAAATAAGATCATATTATTCACGGTAAAAGAATTCATATCAAACAAATCTTCACCATTAATAGAGAAATAATACTAAATCAACAAAATCAAAGCTGATACACAGCAAATATCGAAAGTTGTCTTTTATTAGTGAAAGTTCATCAAAGTCATTTCCACTTAATAGAATTATATTAAGAATACAATGCTAAGGCTTAATTATATCATGGACTTTGATGAAAACATGAAACTTTACCCCAGCATTCACACATCTGAGAGCACTAGTGTACATTTGGAGTCGGTAAACATGAAGTCTGGTCAATTTAATTTCACGTAGTCTCCACCGGGAGAGGAAAAGAAAGTGTTATTTACTTATCATCCGTCATTGCATCATGAGTCCTTTAGATCCACATGGAGTTCTTTCGGGATTCAACATCATTAAAATGTACTCCTTCACTTCAAGTTTTATAACATGATTATATAAATTTTCCATAGATGAACTTTGTGCATTTAAAGTTCTTTCTCTGTGCCCTTCATACATACCCGGACCTCTTACGGTATCATTTATCTTCATTTGTGATACTCTGACCTCCTTTCAGTAAGTACCTTTTACACCGTGAGTCCAAGGTGCGTTTATACCCTGGGGTGCCACTCTCTTTCCGAGAGCAGTAGCCATTAGGCATTCTTGGGAAATATAGAAGTATACCTCACAGAAGCAAACTGACAACTCCCCGTTATCTCTCTCTTCTTTAATTTCTTCTGTAGCTGTGGCTCTCTAAGATCAAAACCCTGGTAGGTATGGGTCAGGGAATGCTAGAGTGGAAACGGAAGCATTACTGTCTAATTGCAGATAAACTGTCTCACCTTTGGAAATATGACCAAAACACATGCATGGTTCTGTGACCCCATTTTAGAAGCTCCTCCACACAGGCCAGTGAGGCATATTGAGTACTCTGAAAGCTCACCTCTGCCAGGTCGTTGAAAAATGCTGAGAAATATGATGTGGGTGAAGGAGCAGGGAAGGCTTTTCTCACCGTTGAGAAACTGTGAATTTGGTAAGAAAGGAAGATGGATATGTGGTGATATTTTATTTGTGCTCTAACAAATAAAGCTTGCCTGGGGATCAGAGGAATAAGCCAACAACTATATTAAACATAGAGGTTAGGCAGTGGTGGCACATACCTTTAATTCAGGAGGCAGAGAGATTCATCTGGATCTCTGAGTTCAAGGCCACACTGGGAACAGAGTTAACCATAGTGGTCTAGAGGTCTATACAGACAGACAGGAAGTGTAGAGCTGGGTGGAAGGAGGAAGTTATGTAGCTGAGCAGAGAGACAAAGTAAGACGGCAGGGCACAGAAAGGTATATAAAGTGTGAGTGAACAGGAAGTTTTGCTCTGGAGGCTGAGAAGTTGGGGAGGTGAGGTTGGCTGTGGCTTGTTGTGTTTTTCTGATCTTTCAGCTTTCACCTCAATATCTGGCTTCGGGTCTTTTATTTTTAATTAATAAAACTTTTCAGCAATTTGTGTTACTTGGATTATTTCTTTTATAATATTGATTGTACTAGAGCAGAAATCACAAAGATTTAAGACATTGAGGGAGCTGCTTGAAAAGTACAGGTCTTTTAGAATAATTGGGCGGTGAGAGAGAAGTTGAGGTTCCGACCCTTGAATTCTACTTTTCAGTTTCATGTGGTTCTAAGATGTTATTGGAACCTTTTGAAGGCTTCTAATCAGACATCAGCATGATGAAAAGGGCTGTCTCTGAGATAAATTCTCATGCTCCTCCCTAATATATCAGACAGAAACCTGAGCCATCTAACCATCCTTCCTTTGGTTTTCTAGTTCTCTATCACCTACAAGCCATTACAAGCATATTACTCACAAGCACACCTTTTGAAATTGCCTATTATGCTGTAAAGTATTGTGGGACATCAAAAATTAAAATTAACCCTATGTACGTTCATTCTTTTTGTATCCAATCTGTTCACTTGGCACAATCCCATTGCCTAGGTGACTAGTAAACAGAAATGGCTTTCTTACAAGTCTGGGTGCTGGGAATGCCAAGATTAAGTGGACAGAAAGATCATTGTCTAAGAAGAAATTGCATTCTCATGCACAAATAGTATTCTTTCTGCCTTCCTGTGATATAAGGGTGAGAAAACTGTTAGCCTAAATTAAGGCACTAATTGGAGTTGTCTGGGCTCCATGCTTGTGGCCTCATTACTCCTAAATGTCATATCTTCTAAAACTATAATGTTATGGTGTTAGAAGTTCAATAAATGAGCCTAAGAAAACATTCATTTAGTTGATACCATATATCATATGGTCTGTAATTTTTTTTAAAGTACTTATATAATCTGAAAAAATGTTTTAATTCACCAGTTTGGAGATTATAGTATACACATTTCAGGCCTCATGAGGTTTTTAGTTTTTTCTTTTTTTCTTGTCATATATTTATTGAATATCTATTATGTGCCATGCACTATTTATTAATATACATTTGCAAATATTAATATACATTTGTGAATAAAACAATCAGGTTGGGGTATTAGCACTTATATTGTAGCATATACCCCCAGGACCAGAACTCTATCATTCTCATCTTTCCTGGCCTTTACCCATCAGAGATGAAAACTAGTTTTATCAATTGAGAGCAATTTTCTTTTGTTATTAAGTGAAAGTAATATTTTATTTCCTATACATGACCTAGTTAGAAACTTCTATTCCCAACAATCTGCATGTAAATACAACTAATTACAGTCAGTATTTATGACATAGCATGAAACTAGTATGTGTGTGCATGTTTATGTGAATGGGTGTATGAAAGTATTGTTCTGAATAGGCAAATTTTTATATTATTAAGCATGTAAGTATTTTAGATCTTCCCATCACTTAAAGGAGCAAAAAGTTTTGTCATAATAAAAATATTAAATTTTCTGGAGAAGAAAAATAAGCAATTTTGAGCAATTAAAATTGCTCTGTGTGTGTGTGTGAATATGAGAATGAGGGGAGAAGGAGAATGTGAGGAGAGAGAGAGAGAGAGAGAGAGAGAGAGAGAGAGAGAGAGAGAGAGAACTGTAGACTGTAGCCCGGGCTAAGGTTGGCCTTAAGCTGATGGATACCTCCATACAACTTCATTCCTTAATAAAGCTTTATTCCCTAAAAGACATTTTTCTGGGTGTAGATTACACAGGTCAGGGACAAGACTCATCTCCTGATGTACATACACATCAACTCTATGATTTGTTGTAATGCCAGCATTCAGTGTCAACAATTCAGAAAAGCAAGGCATCTCTGGTGCCTTAACTGTGCCCCGGTTACTATTCTGCCTTCATATTGTTAATAATACCTTTTAAAAGGCAAGAACATAGAGACCACCTTCTGTATTCATTGGATAAGAACCTCTTGCTTTAATAATTTTACAGGAAAAACCGATTTAATGTGTAGAATAAAGAAGAAAATTATAGGGAATCAATATAGAAAATAATTACATGAAAAACCTGTCAAGGTAGCTCATGCAATTATACACCTTACATTTTTCTTTGCTCACTTTTCTTTGTGGGAGTTATAAAATAAATACAGGTAGAATTCATATTTTGTGGTGAAGTGTTTGAACATTTAGATACATGATGCTATTTAGGTTGTTTCACAATGTGATCAACAGATAAGATTTGGTACTCCAAAATTCAATGTATCGTCTTGGGATGCAGGTTGTAACCAGCACCCCTTTGGGGAAGGAAGGTGAACTTGGATAAGGTATTGAAACAATTGAAGCTACATGTGGGAGCACATCTTTGGACACAACACTGTGCACTCTGGGCTTCAGTTTTCCCATCCATAAAGTGATTATGTCATAATGCATCCCATGGCTACTGGACAGATTATGGGAATTAACGTACAGACAGAATGTTAATATCTTGCCATATGAATAGGACGCACAAAGCGGGAAGGTTTCTCTGGTGCTTCCTGATCCCACAGTCCCACATCTGCTTATAAAATAATCATTCAGAGGCTTATATTAATTACCAGTTGTATGACCTATGTCAGGCTTCTTCTTAGCTAGCTCTTATAACTTAACCAATTTCGATTAATCTATAAGTTGCCACATGGCATTAATGGTCTGCTGGCCTGTTGTTCCTTGGGCAGCAGGCTGGTGTTGATCGATCCCTCCTCTCCTTTCTTCTCCCATATCTCTGCTTGGATTTCCTGCATGCCTCTAAGCTGCCTTGCCATAGGCCAATGCAGCATTATTTATCAACAAATCAGAGTAACACCTATTCACAATATTCAGGAAGACATCCCACAGCACTTCCCCTTTTCTGTCCAATCAAAAAGGAAGGTTTTTAACTTTCACATAGTAAAATTATATATAATAGAACAGTTATCAAGCAAGAATCACAGTTATAATATCTAGTCTATCTATCCTATATTTGTGAGTCTAAGGTTTCATATCTAATTTATCTTTTATCATAACCAAGGAAAATTAACTATCTAGTCGTCAACTACATTGAAGACTACAGAAAGATATAATATTACCTAAGTAAACAGAAAGAGCATTGTAAGCAATTTCCAAAAATCTAGAATGACAGAGACAGCTGACTGCCTGGACAGTCACCCAAAGTTCATCTGCAATGTTGGGGGACCATCTTCAGCCTATGGGCCTCGAGCTCCTCAGTTGCTTCTCCCTGTGTCCTGCAGAATGTCTGGTAGTGTCTTCTGTGAAGCGGGAACCTGAAGAACCATCTCACCCTGTTTAGGCAAATTTTAGTGGTCATTTTTTCATGGGTCCTTCATGTGCAGTCTATATAATATACTAGCAAGTAGTCCAGGCAAGAGCAGTTTCTTGCTCAAACGGCCAGTTTTGCCAAGAAGAAGAGAAACTATATCTGTAGTTTCATCAATGCCCATCTTTTTCTTTGAAAGAGATTGGCGCTATCAGGAGCAGACATGTCTCAATGTCCAGAAAAGTCTAAGTTCCTAAAACATTTTAAATGCCATATTCTGTAGGTCTTTGAAGTGTTTGAAGACTACCCACATAATTGAAATATATTTTTGTTTCTCTAAAATTTTTAATTAAAATCACTATAAATTTGATTATCATAGATGACTAATTATTAATCTGTATTTCTTAATTATGTATTATAATTTTAAACAAATTGCATAAACACAGAAACTTAAAGTTGCATAGAAATATACGTTCAGTACAACAAAATTAACTTTAAATTTGTATCAATAAACTAAAATACGTAACAATGTAAAACGTTTTCAGCAAGTTGTTGCTCTTTAAAAGTAGATTCAATAATCTACCCTTCCATCCTATCATATGTAAATTATAAATTTCTATATCAGAGTCATTTTACCTATTTCATGTGGTTTGGTTAAGTAATTATAGAAATGCCTAAGTGTTATAAAGGCTTGAACCTCACCTAAGAAGTGTTTGTGATGTAGTAGAAGCTTTGAGAGAGAAACAGGTCCTGGTGTGGAGACTTTCAGTTACATGGAGTGGACTGTTGAAGAGGATGTTGAGACGCTGATTCTCTTTCTCTTCCTGTTTCCTTGCTGCCACGATTAAACAGCGTGTGTGTGTGTGTGTGTGTGTGTGTGTGTGTGTGTATGCCTGTGTGTGCATGAGTTCGCACACAAGTGAGTAAGTGAGTGTGATCTGCCACTGTGTGAGATCATGCAACAAGTCTGAAAGCAGGAAAGGCATCCTGGCTGTCCACTACAATATCCAAAGCTCTGAACTAAAATAACCCTTTCACATAGAAACTGTCTTAGGCATTTTGCTGCAATAGCAGAAGCCTGACCTACAAACTGCTAAAACTACTATCTGAGAACTGAGAGACTTTTCTGAATAAATAAGACTTTTTCTAGATATAAGATGTTTATTTACTTGAAAGACCAAATGAAATAAAATAAAATAAAAAAAAAGTCTAAGTGCTATACTACTTTTCATGCCATATTTATTTTACGGGAAGGAGGTTGGGAGGCTCTTATGCATATGTGTTCAGGAGATTGTGACCAGAATTCTACCTGAGGTGTCTTCCTCAATCATACTTTATGCATGCATTATTTATTTATTTATTTATTTGTTTACATAAAGACTGTTGCACACATAGAACTGCCCCTGGGATTGCAGGCACCGTTTTATATGGTGCTTCCTAAAACTTGGGTGCTTATGCTTGCATGGCAGCTACTTTTCCATCTGAGCCATCCCTCTGACTTTGTTTATTAGGTTTTGGTTCAGTTTATTAGTTAATAAATGCAAATCATTTCAAAGAAATTCAGTGTGGTTCATTTCCCTAAAGTCACCCCTGATTGTTCCATCACCATTTTTCCTTTGTGTTTTCTGCCAAGTACAGTATCCACCCATGTGTTTGTCAATTCACTCATTCTTCCCATTGATTATTACACAGCAAATTAGTGACATATGATCAAATTCATTCTTGAAGGAAAGTTAACATCTGACTGTATGCATCTACTCAAGGAAATTGTGGTATGTCTGGGTCAATTCTTGTGGAAGAATCATTTTTTGGGCACTCTTTGCTGTGGTCTTGTCAATGGAGACAGTTCTGAGGGTGCTAAGTTATATTGTAGAGCCTGCTTCTTCTGTGTGGTACTTTATGTCTGGGGAAATTATGAACCACCTTTTGAATGTTGGTTTTGAAAAATATGAAATGAGGCAATTTGTCCCTATGATCATTGATTTTCATCTTCCTCTAATTCTGAGCTATAAGATCCCTGTTTCTGGATGCACTGCAGAGTACTACATTCTACATTATATTTGCTTTCCTCAGAATTAATCCTGATGACATCATGTGGAGCAAGTTAGCCTCAACATTTAAGGGGATAAAACACTTATGCCTCAAGGATGCTCCCAGAGTGAATCATTTACACAAAGCATTTGCAGTATTCTCCTGTGGAATGGAATCTTGCTGTTACTAATGCAGAAGCCTGCTGGTAAATGCTCAGACTGTACATATTAGCCAGCTGGTGGCTGAATTCTGACTATTGAACTGCCTGGAATTGGAATAATTAATTTTCTTGGAGAAAGTACATTGCTTTTTAGATTTGTGACTGTAGTCTATAATTGCCAAGGTATTTATTTTCATTTGTTATTATACCAGACTTTGTAATTTATAGTAAAGAGGTAGACATTTGCTAAATAGGATGCATAGAGCTGTGACTTTTCCATTGATAGTTTTGTGACTCTTATATAATACCTGAGCTGCAAATGAAGAACTATTAGCAAAAGAGTTGTCTTTTCTAAACAAAGAAGACTCTAATATATTTACCTCTGGAGTTTCCTCATTTGCTCTAAGTTTTTCTTTTGCATAAGAATGCAGTGTAACTATAAAACTACATTTTAAAAAGTATGACTAAGAATAAAGTTTCCCTATTTTCTAGTCTTAGTTGTTTGTTTGCTTTAATTTTCCAGTAATGTATTTCCTGTATTTGTTTTGTTTCCAGAGAGGAGGCCATGTAGCATAGGCTAGACCTGAGCTCATTCTCTTGTTTCCACCTGCCTCCATCTTACAGTGTCTGCAAAGGAACCGGTGTACCAGAGTGTTAAGATGTGCATATTGACCATGGTTTTAATGTGTATTTCCCCAAATGTTTATGCAGCTATTGACCATCATTCTTAGATAAGCCAAGGTTCCAACAACTTAGACACAACTTTAGAAATTCATAAATTTTGACAATAATGTTTCATCTTTTTGTGATTAGTTTTTTTATTTATTTTTAATTTATTTTACATACTGATCATTTTCCCCATTCCCCTCTCCTATCATTCCCCTTCATCTTTTACACAATACATATTTCTCTAAAGTTTATAAACTGCTATCAAACTTATGTTTATAGTTTTTTGAGGTATATAATATTCAATTTTTCATGAAATATATACTTGGAGGACAGCTAGTTTCTGTTTATGACAAGATGTATTGCATCCTATTAATAATTGTAAGATGAACTTAGAGTGATAAGTTTAGCTTTATGACCCACACTCTAGGGAAAAGTGTGCAGGACATATGTTGATGGGAAGCCCAGCTCCACTTTAGGACCCAGAGGGTGTGAGAAACTCTGTGCGATGTCTCCTCTGTATGTTGTGTACCATCTCTTCTGAGATCAAGCCTGTGTATTAACAGGTAATCAGGCAAATGAGGGGCTGGTCTCTCTGTGAGATCAGTTGAGTATAGGTAGCCACTTAACTTTAAATTTCAAGTCACTTATCTTAACATAGTTTGTCTTACTGGAAGTGTTGTTGATTTTCAGGGGTTTTCAACTTTAGAAATAAAAGTAAAGGCTAAGAATTTACCTTAAAACAAACAGATTATTCTTGAATTAATTTTTGAGTTTAGACTGCTTCTTCCAAAAATTGCTTAAATTAGCATTATATTTTTATAAGGTAAATGCAAGAAAATGTTAAGCTTTTTTATATTTTTAATAAAATATCAAGTGATATCAATAAAAAATGAAAATAACATAATCCATAGTTTATATGGTACATGTGTCTTTCTATTAGGTTTTTTTTTTTATTTAAAATTTTAGTTACACTCAAAATATCTAGAAAGTTTCTGAACATTTTGGATAAATTTTAGTTGCTCTTAACCCAGAAAATATCAGCATTATGATTGAAACCATTATTTAAAAATGAATGTTTGCTTCCTTCTTCCCATAGAAAAGTTTCCAGAAAAATTAACATATTTTCCAGCTTAGAGGCTAGAAATTTTGTACTTAATAGTTATAGAAAAAATTAATAAATACTACTGCTGTTTTAAATCAAACACTATCTCAATGATTGTGATAAACCAGGTGTTTAACAATAGTCCCTGATGGAGTCTTTTGAAATGCAACTGAAGCTTAAATTCTTAAATACATGCTTATGAAATGTCAATTTTAATGATTTGTAGAAAGCCAATTGTGTCAACCAGGTTATTCTGTTTATTCCCAAAGTCTTATGGTCTTATCCTTGAACATACAATGGAAAAGGGATCCTTGTAGATCAGGATTCCAAATGTCTATTTCTCTTTGAGTCCAATTAAATTAATAAATGTATTTATTTTTATCATTAACTGATACAAGTTATTATTTTATTATTTTTTACTGCAGTGGGTAGAAAATTATATATTAAGATCCCTATATCAGATTTCTTTCTAAGTAATAAAAGGTAGATCTCCATTGACAGATAGCCATCTGCACTGGACACTCGACAAAAAACAATTATGTGGGAATACTTGTATCTAGCAACACTGAACTAGAAATTGCTAAAGAGAATCCATCATCTTTAGTGTATATGTAGTAATGGTAAATTCAAATACTCTCTGATATTTAAGTTCTTTTTCCTGGAATTTGCCATACAGCTACATGGGCACAAGTGTTACATCTGTGGCTTTGTTGGTTATACCAAAATATCTGAAATAACCACAATAACTGCTTTTTGTGAATTTTCAAATTGAATATGTTACTTGTATATAATGGATGTCTGTACAGTTAAAGAAAGCACAATAAACCTTCTCTGACACAGATGTTAAATGAAGGTACAGATTGTTATGTGTATTATGCAGCCTTTTATTTGAAGAGAAAAATGTGAATTATCTCGGTGTATATGTGAATTTGTTTGAACACGTACATTGTATCTTATACAAAAGAAGATCCTCTAGATAAGGAAAAAGAGAAATACATGCTTAACCATTGGAAAGGGTAAGGACTTCACATAGTAAGAAAGAACTAGAAGGATTCTGTTGGTCATAAACCATTTTATACTTTTTAATGTTTACCATGTGGTTATATCATAATTTATATTTGTGTTGTGGTTGGATTTTCTCACTTATTAATTCTAGATGTGATTCATCTGGAGCCTAATTTCCATGTATCTCCACTCTAATAAGAGACATAAGATACTGAAAAAAAAGTAGGCCAGCTCTCCTGATCCACGAAGAAAAAATAATTAATACCTTAGCTTATTTATGACGCTGTAGTACAGAGCCATAAAGTGTGGCTTATAAGCAGCAGACATTTATGTCCCACAGTAAAGGATAGTCAAACATAAAAACACCAGCAATTTTGGTATGCTATAAGCATCTAATTTTTTAACAATTTGATTTGATTTAATTAGCTTTTTAATCTTACATACCAACCACAGTTTCCCCTCCTCTTTCCTTTCCCTCATTTTGACTCCCAACTATCCCTCTCGCCATCTACTCCTCCTCCTTCATTTTCATTCAGAAAGGGGCAGGTCTACAATGGGCATCTACTTTCTTTAAAAACTATTTTTCAGTTAAATGTGTGTGCGTGTGCGTGCGTGCGCGTGCGCGTGTGTGTGTGTGTGTGTGCGCGTGTGCGTGCGCGTGTGCATGTGTGCGCGCGCGCGTGTGTGTGCGTGTGCGTGTGTTTACATATGTGTGGTACCTGTCTGTGTAGACCAGAAGGCAGCATTGGATCCCCTAGATCTGGAGCAGTAAGCAGTTGGAAGACATGCTGGAAACTGAGCTGAACTCAAGCCTTCTACAAAAGGAGAAAGCATTCTACCGCGCTAGCTCTCCAGGTCTGAGGACTGGCTTTCTTGAAGATGGTTTTTCTGCTTCTGTGATGCACTGGAAAGGGAAAGGCCGTTCTCTGGATCTTCTCCAACAAGGGTACTAATCTTCATTCTTTAAGGCTCCAGTCAATTATTAAATGTCCCAGTCTTCTAACACTACATTAAGTGATTACATTTTGACATATTAATTTTATGGAGACAACTAACATTCAGACAATTGCAATAACAACAACAACAACAAACCCCACAAAAACAAAACAAAACTTTGTTAGAAGTCTACTTAGATTTAGAATCTGTATAAGATAAACTCAGGAACCTTCATTAAAATTTTATATTTATAAAAATTGATTAAGTGTATGTTTCTATACATAAGTATTAAAGGAATTCATTGTGATGGATGACATAAATAAGCCAGAGAGGATAATAACATCAAAACAGTTTATGAAGGAGAGCAATCACAATGTAAATGCTTGTATCCTCAATGCTCTGAAATACATTGACCAAGTGCTTGAAATATGAAGGCACATGGTTGATTAGAATGTGAGTTTATTCTTTGAGGCATTATTTTAGCTCAGTACTGGAAAGTAGCATTACATACAATATTACAATTAAAAGTGTCTCTCCAACTAAAACCCAAACTCCTCATGTATATTTTACATGAACTGTGACTATTTCCCAAAGGATTTGTAATTTCTCTTATCTTTTAAACAAATTAACTAACACAAACCATTTATATCTGCCTGTCTTGAAAATGAAATTAAAATTTAAGTATCTTATGAAGTATTGATGTACTTTGAACATCAAGAATTTAGAATGCTATGCTATAAGACACAGTAAACTGAATGATGAAGAATATGGATTCTATTTCCTTTTGGTGCCTTTTTCTACAGTTCTGAGGGGTATTTGAGAACAATGACTTGAAATAAAAATATCTGATTTCTTTTCTAAAAATGAATGACCATTACAATGTAATTCTGCCCAACACTGTTATAGCACCAGGCTCTTCTTTAATAAAACATCTTCTTTAGGAATTCAGGGGAAGATAGAATAGAGGAAAACTTTTAGTATATAAGTGCTTCAACAGCTCACATGAACTATTTTTTTCTTCTACTGCATAAAAGAACATAGAGTTAGCATTCCATGTCTCATTCCATTGAAGTCTCCTATTGTTCTATTTGTATGTACAAATATAGGAACTGTGCTTGAAATTGTTTTTCTTCATCAAACTCTAAATATAAAAACCTACATATTTATCATTTTGCAGGCCAGTCTCTGATAACATTCAAATTCAGAATTAGCATGTTGCCTATCAAATGATAGTGTACATCCATGTATCATTATATCTTAGAATTGACATCTCCAACATGTTTCACTAAATTACAGTATGTTCTTCCTCAACAAGAACAAATGCTTGTGTATGTGTGTGTATCTGAAATTTATTAAATTTGTTCACTAATACACATCTTGAATCTATGGTATAATCTTGGGAACACAGAGAATAGTGTAAGTGTATAATCTCCAACCCCTTTAACCAATCTGTAAATTGAGACAATGAAGAAATACTTATTATGAAGATGAATATAATAAAGAAATATGCATTATTATTTAACTTTTTATCAAGGCCTAATGAATGCCAAATCTTCTTTAGAACCTCTGAGCAGACAAGACTTGGATGTGAAATAACAGTCTTGAGGTTTATATGTTATGATCTTCACTAAGAAAATCAACTCCAAAGTCCCTATAAATGAAGATCTGATATTTTGGGGGAGTGTTTGTATGTACTAGAAAACTCAGGAATGCACAGGGAAGTATCAATGCAGGATACACAGCATGTAAGGAATAAAGATCATGGCGGTTAACCCATGTGCTGTTAGGAGCATCAGACAGGAAAGCAGATATATTGAATAATTCGGTAGTATTAGAGTTGGTGAGGATTAAATGCAAGACATCAGTTTCTCTGACTGTTTGAGGGGAAGGGTCACATACATCATCTTTGTCACCTTCTTGCTACTGGTTACTGGTTCTCACCCTGTAAAGGCAAGTATTAGTCAAGTTTCTTCAAATAAGCAAGACCAGCAGGATGTATATATGGGAATATATATATATGTCTGTCTATCTCTGTGTGTGTGTTTGTGTGAGAGAGACAGACAGACAGACAGACAGACAGACACAAAGAGAGGGGAGAGAGAGAGAGAGAGAGAGAGAGAGAGAGAGAGAGAGAGAGAGAGAGAAATTACAACATTATGTATGCAGTTGGGAAGCTGAGAAGTCCTGAGATCTTCAGTCGACAGACTGGAAGGTGAATGGACCTAATTGTATAGTTTTAGTCTAAAAGACAGTGGGCTGACAACCCAGAACCAATATTTCAGTTCAACTATGAAGGGAGGAAAAGGGGGATTGTGCACTTTTGTTCTATTTAGAACTTCAGCTAATCAGATGGGCCAACATGTATGAGGGAAAGTAACCTTCTTCACTCATTTGGTATACTTATCTGAGAAACCCTCACAGACATGCACAAAACAATGTTTGATCAAATGCCTGGTAATTTCTGGCCTTGTAGGTTCAGACATTACATTAGCCACCTTGGTTAATTAGCTGTCTTCTCAGTTAATAAGGACATCATTAGAGAACCACTGGAGAATATGTCAGAGACTCCTGAGTGCATATTGACACACAAGTGACAAGAAGTTACACAAATCAAGTGTTCTGGGAGTCATCATACCTTCCTATTCTCACCCCACTTCTCCCGTATGAGGGAGATGAAAGCTGACAAAGGAGCTATCTGAAGGAACTCTGAGCCTCATTTCACACACCTTTGAGAAGAAAGAAATTTAAGAATTATAACAAAATAGGTTATATTAATCACAGCATTCAGGGTCTTTCATACATTTCATGGGGCCTATGCTGTGAATGCTTATGCTATATTCAGTCTTCAAACTGTTTTCAACTCAAAAACATTTCCTTGGATGCTCCCCTTCCTTAATTCCTCTCAGAAAAGTTGAGGCTTAACTTAAGTGAAGAAGGATAACTGGAAGCTCAAGGTTGCCACCCTCCTTGGTTTGCATTGGCTTTTCCAGTTATTGTCATTTCCACACAGATTGCTGTATTTGCCATTCAAACATGCATAGGATGAATGTATGGAAAGTGTGGTAGCTGAGGATTTGGGGGTACCAGAGTTGGGCATTTACTGTAGTTGAATATAATCCTTCTTGTTCTCTTGTTATTGCATGTATATGTAGTGGACATGCATGTTTATGCATGTTTGCATGTGTGTGAGTACACGTGTCTAAGGTTGGGCAGAAACTAAGGTCAATATCCAGTATCTCCTTCAGTCATTCTTCACCATATACATTGAGGCAGGTTCTCTCAATTGGGCCAAATGATTGCCAGTTTGATTTGCTGGCTTTCTGGCTTGCTCCAGATTGGAATTCATTTCTGGGATTACTCGTAGAGTGACATGCCCACCCCGCTTTTTCTTAGATTCTTGGTGTCCCTACTGTGGCTCTCATATTTACATATAGGAGCTTTACCAGCCCCTAAGCCTGCTTTTTAGATATAGAAAAGTGAGACATGTTGTCATTTTTATTTGAACGCATCATCGAGCACTTAGTAGTAAAAGAGCTAAGTCTTATGAATACTGGATTTTATGACATTCTCAAATGTCTCTCGCCACTGAGAGTGAGAAAATTCTTCATATCCTTCACAATTATAAGTGAATACTTCTTCAAATGGGATGAGAATAATTGGGAACTTTAATGACTGAAGGTTGTAGATGTCTCTTTGAAATTAAAATATAATCATAGTTTTAAATAACGTAGCAATCAATAGCTCCTGTTAATTTGCTCTAGCATGGTTTTCGTTCCTTTCTCCTTACAAATTCCGGTCACCATAATTCATAATCCCCCATATGGCAGTGATTTGAATTAAAAACCATGCTACATTTAATAACATTGTTTATCATATTTAAAAAATTAGAGATATCTTTGAGCATTATCACTAGGATATAGAAGATTATAACTGATTTCCGTGCATTAAATTTATAATTATTATCTTCAAATTATGTGAGAACCTTTGCTAACTTCGAGTTGTGTTGGATGGGTATGCATGTTAGAAACATGAACCCCTAAGTTGTTTATGGAACATATTTTTACATATTTTATTGATTGTTCATTTTGAAATAGTACTTAGATTGCTCTCAAATAGCTAAAAGTGGAGACATCAAAATCTTTACAAAGATCCCCCAAATAATACTGCTGTGCTTGTGTGTGTGTGTGTGTGTGTGTGTGTGTGTGAGAGAGAGAGAGAGAGAGAGAGAGAGACAGAGAGAGACAGAGAGAGACAGAGAGAGAGAGAGAGAGAGAGAGAGAGAGAGAGAGACAGAGAGAGAGAGAGAGAGAGAGAGAGAGAGGGAGAGAGAGAGAGAGAGAGAGAGAGAGATTTCTTGGCTGATCAAGTCCGAGTGTTTGTTCATACAGATCTATTTTCCTATAAATAAAGCTGATCAGAGAAGCATGAAATTGAGAGCATTTGGAAGGCCTGTTGGAATTGGAGTCAGTACACTCTGCTCACTCTTGATGATCCCACTTGTGTGATTCATCTGAAAAAGGGGGCCAAAGTGTGAGTTACAGAAACAACAGCTACACTTGGTCCTGCCTGAGTTCTCTAGAGGTTGTCACACCAGCTTGTAGGGTCAGTGATGCCTGAAGTGGTAGGAAAAGCAGAATAGAATTTTGCCTCAAGTACCCAGATACAGAATGGCTTTGTAGCATACATCTTCTGGTGATAATTTTAACCTTACAATGATAGAAATGAAAATATCACTAGAGGTGGCAATTTAACTTTAAAACCCAGCTTATTTACCACCACTCCTTATTTAAAATCACTTCAGTCCATCTTAAGGTTATTCATCATAATATGGCTTGTGGAGATGAAATGCAAGAAGAGAGTAAAAGGTATATCATTCAAAAAAGTAATACAACATAGTAAATCATGCCTTTTCCTTGAGATGAGTCACAAACACACACATAGGATTTTTGTTTGTTTGTTTGTTTTTCGAGACAGGGTTTCTCTGTAGCTTTGGAGGCTGTCCTGGAACTCAATTTGTAGACCAGGCTGGCCTTGAACTCACAGAGATCCACCTGCCTCTGCCTCCCGAGTGCTGGGATTACAGGTGTGTGCCGCCGCCACCCGGCTTAGGATCTTTCAGGAAGAAATCAGCTCAAGTGCCTTTATTAATTTGTATTCCTAAGTTAAAAAATCCTCATGAGTCCCCCTTTTTCCTGAATTCCTCATCGCTCTTTCTATGAACAGAGGGGAACAGCCAACTTTGCCCTATTATATATTGTAGAACAAAGAATCAGATATTGAATTGAATGGATATCTTTGTTTATCTTGCCTGATGGAAGCAAAAAGTAGGAATAAAATCCAGCTGGGAACCACAAAGGTCATTGGTGCTCTTGGCTCCTTCTAGCAGTGAAACTTTATAAGATGCTAAGCAATTAATGCTAAATGGCATGTTGCTAATGTAATTACAGTTGAGGTTTCAGAGAAGAGTAAATTCGCCACAGGTCAAAGCATTTGAAGAAGTGTTTGTGGAGAGAGGAGGGGATTGTCTTGGTTGTATATTGACTTACTTCCTGTGAAACTGCACACTCATGTTTTTATACAGGATTCTATGCTGCTCAATTTTGTAAGGCAGGTGGTAGTCTATTTTTAAAAGGACCTAGAAAGAAATCACACAGCTTTAACAGAGCCACAAATTGAAGAGAAAGGTCTGCGAGTTACAAAAGTACTACTTTGCACATTTATTCCATCCTCTTTTTTTCTTTATTCTTCATTAAAAAAAAAAAAAATTTTCTACATCCACATGTCTGAAAACACAGGGAAGCATAGGCTCAACCCCATATAGTCTTCACTGAGAGGAAACCTGTTAAAATCAGAGTTTTATGAACATTCATGGAGGCATGAAGTACTCCTAGAAAACAGCTTTCATGCTCAGGGTTAGAGGAACATTGATCTACCAGGACATACCCTTTGCAGAGGCTGTAACAGGCACATTTCCTGGTCATGTCTTCTCCTGGTCCTACAATGCTCTGTAAATATATGATATAAAATAATCTTATGTTTTCATCAACTGGCCATAAACAATATCTTTGTAGTTCTCCTTTTACATACGGTTAAACATTCCTTTATTCATCTTTCAGAGTGCATCCAGTACAGCTGGGTGCCCCGACATTTGGATATTTTGGTAGGTGAATTACCTAAACTATCTAAATACCTAGGCATGCACATACACACATACACACACACACACACACACACACACACACACACACACACACACACACACACACACACACGTGATTCTGTAATGTGGGAAAAGAGATGTTAAAAATGGTAGATAACTCAGCACTTGGGAAGCAGAGCCAGGCAGATCTCTGGGAATTTGAGGCCAGTCTGGTCTACAGAGCAAGATCCAGGACATGCACATAAACTATACAGAGAAACCTTGTCTTGAAAAAAACAAACAAACAAAAATTGGTAGATAATGGATGGAAGCATTGATGAAGTGAATTTTTGGTTTAATCCTTGTTTCAGATTTTTTTTCATTCCTTTGGTTCCTTCTTTGCCTAAAATATTGTTTGCCCAATACATCTTTGTAGATATTATTCATCGAGATCCTTTGATCTGTTTTTTGTTTGTTTGTTTGTTTTGTTTTGTTTTGTTTTGTTTTATCCTGAGGTTGAAAGTTTTGAAGAAGTAATAGTTGCTCTGTTATTCAGGCACATTCTGTGAAGTAAAATGTATCCTCATTTTTTAAAACATGTAATTGGGAAAGATAAAGTACATTGTCAGCACTAGTTCTGTCCATGCGAATCAATTCAAATCATGATTATACTCCTAGTCTATTTGAGAATAATAAAATATTCTGAATGATGGCTTTGAGCTCTCGGGCAAAACTTGATTTTTTTTTTTTTTTTCAAGAAAAACTCAGTAATGGCTCTGGAGAATAGGTTTTTTTTTGTTGTTTTTTTGTTTTTTTTTTATTTTCTCAACTAATACAAATATTAATTTTGATACAAATTGATGAACCATAATGTTTTGGGGGATGTCTTTCCATACTTTCTTGAAATATTAAAATTAGTATGTCAGAAATGCAATTGATTTTCCTTCACTGCCATTTGTAACAGGAGAATAATTAGGTTGGCACTATCCATGAATGTGAAATGACCCTGGGAAAGTGCAGTTCCTGGGAGTGCTATTATTTTCCAGAGTATTCTCCTACAGTTACTTCCTGGGAGGCTATACAAGGGAAATTGGAAAAACACAAATGATTGCTCATATTAATAATCTTGAGAGAGGACACTAACTTGGTGGATAAAGTACTTGAAACATAACCCAAGGACAAGAGTCTCTATCCACAGAACCCACATAGAGGCCAGGTGTCCATGGAGGCATGTTTGCATCCAACATGGCCTATAACTCAGTACATGGGAGGTAGTGATAGGCAGCCCTGAGGAGCAAGAAGCTGGAATTATGAGTTTCTGGGTAAATGAGATACCCTGTCTCAATATATGTGGTGAACAGACATCTGGTGTCAATCTCGCCCCTTCGTGTACACATGAGCATATGCACACCACACATATATTAAGCAATACACAAATACGCATGCATAATCTTGTGGGAATATGAGATGTTATGAAGTACGATATGTCAGACTTTTAAAATATATTTTATTCTATAGAAATCAACTATGTGAAATATCAAATATAGATAGTCCCAAATGCACATGCAGCATTCTACTTAATTGTTTTATTTTAACAACTATTTAAATATTGACTAAAAAGGAAGCCTTAAAAATTATTTGAGAACATATTTGAACTGTCAAGGGTATAAGAAAATCTGCACTACTAATTTCTAGAAAATTGTCCCTGGAATTTGGAAAATACTTAGTAATGATGAACTCACAACAGACCTGTAGCCCTCTTTTGAAAATCATCTTCTGTTGGTGTTATTTGGGCCTGAGTGGGGCTATTTCTCACAAATAGATTATATCACTCGTACCAAATTCTTTTCAATATGCTTGTGTGTGTCTTAATATTTCCATGACTACTTAAAATATTTGGTCCTTTACCATATTTGGTGATTATTATGTGGCATCCGCTGTTCTCAGACCATCTCATATAGTAAGTCACAGCATCTTTTGGCACTGGCAAGAGACTCTTAAGGATTTACTATCTGTTAAGCTAATTAGTTAATAAGAAACATAAATGACAGCAACTCAGTTTCCATAGGTTAATTTCACACTGGGCACTCCATGAGCAGATATGCCTGCATTCGACATATAACCATTGAGTTTCCCTGCCAAAGCTTGTGCTTTCCAAATACTGAGAATGGAACTAAATTAGTAAAACCTTCCTCACTAGTGGACACAGTGATATTGAAAGCTGCAGATCTTAATATTTAATTTGCAAATTCTTCTTCAGAGCATTTGCAGAGATAAATTCTCCCACTGTCCAAATCATAGTGTTTGGAGGTTTGTCACTTATTTTAAAAGCAGATTTATTTGTATTACTTTATAGTGTGTGTGTGTGTGTGTGTGTGTGTGTGTGTGTATGTGTGTGTGTGTAAGAGAGAGCACTCCCTTATAGAATGTACACACACATATTTAGTAAGTTAGTGAGTCACTGAACTTGTGCTTTAAGGTGACATTGGAGAAATAACTGTTGTTCCTTCAGAGAAACTTGCAGAAGCTTTGGAAATTCAAAAATTCAAGCCATGGATTCATACAATTTGTGTTTGAATTCCTCGCGCCTAATATCTTTTCTTTACTTATGCCAAGAGACATAAATTTTCTTTGTCTCGGTGTCTTGTCAGTAAATAGGAGATAATACATTAATGGCAATTGTAGCACAAATCTTAAAAGTTCTTATTAATAAAAACAAACCTGGAGCCAGGTATTGGGTTGAACACTGGAAGATCAGAGAAGCAGAAGATGCCTCACCTTGCCAATTCCTCAGCTGATTCTGTTTCCTCAGACTAGAAACTTCTGTGTTCTCATCCAAATGGATCTCATCTGAACTGCTGCTGAATGCCTAAAAGCTTAATCAGTTCTAGTTCCTGGTCCTCACACCTTAAAAACCTTTCTGCTTTCTGCCATCACTTCCTGAGATTAAAGGCATGAGTCATCATGCTTGGCTGTTTCCAGTGTGGCCTTGAACTCACAGAGATCCAGAGGGATTTCTGCCTCTGGAATGCTAGGATTAAAGGTGTGAGTGCCACCATTTTCTGGCCTCTACATCTACTGGCTGTTCTGTTCTCTGACCCCAGATAAGTTTATTAGGGTGCACAATATTTTGGGGAACACAATACCACCACAGGCAATGGTGATGGTACTCAGACCAAAGAATAGCTCTCGACATTCCTGCCCCATTTTCAGGGCTATGGACCTCTAACTTTAAATTAGACATCAGGTAACCTTAATTTCCTCTATCCAGTTGTTTTCTGAACACTACCAAGGAGTATATAGAATATGTTAATTATGGTTTCCTGATAACATATACACACAATTTTACAACTCTTAAGTGAGGGAACTCTTCTTGAGTGAGAAAGTAAGTTACCTGGTAGGGATGAGTTTAAAAATATTCTGTCAAGGAGGCATAGTGATTGCAGTAATTCCAGACTGAGGCAAAAGAATCACAAATTTCAGACCAGATCGGGCTGCACATTGAGACTCTATCATTAATTAATTTGTTAATTTTAGAAACAGAAACGTTATTTTCAATTGACTATATTTCATTTGTAGATAAAATTTTCAAAAGTTTTATAATGGCTTTGTGTGTAGTTTTAGAATTTTAATAAATTCCTAGAATTTTCAAGTCAATGTGGTTTTAAAGCCATTATTCATAACCTATGCCAAAAACTGGGAATTGGAGGAAGCCAAGAGAAACATAACATTCTTTGTACTTCAGTATATATTTCAGAGGTGACGTATACAGGCTGAAAAGTGTAGACAGGCAACTTTAGTGCCAATCCCTTGCAAGAAACCCAAATGCATTATTTAAAACTTCCAAAGGAGAGGAGATGAGTCACGAGGAATAAATCACAGCATGCTGAGCGCACAGAAACTTGACAGACTTCAGACCAATAGATCCAAGACTTCAACAAAATCACCTGGAGACCATTTTCAAGCGATCTTTACAATTCTCTTTTCAGACCCAATTTAGCACTCCAGAAAGTGCTCCCTTCACAGTCTGCACATCTCTGCCCAGGTGAACACAAATGTGTGGGTCACTTCGAGGTTCCCACCCTCTTCTGCTATCTCTGAAAGGCACTGCTACAGTAAAGGCCAGGGGATTAAAACACGTTTCAAGTATCATCCTCAGTGACATGGACTTTGTGCTCTGGATAAAAATTTAGCATGTATTTTTTTCCCAATGATTCTAGGTTAAAGCATAAAATCTAGAGGTAACAAAAGGGAATAGTATTGGGATTTTCCTTCAAGATTTATGACAGAATATTTAATTTTTTCCTGTCTGTAAATGAAATGAAAAAAAATCAGGTTTAAGCAAATATATGAGGGAGGGAAAGAATGAGAGAGAGAGAGAGAGAGAGAGAGAGAGAGAGAGAGAGAGAGAGAATTAATACAGTATAGATACAGATACACCTAAATACCCAATAAGCAACCATATATTACTATTATCATTAGATTACAGGTGATTACACTTTACTTTGTATTTTGAAGGGAAGCATACATAAAATGGAATGCAAAGCTCTTGGTCTCTGGACTCCATCAGTCTGTTTTATTGCAGCAAATAAGAGGGCATAGACTATTAGGAAAAGCTGTTAGTTGGCAGAGTGGATATAACCCTCACAGTGACTGTGATTTCCAGCGTTTGGTCTGTCATGTGGAAGACTGAAGGAACTGGATTTTTATATTCAAGGTGTTGCATTGTGGATGATAAACACATGTTAAGGGTTGGCTGCACAGCCACAGTTTTATCTGTTAATTATCAGGCAAGCAAATTACAGAAGAATTTCTGTTTGGACAAGGACTTATATGATTAGCCCACATGTAGGTTCGACATATTGCAGTGTGTAAAATAGCATTTCAGTTAAACATATTGCAAATAAGCCAATTGTCTGTGCTATCTGTCCAGTAGTATGGTATCCAGTATGATGCCCTGGGAAATGGCATGCAAATACTATAGAGAACACGTAGCTAGAGGCAGAACAATGACCTTCTCACTGTATAGGAGCGTGTTCATCATATTTATTACATGTATTCTAATTTCCTGGTTTTCTTTATGATATGTGTATTAATTTACTGTTTTTAAAAAATAAGAATTTACATCCTTGTTGGAGGCCTCTGTTAATCCTTTAAGTGATCTGTTTTATAAATATATCAGTGGCCAGCATGACCTGAAAATACTGGGAATATTAAAAGCATTTTGGAAGCACTAATATTTTTCATATTTCTGAAATGATAACAATTTTTTGAAATAGATAATTGAATATTTCCTGCATCTTTTTCACTTTCTAACTTTCTTTGTGGAAACCATGTTATGTTTATTGGACCTTGTCAGACTGAATGATCTAGAATTGTGTGGCTAGATCCATACTACTAATTGTACCCAATCTTACCTCCGATGAATATATGCTGTCACTTTACTTCTTTACCAATTATGATTAGAATTCTCCTCTTTGAGGAATTTCTTCTCCACACTTGTTTTCTTTTTAGTTTTCAAAGCACTGCTGTGGCGGGTGGAACATTTATTCTGGCCTCACTCATCACATTGCATATTTTGATTGTCTGTGGTCTTGACTGATTCCACATCCCAGGCCATTAGCTGAGAGTGTATTGCCAAGGTCTCTCTCATTATGATCATTGAAAAGTCTAGCATAGTGCCTTAAAAGCACTAGGCCTTCAGGAGATTTTTTTTTTTTTTTGAGTGGAAAGAGTGCATCTTCTGAATCAATTTTTATGGAACATGTTCCCATTTTCTCTTCAACGACTGATACTGTTTTTCTTTTATGTACCTTTCCTCCATATTTTCACATTGATTATATTTCTTAGTCTAAGGAAACTAACAAAGTAAATATCAGATATTTACTACATAGTTCAAAAGAAAGGGTAATTAAACAAGTTAACACTACTTCATTGTCTTTCTTTTTTCCTCTTCTGGATTTACAACTGAGGTTGAAATATATTTTTAAACAGCACATTTCCTGTGTTCCATTGTTTTGTTTTTGTTTTGTTTTGTTTTGTTTTTTTTAAGGAAGGTAGCTAAAATTAAATTTACTTTCCACTTTCTTTTGTGCTATGTTGATCCAAAATATTTGGTATCCTCTCTATAAGTCTTAAAAAAAAAAAAAAAAACAGAATTTATGGTGCTAAGTCAGTGGTATATGCCCGCCTCTCTCAGCAGAAGTACACAATTGTTACTTTCCATGCAGTTAACACTATGCAGATGAAGACAGATTCTAGAGGGAGGTCTTTTTTTTTCTTTTTCCTTAACTCCAAGACTTAAAAAAACGGAAGTGAGTAGGATTGTAGCATCACATCACTGAAGTTACTTCTGCAGAACCCAGATATCTAATGGCAGTGGAGGACCTTGAGGCTCATCCCTTCTGTGTTAGCAGAAGTGAGTTCAGCATTTACCACATGTGCACTATCCCAGACTTGGCATGAGGATAGACACCCCATGGTCCGGAAGATGCTGCCGCAGAACTGTTACTGTCTAGTGACAAAGGTACATAGACAATCCAGTATTCCCAAGACTCTGAAACACAGTTGAGTAGTCTCCAGCAGGGATGCCACTTGGTGGTAGCAGTACCTTTGCAGGCACAGTGCTGTGGGTTCTTTCCCAGCCCCCGAAAAGTAAACAAATGGACAAACAAGCAGAAATCTCTCAACCTGGACTGGCCCAGTATAATGTCCTTTTAACCTTTCTTCCGTCTAACTCATTCCCAGGCCCTTATGCCCTTCCTCAGAAAAAAAAATCTGATTTTACTTTAGGGCTGATTTCACTTTCTCCTTCATTCTGGAACCTCCTCTAACTTTTATTCCTACGGCAGTTGTCTAATTGTGTTGCTTGCCAATAAGTTGAAAACTTTCCCACTTGTCCTTGCTTTTGCTGATTTTCTAATACTTAGGAAACTCCTGATTGTGAGCCTGATGTGTCTGAACCTTCTGTTAGCTTCCCCCAGAATCCAATGCATGCCTCTGAGTCTTTGCAACCTCATCCTTTACTCCTCTTTCTGTAAGTGACTCCTCTTCTGCTGCCTGGAAATCTCCAATGAGCTCTTTCAACTCAGCTTTGTACCTAGTCATCATTCCCACTAATGTTGTAATGAGGATAACCGCCCTTAAGTCTGCTTTTCGTTCAGCATCCCAATGACACATTGGCTTCCACCAGTACCCAGTGCTTTATTAGATCCTCTGCTCCACTGTTACCTGTGTTTCCTTCAGCCATTTTCCTACTGTATCAGGAGTTGTTGAAAAAAGAAGTGTAAATGAATTAAGGGAGGAATTCACAGTGAGTGCTTTCTGACTGAGCCTCCAATTTCCTAAGATCAAGTGTTTCATGTGGGGGTTGATCTCTTCTTATGTTTCTTTTAATTTTTCTAATATATTTATTTAAAATACAACTATATCATTTATCCATCGTTTTCATGTTGACATCTCTTACCATGCTTGTCCCTCCAAACTCTCCCATGCACCCCACTTCCCCTTGATTTAATGATCTTGTTTTCTTTGATTCTAAAATTTAGTCATTAAGAATTGCCTAAGGAAAGCTGCTGAGGCCAGGCATGTTTTCAGGGATGTCCCTGAATGGAGGCCTAGAGAGGCCATTGCATGAAGCTGTGAAGTTGAATCCTAGACTGCTTTGGAGATCGGCGAAGTGGTGGAGCATGCCTTTAATCCTGGCACTCCGGAGGCAGAGGCAGGCGAGGCAGGCAGATCTCTGTGAGTTTGAGGCCAGCCTGGTCTACAAAGGAAGTTCCAGGAAAGGCACAAAGCTACACAGAGGAACCCTTGTAGCAGGAATCTTAAAGAGTCTTATTAATAAGAACAAACCTGAGGCCAGTTATTGGAGTGAACACTGGAAGATCAGAGAGACAGAACAAGCCACAGCTACCTCACCTCACCAGTTCCTCAGCTGGTTTTATTTCCCCAGACTGCAAGCTTCTGAGTCCTCCACATGAATCTCAGCTGAAGTGTGCTGCTCCAAAGCCTGAATGCTTAACCAGCCAAATGCTTAACCAGCCAAATGCTGCTAGTTTCTGGTCTTCAAGCCTTATATAATCTTTTTGTTTCTGCTCTTACTCCCTAAGATTAAAGGCTCGCTTTCTGGGATTAAAGGAGTGTCTCCATGCATGGCTATTTCCAATGTGGCCTTGAACTCACAGAAATCCACCTGGCTCTGCCTCCCAAGTGCTGGGATTAAAGGCGTGCTCCACACCGCCCAGCTTCTGCTATGGCTTGCTCTGACCCATTTTCTAGCCACCATTTTTGGGTCTGTATCTAGTGGCTGTCTGTTCTCTGACCCAAGATAAATTTATTAGGGTGCACAATATTTTGGGGAACACAATACCACCACAAACCCTGTCATTTAAAAAAAAAGAATTGTTTTTATCTTGAGGTGACAGATATTGAACCTAAGGCCTCAGGCATGCCAGGCATGCTGTATTACTATGCCCACCCCTGCCTGATGGTCTGACAACAACTTCTATTTTAAGACTGGAACAAGGGATACAGTTAGAACTGTGGCAATTAGATGTTCATCTATGTGGAAGATGGGTCAAATCTTTGTCCTTTGTCTGCTAATTATACAGCCTATAAACAAATCATTGTAATAAATGCACATCACCTGCAGGTAAATAATGAAAAAGTGTATGTTTCCTCACATTTACCATTGTGACACTAGAGATCTATTTACATTTAAACACATGGCTACAAACCATTAGTAATTTAGGTAAATATGTGAAAACTATACAGCACTATGTTGTTCCAATTCTACCCAAGTTAACCGAAGAAGAGACTTATGATCTGGGAACTAAATAAAAACCACAGTCGAATCAGCAATGTAAACCTTCAATTAAGCAGGACAAGGTGATGCTTCTGGTGGTTTTTTTCATCTCATTTTGTGGAAATTTGCAGATATTAGACAATATTGCTTTCATGTTGGCAATAAACGTATAAATAAATCATCCTACCATTTACATGGGTGCATTTAATTATAATAATAAAATAATGCAAGGCTAACTGTATGAACAGATTAATTTCTGGCATAGCTATTTAGATCTATGCTTTCTGAGGTCATGTGGGGCCGAATTAATTATTGATAAACCAGATAATTAATGAAATTAAACTTATACTTGTCTTCTTTAAAGGTGACATATAATTGCCAAAGTAACTGTAAACTCTGATCTCCAGAATAGAAAATAAGAGTGCTTTGTGCCATTCAGCTGTGGAGGACTTGCCTATATTGCATAAAAGGCCTCAATTTGATCTTGGTACTGAAAAATAAAAACCCTAATAATGAATAACGAAAATATTAAAACAGTATCCAAACTTCAAAACTTATCAATAAGGATTCTCTGACTTTCTGACTTCATTATTTTATAACCATCAATGGCCCCTTTGATTAGACCCTAAGTCTTTGATAATTCATGTCCAAAAAATTAAGATTTTAAAGCATGAAATGAATTATGATATACTTTTCTTCGATAGATGAAAGTAGATCGAATATAAGCTAAAAGTCTGGCTCCTTTAAGTTAAAATAAAGATAACATTCAATCAGTTACTGAATTTAATTGCACAGTTTTGTTTAGAAATCTTCTGAGGCATGAACTTGCCTGAAGAACAGGGTGAAAATGAGGGAGATGGGAGGAAACTTATTTACAATGGAAAATATTTGCCTTCTAGGAGACAATTGGAAGTTGGAGTATATTTTATACTATTGTTCCTCTTACCTAGCTAGAGAGAAAGGCAGTGTGCAAGGGTGTGAATACATTGAAGTAAGTTGCAGTGAATTTAATATCCTTCAGATGTATTTGGAGTCCTGAAGATAAGATGATGGACAGAAATTGCTCCCCAAAACCCGGCTACAATTTTTTTCCAAATGCCTTTGCTTTCAACTGTCATTTCAGAGATGTGAAGGCTGGGACTCTGTCCCTCTTCACAGTCCCTTGCACAAAGAATGGGTGGGCAGAGGTATAATGCAACAAAGGCACACATTCTGTTCATGATTTCTCTTAAGATTTAATGTCACCCCGGGCTAACTAGACAGGATGTGAAGAAGGCTGTCACTGACAAAAGATGGAAGAGAACATCAACAGTAAATCTCACAGCTTCTGAGTTAATTTCTTAGTGTGTAGTTAACGTGGCAGTCAGGGACTTCTGTGGGTTGTTAGTGTAAATGTTAGAAGGAATGTGCCCCACTGTGTACGACAGCTTTATAAAAATTAGGAAGGAAGAGTCTTAAATTCTCTTCTACCACAATGGTATTTCCTTTACACTTCTTTATCTTGACTCTTGACCATAAATCATTTCTTTTCTTTCAGTATTTTTTTTTTCTGGAATTGGTACGGGTACACACAAAACCATATAGAGTAGGAATGTGTTTGTTTCCATCTATGTCACTTAGTTTTTTTTAGATGCATGACCACTGTTCCTTAGAAAGGCCAATCTTTTTGTTGACTGCTTGGCTTTGTCCTTATAATTCAATGAGATCATTGTATGACCTTGCTACTTGGTTCCTGAAGGCCATCGGTCAGAGCCTGTCATGGAAGAAGACACCTTAGGGAGGGGCCGTACGACTAATTACTTCAATGGCTCATACCCAGCTCTGCTGCTGTGTGTCCCTATCACTAGAACCCCCTCGACAAAAGGTCAATCTCCCCTAAAATGTGGAAATTTCTTCTTGCTCTATAGGAGGATGCAGAAATAATGCTTCTTTTCATTGTGGCCTATAAAATGTGGAAATTGCCTGAATTCTAGTCAGTTTGGAACAATTGGCGGTCAATGGACTAGATCACCCATCAATCTGCTTTGGCAGTTATTGTGGCACAAAACCCAAAAACGCCATAAAGCTGTCAGTCTCCTGGTGCATTTGTGCCCAAGGAGTAATGGGCTTTATTCCGCCTTCCAATATTTTTTGATTATCTAGCAAGTTATCAGGAAACTGTGTAAGAACTTCAATATTCTCTATCACTGGGTTAACATAAATGTTATTATTCTAGATGTAGTGAATCATGGTTTATTGTTTCTCATAATATTTTAAAATTGAACTACAGATTGATAGCTGAGGAATAGTATTTTACTACTAAAGAATTCTCCAGTATGTCTGTCCAAATTATTGTATGTGGATCCATAAATGATTCAAAGGAAGATAATGTACTTGATATTAAGTGGTTGAAAACATGAGTTTACAGACATCTGGGCATAGTCTTCTCTACCCTTGACTTTGAGGATAATGTTTAGCTTCTATCTATGTCTGTTTTCTAATCTAAGAATTAGGTATTGAAAGAATTACTAGCTACTCACATGGTGCTCACAATGAAACGTGAAAAATAATGGTTGCTACAAAGAAATCACCACATCTGTGAGTTCTGGTCATTGACATTATTTAGAAGTTGTAATGTGTTCTCATTTGCAGTATGGTCAACACACAGTCTTTAAAACTCTAATTATACTTTATTATCTTAGTCTTAAGACGAGAGGGCTGTAGAATACTGATTGTAAAGACTTAAAAATGCCAGAGAATGCATGGGACCAACTTAGGCCCTCTGCACATGTTAAAGCTGTATCTTTTCTGATTTTCTTGTGGGACTCACAACAGTGGGAGCAGGGGCTGTCTATTACTCTGTTACCTGGTTTTGGGACCCTTCCTACTGGGCTGCCTTGTTCAGCCTTAATAGGAGAGGAAGTACCTAGTCTTATTGCAACTTGGTATGATGTGGCTAGTTGTTATACATGGGAGGCCTGCCCTTCTCTGAAGAGGAAGGATGAGGAGCTTTACTTATAATTACAAATCAAGTGAAATAATGAATAAGCCTACAAGTGCATAAGATTGTATTTTCCAGTGCTAGCACCCCTTCTGAAAAACAATTACTTACTCTATAAAGGAATAACTCAATTTTACTATTTATCAATGTTTGGTCACTACAGCTGAGATGATTAGGACTATGATTTTTCTTATAACATTTTCTTGGTACCTATTTAGTGACAAACAGTGCCTGGCATCTTTGTATTAACCAGTATTTACTCTGCTTCCTTTCCTGTCTCTCATGTCATCTAGAACAGTGACCCCACGCAAGGCTTACTCCTTGCACATCAGTTCCCTGAGACACCTCAGACTGCTCTCTTTGTACAGGAACTTCTACCCACTCCCAGAGAAAATTTGTGATGAGACATAGAAAAGTTGTTGCATGTTTGATGAAATATTGTTTCCATTCAGCGTCATATGACTGCTCTCCTTTGGTTTGTTTATTCAGTTTTACCTGCTGTCTTGGGTTTTTTGTTTTTTTTTTTTAATGTTGAAAATCCTTAACTTGGATAGCATAATGCACAGTGTGAGCGAGCTAATGCAGGTGATCTGACGTACCCAGAAGGGGTTGGGACTCCGTAAATGGCACCTCAATTGTACTAGGACTTACAAAACAAAGAGCGGTAATATTTTGATGTCTTCAGATGTGTGATTTAAGTATATGAACTTAAAAATTTAATACAGTTTTTGGCATATATTTTTAAAGTACAGTTTGAATAAATACATGCTTTATTTCAGCTCCTCTTCCTTAGTAATTGGTTTCTTTTACGTTGGATTTTTCCTGTTTTGTGAAATACATAAACTCTGTTTGAAACTTGCTGTCTGCCGAACTTTTGTGTCCTCATTTATATTTTTATTAGAAAAACACAGTTGGCACAGTCTGAAAGAAAACAATGACAGTATAGTTTCAGTTGATGAAATTTACAATATAAATTCTTTGTTTTTCACATTTCTATTCACTTGTTTGTTCGTTCATTCATTCATTTTGAGATAGTGTCTGGCGTGTAATCTACATTAGTCTTGACCTCTTAAACCTCCTCTGCCTCTCCTGCAGTTTTGTTCTTATAGGCCTACACCACCATGTATTGGTCATAATATAAATTCTTAATCTAAAATACTGTGAAGAATGTTTGTGGGAGGCAGTGCATTGAGTACTTTGAAAATATTGTGGTGATTATGAAATCAGCAGTCATCCTGTCAAAAGGGAATTGTTCAGATCTTTTAATGTAGACTACTAGATCTTTTGTAGCAGTGTGTATTTTCAATAAAAAACAAACAACTGCCTCCAGGGACACTGGGAGAAAGCATATCTGCCTGAAAATCATTTAGTTTCATCTTTGGAGGTTCTGATTAGAAACTAACTACTCTCTCAAGTTCTAAGAGTTGAAGAAACAGGTTCCACAGAAGTACCAGCTCTTCCTAGTAGTAACACTCTCCTAGACACTTACAGTGTGATGAAAATCCGCTCAGGCAAGAACTGTTTATCAGTCATTTCTGGAAATAAGAAATGTTTCTTTAAAACACCATTTTATAAATACCCAGAGATTAAAAGACACAAACTACTGTTTCCACAATCAATGAGAAGGTGTTTATGAGGGATACAGGGCCAGTCAAGAAGCTTCAACACCACCAACCTCTCCTCTTTTCTTCCTGAATCATGAATAAGTATTATTTTTTAAAATTCCTAAGATCATCTAGCGTATGACCACATACCCAGAAAGAAAAACATGTCATGGTAGGGCCTTCAGCCCTTGGTTTTTGCAAGATGGAGTGAAAGTTTTAACTTCCTTTATATTACAGCATTTTTAGATGCCCCCAGGATAATCTGGCATTTCGAGTAGGGACTGTGTGAAAAATTAGCCCACACTAGAATAGGGAGGTGGTCATTGGAGTAGTACTGAGAGGGATGGGAAAACTCCCAAGAGAAAACTTCCTTTGAAGAGATTGATGGTGAAGCTTGGCTGTTATATTTTAATAATTGATATAAGTTTTCCTTTGAAGCAACTTTGTCACTGTAAGAAAGGTTAGACAAGAAAGCTGAAGTCTGCTAATCCCCTAATGTGTCCTTGTGAACACGTGAAGAAGGAGCTCTGTGTGTTATGCCGAGGGTTCCCTTGCCTTCCTTGGCTGTCATTTTATCTGGGACAGCTATACTACTGTTGGGTTCAATATCTTCAAAACTAACATTGTGTGCAACATAATAAAAAGGAGGTATAGCTCTAAAAGTAAATTGTTTTTAAATAATCTGCAGATGAATAGATTATGGAATGTGTAAGAACATTAAGAAGACTTCTCAGACACAGGTGTATGGACCCCTCAGCTCTTATGGGAGGATATGAAAATTATGTATTTAATTTTCTCATTATGCTTAATAAAATGGATCTTGTGTTCCCTTGGATATATTCTCATTCTCCCCCCTCTATCCTCTCTCTCTTTTTTTCTCTCCCTCCCTTTCTCTCTCTCCCTCCCTCTCTCTTCTCCCCCCTTCTCTCCCCTTTCCTCTTACTTTCTCATATATTTTAATGGATGTTGGAAAGAACATTCTGTGATAATCTTACAGGTCGTTTTTCTTTCAGAGAAATAATTCCAGGAAGACAAAGCATAAAAGAAAATGCCCTTTAACCCAATGACTCTAAGTCCATGTGGTTAGAACACAGACTTTGATGATGCATATACTCAACATTCATATAAATTATTCCTTCCAAAAGTCAGTTTTACTATTATTTACATATATAAAAACAAATACTGATACTGTAGTAAAACATAGGAAATAATTTGCTGCTCATTTCTCATTAAGAATATTTTACTTCATATAAAAATATCAATGTGGATCTTGTTCCTGATGTGAAACTTGATCTAAAGAATATATAGGGATGCTCCGCCCACCATATACATGTGGAAAAGAAAGAACATTAACCTTACCCTTATTCCATTTAATAAGCCAGCCACTATTGTAGCATGAATCTTAAAGAGTCTTACTAATGAAATCAAACCTGAGGCCAGTTATTGGGGTGATTGCTAGAAGATCAGAGAAGCAGAACAAGCCACAGCTATCTCACCTTGCTAGTTCCTCAGGTGATCCTGTTTCCTCAGGCTGGAAGCTTCTGAGTCCTCCTCCACATGAATCTCAGCTGAACTGTGTTGCTCCAAAGCCTGAACGCTTGACCAACCAGATGCTTAACTACATGCTTTACTCTTTAGTTCCTGGTCCTCACGCCTTATATACCTTTCTCTTTCTGCCCCCACTCCCTGGGATTAAAGGTTGGGTTTCTGGGATTAAAGGCGTGGGTCACCATGCTTAGCTGTTTCTAAAGTGGCCTTGAACTCAGAGATCTGGCTAGCTCTGCCTCCCAAGTGCTGGGATTAAAGGTGTGCACCACCACCACCACCGCCCAGCTTCTGTTGGTGGCTTACTCTTCCCATTTTCTAGCCACCATTTTTGGCTTTGTTCTAGTGGCTATCTGTTCTCTGACCCCAGATATGTTTATTTCGGGGAACACACGATATTTCAGGGAACACAATGCCCACCACACACTATTTCATCAGTCACATGTTTTCGTTGATTTACTTCTATAGTTCCAATTGTTTTTGTTTGATTAAGCATATAAGCCAGTATTTTATATGTTGATATGCATATAAAAATGTCACACCCACACATGTGTGTATATGTGCATGTATGTATCTTAGTAAAAATACTTAAATGATAGACTAGATAGCAGGAAAGCCACAGTATAAAAAGCTGTTTATAAGAAAACAACACAAAGAATGGGTGACTGGCAATTCTATTCTGCTAGGAATTTCAGTGAAATTGGTGAGCCTGCCACCCACATTTGATACGAATCATCTCTATGGTACAGGGCTTAGGAAGAGTGGTACCAGGGCTTTAGTAGGCTGTGTCATTAGGGAGCTAATGATCAAAGTTTAAAAAGAGGGTTCAGCAGAGCACATGTCCAAGCTCACAATTTCCAATTATGCTTTGGCTGAAGAGGTTAGAGATTCATGCCTGGTACCCTTTGTAGAGACATCTTCCTCTTAGGATGACTTGACATATTTATCATGCTTCTAACATTTTAGTTAATGATTCTACAATTTATTTTAAATGTTTAATATTAATCTCAACTGGAACATACCAGAATATCGTTAAAATTTAAGGTATATGAGGGCTTAACCATTCAGTAGTAACATCCTTTCAGTTGCATATATGGCATCATCCTTGTGAAAAGTGGTTGCCTGATGTAGTAGGTTTTTATGTTGAGGTGTGTGTGTGTGTGTGTGTGTGTGTGTGTGTAAGAGCTGAGTGGAAACTTTCTACCATTTATTCTCTTTTTGGCTTCAGACAATGTCTACATAAATTCTCTTTAAAGAAAAGCAAATGTCTGTTTCACAGCCTTAGAACTGAATGTTCACAGCAGATAGTTTTGAAACTCTGCAAGGCCTGCCTTTAAAGTGCTGCCATAAAAGCATGTTGCAATTGTTTAGTGCCTGTGCTTTTTAGATACACATAGAAAGCGCATTCGGAGGTAGGTGTATCTTTTAATGAAATTGCTTTCTTACCTTGTGTTTCATAGTGTATTTGAGTATAATTCTCCTTTAACACAGGGCTCAGATACAGCATTATTCTTTCTGATTTTTATTACTTACTAAATGACAATTGAATATCGTCAATCTGCTCCTATGATGGTTCTGATGATGGACTGCCTCCATAAGTCATAAGCTCTGTGCTCACAGGTCTCCTAAGATCCTGTCCCAGTACACCGCTCCAAAGATCAGGGTATTCCTTTTAAAACACACATTTTGGAGCAGACATGATGGTGCAGCAAGTTACAGTACCTGACATCATGTCTGACAACCGAAGTTTAGTGACCAGATACTATATGGTAGAAGGAGAGAACCTGTTCCTGCAAGTTATCCACTGGCCTACTCTCTCTCTCTCTCTCTCTCTCTCTCTCTCTTATATATATATATATATATATATATATATATATATATATATATATATATATCTTTAAGGAAAGGGAGTTTTGTAGAGAAAATCCTATAAATACAATCTTAACATCTGTTTGAAATGTCAAGACCAGTTAATAAGATTTTTCTATACCCAAATCTATTACATTCATTTTCTTCTGTTGGCAAGACATACTTTGTCCAGCAGAATGGAAACTCACCATTTTGTTACTGAGGTAGTGTTGTTGACTGATTAACGCATTGTTCTCATTGAAACTAATGGCTCACGCATAATTAGCTGAAAATAATTCAGTGGTCTTGTTTGACTTTAAATCAAGTTAAGTTCTACTCGAGGCAGCTATGACCGACATAATTTATGATGGTAATAATAACATGCATTAAATCATATCAGCTCATTTCCTCTTTTGTGGTTTTCTTTCTCCAATAAGTTTTATTTCTTTGGTTCTAGAAAGGTTCCTAACTACATCTGGGTTCATCTAAGTCATGAGCAAACCTTTTGAAGAATGTGTGCAAAATGTGTTTTTATTTATTCAAAAGATGTTTCCAATCACCATTAAGATCATCTTTGGTCTAATCTTAGCAGTTTAAATATTTGAGGCTGTTCTCTGGACATCAGACACCATCCCTGACTCTGAAGTCTGGTGTATACTTCATTTTATTATGGTTTTTCCAAAACAACCATTGATTGCTCAAAGCAGAAATCACTTTGATGATACAGGTTTAGTCTGAGGAATATAGTTAGTCAGTAGCTGCTTTTCCTGCAATTAACCTCTCTCTCCAGTCCTTCCCTTCCTGCAGTGGCACACCTTCCTTTGTACTGCGAATACTAACCCTGCTCTTCCCTGCCTAGATCAGTTAGTACTCCTTTGCATCAATAGCTGTAGCATTTTGTTGACTGACTTCATTGTGCTTACCTTTTTATTTCAGGGTGTGTTTGATGAACAGAGAACTCTTCTATCGTAATATTGGTGTTAAATGCATCACAGATGCATTTCTTGCTTATGTTAAATGCACAGGATGGGTGCAGGGTGTAAAAGATGCTGTGAGCAATTCAGTTCTTTGAGATTCGGGCTGTCAAATGGGGCTTGATGGTATGCTATTTTTATTTAGTGATTCTTCTTAGAAAGGGAACAGAGCAATTTATGGTCTGCCTGTGCCTAACTGTGCTAGACTAGCTGGCATCTGCAGACCTGCTTGTAGCTCACTGTGGCCCTTACCTAAATAAAGAAGGCTTGGAGAAAGTGGTGGTGTGTTCTGAAGACTACAAATGACACACTCTAAAGTAGTTTATGGCAATGAGGATGCCATTGTCCTTTAGGGAATCCTATGGTAACCTTTTTTTTTTTTTTTAATCCGACTCGGTTGATAATAAGAATCCCTTGAGTATGATTCTCAAAATGCAAATGCTTGGCCAAATCAACATTTTCTGGGTGGGTGATAAGTTCCTCAGGTAATGCTTATCAAACTCCAAACTGGAAATTACAACATTAGCATCCCCAAAGAGAAGGCCAGAAGCAAGAATAAGAAAATGCTATTAGCTGTGTGCCCCTCCTTGGGAAGGGGCTTCTCCAGCCCAGCCAACTGCCCCACAGTGCCCCGAGTCCTTTCAGAGGTGTCACACACCTGCGCAGTTCCCGTTGCTGCAGAACTCTGGCTGAGCTTTCAGGTGATGGAGCTGCTGACATGCAGCGAGAAGAAACCTGTCCCAGGTGCTGCTGTGCCAAGCACATCTGAGTTCAGGACCTCATGGGGTCCCCAGGTCACCACTGTGCAATGGATTCAGGAATGAAGCTTTAGCAGTGGCAAGTGAACTTTCCTCGATGAAATAGTGTCATCCCATAAAGCTACACAGAGTGTTCAATCTGCCTGAAGCACACCACCAACACACACATACACATACACATACACAGACACAGACACACACACACACACACACACACACACAGAGAGAGAGAGAGAGAGAGAGAGAGAGAGAGAGAGAGAGAGAGAGAGAGAGAAACATGCATACACAAACACACACACACACACCACTTTGCCTCTTTTCAAGCCAGAGAAAGAAGTGCTGTGTGTACACTTTTTAATGGTCTAGCTCCCTGGGCCCCCAAATTATGAAAACTTTTAAGTCATTGTAGCTAAAGGAATTGATTCTGACATTTAACATTTCACCAGTAGTTCCTGAGTGTTATACATTTTCATTTCTTTTTCCCCCTTCACTGTCTCCTAGACAAAGGTATAGTTGCTCTGAGCACAAATATGGAAAATTACCAATATAGTGAATTTTCTCCCACTGTCCTTGTATGATCTGAGAGCTAGTAGTGCTGAGCTAATGGAAGACCCAATAACATGCAACACAGCAAATAAGAGAAGGTCTCTTAAAATAATACATCTCACAGGAAGAAACCGATTGCCTCATATTAAAGAACATTTGAAACACCATGGGTTAGAGAAGGCTGCAGTGTTATTCAAAGAACATTTTCATATCAAAAGCTGGGCTTTTTGTGTCTGAGTTTCACTCTGTGTTATCTTGAACTTGGTGTTACACTGAAAGGACTAAGAGCTATTTCATTGTGAACGATAATGCAAGATTAAGAAAAGAGGATAAAAACCAAAGTACTCCTGATTTTTCTCTGAAAAGTACAAAAGTAATCTTTTTTTATAAAATAAAATAGAGTAGCAGGTGTGTGTCGCTTAGTGAAATGCCATATGAGTAAAGTCACACTCAGGTAAATAATAAATTATGGTAATGAACCTGTTAATAGCACCTGATAACCAGATGTTAGGAGAACCAAGCCAGCTACCCTAAAAGGCTTAACAAAGAATGTAAATCAAGACATCCCTACCTTTATCACCGCAAAATAGTGATATTTATACAAACCAAAGGCTGAAAGCTGATTGCATATGTGAGAAGATAAGCCTTTTCATAAGGAGTAACTAAATGCCAGGAGGTTTCAAGAGTGAAATTTTAATCCTGTGGCTGAGATTAAGTCATGGTTAGAATATAAACATGGAAGTGGGATCTGGAGGTAAATACAAATTCCATGAGAAGGAGTTTGGGACAATATTTTTATAACATTTCTCCCTTGCAGTTTACTTCAATAAGTTTGTTAAATACTTAAACTTCCTGTGCTCAGAATTCCCCCTATTCCCTAAAAATAAAATGAAATGAAATGCATAGGGCAGAAATCTCAGAACAGCTATAAAGAAAAGCACGCCAGCATTCAATTATAATCTTATTATACTGTAAATATATCCAAAAGAAATTCTGTAAAATCAAGCAAACAAATAAAACTATGATATGTCTTCTACAGCTAAAACTGTCAGAATGTATTTACCACACTTCACTTTTTTACCCGGCTCTCAGTAAAGGAATGTCAAAACAGGGATGTCTTATCTGGTACATTCACCAAATATTATTTTAAAAAAAATGTAATTGGACAATTCCTGCGACTTGGCCACCTTCAGTGGAAAATCAGATTGAGTGCCTAAAAATCTCTGTTGAAGACGGGGACACCCATTGCTGAAATTCTAGCTCTCCAACTGCCCTTATTGCCTAAAGGATGTCTTCTCCTTCCATGTGGAAACTCTTCTGCTTCCTGGAATCCAGGTGGTAAAGGAATTGTGTGGGTCCTTTGAGTGTGATGGAAACCCTTCCTCTGGCCTCAGGGATGATTTAACTTAGAGGTTATGATGTTGGACACTCACAGTCATATATTTTTTTCAGTTTTGAATAATGGAATCCATGGAACACAGAGGGTGAGCTGTACAGAGTTTATTATAGATTTGTATGTGGGATCTTAAGAGCTAGGTTGGTAGGCAAAAAGATTACAGTGTTCCTGTATGGCAGGAGAGGCTCCCCTGGATTGAGGTAATACACTGATTGTTTAGGAAATTTTTAAAACACTCAAGTCAGAAATTAGGGTGAAGCTGGTCAGTCTAGTTGGCCCTATGAGGATGCATCAGTCTGTAACAAGTTCTCAGTTTCCCAAGAGATGCCAAGGAACTGAAGTCAGTGCTCTCTTGGCCATCCTGGTGTCCAACAAGAGCATTTTCAGAGGTCCCTGCCCTAACTGACCAGTTTCTATTCCCTGTTCTCCTCTGGGCTTCCACCCAGATTCACTGCAGACTTTGGCGTAGGATTAGACAGCCTTCCATGTGGGAGACACTATCACACTGTGCTCAGCAGCAGTTTGGCTGGGAGTGTAAAAGATTCCCCAATTCCAATGATTTTCCAAGTGCATAAGGCTAAGTTCTGTGGAGAGATGAAAATGTACACTCAGAGCAACCAGCTTGCAAATAGTTCTCTCCTTTCTTATGCTTGCTTGCACTTCCCCTAGGGTGCCACATTTGGCTTAAAGGAGTTATTCTACCTTGGCTTTATCCACTTTAGATGGAAAAGCTCCCTGTAGAGCACAGTCTCCATTTATCAGTAATATTTGTTTTCATTCTGGATGCTTTGCATCCCTTCCATATACCACCCATTAATAAGTTTTCCAAAGCTTAAGTATCTCAAGTGGGTGCCTTAGCTCAAGCACTGGACCTTCCTTGCTGAACTTGCTTTGAAGAAGCCAAATGGAATCACTGAGAACAAGGAATCTACTTTATGTAAATTTTTGAGAGTCTCAGAAAGGCGATACTAAAACAGGATTAAGAATTCACCCTACTTTGATGCTTATAAATGAGATGGAACTTAGTTCATAGGGCTTAGTGATACACACAAATTTAAAGCTCCCAATTTAAAAAAAAAATTGAATTTCAAAATGATGGCCACCAAGACCTGGTTGAACTGTGGACTGTAGATATGGGACTGTCATGTGCTGCTCTATAGTTCCAAGGCCCATGACTTTGGCCCTAATGCATGCACTCACTTACTTATAGAAATCTGTCTGTAGAAACTCATTCTTTATTCTCACAGTCCTCTAATGATAAGTGGTTACTCATAAGTAGTTTATGACATTTTATTATTTCATTTCATTTATTCCTTGATAAAATCTGTATTTAGGAAATCCTTACAGTGGATTAGGGAACGAAAAATAATCCATAAATAGCCCATGAATGAAATAGACAAAGATCCTTAAGTGCAGTGATCTCACGATACGGCTTGGGAATTAGACAAATAATAAAATGAGTAAACAATATAAAATATCACCTAAGATCTAGGATATTATAAGAGAAGCCTCATCTGCTCAATAGTGTGGAGGAAATGTGGAGTAAACATGTGGATATCAGAGGGAAAACCAAGTTAGAAATATGCAACCAAATGTGCAAAGGTGCTAAATCAAGAAAGCAGCTGATACTGGTGGACAATTAAATAGCCCAAAGGATGTCCTTGTACCATGACTCAGAACACTGGGCATCCCTGAGGACCCAGGCTGGAGGCATCCTTGCATCTCCACTCAGCTGGGCTTGGTTTGGTGCTTGAAGCAGTCAGTATTCTTGCTTCTTGCACACATCCTTGCCTCTCTACCACATCTCCCTTCTTCAGAGCCTCAGACCTCAGATAGCATGGTTCCTACCTACCCAGTGCTGTAACCTCAGTCCTGCTTCAAATTCCAATTCAAAGGGCGATGGTATATCCAGCTCAAATTTTCAGAAAGCAAACATGTCCCCTCCTTTTCATCTTTTCTCTTTGCCATAAATTTGTGACTCTTTCCTGATAAAGAAGAATAAGCATTACACTGCCCTGCCAGTGGACAAACATTCTGACATCTGTAGGCAGCGAGGTTCTGCAAGATAATTATTTGAGTATATTTCAGCGATTTATACAGTGGTGAAATTGGTACCCAGTCATGCTTAAGCAAGCTAAAAGTGCATCCCATTAATTGTATCTGAATTTCTTTGTATTGGTGAAATTATTAAGGCCACTCCACATAGTTAAAAGGGAGGTTTATTTTGTGGGGTAACTTACAAATGAAGGGATAGGTAGGTTGTAGGATCTGGTAAAGGTATTACGCAGTCCGGCGGTGTTCTCTGGAGAACTCTGCTTGGTCTACCTCCTGTGTCCAGCATCCCAGAACCAAGAGAGAGCCCTCCTCTTGATCCTGGGTCTTCTGCTTCCTCCTCTGCCCCGCCTTGTGGGTGTGACCATTAACGAAGCCTCAGTGGGGGTTGGAACTTCCAGGCCAATGCTGGGATGGCTATCCACTACATCTTTGGTTTATATAACTGGTTGAGTATAAAAAAAATCTGCTGGGCAGGCTCTCCAGTTTGGAGCACTGCTGAGTTTTGTCCCCCTTCCTTTCCCCTAATGGAAAGGAGGAGGGCTAGATTCTGAAAGAAGTTTTGTTTGTTTGTTTTTTTTATAAAGATATCAATATATTTAAAAATATGTATCTATTTAAAATATCACTTAGATGGAACTCACACTTTTAGAGTGTTTTGTCTATCCTGAGTCAATTTTGTGAAATAGTTGAAAATGCAAAACTATTTAAAACTTCTCAAGAAATTTTTTGTCAAAAAGCATGAAATATGATCAGCCTAAAACAAAACAGGAATGGGAATAGAACTCCAGAAGAGTCTCTTGGAACAATTACAGAAAGAATTAGAGCAAGAAAGACCAAGGAAATTCAGTTAAATTCTGCAAAGTTTTTCCGAACAGAGAAAAAAAAATCAGTGGATTAAAATGAGTTGTAAAATTATCTTCTAGCCAGAAAAATTAGATAGCACCTTTTGAAAGTCATTATTTATCACCAAGAATCCATTCACTTCCATTGACTTTTTTAAAGTCTGGCTAGATGGTCTTTGAATTCAGCTTAGCAGAGTTTCAAGCCTGCAGGAAAAGGTTAAACACACATTCTGTTTATGTAGATAGTGAGTCCAGTAAATGTATTAAGAACTGGCGCAGCTTTGCTTGCTGCTACATTCATACATTCTGGAATATCTTAAGCCATCTGGAAACTCTCCTTATTTCCCAGCCTGCTGCGTCTATTAGGAAAATAAGTATGCATGCGTTTTGGGATGAACATACTTATATTTGAAAATGATAGATAATAATAAAATAGTATATTTTTATTTGAAAATACAAAGACTATGCTTACAAAAGCCACTAAAATAATCTAATATGTAGTAATAGATACTATTTTTTTCTAGATCTTTATATTTCACAAATAGGTCAAAAGATTCAGTTACCCTGAAATATTATCTATTGTCTCAAACTTGGAACAGAATGTCCTGACACTAGGTTAAGATACAATAAAACATGTTTTATGAGTCTAAAGATCCCACCTGGTTATATTCAATACAGTTCACTATTTCCATGTAAAAGATTGCCATAATGTTACTGTACTCATGAAATTCGTGTCTGTGGCCTTAATATGTGTATGGAAACAGAACAAGCAACTACAGGTTTCTTGTACCGTTCTCCCATTTTTCTTTTCGTTTTTTAAATTGAAAAGAGACACAATTACAACACTATCCCATCTATGTCTTCTTCTTATACCATTTAGCAGCATGAAAACTGAAGGATACTTATCTACTAACTTTAACCTTGAGTGTTTTTCCTCAACTCTTTGGTCTTTCTTTTCCTATCCCTAAAAATGTCCAGGCATCTAACCCACTGGATAATGCGATAAATAAATCAGTTGGAAGATAGAAGGCACACAGCATTAGATTTGGCCACAGGCAACAGAGAAATAAAACGTAGGTGTCAAAACCATCATTTTATGTCCACAATTTACTGTACTCTTTCAAGTAATAAGATTGGCTGTTTCCCTGATTAATTTCCATATGGAACAATGTTAGTTCTTCACTGGACTCATATGACAGGTGTCTTCTCATTCAGTATTGTCCAGTTGATCTGCACATTCAAACCATGTTTGTGGTATCAAAAGGTAGGACAACCTGCTGGGAGCTGGCTGGCAATCTGCTTACTAGTTCTGGCCATGCACATGTTCTAGAAGTTCCTTGATCTGTTTAGTGAGCCAGAGATCACATTTTAGTCATTTTAATGTGTCCAATGGAGGAGGTCAATGAACATACAGTAGATGTTCAAGAAATATTTGTGAAATGCGTCAAGCGTTGATATCACTTCTCCTCCCTAAGTAAACTCTCTTTCCTATGAGGAAATATGTGTGATTTTTTTTTTCATGATACAATATTTACTTGTGAAATAAAAAAAAAAAAAAACATCCATTTAATTGATAGTTTAAAATGTGTGCGTTTTGGTTTGGTCTCTACAATTAGAAAAATATTTTGTGCCTAGAAATTAATATTTTTTTTTCAAATTAGAGAGACCAAATTAGTTGCATTTCCAATAATTGATATGTTAATGTCTGAAGTACTACAGACTGAAGATATGTTTTAAAATGTTATATTTAAGTACACTAGTTAAATTCAACTTATTGGTGTGTACCCTGATCCAGCATGACTAGGAATCTTTTGAGACAAGAGCTTATGCATCCAGGCATACTAAGGTGTAGGAAGACCATGTTCAGGCCAAGGCAGAGACCTTTGACGAACTTATCCAAACGTTGACTTTGGACTTGAACCTTGAAAAAAAAAAAAAAAAAACATTTTTTTTTTTTTTTTTTTTTTTTTTTTTGTCACTCAGTCTATGATATTTCTGTAGTGGCCCTAACACATGGATATATTTACTATTTACTACACAAGTGTTAATTCCAAACCAACTTTTCAGTATTGTCTACAAAGCTTTTACTTAATACGTTGGTTTGCCAGATCCCTGTAGTTGGCTTGTGTCTTATATCATGAATTTTGTCTCTTCAAAGTGATTGCTAGTCTCTAGTATATATCACACTATACCTGCATCAGTATGTGCTCATGTGTGTGTTCTCATGGTATCTAGTATTCTTTGTCAGAGACAGAAGATAGTAGATGGTTGAGAAATATTTGTTTTTAAATAGTAATATATATAATTGTATGTGTGTTACTTAGTTTATATTGTCAACCTGACACAACCTAGAATCACAGAGAAGAGAGAACTTTCCAAGGAACTACCTGGATCTGCCAGTCCTATGGTCTTGTCTATAATTTTTTGGTTTTTCTAGACAGGGTTTCTCTGTGTAGCTTTGTACCTTACCTGGATGTCGCTTTGTAGACCAGGCTGGCCTCGAACTCACAAAGATCCACCTTGCTCTTCCTCCCAAGTGCTGGGATTAAAGGCGTGCGCCACCACCTCCCAGCAAGAGATTGTCTTGACTGACCATTGTTTTGGGAGAGCATGTAACACTATGAGAAACAGCCCCAGACAGATGGACCTGGACTATCCAAGAAAGCTAGCTGGGTATGATCCAGTAAGCAGGGTTCTTCCATGGTTTCTGCTTCCATTCCTGCCCTGACTTCCCCCAGGGGTGGACCGTGGTGTGGAAGTATAAACTGAAATGAACCCTTTCCTCCCTTAAGCTGTTTATGACCATGGTGTTTATCACAGCAACAGAAAACAAACCAGAGCAGGGTATGTACTTCGAGCTTTCCCTGGGAGGCATAAGCAGTTCAGTCCCTTGATCACATCATACTCTGTTGACAGAGCTCTACTGCATCTTGACATGAGCATGAGGGCAGGAGAGTGAGAAGCTGACCTGTCATCTGGAGATCTCATTAGAACAGAACCAGAAGCTCTACTCCAAGCTGGTTATTCTGTCTACTGTGATAAAAGCTGATACTGAACAAAGGTTTTATAGATTTAAAACATTTGCTTATCTCAAATCATAGGTTTAAAACATTTGCTTATCTCAAATCTGCTTCTGCGGTATCAATATTGAAACCTAATATTTGAAAGGTTTTTACCATAGCCTAAGTTTTACTTTCATCCATTGGTCTTGATACAAGAAATATGAAAAATAGTAGAACCTTTGAGTTTCAACAGTGAGGAGTAATAAGGGATTTCCACATGGCCAAATTGTACATGTACCGGAGTATGTTTATATGTCAACTATTTACACCTGGGGTTCTCAACCTGTAGGTCTCAACCCCTTAGGGGGGTGAATGACCCTTTCACAGGCTTCACAGATCAGATATCCTGGATATCAGATATTTATATTATGATAAATAACAGTAGCAACAAAAATAATTTTACAGTTGGGGGGTCACCACACCATGAGGAACTGAATTAAAAAGTCATAGAATTAGGGGGGTTGAGAATAACCTATTTAAAATGATATTCATCAGATCTACCCATACCCTTTAATCATGACCACTGAAACTTTACATCCTTTGTAAGGAAGCATCTTTTCCCTGAACACATCTCCATTACCTTTAAGAAACTGAAAAATCATGTACATATTTATGCAGTCAAACAACACAAGATTATTTATAAAAGCCAAATTGTCATGATTGAAATATCTACTTGGGAGTTTTCAGAAGTCAAAAAACTAAAGTAATAATCTTCAGGTGCTATCAAATATTTGCTTGATTGAATAAAAGGTCTATACCCAGTTTTTGGTAAGCATTTGGTTGTTTGAAACAATAACTCACAGAGGCGCTTTGCAAGTGACATTTGTTAAACATTTACTGAAATATGCGTATAGTTTGTGAGAACTAATTGCTCAGAACATTTAAATGACAAAATAAATAAGAATTTTACTTCAAGATAATGGAGTTTTATAGATGAGAAGTTTGCTTTTCTAATGTCAGGATGGGGGAAGTTTGTAAACCTCACATTTATTTGAGTTTGACTTGAAACTTTCTTAGAAGGCACTTTTACAATTGAGGGGAGCAGATAGTTTCCAAACTTTTTGTAACACAACCAAATAACATGAAGAAGAAGAAGAAGAAGAGGAAGAAGAAGAAGAAGAAGAAGAAGAAGAAGAAGAAGAAGAAGAAGAAGAAGAAGAAGAAGAAGAACAAGAAGAAGAAGAAGAAGAAGAAGAAGAAGAAGAAGAAGAACAAGAACAAGAAGAACAAGAAGAAGAAGAAGAACAAGAACAAGAACAAGAACAAGAACAAGAACAACAAGAACAAGAACAAGAAGAACAAGAACAAGAAGAACAAGAACAAGAAGAAGAAGAACAAGAACAAGAAAAACAAGAAGAAGAGGAGGAGGAGGAGGAGGAAAAAGAAGAAGAAGGAGGAAGAGGAGAGGAAAAGGAGGAGGAGCAGGAGGAGGAGAGAGAGAGAGAAAAAGAGAGAGAGAGAGAATGGACTAGGGAATGAAAGAAGAGAAAAATCAGATTCTGATTTCCAGTCCTTTGAGGATTTTAAATTCATGTTTTGAAATTGTTCAGTTGATTCTGTTGCTAATTTCTTTACTATTAGAGCAGAATTGCATCCCAGGAAGCCTTTAATCAGGAGCTGGAGATGAAGAGTTGAAAGAAGCCATAATTTAAAATTGTTAATCACGTTTCACTCTGCTTCCTCCAGCCATGCAAAGGGAGTCACTAATGACTATGAAAGTTGGCATTGGTCCCTGATAACGTTCACATTCAATTTGGCGTGAGTTTAGAATCCTGATCTGGGAACTACATAATCAACCTTTCCTGATATTGGCTTACTCTTTTAATTTTGAATTAATTGCCTTTCACTGGGCTCTGTTTTCAGATCTTGAGAGACTTTTTAGTGTGAAATTTTGATATGTTGGTAACTAAGTTGAGGTTTACAAAGCTGGTATCACCTAATTATCTCTGTGTTCTGTTATAGTTTGACCATGTCCTGCCTATGCTCCATTGAAGGGCCAGGGTAGTTAATGAGAAATGCTAATCATTTAAAATCCCAGATTTAGCTGATAAGAACTCTAAAAAACAGTAGATTGTGTTCATATGTGAATTACAGGGAATCCTGTAATATTGAGTGACTAAATAGTAAGAAAAATGAATTCTCATTTTATTTTTCTTTCTTTTAGTAAGTGTTCATCTATTTATGCTGTATGTGTATAACAGGGAATGGTGCTTGCTCCATGGCACATGTGTGGAGGCTGGAGCATGACTTGGTGGAGCTGAGTTCAGTCTCTGGGATTGAACTCAGGTACACAGATTGAGATGGCCAAATACTACCTCCTGCTGGCAAGGCTTCCTTCTGTGTGTGAGCCACTGCATTGTTTAATTATAGTTTCTTACCAAAAGCATGGTTAGAAGGGTTTAGTGCATGAAGCATTATGGCAATAGGATTATCTCCCATCACGTTAAAGCTCAGAGATGCAGGAGACAGAAAACACAGGAACAAAACAAGGAAAAGCAAAAGGTGGCAGCTGCATAAAGAAATCCAAATTTTCCCGATTTCCCTAGTAAAGTTTTCTTATACTGCTGCTGAGCCAATACAGTTCCAGTTGTCTCATACAGTCAAGCGAACAGGAAAAGGTGAGATTTTATCTTCCAACAGTAAAGGAAGGGAAAGGGGAGGGAGGGAGGATAATCTTGAATAAGCAAGTGCATTGAACTGCCTATATCTGCCCAGAATGGGAGGGGCCTAAGAAAAATGAAGCAATGTGTCAGGATAGACAGCTGCTCCACAGCAGCAGCACTGGTGAGCGTGACTCCCACATGGATAAACAATGAAAAGAATTCAGTGACATACTTCCAATAACTTGTACTGCCCACTTTACAATGCTAGAATTTAGAAAACTTATTATTTCGAACACCCAATCAGATCCTTACCCTGAAAGAAGCACAACTGGTTTTGTCACAGTTGTGTGAGTGGCTGTTCAAATGTGTACCTTTTGCTCATTAGAGCCGTGCTCAGAGCAACAAGGGGGACTCTGGCAATCTGTGTTACATCAAAGAAGTGCCACAGTGAGATCTGATCAGTGTAGATTTTCCTGGCATAGCACAGCCAGAACCACTCTAAGCACATTAGTTCTGTGACAGTATCTCAGGAAAGAAGAGAACACATCTTTTCATCGTACCCCTGATTCCTCCAGCACCCTCTACCTGACACATGTTTCCACGTTTGTATGGATGAGCTGAAGGGCTCACAGAGCCTGGGTTTTGTTGTCCCTGGGCACAGCTTGCCCTTTCTGCAGGGTTCCATGGCTCCTATTCTTCCACAGTGACTAAGCCACCAGTTAGTAAATTTAAGGACTTCTTCAACAAGCAGACCAAAGCTTGGCCTTCACATTCTATAATTCTGACAGGCCAGAGGGAGAAAGAGAGTAGACATACATATCGACACTCTTAGAATGGGTAAAAATGGGTAGTGCTTTGGGGAAACTGGCCAGTGGGGAAGGTCAGTGTAGAAGCAAGAACAGTGCAGCTAAGGTTATTTCAGTTTCAAAAGGATGTGGACTGGTGTTAAGGAATGAAAACAAACTGTTGTTCATATATGTATGTATGTGTGTATATATATATATATGTATATATATATAATATATATACATATATATAATATATATACATATATATATATATATATACATATGTCAGCAATTAAGGAAATAAAGGACAAGAATTTGAATTTGAGAAAGAGCAAGGCATAGGATTCATGGGAAGGCTGCAAGGAATGAAAAGGAAGGAAATGAATGGAAGATGATGTAATTATATTTTAATTCCAAAAATAAAATAATAAAAACAAATCCCTTTTTAAATGTTTGCTAGTGAGATTACATTTTTATTGTGTCATGGCCCTATGGCCCTGAAGTTTATGTTACAATATAAAAGAAGCTAACTTTGGAAATTCTTTTTTTTTTTTTTTTTTAAAGAATTGTATGACAACCTTACCTCTTGAAAACAGAAACATTTTAGGTTCAACTTCAAGAAGATAAAAGAGAACAAATTGCTGAGCATCCACAAACATTCTTGAAGTCAAAATTTGCTTGACACTTTAGGCTGGAGGAAGCATGAGTGAAGCAAATTCCAGTAATCAAGAAAACTCCACCCATGTTTTCTAACCTCTCTGTTTTATACTAACCTTCTGCAATACCAGAAGTGCGAGTATCTCTCAACTGATTATGTACAGGCTTTATTCACATTGATGCTGCACTGGTACATTATGGACTTCCTAGACTTGAATGTTATTATACGTGGCATATTTTTCTAGTTTCTTGTGCTCAATGGCATACTCTTTCAGCCCACTCATTCCTTGAAATTTTATTAAAGTAATTGCTGACTGTGGGTAGAATGAGGATGTTTGGCCAGGTCTATTCACATACACTCTATGGATTAGGCTCTGTGGCATTTCTTTATTTTTTTTTCTTTTTTGTACTTTTTTGAAAGAAGATTTATCATCTCAGGTCATATATGTAACATGTACTTCTGTTCTCAGTTAGTGTGACCAAAGGCAGAGGTTCTGGATCAAAGTTAGGCATTAACCTCCTCAGTGGTCATAATTTAAAGTGTTCTTGTGGAAAGTCTGCTTAGGAATGAGTAATTGTGCTGCACTTTGTACTGAAGATTGCTAAAAACCAACTCATTTTGTCATCTGAGAATGCAGTGCTCAATCTGAAACACAAAATTAGAGTGAGCTGATCATGCTGAAAGAACATGCTCCTGAAATAAGAATATGCAGACAACCTGACCTCTATGTGTGCCTGGTGTAATTGACACTCTAAGTGGGGATATTCCAACGGTGCCTGGCTAGCTCAAGTCATTGTGTCTTATTTATCTTAGACAGAGTAGTTAGTTCAAACAAATCAGAACCTTCCAATTTCAAAATGTGCTGAATATTCCAAATAGACAAGCCAGTGATAAAGTCAACATGTAACCCTCACACACACATACTGTAGAAATGTAACACATTTCAGTATATGGTTCCAATGCCTCTCAGTTTGATTTTTATGTTCTTATCACACTGCTGTTAAATTGTACTGGAGTTATCAAGTAGAGGAACAAAATGTGCATAGCATTTAGAGGTGATATGCGACTCCCTTAGGAGTGCATAGGCACTTGAGATGTAACCCTTTTCTAAGCTTTCAAACATGCACAATAGTTCACTGTAGGTTAATTAATTAAAAGTGTTACAAAGACATAGCAAATAGATAAGATCAGTAGACTCATATATATGTATTAAAAACCCTTCCTTTTGACAAAAAGCAACATGCTTTCAGTTTTGGCTCTTTTTTTAAGCTAAAAACCATGTCTTCATTTAATTTTTTTCTTTCCTATTTTTGAAAACACATTCTGAATGTCTGAATTTCATTCTCTAGAAAGCAAATGGCATGAGCTGCCATTGGGCACCAAGTAATAATTCTCCTTCAGTAGCACCTGTAAGTTTCCTGAGGCATACTTGAACCATTTTTTGTTTAACGGCTCTAACTCCTTACCTCTCCACCATCTGTGTCTCATCCTTCCAGGCATCTTAGGCTTTATCATTGGGAAAGGAGGAATAAAAGTTACAGTTGAAGTTGATTAAAACTGGCAACAATATTATAACCATATATAAAAGCCAACAATGACAAGTTGTACTTTGAGAGCTGGGTTTTTAGTGAGCAACCATGGAAGAGGTGTAAGGTTCATTTATATTTAGTATAATGTGTCACAATAGTTGGTTACTAATGATGTAAATTTCACTTCACTAGGATGAACATTATTTATCTCCAAGATATTTGCATAACGGTAAAATAATATATGTTTTTTTTTAGAGTATCAAATTTTAAGTGCAAACTATTCTATCAAGGAGAAAAATGCACACAGAAACCAAACCCTGACAAAACAATCTGTCAGCATGGTACTGCATTCTGTTTGAAAAACATAAACAGTAATGAAATAAAAATAGTTTTTACATAATACTAAGTGTGAGATAATTAAATAAAAATGGGCATATAGGGTAAATCTGGGCACTAGCAACATTTTAAAATAAGTGTTTGGCAAAGACCACTTTAATGGGGATATTGCAGATAATACCCAGACACACGGAAGGGTAAATGCAGAGGTACAGAGGAAGGTCATAGCTGGCCTATTCCTGGAATTTCAAGAACAGTAGTGACTGGGATAGAGTGGAGTGAAGAGAAGTAAGATAAGTAAACCCTTCTGGAACATGGGAAGGTCAGTCACATCAAGACTCGAGGATAGATGACATTCCCAGATGCTTTTGTATGTGACATGGAAGGTTACAGTAGAATTTCCAACAAACCGTATGTTGTTATTGGAATTCATCTTGATCATGGCCTCGGAGCTCCAGTGAGACTAGTCAGGAGACTGCTGAAATACTCCTGACGAGAGACGATGGCAGCTTGGACCAGCACGGGCTCTTAGCAGGAGTAAAAGTGATTGGAGTTTATATGTAGATGGAATGAAAGGGACATGTTGTCTGGCAGTTTAATGTGCAAGTATGATAGAAGCAAAGAAATCAAACATTGATTCAATGTTCAAAACTGTCCATTTTAAAAATGGCATAACCAGAATAAATGTTCTATCAAAAGGAGACCTCCTCGACCAGGGCTTCTTAAACCCATAGTGTTGTAAGTAGAACTCCCAGATTCTGCAGTCTGGCGTTAAAATAATTTCATCCTTGCTTTTAGAAATGTATCATCACCCATACTTATATATCTAGCTTTGTTACCAATTTAGATTATACATGTATGCATATCATAATACATTTGGTACTGATATCTCAAAGTATCATTTACACTCATGACTACTTCCCAATAATGACTGACAATTAGATCTACAGCCAGGCCTTATTATTTAATTTATTTATAAAGCTCATCTATCACAATGAAACACATCTTCATAAATTTAATATAATATAATTATTTTCTTTGGACTATTATATGTTTTATTTTAGGTAATTTTAGACATTACGCTGAGAAAGCATTTACAGATTTTAGCAAAGTGAACAAAGAGTCTGTGATACAAAAATAGCAAAGCTTCACTCTTAGCTATGTTGCCTATCCCTAGAAGTATACCAAGGGCCCCTGTCAAAGGTGATACGACTTTTAATTTGGAGATACCTTGTTATGGACCTACTATGTGCTAAGTCATCATCTACAGTATTTCACACAGCAAGGAGGCAAGGCTTGGGTTATTTCCATCTTATGTCTAAGGAGATGGATGATAAGAAAAAAAAAGTAAATTTTCCAAAGGCATATACCTTGTAAGTAGAGACTCAAATTCAAATAAGCTTCCTTACTGTAGCTCTTAACCACAACATAGATTGCATCTCACCAGGAATGTTTGATACCAATGGTACAAACAAGTGAGCCTTCTCACCAAGAAGTAGAGTGGAGCTGTAGAGAGCAGATAGAATTAAAGCAGTGAAGGGAACATGACCCACTAAACCAGTGCCTGTCCTACCCACCCCATCTTGGCAATGGTTACTGCTACTTTCCTGACCTTTTACAGTCAGTGCATTATAAAGCATTTGGATTAGCCACAGGGAAAAGGCAGGCGAGCTATGGGAGCTGAGTGGAAGCCTGCTTGCCTTGCATGCTCCACGGCCTGGATTCAATCCCCTGGACTACAAAATCAAAGCAAAACCAAAACAAAGCAGAAGGAGGAGGAGGAGGAGGAGGAGGAGGAGGAGGAGGAGGAGGAGGAGGAGAAGAAGAAGAAGAAGAAGAAGAAGAAGAAGAAGGAGAAGAAGAAGAAGAAGAAGAAGAATACAAAGCTATGAGTATTACCAACACAATTTTACAAAATTATTTTCTATTTTTTTGTAGTGCTACATATTAAACCTACAACCTTACACAGTCTAAACATGTTCCTCTATCCATGTGTGCTCCAAGCACCAGATATACTTTCCAGAAGGAATATTATCTCTTTCACCCAGCTTATATCCTCATACATGCATGCCTTCTTCACAGGCATGTTTTCCCCCTAACAGGTGTCCTCCTAACCTTTGAGAATGTGGGCAGAGCAATGTTGGGATTGGGGGACCACAATTAATAGTCTGTGTAGATACTGCTGCTGAGAGCACTACACTGAGACTGCCTGAGTTTGATTTACAGTCAAATGTTTACAAATACTTCCCCAGCAATTTACAGTAGCGTCTTCTAAGATGTCTTTTATTTAATTTTCTGTGAAAGGAGCATAAGTAATAATTTTTACTTCACAACAATTATTTTTAGAAAACTGAATACAAGACCAAATATCAAATAAAAATCTGTTGCTGTTTCTGTCCTCTTGTCCTGGATCAGAGCGCTACCATATCAAGTAGTTCGTTCTCCTCAAATCAAACCAACCTTTTTGTGAATGGGTCTTTGCTAACATAGGACAACCAAGAGGGAATCTGGAAATCTCCCTTTCCCGCTTAATTGGGATTTGTATTTTTGTGTGTGTGTTTGATAAGAGATAACACTATCAAGATCTTGAACTTGAGCAATATATCATGATCTTGCTTAGTAAACAAGTGACATAAATCATATAAGAGTATATTTTATTTTAGGAATTGAATAATATATATCACATGAAGGATTTAATACTGGTGACAGAAAAGATTTCTTGCTGGATATGTCAATAAACTGTTCCACAATGTGTGTATGTGTGTCCACATGGATGTGTGTGCATAGGACAACCTCAGGTATCTGTCTTTCTCTTCCAGTTTTTTAGAGATGGAGTCTGTAGATGGAGTTTTGATGGTCCTGCCTGGCCCACAGTCAGGAAAAAAAATCTCTCTCACTCGCCAGTCCCGCAGCTGCTCAGACCCAACCAAGTAAACACACAGAGACTTATATTGCTTACAAACTGTATGGCCATGGCAGGCTTCTTGTTGTCTGCTTCTTCTATCTTAAATTAATCCATTTCTATTAATCTATTCTTTGTCATGTGCCTTGTGGCTTACTGGTACCTTACATATTCCTTGTCATGATGCGGCTGGCAGTATTTCTCTGCCTCAGCCTTCCACTTCCCAGAATTCTCTTCTCTGCTTGTCCTGCCTATACTGGCCAATCAGTGTGTTATTTATTAACCAATCAAAGCAACACAGCAGAGTCTCTTGTGGTTTTCTGCTGCCTATGTCAGGCTAGCTTGCCCATGAGCTAATTGCAGTTCTCCTGTCTTCCCTGTATATCTTTTTGCATGTTTCTGAGATCCCAAATCAGGCCCTCTGGCTTGTATGCATATAGTGTTACATTGAGCCACCATCTTAGTCCTTCTCCTAGATTTTGTGTGTTCTGGGGCTGGACTGATATGATAGGGATTGATCCTTTTTACAGTTGCTGTTTACCAATTTAAGTTAGAACAAAGAAGGAAAACTGTTCCACAGAAGGGCATTGTTTGCTAAGGAAGACTGTCATTAACACTGAGACATGGGCAGCCTTTGCTAGGGAAGACTGTTGGTAGCATTGTGTCATGGTTTAAGTGCTTCATCAGAGGTGCAGGTTTCTGCTTTGCTATACTTTGGAAGGCTCAAAGGTGACAGAGCTCTAGGAAAACAATTTACTTGCCAAGGAGAAGAGGCTCAACACCTGTTTTCACTTGATCTTCAGGAGCCACTTAAAGGTGAAATGAGCTTTCATTACGACTCTGGAAAATATCAGAGAATGAATCTGAAAGATAAGTCATTTGGGACTATTCTTATCATGAAAATATGAATGAATCTGGTATTCATGTTTTTAGCAATTATTATTCTTGGCCTGTATAAATTCATGTGGCATGGTTTCCTTGAATTTAGTATTCATCAATGAATGAGTATGTCTCCCCATCCAACACTTGACATAAAAGTATATTTATAATTAGAGGTCCTTCAGCCAAGTCTTTTCTCAGCCTCCAAGCTTTAAATATTGCTTTGTGTTGTTGGGAGTGGAGGTGGAGTTGGAATAAATGACCCCTCAACTTTCTAATGGGTCCCAGTTAAGCAAAAATTCAATTGAAAACTGATGTATTAAATTGGGGGGGAAAGTACACAGATTTTTACATCTTTGTGGGAAACCTGAGTGTAAACTGAAGACCCTAAAACAGAAATGACTATCTAACTGGTTGAACAAAGAGGAGCCGTGGTGAAAAGTAACTGAAGTATGTGATCTTTCTCACTTCCATTCCCCTTCACTGTTGACAAGAACGTTTTTTTCTCTGCTGGTACAAAAAAGGGCCTTTTACAGATGAGAGTTCTGTCTTATGTCTCTGGTAATAAAAATGTCTGTTTCCTTGTACACAGTAACCCCTTTCTCAGAAGCTTTCCAAGGAGTATTAACACAAGATCACATTCTTTCCAAATTGGCATGTTCTTCTGCTGTTCAGACTCAAGTCTCCACACTCAATTCACTTCCAAGCTACACGACACACAGAGGCATTCGGCTTTGTCACTAAATGTGACTCCATATATCAGCCTTTTGTTTTCCTGGTCTTATAGACAAGTTGAGCTTCTTTCTTCAAAAAGCAGCCATTAATGATCCAGTGTCTTTGTACAGAGTGGTAATTGATCACTTTATGCTTTGTAATCAGCTTGTAAATATGGAGTATGTTATTTTGCTCTAAGTACATCATTCTACTCATTTACCCATTGAAGCCTGCCTCCCACTTTTTAACCTGTAATTCTTCTGAAATCAGTCTACACTTTATTTCCTTGAAGATTACTTATTTCATTACCAAGGGAGGTTTATACTGTCTGTGCAGTTGGAGATTATACTTCTAGATATGATTTTAAATACTGAATAAGGCCATTCTCAATACTTACCATGGTGAGATCTACTGTGTTGGGTACTTTAATGTACAGTTTTCACTGAAGCCTCTTCTTAGCTTTGAAAGAAATAATCACAATGGAGTGCATCTGTGTGACAGCATCATCAGAAAGCGGTAAAGTACCCAACATGGGGTCCTGCTTATATAACTTATATCTGAACATTACATAAAAGTCATAATGCAAAAAGAGTAATTCATGCTTTAAATAAGGTTAATGGAATAGGAAAATATTTACTGCAATTCCTTTCAGTAAAGAAGCCGATTATAATTATGTAAGCAGGTGAATTACAGGATATTTTCCAAGTCTCCTTTTGAAAGCAGGGAAATGAAATGGAATGCATTAAATACTAAAGTAGTTCTTTCTCCCGATTGTCAACAGAGATTACTGTTGTAATCAGGAGTGAGTAAATAAGTAATTGGTAGCCTCAAACACCACATCATTGTCCTGCTTCCTCCTCCACTACCACCCCCACAACCACCATGACACCACCACCACCACAACAAAAACAACCACACCACCACCACCATCACCCCCACCCCCACAACCACCATGACACCACCACCACCACAACAAAAACAACCACACCACCACCACCAAGACAACAACAAAAACAACAACCACACTATCCACCACCACCACCACCACCACCACCACCACCACCACCACCACAACCACCATGACCACCACCACCACAACAACAACAAAAACAACAACCACACTATCCACCACCACCACCACCACCTCCACAACCACCATGACCACCACCACCACCACCTCCACAACCACCATGACCACCACCACCACCACCTCCACAACCACCATGACCACCACCACCACCACCTCCACAACCACCATGACCACCACCAGGACAACAACAAAAACAACAACCACACTATCCACCACCACCACCACCACCTCCACAACCACCATGACCACCACCACCACCTCTACAACCACCATGACCACCACCACCACAACAACAACAAAAACAACAACCACACTATCCACCACCACCACCACCACCTCCACAACCACCATGACCACCACCACCACCACCTCCACAACCACCATGACCACCACCACCACAACAACAACAAAAACAACAACCACACTATCCACCACCACCACCACCACCTCCACCACCACCTCCACCACCCACCTGCAGTGAACTAGTTTGGGGGAACTTAGCCCCAGCAGCCACATTCTGTGACCTCTCTGACTAAACATTCATTGGAAATTCTGCGGAATTCCACAGCACTTTGCTGGAGAATATTTCAAAGCAACACAGAAAACCAGTAAGTTCAAAACAGGGTCACAGAAGGAATGGCAGAAGAAGAAGAATTACAAAGTTGAGGGGGAGCCCCTCCATGAGGAGGGTGGGAGTGCTAAAGTCTTCACTCCAGAGTCTGGTCTGTGGAATCAACCTTGAAATCCTTCTTGCCCTTCTTCCAAGTTCCTTTAAAGGGGAAGTGTGCTGGGTCTCCTGTTTTCTCAGGCTGTGCTTTGATGGTGAGTTTACTCTTTTAAATAGATACTAAAGCATACAAAGCAGTTTTTAAGATTTTGGTTGGGAGTGCTGTAGGTGGAATCCTGAAATAAAGGTTACATAGTTGCCTAGGTACCAGAAGAACTTGCAGCTAAAAGAAAAGAGCTATCAGCCATGCACAAGAGGAAGCCACTCTTTTGATAATGGAGAGGCAAACTTGGTGAACATTTTAGGAACCTGAACAATGGTCATTCCTCAGTTATGATGCCTGTGCAGAGTCTGCTGGAGCAGGACTGGCTCCTGGGACATGTGACTTAGCCCCCTGCTCTGTGATGCTTCTGTTTTATTGTCAATCTTCACCTTCTGAGGAAATAACAAGCCATTCAAAGGTGTCTGTTCACAACAAAGAAGGCATCTGCTATTTCTTTCTTCAGAGAGTCTCTGGATTTGCAATTCATGACTAGGAAGTAAATAATGGTGTGTTTTATTTCAAATTAGTGCTGGTCAAAATGGCACCTAGAGATATTGCTTTCCCCAGAATCCATTCAAGACAGTTCTTTGGATTCACACTGAGGTGAATTCACACATGCTGGCCATTTAGAGAAAAGGCAAAACACCATTAAAGAGATTCTGATTCCTTCACCTTTCCCATGTGCACAGAATCATGGCATGGAAGACTGTTAGGAATCGAAGGAAAATTAGAATTAGGGACTTGTACATGTCAGTTTTAAGAGATTCTGCAGATTTACTAGCAAATAAACCAATTGTTGGGATGCATTTTAAATTGCTTGTTCATTCTTAAAGATAATTAATCCCATTGTGTATTGACCTGAATTCACTTGCTTGGATTTAGTAAAATTTGTTGAAACAGTAGCCTTAAACTTTATTTAGTGTTTATCTTTTGGTCTTATCCTTAGTAATTTAATAATAAAGAGACGATGTTTTTCACATTGAAAATGAAAAATATGAATTGTTTGTAAACTAGCCAATGAGGTATTTTAGCTAGTTATCTTAGTTATCCATTACCAGAAATTTCTTTCATAGTGAGCCAGATCCTCACATAAGAAAAGGCTAAGATGGCCCAGCAGGCAAAGGCTCTTGCTGCCTGACTTGACAATCTGAGTTGGAATCCCAGGACGGGCATGATAGATGGAGAAAACCAACTTCTACAAGTTTCCCTCTGACCTCCACATGGGTACTGTGGCTTGTGTATACACACACACACACACACACACACAGAGAGAGAGAGAGAGAGAGAGAGAGAGAGATACACAGACACACACAATAAACACAGTGAATAAATAATAAATATCTTTTTGTAGGTAAGAACTGATTATAATGCTATATTGTCCATATGTGTCTCTGCAATCTTGCTTATTAAACTATCATACTAAAATTCTTATTTTAATTAGGTAGTCTTTTAAGTATTGAGTTTACTTCCCTTATAATATATTTTATTGACTGTTTGCTTTATATATTTTATTGACTGTTTGCTTTGAGTGTATCCTAATTCTGGATCCAAACTTTCTTTTTGTACTGAGATGTCCTTCATGAGTATGGATATAATCAGAACTTGGGACTACTTACTATATCTCATAGGGGAAAAAACACAATGAAACACGTTACTGAAAATCACAGTAGGGACGTGCCTTGACATTGTAATAGCATTTATGATTCAAAAAAAAAAGCCAAACAAACAAAGGGCTAATGCTAATGTCTGTCAACAAAAGTGCATGTGGCATTCCCATTAAAAAGCATTCAATTACCCTAGAGATCCATGGACTCATAGACTCTCCATGACATTAATGGGATTATCAAGATATGGTCTTTGAATTTTTTTAGACTATCCATCTAAAGTTAATAGGCTAAACTAACCTTAAATATCATGTGTAGGAGCTTAAAACTGGGTTAATTAAGTGTCTACGCATATGCAAATTTGTGTTTTCTGTGTCCTGTGTGCTTTCATATTTCAAGGTTAAAAAGTTCTTACGTTGTTGCAAGAGCATTCTTTAATAAAATGGATGTTTCTTTCATATTTATTACATATACATATGTATAGGCACATAAATATTAATTAACCTATTTACCAGAAATAGCCCAGCCACCCATAGATCTTCAATGAGATTACTGTTTGCAGACAGTATAAGATGTATGTAGAAATGTCTGTGGTACATGGTAGAAAGAGGTGAATTTTCTGAGTTGTTTAAAGAAGGGGGGAACTTCAGGAGTTCAAGGGAGGAGATGAGATTTATGTAGGGAACATGGTAGTTGGGGAATATGAGAGTTTGGGGACAGTCTGAATACTGAGGCCTGTGCTAAACAGGGAGATTCCTTCCTTGTGGTCTGAGATCTGAGGACTCACATGTTTTCAGATCCTGGTAATTCAACTACTTTCAGTCTGTGATTCCTCCATCAATGTGTCTTGAGTTCACTTCTTTCATTCACCAGCTTTTTGCTTACTCTGCCTTCCGCTTATCCACCGTTCCAGGTAACTCATTGCTTTCCTTCATCTTTCTTGCTCTAGTTTCTGCATCCAGGATCTATAGCCTGTCTGTAACAAATTCGCCCCAAACCACATCTTGATACATTTGTTCCCCACTACATGAAAAGCCTGCTTCCTAGTAGTTTTGATTAGATTTCCCCTCTCTAGTGCCATCATTTGTATCCAGGGATAGAAAAGCAGACAGATAGATACCTTTCTGCTTAAGGAGGGGAGTTGTTAGTGTGGACATCCACTGTGGTAAGGGCTACTTCCAGCAAATCCTTCAGCCGTGTTGGGACCTCTTTGGCTGAGACATATGAGCTTCCCTGGTCTGTATTTTTGCTTTCCTTTTTTGTGTCTGTTGAAAGATGGGGCTTTCACTGATCTCCGAGGCCAACCCTCATCTCGTTGTCTTGGGGCCATCTCTAGACTACTCGGGACCTCTGGGAGTTGGATTCTGTTCTTGTCTTGAATTCTCAGAAAAATGAAAAAGAAAAAATGAAGCAAACCAAGCATCATTTTAAATCATCTGTGACCCTGTCGGCTCAGAGAGGACATGGAAAACATAAGCAGGTCATGCATAATAGAGAAATAAGGCTTTTCGTATGTGTTGTTGAAATAAAATTACTGAAAGGAAAAATCCATATTTTGAGTGTTAAAGTTGGCAATGCAAAAGAATGAAGTGAGGTTGTCACTACATATGTTTATCTAGACAATAGAGAATGTTTTTCTTTACAGGGCTTATTACTTTAGCAATGCATCCTGGAGAGGGAATGAGTGGTGAGCATCATTGAGGTCCTTCAGCTACTACTTTATTATCTTTGTCCCAAATCACAAATACTGAATGATTTTCTACCTGATGGTCTAACAGGACACTTGTGAACTACAGAGGCAGTATGGCACAGATTAACAAAACTATTGTTAATATGAAAAGAGTATGGCAAATAAGATCAATGCATTGACATCTTTCCATGATGTTTCATGTTGAATCGTGTCATGGAATTTGATATATGCCTCACCCCCTGATGCTCATTAAACAAATATACAGTAGAATATACTGAAATATACTTCAATAGATAATGATTATACTTAAAATATACAGGATCCTAGCTTTGAAGACTAACTTCAAGATAGTATAGTGATGTCACTCATCTGAAATCTTTTGTCCTCAACCCAAGATCTACTAAAGCTCTCAAATATATTCATTGTTGAAAAGTATACTTCAAAAAGTCTTAATAGAGTTCATGGTAAACATGAATTCTGAAAGTGATTTTGTAGTTGTATTTAATATTTTTGTTTTCTTTTAATTTTTTAGAGACTCTCCTAAAATTAGATGACAGTGTCAACAGATGAGAGGTGGATTTTAGAAATACTTCTACATAACCAATTAATATCATTTTGAACTACATGTAACTGTTTTAGGTTTCAAACCAGCAACTCCACATAGTTCAATAGAAGAGGTATTATAAGTTGTTTTTCCAGGCCATTTTCCTTACGATTATTTTTTTTTAAGTGAGAACTGGTATTTAAAGTCATTGGAGATCATTTTGACAAACAGTCAGTAAGTGAAACACAAGTCGTTGTGTATTTTCATTTGGATGGGTATTCATGAGCTGCAGATTGCCTTTCAGAAGCCATGAAAAGTCCACTGAAGAATATCAGACTCTATTCAGATTCTTACACCAATTTAGCTTCTGTTAATGCTTACATTTCTTTTTTTAAAAATTTTATTATTATTATTATTATTATTATTATTATTATTATATTTGTGTTTTAATTTTACACATCAGCCATGGGTTCCCCTGTCCTCCCCACTCCGGCCCCCACCCCCACCTTTCCCCCATCCCGTCCCCTCCATTCCCATCTCCTCCAGGGCCAAGACTCCCCTGGGGACTCATTTAAACCTGGTGGATTCAGTACAGGCAGGTCCTGTCCCCTCCTTCCAGGCTGAGCAAAGTGTCCCTGTGTAAGCCCAAGGTTCCAAACAGCCAGCTCATGCACTAAGGACAGGTCCAGGTCCCACAGCCTGGATGCCTCCCAAACAGTTCAAGCTATTCTATTGTCTCACTTATCCAGAGGGCCTGCTCCAGCTGGGGGCTCCACAGCCTTTGGTTCGTAATTCATGTGCTTCCATTCGTTTGGCTATTTGTCACTGTGCTTTTTCCAGTGGATGCAGAGATCCTCAGCCAGGCCCCAGGTGGAGCTCCAGGTGTCCAATTGTCGAGAAAGAGGGGGGACTGTAAGAGCTTGAATTCTTACATTTCTTTATTGGCTTTCTTTCTTTCTTGAGGACTCCCAAATGTAGATGAAACTACCAACACACACACACACACACACACACACACACACGTGTGTGTGTGTGTGTGTGTGTGTGTATGTGTGCATGTATATATATATATATATATATATATATATATATATATATATATATATATGTTTTAACTGTATTTAATACACACACACACACACACACACACATATATATATATATATATATATATATATATAATACAGTTAAAACAACAATCACTTAAGTTAAAATAGTCTGGGTAGTTTTAAACTAAAATTCTATCACTAATGGGAGAAAAATAAAAGCAATTCCTGTCCTGTGGTTAAAATATAACACATACAAACACAATTTATTATTTTATTTATTATTTATTTGTGCATATCTCTTTGTGGGTATGTGTACTTGAGTATGGATTTCTGTGGATTCCAGAAGTGTGACAGTTATTCTAGAACTAGAGTTTCTGGTAGGTGTGATCCCTTGACATGGGTGCTAGAACTCAAACTCTGCCCTCTGCAAAAGCAATACAGGCTCATAAACACTGAGACATCTTTCCAGCCCCAAGTTAATACTTCCAATGTGCATGTATTTCACAGAGCATTATAAAACAATGTCTGTGTATCATCCTTTCAAAATGTCCATTACTTTCAGTAGTGACCCACTTAATTTTTTCCTATAAGACAATGTTACTTGCAGTAGATAATGCAGTGAAATTAACTTACAAAAATGAAAAGTAGGCAAAAACATGTGATTCAGATTTCCTACTTGTGATAATTCTCAAATGCTTTGAACACTACATTTTTATTTGGGGAACAAAATATAAAGAATCCAATCTGATACAAGCGCACTTTATTGCCTAAATCTTGCATCTTTTTTTTTCCCCCAAATAGTTATGTTAGTAAGACTTTGTAGGTGTAGTTTCTGGCATTTTTAGGAGATGCAATCTCACTGCAAACTCCAGGATCCTTTTGATCTTACAATCTCTGTACTCCCTCATCTACAATGATACCTGAACCTTAGGCGCAAGGGTCCTGTTGTAGATGTATTCATATATCTAGATGGGGCTGGGCTCTGCATGTCTGAATTTTGGTCTGTTGTGGTTTTCTTCAGTGTTCTCTGTCTGTTGCAAAGAGATGTTTCCTTGATGAGGGATGAGCACTACAATTATCTTTGGGTATAAGGACAGACATTTAGAATGAAATTTGGCATTCTGCAGGTTAGGACAGTGGCTTCACCAAGATGCATGATTTCAGCAGCCCTTTGCAGTTGGCTACATTTTCAGCAACAGGCATGGTTTCCCTCTTATTGAGTGAGTCTTAAGTCCAGCTAGAGAGCTGTTGGTTACCACCAACATATGCTTGCCACTGCTGCACCCGTAGAGTAATCATACCACACTCGTCATCATTATGATTTCTAGGACAAGGCTTCATAGACAGAAAATCCTACCCTTACTGTTTAGAAGTCAGGACTGAGTATACCAACAAGGCAGCATGCCTTGCTTTTGTGTTGTCCACTCTTAATTCGTGCATCAGCTGGAGAATGAAGCGTCCTGGGTGCCTTCAGTTCAGTCCCTGTGCTGGACTGTAGAAGAGTTGTGCAAGCACACTTTGTGTCACATTCTGTTCCTAGACCGTCATCCGTCCCTTTACAACCCCATCTTTGAGGACCTGCTTCTGTGTATTCTAAGGATGTGCTGTCAGCACTGGTCCGTGTGGGTTAACAGATGTTCTTGCTTTAAGACTTCCTTGAAATATATGCACTCATAAAGCAGGGTTAAGTGCAAAAGCAAAAGGTCTGCAAATTCTAGACCTTTGTTCATTTTCTGTACATAAATATAAGTGTGGCAATGCAAGAAAGGCCACCCATCCACCACCACTTTCATGTCAACATTGCACATTTTTGTTTGGTCATATATCACCCTAGTATATTCAGAGAATAATTATTTAAATGAAGAAAATATATTGTTGGCTTTTTTATCAAATTGGTATAAAAATATAAAGTTGATGTATCTTTTCATTCATATTTCATTTAGTTATTTTAGGTAGACATGATTTGCAGCTTCTGAATATTTTGCTTTGTGGAGGATCTTTCTCTTTATTTTCCCTCTAGTCAAAAAAAAAGGATATGTTAATGAAAAGTAATGGAGCACATATAGCTCCAGGAACAGCTAAGCTTCAGAAAAGTCAGTGGTGTGGGTCAGTTTAGAAGGCAACCACACCAAGGGCTAAAATACCATTAATATTCTTGGCTGCAAACGTATTTTCTTCATGAGGTATAAATCCTGCTTGCAGATACCTGGATACCTATATGGGCAGGTGCAGTCACCAGGAAGAGGCAGGGAATACTCTCAGATCTTGAATAAAAATTTTTCAACATAATCCCTGCAAACTCCAATACCTATTCTTCCCCCAAAGGACCCCTCTTAGGCAGGCAGCATCTGATGAGGAGGAGAGATCCAGCTCTCTTCCCATTGTGGGTGATTTTCTTGCTCTGCCCCCACACAAACTTCTTCATAAACTGCAAACCAAGCATGAAATCAATGACTCTCAAGTCTGACTGCACCCAGGGAGCCATTAAGAAGCATGGGTAGATGGCAATACCCTACTCTAAGCCAATCAAACAGGATTCCTAAGGAATGAATCCTGCACATGGGGATCCCTAAATGTTCCCAGGAGATGCTTCTCTTCAACAGCAGCTGAAATACGTCAGCTGAATGATAAATTCCCTCTTAATAGAGGAAAATCAAAGTAACCATCAGAACTGCTGAGAAAATTCTAGTTTCTATAAAAGAAAACACCTAGAAATTCTAAGAAATCTGTCATTTGAAATCAGTTAGAGTTGACTGATTTACGACTGTCTACCATCAACCAAATGACATCTTGGGCCTTCCTGTTTGTCTAATTTAATGATGTTATGGAAATATTTTCCTGAATTGTCAGGTCTTGGGTTCTTCCACCAGAGTTCATCAGTGGTGACTCGTTCTTGATGATGTTCATGTTTGTTTGTTTATTTGTCTTGAGGATGCATGAAAATATGTAGTACAGGCATATCAAAATCTCACTATGAACCCCCAACTAACCTTGAACTCATTGATATGATCCTCAATGGGTTGGGATTACTGGTGAAATCCCATTCTTAGTTTACATTCCTCTCTTGCATACTGGTGTGCTAATTCGTGCCACTCAAAACTGAACAATCTAACTCTCTAAACAAACTGACCTTCCATTTTTTTTTCCACTACTCCAACTCTGCCTCAGCTGTTATGTGCTCACGACGACACATACATTGATGAATTTACAGAACAGGATGGGAGCCTGCCACTCAATTCAGCCAGCAGCTTAGGTTCCAAGTGATGCTTATTCTAATTCATGCTCCTGAGGAAATTCAATTTCTCTCCACTAGATGTATAATCATGGCTTATGTGTGTATATCCCTCCATCCCGCTTGTATACAGCTTTAGGAAGGGCAGGCCCTTTATCATCTCTACCCATTTTTATAGGTGAATCCTGGCTTACACCCATTCTTGTTTTTCCTCTTAGTCCACACTGAAATCCTTACTGACATAGCATGCAGAGTATCATGTTTTCAATAAATAATATCTAGCAGTATGAACAGTTTTGATCGAGGATGTATTTTACAACTCCCTGAATATCACATTTTATGTGTGTTTGCTAGAACATTTCTGACTATTGGTATAAAAATACATCTGCCAAATGAAGTGTTTTTTCTTGGAACAGTTAAGTTACTTAAATTTGGTTTGAAATAACCTACTTTTAAAAGTATAGCATTCTGTTGCTTTATATGCCACTCATAATATTCACATACTTAGATGAGACTGGATTTTTGATTCGGGATAACACACTGATAGTTATTAATTATGTCTATGCCTCTGATGCATTTAGATTTAAAACAGTGTCTTTAAGACAGAGAAACAGACACTTTAAGTAATTGTGAGTATATGATGGATGAGGTTGGTTGTTTACATATCTAAATTTTTCTCCCTTGGGTTCCACTGTTTTCCCTGAGAGTCCTTTACCCATATCATGTGTGAATTAGTCTGTTGTGTATCTATGGAATCCTAGACTGAATGAAGCTCCATTTAGATTTCTGGAGGAAATTTTACAAATCTAAAGAAATCACATGATCATTTTGTTGTTGTTGTTGTTGTTGTTGTTTTGTTTTGTTTTTGCTCTACCATTAAGGATTTGTGTGTTGTGATTTCAGTGTTTATCAACCTGCACAGTGTAAGACAAATCTTAAGCGGTCTTATTATTAGTAATAATGAAAAAAAAACTGGAGCCAGATATTGGGGTGAAAACTGAGAGGTCAGAGAAGAAAAAAGAAGCCAGCCACGTTCTTACCACTAAGAAATCCTCACCCAGAAAAAGCTATTTCCTGTATACTCACGCCTATATCCTTTCTGTGCCCTGCCATCTTACTTCCTCTCTCTGCTCAGCTACATTACTTCCTTTTTCCACCCAGCTCTATCACTTCCTGTCAGTCCATACAGACATCCATAGTTAGTGCTGGGATTAAAGGTTTGTGCCACCATGCCTTGTCTCTGTTCCCAGTGTGGCCTTGAACTCACAGAGATCCAGATGAATCTTTGCCTCCCAAATGCTAGGATTAAAGACAATTGCTACCATTGTCTGACTTCTATGGTTACTATAGTGGTTCTATTCTCCAGATAAGCTTTATTGGGGTTCACAGATAAAATATCGGCACAGCACGGGTAGAAAGGAGTGTGGCCACCAAAGCAGAAGCCTCATTTCCAGTGTACTTGCATCACCTTTATTTATTTGAAACATTCAATGGAGATAAGGGCCGATTGTTATCACTCTGTGGATCATTATTTCCAGTTGCTTGCCTCCTTCCCGTGTTGAATTGTCTTTTCCCTTTGCTGAGATATGTCATTTTCTCTCCTCAGCATTGTCTGATGTTCTCATCACCAGGTGATTAGATTTTAGTAATTACTTAAAAAAAAAAAGGCAGAAAACCTGTAATTTATATTTTGAAATTCCTCTAATCTCTACATCAAGCAGATGTGTTAGGTTTGGTAACTACATTTTTCTCCCCCCAATATAATCCATCAGGGAGCAAGAATACTTTTAGTGTCCAACTGAACTGAGTCTCCAGATAAAGTCTTTAAATGCAAACTGTCAGTACAGAACTTAAGATACCACCAAAGCTGGGCATTATGTCAGACAACATCAGTTAGAAGTCTCATGCCTCAGACTTTAAAATCTGACAATAGTTTTCTTTGTTATCAAATCTGTGAACACAAGTGTTTCCTTTGACCGCAGACATTCTCGGCCACAGAGAGGTGACTGGATTATAACTGAGTCTGCTGTTGCTGGGTTTGAGCAGAGTATTCCTGCAGGATCCAGCAAGGATAAAAATTGATGTCCCTCTTGAAACAGAGTGGTCCAGATGGTGCTGCTTTATAGCTGTCTCCAAACACCAAATGCCAAACTGCTCCTCTGATGAGGCAGGGGTGTAAAGGGTTAAATAGAACTCTTGGTGGAATGTCAGTGAATGATGGACCCCAGTTCCAAGCACACAAAAATGGTCTGTGTTTAAACATGTTTTATAGCCATGGTTGTCAAAATTCTAGATCAAGGAAATTATGCATAGGGGGAAGGATGTGAAGCCTACTTTTAAAAAATCTATGTGTACACTAACAAATCAACTAGATCAGGGAGTATGGTAGGGTGAAATGACGCACTGGAAAAACTAGTAAGGTCAGTTTTTCTGCTAGCATCCATTCTGAAATCTGAAAATGATGTGTCAACTTGTAAGACTCCATTTTTATATAAAAGAGGGCACTTGCTTGTGTAAATTGGCCCATCTTTATATAATCTATTTTGTTAATGAGTTATTTTTTAATGGCTAAAGATCTTCCAAATGTCGAATGATGGCTTTGTTCTATGAGATTGGCTTTGGGGTCACAGCATGGTCAAACAGAACATTTTACCTTTGTACATCCTTGTAGAGTATAAACTACTAAACTAGAGTATAGCCAGGGCCAGAGAGGACCTTCTAATTGTGTGTTAGAGACTTCAGATAGTTCTCTGCTGCCCCTAAAGTCAGCATGGCAGTACTTGTGTATTAGTAGACTAAGAAAGTGAAAAGGTAATTATTTTCTCTTTTCAATGTATTACACATATTTTTGCATTGCTATATAAAGTCTTGTAGGGGCATATTAAACATTTCCAAAGCAGTGAGTTAAAAATTCTCATTTCCAAGACAATTTGGAGAGTAAAATAGAGGTTTTAAATTACTTAAAAGGCAATTTACCAGACTGTCAAAGTTATTTTTCAGCCCTGGCCCTACAGCAGGCATGCTTCCCTCTTACTGACCTGTTGGATTAGGAATGTTAGACATTTAAGTTTTCAGAGAACGTCTGTGGATTATGTATTCATATATCTATGCTAGCTTTTATGGAGTGGTTGTGAATAGAAGGCTAAGTTGTTTACTGGTCCCTGTGAATAAAGGAAGACTTTAATGAAAAAACAAAAAAGATACAGTTGCATAAAGTTAAGGTTTAGTTTGTTTATGTTTATGAAACTATGGTCCTGTGATTCTGGAAGGATATATAATGCAAGCTTTGTCCTTGAGAGCCAATCTGTTTGTTCAATCTGTTCACATTTTGTAGTCTTTGCATACAATTTACATTTTTGGATTCACCTCTGGGAACCTCTTCTGTCTTAGCTCTGTCTCTGGATCTGGACACCAAGTGAGGGAGGGTGAAGGGGAATGTAAATCCAGCCGTGCTCTCCAATGATTCTATTTTATTTATTTATTTATCTTTAAATTATATTTGTGTATTAATTTTATCCATCAGCCATGGATTCCCCTGTCCTCCCCCCTCCAGCACCTGTCCCCACTTTCCTCCCAGCCCCTCCCCCCATTCCCATTTCTTCCAGGGCCAAGACTCCCCTGGGGATTCAGCTCAACCTGGTGGATTCAGCCCAGGCAGGTCCAGTCCCTTCCTTCCAGGCTGAGCAAAGTGCCCTGCATAAGCTCAAGGTTCTAAACAGCTAGCTCATGGACTAAGGACAGGTCCAGGTCCCACTGCCTGGGTGCCTCCCAAACAGTTCAAGCTATTCAATTGTCTCACTTATCCGGAGGGCCTGCTCCAGCTGGGGGCTCCACAGCCTTTGGTTCATAATTCATGTACTTCCATTCGTTTGGTTATTTGTCCCTGTGCTTTTCCAATCTTGGTCTCAACAATTCACACTCTTACAGTCCCTCCTCTTTCTTGACAATTGGAGTCCTGGAGCTCCACCTGGGGCCCAGTCGAGGATCTCTGCATCCACCTCCATCAGTTATTGGATGAGAGTTCCAGCATGACCATTAGGGTGTTTGGCCATCTGATCACCAGACTAGGTCAGATCAGGCTTTCTCTCGACCACTGCCAGTATTCTACAGTGGAGGTATCATTGTGGATTTCTGGGGACCTCTCTAGCACTTTGCTTCTTCCTGTTCTCATGTGGTCTTCATTTATCATGGTCTGTTGTTCCTTGTTCTCCCTTTCTGTTCTTGATACAGCTGGGATATCCTGCTCCCCCAAGCTCTCCCTCCCTTGAACCCTGCCCTTCATCACTCCCACTCTAGTCCAGGTTGTTCATGTAGATCTCATCCATCTCTCTGTCATTGGGTGATCCCTGCATCTTTCTTAGGGTCCTGCTTTTAGCCTTGGAGTTGTGAGTGGCAGTCTAGTCATCTTCGTTTTACATCTAGAATCCTACTATGAGTGAGTACATACCATGTTTGTCTTTCTGAGTCTGAGTTACCTCACTCAGGATGATTTTTTCTAGATCTATCCATTTGCCTGCAAACCTCATGATGTCATTGTTTTTCTCTGCTGAGTAGTACTCCATTGTGTATATGTACCATATTTTCTTTATCCATTCTTCAGTTGAAGGGCATCTAGGTTGTTTCCAGGTTCTGGCTATTACAAACAATGCTGATATGAACATAGCTGAGCAAATGCCCTTGTGGTATGATTGAGCATTCCTTGGGTATATGCCCAAGAGTGATATAGCTGGGTCTTGCTTGGAGAAGATGGATTTCCAATTTTCTAAGAAAGCACCATATTGATTTCCAAAGTGGCTGTACAAGCTTGCATTCCCACCAGCAGTGGAGGAGAGTTCCCCTTGCTCCACATCCTCTCCAGCATAAGCTGACTTCTGTGTTTTTGATCTTAGCCGTTCTGACAGAGTAAGGTGGTATCTCAGAGTCATTTTGATTTGCATTTCCCAGATAATTAGAGTTGTTGAGCAGTTCCTTAAATGTCTTTCAGCCATTTGAACTTCCTCTATTGAGAATTCTCTGTTTAGTTCTATAGCCCATTTCTTAATTGAACTGTTGGGCATTTTGATGTCTAATTTCTTGAGTTCTTTATATATTCTGGACATCAGCCCTCTGTCAGATGTGGGGTTGGTGAAGACCTTTTCCCATTCTGTAGGCTGTCGCTTTGTCTTGTTGACTGTGTCCTTTGCTCTACAAAAGCTTCTCAGTTTCAACAGGTCCCATTGATTGATTGTTTCCCTCAGTGTCTGTGCTAATGGTGTTATATAAGTCTCATAATCTAATGATTCTTTTGAACTCTGCAAGACAGGCTTCTAGGGGACCATGTTCATTTACATTGAGCTCCTTGGAAGAAAACTGACAGGTGCTGTTGTGTTTATTCTTTTAGAAAGTAGCATTAGCAGGCTGGTGGGTTCTGTGACAGCCATGACCTACTCAAGATGAGTGGAAATGAGAGATTCTCCTCCTTCCAGAGCAAGGGTTAGGCTTCTGCAGAGGGAACACAGGGCTTCACATCTTCAATAAGTGCTTTGTTTGACATTCTTTAGCAAACTAGCTGGTAGAATCTATGCCTTATGTGAGACACACACTCACCTATAATACAACAAACACACAGGTCAGTGTGAAATGGCAGTGGAGAAATGTGATATGAGCTAAAACAGGGGGAATTGGTCATGTTTAGGTGAGCTCCTCCTACTTGTCCATCTTGGCTTTTCCTTCTCCTCCTCTTATTTAATTCTTATTCATATTTGCATTTTTATTTGTGCTCTTATTTTTCAGCAGCAACATTTGAAAGTGAAGGAACTAGAAGAAATAAGGGTAGTATAATCTAGCCAAACCAGGAACATCCTAGGACCTTGGTCCGAACTAGGTCTTGCTACAAAGCTCCAGGGAGGATAGGGTGTAAAACTTCTATCAACACCTGAGAATGTAATAGGTTAGTGGTAATGTTGTATCTTAGGGGAACTGCACATAACTGTGCTTTATACTGAACACATTTTGAGTGCCATAAGAGTATTCTGATTAAGGATTTATGGGATGAGGGTTAACAATCATTGTTATGGATTCAATCACTTATTTTGCAGACAATGGTATAGACCCCTGTCACATTGCTCATCAAAGAGAGTATTATATAAAGAAAGCCTTTCCTAGGGGAGAAAATATGGCACTCTTTGTATCATGTCTGGGCTATTCATATAACAGTAGCCCTGTTAAGTTACTAAGCTTGGACTTCTTTCTGCCCTAATAAATGGTTTGGGATATTCCTAGTCCGCAAGCTGTTCATACTGACATCCTTCTATATTGTTCTTATTGGCCTGACATTACCATTTGTGAGCAGAAGTCATCCATCCAACTCTGCTTCTGCTCAGGGGCCCCAGGCTTGTTCTTGCCTGTTCTGATTTAATGTATGTTCTGTTTCTTTACCTCTTCTCAAGTCCTCAGTAATTCATAAATACTTAAGTAACAGAATGACCTGTGGCATTTGACATTATTCCTCACAGCTGGACATTCTGACTCATTTGTTATCATTGAAAGCAAATACTGCCTGGTGTAGAGGTTGGTGAAAGAGAAGGAAGAATGGAATAAAATACGTCTTCATTTAAACTTTATTTTTTAAGTTGGAATATCCACTTGAATATGTGTCTATCGAAAGTACATCACCAACTAGCAATTGTTTGTTTACTTACAACTCTTGGTATCTTTGCCTTGATATCTTTTAGGAATATTTCCTGAAGAGCCCCTAGGATAATGAATGAAATCAAAACAAAAAGATTTGTAATAAAACAGAAGCAACACCCCAAATAATACCCTCTTGTGGCTGGAAGGTTTCTCAGGTCCTGCCCAGCCCTGGTCCCTCCTGGACCTGCTGTCACTCACCTGCTTATAAAATAATCATTCAGAGGCTTAATATTAGTTACCAATTACATGGCCTATGGCAGGCTTCTTGCTACTTAGCTCTTACAACTTAATCCATTTATATTAATCTGTAAGTTCCCACACATGGCCATGGCATCACCAGTCTGATGGCATGTTGCTCCTTGGGCAGCAGGCTGGCATCTCTTCTGCTTCTGCCTTTCTTTTCCTCTTTCTGTCTTGGATTTTCTGCCTGTCTCTAAGCTGCCTTGCCATAGCCAAAACAGCTTTATTTATAGCCAATGGGAGCAACATACATTCACAGCATACAGAAAGACATCCCACAGTACCCTGCTAATCAATGCAGTTTCAAAATCTCTGTGAAATCTATAGATGCTATTCCCATCTTCAGTGCTAATACAGTGATTCAATTGTACAGCCAGGGCTGAAAATTACTGAAATCGAAGAATGCACTAGGTTGGAATATTTTATTTATCTAAGCATTAATGAGTGTTTGCTTAGAAAATATTGCATTTCTTGAACATGTTAGACAAAAGAGCTGTCTTCAAGGAGCTCAAAAACTGAGAGAATGTAATAGAGAACTAGGCCCTTAATATTTCCTAATGTCTGTGATAGTTTTTCCTGATCAAGTCCGTAGAGCAGTTAGGTACATATATCAAGAAGTTCCAGTAGACATGAGTCATACTCTGCAGTTGCTTTGAGCTGGAATCTCACATATCCTGAACTTGGTGCTTTTGGTAGAAGAAAACTTTATAAACTGTTTGACAACTGAATTTTCACAGGGATGTGACTATTACTCCATACTAGATTCTTCTTTAGAAAATGAATCTGACAAGTTCCAAGATCCACTAAAAGCGGTTTCTTAGATGGAGTTCTGGGCCTCATTATAATTATTCTCAATCTGATTAGATTCAGTCACCTTCTAAGACACATCTGCCTCTAAAAAATGACCCAAGTGCAACAATCACAGTTGCCACAGCTCACATGAACTTGTGTCACACCCTTGTTCTTGGAAGGGATGAAAAGAAAACACTTGTCAGCTTTTAGATGAGGAAAAATGGTCTAGACACAATTTTGCCAAGAAGGAAACTGTGCAGAATTGAACATTATTTCATATTTTCCCTTCATAGAATTGTCTAACAAAATGTCCTGCTAAATTTCATAGGTGGTATAGAAAAAGTGCTTTAAAGAGATGTTTTCAAGGCTAAGTGATAGCTCAATCAGTCAAATGTACAAGGACCAGAGTTCAGATTCACTTTTATATATGTGGATATGTGTGTGTGTTTGTGTGTGTGTGTGTGTGTGTGTGTAAGCCATTATATGTGCATATATGGCTCTGAGGCTAACAGATTAGGATAGAATTTATATATGTATATATACACACACACATATACAATATTATTATTGGATTATTACTTTAATTTGTTTTTTACTTATTTATGGTTTATTTTTATTGTTATTTGTATAATAAAGTATTCTTATATTATAGATAATATTAATATACATATATATATATATATATATATATTTATTTACCCATATGTATGTCTGTGTGAGAGTATTGGATCCCCTAGAACTGGACAGTTATAAGCTGCCATGTGGGTGCTGAGAATTGAACACAGGTCCTTTGAAAGAGCAGCCAGTACTCTTAAATGCTGAAGCATCTCTCCAATCATTTTTTAAAGAATGCAAGTATATTAATATTGGTTAATATTTATATTTCTATATGTAATATATTAATATTTATTGAATTAGTACATAATATCATATTATATATATATTATTGTTTTATTATTATATCAATGTTATTTTTTCCATGTTAAATATTTACTATATAATTATATGCAATAATATAATATACTGATATTAATAGTGCTTTATATAATATGTAATTAATATTTAGTTTTATATAATTAAATTTGGTTATTATATATATGAAATTTTTCATAAATGTATACATATATGAAAAAATATATACATGTATGCATACATGTGTGTGTGTGTGTGTGTGTGTGTGTGTGTGTGTGTGTGTGTCTCCAATGGGTGTGTTGGCAGTAGTATATAATCTCAATATCAGGGAATCTGAGCCAGGCAAATTCTAGGCTGATCTTTGAGCCTCAGAGCCCAGTGAGGGACTCTGGTTCAGTAAACAAGTTGGGCATCTTCTAAGGAACACCTGAAACTGACCTTTGGCCTCCAGAAGTGCATTAACACATGCACAGTCATGCACACTGGAACACAAATACATACACAAAAGAGGTGTTTCTATCTGCAGAAAAGTAGCTGGAACAGCTACCCACTACAGCTGAACCCGGTAGCCAACACTGAAATGTTATTTTCCAAAACCCTAGAGGTAGAGGAGACAGGAGCAGGAGATGCTGAAAGGGATGTCTCTCCTTCTAGATCTCTGCCCTTGGTCTGCAGTGCAGCCAGTGTCCCCTCAGACACAGAGCAAACATTACTTGATGCTAAGCATGTAGAAGTGAATATTGTTAAACAAACACTCACACATCACAGTTATTTTGGGATATATCTTTTTAAACTCATTCTCCATGAAAACAGTGTTAATGTAATTAGGTAAGGAAACAACTCCCAAACTCTATAAGAATTAATGGTATTATTGTATTATATTTTTAATTTTTAGGATCACGCCTTTAGAGGGCACATAAGCCTAGCTGCAGATGTAAAGAAATAGGTGAGACTCCATGATATCTTTTAGTTTTCTTTTTTAATATACGGAGGGCACAGATGCAGATGTTTGTCATCAAGAGTCCTTTGTTAGAACTCAAAGCTTTTCCTTGGTGAAGAAAACATGGGTTAGGTAAAGGTAACAGGTGAGGATGAATTCTTAGAGAAACGCTGTATGTGATAGAGATAAATAAGGGGAATGCCCACAGCATTGTCACTATGCTCTATCACAAACATTTCTAAGAGCTATGCTTTCATGAGCTGCTGTTTACTGCACTCAGTCACTTTCTGAGGGTTTTTCTTTTCAATTGGTTAGGTAATACCAAATATTCCAAATGAAGTCAAAAGAAAAGTAGAAAGCTCCTTACTAAGCATTCTTGACTTCCTAAATTCTCACATTCCCACTGGTGTATCAGGAAGTCTCTTCATTTTAAATTAAGGGCATTCTACATTATCTAAATGGCATGGTCCCCTGCCAACACATTGAAGTAGGCATTTTTGACTCTGATAAAATGTGCCCTCAGAGAAGATCTATACTTTGTCAGTCATACTTTGATGGTATCTCTACTAGGTTCCAGTGGTTGCTTTCTCCAGTCAAACCATATTGGGCTGTTCCAAAACTCTTGGCATGGATTAGTATCTTGATCTCAGATTCCATTTTTAATAGGAAAGAACAAACTTGGAATATACTGCAGATATGATTTCAGTACTGAGAGCATCAAAACCTTTAGATATAAAGATAACCACAGATCAAGGAAGTCAGTAAAAAAAAATCTTGAGGTTGAGGGAGATATGTGTAGTTTATAAAATCATCTGGGATTTATTGTTATAAAACATTTTTCCTCTAAAAATGCAATCAGGAGAATGTTTTCTCCAGCACTTGATCCCTCGGTTAAACCCAGATGTGTGCAGTGAGCTAAGTCATGTGGAAAAGAAAACATAAACAGCTATAGTGCCTTCCATGCTATATGTTAATCTTTGAGTGGTTTTGTTGTTGGGGAGCAGATTTTGTTTTGAGAAGTGTTTCATGTGTAATTCTGTCAGAGCTTGAAAGGGCAATCTTCCTGTGTCTGTCGGTCTCTCAGTACTGAAGTTAAAGACATGGAGGCTGTGCACAGAATTCTACTCTTATTCATTTTTTACGGTATTTAGTGATTACACATAGAGATGAACACTTGTGGTTGTTAGCAGAACTTGACTTGAGAACTCAGTACTGATCACTTAGGAAGTTTCAAAAATTCACTGAATGAATGAAGTGTTCTTCAGGAAGTTTCTCACAGATCCACCTTGTACCATGTAACATTAAGATGGCTCAGGTGGCATGGAATTCATTTTTTTCTGATTTGACTTCTAGACAAAACAATATTATAATCAGTCCTTAGATACTAACATAGTCTCTGTTCTTTCACACTCAAAAATAGAAGGCTATGCGCTGACCTAATGTATGCCATTTTCCAGTTTTCCTGTAACTCATATTCTCTCAATAAAGCTTTATTAAATTGTGGCTTGAGTTACATTGAGTTATACTCTAATAGTATGATGCAAAATTGAAGAAGTCATAAGTCAAAACTACATTATATGCACCTAACCTGCTGAGCATCCCACTTCAGCAACATGGCATAGTACAGAAGAATGTCGGTCATTCTACTTGAGACCCTTAGAGAAACTCAAGGGTCTCAGGACTATGGTTAGCTGCCTCTGTTCAGCATCACAGGAGAGTGTCTAGCACATATTATTAGATCCAGGAAAACCTAAAATTCACAATATACAGTGTACTGTTTGCCTTTGTACCTCCATGACATAGAGCTGTTAGCAAGTCAGCATATAATAAGCCAGGGCATCATATAAAGTGTCTAGCCCTGTGCTTCCTCATAGACTAGTAAATGCTATGAAATGCCATTATGTATGCAGTAAACACTTCAAGATGATGCTTACTATAATGAGAACAATTGTTATGATATCTGAAACATGATAGGTTTGATTCATATGAAAATACAATAGTGGGCTTGGCATTCTGGGACACCCTTACAAAGTAGGATCATGGGGACAAGGCTTCTCTGTCTCAAAAAACAAAACACAAAACAACAACAATGAAAATCACAAATCTTGTAACAAACCTCCAAACATAGAAATAAGCACTCAGATTATACTTATCTGAACATGATTGTATTTTGCTTTCAAACTGAGTAAGAAACTAAATAGCAATCACGTTTACATCAGCTTGTCAGAATTGCTTCAGCATCCTTATAGCCACATGTACTAGCAGTCACCACCACCACCACCACACTATAGACCTCTTGTGAGAGAACTCTGACCCTCCAGAAAGCACCTGCACACTGTGGTTTCTGCTATCTATTGACCTTTAACTCTGTAAACTTAACTGTGGAAACCTGCCTTAAATTATTCATGCTTATTTCTTTTAATAATTTATGATAATGTAACTTCCTTTTTAAAACATTAGAAATGTCAAATAATTTAGTCACAATATTAAAATCATCTTTTAAAAAGCTGTGCTTTATTGGTTGGAAAATTAAATAACAAATTTACCTATGTTTACACATGTCCATTACTGTCCCTTCCCCCACAGAGGCGTCTGATTTGTGGATTTATTTGAACACAGTAAACCTCATTAGGAGAGAGTGTGGTCAAGATAGAAAGACCTCTTTGGTTTCTTTCAAATTCACATTCATGGGTTCATGACCTAACCTTTTAGATCCCAGAAATGTGACCTCCTCTGGAAATTGGGGCTCACAAATGTAATTAAGGATTTTGACTTATTATTATCCTGGATTAGCCATGAAGGACTTGAATCCAATGACAAGAGTCCTCATAGAAGTCCAATGAGTACAAGCTGTTGAGGGAGAGATGAGAGATAGACAGACAGACACAAAGACAGAAAAACAGAGACAGACAGCGACAGGGAGGCAGGAAGACAGGTGGCGACAGAGAGACTATCCTAGGAAGACAGAAAGTTATGGATAAAAGTGATCCAGTCACAAGCCAAAGACTTTCTAGAGCCTCTATCATCTAGAAAATGAAGGTGAGAATTCCATACTAGGACCCAGAGAAGGAGCTTGGCCTTAAGTCCTTGATTTTAAATTCCTGACCTACTTAACACTAGGAAAATAAGTAGGTGTTTTAACATGGTAAGTTTATGGTACTTTGCTATGGATACCACAGGACAGTAATGCAGCTGGTTAAAATAGATTGCCTGAAATCCACAAATACATATACAACAATTCAATCCAAAATCAAGGTGGCGAGAAGAGGATCATTTTTCCTCTCATTTAAATGAAAGAGGTCTTCATTCATCCACTACTTTGCTTTATTGGTGTGATCATGAGCATTTTGTGTTGTTCCTGTTTTGTTCATTTTCTAGATGAGCCTTGCCGTGTGATATTTTTTCTAACTATATTGTCTACACAATCACCATTTTGTGTATTTTTATTTATTTTTTTGAGAATTTTATACATGAATACAGTGTGTTTTGAGTCTATCCATTCTGACTTTCTGCCTCTAATTCCTCCCAGACCTCAGCCTCCATCTTGTCCCCTCCTATCTTCCTGTCCCTGTTTTCGTTGTTATGATCCTCCACTGAGTCTGTTTCATGCTGGTAATAATAAACTCACTGGAACATGGGCAGTGTACGCGGGACCACACCTGAAGAAAACTGGCTCTCCTTTCTCTAGCAGTTATCAGTGGTCCGTGGTCTCCCTGAGTGTCTCTCCCTGCCTGTCTTGAATATCAATTCCTTGGTCTTGTGCAGGTCTGTGTAGACCATTGCGGCTGCCTTGGGTCTTGTTGTGTCCAGAAGACACTGTTTCCCAACAGTCCTCTTCGCTATTTGGCTCCTAAAAATTTTCTACTCCCTCTTCCGTGATGTTCCCTGAGCCATCAGGAGAGAGGCTGTGGACAATCTCTTTTGTGTAGATAGGACTCTGAAGCTAAGGGAATCCAAAGCCCCACAACTGATTCCTGTACATGAGTCTAAGAGGACTTCACAGTATCATTTTCTAATGCCACAGTCCAAGGACCTTCTTCATGTCATGGCAAGAAAACCCAGGGTGGGGCAGTGCAGGGGGCAGAACAGTAACCCCAGATGATGTCAAACTATCTGCCATCACCTCAGAATTGATTTGAGTGATCCTGCGATTGTGAGCATTAGCGAGTCGGAATAAGAAGCTTTGCTTTCCAGAGTGTCTGCAGTCCCTTGCTTATGCAGTGGAGAAAAGCCCTGCAGGAATACAGGAGGAGGAGCGACAAGACAGCCATGCAGAGCATGGGAGGAGATCTTCTAAGTGATGCTACATGTGTGAGCTCACCCGAGAAGGCACACAGGACATTGCTGGAGCATGTGCACACATGTGGTGTGAAACCTTTGTTCATCGTTGAGTTTCCAAGCAGACTTGACAGTGAAGCTAAGGCATGTGGGGAGGCAGGAGTGGGCAAAGTGAGGAAGTGGAGAAGACATCTTGTGAGACCCAAGAAAGAACAAGCCAAGGTGACCAAAACGTTAGTTCAACATTTTTATAGGAAAAGCATCTATAGTGTCACATCTCAACTCACTGAATTAGAGGAGTATGAAATTCTCCATGTCCCAGAGTATTAAAATAGTTTTCTAAAGGCAAACAAACCAAATGCACATTAATTCCTGCATTTAGATACTGATCCACTAATTCACAATTAATGGAGATATCTGCCTACTAAAAGGTATTCAGCAACCTGTTTGCAAATGGAACTTTTTTTTTGTCATTTCAGAGAAGAAAGGTTGTGGTTGCCTAGTTTGTTGTTACCAGCTTCAGTAGTTTAGCACTCTCTTAGAGTTCACAAAATGAGACTAAATTGGCAGTGTAACCAACAGGTGATCCATTAAGGACTTGAGTGCAGTTAAGTCTTCCTTTGGGATGGATACTTTTACAGCCAATAAACCTGGCCTTGCTAGCTCCCAGCCAGCTTGCTTGCCATAATAAAGCCTTTAATGCAAGCAAGTGACACCCAGTAGAGACCCTCCTTAGGTTTCTACAGTCAATATTGACATGAGAACTGCCTCCTCAAAGGGCATGAGCTCCAGTATTCCGTTAGATGCTCTTGGACAAAGGTGAGGTTATAACCAATATGTTTTAAGGTAACATTAGTTTTATAAATTTGTTTTTTAAAAAATTGCTGCCTGAAATAAAAGAGACCCACTGAATGGCTTTTAAACTAATGTCCAATAATATTAGCCATCTGGCACAATATTGAATGTGTATGTCCACAAGATTAAAGTACTCACTAATTTAATAAAACATTAAAATTGTGTCTGGAAGTAAGAATGATATTTTCCATTGTCATCAAATGCTGTTTAATATTTAAGGGATGCAAAGTATAAGAACTGCAATCATATTCAGTATGGAAATTATTTGAACGCTAATATTGTAATTATATGTTGATTTTGGAGGAATGTCACTGCAAATTTATCAAGTTATGTGTGTCCCTCAATTATGAATTTACAGTGTCTACGTCACTAGTAAAATAACTCATTGTAAAAGTTACTTTTAAGGACTTAATGACCAAGCACTTGGAAAGGTCAAGCAGCAAGTTCATGGTTACTGGGTCGCATGGGGGAACACTCTCTAGATAGAAGGTGAGAAATGAAAAGCAGGACTTAGCTCTTCATGAAGGACCAAAAGCCATTTTTTATCCTTTTCTTTGTTTCTAGATTGTTATTAAATGCACCTTAACTGGCTATTAGGGCATGCTAGCACAGGAACATCCATGAACCCATTTCTTTTAACTCCAATGTAAAAACAAAAACCCTAGGCCTCCTCCTGGACTTACCTTTCAGTCCAATCCACACTGTCGTCGGCAAAGCCAAGGACCTCTTTACCACCATCTGCAGAAAGGGTTTCAGTGTGACTGTTCTCCCATGGCCTACAGTAGCAGTGGCAAAATAGGTGTCATAAATGTTATTTTAAAGGGTTTGCTGTGCAATTATATGTATTGACGAGTTGGGATTGACACAATGAGATGGTTATCTGTCCTACAATATTTCTTAATAGACAATAGACCAGACTTATTCAGTCATGCTGTGCTTTTTTTTTTTTTCTGTAAACATCTTCCAGTGCTTGATGTTCAAGGAAAAACTCATCCTGTGGCAAATGCTGGCCTAATTAATAAGTTCTGTAACTCTAAACATGAAATTCCTTAAAATTTTGACCCTTTGCTTTTGGTTTGTCCCCATATATCAATGTTAGTAGGTATGTTCTAGTTTACACACACACAAAAAAAACAAACAAACAAACAAACAAAAAAACAAACAAAACAAAAAAAAACGAACTACAAAAAACTTTTTAAAGAGCTGTTTGGCTGTATTCCTCCTCAGTGTCATTTCTGCTTCGCATAGTTAGCACCTTCATGCTTGTGCTGCCAAAGACTATCTGTGCTCATTCCCTCTGCTGTGTTCTCTGTGCATCCGGCCGTTGCCCTTCTTCACCCTCATCTATAATCCCGACCACTACACTATTGACTGGGTATTTCACCTCTGAAACCCACGTTTCCTTTAGTCAGAATGTGAGCTGGGAGTTCAGTCTCACTGACCTCAGGGCCCTGCCTTTTCCCCCATTCTGCCTGCTACACAAAGGAAGTTTAGGTGACATGTTAATATGCCGTGGCTGGGAGGCACACTTTCCCATAAGTGTAGCACATCTGTGTCAACCTCAAGACATTTCATCTACAGTCCATCATAGAGAAATCCAGTAAGGTGACTTAATGATAATGTAATTAATTAGCTTAATGTAGTCTATTGTTAATTTAATAATGTCATGAAGGAAAATTTTAAAATATGTTTTGAAGGGAAGAACATGGTGTACAATAAAGAAAAAAAAGTGCTAGACTACATTTGCCTTAATGTACAGTTGGGGCCTTTTGTGAAGTGTGTGTGTGTGTGTGTGTGTGTGTGTGTGTGTGTGTGTGTGTACAGAACAGAGATCAATCTATTGTTATTCAGGAGCTGTCTACATTGTTTTTATTAGCACCAGAGCTCTCCCTAGGACCTAGGACTTACAAGTTTGCCTAGGCTGGTACCAGCCCCAGGTCCTGCCTTTTGCATCTCCACTATGAAGATTAGAAGCCCACTCCACCACACCGAACCATGTTTGCATGAGAACATGCCAAAAAGAACTCAGATCTCTATGCTTATGTTTCTGCCGCCCCCTGGATGTCTTATTTTACAATGTTGACAATGTGTAAGTCTCTTTAACCAGTCATGTATAAGCTCATGAGAAACACCACATGCATTATAGCTGACATTTGGATATAGATACTGTAGCTCTGCAATGGATTTTGTCAGGCATCTAGAAACATCAGAAATGATTTTAGCATGTATATTTATTTTCTGGTCTCTGTCAGAAAAACTTGCCATTCAGTGAGCCAAGTATGTGAATTTCATGACAAATTAAAGTATTTTGATGATATATAATATAACATAAAATAAGAAATGTTAAAATGGGAGTATTCCTCTAAAACTTGTATAGGGTTTTCCTGTGTTATCTGCCTCTTTTTATATGGTGTATTAAAATTGGAAGTAAAAATGGAATAGCACCTCCCTCAACTACACTCCTCCTAGGAGCTGATATATTCAAAATCAGATACATATGGTCTGTCTACTCACCTGTATCTTTTTCCATAGATGTTAACAAAATAATATACCAAATGATAACATAATTTATTACAATAAGTCAATTTATAGTCTCATGTTAGTGCTTTGTCTGCTAAAGAAAACCTCAAAAGAAGCTTTTCAGTGAAGTAAATTACATACTTCACTCTTTCAGTAATATTTTGTCATTTGATGTGTAATGATTGTACATATTTATGAGGTAAAATATGATAACCAGATCCATAATTACAATGCATGATGATAAATCAGGATAATGGGCATTTCCATCTCACTAAACATTTGTCATTACTTTGTATTTAAAACAGAATTTTGTCTGTCTAGGGTTTTTACATAATATTTAGGAAATCATTGTAAACTACAGTTCCTTTCAATGATGCTGAACACTGAATTTATCATCCCTTATAGCCCTATAAATTGATAGGAGAAAGTCAACAATGTCAGATCTTCCCCACACACTTCCTTACCCCACTGTGAGCACCTTCTATGGTTTCTTGAGCTCTCTACCCAAAAAGAAACATGTGGAAGTGGATCTATCTACTATAATTTCTTTTTTTTTTAAAAAAAAAGGTTTATTTATTTATTTATTATGTATACAGAAGAGGGCGCCAGATCTCATTACAGATGGTTGTGGTTGGGGAGAATTGAACTCGGGACCTCAGGGAGAGCAGACAGTGCTCTTAACCCCTGAGCCACCTCTCTAGCCCTCTATTATAATTTCAGTTTCAGAATAATCGCATGCCTAGATAACATAAGAGTACTGCTAACATTAAATGTAGAACTATGTTTAACAAAAGATAAAAATCACCATTGAGCCAACAGTAAGTCATAGAGGCATGAGGGTATTTAAAGGACAAATCATCAACTCAACAGGCATGTGATAGCCAGTCAATTCTACTGTTAGAGGTCATTATGCCAGTGGGTGGAAATCAGGGTCTACTTCCATAGGAGGAAATACAGGAAGAGTGAAATATATTGAATTCTGTGCCACCTTTCTTTAAACTGTGGTCAGTTGTTTATATCATAAAAACACATTGTTTTGGCCTTTTAACTTGAACTCACAGAATGAAGGATATGTGGATCGGTGTTAGAAGAAAGAGTCATGTTTCTTAAGGATTTAGTAGTTGTTTTATTGCTGGACTAGAGTTTGGCTTAATCATTATTTAGTTTCTCCCATCTCACATACCTTCATTTTGACTCTATGACAAGACAAAGTGAATTTTCTTTAAATGTCTAATGCATTTTGCATGTTAAAATTCTAGAATCATATTTATAAACAAGTACAGATTTCCAATATTATCCTCAAATGGAGTTTTGAAAATGAATATGTTGGTGTTTCAGCTTACTTTTTCCAAGTGGCACACGTTTAGCTTTTTACTTTTCTATTTTTATGTGAATTTAATTTCATTACAACATAGTAGCGATTTGATTTCCACATGAACTTGAAAATATTGGAATATGCTGGATCCAATCAGAGCTATATGTAAGTAAGCATTTATTAGCCAAGCTTGCATTTTTATTTCTTCTAAGAACAGTGTTTGAGGTCAGAAGACAAGCTTTGCTGAAAAGATAAATGACATTTGAGAACAGGGAGGGTAAGTGGTCTGACAGTGCACAGCAGGAAGTTATGAGAGACCAGTGTTAACAATAACCTTATAAATGGTGGAAAGTAAAAGTAATGAAACAATTTGATCATTTACCTGTCAATCAAGGTGGAAGTCATCAGGCTAGGCTTGTAGAGAACTTATTTACTTTTATTTCATACACACACACACACACACACACACACACACACACACACACACACAAGAATTGTCTCAAAGTGGCTCTAGGTCAATTTTTTTTTTTAAGTTTTTAATCGTCTGAAAGTTCGCATATCCTCCCTAAAATGAACGGGTTCCTGTCAACTGCAATTGAACCTAATTTTAAATCTTGTCTTTGGATTTAACTATTGCTCAGGGTTTTCAGTATTTACTCTTTGTAATGAAACAAAAAAATCAAATAAAGTAGACTCTTCTTGTCTGGTGCTTATTAATACAAACCTTGCTGCCCCAAAGAGGTTTGTGGGACACCAGTTGAAACCATCTTAGGAAAAATACAACTAAAAATACAATTAAAAGACAACACAGGCATATCATTTTGTTTCCATTTCTGACTGTCCGCAGAAATCAGAGCCAACAATGTCCGTTTGATTATTCTATTATGGACAGAATGAGTGATGCTGGGAACATACATGCTGATTTAGTGTTGTGCTGATGAAACCATTCTGGTCATATGATGTGTCGTTTTTCACTTCTGCCTTATCAAGGTGTTTCAGCTGTGCCCAAACCAGCTCTGGTAATTGCTTTAGATGCTAGTGGCAAAGTTATGTCAATGTCAATCCCTAAATGACTTTTGACTGTTTCATGCCAGATGCTTTCTCCAAAGAAAAAAGGGTAGGGCAGTTTTCATGCCTGGGTATGTTTTACCTCGAAGTCTAAATAGACAGACTCTGTTTGGTTCTCCCAGTCACAGATTAAATGCAAATGCTGGTACTTTATGCTTTCAAATGAAGAAAACATGAGTTCCGAATTTCCTTAAGTTGTAGTCCTTCATGTGGAGAGCTTTCTTTCCTTGAACAAAGGGCCCCTGAACTGACTCCATTAAGATGTTCATTCAAAAGGATCCATGATGTATTCTAGATCAAGAGAACAGAATGAACAAATGCTGGCAGACCAGGAGAAGTAGAAATAGAATGAGAGAATCTGGAAGTCTCACAGAGAAGTTGATGTTGAGGAAGGGTGAGATGCAGGAACATAGGATGGAGTATTTTGGCTTGAAGAGGGTTTAATATACAAACAGAAGTTTCTTTGAGTGTTAGACATCAAATGAGGCCCCACTTCCAGGGAGATCTTCATTGTGTTTATGGCCAAATGCATCAGCACTATGAAAAAGAAGGTGTGGGAAGTTAGTGGGAGGTGGGGGGGAGGGTGAAAGTTGCCATTGTTTTGAGATGAGAAATGAGACAAAGCCTTAATCAATTCAGTTATACATGCTAAGGCATTGCATAAATCATGTCGGTTCACACCAGCATACTCATTTGATTTAAATTTTCTACCTTCTTTTTTTATTAAATATTTTTATTTATTTTACATACCAACCAGGTTTCCCTCCCTCTTCTTCTCCACTTCCCTCCCTTTTACCTGCTGCCCTGCCCATCTACTCTGCCTCTGTCTCCATTCAGAAAGGGTAATGCCCTCCCATGGGAGTCAACAAAGTCTGGCATAACAAGTTGAGGTAGGACCAAGCTCCTCTCCCGCATCAAGGCTGAAGAGGTATCCCACCATTGGAAATTGGTTCCAATAAGCCAGCTCATGAGCCAGGAGCAGGTCCAGGTCACACTGCAGGGGACTCACAAACAGACCAAGACCAAGTTACTCAACTGTCACCCACATGCAGAGGGTCAAGGTTGGTACCAACAGACTCTGCAGCTGTTGGTCTAAAGTCCCTGATCTCCCATGAGCTCAGGAAAGCTGTCTCTGTAGTTTTTTCCCATCATGATCTTGAACCCCCCTTACTTATACAATCCCTTCTCATTCTTTTCAACTGGACTCCAGAAGTGTGGCCTAGTGCTTGGCTGTGGATCTCTGCATCTACTTCCATCAGTTACTGGATGAAAGTTCTATGATGACAATTAGAGTAGTCACCAATCCAATGACAGGAGAAAGCCAATTCACACACCCTATCCACTATTGCTAGGAGTCTTAGCCAGGGTCATCCTTGGAGTTTCTCTGGCACCAAATTTCTCCCTAACCCCATAATGGTCCCCTCTATCAGGATATCTCTTTCATTGCTCTCCCTCTCTATTCCTCCCCCAACATGACCATTCCTATCCCTCATGTTCCCATCCTCTACCCCCTACCCGCTACCCCCCACCAGCTCCCAACTTGCCCAGAAGATCCCATCTGTTTCCCCTTCCCAGGGTAATCCTTGTGTTTCTCTTAGGGTCCTCCGTGTTACCTAGCCTATCTAGAGCTACAGACTGTAGCTTTGCATCTAATAACCACTTATGTGTGAGTACATACCATATTTGTCTTTCTGGGTCTGGGTTACCTCATTCAGGATGACTTTTTCTAGTTCCATCCATTTTACTGCAAATTTAATGATGTATTGTTTTTTATAGCAAGGTATACCCCATTGTGTAATTGTACCACATTTTCATTATCCATTCTTCAGTTGAGGTGCATCTAGGTTTTTTTTTTTTTCCAGGTTCTGGCTATTATGAATATTGCTGCTATGAACATAGTTGAGCAAGTGTCCTTGTGGTATGATTGAGCATCTTTTGGGTATATGCCCAAGACTGGTATCATTGGGTCTTGAGGTAGAGTGATTCTCAGTTTTCTGTGAAACCACCATACTGATTTTCAAAGTGGCTGCACAAGTTTGCACTCCTCCTAGCAGTAGAGGGGTGTTCCCCTTACTCCACATCCTCTCCAACATAGGCTGTCATTAGCATTTTTGATCTTAGCCTTTCTGACAGTTATAACATGGTATCTCAGAGTCATTTTGATTTGCATTTCCCTTATGGTTAAAGATATTGAACAATTCTTTAAGTGTATCTCAGGCATATAAGATTCTTCTGTTGAGAATTCTCTTTTTAAATGTGTACCCCTTTTAAAAATTGGATTATTTGGTATTTTGATGTCTAGCTTCTTGAGTTCTTTATGTATTTTGTAGATCAGCCCTCTGTCAGATATGGGCTTGGTGAAGAACTTTTTCCATTCTGTAGATTGCTGTTTTGTCTTATTGACAGTATCCTTTGACTTCCAGAAGCTTTTCAATTTCAGGAGGTCCCATTTATTAATTGCTATTGTCAGTGTCTGTGCTACTGGTTAGGATGCAGTCTCCTTTGCTAATGCGTTCAAGGCTACTTCCCATTTTCTCTTCTATCAGGTTCAGTGTACCTGGATTTAAATTGAAATCTTTGATCCACTTGGACTTGAGTTTTGGGCAGGACAATGGATATAGATCTTTTTGCATTAGTCTACATGTTGCCATCCAGTTATGCCAACACTATTTGTTGAAGATGCTTTCTTTTTTCCATTATACAATTTTAGCTTCTTTGTAATAAAAAAAAAAAATCAGATGTTTATAGGTGTGTGGATTAATGTCAGGGTCTTCAATTTGATTCCATTGGTCCATATGTCTGTTTTTATGTCAATAAAAACTGTTTTTATAACTATAGCTCTATAGTACAGTGTGAAGTCAGGGATGGCAATACCTCCAGAAGTTCCTTTATTATACAGGATTATTTTAGCTATTGTGGACTTTTTTGGTTTTTCCATATGAAGTTGGGTATTGTTCTTTTGATGTCTTTGAAGAATTGTGTTGGGATTTTGATGGGGATTGCATTGAATCTGTAGATTGCTTTTGGGAAGATTGCCATTTTTGCTATGTTAATCATACCTATCCAAGAGCATGGGAGATCTTTCCATTTTGTGATATCTTCTTCAATTTCTTTCTTCACGGACTTAAAGTTCTTGTCATATAGGTCTTTCAATTGTTTGCTTAGAGTAATCTCAAGATATTTTTTATTATTTGTGGCTATTGTAAAGGGTGTTGTTTCTATTATTTCTTTCTCAGGCTGTTTATCATTTGTATATAGGAGGGTTACTGGTTTTTTTAAAGTTATCTTGCCATATTACTAAAGGTGTTTATCAGCTGTAGGAGTTCAGTGGTTGAATTTTTGGGATCACTTATGTATATTATCATGTCATCTGCAAATAGGGAATGTTTGACTCCTTCCTTTCCAATTTCTATCCCCTTGATCTCCTTTTGTTGTTTTATGGCTCTAGCTAGAACTTCAAGTACTATATTGAATAGATATGGAGAAAGTAGACAGCCTTGTCCTGTTCCAAATTTTAGTGGAATCTCTTTGAGTTTCTCTCCATTTAGTTTGATTTTAGCTGTTGGCTTGCTGTATGTTGCCTTTATTATGTTTAGGTATGTTCCTTGTTTCCCTGATCTCTCTAAGACTTTTATTATAAAGGGGTATTGGATTTTGTCAAAGGCTTTTTCAGCATCAAATGAAATGATCATGTGTTGTGTTTTTTTTTTTTTTCAGTTTGTTTATGTTGTCTATTACATTGACAGGCTTTCATATGTTTAACCATCCTTGCATCTCTGGGATGAAGCCTACTTGATCATGGTGGATGATTTTTCTATGTGTCTTTGGATTTGATTGCCAACATTTTATTGAGTATTTTTGCATCAATGTTCATGAGGGAGATTGGCCTGTAATTCTCTTTTTCAGTTGCATCTTTGTGTGCTTTGGGTATCCAGGTAACTGTAGTCTCATAAAAAAGTTTGTCAGTGTTCCTTCGGTTTCTATTGTGCAGAACAATTTGAGGAGTGTTGGTATTAGCTCTTCTTTGAAATTATGGCAGAATTCTGTTTTGAAACCAACTTGCCCTGCTTTTTTTGGGTGGATGGGAGACTTTTTAATGACCACTTCTATTTTCTTAGGGGATATAGGTCTATTTAAATTGTTTATCTGGTCTTGATTTAAATTTGGTATATAATATGTATCCAGAAATTTGTCCATTTCTTTTATATTTTCTAATTTTATATGGTAGGATTATTTCTGTAAAACCAATCAGTTTGTTAAATACACTTTTTAAACTATAAATGGCTTATTGAATATAGTGGACAATATTGATATAGCCCAATGTACTTCTGTTAATATTCAAATTAATTTTCCCAGTTTATTAATTTATGTGTTTCAAAACTTTAAAATAAATACTAAAACTTAGAAAAGAAGTATCATTCCTCCTTCTGCTTCATACTTTACTAGTTCTTACGGTAACTCCTGCTGCAACTTCCAAAAAGATAACTCTTCTGTGTAAGTATGATTTAGGTGTCATTATAGACATACAAATGTGAAGGTCTATCTGTATTCCGGGCTCTTCCATTATGTTTGGATTTTATACAAATGACATGCACGCCTTAATCTCTCACTGCTCACTTTTTCTCTCACATTAGCTGTTAGAGATCTTTCCTGGTAAGTCCATGGAAAACCTTGCTCTTGCTTGCACACACAGCCATTTATTTCATGGGTAAATCACCAACTTCTTATTTGTCTGATAACAATGCAGAATTGAATATTTACAGTAATTGCTCTTACATTCAATGCTATGTGTGTGTGGCTATAGTTATCCTAGAAATTTGAGGTGTGTTTTACATTTTATAGCTCTTAAACCAGCTGTTTTCTTGAGGGATACTTACACTTTCTAACGCTAGCTAAATTAGGACTGTATCCGGTAGACAGTCTAACATTTTCCCTTATGTGTGTCTGGTGACAATTCCATACAGATAACTGTAAGACAGACATTGATTTCTTTTTTTTTTTTTTTTTTTTTTTTTTGCAAGGGAGCTGTTGTCCCCAAGATCAGACATTGCTTTCTTACCAGCAGAGCTCAGGAACTCCTTTATAGATTTTTCTGGTCATCTGGCCTCTGTCCTTGCCAATTAATTTATGCTTACCTACAACCTTTAGGAAGTTCTGGGTGGTGGTATTGTGTTCCCCAAAATATTGTGCACACTAATAAACTTATCTGGGGCCAGAGAACAGGATGGCCACAATATTAAACATAGAGGTTAGGCAGGGGTAGCACTCGCCTTTAGTCTCAGTACTTGGGAGACAGCCAGGCAGATCTCTGTGAGTTCAAGGTCACATTGGAAATAGCCAACCATGGTGACTCACACCTTTAATCTCAGAAAGTGAGCCTTTAATCCCAGGGAGTGATGGCAGAAACCAGAAAGATATATAAGGCATGAAGACTAGAAACTAGCAGCATTTGGCTGGTTAAGCATTTGGCTGGTTAAGCTTTCAGGCTTCTAGCAACAGTTCAGTTGAGATCCATATGGATAAGGACACAGAAGCTTCCAGTCTGAGGAAACAGGATCAGTTGAGGAACTGGCAAGGTGAGGAAGCTGTGGCCTGTTCTGTCTCTCTGATCTTCTAGCATTCACCCCAATACCTGAATCCAGGTTTGTTTTTATTAATATGCCTCTTTAAGATTCCTGCTACAGTTCTGCCCTATAGCTGCCAACATTCTGACCTAATGATATCATCCTATTAACCATGATATCCCACACATTAAACTGAATGTCAAACAAAGCTTGATGGTAAAGCTCTCTACACTTTCTGGGAGGTTTCTGAGCTGCAAAACACATCAGAAAGAAGGCAGACTACCTACATGGGCCTGGCCTGGCCTCCTGCTCTATTTATTATCCAAAAGAAGAAGGGCCTCTGCATGTTCATTTTCTTTTATCTTTTTTGCTGTATTCAGATAACTGACTGCCAAAGATCTCAAATCTGGTAAAGGCTTCTGCATTCATACAAACCTCCACAGTGAGCATATATGGTCTACAGTTTTCCCATAGTGAAGAAAAAAAGTCACCCATTCTGTACTTACTGTTTCAGAGCACAGAGATGGGTGGGTGGGTAGTGTCTGCATGGATAGATAGAAGTTAATTAGAAGATTTTATAAATTCTATGCATCATGCAAATCCCCTTTGTTAAATGGAGCCCAGAGAATATGTCCTTTTAGCTGTAGATAAATACTTGATCGGTCTAGTGTGCTGTGGGCCAGTAATGGTGAACGGAGAAGTTTAAATCCATCAAGAGAAAATGATAACCAGTAGGGCATGGAGTGATAGGCATTTTTAAGCTGACTTATGGGCAACTGGTGTGACTAACTGTGGTCAATTCTGGGAAAGTGGAAAAATTGCTACTGAATCTGTATCTAGACATGCCGAGAACAGTGAGCATTCATTTTTAGAAATATGCCACTATCTTACTGGCTCATGTTGGCTTCAACCTGGATTATCTCCAAAGGTCATCCTGTTATCTAGACACATGGGTGGGGAAACTGGAGGAGACAGAAAGTTCTTTATGGCTTTATGCACACCCCCAGGATTCTATCACTAAAGGCATGACCAGTCAGGAACCTGCAGTTTCTTATGTTCTTTCTAAATAGTTGGCATTTCCTTTACCTTAGCAACTTGTTGCTTGATCAAAGCTGTTACTAAGATGGATGGGCATTTAGTGACTCAAAAATATTCACAGAGTTATTCATTCTGTGTAATTTAATGGGTGAAGTATTATGAGTAAGGAAAAATCAGTGGAGCTGACAGTTTCCACAAACATATGTCCACACAGATAACTATTATAAAAGGTCAAAGATGTGATTTGTGTCTGCACTGCAGGCACTACAAGGAATAGAATGAAGCTTCTAGGTGGCAGACAAGGAGAAGTGTCTTGGAGAAAATATCATGTGACTGACTCTTAAGTGAGTAGGAAGTATATGCAGAAATTGAAAAGGGGCTATTATGAATTGACTTGATATTTACAGCATGCTCAAAACACAGAAATGCAAACATGTTAAGAATGTGACATTATCTGCTTATAGGGTATGTGCATAGAAATCTTGTTAAAATTAGATCAATAAAGTGGTCCCTAATTCCATGGGACCTAAGTCATTGTATCTGGCATCTTTACAGAGAATGGTAACACAGATACTGAGACATGCATAGAAGGTGATATAAACAGATATGGTGAAGGTGGTTTTCTAGGAGGCAATCTGAGAGGTCTGACATGGGTCGTCACCTTCCTTAGAAGGAGCCAAACCTGCTAACACCTTTTTTTAAACTTCTAGCTCTCTGTGTGTTGAAGTAATATGTTTATATTGTTTAAGCCATCCATTGGGGGACTTACCCATGGTAGTTCTACTAAACTAAGACAGAATGGCCTATTAAGCAGAAGGAATCATCAAATAATCTTACAGTAGTTAGAGGGACGTGGTCAGAATGTGCAATTCCTAAAGGAATAGAAAATATGACTGAACAGGGAAGTGAATAATGTTGGGGAGGGTCTTTTAAGGCCATGATGCTGACCTGGGGGTACGAATCTATAAACAAGGCATCTCAAATGACAGTAAAGATGCTCATGTAGTCCATTATGGTCACAGGAAGAAGCAACTCTGAACTGAAGGCAAGTCATCTAGTCTTTTCCAGATGCTTCAGATCTTGTTTTATGGCATCAAAATCTGACAGGTTCAGTACCTTGAAGCATTTCTTACATATTCGTGTCTACCCTCTTTGTGAGTTTCACAATAGGTTACAGGAATCTATTAAAAGTTTTACTTAGTGTTGTGACAAGTCAGAGCTGTGCTTGAGTATGCTTGTTTGGACAGGAGGGGACCCAGACTAGTAAGTCATTGGGAAGCAGTTGGCAAAATTCAGTTAAGAAATCCTGAGGTTTAGAGATGTGACTCAGTGCTATGCTCAGGAGAGCTGAGGATGGAGAGGGAGAGAAGGGGAAGGAGAGGACAAGGGAGGAGAGGTGGGGGGGGAGATGTGTTTGTTTGAGTGAGGATAAATACAGTATACAGTAGGAAATGGCTGTCTTTTCTCTGTATAACTTTTAAAATAAACTTGCTTCTGTGTTTGTTTGTTTGTGTTTTCAAATAGCAACATCAATTACATTCTACACAGTATTTTAAATATTCTAAATTTTGATTTGTCAGTTCATCACAATGGTTATTTTTGTTGGCTCACAATTGAAATCAAGAATACCGTGTCCATGTGAGAGCATCATTCCTTTAGTTTTCTCTTAATTGAAACTCCAGTATATCTTCCTGGTTCCTCAAAAAATAATAAAAATAAAATTGAAAGAGTCAGAACAAGATTACCAAGGAGAAACCCAACTACATTTCTACTGTGTGGCAATATTGTAATTACAGAAACCAAGTTTTTCAAAAAACTAAAGGTAATTTAGTTACTGATATTCCAGTGGTTAGTTTTCAAGTTGCATATATTATGAGTACATATAGGATATTTTGTAGATTATAGCTCTTTGTTTGAAAATACATGCATTTTCTACTGCCGTGCAATGTAATAGCAAATCCTGGGGATTTTGTGTATAGGTTTCTAAATACTTGTCAAACTGATTATGGAAGATATGAGAAGAGTCATCAATAAAAACTGGAGGCAATAATATAGAGAAATCAATTTGGATGTCCTATGATATTAAATAAAAACTTCATTACATTATGTGAGTCAGAGAGCCAAAACCATGTATCTTCATGTGTTACCGACAGTGGTAAAACATGTCTGAGAAATCGATGAAAAATTGATATTTGCTTATTTATCATGGCAATTTCAATGCTTCCTCTGGGGATTTTAAAGAAAGCAATCCATTTTAAATGTATTTCATAGGCAAGGGATACTCCCCCTATGATTTTATATATTGGGAATTGCAGTGAAGGTCTAAATTTTCTTTAGCTTTTACTATCACCCGAAGAGATACTGATGGTCTGTGCTGCTGGCCAGGTTGTTTATTGCCTTTATCCATTGATATATGCTACAGGTTTCATTGATTTTTAGCTGTGTTATGCCTGCAAGATTCATTTTTCTATTTTCTTTGACTTTAACTTTTAGTATCTTTTTTCGACAGCCACTTAATTGTATTGATTTTTTTTCTAGGCCAGTTATAATTTAGAAAAGAACATTTTAGTGTATTTTGTTTAGAAAATATTGGCCTCGGTGGCTTACAACTAGCAATATTCTGAAGAGCTGAGCCACAAATACCACTAATTCACTGGCAGACTTCTGCGGTCGTGAGAAGACAGTAATAAAAGGGTGTTGTAAACTTACTGTCCTCAGAGGCTTTCCCTGGGAGAGAGATTGACAAGCTGACAGTGGGTCTGCAAGCCAGAAGTAAAGGAGAGGAGGTCCAGGAAGGGAAGTTAAAGTACTCTTGTACAAACAATAGTCCCGATACTCTCCAGCTCTAATATCTCATCCAGTGTTGAACACAATGAATTCCACCAGTACACTGCCTTAGGTTCCCACGTACTCTTTTTTACAGTCTAGGATCCCAACCCATGCAATGGTGCCACTTACAATATGTGGGTTTTCCTACTTCAATAAACCTAATAAAGATATTACCCCACAGTCATGCCCATAAGCCCTTCTCCCAAATGACCCCAGATGTCATCATGTTGACAGCTGAGCTTAATCATCTATTCTTTAACAGTAACTGCTTCCTGTTGAGGTATGATTGATGTTGAGTGTTCTGATGAAAGAGTTCATCTGGCATTCATTCCTGCATCCAAGACAAATCAAACTTTCAGTATTGAAGGAGAAATAGAGGTAATTCATAGTGTCCCTTTGCTCAAGGTTGTATAAAATCAATTTTCCAAGGAAAGTTTTTAATTTCATGCATTAGGTATTTCTTAATCTTTCAAATATCTGTTATGTAGAACTCTGCACTTATTGTCATCTATAAATTGTCTCTTAAAATGGATCATCATTCAACAAGAGAACTAATCTAGATAGATAGTAAAAGCTTAAGTGTGGTCTAACTCATATAAGTCACATTAGTAATTGGTTCATAAACATATATTATGACTATTACTTATGAAATGCAGTCATTATAATGTTGCAAGTAGAAAGTCTGGCTTTGCTCATTTAAAGACAAAGCAAGATTATAAATTTTATACTAAGTAAACATGGGAAACTATTTCATACTTCTGACTTTATATTAAATGCATTTTCCAAGTTATTCTTATCAAACAGATTTATACTGCCTTTAGATGCTGCATTTTCTATTCAGGAATAAGAATATTTGACAGTGATGCCTCACTTTATTTTGGATTCCATTTATATTGGAGAATCACCTTTGACTAAGTAGTGAGTTCAAAACATCCATCTTTGTTTGATACTCATAGTGCGATGACCTTGTGCACTCTACCCAGCAGTCACTCAGACACACTCTACTATCCACCTTCCATTCTGCTGCTAAGGCATCTCCAGGTCTGTTGCTATAGTGCCCACCTGAATGTCAATAAACAACAGCCAAAGCAAGCAAGCAAGCTTGTGTGTGTGTGTGTGTGTGTGTGTGTGTGAGAAACATCCACAAAAAGGCTCAAGTACTGTACTTACATGGTCTTTAAATTATTATACTTATTTTTTAGCTACTACTTATTCTGCCTTGAAGGACTATTCATATTCATATGCATTTATGTTACAATCTTAAGAAAATTCTTTCTAATTTGTAGAAGAATGTTTTTATATATCTTGGGAAATTGATTATTTCCCACCACAACTTCTCAGATTTTTATTAAGATTAAAATAGTTGATATTTTCTGATGACTCAGATAGTATAGAGAAAGTAAAGAAGAAAAATGAAAGTATGTTTGTTCTTGATGCCTCCAGGTTAATCGGGAGACTTTGTTGCTTCTGAATCGCCAAGCCTTAGAATGATGAATTACAGTTAGTTGGCAGTTTCTAAATATGTATATACTTTAGGCAAAGTTTGTCCTGATCTGGCCAAGAGGACACATGGGTATAATCCCAGTACCAGGGAGGCAGTAACAGGAGGCTCACCCCAAGTCTGAGGGCAGCCTAGTCTACATAGTGATTGCTAGGCCATTCAGGGATTCATATCATGATCTGGTCTCCAGTAAAATGAAGTAAATAGTTAATGAACATTGTTTTAGAATAAAAAGGAACTGTTTTGATGTTATACCAAGAATCAAACTTAAAACATGTATCAGTTAGGAAGTACTGCAGATCCTTGAATTTAAGGAGCCATAGATTTATCCCCATGTTAGACTGTACATAAATAAATATATTATCATTTCTCCCATTCAAAAATGAGACATGAAAGGATAGTAAATACAAGACCTGGTAGAGCATAGTTTTAATTACTGCACTCAAGGGGCTGCTCTTGCTCAGCCAGGGCTACATAGTGGGGTTACGCCAGCCTGGCATATATGGGAAAAGCCAGACTGAAAAGAGAGAGAACACAAGAAAGGAAGGAGAAAGGAGAGAAGGAAGGAAGCAGCGAGGGAAGGACTGTCTTTTAGCATGCCAGTTATCAATTTGTCTTAATTAAAAATGAATCATATAATCTAATGATAAATAGTAAGTACTTTGAAACTGATTTGTAATAAAATTCTTATCCTTTACTACTACTACTACTGCTAATAATAATAAGAAGAATATTAAAGTTATCATCCTCTGAGTCTCTCCTGCTTACACGCATGTAATAAAGTGAACTATCGTAATTGCAAAGCTCTCTTTTCCCTATGAGTCTGAATCAAATTGAGGATCACTCTGCAAGCAGTCTGCTGGTAGACAACAAAAGTGAAAAGTGCGCCAGGAACCCTGCATGGTGCCGAGAACACCTGAGTGCATTGGCTCCTAGTCTCCTCCGTGTTAGTGAAGTGTATCCTTTGCAGCCTGGCTGGCACCATCTTGGGTCTCAGGCCCTGCACAACCAGGTCCAAATGCTATAAGCGAAGGCATTTCTGTATTCCTGTAGTGTGGAGGGTGGAACTTTGTTTGTTTTATATTTTTATTTTTAAGTTCATATTGACGGGATATATCACAAAATGCCAGAAATAAAGCTTAACACCTGTCATTTAAAATTAATTATGAAACACCCATTTAATATGATAAACACATTTACTCTGTTTCATGTCCTTGCAATTTTATTTTGAAATGTGGATGCTTCTCTGCCATGTGGCTTAATCACACAAACCCAAGTGCTGCTGAGTTTGAAATTCCTGGTTCTTTTTCTGTATGGTTTCACATTAGTTTCTCACGGATAAAAATCCAAATATATTATCTCACCTCCCATGTATTTTGCTGTTATTTTTAAATGGTATTTATGTAACTATTTGTGAGTGTGTGTGTGTGTGTGTGTGTGTGTGTGTGTGTGTGTGTGTGTACCAGCATGGGCTCATACATACCACTGCATCCATGCTGAGGTCAGGGAACAACTTTCTGGGGACTGGTTCTGTCCTTCCCCCTTCTGGGTCACTGGGATTGAACCCTAGCCATCATGCTTGGCTGTGCGTTCCTTTATCCGCTGAGTTGTACTGAAGGCCTTACCTTGACATTCTGTGTAGGGGTCAGTTTATATTTTCTTAGGCATCTTCCACATGTCTCACTACCCAAAAAGAAGGGTTAGAAACCTTTTTTATTTCCCTCCTTGACAGTAGAACAATTTCTACTTATCAGAGTTAATTTACTTAATACAAGCTAGAAATCTGCTACCCTGGATGTTCTTTCTGATTTAAATACAGTCCTGCTCTCCTTCTCTTTCACTCCTACATACAAAACAGTCTAAAACCATAGTGATATTTAAATCCATTCAGCTCAGACATGGTAGATTTTGGTTGATTTATCATTTACTAGCCAGCTACACTAGTTAGTTTTCATTGTCATTATAACATAATCAACCCAAGAATAGAGAACCTCAGTTGAAGAATTGCCTTGATCAGGTTGACCTGTGTTCATGTTTATGTGACATTGTCTCTTGAGTAATTATTGATGTGAGAGAGGCCTAGACAAGTGATCTTAGATTGTGTATGAAAAGCCTATTGAACATAAAACAGAGGCATAAAAGTGGGGGACAGTATTACTCCATGGTTTCTGATTTGGGTTTCTGTCCTAAGTCCCTTCTCTGACTTCCCCTTGATGATGAGCTGTGAACTGGAAGTGAGAGCTGAAATAAACCCTGTTTACCCAATTTGGTTTTGGTCATGGTGTTTATCATGGCAACAAGAAATCAAACACCAGCTAATTCGAACAGCCATTTATAAGTCTATGTGCTTTTCAGATCTCCCTATAAATAATAAAAAAAAAATTCTGTGTTGCACATAAATTTACTTATATATGACTTTTTAAATGGTTAGCATCACAATCTTTGTTTATGAGGAACAGTAAGATTAAAATATAAAACTTTTACCATGAAAATGGTTAATAGCTATATCAACATACTAAATAAAATTAGGAAGCAGACTTTTTTCTTTTAAATTCATTTTAACTGATATAGAAAGCATATTAATATTACATTTTAAGTCTTGTGACATTTATTAAACTAGGTTAAACATTAAAATGAATGTTTTTAATTGGCTACCAATCCTCTTTCTCTTCTACTTTATTATTTTCTCACAGTATTACAACTATTTCCTTATTAATTTTATACTGATCACCTCTGAAACTGCCATCCTGTGTTTCTCCTCCTTATCCGGGTTTGTGTTGTGCTAACTCAAGCCATGAGTGAATGTTATATGTAAGAAAGTTCCTGGTATCTTTGGTTGACTTGGGCTTAAAATCAGTTCTTCTCATTCTTCCTAGTGCTGTGGTCCTTCAATAGAGTTCCTCATGTAGTGTGAACCCAACAATAAAGTTATTTTCATTGCTACTTCATAACTATAGTTCCCTACTGTTCTGAATTATAACATAACTCTCTGAAATCCAGGATATCTGATACGCAGCCACTGTGAAAAGCTCAACCAACCCCAAAAGAGTTCAAAACCCACAGGTTGAGAACCACTGGCTTCAAAGGATCTTGAAAGTGTTGGGCCAAGTGAAGCAAGGAAGATATTAAAGGACAAAATGCATTACCCTTTTCATGGAAGATACCAAGAATGGGGAAATACACTGAAACAGAACATAGAGTAGAATGAGTGTGTCATGTGCTGGGGGAAGAGTAAAATGGGAAATTCTTGGGCAATAAGTTTACACACCCAGTTTCAGTATGGGGACAAAGTAATCCTGGGGAAGTGTACATCTTGTGAATGTATCTAGTATTACTGAATTCTGCAATTGAAATGGCCAATATAGCAAAGTTCATGTTTTCTGTATTCCATAATAGTATTTTTAAATACCCTGGTGTGTTGATTTGTTTGCCATTATACAGTGTCTATGTTTGGTGCCATGAAGATTATCCCATATTTGTTTCTATTCTACTTTGAACTATGTTTTCAAGTATCATGTTCACTGCAAGGGCCTATCTTTTTTTTTTTTTTAAAGCCAACCTTTTTCAATACAATCAAAAGCAGTAAATTATTGTATTTCTATCCAGTAGCAAAAATTTGTGATTATAGAAAATAAGAAATTAAAATAATACATAATAGATTATTGAAATAATTCATTAAAAGTAATTTGTTAAATTGGCCTTGAGTGATGTAAGAGGCTTCAGTTCTTAGATAAGATTGTTCTCACCAAACAATTGAAAGCCAAATTATGAAGAAGAATCTAGTTCGAGCCACATATATACGTGAGGAAATCTGACGTGAATGCACACTGGGGAATATCAGTCTGATTAGGCATAATCAAGTATGAGAAGTAAAGGGACACAAAAGTCAGACTTCAATAAACATCCTGGCAAAGACACTGCCGACAGCAAAAGCACACAGGTGGGAGCTACAATCAGGAAAGGTTGAGGGGCGCTGAGAAGTGAACTCCATGCCTATTTCCCATTCTCCTCTCCATGTCCAGGCCCGAGCTCACACATAGCCATAGTGATGAGTCTACTGTGTTTGTTTTGCTTCCCCTCTGAGGAAAGAGTTCCTCGTTCTCATGTGTGCTATATATGTGGTTTTCTATTTTTAAATCCCCTCATCATTTCTGGAAGCATAAGTGACACTGACGACAAATACATTTAACTATAATCTAGGTTTGCCTTGATGCAGTGGCTTGCTGCCCTGTCATTCAAAGGAGGCTTTGTGAGTATTAAAATTGCTGCTTAGAAGAATGCTAACCAGCTCTGTGTCAATGGCAGTGACTGACCCTTTTTCCTTAGTAACATGGCCATTTAATTTCTTTTAAAACATAATTCCTGTTTTTTGACATTACATCTTTTCTAACCAATGATTCATAAATGAATGTTTGCTTCCAGTAATATAAAGGCAACCTTATTTTGTAATGCCATGGTTTATCTGCTCTTACAATAATGTCAGAGTTCAAGGTGGACTTTAGGGGAGAGAGTCAGTGCCAACCTCACTGCTTTTATTTCCTGGGCTTAAGAGGGGATTGTTTCAAAGATGTACATGCAAATGCTTCTTACCAGTGATTTTACTATCCAGTCCCTAAGCTAAAAATAAGAGATAGTTGTGACTTAGTTTGATATGTGTTTGAAAACACCTATGTATATAGTAGCTGGTAATAAAAGATGTTATAGATGGAATATATGTTATATGTTCACTTCAATACCTGAGGCTTAAATTTGATAGCCCATTCACAGTTTCTCCTAATATTTATATTCCAGATCACTATTTAAAATTTAAGGTGGCCTACATGGGCTTCCCTAAGATCTACACTAGGACCTTAGCATATAGGTAATATTCCATGTTAAGAGATCTACACTTAGCAGTATTCTCACCTATGATTTTAGGTGTGCACCACACTTGCCCTGTGTAATTCTTTTTTTGTAATTAGTTCATGTTTGTATTTATTCTTTGATAAGTTCATGTAATAAATTTTTATTATATTCTTTCCTATCTCTAAAGGCCTATTAAATCCTCCCTACCCTCCCTATCTTCATGTTCTTTATTCCTCTTAAAAGGTAGTGGAGTCCATTTGGTGTTTGCCAGCTACATTTGTGCGTGAGAACTGCCCTGGAGTGTGGTTGATATAACCAGTATCAATCAACTGAAGAAAACTGATATTCCCTTCTCCAACAGCCATGTGTATGAATAGTATCTTGGGTAGGGGTAAGACTTTTTTTTCCCATTTCTGTGTTGGGAATTTTGACTGACTTGCAATTTACAGGTTGTGCAGAGTGTCAGTCTCTGTGAGTTCCTATGTGTATCTTCCCTATTGTGTCTGGAATACACTGCTGTGGGAATATCACTGAAGTCATCTACTTCTGGATGTTTCAGTCTTTCTGCCTCTCTCGATAGATCCCCAGATCTTAAGGGGTGTGGCTGTGATATAAACATGTCATTTAAGGCTGAGCTCTCAGAAGTCTCTGATTCAGTATCTGAAAATTATCCAGTTCTGGGTCTCTGAGTACTCACCATCCACTTCAAGAAGAGTTTTTTTTTTCTGATGAGGGTTGAGTGGTGTGCTAGTCTACAGATATAGTAGTAGGACAATAGGTATCAGTTTAATATTATGTCCATTTGTAGTATGATAGTGGACAATTCTCCCCTAGGGCCTATGACATGGTTAACTATAGTTTCTTAGTCCAATAATTGTTCCAGGCATGAGTTTCATCCTGTGAAGCAAGACTTAAGTCCAATCATAATATGGTTGGTTATGACCACGATGTTCATGTCATTATAACTCCAATAGATGTTTCTTTAGACAGGTCATTACTATAGCTCACAGTATTTGTAATTGGATGAGATTGATGAGTACTTTCTCCTCTTGTAGAATGCATAGTACTTCCCTGCACTTCCTGTGTGTATATATTAGCAAGCGTCTGCTGTAGTAAGTTTCTATATGACTTAATGTTTTCACCTAAATAACAGGCAAGATAAGGGAGCCCTGGCCTTTGTATGTAATGTGGAATGTATAAAATAATTTCACAACAGTTTTTCATGCTGAAACTTTTCAGCAATTGAGAAATTACTGAAAAATTGTAGTTATATCTATAGTGACCATTACGATCTTGGCTTTTTGCAATCACAGGGACAAATAGCCAAACAAATGGAAGCACATGAATTATGAACCAAAGGCTGTGGAGCCCCCAGCTGGATCAGGCCCTCTGGATAAGTGAGACAATTGAATAGCTTGATCTGCTTGGGAGGTACCCAGTCTGTGGGACCAAGATCTGTCCTTAGTGCATGAGCTGGCTGTTTGAAACCTTGGGCTTACACAGGGACACTTTGCTCAGTCTGGAAGGAGGTGACAGGACCTGCCTGTACTGAATCCACCAGGTTTAAATGAATCCCCAGGGGTGCCTTGATCCTGGAGGACATGGGAATGGAGGGGAGGGGCTGGGGGGAAGGTGAGGGTGGGGACTGGAGTGGGGAGGACAGGGGAAGCCATGGCTGATGTATAAAATTTAAAACACATAATAATAAAGAAAAAAAAAAGATCTTGGCTTTTTTTTTTTTTTAAATCTCACTAATGCCAAACATCCGTTAACAGTAATATAGTAGAAAACTTTTCAGTAATGGCATCTTAATTTTCCATGAACCATTTTTCAGAATCAAACTGCTATTACACATGGAAAATTTACCCTTTTCACCGTGCTTTTTAAAATCATCCTGAATGAATATGAATATATCACACAACTCTTGGATGTACTCATATGAACCTATGCCTTAGTTGTTGCTGTCTTAGGTAGAATGGAAAGTTTCTTTCAGTTCTACAGTTAGCAGGGATTGTCTTGAAAAGAGCTGAGCAGAAATAATTATGCAATGGCAGTCAAAAAGTTAAATTGCTCAGTAATATTAATTTAGAACATGACATGCTATATTTGAGTGATAAACTAATAATTATTTAACCAAATATGATGACTGAAGTATTAGGAATTCTGTGGATAACAAGGAAGTACTAAAATGTTTAGTACTTACTCTTCCCATTAGTGTTATAAGATGTGTTATAGAACAGTTATGTAATTTCCAATTTAGCATTTGCATCTAATTATTATTCTTACTTATAATTGTTATTAATGCAGAATACTTGAATTGCATTTTTGGGTTTTACTAATAGATATTAACTAGTATGTGCAACCATTCAGGTAATAAACGAATCTCTTAAAGAAAACTAAAGTATGTATGATAATAAAACTTTACAATATTTCTATTCTAATAGTCTGTATTCCATCTCAGGTGAGGCTGTGCCCTGAAATTAAAGATGCTAATATTCCATGTTAATTGCATGAAACAAACTTCAAAATCTATTTCTGGATTTATTTTCTGCAACTTAAAAATTTCATTGAAGGAATGATTTCAACTATTTTCCCATAAATCTAAGATGCTTTCAATAAACTTTGACTTAAGGTTTATTAAGTTCATGAAAATGATACTTGAAGATATGTATACTTCAGTTTTATTAGGTTACAGAATTGATTACTTAGCTACAGTAGGCAGATAGATAAAGCGCTCCATAGGGAATACTAGGGATAGTCTTATATTTAATCATTAATCAATATTAACTGTGAGATTGTTTGAGGAACAGTTTGCTAACCCATCCATGGATTATAATTGGGTATATTTTAATATAGAAGGCTGGGGGGGATAATGAAAAGATTTGAGAGTGATGAAGAATAGTGAAATGTTGCTTTTCCCATCATGCAGCATATAATTGGTTTTCTTATTCTCTTCTCAAGTAAATGTGAAATAGGGAGATCTTCTTTGTTGTTCATTAACTGGTACATGGATCAGATGGAGCAGACATTTGAAAAATACTTTTGTTTTTGTTTATGTTTTTTTAACCAAAAAATAAGGACATTACACCCATTACCTTTGTCATTTTTTTAAATTTGTGTAATAACTAACATGTAATATTACTTATTTTATTTCTTTTTTAATTTCTTTCAGGAATTAAGTACATAAAACTACACCATCATTTATTTCTCCTTAATTATTTCTCAACAAAGTTAGCTGAGCCTTTTTCTTTTGAGAGAGAGGATTTCTTTGTGTAGTTTTGGTGCCTGTCCTAGATCTTGCTCTGTAGACCAGGCTGGACTTGAACTCACAGAGATCTTCCTGTCTCTGCTGGGATTAAAGGCATGTGCCACTGCAGTCCGGCTGAACCTGTTTTAAAAAGCAAATTCATATAAGTAAAATTCTTTGTTTCCTTAAGTTGTACTGACAATGGTGTTTTTTTGGTTTTGGTTTTGGTTTTGGTTTTTGTTGTTGTTGTTGCTTTTTTTTTTTTTTTTTTTTTTTTTGCTTGAAGACTAGATTTGAGGTACTTGGAGAGGCTGATGTTGAGTAGCAGCATGGAGAAGTGGATAATGGTAGTCTCTGTCTCTTATGAGATGCTTGACATTTTCAAGCCTGAACACATATTCCAGGGTTAATATATGTGAGAGTGAATCAATTCCTGGAAGAAAAGGCATTTCAGTGAATGGTGATACTCTATTCAATCTTCTCAAACCAGTTCAGTGTGTTATCAGTTGCATCTCTGGCATACAGAGACGGCTCAGTGGTGAAAAATCATTTGCTCTTCTTTGGGAAGACCTGCCTTTGACCACTAGCACTCACACCGCACAGTGCACAACCACTTTCGACTCCAGATTCAAAGGATTCAGTACACTCTTGACTACCTTGGCCATCTTCACATATGGGGTGCACATACACATACTCAGACCTACAACATACACAAATTATTTATATATGTATGTATATATATGTAAATATACTGTATATAATTATATATATATATATGATTGCACTGCTGGTATTAATATTTTTACACAAGTTTTTACTTAGTACTTACAAGTAAATAGCAAATAAGGCAGTGCACTTGCTGGAGACAGTAACAGGATTCTAAGAATTAATTTCATGTCTCTTTTCATGGAATGGCTATCAAGCTCTATGCAAAGTTATCTGGAAACAGCCAGTCATCATGTCTCAGCCCTGTATGTAGTTTATTCTTAATGTATTTCCTTTAATAACACCATTTTTCATTATAGCTTAAGAAACAGAGCTTAGCGGTTGTGAGAATTATGCTCATCTTAGTACAACTTATTTAAATAAATGTAATTGTTTTATTACCAGCCCTTTTTGTTTTCTAGTAAATTCAACCACATATGTCCAAATTCACTGTCTTCCATTAAGTCATTTACTAAGCTTCATTTATAGTAAAACATGACAAAACAAACAAAAACACACTCTACAACTCTCATTTTAATATCTTTTGATATATAAGCATGCCTAATATAATTTAACATCACTCATGAATAAGAAATAGCAATTTTTTCAACCCTTTCCCTTAATGTCTTTGAAACATAAAATGAGGAACTCCCTGCTGAGGACCCTGTGAACTGTGCCTGGGTTACTTTCCCCTACTGCACAGTGTTCCTCTTGATCTGCAGCCCCAGAACTCTGAAATGAAGTGTGAGTGGGCAACCTAGAGCCCTGGGACCCTCCTTCATAGATTTATTTAGTGAAGGGTTTATCAGCATGAGAAACTGGTTTCCACAAATCAGACTTTCCTTGTTGATCATTTTCCGATGTTCTCCTTTATGGCTTATTACAATTTTATGTAGGACTTTCATAGATTATTATCTTCAAAAGAAAAAAATAGATGTGTAGGAACACAAATTGAAAAGTAACAGTCACTTTAGAGACCTCAAGTGTGCACCAACTATAGAAAGGGAGAAAGTTTGCAGAGTGGGTTTCTCATGTAAGAATGCATAGGCCAAAAGCATCCCATATAAATAAGGTAAATGACACATCGCTGATGATATGGGCTCGGATACAGGCTCAGCAGCATCAGCGCCTTGAGGTACCACATTCAGATGAAAGTTGGAGGTGTCCTTTATTTCCTGCCCTAATCCATAAATACTCTTCAGTGTTAGCTGCCAGCAGTCACCTACCTGGCCATTCTTCTCGGGCTTTTACTCATCTCATTTTTGCTCTGTGAAGGGTGTCAGAGAATAAGAAGGATTCCTTCTTCTTCTTCTTCTTCTTCTTCTTCTTCTTCTTCTTTTTCTTCTTCTTCTTCTTCTTCTTCTTCTTCTTCTTCTTCTTCTTCTTCTTCTTCTTCTTCTTCTTCTTCTCCTTCTCCTTCTCCTTCTCCTTCTCCTTCTCCTTCTCCTTCTCCTTCTCCTTCTCCTTCTCCTTCTCCTTCTTCTTCTTCTTTTATAATTAACTATATATTTTTTTTATATCCCAACCACTGTTCCCTTCCCTCCTCTCCTCCCATTCCCTTCCCTCCCCCCCCCCCCAGTCCATTCTTCCTCTGTTCAGAAAGGGGCAGGCCTTCCATCTGTGTCATCAAAACATGACATATCAAATTGTGATAGGACTAAGAACCTTCCCTTGCATTAAGCTGGGCAAGGGGACCTAGTATGAGGAATAGGTTCCAAAAAAGTCAGGCAAAATTCTAGAGTGAGCCCCTGCCCCCACTGTTATTCCCACAAGTAGATCAAGCTACACTGCTGTCACGTGTATGTGTAGGATCTAAATTGGCTCCATGCAGGCTCCCTAGTTGTCAGTTCAAACTCTGAGTTCCTATGAGCCCAGGTTAGTTGTTTCTGTGGGTTTTCTTGTGATGTCTTTGACCTCTCCTCACCAGGATTCCCAGAGCTCAGCCTAATGTGTGGCTGTGGGTCTCTGCATCTGTTTATGTCAGTTACTGCATGAAGGCTTTCTGATGGCATTTGTGGTAGGTACCAGTCTATTAATATAGCATAATATTGTTAGGCATCATTATGTTGACATTTTTATCTCTCCAGTTCTGTTTGGTTCTGTCCTAGATTTCTGGGTCCTCCAGTCTCTAGGCCCTGCTGCTCTGATAGTGTCAGGAGTGGGCTAACACTTGTGGAATGGGTCTCAGGATGGACTAGTCATTGGTTGAGTACTACTATACTCTGTACCACCCTATAACAAGGAAAAGTCATCTTCAAACATCTAACCCTGAACTTGATCTTAGGAATGAAATCCCACACTGTTAAGGAAACTTTTGAAATGCTCTGCAAATTAAAATTGTATTCAAATAGCCATCATGCTCTCTTCATTTAAAATCTAGTAATAGAGATTTGTCCCTAAATGACATTTATGGAGTACCTTGGGGCTAAACGTTGCAAAATGTGTATACAGTGTGAATAAATACTGCATATACTTCCTAAACCACACTATGACATGGGTATTTGCTGACAGAAGGTATTTGATGTGTTTACTTAGAAACTTCTTTTTCTCAGGCTGACAGTAGGATCAGATAAATTCCAAATCCTACCTTTAATTTTCAAATCTAACATTCCAAAGTAAAAGCAATTTCATTTATATTTCAATGAAAAGAGTAATGATTTAGAAAGTTGAAAGCAATATATATATAGAATCAAATACTACATATTAGTAATTTTATTTATGTTCAACATTTATGCATCTTAAGATTACTCAACAAGCAAAAATAATGTTCTTCAAAATGCATTTTATAAAGATCTTTTAGACACTAAGTTGTCTTCTGAAAGAATCTTGTTTCAACCTGAGTGGTGACAAAATTTTTCATGGATTTCAAATTATTTACACTAAAACTACAAACTATTTTAAGAAGGAATGATACAATGGACATTTTAAAATGCGCATTGCTATCATTTCAGTAATCAGCTGGAACTTTTACAAATTGTATCAGGATTGATTAGCTGCATCAGATACTAGAAAACATACATTATTAGGTTTCAGATAAAAGTCAAACATGCTTCAATATGATTAGAAGCCAAGGAAATGGTAATTTCTATGCTTTTTGATGCTCGGGATGGTTTCTCTGGAGTGGTAACCTCTGGAGTTTGTGCTTACACTATGAAGCAGAATTCTACCTAGTATCTATTTTTTCATCTCAGCTCTGTGGAAATTGAGTATTTAGAGTTTGTCTATTGCCTTTTACCAAATTTAATATAAATATTAACAAAAATTACAAGCTGAATATAAAGAAATATGACAACATGAATAGTTCACAATGTAATGTATTATAGCAAATTACCTCATAACCACATAAACTACAAATGTTTGTCAACTTCCAATAAAATACATGGCTGGCAAGATGACTCAGGGGGTAAGTGCTTATAGCACAAACATGAATTGAACTTGGTCCTCAAAACAAATATTTTAAAAATGTCATGGCTAGGAGGCACATACCTGTATTCTTACCTCTGGGAGGCAGAGACACGCAGACTTCTGGGGCTTGTTAGTCATCTGTATAGCCACCTTGTGATCTTCATCTTCAGTGAGAGACCCTGTCTCAACTAAGAAGGTGGAAGATTATTGAGGGAGAAGAAAGTTTGGCCTCTGAACTCTACATGAAGGTACACATATCCTTCCCTACCACGAACATGCATCCTTCCCTACCACGAACAGGGGCACAAACACATTTATACACCAAGATAGTCTACAATAAATAAAAAAAAAAAATCTTCTTAATCTTAGATTGCTTATTATTTGTACTTTTGCAATAAACCCTTTTTCTTTTCTCCTATCACTAGCAATAGCCTTAAGGAATAATTAACACAATGATATTAATGAATTTTCTTCTTCTTGCTTTTAATTATAAACACTTTAAATTGCTGTAAGGTACACTGTGGGACTTAAATGGAGAAAAATCACCACTGAGGAAACATTTGGTGATGTCCTTTTTCTTATAAATTCTCTCTGCTTCCTACCCTCCATTTACTCTTCATTTTGTTATATTTATTCGTGTGTGTGTGTGTGTGTGTGTGTATGTGTGTGTGTGTGTATGTGTGTGTGTGTGTGTCTGTGTGTGTGAGTGTGTGTGTGTGTGTGTGGTGGGACTTGCAGCTGACATAGCATATGTGTCAGGCTCAGAGGACACCTTGCCTCGTTCAGTTTTCTCCCCCAACCCTGTGTGTTCTGGGGATGAAACTCAGGCAGTCAAGCTTGGAGGCAGACACCTTCATCCACTGTGCCATGTCACCCGCCCTTGTTGACTTCCTTTGTAGTTCTTGTTTTGTTGTGTTTGGGACAGAGTCTCACAATATAGTCTTGGCTGGTCTCCTGCTCACAATTCTCCTGCCTATCAAGCACTGGGACAGCAGGTTGCACTGTCATGGCTGACTAATTAATAGTTCTTGCAAATTTCAACAGTAATGCATTTGGCTCTTACAAGCCATGTGCTCCTTTTTCTCTTTCACTTCCTCCTTCCTGTCTTTCTTCCTCATGTCCCTCTGTTTCTGTCTTTTTCCCCATCTTTCTCTCAAAGCAGTTTTGGGGTTATGAGTTATATATTTTGAACTATTGTTGTAGCACAATTATGGCCATATTACAACATTTAGAAGGAAGAGCCCTGTTGTAGCTCATAATATGTAACTTTAGATATAATAATTACCTAATTCAAAATTGAGGAGCTTCATAAAGCTGAAAATCTCAGAAAACCTTCTCCTGGGGCCAAGTGGCATATCCAGCAGTCTATGAGAAGAATCTGTTCAGCTAGAAGCTTATAAAACTAGAGATAACTCAAATAAGAGAGAGCAAAGGGGGAACCCAGAAGGACACTCCACAACACACATTACTGTTCTTGAGAAAACACTGACCCAGAGAAGGCAAATCAAAAACTCCTGTAGGAAGACTGAGAAGTTGAAGTTGTCACATTTACTCATGGATAATAAATTTAAATCAAAACAAGAATAGTAAAAATACACAAAGATGGAATTTGAACCTCAAAGGTAACTTGTTTTTGTTTTTGTTTTTCGAGACAGGGTTTCCCTGTGTAGCTTTGCGCCTTTTCCTGGAGTTTACTTGGTAGCCCAGGCTGGCCTCGAACTCACAGAGATCCACCTGGCTCTGCCTCCCAAGTGCTGGGATTAAAGGCATGCGCCACCACTGCCCGGCTTCAAAGGTAACTTGTAAGGAGAGATCAATCATAGGATCTGCTATCAGTGTGTGAATACCCATGTAACTTCCAGTCATACAATAAAAAAGGCAAAGTGGTATTGTTGTTTGTGATGTTGTCTGTGTGTGCACATGTGTGTGTGTGTGTGTGTGTGTGTGTGTGTGCATGTGTGTATGTGTGTATGTATGTGTGTGGATGTGTGCATTTTTGTGTGTCAGATTCACATATGCATAATAATGAAGTAATAAGCACACTACTTAATCCATGTATGGAATGCATGGATATTGCTGTTCTTACACCACACTTAAGTATACTCAACTAGATTCATGACCCCAATTGTTCCTTTATCTTTCCCCATACTGTTAACTTATGTAAATAATATGGTTTTGGTGGAATTTATTATATTTGGTGAAATAATATTTTTGTTATTTCAGATTTTTTCCTAAGAAGTCCTGTAGTGAACTGTATGTACACAAGGTCATGTTCTTCCTGTAGAAATGTGATAAGTAAATTTACTCAACACATGTGTAGGAAAAACATTAATTTATACCCATGCAGCTAAATGATGTTGCTCCAATTAGCAGCATGTTTACTCTGGCTAACAAGTGACAAACCAGTGTCTCTTGACTAAGCAGTCTTATCCCATCTCAAGGTCTATTTCAGTGGTGTTTTCATTTGTGTTTCTGTTCCTAACTTTCTCTGTCATAACAAGCTGAGCAAACCTATCATTTTATCAGCATCAGCTAAACCTGAGACTAGCTCCTGAAGGGAGTTTTCTCAATGGAAGTATCTTCACAAACTCTTTTCTAAAACCATTTTATAAAGTATCTTCAGAAACTAAAGCAACAAAGGGGCATAACTGTGAAGACCACAGTGCCCTCAACAACGTTGTAAATTCCACAAAGGAAACACAATGTGGTACAAAGATGTGAAAGCAAAATTGTCCTACAAGACAGGCCACTTCTCATTGGGATGAAATCACTTCCGTCTCTGTTTTGTATTGAGGATTTGCCCTAGTTCACAGTCCGTTACATTACTTTATGATTACTGTATCTCTCACATCCCTGGAAAGCCCTAGTCTTTCATAGAGAGAGCAAATTGTTTCCAATCCTGTCTGGAGAACTTCAAAGCAGAGTAAGTGAAAACAGCAGTGTGAGGGTGTCCTACAACCACCCTGCGTGGCCCTCAATCCTCCTCTTATCACTGCTTCCATAAGAACTAACCTGGCCAATATGTTATCAAGATGTACCCACACCTCTGGGGCTGCTGAAATGAGGCCTCTATGCCTCTAACCACTCCCATCTAATTTTTGTATAGGAAGATTGTTATGGCGTGGGAGTGATACGTAATTTACTAAGTATCTGAGCTCAGGGCTTTGACCTGTCATCATTTTGTTATTTGGGCACCTTAATGTGAATTATAGTTTATCATTATCTTATGACTCTCAGGATGCAACAAATATCTCAAAGGCCTTTATACAAATTACTTGATGTTTAAGCCAGAGTTTTCTTCAACTGATTACACACTCAGGAGATTTCAGTTATTTGTAGTTTTCTGTGACCAACTAAGACATTTGTGTAGAGGAGAAGGAAAAGTTAAGACTATGTGGGGCATATTGTTGATTATCATATTAACTTAGGCTACCAATTATAGGAAATGGAATAAGGACATTAATTTATTTACTGAGCTTCTAAGTTTAACATTTATGTACAGGTCAAATATCAAACAATTTGTACTTATCATGGTTGGAGAAACACATGCAAATATTGTAAACTCCATACCAAGAAAAGAATGTGCATATATAATATATAATAAGTCTTCATTAAGACATTGAGAAATCAGCTTGCATGGATAGCTTATAAAATGTACAGATGCTAGGTATTCAATTGCTATGTTTTGTTGTGTGTACTATAATGCACTCAAGTTACTTGAATGAATTAAAGAGTTGAGTTTTATCTGTTCTGTTTTAATGGAAAATGAGGAAGCTGTAAAGATAACTTATTGCCAGTTAAAAATGGGAAATTCCGTAACATTCTTAGAACTACTTGATAACTTAAAGTTTGGAGGAGGAATGGCATTTTGAAGACATCCCTAGATCTACAATTTTATGGAGCAGATGAAAAGAAAATCTCCATTTTTAGCAGCCAACTGCTTAATGTCAGACAGATGTGGTTATATCCATGATTATAGGGTTTTATTTAATTCAGAACAAAAGTATTTGGGCCTTATCTTGGCATGAGAGCTAGCTTTTCAATGATGATAGAACACAATTTAAGCATTACACTCAACTACCCATGAATAGTCAACCAAACAGAATGCTTAATTAGCCAGTGATTTATAAAATTTTTGCTTTTGACATACCCTTGAAAAGAAAGTTATTCTTTGCTTCTTTGAGTTCTTGCCCAACATTTCCCATATTTATTATTTTTCACATTACAAGTTCTTCCCAGTTCCCTTCCAATTAAGTTAAAATCAGTTCATTTTTCCCTTTAGTTGACTAGATACACCTATGGAAGTGTCTCAGGTTTCTGCCTATATTTTGCATGTATCTGAACCGGATACAGAAATATAAAACACAAAGAGGAGGATTTATTCTACATGATTTCTGTTTGAGCCACAGTATAAAATAGGATCTGGTTGCAGAGGGACACCTTTAATGCAATAAATGAGGGTCTTAAATGATTACAGAACAGTAATTGCATTGTCCTATTGTCTTCTTTTCATATCTTTAAAACATTTGAATGTGAACTGGAGAGAGGGCACAGCCATTTAAAACAGAGCAGTCAACTTCTGTGCCAGTGACCAAGTACAAAGCTCCTTACAACCTGTGACTCCTGTAGTTGGAGACCTTGTCTCCAGCCCCCACCAAGCCCTGTTAGTCCAACAGCCCATGTATAAAATAATCATACGGACACTTATATTATTTAAACTGCTTGGCTATTAGCGCATACCATTGTCTAGCTCTTACTCTTATATTTAGCCCATTTCTATTAATCTATACTTTGCCACGTGGTTCGTGGCTTACCAGTACCTTATCTCTTTCTTGTCATGGCAGCAGCTGGCGGTGTCTCCCCACCCCAGCCTTCCACCTTTTTTTAAATTTTTTTTTCAGGGTTGTTATTTGGGGTTTTTTGTTTGTTTGTTTGTTTGTTTGTTTGTTTGTTTCGAGATAGGGTTTCTCTGTGTGTAGCTTTGGTGCCAGTCCTGGAACTCACTCTGTAGTCCAGGCTGGCCTTGAACTCACAGAAATCCGCCTGCCTCTGCCTCCCTAGTGCTGGGATTAAAGGTGTGAGTCAGCCACCACTGCCATTCTTGGGCACCAGATATTGGTGAAATTATTAAGGCCGCTCCAAGTAGTTATAAGGGAGGTTTATTTTGTGGGGTAACTTACAAGTGAAGGGATAGGTAACACGGTCTGGGAAAGGTATGGCGCAGTCTGGCGGTGTCTCTGGAGAACTCTGCTCGGTCTACCTCCAGCATCCAGGGTCCAGAACCAAGAGAAGCCACTCCTCTCAATCCTGAGTCTTCAGCGTCCTCCCTCAGCTCCGCCTTGTAGGCATGACCATTACCAAAGCCTCATTGGGGGTTGGAACTTCCAGGCTAAGACTGGAATGGCTACCCACTACAGACCCCAGCTTCGAGGAATCTACTGTCCTTCTCTGGACACACACACACACACACACACACACACACACACACACACATACACACACGTTTACACAAACATAAGCACATGAAAGAAAAAATTTTAATTATGTCTAAATAAATAAGATTTCCATGTAGCCATGTATCAACATTATTAGTTCTAAAATAGCATCATAGGAAACATTGACTCATGATCTCAGAAGCTTGTTGCATGTTGAGATGGCTCTGGGGTAAAAGTGCTTGTAGCACAAGTCTCATGGCCTGAGTTCATGAGTTCATGTCCTTAGAACACAAGTAAAAGGCAGATGTGTTATCACAGGCCTGTGACCTTAACAATCCCACAGTAAGACAGGCAATGAAGACATCTCCTGAAAGCTTGTGGGTGGACTAGCATGGAATAGATTGCACAGTGGGAAACATGAAGAGAGACACTGCCACTAACACAGTAGTAGACAAGGACCAGCCCAAGATTGTCCTCTGACCTCCACAGCTTGTATGTACCCTCATATGTAAGCATATATACTGCACACATACACACATCACAAGCACATCACATATACATACATATACACCTCACACATTCATCACACACACACACACACACACACACACACACACACACACTCAAGCCTGCATGCATGCATGCATTCACGCCTATAAAGTAAAAAACAATTGCTAAACTAGGTGAAATAAGTTTATCCAACTAAAGAAAACACTCATTTTTCCTTTGGAAAGTTACCGTTTTCTTTTCCTGTATCTGTATTTTTATATATTATTTTCTAAATTATGTCCATATAATTGTGAACACAAACAATCTCTATATTTGACTTAAGTATACACTTCAAACAAATGCTATTCTGTAAATCACCACAGCTCATGAGGATATAAGAACAGAAATTGAGAGGAAATGTTTAGAGACATTGACAGTAGTTTCACAGCATAATTTCATGTCTATCAAACACATAGTTTAAAATGCTGTTTTATTCTCTCTTTTCTCACCATTGTAATTTTATTGTATTTTGCAAGTAAAACACTGGTTTGTGAATGAGGAGAAGAAAAATTGGTCTTTTGAGCCCAGAAAATATGGAAGGAAGCATCATGCTAAATTCAAGGAAGTTGCCATGTGAAAGAAGGTATGAACATTTGTGAGACAGTTGGGCCACCCCTTTATCAAACAATGATTCAGACAGTTGAGATTAAGAACCAGAGGGTAGAACCCCATTACAGATGTGTCTCATCTACATGCATTGACTATCAGAATTCCCTGGCTAAACTGTATATACCATGGAATATGACTTTAATATGAATATCCCTGTGTCCTGATGGGTTTTTGGACACATACTAAGAATGAATTCCTTCATTCTGAAATAATATTATGCCTCTTCTAATCTTCCTGTAAAAATCAAATTACAGGTTTTAACCTCAATTAAGTATGAATACAGCAAAAAAGTAACTGGTTTACTTGAACTTAGTGGAATGTTATGGGTAGACATCATAAAGTCTTATTACAAAACAACACAAAGAATCCAAAATAAACTTGTATTGTTAACCGTAAAGTTTGTTAGTAAATGTATAAATAAATAACAAAGGTTTTGAACACACATTTTTTTTTTCAATTTTCTTTACTTTCCTTTTCACCTTACACAATCGAGTACTACTCAGCAGAGAAAAAAAATGACATCATGAGGTTTGCAGGCAAATGGATGGACCTAGAAAAAATCATCCTGACTGAGGTAACCCAGACTCAGAAAGACAAACATGGTAGGTACTCACTCATAGGAGGATACTAGATGTAAAACAAAGATGACTAGACTGCTACACAACTCCAGGGAGGCTACCTAGAAAACGGGACCCTAGGAAAGACACAGGGATCACCCAATGACAGAGAAATGGATGAGATCTACATGAATAACCTGGACGACAGTGGGAGTAATGAAGGGCAAGTTTCGAGGGAAAGAGAGCTTATGGGAGCAGGATATCCCAGCTGGATCAAGAACAGAAAGGGAGAACAAAGAGTAACAGACCATGATAAATGAAGACCACATGAGAACAGGAAGAAGCAAAGTGCTATAGAGGTCCCCAGAAATCCACAATGATACATCCACTGTAGACTACTGGCAATGGTCGAGAGAAAGCCTGAACTGACCTAGTCTGGTGATCAGATGGCCAAACACCCTAATGGTTGTGCTGGAACTCTCATCCAATAACTGATGGAAGTGGATGCAGAGATCCTCGGCCAGGCCCCAGGTGGAACTCCAGGAGTCCAACTGTCGAGAAAGAGGAGGGACTGTAAGAGTGTGAATTGTTGAGACCAAGATTGGAAAAGCACAGGGACAAATAACCAAACGAATGGAAGCACATGAATTATGAACCAAAGGCTGTGGAGCCCCCAGCTGCATCAGGCCCTCGAGATAAGTGAGACAATTGAATAGCTTGAACTGTTTGGGAGGCCCCCAGGCTGTGGGACCCAGACCTGTCCTTAGTCCATGAGCTGACTGTTTGGAACCTTGGGCTTATTACACAGGGACACTTTGCTCAGCCTGGAAGGAGGGGACTGGACCTACCTGTACTGAATCCACCAGGTTGAACTGAATCCCCAGGGGAGTCTTGGCCCTGGAGGAGATGGGAATAGAGGGGAGGGGCTGGGGGGAAGGTGGGGTCGGGAGTGGGGAGGACAGGGGAACCCATGGCTGATGTGTAAAATTAAAACACAAATATAATAAATAAAAAAGGAGAGAAAAAAAAAGAAAATGGAAATTGGGCAGTGTAAAATTTGTCATAGATCATACTGGAAAAGCATTCAACACTGAAATAGTTTTTTCAATTGTTTAAAACCAAGATATTATATAAGAACAATTAGCATATCACAGTCCATGTCCTTTTCTTGAATTTGTGTGACTTAATTAAATCTGAGTTCACATCCAGCTATTTAAAACCATGGAGCCTCTCCTGGAGTTGTAGAATGATGTCTGAAGAAGTCCTACATATTTTTCTTTGTGTTTCGTGGACATTGGATAAAATGTCTTCACAATAATGTTGAGTCTTTGAATTTGGTGCAAAACAGAGTTAGGTAGACATCAAGACTGTCTCCCTTTTTTCTGTTTATTAGTGCTCTCCAAACACAACATATCCAGATAAGCCATAATTTTAATTAAACATTTGGAATTTTATAGTCATCTGCCATTGTCATGTAGGAAATAGGCCAGTGGAGAAACAGTTTGACCACATTCCTAAATTTACAGTGCACAGGAGACAGCTCTCATCTACTCCTTCCATACTTCACAGGCAACTGAGAACATGTTTGCCACTTGTTGTATTCAGAGTTCAAGTAATTAAGAAAAACAAGCATTGCTCTTGATGCTAAGGAAGGCACTCTGGGACAGAAGCAGTCAAGGTGTGCTTAGAGTAAAATTTATAGCATATAATAGGTCTTCCTTCAGAGTTCTCAGCTCAGTCTTCTGTGCATGACCAAGTGTTTCCCTGGGAAGAAGCTGAAGTAGGTATGGAGAGAAATGAAGATATGACCAGTAGGTATGTAATACCATCTATATTATTTCCTCCTTACATCATCCCCTCCTTGTTAGATTTGCAAATATGCAAATACTTCGGATTTCCTTCCCCATGCTTACCTACATTTCAAACTTAAATAAATAAAAGCAAGATCATGCTTCACTTTAAATGACTTGGAGGATTCATGAAGATTTCTAGTTATGCGTTTCAGTGTTTCCACTTCTTGAAAACCAAAGTAGATGAACCCATCCCCTGACAGGGGCCAGTCTCTGCAATTGTTACAGACCAAGTGTGTGCAAATGCTTTCATTGTGGAAGGAATCAAATCTACTGTCTTCCAGTAAGTATTCTTCTTATGTGTCCTCTTGCTCTTATGAATTATGGCTCATCATCTTTTAATACAGAAGAGCACTGTGGTTCTTCCATTGGCCCTGCTTTGTTAAGTGTTATTCTACTTATGTGTCATCATTGTAAAGAATTTCCCATTAGAGTTAGACTCTTAAAGTATATTTTGGCACCCCTCTGTAGCTGGAGATTTTCTCTCCAGCTCCTGCCAAGCCCAGGCAGTCCCATAGCCCACTTATAAAATAAACACACAGACTCCTATATTATTTAAACTGTTTGGCCTAATGGCTCAGGCTTCTAGCTATCTAGTTCTTACATCTCAAATTAACCCATTTCTATAAATCTATTTCTTGCCACATGGCTCGTGGCTTACCAGCATTTGCAGACCCTTGGTCTGTAATAATTGCAGAGACTGGCCCCTGTCAGGGGACAAGTTCATCTACTTCAGGTTTCAAGAAGTGGAAACATCTTACATGTTGGTACTCAAGGTAGCGTCTGGCAGCGTCTCCTGACTCAGCCTTCCTGTTCCTAGAATTCTCTTCTCTGTTTGTCCTGCCTATATTTCTTGCCTGGCTACTGGCCAATCAGCATTTCATTTATACAGAGTGATATCCACAGCAACCTCACTTCAGCCTTCCTTCGGCAAAAGTGTAGCAAGACAATTAGAAGTTTGGGGCCAGTAATTTAATCATCAAAGGAAAACAATACAGACCCTACAAGGGAGGACTCGGGGGTGGGGGTGGGGGGGGTGGGGAAGCAGTGTGTAGTCTGACTAGAGACAAGTTCCTATTAATCTTAATATTTACTGGAATTGGTTTTGTTTTTGTTTTTTGTTTTGTGTTATTGTTGTTTTTGATACAGGGCTTCTCTGTATAACAGTGCTGGCTGTCCTGGAACTCATTGTAGACCAGGCAGGCCTCGAACTCACAGAGATTGCTGTTGTATTTTAATATTAGAAACATTCCCCTAAAGTTACCTTAAATAACTGACATCAAGCAACACTTTCATTTTTATCAGAAAACTTTGTAATTGCTTGAATATGAGAAAGAGTATCATAAACTCCCATCAAGAACAAGTCTTTAATTATTTACAAGATTTCTGAGTTAGATAACATATTTGTGGGCATGTCTAGTGTGTACAAAACATCCTGTCTTAATGCATTAATGTTTAGTGAGCGTAAGTGTGTTGTAGGTTTTTAATGGTTGTTTTGTTTTGTCTTAGTTTTTCACCAAAACACATTTGAATACACCACCATATCTTTCTTTATTCCTGGGGTGTTTTAGAGTCTCTCTGGCAATTATCTACTGTATGAGGATCACATTTGCTTGATTTCAGCCCCTCAGGAAAGACAGCAAAACTCTGGAATGTCTTGATGACATTGTACTCAGTTTATTGCGTTTTCTCATGTTACCCTCTGGGAACTGTAGCAATGACAGCTTTAGACTTTTTATCAGCACCCAGGGTTTAGCTGTTATCATGAGATACTTGCTTATTGAAGGTTTTCTTGTTGTTCTTAAGTAACATGAAATTACTTATTTTTATTAGAGCCAAATTCCCTATGTGTACATGAGTTTCTTCTCACAAATTTTGGTGTCATAAGCATGTTGGCAGATATTCAACGGCATGCAGCTTAACTAAGGTCTTTATATGACAATGACAATTATTTATTAGAAATTCAAGGTATTGCTATGATATTGCGACCACAAAGCTTGAGGCTTTTCCATAAAAAGCTTTGCTTTTATGGAATGAAGTCCTATAGGGAAACAGATGATGAACCTCGTGATAGTAACTTCTTCCTGCTGGGCTTTGTTCTACACTCATTGAAGATACTGTAGCTGGTAATCTTCAGAGAGCTTCTTCAAGGTCGCTTTTACCCAAGCTCTACAGTGGTAAAGGAAAGGCAGAGTTTAAGTTCACAGCTTTCTGATTCCAGCTCACATCATTATAAGCAATGTACTAAGGGCATCATGCCAATTATCTCTCAATGTACACCCATGACAACTAGAAAAGTGAAGTAGGGGAACTATTTTATGGCCAAGAAAATTATTTCCATTGTTATTTTTAGTTTATTGCATTTATTAGCAAAGTAAGCACTCCATGGAATGAGAAAGGTTTCAAGGTAGACACATAGAGTTACTGTAGTGATGAAGCCTGCCCTTCTTCCAATTTACAGCCTTTGGATAGGTGAAATTTAATTACTCTTTAAAATATTGTTCACATCCTAACATCTTAACCTTGCCAAGGCTTAATAACCTCTTGTATGTGGCTGATCTGTCTTCTGTCTAACTCCAGACATTACTTCCATATAGAGATTGAGAACATCTGGCTATCACACTCTCAGCAATAACCTTTCATATTTCCTTGCTTTAAAGGAAGAATTGGGTGCCATTACTCTTTAAAATGACACTTTTATATTGGAGTTTCTATAGCTCCACGACTCTTGAATGTATGCTTCTTCTATGGCTATTAAGTATCCTTCTCTCAAGAGGGTTTCCTAATTCTTAAAGCTTTTCTTTAGGTTGAAATTCTGCTGTCAATTACTTCATTGGTGCAGCTGAGTATAATTTGTTCAAGAAAGAAAACAGGAAATTCAGAGACAAATTTAGGTACTTAGGTGTTTCATCTATGGGAACAAATACACTGTGTATTTCCAAACTATGATTTGGGGTTCATTCATATGTAAATAATGTTGCCAAGGTGTCTTCTGTTTTTCATCCTGTTTGGTGGTGATGTTTACATAGTTAACAGAGAAAATAATAAAGTAGACTAATATTTTGCTCATTAAAAATCAGGTTCCCATTGGGAAGTATTATCATACTTTTGAAATTGTTAACAAAAATATTAAAAACGCCAGCCCAGGATGATGAACAAATATGATTGAAAGCACGCTCAGAGAAGCTGAGTAAATAAAATCCATCAATTATGCAGGGTGGACAAAACTGGATTCCTCTTGCTTGTAAATTACCAGTTAATATGGATGTTTCCAATTTATCTTTTACCAGAAATGTCTAGGCTCAGAGGTAGTATGTTCTAAAAAGCTCAAATTCATGTAGGTTGGTTTTTGGTTGAGAGTTTTCATGAGTTTCTATTTTGAAGATCAGCAACACTTTTAATTAACTAAAATTCCTTGTGTAAATACAAATGTATTTTAATATATTCAAACAATAGAAAACATGCCTGTAATATTTTTAGAGACATCCACAGAATGTTACTATTAAATAAGGTAATACAGCCATGATTTATAAGAGTAACATTATGAGGAAAATTTAAATGATACAGGATTAACGTGATATAGAATATAAAGAGTTGAGAAATCAATTCATTTTATATACCTAGACTGTAAGTAACCACACTTTCTAAGGTACCACATGGCTTGTAGTAATTTAGAAAATATGTGACTTGCTAACCACTATTGTTTTGTGTAGATGGGAAAACAAAGTTCTTCTGTGTTTGGAAGGGACAGCTCACTCCTTCTTCATGTCCACAGGAACCTGTACATGTTCATTCAAAGTGGTTGTTGTTGTTGTTGTTGTTTGTCTGTTTCTAACTGTGTAAATTGATTATGTATTTAAAGTTTTCTGACAGAAATATTTGTTCAACATCAGAACACTTACCAGTTCAAAATTAATGTGGAACTTCCTGAAGAGTTGTTCATTATGCTGTTCAAATATAGTGTCTAACTTTGAAATAATGTAAGTGATCACCCTCAAATGCATTAGCAGACTTGACTGATTTAGATAGGTACATTATAAGTTGTAATTACAATTATGCCCCTTTAAGAGGGGACTGCAGAGATGCTTCAGTAAGTAAGAGTACTTGTTGCTTTAAAAGAGCACCAGAATTTAATTCACAGCAACCACATGGTAGCTCACAATGCCTGTAACTCCAATTCTGGGGATCTGATGGCCCTTTCCTTGACTCTGTGGGCTCTCTCATGCATGTAGTATACATGTGCTCATGTAAGCACACATACAGACACAAGGTAAAAGACACATAGTATATATCTCAAAATCAATGAAAATTATTTATTAAACTATAACCATTCCCGTTTTGAGTTGTTCTCTTTATGGTTTGTGTCTTTATCTATTTTTTAAGAAAAATTCTCTTCACGGCAGCATCCTTGACTCTTCCCTAGAATAAGGAAGCACACCCACTTTGAGGAGGCTGAGATACAACTTTAAACAGGGATGGCAGAAAGGCCATGAAGAGCTTGTTTGCAGACCTAGTGTAGAATGGGCTGACACTCAGCTTCTGTGTGTGTGATCTTGGGAATATTTACAAGCATGGCATACATTTGTGCACCAGGAAGGCTGAAAATAACACTGCAGTGTAGGACGATCAAGTTTGTGTGCTTTCCTAGCAAATGTGTTTCTGTAGTTACATTTCTTCAGTTGTCCTGTTCAGGGAATTCTTGGAGATGCTTCACTAGTTTATGCTACCATTATTTAATGTAACCTATATAGTCCTTATGAGTATTTTACTCGGGTTTTTGATACCTAGCATATTAATGACAGTGATCCATTTTGCTCACTGAGTCTCCTCTAATTTCTATACAAATCCACTAAATAATGTAACAAAATGGGCTCCAGTGGAGTGTCATAAAATTCACCAATGAATTTCATTTGTTTGAGAGTCTGTAGGGATGGTAACTGTTAATTTAAAAAACAATGTAACATTTAGTTTTGATTTGTTTTTCTTAATCTAACTATGGTAATACAATTCATATTTTCTGAGGAAAGTGTCCCTTCCAAATATGTTTCTCAAAGTATTAGTACAGAACTGGTCATTATAGATATGTTCTTCATCTGCAGAATTTGGCTATATGTCTCATCACAAATAGCATTTTAAAACTTACTTTTTATCTAAAAAAAATCTGAAATTGATTATTTGATTATAATATAGTAAAGTATGTTTTCACTTTTTAAAATAGCTAATAAATATCTCAAGCAACTGTATGTCTATTTGTCTTTTAAATATAACTTAGTGATTTAATGCATGTATCTAGGTAGCTTTTTGACTAAAGAGAATTTAAAGCAGAAATAGGAACAAATTTAGTATGGAGCCTATAAGAACACAATTTATGCAAAATAAAGGATTTAGAACTGACATAAAAAGAACTAGAAATTAAAAGCATATGAACTACAAATTTAGCTGTAGAAACTGAGGAATAAAATAAATATAAAACAGAGGAAAGGAAATAAAAAATGAGAATTAAATGAATTGGAAATAGCAAAAGTGGATTTTCTATGACAGTCTAGAAAAATATGGTTCCTTAAAATGTGTCAATAAGATAGTTAAGTCATTGACATAACTAAGAAAGTGTAAAGATGGGAAGTACAAATAACAATTTCGGCAATGCCAACAAAAATATTAATAAACACATCTATATTTAAATAGGAATTGCAGGTGCCCCTTTGTTCTTTCCAACAATAAAAGACTTTAGTATTGATGAGTCCAAATATCTGTGTATAGGCTTCATCAGTTCACGATATATATATATATATATTATAATTTAATTTAATTATACATATCAGCATGGGTTCCCCTGTCCTCCTCCATCACGCCCCTGCCTTCCCCCCAGCCCACCCCACCTCCATTTCCATCTCCTCCAGGGCAAAGACTCCCCTGGGGATTCAGCTCAACCTGGTGGATTCAGTACAGACATGTCCAGTCCCCTCCTTCCAGGCTGAGCAAAGTGTCCCTGTGTAAGCCCAAGGTTCCAAACAGCCAGCATATGCACTAAGGACAGGTCCTGGTCCCACTTCCTGGGTGCCTCCCAAATAGGAAGAAGCAAAGTGCTAAAGAGGTCCCCAGAAATCCACAAAGATACCTCCACTGAAGACTACTGGCAATGGTCGAGAGAAAGCCCTAACTGACCTAGTTCACAATATATTTTTATGTCCAGTTAGCTATGCTTTTATATGACTGCTAGGAACTGAGAGGTATTCTGTAGTTGATTTAAGAATGATTTGTTTTTATATTTACTGATTTTAATTGCAAAGATTGAAATAAATGAGCTGATTAATACTGCTAAGTATAAGGCCAGGGAGCTACAAGTGTTTCTGAAATGTATATATGTGTGTATGTAAAGCTATAATTCTATGGCTTTCTATCTGAAGATAATATCTCAGGCCAGCAGCATTGCCAGCACCTGGGCGAGTGTGGCAAATCCAGACCTCAATACCAACTCAGTCCTTGGGGTGGTCTTTATGCTCATTGAAGTTTGAGAAGCACTGCCCTTGGTATTTTGTACACAAGTATATACGTGTAGTTTGTACACACAAATAAGTCAAAAAAAAAAAAAACAAAAAAAACAATTCTATTGTCATGTAGACAGTAGTGATCTAACACACTCATGTGTTACTGGTGGTTATTAGTGGTCATGGTTGAAGTTTCTGTCTTTATTTCCAGCTTCTTAGCCTTCTCTTATTCATAGAATTGAAAAAATAATGGTACAAACAGGCTGTAAAGTGGAAAAGAAATTGTATTCAGAAGCAGAGCAATAGTATAGATCAGATGTGCTGCCAAGAGTGATAGCATGCAGCCTGAGAGAGAGCACTCAAGGGTCCCTGGCTGTCCCTGAGTGTTCTGTTTTGCGAGATCCAACAGAAGGAAAAACTGGTTAGTATGGGGTATTTAAGTGATTGTCTCTATTTGATTGACAGGTTTGGGTTATATAGCTCATCCTCTACTGTGAATATGAATGATTCATGGTGCATCAGATTTTAATCATATCCATGCCCAATTATGTATACGCATAAAATTGTACCTGGAAGATTTTCATATAAGTCCAAAACTGAGTCTAGGCTGGGACAGCCCATTGTACAAGACCTAGTCTGTCCCCTGATGTGTTTGTATAGATATGAGCATCATACATGTTCACCAAAAGGGCAAAAATACTTTCTTTGAAGTGGTGTGTAATTACAGCTTCACACAGTGGGTGAGTCCCAGATAGCTAGGTACTTGTTAGGAAAAAGGTGTGTGCAAAGACCAAGCCCACTGAAGATCAAGCTATTCAGTGTTTTTTTATGCTTACCTAACCCATTTATATATAAACTCTAGTTTAACTCCATGCTGAAAGTGTACTGACTTGGTTTATCAAAACAGATTCTTCTTTTTAAAAAATTCTTATTTAAATGTAAATACTTTTGAAACTAAATGAGTGTCTAAGAGTAGAAATGAAGTATGTCTGAAAGCCCATGGATGTAATTACAATATTATGGAAATGACTTCACAGTGGGTAACCTTCACCATTGAATTTTCTTAAACAGGGAGAAAAAGTCATATGGAATGAATGTCTGTGTATAAAAAAAAATAACCTCATCATCTGTCCAGCATATGCTGAATACTTTCAGGAACTGCTTTTATAGCCTGATGCTGCCTGAGTGCAGTTTATGGAAAACTGAAATTATTATTAAAAGCTGTAACTTGTTGACTTTTAAAATCATTGATTAAAGTAGACTGAGAAGGAATGAATCCTTAAAATTTGTAGTTTTGTTCATACCTTTCCTTCTATATCCATAAAAGGGGCAAAATGCAAAGCAGAATATGCAGATGAGATTAATGAAATCAAGAAATTCTCTAGCATTAATTAAAATGAGAAAGGGTGAGCAGATGGTCTCCACACAGCTGGAAGTCTGTGAATGAAACCCTGCCCAGGCATCTAGGGAGGTGGTTCTGTTGAGAGGGACACACCTGTTTACTCTCTAGTTTTAACTGTAGTTTTTCAGTTTTTGCTATTTTGGTGGTTAAATCATCCCTTCGTCTTTGAATATTGGTTTTGTAATCAACTTTTAGAACCTCAATTGGTCCTAATATACTAAATGTTTGTTTCTTTCTCTAGAATAGTGACCATTTAACAAGGTGATCATCTTTTGCTACTTAATTTTTATCCATATATGATTTATAGTCAATTGAATTATTTACTTACTTAAATTGAGTTTTCCATTAAAAAGCATAGGCCAGCCAGGTGGTGGTGGCGCACACCTTTAATCCTAGCACTTGGAAGGCAAAACCAAGCAGGTCTCTGTGAATTCAAGGCCAGCCAGGTCTCCAAATCTCAAAAAAAAACAAAAAACAAAAAACAAAAAACAACAACAACAAAAAAACCATAGGTCAATACAGATACCTCTATTCCAAGGTTTTACTAAAGCTTATATCATCTTTAAATTTTGACTGTGTTCCTCAGTTTTTAAGACTTCCCATGAATCTGCTTCAGGGATGTTTATTAGAAATACCAAAGAAAATCATTGCTGCTTGCATTTTGACATGTGGGTACTTTTGCAGTAGGGCTGCTGTAGCAAAGTCCTATAAACTAGGAAAGCACTCTGCTAAGGACTAGAAATGTTGCAAGGTATCTTCTGTGGCTCTGCTTCTTAGCTACATCACTAGTGTTACTAGGTTTAGAAATACATCATTCCAACCTTTGCTCCTCCCACTAGCTAGCTGGCTTTCTCCAGCTGTCTTGTCTATTTTTGTTTAAATAGTGTAGTGTTCATATTAGATTAGCAACTCCTTGAACTCCTTGCCAATGACTTCATATTAATTGCCACCTCCCCCCCCAAAAAAATGTAGATGAACTCCACATCCACAGGTATTTAGGGTCAGTACTTCAATATCCATATTTAAAGTTGTATGTTTTTGTGATTATACTATAATTACATCATTTCCCTCTTCCTTTTCATCTCTCTAAACTCTCGCATGTGCACACTCCCACTTTCAAGTTCATGGCCTCTTTTTCTTTAATTGTTCTTACACATAACACAACACCAACAGCCACACCAGTGTGGAAGGAAGGAAGAAAGGAAGGAAGGAAGGAAGGAAGGAAGGAAGGAAGAAAGGAAGGAAAGCAGGCACTGGTGGCCTTAACCCTTAACATAGAACTCCAGGTGACTAAGGAATGCTGGGAATGGGAGGAAGAGTTATTCCAGGGGTGAGCACATCAATTCCTTATCCAATATGTATTTTGGGAGCAAACAATAAAGTCCATGTCATGCATTAGTACTTGATAATATTTTGCTATTAGGAAAAAGCTTGAGAATTACTTGCTTACAAGAAGAATGCTTTCTAAAAGAAAGAAAGAGAGAGAGAGACAGAGAGAGAGGGAGGAAGGAAGGAAGGAAGAGAGAGAGAGGGAGAAAGAAAGAAAGAAAGAAAGAAAGAAAGAAAGAAAGAAAGAAAGAAAAAGCAAGCAAGCAAGCAAAAACTATACTTTACCTAACAATAATCCCTTGTTGTTGGTATAGATTGACATTGAAAAAAGCCAAGATTTTCATATGAGCACCAAGAATCCATATCTTTTAGTTTAGGGCCAATCTTTCCTGTAGAAACAGTCTCTGATATATACTCTGGTGCCCTCCCCCTTTTGGAATCTTCTCACTTTAAGGATCTCCTGGTCTCTGAACTAACATTAAGTGTGGAGATATTGCAAAAATGACAATGCATAGTTTCAAATCAGTCTACAAAGCCTCTGGGGCCCATGTTGCTATCCATGATATCTTGGGCCACTTTTGGGGCCATTAAAGTTCCTCTAAACTTCTGAAAAGGAAGCTTGTTGGAGACATTCTGTGGAGGGCATTGAACATAGAATACAGGAAGACTCCCCACCAACTATGAAGCCCATTGGGTATTCTTTGAGACCTGAATCTCAGCTAGCATGTGCATGAGCTCAGAAACACGTCTTTCTCAGGTAAACCTTTAGGCTGATGAGAAACCTAAAGCAAGATGGTTCAACCACAGACTTAATAACAAATGGAGACCATGGCACCTGACTGCTCTCAGTCACAGTGTTGGTACCAGTAGTTATGTAGCCATGGAAGAGTAAGGCACTTGTTTATCAAGCCCACATGTTGTCTACAGACAGAACTCCATGTAAGGTGCTGTTCTGCTTTGTGTTAATCAAGCCTCCTCTGTTTCTTATGCTGTTGAGAGGAAGCTGATGACAAATAGAATGAAATTCATTGCCTTAGAAATACAGAAGCAGCAAAGAAAATGCAGTTGTTTATAAAAAGTCTGGCAATCCAGTATTGTATGTTGATAATAAAAGTCTCTCTGTTTTTGCTAAAAAAACTCTGTAGGTAAGACCTTTGTCATTATTAGGCCTCAAAACATCATTATGAAAAATTAAAATATTTTTATGATGGTGAGGTTATTTGATTTGATTAGTGGCTACTTTTCCTCTGCAAATAAATAATAATATTAAAAACTTTTACCAGTGGTTCTGGCCATCTTGAATGCAAATTTCTGTACTGAATTTTCCAGAGCTAAAATATTAGCTTCCTATACTAAATTTAGGTTGCTAACATGGGGATAACACATACAGTATGAGGATATGTAGCTTTGATGGGAAGATTTCCACTAATGTTCTTTTTGACTTGTCGTTGAAAGGAGGCTAAATATACATACTTATGTATGTCTTTTAATGAGATCAGCACCTCATTGCCTGGCTGTTTGGTCTTACTGTGAGATTCTTTCTCTAAGTGAGAGCTGGTGATTTCTTCATTTCATTTATTTGCCTTAGAGAAGAGGCTGTAAACAATATCTCCAGCATAACTGAGAAATTATATCCCTGCCATGATTTCAAAGACATCAATTTCTTAACAAAAATCTGACTTCAATTTAGGGCGTAGTTTTCCAATGATTAATGGGCTGGTTTAAAGATAATCAGGGAAATAAAGATTGAACACATCTTTTTCCTAACACTGTGCTATATTTCTCTGCTCTTGTATATTGTTATTCTCCTGGACCCCTTGCTAGGATTTATTTACACAAAATTGCATGTCCTTGGTGTATCCCTTTAAAGGTGCAATCAGTCATTGTTGTTGTACGATTCATCTTGATTTCATAGAATGACGAAAACTCCATCCGGTCCACTTGTTGTTTTTGTAAGTGAGAATGATTTTATCCCAGTCTCCAAAAAGTTTTTCTTGGTTGTACTCAGAATTGAATGTACCAAAAGGAATAAAGTTAATTACATCTCTATGGCACCTCTCACTTTAAAAAGTAATGTTGGTGCACTCAGAGGCAAAACTGGATCAGCAATACTATCATGAAAGGTCACACAAGTAGTGGGTTGTCTTCATGTGATGCTCTTGGTAGATTCTGAAGAAAGTCAACTACTGTGTAGTACAAAGTTTCCATTTTTTTAAAAGTAGAATTTGAAAAGAAAAATCAAGGAGGAAGTACAAGAGCACCTTCTAGACCATTCTTGGGATTAATGTTGTAAATCCAAGCCCTTGAAATGCATTCCTGGCCAGGGTGAGCTACCTAATAAAGTCAGGGCAACCAGTACTATGGAGTGGAGTTACTTCAAACACCAAGCAAACAAATAAACAAACAAAATATAAAATAAAAAACTCACAAAATAAAAATCCCAAACAAACACACGGTAGAAAGGAATTTATAGAAAAGGAAAACACATGCTTCTCAAAGCCTATCTCATCTGAAAATGAAAGAAGATGCAAAGCATTCACTCCTTAGCAATGAAAATAGCTCCTCCCTGCCCCTTGCGGATTCCCTTTCTTCCTCTTGACCCAGTTTTATGCTCACCTGTCACAACTAACTATGAAAATCCTAAAGGCATTGCTGATGATGTAGATTGTGCATCCTAGTTATAACAGTATCTATGATATGTTTAATTGATTTGTTTCTAAGATTAGCACTTCATTAAAAATAAACATCTTGGCCGGGTGATGGTGGTGGCGCATGCCTTTAATTCCAGCACTCTGGAGGCAGAGCCAGGTGGATCTCTGTGAGTTCGAGGCCAGCCTGGTGTATAGAGCAAGATCCAGTAAAGCTACACAGAGAAACCCCGCCTTGAAAAAACCAAAATTAATTAATTAATTAATTAATTAATTAAATCTTTAGTAGATTCTTGACTAAATATGATCAGTAGAGAACAGTATATTCACTTTATTTCAGCTTTTTAGATAATCAAGCCAATCAGCAATTTTTGACCAATGAAAAACAACAAATTTAAAAACAGCCTGCATTAGGCAGTGGTGGCACACCCCATTAATCCCAACACTTGGAAGGCAGAATTAGGTGGATATCTGAGTTCATATTGAGACCAGCCTGGTCTACAAAAGGTTCCAGGACAGCCAGAGATACACTGAGAAACCTTGTCTTGAAAAACAAACAAATAAAACAGCCTGCATTTGTTATAATGTTCTTCCTTTTCTCCCCAGAAAACTTAATGGTCTGAAAAAGAAACCCTACTTGTATTTACATACTTAGAGCCTGTGCTCACATCATGAGTGTGACAAGTGCACCCTGATGCTGAAGTGGGACCTTCTCACCTGTGTGTATTTTATGATTGGAGAATAGTGGTTGGTAATGTGCATTTTCCTGCTGAGTGGTATTCCGTGCTCTCTGACTCTTTCATGGGCGACATACTATATGTACATGTGATGTATTTATTTTTTGCCTCCCTGCCCAGTCTTTGGGGGGCACTTGCTTTCCTTTCCTCCTGAAGGTTTGAAATAGCTCTTTGTCAGCTTCAGATCACACCCATAAAATTGGCTTCCAGTTTCCACCTTGTTGGAAACTCTCTGGCCTATAACCTCCCTAAACCCAAAACAGATGGGAAATAGTTCACCCAAACAATTTTGAAATATGCTAAACTTGTCCACATCTTAAAAAGTAGTTAATAAAACCAATCTAAAATCGTATTTTCCTTTCCCCTGGGTATGTCACAAAGAATTCCATGCTTGTTCTAAGTTCACTTTTATTTAGGTCTAAAAATTGGGATCTTTTGCCTCTGCTTTCCTGCCCCCTCTCTCCCTCCTTTTCTTCATCTCTGAGCCCTAAGCCTTCTTTCACTTCTTGGAGTATTCTAGCATACATGTTCCCAACTCTCCTCTTTGAGGATGGCTGCTGTCATGCCCACACCTTGTCTCAGCTCTTTGCAAAGTCACCCTTTGCCTGTTTCATGTAAAGGCCTTCGTAGTCCCATTCTTCAGTGGTCGCCTCCCTCTAATATAATAAGTACACTTGAACATAGTGCCGGAAGCCGATCTTCGTTGACTTAAAAAAAAAACAAAGAAAGAAAGAACGTTTACTCTGCCTGTTTCCACTTTTCCACAGGTAGTACAGGGATCCCCCAAATGGACAAACTCCAGGAACTATACTTCTTTTCTATCAGTAAAGAAAAATCTTGTTTACAAAATGAAACTGGAGCTACCATGCTGAAATTTTGTTTATATAACACTATTTTTATTGAATGGTTTGTGCTTAATTTTTATTTAACTTTTTTATACAATATATTTTGATCATATTTTTTCTTCTAATCCTCCCAAACCCTACCCATCTACATCCTACACACCTAATTTCATCTCTCTTTCTCTCTGTCTCTCTCAGAAAAAAAGAAAATCAAAACAAACAAATAAAGCAATCAGATAACAGAACAAAGCAAAACTACATTTAAGAAACAAACATTGACTGGCACTGAGCACTAAAGAGCCAGGTGAGCATCTCACCTACAGTCATGTGGTTTCAACTCCAGGAGTACCTGAGTTTGACTATCATCAAAGGAGTGTGACTTTGAAAATAGCAGTAATAAGATTTTCTACTAAAATACTCTCTCCTTACCATAGAGAACTGAAATCTTTCAAATATGGACTTGATTCAGAAGTCCTAGAACACATTGCATAACTACTGTGTATACTGTGTATAGAATATTGCTCTTTTCTTTCTCTGAACTTCTTTATATTCGCTGACCACGCTCAGGATCTTTCCACATTTCATCATGCTCCATTTGTATCAGTTTCACCCATATCATCTCTTGCATAGCCTCTAAACAGGCCCCCAAGTGCTCCGTCAGCTTCCATTACTGCCCCTTCTCACTGTGTATGCTTCACAACAAAACGCTCTTCTTACGGGGCTCACAGCACATGTTTTAGACTGGCATGCCATATCAGCTCTCCTATCTGCTGAGTTCTGAGCTGTAACATTGTAACGTGAAGCCAAAGACACCAGCATTAAACCAGCCACAGACAGTAGATAAAGGAAAGTATATAATAAGGTTTTATTATCCATACTCATACAAAGTGCATTAGCTAAAACACCAATCTTTGTGTGTTCTTACGATATTTATTTACTTTCTGCAAGATGGTGGTATGACAGTAGAAGTCAGAGGACAACTTGTACAAGTCAGTTCTCTCCTTCCACCCTGTAAGTTCTGGATATTTAATGTAGGACTTCAGCTTTACCACCAAGATCCTTTATCCTCTGAGCCATCTCTCAGCCCCACCTCTTGTTGGAAAAGTAAGTCTTGGACCATGTTAGTATCATGCCCGTGGGTGTGGTCTTCCCCACAGCTTTGCACTCATAAGATCTTCGTTCCGTGCACCAGCTACTCAGTCAGAGTTGGTCTCTGCTTTGGGATCAGTGAACTACCTGGATATATTAAGGACCTCCATGTATACAAACTGAGATGGAATGGTGACAGTCTGACCTTTAGAAATCACTTTCCAATTTTCCACTGATTTCCGTTCCCAAAATAAAATTCAAGCTTCTGCAAATACTCTTGGTGCCAACTCATGGATTAGATTCTATGTGAGCTTCTTCCACCCTTATGGCCCTGAGAGCTACCACCAGGCTCTGTGCAGAGTTCACCCCTCACTGTAGGCCATTTGTTGGAACTAATTAGTCTAGACTGCATGAGATCCCATTTAACAAACCATCTGATGATGGTTCCTATTGTTGAACTGTACTTTATGAGGCTCTAAAGTTTTCATTCATTTCAGAGCACACTGAGTTAATTATATTATGCAGGAATTTTTCAGGTTGAATAGTTGACCTGAGAAAGTCTAAAGGAGATTCTAAAAGGGTAGGAAAGCCATTTCTTATTCTGGCAGCCTTCAAACATCCCGAGGACTTCAAAGTCTTTAATTGTGACCTTTTTCAAGGCAAAAAGTTGATGACCTGGGAGTGACTTGTTATATCCAGGTGGCCGTTGGAAGTAATAAAGCAGGACCTCACCCATTACTGGAATGGGTGATCTGTGGTAAAACTTGTGAAGTCCAAGGCAATATGTTGACAGCATTCCTTCCTGAAAGGTCAGGATGAAATGAAAACTAAACATGCAGTTTGAATTCTTCTACGGTTCTGTGGTCCATGAGCTTTTCCATGAGGAAGAGTTGGATAGAGTGTAAGACAGTATCTGCTGGACTATAGTGGCATACCATTTCCACATTACTAAGGAGAAGGGGGTGCCCTCTGGTGCCCTTTCTCCAAAGTATTTCTGCGGCCCTGCTAGAGCCAGGAAGAAAGGGAGTTAATTTCCACAGCTGTGTCGGGAACTAAACCTTTCTGAACAGCCGGAACATTGCAGCCACCCACATGAAACCCTCATGAGTTTCTGAGGTGTGGACTGCTGCTTCCCAGGAGTGATAGCCATGAGAGGTGTTAAGAGGGTGACTCCTTTCACCCTGAAGGGGGCATCTGGCAAGTGGGACTGGTTGTCAGGGCTATTGATGACTCCAAAAAAGGAGCTCATTTTGTTCTGTTTCATTCATGTGTGCTTTATTTATTGAACTTTAAATATCATAAATATTCTAAGGAATAATAATTATATCAATATTATATTTCATGCTAAGGAAAATGAATGCCAAAATACTGTTTTGTCTGTTGTATAGTTTTTAATATGCAATAGATACAGCTACAGCTATAGGTATCAACTACAGATAAGAATATGGATATTGTATAAACTACAAATATTCACATAAAGTTAGTATAGACATAAAGTGACAAAATGCCATATTTTGGCTTTTGGATGTTTGCCGTTGGCCTACATCACTTTCTTGAAATGAAAGGTTGATTCTAGAAGCCAACTGCTGGAGGACATCATTCTGTATGCTGTGAATATATATTTTTTCCATTGGTTAATAATAAATACGCTGCTTTGGCCTATGGCAAGGCAGCTTATAGGCAGGTGGAAAATCCAAGGAGAGAGAGAGAGGAAAGAGAAAGGCGGTTGAGGAAGATGCCAGCTGCCGCCATGGAAGAAGCAGCAAGATGCCAGCAGACCGGTAATGCCACAGCCATGTGGCAACTTATAGATTAATAGCAATGGGTTATGTTATAAGAGCTACCTAGCAAGAAGCCTGTCATAGGCTATGCAATTGGTCATTGATATAAGCTTCTGAATGATTATTTTATAAGTGCTCATGGGACCGTGGGGCTGGGCAGGACTGGAGAAAACGTATGGCTCCAGCCAATATATGACAGGAAACAAAATTCTACATCTATCTCATCCTGACATTAACATAGAGCGTGATCTCCATGTAAATAAAGATGCTATTATCTTCATCTTTGTATCCCAACACCTTTACCTGGTAGATTAATTGTTGATAAATGAAACAAGGAAGTATAAAGGATGTAACTTCATCCATTATAAATGGTTTTGAAATGTCCCTGTGGTAAACAGATTGCAGAGATAGGAAAGAGTCACTGATTGCATCTCCCTCATCCTGCAGTCTCTCTCATTGGTACCATGGTTTCCCTGCAAGCTTAGTTGAGTGCAAGGCTAGCCCATTTTCCCAGCACTCAAGGAGCTTCTGTTATGCTGTGTTAGAAAGAGAGATTCTGCAGCAGGATGTTTGCAGCTTAAGCCTCTGTCAGCAACTGCAGCTTCTTAAGACCACCACAACAAAAACAAAGACAACAACAAAAAAAAACAAATATTGCAAATGAATATGAGACAGATGATTTTGTTTATCTCGAGTGCAAAAGACAAGCAATGAGACCCCGGGGAGCCCTGAAAGCAGAAACTGCTAACACTAATTGAGACATGATTAAAAAGATTGCTGTGTCGAGTTGCCAGCAGTCACTGAGTTCAGTCATCAGGTTCCCCAGTGCTGAAGCAATCAAACCAGTTATTACAGCTTTAGCAAGTAGCAGACTGTCTTTTAGTATGTATATTTTCTGTAAAATGATAACTTATTAAGGGCATAAGTGGAGTTTCTGAAACATTTAATAAATATGTTTTAAGAAATTGCTCTCTCTGGTATCATCTATCACAGTCTCAGATGGGTTTCGTGAATTCTTTTTTCTGTAGCAGTCTTGTATAAATAAACACAACCCAAATTACACTTTTAATCTTAAATCTTCTTATTGCCATGTTATAAAAAGCACAAAGAGGGAAAATGTTTTTAATAATATTTGGGTTAAGGTAGGTTTGAAGTAATATTTTGATATATATTATATAGTATTATTAATGAGATGTTTTATGGCTTTTTCATTATGTGCAGATATTATAAATCACTTGGAGAACATCTTACTTGTGTGTCTGCTCATGCCATGCTCGGTGGCTAGTGTCTCTCATGCTGGAAAGGGCAGCCTCAACTTTTCATTTTCTTGGACATATACTGTATAGGGTTCATCATTTCAGTGATGCTATTTGAAAATTTCAGGGCTTTATTGTTTGATAATATTATATGTGGTCATGGAAGGAAATCCACTTTCTAACAATGAAATAGTCTTTTCTATGAAATGATGGTCTGGTAATAAAGAATATGTAATAGTTTCCATGAAAATCATTGACAACTAATATTGTTATTTTAATTGCCTCTATTTTAATTACATTTCAGCATTTAAATGACTAGCTGTCATGCATTTTTTTCATGGCAAGATCTTAGAAATTGCAAACTTCCCACTAAAGAAAAAACAAATTAATGTTCATAAGACTCTCTTCAGAAAAATGGTACTACAGTGTGCTGGGTAGGAAGCCCTCATTGGAAATGATATCTTGATGTGAAAATCTTGTTCACCAAAATCATTAGAATTTCCCTAGATAGGACAATTTTTATCATTTACAGTGGGCTAAACGTCAGATTCCTAAATAGTACCTTCAAGTTACCATGAAAGAAAACTAGTAGATTGCTGGACTTGCCGAAAGGTAATAGGTTTTCCCAGTTTGAGTAGCTCAGTGAGTAAAAGCACTTGCTGAGCAAGTTTGAGGACCTGAGTTCAAATCCCCAGTGCCCAAGCAAAATGCCAGGATATGATGTGTAGGCCTGCAATCATTGAATCATTGCACCATGATGTATAGAGACAGAAGTGTGCCTAGAGCTTCCTTGTCAGCCAGCTTCATTCTAGGCTCAGTGAGAAAACTTGATTCCAAAGGAATAAAATGGACGGAGATAACATAGGACATCAAATATTCACTAGTCTCCTCACATGCACACGATTAATCCTATGTCACACATACATACAACATGCTCACATACACACATATTTAAGTGTATGTATGAGCTTCTGAAAGTCACAATGGCTTTGTTACTGAAGGGTCCATTCGAAATGGCTGAAAGATTAATGTCACTTCATATTTTCAGTCACTTCAAGGATTCTGATATCCAGGGAAATTTGCAAATAGGTCACCCACAGGACAGTGGAAATAAGCAGGAATATAGAGGATAGCACCCGGTAGCATCAGGCTAGTGTGGGCACTCAGTCACGTGACATGAACAGGAAATAGTAAAATGAGAAAAATGGAAACTTGCTGAGGCGACAAGTCTGTGTCCTTAAGGACTGGAGAAACTTTTCTTGGCTTTTCTTCTTGCCCAATTTTGATACTTAAAATAAATATCATACACCTTCATTTTGTTCATTTGGCTATATTAATGCACCCACATGGCACATGTTAGTAACGTTTAGTCAACATTAAAATTTAATCAGCTTAAATCATTGTTAAATTCTTATTCCTTGGCTTCTACAAAAATGGAGCATAGTAATTCTATAGTTTGAGGCTTAAAATGAGAAGTTGTGCTAAATACAAAATACTGAAGGTGTAGATTCCCACACAGGATCCAGAATCTATAAAACATGAATGACTATAAGAGCTCTTCACAATTCAAATTTAGAGTCATTAAAATTGCTTTGATTTTGCACTATGTATGTTGATAATTAAAGCATGCTCACAGGATCTCACAATTGGGAACAATTACTGAGTTATTGTTTCACAGTGAAGCCAGCGTATCCTTCAAAAGTACAAAAGTGTCAGGATGAGAGGTCCAGGGCAGTGTAATGACAGATTAATTTGTTCTTTCGTTTGCCTTGATGAGAAAATTTAAAATGTTGTCCATACTGTTGAAGGAGGGGAATTCCACTACCTCCCTGTTCTACTTAAAAAACATAGAACTTATTTTATTCATTTTATATACCAACCATAGATCCCCCTCTCATCCCTCCTCCCGCTCCCCCCTCCACCATGCCCCCCACCCACCTTCCCTTCCCCATCCCCTCATCCAACAGGGTAAGTTCTCCCATGGGGGCACAGCTAAGCCTGGTAGATTCAGTTGAGGAAGGCCCAAGCCCCTCCCCGCTTTATCAGAGGTGAGCACGATATCCATCCATAGGTAATGGGATCCAGAAAGCCAGCTCATGCACCAGGGATAGATTTTGACCACACTGCCAGGGGCCCCTCAAACAGACCCAGCTACAAAACTGTTTCCCATATGTAGAGGGTCGTCTGGGCCCATGCAGGTTCCACAGTTGTTAAAGTTCATGAGTTTGTGCTAGGGAAATTCCCAGGAATTCACAAGGACAACCCCGGATTAGACTACTGTCAACAGTGGAGAGGATGCCTGAACTGGCCTACCCTGGTAATCAGATTGGTAAATACATTAACTATCATCTTGGAGCCTTCATCCCATAACTGGTGGAAGCAGATGCAGAGATCCACAACCATGCACCAGGCCGAGCTCCAGAAGTCCAGTTGAAGAGAGAGAAGAGGGATTACATGAGCAGGGGGGTGGGTGGAGTCAAGATCATGATGGGAAAATCTATAGAGATAACTGAACCAAGCTCAAAACATAGAATTTTTATTTGATAATAATATTTGCATTTTTTTGTGTCAACACAGGCCTTCAATCACCCCTCTTGGGAGACAGAGGCAGGTAGATCTCTGAGTTTGAAGCCAGCCTGGTCTGCATAGAGAATTTCAGGACATCCAAGGCTACAGAGAGAAACTCTGTCTTGCAAAAACAAAATACTTTATAATAATAATAATAATTTCACTTTAAATCAAAGCAAACTTTTACTTTATATTTTAATGTCTCATTTGAGTAATTTCAAGGTAGACATTGCCTATTTATAAATCAACAAATTGTTCATGGTGATACTGCAAAATGATGATCAAATTAATATATCAAAAATAAACAAATTACAATTATCTCTGATATAATTAACATTTAAAAAATAATCAACTGCCTGATTGTTGAAACCACAAATATTTCCCTTTCTTCTTCTTACTGTGCAAAACACAAACCCATAAATATTATAAAGAAAATAAAACAATAACCATAATGAATTATAACCCATTTTCAACACAGTTGGTAATAAAGAGTACTAAATTACATGAATTTAAATTAATTATACAAACTTACATTGTCATATTTGTCCTAATATATTTAGTAGAATTACCCTTAAATTTTAAATGTAAAGTTTAAAATTAACCTAAGTCTGCTATTATTGGTAGTTTTTGTCTATTTATGGAAGAATGTTTTCCTTTTCCTATGATATCCCAGTAGGTACTAATTAGTTTTGTCTTAATGAAAATAATTGTTCCTGTGTATCTTTTAATCTAAGGATTTTAAAAAGCTGACTTAAACAGTTTGAGGAGATAACACTAAGGTTTCATGTATACATGACTTCTGCACCAGAACTCCAAATTCTCATAAGAAGACACCCACAAAGACTGATGAGTGAGAAATGATAACTTTTTTTTAGTTTTTATCCCATTGATCATGAAATTGATTCACCTAATTAAATAGATGCAGTCCTCTGTTGTCATTCATTTTTCAAATTCTTCAAAAAATACTGATAATTGTAGACCCTATAGCATGGGGAGACTAATCTATAGACCAGGGCTGATGGGCCCTATAGACCAGGGCTGATGGGCCCATCCATTCCCATGCTGCTATTTGTATCTGTGGATTGGCAGATCCATTCTGAAATGTGATCTCCAGTCATAGAAATATGAGTTGCCCAGCAATCTTGAGCATTTGTTCTTTAGAAGCGATGACAACCTATGAATTCCCAACTATGCCAAAGACATTTTACAATGGGGAAGAGAAAGGAGAGTTCTGCCTGCCAAAGTGTATTTAAATGACAAGGGAGAAGCTGGGCTTTCTTATCTCTGAGACGTGGGAAGTAGAAATGTAGAAGGCTTTATCATCTTTTTGTGCCAAGAAGGACACAAGTCCTAGTATGAGAAGGTCTGAGAGGTCCAGACATACTCAACATAAATGAAAGTAAGTATGTCCCAAAGAGACCAGAACTCTTGAAACTGGAGATAAATGTGAAGGACTTAAAAATAGCTATGTATCAAAACTTAATTTTGTAGGAAACTTTCATAGCAGTGTAATCCACAAACTATGTGTGGCTGCCTCACTGACAGCATTGAACAGTGAGTAATTGGAGTGCTGTTATGTCCCCTTGCTTTATACATGCATCTATTTTTAATACATTCTAACATAAATTTAAGTTCAAGATAATGCATGCTGCTGCTCCTTAATGATAGTGATGAATAGAATATTGATTAGAAAATGGTCTGAGGAACAGGTAATTGATAGGAGTGGCAGCAAGGTGGCAATTTCCGTCTTCATCATCTTTCTCATAATAACTACACATCCTTCAGCTGTAGTATTATATATCTGGCACAATCAAGGGAATGTAATATATGAATTAATTTTAATTAAAATTCCTGATACCTCATGTAAATAAAATCTCATGTGATAATTCTGTGGTTATTTGATACATTTATCTTATCATGAAAGGAAAAAAATATCACTTGCCTAGAGATAAAAAGAGACACCAATTAATATTTTGGCAACAGGTTTCAATGTGCCCTTCTTCAATGAGTTTCTTAAGTAGAAAGCATGTTACATTCTTATGGGAAATACTACTGATAGGAACACAAACTCAGGTGAGTCCTCTGTACTCTGATATATATTTTAAAGACTTAATTTATAAAAAATGTCCACTGCTGTTAGCTCAAAACAGATAGGTCCAAAATTTACTTTTACCTTGGAAATAATTGTCTAGAAAGTTCAAGGCACTATAAGGGTGGTGAGATAAACATGCCTTTCCTCATTTACCAGCATGCAGTCCACCAATAGTTTTCAAAACATTTCTGATGTGAGGTACTTGCAAAGCTAGAATTTCGACTGCCCTTTTCTCTCTGCTGTTCATGTTGAAGGTATGTGCCTGAGTAATTGACGTGTACTGTGGTGGCCTTGTACTATGTGGGCCATGTGAGTTGAACAAATATTCGTAGAAACTACAGTTCCACTCAGTATAGATTCTGTTCAACACAAAACACCAAATGACCTCTTACTGGATTCTTACACTGGCCTTAGAGAGCTCTTAAAATGTAAAAGAGAGCCTGTGAGATGAATCAGTGAGTAGTCACTTGCTCCCAAGCCTGATGACCTGAGTTCCAGCCACAGGCCACACTTGATGGGAGGAAACACAGGCTCTTCAGCTGTACTCTGACCTCCTCTCTTGAGCTGTGGTGAAGTGCCCACACATGTAAGCACACATACGATAAAATAAATAGCTGTAATAAAAACACAGTGTCCTGACGCTCACTTAAGTGAAGCTGTGATGGAAACACTGGAGGTATTTCCTACATCTGTGTCATGTCTTCTAGTCTTCTAGTACACAAAGAGAGCTTCAATTCTCAAATTAACCAGCTTAAGGAACCGTAATGGCACCATGCTTATGTACAGAATATTCTCAAAAAACTTTTTAACAGATGGAAGAAGAGGTGGAATCACACTCTTTATTGATTTACTTCTAAAAATACAATTTAATTGTGGATAGCTTATCTTTCTTTGTATAATTTCAATATACCTGGAGGAGATAGTTCATGAAACTCTCACTAAAACATAGCAATAGATAACATTTTCTAGGAAAAACTATATTTCTAAATAGGGGAAGCATGGCTTCTGGAAAGATTAAGGGTATAGGATATCCTGTTTTCAAACTTTTTGTTTTGTGTTTTGTAAATGGTGAGGGAAGGACAGGATGCTGACGGAAACAGACGTACGGAGCAAGATGCTTCCTCAAGGCAGCCCATAATGCTAGTAGTTCCACCTCTTCTGACATCAACTCTTCTTCCATTCTCAAAGTATATTTAACACACACACATGTGCATGCATTGACACATGAGCACCCCACTCACCCACACAAACACATACAGGTATGCACACACATGTGTAAGAGTTATACAACATTCAAGCTTGAAGCAACCAAGAAACCTCAACTAACTTGTCCAGTACAGGTGGGCATAGCTTACAACAAATCACTAGAGTCTTTGACCGCCACAAAAACAACTAGTATCTTATACGAGTCTAGCTCTTGGATTTAACTATATAAAAATCAACATAATCCAATACAAGGTAAGTAACATACTGGTGGATCTCAGATTAGGGTTTTCTGCCTCCCAAATCATAGTGTTTGAATAAATCACCAAATTTGATGGCGTATCTGAGTGATTATATGTCTAATTAACATTACCATCATCATCATCATCATTACCATCATCATTTGACCTTTGTACATATTAAGGTTTTCACCATCAGTGCACTGAAAATCCTCAATTCATGTTCTACAGTATACAGAAATTATTCTCCAAATAGCAGTGTCTTCTCTGGTTTAGAAAATTAAGCATCAATGTTTTTTGCAAGTACAGTAAGCAAAAATACAGTGGTTTGGATCATATCCCAATAGCCTTCCCCAAAAGAAGCCCTACAGTTTTCTGTAGCCATTAAAGGTTTGAGGGTACAGTTTCTCATGTGACTTTTGAAACAAAATGGAAACACATGCCAATGATTTAAAACAGAAGCAGATAGATTGGAAGTGTTTCCCTCTGCTGCATGTTCTCAGCACAGTTGGCACTGGAACCTTCAAAAACTCTCAAGTGGCACACAGTGATTCTCAAAGGACAGACATGGGACTGGCATGAAGCAGAGGAAATGAAGCTTCTCTGTGTTGGATCAGATCAGAATTTCGCTTAGGTGTTGGAATGTTTCAGGGGAAAACAAACAAGCTCAAAGGGCAGATTCTGAGACTTCTCCAGGGGCTGTGCTCTCTTCCTTCAAACTCGTCACTGAGATTTGCTGCTTTAGGAATTCTTTAGTTGACATAAATCCTGTTACTGCTGTTTTCTGTCATCTATGGAAGTAATTATTAAAGATTTTGTTTTTATTTTAAATAGAATGTGTTTGCACTAGTGTGTGTGTGTGTGTGTGTGTGTGTGTGTGTGTGTGTGTGTGTGTTTGCATGTGACTGAAGTGCCCTATGAGGCCAGAAAAAAGCAATGGAGGCCTGGAGCAAGAGCTACAGAAAATTGTGACCCACCTGAGTTGGGTACCTTGAACCAAGCTCAGGTTCCCTGCTATGGATTGAGATGTGCTCTTAACTACCTAACCATCTCTCCAGGCCCCGTTATCAATTATGTCATTCATGTGTAATGAATTTTTACGTGAAGCATATAAAGCAGAAGCATTAATGGTTTTAAGTAAAAAATGCAATGCCCATGTGACCCCTTGTCCACCTGCACATTAGAGGGGGAAATGGTTCAACAGGAAAATGCTTTTGGAAATTCCGTGTAGATCCAGTTGACTGATGATTTTTGTCTATGTTCATAGCATGTAGCATAACCAAGGTGTCCTTGAGAATTGCCCTCGAAAACTACAAAAGACAACTGCAATATTTTTACTAAAGCTCTTGAGAAAGGTTCTATTTCTTAGGAGTAACGAATAAATAGAAACCTGTTATTTCTTAACTCTTCAAGATATACTGCATGCCTCATAGTTCAGGCACTTGTGAGAACATAGGAATGATTATAACCCTTAGATATCTGTCTGTATAGAGTTTATAATCTAGTAAGAATCTGGGAGTGAATCAGACAAAAAGACAAGTGAAAGGCACTTTATAAAATGGTTGAGTGTTATGAAGTTTTTTAAAAAATCAAAAGAAAGGTGTAATGCATATTGGAAAAGAGATTTTCATTGTATGAGGTAGTTAGTCAAGACTTCACTGAAATTGAGTTAAATATGGAGTGGAGATAATTCTACCATTACCCTCTGTTTGGGAATGTCACTATCCCTTTAGGTTACAAATTACCTACATCATTGAACAGTTGTTTCAATAATCAATAAAAGCCATTATAAGATACTTAGAAATCATAACCCACTAGAGAATGCTATAGCAGTGGGTCATTGACCTGCTGCTATGATCTGATGTTAATTATGTTCATAATTCATTGTTGATGTACATTTTGAATAAAATGTTCATGGGAAACCTGGTGTGGAAAGTGATGGCAGATTAGAGATTGTAAAAGAATAACCACCTAAAGTAAACATGTAATGAACTGAAATGATTTGCTTTATAAACATTTCAAATGTCAGAACCAAATTCAGTGGACAGTGATTACTTAAAACATGTTGCAGCAATTAAGGATAAAGAGGGAGCAAAGCCAAGGGCAAGATGCAGCGTTCTGTAATTAGTTAGCCTGCGTTAGGGCAGCTTTGGGCTGGGAGGAATTTAAAACACAGTCAGCATGATAAGTGGGGCTGAAACTGATAAACAGTTTAATAATCCAGTCGCTTTGTTGGGCCCCAACTGCTTCACATTTGCTCAACAATACAAATCCTTTCTGGAGTGAAATCTTCCGACCATGTTTCAAAGCATTGTACAGGAAAGTAGTGGCACCCCAGATAGCCAGAGGAGGTTACTATTACCCACTCGCCCTGCAAAAGAACCAGAAATCTAGGATGATGAAAAAAACAACTCCATCTGAAAAAGATGCATGTATACTAAAAAGTTAACAATCATAATCACAATCTTGGATGTTGTGACCAATTGTGGGCTTCAAAGCTTCCTTTGCTTTTGTAAGGGTAACTATCTCTTTAATAAACATAGTAGTTCTGGGAAGGCAATAAGCCATTGTTTTTTTTTTTTTTTTCTTTCTTTCTTTCTTCCAAGTTTTGAATTAGATAGAAACTTATATTGATTTTGTAATTACTGAGGAAGCCAAAAATTTTCTATGCAGAATACACCCCACAGTTAGTTTTCCCTTTGTGTGATGTTGTAAAGGACACAGACAATCTTTCAGAGCATTCTTCATTTTCTCACCTTCCAGACCCGGGATCACAGAACTTGTTATTTTGTCCTTGTTCCCATGTGATGTCGTCTCCTTTAGTCAAGAATTTTTTTTTTTTTTATTTTGGTCACTACCTCTCTTGTAAACCTTGAGGTTCTATGAAAAACCTTACGATGTAAATGAGATGGAACACACTCCTAACCAGTGATTAATTCACAGTGGATGAACCTCCCTAAGTCTTCCTTAAATGCCTACATGGTCTCAGTGCCAAACCTCTCCTGAAAAACCATACAATGACTGTATAAAGAGGAAAGGAAGAATCAGAATCCTTCGTTTTATTTTCTCCATGAGCCACTCAGTGCTCAGCCTTAGCGTTCTTCTTCTTGTCCTATGTGTAGGGTTAGTATGGCCCTCCTGGCCTCTGCATTGACCTTTAACTCTACCAACCCTTCCAAAATGTTTGGTTCTTTCTAATTGTAGAGTTTTATCCAGTAAGAGTCCTCCAGTGGTGGAATGAGAGTCCTCCGATGGTGGAATAAGAGTCCTCCAGTGGTGGAATGAGGCCTACTTAAAAAGAACTGTAGTTGCTATATCAGCATCTTCATCTTTTTTTTTTGGGGGGGGGGTTCTGATCTTTGTTTTAATAAGAAAATTTTATTCATTTTACATACCAATCACAGATCTCCTTCTTCCCTCCTCCTAACCCTTTATCCTCCCCCAACCCCATTCCCTCCTACAGGAAGGTAAGGCCTCCCATGGTGAGCCAGCAGAGCATGGTCCATTTGGCAGAGGCAGGTCAAAGCCCCTCCTTTTTATTTTTACTTTTTAAAATTTTGTTTATTTATTTTTTCTTTTGGTTTTTCGAGACAGGGTTTCTCTGTGTAGCTTTGTGCCTTTCTTGGAACTCACTTGGTAGCCCAGGCTAGCCTCAAACTCACAGAGATCCGCCTGGCTCTGCCTCCCGAGTGCTGGGATTAAAGGCATGCTCCACCACCACCTGGCCCTCATTCTTTTTAAACAGGATTTATTTACTATATTTCATGAGTGTTTTGTCTCCTATGAGTGTGTATGTGTGTGCTTACTGTCCCTGGATGTCAAAAGAAGGCACTGATATGCTAGAATTGGAGTTAAAGATTTCTGTGAGCCAAGATGTGGGTGTAATAGAGTGATCCTTGGTCATCTGCAAGAGCAAAGAATGCTCCTAACCACTGAGTCATCTCTCTATCCCTAGTGTACTTTCTTGTCAACAAGAACAAAGTCCAAAAATGAAACATCAGGAAAGCAACCTAATATAATCATAGAGAAAAGAACCCATGGTCAATTGTCTAGAGAAATACTTGATTATCTGTATCCCATGTTAGCTTTAATTAACTCTCCATAGAGCCTAGGCTGGAATCTAACAACTGTTTAATAAAAAACAACATATGCCCAGTTTAATACTGAACATCAATCAATAAATACTTGGTGATATCTTTTTTTAATTGTAAAGTTATATTTTCAAGTTGAAAATTAATATCAGGTATCTCAAACTGCAGGAAAATATAGAGTTAAAAATCTACTCAAGTGTGCTAAATGAGCACTTTTTTTGTTTGTTTATTTGTTTTTGTTTTTGTTTTTTTGTTTTTTTTGGGGTTTTTTTTGGCTTTTCAAGACAGGATTTCTCTGTGTAGCTTTGCTTTTCCTGGATCTTGCTCTGTAGACCAGGCTGGGATTAAAAGGCGTGCGCCACCATGGCCTGGCCAGAGCACATTTTTTTTATATATAGCTGTTTCTAACTTCCCCATTCCAGCCTTGTCTTTGAGAAACTTTTGTTATTATAGTTGTATATTTGAGATAGAGTCTCTGTGTAACCAGGCACTCCACACTCATTTTTCCTGTCTCTACCTCCTGAGTGCTGACATTACAGGCTTCTTTGAGGATCTTTCTAGATCAGCAGAATCTTTTCCTGTGATGTTTATTGCTAGGTTCAGAGTTTGAAGAAGTTGAAAATAATAGACAGAATTCATGGTCCTTTATGCTTATTCCATACTTCAAGGGAAGGTGATAGTCATAATTGGGATTTAGGAAGCATTTTTCAAATATTTCTTAATAACCTTGTGAATAAGATGGAGGTCAGGTAACAGGGAAGATGGGAGATTTGTAACTGATTGAGCAGTTGTACTTTAGAGGTTGATTGATGTGTTGACATCCACATAAAGGTTGATGCATACAATGTCATGCCTTTGGATGCTGGACTTAATTCTGTCTATCTACTTCATCATGTTTACCAAAAATTTGTACAATGTCAGGTAGCATGCTCATCAAATTTGCTAATGATACCTGACTTAGAGAAAATTAATACAACCCTGTCACAATCAATATTCAAGTAGTACATCGGGATAAATGTATGACTGTAAGCAAAGTAGATCATCATTTCAGTTAAAAGATATGTCTGACATTTGGGCATGCAGCTATGTGCTCATGGATCTAAAAGAAGCTTGTGAGTGTGTTTATTGATGAATAAGTGGGTAAGTCTAATGGTAGAAAAGTTTAAGTGGGCATGTATGGTATTCCATGAAGTATATAGGGTTTATTGATTACAAAGATGGAGGAGAGTTTCATAAATGAGGCCTGCTCCGGCAGTGTTTGAGGGAAATGGTGAAACAGGTTGTAGAATCCATTCTACAATGCGGGCAATGAAACTCAAGCATGGAGGGTAGAAAAATTAGAGAAGGAACTTAAAAAACATCTTTCTTTTTGAGGTGTCTTGGAGTACAAGACACAGAAATACAAACTATGTACCACCTGTGCCAGAAAAAATACTGTAGCTAGATTTTCAGAAAGTCGTGGTTTGCAGTCTACTGAAAACATACTTAACAGAGGGTGGACTTTGTGTAAGTCTCGTTGCTTCTTTTTTTCTTTTATTTTTAAGGTTTACTTGTTTATTTAAAGTTTTTTTTTTCATTTTACACACCTCCCACTGTAATCACAACACTATTTACCTTTATAGAACAAAGTAATTAAATGAAGATTTTAAAATCTAATTTAAATTATTTTTTATCAATATCCTAGTCTTTTCTGTATAAATGTTCCACGTTTTTACCACACTCCTTAGCCTGTTTTCAATTTTCCTTTTTTTATGGATCTTTCTTCCCCCATGGGAGGAGTGATGTTAGCCTGCTACTTATCTGTTTTATTATAGTCTTCTATGTTCCAACTCTCTGTTGACATTATTCTGGTTTTTAATGGTTTCAAATATATCTGCTGCTCTTTTCATCTTTACGATTTCCTTCCTTTTATTTTCCTTTCTACTGAAGATCTTAAGACATTTGCCTAGTTCTATCCTTCCCTTATGCTTTCCTCTCCTCACCAGGCGTGTGTCATGTTAGGAATGTCTCTTTCTACCCACTTGACCACTGTTTGACATTTTTGTCTTCATCAGTATCGTTTCTTAGTGAGTTTATTTTTATACCAACCTAATTGATTGTTTTTGAAGTGTTGATTTGAAGTGTTTCAGGTTTTTGTTGTTGTTAATATTTGGTAGCATTAAATTTTAATTTTATTGACTTTACATTAGTAGAATTAATATACATATTTTCTGGTTTTCCATTTTAGGGATTTTGTTTCTTTGATTTAATACATTGCAAATATTTGAGGATCTACAGTTATGTCCTTGACAGAGTTTGATTCCTTTCTGTTGTTAAATCTATTCCAGATCCTCCTTGGTCTATCCACACCTTGGCCAATCTTCCTCTCACCCTCTAACTTTTCTGAATATAGCATCTTTTTCTCACTTCAATCCATGTATCCAAGATCAACATTGCTCCCAGGAAGCCTTTCTTCAGTCTACTATACTAATATATTTTCATGGTTTCCTATCCAGACCTCTGCTCCTCCCTCACCTCTCTTTTAAATGGGTTGAATACTTTTGCCTGGATTGATGGCCACCATTGTAATTCACCATGTTACAAAAAAAAAAAAAAAAGATGTAATTTCTCTTCACCTAAAATTACTTTCTCTTGTATTTTGTTTTGATTTGCCCACACAAAAAGTTTTTACCAAAAAAGGAGTAAAAAACTATTCTGGAGCCCAACATGAGTCAATACAACTTGGTAAAAGAGATTTGGGTTTCACCAAATAATTTTCCACTATGAAAACGTGTTTCCTGAAGTGTCTATACTCACAAAATAAAATATGTTATCAATCAAGCCATATTGCAAATTCATAGGTGAAAATACCAGCTGAATACGTCTCAGCAGAGAAGGGGCCTATCTGTTATAGGTTGCAGATACTATCAGATGACACTTTTAGATTTGGGGTTGGTGGAAGCTTATGGTCTATTAACACATTTCAGAAGATTCTGAAATAGGGACCTGTGAGATGACTCAGTGAGTGGATTAACTTGTTACTACACCTAAGAACATGAGTTCCATACCCTGGGCCAGAATGGGTAGAAATACAGAACATACTTCTGAAAGCTGGTTTCTGGCCTCCATAGGCACATGGTGGCATGTTTGCAGGGGCCCACACAGGTACACTCACAGGTTACCAGATAGTCACAAGGATATTAGGTCAAGTACAGTGATGGCTCTTTCTCAGACCTTTAGCTCATTACTTGTGCCAATTTTCTAAACACAAAAGCAGGCATTGTTACGTCTGAAGATGTGAGGCACTGTCTAATTTTATGTCATGAACTTATCCTTCAAATCTACAAAACCATAGCCTTTCCAATGCCAATGTCATACAAGTGAGTCTATCTCCAAAACAGACCAGAGAGACCTCCATTGACATCCAAATTCAGCTCCTAATTTTCTAAGGACAATCGTGCACTCCCACTTCTCTGCAGACCATGGCTTGGATTGCTTCCCATTGCTTGCCTGAGCTTTTGGTTTATAATTTCAGGTTTCAAGCCTTGGGTTGCTTACCCTCCTTTCTCTTTGTATCCCAGAGTCATCCATCCTTGAGCTGTCCCCACCTTGGATTCTTGGACTTGCAGTTCTTTGCTGTTTCTTTCCTTGCTCCCTATGCTTCCTTGGTTCATCTCCTATGTGACTAGAGTTTTTTTTTTTTTTTTTTTGTTTTTTTTTTTTTTTTTTTTTTTAGCCTCTGAATCTCCTCACAAACATCTTCTGTGGTCCAAATGTTTCCTCTATTCATAACCATATTTTATGTCACAGAGTTCTCTTGGCCAGGTGTTTCCCTTGCATATACTTTTAATTTTTTTATTATTAAATTTTAACAAATTAAAATATTCTTAAAATTGATGGTTATTTGTAATGTTATGATCATCTTCTTTAATCTAACAGAGTAGTTAGTACCTTAAATTTTATTTTGATTTAATTACCAACCACAAAATCCTTTTATTCATACAATGTGAAAATCTCTTCCTTGGAAATGTGTGGGACAGCTTCGTGCTTCATATAATAATTTCTGGTGTTTTGAACTTTCTGTTGTTCATTTTTATCATTTCATAATTAAGATTTCTCTTAATTTTCATTTCACTTATGTATGAAACTTCCCATATTGTCTTTACTTATTAATTATTTAAAGTTCATTTTTCATTATTGGCACTTGCTATAAAGTAGCACAGGATATTCCTCATTCTGCCTGCTCTTAGCCTCTTATACACCAGAGTGAGTTTTGTCTTTTAAGCTTCAAGAGTCACTTTTACTTTGTATATTGCTTTGCTCCTAATTATTCTGGTTGTAATAATTTAAAGGTTATTATTTAATCCCAGCAGAGGCAGAAAGATCTCTGTGAATTCCAGGCTACCCTGGTCTACATAGTGGGTTTTAGGACAGCCAGGGTTATAGAGAAAACAATTACATAAATAGATAATGAAATAAAGATTATTTACTACTGTTTTCAGTAATTAGTAATGTTCTTTTTTAGCATGTATACCTACATGAGTATAATATATGAATATTATATATGCACAGCTATGTGATAATTCTATACATTTCTGTGCACATGTGCATAAGTCAGCGGAGACTTATGTTTCCTTCTCTGTCACAATCTACCTTATTCCCTTGAGACACAGTCTTTCATTGTTGCTGGAGCTAAGTCAGAGGCCAGTAAACCCAGTGATCCCCCTGTCTATGTGTGTCGCAGTACTGTATTGCCAGCCAGCACATGACCAGAGCTATGGCTTTTACAAGGTGAGGATTTGCATTTCATGATAGATTGCCTATACTTCCTTCCTGGAAACCCATAAAGTAGTCTTCCTCATTTTTTTTTCTTTAAAATGAAATTCTCAGTTAGATTCAGGTTCTGGTTGTAACATGTTATGTGGAATCAATTCCACTATTTTAAGTCCTTTTTTCAGTTCTGAACTCTTCAATCAATTATATCCTTCTTCTGAAGTTATACCATTGCAGGAACAACCCCATACTTGGTTCTTTAGACATGTCAGCTTTGCTCAGGCATCTTCTATCATTCAGTTAATGATCCTGGATTTTCTAAGGTACATTTTCTCTTTGATGCTCTTAGCCTTATATTCCTATTTATAACATATTGTAACCTATTTCTTTTTCACTTTTCTTATATCTTTGGCAAGCTAATTGGCTAGTGTAGTAATTTTACTTTACATCTCCCAGGGATAGTCAATTGGAGGTCTTACTATAAAGAATCCACATCCTTAGACCTTTGGATAGTATCAAAATATTCAACTTTAGTTCTGTTTTCTTAGTTTCTTTGAATTTTACTTGTTAATCTTTCATCTGTGCCATTTGATTTATTTGTATTACATACTTCATAACTGGGGTTTCTTATAACATTGTCCATCATCATACCAGGAATCTCATTTTATTTTAAAATAAATCATATTTAATGTTTCATATGCAAATAGTTGTTAAGTATTAAAAAGAACAAAACTATGATAATTATGTGTGTCATTAATGACCAAGAGATAATTTGCATATAAATATCCACTGATGATGATGAAGAGAAATAGCCAGCTTCCGGGAAAAACTCAAAGGGCATCAACTGATATTGCATCTTAAAAAGGCATGTTATGAAAAATCACTCAGAATCACTGCAGCCTGACTAGGAATGAATGACCTACAAGAAGGAATGGCAATTTTTTAGGCTTTTTCCTTCTAGTTAATTTCAGTGGATTGAAATAGCTATATCCATAGAGAATGTAGTTAAAAGCACAGAGTTGGAGGAGTTCTCTTTTCAGCATGGCCAATGTGGTAGCAATGTCTTCTCCAGGTATTGAGAAATAATGTTGAAATTTATGGGACAATAATAAAAAAGGAAGAGGAAGAGATTAGGAAAGAGGAAAATACATGAAGTGAAATGATTTGGGGAAGCCTATGGGACAACAATAATTATTTCAAAGTCTTTGAGAATTAGTAAGATCTGTCTTTATGGAACAAAGGAACAAAAATATCTACAAGTCAAAGAGGAGAAATTGCCACTATGTTGTCACCAGAATGTTTCAGGTCTTGCCAAGGTGATTGGTAAACCATAAAATGAGATTAAAAAGAGTAACTGCTGAGAAGATATGAACATATTTTTTTCTTTTGGAGAAAATATGACTATGATAGCTAACATTAAAAAATTTTGCATGTGTTCCTTTTAATGGCTTGGACACATTTCATGAAATTGGTTGTTGGTCAATTTTATTGTCTTTCAAATACCACAGAGTATCCTAAAATAATTTGGTGATATATACACTCCATGGTTTATCTACTTGTCATTATGCAGCATGTGAATGCAATGATAATGGACGTGTGAGCATCCATACAAAGTGTAAGCCTAGCCTAATCAGTTTCTTCAGGGCTAGAGTTCCAAACAGTGAAAAGCTATTCTATAGTAGTTGATAATTTGGTTTTCAAATTCACTTGTGATAAAATATGTATCTCCAAAGTTGATGGAGATATCATCAGTAAAGGAGATATCACAATTGTAATTCCAAACATAACAGGATGCATATTTCAACAGTTTAACTTCAAATGCAATCATTGGCATCATTGGCTGTCAGTATGACCAGAACCTGAAACATAGTTAGCTAAAATTACTCCAACTAACCAGGCAACCAAGCCAGCGTCTACCAGATTACTTCAGCCAATTGGTTGGGCATTAGGTGAGGTACTTGGTGGCATATCAGTAAGGATTTTATTTCCATGTTTCTGAACTACCACCATAGTGGTTCCAAGGAAAATCCATGAAGAGGTGGGCCTGCCTGTTGGTCAGGCTCTATCATATAGCTCAGTGGTTCTTTAAACAGTTCGGGTTAATTCAAAGGGCCTCTGTGTACAACTACTTCTCCAATGTAGAAAAACACAGTCTACAAAGGAGGACAGAGGGAGACAGAAATGTGTTTAACTGCTGTCTTTATGTCACTTCAGCACCTAGCCTTTGAACCATCTTCTGCACAGGGAGGGGTGGAGGGCTGGCTACTCTACAAGAACAGAATGTTGTTTTGCAGGCTACATTTTTAAGTCATCACCATCACAGGCCTTAGTGGAATAGAGATCTACTTACAAATGCAGTCCAAAGGTCACAGGAAGAGAGGTGTGTGGCCTTACTTCCAGCTGTGGAGGGATGATAGACTGTTTTGCTCGGCTAGTCCCTATGTTTTGAGTTCTGAGAATAAATTATTTTTATGGCTCTTTATATGCTTCTCTCCAATGACTGTGTGTTGTGTCTCTGAATTACCCCTCTGCCTGGTCTTCTCAGAAACCCCATACTCTATGCTTCATCCTGTAGATATAAATCTTCTCAGCTCTTAGAAGATTTTTGCTTCCCAATCCCCTGATCTACCACTTCTCTTTGTTTCATTTCCAGCATGTCCTCTCACTGAAATTCTACCCACATCATCCTGGTTTGTTTGGTCCGTACAACAGGGTTTGACATGCTCTGTAATCATTCTTTCTGGATCCATTTTCTCTGACAGTATTATTAATATGCTATTAATCAGTTCTATTGTTTTCTCATAAGGGTACTGAGTGTAAGAGTTCAAACCAAAAAAAAAAAAAAATCTCTCTTACTGTAAAATGTTGATTGTAATATTGTACTGTTTTGATTTGAACTTCAGAGCTAAGAGGAGAGGAGGGTCACTTAGATTTTTGTGGTCTCCAAAATGTCTTGGACTAAATCATCCTGCTTGGTGCATATATGGTAAACAAACTGTCTTGCAAACTATGGCATATGGAAGCATGATGATTTTCCAGAGCTAATGCTCACCTGATATGTGCACTTCACACAGTGCATTAGATGTACCGCATTCAGGAGCTCAGCGGGGCTCTGTTTCTGTATGTCAAGGCTGAGAAGTTTCCAATTGTGTGTCAGGCAGGTGCTGTGCAGTGCGCACAGGAGATGAGCTCTTCCTTATCTATGTGTTTTAAATTAAAAACAGAAAAGAAAAGCCTCAGAAAGCATTTATGGATAGGGAGTTGCAAGGCTCCACCACTGCCTTCATTAGCATTTCAGTTCAGGAAAGCCCCCTAAGAATCTAATTGATATGCTTGGGGAAGTTCAATGACTGTGCTATTGGGCTGCTTAGCAGTCAGACTGTTACAAACTTGCAACAGTCTGAAAGGGCACCCGTCATGTAGGTGAAAAGTTCCAGAAAGGCATTCTCTGCTGTCATCCCTGCAGGACCTGGGGACCTGCGGGCCTGACTCATGCCAGTGATGGCTAGGACATTTATGGGCCAACCTGCATGTCTTTCATCGAGAGACAATTACCAGGGTAGTGCTGAGGCGAGACTGAGCCTCTGGGCACAGTAGCTGTCATACCTACTGCTGAGGTTTGTGAATTAATGATCAGATGGATTCAGCAGGTTGTACAACATTAACTAGAAATTGTCAGCTCCTTGGTGAGTGTCCAGCAGTTGTCTCTTTATACCTTGCCTTTCATTCTGGGTCTGAATTTTAAAGAATAAACAGTGTTTTAGGTATCCTGCTTCCTTGGTTTTAAGATGCTTTTAGTCTGAGCAGGAACGTTGGAAGCTTCTGTTTGCACTATGCTGAGAGTTGGTAGTAGCATGGCCAGAATAGAATGCAGCATTCCTCATCTTAACTTCATGGTTATAGAGGAGGAGACTCTGATGCTTCCTTAACCACAGCGTCTCATTATCATATTCCCAAGTGCTGGTGTTCTATATCTCCTTGGTGATGATTTACATGAACTTAGAAGGGTGTTTTTATGAAAGGCTTTAACACAGCTTGCTTAATACTATTATTAATCTCTCTCTCTCTCTCTCTCTCTCTCTCTCTCTCTCTCTCTCTCTCTCTCCCCTCCCTCCCTCCCCCTCTCCCTCCCTTCTTTCCCCCTCGCCCATTTTCTCTCTTCTCCCCCTCCCTCACTTCTTCCTGCCTATATGGTGGGTATGTAATTAGCAAGGTATAAAATATGCCTCTGGTCATGCTTATCTTCAATAATGCAAAGATAAGTAGAGCATGTTTCCGTATCTAAGGCTGAAAAACATCCAAGGGCACTGAACAGGTTTCTGAGAACCTCACACACTGTTAACATGTATGAAACTTCTCATGTTTCTCACTTCCATGTTCTTGTGGGAGGTCATGGACTATTATTACATAGTTTCAGTTTTCCATGACAACTGAATGAAGGCTTTCAAAGAAAAAGATTTTTCCCGCTGATTTTTACCTAGAGTATTAACTAGTTTTGCAATATTCATACTATAGTTCAATAGGTCATTGACAGAAATTATGACACAAGTTAGCAAGGGCTAGTGTGTACATCTGAGAATCCCAGACCTCCCACTTACTCACTCTGAGTGCCTGTTTCCTTTCTCCTTTGTGTCGTCCTGTTTTCACCCACCAACAGTGCGGCAAGGCTCTAGTCCTTCCTCCCAGTTGCCTTTGGAACAAAGCAACTTATTCACCCCATAAGAGATAAATAATGAATCATTCTTTCCTGCTGGGAGGAATCCCTACATATGACTAGGTAGCAAGGGACATTTAGAGGAAGAGCTGGCAAACAGTTCCCCCTTCCCCCCAAAATGTTAAGGAACAATAGTTCTCCCCACACTTAGAGGCAGACAGGTCATCAGCGTGCAAGCACAAGAGCGAACACTAGGACGCTGCAGAATAGCAGGAATTCTGGAAAGATAGGGAATGGAAATAATGTTTAAAGAAATAGTCTGAAGTTGAGATTTACTGTTGTTCTGATAAATAAAGCCGTAATGAAGTGTATATATACCTATGCAGACTTCTATTCCTTGGTTTAATTTAATGTTACCTTTGTGGACATCCAGAAGTCTTGTGAAGTACACACTGTGAATGTAGCACTACCCATACGATAAAGAATTGCATCATTTGACTCCTCAATTAGGTCACATTTTGTTTGATACAATTTGGCATTGTATCAATCAACAGTTTAAGGCATGGTTTCCAGAATATCCAAAATATGTTTGCTACTTGAAGAGATTCTTATATGCCAGGTGCCAAAGTACCACTGTGATGGAGAGGGTGTAGTGGAATCTACCCTGAAGGCCATGTGCTTTGAAGGCAAATTTTGGTTACCCACTGTGGCCCCTGTTCCAGGAGAGGTATGATTTTTAACTACAATTCAAGAAACTTGACTGTACATGTTTATGCCTGTGAGAAGAAGCTATGTCAGTGTGGATGACACGGCAGGTGTGGTGAGCCCTGGAAAGGCCTTTCTGCCATTTTAAATCCAGCTCTAACATTTGGATCTTATCACCAAATGCTCAAGGGAAAGGTTAGCATTGCACATGTGTGCTCTTCTTTGCTTTTGGTGTCAGTACTGAGGTGCAGTACACATGTGTTTCAAGTGGATAGACACTGCCTGCAAATGGAGGAAAGACAGTAGAGAATTCTTAAACCTCTGGAAGAAGTACTTTTCTCCACATTTAAGCCTCCCCTTACTTTAAATTAAGCCATAATGGTAAACAGTGTTGCCAAACATTGACTACTGTGTAGGTGAAGCTAGAACTTGAGGTGGATGTAATGATGTTAAGCAATGCCCTTTGAAGAATGGACTTTTCTGAAAGTCTGGAATTATGTTCATATAGAATCAGAAGGCTTCTGTGTAGGAAAGATGCACTGATATGAATGTCTACTGTTATTTCTTTTGCTCTGCCAAGAACTTTATCTCAGAAATTGATTTTTTCTGTGATGGAGAAGATAGCTTACATTCCTATTGGAAGAATGTGTTTGCTGACATTTTGTCTGTGCTTTATTCCGCCAGCAAGATATAATGATAGTAAACTTTGAAACACTGCTCATGGGAATTGCCAGTGGGTATACACCTTGACTCTACCCTATTGAGGGCAGTGTGTGTAAATAGAAGTACTTCTACATTAGGACAAGAAAGCCCTCCATTGTGTAGGGCTGACGTGTACACTTCAGCAGAGTTGGTGGCCTGGGTATTAAATTCCAGAAGACTCTTGTAAATGTCATGGCAACTAAAATAAAGCCTCTACCTGTATCCTTGTACTTTGGGAGGGAGTGGCACACTTGTTAGGAAGGGAAGACCCAAGGAAGAAAAAAGAACACATGGAGCATGATGGTGTGAAAGAAATTTGGAGATAGTTAAAAGGGTGAGCCAAAAGGGTGTGAAGAGACAGAGGAGATGATGGATGGGGAGAATCTACTAAATTATCCCTTGGTTGAAAATGACATAATGTATCTAATCCTTTGTATGCTAATTTCCAAAAAGAATCATAGGAAGACTCCTCCAGGGAAAAATGAGCTTTCAAGTTTCCTAGTAAGTAGATTCTAGACTCTGAGTTGAGATATCTCCCTCACTGTCAGGACAAATTACCTGCTGTAATCCTCTTGTCCTGAACCTCTGCCTCCTTTACTCTTCGATTCCCTTTGGTACCAAATGTGTATGTGGACTAGATGCTGGAGAGTGTGGTCCGCTCTTTCATCAGAATCCACTGGGTACCAAGGCAGAACAATGAGAACGCAGCTTCATCTTGACCTGAACAGGTTAATCTTGCAGGGTTTTGTGTGTGGAAGTTGGCCTTTCTTGCTGTTGGAGGCAAGAGATACACTGTGGTGAGAAATGGATAAGTTTTCTTTTTCTTCATTCAAACTTCACAATCTTTCCAGCTGCACTTGCATTTCTAACGTGTTGCTGATAAGCTGACGATGTTGTTTTAGGGGCTTGATAGGAAGTGGGAGATTAAACACTGCAAACTGTGAGCACTAAGCTGTCCCCTAGGTAAATAAACAAATGTACTTCCAAAGAGATGTAAAATTGCTTTTCCAGACTTAGCTTCTACTGCTGCTTTAATAAAGCTTGTAAAAATATCCTCTAATCGCTCTGTGGCACTCCAAACATCACAGAGATTCTCTTTCAAATCCTTTACGACTCCCTTGTTGCACAGGTAGATGTTTATATTATGACAGATGCCTCTAATTAGCTAAACAAGAAGAATTAACCAAATAAGTCCTTGCATGAAAATTCAGCCTTCTGGACCAAGATCCCTATGCCAACGGTCTGCTTCTGCATGGCTTTTATTCTTCACATAAGTTTGTGTTATGTTCATCTATACACATAAGGAGCAACAGTTGAGAATCAAGTTCATGTAGAAACAGAAATCCTAGAGTGTGGATTCCCACTGGGTATAGATTCAGGGAATCTGCAGTCTAGCATTGGGGAGACCCATTGCTCATGGTCTGGGCCCATACAAATAATGCAAATGGGTTGTGAATGGAGCACCCAAGGCTTGGAATTCTGAGAAGCCCCTGCCTAACCCAACACTGTGTCTGGGAACTTCACTATGAATCAATGACAGAACATTTAGGTGTGGGGAAGCATTACTACAAATTTTCTACTGTCTCATGTTCTTGAGACCTATGTGAGGAGAAAGGGACAACAGATACTTCTGTTATTGCTCAGCTCGCAGTGATTACAGCAGGATGACTTCCCTTGGATGAAGCACAACAAATATTAGTTGGTAACCATTGTGTATATTTTTCTGAGATTGCTTCTCGATTATTCTAGTTTATGCCTTGCTAAGGAATGTTTTTCTCTTGCATCCTTCTGTCTTACAGGTCAACTCTTAGACTGGTCAAGGTCCAGTAGAAGGCAATGTGACTCTAGTGCAATTTTGAACAAAGTATCTGTAGTTTATCTCTTTGAACCATACACCATAGAATCTGCCTTTTAGCAGACAATAAGAACTTCCCATGAGCAATATCAGTCGGTTTCAAAACAGGAGAGATATCAATTGGCTTTAAAAACAGAATAGACAACTGTATATAAGAAATAACAAATGAAGTTTCTACTTAAATCAATAATGCCCTCTTAGGTATTTTCAGGACCCTAACTAGAGGTAAGATTTTCAGGTTCCTAATTAGCTTCAATCACTGTCCTTGCAAATACTAACTCTGTAGAGGATACCACAATGCCTTTCATGACTGAGCTTAATTCTCTGATCCCAAATCCTGAGTACATGGGCTTGGCAGTTGAGTCATAATAACTGAATGTGTGCCTGGAGAGTTGCTAACCGTGTGTGTGTGTGTGTGTGTGTGTGTGTGTGTGTGTGTGTGTGTGTGTGTACTTTTTATTCTATCAGCTGAGTTCTACACAAAGTAACTTTGAGATGACTTTCCTTTTCAGGAGCATAAAGAATCAGTAAGAGACTCTGGCAGCTGACAGAGGTTCAGCAGGTCATATTTGAGGGAGACAAGAGTAGGGAAGGTCCTTGGGAAAGAATATCATGAAGGGTAGGGTATGATGAAGGATTGAGGGACAATGTCTCTATCCACATTGCTATGTTTACTTTATATCTTTGTTCACCTTTTAATTTGAGAACATATTCTCTAAATGTCAAAATATATATTCTGTCTATACACACACACATATAACATACAATCCTATGTTCATAATAATACAGTGTATTAATACATACTAAAATGGACATATACTTTTAGATATTAATAGAAAATTTTCATTTAATAAGGTATATTTATACATAGATAGAGGCCTTCATGGTCATATGAGTGCCAAGGGTTCTATTCTGGTGCTGTTTCCCCAAGCACAAAAGTATATGTTGGACACCTGCTCATGTTTTACAAATATCAGAATATGTCTATGGAAGCCAACCTCTGAATTGGCTGCCTCTTTTTTATTCTTCCCAACTGGCACTTCCTAATAGTGTCATCATTTTCTAATTCTCTATATTATTGTGTGAAGGTTTAAATTTTGATGTAGACCTCTCTATATTCTGGAGCCTATATTCTTTCTCACTTCTGACCCAAGTCCTCTCTTCATCTCAGATCTATAAATCAAGTTATTCTCAAATGTACAATTTCTGCTTTTTCAAGCTTTCTCTTGTGGTTTTTTTTTTCCTCCTGCCTGCCAAACCACCTCCTCAAATTCACAAAGCCTACCCTATGATGTTCAAGATACAGCCCATTGTCTCCAACAGGAGATATGAGCTTCCAAAGAGCCAACTCCCCTAGTACCAGTGAGGTCCACTGTAGATATATCAGTTCTCTGAGCATATTAATATGTTTCAAGCTTGTCTTTCTTTCTAGGTTGACATGCTGGGAACAAAACACTTTGTTATACTCTGTCCCCATGAAGCTTGTGCTACATGTGGCATAAATTAGCCATGTGTTGAATCAATTTGGTCAAGATAAACACAGGCATTCACTCCAGTTTTAATGTTGTAACTGAACAACACACTAACATTTTTTTTTCATGGTTTACTTGAAAGTCTATTTTTCTCTCATTTCTAATTAGTTATTTGAGATTTTAGTACAACATATTTTGATCATATTTACTCCCTATCCAAACTCCTCCTAGACCCACTCTGTCTCCAAGAATAAACAAAACAACTGTATGTGAAGCTTATTTAGGCAGTTTGGGGTGTGTTGTTGTAATATAAGAAACATTTTGTTCTAATCATTTTCTTTTAGCCACTCTTTTACTGTTTAGGTTTAGGGAGTATCACCTTAATGCTCAGATTCAGTGCTGGAGATTTTTTAAATATAGTTTAAAATAAATATGGCATTTTCTTAAACATTTAGGTCCTAGCAATTTTTAAACTTCTGTGATGAAAACTAAACTAATTTTCATCTTGGATCAAACACAAATAATCTCACTTCAAACCAACCATCCATTCCATGGTCACCTAGATCAGATAATCTTGCATTTACAATTCTTTCTTTTCTCATTTGTGGACCATCACCCACTGATAGGCTATTGACACATCACCTCACAAGGTGGCCTCAGACATAGAAGTAATGAACAAAATGTCAGGCTGTGGCATAGGTATTCACCAAGCAATGGCCACTTCTCATCTTGAGGTAAAGCTAAGGGAAGAATGCTGAGGTGACAGTCATATCAGGGGAGGTTATGTGTTAAATTCTTTTATGTGCTATAGAGAATGGCATAGGGTGGTTTGTTTTCACTGATACATAAGAAATAGGTGGTACTATTGCCTTTTTATTCATGGAAATACTGAGAGCCATGAGTATTGATTCTCAAACAGCCAGAAGCAGCCAATTTCAGGTTGGAGCCAGATTATTGAAGACAAGGCACGACACGCTGTCAAGAATGTCTAAATCCCCCAAAGGAGCCTGGAAGAACTTCTATGAGTTAATTATACCTTAATCATCCCTGGAGAAAAGAGACACAATGATTGTCTCCTTGCTTCCTCAGTAAAGGAGAATTTGACTTTCCTGTGCATCCTAGAGAATGTCTTGTGGCCCTGCATTCCTACCTAGAACCTCATCCGTCAGTGCATATGAGGTATGTTTAAAGCATGAACTGTGCTGAGGAGCACAGGAGAACAAGGATGGGAAGAGAATAGACAGTTCTTTCGAGAAAACCTCAACACCTAGCAATACCATGTCAGTTGTACATTCTGCAAGGACCTGGGCTGCCACCCCAAAGACGCATCCCTCCTTCAATCCTGCTGGATATATGCTTGTAGAAGGAAACAAATATGCCAACCTGCAATGTACTCTCTAACAAATTACCCTCAAAATTCCTGGAAATGATCGCATGTTCATTGACTCTCTGGATTTCAGACCTGAAATTTGTCCCTCTGGTTATATAAGCTTTTGAGTGGAAATTGCTCAGCATCCCTTAGAGTTTGCAAAACACCATGAAAAATCATTGCAATGAAAGCATTAAAATATGTAAATTGTTGCTATTGTTCATAAGTGCTTCTTCACGTAGAATATGATCAGTTCAAAGACAAAGGAAGGCTGCTTTCATGTCAACAGCGATTATGTTACAGCATGGGGTCTTTTTTGACATGAGAAGTATGGCTTTGGGAAAGTCTGTTTTTTACTGTCTTAAACTTCCAGAGTTTTATTCCATCTTCATTAACCTCTTTTTATCCCAGCTTTCATTCATATCCATCTAGTTTGACGAAATGTCTCAGTTTGGATGTGTGCAATAGTAAAACTAACGGACAATATTATTCCTAGCTTTTTAGGTAGATTCTGATTTCAAACCAGATGAGTTTACTTTTCATGTAAAGTATAACAAATATTGGTTGAGGAGACATGCCTTTAAAGGATGAGAGCAATGAACATCCAATGGATTTTTTTTTAACATTTTTTCTTTTATATTACAGTTTTTTTGGTTTTTATTGTTATATTCTCTTGTTTGTTTAAAGATAGGGTCTTCTGGTGTAATATATCAAGTTTAATTTCTTTTAAAATTTTTTGTTTTGTTTAATTTGTTTTTATGCTATGTTGTCCTGGCTGGCCTCTACTCATTATGCAGAGCAGACTGGCCTTGAGAATTTCTAGCCACCGCCCTGCCTGGACTCTTGAATGCTGGTGTGGGTTATCTTAGCTGTCCTTCACATCTAGCTCTTTACTAGAGCAGGTGATGAACTAACATCTGCACACACACAGCTGGGACGCAGTTTACAGGACACTGATCTTCTGACTTCTGCACATGGCTTGGGAACAATTTGTTATTTTCTCAAGGTACCTCTCCCTGCCGACCTGCTTACGAACAATAATAGTTACATTTACTTATGGGATACAAGATAATTGATGTAACTATAAATTATAGAATGATATGATCAAAGAAGACTTTAGCAGCCTACCTACCATTTATAATCCACTCTTTTAACTTTTCTGTAATGCGTGATATGTTACTACGGAGTATAATCACAGTCCTGGAGAACAAGTGGCTGAAGCGTGTTCACCCAGCCATCAGCTTTGTGCCCTTTGGCCATCGTTCCTCTTGTTTTCTGATCCTCATCACTGGCCTACGGAGAGCTCCTTAGGATCCTCCATTCCTAGGAGTCTGGGTTTTAGACTCTGCAGGGAAGTGAGATCCCTGTTACATTCTGTGCCTGGCTTCCCTCACTTAGCTGAGTACCTATAGGTTTATATGCAGGAAATAATAGTCTTTTCTTTTAAGAGAAACTTTTCTTTCTCTGCTGGACAAAATTGGAGAAAAATGTGGATTTATCCCCACCTTTGTCTTTAGAAATTATCAAAATCTTTCTTTTTCTAAGTTGAGAAATATTCTTCAGACACTATATTTTGATCATGTTTTGCTTCTCCCTCAGTTCTTCCCACATCCTCAAAATCTCCCTGTCCACCTAACTCTGTTTCTCTCTCACACATCCACCAAGAAACAAAAACAAAACAAAGACAAAACAAAACAACCGAAAAACACAAAATGAAAATCAAAACAAGCAAACAAAAGATGAATAAGACCAAAAAATGCTAAAACAAACAAACAAAAGTCCACAAGGATGCCATTGAGTTCATTTTCTGCTGGCCAGCTACTCCTGGGCATTGGACCTTCCCTGAAGTGTGGTTGATATAAACAGTGAGACTTTATTGGAGAAAACTGATTTTCCCTAGTCCTGCAGAAATTATGAAAATAATGGAATTCTACAACCTCCCAAGCTAGGATGTTTTCTTCCAGCGTGTTCCTGGGTTTCTGTTTTGGGAAGCACAAGTATTGTCTCAGGAATCTTTGGCTTGAGGTATGACTGGCGATATGAGTCAATAAGTGTTTGACCTGTGGTCACTGTAAAAGCAAAACTCTAGGGACAGAAGACATCTACTAGAATGCAGCAACAAGCACAGTGGCCCAGACTCCTCCAACAGTGAAGAAAACAAGAGAAAAGACAAAGCAAGCGTTACTGAGTCAGCAGCAGGATGGGATTTGTGGACTGGGAGGGATGTTAAAATAAATGTTCATGCTTGACTTAGTTGTCACCTTTAAGAAAGCAAACTAAGTTTTTCAGAAATATTATGCAAATGCAAAAAGGACCTAACTAGCATTCATGAGTAAATCCCTCTACTATTCTAAGTCAGGTTCTCACACGCTGGTATACAAACAAATGCAGATCAATTGACTCATTGCAGGGTTGGAGACCAGGCTAATTGTGATTCATAACTGCCACCCGCCATTTGTGCATTTTGTGAGCAATTCAGAGCATAGGTAATTATGGTAGATTGCTCCTGTGCCATGAAGACATAGCATAAATCCTTCAGCAGAGGCACAAGTGACAAGCCATGAGTAATAGACAGCACCTTGGAGAAGATTTATATTCAAAGCCCAGTTAGTTGGAATGCTTTCTACTTTTCATTTCTCAATAACTTGACTGGAACCAAGGCACTCAGTTATTTCCCAAATTCTCCATTTTCATGATAGGATAATCAATAAAGAACAACTATTAATTCAGAGTCACTCTGATAGACTGGGACTAGACAGTTTTACTATGATATTGATTATGTTTGTAATTTACCACTGGGGATTGACACTTTGGAGGTCATTAGAAGTACACTTCTTACTGATGCTGGCTGATCCCTTATGCTAGGCACAGATTTCTACTGAGTCTTATCACAATTATTTTGACCCCTTGATTCTCCTGGACCCCAGGCCCAGGGTCCAAAGTAACAATTAAAGCACTCAGACATCACATGATGTCACATGAACCTTAGCAAAATGGTGAGGTGATTCCTCCTTTAAAATGTGGTTCTGAGAACAGAATCTAGGATGATTCCAGGCCCTATTTTCATGCCTTAGGAAGTTGACTTTCCTCAAGGTCTTTCTGTATACCTACTCTCCCTCTCTCTTTCTCTCTGTCTCTACACACACACACACACACACACACACACACACACACACACACACACACACACACACACACACACACAATTTCTCATGGCCATGTATCATTTATGCTATTTTCATTTATTTTTTAAAAGATTTATTTGTATTTTATGTGTATGATTGTCTTCTTGCACATTAACCTGTGCACTACTGTGTGTTCCCATGGAGAGCAGAAAAGGGTGCTGAATCACCTGTAACTGGAGTTATAAACAGTCACTATCCAGCCTGTGGGTGGGAATTGAACATGGGTTGTCTTGAAGAGCAGCCAGTACTCTGAACTCTTGAGCAATCTCTCCAGCCCCATTTATGGAATTTTCAGTAAGTACTTCTTTGTTATACAAGTGTTAAATGTTTTCTACAAAAATACCTCAGACACTCTCTATCTCCAAAACCCCATAATTACACAAAATATGTGAAAAGACACATTTTTGGATTTCTAAAATGAAGTACCTGGCAGTGGTACTGACTTTGTAAATTACCTATATTCTCCTAATAACATTTTTACTTATTTTTGGGCATTTCATACGTGAGTTCTGTATTGACAACCTTTCCACACCTTCTTACACCCCCACCCAACTCCTTTTATGTCTCTGCCACCCCCTCTAATACATGACATCTTTTTCTGCAATTATTACTGTTCATTTAAATACACTTTCACTCTGTCAATATTGACTTGCTGGTCATTTACTTTCTTCCCATAAAAATTTAAGGTTTTAGGTTAATTAATGAACCCTTTTTAAAAATTTTAAATTTCATTTTCATTTGTTTATTTGTGCATTTGTGGGGTTTAGGGATACAACCACAGCATGAATGTGAATGTCAAAGGACACTGTGAGAGCAGCTTTCTCACCTCCCACCATGTGGGTGCCTGAGTTGAACTCCAGGCTTTTGTTGAACTCTGAATAACTCTTGCTTCCTTCCTGAGAATGTCTACACAGTTTTATATAGGCTTTCCTGCACAGAACTGCAAGAACCTGTACATGCCATTATTATAATAGAAATTTTGTCTGTCTGTCTTGTAGGGGATATACACTTTTGAATTTTGCAGGAATGATATCTCAAAGCAACTGATTTCTGCCAGTCATCTGACCAGCTGCCAGCCTTCTCTCTTGCACATAGTGGTTTGCAAATTGCTGATCACGTTATGTGTTCCTTGTAATCAACATTCAGCCACCATTTGATTAAATGCTCTCCCCGAAACTTGAGTCACCTCATTTGCATAGTGCTACTCTTTTCTTTAGACAACAGACAAATAATGTGTGCTGATATTTGGTTATGTTTAATTGCATTCTAAAATGCCTCACTAATCTCTTATGTGAGTTTTTTAAATGGACCTTGCCCCTAATATACATTTATATAAATCTATGTATTAGGGACTGCCAAAATTAGAGAATTTCTAGGGTTGTTTTTAAAGTTTTTTGATGCATTTGGTTTATTTTAAAGAGAACAAACATTAATACATGAGGACACATACACACAAACTAGCTACATTGCTGTCATTGAATCAATAATTTAGTTATTTTTAAATTAAATTAATAAAAATGATAATCTGTATTAGAAAAAAATATTGGACAGGTTGGTGATAGAAAGCACATAAACCAAAATCTAAGGTTAAAATAGCAGAAGGAGGAGAAGAAAATCATAGTCATTATAATCAAGTCATTTCGAGAAAGCTGACAAGAACTTTAAAATGATTAGCATATGCTTTTATGAGTACATTTGTGCTGTGGGATGGTATTTCTATGCACTGTGAATATGTGTTGCTACTATTGGTTAATAGAGAAGCTGTTTTGGCCTATGATAAGGCAGGATAAGAGCCAGGTGGGAAATCCAAGAGAGACACAGGGAGAAGAGGACAGAGTCAGAGCAATAACCAGCCTGCTTCCCAGGATCAGCATGTCTACAGATTGATAATGCCATGGCCACATGGCAAAACCTAGAGTAATAGAAATGGATTGATTTAAGATGAAAGAGCTAGCTAGCAAGAAGCCTGAGCCATAGACTAAACAGTTTGTAATTAATGTTGAGCCTCTGAGTGATTATTCTATAAGCTGCTGCGGGCCGGGCGGGACACAGGGAAACTTCCGGCTACACATTTGGACGTCTTAGCTATCTCTCTGTAGCTGGGTTGTACACATCACTAGCCACTGTCCTTTTTGTCTCCAGAAGAACAGCTATTATTGAGTATTTAGAAACCTATATACTTGTAAATACAACCACAGCTTGTAGCTAATGAAGTTACACTCAAGAGTGGAAACACATTGTAGTTAAGTACTTGCCTGGTGAAGTGTTAAGAATCAGGCCCCTTATTCTTCATACATTTATATTTGTTATTCATATCACAAACCTATTAAATAGTGTTTTCCCATATCCTTTATAAAAGAAAAACTTATATTGTAAAGACAAAGGCTTATCTCTGAATTAGTATGCCCTACAGGAAATTTTTTGGGGATATTGTGGTTTCCTATGACAAACAAATTTCCTATGGCAAATTGTATGCCACTTTGAAGATACAAAGATATAATACAAATCATGAAGGCCAAAGGTGACTTATCAGATTCCAATGCTGACCTTGTTGATATAAGATGATGCCTATTCTTCTTATGGATAGAATTCCCATCTTGTCTGTGTCTCCAAGAATAACAATGTGCTATTTTCAAGTTATCACACATATCCTGGAATTTAACTTTTGATCTGCTATAAACAATCTCAGCATTCGTAAAATTTAAACTTTCAATGCAAAAGCATCCCTGTCCCCTATATTTTAGTGCAACATTAGCTCCAGGACACTGGGACTGCACTGCCTGCACACATATACCTCTTTATCCTCAAGAATCACTCAAGCCATGTAGAGTGTTTATTGAAGCTTCTACAGAATTGAAAATCAGTGTACAGGAGTAGTGAATGCTTGAGTTTAATATATGTTGGTTCTCAATAAGACCTAGGGATGCAGACTTGTATTCCCTACTACTTGAAAGAAGTAAGAAATGGAAATTTATAGGTAAATCTCAAGTCTAAGCTGTGTCTGAACTACTGAGTGTATCTGAGACCAGATGGGCAATTTAGGCCATGTTACAAAACAAGAAGCTAAGAAAGACTCTGGGACTACAGCGCAGTGGTAGAGCATTTGCCCAGAATGAGGCCGTATGTTCATTCCCCAGTATTGCAAAGTAAGTAAGCAAACAAATAAATCATTAGTATAGATTGTAATTAAATATTTCACCTCCCAGTCAACTCTTAAACCTGTAACACCAGCAAGCATTAATTTGCAGAAAGGATTTGATTAATACAATGAAGCCTTCCTTTGTAGTGGCATTGTAATATAGCAAGAGTCATTCTGGAGTTGACTGAATACATGGAAATATGACTAAGACTTACAGCACATTGTTCTTGGACCTTGATTATAAATGTCTTTGTGCACATCTTTAACCCCAGAACTCAGGAGGCAGAAGCTGGTGGATCGCTGTGTGTTCAAGACCAGCCTGGTCTACATAGTGAGTTCCAGGACAGCCAAGACTATGCAGAGAAATCCTGTCTCAATGCCCCCCTGCCAATAAAAACTAACTAATTAACTAACTAACTAAAACAAAAATAAAACAGATGAGTAAGCTAGGCGTGTAGCTTGGCTTCAGAGAACCTGCCCTAAATATGTGTAGAAGTAAACAATACAGTTAATTAGTTTAATTAAGATCAAGATTTTTAGACATGTTGTACAACACTGTGGCTGTAGGTAACAATAGTATGTTGTTCTCTTAAAATTTTGTTGAGAAAGTAGATCCAAAGTTAAAAATTATCACGCCTAGAAAAAAATAAACAAATTAAATATTTGTAGTAAAACTGAAAAAATCAGAAAACACACTATTAAAGATTTTTCCTGAAGTACATTACATTATGTCTTCCAAAATATCTTTTTTTTTTTTTTTTTTTTGCTGGAGCTGAGGACCGAACTACAAGTGCTCTACCACTGAGCTAAATCCCAAACCCTGAAAGTATCGTAAAGTACTTAAAGTTGAGGAAGACAAAAAAGATGACACAAAGAGATACTATTACTATAAGTATTCTTATTATTAAATGACCATAAAATAAATTAAGTGATTTCTCATAACCATTGTTGACCTTTTTGCTAAATGTCTTTCAAAGAGGTGTTCCAAATGACAAGCCCTTTCTGATGAAGCAACACCCAAGTGGTTAGCTCCTTCCTTAAATTCAGCTGAAGAAAAATGAATGTAATTGTTACTGGTGCAAAAAGAATCCTTAGTTTGATGCCACTCATTGTAGATCAGTGAACACCCAGATGGGATTCAGGAAATGCTGAAATGCCCTGAGGTGGCCCAGCTCTCCTCACTGGCAGGAAGTGATCATCCTGCACTGCTTTTGACTGAGCTACCCAGGACTGTGGATATTGTCTCTTGAACACTATTCCTTAGTGGCAAAGTTGTTACTTTTTAAATAATCTGTAAGAGTCACATTATACAACTGGGAGCTCCTGCCTGACAAGAGATGTACCAAAACGAAAGCTCTCCTTTTAAAGATACCTTGGGCTGCTTATCAGAGCAGAAGCATATGTGTTTTGGACTTACTTAGAGAGTCTATTTAATGTAGCATGAAAAAAGCAACAAGTGTTAACCTCCCCTCAACACACAAACACACCACACACACACACACACACACACACACACACACACACACACACACACACACATCCTGCATCCACACTACATTTTGTTGCAAGAAGTAATTCTAGTGAGGTTCAGTTTTGCAAGTAGGAAATGTACCGCAGTGGGATGGAAAATAAGGTAGAAATGTATTTTACAAAGTCTTGAGTCATTTTTAATTGTTACTATAATCTCTGAGCTGAATATGTATGTTCAGAGAAAAAGCATGTTAGAGTTCTTATCAGTCAGGAAAATGCCTTCACCAATCCAAACAAATTGGAATGTGTAGCTAAAGCAGTCTGGTTTTGTTCATTTGTAGGATGGCTATTGAGACATTATTACTCTAAGCAAAGGGCAAATGCTTGCTCCAGTGTATAGCTGATGTAAATTAAGCATATACACTATCTCATAAAGGAATGAGGACACATAAGAAACACTCTTTCAGTGATCAATGAGAACTGATTGCCATCAAAGAAGGGCCTGATTACTAAACACTGCTTAGTGTTTAGGCTTAACATCTGGCCAACTCAGAGGGAAAATATGTTGAGCTTAAAAAATGTTTACTCCAACTTTCAACTCATACATGTATAGAACACAGACAAGGAAACAGCTGACGCGCTTCAGGTTTCTGTTGCTAAACAAACGTAACTCATCTTCAAGTAAAAATTGACCAGGTGGGTTTGTTTTCTGTTTCCCCTCCCTGACTTTTCCTCTTAGGCTATTGAGTAACTGGTGATGGGTAATTAGGGTGATTAGAATCTTTAAAAATATGTAAAGGATGATTTTGGTTTTGCATCTCTTCATGTATGTACACTTTAATCTAGGTGGAACTCTAGTATTTAATTCATCTCAGGTTATGCAAGGCACAAACCTGAAGGCTGAGTGGAGACAGATGAACTAAGGAACTTCCTGTGCCTCCACTATAACTATCTTTCTGTAGCTTCTACCAAGTTAGTTCAGGTACTGTACTTTTTACCCCTCCATGTTGGTTATATTATTAACCCAAAGGTTAAACACTGTCATTGTATTCAGAATCCTTTCTTGGGCATTCAAATTTAGGGCACTACAGTTGTTTATTTACCTGGAAAGCATTTGTATGGTCATCATAATTTCTTAATAGATTATCTACCTTCCTAAGCCTAAAAACAATTGGATAAAGGTGTTTTTATACACCTCAACTGAAAACTGACACATAACATGTACTCAGCAAATACAGGTTGGATGTATAAATGAACAATTGAATAAATATAAGACATTCTCTATCAGTCCAGTTTAAATATGCAAACAAGGGATTGTGTAAAACTGGTAAGAAAGACTGGGGAGACAGCAGGTCATTAAAGAGCACTTGCTGAACAGTCTCAAAGACCAGAGCTCTAGTCCCAAAATCCACATAAAAAGCCAGGCGTGAAACCCATGAATACAGAATCCTTGATGCTTGCGGGCTTCCAGGTGAGGAGGAAATATGTGACTCTTGTGTTCAAGGAGAAACTTTGCATCAAAAGAATAAGCAAAGAATAGTAAAGTAGGACACCTGATGATCTCTGACTTCCTATATCCCCAGAAATGTGCCCCCCCCACACACAAAGGAGCATACACTACACTGATATATGCATTGACACATATATACTCACAAATGAGTATGTAAATATGATTTTTTAAAATTATGATGATGCAAAGTAAGGAAGGGTATGAACAAAGAATATACAGAGAAGACTGATAATCTGATTATGTATAATCATTGTTTTCTATTAAGAAGCTCTTGAGAGATAAGAGGTTGTGTGTGTGTGTGTGTGTGTGTGTGTGTGTGTGTGTGTGCGCGCGCGCGCGCACGCGCACGCGCGCGCGCTGGCTTGTGTTGAAAACTTACAATTATATGTGCTCTTAATTTAAACTGATTTTGAAAATGACAAATTAATGTGTACAGAGAAACTGTAGTCCTTTTGGAACATGGTTTCTTTGCCTAATTCAAAAACAAAAGTTCTTTTGTAGGTCCCAGTTGGGCAGCTTTGTGGGATAACTTTTCCACTTACCCAAAGTAAAATTTAAGCCCTGATTTCCAACAACATGGAGTGAACTAAAATTAGCATTGATTTAGTGCTTGGGGCCAACTTAAAGTGTCCTCTGAACATGAGAAAAAGCTAGTTTCTAAGTCCTATAAATCTCAGTGGGGACTTTTCATTGGTCTATTTCAGTATAATCTTGTTCTCAGGGACAAGGCTTTCCAAGTCAATATTTTTCTAAGAGCCTGACTTTTTGTCTTCCACTAAATATGGTAGTCTTTGTTTCTTCAGTGACCATGTGAAAACAGAAAGAAAGTTTATTCTCAGAGAAGACAAGGCAAGGCATATAAAGTTCTGCCAAAGGTTATCGCAGTTGAACTGCAAGAAGGAATGTGTGCGTCTCTAAACAAAATGGTTATTCTGGCCGATGTTGACACCATTTACTCAGTATTATTAAGTAGCTGGTGCAATGGTCCAAGTCCTAGAAACATAAGCTGTAAGTGGCTGCCCCATTGGCAGAAAGGACCCTCAAAAGGCTGCAAGGGAAGAATCTCTCCAAGGCCAGGAAGATGGCCTTTTTCCCAGCTTTGTACTCTCAAGCCTTTGGTGTGGCTCTCTGCAGCTCATCCCCTGATGCCACATCTGCTTGCTCACCTCAGGGCTGCACCCTTACCTCTGCTGTATTTTTTCAATTAACATTTTTTCTCCTGTACTTCTTTCTTTGCTTTTATTTGCTTTTCTTTTAATCTGCAGTTATTTTATGTGTGGTTATGTGCGCCAAATTCTGAACCACATGGAAATTAAGTTGAAGGCAGAGGTTGACATGCAATTTCAACTTCTAAATGAACACACAGGGACAGGCCAGTCAGCTTTACCTGAATTCTTTTGGTTGTAGGTCACATTGTTTTCCATGCATTGCCACCTGGAAAACCTGTGACAGTAGGAGAGGCTCTACTCTACCCCAGACCTTCTGGAGGATCAGAACCTTATTTACAGCATTGGGAATTAGCTAACTGTTCTGCTGTACCTCAAACTGAGGAGCTTTGTCTGCCAAAGTCAGGCTACCCATGTGCAAACTGAGAAAGATGGTCACTTTATGTGAGGAAGTTCATCACCAATGTACTCATAGGTTTTCTGCCTTTTAATCCTAATTATTCTAAAAACAATAACAAAACTACCTCTACTTTCATGTATATGAAATATAAATAGCTGTTATTTCTGTTTTTATTTGATCTTTGGTTAATCTTTGGGTTTGTGATTTTATGTTTGTTTTGTTTATATCACAGGAGATAGAGCCCAAGGCACCTGAAGATAAGCACAGGCTCTGAATTCCTAGCCCCTTCCATGATAAATATATATAATGAAGCAAAAGTATTATGAAATTGATTTTATGTTTAAATAAGAGAGAATATATAAAACATTTGATGCATTTCCTCCTAGGAAATACCTAGATTTTATATATATATGTATGTGTGTGTGTGTGTGTGTGTGTGTGTGTGTGTGTGTGTGTATGTATATATATATACACATATATATATATACACACATACACACACACATATATTGCATTTGCATTCTGAGATACTAATCTTGGGCAAGTGAGGCAGGTTTCTTAGTGGACTTCTCAGTTGGAAATTGGTGTTTAAAAGACATCATCCTTTGTGCTCTCTTGTTTCATGTTTTTCTCTTTCTAAGACAAGCCATATTAGCCACTGAGACCAACGGAGGAGTTCCCTTTGCTGACTCAGAATACCTGTCTGATGGTGGCTGCCTTTGGAGAGTCTTAGAGCTTTTGCCCACTTGACAACAAGAGAAGAATTCTGCCTGCTGTCATTATGAAGTCTTCAATGTTGCATGTTCAGTAGATCTGTCCCCATGTATAAGAACTGCCTGCTGAAAATCATTTGCATTACTCAGTCCCTTTACTTAGTTCACAACAATTAAAAACTTAAATTAATGTTAGACCAAGACCTGCTTTATCTAAAATTAGTAAATAGAACCTTTCTTCCCACATGCTCTCTTGGTCAAATAAGGTTTCAGACATTTTTGACACTGACTTAAGCAGTTCTCATCCTTAGGAAGGCTTGATGAGGAAAGCTAAGAACAAAGCATGCCCTTTGATATGGAAGGATGCACAGGATGACATCAACCAACCCTCCACATTCCATCATCAGAGTCTCAAAAACCCACATTCCCCAGAAATACCAAGCTCTGTGCTCTCCTGTCTGTTTCTGTTCATTATGAAGTAGTTCTGAAGGACTATTGGCATTCCCTTTAAGCACAGACAAACATGCCTGTAAAAGTCTGTAGAAGGGACTTGTTCAGGCACATTTATATAAAATCTCACCTAGCACAAAAGTCACAAAGGAAGCCATGGAACTCATGTAAACACAACTCAAGAAGGCTGACTTCGAACCTGAGCCCTATGCCGTGTTTTCTTCCCTGGGAAAGCTCACAAGGCAGAAAGAGTCAGGGAGCCCATCTCTAGAGTAGACATCCCCATGTGTCTCATTTCCACTCTGTGGCTAATTCGGGACCCAAGGCACTTCTGCTTCTCTGGCTGATCTCTCCTCTCCTCTCATCTTTGTCCCTAATACCGCAGTGCAAATGGTGCAATTTTCTATCATTAAGGTCTAAGGGAACTTGGTAGATTTTGAGGCATCCGAGGGTTACACGTTCTCTGTCTTTGTTTACACCAAGATGAAAAATTCATCTTTGTTTGTTTTTACATTCACCACTTTTAATGGGAATGAAATAAATGAGTTTAAAAGTTAATCTTGTGAAATCTTTAGTTAGTAGGAAAGGAATTTGAATAGCTAAAGAGTGACTATTAAAATATTTGAACAGCCAAATACAAAAGATGGCAATGTTCCTGTGTGTGTGTGTGTGTGTGTGTGTGTGTGTGTGTGAATTTTCAGTGTGGGATGAAGGAAAATTGGATTAGATTGGGAGACAGGAGTTCATAAGTTTCTTTTGCTTTGCTCTGTGTAATAAGGATGTAGACTCTGGATCGTGGCTTGATCCCAGATGCAAATACCGCAGCTCTGCCTGCTACAGTTCCTCACAAATCATTATTAATTTTATAGAGTTTGGAAATAATTTTCACACCATATTGTCAATATGCCACTGAGGCCATGGCGTCCTTCATTTCATTGACTGATATATAGGATTGACTCAGTGATCTTTAAGAACGAAACATTAATGAAGTCACTGAAGGTGTAATCAGGACACCAGCTAACATTAGATAATCATAAGATGATTTGTTTCTTCCTGTTTTCTGTGCTTATTTAACAAATATACCAGCATGGTTACATTTAGAGTTACCAGTGAGAAAAAAGTCACATCTCACCCTTCTCTCCTGGGATGAGTCAGCCAGTCGCTAGTTGAATGATGTGTAGGGATGGGCTCCTTCAGGTCTGCAGTAGCTGAAGCACTGTGCCACTAACTCGGTCTCTCTTGCCTTCTGCTAGCCTGGCGCTGGTGCAAAATGGCGAACTTGGTGGAGCGAAATGAAGGATGCAAATGGAATGTGTGACTCAGGATGTCTTCTAGATTGTGGGGAAGCAGAGCTGAGAAGTGAGTCATTAGGAAGCTGGTGGGAGGAGCGAAGAGACACAGGAAATGAATCCATACCAGTTTGGGACAGCTCTAAATTTTTTATGCAGAACAAGCAGGACATCAAAGACCAAGCAAATGGAATTAAATGTGGTGTGGAAAACCAGTTACAGGAATTCCATGGTTTGGCCCAGAGATAGCCATGTGTTATTGTGCTGCTCTTTAGAAAAAAACCCTTGTCTGCTGGGAGGCCGGAGAGCAGGGTCCACTCACTGCCATGCTGAATGGTCGTCTAACTCAGAACTGAAGCACTTCACTCGACCTTGTGTCTTAGTGTGATGCGGCCTGGTCTCCACGGCCTCCAGAAAATCTGCAAACCTGTCCAACACCAAAATCCCTTCTTCTCAGAGTTCTTTCTCTTTGTTGCAGACATGGTGGAGCGTTTCTCCTATTATGTAGTAAGTTAGGGCATATAATCGCAAGAGACAGCATTCTGGTGAACAATTTACCAGAAACAAAACTAGTGAACAAGAGAATGGAAATCACTTTAAGATAAAACAATAGAATACTTTATTATTTAGTTCAGTTATAGTTTGTTCTTAAAATGTCATGCTACACACTTCCACGAATTTCCCAAGTCAGATTAAAACAACCCAATCCCCCAGCCTCATTTCTGAGTCATGTACTGACCTGTGACTATAGGGATTCCTGTCAAATCTCTTTCCAGATTCTTCAGCTAATCACAAGTTGAAACAGTCTTCTCTCCTGTGGTTCTCTTTCAGGACTTTCATTTGCTCAGTGTATGCCCTCTGACTTGGCAACCCCCTTTCAGAATGCTTTCTGTGATTTCTGTAGCCAGGAAGCCCTGACCTGCCTGCTGTGCTGTTCAGCAGTGGGCTCACAAAACTGCCTCAACCATCCTGGCATAGATAGAATAGGTTGGATTGCCCGCAGGGCAGCCTCAGGCCTTTTCTTCAACTGCCCTCTTTTACCATGCCCTAGGAAACTCAGTAACACGCTAAATCCAAATTAGTCAGTCAGGGAACAATCTTGAATAATATACTTTATATTGTATGAGAGCCATGCTTACCACTGGATCATGAACATAGGCATCTTTGCATATGGTCAAACTTATGCCCACTAGAACAGCCACTAATCTACAGACACTTCAAAGTAAACATTTTTCAAGACCTGTATGGTTTAAGTCTACTTCCTTCCAAAATTGACACAATTTGACACTTTCTTTTGCCTATAGGTACCATTCCTTAGTTACATAGTTGGTACAGGATAGGTGACTAGGGAAGCTGAACTAGAGCATTCACTGAGGAGAGGCAAATATTTCTATTAAGCTTTTCCATGTATGTACATATGAATGTATATTCCTCCACTATGGTATCACTTCTTATAACCATTTTAAGAGTCATGGAGTCATTTGAGAAGATATTACTTACACATTGACTATGAAATAAGACATACTCATATTGTACACTTTCATCCCACTTTGTATCTCCTTAGTATATTGGCACATGAAGCCATGTATAATAACTGCATGATGGATTAACTTCTCCCAAAGCTCTTGCTAATAAAACAGTATTGTGATCTAAATGACTTTCTACCAGTATTCTCTTGGGGGAGGTATTTTGTCCATAAAGATTGAAGACTATGTCCTCAATAGATCTTTAGAAATTGATGATAAATACACACACACACACACACACACACACACACACACACACATATAAAATAAATAACCAAAGTCCTTTTAGGAGGCTTGCATGTGAGGGAGATTGACAGATAAAATATACAGATAGACTGTCAACAACAGTCAAGTAAAACATGGACAAAGGACAAGTAAGGAGACAAGATGACAAGTCTGAACAGACTGTTGTGGTTGATATAGTGTGCATTCCAAAATATTGTGCACCTTAATAAATTTATCTGGGGTCAGAGAACAGAACAGCCACTAGATTAGACATTGAGGCCAGACAGTGGTGGCATATATGAAAGACAGAGATCCTGTCACTCGAAAGACAGAGACCCTTCTGGATCTCTGTGAGTTCAAGGCTACACTGGAAACAGAGCCAGGCATGGTGGCACATTCCTCAAATCCCAGCACTTGAGATACCATGTCTTTGCTTGGGAAGGACACACATGCCTTTAATGCCAGGAAGTGATGGCAGAAAGCAGAAACTTATATAAGGCATGAGGACTAGGAACTAGAGGCTTTTAAGTACTTCAGCTAAGACCCTTTGGGGTGAGGACTCGGAGGCTTTCAGTCTGAGGAACCAGAATAAGCTGAGAAGTTGGTGAGGTGAGGTTGGCTGTTGCTTGTTCTGTTTCTCTGATCTTTCAGCACTAACCCCAATATCTGGCTCCAGGTTGTTGTTTTTTTTTTTTTTGTTTGTTTGTTTTTTGTTTTGTTTTGCTTGTTTGTTTTAATTAATAAGACCTTTTAAGATTTGTCTTCCAGACCACTAAGCAGAGGACTGAAAACTGACATGGTATGAGTTAAGAAACTAAGTGTAGTGTGTATGTGGGGGTTGAGAGAGTGGGAGCCGCTGTAGACATCAAAGCTGGGGGGAGGAGCATTCCAAGAAAGAAGCCAACACAAGGAACATCTAGTGTATGGACAGTGTCAGCAATGGTGACTGTACTTACTGATGTTCTTCATCTAGCTTCCTGTGTACAGTGACCAAGATACTTCAGACCTGTCCCCTCACTTACTGGTCAAACCACATATGAGATTTTATGGATGGGAAAGTTTGAGGCCTAATAAGTTTATGCCATACACTTAGGTGTTCATGAATTTTAGGCTTCCTATCTGAGGTTTGAGTTTAGAACCAAATTTAGATTCTACATCACTCTAAACTGAACCTACTTTTCTAAAAAAAAAAAAAAAAGCCTCTGGCTATAGGACTTATTGAGGTTTTGAAAAGTCAAGTTCCAAGAAAGATAATCTAGCAAATGATCAGAGAGATGGAAAAGTGCATGTATTTGTCCAGGCAAGCATTACTCTGCCGTATATTAGTGAGAGTTAAATATTTAACACATTTGAAAACTCAGGGTTGATGACATGTTCAAATTTCTGATTTCTGTTTACTTTGGGGCAGCCTGCAAGATTACTGTGTTCAAAAACTGTTGGCCCAGCCTCTCTCTGCTCAAACTAAGTGGCTCATACTTCACACCCAAGGCAAAAGTTGGCAAACTTCATTTAAACAAACCAGACTCAACAGAATTTTCAAGTTACTCAGAGATACATAGCTGTCACAAAATAATTCTTCCAAAAGTTCCAAGATTCTACATGATGGGTCATTCCTTCACCAAGAGCTTTTGTAAGACACTGATTGGCTTGGTATGGAGAGCTGTAGCTGGGAATAGGAGGCCACCTTTGGAAAATTTGTTTCATCTGCTTTGGAAAGCTCCTTTTTCTCTTTTGATTTTTTTTTTTTAATGCTGGAGGGGGAACACCCAAACATTTCCTCATTCTGAGACACTGAGAATCACTTTGAAAGAATGCTATCTGGGTAATGTCTCAGAGATATGTTTTGCAGGATTAGAGAATAGACCATAATAATAATGATGATGATAATGAAAGTGTATAGGTATTCAACCCTCACCACATACAGGTATCACACTGGACGTTTTAACAGCCCTGAATAGATGTTAAGGTATTAACAGCATTCCATTTGAACAAGGTAAGAAATGGGTCTTGGAGAAACTAAGTAGCTTCCCCAGTCAGTTAGGAGCAAAGTGTCTGTGATGATCAGGGACCGCTGTCAACCTGAGCAAATATAGAATCTCATGGGAGAAAGGCCTCTGGGTATGCCTGTGGGGAATTATCTTGATTGCCTTAACTGATGTGGAAAGAGCCACTTTTATTATTGGCATGACCAATTCCCATAGCAGGGATCATGGGCTTTGCTAAATGAAGAAAGTAGCTGGACAGTGGAAAAACGTTCATTGCTGTTTCCTGACTGTGGGTACAATGTGAACAGCTGCACAGAATTCCTGCTACACTGACTTTCCTGCCATGATGGAGCATACCTCGAACTGTGTTCAGAATAAACATTTTCTCTTAAGTGGCTTTTGCTCAGAGTATTTTATCACAGCAACAGGAAAAACAACAAGCAAACAAGCAAAGATGATGAGAGTACCAAACCTGACCTAGACTGCAGTACCACTAAACTGTCTACAGGCATGCCAGCAGCATCTTCCTCGGTGCCCCAGTATCAGATTGCTACGATGAGCTAATACTATTTTGATCCAGCTGTGCATTTCTCTAGTTAATGTTGAAGTTGTTTATCTATTTGTGTTCCTTTTGAAGGCCAGCATGAGCTATGCATCCACCTTTACCTCTACCAGAGGAAGCATGGACACTCCCCTATGCTTTTATATATAGTAACTTTATATGGGAAAAAAAACGCATGAAATCTCATTTGATTTCTATTCCACCATGCCAGCCTTCTTCCATGCTGATTGATGGACAGACCTCTGCACTTGTCAGTTGGCTATAGAAATCCTTTATGAAGTATTGGTGGTATTTCCAGAGCTCAATCCTGACAATGTTAGAGTGGTGGTGAGCCACTCTCGCCTGGAGAGCTAACAGCTCTTTGCTTTCATCACCCTGAGAATACGCCTTATACAAATGGATAAGATTAAATCCATGTTGGCTTAAGAACACTAACTTCCCGTCTCAGACCTGTCTCTCTAGTCTTACTTTCTCCACTTTTCTGTATCATTTTCTCCTAACCCCTCCACTTCCTTCTGTTCCCTAGCTCCCACCTTATGTGTTATGGTATCATTAGCTAAGTCTACCTTTTGCCCAAGTACTACTTCCCAATAGAGCAAATCACATTCTCCTATTCTTTTCAGACCTTCTTGTGTGTTCTCGTGCTGCTACTACATTTTTGTCAATGGTAGTTTTATTGTTTGAGTATCCAAATTATTTCATTAAGTGAATGGCTTTAGAGATTCATTTGATTTGATTTTATTACTAGCTTGAGGAAAAGATATACAGCTTTTGTTAAGAGAATATGCCAAAAAATACAACCTGTACCTATGCGGACATTATTTTTATTATAATTTATATCCTGGTATAGTAATAAAACGGTTTTATAGGTTTACTTTAAGATGTTTAATTGCTGCCCTGAGAATTTCTAAGCTAACATGTGCAACAGCTACTACTAATTTCCCTTGCATTGTGGAGCAGTAGATTCAGTCTTTCTTGCATCTGAATCTATCTCAACTTCTTGCACATCTGCATCTGCATCTGCATGTTTCCCTGTCACTGATATCTGTGGATTAGATCACCTAGAGTCCCTTTATTATATTTGCACATACATTTCTTACTAAAATGTATTAAGGGAAATGCAAGTTGTCAGGTCCCCTGGACCTTCATTTATAACACCAGAGGTGTACTCCCTGTAAGTGAGATCTTGAAAGAGGAGTCAAAGGTGAGCCTTTTTCAGTGCTGGTAATTAATTCTTGCTTTGCATAGGCTAATTGAGGGCAATTCTCGAATACTTGGTGTCATTTCATTTCCTAGCTGTCAATGTGACTACAACCTGCTTTCCCTGCTGCATCTGTTAACCTCTGCTTCCCTGTGCTGGTAGGAGGCTGTCAAAGATAGAGGGGCATGGAGAGCTTTGTTCAGTTTTTTTAATATCAGTATTTTTCTTCAACAGAATGTTGTTCTCCTTTGGTAGACCCCACTACCACCCATAAACATCTCTGTTAATGCACAAAAAATACAGGTGTAATTTTTTGTTACTTTGGGAATTCAGTGAAGAAAATGAACTATAGGATGGGCTCCTTAGCAGTCTGCCTTATGCTACAGTGTAACTCAAATAAATGCAATTAATGCCAAAAATCATTCAGCAAATAGTATCTATGAGGCTGCAGGCTGAGTAGAGAACCAAGGAAGGAAGTATAAAAGGTGTATTTAAGCAATGGCGTGGAGGACATTAGTGAGAGCCATGTGTCTATTTCCAGTTGCCCTTCCCTATAGGAAATTTTATAGGTGCCCAGTACTACCATTTTTGCATCTTTTTGTCTCTCAACCTTCTGTCTGAGGACAAATTACTTGTTCCTTTGTCTAACCCTTCTGTCTTCTTATTTTTCAACTCTACACCAATGTGGTAGTTTTAACTTTTATTTTCACATAACCTAGAATCATATGCACAAGAATCTTAATGAGTTATTATCTAGATCATACTGGCCTGTGGACATGTGTGTAAGGGACTGTCTTGGCTGACAATTGATGTAGGAAGACCAAGCCCACTATGGTTGCCACTATTCCCTAGGCCACTGGCTCCTAACTATATTAAAATAAGGAAAGCTAGCCAAGCATGGGCAAGCTAGCATGTGGCATCACTGCATCCATTTCTCTCTGTCTTTTATTCTGGGTATGATACAAGCAGTTGCTCAAGCTCCTGCCACTGCAACTTTGCTGTTGAGATGAACTGTCTAGAATGGAAACCTGACAGTCTAGAATTGCCCTTTAAGAGGGTCCTTGAATACTGGATACACGCTGTTGTAAGCAAATGACTTAATTGTCACTGGGTGGTTGAGTCTACAGTGCCAAATATATCCTACAGAGCAACATTTAGAAATAGTGATTGGAGTCTCTTAAGTTTATTAGGCAGATTTGTGTTGATGAGCACTGACATTATACCTGTGCCTACCTTCATCTAGTGTCTCAAAAAGCTACAGCCATCCACAGAGAACAATTCATGTTTGTTTTTCCTAAAAATTAATTGAATTAAATATTTCCATTTTTTATTTACAGTTTTCCCTGTGGCTCCATTACCTTACTTAGTATTCATTATGGAAAAAATGCTGTTTCTTAAGGAAAATATTGACATTCTCCACTCTGCAGACAGAGCAAGATGGCTTGCCTTCAGAGCTCCCGATAGGATCATCAGCATCTTAGAGATATATTGGTGAAATTATTAAGGCCACTCCACGTAGTTAAAAGGGAGGTTTATTTTGTGGGGTAACTTACAAATGAAGGGGTAGGTTGCAGGGTCTGGCAAAGATATGATGCAGTCCTGCTGTGTTCTCTGGAGAACTCTGCTTGGTCTACCTCCAGCGTCCAGGGTCCTGGAAGCAAGAGAGAGATCTCCTCTCGATCCTTGGTCTTCTGTTTCCTCCTCTGCCCCGCCTTGTGGGTGTGACCATTACCGAAGCCTCAATGGGGGTTGGAACTTCCAGGCCAATGCTGGGATGGCTATCCACTACAGAGATAATCCTCTTCATTGGTTGAGTTTGAAGTGAATAATTGTGAATATTTTCTTTATGAATCTAACAAATTCAATTAGCCTACAAATAGACTTGTAGCTGCAATACATATCTAGAATAAGGAAGGTAAATACATATGATTTCAAGATGAAATAAACTACAAAAGAGCCCAGCATTGTCCTCCTGAAAGTATGTGTGCTAGATAGGCAAAATTAAGGTGTGAATAAGACAATTTATTTTAAAATTAAAATAAATATGTAAGTACAAAAGCAGAGCAAAAACAAAAACATGTTTCTTAAGGAACTATTGCTTTAGGCTTTATAAACAGAGTTGCATAACATATTATCAGAGTCAATAAGCTGTTATAAACAATTAACTCGCCATTCTAGCGGATTTATTCTTCCAAATCACCACATCTTCGAATGACCCCTGGCTTGGTTGGGTCGTTAAAAACAACAAATAAAACAATCCCTGAAGCTCTCTCTAAACTTCTACACAGCATTCTTCATTATTAAACAGCTGGCACTATCGCTATATGAAATTTCACTAAATTAACCTTAATAGCTTCGTGATGTAACTCACACACACACATAATAAGACTTTAGGATGTCACTTCCATCCATACATCAGATCACTTCTATTAAAATTGTGACTTTGTGTATGTTTGATCCAATCTTAGGGTCATTTAATAACTTGCCTTTTATCTTTAGCTTGTACTCTATTTTAATCATCAGCTACATTTTTTGCCATTTTGCTTCTTGACTGAAAGCTTATCACCATGGAATTACCAGGTCTCATTGAATATAATAAACCTTTTATTTCTGTTTGACCTTGACCTTTCTAACAGACCAAAAGCTTACTATTCAATGACCTATATTGTTTGAAATAATGGTGTTCAGCATCAAATGTGGAAATCCCAGTTTCCAAGGTTGTTCAATATTGAGGGTAATATATGGTCACACTTGGTTCTTAAATAGCAAAAGGCTCTCACAAGTTTGTGTGTGTGAATGTGTGTGTGCATGCACATGTGTGTGTAAGAAATTATTCCTACTGTGTAGATTAAATAAAGAGTTTTGAAAATGCTAACCTTTTCTAATTCATAGAAGATAATAAACAGAGCCAAGATCGAGGTTTTGTGCCCATCTAGGACCCAGTGATCCTATCCTTAGTATTTGAATATTAAAAGAGTGTGTTGCTGCATTTGAAATTATTTCTGTGGTGAAAACAGGGGAGAGACTCAGAGAACATCAGTCACTTATGGTTGACACTATAGGGTAGATGCTAAGAATCAGATAATATGATCTTCAGAAGATCTGAGTCTCAGCTGGAATAGCAGGTAAAGGTTCAGTAATTGTGGCTAATACATCAAAACGTCTGTTGGGTTCCCTTCTTTTTTTTAATGATTTATTTATTTGCATTGGTGCATCTGTATAAGGGTGTTGGATCCCCAGGAACTGGAATTACAGACAGTTGTGAGCTGCCATGTGGGTGCTGGGAATTGAACCCGGGTCCTCTGCAAGAGCAGCCAGTGCTCTCAACCACTGAGCCATCTCTCCAGCCTGGGTTCCCCTTCTTAAATTTATGCTCCACTGTGACTTCTTTGCTTTAATACTAGAACATTTTTTAAAAGTAGTTATAATTTATTTAATGAATAAAAACTATTTATATATATAGTTTTAATACACTATATGACATCTGAGAGGTGTGTACATCACAGGACGACTAAGAAGGGTAACTATTGTTCCTTCTTGAACTTTTTATTTTGATGGACTTAAAATCTACTCTTAGCAACTGCCATTTATAAAATATGTGATTGCTAATTATAGTCACCATGTATACAGACTATCTCTTAGGTATATTTCTCCTGCCAATCTGCAAATTTGAACTCTTTAACCAACATCTCCTCAGTATCTCTACCACAGCCCCTGGTTATTTCCAAGCTATTCTTTACTCCTGCAACTTCAAATTTTTTCAAATGATTTTAATTGTCACAATAATTATGCATACATATGAAGTCCAATATGGTAGTTACATATGCAAGTTATAGTGATTGTATCCGACTATTTTGTATTTTCTGCTTCCTAAACAATCTGTTTTGCATTGAAATACTTCAAGATCTTCTTCTATTGCTTTACACATATATAATAAATTGTTGCAAACTTGTCCCACCCTATTGCACCTTAGATTAGACTCTATTATTTCTATCTGTATTTTGTGTGTGTGTGTGTGTGTGTGTGTGTGTGTGTGTGATTTTGGCTTGTTTTTATTTCACACTTAATGTTTGATGTTTTGGTGTTTGATATTTCCACTTTATCAGATTATCATGATTTCCTTGCTTTTTAAGGCTGGGCATTCTACTTTCTGTATATATTGCCACCTATCTTAGTTAGGGTTTCTGTTGCTGCAGTGAAATATCATGACCCAAAAGCAAGTTGGGGAGAAGATTTTATTTGGTTTACACTTCCATTTTGCTGTTAATTATTGAAGGAAGTTAGGACAGGAACTCAACATGGCAGGACACTGGAGGAAGCAGCTGATGCAGAGGCCATGGAGGGGAATTGCTTACTGATTTACTCCCCCTGGCAAGTTCAGCCTGCTTTTTTAAGAACCCAGGACAACCAAGCCTGGGATGGCACCACCCACCATGGGCTGGACCCTTCCTCAGTGATCACTAACTGAGAAAATGCTTTACAGATGGGTCTGAAGGAGGCATTTCCTCAGCTGAGGCTTTTTCCTCTCTGATGACACTATCGTGTGTCACGATGACACACAAAACCAGCCAGCATACCACCCATTGCTGCTCCGGTTGATTCCATATTGTGGGTACTGTGAATAGCACTGAAATGAACATGGGAATGTAGATGTCTCTTTGACATGCTGATTTTCTTTCCTGTGAATGAGAATTGCTAAATCATCATATGTTAATTCTGCTTTTAATTTTTTCACAAACTTTCCTTCTTTATTATATAGTAACTGTACCAATTTACATTCCCACTAAAAATGCATGAAGATTTCTTTTATTCACAACCTAAAACTTTTCATCTTTTGCTGTTTGTACAATATCCATTATTATGATTAGGTTTTGAATTACTTACCCAAAGTTTGGATATTGATATCTTGTTGGGTGGTGTAGCAAAGTTCAGAGTTGGGATTTCAGTAAATTGACTGGATGGTCAGTGCTTTGATCTCTAATGGATTAATCCATTGCTGGTTCCATAAGTTATTACTAGGTATTGGAAACTAGGAGGTAGATCATAATTGATAGGATAGTGCAGAGAGGACATGCACTTGTGAACCGTATCTTCTCTTTCATTTCTGCTGGTCTCTCTCACCATGTTTATTTTCTGAATGCCAGGAAGTTGACGGCCCGTTCCACCAAAATTTGCTGCTGCCATGACATTCCACTTTGTCTCATACCCCAAGCAGTGTGAACCAAAATAAGTACTTTCTCCTTTAAGTTGCTTGTCTTAGTTATTTTGCCACAGTGATAATAAGCTCATCATTCGTCATGTTAGTAGATGAATGGTGAATTTCATTAGTATTTCTCTATAATCAGTAATGTAGAGCAATTGCTCATACACTTCTTGGCCATTTGTACGCCTTCTTATATAAAATGTGTCTTTAGATCTTTGGCCTAGTTTTAATCGGAATATTTGTTTTCATAACTTTTTTGAAATAAAAGAAACAGTACAGAGTAATAAATTAAATGCCCACAAAAATCACACTTGTGATTGTTATCCAAAGTCCCAGGCTCTACACTTGTACTGCAAGTGTTTATTTTATTCATCTACATCTCCCATCAGGAACCCGCATTTTGTTATATGTGATTCTCAATCTGTAAAACATAGTCCAGTATTTGTGATTTTACTAATTCTTGTTTCTCTTCCTAGAGGAATCTTCCTTCTCTTTAAAACTGAACAATTTGTAAAATCTTACCAGTCTCCCAGCAAAAATTCATTGATCCTGTCTTCTTGCTTGGCTAGCATTTGGAATATATAAAGAGTACAAGATAGAGGTTGCAACTCAATGTGAAAATTAGATACATATGTTTCAGTGTTCAACTGTCCATCATAGAAGCCCTTGAGAAGATATATCATATCTGGTCCTCAGTGTAGTATTCCTGTTCCTACAGTAATATTGTGCACTTGATACAGTGCTGGCAAAATGAATCTTGTTTCATTAATAGGCACAAGCAGGGAGAGATAGTTAGAGGTGGGCATGGTAAGGACTGAGTGGTAGCTATAATGAGTTTTATTCAAGCACTGGAAATCACATTTCCGACTTGGAGAAGCATTATTAGCAGTCCTGTCCTGGAGGTCCAGCTCAAAGAACAAGGTGAACAGAGTAGTGGTTTCCACTTGACAGAAAGAACCAGAGCCATTCTGCAAATTTATTGACTGATGTTCCTTTCTTTCCATCCAAACTACTCTCTACTGCATGAACTGTTGAGCAAACAGAAGTGCATGGAAACTTCCATCTCTGTAACACAGCTGAGCAGAGTAGGCATTTTGTTCATCTCCCTTTCTGAGAACATGAGGTTTTCCAGCCATGACTCTGCTCAAACTAACATCCCACTGAAATGTATGCACTCTGGCTTCTCTTCCAGATGTAGAAGTATATTTCCAAAGGCATTATTTGAGTTCATTTTGTCTATTTTGGGATATTGTTGCTAAAATTTCTTTTCAATTTCAAACCTCTGTTACTTTTGTACATTTCCAATAGAAGAGGCCTGTAATTCATGAGTGTATGTGAAGAGAAATTCCCAAGGCTGTTCTAAAGCCTATGTCAAACTCTTTGCTAACTAAAGCACTAGTCTAGTCAATGAGCTTTCTCCAGTGAAATGCGTGGACAATCATTCCATGATTCCTCTACATGTGCAAATGACCATCATAGAGACAGAGACTTAGTGCCTGAACACTGTGGGTTTTAGAGCGTGCTATACTTCGTGAACAATGTGTATTTAAGAAAACCCTTGCATCTGCATGGGGATTTCTATTTTCTTTCAATGTATTTATTAAGGAACAAATCTTAGTGCACCTGGGAAACCTTGAATCAGCTAAGACATTTAAGAAAAAGAAATGTAATTTCCTGAGAATAGGGCTTTGTCAGCATCAACCAGGAGCCAAAACTAGCACAGGGGCTTTAACATGAAGAGAGGCAAGCAAGTGCTTCACAGCAAAGCCAATGGTTTGACATTGTGATTCAGATTCTGTTTGACAAATCTGACAGTGTCAGAGAACAAGAAACAGAGAAATAGTTGGAAAGATTTTTTGATTATCTAGATATGAGGGATAAGTACCTGGATTAGAGTAGAATGAAATGCTGCACTGTATACAATGGGAGTAACAGAAGTGAAAACAATGTCTCTCTTGTAAAGTTTAAAGACCTTAAGCAATGATACTCAAAATTTGTTTTGTATAATTACTACCATGGGATTCTCTAAAGCTCCATTGGCCTGATTCTGGTTCTGCATGTCTTATTGGCTCATAACAGACACTTTTGTACAAGTGCCTCAAACTATTCTGGAAGTTGTGATACTTGGATTACAAATGGAGAAACACTAATAGAATATTTGTCTGAAGAAGAAAAGAAAAATGTGGTAGTGAATTCTGGGAAAGAGATGTTCTCTGCATTCTTCTGTGGGTTTGTTTTCTTATTTTAAACTTTGTTCACTAGACCTTATTAGTGTAATCTGTGAGAAAAGAGAAGGAAACTATTCCTTAAATTAAGAAAAGGAAAAATAACAGGGTCTAAACAAAATTATATAACATCTATGAAATTATTTAACAAACAGAACCATGCCTTATAACTCCAACATGGCTTATTGCTGGTCAGGGAGCTGGAAAGTCTAGTGCAGGACCATAACTATCGAAACCATGACAACAGTTAAGGAAAGAAAGTGAGGAAAAACAGAAAGAAGTTAAATACAAATGTTATCATTTTCCCCAGAAGTGGAGTCATAAGGCACAATAAAATGTGCAGAGTACAATGAATGAGAACTACTTGGTGTCAGGATATACCTGGTAGACAAAGTTCGGGGAATTTCCCAGGCAAAGGAGCCTTTGTTCATTTGTTTCATCTACTAAAATTGTGGACTTTTTAAAATTACTACTCTATTACCTATTATGGTAGCTTCTGCTTTACTAAATTGTTTTATTAAATCAGGAGAAAATAACTGTTCACGTGACCATCTTCATCAAATGGTTCTACTTACTGTATTGCATTCTCTCCCTCCTTTCACAAAGGAAATGGCAGAATGCATTAAACACACCCATAGCAATGTACATCGTGAGCCAGACACTTAATACTTAATGTTGATGTAGAAATCATTTTGTGAACCATTAAAGTGCAATGAAGCATTTGAAGACTGGAAACTTATGTTTGGGATATAACTATTAATGAAATTATTGAAATATATACAGATCATAAAGAATTTTAAAAATCCCTGTGTCCTGCAGTTAAGTGACTTGGAATATATTTGAGTGAAACATTAGATGCATGCAGGCAATCAAAGGCTAATAAAGACTGTCATTGGAACCTGAATTCAGCTGAGTAAGTGGCACAAACTGAGTCTTAGCATTGTGGACACTGATGTTACTCCCAATCTGGTGAGCCTGTGATGTGTGCTACATGGCCTTGTCCATGGCCTTGAGGCCTTGAACACTTTGGCCTAGAGCCATTTTCCCTTCAGCAAATCCCTTTCCATTGTTGTACATTTTAAGGATGTACTGAAAGCTACTCTCAAGTCTGAAAACTATCAGCTAATCTCATGACATTGATGCTAATGTGTGGAGGCATCTGTGTGACCACAGTGTTTTCTTTAGCAGGTAAGCCACATCAGGAATAGTAATATGCATGAGCTACTCTATTATTGCTTTTTTAAAAAGCTATGTTGTTTAGCTAAACCACAAATCATCTCATATGCTTTTGATTTTCTTACTAACTTAACTATGCTTCATTCTATATAACACAAACTAGCAAACTTTTCCAATATTTCAGAGAATTAATACTTTCTGCTTAGTGAGAAAAGTGTTTGTTCCAACATCCCAAATCTGTTAAATAAACCCACTTCCATTAATCTATAATTTGCCACATGGCTCGTGGCTTACCAGTATCTTAACATGTTGCTTCTACTTTTTTAATAAGCTCTTTAAAAAAAAAAAGCAACTATAGACACTATGAATAGCAATGGGCACATTTATGTTTCAATCAGGCTGTGCTAATAGAATGAGGCAATAGGCCTGGAGAATATAGTTCCTAGACTCTATGAAAATTCTTCTCTGACACATAGGTCATACACACATCTAAATATACATTCTATGTATATAAATTTAAATAATAAACATTAAAAATATATTATGTACAATGATATCTTAGTATATATTTTATGTATACCATATGTTATATATTATATACACTATACTATATAGTATATAGTATATTATCTTTCATATATATAATATGTGTTATAATTTAATTATCATATTGGATATTGTATATTTATAAAAATATTCAATTAACATATTGAATTATGTCTACTACTCTGACTGTCAATATCATGACAGTCTCTTGTCACTCAAGCACAGTGCCCAGTTATGATATATTGATTATACAAATAAAAGATCTATGTAAATCCATTGGAATGATAAAGGGCTGTGGGATGTTCTGTATGTTAAATGTGTTGCTCTGACTGGTTAATAAATAAAACACTGATTGGCCAGTAGCCAGGCAGGAAGTATAGCTGGGACAAGCAGAGAAGAGAATTCTGGAGAGTGGAAGGCTGAGGCAGAGAGACACTTCCAGCCGCCATGATGAGAAACAACATGTTAAGATACTGGTAAGCCACTAGCCATGTGGCAACTTATAGATTAATAGAAATGGGTTAATTTAAGATATAAGAACAGTTAGCAAGAAGCCTGCCATAGCCATACAGTCTGTAAATAATATAAGTCTCTGTGTGTTTACTTGGTTGGATCTGAGCAGCTGTGTGACTGCCAGGTGAGAGAGATTTGTTCTGACTGTGGGCCAGTCAGGAAAACTCTAGATACAATAAAAGTCATTGTTTGAGATTTCTAGCTCTAACTAGTAACCATGGAGTATGTCACATCATCAGGGGCTCTTTATATTTCTTCTGCAGTCCATTTTACTGAGAGATTCCTCAGGCTACAGAACTTTTGAGGAATATAACTTAGAGTTGTCCTTTCTAGAGCTGGAGAGTCCAAAGTCATGACACCATCAGGTCAGTTGCTTTTTCAGGACCACACTCTCCTTCTATGCTGATGCCTTCATGCTGAGAGAAGGAAAGTTATGTCTTCATGTGCCAGAAAGCAGAAGAACAAGGAAGCCCAGTGCTTCTGTTGTGAGAGTCTTCTCTTTCATATGTGAGAATCCTTCATGACCTGATCATCCCCTTAAAGTCCTCATCTTATTATATTATTATATCATTGCCTTAGAAACACTTCAGTTTTGTAGAGGAGACATTGAAACCATAATAAACCACAACTAGTATTTGGAGAAGAAAATACAGTGACTGAAATGGCCTATATTGTATGTTCTCTCTCTCTCTCTCTCTCTCTCTATATATATATATATATATATATATATATATATATATATATATATATATATGTTTGTGTATATGTGTACATGTATCCTCTGTGTATCTCTCTGTCTTTCCCTCTCACACACACAAACAAAGCCACATACACATTTTTCTACCTTTTCTCTTCTGAATTGCTCCTTATAAATCTCTTCTGAAAAGAAGTAAAAGACTTCCCAAGTGCAGTGATTTCTCCTTGAAGTTACTAAGCCATGTTGTACTTCCTTGATAGTTTGTCAATGATCAGGACATAGAGAGTGAGGGTACGGTAAGGAGGTGGGCAAGGACCAGACCCAGGGGATCATGTGTACTGTGCTAGATGGGCTCTGTTTAATTAAGAACAGTGGATACCATTAGATATGAGGCAAGTACATTTCATCTTTAGAAAACAAATATAAAACTCTTGTATCAGTATGTGTAAATGTAGATACTATATATCCCTTTATATTTTCTTCAAGGGCAACATATAAATTTAAATTTAAAATTTGAAGTAACCCAATTTCTGTTTCTAGGAAAAAAAGGAAGCCTAACAGGAAACCATGAGGCTGAGGGAAGCAAAAATAAGAGTCAGATTAGTTATTGGTAAACAAAGTTTAAATTGCTAAGTACTAATTAATTTAATTGCTAAGTATCATTAGTGAATTAAAGTAACAAAAGTGTGTATATTTGAGTGTTTTTTCACCATATTTTTTGAGAGAAAACTGTCATATTCAAAGTGTATGTGGAACCACCACTGTTTTGTTTATAAATGGTTGCTGAACATGATGACACCTACCTGGAACCCCAGCACTTGGGAAGTGAAAGAGGAAGACCATAAGGTCAAGGGTAGTTTGGGCTAAATAGTGAGACTGTAAAAACAAATCTATCCCAAAATATAAATTTTGATGAGAATAGAGTTACACTCTTTTCATTGCTGAAATAATCGAATGTAGGCAGACTTTTCTTTGCCACCCACCAGTTCCCAAAAACAAAAACAACACCAAGATATGGTATTAATTATAAATGCTTAGCCTAGAGCTCAGGCTTATTTCTAGTTAGCTGTCACAATTTAAATTAAACCATTTCTATTAATCTATGTACTGCCATGTTGTTCTTGGCTTGCTACCTCATTTTGTATATGTCCTGCTTCTTCTGGCTGGTGACTCCTGAGACTCCACTCTTCTTCCCAGTGTCCTCCTAGTCTGGTTGTCATGCCCAATCTCTTCCTGCCCACCTATAGGCCAGTCAGCTCTTTATTAACTAATAAGAGTAATACATATTTACAGTGTACAACGATTGTTCTACAACAATCACAATTTTGTTGATCCCTTGCACAGATAAATTGGCTCTGGCAGTGATTATGGAAGCCGTAAATAAAATTTATAGGTTGAGAAACTTAAAGCATATAGTCAATCTTTTTTCAGTGAGACCAAAATGGCCCTAAGGTTCCTTTCTATCTTTAACACAGAGAAAAATGGAAAAGATGTGTTACAGATCATTGATGGTATTCTCAAAGAGAAAAATGAGCATGAAAAGTGTGTTGGTTAGTGAATTGAGATTATGTTACATATAAATGGCAGTTTGAGTTACTTTAATAAGGACCATTTTTTCTCCTTTTTTATTTATTATATTTATGTTTTAATTTTACACATCAGCCATGGGTTCCCCTGTCCTCCCCCTCCCGCCCCCCCCCCCACCTTTCCCTAGCCACTCCCCTCCATTCCCATCTCCTCCAGGGCCAAGACTCCCCTGGGGATTCAATTCAACCTGGGGGATTCAGTACAGGCAAGTCCAGTCCCCTCCCTCCAGGCTGAGCAAAGTGTCTCTCTGTAAGCCCCAGGTTCCAAACAGCCAGCTCATGTACTAAGGACAGGTCCTGGTCCCACTGCCTGGGTGCCTTCCAAACAGTTCAAGCTATTCAATTGGCTCACTTATCCAGAGGGCCTGAACCAGTTGGGGGCTCCACAGCTTTTGGTTCATAATTCATGTGTTTCCATTCATTTGGCTATTTGGACCATTTTTTTTTAAACATTGTCCAAAATCTTATGGCCACAATCAGATTGTGATTAAGCCTCCCACATAGCCCATAACCTTCTTCCACATATCATGATGAATCTCAAGAATAGATACTAGTGAGAAAAGGCTCTTTTATTAAGACTGACTGTCTCTTTAGAGATAGGAATACAGCTATACTCTTCCTTTAACCTCATCGGATAACCTATAACTCCAGTTATCTTCATTTAATTTCATTTTATTAAATAGCATGTAGCATATGTCTAATTTGTAGCCAAAGTATTAGCCATTTTCAAGGAGAAAAAATAGGATGAGTGAGATACAGCCCTCAAACCCAAGTGCTGTCCATCATATAGGAAAGACCTCAATAATAAATCAAAACCTTGATCTTAGTTGGATGCATTGAAAATAGACAGATGAAAAAATGTCAGTTGGGAGGGCATGTTGACATAGAATTTAAGAGAGGTAATATTTCCTAATGGGATGCAAAGAAGAGAAATGTTTTACGTACAGAGAACAGCAAGTCAGAGAATTGAGTACACACTTTCATTGACACAAGCTATCTCAGAAGAAATATTGTATAAACCATCTCAGTTCTGAGAAGACGTGCTAGCAAGCGAGTTTGGAGCTCATGGATGATTATTACCAATGAAGCTTAAAACGCCAGTTCTCCAGACCTCCGTCTGTTAGTTCATCACAAGTGTGTATCACACTCACCAAGTGTGGTCATTCCTAATACTTGGTATATAGACACCAGAGCATATTCACTCAACTGTTCACTGATGCAAAACATGTTACTAGGCTGCTAGAGATGCCAAGAAATGTTTCAGACAGTCATCACTCTAGGATCCTTTACTACAGAATCATATAGTAAAGAAGATGAAACAAACCTCTTTTACTTTTCAAAAAAATTGGCCAAGGTCAAAGCTATTTAAAGACACGTTCTCTTGTAAAAATTAAAATTTTCCAAGGAAGATATAATTATACCAAATAAACTATACTGACTGGAGAAATGCAGAAGTCAACCTAGGTATTAGTATTTTCAGAGAAAACCAAAGCTAGACTACATTATTTCCAAAGAAATTCAGCAAAAAATGTGTTTATCATTCATCCTTATTAACAAAAACAAATACTCCTAAATGGTATTAAATGTGAACTTGGCAAAAATAGTCCCAGACATTGACAAAACTGTGTCTCCCTCCTCCTTCATCGCATGTTAATTTAAATGCTGAAGCACCCTGAGCTATTTGACTTGACAACCTTGTTTGTTTTGTTAGACCGGAATATGAAAAACACTGTTGACCGAGAATGTTGACAGTGTTGGCGAAGTGCTGGGAAACCTGGTCTTACAACATTACAGTTAAGAAGAGTTTAAACTGACTGTGAACTTGTTTAGATTGTGGTATTGAAACCAGAACAAGGGGAAGCTGTGCTTCTGGTTCCAGTGAGACCATCAGCATCTTTGTTCCATCTCAGAAGCACAGAGGAAGTAATTTTCTATCTGTTCTCTTACTCCCTAAGAATGCTACCCAGGGAGCATGGGGCAAAGTTTTGAACTTCTTTTAAATATATTGACCCTAAAGAATCATCTATTATGTAAATCATCTACTATTTAGTGTACCAAGGAGAGTTATATGCAATTTTTTTCTTAGCTATCTTCAATACATTTAGATTAGAGGGGATGGTATTTAATCAATGAACTCTCTGTATCCATGAAGAATGGAAAGCAAGCTCTTCCTGTCCCTCTATGCAACTGGTAGTCTCACCTTTTAGCATATTTCAGTGGCTCCATCCTTAGGGCAGCTTCTCAGAAGTCTCCTTGAGTTTTCTAAAGTTGGGATATCCTTCTCCACAGAAATTTATAGGCTCTTCATGCATTCGATGAGGGAATAAGGCTACACAATGACCTTGAAGCCTTGTGACAGGACAGTGATCTTTGCATTTATACTTAAAAGGAATGTATACTTATGCTATCCTGATAGGGGCATGCATCCCAAAGGGCTGGCTAGGAGGATTAAGCCAAACTCAGAAGAGTGAATAGGTAGATGGATCTATAAGGCAAGCCTCTCAGAATAAGAATCCCCAGGGGAGATGAATGGTGTACATGAAGAAAACCATCTGAGTGTGAATCAAGATTTATGCTGTTCTTTAACTGCCAGCAGACATTAAACATTCTAAATATTCTGAGCTTCCTATTTCATTATCTGAGTACCTGTGATACTGACAGTTACAAGATCATCTCAGGGATAATGTCTGAGTTGTTGGCTTGAAATAAGGGCCTATTAGATTGCAAGACATTATAGTTTAGGATCTTTATCTCTTAGAAGGTATCTTGAGACATATATCCCTGATATATGTTGGTCATGCATTACCTCTTTCACCAGCAAGATATGTATACATACACACACATTTGTGTGTGTGTGTGTGTGTGTGTGTGCGTCTGTGTGTGTGGTATGTGTGGTGTGGTGTGGTGTGTGTGTGTGTGTGTGTGTGTGTGTGTGTGTGTGTGTGTGTGATTGTCTTCTTGTTTCAATGGAATATTTTAGCAATTTTCAACTTCAGCCTTAATCATCCCTGTATGCGCTGAGTTAGCTCTAGACTGATGCTAGTGAAGTTCAGCCTTGAAGAATTAAGAACACAGTTCCTCACACCCTATGTTTCTTCGATGCTGAGAATTAAAAACCTGGTAGAAACAGAATGTGAGGAGCAAAATTAAAGGAAGAAGTTTAAGGAAAATTTGTGTTAAAAGAAAGGTTGAAATACTTCATTTTAAAGCCTCTTATTTTGAGCTCCACACTGACATTTTCAGTGAAGTTTGTGCTAAGATTAAGGATCAACTTTCTCACTTTGTCCCATTATTTATTATGCTATATTGAGGGTTGTGGGCAATCGATAGTAACTACTTTAATGAAAACGGTGGAAAAGTCTGAAATTCTACTAATTATATTTAAAAGACATATCTAAGCAATAGAATTATTTCATGTTTCCAAATCATGTTCTTATTGAAGTAAGCAATTCCCTAATCCATATCTTTTTTATAAGAACCCATGCTTTTATTTTTACTTTGGAAATAGAATTTTGGCACTCATTTTCAACTTAATAAAGCATTTATCTATAAATGCTAGCTTGTACAAAAACAGGTTTGTATATCTATAGATGTTCTTATATTCCTTAAACCTTATCCATACATCACACATGTGTACTTGCATATATATATGAATTAATGTATGGAATATCAGTTCAGTGTTATACAAGAGAAACATTGGAAAGTTCAGCAGATGGCTGTAAGTTGACCTGAAATTATCCACAGCATTTAACATTTATTTTCACATCTTTTCTGTATTATTTTCCTATCTTTTCTGTATTCATTTCCAACTTTAATTTGTGACAGTATAAGGTTCAAGGAGAAATGTTAATTTATTAAATGCCCTGAGAAAGACCAAATCAGTATTTTATGATTTTTTTTAAGAAAAAATAATTTAAAAGGAAATATTTCTATTCAGGAATTCTATAAGCATGTTGTGAGAATTCAGTTAAAATGATAATTCCCACACCCTACTAAATATTTACTAAAGTAGAAACTCTGGAAATATGGTGGCCAGTAACACTGTTGGAGCTCCTCTAGGCGACTTGATTTCTTGTTCAAGTTTGTGGTCTTCTATCTCATCCCCTTGCCGTTTCATTTCAGCAAGCCTGGTATTCTAGTTTAATACTTAAGCACCAATTATTTTAAGTACATATTTAAGTGAAATTCTGAAAATGAGGAAGAGCTCCAATCCACTGAAAATCAACTATATTTTATGACATCATTTTTTAAGGAATGGGAGGATATGCACAATACCTTGTGTATCCCTGGATTATCACTGGTTGTATGACCAACTGGCTGTGCTACTAAGGTCTTTGTATTTATCTCTTAGAACCACATCATGTATTTCATAGTCTAAAAAGGCAGTTAAGATCATGAAAAGCACAAAGGACTTCTATGAAGCCACTCAGTAAATCTGAGTCTATTAGTCTCCTGTGTGTTACTTTAATGTAATGTGTGACACAGGTAGTTTATGATGAAATTGAGGTTCACAGTAGATGCAAGGTACAGCACTTCCATGGACTCTGTTCTGATAAGAACCACATAGTGTGAAGCATGTGTGAGAGCAATAATCCCTTCTGCATCCAGAAGCAGACAGAGAAATTGATACCTTCCATTTTCTTTTGTTCTTTTCTTCTCTTTTAGAATTTCATACACACAATCCATTTTGGAAAACAAACAAACAACAACAAAACCATCCAATTCTCTCCAACCCTGTCTCTATCCCCCACTGCTTTTCCCTTCAAAATTCTTGCACTCCCTTTTTTCTTTTTTAAACTGAGTCCATTTGTTGCTGTCTGTATGAACTTGGATGTAAGATTGTGTTCTAGCCTAACAGTTCTTAATGAGGGCATGGCTCCATGAATGTAAGGGCTTCCCGTGAGACTGTGTCTTGGAGAAATCTATAGTCCTTCCAGTATCACCATTAAGAGAACCAGAACCAGTCTTCTAATCATAACTGACCTATGGGGACACTCAAGCATCTAAAGAAACAGTAGGTAGCTTATCTCCAAGTTGAGGCATCTTGATGTATTTAATTAACTACAATTCTGTAATAATTTATGTTTTTCATGCCTTTTAAAGACATATAGCAAGATTTATTATCAGACCTGTGAGACAAATAGTGTAACAAAAAGTATCCCTGTTAGGCGAATGCTTTCTACTCTACATTCATCGGAAATTTCTTTTCCTTTCTTTCTTTCTTTCTTTCTTTCTTTCTTTCTTTCTTTCTTTCTTTCTCTCTTTCTTTCTTTGGCTTGGTTTTTTTCTTTGTTTGTTTTGTTTTGTTTTTTGAGACAGGGTTCTCTATGTATCTTTAGAGGCTGTCCTGGAACTCGCTCTGTAGACCAGGCTGTCCTTGAACTCACAGAGATCCACCTTCCTCTGCCTCTAGAATGCTGGGATTAAAGGCTTGCACCACCACTGCCCAGCTGGAGATTTCTATTTTAGAAATGGCTCTCCTTCATCCAAATGTATGGAATCTATGTAAATACTCCAACTGCAAGCAAGGCAAGAGTAATCCTTTTCTTTCAGAAACTAAGAGCTAAGCATATTGACAACATGCACAGAATAATGGAAAATACAGTTTCTCTTGCTGGTGAGCTTTAGCTTTATTATGTTTAAACTTAATGAGAGAGGAATGCTGAAAGGAGGCTACAAAGGTATCTTCAGCCACCTCACAGGCATTGTGATTTCAAAAACCCAGCTCTGGTAGCAGTAGGCTTCATTCCTGGGCCTTGGACTCGAGAATGCACTTGATTGCCAGGGACAAATCAGTCACCATCTGTGGACACAGCAGTGGGTGCTTATGATCTTAGGTTGTGTTGGAATTTTAATATCTAAGAAAGTGCTGTGGGAAAGTAGGAACCTGGTTGGAAAGCCTTCCAGAGAAATGACTCAAAGTTTCGTTTTAGCACTTGGTATTGAACCCAAGACCTCATGCACGTGCTCTACCACAGACCTATACCAATATGATTAATATACCAAGTGATTAAATACCAATAGACATTTAAAAAAAAATCTAACCTCATATCAAAAGTCCAGAAATTGTGCACATTTTATAGAGAAAAATAAAACAGAGTATGTATGTGTGTATATATATATATATGCATGCATATATATTTGTATGTATGTTAATCAGAGGTTTTTTGAAAATAACTATTTCTTCATTTTATCATACTATTTTAATACTTTAATATTTTAGAATGATTAAAATATTTTAATGCTTTAGTATTTGGCAATTTTTTACCATGAAATTATGTTTGTGACATGCCTTCTGCCAAGCAATCATACGCTAATAAGCTTCCCATCTGTTTATTTTCACTAAAGTGCTGGGATTTTGACAGAAAATACTATAGACTGATGCAAAGAAACCTGGCATTCTGATCACATTAAAGGATATAAAGTTCCTAAAGAAATTTAGATTGAAGATGCTTTTGCATTGCATGAAGGACTAAGAAGTAATTCAATGAGAAACAGACGTGATAGGGGGCTCTCTAGCAGCCTCTGAAGAACATACCCTTCTCCCGTTTTTCCTAATAGGAATTTACTGATTTTCAATTCTTCCCATCCTTTGCTTTCAGAAGAACAGAGAATGTGTGAGAACTTGTTCGCTTTTGTCCCTGGCTTTGCCTTTTGTAGAAGATTGTAGGCTTTTTCATCTCCAACTCAATACTGAAGATTCATTAAAAATGTGGGAAGTTTGCCCTCATGTTTTGTGGCTTCCATTTGTGTTATCAGCCAGAGCAGAGTTCCCAAATGTCTTGTACATAAAGGACAGAATTGCGATTGACAGGTGAATATCCATAGCACCCCAACAAAATAAAATAATCAAATATCTTTGAAAGGGCATCTACCCAGCATTACAAAAGCAAACAGTTCTGGTGTGTTAGTCAACAGTGATGGGTGCTGGCTGACGGTTGCTTTCTTTGCTGTTGTCCTGGACTTTCTCTATCTCCTACTCAGTAGCTTTTGGTTCTTGGGCTGTAGAGATGTCTCTGTGGTTAAGAGCACTTGCTCAAGCTCCTGCAGAGAACCTGGGGTCGGTACCCAGCACCCACATACTGATTAATACCTATCATTAACTTGAGCCCTTGAGAATCTGATGACCTCGCTGACCACACAGGCACAAGACACCCATGTGGTGCCTATACACGTGCAGGCAAAATACTCACAGAGATAAAAGAAACATTAAACAAAATTAAATGTAGATTCTGATTCTCTCTTTCTGTAGTGAGACTAAGACTTTGCCTTTCTAACAGTCTTCAGGCAGTCAGATAATACTGACCACAAATTGTCCAGTTGATAGCAAAGGCATATATTTTCTTATAAAATATGATTCTGTTGATGTCATCTTAATAGGTTTTAGGTGAAATCAAGGAAAGAAAACATCTAATGGAAAATATTTTGTTTCCGTTAGAATATGGGATGAAAATTTCTGAACCTCAGTGTCTTCTTCTGTAACTAAAGAGGGCTTGAAGATCCTTCTCTCCATGATATTGATTCCATGGGACACTAACGAAAGCCCAAGGATAAATGATTCAGTGAGGTAGTGATGGGTTCTGAATTGCCAGATCTTCTAGAACAGAGTGGGCATGGTACCTTTCTGTCCTATAGAGAGGTTGCAGGCTTTGGGGAGGACTAAAGAAAGACTTGAATCATTTTATGGGATCCAGCAAGGAAAATATAGACTAATGGCAAAGAGCTGCAAGAAAGCCAAGCAGAAAATGGGAACTTCAGGCTAGCAGGCAATGCCGATGTGTTAACTTCATTTAGAGACAGAATTTTAGCCGAGCCCAAGCCACAAGATTGGTCTTATTTTCTTTTCCTTTTGTCACAACCAAGTGACTGGTGGAAGATGACAGTGAATTCTGGATCCCAATTTCCTATTGGTTTTACAAAGCTCTCCATTTTGCTTGTTCCAACACAGGCTGGTTTTCCAATGACTCGAATGGTGTTACAGGAACAAGGCTCCTGGGGAAACCAGTATGCTCATGGGGTACTGAAGGACAAAGGAAAGGCAGTAGAAGGCCAGAGTCCCAGCAGCCTGTGACTCTGAAGGATTGGTAATGGAACCGTAATAAAAAGAATAAGCTAGTGGCTAGAGAATGTGATGCTTTTAATTGAGTCTACAAAATGGTAACTGCTGTGAGTGGTGACAAGGTCTAGTGTACAACTAGCACGGTGATACATCTCCACTCCCAGGAATTATTGGAATGATGAACATGTGAGAAAAAGAAAAGGATTTACCAGATTTACTGCTTTGAAGATGTATTTTCTGATTAGGACCAGATTTGAAATTGACACAGGTCTTCTGTGAACCCAAGTGCTTGGCTTGAACATGTGTAAATGACATGCTAACATGCACATGTACTTGACAGCAAACTGAAGCTCCAGCCAAACAGGTGATAAGATGTTAAATTTTAAACTCTGGAAAATTAGGTCAGTCAACCATAAAATAACACAAGACTTAATAAGCAGCAGATGACATTTTGTCCAACTCTATTAGAGTTTGCAGTACAAGAAAAATGATAGGAAATGCAGATCATGTACTTACTATGCTGTGAAGGGCTGCATGGATTCTCTGTTCCAGGTATGCTGTACTTTCTCTGAAATAAGCACATATGGCTACCGGTGAGGTCATTCAGAATGTGCTCCCCAACAGGGAAAGCAGTTTAGCTAATATACAGGCACACTTGGAAATTGAATAACATTGTATGTAAATGCTTATCTCTTAAACATTTTACTGTTTTATGCACAAATGTTGAACATATAATCTGTTAGAAGAATCTGTCGATTCTTGAGTTCTCATTGAGAGTGTACTCAAGCAAATATAACTTGTTTATTCTGACTTAGATATCTGATAAAGCCCCCATCCAAAAGTTTCCTGTGTTTATACTGGAGCAAATGTGATAAATACATAAATATTACAACTGTTTTTTTTTTCTATAATCATAGCGTTCAAGGAACATTCTCTGAATTAACAGTCTCTCTCTCTCTCTCTCTCTCTCTCTCTCTCTCTCTCTAACACACACAAACACAGTGGTTAAATTACTCTTTTTTAACAAGATTAAATTTAATTATAGATAGCAGGAAGGTATATACAGTCATAAAATACCTATGTATTATTTTTTCTATCTTTCAGCAACTAGATATTATTTTTCTGGTGAAGATGATGCTAAACTTTTAGTAACACTATATCCTTTATTAACAGAACTGAATTGGTCTAGACTGCTGGGGAAGTTACTGACAGCTAGCACAGTAAAGGATAACTGTGTCCAGTAGAAGATATCTTGAATTTAGGGTCATAACATCTGGGTTCCTAACTTGCTCTCTGATTTGGGTCTTGGGTTCAATAGAACAAGAAAGAAATGCCCACTTAAATTGACTCAGATCTTTAAAGACACAACACTAAGCATTTCATGTGGTCTTTGGCTCTGTACATCAAGAATCCAACCTTATAAAAAATATCCACTTTCAACTTTACATTACATGCTATTGTAGGCACTACATTTAAGGGGACCTGGATTAGGTGACATCACTCCTGCCTTAAAAGAATCACTGTGCAGTGGGAACAATGCCTTAGATATTGTAGGTACAAGAGAAGAAACCATGCAAGGCCCCTCAGTTATGAAGCATAGAGTCTTACCTCTTCCTAGGATTTATAATATATGTGAACTGTTGCTACAACCCATGCAGCTTAGGGAATGACCTAACTGTGGTGACAGGTAAAGAAGAAATGACAGACACAGAAATGCTGGGATCACATGGCTGTGCACTCTGAAGGAGCTCCACCAGCAGCATCCCCCAAACCCAGAATGCTTATTATATACAGTACCAAAGAAGAAGAGGCGGGTAAACCTATCTTGGTAAGGGAGCAGTCTCAGATCAAAGTTATCAGGAGGAAGCTGTGACTTATGTTCTGTGTACACACTGTCAACATCCATACTGAGACACTGAGGACCTAGACCTGGCTGTGCTCATGTCAACAATACAAATTCACTCAAGACTTCATCGGCTTCACACAAACTATTGTTATGGCTTTATAAGTAATTTTGGATTCATCCTTCATCTGTGCATATTGATTGTGCCTTAAAAATGAAGGTTTGAGGAATGTATTTCTTACTAAGACTGCCTTAAACTATTGCAAAGTAATAACTGCTATTCAACTCTTTACATTTGTATCATAATGTCTTTCAAAGGATGTGGTGCTGAACCTGATAAACTTATTGTGTAATTAATCAAGGCATTTGGGTGGTATATACATAATGGGCAAACCATAAAAAAATGAACATGCCCTGACCATTTACTTAAAAAAAAAAAAAAAAAAGGTAGAGAGATCTAACTGAAAGTTTTTCCAAGCAAGAACTGAACATGGAACTGAGAAAGTACTTAGATCTTGAAGACATCTCTAAGAGTTTTCCGAAGAAAAGGGAGACCTGCCCCCTGAGTGGAGATCAGTGTGAACAACAGTTGTTGTCTGAACTAGTGACCTATGACAGACATGGAGAAGCCATGTGTAATAGAATGCTTGCCAGAAAGGCATTCAACGGTGAACTTGAATTGTACTGATCTCTATGAGAATGTGTCCTATAAAACTGATTATGTTTTTGCAAGTCATTCCATCTGTAAGCAATGTGCATGAAATATGTTTTGTTAAAATGAAGGAAATTGAATTCAAAGTGTGTACTAAAAATTATCCTATCAACAAGAACATCAACCTAGAAAATTGGATGCAGTGATTTCTCATATTTCTACATTTCTCAATATTATGGAATATTTCTTCTACTCATGGATCTGCCTGCCAATGCTATGAGCTTGTATTATTTTTGAACTTTTGGTATTCAGAAGATAGTGTTAGGCAAGGATTTGTTGGCTAAATTATATTTATTGGTATTAAATTTGCTTCAGGTCAGAGCAAGGAAACTCTGAGTGTCCAGATTATTTTAAAATTACAGACAATCAATAGATGCTTTGGAACAAATTCTGGAAAGATCTAAGAAAAGTCACCAAGACTTGTATGGGAAGAAAATGGTTGAATTCACAGATATCAGAACTTGACTTCTCAGAACTATGTAGTACCACAAATATCTTTATTCTGTGTTACCACTGATCTAAATCTGCCAGTTTATTACATGATCCATTGGTAATAAGTTATTCTTCATCTAAATTTTAAAATAAATGTTACCACTGAAATGTAAACACATAGAATTAAAAACAAAAGAAGAAAATTCAGTTTATTTTGCCTTCCTAAAATATGCAGAAATATTCCATCTGTTTTTTCTTGGTGGTAGTGATAATACATTAGGGTTTGACTACTCATAATGTTTTTTAGTAGCATGTCCTTTGGGTCTCATCTGAAGCCATATTTGGGAAGCTCACATCTTTAATCCCAGCACTTGGGAGGCTCATACCTTTGATGTCAGCACTTGGGAGGCTCACACCTTTTATCCCAGTACAATTGAGAGGTGGAGACAGCACTATAAGGTGGGTGGGGACAGGATCTAGGCCCCTTTCTGTCTGAAGATTCATGGAGATAAGAAATGTCTAATGGCTACTGCTCTGCTTCTTTGATCTTTCAGGTTATTACCCAATATTTGACTCCTGGTTTTTAATTGGTAAGGCTAAGATTCATGCTTCAGTCTGGATTTTAGACTTCCTTTGTAGGAGGACTCCCCTCATGCGCAATCTCCTGTCCTCTGGGGACACTTCAGTCCCACTTCTGTAACTGGTTCTATACATTTCTGTTAAATTTGCAAGAGCAGTAGCCATAGATGCAAGATTTCCCTACCCATCTGAGCTACAAAGAAGGGGGAATTGAAATACTGATCAAACAAAAGAGTTGGACATTCTAATATATTTTATGTTTATGTGTTTTATTGGAGAAGTCAATTAAGGATTCTTGTAAAATTTGTAAATATAGCAATGCTAGCAATCAGAAGTGACAGAGAAACAAAATTTTAAAAAGAAGAAGAAGAAGAAAAAGTCTCATTCTTCCATTTCAGCTCAAACTCTGACTTCATTTCTTGGCATTCCTGTAAGCATTTCAGTGAGTCAATATTAGAAATCTGAACATTTCTGCTGATAATACATTTTCTTCCTTTAAATCTGTGTTCTGTTTTTTTCAGTTTTTTAATGGCAAAGTTAGTAAATAAGACACTTCTCTCATTTCTGTTTGTGGGTACCATTTTGCTCTGACTGGATACTTAGTAGGGCTCATGTGTTTTGATTCTAAATACAGAGTATAAGAGAAATAGTAACATACACTTATCATTGGAAAATTCTGGGCTTTCGTCCATCATCCTGCTTCATAAACAGAAACATCACTGGTGTTTCTTTTCTCTATCTCCTGGTTTGCTAATTACCTGAGATACCTGCATGCTGTCCTCTACCACCAGCCACTCAGGTGCTTCCAACAACTAAAACAACTGGGATTAATTTTCAAAATACAGTAGAAGTATGATAGCTTTAGATACTTCATTACAAAAGGAAGAAAAATAGCATGAAAAACAATAAATCTAACTGATAGAGCACCATTATATATGTATATATATTAGAAAACATATATTTTATAATAATGTATCTGATATATAATATAAATGTATACATGTAATAGAAAATAGGGAAAATTAAATTAAAAACTATTTCTAAAATCAAAGAAAACTTTTTTGGTTTTTCAAACAGCCCATTATTTAGTAAATAAGTATTCGTTATTAAGTAATTAAGTTTTCACATCATCTGTTAGCATCCATCATGCCTACACAATGGTAAAATCCAGGACTCATGGAGAGAAGTAAAGCTGAAGCCCAGTGTGAGGGAGGAAAACTTGACTCAATTGAGCTCATGTTGGTCACCAATCATTTTCAATTCATCCTGTACTAGTTTATTATATTTGCCCTTCCCAATTTGTATTATAATTTGGAAGAGCTAAACTATGATGAGACTTAGAGAGGATATAGGAGGGTAAGTGGTAGAAGATGTCCATCTTTATTTTCCATTAGGAAGATAAACCTGAAAACCATAATGAGATACCTCTCCCTTCCCACTAGCGCTGCTAGTTCAAAATGGCAAATAAATGTAAAGGTGGTGAGATAGTACAGAAAATGATGTCCTCCTACAATGCTAGCAAGATGTAAAATGCTACAGCTCCTACAGAAAACAAGGAGAAAGTCCCTACACATTAAACACAAAAGAAAAACAAATTCCTACTATAGCTTCTTCCTGAAAGAAAGAAAAAACTTATCCACCCAAGAACTTATAGAGTGTTGTAGTTGTTGTTGTTGTTTTTATTGTAAGAGCATCATTTATGGTGAGCAGCATGGAAATAACCAGAATGCTCATTGACCAGGAGACACATAAATAAAGAGTATTCAAACAATGGACTCTTACTTGATCATTAAAAGAAGTGAAATTCCACTGAGTATTTCAACATGAAATTTGAAACCATTACACTAAAGTGAAATAGTTATTCAGAAAAAGTCACAGATAACATTTGTATTAACAGAAAAACGAAGGTAAAGGGGAAGAGGAGTGCTCTCCTAAGGCTGAGAGTGGGAAATGGGGAAATGCTGGAAGAATCATGATGACTGCTCATGTGTGCGTTCCTTTAGAGGAAAATGGTTTTTAAATGATGGTGGTGTTGCTTTCATATCATAAAGTACCTAAGAAGAGATGGATATATAGAAAACATTGACTTGTGCCTCTCAAACAGGTGATAAGACTGTCTCCCCTCAGAATTAATAAAGCTGTTTACAAAACCGAGTATAGTATGTGTGCCAAAGAATCAAGTTAAAACCAGTGTTTTTATTAGTTTCTGTGTCTCCTAGAAATAGATTAAGAAAAGAAAATGAAGCTTTCCTAAGATATAGCTAAAAGTTATATGCATGGGGGTGATAAATCTCTCTCTGTCTTTTCTAGAATATGAATATAAAAGTAATTGTAACGTGCTGATGATCAAGAATTATTATATGGCAGATAAAGGATAAAAATCAGTATGTCTAGAATCACAAAGCCTTTCTGATTTCATTTCTTTGAGAATATATTTCTTTGATAGCTTCATTTTAAGACCTAAACTTCATTTTCTGACCTTTCACCCATCAGTTCTGAATCCTATGCTACCCCTGGAACATCTCAATTTTAGTGTTTCAGTTTTGTATTATGTAACTAAATAAATATGCATGCCATCAATTAATTTTCCCATCTGGATTATAATCCTCAGTGAAGTAAATTCATTTGCTTTCTGAATCAGCTTTGTCTATCATTATTTTCTCCATTAGTAATATGGCTTGTAAAACTCTGTATACAGTAATCCAGGGTATAGACACTATCAACATCTTACTGTTCCCAAGTTTGATGATAAAGAATCATGATTGACAGTTTGCCACTGTGTTCCTGCAATGCTTGGACTAAAGTCCTCCTGGGGCTTTTCCATTTAATGGATGAATGATGTTTCACATCGGTGATATCTCTGAGGTCTCTGTGATCTAAATAATAAAGATACCCATTTATTTTATCCTGATAGCCCTAAAAGGAGGACCAGTTTACATACTAGCTGCATGTGGGATTATATTTTGAAAAATTATATGAATGTTTTATGAAATCATTGTTTCTTTCACTTAATTCTTATACATAGGATTTATTATTACTATTATTATTAACAAAAATTATAGCCATACAGATTAATAGAGCAAACAGAGCCAAGAGAAGAATCAAAGAAATAAATAAAGTCTAAAGGCTAATGGGATTTCAGAATAATAATATAAAAGCCACATGAAGAGTTAGGACCTACCATTCAAATGTGTCATTATAGATGCTCTCAGAAAAATGAGAATGATTTTATAGTTAATCATGACTAATATCTATACCTTATCAAAAAATAATGCTTAGCATAGTAGCTGTTCATAACACACACCCCTCTGTATTCTCAGCACTTATACAAACTACAGATATATTCTATCACTGAGAAATCCTTCAGTGAAATGATACCTCTGTATCTCATTTCCAAAAGATAGGAGGTTCCTTGAGATGGCTTAGCATGCAAATAGACTTGCCAACACACACACACACACATACATGCACACACACTAAATAAATAAATAAATAAATAAATAAATAAATAAACAAACAAACAGAAAGGAGCGTAACAAATTGCAAATTTTATAAAACTCATAAAAATTATATGAAGGTTCAGAAAATTTGGAAAGATTGTTACATTTCTTACAGTGTAGCCCATTCCCCCCCAACACACTTTTTAGGCTACCCTATGCTCCATTTTAATTTTTTTTTTGAACTGAGGACCGAACCCAGGGCCTTGCGCTTGCTAGGCAAATGCTCTACCACTAAGCTAAATCCCCAACCCTCCATTTTAATATTAAGTTATATGATGAACTAAGGAATCCATGCTTCATTATTTCTTGTGTATTATAGATATAATAATAATAAAAAGCTTTTTTATTATTGATAATTTTCTACTGTGTTTCTCTATTAAATAAGTGTGTTTGCATCAATTGAAAAGTTGGGGCAGGATTGTTAGGTTCATCATCTTCAATATTAGTTTTGTGTTGAAATACAACTTATCTACCAATTAAATTTGGTCCAGTGTTTGAGCTGCTAGTTTCAACTTAATTCTCTCATTTGTTCCTCTTTTATTCAAGCAAAGTGCCATTTAATTTATGGCCTCTTTTCTCCTTCCAGCCTAAGCTTCTTAGGGAATAAATGAGGCTCTAAGTCCTCATTTAGCCCTTGTGAGTCCTGTGTATTCTGGCTGATGGATTTAAATCTTGTCAGTCATTCACCAGCTATTCCTGTAGGTCATCCTTCTCCATTTCTTCAGCCACATCAATTTTCTTTGAAGGAGCTTGTAAATGTGTTTTTATAGGAGGCCAGATATGAGAGCAGCCACAGATTTTTGAATCAGAGTCAATTTCTTAGAACACCATAGAATTCATACTCACTTTGGCACCTGTGGAATCAGTTGGAACAGAGTTGGGGACTGAAGAGTGGTCCTGAAGACTTCCCATGGTTTCATTAGTACCTCCATTTTACAGTATTGCTGAGGGTCTCTGTTTCATTGTGAATCCAGGGGTTATGTGTGCTAAACAGTGGTACCAACTTGATTCATGTATCTTTTCACTTGGCATGGTTTTTAATTTAGGTAAATATTAATATGGGCTCTGTTTAAATTCCTGTGGACACACAGAGAAGATATATAGTGTTAGGATTCTTAGCTAACAGGGGATACTGCCAACTTATAAAATATTAATTCTATTACTTTGTATGCAGATATGTGAAAACCAGAAGCAATTACCCCGACTCTAATTGCTTCATAGATGAATACAATTATGATGTTACACTCATTCTGTCTGTATTCTCAGTATAAAATAACATCCACATAAGACAGTCAGAAATTTCATTTAAAAGTAAACCTTACCAATGTGAAATATATTAAGGCAATAAACCGAGAGATTAAACTTTCATAAACAGTAAGAGCTCATTGTTTTGTAAATGAGTGTATAATAATATCTATGCAGCTCAAATGAAACCATAAAACTGACTGGGGGCCTCACTTTTTTCTGCAAACTTTTGATTTATTTTTTTAATCTGTTCTTAGCATTGTCTAGCAATTAAACATTGGAAATGGGCTCCAGTCTCCTTGCCACATTGCTCTTCTCCCATTTCACTTCTGTCATGTCTTTTATAATGGCAGGCAATTTAGAGGAACAAGAAACAATTAGATTGTAAGTAGCTCCTGCTGTTACAGGTGTTTCCTACTAATGAATAAAAATGATGGGGATTATAGAGAGGTGAGATGTAAAGAAAGTTCTCTTTGGGGCTTTGAAGATTTAAAGATCTGTGAACAAAATTTGGAAATTAAGTAGAGATCCTCAAGACATATTTGGTAATTTAAAAGAGTGGGAGGTAGCTGTCAAAAGTGCTATTTGTAATCTGGCCAAGTGAAATTGTCTTTTTAATGACAATTGTTCTCCAACTTGAGTGTGCATCACAGCTCCCTGGAAAGTGTGTTAAGACACACATTTGTGCCACACCCCAGAATTACAATTCAGTAGACCTGGAACAAGAGCCATGGGTGTGGATTTAGGTATGTCCCAGGGGATGCTAGTGTTAACTAGCCACACTCTGAGATTCATTCATAGGAGACAGTGGCTTTTTGACAATTTCTATGTACTTCCCCTTGGGAAGAACTGTGAATGTTTGCCTGGACATTCTCAATGTCATGATCTGTGTCCCTGGCACATGAAAGATGACAGGTAATTGTAGAATTACTTGCTCACAATGAACAAAGCCTAGAGGATCACAGTTCACCTCTGGCTGAGTCACCCCACAAATCTTAGAACCCCCCCTCTTATTCAGGGGTGTGTGCTGTCTTCAGTAAGTGGTGTCCATCTTAAATAAAATTTCAGGAACATTGCCGTTTCTTTTTTAAAATTTTTATTCACTAAATTTATTTATTTTATCTCCTTACCACAGTTTCCCCTTCCTCATCACCTCCCCTTCCCTTCCTGCACTCCCATCCCCACAATTGACTCCTCCTCTGTTTCTGTTCAGAAAGAGGAAGGCCTCCCATGAGTGTCAACAAAGCATGGCATATCAGGTTGAGGTAGGACTAAGCTCCTCACCTTGTATTAAGGCTGGGCAAGGGACCCAGTATGATGACCCTAGCTAAGACTTCTAGCAACAGTAGTGGATAGATATCCTGAGCCGTCTATCTCTTGTGATCAGAATGGCGACTACCCCAATTGTTATGAGAGAGCCATATCCAGTAACTAATGGAAACAGATGCAGAGACCCAGAGCCAAGCACTGGGCTGCGCTCCGGGAGTCCTATTAAAGAGAGGGTGGAAAGACTGTATGAGTTGGGGGGTGGGTTGAAGTGGGGTCAAGATCATCACAAGGAAACCCACAGAAACAACTAACCTGGGCTCATGGGAGATCACAGACTCTGGACCAACAGCTAGGTAGGGAGACTTCATGGGACCAAACTAGGTCCTCTGCACATGTGTGACATTTTTATTTCTTAAAGTCAATAGTCTAAGGAGCTATGATTGTATTTTAAAATCAGATGGCTAGCTTTATAGAGAGCAGTTAAGTAAATCAGACAATACTGTAGTTACAAACTTAAATCTGCTACTTCACTTTCCAAAATCAACCAGTGGCCAAGTAGTACAACAGAGGACAAAGAATTTCTTTGTTATAAATATCCACCCCACATGTTAATAGTTTATTCAAAAAAAGTCAGATTCTCTTAAGTTCTTGAGTCTGTAATTCACATTAATAAATTTTCTATGTTGATTGACAAACTATATATTGAAGTTTTTTTTTTTAATCACACGCTGTAGTTTTCCACAAATGTATTTCTCATGAATATTATTCTTGTACTGCTCTGTATTTTCTAGTATTTGGAAATAAGATTATATTCGCAGAGATATAGAGAAAGAGGAAGGATGTGTTATGTAAACTCTAAGAGTCATCCTGATCTTTAAGCTATGAGGGGACAACTACAAGGCATGGTATCTACCCAACAAGAGCCTGTTATCACAAACAACTCAAGAAATAACCTGGATAGGTGAGTTTCCTGCAGGGTGAAACATAGCCCTTTGGTCAACAGTAAAAGCTGTCATTCTCACCATGGACATAGATCAAGGCACTCTGCCACACCTTTACCTACACATGTTTGCTACAAAATACAGATCACTAAACAGAGGGCCGGGAAATACTTTTATTGGTCCAAAACGTGAGAGTATAAGTTTGTTTGACAATGGGTGACTGAGCCCTTTATCTACATAAGGCATTTTCTTGGTGCTTCAGATATCTCAGAACAAAATCCACCAATCAAAAAATTGCTGGGTTCTTTATCTTTTGGGTTAGAAGAAGAGTGTAGGAGTAATGGCACCAGTCAACAGCAAAATTCTACATGGGGAAGAAGTGGAAGCAATATCACTTAGAAGGAAAGATGCTGGCATCTCCAGCCAGTGTGTTAGCATTAGAGCTGATGAAGGGTTTTGCAAGTAGTAGCATCAGTATCTATTCATGGATAGGACAGTGGCCATGAGGGAGCAAGAGAGTAAGTGATGACCATGAAAACTGAAAAATTATTTCAAAATCAGCAAAATGTTCCATGCCGTTTTTTAATTTCTTTGAAATTTGCCCACTCTTTTGACAACTCTGCAAAGACTTCTCCCTGTGCACCTCCATGTTTAATACTGTTCCTCAAGAAGACATGTTTACAAGATGTGATTAGTGGGATTTAGTTTTGTTCTCATTTAGTTAAGACTTTCAAGTTTCCTCTGCATATAAGGCTCTTTTTTCAAACCTTAGAATTTTAAGGGGAATGATGTACAATGAAGACCTGTTTGGCTCCCATCATCATTGAGGTAGAAAGAAGCATTCAGTAACATTGCCAGATAATACATCTACAGATGCTTTACAATGGACCTTCCCTTATCCTCAATGACCATTCTCTCACCATTTAGGCTGAATCTATAGCTATTTGTACATGTGCCTACCAATGCTGGCCCTTGGCTATTTACAAGCCTTCAATCCTGGTACTGTATATAGCTTACATGCACAGGAGCTTCACACTCTTTGCTGTTATGGCTGGAAACTGTTATTCATTGTAATGTTTATGAAATTCACAGTGACACTGTCTATCTCCCTCACCTTCCAGCCTCTATCTCCTTATCCTTTCCTACCTAAGACTAAAGGAACCTTCAGTTCTGATTATGTCTCTAGAAATCTAAGAGTCTCTTGACTTCTGTGTTTCCTTTGCTTTTTCTTTATTATAGGTCTTTTCTATGAAGCTAGAATCAACAGACATTCTGCTGACCACTCAATTCCTTCTTCCCTGTGAACATCATCTCCTACCCATGACCAACTAATATTTCAATCATGTTCAACCAAACTCAGTTTTTGTTTTGTCTTGGCTAACAGTCACAGGACATAATCTATTTTCTGGTATCAAAGGAATTTAGTTTAAGAACAGCTTCAGATTACAAGGAGATTTTAAAAGTCAGACTTCTGAATGACACATGAAGTCTATTTTATATTTTCCTATGACCATCTCTGCAACTTTCTTAAGTAAATGCTGCATCCCCATCCATGAGTTATAGGTTACTCAGGTTCCCATACAAACACAAATGAGATAGTAGATTTTCAAGCATAAGATGACCTGAGATGGCTTCAGTCCTGGCTCTGAGAGAGTCAGATAATTTTTACTTGAATGTGACTATTGTTTTGTTTTATTTTTGGGGAGATCTATTTGTAATGTGACTCATTTTAAAATGCAGACAGTAAGAAGTTTTATTTCTTCTGCAAGAGCTAGACTAGATGATACATTTTTACTGCGCCACCTTTAAGGACATACATTGTACTCAAACCATGAAACAGGACACTGAAGAAAAGTGATAGATCTAATTCAGATTCTTAAAAATCAAAGAAATTCAAGTTTAATATCCAAATTCAAGGGTTTTGCATATCAAGGAATATTTTGCTTTGACAGAAGGTGAGGCACTGGCTAATCTGTAGATTTGTGCAGACCTCATTGAAGGGCATAGAACAAAGACAGAATGAACCTTCTTATTCATCTCATTTTATTACTGATGATTTTGACAAGAAGACTGTAAATGAGGCTGCATTGATGGCTCTGAGGCTAAGAGTGAGTACTGCTCTTCCAGATGACCTCATTTTGGTTCCCAGCACTCACATGGGGTGGCTCACACTTGCCTATAATCACAAACTCAAGGTGACCTACCTCCTTTGGCTACTGCAGGTGTCTACACACAGGGGAACACTTTTGTACCCCCTCTCCAGTAGAGATACATGTAATAAAATGACCTTTTAAAAAAGAAGACTATTTTAAATAACCCATTTGTCTAGTTGTACCTATTTTCATATATCTGAAATTCACTGTGTGGCCATAATCAAACTAGTTCAGAAGAAATGTCTTGTCTTTCCTCAGCAGTGAAGATTTATGTATTTGACTTTGAAGTCAACAACTGTGTAGCCTTTAAAACCAAATCAAATGCAACATCAAATTACCTTGTATTCATTTAAGTGAGTTTTCAGATTTATGGCAGATGGGCACAGATCCAGACAGCTAGGGAAAGGACAGTCACTGCAGATGTCTGTATGGAAGGGAAGCATAGTAAATACCTGGGAATTAATTACTTGTAAGGTTAAAGTCCATTCTTGAGGAGAGTCAGGTGCAATTTATCCTGCAATCAATTTGCAAGCACTTGGAGTGTAACAAAGCTGTAGGTAGCTTGGGCATGAATGAGTCACGCTAAGGAAAACCGATTTCCCACTCTGACTGTAACTGATCCTGTAGACTACAAGAATCCACTGATTATAGCCTAGTCTGACATTTGCATAATCATCAGTACTTTCTCACATGGAATGGTCATTGACAAACTTGTAAAAAAAAAAAATCCTGTGGGTGGAATAATAATCAGACAGATATTGAGCTGACTAAGAAAATGCTCTCGGTGTTTGCTAGTAAAGGGTATAAGAACTAATTTGTGGTTATGTGTAAGGTTCCCATAACTTTGATGGTGGATCTCAATTATCTTTTCAATAAAGGATTTTATGATAAAAAGGAGATCATATTCATTGAGGGTGGGAGCAAAGTTAGTGTTATTATAGGATCTCTAATAGAATTCCACAAAGGAGCTTTAGAACTCAAACTGACTTTCAATAAAATATAAAGGTGACCTAAATTATTTGCAAATGAGTTCCTGGGTGACAAATATTTTTTTTTAAAGACAAGAAAATAAACCCACTAAGTCTGATAAAAGTGAGATGTTAAGATAATTTTGTGTACGTGATCAGAGTCAAGGACACCTCAAGAAAACTCATAGAATCAACTAACATGGGCTCAAAGGGGCTGACAGAAACTGAATTGCCAGCCAGGAAGGCTTCCTGGGACTGACCTAGGCCCTCTGCACATATGTTATAGTTGTATAGCTTGGTCTTCTTGTGTGATCCTTAACAGTTGGAGCAGGGGCTGTCTCTGACTCTTCTGCCTGCTTTTGGAACCCTTTTCATGACTATTAACTACATGCCCAGCATCTCTGCCCCAAGCTACACTTCCTATGGCAAGGGAAGGGCATTAAAGACGTCTGAACTGACCCCGATGTATACTAATGTCAATAATAATCTACTTAATTGTGGGGTAAAGACACTGGTGCATTCAATGAAACAACGTTATATTGATGTCTCAGTCACTGAAAGGCTGAGAGCAAAGAAATCTCCGAGCTTCCCAAGTGCCAACCTTGAAAGAGAGTGTAATTGATCAACTTGGGAGAAAACAGAGTTGCATAATGTTTTGCTTATCTTCTATTACATTATGCTCCACTGATAATTTTCTGAAAGTTATCTTTTTAGCAAATGGTAAGACATAATCAACAATTCCACCTAATTTTAACCCAAAGTATATGCTTGGTCATTTTCAATAAAGATCATGTATAAGACCTCATTCACCTGTGTGATGAGAAATGTGATACATGCCAAAGCCAGATTTTCAATGAATAGTACAAAGTGACCATTTCTTGCTGCCAAGTGTGCTCACTTTGGAGAGGGCAATGGTAATAGCTGTAAGCATTTTGTACTGATTGTGGACTTGGCACTCCCTTCACTATGTATGTAATGTAATCTTCACAGACCCTGCTAGGATGATCCTGTCATTTTAATTTTCCAGAGGAGAAAATCTGAGTAGCTGCTATATGCAAACCTTTCCATTCCTGACTAAACAAAATTAACAGGCACTATTACCAGGTCATTCATTCTTCCACTGTTACGAGATGTATAATCACACATCAATGATGAACTTGGTGTCCATATCTATGATACTCTAGAAAAATACAATGTCCTATATTAGATTATGTTTCCTCTACATAGAGAAGACATAGCTTGGTGAATCTGGCTATTAAGTAACAAATAATCATACTAAAAATCCATGTTACTAATTAAATACATACTGGTGCTTCTAATATATTTAAAAGGTAAACATCCTTAAAATAACATAACATTTTGCAATTCTGTGTGACATCTGTGGAGGTTAAGCCTGGAGAATGTGGTCCCAGATTAACTTTCAAAAACAATTTTTTTTTGAAGGTTGTTTTAGCTGCATTGTTGAAATAAAGGAGCAAAATTTCCACACTGAATATTTTATCTAAGAGATAGCTGATTGCAACAGTTTTATTTCAGACGCCTTATCTAATTAGTAAGACATAGCAAAGACAAATTATTATGATGAATTTATACATATTTGGGGGAAAATAAAGTTTCTAAGATAAATCAAACATTAATGGACTGGGCAAGATGACGCTGGAGGCAGAGACAAATAGGTCTCTGTGCATTTGAGACCAGCCTGGTCTATACAGTGAGGCCCAAGCAGCCTTGGCTACACAGTGAGATCTTGTACAAAAAGGGGAAAAAGAAACTACAAGTTCTCTTTTAATAAGCTGATATTTCATTTTGAACTTTTATTTGATTATATATATATAGTGGTATTGTGTTCCCCGAAGTATTGTGCACCCTAATAAACTTATCTGGGGTCAGACAGAGCAGCCACAATATTAAACATGAGTATAGGCAGTGGTAGCACATGCCTTTATTCCCAGCACTCAGTAGGCAGAGCCAGGTGGAGTTCAAGGCCATATTGGAAACAGCCAGTCAGGGTGACTCACACCTTTAATCCCAGAAAGAGAGCCTTTAATCCCAGGGAGTGATGGCAGAGAACAGAAAGATATATAAGGCGTGAAAACCAGGCACCAGAGCTAGTTAGGCATTTGGCTGGCTGGTTAAGCATTCAGGCTTTCAAGCAGCAGTTCAGCTGAGAGCCATTGGGATGAGGACACAGAAACTTGCAATCTGAGGAAACAAGAACAGCTGAGAAGTTGGCCAGGTGAGGTAGCTGTGGCTTGTTCTGTCCCTTTGATCTTCCAACATTCACCCCAATAACTGGCCTCAGGTTTGATTTTATTAATAAGATTCTTTAAGATTCCTGCTACACACATATATATACATATATATGTATATATACATATATGTATATCATATACACATTTAACCTCATTTTATAAAAGAATAAAAGCCATAAACTTTAAGAAAATAAGACAAGAAATTTCATACTGCATTGATGAAATATTATACATGTCAAAGTCACCATCAGTTATTGTGATAGACAGTCTTAATGTCCACTTGACATGCAAAGTAGAGTTATCTGACAGAAGGGAAGCTTAATTGAGAAAATGCCTCTGTAAGATCTAGCTTTAAGGCATTTTCTTAATTAGTTATTGATAGGGGAGGGCCCTACCCATTGTGGGTTGTTCCATCCTTGGGTTGGTGGTACTGGGTTCTATAAGAATGCAAGCTGAGCAAGCTAGTAAGCAGCACCCCTCCATGGCCTCTGCATCAGCTTATGCCTCCAGGTTCCTGTTCTGTTTTAGTTCCTGTCCTGACTTCCTTTGGTGATGAACAGCCATGTGGAAGAGTAAGCCAAATAAACCCTTTCCTCCCCAACTTGCTTTTTGGTCAGGACTATTCAGTGAAGCATTAGAAATCCTAAGAAAGTTGTGTGACAAGTGTGTCATCAGTTTTGCATGCAGTGAGACATAATTATTAATTGTTGAATTTTAATATTTCTGCCTGGGGTAGTTTTTTAATAACATCCTGAACTTGAGTGACCTGTCTTAGGAGTATTTTTCCTACGAATTCACTTTTAATTTTTCTTCCCTATTTCTCCTCTTTTATTACAAATAGATTCTTTTCTCATACAATATATCCAATATATCCTTACTATAGTTTCCCCTCTTCCCAGTTCCTCCCCCACCTCCCTCCATCTGAATCTACTCTCTTTCTGTCTCTCCTAAGAGGTAACAGTAAAACATAACAAAATAAAATACACTGAGATAAAATAAAACCATCACATTGAAGTCTGCCAGGGCAAATCAACAACAGGAAAAGAGCTCCAAGAGCAGGTTCAAGAATCAGAGGCCACATGTTCACACATTTGGGAGTCCCATAAAAACATTAACCTGAAAGCTATAGTATGTAGCAGTGCTTTCTCACTGGGGCCACCAGCTCACAAGTAATGACAGGGGGACTTATTAATTATGAATGCTAGACTTGTTCCTAACTAGTTCTAACGTAAATTAGTGCCTATTTTTAATCTATGTCCTGGTATGTGGTTCCTTCCCTTGTCTCTGTAATTCCCATCCTGTTTCTTCCGTCTTTGGCTGGCAACTCTGCCTTTCTTCTTCCCAGAGTTCTCTTTGCTCCCAGAAGTCTGGCCTATACTATCTGCCTAACTCTTGGCCAGTCAGCTTTTTATTACACCAATCACAGAATTACAGTTTTACACTGTACAAATATCCCACAACAACAATAAATACATGAAGGACCTGGTGCAGACCTGTGTAGGTCCTGTGCATGTGCTTCAGTGTCTTGAAGTTCATCTGAGCTTTGTTTTGCTAAATTGATTTAGAAGGACTTGTTCTTCTGGTGTCTGGGGTCCTCCATCCCCTCTGGCTTTTATACTATTTCTGCCACTTTGCTGCAGGGTTTCCTAAGTTTTGAGGAGAGGGATTTGATAGAGATATCCCATATAGAGCTCTAAGTTCCAAGGTCTCTCTCTCTCTCTTTGTGTAATATCTGGCCGTGAACTCTGTATTTGTCTCCATCTCAGCCAGGCATGCCCAGGCCTTTAATCTCAGTCCTTGAGAAGCAGAAGGTAGAATTTTAAGTTCAAAGCCAGCTTGGTCAACAGAGAGAGTTCTAAGACAGCCAGGGCTACACTGAAAAATGCTGTCATGAAAAATAAATAAATAAATAAACAAGATAAATAAATAAACTTTCCTGTGTGGTGGTGGTGGTGGGGGACACATGTGTATTTAATTGGACAATATGTGCATGTTTGTTAGTTGCATTGAAAGAAGTTTGAAATAATGACAGGAGAAATGTGTTGTGCCTTTCATTGCAAAAACCTACTGAAAGCAGATTTTTGTCTAAATTCTTTGTCCTCATGTAGTACTTATTTTTGACTTGTCATTAATATTGTTTGACATATTTCTAGAACAAATCTTAAACTAATATCCACAAAGTATCTTTTGTTGTTGTTTTGGTTTTTCAAAACAGGGTTTCTCTGTGTAGTTTTGGTGCCTGTCCTGGATCTCGCTCGGTAGACCAGACTGGCCTCGAACTCACAGAGATCCACCTGGCTCTGCCTCCTGAGTGGTGGGATTAAAGGCATGAGCCACCATTGCCTGGCACAGCAAAGTGTTTTTAAAAGCATGTCTTACCTCCTGAATTTGATAAAAGTTTCATTTTTTTTTTGCTTTTATTGTGTAGGTTTGCTATTTGTTTCATGGAAGTTTCTTTCTATGGTGCAGAGGCTAACTTTAAATACACATTTCTTCCCATGTCAGCCTGCAATTATAGGTGTCTGTTACTGTATGTGAGTTTAAATTTCTTAACACTCTTCAAATGTATATTTATGGATCATAACACAAGTGAATATACTAATTCCTGGATATCTTCAACATGATCAGCCTTGATTTACCTTTTAAACATATCAGGATAAGTTTTAAATAGTGGCCAGTAAAGATTTGGTCACACATACTAAAACCATGTTGCTTTCACCTTTTCCCACTGCTACTTTAGACTGTCACACTTTGGACATCCAGTAAGTTGAAATCTTTGGCACACCGAACCAGAACCCAACATGGAAAGACACAAAATTGGCTTTGCAAATGATCTATCAACTGACCCATGAATGAAAGCAAGATTGGGTTTCCCTTTGAAATAAACCTATTTGAAATTTATTATCTCCACAGCACCTTGTGTCTCTAATCTTATGAAAGGTTAGTATTCTATCCATCAGAGCAAGATTGGCATGTGAGGAGATGTCTGCTCTGGATGATAACTGGATGTGGGTTAGAGCTGGAAGAGGAAGATTTATCATCTGCAAGCCCAAAGTGAAGAGGAGTGTTCAGGGAGCAGGTCATATTGACCAGTCCAACTTCCCTGCTAGATATTTAAACCAAAACAACCAAAACCAGCAGACTACCATTCTAAGGAAGCTTTGCAAGTCTTTTGAAATAATTTCTCCCAGAACAAAGCATTCTTAAATTCTCACAAAGATTATACTTTCTCCTTGAAAACCATGCTGATAGCACTTGATTCTTCTTATAACATACAATAAAGAAGAATTTGAAATGGTATCATGTTACTCTATACTTTATAAGCTAGGATTAAATAATAGCAAACTAAATATCTACTAAAGGGAATAATAAAACTCATGTATTGTTTTCATTTTTCAACTAAATTTCTTTTTTGATGGCTTTTTTATAATCTATGTAACTCAGAAATTTAAATAGACAATGAAGTATATTTATATATTGAAATTTTACCACTAAATTAAGGTCAACCCATCTCTTCTTAGGATTTAATTTGATGTAAACATAATGAAAAAATAAGATGCATGTTCTCAGTCCTGATGAATTGTCTGGGAGCTCATTAATTGCCTTTTTATTTTTAGTATAATATTTTTATTAATCCTTGGAAATTTTATATGTGCATACAATGTATTTTGATCAGATTACTTCTTAAAGAGGACCATTTTTATGTTCTTTTATATAATTGATTTTAGAAGGAAAACAGTCATCATAAAAACATGAACAACATGTTTGTTTGTTTGGTTGGTTGTTTGGTTGGTTTTAATGTTTTCCCTTGATACTGCCTGTGGAACCCAGGGCTTCTCACACACTAAGCAAGCACTTTATCACAAACTTGTAATTCTCAATACAACTTTGATATTTTTTTTAAAAGAACATAAAACTGCAACTCTGCACAAACTTCAGGCGACTTAGTAATGCTGAGAGAAGAGAAAAGTAGTCTTCCCTAGGTAAGAGCACACCAGTTTGTTATCTTGTACCAAGTGATCAGACCCGAAAATGTACATGAGAGTAGCACTATACAGGCTGTGCAGCTTGTACTTATGCACTTATGAATATATGTGCATATCCATATATGTATGTAACAATAATTAATGAAAATAGATACCAGGAATTTGAAAGAGGGAAAGAATAGATATATGAGAGGTTTTGGAGGCAGGGAAAAAAAAGGAGGAAGTGATGTAATTACATTATATTCTCAAAAATAAAAGAAGTAACTTTAAAATTACTGTAAAAACTATCTGTAAAAATTACTGGCAATGTGAATTTAAAGAATTTTAAAGTTATTTAAGGCAAACACAAACCAGTTAACTTGTGGTTGGTTGGCTTGTATACCTATATCTTATTCTTATATGCCATAGATCAGGATCTCTATGGTTAATGTATTCACCAAAAGTTTGTCAATTCCCTTTGAACTGAGACATCTGTGCATATTAATCTGGTCACTTGCTGCTGATAAAATTCAGGATTACTGAACAGACTTGGGACCCTACTCCTTCTAAGTCCTACCTGGGTTCAAAGTATATGTAAGAGAGGTGACTGGAAGGCGTGGACCTCTCTCTTCTTCGGGTACCACTGCTGTCAAGATTTTTATGTGTACATCTTTACATTTAGTCACTGTGTTTTTCAAATTTCCATGGAAATCTCCACAGATAACGTGAGCAAGGACCCCATGTTCTTAAGCATTTGCTTCTAAGATTTTAATTAGGGCTGACTATGTATTAAAGAATGTTGGAGTTGTGCTGTCTGGAGATGGCATCAATTTAAGAACCTTTATTTGGAAAAGAGAACCAGCAATGTTCTGAAAACTCTTTCAGTTCTCTGCATGTGACTTCTTTGGTTTAGGTCTCTTTTCAACCTCCCAGTACTCACAGTTTCAGATGGACCCAAAAATAATATCTTAAAATTCTAGCTTAAAGTTAAAATGCTTTGATACAATTCTTCATGCACCCTTGCACCTGTGCAGCTCAGCCTTTCCCAGCGTCCTTAGCTTCTATTGTCTGTCCTATGTGCTTAAATGCTGCCCTAGTTAGTCTGGGTCATGCATTCTTCTTCTTCCATGGCTATTACTTAGCCCTGGATCTGCCAAGTCCTGTTCTTTATCTTCCAGTGCGTCATGTACTTTTCTTCCCTTCGTCTTGGATTAACCTACCATCCCCACCTGATAACCAGTGAAGGAGGAGGGTATTTGGATTGTGTTTAGCTTGAAGGAGATAAATGAAATAAAAATGAGAAAGGTTATTGTCCAGGGACAAATAGCCAATCGAATGGAAGCACATGAATTATGAACCAACGGCTCTGGAGCCCCCAGCTGGATCAGGCCCTCTGGATAAGTGAGACAATTGAATAGCTTGATCTGTTTGGGAGGCTCCCAGGCTGTGGGACCAGGACCTGTCCTTAGTGCATGAGCTGGCTGTTTGGAACCTTGGGCTTACACAGGGACACATGCTCAGCCTGGAAGGAGGGGACTGGACCTGCCTGTACTGAATCCACCGGGTTTAAATGAGTCCCCAAGGGTGTCTTGGTCCTGGAGGACATGGGAATGGAGGGAAGGGGCTGGGGGGAAGGTTGGGGATGAGGGTGGGAGGGGGGAGGACAGGGGAACCCATGACTGATGTATAAAATTAAAACACATAATAATAATAATAATAATAATAATAATAATAATAATAATAAATAAGAGGTTTTTATAAAAAATGAGAAAGGTTAGCACAAGCCATCACAGGATTATGGTACAATGGGGCTTCCATGCTGTGTGTGTGTGTGGTCACCATCACTTCTCAGCCCATGTAATCTCTTTCATGCATTGATCAAAATCAAAGTTTTGAAGAACAAAGGAGATGCCCCACTCCACTTGCTTTCAAATTCACACTGTCTGTTTTGTTAATATTCTTTATATTTATATGTACATATATATATGAATATATGTGTATATATGTACATAAATATAACCTGTTCAGTCTATACAGTGTTACTTCTGGGTATATGTTATCAAGGCTTACCATTTGGTATTGGATAATGAATTGGTTTCTCTTTAGGAATTTATGTGTCTGTGTCTGCTGAGTCCATGCATGCCACATACCTATGAGGCACTGTGGAGGCCAGAGAGGGTATCAGATTCCTTGGAGATGGAGTTACAGGCAGCTGTGAGCTGTCTGATTTTGGTGCTGGGAACTGAATTTGGGTCCTCTGCAATGGGCAGCAGATGTTCTTGACCACAGAGCTACTTCTCTAACCATGCAAAAAGTGTTTTTATTTAGAAGTTGAAATTATAAGAAAGAAATGGTGACAGACAAAGCAGTTTTAGTCTCCTCTGTCCATAATCCCAAATCCATGTCTCCGGGACTGACGTGAACAACGGCCTTGCTTTCCTGTCCCATGGCTCATCTCGGGGTTTGATGGTAGTCTTTCTGCTCCCAACAACAAATGATGACTGTGGAAAGACTTGTGTGTGAACCTTAAAATACATATGATACAGTGAATCATTTTTCATATAACTACAGTCTTCATTTGGAAATTTAATCACTTCTTTCAGTTGCGGAAAACAAACAGGAAGTGATTTTAAGTTGTCTTTAATATGGTTCTACTTTGGGTGTGTGAAAGATTAATCCAAAGCTGTGATTAATGCCTTATTTAAGAGAAAAATGAAGCAGACTCGTGGGCAAGACCTAAAGGGTATTTATGGAACACAGCTAAAAAGACTATAATGATGCAAATGAACTGAGAATATGTCTTCTGATTTCCTGCGGTGCCTGGAGGGAAGAGAAGTACTGCCAATGCTCAGAACAGTTGTTCACTGTTGGCAGAAACTGTCAGCAAATTTCAAACTTAATTCATGATTGTGGGAATTAAGAGTTTGTCTAGACCACCTTGAGAACACAGAAGCCCTGATCAGTCTTGCTTACTTTAAAGATGTCTTTGGGAAAAATAAGCTACCTAGATATAAGCATTTATCCCTCCATTGTGAGAAAGCTCACTGAATATGGAAAAAGTTTCACCTTCCAAAATCTAAATTCTAGTCAACAATTTCCTACTTTGTTATCACAAATGTGCTCTTGTCAGATAGTCCTGTATTACTACTTTCCAGGAAATGCTGCATTAGACACTAGATTATGAAAAATCTTCTGCCATTAAATCTTTTCCGCTGACTTTACATTAATGGTAATAAATTGAGGGACTTTGGTGCATGGTATTGACTGTTTTTAATAAACACTTATGGTTGTAAACTGATGATTTATCATTAAAAATATCTTCATGGAAAATTCTAGCTGATTAGATAAATTAGGAAAATATAAAAGGCAGAATAAAGTTGACCTCAATAATGCATTAAGTATGCATTATTACAATATTAGCTGTGCATTAATTGATGTCCTTAATAATAAATTAGCATACTATTCTACTATTGTTAAATGTTTTATTATATTTCTGAAAATCAAATTTATTGAATTATAGTATTTTTTCAGGACTGTAATGTCTTGACTAACATCTAATTTATAGAAATTCTCAACAGATGCTAGAAGAAAGATAAAACAAATCACCTGGTAGGTTATTATAGACAGCAATTATGAAATATGTGTTTTAGTATTTTAATAGCTGATATGTTTATAACTTTATGAAAATAATTATTGAATTGTGAAGAAAACTATTTTGTTTTAGGGCATTTGACAGTTTTTGCAAGGTATTAAAGAATAGTTGACATTTCTTTTTTCACTAATTATCAAGAAGGGAATCTTACAATGTGCTAATGATGGTGGGGTGTGGCTGAGGGCTTGTGTGCTTGCCTAACATTCCAGAACCCTAAGGTTTGATCTCCAGCACTACCATGATAATAAATTTTTAAAAAATTCTTTTTTGCTTTATCTCATTTAGATCCCAGTGACACTTTGATTTCTTTTTCCTTAAGACTTTTTATAGGATTTATTGAATGATAATGTTGAAAAAAATTAAGGTTACCTTGCCTTTAAGTCACTACAATTATCTAAATTCTTTAAAAATTAAAAGGTTCAAGAATTTATTTGTGGATTTCACTTTCCTTTAGGAGAGACTATAACAATGAATGAACCTTGGATTGTCAAACTACATTTTAATACTTGTAATTAAAATAATATCAGAAGAGAAAACTATATCCCACTACTCACATGAGAGTCAAGAGACTGGTGGTTAAGCCATCTTCCTGACCATAAGAAATTCAACCTACAAGAGGCTTTGTTTAATTAATTTATCTTCAAACATCTAAGTGAGGATTTATGTCCCCTTGTCCCAAAGACCAATAAAATATTTTCAGAATGTACTACATGTTATATATTTTTGGTTCCATGTAAGTTCTCTATTGCATATATTTTATAATTTGTGGCTTCTGCTTGCTTTTAGTTCTCACATTGAAAAACATAGAATCTGTTCCTAGTTCCTGGGTCACTGACTGAAAACTGAACTAATTGCCAAAGTATTGCCTGGGGGATGTTTGCTGGCTTTGCTTTGTGTTCAAGTCACTAAATAATGGACTGGGGAGGAGAAAGCTGAGGGGTGTTCCAATCGTGTTGGGAAGCACCTTCTCTGCTAGCCGGATTCAGTAAGCACTGGTGTAAGATGGGTATCACATCTCCAGAGACTTAGCTATGATGTTTAAGACTAAGCCAACCCCCTTTATGAAAATGCCAAATATCTCTCAGGAGACACTGAATTAGGGCAATGATATTCTTGAGTTCCAGTGCTCTGGTAGTTTCCATCACTTGTAATCATAATAACTATTTATAAAAAATCCTTCATTAGAAATTCAATTTGGAAATGGAAGTGCATGTGTTTTTTTGTACTGTTCAGCTGCATGTCACCATAGGTGAACTCTGACCACAGTGTCCTTGCTTTCTCATGTGCCTTGGTCTTAGCCTTGGGATCCTTAGCAGAGTTAGGACCTCATCCTTGTGAATCTCTTTAGTTGGAACAAGTAATATATGTATCCATTATTCTAAAGATGTCACATTTCCCTAACATTAATGTTAAAACTAACATTAAGCTATGTTAGCACAGTGTCATGGGACTCAAATATGATATCATCATAGTATGAAGATATGATTTATATGTAACTTACCAGGAATATGCAAAAATACTGTCTGAATATATTATAGATGATATATGTATGCTGTTATAAAATGATGTATGTTCATAAAGTAAGACACGTTTTTCTTAGATATTTTATCATCCCTTGTTAAGCCCATCACTGCTTCATATCCTAGCAAAAATCTTACGTTTTATGGTTTATTCCTTGCTCTCATTGATACAACCTATGTGAGAAAAATATAACCCTAGAGATTTGAGCATGATCTACAAATCCAGTTACCTATATCTACTAATTAATAATAGAGGTAAAACCATACAAATACAAATCATTTTGTAATGATTCTACAACTTTAGAATACATTTTGTGGTTTGAATTTCAATATGGTTGCATCCTCTCTCTTAGGGGTTTATAACACTTCTCATTAATTGTTCAGATCACACTGTGAAAATTTGACTTGGGGTAAACTACAAAGCTACCCCAGCACTTACTTTCTTCTTGGAATCCTTCCTTGTCACTAATATTTTTGGAGCTCAGCTTCAGTGATCCAGGGCAGCTTACTTAACAATGGAAGCCTGTGTTTCCTTATCAGTGCAAGAGATAAACTCATGTCTGATTTACATAAAGTGTGTGAAACACATGTGTGTACCAAATTATATACCAATGGAAAGCAAATCTCTTCCCAGGTCCTGTGTCAAGTGATATTTCTCATTTATTGACCCAAGCCATTTTTTAAAGTCCTACATTAAATTTCATATGTTAGTTTTCTGCTAACTTGTAACAGACAGATAGAAAAGGTAAATACATATATTTTGCTATGTTGATTCAATGTTAAAGAGTTTGTCCTGTGAGTGGCAGGTTGGTAATATCTCCTGGTAATATCTAACTTATGATCCTTGTTATAATATAATTAATATACCTTATGAATACATAGGAATAAACACATACAGAGTAATAAAAAATTTGAGTTGGGAGATACAGGAGTAGCACATCAGCAATAAACTGATAAGCATACAACACTGTCTCTCAATAATTATAGATTCTAATTTCTCCCTTCTCTATATTTCAGCTGCATAATTTTTGAAAATGAATTCTGAAGGTCTACATCTTATACAAAATATGAACAATATTTTTAAAAATCTCTGAGATGATTTGGCAGAATATCAATTCAAAATAGATATTCCTTCTTTCTCTCACGTGGTTGACTTTTTAACTTGATTGTGAAGAACTGAATAATAATAGGGTCATATTTATTTGAAACACTAAATATGAAATCAAAACTCCAAAGTGAGTTTTCTCAATACAGGACATCTTCCACTGAATGGAAGTATTTTCTCTGTGCAAGACTGTCATGCATGAGGCTGCATAGCAGTTTGGGAGTTCACACCAAGGCAGCATGCTAGGACTGCTCACATGTAGGCAGGAAAACTATGCCTTAACAATGCTGGCAGGCCTTGGCGAAGAAATCAAGGTGTGATACTGCAGTATTGACAGTATTGATGTCCAATGTCACTCTCAATAGGACAGAAGCCATGGTGTGTTTTATGTGCAGATGCCTGTGAAACTGGAACATGGCAGGAATTGAATGATTTTATGCAAAAGAAAGTTTGCATTTGGAAGATTATAGGAGAGTGAATCAGTAGTCTTCCTAAAATGTGATCCTTCCCCCCCCTCTCTCTCTCACACACACACATATACCATAACAGGAATCTTACATAGAAATGAAATATTGACCTTTAAAGATCTTAGTCTGAATATAACCTGTATTTCCTTTCATTTAAAACATAGCTTATCATTTCAAAAAAAAAAAAAAAGCCCCGAGTGCTTTGCCCAAGCAGGTAGAGCTAAGTTGGAGAGAGTGACTGTAGAAGCTCTTCTTGTCATACTGAGTGAAGGCTATGCTATTGGCATCTTGTAGGTAAAAGGCAGGGATGCTAATTACACCCTATGGTGCCCAAGGAAGAAGAATTGATTTAACAGTGCTGAGATGAGACACCTGAAGAAGCAGAGTAAAATCCAACTGTGAAATGCCACACCATGGGTGACACTGCATGTCATGTCCTAAGCAACACAATCTTTACCTTTACTTGCTTACAAGACCACAGCCCCTAGACAGTGGAAGTCCACAGGCCATTTCAGAATTGTTTTTGCTCTTGTTTATTTGTTTACCCTCGAATTAGACCACAGGTGAAAATAAATGGCATTATGGGTTTTCCTCCACTAATGCAACTAATTGAATCAACATTTTCCTGATGGAAATATCAGGTTATAGTGTAAGAAAGAGATTTTTTTAAAAGGAAATACCTTGAAACCTGAAATACAATTGTGAAATAAAGAAGAATACTTCTATAGAGTTAAGCTTGAGAAGACCATGGACATGGTAGGTGGGGACTGTGTTGTTATGTCTGTGAATCACAGCCTTTCTTGGTCATGACTTCTAGAAGCAGTCTGTCTTCCAGGAATGTTCCTCATCCAAACTATTCCATAGCTCAAATCTGACTTATGACTTTAAGGGGAGGGATTGGAATACATGTGGTAAGGGAAATGTACAGAATGATACTTACCCACCCTGCACACCTGCAATCTGTAATTTTGGCAGTTATAACTGTCAGTAACCACACAATTTTCACTTTTTGAGTTATACAATTTTATAGGTTCATACCATCATACCATCCTTTATTTATTCTTTAATTTTTGTATGTGTATGTGTATATATGTGAACAGGATTGCATATGTGTGTATACCAAGGTACATGTCTCCTTTCACTACATAGATGCTGGAAATCAAGGTCAGGTCATCAGGCCTAGTGGCCCAGGTTCCTGCACCTGTTGAGCCATCTTGCTGGCCTTAAATCATCCCATTGCACCAGCTTTCCATAAATATAAGGAATCAGGCTTAAGGGTGCACACCTGTAATCTAGCACTGTGACGTCAAGTAAAGACTGTTGGGAGTTTGAGGCTAACCAGAGCTGTGTGAGATCCTATCTCAAAAACACAAAACTAAACAAAAAAAGCATAAAAATAGAATGAAAACATAAAAGTGGAAAGGAAATGATGTCATAGTGTGCTCCTTCCCACATGCCTTATCTCCACCCTAACCTACACAGGATACACTTTCAGTATTATTAATAACATGACCTTCCAGGCTTGATGGGAGAAATTTTTTGCTATGTCCTACAGTGTCTGCATTTTCAGGGTGCCTCAGCCTGCCTTTCCTCTGTTGCTTTATTTCTCTTTGGTCTTGTATGTGACCTTCCCTTTAGCCATTCACTTGAATGTTTCATTTGACATTTTTCTGAGATGTACTTAGGGCACCCCTTGGTACCTGAAGTTGATGGTTTGCCCCTAATGGGCCCTCTCAAGCAATGGACAACATTTTATACCCCTACATTTGGAAGAGTGGCAGTTTTTAATCTACAAAACTATTCTCTGACATGTCAGCCTGCCCCACAGCAAGCAGATGTTTGCATGGAAATATCCTCTCTAGATGAATCGAATCTTCCCAAGGCTAATGCTGGCTGGGAAAGTTCTTTGGTGCACCTATGAAGCATCCCTGAGCCTTGAGCAGCTACCTTTGATGTATATTTTGTGATTAGGAAAGAAAAGAAAAATCAAATAGCATTTTGTTCAGCCAAACTGTGTCTCATAGATGAGAAATTTTGTTGACTGAAGGCTTTCTCAGATGTGAGCTTTGCCCTTTACTATTAAACAAAGGGTTATACTGAGATTGCCTTTTCTTTTATTTCTCCTGAATTTTATTGTCTTTGATATGTTAGGACATGATATTTCATCAACAAAATGGATGAGATAACTGTCTTCCAAATCTCAATTCTGTTTGGTTTCCTGAGAAATAAGTATCATCCAGGCATAAAATCCTTAGTTCAAAGAGTCACCCTTCAAAAGGCAGATGTCTACAGGCCTGAAGAACATGAAGTGTGATGCTGTACTGGTGGACATTAGTTTTGCTTCTTTAGTAGCAAACTTATTAGATAATGGAACACCCTTAGACAAAAGCATTACCTTAGAATGTAATGATTATTCTCTTACCTCTGTTTCTATTTTTGTTCTGTTTGATAAGCATATTGTTAATTAGCCTAGAATGGCTATCTTTCTTCCTAAATTTTCTAAACTTCTCAAATGCTGAAATAATAGTTTTCTACCACTATGCTTGGCCTAATAAAATGTTTCTTGAGGAAAATGGATCAAATTATAATATCTTAGTTTCTGTATTCAACAATGAATACTAATTTAGACAAAAGAAAGAATAAGATAGAATAAGCAGGCCATCATTTTTAGCCAATCACCTTCCAAATGGGGTTATGCCCAGTATATAAGAATTCCTTTGTTATAAGAGGAAAATGCCTAGTGAAATCACCACTAGTAATAGGAAAATGCAATTTCATCTCTGGAGGTAAGTATTATGTTATCTTTGGTGAAGAAGGAGGTCCAGTAGGATGATCCAGCACTATTTGTCTGTCTCTATCATCCATCCATCTTTCTATCTACCTACCTACCTATCTATCTAGCAAGGTATCATCTATCTATCTTTCTATCATCTCGCTATCTAATATAATGTTTCTCTTTTTTATAAAGTTACTCCACACTCTTGATTACTAACTATTCATTGCAGAAGGCACTACTGTGTGTTCAGTAAATTAAGTTTTAATTCCAGAGTCCAACAAAACAATTGACCTCAAAAACAAGATAAATGAATAGGCTTTTCGGAGCTCTTGATTAGAATACACTTTCCGGTCTTTATATTAGTAGTTTTCAGTTCAGTGATTTTTCCATTCTTTTCTCTCTTCTTTCACAATCTATAACGCCTGTCTCCCTCCTCCTGGCTAAGTACCCAAGCTGTCTTCATTCTTGGTACTAAACTTAAAGGATTTACTTAAGATATTTTAATACTTGGATATAAAATATTAATAATTTTATTGTTCCATTTTAGGACCAACTAGCTAGCTATTTATGAAAGGTTTTTGTTAGGCACTTGATTTCATATAGTTATATGTCAAGTTGACAAGCAGTGTATCTAATTATCTGCTTTGATAGTCCTTTACTATATCTTGAATGTTAAAAAGTTTATATCTTCAATTTATATTTTCTTATGTAAGATTTTAATTGTAGAAATTTATGGGCATTTTGATAATTTGATACCTGTTTATAGTGTAATAATCATTAAATTAGAGTTGTTTCTATTTCCTTATCCTTAAGCACATTTAAAATTATTGATTAGCACACCATTGTATATATTTGTGTGTGTGATTTTCAATACATATATCTAACATATCCTGATCAAATCAGGAATATTAACATTTCAAACTTCTTCTCAATTACAGAGGTTTAATAATATGTAAAGTAATTTTACATATTATTAGAGAATTAATAGAGAATAAATAAAAAATATATTCTCTTGCTTGAAGAAAAATTATACAGATTCTGTATGGAGACTAAATAAACTGTTAAATTTTCTTATGATCCAGTCTCACAGACTATTCAAGCAAGGAATAAGCACTGCACTTTTGCATTATGCAGAGACTGGACCTTAGAAGATAGCTCTTTTTATATATACATATATACATATATATACATACATAGATCTCTATATAGTTGTGGTACATTATAAAAGCAGTCTTGTTTCCTGAAACTGAAAAGTTGGGAAGTGCTGTGGAATATCTTTCTGTACTCTGCGAATATGTGTTGCTCTGATTAGTTGATAAATAAAGCCATTTGACCTATGGCAAGGCAGCTTAGAGGCGGGCAGAAAATTCAAAGAAGAATGTGGAGAGAGATTCTAGAGAGCCGCCCAAGGAGCAGCATGTAACGGGACGTAGGTAAAGCCACAGAACATGTAGCGATACATAGATTAGTAGTTATGGGCTAATTTAAGATATAAGAGCTAGCTAGCAAAAAGCTTGAGGCATCCCATGCAGTTATAATTAATCTAAGCCTCTGTGTAATTAATCTAAGCTTCCCTCATTTCCTTGGGGGACACGAGTAGGAGAGATATGTCTGACCACTGGCAGGCTGGGGCACAGAGAAACTTCCAACTACATTTAGCATCCAACATGGGGCTTCTCATGGTGTGTACAATGGCCCGGCTGGCTCAGTTGGTAGAGCATGCGACTCAATCTCAGGGTCATGGGTTCAAGCCCCATGTTGGGCACCAAATGTAGATGAATTTCTAAATAGTCTTATTAAATAAAAAACATGGAGCCAAATATAGGGGTGAAAGCTTTAGAGATCAGCCACCAGCCAACCTTACCTTACCAACTCTGCAGCTTCCAAATGGTGCGACTTCCTGTCTTCCCATGCTTTATATGCCTTGCTTTTCTGCCCTCTCATTGGCTCTCTTCGCCCAGCTACCTCACTTCCTCTTCCTATACAGCTGTGTCACTATCTGTCTCTACAGACCTCCAGATCTCTATAGTTGGTACCGAGATTAAAGGCATGTGTCACCACACTTTGCTTTGTTTCCTAGTGTGGCCTTGAACACACAAATATCCTGCCTGCTAAGGGATTAAGGACATGTACTGCCTGACTTGTTTGTTTACTTGAAGCAGCTGGCCTTTTCCCCCTGATTGCCAGGCAAGTTTTATTTATTAACAAACAAATAAAATGTCACCACATGTCTGTGACAAACAGAACTTCTATATTTAAGAAAAGTAATGTACAGAAAGAAAAACTATGTGGAAATATGTTACAAATTGGGGGGAAATATTTAATCTTTTATTAAATTGAAAAATCCTATTGCAATTAGGGTTAGCTAATGTCTGTTGGACTGGAACTAGTTTCCCTATTATTTCTATGTACTAATCTTTTATTAAAATAAAAATACCAATATAAAAAATCTTTCTCCAAGAAAGACAACAGCGTCCTCTTTAAATCTGTTACTTGGACCATGTTTGAAAACAGCATAAAATAGTTATTATCAGTAGGGACACAAATTAACTATTTGGAAGATGTTTAATTTCCAATGAATCTGGAAGTTCTAGACTCAAATGCTCACTCAGCCAATTTCTGAGAAAAACCAAATTCATTTCTGGAGACACTGCAGAGGAGGATTCAACAACCTTCGCTTCTGTGTTTTCAGAGACTGTGCCTGGCTCACAAATGAGAGATGTTCTCTTGTTACTACTTGGAACCCTTGAAACTTGTGGGTCTCCATTGGACCCTGCACCTGGAAGCCATCCTTCCTTCTAGGTAAGGAGGACATGGCTTCCAGGGACAGAAAAAACTGATAAACTCAAAGAATCGTCTCCTCTTAGCCCCTTTTCACTCAATTACACTCTGAAAATGAGATGAGAACCTTGATGTAGTTTTCCCCAGGTGCTCATTTGTAGAATGACTTCTATTCTTATGTATCTCTGGCAAACTGGAACACCAGTGAGGCTGCTTGCATCCATTGCCTTTAATTACATTTTAGTGGACCAGTAAATTTAGAAACACCCACATGTGGGAAGGAAGGATTCTTTTGTTGATATGTGTTTTTCACATGAAAACTACAAATCAGAAAGGCCAGCTGTCAGTATTTTGCTCAAATTCTATAAAATGATAGTTCATATTTACAATGATAATCCAAGGTATCCTGTGGTTCTCTAATTCAATAAAGCCATCTTAGTTATGTTCTCCATAGCTTTATCATTAAGTGATAAAATTGCATGATAAGTCTCTGGACATAGTCAATTGGTTGAAAAGAATTTGAGAGAATCAAAAATATTACGTTAATTATAGCACACCTTTTCCAAACACAAGCAATTTAAGTGAATTACAACCTACAGCTAAACCAGTTTGTAAATAGGCAGAGAAAATGTGTTTATCAGTATGCATTTGTTATTACATTCATGATAAACCTTTGCCTATTATGTTTGCAGTCTATTTTGATCATCTATCAATTCATGAGATTTTTTTAAAATTTAGTAATACTTGGAAGAAAAACTGAGCTATATTTGGATGGGCATTGATTGGTAATCTAATATTAACTGATATGTTTTAAACTCTAAATCATGGGGTTTTCTGATTTCTTAGTGTACTTGAAAATAATAGTTGTAAATTGAATCACATTGCTCCTCAATAGTCCACTAATAGCTTAATCATAGGATTGTTTTTCCTGTATAGCTGCACATTAAATTTGCTTCTGGTGTGCTAAGAACGTAGCTGAATGGTAGAGAACTTTCCTTGCATGTGTGAGGGCCTAGAGTCGAGCCTCAACATTGCAAAATAAAGAGAACAGAAGTTGTTGAGGTAAATGGTGATGTGGGGCTTTCTACAGATAATTTGTTTATGACTTCTTTCTTATTTGCTCTCTAGAATTTTTCCGAGAGCTGCTGGAGAATGCAGAGAAGTCCCTAAATGACATGTTTGTCCGGACCTACGGCATGCTGTATATGCAGAATTCGGAGGTATTCCAGGACCTCTTCACTGAGCTGAAAAGATACTACACAGGGGGTAATGTCAACCTGGAGGAGATGCTGAATGACTTCTGGGCTCGGCTCCTGGAGCGGATGTTCCAGCTGATAAACCCACAATATCACTTCAGCGAGGACTACCTGGAATGTGTGAGCAAGTACACAGACCAGCTGAAACCCTTCGGAGATGTGCCCCGGAAACTGAAGATTCAAGTCACGCGCGCCTTCATTGCTGCTCGCACCTTCGTCCAGGGCCTGACAGTGGGCAGAGAAGTTGCCAATCGAGTTTCCAAGGTAACTGAGAGTGTGTCATCTCCATAGTTGACCCTTCTCTTTTCTTTAAAAACATAAAGTTTATAAAACAAATCAAGGCAAACATTCTCATCCCAAGTGGTCTCTGCTCTTAAAGGCATTAGGTAAATGTCCAGGCTTAAATCTATTTTTTTTTCTTTCTTTTTACAAGAAAAAGCATTTCAAGCAATTCCATAGGGTTTGGCAATTAATGCAAATATTTATCAACAGTGTAGCAGAGTTTTCATGAGGAATACTGTTCAAGCAAAATGTCTTGCAATTAACATCATCACATCAAAGACTAGGGAATCAGAAACACTCATGCAACAGTCCACTCAGGTTCTAGTACTCCAGCAAATGAAACAATCTCCCAAGGTGCTGCGAGGAGACACGGGGCAGCGGCATGTAGAGTTTCTTCTTCATCAGAGTGGTACAGCTCCTTAAAGGTGAGCTGAGCCCTTGCCTGGCACATGGGGTGGAGATGGGGCACTAATGGATACAAACTGGGGGTTCTGGACGACAGTCCCTTGGGTTATCCTTTATCTTTGTAATTCCATGCTGTGTGTTGTGTTGGACTTATGAAAAAGATAAATCACTAATCCACTTTGGGGCCTTGAGGATAATGTCTGTAAACCTTTAATGCAAGGGATCGTTCTGGGCCACTGGCTTTCAACATTGAACATTTCCTGCATAGGGCATATCTGCTTCTGTTTAAGCTCTGCCTTGACATTTAACTGCTCTTATGAGGTGGGCCTGCCCATTTATGAGGTCAGCCCTAGAAATAGCCTAAAAGATGATTTATATAAGAAGTAAAGGGAAAACAATATATAAAAGGAGCCTGGTATTATCTCTCTTAAAGAAGGTCATATTTGTACAGAGATTATTGCCAAACAGTATTTTTTTATTGCAGGTCTGTGCCCAAGAGCCACAGAATTGTTTTTTCTTTTTCTTCTTTTCTTTTCTCCTCTACTGGTCCTACCCTGCAATATTTCTTTTTTGTTCTTCCTTTCTGTCTCATCATTTACCTCTTGGCATAAAGACAGTGTAGTCTACACTCTTAAACATATCTCTCTATGGTATCTCAGAAAATTTCTAGCAATAAATTTTTAGAAATTATCAGTTTCTAGAAAGTTACAGCATATGGAAGCATTTTAAAAATAGATTTTTAAAGCAATAATTGTAAGGGATGCAATGCTATGAAGGTCATATAGCAAAGATGGTTGATGCAATATTTATCATTGGATATCAGCAATATTTGACCTATCAAAGGAACAAGTTCCTCAGAAGTGGTTCAATATGGAAGAAGGCAAGTGGAATAGCAAGATATATTCGACAGGGATGCTCTGTAAAATACAAAAAAGTACAAGAAGGAAAGGTAGGTCCATATACCGTGACCAAGATATATCTTGCTGTAAGGGATAATTTTGATTAAATTGTAGTTCAATAACTTAAATTAAAATGTAGTCACAGATTTTAGGAGGGAGGCCTTCACCCTTGCTGAAGGATGAAATGTCTGTTTAGGAAGCATGAGGTGAAAAGCATTAATGAGTCTGTGCACTGTTTCTGGTTGTTTGTGTTAATTCCACCTGAATGTGAGTAACATTTTATGGAGCATGGTCTTGGAAGATTCCAAGTCTACAAGAAAGTATACATTTTCTTATAAAACATTTAAGGAACTAACGTGAAATGTAGTCTAATGACTTTTTTTCTTTTTCCTCAGAGAATGCCTTTAATAACTGCCTGGGATTCTTTGCTTGTTTTTTTCTCAGGGTGTTTCACTCTTGGGTATCTGTCAGATTCTAACTTGTCCCTGTTTATGTAGCACATCAGAGACCAACCATGAGCAGAATGTCACCTTCAGGTTTTTCAGTTTGTGAGGGCTATATTATACAAAGCCAACTTCTTTCTTTCTCTAAGCAGCAACTGCAGAGGTTTGGGGTATAGTTTGTGGAAAATTCAAAGGTAGATATTTCCATCATCAAGTTTTGGGAATTTGGTTCCCTCCAATTTCTCCTTTTATTTCAGTGACAATTTAATTCTTTGAAAGTATCATTAATAACTTCTAATTAATTGTTTTGACTGGGAAATGTGCTTCTTTGGCAAAACAGCATTATGAGGCAAATGTTTTGACAGACCATAATTGAGAAATTCCTTATTAAAAAGGAGAAGATTAATTTGTGGACCTCAAAAGAATTATTTTTTAAACTTAGGCTTGCCATCTTATGGATACAAATGGTGCTTTTTCTATCCTAAAAAATGGGGAAATAATATTTTGTGACTGTAGGCAAAGCTCTACATGAAGAATTGAATGATTCTCAAATGAATAGCTAGGATCAGCGAGCTACAATTTATTTTCTGTGTCAATTACTAGTTTTGAATATGCCAAGAGTTGCACAACATGGAGTGGCAGGGTCTTTCGTATTTTTGTAGAGTGAGTATAACACCCCTACTTTAGTTAAACAAATTGAAAACACATGTCTAGTTGAACATATCCATACCCTATAACTGCAGTTCTTCTCCAAGTGACTGACATGTATGTATCCAAGTAGACATGTAGAATTATTTTCAAAAACATCTTAATTGCCCAATCTTGACTCTATCAACAATGATCTCTAAACACTGTGGAGTCCTTTGGAGCACAAATGTGAGCTATACTATACTCAATGTTTGGATCTCACAAAGCTTTTTTCAAGAAGAAAACACACAAATCACCAAAGATGATTTATACAAAGCTAAAACAATGTGAAGCTAAGCAATACTACTCAAGAATGTGCAAAAATAATAAATGAGGTAAACTCAGAATCTTCAGACTGAAAACAGAATTGCATGATGGTATACATGATTTTGGGACATACAGTCAAGAAATGATACAGGAAGCATTTGAAGTTATTGACCGGTATTTTTAAGCTGAGTACTAGATACAGAGGGTCAGAGAGGTGTCTTCATGCATTACATGTAATATTTTTTTAATCAAAGAAATTAATGTAAGGAAATTCTTTACCAGTTGTCCAACCATGGCTCTTTTTACCTGTGTAGGTATAATCATGATTATGAATTCCCTTTTTGTCACTTGCTAACCCTTCTTTAGATTATGCTTAATAGTTCTTGGTAGATTTAACAAGCAAGTTTCTAAAAATGAATGTACAAACCAGCTTTGATAATGTAGTATTTACTGCATTAAAGCAATGGAGTAAGTCTATTTTTCATCATTTTAACTCTACTAAAGATCCATTATTAACCTCTTTTTATGTACACCCATTAGTGAGCAGACACATGGATGCTAACAGCTACTCTAAAGGCTTTCCAGAAAGTATACACAGGGTTTCCTAAAGAGATCTTAACTGCATGTCTGCTCACGTGAAGTTTCTAACTTTCATCACAGAGGACAATATAGTAATCATTCTGGTGTCTTGCCTGGTCCACAATTACTCCATTTACAGACAAAAAGCCTGACTTTTTCTCATTTCTTTTATAAAAGTAACAGCCTAGCCAGGCATGTAGGTAAGTTAGTAAAATGTTTATAAGCATAAGACCCTTAGTTCAAACCCTAGAAGACACACACACACACACACACACACACACACACACACACACACACACGGGGAGGGGGGGGGAGAAGCCTTTAATCTCAGTACTGAGCCATGTAGTAGTAACAGGAGTGCTCCTCGGGGGCTCACTGACCAGCCAACCTAAAGTACTTGGTGAGTTCCAGGCTAGTGGAAGACAGTACCTCAAACAAAATAAGAAAATAAAACTGTGGGTGGTACCTGAGGAACAATAGCTATCATTGTCCTTCTGTCCATGCACACATATACACAAACAGAGGTATAAGCACAGGCAAGTATATTTGCTTATCCCTCCCCCCCCCACACACACACAAGTTACTTTGGTAGGTAAAAGCTGAAAATTGTGCCAAGATCAATCACATCAATTTTGCAAGTCATGTCATTGATTTATTTCATAAAAACTGAGTCAGTAACAGAGCTGAGAACCATTACACCTGGAGTATTAACAAATACTGTCATTTGTATGTCTAGTCTTTCTTCTTTTACTTTGAAAGGCAAGTGTGGCTTTTCAGTTTTAGAAAAACAAAGGAATTTTTATTCTGCCTGTGTTTCCTGAGCGTGCTGGTGCTTTTAACTAAGAACACTAAAAAGTAGACCATCTACCACAGTAAATATCTCTACTTCGGGCCCTCTGACCACAATGGAAAACCATTCTGAAAGAAGCACTGTATATTCTACTTATGGGGGAAATTGTATTCTGTTTTAATATTTGAAGTTTAGAAAATTTTTAAGATATAAAATGAGAACGTCTGTGGTACCTATCACCTGAAGAGTACCATGATCTAAAAGGGAACTTTATTAGATATCCAGCTTTGATATATTTGGAAACAATAAATGCTTATCTAAAGATACTATAGATATTTTTGAGCTACCTGCAAACTTGAAATACACTGTTCTGGAACAATGCAAAGAATGGGTAAATTTTTACATACTTTGGTTGTTGGCATTTTACCTTTTCTCTATTCAGTTTTCCTTTACCATTTTTTTAATGACCAGAATTTACCCCCAAGATATAGTGTCTGTTTTTACAACCATTATGAACTTAGTAAAACCAATTGAGTGGCATGTCTACTGTTTGCCTATGCCCCACAGTAAGAATTCCTCTGGGCAATGGGAAATGTGTGCTACAAACAGACAAGCTACCTTTGTTACTAATAGGGAGCATCCACTGGTTGCCAATTAGAGTACATCACAGTTGTTGCTGTTTTTTTAAACCCAGAGGATAAAACTCCAGGGCTGTAACTCAAAGAACTGTGCTTCAAAAATAACTTCATAAGGAAAAGTAGACATAAGACATTATCCCAGTGTCAATGCTGCTTCTATTATTGGATATTTATCTCTAAATGCACTCATGTAATTCCTGCCAGAAAGCTCTGGGAAACAAGTTGTTCTAACTCTAAGAAACATGTAATTAGGTCCCCATCTAAAGTAGATTCGGAGTGCAGACAGGAGGTAACCAAGGGTGTGTGATATCATAGGCCAAACTTGAAACATTTAAGGATTTCTCTTTTATTGTTCCATCATCCAAGATTCGGTGTTACAAGGACATTCCCTCATGTAATATCAGTGCACTGCAGAATTTTAACAAAGCTTGACAGACATATTGCATTATCAATGCTCACATAGTGAAGAAGAGGTTAGGTAGAGATGTCACATGCTAGCATATTTTCAAATGAGTTATTGGGTCATATTGATATTTATTGGTTAGAATGATGGGGCGCGTTATTATATTCTGTGAATTTTCTCTACTCTTATCTTTGTGGTGGCATGCAAAGGTTACTCCTTTCCATGTGTGTGCATTATAGCTCTTTAACTTGATTGATATCCAGCACAACCAGGATGGATCAATTCCCTATATTCAGAATACTGTAATCATCCCAAATGATGTTGAAAGTCTGCATTTTCTTGTCTCTAACTGGGGTAGCCAAGAGTGAAAATGGACAGTTCAGAGTGTCAGTAATAGGATAATGGTGACCTTGACATTCAGATGGAAGTAAAGCTATAGCCTAAAATCAATGGAGACTCCAAGTTAACATCAGATGACATTTAAGTATGTTGCATAAACAGAAAATTTGAACTCATTTTTGCCCTTGCAGGATGTGCTACATGCCAAAAAAATGCCACTGTCATATTTAATACTCAGCAGAGTGCAGTGGGTTATGTATGGAAATTTCTTCCCCTCTAGTTCACAGTATCTGACAAATTCAGAAGTATAAATGCCTCTGTGTTCATTTCCTGTGGAATTCCTGAGAATAAAAAACATTCATTGAACATTTTAAACTTTAATAAATGTATTAATTATAAAAACATTTCACATACCATTCTCATAACAAGTACAAATATGTCTTTCTGTAAAGAAATATGTTTATTTATAAATAAGATTGTGTTAAAATTTTAATTTTTCTCTTGGTTTTGTAAAAAAACATATTCTCTTACTAAAAATATATCAAAACATAAGTCAACATTTATTTTACTGTATTTTAGCAAAAACTAACAATGTTTAGTGAGAAGCACTTGATTCTGTTGTGCCGTGGAAAATAGCACAGAAGCAAGCCCTGCAGAAGTCTTCATCCCCTCCTTCTGAGGATTTTGTCATTTAGACCAGCAGCTGGGCCAGCGAAATTTGGACTGTCCCTGCAGCAAAAGGTTTTATTCAAAGGATGAACCCTATGATATTCTGCCCCATTTGTAGGCAGAAGATAACTGTATAAAATATTCATGGCACTATTTCTATAAAATATTTCAAATATCTACTTGCATTGGAGAAAACTGTATCCTGACATTGTGGCTTGGATGGAAGAGAGAATCCAGGTAGAAGACTTCTCTATTTGTGCAGATTTGTTTTCATGTTCAAGATGGAGCTTTTCTCCCCTCAGCCATACTGACATACAAAACCTTTACTACGGTGTCAAACTTTCTGCTCCACTCTACCCAAGCCCTCTGTCCTGATCAATTTATAGTCTGTCATTTGTATTGTGATTATGGGTCCAGAAGAACTAACAAGATGACACAGCCCTATAGAGTCACCCAACCCAATGTGCTTTTACCTCCTCAAATCACAAAGAAAATTTAAACAACTCAAATCAACTCAGTATTTAATTTTCCTTGGTCATCAGAAAAACAGTTTTGTAGATTTTCACATATTTTTGACTAAAATCAATATTGATTGACCAAACAAAACTGTTATTTTGAAAATACAGAATATAAAAGGGTAATAAATAAAACCCCTATATAAGTGCTGTGTAGAGATGAATGTCCATTGATCATTGTAGTCTAAGGATGACAACCAAAGCTAATACACTAGGCAGTGCTGTACTGAGCTACCTCCTGTTTATGACTAATTTCCAAAGCTTGGGTCTAGTAAACTTGTATGTAATTTTGCATTGATAAGTCATATAAGATGTTCAACATTGAACTCTTCCTTTTGAACTATCCTATGCATTTCATGGACCAGTGATATTTCTTTAAAAAGTAATATTCCTTAAATGTTTTTGTAATTCATCATTGGCTTCCATTGTGTCATTTGTATTGTGAAGGCGTGTGTCTGCGTGTGGGTGTGATATATAGTGTCATGTGTGGGAGAGGTGTGTATGTGTGTGTTGATCTTGCCTCAACTTTGCACTTCAAACTTCATGGTAGACTGGAACTGCCTATTTCACTTTTTATGTATTTCAATGTTGAATTTTACTGATAACTTCTCTATACTATAAGTCCATATATATATATATTCCCAAAAAGGAAAAAATATTTGAAGGCATAAAATGGGGGAAGAAATGGGAGCAAGGAAAACAGTATTTTCTATCAAGCCAAACACTGGAGTCTAAATCAAATGGCAACTGGTGAACTTTGTTCTAATCTGGCCCATGGACATGTTTTATCTGTCATGCCTTCTTTAAGATTTCAAAACAATGTTTTGCAATTGTGACAACTGATATAAAATGTGATTTCTACATTTGGAAGGTTTGACAAAGCTGGAACTTATAAACACAAAGCAAGAAACTGAAGTTTCTAAATGGTTGGTTTGAATTATGTTGAACATCCATGTCCCCATCCAGTGATACAAAGCTGATCTCTGGAGCACTTGGCCTGATCCTGAAGTCAGCATTTGTTACCATGTATTGCAATTATTGGCCTTTTATTCCTAATAGATGGATGTGTTTCTCTATCTCTTCCTTTGGCAAAACTGAAGACATAAAAATCAAATGAGGCCATGTTTGTGGGGCACATACAGACTTTGTGGGGGCAAGGCTGTTCAATGCATTTAGCGTGGTAATGTATTCTGTCTTTAGAGAATACATCCAGTGAACTTCACCAGCAGCTAGTACTTGACCCCTTTGGCTTTGACTTTATAAAAGCTCCTTAAAGCTTTGTGTCAGCCATCAACATGAGGTAAACATCATTCCTTAATCAGGTGACTGACAGATCAATAGCTAGGAAAAGCCTGCCTTGTTCCTGATGCTGGGACCAGGAAAGAAGCCTCCCCACTCTAAGATTTTCCTTGTAGTCACTGTACTTCTAGTAGTTCACTTCCGCAGAAATGGCTCTTACACTGGGGCCTCACATTCTACTTGTTAACACCATCATGATGTTATCAAGACCAAAGCAGCTCTCTGCTCACATGAATGGAAGTGCAGGAGCACTTTCCAGCCCAGCCTCTGTGATAGGACTTCTCCCACACTGCCACCTTACCCTTTAATGTGTTCTACAGGAAGCTAAGGTTCTTATCTCTTTGATTAGACGAGGACTCTGGATTAGAATGGCATGGCTCCTGAGCTATAATTCCACTCTGTCTCACTCAAGGATGAAGATTTTTTTAGGACATAAACCTCCACAACTTTCAGGAATGCATGAAATAGAGTGCTTTCAGCCACATATATACTTTATAATTTTACATATAGAAACATCAAATGAGAAAAATTAATGATGTTTTATTTAACACAATTTACTCAAAGCATTGGCATATGTATATATAGTCAATACAATATTGATGTACACATCTTAATTTTTAGAAGACATTATGAACTATGAGTCAGAGCCATGGCTCACTGGTTAAGAGCACTTGCTGTCCCTCAAGGACTCAAATTTGGTTCCCAGCACCACAAGGCGTATAACCAACTGTACCTTGAGTTCCAGGGATTAGGTATGATCTTCTGGCCTTTGTGAAAACAGCTTGAATGCACTTCACATATGTATGTGAAACTCATAAAATAAAAATAAGTAAACCGTTTTCAAAAGTGTAAGTGAAAAGTTAGCAATAGCTTAATATGTACCCTTTAAACATAGGCGCTTGAAGGTTATCCATCAACAAATTCAGTGACTCAAAAGATTAATTTGTATCCAAGGAGAGTTGAGGATACTGCCTATGCTTTGTATAAACTGAGTTGTTTTCATATAATAGCATTGATTCCCTGCATTTTGTGATTACATTAATTCACATTTTGTCATGTTTCCAGTATGTAGTTTGTACAAGTCTCACTTTGTATGAGCAACACTCCACAGCTCAGGAGACACACATGCCTAATAGCTAATGAAATGGACAGTGCACAGATAAAGATTTAATACATTATACTTCTACTTAAGATAACAAAAACATGAGAAGTCATCCAAGGAAGACTAATTTTGTAGCCAACTATCCTCAAAGTTCCACAGGCTACAGGGAAAAGAAAGAAGTGTTTTGTCCTGCATAGCTCCTTTTGGTCCCTGATTCAAATTCTAACATAAGATAGAGACTTTTGTTTTTAATTGAAAAATTTGTCATCACCAAAGCCTTGAAGGTCCTATATGTAATGCCACTGGTGTCCCTGGATGTGAAGAGCACCAGGAAGGTTACAGATCATCACAGATGGATTACCCTGTAATTTTCAGTCTGCTCTAGGGAATGAGAAGAAACTCATTGATATAGCAGGTGGCAAATATCAATGGGTGTTAGTATCAGCAAGAAAAAAAATACTGAATTATAATGGAGGAAGGGAACTCTCAGGAGTGCTTAGTTCTCAAAAAACTTTCTAACATGAGGTAGTGTCTTAATAGATCAAGGCACTCTGAGTCACATGACCCATTTCCATCTGTTACTGTGTCTTGACAAAGTTAATATTGATTCTCCTCAAATTCCTACCACCGTAAGAGGAACCGGGTCATTTTCAGTGATTCTATGGGTTTTAAATGAGTTTTATAGGATGTTTAGCATCACTCCTTCTCTGCAAGTCATGATTGTTTGCTGGTATTTCCTACAGGATCTGGAAGATCATGTCACTGTCCAGAGTTGCTTGAGATGTAGACAAATTCCCATCGGCTTATATTCCCACACTGCTAGAGAGCTGACGTTGGACTTATTTTATAATTCTACCTACTAAGTTAATTTAGAATATAAACACCTATTTATTGTGGTACTTAAAATCACTTTCCTCAAGAAAATATTGAACATTAAGTAAGCAACTTTTTTAAACATAACTTTGACACAATTTTAGGGGCCAAGGCAATTTAATGTCAGCATCTCATAATTTAGCTATATACTGTGATTTTTCCCTCAGCTTGTCACTGCTGAGTCTAAAATATATGCCAGAGACTGCAAGTGTGTCAGAGTATTTCCAGTACATAGGTAGTCTAAAACCTGCCTATATGAAACCCCCAGTTCCTGCTCTGTCCTTTATTCAGCCTTCATGGCCCATGCTTTCTTTTAAGTACTCAGTAGTCCCACAAAGTAACCAACTACAGTTGGAACTTAATAGAGTTAAGCAATACATATCACATGGTAGCCTCTCAAAAAAGTCATTTTTTGTAGTACACCAAAGTTATATTTTCCCCTTTCCTATTAGTGTACTGAAATCTGAATTATGGTTATAACAGGCCTGGGCTGTTGCTGTCCCAAGCCATGTTTCCCAGGTATATACTCTGTGCCTTCACTTGGAACGCCCAAGACTATCTTTGTCAGATACCATTTTGATACATCACTGTCCTGGTCACAAATCCCAGTAGTGTGCTGCTTATCCACTAATTGAGCATGTTTATGGAGTGCTTGGCTACTTGTTAAACATACACTAGAAATGGCAGTCACCACAGCAGCTTGACAAGTCTGAAGGCAGAGGCATAGACTTCAAGTCTTTTCCCTCACTCATCCTGTGGTGTTTCTTCGTTAGTCCCAAGTCCATGCCCTGTTTTATTCAAGAAACCTTTACTCATGTAGCTTGCCTGAAGAGCCTGTGGTGTGTTGTTCTCTTTCTCTCTTGCTTGCTGCATAGCCCACTGCAGTTTACAAATTGCTATCCAGTGTCCAGGGAGCGTCTCACACAGCATGCAATTCTTTTTATTATTTTATTTTTTATTTATTCTTCTCTCATATATTACACCCTGACTTACTGTGGTTTCTCCTCTGTCCTCTCTTCCCATCCCCCTCTACTTCCTTACTACCCCAGATCCACTCCTCCTCTGGTTCCCTTCAGAAAAGATCAGGCCTCTTAGGGATATCAACCAAACGCGTGGCATAAGTTATGAGACTAGTCACAAACTCTTACATCAAGGCTGGACCAGGCAACCCAGTAGTAGGAAAAGGGTTCCAAATGCAGGCAAAAGAATCAGAGGCAGCCCTGCCCCCACTGTTAGGAGTCCTGCAAGAAGCCCAAGCTACACAACTACAGCCTCACCCCTCTCTTACCAGAACCGATTTCACCATCTTCCATGCCTTCATGACTTAATATTTGCACATTCACCAACCTCCTCATGTGGTGGTATTGTGTTCCCTAAAACATTGTGCACCCTAATAAATTTATCTGGGGTCAGCGAACAGACAGCCACTAGATACAGAGGCTAGAAAATGGTGGCACTCACACCTTTAATCCTAGCATTTCAGAGACAGAAATCCCTTTGGATCTCTGAGAGTTCAAGGCCACATTGGAGTCAGCCAGGCATGGTGACACACGCCTTTAATCCCAAGAAGTGATGTCAGGAAGCAGAAAGGTATATAAGGCGTGAAGACCAATAAACTAGAAGCTTTTGGCTGGTTAAGCTTTCAGGCTTTCGAGAAGTTCAGAGGAGATTCATTTGGATGATGACTCAGAGGCTTCCAGTCTGAGGAAAAAGGATCAGCTGAGGAACTGGTGAGGAGAGGTAGCTGTGGTTTGTTCTGCCTCTCTGATCTTCCAGCATTCACCCCAATACTTGGCTTCAGGTTTGTTTTTATTAATAAGACTCTTTAAGATTAATGCTACACTCCTCATCCTGAGGAGTGCAAACTAGTCCTCAAGGAAGGAGCACACCTCCCATCCTTAGTATTTCTCTGAGCAAATACTGATGTAGTCACATGTTGTGTATACTAAACAGAAAGTGGATGCTGTGGTATTCTTCCTTCCTTCAGCCTTTTAATGCCTGGACAAGAGCCACATGTGTCAGCATGTCTCATGCTTTAATGTCAGAGTTGCATTGAATAGCTGGTGGTCTTAGAAAAGGATACACTATAGGTCTTTTTAGAATCCTACCTCCTCACAACAGATATGTCAAATCCTCGGGGCATGAAGTTGTGCAGCAGAACATTAGCTCCCTTTAAAGTTTTTAAGAACATCCAGGAACAAAGATGTTGCAGAAGTGTGAAATATTAATGTCAGTGTATAGGTTGAGAAGCTACACACCCCCTTTAGCATGCATACACAATGTTATTGCTCTATACACACCAGAGGGTAAAGAATCTGCATTTATCTACTTCATTTCCACAGTGTTTATGTCTGTATCAGCTGTCTCTTCACATAGATACCTAGAGTATTTCCATAGTTACTGGAGCAGAGTTTTCCCCAGATTTTGCCTTCATGTCTTAGATTTCTGCTATTTTGTCTAACTAGCCTAGGAATATTTAGCTCACAAAATAATTTTTTGGAGATTTATTTTTGTATTTATATGTACATATCTGTGTAAGTACAGGCCACATATCTGCAGATGCCCAAAGAAGGCAGAAAGGGACTTGGGATTCCTTGGAGCCAGAAGTATAGACACTTGGGAACCACCCAAATAGGTGCTGAGATCCAAATTCAGGTCCTCTGGTGCTGTGGATATCGCTCTGTATAAATAAAGTGCTGATTGGCCAGTAACCAGGCAAGAAGGATAGGGTAGGCAGGACAAGGAGGAGGAGAATTGTGGGAAGTGGAAGGCTGGGTAGAGAGATACTGCCAGCCACCACCATGACAAGAAGCATGTAAAGACACCGGTAAGCCACAGGCCATGTGGCAAAGTATAGATTAATAGAAATGGGTTAATTTAAGATAGAAGAAGTAGATAACGAGAAGCCTGCCACAGCCATACAATTTGTAAACAATGTAAGTCTCTGTGTGCTTTCTTGGTGACTGTGAGACTGGCGGGTAAGAGAGATTTGTCCTGACTGTGGGCCAGGCAGGAAAACTCTTACTACACTCTGGAAATCCACTGAGTGCTCTTAACCATCTCTCCAGTCCCGGCTCATAAAATTATTAGTGGAGTTTGTGCCAATGACTTCAGAGTCTTCCTGAACTGACATTGTAGATTCTCCACTGTGGTTACATAGAAGAGTGATATGTGCAGGGTGCTGCAGTCTTACAAATGCTTTACTATGCGTGGTAAGAATTACTAAAGGGAAAGGAGGGAAGGAAGAGGGAAAGCAACTATTCTCCTTTGCAAAGTGCTTGCATTACACACTTACAATTAAGCTGTTCTTATTTCTGTAATTAAAATAATTTCCACTGAGAGACCCTAATCGTTCATGCCCACTAGTAAGAAAAGGCTGCTGTCATGAATGAAGAATTGAAAGAAAGATCTCATTCAGATCCATTTGCTCCTGTGAGAAATCTGAAAACAATCCAAGTGTGAAAAATTCTGCCAGGGTTATTTTAGCCAGCTGTAGGATGTACCCGCTACTGCACTTGTCCATCGCTCATTCAGCCAACATTTATTATTTATTAAACATGAACTATTTGGCAGATGAAATGGGTACAATGATCAATATGACCTATCCTTTCTGTGGGAGAATTACCATATCAAAACAAAACATGTACCAGGCAAATGAACTGTGTATAGCAATGGCAGATATTACCCATCTTTGAACCTTAGTCTATTGCTCATACATACTCAAAGAAAGTTAAAGAAGCTAAAGACACAGTTCCCTGACAGAATGTTCACCTAGTATTTGTAAGGCTCTGGGTTTCATCCCAGTATTGCAAAATTAAATAAAAAATATCTAAACAAATGGAATAAATAGCTAAATAAGCATTTAAATAAGTAATTCACTCATGTAGTCTTATAAATACAACAAATGGTGGACTTTTGGCCTTAATGCATCTCCCGTTTCCAGGTATAGGTTTCACATGAACAGGTGTCCAAATTCCAAACTGGTACAAAATCCAGGCTTTGTTGAAAGTTTAAAACTACATAAATAATTTGTTCATGCAAGGTGAATAATTACAAAGTGTGTCCTCCTCTACTGTGAACAGTTTGCTGTGTGCTATTATTCATGTATGTAACATGAATATAATTTCCTCCTAAGTGTAGTATGATGGGCCATAAAGCAGAGGAAGAAAGGAGCACCTTGGTAGAGTCTAAAGTTCATAGACAAGGAATAGCCACTGTCTGAGGCTGAGTTCTGACTTCAGTCACCTCATTTCTCTTCTCTTTGGCAAAGTGAGGACACTGACTTACAATTATCTGGGTCTTAGAAGTGAAGTTGGCCTTTGAGAACTATCTATATATGGCATTTAGATGTTCTAAGAAGAGAGAAACTGGATACATCATCTACTCAAATTAAATTGAAAGTGGTAGGTCAGACTGCCTTATATGAATCTTTGAATGTGACTTTGAAAAGTCTTTCTTTTGTCTGGATTCTAATTTGGGAACAACACAGCTTACTTTTATAACAAGATGGTGGTCTGTTCATAAACCACTTTAGATTTCAAAGACGCTATTGAGCAATAGAACATCTGTGTGTGGTGGATTTCCATGGATTGCCCAGAAATTCAAATCTGTCCATTTGGCAGTGTCAAACATCTACATCTACTGTGCAACATGGTTTTTCAACAATTAACAATTATTAGCTTGGCACTTAAAGTTTGTCATGCTAGTTAACATACTGAGAGAGATAAAGAGAACCCTGTCAAAGTAATAGTGTTGCATTGTTTGCTACTGAATCCTGCATTTGACTTCCGTGTATATCCTAGTAAAACAATCATGGTACCTTGTTAGAAGACACATGCCACCTAACAGTTGGGGAGGAATTTAGGCTGAAGAATGATTACAAATAAAGTCTGCTGGGAGTGTCTGGGAATGACACGGTCTTACTTGCTAGAGTACAAAGAAATACTCTCAGGAAAATATCCTGCATGAAAATATCATACAAAAATTTCTACTGACTATAATGTTTCAAACATATCTCAGGAAGATTGGAACATTCTTCCACTAACTTGGAAAAACACTGTTTAAAATTTAATTGTGTGATAAAGTTAAATAACAACATTTTGTTTTTATTTCTGTAGTTTCTGAAATCAATAGGTAAGAGTGACAGTATATCAAATCGGCTGAATGGGAAAAGGGCACAGCTCTTCTTTACCTACTGCCCTACCCATAATTCCTTGTTTACTGACACTCCAGGATCTCATCTGCAGAGGTCCTAGAAAGTGACAGAAAAGACCTCATTCCACACACTCCCAGGTGTAGGAGTAACATGAAACAGAAACACTTTCAACATCTGTGAGATGGACCAGCATGTGGAGGTGCTCGCAGGCAGGTCTGAAAACCTGAACTCAGTTCAATCCACAGATTTCACAAAGGTGGTCAGATGAAACTGATACCTAAGAGTTGGTCTCGTCCTTTCTATGGGCATGCTCATGCATGTGCGCACTGGCATGCGTGCATACACACACACACACACACACACACACACACACACACACATATACATATGTGAGCACACACATGCACACACATAAACACATTAAGCAACCACAAGGAACTGGTTTCAAATCCCCAGCATCCACATAAAAGCCAAATATATCTGTACTTATTTTATAACTCCATGATGGGAAAGCAGAGACAGGTGGGTCCTGGGAGCACAGTGGGCAACCACACTTGCTGAAACAGTAAGCTTCATATTCAGGTGAGACCCTGTCTCAAGGGATAAGGTGCAGAGCAATAAAGAAAGATCAACTCCTGTCTTCCTAGATGTTAAACACTAATCTTCCAAGTTAGCAGAAGTCTGTCCACTTCCTTAGATAGGTTTAAAAAAATTTAGTCAATAGAAACTTTTGTATGGAAAAGGCAGGAGATTTTTCGTAAGAGTATTTATTTCTCCTTTCTCTAGCAAGCCAGAGCTTAATACCCAAACACTTCCATCACACGTGTTCAAGTCAGCATGAGTGCCAAGTTCTGTGGCAGTTAGCGGTAAAATCAATGATGTCAGTTCCTTCATAACAACTTAGGTCATGTATATAAATTATAGTTAATGATTGAGTTTCATTATGACATTTGCATACAAGCAAATATTTTGATCCTCAAAAGCTAATTCTGATATAAAACCTTACTGGCTGATGTGACTGTATTTTGTCTGCATGTGTAGGTGTATGTGATGAAGATACATATGGCTATGCATGTTCAGATGTGTGTACGGGCCTATGTTTGTGGATGAGGGCATACATTTGGATGCCTGGAGAGACCTAAGAAAATCATTGGCAGTCTTTCTCAATTGATCTCCTTATTCATTGAGCATGGATCTCTCCCTTGAAACAGGGCTTGCCTGTATGGCTAGTATAGCTAGACAGCATCCTCTGGGAATTTTGTCTCTACCTTCCAAGCACTGGGAATACAGGATGGCCACTATGCCATCCTGACATTTACAAGGGAGCTAGGGATCTGAACTTCAGTCTTCACACTTTACTGCTGGGTGTTTTATCCATCCTTCAGATGTGATCTTATGTGGAAACAAACAACTTATATTCCAAAATAGTTTATTAGAAAAGTCTAGCAAAACAATTTCAATGTTAAGAACCATGATTTTTCTGTTTTATAAAGGTGAGGATACTAATAGTGGAAGGACGATCTGCTGAGAGGAATTGCTTCTTTCTATCAGTGCTTTGCTTTCCCAGCGCTACAGCTGCCGTCTTCAAACACAGACAAACTTGTGGAAGTGCTCTGGAGAATTTTCTTTTCTGATGTTCTTCAGATATGGGCAGTTCTTTTTAGGAACACAGGTGTTGTAAGCTACACCTAAGATTCTCTTGGGCCTGAGTCTCCCTGTAGTTTTAATTAAACCCCTGCCATATTGTGCAAAGTAAAGAAAAGTAGGAATGATTGCTTGCCAAAAGAATATGGTGTTATTGTTAAAGTAAACTTCAGCTGCTATCACACTATCACACCCTATTGTTTTCTTTTACATTCTGTCCAAAGCATTTAGGATAGGCTTGTTCTGGTGCTGCAGGGCTGCTGTCCCATCTCCTCAAAGGGGTCAGAGCCTCTCATGTTTCAGACTTGCCCAGAAAACATAAAATTAACAGGCCTAAAAGAATAGGAACCACTACCACAGCAAGATATTTTCATTCTGCACTATCAAGTCCAGCCAATAAATTCTACAAATAATTTCACAATTATTCCTGGGAAATTTCAAGTCTTAATGAGTCTGTAACTCTAACACAGATGTTCCAAGTTTTTTTCTAAGCAGCTCCATAGGGTAAAATGAAAGCCGAATATTTACTGATCCATCTCCTCAGGTCTCCAGCGCATAACTGAAAGGTCCCAGACAAAAGTATTCTCCCTCCTCAGCTGCACGCTGGTGCCCTCGGTCTTACTGCTTCAACTTGAGAATGGGCTTATTCTGTTGCATTTTTACTGTTCCCAGGATGTAGATCTCAAACCTGTGGTTCTTTTCTACTGAACTTTCCAAATAGCTTTTAGATTCTGACTAAGATAGATAGCCTACTTTCTTTGAAACTTTACTTTGTTGCACAAATTTGTGTTTCTAATCTTAGTATTTCGTCACACTTTTTGGTGTGGTAGAGGAATATATATATTTCAAGGGATTGAATTATAAATTTGAATTTCTCTTGTATTAAGATGTGACTCTAAACACCTGTCTTTCTAGGATTCTGGAGGCTACAGTGGGGGTGGGGGTACTTTCTGGTGGGCCTGAAAAGCCTAGGCATTTCCAGACAGTCTATGTCATGTAACAAATCTGAGACTGGCTTCAGATACAAGGCAGGAGCTTGTCTTAAGAACAGCATCAGTAGCAAGTATAAAAACATTCTGATTGGGAAGTTGCTTGTGTATTTTTCTGGAAAAGGCAAAAGATGTACTATGAACAACTTCCAAAGGTGTGGAAGTTGTTTAGAATTTTCTGATGTTCTTCAGACTGGGTGCAGTTCTTTTTAGAAACAAAAGTGTTGTAGGCTACACATAAGATTCTCATGGGCCTGAGTCTCCTTGTAGTTTTAATTAAACCCCTGCCATAATGTTCAAAATGAAGCAAAGCAAGGAATGACTGTTTGCTACAAGAATATCATGTTCGTGTAATGTAAGCGTCACCAGCATCACACCCTATTGTTTTCTTTTACATTCCACCCGAAGTGTTTAGAATAGCCGTTTCTTCAGGCTTTGAAATTAATCTTGAAGAGGATGCTTTATCAGAAACCATGTGGTCCAAATATAAACTATTTAATTGGATGGAAGGAATTGTCTTACAAATTCAGCCAGTCTCTTGGATGTCTTTAGTAAGTTCTCTCTCTCTCTCTCTCTCTCTCTCTCTCTCTCTCTCTCTCTCTCTCTCTGTGTGTGTGTGTGTTTCTTACAATAATCTCAGTGAACTGGGTGTGTGCAAGGTAGTAGCACCACACCATTACAGGAACTACTTCATTTATACTTCTTATAAAATTAATTATAGTCTACTTTTTTAATAATAATTCCATCACAACTCCTCTCACTGAGTATGTATGCTGTATGCATGTGCAAATATGGGGTAAATGAACTTTTTGTGTGCACATGTGAAAATTAGGTGTTCACTCCAGGTATCTTCTACTCTTCTCTATTTTTTGAGACAGGGTCACTCACAAGAAAGCCTTGAGATCCATCTATTGCCTCTACTCCCAGAGCTACGACTACAGGCTCATCTTACCATGCCAAGCTTTTATATCAGAGCTGGAGATCCCAATCCTAGTCCTCATGTTTGCACAGCAAACACTTTTTCTACTGAGCCTTGAAGTTTATTTTTGATTGATGGAATAAGGCTTGCAAAGACATTGTTAAGCCATTAATCAAATTCTTTCTATCCAGAATAACTATAGAACTTTCTATGTAATGTCTTAATTACTTTATCACTGCTCCTAAAACCTTTACTCAAGGAGGAATCAAATAATAATAATAATATTAAAAGTGAATCATATTTAAAGCATGTGAATAAATGTCTACTTTTTCTTTGTAAATCAATAGGCTTGTGTCATGGCAATAATTTTGTCTCTGTGAAGTAGGGAAGAGGATCAGGACTCAGACTGCACAGATAGTGGTCTATAACAATTGGTTTTCAGATTCCCTTTACTGAGTTTCCAGAAAGAAGACAATTTTGTTTTATAATTTTATTTCCTAGTGTTTAAGATCTTGTTCTTCTGAGAAATTATAAATATTGTATGTGAACACCATTGAAATTCTCAAGATAACTCCAGTTAATAAAACCCAAGAAGGTGTTCATAAGGGCAAGACAAAATAACTGTAACTGCTGTCAGATGTCAGAATTGCTTTAGTCTTTTCCATAAATCACCCTGGGAGTATCATTATCATATGTGATTAATGGCACTTCATGTTGTGACTCTGATTACTGCTGCAAAACCAAGGGAAAAAAGAGGAAATCACTCATGAACACCTTCCATGAATAGGACGCCATGTCTTTTCCAAATTACTGTAATTCGATTACTCAGCGAGTCTGTTAGACACAATTCATTGAAACCCGCAGAGACCTAAACAGTTTCAACGATGATTCTCCTGTCTCTTTCATAAACACTGCGAGGTCGTTTAGGAAGCAGCTGAAGATGCTGCTTGGAGTCGCTCTTTTGCCTCTCACTTCTTACTTGGGAACTTCTGAATCCCAAGTTAGAAGAATCTGTAATCGACTTCTGGGTATTGAAAAATCATTTTTAATTCTTATTACATGTGGGAAGTGTTGAACTTTCAACAAACCTGCTCATTTGTTCTTTGAGCTCCAAATCTCCATTGTCCCTGTATTGAATTAATTTATATCATTTCATTTAAACTCCAGTGCTAAAAATTCTCTAGTAATCCATAGAATTTCTCACTGGAGATTGCTTGCCATTAGCTGATAAAAATGGTTTCATATGTAAGTTGTCTCTGCTAAAAGACGACATTTACTCTGTTTTTAATCTTTAATATGAATCATATCTATGGAAACCCCTGTTTTAATGGTAAACTACGCAGCATTCTTACCTGTTCATTGATCTCCCATACATTTTCATAATGTAGTCTTTGCCTCATATGAGTTGTTTATATAAGGCAACTGTAATGAAATTTCTTCTGTTAAAATACAGTATATTTTATGGCTGGAGAGATGACACACTAGCTGCTCTTTTCTTCTCTCTTTTTTCTTAAATGTCTTCATTTACTCTTTGAGAATTTCATTCACTATACTTCTATCATAATAATTACCATTCCCCTAACTCCTTTTAGGTCATCCTAACTTCTATCTCTACCCAAGTTCAAACAAGGGAGTCCCATTTAAATTGGCAGCTACTACTCCTGAGCACAGGGACAGTACTGGAGTGTGCCTGATATACCCAGTGTCATTTCATTGAACAAAATTTCTGTTCTCTTATGATGCAGCTATCAGTTAAGAATAGATTATTGCCTAGAGATGAGTCTCTGTGTTCACTTCCCCTCCTTGATGATGAATTTTGCCTGTCCTAAGCATGTGCAGGTATTCTGCATGCTGTCATAGGTTCTGTGAGTTCATGTCAGCCCTGTTTTATTTTGAAAACATTGTTTCTTTCAAGTCATCCTCACTTGTGGTTCCTATAATCTTTCTGCCTCCTCATCATTAGAGCTTAGAGGGGAAGGATGTGATAAAGACACCCCCTTTAGGGCTAAGTGTTCTGAAGTCTGTCTCTGATCTCTCTCTCTCTCTCTCTCTCTCAACATTGTACAATGTTAGGTCACTGTGTTGATTTCCATCTGCTACAAGAAAAAGCTCATTTGTACTATCATTGTGACAATGAACATGCTTTACATGCAGATTATTATCACTGGCAATAGTCTATAATTTTGAGGGGTGTCTGTGGGTCCCATTTAGCCAACGACTCCAAAGGATATAATCTATTCTTTGCACTGGAAATTTTATTTGATATCATATGATAACTAGATGATATATTGTCCCCATCCCCAATTGTATGGTAACTACAGTTATGCAGAAGACCCATGTTTGGTCCCCAGAACACAGGTCAGGTAGTTTATAACCTCCTGTAATTAGCTCCAGGGGATCCAACAACTTATTTTGATCTCTAAATGCACATAATGCATGTACATTTTTCTCACACATATTCACATTTATTAGAGCTCATCCTGGTGCTGTGTATTGTCCATGCCCCTGGACCTTGTTGTGAATCAACCATGAAAGAAACTATCACACAGTGTTTATTCTCTCCTCCGACTATTCCACCTACTCATTCATCCCTTCTCCCTGATCCCTACCGGAGCTCACTATCTCCTTACTGTTGTCTCATTCAGAATGCCATACAACCAGAACCAGAGCGTATGTACGAATTTCTGATTACCTGCTTTCACTTAGCAATCTGTATCTAAAATTCTTTCTTATCCTTTTGTGACTTGACTCATTTCTTTATAGTAGGGGTAGTATTTTATTGTCTGAATGTAAAACAATTCATTCATGCAGGGAAGGGCATCTTGGCTGCTTTTAAGTTTTGACAATGATTAATAAAACTGCTACTAATATTAAATGTCAGCTTTTACAAGGGCATAGTTCTCAATTTCTTTGGGAATATACCAAGGAACACAAATGCTGGATCCTGTGGTAAGAGTGTTCTTAATTTGGAAAGGGACTATTAAACTGAGACATGTATGGTAGCACATACCATCAATTTCAGCATTTTGGAGGAGCAGGCAGGAACATCAAGAATTCAAGGTCATGTTCTACTACTTAATGAATCTGAGGCCAGACTAAACTAGCTAGACTAGGAGACTCTGTAAAACAAACAAATAAGCATCAGCTGCATACTTTCTTCTAAAGTAGCTATTACATGCATGTGTGTGCATGATCTACATGAATATGCATATATCACTTATCAGCCTTTGGGGTAAGGTCAAATGTAAAGTAGCTATACTATTCTTCATCACATCAGTGAATATGAATGCCCCTTGCTCCACATATGACCAGCTCTTTATGATGTCAGGAGTCAGGATTCCAGCTTTCTGACAGGTGTGTTGTCTAATTATTTAACTTTCATTTCCCTAATGACTCAATGCAAAATATCTATTATGCTTATTATTTGTATGTCTTTTCAGTGAGTTGTCAAGGCCTCTGTTCCAGTTTTTGATGGAGTTACTTTTTCTTTGCTGTTCTTTTAATAGTTCTTCAAATATTTTGGATTTCAATCATTTATCAGAGTAATTTTTTTTTCAAATAGTTTTCTAGATCCATGACCTTTTTTGTGTGTCTTCAAAGTGTATATCCTAGAGAGGAGGTTTTTGATGTTAATAAAGGCCAGCCTATAGATTCTTTCCTTCATGGGTCGTGCCTTTGGTTTTTATTCCTCAGATGATTACCAATATAAGACAGTGTGTCCAAACCTGTACATTGTCACTTCATTTCTCCCCTTGGGCTCTAACAGCCACATCACAGCCCTCTACAAAATATCATCTCCCAGATAATCTTGTGTAACTAATTTGGAAGGGAATTGCCAGCTTGATCAGGTTATGGTGTCATATCCCTGAACTCCCAGTATAGCACAAGTTTAATGCTAGCTGAGAAGTGTGGGATCCCATGCGCCCTTTCATCATCCTTGATTGACTGCTGACAGACCCAGGCTTGTGGAAGCCTATTGGAATCTGCTGCAGCTGCTGTAAAACAATGATTGCATTGATTGTTTGAATCCCATTAGCTGACATTACATAGCCTTTTTCTATCTTCTAAGCACTACGTTTCTTTCTGATGCCTTTTTCTACATTTTCTGTGATGTAACCTATATTTCCAAATACTTGGACAAATTTTGTAAAGATCATGATGAATTTCCTAGATTCTTTGTCTCATTACTCTGACAAAAGTATCTTAATGAAGGAAGGGCTTAATTATAGTCCATCATGGTAAGGAAAGGAGGCAGCAGGAGTAGGAAGCAGCTGGTCACATCCCACCTGCAGGCACAAAACAGAAAGAAGAATATGAATGACTGTACTCCATTGACTTTTTCCTTTTTATTTAGTCTAGGACTCCAGTGAGTAGAAGGTATTACCTACATTTGGGGTTGTTCTTCTTACCTCAATTAACCTAATCTAGTTAATCCTGATAGACCCACTCAGATACTTGTCTTTTAATTGATTCTCGATTCTATCAAAATGTAGATCCTCTACTGCACTGTGGGCTTCAGCTTCATACAATGGCCTCTCATGGCCTCTTACAGGGATGCTGACACTGCCTCACACTGTTGGGCCTCAGCTGCTCTTGGGAATAGTTAAGTAAGACTCAATGACATCCTCAGTCTTGATCATTTGCATCTGCAAAACCAATATCATGTGCAAGGAACCATCTTGCCGTGTTGTGCTGCAAGTCCAGACCAGAGCCTGGTTCCTTGGACAACAGTTGCGCTGTCCTCATGTGCTCCAGGTACACCTACAGCAACATTTCTCAAGATGGTTGCGTTCAAGGTAATACCTTATGCTACATTCTCTGATCAGGCACTTCCCTTTCAAATGAATTTGAATTTTCAGAAATTGGAACCATTGGTGTATGAGGTTTTATCAGAACACTTTTGCTATTGTCCCAGTAAGAGAAGATTTTCTGTGACACTGTCAACCTTTTACACCCGTCTTGGCTGACTCTTGGGATGTGTTTCTCCTCCTTTTCTCACCAAGCGGCATTTTTTAAATTATCTTTCTTCCCAACTTTTCTTCTTTTTCACTCCCGATTTACATGTGTGTAATAAACAGTCATGCCATGGACTGAATGTTATCCTATAGTTAAATTTCCTCCACCAAGTAAATTAATCCAGTACTTTTAAGCTTATTCACACTCAAGTTCTCAGGACAAGGAAAGGATGTAGCTAGATTCTTTATGAGGATATAATACAAATGTTTCCCAGCCTGGTTACTGATAGTCTTTGTTCCTCCCTGCAAGCTCATGAGAATGGTACCGTAATCTCTTCTGAAGGTAGTCAAGGGCCTTTTTACCTCAAAGGTTCATTCCTCCTGCAAACCTGTTCCAAAGGCCTAATGACCACATGGTCGAGTTTGTTACATCAAGGGCCCACTTCCTGGCACCAGCTTTCTGTTTCAGTTACTTAGCTCATTGCTTTGACAAAACATCTGTCTACAACACAAGCTCGGATTACAGCCAATCATGACAGGGAAAGCATGGCATACGAAGTATGAAACAGCTGAAAACATTGCATGTGCATTCTGAAAGGAGCTTATACTCAGCTCAGTAAAGGTGCAAATGTAGGTACCACCTACATGTAAGGTGCCTCTTCCCACCTCAGTAAATGTGAACTAGGTAATTTCTCACTGACATTCTAAGAGGCTTGTCTCTAGTGCTTATAGACGCTGATGGAGCAGCTTTTTGTTCAAATCCAGACCTGGTTCCTGTGCCACGACTTTTGAAAACATTGTTTGCCAGGCAAAGCAAAAAACAGTTTTGTGGTTTTATAAAAGCATAAATCAGAGGGGAAAAATATCTACTCCACTTTCTCATTGGCACCGTTTGCCATCTATTTCTGATTCCAGGATTTGTTCAATATATCCAATATTAAAATGTTGACAATAAAAGATTTGCTGTCACACACACCATTTATTTCGTATCCACCCTGTGCTTATCACTAACATTAATTTTAAGGATTTTTCCCCTCTTTGGTCACTATGAGAAGGTTTATAACATTTATCTTTATTGGAATGAGGGAAATAGATCACAATAAATTGCAAACACATCAGGGAGTTTGCTCATAAGCAGCAGGAGAGAACAGAGTGAGTTCTCCTGTGGAAAGCAGTGACAGGCTGAGTGAAGCATCTGCGGGAGTTGACTAAGCACAAAGCCATCAGAGGTGTGAAGGGTTGTACACAGTCAGCTGAGTCAAACCGTGTGGGTCCTGTGCGTAGTTTAAGGCTTGTGCAGATGTTATCTGGAGTAGTTTGATCATGTTGCAGCTGTTTAGAGGGTAATAACATGGTAGCTCTGTCAGCATGTGCAAGCAATTCACAACTGATTAATTTGTTTCCTTTGAGTTAAAATTTTTCTGAATAAAGAAAACTGAAAACCTGCACCCACTTTCAAGGCCTTTGGAAGATATGCAAAGCAAAGGAGAAAAAGTTGAAATGGAATTCATTTAAAATATTGAGGCTCATTGTACAATAACCATAAGAGTACTGTTACAACTTTTGGCTCCTATAGATGTATACATATTAAAGAATACAGCTTATCTTATTAAGTATTCCAATAAAACGGTCTTTTTAAAGAACTGTCCACGTGTTTTTAGTATGAAAGAGATCATTGGTCTTTAGTCTCTTAAAATTTGTAATACCTGGACATGCCTCAAATAAAGAATAACAAACTTATGCATTAAGCAGTTGAACTATTGGTATTTATGTTTTACCTTGGTTGTAGATAAATTAATGCTGATATAAATTAAATAACTTCACAGTTAAAATTCTATAAGAATCTATAAATTATCATTTATAACAATTTATAAATTAGTATTTTTAATATTGTTACTTAAAATGTAAAGGCATGAGTTATCTTCCATTTATGTTCTCAGTATTTAAAATGCTTTACATTCATGAGTACGTATTCATGTATACTCTGTTCTTTATTCTGTCAAGTTAACCCTAGTTACAATCCATTATATCAGCTCAAAATTGTGTAGTTATATTATTAATAGATCATTATGGTTGAAGAGTAGCTGATGACGTATGTATACATGTGAGGTCGGTTAAACCTGGGATTTTAATATGCTATTTGGGATCATACAACATACTTTCCCAGCGTACCTTATTAAGTTGGAATTTTTAAAAATCTGTCTCACATTGAGGCTGTTAGGCTGGGTGACATCAGAGGGGAGTCAGTTCAGAAAAGACTGGAGAGCAAGACTAGTTTTTAAGGAATCAGAGGGTGGGAGAGCTTGGATGACTAGAGAGGACTGAGAACAATCAATGAGGCAAAAGGAAAACCACAGGAAGACGTTACAGAATCCAACAGAGAAAAGCCCAAGCAAGCAGGAGGAAATGATAGCCATGTGAAGTTTTGCAAATGGATCAATATAAGATGAAGACAGGGTGAGCTATGGACTGCATCCTGTGTATGTCCTTGGTGGACTTGACTGACAGTTAGTGTGCATGCAGCAAGGGGTGAACATCTAAGAGGCATTGTGAGAGAATAGGAAAAGGATAATTGTTTTTGAAAAGTGTGTGTGAGTGTGTGTGTGTGTGTGTGTGTGCGTGCATGTGTTGATTTGGATATATATGTGTGTGCTTGAATATAGAGAAAGGAGTTTGTTGACAGGCATCACTCCCACTATGTTCCTTGTGTACATCTTTCCCCAGGGACATGGATCAACTTGTGGTAGCCATATCAGTATTTTATGTGGGATTCTATACTTTCGCACTTGACTGAGCACCTTGGGAGGAAACATGAAATCCATTGCGCTCATGGCTGATTCCTTCTTTGACTCAGTGTCTTGTCTTTTCTGAACATGGGGGAACTTATGGAAGTGTTACAATGACTAGTTTACAGGTAGGTAAACAAGAAGTCCTTAGAATGGTTGCATGCTGGCAACAATCTCAGCTCAATCATGGTCCTTGAGACTATCAGTGCCATCCCCTTTACCACGCTCTATCTCCTAAACCTTGCATCCTTCAGCTTCCTGCAAATAAGTACTTCTTCCTTCTTTTTCTTTCTCCAACTCTTAACTGACTTTGGCTTAGTCTTAAGGTTCTGGTACTCTTTTTCCTAATGAAATTATTTGGCCAACTTAGAGCAAGCCCCCCTCTTCACTCTCAACATCTTCACTTTGTACATTTTCATTTAAGAGGATTGTCACTTGGTTGGTGTATGCACCCATAGTCTCCCACGATGAAGGCCGTGAATCACCAAGGCTTCATTAGTGCCAAGTCTAGAGCAGATATTCAGTACTTTGCTCCTTTTAGTCACTTCTTAATGAGAGAATTATTTTAAATTGTTGGAACATTTACTTCTATTCTTTCCATGGTAAAGGAGAGAGTGAGACACACACATGGAAGGGCGTGGCACTCTTCAATACCTTTTCTCTGAAAGAGATATGTAGTTTGTTTTTTCATAATATAATTTGAGTGAGCTCACAGGCCCAAATTTGCTGCTTAACAATCTTTATCTAAAAAAATACATGGGTGGTGATGTGTCAAATGAATAACCTGGAAATTCCTAGAAAGAATGTCAACCAGTAATCTTTGAAATTGGTTATAGGTTTACAGAGTTATTTTTATATGTTATTTTTTTTTTTCGAGGCAGGGTTTCTCTGTGTAGCTTTGCACCTTTCCTGAAACTCACTCTGTAGCCCAGGCTGGCCTCAAACTCACAGAGATCCACCTGCCTCTGCCTCCCAAGTGCTGGGATTACAGGCATGCGCCGCCGCCACCACCACCCGGCTCATACGTTATTTTTATGTCTGTTTTATAAATATTTCTAGGACTTGAGATGGGGTAGAATACCAAATTTATTTGTAGTTTTATTATGTTGGAAAAGTAAATTAGAAGAACATTATTCATGTTTGCATTTATTCTTTGCCAAAATGTGTCACCACTTATGATACTGCACAAGCAACTTACATGACTGTAACTGTGAGTCCCATTTTTGTTTTCAGTTGTATTCAGTATAGCAAAATGAAAACATAACTCAGTGTATAATTTTTCTAGTTAAGAAGTTAAACTCAAACATAATATTCTGAGATTAAATCCTAGATCTAGAACCAGGACAGTCTAATGTCATACAGAGCATGTGACAGTAACATAACAGTTACTGTCTCGACCTCTTCACCTGTGGTGTGGGGTCACCAGTCCCTATGTGGCCATGTGAGGATTAGTAAAGGAGATCTGACCCCATGCCTGATGACAACGGTTGTTCATAACAGCAGTTATGCTAGTCATAACTATTACACATGGAATCACTACAGCTTGCTTAGATCATTTTTTACTTTACAGTAGTGAAATGATTCTTCGCATGAATTTCAGAAGGAGATAAAGACCACCTGTCATTTTCCATAAGGTAGGTGAGAGTTAGGGAATAAAAATAATTGGGTCAATCCTTATAAAGAAAAGATGTCTAATTTCATACAATAACTAAGAAATGTAATCACAGTTTCATTTCTTTATTTTTTGCTAGTAAACATTCAAGTAAGCTAAGATGGTATATTTTTAGAACATATTATCTGTGTTTACCTATAAGCTGCATACAAACCTAATGTTGTCCAATGTCTAGCAGAAGTCAGCTCCCAGAAGTTAGTAGAAGTGGCTGAAAACAGGAAATCTGGAGTTTGATTCTCTCCTGACCAGGCATTTCAAGCTTTTGGGTTAGCTGGTTCTGCCATCCACCGTCCTTTGCCTCTTGAAAGACAGTCCTCGTACTGAGGCTAGTTTGACTGGGCCAGCACTTGATGAATTCCATTGTCTCATTTTATTTGTTTCTGTTTTAAACTATATTTCATTTGTTTTTATTTTATTGTGTTGAGCACGGAAGGGAGGCCTGATGTGAAACAGTGAATGGTCGGCAGTCAGCCCCACGCCGACGGCTCTCCAACTTTCACTCAGGCTGCTCCATCCTCTGTGCTTTACTTTAGTAGGCCAGACTGCTAGGAAGGTTTCACCGCCTCTGAGCCTCGCTTTTCCCATCAGAAAGGGAAGGAAGCCCTCTAGAAGCCAGAGCATGGAAGAACCTGGTCCATCAAGGAGCCTGTGCTGTGGAACAACATGAACTTCACTCACATGGACTCTTGAGTAATTATAAGGGTTTTGTGCAATTTGTATTTCAGAAATGACGGCACAGTAAAATCAATATGCTCTCTAGTACCTAGGAAGTTAACCAAGATTGGATGAAGACAAAGGTAATACTATCTGTGTTAAATTTTTCTTAAATTGTCTCCCACAGTAACAGCTAAATTCTATTTCTAAAGTATTTAGGAAGACAGCATTAGACTTTCCAATACTCACATGAAAGTTTATCTGACATCAGGGGAATGTAAGCAAGGCTAAGAATAGACTTTTCTCCTTGGAGGGGAGGTATTGCCACTTCTCACTCTCTCTACAAGTTAATGTTTGGGGGCACATAGCTAGTGTGGGGCTAAGCAGAATGAAAAGGACTTTAAGGCATTGCATCTGATTCAGGCAGTGAGTCAAGTCAAAAGTAGATTGCTTAACAACAGTAAGGATAAATTTATGATACCCAGACCCCAGGAGGGCTTGAATCAAATTCAGATTCTCAGATATGAAGATAATATGTAGCTCATGTCTGTATCCTTGGGAACTATATATATACTGCATCCCACACATATGAGGAAGTACCTGTAAAAAACAGTGTAAGCCAGAAGATACTGGACATGTGAGTTTACTTATTACACTATATAAGGTGGCAAATCCAATCACAAATCTTCCAGAGTAATACACCTATCAACAGCCATTACTCCCTCACGGTACCAGGGTAGTACATTTTGTTTATTTCTCTGTATTCCTGAAAACATGAACTTCCCAAATGTTTGCCTTTGTTTTATCTTGTCTATGCTTAGATGAAATCATTCAACATACTGAGGAGAAAGGGGCTGCAGCATTTTATATTCTTTATCCTTTGTACAGTATGTGGCCCAAACAATAAATCTTTGCATTCCTTGGGACCTAGACCTAAGAAGATGAAAGACTGACTATAATTCCTTAGGACTTTTATGATCTTTTAATTTTAGTGAAGGTTGTGGTACAGGACCTGTATAGGACAGGCTACAGAGCAGAGGTTAGAGAAGAAAAGCACATAAGAGAGGATGCTTCTCAAGGACCTGACACTGGGTTCACTTGTCCTTGCTCACTGAGCTGGCTGGAGTTTCTGGATCTGCAGTCACTGTAACCTTGCCAGGATGTCAAACTGCCTAATAGACAAAACTCTCGATATTTCTGTAGAGAAGGTACCTGATTTGGCTGCGTGTGGATGACCCAACATAACTGTGAGTGGTGCCATCCCGTGGATTGGGGTTGGAGATGATGAAGATAAGTGCGCTGACCATTGACTTTTGTTCTCTCAGGTTTCCTGAATGGAGACACGCTGTGACTAGCTGCCTCGTGTTCTTGTCATCATGTCTCCTTTGCAGTAAGGGACTAGGTGTTCAGACTCTGGAATAAACTCAAATAAACCCTTCTTTCCTGAAAATATATAAGGCATGAAATATAACTTTTTCCAAACAAATTTACTGTAGTCTATGGGCAATGGTAATTAATTATGGAATAATAAATAAAGCTATTTCCACAGACAGGCTCTGTAAGTATTATATTTAGGCAATATTACATGTATTTGTTTCCACATTAGCTATGGCTGATTTCTTTCAGAGTCATTTTTTTTTTTCAAAAGAATCCATCTTTTCCATGGAGTCAAACATATTTTGTATCAGGACTTTTATGTTAAAATCCACCAACTTTGGTGGTACATTGTTCAGAATGAGAAAATGAAATGATGATTACTTATATTAACCAATTACTTATATTAACCATTTACTAATCTACAGAAGCAATTACCTTATATCACAATAAGCCAACAGTTTTATCATGTTTCTTCCAAAATTTTAATATTATCTAAGTACACCAGACTCTGTATTTTAATGTCAACAATAAACCAGGTGAGCAAGGCTCACAGTGATCTGTGCTTTTGGGTCCCAGATACAGTGGTGCCCATTACTGGATAGCTAAAAATGTCACTCTGATCTTTGTGATGTCTTAATCCTCACTGTTGAAGCTTGCTTTTGTGTAAACACCAGTATCCCTGGTATTCGTACTTAAGAGTGTCCAGTTCAAGAGCATCAGCTATGAGTAGACAAATCTAGTCTTCCACTGACATTCATAGATTTTTATTGCTATCTGTAAGAACTTTATTTTAATAATTTCAAAAAATACTTGAAATTAGTGCTGTAGTTTCTTTGCTATAAATATACGCCCCCCCCCACAAAAAAAGGAGCTTAGGCTGTTAAGTGTCTTAAATAGTTTCTGTATCACATTTGAGTTACAGTGGGTAACACCAAGTGATACTAAACTCAACTGGAGAGACGTTTTGGAGGATATGGTTTGTAAAGTTCCCTTGGAGCTTTTGGAGAAAGCCATAAATGCACTGTCCTCAAATCCTCCTCCTCCTCAGTTGGAAGATAAAATGGCTATTATAATCATGGCTCACTTCATGTTCAATGGAACTTACTCTCTGGGAAACAAATGGACAAATAAAAAAGTGAGTTTTCCATCTATTGTCAGTGACAAATGTCTGACCTACTTCAGGACCCTTTTCTTGGGTTTGGCTCATTTCCATGCAGTCAGGCCTGATGTACCAATAATGATGGAGTGCTTGAAATACCAAAGGATTCTGCAGATTATCACTTCTGCTCTGCAGACACACAGCACTTCATTTAATCGGCTTTCTGGATACTTCATTGCGAATCTGATGGAAGGATTTAGTGTAAAGCTAGGGGTTACAACCTTTTGTTTGTGAGATGCAGTCTTTGATGAGGAAGGCAGCATAGAAGTTGCCTCCCTGTGGCCCCATCTGCATGAAGCTGGCTTTGCAGAACCGAATTGGCCATTATATTTTCATTTTGTCTCATCAAGAAGTGTGATGTTAAAGATAATTTTTCATCACATACATTCCAATTTACATTACTACCAAGTCAACCTTTTTTCATTGTCTATGGGAAGGGTACATTAACTCAAAGGCAGAGTCTCTTAATTTGGGGACAGTATGATAAAGGAGGGGCTGGACTAATTAATTTGGGAGAATTGGACTACACTATATTCATTGCAATCCTCACAGTGTTGATTAACTGTGAGTATATTGAGAGATCACCTCAGATAGATGGGATGCTCTGAGGTTGCAATGTCTGAGTTAAACCAAAAGTCTTGGAATGAAGTTATGCACATGCTACAATGAATAAAGGGTGAGTCAAAACTCTAGGATATTTGATAAACAGAGATTCAGAGTCCTTGGAGCCAGAATCATAGGCCCAGGATTTACCAAGTCCGAAGGTTGGGGGCTCTGAAAATGAAAAGCAGAGAAATAACATGGTAGTTCACAGGGCCATTTCTCCAGTGAGCATCTACTGACTGGCCTTTCCAAAAGTAATGTTCTCTCTAACTCCAGACTGGAAGCAACTTAGTTGTCCATGGACAGGAAACTAGCAAAATAATCACAATGAAACCATTCAAAGGAGCTTCTCAGCAGGGAAGATAAATAAAATTCCAACACACAGATGAACACTATGACCTCAAGGAAAATAGGCTACATTGAGAAGACCAGACATAAGGCAGCGACTGCTGTGTGGTTCTACCTATAGATGACATTCTGAAATAAACACCTAAGTTTTTGTGGACTTAATTAAAGTTCTTATTAAGGGTATGAGGTCACTAGGATGCATATACTTCAACAAAGGTTTTTTGTTTGTTCATTTGTTTTTAAGTAACACTGTTTCAAAAATTTTGTTTACCCGTATCGCTTCCAGAACGTTCTCAATTCATGGAACGAGGCAGCGCAATAGAGAAGTATCTTAGGGCAACAGTGTTGTCGGTTACATTCATACTCCAGGAAAATGAAAGAAAGTGAGGATGCCATCAGCATGATTATATAAGCTGTGAAATTTTCAAAGAATGTGTTTAATTGCAAAAAATCTTTGTAGAAAACCTCAAGCATTCCATATTCTGCTTGATAAACCCAACTTCTCTTGAGTGCTCATCCATGGAGGCAGGATATGGCACCATTATAAACTGGGCAGGCTGCAGGCTGGGGTTAAATTTTTCTCTTTGCCATTCTGTAGCCCCAAATGTTGGACAACTTATAGAACTTCAAGCTTCATCTCATTGATCTTCAAAATATAGTTAATATTAAAGCCTCTTTTCAAAATTCATCAAGAAACTTAAAAAGGGTCAGGGGACTCCAGCTGTTAACACCATGTCTGTCCTGACAGGGGCTCCCAGCATTGGGAAGCTGTTCCATTCCTGTGAGCACTTTTCTGAAAGCTCTTCCAGTGTCGTCCTTCCAATGGTGTGAATTAACCCCTCCCCTCATCATCACAGCATTAATAGGTGACGCCACAGTTGGGTGGTGACCCCTTTGCCTTCCTGGTTTCCTGTGAGGTGCTAGAGATGCTTTAAGACTTCAGTGGAACTTACTCTCTTGGGTAGGGGAATGAGAAAAAAGAAAAAGAGAGCTTTTCATCTATTGTCAATGATAAATGTCTGACCTACTTTATGACCTGTTTGTTGTATTTGGCTCATTTCCATGCAGACAAACTTGGTATGCCAGTAATGATGAAACACTTCAAACAGATAAAGACTCTGTGTATTATCATCTCTGCTTTGCAGACACACAGCACTTCATTTATGTACCCAGCACATAACTATGCACAGTTGCAAAGTACATTGTTTACCAATGTTGAAATTTCATCCATGAACCCTAAAGGATCACCTCTCCTTCAATCTTACACTTGTTTTCAAAATGCGCTGCAGCAGAGCTCAAGCCTGAGTTGTGGTCCACACTCTGCTCTGAAGCATCTGTAGATCTGAAGATACAAGAAAGCACGAGGTAGATAGAAAACATTACAGGTTGTTAGGCCAGTCCCCCAGTTGAAGGCTGGCTTCAGGCTTCAGGGTAATACAAGCACTGCTCAAACTCGGGGTGTGACAATATTGGGTTACACCACAATACTTCCTCTTGGCACCCCCTTATTAGTAAGCCCTGGCTGGACCCCCCCCCCCAGCTTTGTTCTTACTTGGCCTCACTTTCAGTTCTGTTTCCTAGTAGTTGAGTTCTTTATGCAAATGAATATTTGAGAATAAAATTCAAGTCCCCATAACTTACATTACAAACTTTAAGACTTTTTCCTGCATAATCTATCTCCTTATGCTTTTATTCTGAGTTAAAGTTAAATGATTATTTACAATAAATGAATAAATTTTATAATAGTTGTATGTTTAGAGGATGTTTAGCTTAAATGTGCATTTTCATTAGTTGCATATTCTTTTTCTCTATTACAATATCAAACTCAGTCAGACTTTGCATGTCTGTGGGGACAAGGAAGGATCACATTGAGTTTCAGAATTGACATAAATGGCTGTCTCCACCTCCTCCTTCTGCCTCTCCCTCTGCCTCTTTTTTCCCTTTCTCTCTTTCTTTCTTTGGCCCTCCCTCTACACTTCTTTCTCTCCACCCCCAAAAATGATTTAAAAAACCACCAGTGCAATATCTACCATGCAGAAGTGTCATCTCACCAACACATTGATTAGGGCTTTTTTTTTTTTCATTATTGTCATTTAAATAGCTTGAAAGATAATTATGACACTAAACAGAAACCTAGATAAGAAAACTGTATTGTTGCCGAGACCTGACTCAATCTTTTAAATAAATCTAAGTGACATTTTTTTCCAGCAACAATGAAATACTATGTACAAATAGTTCACTCTATTCTCCTTTTAATAACTGACAAACATCACTGATAGGAATAGAATGCTTTTATTTCTTATGTAATTTTCAGCTTCATGGAAGATCGGAGCATAGACCTCAGGTAATTAATTGTTTTCACTTCACCAAACAAATGATGCCAAAGATACATACTACAATTACCCCAATGGTGTCATTATACTCATGCCAATGTAAGCATGGCATTGGGTTCCAAGGCCTTCCTTGTACAGACCAAGGTAGGAAGGGATCACAAAGACCAGTGTACTTTGAAAGGTTATTAGCTTAGTCTTCAAATTCCTTCTCTGAGAGAGAGACCAGATCAGATTAGTGGAGTACACACCATTCTCTGTCAACTAGAGCTGAGACAGAGCAGACAGAGGTGGTTCTGACTGAAGCCCTGTGGATGTTCCCAGTAGCATCCAGGGTCTACCTGCCACCTCATGAGGTCAGTGGTGCTCAGAAAGAGAATTGCATCATAGTGTCAGCTGCCAGCAATATAATCTGCAAGTGAAATACAGTGTCATTGTTAAGCATCAGAGACACAAATTCTTCTTAAAGAGTTCACTACAGTCACAGAGCAATCACCTTAGAGTTTATGAAGCTCCACCGTCCTCCAATTCTTCATAGCAGACATTCAGGGAAAACTCTGGCATCTAAATAGTTCAAATTATAGAAAATTAAAAATTTCAACCACTAATTTGCCCATGGCATTTCTCGGCTGAGGCCTATTTTCAACTCACCAGTCTTTCATGTTTTCTAAACACGTTCTTCCCAATGGTTGATATGGTTTTGTTATTCGTCATTGTAATTAAAAAAAGTATAAAATGAACAAATCCAGTTCAGTAATCTCTATAGTTAGTCTTAAAAGAATGTTTGTTTTATTATAAAAAAAAGAAAGAAAGAAAAGAAAATGAGAATGAAAGAAATATAGTACCCAGAATCAGGAAATCGATGTTTAATCTCAGTTCAGCTATACACAAGCCTGTTGAGACCAGGCAAAACACTTATATGGAACTCCTTATACCTAAGCTCAAGAAACATTCTGGAAGAGGGGTCAGAAAGAATATAAGCAGCAGATGGCCAGGATACTGGCTACAAAGCATTTCTTCTGAACATGGCAGAAAGTGTCAACCATAAAATCTCAGAATTATTGTTGTCTATGCATAATGACAATACCAGCGGACATGCCAATACAGATGGGAATGTTCACGAGGCTCTATCCCTAGATGAAGAGCTATAATCAACCAATGGCTACTGAGGCTGGGTAATCTGATTTCTCCAGGGATGATACCCCTTACAGGTTATCCAATCCTAAATGGTCAGTCCTAAACACATGTACTTATGAGCAACATTAAATGGACTCGGTATGGTGTGTGTGTGTGTGTGTGTGTGTGTGTGTGTGTGTGTGTGTGTGTGTGTATGTGTGTGTAAGAGAGAGAGAGAATAATTATAGAACAAATAGAACAAAAGGCCATGTGTTTAAGAGGGAGTTGGGGTTTATACAAGAGAAGGTGGAGTGAGAGGTAGATAAACAAAATAATGTAAGTGCAGTATTTATATGAAATTCTCTAGATAATTTTTAAGAAGATAATGAGGTACATGTACATAATGGAATACCATTAATTCACTCATAGGAAGTGACAACTGGGTGAATGAAAATAAAGTAGTCACAGAAAGGCAAATGTATTTATAAGAATTAGGATTTGAATCTATAATTGCCTTCCAAATGATATGTCTGAAAGCCCAAGGTTTTACAACACTATGATCATGTTCTCTTCTTTCTTCTCTCGGTAAAGAGCCTCAGATTACCTTGCCCCTATCTCAACACTGATAATATAAGAAGTTGTTTCAAGGATGAAATGAGATATTGTGTCCCATATACTTAATAAATCCTTGGTTCACAAGTATGTCTCGATAGACACTAGTTGCTACCTCGTGTTTGTGTTACTGTTACTAATATGTGCCATCACTTAAGACACTATGCATTACCACCATTATCCAAACAAAATCAACCTTACATGCTACTGACAATGTATCTCCTATATAAATGTCCTGAAGGGTACAAATTTGGCTAGTTTTGATTATGAATTGTTATTACATTTCTCTATTTACATTGCTGAATTAAAAGATACCCCCAAACTTTTAGAGGTTGAAGGTCACTTGTCAGGCCTGGCATAATGGTGCCCTCTTGAAATCACAGCATTTGAGTGGCTGAGGCAGGATGACAGTGAGCTCCAGGGCAGCCTGGGCTACATACTGAGACACTGTCTTTTAAAATGAAAACAATCACAACAAACAATGATACATCAAAGCCCTGGTTCTGAGTCCCTCCTCCAAAATATGACTGTATTTGGGGCTAACATCTATATGTATAGTATGACATACTAAAAGTAATTACAGTGTTTAGGATTTGCCCTAATCTGACTTGTCCTTTTATAGTAATATGGAATTAAGGAATATGCACATACACATTCACACATACACACGCATACACATGCATACACACGCATACACACACACACACACACACACACACACACACACACACACACTAGATTGATCACTAGAACACCCAGGAAGATGATAATCCGCAGCCCAGGGCAATTGGCCTCCATGTGAAACCAATGCCACCAACACAGTGATCCTGGAATTTTGGCTTTTAGGACTGTAGGAAGGTAAATTATTTATATCATTAATACAAAAGCCACAAAGTCTGTGGGATTCTACTCTACCTCTAGCAAACTATTCCATTTAGTAAATGACAATAAGTATCTTTCTCACAAATCTAATTTAGTTTGAGAACAGCTTGTTGTCTACTTGAAGAACAGGGAGCTAGATCATCTGTGTCAGAGCTCACAATGCTCACCAGCGTGATGCTCACCAGTGCCATGCTGGTGGGACCCTGGTGGCCTACTGGTCATTAGAGTGCATGTGTCCTGCATGTCCGGATAGCATGTGCATGTTTCCTAGGGTAAGAGTCTCACCACAGAGCAAAAACTGAATCACTCTTTGTAAACCTTGCCTCCAGTTTGTTGTTTTCTTTTGTTTGTTTTTTTATGCTCTCTGAAGATCCTTCAGTCACATTTGAAAATGACTAGACTAGGTAAAACAACTGAAGATATGCTAATTTCATGTCACTGTAGAATTAGGCTGGTTAGATGTAAAAATTCTAATGTTTAATGTCAGAGGGCTGGGAGATATCTCAGGTAGTAAAATGTTTGTTGTGCAATCATGAGGACCTGGGTTTGATCCCTCAGGACCTGTGTGAAAAAGCCAGGCATACAACTAGTATATGTAGTCCTAACACTGGAGAGAAAGAGACAGAAGGGTCCATGGTGCCTCCAGCCAGCTACTAAAAGCACCAGACTAAGAGAGTGTGCTTACCAAGAATAAGTAAGGCACTGGTCAAGGAAGATACTAAATATTGATCTCTAGCCTATAGATGCATGGGCAGTTAGTTATATGCATGCCTGCTCACATGAGAACATGTATATGGGCACACACATTCACAAAAACAAATTAATATGTAATAAATAAAATGAAATGGTTATGAATATACATCTACATTTATAGAGGTGATGTATTCTATCAAATTACTCTTTCAGTAATCTGTATTTACATGTCTAATTCATCTTCAGCAAAAGCAGGCTGATTAAAATTTTTCATCCACTAGGTTAGCTTGTGATAGCACTAAGCACTTTACTAATGGACACAGTATCTCTGAAATGGTGACAGAGCAGGGAAAGTGGAGGCATAAGTGCAATAGATACACGTTCCAGCACTGGACACCTCAAGACTGCTTTGCTTCTAAATTCCAACTTCCTCAGTTAGTAGTTGTCTCCATAGTGAGTTATGTAATGACTATGTCCCCAGGTTTTTCCACTGTAGAATGGAGTTATTAGCATTTATATTGACAGAGTTACTGTGAGAATTGAATCAGTTATCATTAGTAAAAAACCCTGAGCTTTGAGCCCATCATGTTAATCATACCCTCTTGGCTCTTCAAGGGAACAAAGGCAGATGGAAAACTCACGGGTCTAGTTTATTAAACTATCCTGACTTCACAGAGGATGGCCATTGGTTGTCCTTAACATAACCCATTTGATCTGTGCTAATCGTCTTTTCCTGGACTCTGTGTAACAGCAGACTAAACACTGCCACAGGATCTCACAATAACACTTTGTTGGAGAGTAAACTCTGAGGTCAGACACATTTCACTTCTTTCCAAAGGCCCTTGTATATCAGAACAGATTGGAAGTCAGGTGTTATAGAATGTCTGCAATGGGTTTCATATAAATCCAAGAGGGCTTTACAAGTTTACAACATGCACACACACACGCACATGCACACACACATGTGAAGTAATGACCAGCCTTAATTATTGTTATTGCAGCTTCAGATTACTAGTTTAAAAAATCTGAATTTCCACCTTGGAGCTGGTGTGAAAGGGGGAAAAGAGACAAGAAAATGGTGTTGGGAATCCAAATGCTATTTCTTTCCACTTGTGTGCTTTGAATCAGCTCTAAGTTTATTAATGAAGATGGTGCTTGCATTTCATTTTCACTGCATTTATGTTTTGATTAATGTAGTTCATATTTTCCAGATAAGAAGCAAGAAAAGACACAAATAAAGCAGCTTTTCAGACTGATTGCTAATTTATATGAATTCATGTATTCAAATTTAAGGTCTTTGAATCAAACACAAGTACTCAGTGTTATTTTTCAAATCTCTAACATTATTTACATAAAAGCCTTTTTTGAAATACCAAAGGGAGTATTTGTCATTGAAGAAATTTCAATAGTACCCTGATACTTCCTGAAGATGTTTTGAAGGTATATGAGAACAAAACATCATTTGGGAGTTAAACTTACTAGCAAATATCACTGTGAATAGATATCCAAACAGAGTTTGTGAGCATCAGTATGTGTCAAATTCTGAATACAACACAAAACTTTTAGTTTATATTCCGACATAACTTATAGTAAAGAGCATTCTACTGAATAACTGTTCTTCTTATTTGTTTTTTCTTCTGGCAAAACTGTGATGAACCCAGGGCTTACACAGTCTAGTCAAGTGCTGTACCACAGAGGGGATATCTCCAGTCCTAAGAACACAAATGTATTCTTAGATAGATGTTATCTACCTGTAGCTGCTACATCACTGCACATACCTGGGCATAAAACAATGCAAACTCATTTTCTTGTATTTCTAGAGAACCAAGAACACATTCAACCAAGAAAGATGGTCTTATTGGGATGAAATGAAGGTGTCTGCAGTACTGTATTCTTTCTGTTTCCACCAGAGAGCAATACATTTTTTTTCATATCCATCTGCAGAAGGTCTCCAACTCTTCTCTCATCTTCAAAACCAGTCAATGTAATTTTATTACAGGCCTCAGTGGTTAACATGTGGACATACAGAATTATGACATTTATCTGTTAGTCTGCCTACTTTAAGAAATCTCTTGCAAATAGTTATTTATTTTCTTGGATGGAAAAATTACTCAACAAATATCAGGTGCTGTGTGATTTTTTTCTTCAAAATCTTAAAATATAGATTTAGCTAAAAATCTCAACAGCTTCTCAAAACTCTTGTAAACTGCACAAATAAAGCAAAATTACATGGAACTTCAACACAAAGATTCTAAGCAAGTGCTGCCACTTTTCATATTTTTACCATGAGCCTGGAAAGATAGGTTTTCAATTAAGAACACCCTCTTAACTGAGAGTTCTTACAACTGTCTATGACTACATCTCCAGGGTTTCTGATGCTTCTGGCTTCTGTAGGCATGAACACTGCATGCAACGCCTCCCTCCCCCTGTCATGCACACACATATTTAAAAACTATAAAATTTACATGTTAAACACAATAACACACCCTGGAGAAGAAAAACAGACCTTTCTCCTCTCACTATCAACAATTATATAAAGTAGTCAAAGTGCCATTCAGTGATTTTTGCCATAGGATTTTATGAAAAAATGTTTAAACCCATTCCAGAGTGTCTTGTGGAAACTTACAAAGGATTCTTCCCAGGGAATGCCCAGCCTGTCATATTAAACTCCTCTTCCAATTTCTAAAATAGTAACCATCGCAGGCAATGGCATTTTAAATAGTCACATATTTTGGAAGTAGGGGATGACTGACAGACAACCAACCTTTGGTTTATTTAGAGAAACAGTTTTCCTTGGAATGAAGAACTGTCTCCACCTGCCTGGAATTCTGCTGTTATTCTGTGTGTATAGGACTGTAGTTCTCAAGTGGAGTGATTTGTGCTACCAGTGGATATTTGGCATGCCTAGAGACATTTTTGGATGTCATAACTAGAAAGGTTCTGTTGGATACATTCTGATTCCAGGAATGTAGAGACCAGGAATGCTGGGAAACTTGGATTACGGTCTACAAGCATTTTTTCTCTCCCCACCTGCCAATAATGCCCCAACTGGCATTCCTTAATGCAATAATAATTTGGAGCATGAGATGGAAGAATTTGTCAGAACTTCATAAACATAATAAATATGGTACATTATTTAAAAGGAAAGTCTTCACATATAAACATTCTCCAACATTCTCAGGTTTCTCTACTTTTCCAAACTAATCATTCCATCATCCCTAATTCATAAGGGACCTTTATATCCACAAAATGCTCACACACAGAAATGCATAGACACCCCTGATACATCACTCTCATTGTTGACACTCCATCTACCGGTAATTTCCCATTGCTGTCTTCCATGTCTATGAATCTGTGTGACCACATCATCCCAGCTACACCACATGATGCCCTGCTCAGCCCTGCATGTCCTTGCTGTAGTAAGTTTCTAACTTACATTCCTCATTCTTTCTTGATCAACAGATTCATTACCCTATAGCCAGATTTTAAAGTTTATATTAAAGCATATCAATCCATGCCAAGGTTTCTCATTGCCAATAGAAGGGCCTCCCCAGTTATCACTAAAACACCTGTTGCTATCTGATGAGGCTCCAGCTGATGTGAAAAGACTGTTTTCCACAGACTAACTTCATTCACCTTTCCCCCCACATACTCATAAGTTCATAAGGCTGACATATAGGTCTGCATAAGCACTATATTCTTACATGCAATTATGGATTGTTTTATGCAAGTTCCCAAAAGAGAGAAAAAAGATGAATGAATTGATAAAGTGATGCAATTAATCATTTTGTACCTCCCCCAGCACATCAGAGCTCAAGTAGAGTCTTCAAGTTTGATATGGCTCCCTACAGTATTGTTGACAAACTTTCCATACTGATTGTCTGATTCTATGCTGTATTTGAAAATTACTTTGCAAAATTATTGTCATCTAGTGTGTACATTCATCTTTTTCTCCTCTTTTCAACACCTAATGCCAGTTTTCAAACCTCAGCTGTCCAACTCTTTGGATTACTATTTATCTCATGAGCTAAGGTTAAGATAAATCAGTCCCTGTGGGAAGGAAATGTGTCTGTCTTGTTTGATGCTGTGCTTTTATTTGGAGAACAGTTCCTGGCATGTAGAGTTTTAAATAAATATCTATAACACAAGTAACATAATATAGATAGATAGCAGTTAGCTTAAAATGTGACACCTGGCAGGTGCCCAATAAATGATTCATATGGCATGGGAGAGATGTTCAAGCTAATCATCTGCCTCCCACCATTAACGAGGCCATTTGGGGAACCCACCAGAGACACCATCACAGAGAAAGAGACAAGCTGCAGAGAAGAGAGGCAGTTCTTGCTCCTATGAGGGAGGCGATGGAAATACTGAACAAGTCTTGTGGGGGAAGTGGGTGTCAAAATTAATAACACATTCCTAACATTGTTTGGGCATTTAATTAAAGTAAATTCAATACTAAAACTGAGCTTCAATGTTGAAAGCTGGACTCAGACACTAAGTCATAGCTGTATCTTGTCAATGGTATGATTAGCACAAAGCAGTGTTTACAGGGACCTCAGGAATTACAGAGTCAGAACTGAGAATTACAGTATAAATAGGGGTGGTTTCGAAAAAAATTAAGTTCCTATTTTCCCTGTTTTGTTTTGATTTTAACCTAAAATTGATGAATGCAAGGTAAATTGTACTGTTATGTTTTAGGAGAGTCATTATTTTTTCTCAGAAAAAAAAGATTTCAAGCTTGATATCTGAATCTGCATAGGGTGAGGTGGAATATTGAATAATTCAATGTAATGGGATTTTTGTTCACTTATACATAATAAGGCTAAAGAAATTACATCTCTCAAATGACTGTGAACGTGAACATTTGTGGTTAGCTTTGCTGTGACAACAGTTTCTGTGCCATGGCCTGGTTTTTCCCTGTTGAAGTACATGTCTAGCTTATAAGGGATACTCAGGTGACCTCATCTTCTAATCTCAAAATTAAGGTACAATGGGAATTAAATTCCTCAAATCTGTGTTAAGAAATATAATCCTTGTGTTTGTATAGCTCAACAAATGCTGGCTAAATTAAGCCTGTCTCTATTAATCAGTCACCATCACTAAAGGTGTTCTTTATGTACTCTTCCAGTGGTTTTTCTTACAAGAGTTGTGCATTCAGGGTTTGGGACAGTGGAAGAGACTGTAAGTCCCCTTTTCCCTTACTTTGTCTCATGGATAGAATCCTCTTCATGAGGCATCCATAGAGAACAAATGGCATCAGATGTGAAGACATTCATGAGGGACTCCAGGTTGAGCAATAGCAACACTGATCAACAGCAAGTCAGAATGCAGAGTTGGTGTCAGAAGTAATGCAAAAACTTTGGCCTGGGTTGTAAATTTTAAAGTTGCCCAGAGGAAGATGGAAATGTGAGAGTTTTTCTTTGGGGTTGTATTGATTCTAAACATGATGGCTTGCTTTATGTCTATTGAAGAGATAGATAGATAGATAGATAGATAGATAGATAGATACATACATACATACATACATACATACATACATACATACATACATACATACATACATACATGCATACATGCATACAGATAGATAGATAGAAGTGGGGAGGATTGAGCATGGTGGGGAAGGACTAGAATCCCAGTGATAAGAAGGCTGAAGCAGGAGAGTGGCCAGGTTTAAGCCCACTTTGGTAGCAGTTTCAAAGCAGTCTCCCTTTCCCTCGCTCCCTTCTTTTGTCTCTCTCACACACATAATTAAAAGTGAAAGGAAGGAGGGAAAAGGGGAGAGGGTGAACTGATGATTATTTAGTATATGAGTTTTCAGGGTGATTTTTTTTTAAATGGAGAACTGTACTTCCCTCTAAATTCCACAATAAAAGACTTCACTGGTTGCCCAGAGTCCTTGCTGGGACTTTAGGCCAGGCCTCTACCACATGGCTCTACCTTCATATGATTCCTAATCTTGTAGTATCCCTTATATTTCCCACATGCATGTCTGTTTCCAGTCTTGACACTTTTGGTTTTGTAGTGAAAGTGATGTGTGATCACAGTGCAGCTGTGGGGAAAACAAAGCACAAAAACCAAGCGCCCAGAGATAAATGGCCTGATGTCTAGGAGGAGACTTGCTGGATCAAAGGCTATGCAAGTTTTTACAGCTTTTACATTGCCAAATTGCCCCACAGAATGGCTCTATTAATTTACACTCTGCCAACATGGTTAATGGACTGTACAGTAATTGTCTGTTTATCTATCTGTTCTCCTCATTAGGATGTAAGCTCTTCAAGGACTTCTTAATCTCCCAATGCCCACTGCTTATCATTTATCCTGATGCAGGGTAGGCACCTACTCATTAACCCACTTCTCTGTCTCTAAGTTCTTCAAAGTACCAAACACACATGGTGCCATAGTGAAATGTATGAATAAGTGACAAGATATGAGCAGTGTCAAAATGTTACAGAATTTTCCTCCAAAAATCAGTTTATTCACAGGCTTTTGTACAAAGTTTAGTAGCTGGCTTGTAACTCAAATATGTGTAGTGAATTTCTTAATAACTAGTGGAAGACCCTAGAGCATATATTGTTGGAGTTTATCTAGCACTGAATATTGATGTTACATACATTTAGGGATCTATATGTATGGATAGGTTAAATAAATATTTCCAAAATCCATATATTTATAAATGACATTGCAGGAACTTCCTTCAGGGTAAAAAGTTGATTCTGTGTTGCTATGGTGATTGCTTGTGAGTTTGTATAAGACTACAATTTTCCTTTGAGCATGAAAAACATCTGAAATTCCCCAAGAAATGTGCCTACTTTGTGAAATCATTAGCAAAGTTATTAAGTAAATTATACAATGCTTCTCTCCTTTATGATCTGTACATGACCTTATAAAGGTAAAAGTTTATTTGCTTAACACATGCTTAAAATAAAAGATTAAATTTTGAAGAAGTGCTTATTTAGTCAGGATACAAAGATTTAAGATGAGCAACAACCAGCCAGGTTTATAGTCTGTATATTCCAGTATTCTGTGTATTCCAACTGTGAGCACATGAAGACAGTAAAATGCAGTTCAATAAGTGCTACCATGAGATCACATGGTTATGGAGGAGAAAAGTACCTGCCTGAGAATGATCTCAAGCCATAAGGTCCAGTTGAAAAGTCAATTCCATTTGAACTGTTGTAATGATTCCTGCCATGAATGATGCTCAGTAACTGAGCCTCCCTTCTCTTTATATGGAAAACAGACCAGACCAACAGTTCAAGCTCACAAGCAAGCTTCCTTTCTTTCCTTATAGATTTCATGTATTAAAATATGGGTTTAGCATCATGTTTCATAAATACATGGAAATACATTTTTAATCAGTTACACTGTGCTTGGAATCTATAAAATAATGAAATGACTGATAAATGATAAATTAGGTATTCAGATAATTCCAGAGCTCCATGTTATACTATGTGCAAAGCAACAGATGTAAGCCACAGTCACCTAACATTTAAAAATACAGCCAAAACTTTTTTTAAATAATAGAATAGTCAAAATGATTTAAACATTATTTCAAAAAAAACTTAACAATATGACTTTGAGCAAGAAAATAGACCTAACAATATCTCTACAGTGTGTTCCCTGTGCTCCATTACTGGGCAGTTGCATGAAGGAGGAAAGGGTATGTTTATGATAAGTAGTCCTGGTGTGAGTGTGACAGCTCAGTCAAGACATGTATCACACATGTAACTGCCCTTGACAAAATGAATCAAACTGTCACTTTATGAGTAATGTTACCCTAGTTAAAATCATCCACAATGCTTTTCCTATATGGACCCTGGAGTAGCTGGATTGTGATGACAGTTTCTACAGAGTAAAACAAAAGTGTGTGTGAATCACTATGAGTTGCTTTATGGATAAGAAAAATAATGTCCGGTGCTTATTTGAATTAGCTGAGTAGAGGACAGCAAGGAAGGAGGAAGTAAAATGAAGGGGGAAGTGACCCACATAAATAACCTGTCAAGAAAAATAGATGTAGCCAGTGGTAAGGCTCATTATGTCCCTGGACCAGATGGACTTCAGTCATGAGAACACACATATAATGCATTGTTTACTCTTCAGAATTATGAGAGCATGAAGAAACTCCTATAGAGCCTCTTAATTGGAATATTGTTAAAGTAGTTATCAAGTGTATTCTCACATAATGGTAAATATTAAATTTAAATGAAATAAAATCTTCACTCTGCCAAAGTTTGGGCATTTAAGTTGGCAAAATATTCATAACTCTGAGACTCTAAACATTTTGTTCTAACAGTTACTCTGAATTTTATTTTATTTCGATTTTTAAAAATGTATACCTGTGTGAGGGTATGTGCACATGTATGGTGAAGTGGAAGAGGCAGACAAATCTCTCAGATCAGGTGTTGCCAGCATTTATGGGATGTCAGACTTGGTGCATTAGTACTCAGCTCCTCACTGTTGCTCCACAGCAGCACAAAGTTACTTCCCCAAGCCCGACTCTAGCTTCCAGATGTACTCTTACTTTGGACTTCCGGGAGTATGGTTGGGATAGTGGAAGACCTACATCAATGGCACTCATCCTGTTGTAGAAAGGGCATAAATTCCAAGCCTGAGTACCATGAAATTAATAGGCGATTAAAAGAACAGTGGCATATGGAAAACCACTGATATTCATTTTTTTGCTGGAGAGGGCATGTTGAATGGCCACCATTATGGTGATGGGTTGGCTGCCTCCTACCCTATTAAGTCTTAATACATAAGTCACTTAGGAAGGATCAAGCTTAAGGTTTTTATTCTGACCTTAAAATATGTAGATATGGTAAGCATTATGTAGAACCTCCTTTTCCTCTTCTTCTGAATGATGGCTGTAGACCCATGGTGAAGCAGACTGCTTGTTCAATTTGAAATTAAGCATTTGTCTGCTGCATGCTTTCTGGGTGATTTCCAGACCTTTGGCCTTGATTGACAAGCATAGGATGACCTTTGTAGTTAGTTTCAGATTCCTACACTGCCATGTTGAGCATCACTTGTCATTGATGTTTTGTTGTTTTTCTTATTGAACTCTGATATTATCTCACTAATATACTTTTGCTATTGGCAGCTTGATTTTCAAACTTTATTCTAGTCACAATAAACAGATAATTTATTCTACTATCTAAGAAAATTAAAACTTTATAATTAATTTCAATTATATTTTATTTTGACTGATATAACATGCATGCTTCCATTTTTTGAAATATTGAATCATATTCTATGTTAATGACCTATTTAATGTAATGTACACAGACATGATACATATGTGATTCACCCTTCTCTTGAAGTCAGGAATATTAAGAATGCACATTTCTACAATGGAAGAACCCAAATACTTAGAACCTGGATTATCTGTTTGTGGTAAAAACTCACTAATAACATTCTCTGAATTTATACAATGTAAAACAAGACTAATAAAACCAAGATAAAATGTATAATTTAAATTTTATTTTAGAATGCAATTGAATGACTCTTGTAATATAATTATATTTTTATTTAAATCAGAAAATAAAATGAGAAGAGAATATGAAAATAAAGAGTAATAATAATGAATAAAATTCAACTGGAGTAAATAAAGTCAAGAATTATTCCAAGATGACAGCTGGTTAGTATCTGTAGAATTTAACTACAGATCAGAAAATAACTTACACTCATGAATCAAATTGTTAAGGAATTAGCTGAAATAGAAGGTCAAAGAACTGAAGAAAGAAAATTGTAATACACAAGAATTTCACTCAGGAGACTTACCCATACTTTTGAATTTTAAACAATTTTATCTTTGTGCTGTTAAAGCACCTGTATTTCAGTATTTTATAGATGCATAAATGAAGACAGTTGCACAAAAGTTTGGAATAAGGCATTGATCTGCAGGTCAGTACAACAAGATCCTTCTAATACACCCCTCACTATAATGTAAGAATCTGTATGAGAAAATACTGACCTCAGTCAGTAAGGCGTGGGGATGCACATCTGTCAGCCAGTGTTTGTGAGGCTGAGAGAAGAGTATGAAGGCTAGCCTGAGCTACATAGCAAGGATCTTCTGATCTTCTCTTTTTTTTTTTTTTGAGGGGTTCCAGTTCTTTTATTTTTTAATTTTATAATTAATTTAATTTTACATATCAGCCATGGATTCCCCCGTCCTCCCTCTTCCCCGCACTCTCACCCCAACCCACTCCCCATTCCCATCTCCTCCAGGGCAAGGACTCCCCTCGGGATTCAGCTCAGCCTGGTAGATTCAGTCAAGGCAGGTCCAGTCCCCTCCTTCCTTCACCTAGGCTGAGCAAAGTGTCTCAGCATAGGTCCCAGGCTCCAAACAGCCAGCTCATGCACTAAGGACAGCTCCTGGTCCCACTGCCTGGGGGCCTCCCAAACAGATCAAGCTAATGGACTGTCTCACTTATCCAGAGGGCCTGATCCAGTTCCATGGGTGCTCCTCAGCACATCTCTTAGGGGTAACTGCCCCTTGGTATTACCTCTGGGCAAAATTTCACTCTGAACCAGGGAAATTCAGAGCAATATAAATTGCTGCAACATAAGGAAGGCTGGCAAGTCTTACAAAACAGTTCTCAGTCACCTGAACATGTGGGAAGAAAGTGCGGGCTGATAATTAATTAGCCCACCTGCTGTCCACAGACCGGCAATCTCCTCTGGGTCAAGTCTGTAGAGTAAAACATTGTTCTGTTGAACGATTTTGCTCATAAGTTTCTCTTTGAAATTGACAGGAGCATAAAAACTGCACAACATTTAATCTTTCCTGGAAGAAATACTTATAATTTCAGAGTGCATATCCCCTAATTAGAGTAAATTACTCCTGATGGAATAAGCCTTCTGCAAAAGAAGGAAAGATGTCACATTCAGTCTCCCCATGTTATAGGGAGGTCTCAGCTCTGCAAACTCCAACTTTGAGTCTCAGGGCCTGTGCTTTCAGGGGCCAGGCTACTAAAACAGGGCAGGAAATAAGCCTGATTAGCATTTTCTAAGTAATTTTGAGCACCAAAGATGTATTTACAGTAATGGCCAAGAGTTACCGTGCACAATTGAACCTAACACCAGTAAAAAAGAAAGTAAGTCACTTTAATTCATTAAATGACACCAAATAAATTATGACGTTCATTTTCTTGGACACTTCTTATCACTTTTTAATTCTGTGGATTATGGTTGAATATCTGTAGATTCTAATAAGGGGAATGGGTTAGCATCGATTTTGATGAGTTATGAAACATTTATGCACATGTTATGCACTTATTCTTAATTCATAGCACAGCTTTCTCAAGTTCCCACACTGCAATATAGCCTATCAAGCCTTGCTGGTTATAACATGGAAACCTAGAGGAATGTATTGTTGTTTTTTTTTCCCCCAAATGATTGAAAAATAAATTAGCTTTTTTTTATCCTGAGGAAGTATTTTACATTCTTCAACTTGACATAAGGTTTTAGGGTTAATTCTGTAAATAGAAAGTCACAGAAAGTTCTGAAAATAGGACTGGGCAGGTATTAGTGCTTGTTGCACAAAAGTGTGAGAATCTGAGTTCAAATCCCCATCCTCATGTAAAACGCTGCCTGTGGCTTCATCTGCCTGTTAGCACAGAGCTGTACGTTGTGGAGGTGAGAGCAGTGTGGACTGCCTACCTCCAGCCTGAAGTCCAGGTTCAGAGAGAATTAAGTGGAGAGTGACCAGTCAGAATCACAAATTCCCAGTCTAGTCTCCATGCCTATACAAACACCTGCATAGACATATACACAGGCACAACACATATCCAACACACACACACACACACGCACACACACACACACACACACACGCACGCACGCACGCACACACACACACACACACACACACACACACACACACACACACGCACACACGCACACACGCACGCATACGCACACACGCATGCACGCACACACGCATGCACGCACGCATACACACACACACACACACACACACACACACACACGCACGCACACACGCATACACACACACACACATGCTCCATATTATATTGGTAGCATATAGTAAGTGAAAGTCAAATAACTATTATTCACTAAGTCTGTAATACAAGCAAGGGATTTAAAGATACAGCTATGGTTATAATCAGGATATCAACATCTGCATTTGAGAAGAAAATTTTAAAGCCTCCCACCCTGTATGTACAATGTGTATAAGATATTACTAGGATTACATTGTTATGAGAACTTATGGGTGTTTTTTTTTTTTATAGTATAGATGGATTTAAGGAAAGGTTTAGGCACCTGTTTATTTCACGTCAACTCATTTCAAGAACATTTTTAAAAATTATAATTGCATCATTTCTGCTTCCCTCTCCTCATTCTGACTCCTCCCATGCATACCCTCTTGCTCGCCATCAAATCCATTGCCTCTTTTTCTTTCTTTCTTCTTTCATATCACGCCATCTCATTTTGAGACATATTCTCACTCTGGGTTTCAGGCTAACCTAAAATTCAGTAGATAGTGCAGGTTACCCTCAAGCTGTGGCAACCTTCCTGTCTAAATCGGCCAACTGTGGGGTTATAGGTGTGAGGCACTGTGCCTACCATCCTGTTTTCATCTTGAATTTTTGGAAGCAATCAAGCAAAAGTAAAAGATGTTCCCTTTTCCTTGTCCTATGAGAAAGAGTTTGCCATTTGACAAGCATAGTCTGCTTTGTCTTGATGGGGAGATTGTCCTGGCCACAGCCGATTCCTCTCTAAACAGCAATAAGTCTTTTTTGCTTATACTTAAGGGCTCTCTGCCAAGGCTTATTTCTACCAACCAACCACATGTTCACTTCTTTGAAGAAACCATAATTTAAAGAATTCCATAAAATACCATAGCATCCAATGGAAATATCAAATTAAAAAATCCTCTGTGCCTGGCAGTGGTGGTGCACGCCTTTAATCCCAGCACTCAGGAGGCAGAGCCAGGTGGATCTCTATGAGTTCGAGGCCAGCCTGGACTACAAAGTGAGTTCCAGGAAAGGCGCAAAGCTACACAGAGAAACCCTGTCTTGAAAAACAAAACAAAACAATTCTCTGAAGGTGGTAAAAGCTGTCTTTGAGAGAGAAAATGAAGCCTATGCAAGCTGAGATGATTAACACAAATCCGGTTGTTACTTCAGTGACCGAAGTGTCTTTCCAAAGTTAGCTGTCTGTCTCAAAAAACTAGACATCGTCCGAAGCCATAGGCTCTGCTCAGGTACTTGCTGTGGATCCAGGCAGTTTCCATGCCAACAGTAGATTATGACATTGTCCTGGAACTAATCCCCTCTCCTGTCCACTACCACCTTGCTTTTCTCTATCTCCTTTGTGATATTTAGCTGAGTAGTTTTTTCCTTAGCATCTTGTGTACACAGCGTCTTCTCTTTGTTGAAGACCACTTAGATAAAGAGCCTGTGTATGGCTCTGTGGTCCCTCTTCTGGCTTCTTTAATCTACATGAGCAATAACCATTTGCTGATTTCTGGTTAACTAGCTTTGTGAGGACAGTTTTAGGCAGGAGCTGATATAATGTAAGTTATTACATCAAGTACCTTAAAAATGGTTCATTTACCATGCCTAAAATTACTTTAGTAGGGGACTGTTTACATATAAAGGAATGCAGCTCAGGCCTTTCATTTTCTTCCTGTTTGGGCTCATCTGTGTGTGTGATCTCTATGTGTAATTTGTGTCAAGGATTTGTAGCAGTCTCAGTTTTCAACTATAAATTTTATTTGCATTCTTATTTAGTCTAGTCTTATAATTTTTGTAAAAGAAAATATTATTTTCACTTTGCTAATTGCCCATCTTTTATCCAACTTTATTTATTTGTTTGTTTGTTTGTTTGTTTTTGTTTTTTTGAGACAGGGTTTCTCTGTGTGGCTTTGTGCCTTTCCTGGAACTCGCTTTGGAGACCAGGCTAGCCTCGAACTCACAAAGATCTCCTGCCTCTGCCTCCCGAGTGCTGGGATTAAAGGCGTGAGCCACCATGCCTGGCCAACTTTATTTTTTAAATGCTGTACTAATAACAAATACGTGGTTTATTGACCACTACATCATTGTCAAAATTCATTTTTATAATTCATTTGTATACAAATGAAAATAATATCAAATCTAATATTAGTGGGGCACATGTTTGTTTGATAGTTAAATTTACTTCATTAAACTCCATGACAGGAGGAAGAAATGTTGAAAGATGCAAAAGGTAGAAATAAAATATAAAATTATCAATAGAAAGATAAATGTATAATCTACAAATGCATTAAAGTATTATACTTATAGACAGATACATGCATATGCACTTGGGATTTGAAACCAGTACCTATGCATACTAGAAAACATTCTACCATTGAGCTATACTGTCAGTCTAAAAGTGAGACTAGCTTGGAGATTCCTCCCCCACATCCTTCAATGACTAGTAATAGCTATACCATACTTTAAAGTTCTTACTGTTAGATTGTAGAATTGAACTGTGTACATTTCTATGTGTACTTTACTATTCACGTGCTTGGAACAGTAATCTGAGGGAAGGCAACTGTGTTTCTGCTGTTCCACTGAACAGTGTCTTATGCCTTCAGTGAGCTGCCAGCAAGAATTTCTCCCACTTAGTTTCAGATGCAGGTGTGGTTGCCTCGTCTGGAATTCCTTCTGTATATCTTTATTAACATCAGAAAAAATTACTGTTCAGTTGGTAGTTGTACCTTGGCTATGCAGTATGCTGACTCCACTTTTTTGTTGCCCTTCATCCCTCAGAGAAAGATTTTCTAAGCCTGGTCCCCACTGCTGAGACAGCTCCAGTCACCAGCTGTTGAAGGCAGTGGATTGGAACAGTTGACACTCTGGGCATTTGGTCTCTGCAGTTCATTTAATATGAGTCACTTCTTGGAAACATATATACATGCCTGCCCCCCATGTGCCTGTGTGTGTGTTTATTTGTATATTAATGGCAGATACACTAAGCCATGTTACATTTTGAAGAATCATATCTCTAGATCGTATTGACATCTGATTTACAGTAAGCTTGGATTTGAGAGGCCCTGGTGTGGATGTTATGAAAATATTTACAGTGTTAGTTTTGTCCCTGATGAAATAGTAAGGAGAATGATAACAATGAAAATCATACATTTTTATTCTTATCTGACCTTTCATGAATGTTCTAAATATTGTTCTATAAGCACATACAGACTGAGTAATCAGAAAAAAATGCTAAATGCTTTGAAAACATGGAAACTAACTGAAATATTAGTAAAATATAGTCTACCTCTTCTCTGTACTTTCTTACCCATTTTAAAATCCCTTTTGCCATTTACTTTTATAAATATTAGTTAGCAATAACAAGCAAAACCTTGTACACTCAGAATTGTAATCAAAGCTTCTTATCCCATATTAACACTCAGTGCAACACATAAATACACATGTTCTATAATTACATGATGTATACACAGATGTTGAGAAGCTGGTACTAAAAATTTCGTGACTTAGTCTTCTGTAATCTCTCTCCACTCATTAACTCCTTTTATTCCCCCAAAGAGAAGTCTAAATAGAGTGATAACTCTTAAATTCCATAGAATTTTAATGAACAGATGTATTCTTCCAAAGTTTTTCAGATTGTCCAGTGATAATTGAATAGTAAACTGTTTTCGTTGTACTTTTCTCATGGCCAAAACTCTGATGACCATCAACAGACATAAATTAACACACTTAAGAAAATGTGCCAAACATATAATGTATTTTCACACAAAGAGAGAGAGAGAATGATTGAATTTTGATATATGCCTGTGTGTAGTATATCCTCAGCAGTGTGGATTTGTGGGAGTGTGTGTGCAGCTGACATGAATGTGTTGACATCACATGACTGTCTTCAATTTCAGTCCTGCTTTAGTTTTTGAGATAAGGTCTCTGGGAACTTGGAACTCACTGATTTGCTAGAATGGCTGGCCAAAGAGCTTCAGGAAGTAGCTTGTCTCTTCCTCTTCCTTAACACTGGATTTAGATTTATAGCTGTACACTACTGTGCCTGGAATTGTAAATGAGGTCTGGAGATCCAAGCCAAGCTTGTCAGCATCGACAGCACTTCAGCAACTAAGTCATTTCCTTATGTGGATCTAGTAACATTGTCAACTTGTTCTTCACTAGCGTGAGAAACACTCAAATTTTTGCCAATATTGGCTACTAAAATTCTTTTACCTAAAAATGTCCTTTATCTAATTTTACTTTGAGAAGTTACTAATGATATAGAAATATCAAAAACAATCTGTAAATACCCTTTTCAGTTGTGTAGAAAAGTTCAGACTGTCTCATTGGCTACAGCATCATGTAAAATTTGCCAACACTAGAAACCACCAGGCCTTTTTCTGTTACTTGTTAAATACTGTCTCACACATACCCTATTTTGGCAATGATAAGTAGAACATGAGTACATGTTATGTTACATTTTTCACTTGTAATTCTCATTCACTAAATTTCTTTGGAGTGCCTTTGGAGTATTTTGGGGACTCTTGTTTCTGCATGAAATGTGTTCTCTTATTTTTAGCTCTGTGTGCTGGAGATAATTCATAAGACTTTGTTACAATTGATGAAAAGTAAAGTTCAAAGGCTGAGTTATGCTTGTCACCCCTTCAACATTGACAGGACTGTGTTCTGGACCTTCTTGTAAGGTTCCACATTCACCTTCTAGTATTCCTAATATTGTTCAGTCAATGCTGTCCAGTCAATGCTTCTCTTATACCTAAAAAGATCTTATGATACACATTGTATAATAAAGTGATATCAGGGCCTGAAGGAAAACCCTTCAACGAGAATGTCAGAAGAACCAGGCTTTCTCCTTACCTACACAGTTTGCTCCTTGTTTAACTACTTATTCATCTGACATCTCTAAAACACAGGACTTCCTTTATTTATATTTTTCTGCAGGAGATCCTCGTCGTTTCCCTACATCTAAGGTCCGATTCCTTCACAGACAGCCTTAGATGACTGTGATCTTACCTTTTCTTAGTTCTTTCACCTTTGCTTTGTACTGGTCCCTAGACCACTCAACAGATATCAGGAGCTGCAAGAGAGGGAGAGGGAGAGGAGAGAGAGGGGGAGAGGGAGAGGGAAAGGGAGAGAGGAGAAAGGAGAGAGAGAGAAGGAGAGAGAGGAGAGAGAGAGAGAGAGAGAGAGAGAGAGAGAGAGAGAGAGAGAGAGAGGTAATGGTGCTCATCAGATGCACTAGGCAGGAAGAAAGGTTCAGGATACTTCCTGTGGTCCACCGTGATACTACTAACTCTTTGGTAGACATTTGAGTTACTATTTTGAGTTCCTACAGACCAACCAAGTTTTTGCTATCTATCTTCTGCCTAGATTTCTGAATTTACAATATATTTTATAAATATCTATTTGGTCATAACTCTGGTTGGCTGCTGTACTCTAAGCTGCAAACCTAATAGGAATATTCTTTTTATATCTTTAAAAATTAAAACACTGGGTATGGTGACACAAACATGCAATTTCAGCCTGGAGCAGGATGAGGAGGGAGGACATTCCTCAACTAGGTAGAAAGTTTGGGGCTAGACTGTCCTACGTGGATCCCTCTCTTAAAACAATGAAAGGAAATATATGGGTCCAGAGAGACAGCTCAGTGGTTAGGAGCACTCAGTTCACTGTCAGTCATGAGGACTAATGTTTAGGGAGTTGAACCCGGGGCCCTGTGCATGACAGCAGCTGAGCCACATCCCTAATCTTGTCACATAGTTTATCATGGATGTGGTGACCTTGTCCTAGAGAGTAGAAGTTTCCCAACCCTAACCAACCAACCAAATTATGTCTTTCAAGAATAATGTGCTGGGTGGTGGTGGCACTTGGAAGGCAGAGCCAGGTGGATCTCTGTAAGTTTGAGGCTAGCCTGGTCTACAGAGCGAGATCCAGGATAGGCACCAAAACTACACAGAGAAACACTTTCTCAAAACAACAACAACAACAAAAAGAAAACAAACAACAACAACAAAAAAAACCAGAATAACGTACATGGTCAGATTTTCCTGTTTAAATTTTGTTGACAATAGATCTGCGTTTCTCTATGAGATGCAGAAAAATGGTGTGATGGTTGGCTTCAGCTGTCCACTTGACACAACTCAGAGTCACCTGTGAAAGGGAACCTCAACTGAAGATTTCCTTGGTTAGACTGACCTAAGTATGTAAGGCATTTCCTTGACAGTCAATTGATGTAGAAGGCCCCAGGCCATTGTGGATAGCACCATCCCTGGGCAGGTAGTCTTGGATTGTATAAGAAGCCAGAGAGAGAGAGAAAGAGAGAGATGAAAGCAGGCCTCTTTCTGCCTTGAGTTCCTGCCAAGGTTTTTTTCTATAATTGACAGCAAACTAAAATAAAACCTTTCCTCCCTGTCCCACCCCTAATAAAATAAAATGACTTTTGTGTAACTTTTAGCTATGCGCAGGTGTGAAATTAACACACAGTATCTTTCTATGAACATTCTGATTTGTATTCACCTTAAGCTCAGATTGAAAGACAAACTGCCACGTTCCTTCTCACATGGGCCTTCTTAAGATGTGCATAGCCTCTCAGGTGACTGCAGAGAAGAGCACTCACTCTACAGAATCCATCCCTCATTACTTTATAAGGTTTGATGGCTAAACGCATATATCTCACATATGCCTCTCAGACAACTTACGCATGTCTCGTCTCATGAACAACTGAAGGACATGAGGATAAGCTGTAGGAATAGCTGGGTGAAACTGCAGCAAAGGATGCAATGCGAAGACTCGATGCTGTGCTTCATACTGACTCATCTCAGGTGAGGGAGATTGCTGAGTCAATAACATGCCTGTGGTGCCAGCATGCGGACTTGAGTTTGCATCCCAGTGTCCATGTGAAAAGTTACGCATGGCTGTGTGCCTCTGTCAAATTAGTGGTGGGTAAGAGGCATGGGCAGGCTGGTCGCTCTCTTAGGCACACTAGTGTAGCCAGTTGCTGCGTATTGTATTCAGTCAGAAATACTGTTTCAAAACATAAGGTAAAGAGCGATAAAGGAGGAAATCCAGCTTTGACCTCTGGCACCCATTCAGCTATGCAGACACATGGACATACATCAGCACAAACACACACCCATATGCATGAAATAAGAAAGCAAATAATAAATGTCCCTTATCTTATCATCACCAGTTTGTTAAACACTAATTCTTATCTAAAGAATGTAGTTAGTGCTGCCGATTCTCCTTGCCTGAACACCTCACCTGATAAACTCATGCCTTTTCCCTCATTTCCTAAGTCTGCTGGCTCATGGTTAGATGGAATAAAATGGCCATTGCCAATTTATAGTAACACAGTGCTCTTGGGAAATATGCAGAAAAATTCAAGTTCAGCTCCTGTTTTTGTTTGTTTTAAGGACCAGTACCTCTTATGTGTTATCTTGGTTTTCCATTTGAACGTGCAGTTTTTGATTTATGATGATAGTATTCTGAACTGCCTATTTCTCAGTCATCCTTTGGGCAATCATTTCAAGTTACTGAATGTATATAGAGTGGTTTATAACCTTCATAATGTTGAGAGAGAGTACTTTCTCTTTTAAGACATACTAGTTCACACCAAAATCTCACAGCCAAAATGTGTATAGATGTATATAATGTTAGTAATGTGCACAGAGGAGTATTTTCCTATGACCCATCATGAATTTGAGGCTATACCAAGCAGTCATCTGTCAAGCTTTATGAGGTAAATAGGTTACAGAAATAGAGGCACATTACACACTTAATGCTTCCTCCAGGAGTCACTTCATGCTGCTACCAGTGTGCTTAGACTCTATAGAATTCTTTAAATTAAATAGAGGCTTTGCTTGGAGACTCATTCAAGTACAAGGAGAAATAACAAAATCACAGAAATTGTATTTAATTTTTAGCAATTTTTCCCATCTGATATTTCCTCATACCCTACCCCACTAACTTTGGTTTTATGGCAAGTGCATTTATATAAACTACTGTATTTCTCGAGATACTGAAAACCAGCAATATTTTTTATTTTACTTTTATGGAACAAGAGTAACTAATATGAACTCTATGTGCCATCTTAAAGATAATGTTATTGATACGTAACTGGTATTACTGTTCTGGAAGCAAGATGGTCAGACAACCACCCATGGGAATGGTCTAATGAATATATTCAAGTTTGACTCTGTGCCCAAATTTTTAAACATTATCAAATGCCCCAACAGTGCTTTAAGGAAAGAAAAATATTCCCATTAAACTTGATAGATACATTTCCCTGCTTTAGAACATGGCTACATGTTTAATAGTAAGAGAAAATAGTTATTTCAAAGAGTTATTTTTCTCATCTCAGTCAGTGATTCCCTATGGAAATAACTCTTGCATGTGTTGAGTCTTAACTAAAAAGCAAGCCTCAGTTTTTAAGCTTTAAAATCTTGTAGATTCACACTATTTCTTACTTGCTTATGAAATCATATTACTGGTATAAACTTCAACTAGCAGCAAGGGATAACTGACTCACAAAACTCTTTTTTTTCCTTTCAGTGAATCAAAATTGTGTGCCAGTGGCTGACAGGGCAGTTCAGCAATATAGCACTTGCCCAGTAGACACAAGGCCCTCGGTTCTATTGGATAGCAAGAAACACATGCATCTTAACATGTGCATGTCATTCTCTACAATGAGAAATCATTACCTATAGATACAATCATGATTTAAATTTGAGGTTTGGTTTGGTTTGGGTTTTTTGGATTATTTTTGAGCCAGGGTCTCCTATATAGTCTAGATTAGCCCAGATTTCGTATTCCTCTTTCCTCAGCTTCCCAAGTCATAGGATTCATCATACTTAGTTGAAGGAGTTTTAGATTCGATATTGAAAACTTGTGGCCATTGATGGTAATGATGGTGATGAATATGATGATGAGATATTAAACAAATCCTATTTCTGAATCTTCTTATGTGAAGGTCATTCTGTACAGATATTACTTGAATCAGTCATCTTAAAACTCAGGGGAAACAACTGAGAATATGAAATGAATTTTGGAAATCAGTAAAGAAGTACAAAAAAATCACTGGGTGTTTCTATCTCAGTCTAAAATTTGTTTTATGTCCATCTAACATGTGTTTAGATATTACCAAGCAATGATGTCCTCATAGAGTATGGGTTAAAGATTTTTCATTCTTGCTAACAATATTTTGTTATCATTAAGGATTTTTCCTGAAGTAGTGACTGTGTTGTTTTTAGAAAAATCAAGGTTTCCTGCTTTAAGAAAAGCACATATCAATTCAAAACATAGTGACAATGTAGCTCAATTAATAGATTATTTTAAACATCTAATCTTAGCTAGCTGTGGTGACAGGCTTGTCATCTCAGCACCCAGGAGACTGAAAGAACAGAATCATGGTGATTTCATGGCCAACTTCTGCTACATACCGTTAAAGGCTGCATATTAAGGCTCAGTCTCAGATAACAGTAAATAATCTTGTTCATATATTTTTACATCTATTTTTTCTCTGGAAGCAAATATCCAAGTGTTCCAAATATCTGATATATCATATTAAAGGCACAACATCTGGCAGCGGCTCCTTTAGGCCTGAAAACATTCATCTCTGAGACATACTCTTGTTCACCTTGTCCATTAAAAATCACTCATCAGGATAAAGACTCAAGAGCCAGATGAAGCTTATTTTGTGTTATATAAATCAGTGTCCAATCTTTAATGATTAAGTCTGCCAAGCACATCATCATCTTTTTTCTAGTGTACTTCTTCCTTTATCTATTTAGCTATATTTCCCACTCTATCTCTTCCTGCCTATACCTATAAAAATTCCATCTTCTCTTCTGCCCATCATTTCCCTTTTAATGTATTTATTCTTATCTGTATTTCATTATATTTCTTACCTTTTTTGCTATATAACCCTTGATTTGCTTTCAAACACATGATCTAAAACTGCAATATAACTTGTAGCAAAAAGGAGAAATATAAAAAAAAATGGGGCTATGGGACATTTTCTATTACCACTTTCCCCAGAAAATATTTGTTAATTTATTATAATTAGAAAAAATGCAGCTTGTGGGGCATTTACCCACCAACCCCACAGTTCTCCAGAGTTTTCTTGAGTGTGAGCAGCAGGAAATATTAGATAGAAGGATTTATAGTGCAGAGATAAACAGATAGAAAATAAAGGATAGCCTCCAGAAGGCCTGGAACCTTTTGCAACAGGCCCTGACTCTCTCTGCCCCAGGGTATTTATAGAGATGCCAAGGGGGTGGAGCAAAAGACCTCCTCCCCCAGCACAGCCAAGTGCAGACCATCTCAGACACCTGCACTCAGGCCCATGGCCCTAATCATCCTCTATGCGGACCTGCTGGGTAAAGCCATGAGGAAGACGAAAATTTGGGCTCCCACAGGTCCCCCTTTCTTAAAATATAAAAAATAACTCATTAATAGCTTACAGCAATCTCCATAGTTGTTACACCTCCCAGTATGGGAGTAGAGGATGATATAGATGGCATTTCTTTTTTGAATTAGGTCCAAGGTGACTACAGCAGTCTTTAGCTGCATCAAGCCCTTTCTAAACCAAAAACTTAATGCCATCGCAAACTTAAAGAATCCCTTAACTTCATCATTACCATTAACAGATTAACATAAATATTGCTATGCATAGTCACAATTTTCCCAGTATTACAACTCAAAGCAAACTCTTAACAGAACCATTTGAATTAACATAAATGGTGCTATAAATAGTTAACAATTTTCTCAGTCTTACAACTTTAACTCTTAATCATTTGAATTTTCTTGCTAACAGAACATAGGAAAAATTTCTGATGTATTCACATTAAAAAAAAAAAAAAAAGCAATATTCTCGGGGCTGGAGAGATGGCTCAGAGGTTAAGAACACTGAATGTTCTTCCAGTCTTCCAGAGGTCCAGAGTTCAATTCCCAGCAATCACATGGTGGCTCACAGCCATCTGTAATGAGATTTGGTGCCCTCTTCTGGCCTGCAGGCATACATGTTGTATACATAATAAATACATAAATCTTAAAAAAAAAAAAAAGAAATTATATTGTAAAAAAAAAAAAAGCGATATTCTCAATTCTCAATCTAACCATTAACACTGAAAGCTTAGCAAGACATTCAAAAGCAGTTTCTTAATCAAACTCTTTACACTTTAATCTTATTATACCCATTTGCATTTCTTACTAACAAAACATGACATTAATCCACTCAAACAACAAGAAAATATTTTTTTAAATTAAAAAGACTAAGGAATATTAACTCTTCCTTTATATTTTAAGCAAAATCTCAGGCCTAGTTAGAAAACCCAAACTTTTCTGTTTAAACAGTTCCATTTGTAACACAAATCCAGTTCCATAAGTAATTCCATTTTTACATAAGCAGTTCCACAAAACAATTGCATTTTTAACACAGAACAATTCATGAATCACCAGCATATATGCATACACAAAACTGCATCTTGAGTCAAGGTAGAAACAATTTCTTCATTTAAACAGTTCTATTTTTAACCCAATTCCAGAAAACAGTTGCTAGGTCATTACTATAAGTAAACTCAAAATTGTCATATTGCAATGAAATCTCTATTGTTCATTTAATTGTGTAAGTCCCAAAATTCAAATAGTAAATTCTGGTAAGAGCCTTCCAAATATGAAGAAATCCATAACAAAAATCTTTGTAGTTTTATCTCATTTTAAGTTCAAAAAGTTCAAGAAAGTCAATTTTGGTATCAGGCTTTCACTTTCAAATACGAAGAGATGTTTTACAACCAGAACTTTTTGCAGTTAGCAATTTTAGTTAAAACAAGTGTCTCTGCAACTTTTATTCTCAAGCCAGAGACCTTTTTAGGTACAGTAGTATTCTAAACCGCACTGTTTTTGATGTTAGCTCAGGTTTTTCTGTGTTGAGTTGATTTTCCACAGATCTCAGCTGTGGATGCCCTGTTGCGCTGGTTCTGGCATCTGCCATTCTTAGCTTCTTAGCGGCTTTCTGGAGCTTTTGAAACCATTCAGACTGCCTGCTTTTCAAGCTACTAGGACACTACCTTCTGTGTCTCAGGTTCTTTCACCATATACAGTAAGCATAGATTTACACTCAACATTTACATATTTTTACAAACTCACATATCATATATTAACATCTACTTAGCTATATTCCTTAAGGAAACTATAGAATTACATTAGTATATATATATTTCTTATTCACTTATATTCATTCTATCTTATTTAAACTTACATTTACAATTAGCATCTTTACTTCTTACAAGCTTATTAAGACGACCTTAGATACTTCTTGCAAGCTTATGTTCTTAACGGAACTCTATAGATCTATTTTACAAACTTATATAGGGCTACCATTAGCATATATTTAACTTAGCAAACACCTAAAGATTTCTTAACACAGATCTAACAAGACAGAATAATTTCTACAAACTCACACATCTTATTTTCATCTTTTTTCTATTTCTTACTGTTAATTATCATCACTATCTCTATTAGAAAGATTCTCTTAACTAGACAGGAAGTACATACATCATTTCTAAAGTTTAGAGTTTATAGTCAGCTTTGCTATACAACACTGGGGTTTAGTGAGTGTTGTCATTATAGAATTGTGATACTAGTTGCTAGGGAACTGTAACATTCTCAGGACGAAGTCACACACAAAAGTTGCAAGTTCTCTCAGCCTTTCCAGAACTGGCAGAGATGCACTGTCAGCAGTAAACGGTTTTTAACTAGAGGTTGTCCCTTCACCCAAATTCATAATAGCTCCCCTAAATGATTCAATTCAGACAAACGTTTCTATTACAGCATTACTTTTGGTTTGTTCTACCAAAAAACTTCACTTCACATTGAGGGTGAAATTATCGTATTTAGTTGCTGTAAAGCTCTTTACAAAAAAAAACTGCACAGCTATTAGTTAATATAAAGTATTTTTCTAAAGGAGCTGGTGAAGCCAAAAGCAGCACAGCTCCAAACTCTGTTTCCTCCCTGTTTGCATTAACCAGTGACAAAACCTCAGAAGCACTAATGGAACCACTTTCATTCTGGTTCCTTTATAGGAACGTCATTGGAGCTGACCCTCCTTAGTTCCACGCTCCTTACCAAATGCTACGGTAACCCAGCTTCATTCTCCTCTTGTGGGGTTGTCCTCAACCCCACATTAAAACAGGATCGGGACCCTTCCATAATCCCGAGCAGGGATCTTTCCATTTCACTTGAACAAAAGTTGCCTGGATGCCACTGTGCCAAAATCTATCTGCGGCAGACTGCTCACGGACATCCACATTCAAAAAGTTCAGAACAAAAAGAGCATGATTTAATGCATTATGTGGTGATTGAGGGTAAATTTCTTCCTTTTCTATTTTTATTCTTTGAAGTTGTATTTTAAAACTCCTGAGCCCTTTCTACAATACCTTGTCCCTGAGGACTATAGGGAATACCTGTTTTATGGATGATTTCCCACTGGGTACAAAATTGTTGAAATGCCTTACTACTATATCCAGAACCATTATCAGTTTTAATAATTTTTGGTACACCCATATACAAAAAACACTTCAAGCAGTGCACAATTACGTGTTTTGTAGCTTCCCCAGATTGTGCACTAGCCATTAAAAATCCTGAATAAGTGTCAATGGTCACATGTACATATTTTAATTTACCAAATTCTGCAATATGAATAACATCCATTTGCCTTGGATGGTTAGGAAGATGACCTCAAGGGTTTACCCCTAAGTGAGGGACAGGAAAATATTTTGGACATATCCCACATCATTTAACTATTTGACGAGATGCTTCTTTGATAATATTGAATTGCTTTCTTAATATTTTACTATTTTGAAGATAAAGAGCATGTGACTGTTGAGCCATTTCCACTTGGGATAATGCTACTATCTTTGTTAACTTATCAGCCATTACCTTTAGCTAAAGGACCAGGGAGATTGGAGTGAGCTCTAATATGGTCCACAAAGCATGGCAGCTTTCTTTTGTAAATAGCGCCTTGAATTTGTTGAAACATTTTGACTTGATTGTTAGTTCCAATATTTTCACCAAAGGAGTCAAGAATAGATGTTCTTTCATGAGACATATCCTTCATTAGCTTACTCTCCTGATATTATTAGCAGCTGTGATATTTAGCATTGATTTCTTATAAGGAACTTTCAGGTGAAGCAACTCTTTTGTAAGACAGCTAGATTTTCTGAAGTTTGTTTCCCATCTATAAAGCAGTCATTTTTTTTTTGAATGCTTGTTTCCTTGTCTCCTTATTAGATTTGCAAAGGAATTACTCATTGCAGGCATTTGTTCAAAAGGCAAAGAACTTTTTTTTAATTTCAGCATAAGTTTCTTCATAGCTAAGACAAAGTTCAGTGTATAAACTGCTTTCCCTTGTTTTAAGGATTTTTAAGTGGCTTGTTTGCTCTTACAGGTAGCTTTTCTGATTTGAGTTCTTAAGAGGTAAGGTTAAGGTGTTCTAGCATTGCTTTGAGAAGAAACTTCATTCTGAGCTGAAAAGTTTTTTGGACAGTATTGTCATCTTTAGCTGAAATACTACATTTCCCAGAATTCATTTCTCTTCATCAGCTCACTGTTAAGAGCTAGCTTATGGACTCCATTTCCCATAGTTCTTTTTGGGTCCTGGAGTCAACTGGTTCTCTTTTACCAGACTTGCTTACAAATTCTTGCCCAGGAGGTTTGAACAAAGTTTTTGCTTTTGCAATGGGAGATTTGAACAAGCATTTTACATTTTCAGCCATGGCACATTGGGAGAGTTCTATTCTCTTCCTCAGCTGACTTTAACAGGTGTCTCTCCTTCATTTGACACTGGCCCCTGAAATAGAACTGCACCTGCCTTGTTAGCACACATTGAGGCTGGCATTCCTGATAGCAACTTTCCTGGGGGCTTGTGTTTGCCTTAGCCAGACAGTGAAAAACAAACTTTTACAACACAGCTTTTTCAAAGCTCCTTCAGAGATTTTTTTTTCTCCCACTGATAGATCTTTATTATATTTTGCTTGTTCCTTCCCCCCAGATGCAGAGCTTCAGGTATCTGTGGCTCTATACCTCTGCTAGCTGCCTTTGGAGGTAGGGGCTTCCTTCCCCCCAATCTGCCTCAAACTCTAGCAGCTTTTTCAGGTCACGCATTTTCTGGGGAGGATTATGTCTCTGTTTCTTCAGAGTGTCAGTTCCCAGTTTGGTCTCAGTTTATCCCTTCTACCCCAGAAACATTTCCCAATGCCTCAGTGACAGCTCTTTTCCTTCTGAAGGTAGGGGCTTTAGTCCGTTTCTGTTTTCGGGGTCTGAGGCTTGTGTTCATAAATAAAGCTTGCCGTATCTAAGCTCACATTAGGACAGGTGTTTTTTGCCTCATCAGGCCTTCACCTGGCCCAGTCCCCTAGTGGGTTGCATTTGTTTGTCTGGTTGCTCAAAGACAGAGCTTATGCCAGAGGCAATCACCCCTTAGGGCTACACTCCCTCAGCTCACCGGGAGTCAGTTGAAACAAAGCTTTTCTCAAAGAGATGCTTTCTCTGACAGAAAAGAAAGCTTTACTCCTGGATAGTTCTGTTCTGCCCTGGCTGGGCTCTTTCCCCAGACAGCCTTCTGACTCAGCAGCACAAATGCTTCAGACAGTTCAGCTTTACTGCTTTCCCGGAAAGGTCTTTTCTCTGATAGGAAAGCTTTTCTCAGATATTTTTGCAGCTGTGGACCTATCAACCCGGGACTTGTAGGAAAGCAGAAAATTGTGCCTTTCCCACCGGCTTTAGCTGTGTGTGTTCATTAGCAATCTTCCCCTGGGTCCTGCACCTTCCTGACTCAGCTCTGTGCTCCAGGAAGTTTACAACTGCAGGAACCCTAGTATCCCCGCAATGCACTCCAACTCAGAGGCACTGGCTAGTCCTGGGTTTTTGGTCAGAAGCAAGGATACACTGCTAACAGTTTGTATCACTTCAGGGGATCTTTGCATTAGGATGATTAGTGAAATGCTCACTCAGAAACAAAACCCTTGATAGCTCAGCTGTAACTGAAAAGCTTGGCTTTTATGCTTTTCTCAGGTAAGGTTTTCTGCCCTTTGGGATCTGTAGCTTTTCACACTCACTCTAGAAGCATTTTCCTCAGGGGACTTTGACCCACTGTCTTTTACTACCTTGAAGAGACAGAGCTTAGTAGAGGTTTTTAGGAACTTGTCCCTGCCTCCTGCATTGCAGGGAGGATTTTTAAAGCTTGAAAGAACTTTAGAGAGGTTTGGCTGTCTTAAGAGGTTTGTTGTTTTCCCTTAGAACTAGTCACAGATGATTCTTACACTAATATCTTCAGGTGATTCTAATTTGTTCTTCTGAGTTCTGAAAGGCTTTAGTTTTTCCTTCTGAGAGAGAAAGTTAAAGGCTTTAGTCTTCAAGTTTAAGAGAAAGATTAAGGCTTTCGAGAGAGATTTTTCCCCCAAATTTTTCAAGAAAAGCTTTTTAGTTTAGGAGAGATTTTTTTTTTCCCCAGAAGAGAAAGACCAACTTTTCCCAAAGCTTCCCAACTTTAAATTTCTTGGCTTTTTACACCTGCATTTTTGCCTCAGGGAGAAATCACTTTCTCCTGCCGCTTAGACTTAGCCTTTCAGCTGTCCCCAGGTCAAAAGCTTCCATTGGAAACTTTTTCCGTCCCCATAAGCTCAAAGAAGAGCTTTTATACTACCCATAAAGCCCAAAGAAAGATTTTTTTCTTCCCCAGTTTGTGTTCATAGCCCCCAAAGTTAGAAAATTGAAGACTTTTTCTGTCTAGTTGCCTTATTTTTTTCTACATGATTTTACACTTCTTTTTCCTATACTATATTACTACACTATGCCTTATATTTTTCACAGATAGAAATTGAGAAAGGGATAGAAGATAGAAAATTTTGACAGAAGAGAATTTTGCGCTGCAGCATGGGACATCCTTCCAGTCTGTTTTCCTTTTCTCTCGAGGATAAAAGCCCTGCCCCTCATATATATACACACACACACACACACACACACACACACACACATATATATATATATATATATATATATATATATATATATATATATATATATATTCCATAACACTGGCATGCCACTTTCCACTGGCAGGGCTGACTCACACTTTTGCCAAAAACTCTGTAATAAAACTATTATTTTCCTTTTTCTTTAGTCCCTATTACTTTGTCCTTAGTCCCCTTTTTTTCTTTAGTCCCTTTTTTCCTTTTTTCTTTACTCCCCCATTTTTTCTTTTCCCCTTTTTTGGTTTTTAGTCCCTGTTCATGGCGCCATTCTTTGGGGTGGTTATCCACCAACCCCACAGCTCTCTGGAGTTTTCTTGAGTGTGAGCAGCAGAAAATATTAGATAGAAGGATTTATAGTGCGGAGATAAACAGATAGAAAATAAAGGATATTCTCGAGAGGGCCTGGAACCTTTTCCAAAGGCCCCCACTGTCTCTGCCCTAGGGGGCAGATGCCAAGGGGGTGGAGCAAAAGACCTCCTCCCCCAGCACAGCCAAGTGCAGACCATCTCAGACACTTGCACTCAGCCCCATGGCCCTAATTATCCTCTATGCGGACCTGCTGGCTAAAGAAGCCATGAGGAACCCCAAAACAAGCTCCCACAGCAACTGAAGCATTTTAGCTAGGTTTCTTGAACACTAAAACTGAAGCAATCAAGTTAATATTTGGAGGCCAATGATGACTTGTTATGGCCGACCTTTCAAAGGATGACCTAAGTTTGAGTATAAAGTGTCCATTTGTAAATTTGACAGTCCTGTGTTGTCACCAATGATGCACAATGGACAGCCAAGTCAAAACAACAATACAATCTGCCCCTGATGCTTATGCTTTAAGAAAAGCCACCGTTAAATAAATCATTGTCAACATTATACAATGAAAAATGCTCTGTATCCACCAATCAAAGAGACATGCTAGCCAGCAGTGATCTCTCCTTAAAGGCTACAAGGATGAGCAACTCATGGTAGAAAGCACAAAGTAGAGACTTACACCTAAATAGGAAATCAGCAGATTATGGGAGAGGGGTGTGTGCAGGCTATCTAGAATCTAAGAACCTGTTCAAACCAATATCAAATGTCATATTCTTTCTCAACGAAGTCTTCCAATTTTTCTGAATTATGACCAATGCAACTGAATAGAACGTAGAAGAATGGAGGCAGTTTTGCATGATAGAGTAGGATTACATATGATAGAAAATTCAGAGGAGTTTAGAAAGAAACAGCTCAGGTGAGCAATGGGAAGAGCAACACTCGAGTTGTTTGGAGTGAAAAGGAGTCCTCACTGTCACTGGATCGTGAGTGTCTCAGGATTCTGACCTTTGTCACATCCACAATAGCCATCTTCTCTTGTGTCACTACCTCCTGTCTTTCAGGTGCAGGTTATGTGGAACTGTGTCCACACGAGTTTCTTTTATAGAGGGTGTCTGCTTATGAAAATTCTATAACCTTTGCAGCGCATCCAAAGTGAGAAGCCAGGGGACGTCTCTTCTATGTAACAATTTGTCCATTATACCATCTAATTAATGGAGATTATGTTTTCATTGACTGGACGAGGACAATTTGTGGGATGATTACAAATGAGTCAGATCCCGGATCTTCAGATGAGAAAAGCATTGCTCTTATTTTTATTATAATGAGAAAAAAATAATCTTAAATGCCCTCTGCATTTTTAAAAAATACTTTTTAAAATTAAAACAGAATCACATCATTTTCTCCCTTCCCTTTCCTACCTCCAACCCTTCCCATGCCTCCCTTGCTGGCTCTCAAACTCTTAGCTTTTGCTATTTTTTTAAGTATACTTCTATTTGTTGATTTCGTGTGTGTGTGTGTGTGTGTGTGTGTGTGTGTGTGTGTGTGTGTCCATAAATGTGCATGTGTGGAGGTCAGAAGACAACTTAAAGAAGTTGGTTCTCTATTCCCAGTATATAGATTTCGGGAACTGACTGCAGGTCATCACATTCGGCAGCAAGTACCTTTTCCTGCTGAGCCATCTTGATGGCTCTCAAGACATGCCTCTTTATTTATTTAAGCCTTCTTTACGGAGTGTATATGCTTAAATGACTTCTGGGCAACAAGTCAGATTCACCAGCTCTTTAATAGCCCTTTCTTACATGCAGTATATAATTTTGTATTTAGTGCTATGCAAAATACACTTTGGAGGGCTCCAAAGAGGGAGCTTGCCAACTTGCAGGCAAATGAGATGTGTTTAATAAGGAAGGTCAATAAGAACAAAAGGGCATACTGATCATCCAAGTTACTTCACAAAGAAGGGCTCTGATGCAGGGGCTAAGATTTCTATGAAATGGGGTGGTCAAATACTCAAGAGGATTCCAGAAGGCTGGATGAAAATGTGTTAAACAAAGAAAAAAATACGAACTTCGTGGATTGTGGAGATGGCAGGAGCACTTTAGTTTGGATCACCAGAACCCAAATGAAGCTGGGTATGGTAATGTGCCTGTTGTCCCCACAGAAGTGGAGGTCCCAGGAAACCTATGGGCCAGTTAGCACTATGTGCAGTTTCAAACACGAGACCTTGTCCCAAAAAAGATAAAAGACGGGGACCAACACCTGGGGTTGTTCTCTCAGATCCACATGCATACTATGGTATACTTGTGCCTTAAGGCACACACACACACACACACACACACACACACACACACACACGCAGATTGGGGGGGATGGGAGTAAACAAGAGAGGGGGAAAACAAGGAATTTCAAAGTAGACAAAAATTCTGCAACATTAAATCCAGCATAGCCAGGCTCAAGGGATGTAAATGGTGGTACAGATTGCCTCGGATGTGTTAAATGTTTAGTGAAAGACTGAGTGAATGCATGTACATAACAAACATTGGAAGTCAATTGGTAGGGAAAGATAGTAACAAAACTTTAAATGAAAAAGATTTTATAAACAATGTGATTGATGGGGAGCTAGAAGATAATAAAAAATGCCCGAAGAGGTCATGTCACATAGGATCAAAACCAACAGTTTTCATCTGCTATCCATTCTGTGTCTGTCAAGGTCTTTGAGGAAATGGACAAATCAAGTTATTTATCTAGTAACTCTAAATATTAAGACAACATGTTAATTAAAGAATGTTAATTGGGCAATTGTGCTTCAGAAACGTCTTCCAATTATGTGAATGTTGCGTGTTAATCAAATAGTTTGGAAAATAATGAATTAGATTATTTTGCAGGTAATGTCATGTCATTAGTGTCTCAGCTGTGTTCACACAGTTGTCTTGCTTCTGAAAATAATTTGTGAACTCATACAAATTTCCTCATCTTCAACCTTCAGCTCTGAGGCTAATTGATAATGAAACTTGCATCCTAAATGTCCCTTCTCTTTTCTGAATTGTCTATATGAGTTAAGCACTTGCTTATTTTTAAAGTTACTTAATAATCTTCAGTACTCAATTAAAAGTCATTATTCCATTAAGTCTGAGACCTGAAAAAATTAATGGCTTCATAGATCATAATTAAGCTTCTAGTTTTTTGGCACACAAGAAAGCCAATCATTTAGCTCTTCTCTGACATATCAAATTTAGATGCTATTAGAGATTCATTTTTCAGCTATTTTGAAATTTACTTTCTTCCTGAGTCCCTAGAGATAGGAAATTCTCTTATATCACAGCATGGCATGAACTTACAGAGTGTATTTTGGAATGAAAACATGCATATGTTCTTGTACTCCTTGAATTTGGTATAACTCTTATGTAAAGAAATGACCAGATGCTTCCAAACAGAAAGGTGGTAAGATTTTCATTCTTCCCTAAACTTTACCATTTTCTGCAGACATTTGATATCCATGTGGGAGCTGTGATCAGAGCTTATTTATTCAGGAATATTGAGCTGGTTTTTCTCACTAGGACTTTTGTTTACAGGAACGGTCTTCACATGGTATTTGGGAAAACTTGAATACTACACAAAGAGGGATGCATTGGTCTGGAAAACTATGCCTGGGGAAAGATGTGTCAAATAAATGAAGGATTCTTTAAAATTTACACCAAGCTGGATTACAGTGAGTGAATTTCAGAGAAGAATCCCTGGTGGGAAATCATGAGAATTATTTTAAGGGAAAGAGCCCCATATGGCACAACTGTTCTTTGTTAGATCAAGCCCAGCTGTTGCATCCAGTGCTGCACCATCACTAATGGGAAAGCAATCATGCTTATGTTTTCAAAAATCCCTAGTTAAAATATTCACTGATAATAGGATGCATCTTTGTTGAGGTGGAGATCTATGCTATTTTTTGTTATCTGTCATTTTTAAACTGAATATTAATTGATTAACTACTCAACAAAGATTTATATATTGTTGGGAAAGATTTAAGTATTAATTGTCTTGCTTAGGAACCCATCTTCCAAATATGAGAACTACCAAGCCTGTTGTAGAGCACAGGTACAGTTGGTGACCTCTGTATTTTGGTTCTGCATCATGACTTCAAATAGCCATGCATCAAAAAGCATTCAAAGGAAGGTTGGGGTCTGTCCTTAACATGTGCAGGCCTCTTACCTTGTTATTTTGTTCTAATCAATATAATATACTAACAGTTTACTTATTTATAAAATATTGAACATTATAAGTAATCTAGTGATGGTTCAATGAACATAGGTGGATGTACCAATGGGCAGAAAGATTGTACACTAATGCTATCAATGCCTTTCACTAAAAGGACCTCACCATTTATGGATTTGGGGTATGTGCAGGAAAATTCTAGAACCAATCCTCTACAGCACAGAGAGACAGCTATACTACAATCACATGTTTATGAATTCTCATAAGTGAAAATAAAGTGAACAAAAGTGAACATGTTTCTAGATGCTTTGGACATTTATTATTATTTATGTTGTACTTGTATTTGCATAACCATAGTGCACTATTTTTATTTTTAGTTTAAAGTTTTTGTCATGGATATTCAGAAGGTTACAACATGGTTAGGAGTAGAAATTGGAGCCAAAACCTTGAAAATGTGTTTCTGTTTAAAATAGATATTTCAGTATTTTTTCATGGCCAACTGCTTCCAGTGTCTAAATAAAGTGCATGGAAACCACCAGACCCTTTGATGAGTCCTTCTCCTTGCCCTGGCACCTCTTTTCTTCATCTTCCTTCACTAGTCCAGGTTTAGATCATCATAGTTATGCATAGCAACAGCGCTGGTTGAGTTTCCTAAACCTTTTCCAGTCTGTACCTTGGACTCCTCGGCTACTTCCAAGGACATGCATTCTGAGGCCAGCAGCAGCCCCAGGTACATAGTGCAGCTCGCATCCCATCATTCTCTGACATTCTAAATGCTACATTTCTTGTTCTTCCTCTAGGTCATCCCATCAAGAGTGGATTGCCACTTCCCTGTTCTCTGTATAAAAGATGGCATTTGAGCGAGCAGCTCAGCCTTTTCTCAGCCTCTGCTGCTCACCTGTAAAATTGGAGGGAAACATTAATATAAATAATAATTTTGTAAGTCATCAGGGAGGTGACACATTGAAAATCTCAGTGCAGTGTTTGTGACAATATGAGTATTTCATAAGTCATGACTTCAACATGTCCTCTAGCCTCACCTTTCCCAAGGATTAAAAAAAGAATCCCACTCAGTTGAAATGAAATTTGTTTTCTGCATTCTTTCTGACCCTCTGTGTGATTAGTCATTAGTGGTTCTCCTTTGGCATGAGCATTGTCGTTCCCTGTTTGTGGCATCATTCCCCCCTCCAGCTAAATGGCTAAGGGGAAGATGTCCTGTCCTTTCACACCAGGTCTTGCACATTTTGTGTTGATTAATAGATTAAAGTGATGCTTGTCATAACAGTTTATTGGGGTTGTCCAAGCAGAGAATATAGATGACAACAGGCTGCCCAAACAGCTGTTCAGGGATCAATGGGAGTGCAGTGACCACAGGAGGCTTAAACAAAGTCCCTCATAAGATGGAACAGAGCCATAAAGTCTGGGAATTCAGCACGTCTGGCAGCTTTCAGTAGTATACAGTGAACAGGAGTGGCGGGGGCTCACGTTAAACAAAGACTCTCAGCTACATGAGGATGTTCAAGAGCAGAAATGTAAGGAGAAACAAATCCTGCAAATAGCTGCAAAGGAAATAGGCATCTATAGGGGGGTTTGCAGTGGAATGGGATCTGGTGGTGGCAAACCAACTGTCATCCACAGCTACACTTAGAAGAACTATTGAGTAATTAACAATAAAGACCATAATACATTGTATAGATGATAGCCATCAGGGACCATCAGAGAGGAAACAAGAAAGATCTTTTTGTATATCCCAGTAGTAAAAATGATACATTTTATACAAGTACATATATACATATACATATATATATACATATATATATATGTTTTAAATTGTCTTTGTCTGAATATATATATTTATACACATATATGCATATGTTTTTCCTTTGTGCATATATGTAAACATGTGCCAGTCATATGGAGGCCAAAAGATAACCTCAGATGTCCTTGCTCAGGTGCTATCAACCACGTGTTTTTGTTTGAAAGAAGAGTCTCAGTGGCCTGAACATCCCAACTAGGTCAGGCTGGTCAGCAGCCCCTGGGGATGCCTACCCATCATGGACACCCCAAGTGTGCCACAATGGCCATCATTTTTTACATTAGTTGTGAGGACCAGACTCAGACTCTCATGCTTACAAGGCAAACACTTTACTGACTGTGCCATTGACCAACGCTGTTTTAATTTAAAATGTTTTAAATTTAATTATCCCTACAGTCATATTTGTGCCACTTTTTCTAAGAATTAATAATATTTTGTTTGCTCAGATCACAAGGGATATGTTTGCAGTATGTGTAAGAGTGGTTATTTATCTAGAAATTACTTTATTTAGGGGAAATAGCCACCATGATGAAATTAAAAGGGAGCTGGATTTAATCATAGCTTTATCTCTTACAGCTTATAGTTTGACCTGCAGCCTTCCCATTAAGCCTTGCAACAGATTAGATTATTCATGTCGTTAAAAAGTGCCCACTGTAATACTTAGACCCCAGGAATGCTTAAACTACCTATTATCCTATGTACTTATAGAGGAATTTGTTAATGTTTTGTGTAGTCATACTGATGAGAAAGCTAGTACGAGTCACTGGCTTTATCATAGGAAGCCCAACTTCCTAAGCAGGAATAGAAGTCTGGGGAGCAAAGGCATAAATAAAGGAATAAACTCACATCTGAATTTGTGTGAAATATCTGATTAGATAATCAGGGGGATGGGAATTGTGTTACAGAATTAACCTGCCTTGGGGTTCGGGTTCTCCTCACTAGAGTAAGGCCAGAATGCAAAGAAACGTCTTTCTCTTGGGATTAGGTAGAGAGAATAAGCCAGTCGAAGAGACCAGATTTTAATTAACTGATGAATGAACCATGCAATGGGTTCTGAGTCCTTTGCTTTTATTATGACTTGAAAAGTAGAGTGAAAATGAGCAGAAAAAAAGACCAGGTGGGAATAAGAAGTGTGAGAGGCTGAGATAAAGGACTAGGGAGGCTCTGAAAGAACTCACCTATGAGTCAAGCAAGTGTGATACACGAAACTCTGAGTTTTCATCCTTGGCGTTCTCTCTCTCTCTCTCTCTCTCTCTCTCTCTCTCTCTCTCTCTCTCTCTCGGAGATGCTAAGCAACTTATATTTGGGTAATCAAATGGAAATGATAAAATAAGTATCTCATCAAGGCTATGCATTTGCAGACATGTTGCTCGATGATCCAAATCTAATACTCATTGGCATCCTAACAAGATGACCACTGTGAGACAAACCTTGTCTGAGAATAACGTCACTTTCCACTGACTGAATTATCAAATTCATAAGGCAACAGTGTCCACTGATCTCATCTGCATAGGAGCACATATGAAATTTAGAGGGAAGGAATGAAAATACAGAAGGGAAGGGAGTCTCAATGAGTTTGTAACTTTTAGCCCTTCCTTATAATCTATTTAGAACTCTTTAGTTTCCTTCAAAACACTCCTCACCTCTCAGCCAAATCTAAACAATGGTAGATAAAACTCTGAATACAGAAATAAATGAGTTTCCAGTAACTTTTAAAAATTCAATTAGCCCTATTCTTGCCTTTTAATTTACTGTTTAGTTTGTGTTGAGAAACTGTCCAAAGTCTGTATTCAGTCATGTGTACTGGCCATAAAGAGACAGGTGTACCTGCAAGAGTTAAATTTGACTTTTGTTACTGTAATTTGGCGACAATTGGAAGAAAGGAAACTTAGTCAAGTGAATCAAATGACTCTTTTTTAGAGGAAAATAAAAATCTATTAACTCTTTCAAGGAAATTTGGAGTTTGAAATGATAGGTGAGATACATAGCCCTTCAATCAGTAGGAAGAAATGCCTGCACAGAGGAAGGTGCAGGACACATGGTCCTTTATTGTGTTCTCTCCCTTGACAATAACATTTAACAACCAAGAATTCTGGTTGTCCTGCTCTGTTGACCTACCAATCTTGCTGATATAGTCTGAAAATAGAACTTGCTCTTCTATTTCCAATGGATAGATGGTGATATTCTACAGGTTCTTACCTAATTCTAGTTTTCCACCCAACACTTAAGACACTTAAACTGTGTTTTACTTAACTTTGTAATTTCTGCATAATGTCATACATGAGCACTGTATTTATATCACTTCCATCCCTCCTTCTCCCTCCCCAAGTCCTCCTATATCCTCAACTTCTCTCAAATCCATGACCTCTTCTTCTCTATTATTGTTTTGTATCTGTATATATGTGTGTCTCTTCTGTCTGGGGTATATGTGTGTGTGTGTCTGTTCTGTCTGGTGTGTGTGTGTGTGTGTGTGTGTGTGTGTATGTGTGTGTGTGTGTGTGAATGTAGAACCTAATGAGTCCATTCAGCGTTGCTTGTATGTACATGTGTCTAGGGCTGACTACCCCGGACTGGATGACCAGAAGGGCTTGTCCCTTGTGAAAACATTTTCTGTCTTTCAGCATCCACTATGTTCTTCATCTAGAGATGAGATCTTATGAGCTTCCCCCACTCACAATGGCATGTCAACTAGTGGTGACATTATACGGATTCTTTAATAATTCTAGCTTTAAGTGTATGGTTTTTTTTTTCATTACTTCTTTAAAAAGACATCTACAGCTAGAATTTCTTTTATTGCATATTATTTTATCATGACTGAATTTATTTATACTTCTTGTAATTTAGAAACAAAGGACCCAACAGGATGGCTCAGTGGATAGGAACTTGCTGTCAAGGCTGATGACCTGAATTTAATCCCCAAGACCCACACTGTGGAAGGACACAACCAACTTGACAAAGATATTCCCTGACCTGCACACACTCCATGCACATGCCACACACATACACACAAAGAAAAATGAATGGTAGATGAAAGGAAAAAGGGCAATAATCATTTTTAAAAGATTTAAAGGTAAAGCAGTAGACAGACATTGCTCATTCCAGGACACCCAGAGTAAAATAAATGCCTGAAGTTGTGCATCTTTCCAGTAGCCTTATCAGACTACAACCAAATAGATTTACCAGCTTTCAGATAAGTAATCCACATCAGAATCAAGAAGCAATCTTCAGGTAATTGTTGCATGAATCTTAAAGAGTCTTATTAACAAAAACAAACCCAGCGCCATGTATAGGAGTGAACACTGAATGATCAGAAAGACAGAAGCATCCACAGCTACCTCACCTCGCCAATTCCTCAGCTGATCCTGTTTCCTCAGACAGGAAGCCTCTGAGTCCTCATCCAGAATGAATCTCAGCTGAGCTGTGCTGCTCAAAAACCTAAAAGTTTAACCAGCCCTAGCTCCTGGTTTTCACGCCTTATATACCTTTCTGCTTTCAGCCATCACTTCCTGGGATTAAAGGCTCTTGTTACCACACCTGCCTGTTTCCAGTGTGGCCTTGAACTTAACAGAAATCCAGACAGATCTCTGCCTTTGGAATGCTAGGATTAAAGGCGTGTGTGTCACCATTTTCTGGCCTCTGTATCTAATGGCTGTTCTGTTCTCTCACCCCAGATAAGTTTATTAGGGTGCACAATATTTCAGGGGATACAATATCAGCACAGGTAATCTGATGCACAGCAGCCATTAAGCCTCAAACATGGGCTCATAAGACTACTGAAGTCTTCATTGGCTTTCAGAAGAAGCAAAAGTATATCGCAACCTTGAGTGGTGTGCAGAAGTTGATTGTAGAAGATGAAAATATAAATTTTAAAAATCAAAAAACAATCTTACAACCCACGAAAAATTTCCCATGAAGATTAACCATTACAAAAACATTACCACAGTAGTTTGCAGTCACGGAGAGTTCCGCCCGAATACAAAGGCAGATTGCCCACGTATGACCACGTATCACCCAGCTACTCATGTTGGAATGAGAACAATCTGCAGGCTTCCTAAGAATGTTCAGTATGTTGAGGTCAGATAAGAACAGGGGTCTGCATGGAATGATTTGGGTGGTCTGGGTGGTTATGATCCTGTGTGATCAGAACACAGATGAGACCACCTACTGTACTTGGAAGAGGCAGTCATGTTCTGGTTGCATTGCAAAGTTCCCGGAGAATGGTTCAGTAAATTAGCCTCCTGCAGCCAGTGTGAAATCGAGGCTGAAAAGCAGCATAGCACGATGCATTCCTCTCCATGGCGGTTGAACTCAGGCCCGCCTGCATTTACCATCACAAGCAGTGGTGGCTGCAGATCCTAATTTCTCCCCATTCGACAACCTTGGTGGTGACTGCTAAGTGAAGAATCAAAGAATAAACACTGCCTGAATTTACATTCCTTATTTTACTCAGTGGCTATTAAGACAGGGAACCCCTCAGAAACATTGTCTGCCTCCTGGGCCATGATCTACATTTATTCCTCTGTGCCCTCCTGACCTGGTTTCCTGTATCAGAGCTCTCCTCTATGGTTCTTGTGGCCTGAGATGCTCTTTTGCTCAGCCAGCAGCTGGCTGGCCCCTCCCTCCCCTCTAAGTATCTGTTCAAGTGTCCCATGCTTAGTAATGCCCTGGCAAACCTTAAGGAGAGATACCATGTGTTGGAATTCCTGCCTTCCCTCACTCTCTTCCCATGCTTTCCTTTTCTTTTGGACACTGATCACTGATTGCACCATATACTTACTTAGGTTTTTTTTTTTTTTTTTTGGTCTCCCACTAAATAAAAGCTATCCAAATTCACACACAGGCTTATCTTCACTTCTCCATTTCCAGAGCCCAGAACTAAGTCTGACACATAATAAATCTTCCAAATAAATGAGAAGTCCTTATGGGCTTTGGGTACAATGTAAATGTGCAGGTAATCACAGGTAGAAGTTTAGAAGTTCCATATAAAATAAATGCTAGAATATATATTTTATAAAATCCACAGTGCACTCTAAATAAAACCTTCAGTTTGGAATTAAGCCTGCTCTGAAAATCTATTATTAAGATTTCAGCAGGCATGAATGACATCACTTTCATAAAACAGTGTGGGCTGGACATGTAAAGAAAAGTGAGGAAAACATGAGAAAGAATGAAATAGCAGTCCATGTATGCATTTTTCACACGCACACGCACACACACACGCGCACACACACACACACGTGCACACACACACACACACACGCGCGCGCGCACACACACACACGTGCACACACACACACGTGCACACACACACACACACGCACACACACACACGCACACACACACACACGCACACGCACACACACGCACACGCACACACACTACACACACACACACGCACGCACGCACGCACGCGCACGCACGCGCACACACACACACACACACACACACACACACTATTTTTCTAAATCCTTGATGGAAATCACTCTAGAAAAACTAAATGAGAAAAGCAGAGCAGTAAATGGGACTTGCCAGCCGAGGTAGTCCTCATGATGCAGGAGCACGGTTATCATTCCATCAGAATCACATCCTGCCTGAAAGGGCTGACCCCTCTTAAGGAGACCTCCATATCAGTGCCAGCCTCTCTGATTGGCCTCATGATTGAGTGCTAAGACCTATTGAATGGAAACAGAAGGATTTTAGGAGAAATTTCTTTAAGTCAAACTTCTTAACCTTTGGTACAGAGGCAGCTTTGCACATAAGTGAGTTTCACAGTTTCTGATGCTTCCCAGGTTCCTGTCTCCCAAAGGATAGTTATTGCTTTCTGTGTAATTTCTTCTTCTCTCTGTGTTTCTCCTGTCCCTGTTCAGCTTCCTCTTCTCCCATCCTATCTTTCTTCCCCCAATTCCCATCCAGTCAGCAGGGTGGACTCACCATCATTCATGGCCCTACCCGTCCCAGGACAAGGATATGTCATCTGTTACATAATTTTCTGGTGATGATCCCAGAGAAAGCATCGATGACAACACTTTAAACAGAATTTAGAGCTGTTCCGTGTGGGCTTGGAACTTCATTGGACTTCAGGAAGAGCAGAGGGCTTGATTGAAGGGCATTTCTAAAGGAGTGTTTATCTAGCCTCCAGGGCCATGGATGTATTTATCCATGATTCATTACCTCTTACCCTGAGCCTGGATTCGCTTCACTGGCTAATTTAGTGTGGTCTTCCCTAAAAGCTAAGCTGATCCAAGAGTCTCTAAAGTTTTAGAATGTGCATGAAGTGTCAGGAGGAGGCCCAATGTCCTCAATGCTTCTTTTTCTGCCCTCAATCTAGTCACCCATGAGAACAGATCGCTTATCCTGATGGTATCAGTAAATTTTAAAGAATTATTCAGGAATTTGCATTTGTTTCCAAGTAAGAGAAGCTTAATTTCGCCAAAGGTATGCAGGCTCCAGAGGCTCCCCACAGTGCCATATAACAGAGTTCTCATAACCGAAAGCAATATTTAAAATTCCTTTCCCTGTAGTTCAACAAGATGCTGTATCCTCAAATTCTGCAAATACTCAAGGCAGACTTTCTTCCAAGGCAGGAGGCAATATTGAATGGAGACATGATTTAATGTATAGGGCAAGTTATTGAACCTTCAACTCTAGTACCTTTTTTTTCTTTTAATGAAAGATTTAAGGAGTAGGTGAACAGGAAATCTCAACTTCTGTACAAAGAGAGGCAAAGTTTACAGACATTCAGATATTCACAATGATTAGAACAGATATCTGAAGGCATTTCCTTATCACAGAATCCACTTGATGTCATGTAGTCCCAAGTACTTTCTCAGCCAGACCTAACAAGAAGCATAGTTGGGGAGTTGTAGTTCCTGAAAAGGATAACCAATCAAGAAAAGGGGATGAGGAAATAGACGCTTCCTTCTTCTAGTAGCAAGAGTTGACTCTCCAATACTTCAATGTTCATAACTGGTATGTGTAGACAGCATTAAGCATCTCCTTAAAACATTTTTTTTTTTTTTTTTAGATCATGAAAGTGTGCAATCTGAACTATAAGATAAAAGGTACAATACTGATACATAATCAGAGGCAGGACCAGGTATAAGTACTATCCTCTGCCTGGGAGTGTTGGGAAGGCTTCAGTCTAAGGAGACATTTTCACAGGCCTTAAAGAATGAATAAGAGTTCAGCCTGGAAAAGAAAACAAGAGTGGGCTTTGGTATTGAAATCTAAACTTAGAAAAAAAATCTCTGAGCAAGCATGTAGCTTAAATTAATCTTTGTAACTATTGACATACCCATATAATAATAATGGTGTGTGTGTGTGTGTGTGTGTGTGTGTGTGTGTGTGTGTGTGTGAAGTTAGTTGATGGCAGAAATTGAATAATACGGTAACATCAGGCCATAGGCTCAGGATGGAGAAGAGTATGTATGGAAACATAAGATGAGGAGAAGAATGTGCAGGTGGCTCTGAAGACCTAGGTGCAGAGAGAAGTAGGAGAGCCGTGGGAGACAACGTGTAAAGAAGTGCTGTGGATATCGCTCTGTATAAATAAAATGCTGTTTGGCCAGTGGCCAGGCAGGAAGTATAGGCGGGACAAGAGAGAAGAGAATTTTGGGAGGGGGAAGGCTGGGGCAGAGAGAGATCCTGCCAGCCGCCGACATGACAAGATGTAAGGTACTAGTAACCCACAAGCCACGTGGCAAAGTATAGATTAATAGAAATGGGTTAATTTAAGATAGAAGATACAGATAACAAGAAGCCTGCCACGGCCATGCAGTTTATAAGTAATATAAGTCTCTGTGTGCTTACTTGGTTGGGTCTGAGCGACTGTGGAACTGGCAGGTAAGAGAGATTTGTCCTCACTGTGGGCCAGGCAGAAAAACTCTAGCTACAAAGAAGAGCAGGGTCCTCCTCACAAATAACAAGGCTTCCCAGGCTGCAGAAAAAGAATTTGAGTCTATCCTGCAGTGCAGAGACAGCCCAAGGAGGATTTGTCAATGAATGACACCAGAACCATTCTCAGATTTTCATTAAACTGATTTTTTCAGACAACATATGGATGCAAGGAAATATTTTACCATTAATTCTTTGCTGTTTTAGAAGCATTTTCCCTACAAGTAGTTCAAATTAATGATCTTTTGCTTGAAATGTTTACAGCAAAGCATTTGTACATTGATTTCTTTCAAAATTAGTTTTTTCAACTCTAGTTTCAAGATTTCAAAAGACAAAATGATGGAGCTTTATACTTTCTTCCAAATACATTTTTGGTATGTAGTCCTGATAAGGTATATTAGTTCTCAGGGATGCAATGACAGGGTCACAAACTGGGTTGCTTTAAAAAACAGAAAGTGACATGGGAATGGCTCAGTTGGTAAAGTGCTTGTCTTGGACATCCAAAGACCTGAATTTAGATCCCCAGAATCCATATTACAGTCATGAGCTGTAGCAAAAGCAGCTGCAATCCTAGCATGCTTCTAGGAGGCAGACTGGAGAACTACCTGATTCTCATGGGCCAACTAGCATGAGGTATACAGCAGTGAACAGCAGGGGAGACTTGTAGCTGGAGAGTTTCTCTCAGGGTCCACCAAGCCCTCACAGTCCTGCCCCCCACTTATAAAATAAACACATAGACACTTATATTATTTAAACTGTTTGGCCTAATAGCTCAGGCTTCTTGCTATCTAGTTCTTACATCTTAAATTAACCCATATCTATTAGTCTATAAGTTGCCATGTGGCTCATGGCTTACAGGTACTTTACATCTTGCTTTTCATGGCGGCAGCTGGTGGCGTCTCTCTGCCTCAGCCTTCCATCTCCCAGCATTCTCCTCCTCCTCCTTGTCCTGCCTACACTATCCTTCCTGACTGGCTACTGGCCAATCAGCATTTTATTTATCAATCAATCACAATGACATATATTTACAGCGTACAGGACATTAAATAAGGTGTCAGGTGGAGGAAGGACACCCAAAGTTGGTCATTGCACGTGTCATGGCCTGTGCACCATCTAAACATGTGCACAAATAAATAAATGTGATCTTTACTAAAAGGAGCATTAAAAGGAATAAGCATGTGTACCTCTGACTGAAGACTGTGCTATCTGCATTCTCCTCTGTATACTATAAACTTTAGCAGCTTTTGTTAGCCCCCTCTGATGTTTACTCTATCAGCATATCATGATCTGGTGTCAGAAGGTTAAAGAAATAATGTTATGAAACTCAGGGTTAATGAGAATACCATTTATTCTCTTAAAAATTGCAGTTTCCCATAGGAATTTCTTTCCCTGACTCAGTATCAAGAATAATTGCGTTGTGATTCACCATCCGTGTTCTTTTGTGTGAGTATGAGGAAATCACTAATAATGTTTTTGGTCTGGAAGGGTGGGTTGTATGTTTGTTTGTTCTCATGGCCCAGGAAGCTTAGAACTGCTTCTGGATCTAAATCTCCGAACTGAACTAAACCTACACAGAGCCTCTTCACAGATTCTCTGGTCCACTGCTTTCTTTTGTGGCCTCCTTCCTTACTGAAACCATTCCTCTCTCTTTTTTGAACATAAATAGTCAAACTCAGCATAGGCAGTTTTGCTTGGTGAGTGGTTTCAAAGGGACCACAGCCACCTGGAAGTTCATGGATGAAGCTTCTCCCAAGAAGAACAGGAAGTCTCAGAAGATACTTGTGTACTTCTGTCTTCAGTGGGTCAAGCAAGGCATGTTTGTCCTTGGAGACCTTTTGTAGAAACCTGACACATGAGTGAGCAAGAATACCTCTGTGCTCTGTTCCCTTTCCCAACAACATTGGATATGGTAACCGGTCTAGTGCTGTATCATATCATGTTGCTACCCTGGTTTCCACCACCTCACTTTGGTTTCCTCCCCTGGGTTGCTTCAGGTTTCTGTTGATGAAGTCAATTATTAGTGCCTTAGTCCACCCTTGAGGTTCTGCTTTCTTAGAAACTTGGGCTCAGACTAATGTGCCAGCATTTATTGCAGGCAGAAATTAGCCTTTCTTGCTGCTTCTATGTTGGCTGCCTGTTTTACAGATGGCAGCTGCCTTTTTTGATCATTGAACTGGGTTTGCATTGCCAAGTATTTGTATTTGGCAGGGACTTTTGCTATTGATGTCTTTCTTAATAGAAGGCTGAGAGTAAGTACATCTCCACTGTTGTCCCCCAATTCCAGCATTTTTACCCCAAGTTTCACAGGAACAGGCAAACACGAAAGAGTGACTGACTATAACTGCTGTTAATAAAGTTGAAATAACTTGTCAGGCTTCCTCTAGGAAGGCAGAATTTTTCTCTCTTGGCACAAACTAGAAGAAGTGCCATAAAATCAGAAGTTGTGAAATGCACTTTAAGTTAATATGAAAGTGTGTTGTTCCATTGACCTAGCATTCTGAAAAGCATGCAGTGTTGTCCATTGAAAGATAATAAAACTGTGATGGGAATCTGTCTCTAGCAAAAGGGAAGAGGGGAGGAAAGGTTTCTGTCTTACTATTGTTGATTATTTTGCTTCAAAATAAAGGAGACAGTTCTCTGTAACCTGAGATAGAAATAAAGCCTTACACTGAGTGTTAGAGACATGCATCAATTTTGCTGGTAATTCATTCTTAGCCACCCCAAGGGTAAACCCACTGGGAGATTTTTAAGTGTGCCTTTAGATTCTTTGGGGCCCTGGAATTGCTTTACCATGAAGTTTCTTGTAATTGTTTTGTCCTTTAAAACATGCTAATAAGACGTCTGTGAGAAACATATGTGTGCGTTTGATACGAGAGAGGCTTTACTGTGAGCCCGCAAGACGGTCTTTGCTCGATGCAGGAAAAGCTAGAATGTTGTTTCTTAGTCTAGATTAGTCTAACCCTATTGCGCTTGTAATGTCCAAAAGCAAGTCACAGTAGGGGACAGTTGGTTTATTTTCAAGCTTCCATTACCTTCTCTAAGATCCATGTGTTTTCTTCCTTGCAGCCTAGTGAGGCAATTGTCTTCCTAGTTAACTTATTCATGCTCCTATTTGCTTGTGGAATATCCTTGCTCTGAATTCCTGAAGATTTCTTTCTTGTCACCTAACAAAATAGAAGTTGCTTCATTGGCATGAACATTAGCCCCCACCACACTTGAGATTTTTAACTAAAAGCTAGTTTGTGAAATCACCTACATCCCCAAATCTGGAATGTAAACAAGTCTCTGTTTTGCTAAAGAGAAATATTTACATTTACTACTCTCTATCTGGCTACCATACCATATAGCACAATAGTTCTTCATCTATCCATGTAAAAAATTAGTGGATTTAAAATTTTTTCCTGTTATATACTAAGATATCATGATAAAACTTTCTTAATTATTAGAAAGTTATCCTTGATATCTATTCTATAGAATTCAAAGGAAATATATTATATTAACATAAAAATTAAGTTTCTGAATTCAGAAATATCAGTGGACTCGAGAGAAATGAAGACAGAATGCAGATTGAAATGAGACTAAAAGGTAGAGTTATCCTATTTGCCATACTAAAGTTTCACCCTTAAGGTCTTGGCTTCTTAAGCAAATGTCATCTTGTCTGTGTTGTTAGAAAGGGCATGGAGGCTTGTACACTTTGTAATACGGTAGAGTATCACCAAAGTCTTTGTGCTCTTTTAATGAAAAACAAAACAAAACAAACAAACAAAAAGCATATAACTCAAGCTCATGGAATGAGCTTTGTGTTGTTGAGTTTGAATTATGAAAACCAACCTCAGATGTTGTACTGCGGTGATTTGCAAGCAGATAATTCTTTGTTATTTAAGGTACCTTCTGCATTGAACAGTGCTGAGCACCATGTCTAGTCCCTGCCTAATAAATGCCAGTAGTATCTCCTCTCCCCTTCTGAGCTATGACAAATAAAATGTCTCCAGACAATGTCAAATGTACCCTGGGGAGGTAACTCTAAATTTAGATAAAGATATATGTGAATAAAATATGTATTATTATCCAAAAGCAGTAAAAAATGGCTAGGCTCACATATTTTCCCATGAAAAGCATTTTTAAGCCCACATTCCAAAGTTCCCTCTGTGTACATACCTTTGAGCTAAGTTCAAATGCTTTTGTATTCTGTAATATGGGTAATTCTGAAACATTAATATTATTATGTAATATAATATAATCATTGGCAGCTATGAAACAGGCAAGACTCACAGGCACCATCCAAAACCACCTCTTATAATGGATATACAAATATGGCAGGAACAGCCACATTGTCCAAACTGTGATAACACTTGATTGGGTCTAGTAAACAATTCAGTGTAACTCTCTCTTCCTTTGACAGACCAGACAAATGCAAGGAAAAGGAAAAAAAAAAAAAAACCAGATTGTGCAAAATCAAAAATCACTGGAACAACTTTCCATTGAAATAGCATCCCCAACTGCAGGTAACATAGCCATTGAAAGTAACAGATCTGTGTACCCACTGCAGGTAACAGATCTGTGTACCCCACTGCAGATATCTGATCTGTGTACCCACTGCAGGTAATAAATTTGTGTACCCTACTGCAGGTAACTGATCTGTGTGCTCTACTGTGTAGTTGGAATCTTTAAAGGTCTTAATAATTAACTCAAACTGAGGCCAGTTATTGGGGTCAATGCTGGAAGATCAGAGAAGCAGAACAAGCCACAGCCTCATCTCACCAGTTCCTGAGCTGGTCTTGTTTCCTCAGACTGCAAGCTTCTGTGTCCTCATCCCAGTGACTCTCAGCTGAACTGCTGCTCCAAAGCCTGAATGCTAACCAGCCAAATGCTTAACTAACTTAGTTCCTGGTCCTCACACCTTATATACCTTTCTGCTTTCTGCTATCACTCCCTGGGATTAAACGCTGGATTTCTGGGATTAAAGGCTGTGTCACCATGCCTAGCTGTTTCTAAAGTGGCCTTGAACTCAGAGACTGGGCTAGCTCTGCCTCCCAAGTGCTGGGATTAAAGGCGTGCACCACCACCACTGCCCAACTTCTACTATGGCTTGCTCTGACCTATTTTCTAGCCACCATTTTTGGCTCTGTTCTAGTGGCTGTCTGTTCTCTGACCCCAGATAAATTTACTTCAGGGAACACACAATAGTTTGGGGGAATACAATACCACACTGCTTTAAGTAATAGATCTGTATACCCCACTGAGGTGACAGATCTGTGTACTCCACTGCCTTTTCTTGCTGTTTCTTTTTGCCTTAATTAAAGCATAATGCCAGGTTACAGATGTCATGGATTGCTTGCAATGCTAACACAGTTACTATGTGTAATATTCTTGAGTTGGACTGAGTCTAACATGTTAACTAAATATTGAGTAGAATTGCAAAAAACAAAACAAAACAAAAAAAAAAAAAAAAAACAAAAAAAAACTAAGAAATTGTGTTGGAAAAGGGGCGATTGTGCTGATGGGCAGATTGTAGATAGTGATCACACTTTGATTCCACTATTACAAAATCCCATTGTTATAGGTCACCAAAACCCTTTGAAGAGGTTATTACTCTATCTCAAATATAGATAAATACAGCCAAGAAATAATAAGACATCTACCATTCTAGATAGCTGTTTATTTTTTAAAATGGCCACTTTTCTTAGTTTTACGAGATAGAACATTTTTCATTCTAGCAGACAAATTTCTAGAATTGAAGTCTTAAATTACTTCTCCTATATAACTTACCCAAAGAAACCAATCCCTGTTTAGATTAAGGCAATAAAATACTTTTTCACTATTAAAATGTAAAATTTGTCAAAAATAACCCATGGCTCCCTGGTCAGTGGCCGCAGCAGTGGGAAGCAGATGCTACCCATGTGCTTTCCACAATTACTGTCAGTACTGGATGTGTGTCAGATTTATTTAAACCTAGCTCCCTTATTTAGCATGTGTTTATGACAATGTGAGGCTAATTTATTGCTCACGATCTATCATTCTCACGCTTCCTGTTTATTATGCAGCTTCTTATTTCTGTATAAGGTGATGTAGCTTCCAATTTGCAAATCCACACAAAGTGACATTGTGCATTACAACAGCAGTGTGGCCAAGGTCTTATTTCATTTTCCACTTCCTGCATTGGTGATTAGTCTGCTAGCAACACTAAATTTACAGGCTCTGTACACCCCTAAGTTATGATGCTTCTTTGGATGTTAATTATCTCTCTTTGTATACCCTCTTTATTATACATTTGATATATAGTAGAAATGGCTGTCCTTTCTTTTCTGGGAGAATGATTCTAATGGCATGTGCCTCATAGGCTCTTCCCCTGCACACAAACAGTGCTATTCTCAGAAACGCCCCAGAACTAGCTCACATCACAGCTACTGCAATGTGCTGCCTTCCTTTCTCTGGCAAGGCTAGTGAGTTTATGGCAGTTTTGCAAACATTTCATGTTAAAGAAAAGCTATCCAAAAGATCTTTCCTTTCTAAATTTTATCATGTGTTTTAGAAAAATAAGGCATGTTTTGATGAGTTTGGCATCAACTTTTCTTTCAATCCTCTTTTCACTAAAAAGGAAATAATGTGCATTTCTTTCTTCTGAAGTAATGATTCAGAACAGTATTATTTATTCTGGAATATAAACACCCTTTATTGATTCACATCAGTCAATAAATTACAGTGATAGATTTCTTTCTCTCTTCCTTCCTTCCTTCCTACTTCCCTTCCTCCCCCTCCCTCCCTCCTTCCTTCCTTCCTTCCTTCCTTCTTTTATTCCTTCCTCCTTTCCTCTCTCTTTCATCCATTCATTTTTGTGAGTGATAACCTGAAAGGGAGAAAATGTCAACTATACTTTCTGGTATTAGTTGACCCCATCAGATCCTGAGTTCCACTGGGTAAATTATAATGTCTAGAATTCTTAGAGATTAGTTAATTCTTAAATTGACAAATAGAAAGTGGATATATTTATTATGTCCAATGCAATATATAAGTATAAATATAATAAAATGGCTAAATGGATCTAATTAACATATTCAATGCAGTGTATACCTTACCTTTGATACCCAGTTTTAATTAACCCATGAGATAGGTCTATGATAAGCATAGACTTTAAAGTAGGGAGATCAAAAGGGACAGAATAGAACATATCTGAGTTACCCTTTGTCACACACTTCTTAACACTTCTAATGCCTAGACAGGCACGACACATTTGACTTGCATGATCTTCTGGTCACTCCCAGCAACAAACAAGTACATGAGGCAGCAACCCATATCACAAGGTGGAGAGAACATCTCACCCAAGTTTACACCCCACCTAAGGTAGCACAACTTTGGGCAGCAGAGCTAGAATCCAAGTGGAGGTTGGAGGTCTTCCTGGCTCCCAAGCCTTTTCTGTTTTGCTGACATCAGAGGAGAGAGGTAAGAATGGTAATTAAGAATGACCTTTGGCCATGAAATGGGTGGTGTGGTATAAAGGCTGTGATGGTATTCTCTGTATTCTTAAAACCTAAGATCAAAGAACAAGAACACCCTCCATTTGCAGCATGAGAAACCTGAGCTGGTTATTCTAAAAAAGTAATTTCCTAACAAAACTTGTAGGTGAAGCTGGTCTTCCCTTTTTAAAGGACATGTCAGGTCCTTTTGAAGTCCCAGCCCAGCTTGTTCCACACTGAGCCTTAAGTTTCACAGTGAAACCACCCTTATGATTATTTAGGGCACATATGAAAAGCACAATCAAGTTATCTATTGCTGTGTAAAAATCTGCCACAAGTGTGGTGACACAGGACAGCAGCCCTGCTTCTCTTTGTCTGCAGCTGAGGGAAGGGATAGGGGATTTGTTTTGCTTTTTCTATGTTAATTCTTTTTTTCTTTTTTGTTTTTTGAGATTATAACATAATTCCATCATTTCTCCCTTCCCTTTACCCCCTGAAAATCCTCCCATATACCTTTCTGTTTCAAATTCATGGCCTCTTTTATTATTAGTTATGGCATACTTGTGTGTGTGTGTGTGTGTGTGTTCGTTCCTAAATACAACCTGCTCATGTATGTACATTTTCAGAGGTGACCATCTGGAAATGGTTAACCAATGTGAGTGCTCTTCCCTGGGGAAGACAATTTTTTCCCACTCTCAGCATTTTCCCTCTTGCCCTGGGTTAATTTGGGTTGCTTCTCCTAATTCCTTCAGATATTCTTTTTGCAGGCTCGAAGCCTCTTGGATTTTCTCTGGTCCATCCTGGCATGCATATTGTTATTGCCCTGTTCAACTCATGTTTATACAGTCATATTGGCAAGACATTCTGAGTAGCTTCTGACATTTCTGGAGACACAATATCACAACAAACTCTCTGATCCTCTGGCTCCTACAGTCTTTCTGCCCCCTCTCCCACAATGTTTCCTGGGGCTTAGGGGTGGGGATATTTTTGGGCTGTGTCCAATGGGATGTGGCAATTTTGCATTTCTTTTGGCTGTAGTTTTATGCAATAGTATCCATCAGTTACCAAGAAAAGTTTTCTTTTCTTTTCTTTTTTTTTTGTGGGGGGCAGTTTCAAGACAGGGTTTCTCAGTATAGTTTTGGTGCCTATCCTGGATTTCTCTCTGTAGACCAGGCTGGCCTCAAACTCACAGAGATCCACCTGGCTCTGCCTCCAAAGTGCTGGGATTAAAGGCATGTGCCACTGTTGCCCAGAAAGAGAAGTTGTCTTAATGAGCAGTGGGCACTAACTTACCTGTAGGTATTAATACCAAATATTGGTATGTATAATAACAAATAGTGTAGGCATAGTTTGTGTGGCTCATATGTCTTAAAGTACTTCAAATAGCTCAATTGGGAGTGTGTCTGGCATCTTATGGCCTTAGGGTGAGTTCCTAAGTTCTTCATTTGCTGTCATTGGAAACTGAAATTGGCAGTATTTCACTCTCTCTTTTCATGTTAGTATCCTGGACTTCTTGAGTATTGAGAGACTTGCACTAATTGCAAGCATTCTAATGAAGCAAGTTGAAGCCATGATGGTTTCAATAATACAGGCTCAATAGTCACACAGGTTCATATCTACTGTATCCCTCTGACCACACAGATGAAACCAGATGCAGCATGGAAAGGGACTGGGCAGGCATCTTCTAGACAGTACTGGAACCCAGTACGTCAGGAGATCATCTACAAGTTCAGTGAAATTTTATGGTTGGAAGGTATGTAAGTAGCTGGTTAAATATGTTCTACACACAAACCATTCATCTATCAGAAAAAAAGTATGTGCTAGAAATAGACAAATAGTTGTGTAGGCCACCAAGGACACTTTTGTGTGCAGATTAAAGGTAATGTACCCCTGTAATATTCTAACATCTCTCTAGGCAGAGAACCGTCAGGAGCCTCATGTGAGTTACATATTAATAATCTGTACTTCCCATATATAAGGGTAAAAACTGCTTAGAGCTATAACTTGTAGCTTTCAATTTGCATCTTCATTGCACCAGGGAAGGCTGCTTCGTGACACATATGTTTGACTATTCTAGCTGAAAATAAAGTAGTATGGGTTTAATTCTACTGGCAAGAGACCAGCTTTTCATAATTTTAGCCTAGTGAATTGTTATGGGCCATAATTCAAATTTAATGATCTGACTCATTGAAATGATAACATTCCTGCTTTGGGCAGGCATATTGTTGCTTCTCCTAGGAATGTCAATTATTTTATATATCACAAACCCCTTCCGTTTTTCTGTACACCTTTAAATAGAAGCCAGGCACTGTCAGTTGGCTTGAACTAGAGTAAATGTGTGAGTCACTGGAGCTTCTATGAACATGTGTGACTCTATTTGAATCTACTAAGCCCATCATTAATGATGCTGTACAGTTTAGAGATTTCACTGTTGACAGAGGCCATGTGTCTCCCCAGCAGCTTCCTGTGTAATCCTCTGTTTACTGTATATTCAGCTAAGGATTTGAACAGCTTTACCTGCAATGAAATATTCTATCCACAGACTGTTCTACGTGATGTGCTGTATGAGACAGGTAAATGTTTCTGAAATATGTAGACAGGAAGTTATTTCACTAAGACAGCCTTGAATGAAGTAACTGCACTACTGAGACATACAGTTTCTTAGCTCATGTGTGGGGACTGAGGGAGGATCATCATGACTCTTGTAAACAATGTACATTTAAATGCTAAGACTAATGTGGAGACATAGTCAGATAGTTTCTGTTGAAGAATAAAGACTGTGAATAAGGGTTTTATTTTCTTCTACTTAGTCATGAAGGACAATTTTTCATGCCAAGTAGTATCCTACTGTCAATCAACTGGAGGCTCCCTTGGTTATATTCTTCTCCTATAAAAACAGGGTTTATATCTTACCAATCTGATTGACCAGAAAATACCAAAATAAGATAGGTCCCTGTGGCGGTTTCTTCCTCATGCTGTTTCAATTAAACATAGGCAATAACACAAGAGTATTTAGGTTGAGAGAACACACCTTTCAGTGCCCATCACCACCACCACCACCACCACCACCACCACCACCACCACCACCACCACCACCACCACGGAGCTCTGTGCATAATACACAGTAAAATGGGACTCTGTAGCTACTTTGCTTCCCTCAACCTCAGTTTCATTCTTGGCAAAAGCAGAGGATAATAACCCCTTAACTTACTTCCTTAGATAACCTAGACCATTAAATGACATGAGTCATTCAGGAGTTTACCCAAATCCCTATCTATGCAAGCATTCAATAAATAGGAGTTCTATTAAAACCATTCAAATATATTTTTCTTGTCCATGACTGAATTCAACCTAATTTCACTCCTGGATGTATCTGCCAGTTAGACTCAACTGGAAATCAAAAGAGATGAAGGTCAGAGTCCAAATGTGTGGTTAAGTGAGTCACATTCCAGGATGTTTGAATGGGACATCCTGACTCTCCTACATAAGAAAGCAGTGTGGACAATTAGTTGAATTTGGCACCTCATTCTTTTCCCGGACAAACTCTTATAATTAAAGGGCTAGATTGCAAGGAACCCGTGTAATCAGTAACACAGACTCCTGTGGTGGCCAGTTCAGTTTCATCCCCACTGCGGAGTAAATAAACTGCATAATCAGAGTATATCTAGAGAGTCACCCTGATTAACATAATTCAATATTCTGAATAACTCAACTTCACCTTACAATGAAATGTTCTTTCATGGTTTTCTTAAAAGAATAGTGTGGAAATTGGGGCATTTATTTACTTTTACCAAGCAAAGCCAGGTTTTTAGAGCTTCCTTGATTTGTTTTCATAATAATGGATGCAGGGGCTGGCACGTTTAGCTTAGTACTTGCTGAACAATGATGAAAACCAGAGTTCAACAATCTCCAGCACCCATATAAAAGCTGGATGTGACCACACATATCTGCTACCCCAGTGCTACAGCAGCAAAGACAGAAGGATCACATCACTGGCGCCAGATGGCTGTCAGTTCAACTGCAGGTTCAGTTAGAAACCCTGTCCCAAAGGACTAAGGCAGAGTGATAGAACAGGACACCTGCAGTCCTTCCTTGGGCCTCCTCAAGCCTTCATCCAGATGTGCTCACTGTATATACACATCTGTGTAGATTCCCCACTCACACACACTGGAAAAAGCTTCATGCAATTCTTCTTATATAGATTGTGTCATTATTCATGTATGAAATACAGCCATCCTTTTAAATTTGGGGGCAACACGATGCAGAGTCACACACACACACACACACACACACACACACACACACACACATGCACTATCTAGTGAAAATATATTCTTCAGTTAATAAAGTATGAGAAACTCATGTAGGTTCGAATACTCCCAATAATGACAAGAAGGAAAACAAGGAAGTGGATCTACATACTTTATCTGTTTCACATTCTTGAGACCTCTAAATAACTAGAATTTTCCAAAGAGAGCTTTTTCTTCCATCCTTAAACTAGACCCAATGTTAATTTACTTCCTGGATCCTCGTTCTGAGACATGACTGTGGTCCAGAAAGAGAATTCTGTAACGACTGTGGTGAGGTGGACTGGTGGCAGACATGGAGTTTGCCTGTCCGCTGCCCGAGGCATTATCTGGGGGCATCTTAAGAGAGAGCTTGTGGTTTGACATCTGTGCGTTTATAACTGTTGTGAAGTCATATAATGTGTTTGTGGCTGATAGTGAGGTAGATACATATTAAAATCACAAGTGTTATAGACAGAAGGTCAGGTGTTCCTCTTACCCAGGTGTTAGCTTTTCAGTGCTCACAAAGCTTTTGTAAGGAAGAAAATTCTCGTCTCTGTCAAGTGTACTTGTTGACAATCTCCTCACCTCTGTGGACACTTCAAATGCTACATCAATTCCTCACCCTCTACAAGGGTTCTGGTTTCATGATTCTGAACCGGTCCTTTCAGTACTTGCCTTTCAGGTCAAAAGCTGGAAGGTTGGCCTCTCCAGAAGTCTGGTTAGCGCTTGGACTTCTGGACATCTATGACAACCATGCTTGATTTTTAAAGCAGTTCAATCTGAGTACAGACCATTAATTACATAGACAGTGATATTTATCTTCCATCTTTTCTGGACATTTTATGTTTCAAATATAACTATGTATTCTTTTCATTACTACTAGCAATTTATTTATTTAATAATTTTAATGTTGTCATTGTCAAGGAAAGTATGTTGTCTATTTAAACAGTTTAATGTGAATTACCAAAGACATTTTCTCTAACCAACATATTATAAAAAATGAGTGGATCCTGGCAAAGTACCAACTGTATAGGTTGGGTTATGTCATCTATCATGGATCTCAGTGTCTAATGTCTCAGTGCCTTTGTTTCTCATGTCTGTGAAGAAGCAAGCGACCATAAGAAGTGCAGAGATTCCAAAGAAAACTCCACCCTCTTGCCTATAAGGACTTCAAAGTCTATTTCAGCAGTATCCAACAGGAATATAACAAAATTTTTGTAATTGTAACATTTTAAATACTCATTTTCAAGAAAGTAAAAATGGATGTTTTTTAAGTTAATTAATTAATATCAGAAAATGTTATCTTCTCACATCTTAACACTTAAGAAATTATTAGTGGGAAGATGGTTTTTGTTTTTTGTTTTTTTACACTGAGACTTCAAAATCTAATGTCTAAGAGACTCACAACTGGACAACGTGCAGAGTGAGAGATTTTGGAACATTCAGTCCTAAATGGGATGTTTTCATAAAAACCTTCCCCTTACGGCTAGGGAGCTATGTGGAAGTGGCAGTGGAAATGTTGTAAGAGCCAGAGGTGCCGGATAACACCAAAGAAGCAGTCTTTTCCAGATAAGCAGTGCTTAGGCATGTGTGCATTCGCAAAGCCTCAAGCCAGGCAGGTTCCCAGCACCAAGAGGGGAAGAACACATCAGCCCCTGTCCCAAGAGGCTGGTTCCAACTGACAGCTACTTGCAAAGGAGAAATTAGTTTCATGAACCACCCTGAAGGGTATACTCCATGCTCAGCTGTAGATGGCCAACATAAGAGGAACATATTGCCTTGAGGATGGCATCTTTTGTGTTATTAGCCTTTGACATGTATATTCTGATCTCTGATTTTGTGTTTTTCTGACTTTTTTCTGTATGTGTGTTTGTGTTTTTCCTTTCTTTTTAAAATTTTGGGTTTGTTTGTTTGTTTTGTTTTTTGGGGGGGTTGGTTGGTTGTTTTTTTTTTTTTTTTTTTGCCTGTGTGTTTTCTAAACAGAGAAAGAAAAGATGTAAATGTTGGTGGGGAAGGTCTGGAAAGAGTGAGGAAGAGGAAATTGTGATAAGAATATATTGTATGAAAAAAGGTTCAATAAAAAAGAGCAATAAATAAATGAATAAATAAAGTTTATTATATTTCCTATAATACTCATCACATGTCACACTGGAGTCACATTTTCATAGCTTTCTAATTCTACATAATTATGTCTCCCTTTGGGACAATAGAAATATGGTTGTTGGAATGTGAACTGTAACAGTCATAACCACAGTTGAGTGAAGACATGATGTTAGTGTTGGGAAAATAAAGTTCTCTCCATGGCATGCTAGACCACAGCTCATCTTTCCTACTGTCTTTGTCCCATGGTCCCCTCCTAGAAACCACCTATTGTGCTAGCTCTGTATATGTTTTTGAGAGTCCAGTCATGTACAAGGGTGGTCCTCAGTCAGAACCTTTGTTCAGATGAGGACATTTGCCTGGAGACATTGTTGCTTTCTACAACTTTGAGTGAGGTACCCCTAACACATAACACAGCAGACACCAAGAATGCTGCTGAAGGCCAAGCAGTCCTCAAGCGAGGTGTCTCCCACAAAGGCTTCCCTGCCATCAGGGCCACTTCCCAGGTTGAGAAACGCTGCTCTGGAGGTGAAGATTACTGGCCCAGAGTCCAAATACCTGTTCATAGCTTTGACTTCGTGACTCACCAAGCAGCCTTTGCCATGTGGCAACGTTTTTTCCTGAGCCTTGGGGCTTTGTTCTAGTTGGCTTTGTTTCTGCTTTGCTCTGTTTGCAAAGTGGAGTGAAAACAATAGCCAACACTGTGTTGTTATTAAATGAGATAGTGTGTGTGTGACTGCCTCATAAATGATTGGCATACCAAGTGTTTAGTAAAGGTTAGTTCTCATTAGTATATTGTGGACTCAGTATATAATAAAAACTGAATATCTATATCTTCCCAGATACCTAACAGAGTATACTGTTAAGAAACCATGCCATTTTTGTCTCTTGTTATATTCTTGTGACTGCTGCAGGTATGTGCGAACTAAGAAGCTATCACACCCCTAGACTTGTGCATGTGGCTTATTTGCTTCTGAACACGTGAGGATGATTTTACAAAACAGCCTTGTTCCCCTGTGATATCCTACAGCCCTTTGCTACTCAGACCCATTCGTTGCTAGAAAGGTGGCTGTTTCCAGTGGAGATGGAAAGCTGCAAATTATGTACAATATTCTGAAGATTTCACATGAAGAAATAATGCAAATTATTTCATTAACATTTTCCTATGGAAATGTATATACCAAAATGCCTTCTTAGTATCTAACTTGACCACTTTAATTTTGTTAAAAAAAAAAAATTAGGCCATTAAAAAGCTTCAAGTTACATATGTAACTCACAAGCTATTTCTCTTGAAGAGCTCTGCTAAACTTCACCCTATGGTGTCATTCATGAGGTAGATGTATGAGACAGCTTATCTTAAATGGATGGAGTATATCATTAGACACAGGAGAAGATGTAGAGGGATTAGCATAGAGATCACAGTTCAGTCCCAGGCAGTGTTCCGTAGAGGGTGGTTCTTTGGATCTGCATCCAAATCACTTGGGGTGCTTATTAAAAATACACAGATTCCAGGATACAGGTAACTTAGTCTATAAAGTATTTTCTGCACAACTATGAATATATGAGTTCATTCCCCAGAAACAAACAAAAAAAGACCATGGTTGCAAAACCTCACCATCCTAGTACTGTGCACATAGCAAGCCAGTCTAAACCAGTCAGCAAGATTCTCACCAAGTGAAAGACCCTGTCTCAATAATAAGGTAATCACCCTGACAAAGAACAACACCATAGGTTAACTTCTGTCCACACTACACACACACACACACACACACACACACACACACACAAGCACAACCCTACATTGCATATCTCCTTTTTCTGTCAGAGCTTATGTTTTGAGCACCTGAATTTTTCAAAACTTCCTTTTTGATTTTTATGTGCATGAAAGTTTGGGAAATGTTGACAAAAATTGTCAGTTTTTTTTCTGTCTAATCAAAAAGAAAGGTTTTCATTTTAACATAGTAAAATTACATATACTATAGCAGTTATCAAGGAATTATTACAGTTACAATATCTAGTCTATTTGTATTTGGCAGAATTAAAGAAAATACTCTATCCTACTTTTGTGAGTCTAAAGTTTCATATCTAATTTATCTTTTCTCATAACTAAGTAAAATTATAACTATCTTGTCTTCAGCTTCATCACAGACCCAGAAGCATATAAAATTATCTGAGTAAACAAAATTGCCAATTCTAAAACAATACAAAGGATCAGGTAAACACACACAGAACACCAAGAGTGTGTCTAATGTATGAGGCATGACACCAGTCACTACTCTACATCAGAACTTTGGTATTTGGCACTGGTGAATTCTGTTGTATCAGAAAGGAGTGGAATCATTCACTGTCTCCATATAATGTGGTTGTATATTAAGCCATAGCACCTGAAAGCTTCCTGGGATGACAAGCCATTGATTCAGAAGATATAGATGAATTCACCCATCTGTCTTCACCCCACTAAGTTATCCATGAATAAATCTCCAAGAAATTATTGGTTCTTTATAAGTAGAAAGTAGCGCTCATCAAGTGTCCCTTACAAACAAAACTCCTTGGGGAGAGAAAATGTAGGTTCACTATGTAAATGTCTATGTAGGGAAACAGATTCATATTCAGGTACTTATGTATATGCATATATATCCTGAATTAGTGTAATAACATAATCAGAAATGCAAAGAAATTATTTGTATGGTAAATAAGGTTTCTTATTGCTGAGTTACTATGATTATAGCACTTTTATGAAATTTTAATTACATTATATATGTACTGAAATATTGGTTTTGAACATTAATCAAGTTACTTGAGAAGCATTTCATGGAATGAGAAATAAAAATGAAATGAGTTATTTATTTATCCCAGTGAATTAAAGATAAAATTCAATAGGGAAACTCAAAAGAAAAATAATGAAAGCCTTACCCAGAAATCTCATTCAGTGGAAACCACAGATGGCTTTTTATGCTCACAGATATTCTTCAGTGGTTGAATAATACCATAGTTATGCTCACAAGACAGTGGTTTAAATGTGAGGTACATGGCTTAGACATGCTTCATGGCTGGCGACTGCCTGCAGTGTCATAAGTTTGGAAACCCACCTGATGTTTTGTGGGTACTAGGTGGGCATGTGCCCCAATTCTATCCCAAGCCAGTGCTATTTGTCAGGTCCAGCAATCAGTGGAGACAATGGATGAGAGGCAGGTGTGAGAGAACAGGAGAAGCAGGGGAATGTTGGGTGCTGTCTTGATTCACCATGGGATCCCACTGAGCTCATGTGACCATGCCACATTGTGCTGCTGCTTATGTTTTCTGTCCCCATGATTTCTTACCTATTATAAATTACATGGCACTGAGACTCTGCTAAACCTAGATGGCAGCCTGCTCTATTACTCCATATGTATTTATTTTTAATTATCCTCAGAAATTATCAAGTCAAAATGTTGAGGGATAACCACTTTTTGTTCAAGGACACTATTTACTCAAGCATGGTTAGCTGTACAATAGGAAAGCCCTTAGGTTGGTTTTCAAGATAGTCACAGCCTTAGACATTTGGAGGGATTTCTCTTGGACCATTATAGGGTAACCTCTTAACTCTCTATTCCTCTAGAAGGAAATCACAACCTTAATAATTACACCCAGGACACAGGTTTCCACCTACAAATAATTTTCAAAACCTGAGCATTCTTGATCATTAACGTCATTCCTTTTCTGTATGATTTTTAAAAGACCAACTGAATGAGACTTATCTGTCCAATATTGAGCACTTTCCAGTGAATCACTTTTAATTTTAAAATACAATTATCTTGTTTAAAACAAACTATAATTATCAAGTACTTTGAAGTTTAAAAAAGAATTCTCATGATCTTGGTTTTGGGGGTCAGTGCTCCAAGAATATGTCCTTAGTAGTTCAAGTTGATTTTAAACCTGGAAATGATTCCACAATTCTCTGCAGAATGAATGACAAGTGTGGCCAGTGTCCCATCATGACAATCCAGCAGAGCTCTGGAACAGAAGGAGGCCTAAGTGGTGCCAAACTAATAAATGAAATCATACTTAAATATCATTTAATGCTAGACCCCAATGATCCATTGACCATTGAAGTCTAAGGCACCATTTAAGCTCAATTACATTTCTTTCAGTTTAATTTTAAAACAAACGAGTCTTTCTCAATCTGTAGAATTAAGGCTGAGGTATCACAGTTGACTCTCACTGACTGTGAGATTTCAGAGAACCCCCCAAGTTATTCTAATAATTGTTTTTAAATGAAAATAAGGAGACTGGGAGATAATTCTCTCAGTAAAGTGATAACTTTGTGATCACAAGGACCTGAGTTCGATCCCCAGTGCCCACATTTAAAAGCAAACAAAGGTGATGTTGGTGGCATTTGCTTATAACCCTGGAACTGGAGATGCAGAGAGTGGCAAACTCTTTTTGCTCACTGGTATGAATACGGAGACTGCTTGGCATGTTCCGGGCCCATGAGAAACCCTTCTCAAAAACCAACATGAAAAGCACCAGAGTGATGATACCTGCACCTGTCCTCTGATGCCTCCTCCTGCACACACCATACATATGCACATACACACAAATACATGCATACATACATACATACATACAATGAAAATAAGCATATCAAAGGGTGTAACTGGGATGTGGGGTTTAGAATACAGAATTTCTTTCTTTAAACTTGTTTATATTTTATATGCATTGGTGTCTTGCCTACATGTATGTCTGTGTGAGGGTGTTGAGTTCCCTGGAACTGGAGTTGTGAGCTACCATATGGGTGCTGGGAATTGAACTCAGGACCTCTTGAAGAGCAATCAGTGCTCTTAACCATTGAGCCATCTCTCCATCCCCCAAGAATTTCTGTGACCAATGTTTTCAGTCACAAACAAAAAGAGAATGATTTAGAGAGGCATCTGAAGTGAATGACAGGAAGACCCTCCTTGATGTGTTAAGAGCTTTGGGAGGTGATGAGGGTGACAGATTCCAAACCGTGAGCAATCAGCTCATGTATGTGCTTTTCTAATGGGATTGGTTTTCCTTTTATAGGAAAAGAAGAAACGTTTGAATCTTAATTTTTTTTTTTTAAAGATTCTGCAATTGAAGCTGCTGAGTCTTGGCTGGGTTGCAATTAACAATAAGGGGGATGTCAAATATGCCTGAAAACATTAAATTGTCTAGATATTAGGCATAGATGGATAGTTTCCATTGTCAAACAGGAGGAATTTTTACTGTTTTGAGAAAAGCACTGACTTGCTTGGTGTACAGCACAGACGAAGAAAACGTAAAGGACAATTCAGGTTTGTATAGTCTAAACTGTATCCTAACTGTTTACATGACACAGGAGAGGATGCCTTATTCAAGGACGACGCTGACTAAGCTAAGGCTCTCGGTTTTCTAACACAGTTTGCATCATCTAAATTGACTGATGAGCTAAAATAATGAAGCCACCAACATTTTAGAGAGAGCACTTTTTAATTCATTTTCTTTCTTTCTCCCTGCCTATTTCTTTCTTTCTGCAAACCACATCACATACATTGTCTCATTTACTGTTCACACAGAGGAGAGGCTACATAGGACATTTTCTCCATTCATCAGAGAAAGAATTAAAGCATACAGATAAAAACTAAAACCTTCAAGCTCTGCTACATAGGCCATCCAGGACTACATAGCATAGTGAAAACTGTCTCCAAAAGTCAAAGCTAAAAGCAGCAAAATGTTTGCATTTTGGAATGTGTGCACAAAACGGAGTAGTGTATTTCAAAGAACAATTGGACAATAAATAAAGATTTTTCTTTCTGATTTGTAAAACAGTAAGAATGGTGTGACTGACTGATTTATGAGATTGTTTCTGACATCCTTTATAACCCAAAACTCAACTTTTCAGATCCCCTGGCCTACCATATAAACTCAGAAGGATGCAAATTTCAAATTGTCATTTGCATGCAAGCCAATTGTCTGAGATGTCATTAGTGGCAATGCATTCTCCTCTCCCCATGAATTTTGACACTCCATTCACTAGTGGATTTTGTATTATCTGTTCAAAAACTTGTACGAGACATGGAATAGTCAAGTGACTGGCAAAGAAGTCAAAATATCAGCTTCTTTCACATGAACAAACTAAGACACATTTTTTATACAGTTTCTTTGACTTCCCTGAGAGACAATGTGCCAATCATCTCAGCACTAATAAGACCATCCAGGAAATAGTATATTCATCAAAGAGACAGTTAAGTATAAGTTATTTTGTAAGTGTCTCAAGTCTCCGAAATCCCCATCTGGGAAAAGAGTATATCCTTTGCATTGCTAGAATCTAGGAATTTGAGAAATAAGTGTAAACAGGTTTTTAAAAATATACAGAACTATAATATGGTACAAAATGATGGTAATATGAGTTCTGGCTCTTATTATTGGCAGTTTTTCTTTGGCAGTACCTGGTATAAAGAAATCTCTCCCATATGCTTGCTGGACTCCTCCAGCCAAGCATAAAGAACAGCAATCAAGCATTAGAGGAATTCCCAACTCGCTGCTGCTATGAAGCATTTACTACATAAGAGCAACTTTGTCTAATGTGAACATAAGCTACGACCCCAATTCATGGTAACAGAAAGCAATTTACCCCAAGAAGCACCCTGCTAACAGTGTGAGTGAGCTATTGATGTGAAATAAATTTCTTCAAACCTCAGCATCCTAAAACCCACATTTATGATGCCAAAGTTTCTGTGGGTCATGAATCTGGGTTAAGTTCATCTGCAAGTGGCTCATGAACTATAGTGTAATTGTCTAGATGGTAGCTAAGTCAGCAGTTGCCTCTAAAGGCTAAATTATAGCATGTAAGGGTTGATGGCAGGATTCTCATACTCATAAGCTGTTGGGTTGTTGTTCTTGGGTTCCTGCTGACTACAGCCGGAACACATCTGTAGCAGCTTGTTCTACCCTGTAGGCTATTCTACAGGCTATCTTTCTGCTTGAATCCCTTGACCCAGTCCCCTTTGATCAAGGAATGTACACAGCTACTCTTCCTTCAAAGCTCAACTCAAGACTATGACTTTTGTAAGATAGATCAAATGTCTATCTTTATGATCTTCCTACAAAGTTCTGTTACAGGCTTTCTAACAGTCCCCAAATTCTTCATTGTATAGATCATCTATGCATCTCCAATCAGCCAACTGGCTATAAACAACTTAAGACAAGGACAAGCACTAAGTATCTGTTGCATGAGTAAGTAATGGACTATGTCTGCATTGCTCTTGAATTCTATTTCTAATACATACTGCAATGAATCCTAGTGGATATAGTGAGAATGTCTTATAGTCAAAATCAAGTGACCTAACAAACTAGCCCAACCTAGTGAGACACCATCACCAAAAGAGAGTAAACAAGCACATTAGGGATAGTGTTGGACACTCTTCCCTCTCATTTGACTCTCACTCTGGTGTATACCTTCTTTAAGTGTGATCATGTGAATCCCAGGTTCAGAGTTCATCACAGGAGTGGCTGAGATCTCCATAACAACCACACAGTAGTTCAATTGTGTTTTCTGCCCAATCCTGTGTATCCAACTAGGCAGTCTCTTCTAGCCCAGTATCTCATACACAGCAAACATCCTAGAGTTCGTTTCTATGGAACCCAGCCTGAAGATGCCTACTTGCCCTCAAACCAAGCTCCCAAAGCCATGTTTAAAATTTCCAATCCTCCCTCTTCCTCTACAGTCCTCTTGTTCACAACCTCTTCTGCTCCTTACATTAAAAGGAACCCTGAGAAATGTCCCCACTCCTCCATTTTAGAGTGAATTAGATGAAATGGCTAATGACAGCCTAGGTGGGAGGTAAGGATTTCATCTCTTCTGCATTCATAAATGTCATTGACATTCTAGTGTGATTTGATTTTTAAAAAATTTCATGAATGGTAGTGTCTTCCCTTTAAGAACGTATCTCCCATGAAGCATCAACCAATCAAGGTGCTTTATGAGTCAGCTGTTGGTGCTTTGCGATGCTCCTCTAATACCCCATGGAGCTGGAGCTGTTTGCTTGGAGAAATTCCTTCATGCAGAGGAGGTGTGTGATTGCAGTAAGTCTATATAAGCTACATCCGCTCCCAGTTTCTTCCAGTGCTTAGCCAATTTGAACTGAAAGGTAACTAGTCTCTATTTTGCTTCTGTATAACTAGTAAGCAGTTAAAGGAATGAGTAATAATCCCAACCCCATTCATTGATACTTTATCTGGAATACATTTCCATAAATAGAAATTTTCCATATTCTTTTTTTACCTTTCTTTTTATTTACTCTTCCTGTCCTTCACATCATGCATCTTCACCCCATTCATTTCCCTGTCCCTTTGTAACTGCCCTCTGCCCTTGTAACCTCCCTGTCACCCTAAATAAAATTTAGAGAAAAAAAAAAAAGGAAAAATCAGTCTCACCATGGAAACTGCAGTGTGACACAGTGAGTCATGATGTAATCCCTTTTATCTATATATCTTTACTACATTGTGGATGCTGGGCCCTCACTGGAACTTCCCTTGGATATCCTGCTGTTGCCCTGTGTCATGGAGATCCTGCAGTTTGGGGTCTGCTGGACAGGCCCCTTCATGTGCTCTAGTAGATCATAGATGGGGTGGATTTGGGGGTGAGCCAACTCATAGCCCTGGTCCTGGGTAGTTGCAGGATTGATCAGCCCAAGAGCTCTCCCTTGTCCTCACCACCAGGGTGGGCTCCCAGCATTGTCCTTCCTAGGTCATCCCTTGCAGCAATGAGCAAGAGACAGGGCCAGTTCTCCTGTTTTCATGCCCTCTGGCCAGCTCTCCCACACCTACATGATCAGGGCCAGCTCTGCTGTGTTGCCCACATGAGGTGCGGAGCCTGCTTTTCTGTGTGCTGTAGCTGGTGAGGGGCAGGGGCAGCTTTTTCTTACTCTTATGACCTCAGGGCAGCTCCTCCACCAATCTTTCTCCCCTGCCCACACCACTGTGTGGCAGGTGAAGGACGGGGCTAGATATCCCATGCTCATTTTTTCAAGCCAGTTCAGCCCCACCCCTGTCAATGGGATCAGCTCTGTTGTGCTGCCTAGAGGAGGTACAGGGCCCACTTTCTAGAGTGTTGCAGGTAGTAAAGGTGAGGCTCAGCTCCCTCACAAGCTGGAGGCAGTAGGGACGAGGTAGGCACTTTCCTTGTTCTTATATCTCCAAATATTTGTTAGTTCTAACTCACAGTTATTCAGATCCATGTGATATATTGTTTTACTCACGATTACAGTGAATTGGTTGTGATTTAAACACCAGCGTTGAATCTGTGAAATCAAAGGTATATTAGGATCTGAGTGCATCCTACCAGAAGGGATTTGTTTTAACATGTGTCAGTAAGAAGAGAGTCCATGAGCAACCATACCAACTCAGGTGAAGACAGTTTAATGTTAAAGTTTTCTGAGAAATCTTTTTTTTTTTTTTTTTTTGTCTTTTTTAATTAGAATCAGTGCTGTCTTCCTTGTACCACTGGGTTGATTCCCCCCTAGTCCATAGCTCTGGGTGTAAGCCTACTGACATTCTATTAAGTGTTTAACCACCAGATTTGAAGGAATGTACACTCATGTCTAAACATAAGTTTATGATAACAGTTTTTCTGATCCAAAAGTCATACAATGCACCAATTCCAAACAGTCATGTGGTTTACCCTTGGTTTTCCATTTTATCTGCTCAGTTGAATCTCACAGAATGCTCAATGGATATGAAAGAAGACCTTCCTCCCACTGAGAATAAGCAAGGCACTCAGGCACCCTGCCTCCTATTTGGCAGAGACTCATAGGAGACAGGGCAGTGGAAATGATGTGAGGGGAAAGAGGAGATGAGAGAGACACAGCAATATTACCATTGGAGGTGACTGACCAGTGAAGCTGGGGTTAGCCTGACATATCAGGGCAGTGAAGCTGGGGTCAGGGGTCAGGCAGGCATGATCAGGGTGGTGAAGCTGGGGTCAGGCAGGCATGATGAGGGCAGTGAAGCTGGAGTCAGGTTGATGCGATCAGGGCATCTCATGAGGTTAGGGTTTGTGAAAGTACTTGCTTTTATCTAGTTTGTCTTGAGTTGAAAGGAAAACAAAAATTTAGAAACTAAAGTTGTTGTTTTTTTTTTTTTTTTTTTTTTCTGAAATTTTTCTTTGGTCTAACTGCTGTAGAGTTTGTAGCTTGGTTTCTTGAGCTGTTGGCTGCAGAGGTTTGAGGTCAGGATTGTTTTTTCCCCATGTAACCACCATTGACTATGTTTATAAGTAGTTATATACGTTCATAATATTGATGGAGTTTTGAATCTTCATCCTGCCCATGGTTGAAATAGATGAATCTAATCCTACCAGAGATATTGGTTCATGATATTTTTACTTTTTATATTTTATTATGTGTTTATTTAAGCTATTGGATTTCTGATGCAGGCTCTCCCTTGTAGCCAGACTGGTCTTGAACTCACAGCGTTCCTCCTGCCTTCGCTTCTCATGTGCTAGGGTTATAGGCTTCTGCAATTATCTGGTGATTTTCCTCATTTTGTTAATTAATAACAACACAGATGAGTATATGCTGGGATAAGTATATACTGCCAACAACTCACTTGACCGTGAGTAAAACAATGTATCACATGGTTCCAAGTCAAACAGGATACCTCCAATATGACAGTTGCTGAGAAAATGTCACAATTTTCAGTTGAATCCACATTATTTACAACATTTCCATGATTTGATTATCTCTAGACAATCAATAAAACAGTAAATGAAGCCCTACAGCCCTTGCCAGGTTCATAGCAAACTGTTCCTGTTGTGTGGCCAGTTTCAAGCTACTAGTCTGACATTAATGAATATGTATTTGCAAATTGCCGTGCAGGATAACACAGCTATGTAATGTTTCAACAGCAGAGCTCCAACCGGCATAAACAATCTCAGATGCATAATAGTAAAATATATGGCACCATGAGTTTTAGTATTTATTTTTACCTTTAATATGGTTTATTCAATTGCAAATGTATATATTCATTTTAAAAATAACTGTGTAGTTACAAATTTTGCAGATTTTATGGAAATTCAATAATTGTCCTAACATTAGCTTCAGGATACAGAGTTTACAAATGAAATAATGTGTCAGTCTTCTGGGTTTTGAAAATATGAGTGTGGAATTTTCTTCTGCTTTACTGAGATGTTATTTCCTAAATGGAACATGAAAGCCCAAAGTCCTTTTAATACCAGCCTGTCAACCTCTAGGCCAGTCCTTCCTCTGGCCAGTTTGGACATGTGCTGGAGTCCTAGATTTTCAGTTTTCCTTTGCACCGTGGTCCTTTGTTTGTTGGTTTTCTTCACTGTTGGTCATCTGTTTAAAGGGTAGTTGTGAAAGTTCCTTCAGCACTTCTAAGTGTTTGCTGCGGGGATACTAGGTTATGGTCACAATTTCGCTTAGGGATGAAAAGCTTATCTTGTGTCAGTACTCGAAATATTTAACGGTGAATATAACTCTATCTAAGGCATTTTTTTCTTACCTTCAAAGTTCAGCTTTCAACTTTTCACAATGACCAGGTTCTATTTGGTTCATGCATGAAAACCTGCAATTCTTCAATGATTCTTACAGTTTTCAGCCTTCATGAACTATGCTTGGATGTCACAAAGTGGACCAGTCTCCTAAATGGTCAAGTAGGCTATTATCTGATGGGCATCTTCACCATGTAAAGTTCAAAAGATAATTAGAGGCAACTCAGTGACACATTCTCCCAAAATGACAAGAGAGCCCATCACTCAGCTAGAACATCCTACCAGATTTATGAAGAAGACAGTATGCCAAGGTGAAACAGGATGAACCACCCAGAGAGAGGAAAGAAGAGCAATGGGATGCTCTGACTGCTGAAATCCTGCCTTAATCATCAAGCCAGAGAAAATGAAACAGCATTGAATAAGGAAAGCGACTGATGGATACCATTTGGTTTTGATTTTGTTGTTTTGTATACCTTTCTCTGTAGCCCAAGGTGGCTTAAAACTTGCAATCCTGCTGTTTTTAGCATTCCCACATCCAGGACCAGAAATGTGTACTCCCTGAGTTAGCTTGATGAACATCTAAAATAAATTCCAGGTAGCTGAATCAAATGGTGCTTTAGTTGTCCAATGTCATTAGGACAGATAAGTTTGTACAAGAGCCAATGTACTTCCTGGCAAAACAAAGACCTTCATGTGAATCAGCCCTGCAAAGCCTCTGTGCTGAGGCTCCATACGAAAGAGCTTTTTCCCTTTTCATTTTTTATAGTTGCTTTTTTACCACCACATTAGGAAGTTTTCAGTGCTTGGCCCTGCCATTTCTGTAGGTTGCAGAGACCTTGCTAAAATTCTTGTGAGAATTAGCTAGGTCTTAAAAGAACCTCTTTGTTTGGGCGGAAACCACAGTCTGAGCACGTACAGCTCAGAGATGGAAGGGCAGATGCTCCTGGCTGCTTCTTGCTCATCAATTTGCCTCGTTGTGTTTCAATTCTAAGAAGTATACTTAATTTTACTATCCTCGTTATTCATGATAATTAATATATTCTATGTTGTAGCTTCTAAGATATTCTCCCAATGATAAGAACATATTTCGAGTAATTTTAAATTAGGAACAATAAAGTTAGTCATCAGTTATATAATTTTAACTGGTCCAAAATTAACTTTGTCTTGCAGCAGTAATAACAGATACTTCACTCTTTATCAAAATAAAATTTTAACTGTCAACTCTGCATTCAAAGTGCCCCTATTACATGACTATATTCCTCCTATTGTATTTCCTCCAACTTGAATACATATTCATGTAGCATAAATTTCATTTTATGCAGGAATGACAACCCATTGTGTCAAGCTAGATTGATTTGATTGATTTGCTTAACATTTTTTTTTTCTTTTAGAAGATCCAATTATTCTTATGGGCCCTCATGGAGAATGCATGCTTACTTGGTAGCTTGATTCCTAGCTGTGGAGTCATTTAATCATGTTTTACTATAAATTCATGAACTGTAGATAGTAGTGTCCAAGCAATTTTTTCTTAAATTATTAATAGATATAGCCAATGCTGGGTGTGGGTTGAAATCGTTGTCCCTGCAACAAAATATGTTTCATAGCAAAACTACATTTTAATGCATAATTTATTTAAGGCTTAGCAAAGATTCAGGAGATGTTCTTTTCCAAAGGCAAACACCCTGAGAAACACTGTTAGATAAGTAAGCACCATGCTTTCAGAGGCAGCGAGTGAGGCAATAAATGTCATCCTCAACTCAGATAAATACTAAAATTTTATTTATGTAATGATGGAGCTGGTGTTGTGGCATTATACACCTTTAAAATCCAACCAGGATTATTGATGAATATGCCCTTTGCAGTCTCTTGGTTCGCTTTGCTTTCATTTCCTTTGTAGTATCTCAGACAGAAAAAAAAAAAGTTTATCCAGTAAATCAACTTCATCTTATTTTTTCTGAAAATCCCCATATGTTCTGATATTTCCAAAACAGTAAGTTGAGACGTAAACTTCTGTGTGGACATAAGCAGCTCTCTGGCTTCCCTGAAAACTGGCATTTGTTATTGACAAGGGACTGGCCTTATCTCCAACCCTGGGAACCTTCCACACTGCCATTTGCTGTTTTCTCCATTTTCCATAGTGAAGCTCTTCCTTCTGGTTTATTCTCAGTGGTCCACATGTTTTCAGGGTTTTTGTTTGTTTGTTTGTTTGTTTGTTTGTTTGTTTTTAATTTCAAAGCAATTTTCTCTTCTTAATCAGTAAGATATTTTAGCCTTTATTTTGAGAGGTCTTTCTAGCCTATAATATTCATTAAAGTCATTTCCAGGTGTAGGTCATACCTACTTTGGCTGGCATAGACCATGACCTTTTCCCTGGAAAGAGGCAGTAAGTGGTTGTGATGTATGCTTGCGTGCGTCCGTGTGTGTGTGTGTGTGTGTGTGTGTGTGTGTGTGTGTGTGTGTGTAATAATGCTGAGTACCCTAAAAAGAAGGTACCAAGCTAACAGAACTTTAATGTTCAAGTGGGATGGATGAAATCTGAGTTGTGGTACTGGGGAAGTGTCTCTGTAGATAAAGCACCACACAGCATGAAGACAAGAGGTTGGATCTGCAAAGCCCACAGAAAAAGGAGGACAGGTATGGACGCCAGCCTGGGAACAAGCTGCTTAGGTAGACTAGCCATGTCAGTATATTTTATATATTAGAAAATGTCAAGAACTCAGGTCTGTTGGAAGAGTTATCTCTCCAGCCTCCGGAGAGGCTGAATTTTAATGAGCAGTGTTTCTATCAGGCATAACAGTTTCTGGATATGGATACTGATGATGGTGATTCACAAAATCATTCCTTTAAACATAGCTAAAATGATGAGAATTTGTGCTAGTTACATTTATGACAGTCAAAAATAAATGTATTTTCAAAATATCTAAGTTTTACTAAAACTTAAAGAACGGCAAATACCCACTGACAGATCCCTAACTGCCTATGACATTCTGTATGAAATTTGACATTTACTATATGAATTACTGGAAAGTGTGCTTTACATGTAAGGGGCAGGATACCTATTGCTCTAACACACTGAAATAAAAAACAAGTACAGAAGCTAAAAGAATAGGCTGTTTTTGACCGGTGTGGTATCCAGTACTGGAGATGGTGCCCTCTGGGGCAATCTGCAAGTAACTCTGACCAGCGTAGGCAGCTTTGCAGACCTCCACATTATTGATGGTGCTGATGATAAATTATGATAAATGTATGCTGATCCCATTTGTCCTCCACCATCACAGTCACTTAGTGTGATGCCCTGTCTCCTGGTGTTTCACTGTCCCCGTGACTAAGCGATAGTATCAGAGGGACTAACTCTGGTCCCCAAGACAAAATCACCCATTTTTATTCATGGATCCGTCTATGGCAGTGGTTTTCAACCTTGTTAATCCTGCAACCTTTTAATACAATTCCTCATGATGTGATGACCTCAATCATAAAATTGCTTCATTGCTACTTCATAACTGCAATTTTGCTACTGTTATGAATCATAATATAAATATCTGATATACAGACTATCTGACATGTGACTTCCAGACACTGTTCTGAGACCATTATACTTTTTAAATCATTATCCAAGCATTTAGGTTCTGCATATTCACAAAGAAGAAAATTGTGCTTCGTCCTCTGTGGTGCTGGGGAGAGGTATATAGCATCCTCTCTGACCTGTCAGTCATGGCACTAGGCTTTTCTCTCTTTAGGTAAACTGGCTTGTCTTGGTCTAAAGGAGCAAAGAGTATGCCCCAGGGAACCACCTATCCTGTAATCTGTAATAAAAACTTGAATAAATCCATTTTCTGTTCTTCTATATACAAGGTAAATGGATGGGCATACTAGGGTCCTGTGCATGTAGGGCCAGTGCTGAGCTCTGAAGTGCACCTCTGGTGCCTAAGACAAAATCTAAATGTAACTTACATTTATTAGGAAAATTATATGGGGGAAGTGTGGATGTCTTTTCAGTCTTCTCAGTCATATCTTCCTGACAGATTCGTCTGTAGCAGGAATCTTAAAAGTTCTTATTAATAAAATCAAACCTGAAGCCAGTTATTGGGGTGACTGCTGGGAGATCAGAGAAGCAGAACAAGCCAGAGCTTCCTGACCTCACCAGTTCCTCAGCTGGTCTTGTTTCCTCAGACTGCAAGCTTCTGAGTCCTCATCCAAATCGATCTCAGCTGAACTGTGCTGCTCCGAAGCCCTAAATGCTTAACCAGCCAAATGCTTAACCAGCCAAATGCTGCTAGTTTCTGGTCTTCACGCCTTATATATCTTTCTACTTTCAGCCATCCCTCCCTGGCTTTAAAGGCTGGCTTTCTGGGATTAAAAGCGTGTGTCACCTTGCCTGGCTATTTCTAATGTGGCTTGAACTCAAAGATCCAGAGGTATTTCTGTCTCTGGAATGCTAGGATTAAAGGCATGTGCTACTACTGCCTATCTTCATGTTTAATATTGTGACTATCTTGTGTCTGACTCAAGATAAGTTTATTAGCCTGCACAATATTTTTGGGAACACAATACCACATTCGTCCCCAGATTCTGCCTCCCTAACACATAAAATAGTGCTTCCTGCTTGATATCATCCTGGACCCTTCTGGGTCAATCATGTTTGTCCTACTTAGTGAGCTTAATTGTTAAAGTGTTACATTGGCTGTTAGTCTGTTTAACCTCTGTAGCTCTATAGGGGCAAGACTGTGTCCTAATTCAAATTCCCGTCTCTCTAATGCTAGGTCACTGTGGTTTTTCTGCTTAGTTGCCTGTAATATAAGTGAATTCACATTAGTAATTCTTTCCATTTTAATTTGCTGGTATCTATTAATGGCTTTAGATTAATAGAAGGACTGAATTGTAATTTATGTTAGAAATTGTGTGATATTGAACATATCACTCAGCCTCTCTGAGCTCGTTTCTTCATCTGATTATGAGAATATACTTAATTCAGAAGTTCTCAGTAATGACAAAAGGTAGGCATGTGATTAATATTACACGGCAGTCTCTTGAAAAGAAGTACTGTCAGTAAAAAGCACATGTGAACTTTGATGAGATGATTTTCAGAAGGAAAATCAATTGCAGTGAAGGTTACTGGAGAGAATTGTGAATAAAAGATAAACTAGAGGACATCTTTCATGGACACTCTTTTACTTGGAGTGTGTGCTTTAGACATTTGCTTTTGAGTCGATTGCATCAAAGCTCAGAAGTTTGTAGCATAGTTCAGATCTGAAAAGAGCCCTCAGCATGGGTACTTTAGAATATGCAGAGTGGAAGGTGCCAATAATCCATTTCTGTCAGCGGCCATTCTTTTTCTACAGTGACATAGTTTAAGTTCATAATTCAAGCTCCCAGAAACACAGGCAGCATGGAGCAAGAATGTCATTGGCCAGAACATGTGAATGGAGGATGTTATCAAAGGAAGCTTGGCAGTCCAGCAGATCCAGAACTGAATGGAATCAAGCAATCAAATTCAAATTAAATTGAAATGGGCTTCTAGGTCAGTTTCCATGGTGATAGTCAAAATCAGCCAACAACTTCAGGAGGAGATAGATAAACATTATTTTTAAATAGAGCTAAGTTAACATCCTGTTGGCCACTTGTGACTCTGAATTTGGGGGTGGGGCCATGCAGAAACTCTTGAGTTTTATTGTGCCTGTGCGCAAAATAAAATCTGTGGCCCATGACATGGTTGCCCACAAGGATGTAATATAATGAGTCCTATAGGTTTTCTGTATAGGCCACTAGTCTTGTGTTTGACTCCATTGTGAAGGAGCACCCACCTTCCTTTCTATGTGACCATGCATTGCCTTTGAAACTGAACCATGATATCTTCTTCATTGTTAGGTTTTTCTCTCAGGGTTGTGAAGCTTTCTGTGCATTTTCTTCACTAATTCTCTTTACTACACCTGCTCTTTCCCGCCCTCGGATACCATGGGAATCCTCCTTTTGGTGTTTTTTTCATTCATGACGTCGCCTTCGCTCAGGCTCACTTCGCTCAGGCTCACTTCGCTCAGGCTCACTTCGCTCAGGCTCACTTCGCTCAGGCTCACTTCGCTCAGGCTCACTTCGCTCAGGCTCACTTCGCTCAGGCTCACTTCGCTCAGGCCTTTACTCTTCAAAACATTCACTTTGCATCTTCGCCTACTTTTCTTTCAATGCTGACATAGAAACACATCCTCCAGTGCCACAATTTTTCTGCTTTCCACCAAATGTACTCCAAGATCTTCCTTAGTTTTTAAACTCTTTCTTCAAGTGCTCTGTCCTCCTCCCCCATTCTCTTCAGGTGCCATCTTGTCTCTTGAATGGTGTTTGCCTCCATCCTTAGCCAGGGTCTTTCTGTGCCTCTGCACCTAAACATCTATGCTATGTTTCTTTTTCTTTGTACTGTCCTGGATCTTTGGCACCATCCTTTCTTCCCTCTTCCACAGTATTCTGTCTCCGGGAACAAGCCCCATTGCCCTTTAACCAGCTCTTTTTTATGTTTCTTCCACTGCATCTTGTTCTTCCTTAAAACTCTATTTCTCTAGTGACTCCTCTCACAATGTTCTAAATCTAATGCTGATTTATCTTCTATGATCCTTTTCCTTTGAAAGGCCATGCAACGATCTGAATCCATCTTGCTATATATTTCCTGTCTTTTCTTTCAGCCTGGCTTTACTTTTCTGATTCCCTTCCTGGCATCTGCGTCTGGGAAGTTGCACTGATACATCAAATCATAAAGTTATAAAATTTGTCAGGTAGAAAGGACCGTAAATATCAGCTTGGCCAGACAGTGTATTACCAGGAAGGAAAGTGACAGAAGAATGTCTTGTAAAGTCCTGGCTCCTGAGTGCTACATCCTCTGCCCTCGTAGGAGCTGTCGACAGAGCAACATTCTGCATTGATTGTCATTTTCTACTAGACAGTATCCAGACTTGTTTTGTCCCCAAAATGAAGTACAAGGGAAGAGTACACAACTTGTTACACAATACCAAATACTTAGCCCTGGAAACACTAGTTCATGTAAGATTATACAGGCTGCTCCTGTATATGTCTATAGCAATGGTTATTTATAAAGATGATATTAATTTGAAAGAGAATGAGGAGAGGTACAAGGCCAGTAAGAAACCTGTCTGTACAATGAAGGTGGACAGGTCCTAAGGAGTAATGATATCAAAGGTTGTCCTCTAGCCTTCACACACAGTCACACAAGGGGACACACATGGGTACATCCCTGTACACACACACACACACACACACACACACACACACACAAGCAAGCAAAAATGGACCTAATATGGTATGTATAATTATTTTTAGTTTTGTAAAACAACGAAATACTTTCTATCCTAAAGTTTATAACTCAGTGACATTTAGAGCATTCAAAACATTGGGTAATTACTTCTATTTTATGATTTCAGACCATTTATTTCATCATCATTATATGAAATTCTATACCAACAAAGCTATTGCTGCCTCAGCCTCCTTCACCTCTAGATTCTGGATATTTTATGCAAATGGACTTCTAAAATGCATGACCTTTTATTCATGTCTTTCTTTCTTCAAAATCTTGTTTGTGTGGGTTTGATGAGTAACATCTAAAGGTAAAAAAAAAAATAAGATAAAATTTCAGCAATCAGTACCTTTGATGGTTTTGATCAAATATATTATGATTTGGATGATAAAGATGGCTTGTGAATAAGAGAGCTTGCTGTGCAAGCAAGACCTGCACCCAAGGTTGAGTGAACTTGTAACCATAGCACCACAGGAAGCAGACAGACTATTAGGATTTTCTGGTGCTAGTCCCCATCCAGGTTCAGAAAAAGGGCCTGCCTCAAGGGAATATGGCAGGGGGTGGTGGATCAGGATATTTAATGTCTTCCTCTGGCCTCCACACACATACACACACACTACAACACACACACACACACACACACACACACACACACAGACTGTTATATGTAAATGACTATGGTCCCTATTGTGTTTCAGAAGCTGATATAACTCTCTGATCCAGAGAGTTCAGATTCAACTATTTATCAAAATTGTCTTTTGAATTAAAAACACTACTGACCCTTCTGAATTGCACACTCATAGTTCATAATTTAATATTGATTTCTAAGGTAAACATCTAAAGGTAAAAAAAATTAAAATTTCAGCAATCAGTACCTTTGATGGGTCTCTTCTATACTACTAAGCAAAGGATGAGTCAGTACTGAGGAGGGCTGCAGCACATCTTCCAAGCCCTCACTTGTCTTCCCATGTTGTTGTTTCTGTTATCACTCTACCTTCTAATGCTTTCCTGTCAGCACTGGAGGGATGAAGAAAGCTGATTGTTTAGTGGTAACCCAAGCAAACATATTTGCACATAACAAACACCTGTGTAGATACACATTAAAGAGTGAAACTCCCCTGAAATGTGTTGTAATCTATACATGTCACCATCTCCAAAGCCAGGGTTTAATTCTCATTACATTAAAGATCAAGATCCATTACAGTCTTTAACATTCAGTAAGGCTTACTAAATGTTAGATGAAAGATGTATCTAAGAACAAACATATAAGCAAATCTGGTATTTCCTTGTGGATGACAATAAAAACCAAGTAAAAGTTTTAGAATTACTGTGTCTGGGCCCTTGCCATAGAATTATGTTTAGTTTACACAGTAATTACTTGATGGTTACATGAACATCTCCCATACAAGAGAAGAGGGCTGTTGAATGAGACATGGAAATAGTTGGTGTTTCAATCAACAGTTAGAGCTCCTGCCCTCCTGTGTTTGCAAGGGCACTGTACTCTTCTGAGATATCTTTATAACAAACTTTGTCTTGCAAAGATTTAACAGATATCTCTTAATAAAAGCTCCATTGATATGTTGAGTTTCTCTTTATTCTGTCTTAATCATGATCAAAAAATTGGGGCTAGTTAGTATATTTTCTCTCTCTTTTCTTATCCATAGGTTTTTCTTTCATACCTGTTTTTATCCTAATGGACCTGCTGGTTTTCATTTGGTTCCAGTCTTCAGTTAACTCCAGTGGACCGTTAATAACACTCTGTGCTCTCCTGGATATCTGAAAGAGAAGAAAATCACCTTAATAAAACACATGTACCCCTGTCCATCTCATAGTTCTCTGGTTAACATCTACTTCCTCTTTTGCTCATACTTGCTGAGATTCTGCAGTCTCACTCCAGCTGTCAATGGGGTGACCATGGCAGCTGATTTCACGCATGAAGTATACAGTTTCCATATCTCATGGCAGGCATGCAAAGAAGCTGGGCATAAATAGTTGTCATTTGGCAGCCCATGTATTGCATATCAAAGAATGGGGTTGAGAACCTTTTTCAGAAGCCAACTATTTTTTTCTTATTATTACTCACAAAATAATGACGTTAGTTATATCATAGCTAAAACTAGTCAACCTCAGATCATTTTACCTTAGAAATCCTTATTAAATTATGAACTAGGAATGTTTATTTCTCAGGGGCAAGAGTTGGGAAGGGTTTTTCTCCAAAACAGAATTGTTGAGCATTTGAGGATTACTGTGTGAAAGCATATCCTGCTGTTTCCACTTCTGTCCCAATCCTGAATTGGGAGGACACCATCAATTAATCAAGCTTCAAGTATTTACTCTGCACTACAGGGAATAAGAACCAAAAAAAACCCATCACAGTTTTCAGATGATATAAAGGGCAAAAATATATCTGTGTTCAACTGGGCCTGTTTGTTTCAACAGATGGCTAGGCAAGCTCTTCTACTCATCTATGTTTCATTGACTTCCTTCCCAGAGAGTGCTCTGCAACCACAGCCTCCTTAGGGAATTATCCTCATTTGGAAATGGTCAGAGGACACCCCACTCTGCCTTCTTTTCAAGGTCGCTAATCTAGCTTGTAATTAAGAGTACCTGTGGACAAGAGGTTATTTTTTAAACCATTTTGTGAATTAGTGCATTGTCCTTTGAGACATGTCTATTAATATCATATCCCAAAGCTCGTCTGTGATCAAACCCATGTTTAAGTAGCCTGTGAGTGACAAGGTATGTGGTCCTCTGAGAATTAAAGCAATGTATTCATTGTATGCCTTTAATGTCATCTGTACTAGTGAACTGTTGAGCTAGCTTATACAGTTTATGTAATAAACAAGATAATTTTATATACCTAAAAACAACTATTTGCTTAAAAGAAATATTTTAAATGCTACTAAATCATATTTAATTATGATATGTATATATACATATATATGTACATTGCTATATATGATATAGCAATCATCTGTTTGACCCCAAAGGGATTGTGACCCACAGGATGAGAACCACTAAATTCGATGCAGGTGGCCTCTAACTCTAAACTCTTCTAAATTAAGCCCCAGGTTGTTGATCTAGTAGTTCTGTAGTTCTATGAGGATGAGTCTAACTCTTGGATTTTTTTTCTTTTTAAATCATACCTCTAATGCATATCATCAGTCATATATCTGAGTGAGCAGCAGTTGATTTATGACTATCAACCACCTGTGTTTTTCAAAGGTCACCACAATCAGAGCCATCCTGTGGCTTGGGACTTAGTCTTAGGCTAACGCACCCACAAAAGAAGCATGACAGGAGGAGTTCCTGTCCAGTGAAGTATGGAACAATGAGGAATGTTACAAAATGGAATCTCGGATGCTCTGAGCCAGGACACTCTCTTGGGATCAGCTCCTCCTGGCAGGAACACCTTTATGTTTAGAAAAGTCTAACACTTTACAGAATTCAGTGCAAGCTCTGATTTCCTTCAGTGACCTTAGACTCCAGTTCTTGAAAAGCTGAAACACTGCTGTGTTAGTGTGGGGTGACACCATGCAGGATATCCAGTTCACTGCTGGAAATTTTTTATCTTTGTAATTAGTTGGTTGTTTTGACATCCTATTAGGTATTGCTAGATGCCTTTAAAGTATGACTTAAACCTGAATTGAGGAGGCAATCTTAAAGTCTTAAATGAGAACTTATTGTTTCTTATTTAAACTGGCTAGCTGAGCAATAAGATAAGCCTGCAATAATAAGATGACTAATTGTAAGCCACCAAACATTTGGCATCTCTGCAGATGTTGTGATGAGCAGATAATGTGGAGAGAGGGTTGAGAGTCATGGCGGTTTCACATGAGGAATCAAGATGCCCACATCCTCCTTTTAAACCTGACTATGATTAATCCACTGAAACTTCCAACAGTTGAAATATATTTCCAAAAGAAATAAAAGTTACTTTACTCTCGAAGATACATCATTAGAGAAGTGTACATCAGCTTTTGGAATTCCTAACTTCTCAGTCTTTGGAGTGGGGAGCAGAAACTTGAACATACTTTGATTCTGCCAACATATCTCAGACATTTTTTGCCATTAGCTGAATGAATAGTTCAAAGATGGATAGGATGAATGTCTGCTGAGGCATCATAAGAGATGAAGGTGAAGGTCAGCTGCAAAGCAGGGTAAGATGCTTATTCATGAATCAACATGTCTCTCAGAATACTTCAGCCCTCCTTCTCCTTAAAGCATGGAACCTCCATGGGCCTAGCCTGGTTTGAATCTAATGCTAATCGCAACTCTACTTGCCTGTTCCACGACTGTTAGGCCATTCAGTATTCACCAGCATGTTACATAAATGATTTCTAATCCTTACAATAGCCCATTTATGTGGATATTAACCTTTCCATTTACCCAATTAACCCATCTACACTGAACAGATTCAGGGAATTCACACTATATAGCTGGTGAACCTCTAAAATACATGGTAATCCTGCTATAATGTGGTGCATCATAAGTCCCACCTCCAAAGACTATTGTAAGAAACTTAATTAAGATAATAGTAAGGCTAAATAGCAACATTCCTGGGTGACATATTGATGCTTGAAAATCTATTAGCACCTGATAATCCTGAAGTTTGCTGATCTAAATTAATCATATCAGGAGATACAAATGAGATGTGCACACAGAGAGAGAATTTGTGCAACTTACCTAGATCACACATGCCACTAGCTGTTTGACAAAAATAATCTCTCTCTCTAACCTGAGCACTCCATTGATCCTACTGTCTCCAGTGACAAACCCATAAGAGATGACACTCGGTCTGTAACAAGTGTGTCTGCTTTACAGACACTTTCTGTCACTTCAAGAATTACTGTGAAAGACTTCAGAGTAATATAACTCAAACATGATATTTTTTCTTGCTTTATGGATAGAAAATACCAAGAGTGAAAGTCTGTGAGTATATGGTGGTGGTGATACACTCTTGTTGCAATGGCAGTAGGTACTACAATCAAACTTCCAAATCCACCCAACAGTTGTCCTGATTTTCATGAAAAAAAAAAAAATCTATCAAGGAGAATTCATTTTATTTTTAACAATCATTACTTTGTAGGCTAGAATACATTTGCATACCATGGCAGATATATAGAGGTCACAAGACAACCTTGAAGAAGTTGACTTTATCTTTCTGTCTGAAATTTGTTGGCATCATGCACTGTTCTTTTTTTTTTTTATTAAGTATGTTTATCTTTTAAATTACAAATCAATATTTGTCTCTATTTTTTTCATTTGTCCAAGTAAGACATGGTTGTGTTCCTCCATAACATTAAAGTAGGTAGAATGAGAAGTGTTCATCCATAATCCTGACAGTCAGGGAGGTAGAATGGGAAGGACTCTGAGGCCACTTTAGACCAAGGTGTGGTGCCACACACCTTTAATCCCAGCACTTGGGAGACTGAGGCAGGGAGAAGGCCAACCTGGCCTACATGATGCCAGGCCAGCTGGGCTCATAGAAAGATCCTGTTTGAAAAGCAAAAATTCCTTTTCCCTTGCTCTGTTGTTACTTTTACAACTGAATGTCTCATGACTTACATTTTAGATTTGTTCCTCAATCCTCTGATTCACCTAAGATCGCTCTGAGCCTTGTGAAGTGAGCTAACATCATTCAGTTTGAAGACAGGTACTTTACAATGGGTTTTCGTGGGTTTGGTGACTTTCTGCAGTGATCTTGTATTTTCTAGGAACTGAACGAAATTTGCAAAGAAATGCTTTACCTATTTTTGGTTATCAAATAAAGTAGAAGTTTCCAATTGTTTAGTCTCAATTGGGGAAATTCTGTAAACACCAGGTGGAGAGGACACAGGTGATTAAAATATCTTCCACATTTTCAAAATGTCAGCTGTTCCCGAGAGAGGACTCTTAAATAAACACCATCCATATTCTTAGCAGATGTTATCAATGCATCTTGCTATAATTGCCGTTTTCCGATATCTGTGCTGTTAATAACAGTTCCGAGAGGACAGGGAGAGCTTTGATTTTAATCAATGGTCATTTAACAGATAGCTGTGCTGAATGATATGTGTTTGTCATTGAATCCTTTCCTTTCACCAGATGGTATCTTTGGAATTGTTTTGACACTTCATTGTTGTTGTGGCTGATGACTCATTGTAGGAAAATCCCTGTGTACTCAATTCGTGAAAATAAGATTGTTTGGTGTTCTTTGCAGTGGCTAATTTTCAAACAAAAAATTCAACAGATGTGACAATTTCAGCAAGATGTTGTCAAAATAAGAGCAATCCACCAACAAATCAAATCAGGCTCCTGTTCAGCTGTGGGTCTGTTTCTGGTATCAGGAGATTTCGTAGCAGTGTCAGCCCTGCTAGCTTGATCATTGCAGATGGCACAATGTCAATTTTTCTCATCCTCCCTAACGGCTCACTTTGCAGTCATGGTGCAGCACTTCTAGAATTTTCTTACTCACTTCCCCAACCCCACCTACTGCCAAAAAGATCATGTTTGGAACACATCGTTGGTTGTTTGGAAATAAAATGAGATCATCTACCAGGGAGAAGTTTTAGAGGTCACAGAAAAAGATGATCCATTATGAAGGGACTCAATGCTCTAAGGAATTCCAGGCTTTAGACACTTATCCTTACATACTGAAAAAGGTAATTCCTCAAACAATTCAGTCACTGCAACCTCAGCCCATGTTGGTGGGACTAGTTCTAAGAAAATGAGGTCAGCATAGTGTTATCGTGCATTATTGTGAGTGTCAAAAAAGGCCGTAAAAGTAGCCCATTACCATCAATGGCAACTGGATGGGCAATAATGGTAAAATACTGCCTTCTCATTACAGAGAGCTGACACTGCAGAAGCTTTCCGAATCACTCAGGGTAGCCCAGCACAAAAGTCTCATGATGTATCATCTCTTCCAAGGGCTAATCAGAAACAGATAAAAGAAGGAAGGGAGAGGGTCATATACAGTAAATTCTATTTCAAAAGCATAATGAGAAGGAGGAATAAGATTGTTTTTGCACAGACACTGGTGATGTGGATGGTAAAAAGTGAGGACTGTGTTCCCTCAGAATAGCACGCTTCATTTCTGATCAGCCTCCCAGAAATACCCACGGGGCAAAAGTGACTGAAAACAATACAATGAAAATTCTACTGTGTCTCCTCTGTCTGAAGTGACTGGTGGTAGACTCGCTCCACAGTACTTACCTATTAGAAAGAGAAAATAGCCTACTGTTTTCCATTTCCATTTAGGCTCTGGTAATTCTCACTCTGTTTTATAGCCTTCTACATGGGAATAAAATATATTACAGTATTACATACATTCTAGAAAATACCTGTCTTACATTACACTCAGAGCCCTTGTCAAAAAAAAAAAAAAAAAGTTGTAATAATCTATCATGAACAAAGACCGAGAGGGAGAAGACCCATTGAAGTAGATAGTTCCTTTTCATTGGTATGTTTCATAATTATCTCATTACTTGGGGTAGTGAGGGCAGTAAATATAAAACTATTAAGTACATAACTTGAGCATTGCATGGGTATGGAGCTTTGGTTTTGTTTTGTTTTGTTTAGTTTTTGGAAGACTTTTGGTGAACTAAAGTGTGCACAGTGCTTTGCCTTTCTCTAACCTGTTTTCCAAGCCCCTCTCTTCGGGCTGCCCCTGAAGCTTCCTTTGATCAGTAGGGTATGTTCCTGGTGCCCTGTGAAGTGAGACATCCAGGGGACTGGTATCTCCCTCTTTTCTTCTCTTGGAGCTGTCATCTGAAGGTAAAGTGAGCTTGCTCGCTGCTAACTGAGACACATGTGCAAGGCCATCAAGACAACATGTGAATAAGGCCACATAGGTGACCTATGTAGAAAATCTATTCTTCTGAACTCAACCAAGATCAATGAACAGATGAAGGCTTGTTATATAATAAAAATATAATATTTAACAATAATGAAAAATCAATTCTGAGTTGGCCAGCACTGTCCCTCTGAAGTCCAGAACTCCATCTGTTGTGACTACAGGCCACTTGTAAAAGGAAAAGCCACCATGATCCACTGATATGGCTCTGTTTTCCTGTCTTCTGGGGAAATAATAAACTGAATAAATTTACAAGCTGTGGGACATCCTCCTGAGGCACATTTTATTGAATGTTCCACCTTAATGATAGATTAAAAACTCCTGGTATGCCTTCTTAGTCTTAACCAGCTGAAGACAAGCATACTAAACTGATAACTGAAATTACTTAATGACATAATAGGAAATGATAATGTGAACATGGTATGCCACCAAATTATCAGACAGACGCTTGTCAAATTGAGTAGGTTCTTATTCCTTTGACCTGCTTTAGACTATATAATACAGTGAGCCAAGGAACATGGAGCCAAGTTGTATTTCACATGGCCCAGATTTTGTGCTTTGTATGGACTGTAAAGCTCCAGCTATAATGTCGCTCACTGGATGACTCGCTGGAGTCGTTGCTCCTTTTTTCCGTGCTTGTTTGCTGATCCAGCTGTTACAAAAATGTAAGGAACCTTAGCTGAGCCAAATTCACTAGCCTGGTCAAGTCTTTGATCTGGTCTAGCACTGTTATTAAATCCCTTGAGAACTGAGGAAAAGTCATGACTTGTTATCTACTCCATACCTATTCTTCTTCCCCCTTTCTACAACCTTTTCTTATTCTTTTCTCCTTTTAGACATCTTACCATGTAGCCAAGGCTGGCCTTTGGCTCACTAAGCAGCCCAGGTTCAACTAGGACCTAAGTCCTCCTCCTCCTACCTTCCAGTTGTTAGGATTGCAAGCACACGCCACCCACAGCATACTTACTTATAAAATAGCTTTAAGCATCCCCTCCAACACTGATATTTTGGACTGGGATAGTAAGGAAAGAAAGATTGGAAGTTCTTCAAATACAGAAAGGGATGATCATGAACTATCCACACATAGGGGCGGCTTGGCCACCCTCCATCTCATTTCTATAAACAGTTATTGACTAGCTCCAATGTGGTGGTCACCTTGTTGGGTGATAGGGGGATGTAGATGATTCAAGTGTTATACTACCTGTCAGAAGTTTATAATTCACTTGTGAAGATGGACAATGCAAAGATTAGAGTCCTTTATATATGATAAAACATGTCCACAATGCACAAAGGTCATGCTTTCAGTTTTGAATAATGATATGGAGGACAGGATCTCTCAAAACTTCTGTTTTCCAACCCAGATATATTCTTTATTTCCCAAACTTGTGTGCTAGAAGATATAAACTATTTCTGATTCCCAATGTGAATGTGTCACTGCTTTCTCTTTCCTGACTCCTGATTATAGACATGTTAAGCATGTTTCTGAGTTGAGTGAGTTGGTGTGACTATAATCTCAGTACCCAGGAAACGTGAAGCAGAATTGGAGACCAGTCTCAGTGGCATAGAACTTTAAGAAAACAGACAGAACAAGATACCATGCTTCTATCTGTCCAGCAATATGTCCTTCACAGTGTGGGTCCAGGAGGACTTCTGTCTGATTATAACAAAGTGGAAGAAAAACCAAGTAAAATTCTTTAACCCATGAAATAAATAGAAATAATAATTATGTGAGTTGCATTTTGAAATCCTTTATCAATTGTAAGCTCCTAGAGTATAGATATAAATTCTTAGTCCCCTCTGTGCTCCTGGCACAGTACATACAGCGACATTTCAACAATTACTAGCAAACTGACTGCAAAGGTCTTCTGTAAATACCATTGAACAAATGATATCCTGGGTATTTGTAGTGCTTTTAATTAAAATGTTCCCCACAGCCTCAGCTGGAACACTTGGTACCCATTTGGTAGTACTGTTTAGGGAAGTCTAGGAGATGTGGGGTCGCTGGAGGAAGTACATCAGAGTTCAGGCTTTGAAGTTTCAAAGCCATCTACCATTCTTAGTTCACTGTCTGTGCTTCCTGTTTATGGTTCAAGATATAAGCCCAAATTAATGCTTCCCTCTATAAGTTGCTTTTTTTACAGTATTTTACAGCAATAGAAAGTAACTTATACAGAGTTTATGTGAGAAAATTAAATGGACTATTCTAACTTCTTTCTATAAATGTTTTTGAACATACATGCTAAAACAAATCATTAATGCTTTCTCTTATGATTATACTTTTAACAAGTTTATTTGAAGTCAGACCTTTCCAATGAACTTAAATACAAGGTTCAGAATTAAGATGTTACACTTAATAAGGAGTCTCTCATAGCAGGAAAGTGTTCTATTGGTTAGAGAATAGAGTAGGGCTTCTAACAGTGTAGGCATCCCTAAAACAAGAAGCAGCAAGGAAATGATAGTTTATATCTTAATACTTAATGCTTTATTTTTTAAGGAAATGATTAAATGTGAAACATTAAGTCTGTGAATCCTCAAACTTCAATTCCTAGCCAAAGGCAGTTCAATAATCACGTTGTTCTGTGCCCTAAGGCACTGGCTAACAACATTAGCTTGACAGCAGTTCATAATGGTCACAGATCAGTTTGCTGTGTTGCATATACTCGCTTTTTCTTTAATGGAATGCATTCTGATAATGTAAGACAATCTCCAGGCAGTACTGTCTTCTCAGTGATATGAAAATCTTTCTCAGGAAGCACACAATGACTTACACAGCTCCCAAAGTCAAAGACTTCGAAGAAAGCTGTGTTTGAGCCATTTAAAGTAGCCACACACTTTCATATTCTTCTTAACAATGTTCCACATTCTAGGTCTTTATATATTCTCTCAGACTGAGTGTGAACTATGCATAAGTGTTCTCATCATACCCTAGTCTAATGGATAGAGATTATGGAAATATCTATAGATCTCTATCTATTCCATCTTAATAAATATATGTGGATATTACTGTCTTAATAGGCTACACACACACACACACACACACACACACACACACACACACACACACAGATATGAAACCATTTACTATCCTTAGGTTTTACCCACTGCTGTAATGGCAGGCAAGTCATCTGGGTGGTGTCACCATCACTGCAGTCCAGTGAATGTTGGAGTTTGGTCAGAACACCTGCAGTGGGTTAGCCCTGATCAGATTGGTCCTGACAGTGAGGGCTGTCTTCCCAGTGACAGGTCATCCATGAACATCTTTAACTCCGAAATGAAGATTCCTCCTAGAAGATTCTGCTTTATCTTTTAGTGAGGTCCTCTCTTTCCCTGTATGTAGCAAAGTAAACCACATAATAACTTTAGGATAAAATGCGCTCCAGGGATACCTGAGCAGAGTCAAAACACATCTGGTTCTATGACATTAAGGAATTGCAAATGCAACCAGCCGTGAAGCCTACATCACCTTTGTGCCTCCCTCTCACTTTTCTTATAAATGCTTACTGTGCCTCTTTACTCTTAGCTGTGTTTTGTCCTGGAGATTGAAGCTATGCCTGTCACATGCAGGCCAACCTTCCACCTCCTGAGCCGCATCTCCAGCCCTCTGTTTATTTTCTACTTTGAGACAGGTTCTCCTAAATTGCCTAGGCTGGCTTGAACTCATTTTGCAACTTGAAGCCCTGCAATCCTGCTTCATACTCCAAGGACCTTGCCCGGCCTTCCCATGATTCTTAATTCAGTTTTACAGTAAGGATCTTTTAATTGATACCATTAACAAATTAAGACTTTGAAGGTTTCAGCAATTAACAAAGGGCATTCACAAACCCAATCTATCATGTCCTGCCCAGGTAGAATTGCACCCACTCTACAGATGAAGTGAAAAGAAGTTTAAGCATATATGGTCCCGCCATATGGTGAGCTGAGTCACATCTTAGTATATACTTGGGAAGAAGAAAAAAATAAATCTTGGAGACTGTTTATATTCCCTACTCTCTTGTTAATTCTTCAACAGAGTAAGTACCCAAACTAAGCATCTAGGAATGTCAGTGATCCCCTGCCTCAGGGCTGGGCACATCTGACTGATTGTATGAAGAGAAGTTACCGATCAGTTCAGTTTGAAAAATGAGTAACTTGAATAACAGACATTTTAAAATAGCATTCTTAACCTAATAAAATGTTTAAATGGGGGAAAAGATCAATAATCAAGAGTTTGTTAACATGGAGAAGTACTTACCATTTTTTCTAAGATGGCTGACATCCTCTACAGTGTAATTATGCTTATAACTGGGTTGCATGATATCCAGACTTGTACCTCTCTCCTGAAAAGTGTCCTGTGCTCCTCTTCCATGCCCACTGTTGCTACTACTGCTGCAGCTTTAATATTAAATGAATAAAGATGTCCAGTGCTGTGATACTATGTTGGATCAAGGAGCCTCTGGTCACTTATGCTCCCTACCTCATTAATTAGGTGCTAATTTGTAAATGCTGCTTAACAGTAGTGTTTGCCTTGCTCTGTGCCCTAGCAACCTTATTTCAGTAAAACAGTCCTATTAACACAGATACCTCAGAGAAACAAGCCTAATATTTGTAAAGTAAGGTTCAGATTTCAGCCTCAAAGGAAAGGTGTTCAGGAACTTAAGTCTTCAGAGCAGACCTCATGTCATTATTACACACCCAGGATGTCTCTAAAGGGACACAATACAACATGGCAAATATCTTTCCTACCTCAGCTGGAATTTTGAGAGTGACCTTAGTTATCCAAAGTAAGAGGCATGTAATTAAAAAAAAAAAAAGTGATGCTACTACAAAGTGAATTAGATTTCTGCTCAGACATCTTTGAAAATAATTTTCAACTACAATATGCATTATTATTTACTGTGGATGAGTTTCGTGAGGACATTCAACTTCAGCACATCAACAATTTCTGCCTGATTAGGTTCAAAACAAATTATTTCATTTCCTTAAAAGTCAAGATGCCAACTGTCCCTTTGCACGACTTTGACATAGCCAAATGTGCACAGAGCATTTCTCACAGACTCACTGTTCAATTAGCAATTTATTGACAGAAAATCCAAAAAACAGTTACTTTACCCGTAGAATTCCTTAGATAGCACACTTGAAGGAAACTAAAATATGATAAATAAGTTGACAAGTTTCTTTAACAATCTAAAATATTTTATTTTCCCTGGAAACACACAGCCAAAACCCAAGCAGTCAATTAATAACACAGTTTTGAAATACAACTTGTTAAAGATGTGGGAATTACAAGTTAATTAATGCATGTTCTGTTACATACATACTGTTTAATATCATTGAAATAATTTATATATTTTAAATTTTATACTTAAATGAAAAAGAAAATCTCCCACATTCTTGAAAAACCCACAAAAAGCATGTCATTGACTGGAGGTCAACAGGACCCTACAGAACTGTCTTCTCCATGCAGCACTTCATAAATTCAACTCAAAAAAATGGAAATCATATGGCCTTTGTCTTCCTTCTCAAGCTTGCACCTGGATAGCTAGCTTGAAGAAGACAGAAGTTCCAAAAAGAAAACTGGTGCCTGAAGAAACTACTCAACTCTAAGTCCAATAACTCCTCCCACCCCGTGAAAGGATCTTCAGCTCCTATGATTGTGCTCCAACAAACCTAATCTTCTTTGATATCTAACTGACTTATAAGATAGAGCCTCCTGCTAGGTGCAAATATACCCCACACCAGGTCAGCAGCAGTGCTGAAATTAAGAACCCCAGCCTGGTTGCTGAGGTCAGATCTAGAGGACTGTTCCATCCTTGGGCACAAAAGGCTGACAAAATCACATAGTGCTCGGAGTCCAGACTGGAGAGAAGTGTTGTCTTGGCTCACAGATGAAGCTGCAACAGCCCATCCAGTCACAGAGATTAGGCAAATGAAGCCGGGCTGCAAAATGTTAAGCTTTCCCCAAGCACACTCCACTCGGGATTGGCAAGATTTATTAGCCAGCAGCTATCAAATGTGACTGAGCAGCTTGCTAGGGCTGGTCCACTGGATGGAGGCAGAGGTGGAAGCAATGCAAAGAAGATAGAAAGAGTCTATATCGATAGAGTTTTGAGATTATTTTGTTTCTCCAGGGAGACAGTGAAAAATCCTAGGATTTTTATAAATACAAGGAGTACTCATTAGCTGGGAATTAGGGGAAGGCACACAGTTATCTGTAGAGATGGTTTGCAACCTAAAGTTACAATTTGCAGTTTCCCAAGTGCAGTGCATTTCCATTGCTTACCCTGAAATGCAGGCAATGCTTCTACAGGTAGCACTTGTCACACAGACTTGAGGACTTGAGCTCCTATGCCCAGAACTTGCATGAAGCTAGATGTGGTAACACGTATGTGTCATGGGAATGATTCCACAGGGCGGTAAGAGGCAGACACAAGGGAATCCTTGGAAGTTTCTGGTCCAGCAAGCTTGTAGGCTATAAAAAGCATCAAAAAGACTCTGACTCAAACAGAGGTGAGGACTGATACCCAAAGTTGTCCTCCAAAACATGTCTCCAGTCATAAACATGACTGCATATCCTACATGCATACATACAACATATACCATATGCAAACATGCATGAAAATAAAACGTATTGAATTTTAAGAACTTCCCTTTCTATAGTATGCTATTACTGTTTCTTCAGAATTAGAAAGCAATATCAGGAAACTAGTGAAGATTCAAAACACTGAGAGTGGCCCCTTGCTCAGACAAAATGAAAAGTATCCCTCCCTCCTAACTGACTGCTCCATAGGAGCCTTGAACGTTTTTTATCTCAACAGGATGCAAGATTCCTGTCAACTCCAAATGGAGGCGTCTCTCACGCTTTCATTGTCGAATCTCAGAAATGTTAGGTTCCACGGGTGTCAAAGTTCTACTCTTGGCATTCACGTATCAGGTTTGCAATTGTGTACAGAAGTCTTTTGATTTAGTTAACTCTGCCAACATGACTTCCCACATAGTTATGATTGTCTATTCATAAAAAAGAGAGAAAGGCATTTTGATTTCACTTATGATGAAACAGCAAAGCCCAGTCATTGTAGAATGATGTCCTTAAAATAACATCATAGTTAAGAAGATGTACAAAATGATAATGTCTCCGAAGCCTGGGTGAGGGCTTTTCTCACTATCACGAATCTTGCTTCAGCTAACCATGGTGCATCTCTGAAATGTAGACATCAAAGAGAAACTTCAGAGAGACAGGGAATTTCATGCCCAGAGTCATACAAGTGTTCCTCATCTGCTTTAGTGAGGAGGAGGATCTCTAGTTCTCACCCGGCTCTCACAGGGACATATGATCTGAGAAAAGATAATGAGTGCTTCTGAGTGCTTTGTCCTCTCCTTCCTTCTGTGCAGGAGGAGGCTGTAACAGAACCAAGTGTCTCTTCCTAACAGTATCTCCGAGTCCGTTCCCATGTGTAGGTTACATGTGTTGCCTCATTCTACTACAGCTGAACCCAAGAGTGTCTGTTCCCTTGTTACTGATAGACTGTCCTCTGTTGTCCAGCCATTGTCAGGGCATGGCCACGGTTCCCAAAGAGAAGCTAAAACTTCTCCAGGTGTGCTGTTCTGTAGCACACATATGCTCTCTTAATTCTCTTTGTGTAGAGAAGTTACTCTTGGGAGAGTGTCTTGAGGGTGTGCGATACTCAGAAGTCATTTGTTCTAAGGCGTTTGTATGAGTAAAAGATCATACCCATTTATGAGCTAATACCAAAATTCTGAAATACAGAGAACATTTTAAAACAATGTAGCTTTCCACAAGAAATGTAGAAATAGTGACTTTTAAGGCTCCTTCTTCTAATCTCTTGTTCTACATAGATTTGTTACATACTTTTCTACATATTAATTTATTATATGTACTTATGAACATTAAAACTAAAAATATAGGTAACACTCTATGTACCAATGCATAGGGGTGAAGTTTTTAAACAATTCATAAAATATGCCCAACTGACAAGCAGTTTCCATATCAACGTGGAACTTAGACAATATTATTAGAAATAGCTTGTACTACTTAATATGTGCTTTATGTTCATTTCTTAAATGAAGACATCATATCTTTTCTCAGTTATACATACTTTTCTTATGGTAAAGAGGTATCAGCCAGGCAGTGGTGGTACATGTCTTTTAATTCCAGCACTCAGGAGGCAGAGCCAGGTAGATCTCTGTAAGTTCAAGGCCAGCCTGGTCTACAAAGCCAGTTCTAGGAAAGATGCAAAGCTACATAGAGAAACCCTGTCTCAAAAAAAAAAAAAAAAAAAAAAAAAAAAAGTTAGGAAGAGGCATCACAAAGGATACATGAAAAACTTCCTTTTTCTTTATATTATATTCAGAATAGAAGTTAATTATCATTGAACTTTTACTATATTCTAAGAAACTCTTTTTTTTCTCCTTTAAGTCTATATAAGATCCTATAATGAAAGTACTGCTTTCATCATGATTTTGTAGGTTGGAAAAAAACCAAGCTTAAGTATGCTCTTCTAAGATCATAGAGCAAGTATTTGCAGAGTCAGGTAGCCTTTCTTTCCAACTTGAAAGTCAGTGGTTTTTTCCATTACATGGGAGATTCTCGAAGTATGGACCAACACCATCACAATCAGCTGCTCATCATCATTTCACCCCACTATCTTGGACCTGTTGAATCAGAAACTCTGAGGTTGGGGCCTCACAATCTATATCTAAAACCAGTGATTTGTCAGACGCTACCCTAAAAATTTTAAAGATGATTAATATTATATCATTGTCAACTTTTTTTTATTGTTTACAGTTTATCTAGAGTTTTATGTGGGGTACTTGTTGATTGGTGAAGGCAGTCATTGATGATAATCTAGTGAAGGCAGTCACTGATGATAATCTAGGCTTTAGATGGGACACGAATAGTGTCATTCAAATGTAGAGGCACTCTGTGTGGTGCTCTGACAGCTTCCATACTGCTCGCAAATTATTTCTAAATGAGACTAGATTATGTTAGAGCTCAACGGTTGACTACCAAAGCGTGCTACTAAACAAATCTGGTTTGGAAGCTGTGAGTAAGAAAATGAAAATTATGTTAACTGAAGACCCAACAGGTAAGATGTTTTCATACCTGTGAGGGATGTGTAACACTTTCCCACTCTTGGTTCTCTTGTCTCAGTGCAATTTTGTTCTATGATCCTGGGGTGTTTATTTGGCTTTTCCCTTCTCTCTGTGTGTGACAGCTGAGGTAAGAAATGTATACATGCAGAATGTCATTTACATAGTCATCAAATCCAAGGCATTTTGATGTTAAATGTATTAGAATTTTAAGAACTTAGGTGTGATTAGGTATAATTTAATACAGATATGGCCAGAGTTAGTGTCCCTGGGTAGCCAAAATTTGATTTTTTTAATTAGTATTTGAAGGGGAAGGCCTCCTCCAGCCACTGTAATCGGGTTTTCACTGTATTTTTATTCCTTTCCAGATCTGACTGTCTTAAAATTTAATTACTGTTAGCAAGACCTTTATGGGAAGAATAGAAATAGTCTCCTAATAGTGTTAGCATATTAAATGTAATTTTCAGGTGGCCCTCCTAGGAGTCCAGCACTCCCCAATAGAGCCAATTTAGCTGCCCTTTTTTCTGCCCTGACAGTTCACATGCGTTCAACTCAGAAATATATTCTTTCTCTGACTCCTCAGATACTATTAGACTCCAATGTCCTGGCATATTAGAGTGTTCATTCATTTGTGATAAGACCCATCAAATCTGATATGCATTTTAATGCAGTTCTTATGAATGTTATTAAACATGCTAATTACAGCCCTTCTAGTACAAAATGTAGACTTTTGACGGTTTGTTGAGCGTGTTGTATAATTTTAACCATGCTGATCATTCATAATTGAAAACAGGAGGGTTTTGGAAAACAAAACAGTGATGGCTACATAAATATATAAAGAAAATACACATCTTTGTATAGAAATAAAGGTCAAATGACTCAAATTAATACAACCACCTGAAAATGTAATTGCAACCACATTTAAAAAGAAATATGAGAAGGAACGCGCGGGAGGTCTTCCCATTGCTGAGTCTCGGTGGGAACAGCATAGGAAGCTGTGAGTGGATGCTCATGGTAGCCCCTCCCTGGAGTACTACTCAATTCTGGTGTGAGCAGTTGATTCTCATTCCCACAAGTGCTCTCCAGAAACCCTGGTACTTGTGCCAGGAGATGGATGAGCACCTGCAGCCTTTACTTGCCCCAAGAGGTGGTTTAGTCAGCCTGTGGGATTCTAATTACTTGCAATTAGCATAACCATATTTCCAGTTTGGTTTTAATGCCCAAAATTAGAAACAGCACAAGAATCTAAACAAGATGTTTTCTAAGTTTTAATGGTCTAATAGTATTTCCTCCCCACCCCCTTGTAGCAAATACAGAGCATTATGTCAAATTATAAAATATATGAGCCTGCAGTGAGACAAGAATTTGTACTTTTAAAAACTGAGAGCCAGATTTCATTTAGCAGAGAGAGGTGTCCAGTTGCTGTGCTTTGGATTTACATTGTTTTCGTTTTTAGGCTTTTTGATGACCCTTAAATTTTTAGCCACCTTAAACACCATATGTCTGCTAATATAGTGTTTCCTTCCCATTGTTTTTACTTATGTATTTATGTACACACACACACACACACACACACACACACACACACACACATATGTATACATAAGAGTGAGTACATTTAGAGTACAAAAGTTGATATTGGGATGTCTTCCTCTATCACCTGCCATCTTATTGATGCAACGAGGTAAAGTGTCCCCACTGAATGGGAAGTTCACTGTTGAAGCGAGATGGGCTGTCTTAAGCCCTGGGATCTATTGGCCTGTGCCTGTAAGCAGGGAGGTTATGGAAGCCTAAGAGGACACCCAGCTTTTACAGGGGTATCAGACACTCAAACTCAATTACTCCACCCTGCATGGCAAACACTCCACTCTAAGTCATCTTTCCAGCATTCCTCTAATTATTTTAGAAGTAGTAGTAAATAATCCCCAAAGACTCCAAGTTCATTGTTGTAATTGGCTTCCGGATAGAGAGAGGGAGCTAGAGAGGATCAATGCACTGGTTTCATTATATCATCACTGATGAATCTTCAAATCTCATTGAACTCGGCTTTCTTGATGAAATTGATGTTGCCGTTCCAAATAAATTGAGTTCTAAGACTTGTCAACATGTCTGTATGTGCATATTTGTACGTGTCATTGTGTACACACACACACACATACACACACACACACACACACATATATATATGTATGTGTATGTATGTATGTATTTGTATATTGAGGTACACATGTTTTCACATTGCTTATTTTGCTCAGGTACTGATTTTCTCTTCGATTCATGACAAAACTGACAGAGCATAATGTGATAAAGGTATATAAGGAGGTATAAAGTACAATCTATTAATGTCATCTGCTAGTGATATAAAAAATATAAGAAAAACTTATGATTAGAAATATTCACATATTTGTTTGCATTTGATTCTCAGCACTAGAACCTACTCTCTCTGGCCTCTCTCAAGGACTGCTGTCCCATCCATAATTTGCATACAGTTCTGGAACCATTGCTCATTTCTTTGATCCCAGCAGGGGCCATGTGATCTCTGTGAGTTCAGGGCCAGCCAGATCTACCTAGTAAGCTTCAGCTAGCCAATGCTACACAATGATGTCCTTTCTCAAATAAATAACTGGATATTATCACTGAATTGTCTGCCTTCTTGCTGGGTAATTGATTAAGCAGAAGAAAAACAAAGATCAAATATGTTAGTATGTTTGGCAACTGTACAAACTATGTGAAGACGTTTAGGCTTCAGGTTCTCAATTAGATGACTTAGCATAGAGAGATTATTCCAAACTTCGGGGTAAAGTTTGCACCAGTGTAATCACAAGAACCCATAAAAGTAAGAAAGAAAACTTAATTTGCTATTGACCTGGAAGATGGAAAAAGAGGCCATGAACCAGGGACTATGGGTAGCATGCAGCAGTTAAAAGCAATGCACTCACAATGTAATTAAATATTTCATTTTAGTTAATTTGTGTAAGTACAAATATCTATGTACAACTACTAGCTATCATATTAGACACCATGGGGACACCTTTCCATTAATGGAGGACTCCTTAAGTTCTAATGGCCAGGGAGATGGATAATGAAGATGATTTTCATTGTTGTTCTTTTTCATTTCAAGAATAGTGAATTAATGATGGTAAAGAGTGCTGCTACATGGAGAGTATGTGTGCAATTCAAACTAGTCAATAAACTGTTTGTTACTAGTTTATAGCAGAGATAATTACAGAAGGTTAGAGTCAGTGTGTGGAAGCTTCCATAGACACTTGGCATTGATGTGACACTTGGTGCAGAATCAATGAACTCACCTTGAACAAGACATTGGAAGAACCATCAAGTCTACAGATCAAATCATCCATCATGCAGTGGTCAGGCACAGCAGAAGCCCACATTAGTCCATAAAAGAGTGAAAACTAAAGGAAAATAAGACCCCATCTTTTTATAGAACAATTTCAGATTGCTGAGAAGCCTGGGCTTAGGGGACGAGGAATCTCAGCTTAGGATATAATCTATTTACCATAGGCTGACTAATCTGTGGAGACCAAATGATCCTTCCAGAATGAGAAGACTTAAAAACAGCAATATTCTTAGACACAGGATAGGCTGAAGCTGCCTCAATTTATAAATGGAAAAACCAGGGAAAGCTGTGACACACTTCAAGTGCTCACATAAGAGCTCAGGGAACTCCCCTCCTGGCTAGAGGTAAGCTCTTTTTACAGTGTGCCAAATGGATTTGGCCCAAGAAAGATCTTAAGATTCCCTCACAGAACAAATGGAAGTCTGGGAATATTGTTACAATGCTTGTATAAAATCCAGGACATTGGCAGCTTGTGCCTGCCCCAGCTGAGGTGTTCTGTTTTTCATGAGTTGCCACCACAGGGAATTTTAAAAAATCAGTGTAGACAAGGCATCCATACAGCCCTGGTGCAGATACATAATCAAATCAATTGAAAACAGCCTTCTCACTTAAGTTGAAGTTTTGTACCAACTGTCGATTTGTTCTTGTTGTTTTACTGAACCAGTAAATGGTGCTTTGTGCTTTGATAATCCTTTCTGATTTTCTCTTGAATAGTGAAAAAAGTAGCAATGGAGTGTAGACACTTATAATTTCCTATGAGGAACTCAAAAAGTGCACAGCAAATTGGTATTCTCCATATTGGAAATAGCGAAACTGCTTGATTGAATAACTATGGAGTTGGTACTTTTCAAAGTCCCTTTAAATACTGATATTATCAGACCCCCCGAGCCACTACTTTCTGTTGAGGTACGCCCTTGATTTTGGAACCTACCTTACTAACAAGTTATGCTTATCTCCCTCTCAGTTTTTCCACAAGGCTGAGACAGTATGCTGCCAACTTGGATCTTATAGGAGGGCTCACATCTCACACTAATTTTTCTTTGGTTATGACTGGGAGCCTTTTGCCTCAAGGGAGACTTTACCCTGTAATGCACAGTTTGTGCTACTGAGTTCCTTGTTTGACATGTAGGAAAGCAGCCCTGTCCTTCCTCCACCCCTTTCTTCCTGTCCATCATCTCAGTGCCCTAAGGATATCTCCTGGGGTGGCACTCTCAAGAAATCAGTCTTACGAAAATTCACATCACAGAGTCTGCAGCTAAGGGATTTGGCCAGAGACAGTGGGTACTAACTGAAATCTCAGTAGCTATTTTTATTGTCTCAAATATTTTGTTCTCTGGTTTGATTTGCATTAAGAATAAAATATAATTATCTTATTCTTTAAAAAAAAAAACACACATATCTGAATTTTAGACCCATTTATTTATCTTGAAAAGTCTCCCTCTCTCGAGTTTGGACTCCTTATTATCTTTGATCACTGGTTTCAGAACAAAACTGCTTTATTATAGGACTTGTAGCTGTTTCTGAGTGTGTGTTAATTGCTATTTCTTATCTGATGAGCCCATTGTAAAGTTTCTTTGCAAGAACTTAACATTCTCAAGTGTGTCACTGTTTTCCTACGCAAATACAAAATATCACAAAGTTTCAAATCTGAAAGTTTTTATACTATGTCGTTCAGTAGGGAGTTAATTATACAAATGTTTGTCCTTTTCTAGGGGTGAGGGTAAACCTGATTTATTAACTTGTGATGGATAAATTTTGTTTAACATAGCAAACTTGGGAAAACTTAATTTTCAATTTTATACTCAAATTGTGTGGGTAGCATAAGAAATAGAATTTATTAAAGAAAATGCTGCAGTGATTTACATAATTTTCTGTGGCTGAAATGAGAGCAAAATGTGGCTGCTTATTGCTGCAGCTTGGCTTAACATGGCTTTCAGATGCTCATTCACCTACCCAAGCCTTGTTTTATTCCCAAATCTCTGTGGATCCCATATAAAACAAGCACTTTAGCTAATGTAAAAACAGCATCTTCTCCCAATTTCCTCCAAATCATTTTACAATCGCATGTGTTTGTTACTAAATCTGGTTGATAGTCTCCTTTGGTAGTTATTTCTTTCCATTAAAGATTTAGCAATGATGGTATGGCCACTAAAATTCCACTCACTGTCTTCAGTAGAGTTGTATCTCTATTTTATTCATCCGTGTGGCTCAGACTCTTACTGTTCATTCAAGATATGGGTAGGAAAGGATGTCTTCCATTTCTCTTCTTTCCCCTTAAAACCACAACTGTACTACAGCTTCCCTTCTCAATCTGCTGAATTCCCAGAATTCACTGGGATGAACAACTGTACTAGAAACATTCTCTGGTATTGAGGGCAGCAGACTCCTCAGCGTTTCTAATTTTCATCTTTGCTCATGGGGCCCCATACTCTTCTGAGCTTAAAACTAAAGATTTTTCCCATAGATAAAATAGAAAATCTGTACTTATTGTTAGTCAGTGGGATTCAAACATGCAATCCCTATACATGATCAAACTCTAAGAGAGAAGACAGACAGGAAATCCTAAGGAAGCATGATTGATACCAGATGTTTGAACTAGACTCTCTGGAGGCTGAGAGATATAGAAAACTTGTTCATCTGCTGTCTCGGGGAGACTGAGAAAGAAGTCATGGAAGGGTTCTAGTTGGCATGGTTTATTACTTTAATTGAAAATATTATTTTAAGATACTCTCTAAATTATTTCATTTTTCTGTCTATCGTTACATACAAAATGCTTTTCTCTAGCAGTCAAAAACAAGAATGTGTTGTGGTCTTCTATTCTCTCTCATAACTACTTTCCATCCATACCCACCACATTACTCAAAGGTTAGATATAATCTTGTGCGGAGACACCCCAAATACTAATGGTTTACAAAGGAAGGAAGAGGTACTGCCCTCCAGTGGACAGTAAAGGGTTAAGTCCTGCTGACTGAAGCCTGTGAAGCTAGTTTTTTACTTCAGCATTAGCACTTCCATCAAAGGTGATAAGTTAGATTTACACAAAGACAGTCTGCACTGTTCCTGGTTCTTGTCTGCATCTCCAGTTCTTGTGGTCGCATGTACAATGGGTTGTTAGATAAGCTGAGAATATCTATGCTTAGGAATTCCAACTCTTACCAAAATCTAAAGAAATCTATGTGACTGATAGTTCACTGCTCTTTTGCATTGTAGATTTGGCAAGATGAGTTTGGAAATTCAGATTTATGTGTGTTAATATATAATTGTCTGGTAATCTTCAAGTAGAATTCATGAGCAAATAAATCTATGCTAGCAAATGACTGGTGTCATACAACTGGATTCTGGCACTTAGGAGGCTGACACAGGAGGGTTGTAAGTTTGAGGCCAGTCTAGGCTCCATAGTTGTAATCTGACTCTACCCCACCCCCAAAGAAAATAAATAAGATGATTATTAGACAATAGCCAATATACATAAAGCCTAGAAAACAATCAAAGAGAATTTCACATGAAATAGGAAATACTACAACTTAAACAATGAGGATATATACATTAATCATTATAAAACCCGCTTATCAATGAAAAACAATAGTCAACATTGGGATTGGCTGGGGATTTATCTCAGTGACAGAGCCCTTGCCTAGCAAGCACAAGGCCCTGGGTTCGATCCTCAGCTTAAAAATAATAATAATAATAAAATAAAATAAAAAATTAAAATTTAAAAAAACTGGTCATAATAAATACAGACTTTTTTTTTTCTGATCACCAAACTGGATCATACTATATAGTTGGCTACCCTCAATCAATAACTAAATAAACTAATTGTTCTTACATAGGTGCAGGAAATTTTAGTAGAGGGAGTTACAGCTTGGCATTAGAAGGGGTTACAAAAGAGCACTAATGATGGATTGACATGACCATTTTCTACTTTACTGTAGTATAAAAACATCCCACAAAAAAAATTCTGTTTTCTACTCTCAGCAAATATGTACAGAGGACACTAACACCTTTTGTAGTTAGGATGCTGTGGGGCTGTTTGCAAATGGGAATTCTATGAACATGCCTGTAAGATGAATCCTCAAAGGTCTTATTAAAAAAAAAAAAAAAAAAAAAAAAAAAAAAAAAAAAAAAAAAACACCTGGAGCCAGATATTGGGGTGAAAACTGAGATATCAGAGAAGCAGAAAGAAGCCAGCCCACATTCTTACCACTAGGAAATCCTCAGCCAAGGAGAGCTACTTCCTGTAAACTCATGCCTATATCCTTTCTGTGCCCTGCCATCTTACTTCCTCTCTCTACTTGGCTACATCACTTCCTCTTTTTGCCCAGCTCTGTCACTTCCTATCTGTTTGTACAGACCTCCAGACCTTTATGGTTAGTGCTAGAAATTAAAGGCATAAACCACCATACCTGGCTCTGTTGCCAGTATGGCTTTGAACTCACAGAGGTCCAGATGGGTTTCTGCCTCTCGAATGCTAGGATTAAAGGTGTGTGCTACCATTGCCTCACTTCTATGTTTAATATAGTGGCTGGCTTTTTCCTCTGATCTCCAGATAAGCTTTATTGGGGTGCACAAATAAAATATCACTATACATGTCCAAGGTCTGGCAGGGTAAACTGTGTTCTTTAGGGTGACATACTAAAAGCATTTCCATCTTTGGTCATATTCACCTTAGTGGGTTTAAGAGGCTGTAAACTCAACCTAAGTCCAGGAGCAGCTGGACCGTCACTTAAGGTAAGCGTGAGAGAAAGGAACTACTAACACTTCCATGTTCCCAATGTTTTTTAACCTCTCTGGGCATTTATACGTTCTATAGGTTCCTCAGAATTTCCATGGCAGATGTATGTATAGCAGTGAGAAAAATTCTACTCAGAAGTTCTGAACTGATGAGAAACCCAGACAATGGCAGGTTCTTCACTCCACACAAACTTGAACAAGTTTGTGATATTAACAACAAATGGCTGTTTTGTTTGTCTTTCTGAATTTTTTCTCCATAAGAGACAAAAATGAACAATATATTGAAAAGAAACAAAATGGACCTTTGAATAGTTCTCTTGGAAGGTTATAGGATATTGTAATAACTATATGGGAGAGTTAAAAAAAAAGAAAAGAAAAGAAACACATTGTCAAAAGCTGTTATTTTTCTAAACATTGGCACCTCCTACATGTACCTCAAGGTAATGATGGACTCTTCCTAGCTTTAGGACTCATCCATCATGGCTGAACTGATTGGATTCAGCAGCTTCCAGAAAAATACCAAGCACACATTGTGGCAGAGCTGTGAGGTGTCCTAATCATGGAGGAGGCGGGTGCTGTTTTCTATTTGTCTTCCACTGCACACTCTGACATCACCCTGAGCATTATTCAATGCATGAAGTGGGCTTCACATATGTAATTAAAAGGTCTTTTAGCTTTATTGTAACTTGGTTTTTATCCCTGCAATAAAAGAATAGCACAGAAGGAATGCCCCACAACCAAAAGGAATCAAAGATGGCAAAATAGAGAAGGACCCCAGAAGCCAAAAATCCATTTGCTTTGCACAATGTACTCATTAAACACATTTTGAAAAATTTCTCCTTACAATGAAGAAATACTCAAATTCAAATTTGATGGAACACTGTGAAAAGACAGAGATGTTTGTGTTAAAAACTGAGATCACAGTAGGTGAAACACCAAGCAAAGAAAAGGACATGCAACTGATTTTTATTAAAGAATTCTCAGACTTAATTTCCTTGATCCTACTTGACAATAGGAACAGAAACTGTAGTATTCTTAACTTGCTTCTCCTGAAGGGCATATTTAATCATCGTCCCTACAAACACCAGGAAAAGGTTAAAATGATGTATATTTTTAAGTGGGGAAGTTTCTTAAATAATTGGCCATGACCTCACTTAATTTTGTGGAGGCTCTAAATGACTTCTCTATTTGATAGCATTTCTTATTTTCAAATAACAGGGGAGCAAAATTAATAGCAGGCATATCAAAATAAAATGCGTTTATCTCATATGAAAGAGACCCACCAATTGACAGTACGAAGTCTACACTGGAGTTCTGTAACTCACAAAATCTGCATCTTCCTGCCTCTGGCTCTGCTGTCCTTATGTGACTACCTTATGCCCCACGTGTCTTATTGAACTTGGCCATCATCTCCCCCTCTCACCTAAAGAAAAAGATACTCAGAAGGCATTACTTTTAGTATAAATACACTTCCCAGAATACACTCTGTGCCTTGCATTGACCCTAAAATGTTGACGCCATGCTAGGCCATAGAGCAGGTAGTTTTTGTCTGGAATGGCCAGGTAGGCACCAGAATATTTGGGACTATTACAGAGGAAGGATGCACTTAGAACACACAGGGCCACCCACACCTGATGCACTTAGGACACAGGGTCACCCACACCTGGCTGGAGTGTCTTGTGCTTCCTATTGACTGGTTTTACCTTTTCTTTTCTAAATAGTAGGGTATTTTAAGCCATATTAATGGTTTTTTGCTGTTTTTTTGTTTTTTGTGGGTTTTTTTTTTTGTTTGTTTGTTTGTTTGTTTTAGATAGAGTAGCCCTGGCTGACCTGGAACTTGTAGACCAGTCCTTTTGTCCGTTAATGATTCACATCCGAATGTTATGAGAGTTTAGTGCACGTCACAATCTCTGTGACTTTTGAAGTTGCTGACACTGTTCACTTACTCATTCTTCTACTTATTATTTAGTAACATCTAATAAATTCAAATTGGTAAGAAATTAAACTGTGATGTTGTAGATAATTCATCACAAAATATATTCTTGGGACCAATGAGGAGTATTAGCAACAATACAAATATCTAAGCTTTGTATTACAATTTAGACGTTTATTTTACTCTGAGGGGCTGAAGAGATGGCTCAACCCTTAGGAGCCCAGGCTGCTGCTCTTCAGAAGACACAAGTTTGATTCCAAGTACACGCTCACAACCTTTTGGAACTCTAGTTCCAGAGAATCTGATGCATTCTTCTGGCCTCTGTTGTGCACAAACATACATGCAGACAAAACACCCATATACTCAAAATAAATAAGATTTTAACAAGAGAAAAATGTATTTTATACAAAAAATTAAATAAGCTCAATACATTAGGTATATTAAGGATGTAGATACCTAATACTTTAACATTAAATATATAGAAAACAAATGTTTTTTACATTTATAATTTTAAATTTTGTAAAGAGGTATTTGAAGAACACTGAAACAACAGAAATTTGGATGCGTTTCACAATATGGCTAACTGACTATAAGTGAATGTCACATAATATTATAGAATGTGGATGGGGACACTTCACAATACCCCACTCCTACATAAAAACATACAGGCAATCAATGAAGAAACAGTTTTTGGCAGGAACAAGCCCCCTGATATATTATCCAAGCCCTAAACACATACAAATGAGCCCCACACTAAATAGACTCAGTAAGCGTGAGTGTGTGTGTGTGAGTGTGTGTGTGAGTGTGTGTGTGTGTAACAAAAATAACTAAACAAGAAGAGATGTTGCTTGAGGAAAGGAGTTAGGGGAACACAAAAGAAGTTGGGGAGAGCAAGAGGCAGAAGTACTGTGAAACTCTCCGAAATTAAATTAAGAACACAAATACCTGTTATGTGCTTATTGAAACAAGTATTATGCTTTGAATATTTTCTTTTTATTGTGATTTCAGGACCTTTCAGTTATAGAGAATGTAAAGACTATAAAGAAAAAAATACCTGGCGGTGGTGGCGCACACCTTTAATCCCAGCACTCGGGAGGCAGAGGCAGGTGGATCTCTGTGAGTTTGAGGCCAGCCTAGTCTACACAGTGAGATCCAGGAAAGGCACAAAAGCTACACAGAGAAACCCTGTCTCGAAAAAACAATAAAAAAAAAAACAAAACAAAAAACAAAAAAAAAAGAACAAAATAATTATTATTCAGCAGTCTGTCACTCAGGAGAGATATAAAAGAATCATAATATTTAATTCTCTTAATACTTTGTATGCATTATCATGGAGTGTAATTTTTAATTGAGTTAACGTTACACACACCGTTTTTTCAAATCATGTACTCTTTCACAAATTACCTCTTGCCAATTAACATGAGAAAATGCTGGACTTACAGTGCCAGGCATCTTGTAGAGCGTGAATTTATTGGTGGAGTAGCGCATTATTAATGTTATGTGTCCATGGCATAATTTAAGCAGTCTTACATTGGAAAAGTCCTGTATCATTGTACTTTAAATGCACTACACTAGCCTTATGTGTGCTGCAAGGCTAGGGACATCTTAATTTATACGATTCTACATCAGACTTAAGCCTCAGTTTCTGATTTGTGAAGAGACAGTTATGAAAAGGATTAGTGACCAAAGCCATGAACATCTCATAACAAAGAGAACACTTAATAACAAGTTTTGTTGAAATCAGAATATCTCTATAACTAAATAACAACTTATTGCCCTAGAACACTGGAGGAGGATAAATCGAGCGTGATGGTTTTGATCAGCCATACATACTTGCATCCTGTCCTTCATTCATGAAACATTTCTGAGGCATCCATTATTTGCAAGATACTTCCACATTTTTATAATAAGTCTCTTCTATTGCCTAATACAATCCAATTGCTGAAGTTTTGACAAAAAGTTCTAGCTTCTGTTTTGTAATGGTAACCATTTAAGTAAATGTTATTTAACATATCTAGTAAAAATTCTCCAAAGAGACAAGCTTCTAGAAAAATGTGACTAGTACTACATAAAAATCCCTTGCAGAGAGATTTCCCAGCAATCAAACCTTGGTTTTGACCATTCTGATGAACTGAATGTCCCTTCCCTACAGGCAGGGATGAAAGGAGTGAAGTGGGGTGTCATTCTCACAGCGCTTGGCACAGTCATGATGCTGAAGCACTTAATCGCTCTGCAGCCCTTTTTAATTTGCCTATTTGAAAAGCCATGTCCAGTAAAGGAGTTAGTGGTGGTTCAGTTGTTCTCTACTTCTTTTCTTCATTCAAGGGGAGGCTTCTTTGGGAAATCTGTGAGCAGAAGCTCGATGTCTAAATTGAATAGCGAGCAACAGCAGAAGTCTCCTCTACAAGGGCGCCCTGCTCTCCCCACCTCGCCTCCTGGAGTTCCAAATTCCTCCCTCACTGCACAGGTTCTTACTGAATCCCAGGTCCCTCCAAAACTTAGTCTGGAGGATCCCTAGTGGGTATCTGAATTGGCCACAGTCGATGACTGAAAACTACACATCCAAGCCCATGAGATGGCTCAAGGTAGGAAGGAACTTGACTCACAAGCCTGGTGACATGAGATCCATCACTAGGACTCACGTAAAAAGGGGAAGGAAGGAGAGCCTTGACTCCACAAAACTGTCCTATGAACTCACACATGTACTGTAGTGTACTACTCCCAGTAGTAATAATGTCCTTTAAAGAAACTACAGGTTCTTGGGCCCACACCATAAATACTCAATGACACATAACCGCATTGGAGCTTGCTGTTGGTTATATCTCCAAACTGCTCTAGATGACCCCAGGTGACCCACAGACTGATATCCGGAAGCTCTAACTGCCTACTTGCAGAAACTTGATGTCTTCTCCCACTTGCCAGTGACCCAGAGGTTGCTCCTGTCCAATCTCCTCTGCTATTCTCTCAAGCCATTTACATGACATCTCTGAGCCTTAGTGATGAGAAACATTTATCCAGTGTGTTTGTCCCACTGAGAGAATATTTCAACTTCATAGCAGTATTAAATCAGTTATAATATTCAACGTACAACATTCTCTTAGTGCCTGGGCACTGCAAGAATAAAATACCATTAATACCAGTCAGGAGTTGTGCAGTCTATGATCAATGTGCCAGGAGACCAGCGTTCATGAATGTCTATCTTTACTGGGTCATCACATGGCAGAAGGAAGGGCACACTCTCTCAGATTTCCCCTTTGTAAGAGCAGTAATCCCTTTCATGTGGTCCTAACTTTTATGTCCTGATACCTCCAAAAAGCCTCTCCTTCAAATACTTATTAATGTAAATTTAAGTCAGTGCATACATACATATGTATGGCTGTGTATCTTCACATATGCATGGAAGATGTGTTCTGACACATAGGAAACATGTAAATAATGTCTTATTGCTTTCTATGGTATATGTATGTGAGTGTGGTGTATGTGTGTGTGTGTGTGTGTGTGTGTGTGTGTGTATGAAATATGCTGAAGATACATAAAGATAGTTTATATATGTGTTGTTTTAATTGATCCTCATAGCAACTCTAGCATAATATGTACACTATCTTCCCCATTTTGTAAACAAAGACACTGAGATTCTGTTCTTACAACTGGAGAAGTGTAACAGAACTAATACCAAGGAAAAGAATAACCCAACACAGGATATTTGTGATTCCTTGAATTTCCTGCAGCTGCTGTCACCCGGGTGAGAAGGGATGAGAAACCTGTGGACTGTGTTCTCTGTCCTTTCCCATTTGGTCCTTGCCTTTTTATCTAGTTCCTTTCTCGCCTCTCGGACAGTAATGGTTGGTTTTAGCATTCTGTGTTACAAATGAATTATGCATTTCTTGAATCCTGGGCCCCTCTGTTACTGATAAATGATCACATATTTCATATTTGACTACCTTTGAATAATGACAGGAGCTTCCTGCCGAGTGACCACTGGGGAAATCTCAGGCTTAGCTCTTCCCTTGCAAGGCTGACCAGGTGACTCAGCTCCAGCATCACTCTTGCTCACTTGGAGGTGGCTTTCTAGAAGACAGTGTTAAAAGGATCCCACTGTGAAATAGGTGCTGTATGATTGCTTCAATGAGAGATGATCCCTGCAGGCTCATGTATTTGAACCCTTGGTTCCCAGCTGGTGGCACTGTTTGGGGAAATTGTAGAACCTTTAGGAGGAGCAGCCTTAATAAAGGAAGTATATCATGGAAGGTGGGCTTTGAAGATTCATAGCCTCACTGCACTTCCTGTTTCCACTCTCTGCTTCTGGCTTATGAATGCAAATGTAACCAGTCATCAGCAAGCTTCTCGCTCCTGCTTGCATGCCATGCCTCCATACTATCAGTGAACTATAAACTCCAGAACTAGAAACCAAAAGAAACCCTTGCGCCTGGCGGTGGTGGTGCACGCCTTTAATCCCAGCACTCGGAGGCAGAGCCAGGTGGATCTCTGTGAGTTCGAGGCCAGCCTGGGCTACCAAGTGAGTTTCAGGAAAGGCGCAAAGCTACCCAGAGAAACCCTGTCTCAAAAAACAAAAAACAAAAAACAAAACAAAAAAAAAAAAGAAAGAAAGAAAGAAAGAAAGAAAGAAAGAAACCCTTGCTTTACTAACTTGCTTTTGGACATGATATTTTATCACAGACAAGTAGTTAAGACAGACCCCAGGACACAGTACTGTCACATAGCTGAAGACATACACTGTGTGTATGCCATCTTTCTTTGGTCAACCATGAGCTAGACTGCATCATAAATGACTTCAGACATCTGTTCAGGGTGCTTTTTAGACCTGGCCATTGATCTTTCCTTAGGGGATGCTAGAGAAGAGGACTTCCATGATTTAGAATTCAGCCAACTTTTCTCATATGCAATGCCATTCCAAAATGAAATTGATTATAAAGAATACAACCTAAAACATCAGTTTTCCATAGACCTAATATTTTTTCTTTGTTTAACTATTTGAAAAATCTAATATGGAAAAGTAAAAGTAAAGAACAGCTATGGAAGAGTCACACATTTGAAACAAACTGTTACACCTCATGGACTTATAAATGCTTGAAAACACATCAGGGAAAATGTTTAGTCTCACTGCCATTGATGAAGGGGGGGGACGGCTTACAGCCCTAGTGATATTCTGAATCCACTTAATCCTAGTGCTTGTTTTGCTATTAACAAACTTGAATTATTTTCTTGGTATTTAAATAAAAGTCTACCCTAGTAATATTCCCAAAAAAATCAGTGTCAGCCGCTTGTTAAAATTTAGTCTGTTCTCTGCATGTATCATCATGAGCATAGGGCAAAGGAAAGAAGATGATATTTTTCTGAAGAAACACTGTGACTTGGAGAGACCAAACGTGTGTGAATGAGAATAACTCCACAGGAATAGCAGAAGTATAATATTCCATAAAAATAAAATGTATCACTGAGAGGGGGTCACAGGGCTTAAATATGTATAATGTCACAAGAAGAAGTAGTCACATGGGGTTTTATTGTTGTGTTTGTTTGTTTGTTTCTTTTTAGGTGCTGATACAGCCTATCCTACTAAAAGTCTTGTCAATAAAGAAAGTGAAAGTGTCTGACAATTTGGGATAGTAACACTTGATTTTTGGCCTATGTGTCACCATGCTAAGAGTTCAACTAAACATTCTCCCTCCTCCCCATATTTTTGGTCTTATTGGGTCAAGTAATCTCAGTGGCAATGGTTACTTATCCTGAAACTTCCTATGTGTATCAGACTGCTATCAAACTTGTGATGAGCCCCTTGCCTCTGTCCTCCAAGCTCCGAGACTCCAGATGTGTGCCGTCATACCCAGCTAGCTAAGAATTCTTAAGAATCTAGTATAGGAGAGTGAGCAGTCCCTGTTTAGATATCACATTTAATGAACTAAAGGGGAACTATATCATAAAATTTTTATAAATTGTTTGGATCTTATTCACTCAGTTAATTTAAAACATATTACTTATGAAGAAGGGATAAATATGTAAATGTTTTCTTATCTATTTTCTAGGAAAAATAATTCCAGCAAAGAGAATTTATTATGAATCGTATCATAGTACTTTATCCCCCTGCAGGCTTTACTATTAATAAAAAATAATAATCATTTTTGTCTACCATGACATTTTTTCCACTTCCACCAAAAAAGTCAACAGATTATTTCTTAATATCTTAAAGCTTCTACCAATTGTGTGCCAACAATCCCCTTCCATTAGTTCCAAGTGCATCTCCTTAACTACTACTCAGAGTTGATTTATTAGAAACTCAATGAAATCTTTTTATGCAATTCTACAGTATAATCAGTATTTATGGAATGCTTCCAGCGATATGAGGTAATTGTCAAAGTCCTCAACAGCAGCCATCAAAGCACATCAGCTCACAGGAAGTGGTAACCAGAGAAGGGAAGGGCAGCTGTGGAGATGTGCTCTCGAGCTCTGACGGGCGGAATCACTTGGATAAATCACCACTGCACATCACTTATGGGCTAATGGATGCCTCAATGTGTGTAGCAGTACAACATCACTCTTTGTCAGTCTTATTCTGTGAAGTGGACAGTTTTTAATTTTATAAGGCTCTTGCACGTATATCCTGAATTGAGTTTGATTCTCATAAAATCATGTATATACACATAGATATGTGGATCTTATATATAGGCACATGAACACCATCAATTTACAAAGTTTATATAGATGCATGTATAATATATACAGAGAGAGATATATCTATACATATGACATATAGATAAAGTTTTGCAATTTGGATAGATAAAACTTATGTCTATAATTTTTGTGTATAATTATATTTGTGTTTTATATGTATGTGTCATACATGGATATATCTTGTGTGTGTCTTACAAATTTTTGTTTTTATAAGTCTTGTACATTAGATCAACACATTATTTTGTAAGATTTGTTTTGAAGTAACCCATATTTAAGATTTATATTAATTATCAAAATTGAAATATTTTATGGAAACAAATAAGACATGAAAGAGCATACATTTTCAGTGAATTAAAGGCTCCTTCTCACGTAATTATAGCTTGCCCAATTGGATTAATTTAATTATGAACTTTTTCTGTGGTGGCATTGCTTCTTTTAAATTTTACAGTGTGTTATCTGTGAAGTTATAGCCATAAAAACCATGGGATGGAGAAGCTTGCTTATTTCATAGCACCACAAAATAATTCCCTTGCTTTTATTTTAGACCTGTCTTTGCATGCAAGGTTAATTCAAGGTATCAGGAAAGTGCAACTGTGACAAGATTTAATGAGTGCAGGGCAAATTCATGTGAGATTGGTGGCCTGGATATTGACTCTTATCACAAGACCTTGGTGAAATGAAGTAATTGTTTAATAGGCTTTTAGTTATATCCACAAGTGTGTCTCAGAACACATCTTTAGCTTGGATATGAGCACCTCCATCATCACTTCTGAATTTTAAAAGACAATGAACACAAGGAAATACTGTTTTAGAAGCTTACCTAAAAATACGTGTTAGGGACTGGAGAGATTGCTAGATGGTTCGAAGCACGTTTTTGAAGAGGACCTGGGTTTTATTCCCAGCACATACATGGTGACTCTCAGCCACCCACAACTCTAGGTCCAGGAGATCCAGTGCCCTCTTCTCACCTTTGAGGCACCAGGCACACATGTGGTACAGACATACATGCAAGCAAAACATCCATACACATGTTACAAAATAAATAAATCACTAAAATACACTTTGTGTACATGTATGTATATAGCTTATGTGAAGAGTTACCCTACACGGTAAGAGAGTGATACCCTCCCAGGAACTATAGACTAGCTAACAAAATCCTCAGTGTCAGGCAAGGAATGTCTCACTTCCAGTTGTTGGTCAGGGGATCCTAGACACCTCCCAGCACAATGTAAGCAACTGTAGTGGCTCTTGATTCCCCTGTAATTGAATTCAAGAGACTATTTCTAAAGGCACAGTAAACTTCCATCACAGGACTTGGAAAAACAGAACTGGTACTGATGTGGAAGCCTTCTCCTTGAGGGCTAGCTTTCATAGTATCAGAGCATGCTATTCAAGCTTCAAAGGGAGGAAAGTAGTCCACAGTCCTACCCAGTTATAAAGCCTTTGAACCATGAAGGTAACTGGACTTGAAAGCTATCCCAAATGATGCAATAGTGGTACTTATATTATATATTCAGGCTAACCAACAGTTGACTAATTGGATTTACACCCTGCTCAGTAGAAAGGGGACTCATTTCTGGTACTGTAAATCTAACAGGAACTTCTGCTTGGAGAAGTCATATGTGCTGGAGGAGAACTTATTGCTGCCATTTTCCATTTTAAATAGCCTCCATCCTTATTCTAAATGCTTTCCCTTATTCCTATAGACAAACATGGCTCTTATCCAGGTTCAAAGAATTTTCTTTCCCAGCAGAAAGAGGCTGCTACAGAGACCCACTACAGGTCCAACTGCAAGGAATAAGTGACTACCAGATGCCCACCTCAATTGAGACTTCCGAAACCTCTACACATAAGGAAGACACAGGGACCATCATGGAGGAGAGGATAGAAAGACTGTAAGAGGCAGAGGATCAGGATGACTACTGCTAGCTAGTGTCTTCTAGACACAACATGGACCCATGAAATATCAACGATATGACAACATAATTCAACATGCCCACATGGATAGGGTAAATCTCACAAGGCCCAATCCCTAGATGAAGAGCTACAGCCCATTGATTAACTGCTGGTGAGGGAGGACTGGTTTCCTCAAGGGATTCAATAGGTGTGATGTGTGTGTGTGTGTACATATGTGTATGTGTGTGTGTATATATATATATATATATATATATATATATATATATATATATATATATATATACATTTACACATATAGAGAGAACAATAATAAAGAAGGGAATGTAAGTATAGTGTACTCATGTATGAAATTCTCGGAAAAAAATTAAATGTCAATGATCAGAAATTTAGAGAAATGAGAGAATCATAAAAGATACTTGGGAAAACAACATATGCAAAGCATTTTTTTTGTGCAGTATGTGAAGAGTTTGACCCTCAACCCAAGAGATCTGAGATCCCCTTGGTTCACATAAACCAACCTGATAATTCTACCCATGCTCACAAAGATGATTAAATTGGATTAATTTAGGGTAGAACATAGTTAATAGTTCCTAGTTTAGAGAAATTTCAACAAAAATTTTGAAGTGCAGAAATGGTTTTTAATGAAAGCTCTAGTTAAGATTCCCATTGTGGTGCTTAAACATCTTGGCCAAAAGCCACTTGTAGAGGGGAGAGTTTATTTGCTTTATGTGTCCTGAATCAGAATCTATTTAGGGAAGCCAAGGCAGGAACTCAAACCAGGTGAGAACCTGCAGGCAGGAGCTGATGCAGAGGCCCTGGAGGTGTGCTGCTTACCTGCCTGCTCAGCCTGCTTTCGGGTGGAGCCCAGCACCACCAGCCAGCAGGTGTGGCACCGCCCACAATGGGCTTGGCCCTCCTGCAACAGTCATTAAGGAAGTTTCCTACAGAGTTGCCTACTGCTCAATCTTAAGCAGGCAAGTCCTCAGTTGAGGTTCCCTCCTCTCAGATGACTCAAGCTTGTGTTGAGGTGACATAAAAACTAGCCAGCAATATGGTATCTCTTCCTTACTCACAGTTTTGAATTCCTCAGCCTGGACACTGAACACATGCAGTACTTTAATTAACCCTGACAGTGTAAGCCGCTTTTTCTTGCAAACATGTTGTATTAGAGTTTGACTCTTACCTGCATATTCATTTTTAGTGTTAGTAAGAAAGTTGAATTCATACAATTCTGTGTTCCAGAATAATTTATTATTCAGCTTGCTTTCTTCTTTAATGTCTAGAACAATCTGTTCTAGAAAGCCATGGAGAAATGAAAGACGATGGCCCTTGGGCTGGATCGTTTTTGTTCCCTTGCTCTGGAGGACATCTGTCTGTTTGGAGAAAGAACAAGAAATCACAATTTATGGAAATTCTTATGTTTTGCAAAATGACTTATTTTCATCTTAAATATAAAAAAGAGCATGTTTGATCTACTTACATTACAGAATAAAATTCAGCTTGCTTCTCAATCACTATCCATTGCTTTCTGCAAAATAGTGCATAAAACTCATATTTACCCACATATTCCTAAAATAATTACATACCATTTTTAAAAATCCCATTTATATTTTGTGTGCTTAGTTTTATAAATGGTAAATTTGGAGTGGAGATAACCAACATTTTTAAAGAAAAAGTTGTATGTGGTAGTTTTAAAATTGTAATAATTTCAGATAATCATTACCTTCTAATTATAAAATGATGTTTTGGCTATTTGTTTTAATTAAGAAGCCAGAGCAACTTGTCATAGTAAAAACAAAATACTTAAATATAACAGGAGTTTTAAAAGTATTACTTCAAGAATATTCACAGGAAATATGACCTTTTCAAGTTTATGTGAATAAATTATATTTTTCCTAGACTAATTCCAAAATGACACTTGAGTTTCCCCCACTTAAAAACTAGAGTGTTCTACTTAAATAAGTATATGACACGGTCTGTGCCCCAGGTGGCCCTTCTTTGTGAGATCCACTCTTTTGCGATAACCTCTTGCTCTGAAATATAATTGCATGTAGAGAAATGTTGAACCTTAAAAAATTACATAACCTCATAATTTTAATGCCAAGTAATTAAACTGATCTTCCCAAATATTACTAGTCCATTAGAAAGTTGGACAATGTAAATTATTTGTTCTTACAGAGTCCAGTTTTGTTTCAGTCCTGATAATCAGTTACCATTTCTTTTCCCTCAAATGAACTTAGAGTTAGTGCTCATTTTAGAAATGAGGTATGGACATTTTGCTTTGTTCTTTACATCTGGGAAGGCAGAAATCAGTAGGTTCCCTCCTGGTCCCCCAGCCAGGGCGGCACTGGCCATGGGCAAAGGCAGTATGGCCACCAATGAAGATGTTAATTGTGAGGACTAATCTACTGGGCTTTAAGTTAGAAGAGAGAACTTCCCCTCTGCATGGTTGTATTTTGTGTTACTGTTTTGAGCTTCATGTTGGTGTCTACTTTAAGTATATTCCCCAGTCCACATTCATTCCCATAAACATCCATCCCACATGAATTGGGGGGTCAGTTTCTGTACTACATAGAGTCTAAAAATCATAGGCCAGATATAGCCCGTGTTCAGCCAAGGTTTATGCATAATAGTTCTGTAGTATAGGTCTACTTTTTCACAAGGTAAATAACATATGGGGCTTTAGAGGAAACATCTACTACGTACTTGTTCTGACCTGATTCCAACTGGTTGGAAAACACATTTGATGTTCTTAATGATAGGGACCTAGTCTTAGAAATGCTGCAAACTATTAGATGATTTGGTCATTATGCGAATGTCGTAAAATACACGTACACAGTCCTAGACTCTATAACCGGCTATGCACCTGGAAGGTATGTTATAACCTATTACTTTGAGGCTACAACTGTACAGTACTTTGCTGTACTGAATATTGTAGGCCGTTAGAACAGAGTGGCAAATGTTTGCATAACAAAACACAGGAACGGTACAGTAAACATGAGGGCTAATGCTTCAGCACCATATCAGCCTCCTTTCGTTGCTGAAGTCCCACTCCTGGTGCAGCAACGTGAAGCAGGAGAGAGATACGTCATGCAGAGTTTCAGCTGGCCGGCCTCATGGGGAAGGACGTGACTGATCTCAACTCATGGAGCAGGAGCCTGTAACAGAAGCTATTCACGTCATGAGTTTAGGGAACCCTGGAGCAGCAAGAACAAGGCATTCGGTGCCATCTCCTGTGACCGGCTGTTGACAGACAAGCCACTTCTCCTGCAGGTTCCACAGCCTTCTCCAGTACCACCAGCAGCTGGGGATAAGCATCCAAATTATGATGCCAAGGATCCTGCGTATTCAAGCCATGACAAGCTCCATTTTAATCTGATAGGGCAACCACCACACATGTAGCCTGCAATCAACTGAAATATGATATCTTATTATCGTTTTGATTATTACAACTTTATGTGTCATTTTTAAGATATTGCTCTATGTTTCAAGTTCATTTTCCTGTGTCTTTTGCTGTTTTTTTTTTTTCATGTCATGTTGCATTTCCTATCAAATTCAGTCATATGTTAAAGTATGACTGATTTGATGTTTTTTATGGGATTTTTCTATGTGACCCTGATTCAAGTGTGGTCCTGGAACACACGTCCATAAACTTATCAAATCATGCAACCATATATTTGCACTCATACACACATATAAATAGTATGAAATTAACTGGAATGTCTTATGAAATGTCTTCATGGAAAGTATTTTATGAAAATACCCTCAGAATATTGTCCTAAGAAAATATAATTTTGTAAAAAGTATTTTAACAATAGTTCCCAGGGTTGTGACATGAATATTTTTCTTAAGATTCATAATCCAAACCTAAAACAGCAAATTGTAGCTAAAACTTGATCTCTTGAAGATCACTTGTGTATATCTATGTGGTAATCATTTGCAGAAAAGATGAGGATTAAAGAAAATTGCTATGGATATGCTTCTTCATGCTAGTATTTCCTAAGAAATACTGGTTTCAGAAGACAATTAAAGAATAGCATTACTTTTTTGAAGTTCCATAAAAGTGATTTTTAAGTAATACAATGGAAGTATCACTTATTATTTGTTACTGGAACCAGCCTTAATTGAAATTTGACAACTTTGCACCATTACTTTGAAGGCATAATACACAACTGAATGAATTTACTTTCTCTTTTAATTCTGTTTTATTCTTTGACAATTTCATACATCTACACAATGACAAATGTATATTAACTCCATATTTATCCCTTCAGCTCCCCCAACCTATTCCTTCCATTGTGTCTTCTTCCTAACTCATGTTTTCTTCTTTTGTATATCTGTAATAACCCACTAAGTCCAATTAGTGATGTCAATACGTCCATGCATATGGAAACATCCAGTGGAACATGAGAAACCTATCAGTGACTATACCCTGAAAGACAGATGACTCTTCCTGCCTCAGCAGCTATCAACTGTCAGGAGCTTCTCAGTAAAGGGTGGACCTAGAGAGTGCCTACCCTACTATGCCCAAATTGCTACTGGCCTGATCTTGCACAAGTCTTGTGCAAGTAATCCCAGCTGCTCTGAGTTCATGAGTGTGATGGCTGTGTCAATTCCAGAAGACAGGATTTCACAGCTCTTCCACATCCTCTGGCTCTTACATTCTTTCCATCTCTGCCATTTGATGTCCCCTAATCCTTGGTAGAAGGAAGGCCTGATAAAGATGTCCCAGTCATAGAGTTTACTTTTAAAACTTAGCCATATTCAATATTATAATGGTATCTGTATAATTACAATTCAGGGTTTTCAATGAACATTTTTATAAAACAGTAAGTTTGAATTTTTAAAGAAAATTGCTTTTAAGTATACAGTGTCTTTGGGATCATCGCATTTGGTTTCAATAAACCTTTTTCAATGAGATAGTGACCTTTATTTCCAGGGAAGCATAGTGATGTTTAGCATTGAGGTTTGGGATCCTTTGAGACAAGAACCACTAGAGCACTCTATTCAGTGGTTAATACTTTCTTGGTTCCACCTACCTCTACTTTTCCAAAACATTTAATAGTTGAGAAAAACTTGGTACACATCTTATTACCAAAGGCCACTCCAACTCACTGTAGGAAGCCAATATTATATTCAAAATCATACTAGAGAATTTCATGGACTTCACAAGAACTGGTCCAAGGAAACAATTTAAAATAAAAGAACACACAGATCCCATGAGTTATTTGAAAGTATGCCTTTATTCCTGGCATTTCATTTGTCTTTCTATAATATATATTTGAGCAGAATTTTACAAGCTTTTCATTTCTTACAAAAAGAGTCATCTATATAGAATTTGGTTTGTAAGATTCCTAAGTCATTAAAGAGAAACCTATTTCTGACCCTTAGCTTGGCTAAAACTCCGATGAAATCATCTTTGTTACTGAGCCACAGGTCCCTCAACAGTGAAGTCAAGAGGCTGATAGTGGAGGTTCTGGATGCTGTACCCCATTTTTCCTTCAACTTCTCTATTTTTCCTCTTTTGAATGTTTCTTTTCAGCAACATCTTTTTAACACTGGAATTGATGAATGGGTGGGCAAATGAACAAATGTTTCTTGTTAGCTCTAAATGCAATAGGGACATCATTTTAAGCCAAATTGTTTCAGGAAAGGGCAATAATAACTTACTACTCCCTTAGAGATATTTCATCTGTTAAAGTAATTGTGTTCTTCTCTCTACTTAGATTATTAAAATAAATCAGGCTTCCTTCCAAGTACCTTCTTACCCCATTAACTAAGTAGCTATTCTAGGCAACTAGTCTCAACGCAAAATCATGACTTTGTGGAAGAAAAATTAAGAATGCTACATTCTTATCTCTAGAGCCTTGATGATCTGGTACTAGACCTATGATTGATAGTCTTCCTCTACTCTCAAACCCAAAGTAATCCTTATCTCTCTTCTCCAGCCACCTTCACATTTCATTAAACCTATTCTATTGTGTAGGTATGAAAGTTTGAGTCAAACTTTAGGAAATTTTTTAAAAAAGAAGGTAGATGTAGTAAATCTTGCCTATTTCATTTATAAAAAGCAAGAGTAGAAGCCAGAATAGTGAAGAAGGAAATCAAAATTTGAGTTATCATAAATATTTCTGCGTTCACTTCACATTGTATCACTGTCCAGTAACTGCTGCTGCTAACAAACAATTCTGGATAGAGCTAGCAGGGGTCCTGCTTTATGGAATTGGGAAAGGAAACATGAGGGAAGTCAGGAACTAGAGTTCAGACATAGCCATGATGTTGACAGCCACAATCCTTTCTTAATCTCCCTCTTTTCTTTCTGAAACTGTGTTCAACTTTAATATGTCTCCAAGCCATGCTGATTTCAGATGTGACCATGTGACTTGCCCTAGTCAACGACTGCAAATGTTGAACAATAAAAGTCCCCAGGAGCAGAGCTTGCTGATGTGTGCTATGCATGCTTTTGAAATGAGTTGGTGTTAACTGAATACAGGCAGTGATGTGCAATGACGTGCTACTGTACAGTGATTGTGCCATACAGATACAACAGATGTAAATGACCTCAAGAGCACAGATGTCAATAAAATACAATAAACTAAGGGCTACATATGAGCTCTGAGTAGTATTTGTTATTAATATAATTTACTTAGTAACAAGTATACATATTTAATTTTTATGAATGTCTATAGTGAGCCCCTTGCTTACCAAATTCCTCTAAAGTCGTATTGACTTACAAGCCTCAACCATCAATCAAGCAGAAGAGAGCTCTGTGCCTTCTAGAAACATTCCTAGAACACCCTGCTTCATCTTGGTTTTGCTCTCTCTACTTTCTTCTGTCTCATAGCCCAACTATTCTATAAGGTTCCTGCTGTGGGATTTCAGGTTCTAATCAAGGTAGCATGGAGTAGATGAGATGAAAGAAATAAAACTTCTGATTGTAATTCAATGAGATGTTGCAGGTAACAATCCATTGTTATCATGCTATAACTCTAGTTATCCTAAGTATACCAAACTATTTTAATTAAATTGACTCTTGAGTCTAAATTTCTTTGTGTCTCTCTGTCTCTCTGTCTCTCTCTTTCTCTCTCTTTCTCTCTTTCTCTCTCTCTCTCTCTCTCTCTCTCTCTATCTATATATATATATATATATATATATATATAAAATTTACACATCATATACAAAATGTGCTTACTAACATTGTGAGATGGCTAAATCAATCTTCCTGACATATGTATTCCCTTAAGTATTGGTCTTTTGGAGGCAGAACACTGAGATTCCACTGTTTTGGTGATTTTTGAGAATAGATTACACTGCTGTTAACTGTACTTCTCTTGAACTCGCTCTGTTATCTTGCTTAAGCTCATCCCAGTGAATGGCCCTGGTGAGTTGGTGAGTACCGGACCGACCACTCTGTGTCTGTGAGTGTTTAGATGCCACATATGAATAAGGTCAGATGTCATTTTTTTTCTGTGCTGGGCATGTTTCACTGAACAGAGTAACTTCTAGACTCATTTATGTTTTAACAAATGGCAGAATTTCACTTTTAATGAATGTTACATAGTGTTTTGTTATATATGTGTACCACATTGTCTCCAGCCATCCCGCTGCTGGACACAGGTTTTTTTCATATGGTGGCTGTCAGCTCTAGCGAAACATGTATACTTCACTCATAAGGTATTTTGAACAACTTCAATTCTTCTGATAAATGATTCATGTTAGAGGTTTTCTTATATACCTTCGTATATTTTCTGAGATCTGAAAGAGTGAATAGCTCAAATATTTATAGGTGGTTGATATACATTAAATGTCAAAACAATAAAATTTAATTTTCTTTCAAAGTACTAATAGCTTGATTTTTCCACATTTGAAAATTTATTCAAAATTATAATTGATTAAAGTCTCTTGAGGCCAGTGCATATCATGGCCATCTCTCTGTGCAAGCTCTGGCCTCACATAACTTTCAAATTGAGAATTTCATAAATACTCATTTTTATTTGAGCATCCCCCACTGGCCCAATGTATAGCAATGAAGTGTCTCTCTCTGAACATTAGTCTTATTTCAGCAATTGATTCTGAAGGCTGAAAAATGACATTGTAATAAAGAAAATGTGACAATGATGGAATATGGGTGTAAAATGTCTACCAAAGGCGATTGGTAAAAACTGTAAAAGGTACACGAATCCAGTTATAATTATAATAAAGATAATCACTTTTCATTTACATAGCACTTTGCAGCAAAATGAATTGCAAAGTAGTTTTTAAATGGTTTTAGGAAGGATCAGTTGGCTGAGTCCCAGAGAATGACTTCTGGGGTGGGACTCTGCAGCTGTTTGCATGGTCTACTGAGACACTGCTGAGGGGATTCATCATCTGCACAGAGACTTGGGGTCAGGGTCTGGGGGACCTAGCAAAGGTCAATAAAGACTCCTCCTTTAGTTTCATATGAGGGTTGGTCTTCTCCCTCAGGTAAATACTGCCATTTCTGAAAAACAACATGGCTGCATAATTGATTTTGTAACACAAGGACCACCTAAGCCATTGGAATTCAACCCAGCAAACATTTTTTGAGCACCTCAGGTACCTTTATTAAAATCTTAAAGCCCCAGTTTCCTTCTTTGTGTCTTAAAGCCTCTGCTTCCTACCATGTGAGTTACATGCCTGGCTATTTTCAGTGTGGCTTTGAACTCACAGAGATCCAGATGGATCTCTGCCTCCAGAATGCTAGAATTAAAGGTGTGTGTGTCAACATTTTCTGGCCTCTATTTTTATCTAGTGGCTGTTCTGTTCTCTGACCCCAGATAAGTTTATTAGGGTGTACAATATATTGGGGAACGCAATATCACCACACTCACATTCTGTTGTGCCCAGAGAAAACAAAAACATGACTGAAGCAGATGAGTAGATTCATAAATAGCATGATATCTACATGAATGAAGAAACAAATGTGTTTATTAAAATCTAGAGCTTTGTAGATCAAACTACATACAGTGACAAAGGAAAAAGAATCTGCCTCTGGACAGTTAAACAGATATAGAAGGATTCACTCAAGAATATTGCAAAGAGAGACAGTTGCACTAGGAGAGAAAAGTTGAATTCAATGTCTTTGAAACAAAAGGTTGGAGAGCCTTTTAAGAAGCTAAGGTATTAGGAAAGTGTGGGAGAGGCCAAGGGGAGACTGGTCAATGTGATTAAGCCATCTGTGATTTCTAATTGACATTATCAAGCTCATTGATGCTAGTCTCTTACACTCCTCCAGAGACTGCAAATTGGAGCCTATATCTGTTGTTGATCACTTTTCAAAGGGGAGGCTTCCAGATGATTGACAAAAGGCAATCCTAGGGTATGTGGTTAGGGGTGCAGGCATAGAGGGCTTATTTAGCCTGTGTAGAGCCCTGAGTTTAATATTAAACACTGCAAAAATAAAATAAAAATAAAGAAAACCAAGCGGCAAGGTCCTAGGCTTGAACAAGAGAATTACAGAGAAACAAACAAATCAAAGTAAATAATGAAGCAAAAACTAAGATTCTCAAACATGCTCCATATTTAAAAATCCGTGTATTAATAACCTGTCTAGTTGCTACTATAAAACATCTGACAAAAAGAAGAGAATGAAGGGTTGATTTTGACTTCAATTCACATCCTTCATGACAGAGAAGATAGATGGACAGAGAAAACAGAGTGATGAAGGCGTGTGCTTTTGCCTTGTCCCTTCCCTTTAGTCTGAGTCCAGTCTATGGGATGGTTCTTTCCATCTGTAGGGTTCGTCTTCAATTAACCTGTTCTAGATGATCCCTCACACACATGTCCACAGATTCATTTCCATGTGATTTATTTATTCCAAACCCCATGAAGCCAGCAATCAAAATGAATCATTACAGGCTATCTTGTTGTGATTTGTTTTATGATAACAGAATACCCAATGCCAAGACACTTGAAAGACATGACTTTGGTTGTGAGATATTCAAGTAACATGGAAACAGTGTCTAGAAGTTACTTCCCGCCTGTGTAATAGAGAGATGAAAGATAACTCAGATGTGAAAGACACAGACCAAAGTAGTTTTTATTACCTCCCACTCTTCCAGGAATGCTACTTAATCATCCCCCCTGAAAAGCCCCAGCATCCCACTACCATCACATTGGATAATTAATTGTCACTGTGAGTTTTGGTGTGCAAATCTCAGCATATGCAGAGGGAAATTTTATACTTTTAGTCTTCTAAAGCAAGTACACTAAGAAATGAAAGGCTGGGGGCTATAGTCAGAAAGAAGCCTGTTGAAATTTAATCAAGCAATAAAGAACATCAAGACCATCTTGGGCAGTACTGCCTCCCACCCCTGGGTTAATGTGGGAATCTCAGTCCAGAACTGGAAAGAGAAGGGAGACCAAGTGCCTTAAAAATTATATTAAGATACATCTTCATGCCCACTGATTATGCACCTAGGGAAAAGGACACAGCAAATAAATGTATTGGCAAGAGTGATTAGTTAGATTATCTCAATATTGATCTACATTTATCTTGATTCTAGACATTGATCTATCTTTTCTTTGCCAGAGCATCTTACTATTACAAATGAATTATCAATATATCTAAGAGACACACATAGAATAATATTATATACACAAGGACAGTTATAGAATAAAATAATGTATGAGAAATCCAGATCTGCAGACATAGCTCAGTTGGCAGAGTGCTTGCCTATGCATAATGCCCTGGGCGTGTGCCCCAACACCATATAAATTTCTGTGGTGTTGCATGTCTGTGGAAGATCAGAAATTCAAGATCATCCTCAGCTTCATAATGAGTTGGGTCAGCCTGCAATACATAAGATAGTATCTCAAAATAAACAGAATCCTAAATTCTGTTGACTCTTATGATGTGTTTTGTATTTCTATCCACATACAATATCTATACACAAAAGAAAAACCTGTGTCTTGGAGTGCATGAACACATAGCTCATCTTAAAATTTTAGCAAAAGACATTTGTCTTTAGAGAGATCCCTCTATGGGGCATATATATTTCAAAAATGTTTTATACAGTTTGATCCTAAGTCACATCAATTGAAGCTAAACATATCCTACTGAGGCCTGAAAATGGGGGAAGCCAATTATTAAGTACTTCAGTTTATCAAAAATGGCTTCGCAATGTACTAATGAAAAATCACTTGTGATGGGCACATTGTAGAATCCTTTAATGAAATCAACATCAATACAGTCATCTTGAAGGTGGCAAAAATTGACAAAATGAACAGTTCCTACCTAGCTGTGAATTAGAAGCCACAGGTAACAAAGCCACATGCTCCTTCTCCAGTGTTAGCAAATGTGGTCAATAACAAGCCACAGCCAGGAGAGCAGTGTGTGTGCTGTCTCCAACATTGGCAACTTCTGTCAATAAAGTGTAATTGGAAGCTGCCAAGTGGGGAGTGTGTCAAAGGTGTATTTAAGAAGAAACTCAGCTGCTGAAGTATTTGGGTAAAGTTGAAGAACTTTAAAAATTTGAGCACTGTAAATCCACTCTGTACATGACTTGCATGGCTGGGACGTGATAATTTCCATCAATAGAGCTATCAGAGTGGGGAAGTGTCAGTGTCACAAAGAGAAGCTCCACACTTCATAATTAGGGAGAAGGATGAGCTACATGGATTGTGTATCTAGGATAATAAAAGCAACAAGACAAAGTGATCATTTCAGTTGCTCTCCTGTGAAGATACACAAGTGAAACTTAGTCATACTCTCATAAAGTCAGTAAGTAGGAACTTTGTGTCTTGTGCCTGTGAGGTGTTTAGCCTGCTTTCAGATAGCCTGCTGTTTAATTCCCACTGTCTTAACACTCAAGGGAAGGTCATATTATAATACAAAGTGAATGGAAATAAGATACAAAGTCCACCCTATGTACATGAATCCACAAAGTGTGGTGGAAGTGTTCTAATGATGGCAGACATTGTAGTAACTGTAATTTCTCTGTGTGATGACTACAAGTCCAGGAGCTTCAGAGAAATCCCAGTAGGCCTTTCTCTGGCAGTATGATTTTGAGGGATGTCAAATTTCCATTCTGCCCTGCTCTGAGAACCTAGATTTATTCTGGTATTGCATCAAATGAATATTCTTTGCTGCTAATAGTTCATGATCAAGACTGATAAATTGTCTAGTTTATGAAGCAGAATAAATAGGAGAAGATCAAGGATATTTTTTCTATGTAACTTCGCATTGTATCAGCAAAGTTGTACTCTTTTTTTTTTTTTTTTTTTTTTCGGGACAGGATTTCCCTGTATAGCTTTGTTCCTTTCCTGGAACTCACTTGGTAGCCCAGGCTGGCCTCAAACTCAAAAGATCCACCTGCCTCTGCCTCCTGAGTGCTGGGATTATAGGCGTGTGCCACTACTGCCTGGCTAAAGTTGCACTCTTGATTGGCTTCTGTGGAGTCATCTCAAGTGCTCTCTGTTGTTTTAGCTTCTATAACAAATGCTTCTTTAAGGAGTTTTTTTATGTATAGCAAAAAATAAATTTGACAAGTTAGCACAGAGAATGATAAAAGAAATCTATCTGTACCATTTTCTCTTATTTGCATCTCATTTTTAGGTAATTAAAACAGTGAAGGATTAGAGGTAGTATCAATGACTGAGTGACTGAGTAACACACTTAACAGGTCTACTTGATGTCATGAGCCTCCCTGGAACCACATAATTACAACTTTTCTGCCTCATCTTTATGTCTGAATATGCAAGGGGTGGGCTGTCCACTCAACCAACAGCACTTGTGTCATTTTGGCATATGTAAATATTTTCAATTGAACCTAATTCTTTTTCACATTAAAATTTAAAAAAAGAGAAAGCCTCATGATAATCAAAAGACTATGTTAATTAAAATGCATATCCAACAATTAATTCTTTCACTTCCTACTACTGGATTTCCCCCCAAAAGACCTGAATTCATATTTAAATGAAACTTTTATGTGTGGCTTAACTTCTTACTCTGACAGGATGAGAGATACCAATAGCCAGGAGGGTCAAATTCAGGCTTACTACATGTTACACTGCATGATGACCTACAGCCCTTAAAATGTGACGGCCCTTTAGACACACACGAACTCCAACCCAGGATCCCAGTTAGTAGGTAAATGAAATAGGATTAAGAGATGTTTGGAAATCACTTTGGGATTCTGAGATGAAAATGATTTTTGTAATACTTACCTATACACAGATGTTCTTCATTTGTTTGCAGAAAATTAATTTGCAGAACTAAGTTTCAGTTTGCTTATATTATTAGTATGTCACCACTGGTATAATAAGTTATAAAAACCATTTCAGGCTCCCAGTGGTGATCCTTGCAGGGCATTTTTCAATGATCTGTAAAATGTCTAGATCTCACTAAAATTGTTTTTGTTTTTGTTTGTTTGCTTATTTGCTTGTTTTTCAAGACAGAGTTTCTCTGTATAGCCTTTGCTGTCCTAGAACTTGCTCTGTAGACCAGGCTGGCCTTGAACTCACAGAGATCCACATGTCTCTGCCTCCCAGTGGTGGATTAAAGGCGGGTGCTACCACCTCTCCCAGCTAATGCATTGAAATCTGTATTTCCCTTGTCAGCTAGAATCCTTAGTCAAACTAATCCCTTACTCAAATCTTTAAGTATCTCTGCTTTAAAAAGTACATTAGTAGCCCCTTGAGGTAGCTCTGTGTCTAAAGTGCTTGGGGTGCAAACATGAGATCATGACTTAAGATCCCCAATATGCTTGTGAAAGCCAGATGTGGTACCACACACCTGGAATTTAAGCACTGTAGGGAAGGACGGTGGAGACAAATGGATCCCTGGGATTTGCTGGCCAGTTTAGCCAAATCAGCAAGCTTCGTGTTCAGTGGGAGACCCTGTCTCAGAATAGCAATAACAATAAGAAGAAGAACATGGGGAGTCCTAAAGGAAGAGTCCTGTTCAGATGCAGGAGAGTTGACCGACGTATGTAGCATACATAATATCCTCAATACAAATACACAGTTTTTAAAAAGATAAAATCGTGGAATGCTTTGTATTTAGCAAGGTCAAAAGTGTAGAAATAGAACATCATCTAGAGGGAAAATATCAGGACAGATGATACAAAGAAGTCACATAATTCATAACACTTGATTTCCTCCTCTCAAAGTGCCTCACCTCTATGTTTTGATCTATCTGGATTCTCAAGTGATGTTCAGAATACTCAGCTACAAATATGAAACTTTAAAGATTAAACTGGTTTATTATTTTATTCCCCATCCCATCTACCAGGCTTATCTGCCTCTTGTGTCATTTTCTCAGGAAAACTGCACACCCTCCAACAAGAAGTCATTTCCAGGGGCAAGATTTATTTCTAAGTGTCTAAATTAGATCAGTTATTTTGTTCAATAATCTTCAATACTTCCTGCTTTAAATACCAGGCTTGTGCAAGTACTTCAATTTAGAAATGCAAATGATACTGAAACTCCCCCTTTCCTGAGGGTACAGAGATGGTGACCACCCACTTGTTTATTGGCTCTAGTTAATAGCTACAGTAAGTGACCATGACAGACAGCAACACATTTCTCTGTTTTAACATTTTTACACAAAGCTGGCATGTGAAGCAGGAATCCCTATTAAGCTGATCCATGTCATACCCACATTTTTCAAAAGCATAATACATGCGTTTCTCTAAGTGTATTAAAAAAGCATTCTGTTGGTACTGACATTGAAATGCAACAAGGTACCCTATCTTACTGTGGTCCTTGAAATCCACTACCTGCTTAACTTAGGACAAGGTACCTGGCCTTTCTCACTTCAGTGCCCAGACATAAGATGGGGAACTCAATGAGTAGTTTTATGTTTTAAATGAGATCTCACATGTTTTGAAAGCCAGTACTTCTTTATTAAGAATAAATTACTCTTTTCACTTATGTCTATAACAGAAAATACTTACTGTTCATGTTCACATAAATAATTTTCATTATCATGTCTAATAAGTAAAAATTTTATTGAATCTTGATTCTTAGTCTCTGTGTTTCACTTAACGTTTCAAAAAAATTTTTTTCAAATATTAACTACAAAATTTCCAAGTGATCTCCTAAATCCTAGATTCAATACCCACCTTCCAGACCACAGATCACTCTTAGCAATTCCCATATGTGACCAGACCATTCTTGAAGTTCCCTTCATCCTTGCTTTCCATGATTCTGAAACTGAACTATCAGTCATTCATTCATTTGCTAAAAGAGAGTTATTTAGAGGCTGTTTACTCCTTCCTAGGGCCAGGCAATAATAGAAGCCACTGAACACACAGCAGGGAACTGTGAGCCTGTCCAAGGAATCCTGTCCTCATGGAGCTTAGTATTGGGGACTATGGGGGTCCAGCCCCTAGATAGTTCCCTCCCAGGGTCTGGGAAGAATCTACAACCAGCTCATAATTAATCTTTGATGAAAGGAAATGAATCTATGTACACGAAACTCCTAAGTCCGTACATTTTATTATTCTGTGTCAGTTACAAGCTTATATTCTGCTCTCATATTTAGCTCATTTCTTGCCTGACTTCTCTCTACATTTATCTGCTGTCCCCTCTAGGTTCTATTTTAATTCCTTCATCTAGTTCTGCTCCCTCTAAGTTCTCATCCATCTAGTTCTTTCTCATCTTAGCTCCTCTCCCATCTCCTCTCTTCTCATTTGGCTCTTCCTCATCTTCCATTTCATTCCTCTAGTACTCTCTTCTAGTCCTTCAATCTAGTTCTTCCCCATCTCAGTTTGTTCCTCCCAAGTTCTTAACCATCTGGTTTTTCCATTCTCTTTTCTCTTCTCCATCTCGTGCCCTGGAAGTCGCAGTATATAAAGGGGAGGGTCCGAGCTAAATTGTGTAAAGCTATTACTTAACATCCACCTCACCTAGGCGGTGTCTTCTTGTGGATTTTAAGTCAGGAGACTTGCTCATGGGCTGTTATCACTGCTGGTCCTTGGAAGTTGGGCACCCACCTGGGCGGTGTCTCCTTGTTGAATTTACCTTAATGCAGGAGACTCGAATGTGGGCTGTTATCACTGTTATCTTCGAAAGTTGGGAACTCACCTGGGCGGTGTTTCCTGTAGTCCTTGAAAGTGGCTCAGGGAGATATCTGATTCCAGAGAAAGCCTTTCCTGAGGCTGTTCTCCAAATACCTGGAATGTGTATGTTCAGGGAGTGTTCAGTCCATACTGTTAGCCCTTCTTAGGGAAAAGTCAATTGGGAAAACTATGAAGGCACACATGATTTTTATAGCAGAATACAGCTGATATATAACAAGCCAAATAACACCAAAAACTCCTTGGAATTTGGCTTCCTCTGGAGGAATTCCCTGATCCCTCCAGGTAGTGACTTTGCCATAACCAGCTGAGTTCTTATGATATATTCCTGCGGCCTGCAGCAGGTTACTTAGCTTCATGAAGACAGATGCTAAGCACATAAAGATTGGCAGTTCCTGTTTGAGCAGGATCTGAACATGGCACCCACAGGGAATGTGCTATTGCTAATGCTGACCACAGAGAAGATTCAGAAAGGCTGAAAGAGAAGAGCACAGTCATTGCCATGAGTAAGTCAGCTGGCCACCCTTCTGCTCCTCCTCTCCATGGTCTCTCTCACTTCAGGTTTTTCCAGAGATTATTTTCACACATAGTAAAACAATTTCCATCGCCACATTAAAGCTTTGTGATCTATTTAATAAGCTTATGGCCTGTGCCTGGGCAGCAGGATGGCCAGCCTTTGAAATGCTCATTTCCTTTGTTGTGGCCATCACTTGTATAAATGATGCCAATAACTTATGTAGACGTTATTTTTGTATTTAAAGGAATATGTGTGTGTATAACATTTGTAAGGAAAATGCTTTGATAATATCATATTTTAGAGACTCCTATCATCTTACCGTGGAGGAAGAGATGGAGGAGGAAGGAGGACAGGGAGTCTAAGGCCAGCCTGGTCTTCATGGTAATACTGCTCAGGAAAAGAAAATGTTAAAGGGAGGGGTGGAGGGAGGGAAAGAGGGAAAGAAGGAAGGAAATCAACCGTCTTCTTCAACAGAGCATTATTTATTCTTCATTTCACATACATTCCAAAATAATGTGTTTTCTGCTTCTGAAACAATGGCGCAGCATTCAGTTGCTTCCTTCTGCTTCAGCCTCCACATTATAACAAGAACTGTATTGTCCAAACACATCTCCACATGTCAGTTGCATTCACATATAACAGCCTGGCAACCTTAAGTGACTCTAGCCTTTCTGATGCTACAGAAAATAATGAGGGGTCCCTTCAAGGCACAACCTAGAACAGAATGAGAGGTATAGATCCAGCATCATATGTCTTCACATTATTTGTTTGTATCTTCCCCTAAAATAATTTTGAAAATGTACTTGTGTTCATGATACTTGCAACATGGTTACCTAAAATATTTTTCATAAGCTGGAATAGTTGCAAAGGGCGTTTTCCATGCCACACTGCAAATACTGACAGTTCAAACAAAACAGTATATCACTGTTTCATACATGTGGAAAACACTGACTTTTGAGTTCGTTACTATAATTACTAGAGATACTAAATGGATCCAAGCCATGTAAAGTGTATGCTTTTATAATTAAAATTTCAAAGTAAAATATTGCTGTAGATCCTTCTCTTAAGGAAACGATGAGATTTTAATTATTCTCAACACCTCATTTCCCAGTCTTTAGACATTCATATTTTGTCATCATATACCATATTGCATTTAACACAGTGGAAGCAGGCCTTTTGGTGACTTGATAAGTTGACAAAGGAACAGATGTTGTTGACAGTAGATTCAGTCTTGGATCCATTTTAGGAAAGAATTCATATAGAGATTTGAAGATGTGGAAATTGAGTCACCTAAATCTGTCTCTGTTCACACACTCCTGGGCAAGGCCTCACAGGACACCATAAACCAGCAGGCAGAACAGGGGCCAGATCTGTATTTCTAGAAGCTGGAGCTCCAAAGAAAAGAGCTAGGAACTCAAGAGGCCCAACATGTGTTTAATGAAAGGTGATGGAAAGGAAAATACTATTTCTCCAGCATTGGTCTATGTAAACATAGATGCTGTGGTCCAGCACCTGTACCATATCTGTTAATAACAACAGTGTACAGGCTTGGCTGAAATTGCTACTGGAATTGCTATTATATATTTTGAGAGATAATTTCATAAAAAGCTCTATAAATTATAGTCCTCTTGATTCATTTTCTTTTGAAACACAGCAAGCATAGAGGATTCGAAACATTTAAACTATATCCTCAAAGCCTGAAAAAAATAAACTGTTATTGCAAGTCAACATATCTATGCTGATTTTTAAGAGAAAATGTATTTTCTATTATCCAAACACATTATAGTAATATGACTTCTTTGGTAGAATCTAGGAGAGAAAAAAATGTTTGAAACCTGAGTGCCAAGGAAAATTTAGAAAGGCAATCTTAAAACTTAATAGAAGAAAGACTTGAAAGGATTGATTTAATTGTTCTTCCCAAGTGCAGTAAGTACATGTAATACTCTACTTCAGACAGAGATTAACACCAGATGACCAAGAATTATGAAAATGCTGACCAAAATATACTATAAAACCAAGTTTTTAGCTACATTTAAGTATTTTTCAGCAAATTTCTAAAAAGATTTTTTCACTGAATCTCTTCCTTAACCCATATTTCAGAAGTTTAACTCATTGTTCTAAAATGCAAATTTTAAAATGTGCAACATGTTTGCCTGTCAAGTGGCTGCAAATACATGAGTAAAATGGTAACTCTTAGGTAGTAACATGCCCCTGCCAACATTCAGTAAGCTAATGAATTGTGCTGAGTACTTTTTTTTTTAGCATGTAAACTATGTAGTATTAGTGCTTAAGTACTACAAATTCTTCCATTAATAATTATCCATTTTGGTTATGTGTAGGACCTAGGATAACATGGGAAGTATCTTTGTACTACAGTAAAATCATGCTCAATATTCTGATTTAAGCTTTGACCTGAGACTTCATCAGTGGTTTTATATAATTCTTTTTAAATACAGGAATTAATGGTGGATGGTGTTCCTAAAGCCAGCACTGTGAATTGAAATAACAACTCTAATGGGATTTTTCATAGGAAAGAGGTATCATGGGGGACACCTTCTTAACAGGGGTCAGTAGCACAGTTGAGGTGGATAATATTATTAGTTATTTTGGCACTCTTACCCTGTGAGGAACACGTCCGGAACACGACAAATCCACAGAAGAGCTGTTTATTAATAGAGGATAGAAGGCGTGACAGGCCTGTGGGAAACACACACATGGTCAAGAGAAAAGGAAGAGAGGAGAAGAAGAGGAGACCAGTGCAAGAATGGTGCCGGCTTTCTAAAGAGTGGGCCGCGCATGCATACAGGAACGCATGTGGGTACTCCACGCATGCACCTAGATGGCATGGCCATGCGCTTTATGAAGCCATGCAAAGCCGCAGAGTCCTAGTCACGCAAGATGTTTTGATCCGGAAATGGCTATTTTGAACCGGAAATAACTAAGCGGTCCGCCAGGCAAGTCCAACCGTGTGGACATGTTGTGACTTCCTATCAAATATAATCAGACCTTTCACACCTACATTGCTACCAAAGTTTTCTAAAATATTTATGAGCCAATTCTGTAACAAATTACATGAAATTTATTTAGCAGCATGCCATTGCACAATGTATGCTTGTACTGGGCCTCTTCAGAATTTCTTCATTTTTAGTAAAGGACAAGTGTGTCAAAGCCATGGAATCCTCAGAGCTTCCCTAGAGGAGAGGGAAATGATTGTAGGAATGCTGAAGATATCAGCAAAAGCTGATCCCTTCATGTTTTATTATAAAGTAATTAGTATAAATGAACAAATGATTGCTTTTTTTTCCGGTTTCAAGTGTATTGTAACTTTGAAATGAAATTATTTTTATCTGTCCCAACCAAACCCCTGAAAAACTGGAGGATTATTCAAATGACACTACATTTAGGAAGAAGGAGACAACCTTTCATACTACATTTTATATGGCAGGAGAAAATTCAATACATTGCTTTTGTAGCACCCCTCTAACCAATTCTCCCTTGTAATTCCTCTCATGGGATTTTGCTGTTTCTAGTAGACTCTCCCTTTCATCACCCAGAAGTTTTGAGAATTATTGAAACTCCTGAAAAACAAAAGACAGCCCACCAACTCTATCCTGCTATCCTTAGATGTGTATTTAAATAACAAAGACTTTAGATGTCTGAATTGTCTGAGGATGCTAGATTCCTCACATTCTGGCTATTCCATTTCCAGTTCATTCCAGTTTCTACCTGGTTTTCTGAAGTTGCTAGCCCAAGGACTTTCTTTGACTTGATGCTCACCAGCCAGTTGTTCATGGAATTTGGCAACTCTTGCCTACCTTCCCTAGACTGTGGCTTTCATTCTTGTTAACTATGAAACTGACCTCTCATTTCCATTATAATTCATTACAGTGAGAGCACATGCCTGTGCTCAGTAAATATTTTTGGAATGAATTCAGTTGTGGCCTCTAATTCTGAATAGAAGAAAAAGGGAGAAATATTCTTTTAGTGTAATTCTGTCTTTCTGTTTTCCTCACAAACCACTGATAGCTTTCTTCAGCTCTTTATTTTTTATTAGATTTTGAAGGGTAGGGCCACCATTGGTTCGATCTATAAGATTTCTTTCACATATTTCTCCATGACCATGGAAAGTTCAAGAAATAGTCTCTTTACTTCTAACAATAGTCCATGACTTAATTGTCAGCTAACTAGTTAGAGCAAGGCCAAATTGGTCTTTTGCAACTCCCTTAACATGATGCTCATATTATTTTGTCCTATTTGCTACAGGCTTTCTCAGAAAAATTTCATGTTGATAATTTCCTATGTGTCAATGGGTTGCTCATGAAGAGCTCAAAGCAGATTAGAATCACTGATATGACTCTGTATGTATGCTAGCAATTCTATGATTCATGAGCTGGAGAGTATCAATACCACTGGCAGGAAGATATACAATTGGGAATGGATAACCAGCAGGAGATAGAAGATAATAGGTAGATAGATAGATAGATAGATAGATAGATAGATAGATAGATAGATATGATATGATAAATAGATGAGATAGATAAATGACAGATAGATGATAGATAGATACATAGATAGATACATAGATGATACATACATACATACATACATACATACATACATATATAGACAGCAAAAGATAGACACAGCAACAAAAGTTTGACAGATGAAGCAATAGTACTAATACAGACATCATTTCTAAGTACTGTACATCAAAAACTACCCAAACACTGCAATATGGTGTTTGTCTATGTTTCTACATGGAGCAGACTTGTTTTAGTATTATTCACCTCTTGCCATATGCCAGCTACTTACACTAAGCATTTGAAGTTGCACGTGTTCCTGGGTGATTGATTTGGTTTTGCATTCTTGAAAATGCAACACCTCCTTATTTTAAATTCAGGCTGTGTACATTCCAAAGCAGATATGAATGTTTGTATTACTATACAGAGGCTGCAAATTCATAGCTCTTTCCAGAGTGGATTTTCACTTCAATTACTCATATTGAAAGTCACTGCTAAAATGTTTCTTCTAAATGAAGTAATATTTAAACTATAATTTCTAACTGAGGAAGACAGCAATTCCCTGGAGACACTTAGAGATCCTGTTTTATATTCTGTGCTCACATTTTAAAAATTTACAACTGAGTAAAGTTCAGAATGCCAAGCTGATTGCCCAAATAAAAAGTAGTATCACCAAGACCTCATTATGATACAGTAAGATAAAATTAAAATAATGTTGTGTTCTATTGGGTAAGAATTACACATTAGCAAGCCACCTGAAACATGTACTTAACTAGCAGAAAGAGCTGTTTCTTTCGGATGAAAATACCCAATCATGTGTGTGTGTGTGTGTGTGTGTATAATAATTTATTTAAGTGCTATGTAGAAATATTCCAGTCTATCAAGTGAACAATAACATACATTTACTAAATTATACAGAATTTATTTATTGTCTATTATTATAGCGTATATTTATTTATTACTAAAGTATAATTATTTATGCTGGAAGAAATGAAATTAGATACAGAAACTGGATCTCACTAGCAAGGACTTTGTGACATAATCCTCATAACATCAACATGGAAAGAGCCAAGGTTGACATAGAACTTTTAAAAACTGATTTCATGTGTCATGATTTTGTTTTCAAGTGTTCCACAGTACTTATGCTATTTATGTTTGGCCTCAGCAATTCTGCAGTTATGGTTATTTGGTATGCAAATTATGCCCATTGCTTTTCTCTCAAATCCAGAAAGTTCAGTCAGCATTTCATGGCTTGCAAATGATTCATACATCTCATGCTTTTCAGGGGAGGCTTCTAGTTAATAAGTAAATTAATTTTTTTGAATTAGGCTGAATTTTTATCACAATAGTACCATAAACATTCATCATCCTCAGAGGGCACATCATCCTCCTTCAGGCTCCAATTTGCAATTCATAATCCTTTCCTGTCTTATCCTTGTTCTCTCTCAATTGTACAAGATGAAGAGGAGATAGTTTTGGAGCATTCATATTTTAATCAGCATTCATACTGAACTGAAGGTCCCCTATGCTTTCCTGGGTGCATATGAATTTATCTCCACCAAACAACCATTATGACTGGGGAGGTGGCTCCATCAGTAAAATGCTTGCCAATTAAACACGAGGGCCTGAGTTCAGATCCCTCAGAGCTCATAAAAAAGAGCCAGGCTCAGCTTGGCAGAGTGCATCTGTAATCTAAGCATTGGGGAAGGAGAGACCAGCTGATTCCTGGAGCCTACCAGCCAATCAGTGAACCTGAGCTTCAGGATCAGTGAGATGCAATGTCTCAACTGTAGACTGACTTAAGATAGATTGAAGTGAACACCAGACATCAATCCCTGGCTTCCATGGCATGTGCACAGGCACAGTCTACACAAGCATGTCCATACCCTCACACACATGCAGAACAACGTATGAAATTTGAAATGATAGGTGACTTTTAAAACCAAAGTAGGATACAGGGGGGGGGGGGGGGATGGAGGAGGGGTGCAGGGAGATGAACAGGGAGAATCATCTGAAATAAACTATGCATGAAAATCTCATATGTTCACCTGCTGTGTATGTATCACTCAGGCCATGCATATAAGATTGATCTTGTTATTGTATAACTTAAAGTTAATGACATTTTTTAAATTTTTGTACATAGTCATGTGTCTAAACATGGTCTCTCTCTGGCTGATGGTAGAGATAGTGATACTGGCTCTGAAGTTCTTTGTTTTTGTGTGCTGTGTATTGAACCGGACCTTCCTTATACTTAACACATACCGTGAAGCAAAATGCCCACTGCTAAATGCCCTTACCACTCACAAATATGGTAGCAGGAATTCATTTGTTAGAGGTATGTATTTTATTCTCTCTTTAGACAGATTTATTGGCACAGTTTACATGGCATAAAGTTCATCTACTTCAAGGGACGATGTCAATAGTTTTTAATATATTTGCCATATTGACTGAGATCATTGTTTCCATAAACTAAATTGGAATATTTTCATCCTGTGAAAGACAAGTTATACTGACTAGCCCCAAGCCCTGCTATGCCTCCCTTGCCCCAGCCCTGAAAATACTACATATTTCCTGTCTGCATGGATTGGCCTACTCTGAATGCTTCTGGTTTGTTTCCCTTGCTCTCCTTTGCTTCCTCAAATCAAGCCCTGGCTCTTGCTCATTCTTGGCAAGCTTCCCACCACTAAGCTATATGCTCAACCCTTTTTATACTGTTACTGTTTTGAGACAGGGTCTCACTAAGTGGACAGTGACCTTGCTCTGACACTCAGGCAGGCCTTGAACTTGCTTTTTTCTTCTTGCTATAGCTTCTCAAGTAGCTTGAATTACAGGTCTGGCTGACATTTTATGTGAGTGGAATCATGTGATACATGATCTACTGTGACTGTCTTCATTTTCATTTGAAAACATAACGTTTTCAAAATTCATCCATAATGCTGCATCTTTTAGAACGTCTTTTGAGAAGCTAAATCACATTTCACTTCATGGGCATATGACTTTCTATTCATTAGTCAATCAGTTGATACATATTTTTGCTTGCTTTTATTTTGGGGCTGTTAGAGAATGTGCCTGCTATACTTGTGGACTCCTTTTGGGCGTCCATTCTCAGCAGTGAAACTGGGAACAGAACGGCAGAATTGTGTGTTCACTGCTTGGTTCCAAGGTCCCTGTACTTCTTTCATTCCTTCAGTAATACTTTGCTTTCCAGATGCTCACATCCACACCTCGAAGCCCTGGCCTGTCCTTTTGATGATAGGGCATGGGGTTGATCTGTTTCTAGGATGCCTGTCCTGTCCTTTTGATGACAGGGTATGGGGTTGGTCTGTTTAGGAAGTCTGGCTTTTACCTCCACTACTGTAACCCCTGCCTCAATTTTCACTTTACTTTTCTGTCTGGACCGCTTTCCGTCTCTCAGGGGTATTGTCTCATTGAATTTAGGGACACTAATCAAGTGTGACTTTTATATCCATCCTCATCTTTGTATTTACTCACATCCTATTTTCAAAGAAGGTCAGATTTGGAAGTTCTGAGTAGCTGCACAATTTAGGGTATTCTGTTCACCATAGAATGCAACTGTGTATAGTTTCATCACTATTTACTGCAAAGCATAGAACCTAGAGCCTGTACTGGGAACCATGCCTATACCAAGGCTATATTCAGTAGGTACTAACCAGATTGTCTACTCCTGAGCCACACCTCAGACCTGAATGTCATTTTTAAATCCTACCACTTTTATAGTAATATTTTTGCTTTCATTTCTGATATTAGTTGTAACACGAATCTTAAAAGGTCTTATTAAAAAAAAAAAAAACAGAGCCAGATATTAGGATGAAAGCTGAAAGATCAGAAAAGCGGAACAGTCAGCCACTAGCTTACCTCTATGAAATCCTCAGCCTCAAGAGAGCGAGTTCCTGTTTCCTCATGCATTATATACTTTTCTGTGCCCTGCCATCTTCCTTCCTGGGATTAAAGGCCTGTGTAGCTACTGTCTGGCTCTCTTTCTCTCATGTAACCCAGTGTAGCTTTGAATTCACAGAGATCCAGACAGATCTCTGCCTTCCACGTGAGAGGATGACAGATGTGTCCCACCACTGCCTGACCACTAATTCAGTGGCTGGCTCTGTCCTTTGATCCTTTATTGGGGTGCACAACATGTCACCACAATTACTCACTCATTTCTTCTTGTGTTTGTTTGTTACTCAGTTGGACTGAAGACCTGCCCACTTTGTTCATGGCCTTTCATTCCTGACTGTTCTTTGTATTACATGGTTAGTGTGCTCTGTTATCCCATTCCTCTGAGAGCTTTGACTACGCTTCCCTTCTCTTTCCCATTGCTTTTACATATAGAGTTGGATTCTTGACATGAGATCTTTCTTCTTTTGGCACATGGACAATTACGGTTATATGTCTGGGCACAATGCACTTTTATTTCCATTCATCTAGGTAATTTCTAATTTCCCTAACCGTTTTCTTGTTCCCCACTGTTGCATTTGAACGCATTGTTTTTCAAACTTGTCTCTTTCCCAGCTTGCTTTCTGTTATTGATCCCTAGCTTCAATTCCACTGTGGTCAGAGAAAATGCTTTGTGTGATTTCAGTTTTTAAAATAAAGACCTGGGATTTGGCAATGCCTTTTTCATCTTAAATGAAGCCATCTCTTACTCGATTAAGCACTCTCCTCATTTCCTCATTTCTGTAAGTTTGTAAATTATTATTCGGTTACAGAGTTGTGAAAAGTTCTCTCTCTCTCTCTCTCTCTCTCTCTCTCTCTCTCTCTCTCTCTCTCTGTCTGTGTGTGTGTGTGTGTGTGTGTGTGTGTGTGTGTGTGTGTGTGCAATAATTCCTTCAGCAAAGAGACCAATTTGTCACACTTCTAGCCTGCATTTCTGTGAGGCTTCTAGCAATCCCTTCTTGCCTGAAGGCATCCGCTGCGAGGCTTCTTCAGGAGCCTCCCTGTCAATCCCTATTTCCCAGTTCTGAGCCCAGAACCCTTCACAAACCCCCCTTTCACTGTGTTCCCCTAATGTAAATGCAAATTAAAATTCCCATTAATTTACTATAAAGCATACTCACAGGTTATTTTATGTTGAAAAATTATAATTAAAATTAGTTAACATGGAAACTAGCCTGAAGGTAAGTCAATCATATTTAAAGGCTTGAGAGGAAATCTTAGTATCTGAATACATATTAATTATATATATATATATATATACCATGAGTAGACACATTTCATCATTTAGTATGAATGGAAATGGTACCAATTCCTACTCAAAAGTAGACTCTTTTTAGCTAAATAATTCACTTTCATTAACTTTTTTGTCCTTGAGAGCAAAGGATAGATGTGTTTATCTATGTTGGTTGTGTAATTTTACATACACCAGGAGCTTCTATGTATATGCTCACTGTGTGTACTTTCTGATTTAGAACTTCTGCATGTTTTCTTAGTTGTTTAATATTTTAAGAGAACATCTTACTTTATACTAGCTACAACCAGGAGTTATTGATATGAGCTTTAATGAATATTGGTCCAGGTACAGAAATCTTGTATATATTAAAAACCTGTAATTTCTATTACAAAATGGAGAATACTCTATGTACTTCAAATCTCATTCATAAAAGCCAAGAATTATTTCTATGACATATTGACAGACATAACCAGCTATAAACAAAGGCTTTTTTCTATCCATTATTATAATCTTTTTGTATTCCTTATATCAATCAAGCCATGAGACTTGGAAATAAGAGCTCCTGTGCTTTGGTTTTACTTTATTCACTTTCCAGTCACTTAACAAGGATCTCAGTTTATTAGTTGTATTATGATGTTAAGTATAAAATGTAATTTATATCTATCATCACACAAGCTGAATCAGTACTTCAAATAGGGCCAAACCAGTATGAAAAGAATTTATGCCCAAATCTCAATAATGCAAATGACAGGAAAGAAAAGTGTTTCTTTTCTTAATAGTTGAGATTATTGATAAAGGACTATGAATACTGGCAAAGGACTTATGTAAGGAGAAATAAAAAATCAACATACAGTAAAAATATTAAAACCATGAACTTACTTTTTCATACAACTGTTTCCGAGACTACTTTGACTGTCTAGAATGTAAATGCTGCATTTTTCAAGCATAGGAATCTCAGATATCAACTAAGAACAATTTCAATGTTTTATTTCTGAAAGGGACTCTATTCTCTCATGTTGCCTTAAAATTTTTTTTTTCTTCTTTAGGAAATGATTTCTGAGCAGTCTATAAAGTTTGCAAATGTATGAGTATCTAAGAATAGATGCTATCTTTTCTATGTCAACTATGAGGTTTTGTGCTGGTTTTGCTGAAATATCCAGGCTTAACTAGTATTTCAGACATTTTTGTTTTGCATATTGATCTGAACCTGCTGGTAAATGATATGGGACCTGATGGTTGTTATACCCTATTCAGGCTAGACTGCTGCTGGGATATTACTCAGAGAGAAGACACAATGAAATTAAAAGTTAATAACATACCTATTAGAATGGCTAAATATTTTTAAAAATGATAATTCAAACACGTATAAAAATGTAGAAAACTGGCTATCTTACATGCTGATAAAAATGTAAACTATCACAGAAACTTTAAGAAATACTTATCAGTTTTTCACAAAACTAGATGCAAAATCTTTGTCTGACAACATTTAACTCATTAATAATTATCTAGACAAATGAAAACTTACATTATGCATATGAATATTCACAGCAGCTTCTTCTTAACAGTTAATTACCAGAGACAGCTACATCATCCTCAAGTCACAGAAGAACTGTATAAACTCCAGTAACTCTCAACTTCATATAGTTACTCAGCAAGGAAGAGGAAGGCAGGGCCCATAAGATTGCTTCGAGGGTAATGGAGTTTACCACAAACCTGGTGGCTTCAGGTCAATTCTAGGAACACACATAAAGATGAAAGGAGAAAGTCAACTCATGAGATTGTCTCTGATCGCCGAACATACATCACACAAGCTAATAACAAATCAATAATTTTAAAAAGAAAATCTTTAAAAATATATAAATAAAGAGGAATGAACTAGAAATGCTTGTAACAACTTAGATTTGGCCTCAAGAACATCTTGCTCAATGGGAAAGAAAAGGAAAGCCAAGATCAAATTCTACATGCTGTGTGGTTCTTCTAACATAACATCTGCAAATGAGAAGGTTACAGAGGCAAACAGGTTAGTGATTGTCCAGTGACAGAGGCACAGGAAAGGTAGAGACGGCTCAGAGATTCCTTTGTGGAGAGAGAAAGGCCTTCTGTGCTGGTTGTGTTATAAGAACACAAATCTGTGCATGGAAGGAAGCTGCACAAGGCCATGCACATGCAGACTCAAACACACATGAACAATAAACCATGAACAATAAACACATCTGTGGATCTATTAACAGAATGCGACATACTGGGATCCTCAACTTCTTCCCCACAGCTGCTTAAAGCTGCAGACCTGGGGATCCACAGATAAAGGTTATCCCCCCGACTTTCCTAGCCCATCAATTTCCCTTCAGTCTTCAGTGTTTATTCTAAAAGAAAAGGATTCTGAAAGAGTACTTCTAATACAATGATAAAATAATCCTATTAAAAATAGAACCAGACTCTCACACACCTGGCATTGGAAACAACTTTCTTTCCAAAGGCTTTCGAAAGTCTCCAGTTTGAATTAGTTCTTTTTGAAATTATTTTTAATTCAGGTATGCAGTTGTATATGTTCAAAAACTGCAAAATTGGAACATGAAAGCTTCAGTGCTGATCCCTGATGCTCCATTTTATTTTTCAAATGCCCCTTTTTTGACCAAAAAGGATGTCATTTCCAAAAGTGCTCAGAGACCCACACTTAACTTTAACAACATTGTTCTTTTAGATTATTAAGGCTATTCAATTTTCTCTGTTGGTTGCTATTGAGTTGGAAACTCTTCTAAAATGTCAGACTGAAGGAAATGTACTTGTTCCAACACAATTATATTTAAAAAAAAATGAAAGCTTAGAATTAATCCAATCGATAACTGTTGATGGTAAAGTTAAAAAGCTAAAAAGCAGTAACTAAATGTTAAAGCCTAAAAATCCATTCTGTTTTTTTTTTTTTTTTTTTTTTTCTTGGAATACCAATGTGGCCAAGTAACTGGGAAAGGAAATAGACAGGTTGCTTCAAAAAGCACTTGATAAGAAAAAAAAAAAAAATGTTGGGGCTGGAGAGATGGCTCAGAGGTTAAGAGCACTGACTGCTCCTCCAGAGGTCCTGAGTTCAATTCCCAGCAACCACATGGTGGCTCACAACCACCTGTAATGAGATCTGGCACCCTCTTCTGTATAGATAATAAATAAATAAATTTAAAAAATAAAATGTCATAGCACAGTTCTAGATGGACCATAATAGGACGTAGCTGTTGTGCAGAGTGCTGAACAGGTGATCAAGGCGTGTAAGTGAACGCAAATCCAGGATGCTTACCAGGTTGTAAACCTTGGCCCCAGAGAAAGGAGAAAACAGCTGACACTCCATGGAGGATGTAGCTTAGTCAGCCTGAGTGACAACAGGGTGCATCTCTGGAGAAAAGTATCCAGATCACAGAAGAAGGAAGGCTGTCATGCTTCAAAACACCAAATCCTTAAGCAAAGGGTGCAAGAGTCAGCCAGGCCTGGGGGTGAAAATGAGGAGGGATTTTATAGTTCCCTTCTTTGTCTCACTCTGCCCCACTCTTCCTTGCTCGCTTTCTGTGTCATCCCTGTCGATGGAGAATCTTTTTAAGAAATTCCATTGAATTTGTCATTCTCAGTGAAATAACCCTGAGGCTGATGCTCTGACTGCATGTCCTCAACCAAGTCAGCAGATTTCACAGATTTCGAGTCTGCTCCGTTAGCTATTTCTTTGCTCTGGCTTTGCTGTTGAAATCTTCACTTGTAGGATCAAGGCCTCCTCCACTGTTCTCTTTTACCTTTGATGTTTTACTTTACTTCTTTGACTTGAGTTCTTAACACAAGACTCCTACAGTTGATTGTGATGGTTTCATTGAAGCCTTACATTTCCTTACATTGCCAGGAAAAAGTAACAATCAGGGTACTACTGTAGTGTATAAAGATCATTGAAGGAATGGAGAGAGAGATTATAAAAATGTGAATGTAGGAAAATCTAACTCATGCATGTTAGATTATTTAAGAGCAGCTCTAGAGAGATAGAAAGCAGGAGAAAGAGAAGCTTGGTCTGACCTGAGGAGAACAATATCTATTCACACCAAGGAGGCGCTTTTGCCACCCTCTGTAAGGGTGGCCAAAATGTCTATAGAAGAAGATGGGATGCTGCCTCTTGTTAGGACAGAAATGACTCCCATTATCTTCAAGAGAAGCTGGGAAGTGCAGTCTTTCAGCAAGAAACTAGCATTTTAACTCTGAGAGGGTATAAAAATGTGGGGTGGGGGCATTAAAGTTGTTTTCTGCTGAGGAGGGTCTGTGTCAGAGGGGTAGTTCTGGGTCCATTGAAGAGGGGGTCCCCTGGTCATGAAGCAGGGGTGAGTCTTAACTTGACTCACTGTGCTGGATCAGCGATTGCAGTCCTGTATTTCTGAACAGACTTGGAAAATAATTATTAGAGGCTTTAAGCAGATGATTTGGTTATAAAGTAGAACTATAAGATTTTCTGGAAATGTCTGGGGAGAGGAAGAGGGAAGGTAGGAGAGAGAGAGTTGGCCAGTAAGAGAAAGTGAGCATCTAATTGACTCTGTGTGACAGTGACTGGCCCATGGCCAGGAGTGTTTGTACCAAAATGAGATAGCAGAAGTAGCAGGGAAGGGGATAGGACCAAATAGAGGACTAATGTAAAGAACTGCATCACCTGGAATAGAAAGGATGAAGGAAGGTCCCTTTACCTAGAGTTTCTCCATGCTGTTTAAAGGGTCTTTTGGCAGATGTATCAGGAAGAAATGGAGCTGTTGTAGGGTGAAACCTACTGGGAGATCTTGGAAGGAACAGTTTGTTCATGTATAGGGTGAAGTTGATTTAAGTTAATTATTTAAAAGACTTTAAAAATTTAAGTACAAATATAAAGAGGATATGAGTCATCCAGGGGAAGAGCCAGAGTGGGAAGGAACCAGAAGCCCATACACACAGGAGGAGACTTGTGGTTGAACATCCTTTGGTCCCCATCTCTCGTCCCCACTACAAATCAGTTAGCATCTGTTGGTCCAGAAGCAGCATGTTCTCAGAGGAGAGCACAAATCCTTAGCAGTACTCAGATCTAGTCCTTCCTAATTGTGGAGTACTGCAGCAGTCAAGGAGTGGAGCTGGTCCTAAAAGATGTTAAGCTGTTCTGACCTGGTTGAGACAGAGAGGTTAATAATGCAAGGAAGGCTTCAGTCCGATGTTTTAGTTCTGAGTCTTAAAACTGATGTCCAGACTGGCAAGAAGAGGGATGAGTTGGATGGTCCATGCCCCATTAGTTCCCTTTCAGAGGTCATCTGAACTGCTTTTAGGGACTTGGGGACACCAATCTCTTCTGTAGGCTGCCAAAAGGTCAATGAGAAAACAGCAGTTGGGGTTCCACAGAGAGGATCCATCAAAGGGGCCATGATAAGACTTAACAGTTGGCAAAGATCCAGAACATAAGTCAGAAGATAGCAACTGTACCACTTTATGAGGAACGTTAAGAACTACAACATTTCATTCCATACACTCAACTAGTAGAGAGATGAAAGATGAAAGCAGTTAGTCACGTCAAAGCTATAATAAATGACTTACCTGTAACTCGGGCTGAATTGACAAAGAAGGCTAAAGCCAACTCTACAATGGACAAATCTCTAGATCTGACAACAGTGAACTATTTCTTAACGTCATTCTAGTTTAATATAAATTGTTCGTTTAAAAGCATAATTTGTCAAGCAAGATACCCAAATTAATGAGCTTTTGGCTTTTGGAATTTCTTAGAAAACATCCACAAACTGCCAAAGCCTGTGTCCTCCTTGTGAGCTTCAAGGTACAGGGATTGCCCTGGAGCTCTCTGTCTGGGTAGAGACTAAATTATACTCTCAAAGCACCACAGGTGAACCCAGGGTAGAGAGAATCTCCTTTATTTAAGTCATCTGCTCCTGAAGAACCTGGATGTTTGGGATATCATCATTTAATAGAACCATTTGTTGACTCTGCCGATGTGAAACCAATGGCCATAGACACAGCTTGGATATTCTGAATAACTTCCCAAAGCTGTGAGATTGATGACAGAGTTCTCTGTCCTGCTCCTTTAAAGAGGGAACATGGGTGGTTAGGTTATAGACTCTGAAATTAGCTTTTGCTAAGAAAAGAATGGAATGCCGGGATAAAGGGTGTGCTGACTAGTTTTATGTTCACATGACACAAGCTAGAGCTATCTGAGAGGAGGGAGCCTCAGTTGAGAAAATACCCCCATGGGATCCAGCTGTAAGGTGTTTTCTTAATTAGTGATTGATGGAGGAAGGACCAAACACTTTGGGTGGTGCCATCACTGGACAGATGGTCCTGGTTCTATAAGAAAACAGGCTGAGCAGGCCATGAACAGGACAATAAGGTGAACTCCTCCATGACTATGGCATCAGCTCCTGCCTCCTGGTCCCTTCCTTGCTTGAATCCTGTCTTGGCTTTCCTTGATGAGCAGTGATGTGGAGTGTAATCCAAACAAACCCTTTCCTCCCCAAGCTGCTTTGATCATGGTGTTTCATCACAGCAATTGTAACCCTAAGCCAAAGGGCAAAACCAATTGAACTAGCATATAAGTCCCATACCAGTCGGGCTGTAGGCTTATGTACAATGTTCCCTTGGTCCCACCATTCTCATGTGTCAGTTCAGGAGACAGTGAGGGCAGAGTAATTACTATTCGCTTCTCTGTTGTTTGAGACATTTAAGATGTGGGTGCAGACTCTCAGATCCTCCACTGGGCAAAAGAATCTATCCTCCTGTCTGTGAGACATGAGCAGTTTTCATCTTTTCTGTAGATAAAAAGGAGGTTGTTTTTTTTTTTTTTCTCCTTTGGCCTACATAGCTGGAACTGGTCAGGCCCACGTAACTGGAGGCAGAAGCCCCAGACTTCTGGCAGGTCTTAGTTCCCAGGCACCCTCATCTGGTAAGGAGGCTAGCAAGCAACTTACTCTAATGGGATCGTGCCCCATCCAAATGAACGGCTTGAGCCTGAGGACTTCCTGTCGTGCAAGCACATTGTAAATTTAACCTACTTTACTCAGGCATTCAACATACACAGAAGGCTATGTAATGGCTGCTCTAAACTGGTCTCTCCTCTAAGCCTGTCTCAGTAAATAAATTACATTTGTACTTAGCATGGGTGACCATTAACTTGTGTATCTTAATTATCTTTAACAGTTTAAAAGTTGGTAACTTTGTAAGATTGGGATTTTACAATTTTAGTCCTGTTAGATCTATGTCTCAAAATGACCAAATGCATCTGGGAAGTAAGAGGCATTCCTAACTGCTATAATTCCAGGGTTAAGAAATCACAGGGCCAAAGGAAGTTTCTCAGAGCTTTCAGCTGACCTCAGCAAGAAACCATCAATACCATCTAGGATAAGAAGTGTGACTAGATACAAATGCCAGTTTTTCTGTATGTTCAAATTCCTATACAATTATTTGTCAAATAAGGCAAAATGGTTATAGAAACCAAAGGCTTGTATTTAAAATCTCTAAGTTTGATTTCTAGGCCCAAACTGACTGTCAGGGAATGGTAGTGGTAAACTAAAATATGGAAATCATTACTCTCCCAGTGTTCCAGTCATGCCATGCCATGCTGCTACAGTGTTTTTGGGGAGCCGTTCCAGGAGTCATGCTTGACTGTGAAACCATGTTCTCAAGGAGGTTTGAAAGACACAGCATGCTTCTTCTTATGTCTAAAATACAAGTACAGCAGCATGTAGCTAGACACTTGACTAAAATATCAGAATCGTGTAAGCACCAGCCAGCCTTTATAACTGCACAACAATTTTACATCTAGTCATGAAAAACAGCTTTCTGTTGTTAGCTTATGCTGCAGGTGATGATTATAACTGCTACCACCCCAGAGGCAGGCCAGCGGGAGCTAACAGTCCTTAAATGTGTTTTTCCTCTTGACATCAAATTACAACTTTCTTCTTTGGTTAATGATACCTTATCGTTATACAGTTTTCATTGATTTATTTTGTTGATAATTATATATAAGTGTATGCATTTTACACACACAGAGGCATACACACACACACACACACACACACACACACACACACACACACATATTATGTACCCCACAAGCAAATCCACTTTATCTCCCTCCTACCCCTATGGCCACCACCCCTCATACTTACCAGTCCCTTTCCCAGATTCATGACATCTGATTTTTATTTTTGTGACCTTCCTTAGTTTGACCATGACCATCTGTGCAACCATTGGATGGGGCTATCCATTGGAATATGGTGGGGTCACCAGTGGATCACAACTGAGGGCAATTGAATTCTTTCTCACTTAACTTGTCAGTAGTGAACAGTTCAGGAGTGGGGATGGGTCCCCCCAGGAGCTGCTCACCCAGGCATGACTATTCAGAGGTCCTTTCTTATGCAGACCCAGTGCCTAGCAGCCCCTGTGGTTTCCTGACCATGGTGGCTGTCTTTCCCAGAGGAAGCCTCCAATTGCCTTTCTCAGACTTGTAGTCCTTACCTTCTTTGGGCCCCAAGATTTGGGGCACTGCATTCCTTGCTGTGGACAAACAGCACTTTATTGTCAGTGGGTCGTGATGACTCTGAATTCCTGAAAGAATTCCTGCTTGCATTCAAGCTGGATCCATTTTCAGTGAATTTTCTCGAGTCCTATTATCCTCAGAGGCCCAAGGCAGTACTTTACCAGGTCCATGGCTTCTACGCAGGCCTGGATCACACAGATCCCAGACAAGGCGATGCTGCACCTTTGTAAGAGTTGTGAACACAGGAAGGGTAGTTGCCAGCTCTGCTGGAAAAGGATCAAGTAACCGGTTGGAAACTTTGCTAAAAGTGTCACATTAAACTTTAATGACAACGACATCTTTATGGAGCTCTTTGCTTTTCAAGTTGCCTGTCCATGCATTATGTCCCATCACATTCTACTACAACGAAACAGCGTCTACGTTTTCGGGTTGAATTGCAACGCCAGAGAGAAAAAGCAAAATGTGGACAGGAACCTTTTGGGAAAGGAATACCGGGCTGAGCAAAGTATTTAGCAGAAATTGACTGGATTCCACATCAAAACTTAAAAGGGCTCTGCTCCAAACAGTTTCCTCAAGCCTGTGCTGTGGAAGGCTCAGCCCAGCTCCTTTGCCTTTGTCTCATTCTGTTGTTGAGGAGAGCATGCCCCTCATCTCTTTGATGCTGATTGCTTTTCCCTATCTTCGACACTTTCAGGTGAGCCCCACCCCTGGGTGCATCCGGGCACTCATGAAGATGCTGTACTGCCCATACTGCCGAGGCTTGCCTACAGTGAGACCTTGCAACAACTACTGCCTCAACGTCATGAAGGGCTGTCTAGCCAACCAGGCGGATCTGGATACTGAGTGGAATCTGTTCATAGGTAAGAAGTATGCAACAGGTCCAGGACCAAGCAATTATGGTACTTGATGTTTGTGCAGGTTCAGAAGCTGTGATGACTTACAGAGCCTGAAACAACTTTTCAGCAATTTAAAAACATTATTTCCACAGTTTTCCCTTTTGTTAAATCCTGCAAAGCCAGGTTTCCTGTATTTTTCAAGGAACTTCCTCCTAACGATATGCAAGCCAGTCGTATGCAATCGGCTTATTTTACTGAATTTGAATTTCTTGAAAAGAAACAAGTTACCAAAGAATTGTATTGAAAAAAAAAAAAAAAAACACTCAGGGTATTCCTTTTATTTGTATTAAATTAACTGTGGCAAAGACTTGCAAAACAGTTCCTCAAACTGCAAGAATGAAGCGAGCTCAGTATGTTCCCTAACACAAGTAAATTTCCCATCTCATCCTGGAGAAAAGAAGGTTCCCAGCACAGGAGGGTTCAGAAGTTAGGCAAGGAGATGGGGAGGATTCCGGGAAAGGGCTCTGCCTCATGGCTCTGCTCAGAGATATTTCCCAAATAGCTCTCTAAGGATAAAAGGACAAATTTTATAGGCAGGCTTCTCCCAGGAAAATACACAAGCCTTGAAAGAGTAAATGTGTTTTCATCCCCTCTGTCAAATGGCCTTCAAGTAAAAGTACTTTCGCTTGCATTTGCTGCAATTACACAGTGACAAGCGGAGTTGAAAAGAGCCGCTGCATTTGTCAGCCTCAGAGAGCCTTCATCGTTTATGCAGACCTAAGAAAATGACAGGGGGAGTCTTCTGTCAGTTCAGAAGGTCTGGAGGACATGAAAAGGGACGAAGGTGTGTTAGAATGTAGGAAGACCTGTCATTGCACTAGTGGGCTGAGTTTCAGATAGGCAGCTTTGCCAATGAAACCCCTTGGCTGGCTCACTATTTGGCTTAAGAAGACCAGAGGAAAAAATTCTGAAATTAAACAGAGATGATTTTTATCGTGGGTAGATTAAACAGGAAGTCTTATATTAAAAAATCTCAGAACCAGAATGAATAAGTTAGTCTGTTTTCCAAACAGGTCTCCTTATGGATTTATCTTTAGGACTTGGGTTAGTTTATATAAAAACACAGTGACATAATTCTTGCCGAAAATTTTGGAGGTATGTGTGAGTGAAATACAGGAATAAATATGTCCTTCTGCAATATAAGATTTAGATTAATTATAGCAAACAAAAAGTAGCATAATCATGCTTGTAAAAATGTAATCTCACCGAAAAAAGAGTTTCATATTTTTAAATTAGATTAAACCGCATAGAGTCCCTTGAAGTCACGTGGATCATTATACTTTTGAGTTGAAAGTGCCCTACTTACTAGTACTACTGTCTTTAGGAGGGCTGGCCAGTTGATGGAAATTGATGTGTGGATTTGGGTGTGTAGAATAGGGTGTGGTTAAGAATTTAAAGGCTTTTTAAATTATAAGGACAATAGTTACGTTTAGAGTTATTTTTAAACATTTATTTATTGTATATGTGTGTATTTGTGCCAAGACATGCATGAGGAGGTCAGAGGAAACATGAGTGTATTGTGTCTCTCTCCTTGCACCATGTGAATTCAGGAATTGAACTCAGGCTTGGTGGCAAGTGCCTTTACCTACTGAGCCATCTTGCTGGCCCTTAATAGTTACTTCTTTTTTTTTTTTCCCCCTCCAGTGCTTATTAGTTGTCTTAAGTTAAAACAATCCATTATAATTTTGATCTACCTGGTTCCTAGATGCCACTTTAATGTGCAATTTAACATGTAAAACAAAATCAGTTGATAAAAACAAAAACAAAAAACAAAAAACAAAACCTAAAGTATGAACTCCCCCATGGTTGATTAATTATATTTTAGTGAAAAGTAGAATTGGTGGCTAGTCCTACTGTCACGACATTTCGTGGGACCCTGAGGGTATCTCTCCCATGAGTGAGGAAAAACATACTGTGCAGAAGTAGCAGCGGGCAGCGGCATGTGGAACAGTCACTCATACCAAGACGCTGCATCCACATGGAGAGAGAGAGTTTATTACAATAAAGAGAAAGATAGAAAAGAGGGAGACAGGAAGGAAGAGAAAGGAGGAAAAGCGGAGGTGTGCACATCACACCTCACAGCGGGGGAGGGGGAAAGGGGAAAAGAGACGGGGGGGGGGGGGGGGGGGGGGGGCAGGAGAGGGATTTTCCCTTAAAATGAGGCTTTTATGCCAGGACAAAGGGTGGCACCAAGGGGCAGGATTTCAAAGGGGTGGGTCAGAATATTAACACCTACCTAGATTCGTTTCAAATGCTTCCTTCCTTTCTCCTTTTATCCATCTTAGTGCTCCATAAGATAATTCTCCTGGTTTTCTTTCTCCTGTTCTGCTATGGCACTGAGAAATCCCCACCAGCCTAGACTTGTAGAGCAAAATACATTCTTGCTAATATTGCTAATATTTACCTGAATGTGCAGTGTTAGTCACATATTTGTTACATGAATTAGTCAGAAGTGCCAATTCCATAGTCTATACAGATACTTCCAAGGTGGCAGTGTTATGGTGTTCATAAAGGCAGTGGTAAAATTCAGTGAGAAAATTGGCAGTCCATCGAACATTGCCCTGTCAAAGCTTTTCTCTGCATAGTGTCTGCAGCCCTTCTCTCCCACACACCCTGCATCTATTCACCAAACCCTGTGCTTCTCTTATGGCCATTTATGCTGGCTGCATACACCGTTTAGAACTTGCATGATATTTTCTTTTAATTATTATGTACTCATCTGAAATATTAACTTATTAACTGCGGCATACCGTCAACTGTCAGTAAAACAAGAGTCAGCTCTGTGTTGGTTCTCATGATCTTTGCAGTGTCAAGACTTAACTGAAAAGGATAAGTATTGAGGATTCAGTTGGCTTCTGGACTGTGTCAGAAGGAAGGTGATTCATGTCTAAGGTGAGATGTTTTAGGTGAGCAAGTGCAAACCCCAATGGTATTCCATCCACTTCTGAATGGTATTCCATCCACTTCTGTGGTTGTGCTGTTGTGTTTTCCTTCAGTGGTAGAAAAAGAAAATCAGGAGTCTGTTGAAGAGTCATTCCTTAGCCCATCTCCAACAAGTTTAACTTGGACCCCTGTACAGAGGCAGCACACAAAATTCCTTTTTTTTAAATTATTTAACTTATTTATTTTATGTGTATTGGTGTGAAGGTGTCAGATCCCCTGGAACTGGAGTTACAGTTGTAAGGTTTGTCCTTAATTACATCATAATCCTGGGACGCAAGCCAGCCTAAAAAGCGGGTGGGCCCTCTGTGCCCCTTCCCCTTCCCCACTTCTCTCTTCCCTCCACACTGTCTCTGTCTCTCTCTGTGTCTCTCTGTGTCTCTCTGTCTCTGTCTCTGTCTCTCCTTCTCTCCCCTTCTCCCCTCTCTCCCAGTAAAGCTCTACAAAGGTAACCATGGCTGGTGATTCTTCCGCCAGCACGCACCTCTGGCTGGCCACTGTGGGACCAGCGCTGCTTTAACCAACATTTGGTGTTTAACCAAGGACAGTCAGTTGTGACCTGCCATGTATGTGCTGGGAATTGAACCCAGATCCTCTAGAAGAGCAGCTAGTGCTCTTAACTGCCGAACCATCTCTCCAGACCCCCATACTTAAAATTCTTACCAAGATAATAAGGAAAATGAAGAAATCCAATTTTTTTTTAAAAGAAAGCTTTGTTTTTTTGAAGTTGCTGACAACCTCGTAAAGAAGTCCATTAGACCAAACTGAATCTGCTTAAAGAGCATCGTTTGGGCAGCTTCACCAGTGTCTTAACCTGTATTCATTCTAGCAGCCTGTGGAATCTCCCAGGATACAGCACAGCCCACATTCCCCTTGGTGATCAGTCAGAGTGAATGGGTGATATGTGAGCACCCTAAGCTAGACAGTGCCCCTGAGGAACATGAAAGTCGTTTCCAGCCTGATCTAAGTACCAGGCACAGCAGGAGGACATCCCCATTCCAGGCACTGAAGGCCCATGAAGGCACTTAGCCAGCTGTTTCTTTGTGTGCGCACACAGTTTTTCCCATCCAAGTTCAAGATGGCACCTATGTGCAAACTTATTTTCTTTAAAGGAATAAGTGTTTAGATTAATTAAAAAACTTTTGCAGGGAATCAGTTTGTGTACTGAACTCATTTTAGTAATATTCCATAGTTATTTTGGTTAAGTATAGGATAGAATAGTAAATATCACGGTATCGAGTTAGTATATCTAATATAACTGATGCTGAATGGTAATAGCATACAAAGTCCTTATGTTTCCAACTATCTGTCACTGTTTCAATAGGTCTGACACAATCTATCTGTGGTTCTCAAAACACTTGGCTGTTTTCATTTTTGATATATTTGTAATCAAATCTCAATTTCTACTAACTTGAACCAATGGACTTTGTAAAGAGAATATAGATCAGAGATAAAATCCAGACCATGTCTTCTGATGAGGGGGAAATCATCAGAGGAGGTCGTATTATCTCTTAGGCCTCAGACACTCAAAGGATTGACAACCGGTGCCGCCAGACTTTCTGGGCTTCTGTTTGTGCCAGACTGACCAATTAGTTCTAAGACAACACAAATCTAGGGAAACTGGTGAGTCTGTCCATTATGAAGTCCAAGGTTGCCACCACCTTGGTGCCAGGACGAAGGAGTTGCTGTAGTATCTGTTCACTCCTTCCTTCATTCATTGATCTGGTGTGTGTTACCTAGAGCCCATTACAACTCTTGCCTTGGTGTAAGCGTGGGATAGATCAGAAGACAGGTATGGCCCCTGCTCGAGGAAGCCATACTCAATAACATATAATCTTGGAATCGAATGAGTGGAAACAATTAGACAGGAAGGTGTAAGGCAATATGGAGACATTTTTATTTTCCTTTGCAGACCTGCTATTTTTTAATGTAATTCTGAGTAACTGAGTAATTTAAAAGCCCTGCACCCCGGTTATTAATGGAATCTATAAGAGCAGTGATGGCTGAAACAAATCATGTAATGAACCTTAGGCCTTCCATTGTGACAGCTGTTGCTATCCACTTATAAACTAGAGCCTGCTGCAAAGAAACTGTGTTAGGTCAATTGACCGACAGGGCTTACATAATAAATTGAAACTTTGGTACACTAATGACTGTCTCAGAACTTACAAGAATAGTCTTTAATATAAATCATATATACTCCTCTTTTTTGTTTGGGGAAAATGATGTTAGACAAACCATGTTTGAAATTAGAAGATAAGCATTTGTTGTTCATAGCAAACAAACACAGATTTTCTTTTATAGAATGTACAAGAATGTATGACGTCTGCCTTTTAGACAGATATAAGATAAACATGTGAGGCTATTTCAAGCACTTGTGTATAACACTACTATTCCAAAGACATTCTCAAGCATGAAATTCTATAACATAAAATCTGATAAGAAGCTCTTTAGTTACTGAGGATTTCACAGCAGGTTTTATATGACCCTGGCTGATACATCCTGAAATAGCACGTTTGAAAAACCTGTAGGGCTGTAGCATAGGAAATGATTTCTTTTAAACCAAAGAAACAGAACAACTTGAAAACTACTGTCTTTACCAACCAGCTTTCAATGCTTTCTCATCTCCACTCTGTGAAATGCAAGAACCTACTCAATAATGTAATCCAGGAACACAAATAGCAAATTGAGGGACAAAGGCCAAAGCAATCATTTACAACTCTAGTCTCACTGTTAGTGAGATTTTGTCTTCATGCATTCCTAAGAGTACCAAGAAAGACTCCTAAAGAAAACAAGCCAGCACTTGGGAGGCAGAGACAGGCGGATCTCTGTGAGTCTGAGGCCAGCCTTGTCTACAGAGTGAGTTCCAGGACAGCTAGGGCTATAAAGAGACACCCTGTTTTCAAAAAACAAACAAACAAACAAACAAAAAAACAAAATGAAACAAACAAAAAACCCAACAACAACAAACAAACAAATATCCCAGTGTTTTCTGTCAATAGAAACTTAATGCCATCCAACCCTTGACATTCCTTTTGTAATTACTGATAGATATTACTCATTTCTTGCAAGCATTTATCAAATATTGTGTTCTGTCTGTAATGCTGAAATAATTCATATGCAATAGTAACTACTCACCAGGGCCTTAAAACAATAAAACAAACAAACAGAAGAAGAAAATACTTGGCTGGTACCCAGAAATTTTCCCTTGGCTGCATTTGTTATCAACTGCCTAGGTTTTAAACCAAATGGTTTATTTCTGACCTCTGCATGTGTGAGAATGTCTCTCTGTGGTATAATAGAATTAATGCTGTTAGAGCATCACAGTGTGTGGCTACTTAGCAAATATAAAGTCAGGCATTTCTTAACCTCTGAGAGCTCACTAATGCTGATCTAGGAGTGAGAAACATGAGGGGCACACAGGACGGTGATTTTCCCTCTTCTGAATCAAGTAATTTTCCAATGGTTCAAAGAAGTCAATGGACATTAGACATAAAATTACTAGATGTTATATTCAAGTTGTCATTCTGTGTGAGTGAATGTGTATGTGTATTCTTTATGCCCAGTCCCAATTGTTATTTACCCATCTATTTCTGGCTCTCACATACTCAACTTCTATAAATTTAATGATTGTAACTGTTCTGTTTCCTGTTTACTAATTGATACCCATTAGATAGTCTAAACTAGATATTGAAGACAGATCAAATCTATGAAACAATATATGCATACCTATTTTTGCAATTATAGCATTTATTAGGACACAAGATATTTCACTGGTAATGAGAAGCTCAATGACATACCTTTATGCCTTATCAAGTGCATCAATTTCTTTAGGAACCAACCAAAGAAAGATTTTGTTTCACAAGAGAGAGCAGGGCTCACGCAAATTATATCAAGCAGTTGGAGAATTCCCTTTGTATTCTTTCATTCATCTTTACTTATACTTCAGTTTTAATATTTTCTATAGACAAATGGTTTAATTATATCAAAAGACACTTGCTTTTAGCAAGTTGCACTTGACTTTGGAAATACATTGTCACTTTTTCCAAGTTCAAGTTATAATAGAAGTGTCCAGCCTTAGCCATTATCAAGAGAAATGGCTTGGAAGTAAATACTTGGAGGTAGGTGTCTCTCTCTCTCTCTCTCTCTCTCTCTCTCTCTCTCTCTCTCTCTCTGTGTGTGTGTGTGTGTGTGTGTGTGTGTGTGTGTGTGTGTGTATGGGTGTGTGTGTATGTGTGTGTGTGTGTGTGTGTGTGTGTGTGTGTATGGGTGTGTGTGTATGTGTGTGTGTGTGTGTGTGTGTGTTTTAAGAGTAGAAAGAAATATGTTCCAAATGGGCAGCAAAAATCAAACACTGTAAACAGTAGCCCAGTGATATTCTTAAAAGTACCAATTTCAGGTAATGACAGCACTGTGTACTAGTAGGAACTGTATCATATAAACTAGAAAAAAAAGAGAAGTTGGGATAAGTAAGTAGATTGTTGTGGAAAACATTATGCCACATAACTGTTCATAGATAACAATTTATTGCAAGAACCACAAAATCCTGCATCCAGTGATGAATTGAGAACAACAGAGGACAGATCTCTACCACCTTCATTCACACTCCATGCCTTGTTAGTAGCTGTGATGGTGTGGATGGGACGGCACTCATAGGCTTAAATGGTTGAATATTTGAATCCCAGTTGGTGGAACTACTTTGAATGGATTGGGAAGTGTAGATTGTTAAAGGAGGTATTCACCAGGGAAGGGCTTTGAGGCTTCCAAAGGCTGGGGTTATTCCTGGTGTATCCTTCTCTGCCTCCTACTTTATTATGGAGATTTGAGCTCTCAGCTTTTGCTGCCACCATCTCCTTGCTCCCGCATCATTGACTCTTAACTGTCTGAAACTCTAAGCCAAATGAAATACTTTCTTCTATATGTTACTTTAATCATGGGGTTCTGTCACAGCAATGGGAAAGTAACCAAGACATCAGCTACCGTGAAAATCCTTGCTTTGACCTTGTTGCTGGTGTCACGCATTATCAAAGTGCCTCAGTGACAGCTGTGCTGGTGACGTCACTGGGTGGGTTTCTTTACCTGTAAATACGACACACATGAAAATATTGCAACAGCTGCTCTAGCACCCTTTCTGATTTATAGTTGTCTCAAGAGTAGAACAGATGATCATGTTTGAGTTGTTCTTGAAATGACTGTTTATTTCCTTAGGCTTTTTTCCTCGCCAGTTGTAGATGACACCTCCAAAAACACATTTCTCCTCCATTTTACTCACCTGTGACTTACGTATTGGGATCAGCCTTCCAAGGAACCAGGGGTGAAAATCAGGTTGAGAGATGTGGCCCTGGGCACTCCAAAACTTGTTTTTATTCCATACTCTAACCCTAAAGGGGAGATAAGTATAAACGTTTGTGAGAACAATTTAAACTTCTGAGCAACTTCGTGGCATGTAAAAACTTTGAGGTTACCACTCACCTAAAAATATTGCATCTATTAATACTTCATCAGATAGCCAAGAGATAATTTAAATTAAAATTGAGCATGAAGTATTCTTTGTCCTTGAAGTAACAGATTATATATAAATCTCACATAAAAGGTACATCTTCAAGTTTTCTCTTTGCATGGATTTTAATAATTTGTTACACTAACAATTTCCTTTATTTCACTCTGGAAAAGTAAAAATTAGAAAAAAGTAAAATATAAGTAGTTAAATATATAGCATCCTTCAAGTACATCCTTCAAGTGTGTATTTCATTTTTATTCTTTAAGATACAAGAATTTTCTAGTAAGGCAATAAATATTAGACAATTCAATGACAAACAACCCTGACAGTATTCACTTTTTTTGTTGTTTGTTTTGTGTTTTTGGTTTTATCGAGATAGGGTTTCTCTGGTGTATGGTGCCTGTCCTGGATCTTGCTTTGTAGACCAGGCTGGCCTCAAACTCACAGAGATCTGCCTGGCCTGCCTCCCAAGTGATGGCATTGAAGGCATGCACCACCACCGCCCAGCGAGTATTCACTGTTAAAACCCCAATGCTCAGGAAATGGATGATTTAATAGGGCTCTAAGAATTATATTGGAAAGGGTAACTAGGCCAGAAGAAGTGAGAAAGCTTTAAAGTAACAATATCTCCTGTCATACCCATATACTGTTTGGATTTCCAGGGTTGAAATGGTTTTCAGATTGAAAAACTCAGTCAGTGACTCTGCCCATCTCAACCCAGTAGGAACTTGTCTTTGATATAATCTGGTGTTCCAAACTCTTAGGAATTGAACATAGTTCCAGAAATTCAGGCTCTAGTCCAAAAGCAAGGGGTCTGGATCAGCCTGCTGGAGAACTCAAATCAATCATGAACAATCCTGAGAGACCTCTTTAGGAATAATCCCCCTCTTTTGCCTTTGACAGCACTACAGTACTTTAGGCTGAATTTATATATTTGGCCAGTAACCGGTGGCACAACTGAACATGTGTACATTATACATTATTTGTTTAATATCCTGATATATACTTCCTCAACTTGTCCATAAGAGAATATTTACATTTGTCTTGCTGCTTGCTTGCCGCAGTATTCCAGTGTCCATATCCATAGCATCCCAAACATTAAAGTTATAAGAAACTTTATACCCACTTCTTTAATCCTAGATCCCATTTGGAGAACACCATTCAGAAACACTAATAGCTGATATTTGTTGGTTACTTTACATCAGATAAGAGGATAATTATTTTCCTTTTTAAATATCTACAGAAGCCCTATTAAGAAGCCAACATTATACACTTCACTTGACAGATGCATAAACTGAGACCAGAGAAGTTAAATAGACTACCCATGGCCATACAAGTTGTAAATTGCAGTGATAAGGTCTGTGTTCAAAGCATGGATTCTTAGCTACTGTGCTGGATAATTCCTAGTATGGTTTTAGGAAATGAATATCGTGTCCAGCTACACAGATTAAAAGGGTATATTGAGGGTGATATCAGCACCGTTCTTCTTCTTCTTCTTCTTTTTTTTTTTTTTTTTTTTTTGAGCTGAGGATTGAACCTAGGGCCTTGTGCTTGCTAGGCAAGTGCTCTACCACTGAGATAAATCCCCAGCCCTCAGCACGGTTCTTATAAGTGTCTCTAATGAGGGAAATATTCTCCACATTTGCAGTTTAGAATAGTACCAGTAGCTCAATGACTACATGTGGCACTTAAAGTAAGTCTAGTAAGACGAATCAATTGAATTTTTCATGTTTTTTTAGTGTGTGTACATTTAATAAAATGTAGCTGCTGAATACTTTAGATATCATTGATGTGTCCAAGGAACCGAACTTTTCATTTTCCCCCTACCCTTACTTAAGTATACCTGGCAAATATGTATAAAATGTAATAATTTGATTCAAATATACATTATGTGTAGATAATGGTTACTATTGAATGACGTAGACTTTGACCCTTAAAATTCCTGTAGCTGACATGACACAAGTCAACCCCTCACTATGTCTGGTTCTCTTTCAAATCATCTTTATCAAGGCTTTCCTTTGTGTTCATGGACTGGTTACATGTGCTCTAACACAGGAGAAGGCTATGCAGCATAATATTAAGGCTGAAGACATAATTTTCCAAACAGATGAGATGTGTGCTTTCAAAGCAGAGTTGAGTTAGCTGGATAAGGATTAGTTAGGAGTTCAAGTCCTCAGATCACTCTGTGGGTTTGAATCCTGGTGGCTTCATTTATAGTCTACATTACAAATAACATTGTTTAAACATCATAAATTGCCTTGTTTGCATTAATAAATATGATAAGAGAGTGCCTTCCTCTTATTACTGTGAAGATGAAGCTAGAAAGTACATACCACTCACCAAGAAAGAAGACATGTCAACGGAGTTAACACTGAGCCCAGAAACAGTGTGGGTGCCTGTCCAGGTAAATATGGTATGAAAGGTAGAACAGGAAATGGAGTTGAAAAATAGGAAAAATCAGAGTATAAGAGCAGGGAGGAACATTCAGATACCATCATTATGCCAACCAATGAGACAAAGGAAGAGGTAAAGGAAAGTGGTTAGGCCATCATTAACTCACAAGAACTGAAATGAAGAGATGAAAAGGGGTGCATTCCACCATCCAATCTGTTCCTTATTTCTGTTTCTAGGTTTCTCTTAGTTCCTTAGTTCTATTAGTTCCTGGGAGGCCACTGCTCTGGTCTCAGGTGAACAGCATGAAGAACAATCTTAGGATTGAGGAACTGGCCACATTAAAAAGGGTGATCCTGCTTCTATGTCCTTGGAGATCAGTGTGGTTAGGATTCCATTTTAGAGGTTTCAAGTCAGTCTAAATACTTTCTTTTGTCTTGAAGGCAATGACAAGCCACGAGGCTCTTTTATCTAAGGAACGGCAGAATCTAAGTTGCAATCTGACAGCTAAGTATAGAATAGAGTCAGGTGGGTGAAATGCATGGCTGTGGCACTAGATACGTCATCAAAGTGTGGCATGAAGTACACAGGAGAGCAGCAATCATGGCAGAGTAGCAATGGGAAATTTATGATGCTCCATAGATAGACACAGAAGTCTGAATGTGGAGGCACAGGAGAAATACATCAACCATGGCTGAGATGGGCATTCCAAGGAAGATGGTGGTGTCATCAAATAGAAGAGCAAGTTCAGGGAATGGAAACAATGGATTTCTTTCATCTTCATAGGGCTTGTTATATTTGAGAGACAGTGAGACCAAAAATGAACATGTTCAATTGGATGTTTAAAATGGTGGTGTTCTCTGACCCTAAGGCAGAAGCCAGGATTGCGAGAACCACTGCTGGGTTTCCAAAGCACAAAGGGCTCTGTGGCCAACTTCCCCAATCAGCTCTAACAGAGGTGCCCAGAGTCCCCGCTTCTGGTCTCACACAGGTGCCTGACTATTCTTTTTCTAAGAAATTATAGTGTCTTTACCACTAATGTGAAGTACTTAAAAAGACTGCTCATTATACACACTCTCAGAATGAAGTAGGAAAGAAAGCAGAATATGCCTACACTCCCCAGCTTTTCTAATCAAATGTAGCTAGACTGCTACACATAATGAGAGTATTCAGCTTATGATTCAACAGAGCTACAGGCCCGGGTGCTTCCAACAGTGTATTTTCTCACTCAGGCCCCCTCTGTTGGCCTTACTTATCCCATACAGTGATATTCTATTTTATGATTGCTGTCAATCGAAAAGGAAACTGCGTTTCTATCGCCCTTGCCCTTTTCAGTACGTGGCGTCTTGGATTACTTTGTTCATTTCTGACTATCGCCAAGTTCTGAAGTTCAAGTTGAGGCATGAAGAAAGTTAATTTTATAAACAACAACAAAATTCCCAAAAGGACTGAATTCCCCTCTCTGGCAAGAATTCCATATATCATAAAGCAGACCTTGACTTCATTGTATGCCCTGCGGCACAATTGTCACCGACAAAACCTCAACACACAAGGACCAATGGAATCTATTCATTGGATTCTGGATACTGAGGCCCCCAAGGAACAACACAAATATACACGACGCTGCTTTTGCAGTGTGGCCTTAGAAGGAGCAGTCACTCTGTTTACTTATCTTCTGAATTTCATATTGCAAAGTTACTGATTTAAGAATGCCCTAGAGTATAAATTATTTCTCCAAACTTCTGTAGTGACTTTTGTCAAATGCTTTCTGCTTAGCCCATTAAAGGTGAAAACCATGAAATATTATTTGATTTATACCCTATGAAAAAGCCCTAAAACCACCTGTCCCTCGTTGGAAGGCTGCCAGAACAAAGTAAGAAGAAAGGTTCGGCCTGGGAACAATAATTTGAGGTCGCAGTATGTGGCTCAGAGCAAAGGTTGAGCCTGGAGGCTGTATTCCGTCTTCTCCTCTCCTTGTAAGGATTTACATTTGTTTTTCTTAACACACGTGGGAGTTTTGGCTTTTAAGATCAAAATTTCAAACAGTAAAATAGTGGCCTTGTGGCACTAAAAATATGACTCTTTATTGTTGAAATACCATTCCATTTCCTTTTAATTGAATTTTGCAGAGTTAGTATTGGGATACATTAACTGTGTGGAATTAGATGATAAAATCCATCTTTTCACAAATAGCTCTAGATTTTTTTAAAAATCACTAATTCTGCTGTGTCATATATCAATTCCTCTTCAATTTGGTCTGTGATGCTTAGCTATCAAAGTGCCTGTGTTCATCAGAAACTTGTTTAAATCAACTTTTAAGATGTAAAATAAGAATTTAACTCAGAGTTACATCCAGGAATTTTCAAGATGCAGAAATTAATAGTTTGGAAATGCAGCATGATGAAGTATAAGCCTTATTCAACAAACTGATTACAAGATGAAAATCAAATTTTTTGAACGGAAGCATCTTAATCCAGCAGAAGAATAACCACTTGAGAGCTATAGAGGCAGTTGAGAAAATGTCATATGATCTTCCCTGATAAATCTATATTCATTTATTTGGGAAAACCGCAGCCATCTGTACAAATTAACAGGGTAAAGATGAGACTTTAGGCTATTGCCTTCTAGCAGGCACCAGGGCACTTACTTTTTAATTTAGAGTACATTTATTTTAGGGTACTTCCTACCTACAATGTAATACCACACTTAATAATTTTAGGCTTCAAGTAACAACAATGAGTCTGTGTAGTTGGAGAGCTTCTCTCCAGCCCCTACCAAGCCGTTAGTCCAACAACCCATTTATAAAATAAACACACAGACATTCATATTATTTAAACTGCTTGGCCATTAGCTCAGGCCTACCATTGTCTAGCTCTTACTCTTATATTTAGCCCATTTCTATTAATCTACACTTTGCCACGTGGCTTGTGGCTTACCAGTGTCTTTACATGTTGCTTTTCATGGCGGTGGGCTCCAGTCTCTCCTCCCAGCTTTCCTGTTCCCAGCCTTCTCCTCTTCCTTGTCCCACCTACCCTATCTTTCCTGCCTGGCTACTAGCCAATCAGCACTTTATTTATACAGAGTGATATCCACAGCAAGTCTGTGTTTCTTCTTGTGTATAGAAGCTGTGTTATCCATGTGGAGGTCAGAGGACAATCTCAAGCATATTTGGCCCCCCTTTCTACCTTATGTGGGACAGGGTCTAGCTGTTATTTCCTGCTGGGTACACTTGGCTAGCTGGCCACTATGTTTCTGAGGATTCTCCTGTGTCTGCCTCTCATCTCACTGTGGGAGCCGTGGAATCACAGATGTGTTCCTCTGCCTTCCCTGGGTTCTCATGTGCTGAACCCATTTCCCCATGCTGGAACAGCAAGTGCTAAAACCACCAAGCAGCTTCTCACCCCTGAATTTAGTCTGACTAGGTCATAATTTGGGGCATAGAGTGTTTCTCTCTTCCACTTAGAATCTGTCTCCTGACCATACACTTCTTTGATGATTATTTAAAGGTTCATTTAACCAAGTCCATATCTGTACAAAATTCCACATTAGAAGATTCTTGCTTATCAGGAGTTTACTATGTAGCATTCACTTTGACATCTAGATTTTATATCCCACAGATTGTGAGAAAGTTTTCCCAAATGGTTATTACACAATCTTGAATCTGCCTGAAGTCAAATTTTTGACATTTATTTCAAAACAATTTTTATTTTATAAATTACCACAAAAAGAGTAGCAGTCTCAATATCTGTTTCCAACTTGATTCTAATATTAAAAATCATACATGTATAACCACAGCATAGTGAATAAATCAAGGAGATTAACTTGACAGGACACCCTTACCCACATTCCTGGTTCTGTTACCTCTAGTTCATCCCACAGTATTTTCCTTATATCCCAGGATCTAATTCCAGAATCCACCTGCGTTTTGATGCCATGGCTTCCGCATCTTCCTGGTCTCCAAGAGTTTCTCATTGTCCTTTTCTTCTGTGTTCTTGGCTTTTGAAGATCACTACTCAAGTGTGTGTGTGTGTGTGTGTGTGTGTGTGTGTGTGTGTGTGTGTGTGTGTGTGTGTGTGTGTGTGTGTGTGTGTGTGTGTTTAAAGAATTTCCCTCAAGTTGTACTTATCTGGCATTCTTTAGTGTCTGCTGAATTTTCTTCACTTTAACTACTTTCTTTCCAACTGTTGCCGCTCATTTTTAAGGAATGCTATAGTTTGAAAAAAGTTGAAGCTACATCCCCAGTGTTGGCAAGAGAGGCCCGTTGGAGGTGTTCAGGTCATGAGAGTTAGCTTTGCGTTATCATGAGAATGAGCTTGTTCAGCCTCCACGTGTCCTCTTGCTCACTCTTGATGCTATGCCAGCTGGTTTTATGTCAACTTAACACAAACTAGAGTCATCAGAGAAGAGGAAACCTTAATTGAGAAAATAGCTCCATAACATGGAGCTTTAGGAAAGCCTGGAGAGCATTTTATTAATTAGTAATTGATGGAAGAGGGTCCAGCCCATTGTGGGTGGTGCCATCCCTGGGCTGGTTGTCCGTGTTCTATAAAAGGCAGGCTGATCAAACCATGGGGAGCCAGCCAGCAGTCAGCATCCCTTATGGCCTCTGCATCAGCTCCTGCCTCCAGGTTCCTGCCCTGCTTGACTTCCAGTCCTGACTTCCTTCAATGATGAACTGTGATGTGGAAGTGGACTTCAAATAAACCCTTTCTTCCCCACATTGCTTTGGCCATAGTTTTTCATCACAGCAACAAAAATCCTAAGGCAGATGTTTTCTGCCTTGCACTAGCAGAGAAAATAGACCCTCACCAGTTGTCTCCCTATAACCTCCAAATTCCCACCCTCCAGAACCAGGAGCCAAAGGAACTTCTACTTCTTAGAAATTCTCCAATTTACTCTGCTACCACAGCACAAAATGGACTAAGCCTGCAAGACAATTCAAGTGCAAGCTAATATACTCCTTCTCCCTATCCATCTTTGCCTCTGACGTAGTCATCTACCTTTAAAACAAATGACAGCAGCCGTTATTAGAGGGTTTGTGTAGTGGTGGTATCACATTTGCCTCTTTCCTCTATGTGCACGCACTAATTAGAATTCTACTCCCCCGTGGCTCCCTTTCCTACTATTTTCTTTTTGCTTCCTTATGTGTGTCTATGACTACAGATTCATGGATGCATATCCTATGAGTATAATCCAGTAATATTCATCTCATTGCCTCTGTTGTTCCAGGTTTTATGCACTGAGAGATCCTTGCAGTTAAGACTATATCCTTTGACATGGCCCCCGTGTTTTTGAAACATTCCCTCATTTGTGTCGTTATAAGTCATTCCAAGATCACCTTGTGTTTCCCCTACCCCAGTCCTAGAATCAGTCTCTTCTCTGAAAAGTCCTTGTTCCTCTAACTGGAAAATGTAGAGACACCAGGATCCCGTTACCCCTGAAATATAAACCTCTGCACACACTTAGGAAGCATGTAGCTTTACCACTCCACACTTACATGCACTCATTTATCTGGAGGTGTTTATCAGTGAGTTTGCACTCCTGCTGATTCAGGATTAAGAAGTTCATTTCACTCTTACCTCCTCCTCTAACATCCTTTTCCAGTAGTAAAATTGTGTGTCTACATACTTTAGAATTGCCAGCCATTCCCTTAAGATGCATGTTGACTAGCCACAGTTCAATGTGTGCATGTATGTACTGTTTTTTTTTTTGTCATTGGGGTAGTAGGATATAGGAAAAAACATACTGTTTTTAAGTTACTTGGAGTCTTTCTCAACCTGTCTTTAAAACATCTTACAAACATTGGTAATTGAGGTAGTTTGTACCTGTTGCTGATTGTGTTTCCTCATAGGTCCTCTGACATCCTGGTTGACTTTAGTTATTCCTTTATTGGAACACTACATGAAAACACGACTCTAAATATCAAAGCCACATTTTCTCTACACTCACCCAGACCATTTCTTATTTCATCTTTTTCTGACTTACCTGATAAAGGCTGATCAATTTCCTTCTACGTTGGCTTTTGCCTCCTACACTATTGCATATGGGCAGATTGTAACACGAATCTTAAAAGGTCTTATAATAAAAAACCTGGAGACACATATCGAGGTGAAAGCTGAAAGATCAGAAAAACAGAACAAGCCAGCCACATTCTTACCTCTATGAAATCCCCAGCCTCAAGAGAGAGACTTCCTGTTTATCCATGCCTTATATACCTTTCTGTGCCCTGACATCTTCCTTCCTTCCCAGTACTGGAATTAAAGGCCTGTATCCCCATGCATGGCTCTGTTCAGTGTGGCCTTGAACTCACAGAGATGCAGATAGATCTCCTGAATGTTAGAATTAAAGGTGGGTGCTACCACTGCCTGACCTCTGTGTTTAATATAGTGGCTGGCTTTGTCCTCTGATACCCAGGCAAGCTTCATTGGGACACACAACATATCACCACAGCAGATAAATGTGATTAACCTGGAAGCCAGTCTGCTGAGACTCTGCCCCTTGTGGGCGAAAATCTCTTTTTTGGTCACTCTGACACTTTGGGGTGGCTGTTAATAAAGATGTTTCACACAGACTCAGAGGAGGAAGCAAGTCATGGGGTGTTGGGGAGATACACATGTGGGGTTCTCTCAAATGCAGTCAATTAATCTGACTTTTTTTTTTTTTTTTTGTCGGAGCTGAGGACCGAACCCAGGGCCTTGCACTTGCTAGGCAAGCGCTCTACCACTGAGCTAAATCCCCAACCCCGACATTTTCAACTAAATAAATTAACAGGACTTTTTCCCCCAACACACCATGTAGGACATTTCTAAACTAAGATATTCTTACCAAAATAATTCAAAGAAAGTCCATAATAAGCTATTAAATAAAAGAATGAGCTACATGCCAATCTATAACTGGCAAGTAAGTCACCATATATTTATTTTAAACAATATTTTGAATGTATAGGAAGCACCTTCATTGTCTTCTAAATGCTTATAATGTGTCTGGACTTCATCACAAATGTCCTGCCATAGAAATGTCGGGAACAAGTATGAACATATGAAGATGGCCATAATTACAGCAATTATGGAAAAGTAATTTTCTGATTATATAAATTAAACAGGTTTCAAATAGAGTAGATAGGTCATAAAAAGCAAGCAGGATACCAAAAATAAATATTTTGGGAGCTAGGAAATTGCTTGTTAAATACACACGCCAAATGTAAACCCTTTGTTAACATTTGTATAATATAACTTCTTAGAAGTTACAAACATAATTTATTTTTAATTTAGAAAGACAGAATAATGTTAAAATGAGTGTTTGCAGATATCATGTTGTACTTACCCTCCAGGTAGTATGTAAAACACCTGTGTTTTGTGATAACCAGGATAAAATAAAGACAAGAAAAAATAACTGGAAGAATGATTTCTAAAATTAGAGGTTGGCATAGCTCAATAATCAATTAACTTCTGTAAATAGAGTTAAAGTATTTCAAGCAGGAGAGTTGTAAGGAACACTAAATCCTGATTTGGGTTCTAGACAAACAGCTTGTATTTTGTGTAGCAATTTGGGGCCCTTAAAAACCATAGTTTGTTTTTTGTTTTGTTTTGAGAAAAAATAGCACTATTTTAAAATATTGTTCCTACCATGGTCATGACTAAAGCCTCTTTTAGGCCCTGTGGTTTCAGAAAAGATGCATGTTAACACCAACTAACAGCCTTCATAACAATAAGTTCCTTCCATGCAGTATTCTACCTAACCACCATACCAATCCAAGAAACAGGTGCAATTGCTGTCCACACTTTACAGGGGGGACAACGAAGTGCAGTGCAGACAGAGTCACAGCTCCAGGGAGGGCCCCGCTTTGTGAGTGGCCATGTTTGCCCAGCACACTGTCTGTATTTTTCTCTGTTGTTACCCCCATGAACCCTACAATTCTGTGCCAAGGAAAAGAGGCTTTGAGGGAGCTGAGACTTGAATTCCACCCATAGTCATAACCATGGACTCATTTTTATTGGTTCCTGATCAAAAACTTTATAGAATATCTGTCTGGGTTCTCTTCTCTGTCCACTTGGTTCTAAGATGATGCCCAAGATATTTGTTTTAAGTGTTTGCAGCAGATTGGCGTTTACAAGCAATACTCTGGAATCTTCCTAGCTGTCTGCATTAGGGAATCCTGTAAGAACTGTCTGGATTCTGATCCCTACTGAACTGGTGTGAACATGTGCTGGAGACAGTATTTCCCTGTCCTACACAGGTTAATGGATTCCCCACCCCACCACTGCCCCAAAGCACTCAGAACAGACTCAGCAGACTCTGCTCTCAGGTGAGACCTAGTGAGCCACGCAATTGTTCCTAGGTGATCAAGTGTCCTTGTTGAGTTGGCCCTTGTGACAGTCCGTGAATGCCACCTTCATTTCTTCTGGATTTGTATTATTTTTCACTTCCTGGACTTCTTCTTTGTTTGTGTTCCTTTCTGTGTTTGCATTTTCAGTGAGATTACAGTTAAATATACTTGTTCTGTGTGCTCTTAATGCTGCCTAAGAGTTCTGAATCTTGTCTCATTGGTTATAAGGTGCCTGCCTCCTTACTGGTCAGGATCAAGAGTAGCATGTATAAAATGTATAATGCAAGTTTGCAGTAAATGGTGGCCATGCTTAGTAACCACTAGGAAGATGGCCATTCTGAGAAGTAACTTTAAAATGAGAAAAGAATTGAAAACTGTGGAGGGTTCTATGAATTCTGATTGTACTCCCTTAGTCTATTTCAACAGTAATAATGATTGCAAAATTATAATTAGAAACTACCTACTAGTACTTCCATTTCTGAGCATCTACAAGTGTTCACCTTAACATGGCTGTGGATGTTTTTCAAATGTCTTACAACCTTTGGGTAACATTAGAGGAAAATAAAATGAAGAAATACAACAAGGAATTGCTAAATCCCACAAACTCCCAATAAGAAATCAACTGTCACTAAAATATTTGAATCCATTCTTGTTCCCAGGGTTTGAAGATGCAGATGAATGGATCAAATGAGATATCAGCCTTTAACTAAAAGCAGTTTGTGGAACACAAGTAAAGAGAATAAATGCATGATCCTATAGTCATACCCCTTTACATATCCTTCTGCTTCTCAGTTATATGTGTATTCCATGATCTTCTTTCAAAGTCAAAATGTGTGGAAAAAGAGAACTATGAAAATTATCAAGGATCTTAATGATGCAGCTATAGCAAATGATATTGAATGGTTTTAAGGATAATATGGACAGAGATGTTTCCACTTAAATTTGAAATGTTTCTGAGCCCATTCCACTGCAGTAACTGAAGATATCATTATAGCAAAGAAAACTGTTTTGAAAAGTAGAAATGATCTTTGCCAAACAAATTTAATTAGGTTACTTGAAAGCCTTTTAAAATTATCATGCCAGATGCCAGTAAAATATCAACCCTGCACATTTATATCACATTTTGTTTACCAACATTTTTTCATTTAATTTTCAATAACTCTAGAGCCTCTATATTTAAATGTTTTCCCAAATCACACAGCATCTGACTCCAGATACACAGTTGGTCTGTAATCCTGACATTTAATGAAAATTTCTAAATAAACATTTATTTCACAGACTTACTTAAAGTTATGAAGGAAAGTAATACTTTCTGAGAAGTATTTTAAACATTATTTCTTGAAAAAGTTAGACTTTTAAACAAAAACTTATTAGCACATGATGACTGAAAAAAAAATACACAAGAAGAAATGGCAACAACCATTTGGTTAGAGTCGTGCTAGGAAGAAGACTCAGAGGACTCAAGAAGCAGGGCCAGGGAGAGGGCACGGAAGTTCTTAGTGACTGGAAGGAAAGAATGGGCATCATTTTTCTCCTTTGGACTCAGAAATACAAGAAGAGCCTGTTACAGGAAGAACAGAGAGCACTGTATGCAAACTGAAGTTTACAAATGCAGTTTTAAAGTCTTGGAAAGAGCCCTAAGAATGAAATGATGATGTCAAAGATAAAAGACTGATTAAGAAATGACATTGATTTGCATGAGTACCAGAAGCACAGAGAGTAGAAAGGAGGATAAAGGAAGGTGGTGTTGGGTAACGTAGGAAAAGCCTGGCTTGCGAGCAAAAAGGAAGGAAGGAAATAATTTTAAGATGAGTAGCCGGTCATTAGCTTTCTCCCCAAGGGATGTTTATCCAGCAGCTTGATGTGTGTATGTGTGTGTGTGTGTGTGTGTGTGTGTGTGTGTGTGTGTGTGTGTGTGTGTTGGAAGTTATGTTTTATTCCTGGTTTTGTATTGTTTTAAAATTATCTTTACTATGTAACCCAGACTGACCTTGAACTTGAGATCCTCCTACGTCAACCTTCTTGGTGCTGGGATTGCAGACATGCCATAACTATTTACAGGTTTCTAAATGAATTTATTAATTAAAAAAAAACTTTATTAGCCATTACCTCTGTGCAACAAAATGCAGAGAGACGTTTTTCCTTCAGAGACTCAGGATTTCCTAGGAACCAAGATAAACAATGTCAACTAGATCTGACATTCCAAAGGAAGACTTCACTTGAAACAAGTTGTCAGTCATAGGACGAAGGGAGAGATTATACAGATGATAACATGGAGGTTCTGTGGTTTCTATCCCATCCCTTTCCAGTACTGGACACCATAGTATTTTCATTGTGTTGCAATAGTTCAGCTACTTTTTCTGCGTTTGTTTGGACTAAGGTGGGCACTTTCTCCTGTGCCTCTGTATTCTCGGTATTCTTAGCTCTTCTGTCCACTACTGTCAACAAAGGAGACCTTGCTCCGGTGCTTTCCGAGTCTCCTCCCAATGACCTTAGTAGAATGCTATCCATATTGTAGACTGATTGCTTCACTGTGGGCAGCTGACTGAAGAAGGAGTGGCACCGGGATAACGGTGCACTTATTTCCTTTATCATCTGGGCAAATTGAGCAAACAAGGTGTGAAATTAGAAGACTTCAGTTCTCCATTCAAGTCTGAGAACTCAGGCCTCTCTGCTGCTCCAGAAGCCCCCAGGTATATCGTCACCTCGAACTTAGTTGTATGACTTTTCCAAAGGGCATGAGAACAAATAACCATTCATTCCAGAAAAAACAACAAAGGTTGACCAAGGAAATAATACCAAGCAAGACTAGTATGGTGAGCCAAAGAATGGGTAACTCCGCAGCTGCACACCAGAAGGCCTACCCCCCATCACCACTTCCCCTAACTCACCCATGGGGGATGATTGACAGATGCTACATCCTGGGAGTTTCCTACCCAACTTTCAGGCAACTCCTCCTCAGAGTCTCCCCTTCCTCAGCAATTATTTGCTGCTTTGATAACCTTGGCAAGGCACTTTGTTACATGGGTCTTGTAAGTTTTGTGAGATTGCCAATCCTTATAAGTTATTTTTGCTAGCTCTATGAGTCTGAAGAGCATCCCTCTGAGGTAGAATGTTTCAATTTGAAGGCCTGCAAATATGATCTTTGCATCTACCTGATCTCCCTTCTTATATTCACAGGCTAACTTCAATAGATTTATTGAGATCTTTGCTCAAATATTTCTTTCTCAAGAAGGCTTCATCCAGAGACTTGATTATTTCTAGTTTGTACAAATTCTGCTCCTCTCTTTTATTTATCACAGTTTATTTTATAATCTCTTTGTCAGATTTTTGCTTCTGCATTTTGGTCTGTTTCATGGCCATAGAGGTTTAATGTCTGATTTGCTGTATATCCAACAGTTCTTACTGATCTATTTTAGATTCTGAATATATGTTTGTTGAATAACTCAGCGACTAACAACATGATCTTATATTCTATTTAGTCTTCTATATTATGCACTTGATAATAATTGCTCTGTTTCAGAAATGTTGTGAACACTGGATAGTACGCTTTGAACACATGGCAATGCTGCCCATATTGTCAATAATGTCACTATTATCCTCGTTATGCGTTATTTAGCATTGTTACCATTTTCATCATTGGCATCCTAGAGTGGTTCCATGTTTCATACTACTATGTTGGACTGTTCTAGAATCATCACCACATCCTGAGATTGTTGTGGCAAAATTTAGACTGCTGATGGGTTTTGTTTGCCAATCAGCAGACTGGGAAGCCACATTTGGTTACCTGAATCCAGTGCTGAGTTCTTATGCTGGTCTTCAGAAAACAACAAGCATTCTTGTTGTTTTGCTTGTTTTTATTTTCCAGGTGGGGCCTTTCTATGCACTTACTTCCATGCTGATCTTAAGTTTGCAGCCCTCCTGCCTCAGCCTCTGCAGTGCTGAGATTACAAGGGTGTACACCTGGCTGCAACATGGTTTGTCTGCCTCCTCATCTGTTTGAGGAAACAAGCTTGGAAGAGTTCAGGCACTCTGCCAAACGCTTTCCTGAAGGGGAGAAATAGGCTTCCTTACAGATATTTACACATTATCATGGTGCTTATGATAGTTCCTAAGTCCCTCTGCCATGGAAATTATTACATGGTATTATTCAGTGAGAATCACATAATGCATTTAGCACCAAAGATATCCATAACCTAGCCAGTAGTTTCATAAATCCATCCTTCTAGCTAAACCAGGCAAATTTAGTGTCCGCCCCACCAGGAATCCCCACCAAACTTAAAAGCAGCATTGTCTTCACTGACAGAAATAAAAAAAAAAAAAAAAATACTTACTTCAAATACATACCAAATTTGGTCAAAGTAGGCACTATATACTCTTAATTTAGTTCAAATTTCTCAAAGTTTTTCAAGGACATGGAGCTAGGTAATGGAATATTGCTAGATTGATAGCTCTGCCTTAATAATTAGAAGGTTTTAATAAGCTGCTTAGCCTTGATAAATAGGATTGCTGAAACCTCCATGCTTCTTGTAGACTAATAAGGTTGAAGTGTCAAGTCTTTAAACGCATTGTGATCTTAACACAACATGATTCTTAAAACCTATCCATCATTGACCCTCAGCAAATCCACTGTGCTCACATCTTACTTAACAAGCCAAACCCAAGCCCTATTTGAAACACGAGGTGTTTCAGCACTCTAAGAGATGACCGTGCAGAATGTAATACATATCTAATTTAAAATTTCATGTCCATCTGCATTCATGAACTTTTTAGGCACACACTGTTTTTAGTTTGGGGACTTTCTCTCCGAAAATCATGTGGATTCATTTGTGTTTCACAAGATATGAATACCTCACAAAAGGAAATATCTGTTTGACAAATCCTATATAGCTGGATGTTCAAAGAATGTAACCTAAGAATAATAGCATAGTTTAGAAATAGTTTAAAAGCTGCCCTTTATAGCAGAATGCATAGATTGTACAAAATTACCAGGCTCTCATTTAAAAGATATAATTATTCTTTTAAAAAAGAGAAAGAATATACTGTTGCTAGATACAAACTCATCCTATATCAAACATAGGCTCAAGGTGAGGGCTATCTCACCATTTGAACTTGCTGCATGGGATTTTGAGGCTATCGTATTTCAAACTGTATAAACAAATTTCTAGTTAACTTTTTAGTTAACTCAATAACATATATTTCTTATAAAATACATATTGAGAAAATGAAGATAATACCATTAATTATATGAAAGGTTTTGTGACCCAATAGTATTCAATGAATATACAAAATACTGCAAAGTCAGAGGCCCACCACACACACCAGTGGGTCTAAAACTAGCATAAGGCCAGGCCTGTTTACATAAAACTCCCAGTTTGGTGGAGGCAGAAGATGCATAAATTGTTAATGATTGAATCATATTATCGTACTAAAGTCCAACTATGTGAGTTGAAAACATGGTGGCACAAACAGATGCAGCAGGTAAATACTACCTAGATTAATCAAAAACAAAAAAGGTTTTCATGGATGGTGGCATTTGAACTGAACACTGAAATATAACAGGAGATTGATTAGGGATTCAGACCATGCTGCCAATCTTTGGAAGTAAGCAGAAGAGCAAAGCGATGGTGAAGTAAAGACATTTGGCCTGCACAGAAGGAAGATGACAGATGAAGGGAAATGGAGAAAGCTCCTAAGGCCATGATTATTAAGAGGATGGTAAGGGCCAGGTTATGAACCACCTCAGAGGCTATGCTGTGCAATTGATGTGTTTACCATGTGGACATTCAGATTTTATGCTCTAGAATTTGGAAACCATTAATTGCACTTAGAATATACGGAATGGGAGCAGGAGACAAAGGGTAGGGGTGTGGATTGAGAGATGATTAGAATTGAGGGGGGAGCTTTGGGGGCCAGACAGAAACCTAGTGCAATGCAAACTCCCTGGAATCTACAAGGGTGACCCTAGCAAAGACTCCTTGTAATTTGGGACATGGAGTCTGAACTGGCCATCTTCTAAGCTAAGGCCTCCAGTGGAGGGACTGGAACACCAACCCAGACACAAAACCTTCACCCAGTAATATGTCCTGTCTGCAGGGTATGCTGGGGTAAAGGAGGCAGAGAACTTGTGGAAGTGGACAATCAATGTCTGGTCCAACTTGAGACCCAGGCCACAAGAGGGAGACCACATCTGGCACTGCCTGGCTGAATGGACCCAGTATAGAACCAAATAGGACTGGCAGGGGGAAGTCTGTGAAATAATTACTAATGATATTCCACTATACAACTAGACCAGAGCCTAGCATAACCATCATCAGAGAGGCTTTGTCCAGCAACTGATAGGAGCAGATTCAGAGGTCCACAGCCAAACATTAGGCAGAACTTGGGGAATCCCACCAAAGACGGGGGAAGAAGGATTGTAGGAACCAGAGGAGTCAAAGACGCCACAAGAAACCCCACTGAATCAATCTGCACTCATAGTGGATCACAGGGCCTGGAGCGACAATCGGGGAGCCTGTATGGGTATGAACTAAGTCATCTACATATATGTCATGGTTGTGTAGTTTGGTGTTCTTGTGGGATTCCTAACAGTGGGAGCAGGAGCTGTCTCTGACTCTTTTGCCTGCTCTCAGGATCCAGCCTTGATATGAGGCTGTGTGCCTAGTCTTACTATAACTTGGCATGGCATGTTTAGTTACTATCCCTGGAAAGTCTGCTGTTTTCTGAAGGGAAATGCAGGAAAAGTGACTGGGGGGGGGGGGGGGAGAATGGGGAGGTGGTGAGAAGGGTCTGGGAGGAGAGGAGGGAATGGAAACTGCCACTAGGTGTAATGTATGAGAGAAGAAGAAATAAATTAATGAATTAAAAAGTAGCTTCACTAAGAATTTTGGATCTCTAGAACTTTCAACAGCCGTGGTTTTCAGTGCCTACGCCACAAAGTTTAACCAGCAAGTCTGCATTGAGCAGTACATGTTCCTGTTAGATCCGTCTTTTAAATTTCCTTCTATCATCCTCTTCCAAATCAAATTTTTGTTTTCCTAAGGCCTTATTTGAGCCAGGCAATTAATTCTGTGGGTCTTAATCTTAATAGAACCAGAGTCTGACGCCTTGGAGCCTAATTGTAAATGGTCCTCTCTAAAGCTCCTACCTCACGAGGGTTTGGTTTCTGGCCCCTGAGGATGCTGCAGGTGGGAGCCAGTTCTTCCCCCTTCCCTCACTCTCTCCACTCCTGTGTCCCCAGAATGTCACCCTCCCTAAAGCAGCATCCTATACATGCTTCCACCATAGACGGCTGATACATCATCATCTTCCGTTTGCTCGGCTCTCAGTTGCTACCAAATGAGCATGTCAGAAATATTTTTAGGGGAACTTAAGATTAGAGAGTTCATTTTTGAAGAGAATGACTCATGGGCCATTGACAGCATCACTGCATCTCAGCAATAGAAGCTTTGGAACCTGCAGAAGCACAGTGATTTTCCTGCTCAGCATAGCTAAGCTCTGGAACCACTTTCAGGGCAGATGAGATGAAAGCAGTGTTTTTTCAATCCCAGCTGCAGAAATGAATTCTGAAGGGTCAGTGATAGTTTCATTTTAATTCCAGGGGCAATTTGGATAAATAACTAGAGTCTCTGGATCTGAGAAGTAGCTCTGCTTCTGAAATACAATAAGGACTCTAGTCACCGTCCACAAATAATAGTTTTGTGCATATGTGTGTGGGGGATATGTATGTGATATGCTCACACGTGTGTCGTATGCAAGCCCATGCACACTTATGTGGAGGCCAGAGGAGGATGTTAGGCAACATGGTCCACCACTCTTGGCCTTACTCTTTAGGCAGGCCCTCTCTCTCAAACTGGATGGAAGCTAACACCAGAAAGTCCCAGTAGCCCTCCTTCTCCACTGCTCACACTCTGTGAACACAAATGCACTCATCTGTGCTCAGCTTTTCCCGGGGTTTCAGGTCTGCACACTTGCACAATAAGCTCGCTCTCATTCACTGAGCCGTCTCTACCATCCAAATTGTAAATGTATTTCCTCAAAAAATTCAAAGGTGCTGGTAGTTCCCATTTCATTTTAGATTTTCAACCTCATCTTTTTAGGTGTTTCTTATTAAACCTTCAAAGGATTTTGAAGAAGAATAAAAAAACAATTATTCAGGAACATTGTTTAAACCTGACCCCAAGTGCAGTTAACCCCAAGCAATCCTTCTTGTCCTAACATAACAAATAGCCTCCTTTGGTTTGCAAAGGTGTTCTAGTTTATGCAGTTGATATTAAATTAGACAGCCGTTGTAGTTAGAGTTTTCCTGCCTGGCCCAGTCAGGACAAATCTCTCTTACCCGCCAGTCCCACAGTCGCTCAGACCCAACCAAGAAAGCACATAAAAACTTATATTGCTTACAAACTGTATGGCCGAGGCAGGCTGCTTGTTATCTACCTTTTCTATCTTAAATTAACCCATTTCTGTTAGTCTATACTTTGCCACATGGCTTGTGGCTTACCAGTGTCTTTACATGTTGCTTTTCATGGCGGCAGCTGGCGGTGTCCCTCTCTAGTCTTCTACTTCCCAGAATTCTCTTCTCTCTTGTCCCACCTATACTTTCTGCCTGGCCACTGGCCAATCAGAACTTTATTTACATAGAGCGATATCCACAGCAAGCCGTGAACATCCTACTGGAGATAAAAAGAATGTAAAGCCTTATGAGTCATACAGCTAGCTCTATGTTCAGATTTTTGATAGGAGATGCTCAGGTTCTGAGATCAAAGAAAGGATGGGTTGGGGAACCGTGAATAACCCACTTTGCTCTGGAAGAGCGCCCCCCCCCCCAACTAAGCCCAGACACCGCCTTGTCGGCTCCATTATCAGCTCATGTGACTCTAGATAGGACCACTCTCAAGGCAGGTGGGCTGCTGTTACTCAGAATCCCAGTCTCACCAGCAAAGCTGAGAAGTGAAGCTGGGTGAGCGGCTGTCTTAGATCTGTGGAACCGTGCGGAGGTCTTGTTAAACCGCAGAGGGCTGGGCCGCCTCCCGTGGGCCTGTAACCCAGTAGCTCTGTTGTGGGAATTCTGCTTTTCTAACAATTCCTCGGTGCTGCAGATGCTGCTGATAGAAGCAGCACTTGATAACCACTGATTCAAATAACCCTGCCGTTTGTCACTCCTGGCAGCCAGCCACCAGCATCCCTGGAGCCCCTGGGTTGTCCTTTCCTTCTGTTTGAAACCTCAGCGAACATCTTGCTGACCTTCCAACCTGCCTTTCAGAGAACAGAGTTCAGAAGAGTTTATCTACTCCATGCAGCTCACAGAATCAATTATGCCACCATTTATTTGTACTTTATAGGAATGTGTTTACCACATGGTCAAGAGACCTCTTGGCAATTCACTGAATGTCTTGTATCAGTCTGTCAGTGTCAATCACAGAGAAGTGATTTTGACTTTAAAGTAAGTACTACCTGTCCATACTGTTTCAGGGAACTTCAGTGAAGTGATGGTCCTCAAGGCCAGATGACTCTACCCACATGCATAGATATACACCATACATACACACTCACACATACTGCCAAATTCATTCCACACTCCAGACATAAACAAGAAATGTTTTTCACAATGTTTGTATCTACTACAGACAATTTAGTCTTCAGAGTCAAGGTTTGCTTCCTGCAAGGACACTTTGAAGAACTAGGTATCTACCCTAGTCATGTTGGGGAGCTGTTTTCTAGGACCAAGTTACCTCAACTCATACGCAGCATCTTCTCATGAATAGTGGAGCCCAGGAGAGTAGTATTTTAAATGCATTAGTTTCAACTCCACAAGAGTGATGAGGATAATGTTGAGACCTCCCCTCATTAGCAAGGAGAGGAGAGGAAAAGGTGGTCTTGCAGAAAAAGAAAGGGCAAAGCTTGTGCTCATTGTAAAAGAGAGCCAACCTCTCTCAGAACATTAGAACAGGCACAAACTTTCATTCAAATCAAGTGTAGATGCAATATGGTTTTTATCTCTTCAAAATGTCTTTTCACCTGATTCTGACACAAGGCTTTTTGGAACATTTAATAATAATCTGTGATTTGAAAATAAATTTGTCACTTTCTGAGTATACCATAAGTCAAACCAAATTAAAGTGTGCACTGGAGTTGTCACTTAGATTTTTAGCAATGACTGTTTTGTGTTGTGTAGTTGGATAATTTTTCAAAAATTCAGAACTTTACTTTGTCTCATAAAGCCCAAACAGCAGATTTAAGTAGTTTGGAACAATAGATCCCTTTGAGAAGTTTCTGGAAGATAGGAGCTCTATCTTTAGGACAATTAAATGACTACACAAACTCAGTAAGTCTCCATTGGAGATCTTGTCCAGAACTGCAGAAGGGGAAACTGAGCCTGTGCCAGTGCCTAGCCTCTTCTCACCACAGCCCCGAACAGGCAGCCTCTGATTCCATCAGAGCACGTTTTCTTGGCCTCCTCATCAGTTAAAAGAAGAAGAAAATTCAGAGGCCAGTTTGGTACCCCCTGTAGCTCCAGGCATATGGCTGTCAGTCTTCCGTGCTGAGTCTGGGAACTGGTTCTTTGCTCCTTCTTTGTTCCTTCATTCTCACAGCTATCTCTGGACTCTTGGAGCCCTGTTGCTTCTGACTTCCCATAACCCCTTTCTCTGACTGTTTAGGGAAAAATCTCCCTCCTAACTGTCCTTCCATTCTACTGCCTTCTCTTCCTCTAAGGTGTGACTTCTGATATAGGACAGTTAAAAGGAATAAATGGTGTTCACAAGCCCCACAGGTTTAAATTAGATGAAATGGTTATGAGGGCAGGGCTTTCGGGCCTTAAATTATATTCGGAAAGGATGGAGTAGAAGATATCTGTACACAACACAAGTTCACTGATGTCACTGAAGATCTTCAAAGCCCCAAGATTTATATTCTGTGCATCATCTCTGTTACACTGTAATTAAATCTGAAAACTTGATGCTGCCCCTCAATATACAAACATAATGTGGGCAGCCAGGTAGGGGAGGTTCAATCCCTCCATTTACTGAACACAATGGTGCAGAGCCATCATCCAGCAGCATTGTCTTAAGCAACACTCTCAAAGGATGCTCTCATCTTTCCAGATCCCACAGGTGCTTGTTTTCTTGTAGTACTCTTACCTTGTGTTAAATCTACTGCAGATCTTAATGAATCGCTTGCAAATAGGTTTCCCACAGTCTTTACCAATCCAGTATCCAAGGACTCCTCAAATCAACTCTCCATTCATTTGACTGCTGGCAATATTGACTTTACTACTCCTGCAGCCTTTACTGGTAGAGCAAAGGAAAAGAAAAAATAGCTTAACACACTTTTGGTACAGTAACGTTATGTCCACTGCATCTGTTGATAGATCCCAAAGCCTGGACCACGTGCCTGTCACATGGCCTGACCTTGGAAAACGTAAGAGTATTCTATTATCTTAAAGACATTTGCATGAACATACAGTCTTAGACACACATCCGTCAGTTATTCAAGGGTTAATAAAAATGATCATATAGTTAAGAAATTATGCAAGCAAAATCAGTACACTTGCAGAATGTCACTTTGAAAATACGTTAATGAATAATCATGTTTCTTTACTCACTGGTCCCTGAAAGTGATAGCTTGCCCTTCGTGCTAAGTCTCCAAGGATTCCTGAAGGGTGGAGAGCTAGGGGATGAAGTCAGCGGCTGAGAATCCGGAAGAAGCAGGGCAAAATGTAATAATGTAATCTTGTTAAAATAAACAAATCTCCTATAGTTATTATCATAATTCTCATGAGAAGTAGATGTATATTTAATTAGAGAAAAATTCAGTAGAGGTACTAATGACCAATATTGGAAAAACCATTAGCATGATGATAATTTCTCCCCTAACACGTAAACCCAATTTGAGCGGCTATGTAGTTAAAGTATAAAACATGTCTTTTAAGTCAGAAATTCTTCGTATTTTCATCCAAAGCCTTTATTATTGATAAGAAAAAAATCAAAAGAGGCCATCAGCCTATTCTGAGGAAGGTCATTAATGTCACCTGAACTTTCAGTAATGGGGGAAAAATGCTAAGGTCTTCTGGACACATGGTAAGGATGCATTTTTTTTTTTTATGGAATCCCATATATTTATATCTATAATGCAGTTTGTTTGAGCAAAGTTAATGATTGGTTGAATAAGACTCTTAAAACCTATTCACAAGGCTAGGGAGATGGCTCAGTGATTAAAATGCTTGACACACAGGATTGGCTAGAGTTCTGGTCCTCGGCACTCATGTAAAATGCCAGATAGACATGGAGGCCAGCCTGTCACTCTACAACTCAGAGGGTTGAGGCAGGATCTCCAAGGCAAGCTGGCAAGCTAAATTACCTCAGCTGGTGAGCTTCAGGCTCAGAGACATGGCCTCAAAAGTAAATCTGATATCAACTGTGGAAGGTACCAAATATTACCCTCCAGACCCCACAGGCATGCCACACATGCATATACACCCTCACATAGCACTCATACACATGTGAACATGCACACACATACCCATGTGTACTGTGCTCACACACACAAGACAAAACATCTGCTCACTTTGCCTTTGAACTTTCATTAGTATTTGTTAGTTATATGAAATAATGGATTCATTACTTTTACATACAGGTGTACAACGTGTGTTTTCCATGCTTCTTCTCCTTTTACCATCTCTTGTCCTCTTCCCCACCCCAGCCCCACCGGTCCTTTCTCCTCCTCCTGAATAGTCTCTCTTGTACGTCCATTTCCCCTTTTTAAAATCTGGTTTCTGAGTATGTTGATCTTAAAAGACAGTTATCCAAAGTTGTTCTTTCAAGCATGAAGATACTCAGAATATTGTCCTTTTTTTTTTTTTTTATCTTATCAGAAAGTAGTTGTTCAATGTCTGTTATAATGACTGTACTCTCTAGATATCATTATATCTCCATATTGGTCATTGCAGTTCTAACCAGGATTGTGTTTGTCTGCCTTGTGAGTTTGTATGAAATGTCAAATAGCCAAAAATGACAAATTAATTTCAGAGAAGGGAAGTATCACATTTTATTGTTTTCTGTCACTGGGAAATGAAGAGCAAGTACTAAAGTCAAAAAGAGAAACACATGAACTAGCTACTTGCCCATGTGAAGTGTGTCACATAATGAGGCTGGTTTTCATGTGTGTAGTGCCAGGGTGGTTCTTTGAATAAGTGCTTGAATGTGTGACCTTCAAAAGCAGCAGACTAACTGGATGAAAGAGAATTGACAGAAACCAAGTGTGTCTAAGTGAACACATGGTCTTGATCACAGAAAGACCAGAAGTAATTAAACAGGGCAGCTGATAAAAGACAGAAGATCATTAAGTTGTACAGATTTTAAAAGGAAACAGGCTTTATTCCAACGCATAGACCCAGTCTGAGAATAAATTAATTTTATAACTTTGCTTAGTATCTGGAACACACCCTCAGAGAGTCTGATAGCTACTTCCAAATCCTATAAGTTAAGTCTAATTCATACCATCAACAACTCAAAGCAAGTCTTAGCAAGAGATACACTAGTCTTTAAGTAGGACAAAAATGCTGTAGATGATGATTTCATAAAACTTTAACTTTGTAGTGAGGTAAGAACTGAACCTTCAAGATAGCCTCCAAATTCCATGTAATTCATTTTAGAAGAACAACAACAGTGTTCAACTGTGTATTACTACACCTTTGGAGACATAAATATTTAAAGTAAGGAAATGAGGAAGTCTTGCTGATTAGTTCTTCCTCACCTTCCAATAAAGGGGCCCAAGCTGATGCCTACTGATGACAACTGTGTGTCTGCTAGATAAGGTTCCTTCACACCTTCATTCATTCAAGAGATAAGCCTTAACATTCTTGAATTTACCAAAGCTAATTTGACAGTTAAGTCATTATTAGGGGATTTTGTTGTTCCTGGGGACCATGTGTTTTGAGGGTTATGAAATATCATCTAAATGGTTGCAGTCAAAGCCAGGCTTCTGTCAGGATCTGACACACCACTTTCATATGCAAGTACAAATATAAACATTACCCAGGTCCTATAAGAGTTCCCTTCATCAGGAAGCTCTGGTCATCTTTTACCTGGATGGCTGACTCTAGATACACAGAATAATATTCTCACACAGAACCAGCCAGCCCTACCTGGAAACAGGCGACACTCCCCTAGTGTGGCAATGCTACAGCCTGTAAGGCCAGGGTTGTTACTAGATGTTTTCTGATGCTTTGCTCATCCAGGTGAGAGCAGCTCATCAGCTCCTACTCTGAGCTTTCATTTCACGAAGCAGGGAACAACTTATAAAAATCCACGTTTGTTAATGAACCAACTCTGATGAGATTGGAACAATGAAGATGCCTCTAGATATTGACTCCTGATCCAGGGGCCTCAGACACTGACTGTTGTCTCAGAAGTAGGTTATAGGTTACACATATTTCTATGCAAACACTTAAAAGAAAAAGACAATGAGGCATACACACTGGACCCTGCCTAAGGACATAATGATCCAAACAAGAAAATAAACACTCTGTGTATGCCCAAAGTTCTGTATTCAAATAGTTAAGGTTCCTGATGATCTCTGAGACGGTGACAGGAGAGAAGGAGTTGGTGATAGGAGACATTGCATTGAGTGATGAGTTTTCTCCATTCACTGTGGTAGTTTGGGGTAGGGACTGGAAGTGAGGCCATATACCCAGGAGTTGTGTGTTTAGATATGTCAGAAAGAAATGAAGATGACTCCGAGTGCTAGCTACCTCACAACTTACTCAGCATTCTTTTCACAACAATGATATTATCCAAAGCTTATGCTCAAAATATCTTTATTTTTTAAGCACAAGATTTAATCAGAATTCTTGGCTCAATTTTAGAAATCTTTTTATTAAAATTTTAGAAATGAAACAATAACTAAGAGCTTTACATTATGTTTATAGTTTTTATTTTGCTTTTATAAAGAAGGCAAAAATCTCTTATTCAGCTTAGTTTTGAAGGTTAAGCCCAGGATTAAGCATTATCGTGTTGTTCATTTACTCCCGCAAACACACTTGTATCCAGGAAACTCTACCCGACCCCCACCCTCCCATCCAGGAATCAGTTACTGTTGTTTAGGCAAAATAACAATTTCTGGTTTGGGATTAACATGTATTGTTTCCACACTTGCGCCTCAGAGTACCTGCACAGGAGGAAATGTGTTTTCCCCTCAAGCTCCCTTTCTTCTCCAACATTCTCCAACAATTGCCTTTCTCCTGCTTCTTGCCACTGTCTGCTGAGTCTCTAAAGTGCTGTTTTTAACACTCACAGCCAACCCATAGATACAAAAGGTGTTGAGTGTAAAAATGAATCTAAATCCAAGAACAGGTGTGCACCCTGGTTTCTCCATGTCTTTGTTGGTCTTTTTTAGCTATTATAGCAAAAGTAGCATTCTGGGGTGACTTAGAAATAGGAGAAATTAATTTCTCAAGGTTCCGGGGGATAGAAGGTCCAAGATAAGGGTTCTGGTAGTTTAGTTGTCTGGAAGGGAACGGCTTCCTGGGTGATGGATGATAATCTTTTCTCTATGTCCTCAGTGAGTAAGAAGTGGGAACAAACTTTCTCTAAGGTGTCTTTTTATCAGGACAATAATTCATTTGTAAGGGCTCCACCCTCATGACCCAGTTTTCTCAAACACACCACTTTTTAAAACCTTCAAATGGATATGTGGCATTAGTATCTGAACTGTGAGAGGGTGCAAACAGCACAACCTTCTTTCTTACCTACAATGGCTAAGAACATTCCAGCATCTTTCAGACCAGACGTGATGCTCCTGCACACATCCCTGCTTTATTGTTAGCTGTCATTCATTTTTTCTTAGATATCACCCCCTCTGCATTTTCAACTTACTGTAGGGAAAAGGAAAATTAGGACCTTTTGCTAATTTTTTTTTAAAATGTAGAGGTAGAGGTGAGAACACCCTTGAGTGTCCCCTGAAGAAAGACAACACAAAGATTTCTCCCTAACAGCCTATGCCCATACTTACCTGTTTTGAATCACAAACTATCCTCCCTTGATCCCTGAACCCTGGTCCACTGTTTATTTCCCAGCACATATCACCTCCCAACAGATGATATTATTTCCTTAATCCTGCTTTGGAATATTTGTTGTATTAGTCCTGCTAAAATAAGCTCCATTGAAAAGACCTGTGTTTTGCCTCATGATGTACTGAAAATACCTGAGACAGGGTATGAAACATGGTGCATGCAATAGTGGGTGAATTGTACAGAATCCAAATTAATCTTAAGATCATTTTGAGCATCCTTTTTATTTGTCATTTCAGGTTATTTAGGACCTAGGAAAGTGCAATGATCCTAGGTAACCACCATAGTTGAAAGAGCTGATAAAATTCTTTTTGTCATAAAACATTCCAGGATCTTTGAACTCCCAGCAGAATTAAAAAACCAACAATAATGAATGGTGTAAAGATGGAGAACATATCCATAAGAAAGGCCTAAGAGGTCATTGCTTATATAGACATAACTCGGCAGACATTAAAGTGGACATTGAGTCATCATGGGTCTTTCTGGGAGTATGTTAATAGCAGACCAACTTCTGTTTAACTTGAAAACTTCTGATTAAAATAGGATAGTTCCACTTTGCAAAGAGCTGTTGAAAGCAATTGTACTTTGAAACACTCATGGAGTACTTTTTTTTTATCTTGTAAAAGGATAATTTGCTAAATCTGATTAAAAAATCAGACATTGAACTTGATCTATCTGAAATTGTTGCATATACCATTGAGCAACTTTAATCAAATTCACCATTATTATCTTTTTATTTGCGTTTCCTCTGCCTGCAGGTACAATAAAGTAAAAATATGTAAGCAATGGAGCATATTCATAATACTAGTCAGAGTGCCAGGTGGGCTGTAAAATAAATGTAATTGTTTTCAAAGATTGAGGCAGATTAGCATGGATTAGCACATTCATTTTGAAATCCAAGGCAGAAAGTACTGTAAACATGCCTCAAACAGTCCTGTTGCTCAGTTTATATCCCATCTCAGTACCCGGAAGTCACTGCCCCATAAAACAGGCAGCGTTTTAACTCTGCTCATTTTCATATGAAAGAAACATGATTTATTAAACAAGACAAGAAAGCAGTTGTCTGCTGTATTGAAGGCCAGATTTGTAATGATTTGCTCCCTGGCTTTCAGAAGCTGAGCAACAGTGACAGACATGGAACCACGGCTGTCTTAAAGATCCACAACCCTCCAGCCCAAGCAGCAGAGGGAGGTATCTGTGTTTGCAGCACATGATTAGCAGAGGATAAATCGAGGTCACATGGCCCAGTATGCACAGATGTGGGAGCCATGGGCAATGCACACTGAAGTCACTGCTGAAAGGAGAGTGACATATTATGGGCTAGTTTTGCAGCCTTTCTGATACACCCTGCTTGAGTCATTATCTTGCCCCTCTGTCCTTATAATAATCCTGCTTAAGAATGTATTATTGTCAGCTGAGGATAGCCAACAGGGGAGAGAGTCCTGAGGGCACAGAGAAGATGTCTGATGCACTTCAGTGTGGTGATATTGTGTCCCCCAATATATTGTGCACCCGAACAAACTTATCTGGGGTCAGAGAACAGAACAGTCACTAGATAGACATAGAAGCCAGAAAATGGTGGCACACACGCCTTTAATCCTAGCATTCCAGGGTCAGAGATCCATCCGGATCTCTGTGAGTTCAAAGTCACACTGGAAACAGCCAGGCATGGTGACACATGCCTTTATACTAGAAGTGATAGCAGGAAACAGAAAGGTATATAAGGTGTGAGGAACAGGAACTAGAGGATTTTTAAGCTTTTAGGCTTTTGAGCAGCAGTTCAGCTAAGATCCATTCGGATGAGGACACAGAGGCTTCCAGTCTGAGGAAACAAGATCAGCTGAGGAACTGGTGAGGTGAGATTGGATGAGGCTTGTTCTATTTCTCTGATCCTTCGGTGTTCACCCCAATATCTGGCTATGGGTTTGTTTTTATTAATAAGACGTTTTAAGATTCATGTTACACTTCAGGACCCAAGGCTCCCTTGGACACCTGCCAGATTTGAGGAGTCAGTTGTCAGGGAATTTCTTCAGTGAAGCTAAAGGAAATACGAATTAGAGAGTCTCTGGATATGCTCAGTGCTCACGTAACTTGAATCTTTTACTGCTATATGAATTAGCCCTTCAATATACAGTTAACGGGATTATAATTCATCCCCACATTAGTATAAAAATCTTATCTCCTTCCAAATCTGGGATCACTGGTGTCAGAAATGTATATGCTTGAGTACCCAGTGACTCTTCTATGTCAGTTGTGTCCATTTCCATTTGTTGTCATCACTCAGCTTGCTTGGAGACTTGCACTGCAAACGTTGTGCCTTTGGTCTAGACCTGTGTGGGTTTACCCTCCAACTCTCCATGTACTGTTTTCTCTCAATATCTATTTTTAATGGAGCTTCATTTTTCATGTCTTCCTTGATTATAGACCTTTAAAGAAGACTAAATCTCTATGGGGTGAATATGTACTCTAGCTTGTTCAAATATACATGGTTCAAAAACAGGGCATACGGTGTGAAAAACTGAGGGAAAATGATGAATACTATGCAGAGGATAATTAATCCGCATCACATGTTAGTCTTAATCTTAGATACCCAAACATCACTCAGTAGGGAGATACATACAAACCTTATGTAAATCTTCAGCCTGATACTTTACAACCTACTGAACGACTGAGTAACAGCTAAGATTTTTACTTGAGTGGAGTTTTGCTAAATTTACAAAGAAAATGTAAATGTATGAGGATGCTTCCTTCTGGTTCTTATGGAGCTGTGAACACATTATGATTTGGCCCATTGGTTAGTAGTAGATCTGTTTGAAATGATGTTGCCTCTCTATACCAATCTCTTGTATGCTTGTAGGTGTGCAGCCAATCAGACTTTGGCAGAAAAATGTCTAAAAGCATTGCATCTGTCCTGAACACTTGTGCTTTTGGTGTTTGTTTTGATTTGTTTTTTGTTGTTGTTTGCTATTTCTGGAGCAATGGAGCAAACAAATATTCACAAGCTGTTTATACTACACTGACACAGGGAAGAAAACTTGAAGGAGAGACAAAGCAGCATCAGTCCGTCCTCCCTTGAAGGCTGAGCCTTCATAGCTCTTCCTGCGTCGCAGACATCTCTTGCTCAGTGTTGCTGGCCGAAGGGCCTTCTCTGGAATGATTATCTCCAGAGTGGTTAGCCACACACAGTACAGAGAAATGCGAATGGAGGAAACTTCACATTTCAGCATTTCACCCACCCACAGTTCATTTACATCATTAACTAGTTTGGTTCTAATTCCTGAAAGGCGTTTTACCAATTTCCCTGGAGTCTTCACAGTTGGAAACATTTTCTTAAGAGACTTAATATGTGCAGCAGAGGCCTGAATTCAATCATACAACATTCAGGTTTTGGTGAGTGGAAGACCAGAGGTACACACTCGTGATTGAGTAAGATCTTACTACTTAGTGAGTGAAGTCATGTTAATCTTAGTCTATGTGAGCATAATCCTTGATATCACACAATGACACAGTCACCTCATGTCCAATTTCTCAGAACATATCCCCATCCTAAAGTGGTTCACGATCGTACATTAATTAAATAATATGTGTTATGTATCATATGGCTCTGCTGTTGGCCACTTAATGAAAGGTGAATTGTCTTGTTGGCATGTAGGCAGTAATCAAGACAATGGGTCTTAATCTTAGATTTGACTACTAACATTTATGTCAGCCAAATAATGTAGCTATTCTAGAGCCTATTTATCTCATATTTAAGGAGAGGGGCCATGAAAAGTAAGGTACTTCTAAAATGTTTTAAAACCACAAAATAGCTATTCTGTTCTCATTCCATTTCATCTATCTAAAATATACACAGACACATCGGCCTTTTAGAGGAAAATGATAAAATGTTTATTAGGTTTCTTGCCCCATTTAATCCTCATTTACCACCATTGGTGTTTCTCTGTCACACTCTCAAACACACTTGAGGAAGCTAAGACCCTTAGATCAAGGGCACTAGCTCCCTACTTACATAGGGGCACAGCCTGAGGACAGGTCCAGGAACTGTAAGAGTTTTGGAAGGAGAGAAACTTGCTGTGAGTTTTTCCCCCAGAGTGTTCAAAAAACCACCGAACTGTGTCTTCTATTATTTGTCTCAACAGGGAATCTGTCCTTGTGCAAATGATTGGGGCCAGTCTCAAATCCCTAAAGCAGCCCCACTCCAGCAGACTTCAAAGCCTGTCTGCCTCACCAGAACCTTCTTAGGCAGTTATCTTTTGCTTATGTTGTTAAAGACTCAAATTTATCCCTGGATTAGAACACATAGATTGAGGGACAAAGGGCACCTCATTTAGCAGTCACCCTGTAAGACTACCGCTGTGTCTGCCTCTGTCTCTGCCACTATCCAGAGTGTTGCTCACGGTCAAAGAGACAGTAGCATAACTTATTAATCACTCAAACTGCAAAGACATTTGTAAAGTAATCTATATAAATATTGCTCATCCATTATTTAGTTTATGATAGTTGACCATGCCAGAGTAAAAGAATCAGTGATTTTAGCCTTTTCTCTAAAACCTACATAGAACAGAAGTGAGGGCTGATTTTTAGAAATGTGCCAACTTTTGATCTTTTGCTCCCCTTTAGGTGACAAGTCCCCTCTGTGATAATCTTCACATAGCTTTGAGGATGCTACACTAACAAAATGTGAAGCAAGTTTTTATGCCTTTTCCTTTCCTCCACCAATTAACACTGGGGACAGGATTAATCATTAGCCAAATTTTACAGTATAGAAACCAAGGCAATGTGATCAGTCACAGAACATTGTGTCAGAGAGACATGGGATTAAAAATGAATCCCAAGTTATCAGTATTCTGATCATGAAGAGCATATGCCCAGGAAACAGGTGGAATCAATAGCCAGTGCACATCAGAGAGAATCACTGTGGAGGTCGGTGGGGAGACTTGCTTGGCATGCTGGTGTTAGGTTTGAAGAGAAATGATTCGTCATTTTACTCATGAAAGAAAGCACTATTAGATGTACTTCCTACAACTGACAGCTGTGAACAGTGCTATGATTGTGCTAGTATGTTAAATTCACAGGGTTTTTCTGTGTAGCCTTTGCTGCCCTGGAATTTGCCCTGTAAATCAGGTTGGCCTCACACTCAGAGATCTGCCTGCCTCTGCCTCACAGGTGCCTGGATTAAAGGCATGTGCCACAACTACCCAGCTCCAGTGTTATTTCCTAATACCATTCTGAGTTCCTTAATGTTTGTGTGACCAGCCATGTACTATGGACCCATGTTTCAGCCAAAGACAGATCTTACACATTTGAAGCATTATGGGACTCATGTGTTTATTAGAGCCAAATATTGGTGAAATTATTAAGGCCACTCCACATAGTTAAAAGTGAGTTTTATTTTGTGCGGTAGCTTACAAATGAAGGGATAGGTTGCAGGGTCTGGGAACGGTATGGTGCAGTCCTGTGGTGTTCTCTGGAGAACTCTGCTTGGTCTACCTCCAGCATCCAGGGTCCTGGAACCAAGAGAAGCCTCTCCTCTTGATCCTGGGTCTTCAGCCTCTTCACTCAGCCCCACCTTGTAGGCATGACCATTACCGAAGCCTCAATGGGGGTTAGAACTTCTAGGCCAAGGCTGGAATAGCTACCCACTACATCTCCCCCTTTTGTCTAAATAAGAAGGTTCTAACCTAATACAAAGAAATGGTTATCAAATATTGTCCAGGAGTAATGAGGTACAATGACCTAGCTAAGTTGGAACTACAATCAGTGCAAACAATATCAAGCAAAAAACACATACTAAAATCCAGGGAAGTCTAGAGCATGGGTAGGTGGCATGTTACAAAGATCATCCCAAAAGGTGTCCTATCCTAAAGAACCTGAGTCTAATACTTAATATATTCTATCTAAGATATTATATATATATATATATATATATATATATATATATATATATATATATATATAAAGTTATAACTACAACTGCTAGTCTTCAACCTCATCAAAGACCTGAGAAGGAATATAATAATACCTGAGAAATGGGCGAAGGACGCAAGCAACTTTCGGGAGTCTTGCAAGAGTAGACAGAGACAGCTGGCAGCCTGGTCAGTCACCTAATGTTTCTCAGCATCATTGGTGTATTCAAATTGGCTACAGGCCTAGAGTATCTGACAGACCATTTTCAGAAGCAGGAATTCTGAAAGACCATCTTACCCTGTCTTGGCAGAGTACAGTAGTCACTTTCCTTGTGTTCCGCTTGTCAGAAAGCACAGCATTTATACTGTCAGAAGTTGAGGCAAGGGCAGTTCTTTGCCCAGTAGACCATTTTGTGCCAAGAAGACAAACTTCCAAATGGAAATGTCTTAGAAGCCCAACATTCTCTCGGGATCATATTGGTGCTGCCAGGACCAATTGTGTCTCACGTCAACAGAATTCTAAGTTATTTAAATGCCATATTCTCTATGTCCATGAAGTGTTTGAAGATTACTTGTCCATCTGACCTATGTATTTATAAATCTGAATAACCTAACTAACATAATTATAGAGATGACAAGCATAGGTTATAATAAATCTATAAGTCTTATCTACCTAAACAACCTAAGGACTAAGGCTTCTTGTAAACAAGGCAAACAGTCTGTAAGCCAATGTACAAGTTAAAGGACAATGACTTTAAAATTGTGACACAATTTTAAATACAAAAAATATCTTTAACAGAGGTAGGAATGTATAGTGCAATATGCAATATGATAATAATCCTAAATATATATATCAGTATACAGAATATCTTAAACAGAAGTAGAACATACATACAGTATGACAGATATAAATTTACATTTGTATCAATATACAAATCTTTCAAATAAGAATAAAAATATGTATACATTATAACAAACATAGTTCTGTATTTGTATCAATATACAAATTATCTTAAATAGGAATATAAAAAGTTTAGATTTGTATCAACATATAAGAATTTATTACAGTGCAAATTATCTAAGGCTGCTATTTCATTAAATTTGTTTACTAATGTATACGATAGTCTACCATAATATCTTATACCTATCCATTCCATTTCTTCTTTTCCCTTTTTTTGAGACATATTTTGTTTCCTTAAGGAGAGTACTGAGTTTAATAGTTTCTTCCACCCCCAACTGTAGTTAAGAGTTTTCCTGCCTGGCCCAGTCAGGACAAATTTCTCTCACCCGCCAGTCCCACAGTCGCTCAGACCCAACCAAGAAAGCACACAGAGACTTATATATTGCTTATAAACTGTATGGCCGTGGCAGGCTGCTTGTTATCTACTTCTTCTATCTTAAATTAACCCATTTCTGCTAATCTATACTTTGCCACATGGCTTGCGGCTTACCAGTGTCTTTACATGTTGCTTCTCATGGCGGCAGCGGCTGGCGGTGTCCCTCTCCAACCTTCTACTTCCCAGAATTCTCTTCTCTCTTGTCCCGCCTATACTTCCTGCCTGGCCACTGGTCAATCAGAACTTTATTTACACAGAGCGATATCCACAGCACCCAACCCTAAGAAATATGAAACCATAAGGAGAAGGGGCATCATTTTCTTAGAATTGCTTCCTCTTGTTTAGGGGGTGATGGTATCTCTGTTGGGTACTGTGAGAAATCTCAGATAGTTAAATCTCAGTTAGACTAATTGTAGATTCTGCAGCAACTCTCAGAGAAATAGGTAAGATTGTCTGAAATTCTGGCAAGAAGTGTAGTATGATGATGATTACCATGGCATCATTCTGGATTGGGTAGAGTTGTTGTTAGGGCCCCATCTTCCTTCTGGAGACTTCAGAGATTGCTATTGGAAAAACTTATTTTTTATCAGAATAGAAGGTTTGGATTTAAAGATGTCATGACATGTAAGAAAGGATTCCAAGAAATCAAGAGTAAGCATGGAGAGAATTAGCATCTTGAAGACAATGGTCCCTTATTATTGGTTTCTTTCTGTCTCACATCAGAGGGCTCTTCTGATATGGGACTGAAGAATCTCTCAAACTTTTCTTTTATCAATATGCTTGGGTTTAGAGAAGGAGTGAGCCAATTCCATCTCCAAAGCCAGCTTGGTTTATAATTGAATTGGAACCACTATTCTAGATTGATAGAGATATAGATAGTAGACAGTGATATTTTACCTTGTGTAGATTGGTACCAATAGATTCTTTCTTTCTTCTGTAAACATCTGGATATCCAAGGCCTTATGATTTCTGGAAGATGGGTATATCCTTATCCTGGAAAGCTCAGTCGGTAGAGCATAGGACTCTTAATCCCAGGGTTGTGGGTTTGTGCCCCACATTGGGTGCCAGATATTGGTGAAATTATTAAGGCCACTCCATGTAGTTAAAAGGGAGGTTTATTTTGTGCGGTAGCTTACAAATGAAGGGATAGGTTGCAGGGTCTGGGAACGGTATGGTGCAGTCCTGTGGTGTTCTCTGGAGAACTCTGCTTGGTCTACCTCCAGCATCCAGGGTCCTGGAACCAAGAGAAGCCTCTCCTCTTGATCCTGGGTCTTCAGCCTCCTCTCTCAGCCCCACCTTGTAGGCATGACCATTAACTTCTAGGCCAAGGCTGGAATGGCTACCCACTACAGCCAAATGTACTCTGTTGTGAGTAATGTAGCACACATTACTATGAGCATGACATAATAATACTTGATGATGGTGACTATGTTACTGTTCACTTATTTACCATTCATTACTTTTCATTATTACTTTACAGTATATTCCTATGACTTATAAAATAAACACAATACTAGAGAGATGGCTCAGCAGCTAAGAGCATGTACTACTTTTGCACACTACCCAAGTTTAGTTTCAAAATACCCATGTCAGGCAGCTCACAATTGTAAGTAACCCACCTCTTAGGGATCTAAAGCTCCTTTCTGGCCTCCACAGGCAACTGCACTCACACCAGACCACAGCACAGATACAAACATATAATTGAAAGTAAAAGTAAATGTTTTTAAAGTACTAAAAAGTAGTATGGAATGTGCTCTGCTTTGAGAATTGTTTCCAAGATGCCTGTGTGCTAAAGATTTGGTCATTTGACTATGATTCTGTTAGGAAACCATGGAAGCTTTAAGAGGTGAGATTTCTTGGTCATTGGCATCCCTCCTCTACCGTGCACACCCATCAGAACACACTATCATAACACAAGGTCAGTCAATAAGACAGATGACAAGACCAACACACCTGTGAGCCAAAGTGAACCTTTCCTCTTCCTATGCTGATCATCTCAGATATTTGTCATAGTTATGGAAAGCCGACACATGATGATATTTCAGTAGCAACCTCAAATGCCCAACGCCTTCTTCATCTCCTGACTGCATCAAGAGGGTCTTTTTCACCACTGATTGTTACTGTCTGGTTTGTATTAGACTACACTGAAATTCAGACCATAGCAAAACCACACATTTCTCAGGACATAGCCTCCTTGTTAATTAACATATGAATATATTTTAGGCAGGACCCCTAAATTTTATTCACTGAAAAAATGTTAACACTTTGCTTAAGAAATCTGTGTATGATCCTGGCACCAACTCTTACCGGGATTGCAGCTTTCAGCAGATAATTTAAACTCTCTAAACCTCAATTCTTCTCTGTGCAGTAGAAATTGTGATGCATAGTATCTCTGAGAATCTATTAATTATCTGTTCAGTGTCTGTTGAGTACCTGCTCTAAGACAACAGTGTCCACAGTGAAAACATCCTTTGATCTTTCTAGACAGCATGAGTTAACTGACTCTACATCCCCATAAATCAGCAAAAGGTTAAACAAAGCTGAATGAATTAGATTTTTCAAAACATAGTTCCTTGTTATACATTTAAACTTTTGTTACTTGTTCTTGCTCTTACTTCCCACACATGATCAAGGCTGATTTCTCAGACGATGCTGAATACATTAGAATAGACAGTATAAGTTAATTTTGTGAATTAAATTTTATGAGACACTACATCAAATACTTCAGTAAAATAAATATATATTATTGTATCCATTATAGATATTCATGGTCTTATCATGTAATTATATTTTTAAATTGAATTTGTGCATTCTTATTATCCAGTTATTCACCCCATGCTGTTCATAGCTATATAAATGTTTATAGCTGTGTTCCCTAATGTTACATCATTGCCTTTACTAGAAAGAATAATTTCAAGGGTAATAGCCATGATTGTTCAACTTTCTCAATCATAAATATATATATCTTGAGTGTACTTTTGCAATGGTCCGCTGTTTCCTTAGAGAAGAAAAATTAATAGATCAATATAACACACACTTCTTGTTTTCTAGTACATAAGTTGAGGTATAAATAAGCACTGATTATGAGTTAAAATATTTTTAGAACCCCACTGCCAATAAAAGGAACATCCTTAGGTTTAACTCCCTCTAAGAACAACTGTGACCTTTCTGGGTCAGGGCTTCAAGCTCTAAGAAAACTGTGACCCAAAAAAGAGGCCTGTGGAGTATGATACTTCCCTTACTGCCGCGGGTCCATTTTTGTACTGTACCACCAAATACTTTTGTTTGTAATATGAGTATGAAAAGAACATATCTGTGAGGCCCTATGAGCCCAGGCTAGTTGATTCTGTGGGTTTTTTTTTTTTTTATGCTGCACTTAACCCCCACCCTTCTCCCATGCTCATATGATTGATTCTTCCTCCTTCTCTTTGGCAGGATTCCCTGATCTGCCTAATGTTTGGCTGTGGGTCTCTGCATCTGTTTGCATCAGTTGCTGGATGAAGCCTTTCTGATGACAACAGGCTGGGCACCAATCTATGAATACAGTAGAATATCATTAGACATCATTTCATTGACTTTTGGAAGAGGAGGCAGTTGTGTTTGATTCTATTCTAGGCTTCTGGACTATCCCGCTTCTAAGTGCTGGACCCTCAAGGCAGTTTCAAGGGTAGGCTCTATTTCATGTCATGGGTCTCAAGTTCGACCAGTCATTGGCAGACCACTCCCACAAATTATAATTTCTACACCACCTTTACTCCAGTGCATCTTGTACACAGGACAAATTGTAGGTCAAAGGGTGTGTGGCTGGGTTGGTGTCCCAGTCCCTCCACAGGAAGTCTTGCATGATTACAGGAGATGGCCAAGTCAGGCTCTGTATCCTTCATTGGTAGGATTCTTATGTAGGATCACCCTCATAGATTCCAGGGGGTTTCCATTGCACCAGGTTTCTAGCTTGTCCTGAAATGCTCCTTAATTCCAGCCATCTCTCCCAGTACTCTCTCCCTCTATCCTCCCCCAGCCTGTTCCCATATCTACCCTACCTTCATTAGGGGCACACAGAGACTGAACTGACAACAAGGGAGCCTGCATGGGGCTAACTTGGGCCCTCTGCATATATGTTACAGTTGTGTAGCTTGATCTTCTTATGGGACTTCTATCGTTTGGAGCAGGGGCTGTCTCTGAATTTTTTGCCCACCTTGGAGACCCTTTTTCTCATACTGAGTTGCCTTGTCCAGCCTCAATATGAGGGGAGGTGCCTATATTTACTGCAAATTATATGCCATGTTTGATTCATATCCATGGGAGACTTTCCCTTTTCTGAATAGAAACAGAGGAAGAGTCAGGGAGTGGGGAGCCAGAGGGAAGGAGGAGGGATTGGAAGGAGAGAGGAAGAAAAAACTGCAATTGGGATGTAAAAAAAATTCAAGAGGAAAAGAACATATCTGGATATAAAAACTATTTCTCTTTCTGGAAAAGCTATTTGGGACAGATGTTGGATGTTTTCAAGTCTGTTCCAACAGGAACCTGGCAGGAAATTCAACTGGATTATTTTATCTTTTCCAGTGAATCGGTTTAGGGCCATCCAAATGATCATTGGAACATGAATACTATTGGTTTTATTCACTTTTAAAGTAATTTTAATTCTCGTGTAAATTAAGGAGCCATCACTTCTAGTGATTTAATAATAAATTAAATCATCAGACTTTGTGGCAGACTTTGTGACTAAAAAAGGAGTATGCATAATTGATAAATTCCTCTTAAATGAACAAGGTTCTCCACTCAAATTCATATGTTACCCAATAGTGAAGTAGATATGGGAGTGAATGGGCAATAAAGCACAATTAATTACACCCAAAATTAGAATTTGGAGGTAACCATAAGTCACAGGATTTTGGAGTCAAGGTTCAGACATTTTACTCGACTGTTGACTGATCAGAGAACTTACAGAAGTATGCACATTCATCCGATTCACAAGCTAGATGAAGTGAGAGTGCACCACTCTGCTGCTTTACTGTGCTTTTGTTATACCTCCAAAATAGCTAAGGAGGGTCATGCAGCACAGGTGTATCTGCTCACTGTTAAGTACATCTGTGTCCGTATGTCTCTGTCTTCATAATCATCTAATAAAAATCCTTAGTCTCTTGTGGCTGTGGAATATAAGTAGCAACATTCTTCAACAGTAGATGTGAATCATTTCTACCTTCCTAGTCAAAACGGCTGGACCAGATATTGGCTTACAGAACTCTACTCTGGATTTCCAGCCCTGGTGAAAGACTGAGTTTGTACACAGACATGCTCAAATGTATAAAATAAGGGTGGCATATTGTGGCGGTTTGAATGAGATACCCCCATAGTCTCTGGAATTTGAATACTTGGTCCCCAGTTAGTGTCACCTTGTTGGAAGAGGTGTTTCACTAGAGGCAGGCTTTCAGTTTAAAGACTTTTGACATTTTAAGTCCTTTCTCTCTATGATTTGTGCTTGTAGTTCAAGATGTGAGGCCTGGGCTTCCTGCTCATTCACCATGCCTGCTGCTTGCTGCCCACCATGTTGCACTCTTACCTCTTTGGAACAGGAAACCAAAATACACCTTACCTACTATAAGTTGCCTTAGACATGGTGTTTTATCACAGAAATAGAAAAGGAACTAATGTACATATTTATTATTATTATTTAGTTTTTAAACATGACTTGCAAAAGTTAATGAAATGATTGCTAATGATATTCTGCTATCCTCATATATTGGTGCCTAGCCCAACTGTCATCAGAGAGACTTCATCCAAAACTAATGGAAACAGATGCAGAGGCCCACAGCCAGTATTAGGCAGAGCTTGGGTAATCCTACAGAAGAGGGAGAGGGAGCGAGCATCAGAAGAAAACCAAGAGAATCAACTAACCTGGACTCATAGGGACCCACAGAGACTGAACCAACAACCAGGGAGCCTGCATGGGACTATAAACATATTCTTAACCTAGTTTCAGCACTAGTTCATGGAGAAATTGTATGTTTTTCCTAGTAATAGTGCCTCATGAGCCATTTTTAAAAGTGATGTATTGAACCCGCTCACGTCCATAATCCTAGAACTCAAGAGGCCAAGGCAGGGGATTGCCATGAGTTTAAGGCTAGCTGGGCTACAGAATGAGTTCCAGGCCATCCTAGGCTAAAAAGTGAGGCCTGTGTCTCAGAGAGAGAGAGAGAGAGAGAGAGAGACAGAGAGAGAGAGAAGACAGAGACCAAGGCACAGAGACAGACAGAGCATTGACAAAATTAGATAAGCTATAATTTTAATTGAAAGCTCTAAGGTGTGATTATTTTAAGAGCTGTGGATATATCTAAATACTAAGAGTTCAGATCATGCAGTCTTTATTCTTTGCTTTTTTATACTGCTGAGAAATGAATTCTACCAGAAACTGTTCTAATTAAAATATTAATTATAGCTTATAATTAAAAGGAATAATTGTCTCTTTCAATGGTAAAGGGCCTAGGAACTATGCTATACAAACTAGAGTTGAGGCATCTGAATCTATTTTTGTCAAAAAGAAGATGAGGAAAGACTATGAGCTAAGTCCTTTGGAAAGCATGAAGTGTATCCTTGTGAGCATTTGAATTTGTCTCATGAAGATATTAGAAAACATAATTTAGGTGAACACAGTGGGCAATTTTGAATGTTTCTAAGGGTTAGCCTAAGTCAGTGTTAGGATTGCTGAGGAAGGTTCTCTACTCCAAAAAGCAGAGATTATGAGTTTGGAAGTGATTCTGCAGGAGAGATTTAAGCCAGATAACCTTGAACCCTTTTCCAAAGTCTATATTTCTGCTCCACATTACTGAGAGATTACAGCAGCAGAACTACTAAGGTAATCTAAAAGCAGAGCCAAATTCAGTTTCACTGGTCCATCTGGCTATGGCTCTCTGTAGTGCTGAGTTGAGAAGGATGCTCAGTGGGACCGAGTACTGTGACCTGTGAATGAAGCAAAGGGAATGGCTTCACTCTAGTGCAAAGCTGGATGTCATCTGACCTCCCAAGGAGAGCCTGTCTCCTCTCCGTTTGCTCTGATTTGGCTCTTCACTGTATTCCTTTGTTCTTTCTGTGCCCAAGCATATTTGGTTAACTCGGTTTTGAGATTTCAATGATGAATAGCCTTCCATGTAGAGAGTTTTTTAAATTAACTGGAAATTATACATTTATAACTTAGAATAAAGCATGTGGCATATGTTGTAATCCTTTTTAGAATGACTTATGATTTGATTAAAGATTATAATGAACAATCAGAGGATTTAACTAATATAAAATTTTGTTCAAATTGGCCATTTAAATTATTGAAAATCTGTCTGACTTCATGTTTTGGGAAGCTTTGTGTCTGACTTCCACATGCCCTTTGTTCTTTTTTTAAGTTTGCCTGGCTTAAAGAAAATTATTCACCATAGAGCTCAATTGCTAATATGCTTTGACAATCAGGAGGCTGTATCTGTAGTTTCATCTGCGACTTCAACAGAGGTGATAAAGAACTGCCATGGTCTGGAATACAAATTCCTATATTTCCCAACTAGGAGCAGTGCTTTTCCTGATTTAAAAACTTCAGAAACACGAAATTTCTAAGTGCTTCTGGTTGGGTTTTCTGAAGCAGAAATACTTATAGGAGTTGTTTTGAATGAATTCCTAAAAATAATTCAGTGAGATACTTGTGAATTGTTATACTGTTCAGCCATACACACACACACACACACACACACACACACACACACACACACACACATACACATTCACACATTTTAAAGGTACCAATAGCTACTAGTATTTCACTTTCTATCAAATATACAAATGTTTCAAAATATTCAAAAATCTAATTACCTTGAGATTTGGATTTTTAAACAAATGAACTTTCACAAATATTATATTTAGATAATGAAACATTTCTTCACCATCTGTCATTATTATTATTATTATTATTATTATTATTATTATTATTATTATTATCTCAACATTCCTATCTAAGAAAATTCATTTCTTATCATACAATCCATGTAAGAAGGGAAAGAGCATCTTTTCCTCTAGAGATATTGTACAGACAAGTCCTTTATGTGTGTGTGCGTGCATGTGTACACACGGACATGTATTTACATATAAGAGACACTAAAAATGGAAGAGAAAAATCTCTGACTTGAGTTCTAGTGAAAGATTCCATGAAATTGTACAAATGAATCTACTTATGTGGAATTTTTTCCTTTTATTAAAAATAGATTTTTTTTCTCACATAATGCATCCTGATTATATTTTCCCCTCCCTCTACTCCTAGCTGCTTCTCCCCATCTCCCCTCCTTCCTGAATCCACCCGCTTTCTGTCTCTCATTAGAAAACAAACAGGTTTCTATGGGATAATAATAGAATCAACTATAATAAGAAGGAACCAACACTATCACACCAGAACTGGACAAAACAAACAGAAGGAAAAGAGCCCAAGAGACACATTCAAGAATCCCCTAAACACACTAAATTGGAAGCCATAATATACATGGAAAGTATCTGTAGAGTAAAAAGAGAGAAGAAATATTATAAATAAAATAAAAATAAGATCATTTATTTAAAAAGAAAGAGCCCTGACACAAGATTATGAGACAAGGAACCTTCCAAATGCTGTTGAGTTTGTCTCCTGTTGGCCATCTACTGTGGGGCATGCGGCCTGCTCTTCAGAGTAGTTTCTTTCTCCAGTGAGACTCCATTTGCAAGTGGTTATCGATTGGAGATCATTTCTGGGTTAGAGATGGGGTCACATGTTCATTTCTTCTTTTAGCTCTAGGACCCCAACTGGTGTAGACGTAGGCAGGCTCTGAGTATGCTGTCTTAATCTCTGTAAATTCACATGAGCTTTGAACACATTGATTTAGAGGGCCTTGTCTTCTTGGTGTTCTCCATCACCACTAGCTCTTACACTCTTCCTTCCTACTCTTCCACAGGGTTTCCTGAGTCTCAAGGGGAGGGCTTGATGGAGACATCCTACTTAGGGGTCAGTGTTCCAAGGTCTCTCATTTTCTGCATACTGTCTATCTGTAGGTCTCTAGATTTGTTCTCATCTACTGCAGGAGGAAGCTTCTCTGATAATGGCTGAGCAAGGCACTGACTGACCTATGAGTGTAGCAGAAGGTCATTGGGAAACATTTTATTGTTATGTTTTTGTTTGTTTGTTTTAGAATAGCAGTATTTGGTTTTACCCTAGATTCCTGGGCTATCTCATCTCAGGTTCATGGTTACCCAAACAGCATTGAGTATTGGTTCCATCTCATGGAACGGGACTTAAATTAAATCGGATATTGTTTGGTTCCTCTCACAAGCTTTGCGTCACCATTGCACTAGCCTATCTTGCAGGCAGGACACCAATTTAGATAGTGCAAAGAGATGTGGCTGGGTTGGTATTTCTCCTTTGGCAGCATGCTGAGTACTTCCTATACCTGAGACACTAGCACATAGATGTGAAGGCTCTATGTAGGTACCTATTAGTGAAATTATTAAAGCCACTCCACATAGTTAAAACGGAGGTTTATTTTGTGGAGTAACTTACAAGTGAAGGGATAGGCTACAGGGTCTTGGAAAGGTGTATCACAGTCCAGTGGTGTTCTCTGGAGAGAGAACTCTGCTCGGCCTACCTCCATCATCCAGGGTCCAGGAACCAAGAGAGCCAGCCCAACCGGATCGCAGGTCTTCAGGGTCCTTTCTTGGCCCTGTCTTGTAGGTGTGAAAGTTACCAAAGCCTCAATGGGGGTTGGAACTTCCAGATCAAAGCTGGAATGGCTACCCCACTACAGGTACCTGCTAAATTTCTCCATGTTCTCATGTAGGTATTGTCTCACCACAAGCTGCAGCCTGTTCTCCATTTCTAAGCCTCCGACTCCCCTTGATTATCCCATTCTAGCTTCCCCCGTCAATTTCATGTGTGGATGTTTTTGTTTGGTTATATTTAAGTATACATATTATTCTGTTATCATTAAGTATTAGTAAATTTCAAAAATTATAGCATGAATATCTCAAGACATAGCCTGTTTTACTTAAAATTCTTCTGTGTTCCATGGATATCAACCACAAAAAAGCAAGGATGTATAACAGAAAGGCACAACTCTTTGCTCTCAAGAGCTTTGTAGCTCCAGGGAGGGGATAAGATTTGTAACAGCCAGGAGTAGGCAATGCGTTTTTGCACTTAGTGAGTCTTGGTGTCCTTAAGAGGCCATCTAATTGATGGTTCTTAGGGAAAGAAGCGCCAAGGTGAAACCAGAGGACTGGTGTGTAAGATCAGAAGTCAGTGGAAAAGGCAGGAAATAGGAAAGCAGAAATCACAAATGGGATGGAAGCAACAAATACAGAAGTCTGGAGATGAAAGGACACTGGGCCCATTCAAGAACCTGGCGGGTATAAGACGATATAAGACCGAGAATCTCTAGAGAGTGAGGGTCATGTCTACACCCAATTATTTTCCCACTTGCATGCACACCTTCCAGACAGTCCTCTTCTTCTTTGGATGTGAAACCAGAAGTCTAGCCCTGCAGTTGTGGAGTACACAGTTGGTCATGACTCTGAACCACGGCAGCCCTTTGATTCTCATTCAGGAAGATCCTTGTTACTGTGGCCTCAAATACTCACAGATGAAAGCCCCACAGCCACGAAATGCACAAGGTTCTTAACATAAGCTTCTTAAAAATTCATTCCTTTGATCCCATCTCACAATCTACTTAAAGTATTTCCATGAATTTGTTCTTCCAGAGTTCAGTTCAACAATGGAGCTATCAGAGTGCCAGCAATAAAGTAAAACTTGTTTAGGGTCCCCTGTCCTTAGTCCTAAAAACAGTGTGACATAAACATAAATTATTTGCCATCCCAGTGTCTTCACACTGCCTTGTCCTCTTCGTGATTCCCTGGGTAACAGAAAGAATCCTTCTATACCAGGACCTAGGCTGCAGAAAGTAGTCACTGGGGATAAAGATGTTAGAATCCATGGAAACTCTACCCAGGAGACCTATTACTCATCTCCAAGTATCAGAGAATTCGAGACATGTGTGCTACTGTACATGTTCTCCCTTGAACCATGAAGAAGGCAAAGACCTTTCGAGGCAAGGCCATTAGATAATCTTGACATTTGTTAATTTTGTTCAGCCTTTGAGTGTAAATTTATGACTTACATACAGTGATGCATGAAAACAAGAGGCTGGGGACAGCCTTTCAAACCTCACCAGTTCCCACCCCTGCGCAACTGGAAACGGTACTGTTTACAAACACTAAGGGCAGAAATATTGTCATTTAATGATAAAGGTGAAGCTACAAGTTACATAAATTTTAGCAAAATCTGCAGGTTCTGTAGCTTTTTGTTGTTTTAGGAGTTAATGTGATGGAGAATTCACTAGCAGTGCCTGACTTCCCTGCAATTTAACTCTTCTCTCTTCAGAAGGGAATGCTAGCCATAAAAGCACAAAGCTTTATTTGACGAAGACCTTCAATAGCCCTCATGTAGATTTTGGACAGGGTAGTAATCATCTCGTAAAAGCATGGATTAAATAACTCATATTCAATAGCTTGCGAAAATATTACTTTTTAAAATGAGGGGAAATTGGTACAGCGCTTGCCCCCATTCCAAGAGCATATGTAGTGTGATATTTTCAGAGAATGTTATATGCAATAAAAATGTGGTTATGTTTTAAGCATTACAATGAAGGTTTAGAAAAGATTTTCAACATATTTCCCAATGCTTTGGATTTAAATGGCTTGAACCCCCTTTGTTGTTTTATAGCTCCAGTAAATGCTTCCCCTTCTGGATAGATCGACTTGACATTATGTCAATTGAATTTTATACTTGAACATTAGAAAATATGATTTGCATACCGATGACCTCAAATGCAGAAGTCACCAATGATTGTTCTTTGATGCACAATATTGAAGATGGAGATGAGGCAGACAGTTGCGACATTGCCATTAGTGCCTCCCTGTTATTCTGAAAGAATTTAAATGGGCTTGCTATTGATGTTAAGCTAGCAAAATAGTTATTTTTCTTCCTTTTGTAGAAAAAGACCCAAATAAGCCATAAATCATTATATATATATATATATATATATATATATGTGTATATATATATACACTGTAATTTATGTGTGACTTACTTAAAGTTTACTTATGTATTTATATATCTACTTACTTTTACAATGCTCTTGACCGAACCCAGGGCTTTGCATATGCCCTAGTTAAAAATTTACATGACACTGAGGTACAGTATAATATGGAGTGTGGTACTGAGAATTATTTGAGGGGAAATGGAAACTTCAGCCTCTTTCCAAAGCTGAGTGGTTATTTAAATTTTTAAAAGTAGGCAGCAAATAAAGCAGCTAGCCTATCAGACAGTTTTATTCCTAGATCTTAAAATTCTTTATGCACAGTACTCATATGCTTATAAATTTACATATAAACTTCTAAATCATAACACATGGAAAAATATCGCTATGTCATCATTTACTACAAGCTATACACAATATATTTTGTATTTTGTATATATATTTACATATATGTTGCATATAAATTGCACTAATGGTGTGTAAAAGTTACCATTATTCTGAGATGGCAAGATAACTCAGTGGCTAATGGTACTTGCAGCAATCCAAGGACCGAGTACCATCCCCAAAACTCAAGGTGGAAGGAGAAAACGAAGTCTGCAAGGCGTCCCTTGACCTTCACACTCCCTCCCACCCCAGCCATGTAAAATGTAAATCAAAAATGTAAATAAAAAAATTTAGTGTAGCCAGTCAAAGATGCAGTATGATTAACTTTAAACTGGAATCAGAAACCAGGTATGGTGGCTCATGGGTCTAAATATTTGCTTTTAAGAGGCTGAGGCAGGAGGAGGATTGTAGAATCTAAGCCAACCCTAGGCTACAGCATGAAATCCTGCTAAAAAAAAAAAAATCAAAACAAACAAAAGCATGATTATCAGAGCTTTCACATTCTGGTATGATGTGTGCGCGCGCGTGTGTGTGTGTGTGTGTGTATAAATAGCTTTGCTGAAGTACAACTGATATTCAAAGCTTGTGTGTTTAAAGTGCATAATGTGGTAAACTGAGCTGAAACATTTTCATATGCTTGTGATACCACAGCCTCAATAAGATAATATATCTGTTCCTCCCAATTTCCTTTGTATTTCATTGTTTCCATTGGATTTTAGTTGTTTTGGGTTAAGGTTTGGGTTTGACTATTTTTTGTTTAGAGGGTTATTTTGCTTTTGTTTTTTTTCTAATTAGAATTACTTACATGAGAGATACTTACTTGACAATTTTTTTTTTAAATTTTAAGAAAGTATTGAATTTATATAACCCCTCCTCCCTCCAACTCTTCCCAAGTCCATCATTCTTTCTCCAACTCATGGCCTCTATTTAGTCATTACTATTACATGTATATATATGTATTAGTTTATAAATACAGCCTGGTTAGTTCATTAATATTGACTCACCCATTTTTCAGGGCCCTTGTTCCTGGAGTAGACTGATTCCTACACTCTCTGCAGCTGTTAATTGCCTATAACTCTTCATCCAAGGATAAGGCCTCATGAGATTTCATTTCCACCATCAGCACTGTCATCTCAATTGCTGATATCTTTTTCTCAGGTCTTATTTAGGACATCATATTGTTGAGATTGAGTGCAGTTTTCCTGTCCTAGCTAGAAGATACTGTTTCTCAGCAAAATCCTCTGGCTCTTACAGTCTGTCTGCCTCCTCCTCCACAATATTTCCTGAGCCTTCAGTGTAGGGGTTGTGTTAGTGATATATCAGTTGGTGTTGGGTACCTATGTTCAGTTTATCTCTACAATTGACCAGTTGTGTCTTTCTGCAATGGTCTCTGTCTACTGCAAAAAGAATCTTCTTTGACCATGGGTGAGAGCTACAGTTATCTGTGTGTATAAAGATAAATATTTGAGATGCAATTAGATATGATACTGGCTTAGGAAAGTGGCATCAGCAGGTTCTGCTGTAGGCTCTTTGGCCTCACAGCCATGGATACTGAGTTGCATTTATTGAACTGGGTATGGATTCCCTTCTACTGAGGTGGACATTGAGTTCAATCAGGTGGCTGTTGGTTACCCCCTGTAAGTGCAACTATTGCATCTTTCAAAATATCTTGTCATTCTAGTAAGTGTTGTGGTCCCTCAGGTTGGACCAGTCATTGGTTGGCCACTCCCACAAGTTCTGTGCTACCATTGCCCCAGGACATCTTACAGGCAGGACAGATCGTAGGTTGAGGGTTGTGTGGCTGGGTTGATGTCCCGGTCCCATTGCTAGGAGCCTTGCCTGGCTATAGACATTGGACAGTTTGGGCTTCATTTCCCTCTTTCTAGGAGTCTTTTCTAGGGTCACTTTCAAAGATTCCAGGAAATCTCCACTGCACTAGGTTTCCACATTTCTCTCAAAGTGCCCCCCTCCAATTCTAGTCATCTTTCCCAATAGTACTCTCTCCCTCAATCCCCCCCCCCCCACCTGATCCCTCCTTACCTGTCCCCAGTTCACTTGCAAAAATCTATTCTATTTCCCCTTCCTAGAAAGATTCGTGCAACCTCCCTTGAACTCTCCTTGTCACTTAGCCTCTCTGGGTCTGTGACTTGTGGTATGATTATCCCTTACTCAACTGCTAATGTCCGCTTATAAATGAGTACATACTAAGTTTATCTTTTTGCATCTGGGTTACATCACTCAGGATGATTTTTTTCTAGTTCCATCCATTTGCCTGCAAGTTTCATGAGGTCATTGTTTTTTACTGCTTAGTAGTACTCCATTGTGTACACGTACCACATATTCTTTATCCATTCTTTGGTTGAGGGACATCTAGGTTGTTTCCAGGTTCTGGCTATTACAAATAAAGCTGCTGTGAACATAGCTGAGCAATTGTCCTTGTGGAATGATTGAGCATCCTTTGAGTATATGCCCAAGAGTGGGATAGTTGAGTCTTGAGGTAGATCAGTTCCCAGTTTTCCGAGAAACAGCCATATTGATTTCCATAGTGGCTGTACAAGTTTGCATGAAGTGCTATTTTTTCCTATCTGTTGTCCATTTACATGTCCTCTTGAGAGAAATGTATACTTAAGTGCCTTGACTATATTTAAATTGGTTTGTCACTTTGCTGTTGAATCATAGGTATACATTATATATTGATTATTAACCTTTTATCAGACAAAACCCTTACCAGTATTTCCTTCCATTCTATAGATTAACAATTTTTTCTATTTGTATTAATTACTGAGAAGAACCTTTAGAGATTCAGGTAATATTTTTAAGTCTTTAAATATGCTGTTGATTTGTATGTATGGGATTCATTTTCATTTTTTTCCCATATGGATATCTGTTTTCTATGCTATTTGTTATATGTTTGGAGGTTTTTTGTTAAACATTATTTAATGATAAATATGGCCTTATTGACTCAATTTATTCTAATAGTATAAATCTATCTTTATCGTATTTTTCTAATTATTATTGCTTTTAAATGTAGTTTGAAATTAGAAATTATGATTCCTCCACCTTTATTCTTACTCTGGGTTGCCTTGGCTCATCTATGTGGCTTCATGTGATTTTAGGAACATTTTCTTGATTTCTGTAAGCAATGCTACTACAAGTTTGAGGAAAATAACTTTTACTCTGTGGATCACATAGGATAATATGGACATTGTAGCAACATTGTTTATACATGAACATGTGATATATTTCATTCATGAGTGTAGACAAATTTCCAAACAGTCTTATTAAATAAGAAACACAGAGCCAAATACAGGGGTAATAGCCAAAGAGATCAGAGAAATAGCAAATAGCCACGACAAGCCCTGGCTTACCACCTCACCATGGTTTCCCCAGAGAGAGTTTATTCCTGTCTAAACTGCACTTTTATTGCCTTCCTGTTCTGCTTCTCATTGGCTTTAAGCCCAGCCACATCACTGCCTGTCTATACAGACCTCCAGGTCTCTATGGTTGGTTGGTACTGGGATTAAAGGCATGTGTCACCACATTTGGCTGTGTCCTTGACCACACAGAGACTCTGCCTGCCATGTGATTGGATTAAGGGCATGTGCTACCACTTCCTGACTTTTGTTTATGGCTCACTATGTGACCTCTGATCTCCAGCAAACTTTACTTATTAACATACAAAGAGAATCACTTTCAGCACAAATAAAATATCACTACACATAAGTCCTTTAATTCCTTTCTGTAATGCTACATAGTTTTTCAGGAATATAATTCTTTCATTTTGTTGGTTAAATAAATCTGAGTATTGTAATTGTTTGTTTAATTGATTGATTGATTGATTGATTGATGCAATCAGAACTGATATTACCTCTTAATTTCCAGTCAAATGAGTCATTGTTAATATGTGAAAATACAATGGTACATTGATTTTTGTCATTTGCATTTTAAATCAATCTGCTTATTAGTTCTTACAACTTTTAATAGAATCCTTTGTTTCCCATTTACATAAAGCCATGTCAGTTATAAGTAGGAAAAAAATGTCTTCTTCAGGAAACAAATGCCTTTTCTTTCATGTTCATACCAACTCACACTGGATATGGGGTCGGCATTTTGTTGAAGATAAGTAGTAAGAGAGGGACTATTTTTCTTGCTTCTCATTATAGAAGTGAAACCTTATGCTTTTCTCCAACATGATGCTAGGTCTCAGATTGTGAAGGTAGCCTTTATTAGATTGAAAAACCTTACTTTTATACCTAGTTTATTGGGCATGTTTTATGATGAAAGGTTATTGAATTTTATCAATTCCACACCCACTGAGATGAGTATATAACATATATAAAAAAATTGAAATGATGTATCATATTCATTGAATTCTGGATGCTAAACCTCCTCGCATCTATAGAAAAATTCAGTAAAATTTTAAAATCTTTTGTGTATCATAAAATTTTCTTTCAAATATTTTGCACAGGATCTTTGCATCTGTGTTTATGAGAGGATGAATACATTCTCTATAACAGTAGCTGAATAAATATTCTTATATGTATGCGGTGCTTTCCCTAGAATGGGTGAAATGGGCTGCAAAAAAAGTTCACACCTCAGTGATCTTTTCTCAACAGATATTATAAAATCAAAGGTGATAGCTGAAGATGAACTAGAAAATTCTGAAAGTATGTGAAAATTGAACCTCACATTTTTGAACAAATCGAAAGGGCAATCAAAATATACCTAAGAATAACAAAATAAAGACAAACTGAAAACTTTACAGAATATGAGGAAATCAGCATGAATAGGGACGTTTCCTGTGATAATCATCTATAGTAAGAAAGAAGAAATATCTCAAGTAAACTACCTAACTGTATACTTCAAAAACCTCAAAAGAACAGATTAACAGAAAATGGTGATAAATGTCAATGTAGAAGAACATGATCTATAGAACAGAGAAAAAAACATGGAAAAGGTCAACAGAACTGAGAACTGTTTTTGTTTTTTTGAAAGAATAAGCAAATAAGTTGATGAACCTAGAAATTTTTACTAGGAGAAAGGGGAAGAAGACTCAAACAACACTGGAGATAAAAGAGGAGACGTTATGTCACCACCACCGAAATATTAGCTATCTTAATGACAATCATTAGGACTATTATGAGCTACACACTGATGGATTGGGTGTCCTAGTGGGAACAGATAATTAGCTAGACACATACATCCTGGTGAGATTAAATCATGAAGAACTGGTAAGCAGGAATGTGTCAGTACCAGATAAGGGGAATGAGTCAGTAATCTCAAACTTCTTACTAAAATGAAGCCCAGGACCAGCTAACCTCATTCGTGAATTCTATCAAACATTTGAAGATTAACTCCAATCCTCCTCAAAAAAATTCTTTTAATTGAAGATGAGGAAACCCTCCCAAATTCATTTAATGAGGGGCATACCCTGACACCAATTGCAGACAAAGACATGCCCCCCCACACTCTTATATATGTGTGTATATATATGTATTGCATAAAAAATAATGGTTTTTGTACAAACGTTTTGCTCTATATCTACATGAAGTACAACTGCTGATTAAATTTTGCAATGTGTTCTTTCCATTTCAGTTGTAAATATTGTGATATTTCAGAGACTTCTAACAAGATGGGGTGAGACAAATGTGGAGACAAGGAAATGCTGTTCTCTAGCTATAGTAATAGACCCACATGAGGGGTGTTTTTCATACTAGGTATGTTTGTAGAGCTATTGAGAGCTCTACAGATGGCATATCTGAGTTTCTCTTTAGGACAGTTATTTTACCCCTGGTGAGCTTCATGTAAAAATGTTTCCATGAGGCGTTTTACACGTTAATATTTCTGACTGATAGGACAAGACATTCTATTGGTGAAATTATTAAGGCCACTCCACGTAGTTAAAAGGGAGGTTTATTTTGCGGGGTAATTTACAAATGAAGGGATAGGTAACAGGGTCTGGCAAAGGTATGGCTCAGTCTGGCGGTGTTCTCTGGAGAACTCTGCTCTGTCTACCTCCAGTGTCCAGGGTCCCAGAGCCAAGAGAGACCTCTCCTCTTGATCCTGGGTCTTCAGCTTCCTCCCTTAGCCTCACCTTGTGGGCGTGACCATTACCGAAGCCTCAATAGGGGTTGGAACTTCCAGGCCAAGGCTGGGATGGCTACCCACTACAACATTCCAAGTGTATTTGCTGCAGTTGAGCATATGTATGTACCTGGTTTCCTCTTGTCCATATGCATTTTTAAATTTTTCAGTAACATAGATGAGACTCATAGAGGTCTAGCAGGTCTTGTAAGGTTTGTCTCTATTACTACTCACTCCATTTTTCCAATTAATTTTTAATCACACATCTTCTATCTGCTAGGTAACAGGATCCAGATTATTCATCTTAACCTCTGCAATTCAAACTTTACTCTCTGATGCACAAAAGTGTGATAGCCAATATTTACTGCTTAACTAAATTGCATGTTTATCCATTTGGCATGCAGGTAGGTAATGGAGACTGTGTAGTACCTAATGCTTTTTGCTTATTGTAGCAAGTCACAAGAAATGTCCAAAAGTGATGCTATTTGCTCTAGCATTTTTCTCTTTTGCATACAATATAATGTAAATATTTTAAGAATTCTAACAGATATTTTATTTTTCATAGAATGATAGAAATCAAAGAGTTGCCATTTGACATTTATCCACGATTAATTTAATTTCAAAAGAAAGAATGCAGTTTCCAATTTTCAGGTGAAACTTTTTAATGAAGAGAATCTAGCTTATATCTGGACATTTATAGTCTGTGAATCCAGGTTACTGCACCAAGAAGTTATTCTTTTGTGACTCAGAGGTAGGATTTGAAGAAAATTCTGATAAACAAATTCATTTTTTTGGAAAAGATAAACTGTGCTGTATAAGTAAATAACCTAGAATATGTGCTCTAGTCTATAAACCTGTGAGGGAAAAGCAATTCATAGGTACTATAATTACTTGTCATCAGGTAAACAGTGTGAGTAAGCCTTGCTAATAACAGTGAGAAAGACAGTCAAGTGAATACACTTATAAGGGTTTAGTAAGAAATACCATAGTTTAGGTAGCTTAAGCAGCAGGCAATTTTTTTCTCAAGAGTTTGGAGGATGCAAGTTCAAGGTCAAGAAGCCAGACAACTTGATTTCTAATGTTTGGCCTCTTCCTTGTTTGCTATTGAGCATCTCTTTCTGTTCCCTTCTAACAAAGAAAATCTCTTCTTACAAATCCAGTAATTCCACTATGAGAACAGCCTCCATGACCTTACCCAACTTCAACTACAACTCAAAGGCTATGTCTCCAGCAGCACCACCTTGAAGGTTAGACTTTCAACATGAACTTGTCAGGCAGGAAGTAGTCCATACCAAAAATGTCAGTCCACTGTTTTCTCCAGTGCATCAAAGCCAAGAGTGTTCTCCAGTAGAGATGGGATGAACCTCTCGATTAAAGTCTATTGAAATGAAGTGTTAAAGCCCTGGTGTGATGACTTCCTGTGGAGGAAAAGGCAGTGAAGACTGTGGGGGTGTTGCTGAGAGAGCAGTGTGAATGTGGACAAGCGTGAGACACATCACTGCAGAGTAAAAGGATTATCGTGAAGTATTGTTGCTAAAAAATTTGATTAGTTAAAATATTTTATAAAAATCTGTTAATTTGTTATTCCTTCAGTTAACTTCCAAAATTATTTCATTATACTTATAAAAATGATTTCTAGTAATTTCTAGTTAATGATCCTTAATGTTGCATTTTCCAAATTGAGGAGCTAATATCCTAAAGCACATATAAGTTCTCTTCAGTCATACTCATAATGGTATGTCATGAAAACTAGAATTCCCATTTTTGATATCTCTCCTCAAACTCGATGGTGGTACTGACAATGGGTTATTGGATTCATAATAGAAAGAACTGATCTAATTCCTGAATGTACTGATACCCAGAATCTCAAGAATATGGCACAGGAGAAAGACTAAATGGGAAAAGGAACAGCAGGTAAATAAGAATTAGACAACATCTTTGAGAGCAGGCGTTGCATGGGCATCACATGTAAGCAATATAGGTCTAGAAAAAGGTGGAAAGAAGATGAAAAGGCATCCCAAAGAACAATGTGGAGGGGAGGGAATGATTCAGGCTGCAAAGACTATCTGTGTGTATCAAGTATCTAACTAAGTGTGGGTGTTTTGCCACATGTCAGGGCTGACTATCCCCTTAGTCTGCACAAACTGAGCCCATGACTCCTCCTTATATACTACACTAACTATCATTTCCATTTCATCCCCAACAACCTTTTATACTCTCTACTCCTTTAAGAAAAATCAGTGAGACTTTATCTTATCCCATACCACATTATCTCTATGCATCCTTGTAGATGTATCCGGCTTGTTAAATAAGAAACACAGAACCGATTGCAGAGTTAAACCACGAGGTCAGAGCAAGAGCGGAAAACCTTACCCTTCACTGCTTCTGCGGTTCTTCCTCTCCGCAAGAGACCTACTTCTGTGCGTCCTGTCTATTTAAAGACTTTCTGTTCTGTTTTCTCATTGGTTGTAAACCCAGCCACATGACCTCCTTGTCACTGCCTGTTTGTACAGACCTCCAGGTTATCTATGGTTGGTATTGAGATTAAAGGCGTGTGTCTGCCACGTTGGCTGTGTCCTTGAACACACAGAGATCCGCCTAGCTCTGCCTCCCAAGTGCTGGGATTAAAGGCGTGCCCCACTACTGCTCGGCTTCTGCTCTGGCTTGCTCTGACCTCAAGGCAACTTTATTGACATACAAATAAAATCACATTTCAATACAAATAAAATATCACTATACATCCTAGTTCACACTTAATGTCCCAAGACCTCTGCTAGCATAAAGGTCCAAAACTCATTACTTCATACCAACATTCCTCTCACCACCTCCTCACTGTTCCCAGGTTCTGAGCAGTCTACCCTGCATAGAAACTTGGTACCTATCTAGTCTATACAGCGGTATCTATTTTACTCCTAGTACACTGTACAAGCAAGCAGTTTCCCTACTCTTCCTCATAAATTCCCTTTAAAATGGCTATATACCTAGAAAGAACTCATCCTGTCTAGTGTTAATCATTTCTGCAGGGAGTAGGGAAGGAGTCCAGAAATGAACCCTGTCAATCCCCAAGTCTTGCAAACAGTTGCTACTTAGCCTGCTGTCCCTTCTTCTTCTTCTTCTTCTTCTTCTTCTTCTTCTTCTTCTTCTTCTTCTTCTTCTTCTTCTTCTTCTTCTTCTTCTCCCATGTTGCTATATGTTATCCATGTTTCCCAGGCTCTGCCCCTGGTACTCAGGAATTACTTTCTCCCATACTCCAGTTTTCTGGAATCATTTCTCTTCAGTGAATGGGTGTGTTCCAAGAATGTTTCCCCTAATTTTTAGCAAGTCACACAGGTGATTTCTATAACTGCAGTTTACCAGCAAATCTCCAGTAATTCCAAGAGACTAAGATGGTCTCTTCAGCCACATGGAGTATTTTTAAGGTTTCTTCTGGAACCTTTCCTAGTGCCAACTGCTTAGGACCTGGCATGTCTCATTGCTGGCTGCCCTTTTATCTGGTAGAAATTTTCTCTTAGGTCTCTGTTGGGGTGTCATCTGCTCAGAGGGGCTTTTCTGGCTATTCCTTCAAAGTATCCTTTTAATAGGCTGTTCCTTCCCTGTTCCATGTTTTTTGTTTGTTTGTTTGTTTGTTTGTTTTGTTTTAGAGCACCTGTATTTACCTGACAATGTTAATTGTTTATAGTGTTTTATAATCATTTATTTTTGTTCAATAAAATTCAATGTGTATATGGTGAGGATTTTATCACCACTGTATAACTCCAGAGAACAGGATAATATCAGGCAATAGATGGATATTAAGTGATGAGATAATGAGTGAATCTTTTTAGGATCTAGATTTCTGCTTGATCATAAAAAGCCGTGATTTTGAATCAAGCCTTAGACCAACAGAGCAAGTATGATATATATATATATATATATATATATATATATATATATATATATATATATATGTACATATATATGTATATATACATGTATCATTAAAATGTACAGGAATCAAGGTGAATGTGTACTTCTATGGAAAACTTTATCAGGAACACATAACACCACTCTTCCCCTTTAGGAAAGAGTCATTCATGGATACCTGTACCTTGCCTTCTTTCCCAGCAAAGCACAGACTCAGATATGCACGTCTCTCTGCCGATCTTTGTCCACTGCACTGACTGAAGAGTGCACAGAACAGAGACCTATATGAAACTTGTTGGTAACCTGACAGGAGAACTTTACAAGTGGAGGAGGAATGAAAATTTCTGTAAAGCATTTTATGCAAATGAATCTGGTGTCCCCATCCATCACCAATGATGCAAATCCCCATCAGAGTGTAAGGGCCGCAGCCCTCTCGTTCCTCCAAGAAGCTGATTCTTATGAAGTGCGTCTTAACAGAATTATTTTATGATGCCATTTAGTTATCATTATTAATGAAAATGCTCAGAGTAGCTTATGAAATGTCCTATGGACATTTTTATTAACTGCACATAAATCTAGAGAAATGGTGCTCTGTTAATGCTACATCTTCCTCTAGAGGCTTTTGTTCAAAGCCAAGCACAGAGTCAAATTAGAAAGGCTGCTGAACCCACATTCTTTCCCACATGCTTTACCCTTGCTATATAGAACATCTCAACTCTTCACTGTGATATTCTTTTAATCTGCACATTTATCACACACACACACACATATATATATCTTATCTATCATATAGACTATTTAAGAAGATAAGAAACAGATATGCAGAGTTTTATTCAGCTACAATTCATGATAGAAATCAATGGAAATTCATATGACCCATTATCTGCAAGAATATGAATTCTTAACCCGAGGTAAACCATCAAGAGAACTTGGCTATATTCAAATGAATTCAAATGTCAGTTAAATATGTCCTCTTCAAGTAAACACTGTTTCTGATGCAGAAACTAAATAGGCCTAGAATTCCTCATAGTAATCTATGCAGTTTTGTCTGCTCTTTTGTTTTACACATCCTGAGTTGAAAGGATATTAAGGAATCATCTATTCATTAAGGCCTTGAGGTAATTATTAACCCTTCTAAAGTAGATGTTGTTTGAAATCTGAGAAGTTTCTTTCTGTGCCATGCTCAAGATCTCAAAGCTCATTTGACTGTAGAAGAAAAGTCAGTGCTTTTCGTGCAGTGGGGAGTTACTTAAAGAGGCTATTTGTACGTTGTCTTGATAGGGAGTGTCACATCAAATGGATACCAGAGTTAAGATGTCAGGACAGGATTAAGGTAGAAAGAAGGACGTCATGGCCACAGATGAAGTGCAAGTTCATGTCAAGGACAAAAGAAGTAACTATACCTTGGGTCTTTGACTTTAGTAAACCATGGTATAGTTCCAGGAAGACAAAAATCAGATTATATGCTCTGGTTTGCTCTTGGCTTTTAAATGCAAAGGAGTGATTTGGTTAAGCCAATAGACATTGTTGATTTTTATTTTTTTCTATATTTTTATTTTTTTTCAATCAGCATGTGATGTTGTATTGGTGACTTTGATGGTGTTGTAATGAAATACCATAACCAAAGTGACTTAAGGAAGATTGCAGATGGATAGAGTCCATCAAGGCAGGGCAGATATGACAAACATCAAGAAAAGCATGGCAGGGGGAGCAGGAGGCTGACTAATCACATTCCATTTACCCACAGAAAGGAGAGAGGGAGGGACAGGGAGACAAAGAGCGGGGAGGAAGCACAGTGAGGCTGTAAACCCTCAAAGTCAGCTCCAGTGACGGCCTTCCTCCAGCAAGTCTTCATGTAGTACAAGCTCTGTAGCCTCCTCAATCAGTACTACCAACTGAGAACAGAATGGTCAAGTACAGGAGCCTATAGAGGACATTTCTCAATTGAATCACCACAGGTATGTTAGATACCATTCTGACTTTTTTTTTTTTTTTTAAACAAAGTGCACTCATGTACTTCCTTAGACAAGACTCACCTAGAGACTGCCTGGGATGGTCTTACTATGACACAATAGAGTTGAAGAATAGTGCCCTTTCTGCCATATATTTTGCTCTGTTCCCTTAAATAATGACGTTGTAGAAATATATGAAAAGTCACTGAGCTTTCATTGGTTACCCATCTTTCGACTTTAACATTAAATAACATGTAGTGATCTTACTTCCTAAGTTCCAAAGACTAACTTCTAGTGGGTTATTGGAAACAATACTGCTTCATTTCTCCTATGAAGATGCTGAATATTCCTTTTCTTTTTTTCTCACTTTTCTTTCTTCCTCTTTTGCCTTTTTGAATTTGTTTTGCTTATTTTTGTTTCTAGGCCAGAAGACTAAGTAAGTCTTCCTCTTCTGTGGACTTTCAAAGAGCCCCTATGCATTTAACCAGCCACTTACCCATACTCTGTTGTTGATACAGAAAAGACCATTAACAGTGGATCTCCAGCTGTAACAGTGGATCTCCAGCTGCACACAGCCATTAGCATCTGTGCATCACTCCTTTTCCAGAGTCCTCAGTTAACTAAGAGAGGTGAATGAGCTGGTGTCCAGGTGGCTTCTACACCCAGAAATGCAGTCTGGGAGAACACATGGCTTAAATGAGGTCAGATGGACTGAAATAGTAATCTTGGCCTCCTGTTACTGCATACTCCACCATACCATCACAGGTGGATTTTTGTTTGCTTGTTTGGTTTGTTGGTTGGTTGGTTTTAGAAGTTTCTATTCAAAATAATGTTCTACATGCTTTAAATAAAACTATAGAAAATTTCTATAGCTCCCTGGGAATACCTAGGTAGAAGGATATGACAGATAAACAGAGAATTAGGCACCAAAAGTATAAGTTTTGGAACCAAGTATAACACTAGCTCCCTGCAAGGCTGGACTGATGACCCTCTCTCTGCTCTCCCAGCTGAGATGTGTCAGGAGCTGAAGTCTAAGAAATGTGATTAACTATAAGTCATGTAACTGTATTTTAACACTTACTATACAAAATACAACAAAGTCACTAGAAAATCAGAGTCCTAGTTTCTACAACCTTCCAAGGAAAGCATTCTCAGGGTAAATGACAGTGAAGGAGTTTATCTAATAATTACTTTTAAATAAGAAGTGTTTTTCTAGTGAACAATTATGAATAAAAGTGGCAGGGGTCTTTTTAAAATCTATGTGTGCATTTGTTTATTATTGGGATGGGGTTTGCCTGTGGATGTCAGAGGACAACTTTCAGTGTCCAATTATTTTCTTGTACTTCATTGTAATAGAGTCTCTCTTGTTCCAGCCATGTTGCATACTCTACAGTAGCTGACCTAAGAGATCAGGGTGATTCCCCTCTCTGGGTAGCCATATCGCTGTAGGAGTGCTGTGTTTACAATTAGATCTGCCTCATCAGACGTTTTATGTAAGTTCTAGGAATTGAACTAAATTCAGCAGGCTTTCATAACAAGTGCTTTTGCCATTGTCCCCACCCAGGGACTTGTGTCTTTATACACCAGACCATCTTCATAGTAGCCAACAAGTAACACAGCTAATTACCTTACTTTAAAACTGACTAACTTAGTTTTGTTGTATAACTGAGTGTTACATGAAGCACCATGGAAAATTAGACAAACTTTGACCTTGAATTGAGAACTGATCTGAGACGGATTTTGGATAAGGGAAACATTCTGTGATGATTTATATAACTATAAAGAAGAAGGCTCTATTCCTATACTCTGACACAGAGCCTGAATGGAAGTGGGAGGTTGGAAGGTATTCAGACACATTCCCTCTTGGGGAAATAGATGAATGGGTAGACCTAAGAAATTCTGCCTTTCATATTTGGAGATATGCCAAGAATCAGGGCAGAGGGCTGCAAGCCATTGTAAGTGTCAAAGCATATGTGTGCTGGGAAAGAGACCAGAGCCAAGACATGTAAAACAAGGCCAGCGTTAATGATTAAGTCACCTCTGAAGTTTAGAATACATACCAGGCCTCAGAAACAGAAGCAAATTAGAAACAAGAAATGTGGCTTTCAGCCATGGTAGAGTAGAAAGCAGGAACAGGACCAAAATGCTTCAAGTATATGTGATTAGCTGCTTGGAACCACAGAACAAAACCTGGTGTTTCTCAACAATGCTCCACGTAGCAGGCCCTGTTGCTCTTCAGTGTCTCAAGTGTGGACACCATGCCTGAGAGGATGCTGATAAGCATAATGACTCAGGAGAGATTTAGTAACCTGCCAAAGATCACTTAGTTCATACACCATAAATCAGATACTATGGCTTCAGACCTAATGGTTCCTTAATACCTGTTTCCCTTCACTGTGGATAAATGAATAGACAGAACTAATTCATCTTTCTGTGTGTTATTCTGTAACCTCAGTCCCGTTTGACTTTAGCTTGCTTTGGGATCCAGTACTGTGTCAGAACTGGCATCTTGAGGGTCTAGGGTCTGCTAAGCCCTTCAGTGTCCATTTGAGAAATTCCTCCTAGCAGTCATTTGTGGACACAGAAGCCAGCTTACAGAATGTTGGTCACTACTCTTCGCTAACTCTTAAATCTGTTCTAGCCATTGCCAAGAACACTTTGTTAATGCTGATGAACCTCTTGTGTGGGAGGCAGCCAAAGCTGATGAGCTCTTCCGGGAGGCCTACTGCACTAGGACATGCAAAGGTTGGCAGGAGCCTAAACCTCTACTCATCCCATGAGGAATCCTCCCATGTCCACTAGGTGGCTATGACCAAGGCGTTATATAATAAGAGTGTGACATGAGGCAAGTGCTTTAAAAAGAAAGTATATGAGTTACAAAGAACAGTTACAATTTTATTACCCTTACATTATCTTAATTTCCTTAATATCACAAGTTTTCAGGGAATTTATAGAAATATTTAGGAAGAAAAGAAGAAAATTTAACAAAGAAGGAAATTTAATTTTACTGCCAAGTAATCATCTATTGGCAGAGAAAATTCAGTCCCGATTCAGGCAGGATTTATTATTATAGCTATGTTACCTTATCATATAAAGTATTTATATGTACAATATGTTTCAAACATATTATAAAATGACTGAATGTAGCTAATTGACATGTATCACTTTACATATTTATTTTTTGTAAGAACATATAACATCAATCTATTATCAATTACATGCACCGTGTTGTATAACAAATCTCTTAAACTTACTCTGATACAGTGGTTCTCAACCTATGGGTCATCACCTCTTTGGGGTTGCATATCAGATATCTTGTATATCAGATATTTATATTATGATTCACAACTGTGGCAAATTATAGTTATGAAGTAGCAACAAAATAATTTTATGGTTGGGGGTCACCACAACATCAGGAACTGTCTAAAAGGGTCGCAGCATTAAGAGTCAGAGTCTAACTTTTGACCAACATCTTACCACCTACCCCAAGCACCTCCAGCCCATCGGAACTAACATCCTACTCTTTAATTGTACACAATCAACTTTTTTTTGAGCTGAGGATCGAACCCAGGGCCTTGCGCTAGCTAGGCGAGTGCTCTACCACTGAGCTAAATCCGCAACCCCCACAATCAACTTTTAAAAAAAGATTGATTGATTGATTGATTGATTGTGTATTGTGTATATTGATTGTTCAGCATGAAGGCCAGAAGAAGGCACCAGATCTCTCACTGTAGATGGTTGTGAGCCACCATGTGGTTGCTAGGAATTGAACTCAGGACCTCTGGAAGAAGAGGCAGTGCTCTTAACCTCTGAGCCATCTCTCCAGCCCCACAATCAACTTTTTATACTCTCAGTATGAATGAAAACATGTGGAATTTCTCTTATTGTTTCTGGTTTATTTTATTTAACACAGTGCCCTCCAGTTTCTTGCACATAGGAACACATACCGGGAGGTCTTTTCAATAACCAAATAGTATTGTTTTGTATATATAATAACATTCTATTTCTCTATCCATTTGCTGAAGAACATTTAAACAGTTTTCATAAACTAAACTGTGGTGAAGAAGGAAGTACAGAGACCTCATCAACATATTGGTTTTATTTCCCTCACTTGCTAGCCTGAACATTCTAAAGTTGTGTTTTTGTTAACAACCATTATTTTATCTGTGAGGATATCTCTCACTGCTTTTCTGTTTTGCATTTCTCACATGAGGGTAGTGATTTTGTGTAGGGGTGTTTAGTTTTTGTTCATTTGTTTGTTTTGTTTTGTTTTGTTTTTTTATTTGGCTTGGTTTTAGACACCTATTTCATAGACACAAAAATCATATTCAGGTCCTTTCTCCATTTATAAATTTGCATTTCTATTTGTATTCTTGCTTTGGAGTTACTTGAATTCATTATGTTTTGGGGGGTATTAACCTATTCTCCTATATCTATTTTGTATATATTTTCCCATCCTTCATTTGTCTCTTTGCTTTGTTAATTTTTTCATTTGCAATGCACAAGGTTGTGTGTATGTATATGTGTGTGCTTTAACCTTTTGCTTAAGATTTATCATGAAATCTACCCTTCCCTTGTAATTTCAATACAGCTTTAGTTTCTAACAGAATAGAACAGAATTTAAAAAGCTAAAATTTGGGAACAAATATCTAGATATATTATTTGTAGAATCACTTGATATTTTCTGATCTGGGATTTAATTATCAATAACTTTTAGCTGCTTGGAGGTCAGTGGTATCCTCTATCCACCCTACAATCAAATTTTTTGGAGTTGATGAAATTATCCCGTACATCCTTTCTTGCCAGGGAAGTAAAGAGCTGGAACATAAGTCAGTCTTAATCACTTTTATTGAGCTATGTTTGTGTACTTAATAAATGGCATGGATATTGGCATTAGGAATTTTTCTGAGGAACTCTTCAATTCAATTGCTTGAGAACTTGATTGGAAGTCCATTGTATAGTAATCCCAGAAGCTATGTACTGTTGGCTGTGCTTTTACAGACAGTGGGTAAGTTGTGAAAACAATCACTAGCCTCCTGCAGACTTTGCATTGTGAGCATGCTGACATACTTAAGATATACAGAGTAGATTACAGCCTTTATCATGGATACTCTAAATCCAGCCAAAGACTTCCATTGATAGTACCAACAGACCATGATGTCTGTAGATTTGTCCATGTAGGCTTCACATACTCTATCAACTGGTTTATTTTCAACCCTAAGACATCAGATTGAATGGAGTTTTTCTTTTAGGTAGCTTGAAGTATGAAAACAGGAACTCTTCAGGGATGTCTGAACAAGTGTTTTCACTATGAGAAATATCAAATTCTTTTTAGGCTTCAGAATACTGCATCGCATTTTAGCTCCCTGCACGGGAACGTTTGCAAACATCTTAAAGACAAAAGGAACAGGTGTGTTAGAAACATAACCTAATCATCTGTGTCAAGGACACTGGTTTGCATTATGGGAGTTGAAAAGGCTGCTTAGAATTCTACTTTGTTTAGCCTCAGCTGGGGAGACATGCAAAAGGTGACCAGAGAGTTTGCCGTTGGACAGAGCTGAGGATTGTTACAAGTCAATGTAAGTGAGGCTACATGGTGTCCAGAAACAGTGAGGATCTCCTAGGTTTTAAAAAGGAATCTACAGCATTGCTATATCTATTATCTCTAGGCCAATACACACACACACAAACACACACACACACACACACACACACACACACACACACACACACGGCACACACGTGAATGCATACACACATTATAACTTGTATGTCCTTGTTAACATGATTCAGTAAAAAGAAACCAATTGACTACAGGCAAATCAGCTTGAACAATTGATCGCCCTAGTAATGTAAACCAGCAATCATACAGTGGCCGAAACACTTCATCTTTTATGATGTACCTGCTGAGAGGACTTCTTTCCATTTCAGATTTTAGTTTTCATGATTCTTGGATTATTTATTTGCACAATAAATTTCTGTAACTTTTGAAATTGAATTGATTAGAATCTTACATTTTGAGTTTGTGAGAGATTTTTACATATATGTGTCTGTCTGTCTATGTGCCTATCTCTCTCTGTGTGTCTGCCTTTTTGTCTCTGTATGTGTGTATATCTTTCTGTATTTGTGTGTATGTGTGTTCATGCATCTATCTGTGTGGGAGCGTGTGTGTGTGTGTGTGTGTGTGTGTGGCTTTGTACCCTGGCTAGTCTAGTACTCAATGAGTCGTCCATATTGTCCTCAAAATCAGAACAATCTTTCCACCTTAACCCAAGTGCTAGAATTGGAGGCAAGCATCACCTGGCCTGATTTTATTACTCATGAGTATCATTAGCAGTAATACTCTTCTCAACTACACATAGAATTATTCTGGTCACTATTTTATTTATGAACATGTAGATGGAACTTTAGGTAGCTGAGAAAATGGGGAAAGGTCACATAGTGAATAAAATATCCCAAGGTTTTGCTGTCTGGCTCAGTATGTTGTACTACCACTTACCAGCCAATCTGTTGTAACATTTGAAATTATCAGATAATGTTGCCTCAGCTCTGGAAGAATGAAATTGTTCCTTACTCCTATCACACCTCAACATTGAAAGTAATAAATAATCAATGCTGCTCTGCCAGATTCTAGGAATTGCAGGGACTTCATACTTAGACCCAAAAGGTCAATGGGTACCAGAGTGTTGCCATCATTTCATCACTGTGTCTCTTCTCTGTGGTGCAGCTACCACTCATTCTATACAACACTGAACAAGAAGAACAAATGCACAAGTCCTTGCCAGGCTCTTTTTGTTGGTTTGGGGGAAGGGTTGTTGTTGCTTGGTTCTTGGTTTTATTGTGTCTGGAGTTTGTTTCTCTGGCTAGTTTTAGGTTGCTATGATTAGGAAAGCATGGTCTATTTCCCAGTATATAAACAGAGAAAAAAAATGGAATAAGTCAGCCCATGAGAGGCACTGTAGCAGCCCTTGGATTTTTACCACCTCTCCACCTGTGTATAATGATGAACCCTGGAATGTCAGGGGTTTCTAGTTAAAATAAACAACCGGACAATCTGGAGGACTCTGAGAGTGTTTATATTCACTAGTCTTAAGTAGTTTTAGTGACATGGGAGTAATCGACTACTTTGACATGGTTCTGCCTTTTCAACTCAATCCATAGAACACTTTAAAAGTGTAGCAAAGAGAATTCTTTCAATTCATTTTTGGTAACAAAGCAGGCAGCCAGTTTGTAGATTTTAAAAGGAACCATATGAAAAAATTCACACCAGAAACATAATCAGCCACTGTAGCCAGCCCAAGTCGGCAAGCAATTAATTTTGCTGCTTAGATCTCCAGAACCAGTGATCCATGAACTGGCATTCACTAGATGGTTATTTAAATCTAATTCTAAAACTCAGCTCAGTCCTTGTTCATTAAAACATGAAAGATGATGATGGCCAGGAGACACCAGTCTGGGAGCAGTGGTTTCAACGTGGGTTATCAAGTCACAAAAATGAATAGAGAATGCAAGAGCTAAAACCCCTTTTAATTCCTCCTCACTCTATGATAACTGGCAAGGAAGAATTGACAGGACCATAGGTGTGTGTGTGTGTGTGTGTGTGTGTGTGTGTGTGCGCGCGTGCGCGCGCGCGCGCGCGCAAGAATTTTCTTTTTCTTACAACAAAAAAAGACATTTTATTGTTTAACTGTGTGGGGCAACATATTTTGATATTTTGGCACATTGTGAAACAATTTCCAAATCAAGCAAGTTAACATATCTGTAATTACATGGTTGCTTGTGTGGTTGAACCTTCTTAGAGTCACTGCTTTAGAAATATTCAGGTAGACACTATAGCACCACCCATTGTCATCATGTGCTCATGACTCCGAGAACTTAGTCCTACCATGTGACTCAAACTTAGCACTGTTTGACTAACATCCCTCTTTCCCCATCCAGAAATGGCTCTATTCTGACTATACTTGAGTTTGTGAGACTCCACGTGTAGGAGATAGCATGCAAGATTTCTATTTTGTGTGGCATGAAGCCTTCCATATTTACCCATGCTGTCACACAAATGTCCAATTTCAGCCCATCTGTGGATACCCAGCAAATCCAGCTCCATTTATTAAATATACTGCCCTCACTCCATTGTGTGTTCTTGGCACTTCTGCTGAAGATCAATTCACTGGAAATATGTGGATTTATTTCTGTGTTTTCTATCCTGTTTCTTTATTCTGTACTCTGTTTTTGTGCCTACAGTAGGCTGCTTTCATTGCTACTCTCAATGGTGTTCTTGACCTTCTACATCTCAGGGTTCTTCATTCAAAGATTCATCAACTACACATTGCAAATAATTTGAAAAGTGTCACATGCTCTTTTTCTTATTACAACTACTTTCATGGCACTCATAGTGCATTAGATGTTGTAACTAATGTGGAGGGGAGAGCTTTGGTTCGATATAAAAACTACATCATGTTGTATGAGGGACTTGACAGTCTTCCCACTTTGATATCTGCAGCAGACCCCACAGCAAGACTTTTATAGATACTGGGACCAATACAGATTTTCAAATCTGGCAGTGTGATGCCGCCAAGTTTGTTCTTCCTTCAGCTAATTGCATTTGTGGTTTCATATGAAGTTAAGAATTTTTTTATCTATACAAAAGTGCCCTTGAGATTCAGTAAGAATTGCATTGAATATATAAATAACTTTGGGTAGCATAAACACATATATTAATTTTTAGCAGCTCTAAGGAATGAACACTTAGATATTTTATTCTAGGTTCACTTGAGATTATCATGTAATGACCTAATGGCAAAAGTTGTAAAATGAGGTTATCCCAGATATAACAAGCACATCTTTTCCAAGAAAGGACTCACTGAGTATTCCACGTCAGTTCAGAGACCCTGTGAAGGTAAGCATGGTACTAGGAGAAATACAAGAAAATTGCCCTTCAATCCTGGCGCACACATCGGAAAGTGCAATATTTCAATTAAATCTGAAATACAGTCCCCAACACTGCTAAAAAATGCCTAAAGAAAGTAAATGCATCAAAGATACTGTGCTTTCCCCACATCTGTTTACTTAGCCTGTTGTCAAATTGATATGGGGCATCCGTCAACCTCACAGTAACATGAGATTCAGCCACGGTTTGAGGATGCCACTTCTATTATTTCTGAAAAATGAAATGGCTGAAAGCTTTCTTCCTAATAATGCTGACTACTGGGTGATTGCACAGCATTAACAGGGCAGAGCAACAGGGCCAGATAAACAAACGATGTGTTGCTGAAGTTAGAAAGTTTTAATCTGTAGCTAGAAACAGTCTATAACACGTCAGAGAGTCAGTGACGGAACGTCTTTATAGAAATTACTCGCATTTCTTTATTTTTTCCTATTTGCCCAGCAGTCCCCAAAAGCTTTTTAAATATGAAAGTAAAATATTACCTATAAAATGTAAGCATGGCTGGGTTCAACTGTGGGGGAAGATGCAGTCTTCCTTCCCAGTGCTGTCTACCATCACTGTTCCTGGAAATGTTTGCTCTTCCCATGTCCTGGTGTGTCTCCAGGTATGAGCTCATCTGTGTAAAAGAGAAACTGCACTAACATGTAAAGTACTTCTACGACACTAGCCCAGCTTTATGATCTGATTTCATTTATGAGCATTGTTTTCAAGAAATGAAGAATCTAAAAGTAGGTGGGATAATCAAGGATCTAGGTCACTCATAAAGATTACTTTTCCATCTTACTATCATTTAATCAGTTTGCACAGATGCTTTCTAGGGCAATCATTTTATGAATTATGGGTTGCCTCCTCTGTAGGAATGCTAGATTTAGTACATAAAAACATAAGCCACACAGTCAAATAGGAGCTTTGCATAAAAGACAAATTATTATTTAGTATAGCTATGTCGTAAGTATTCCAATAGCAAAAATATTACGTTGTTGAATATTTAAAATTCAGATTTAACTGAACATTCTACATTTTATTTGGCAAACCTATGGAAAAGGATCATGCTAAGAATCAGAAGGTGCACAACACTGAAATACGTCTACATATTCAGGTGATAAGTAATTAGGACTGCTCTGTTTTCTAAGGTATACTTGTGAAGTCAAGAGTCACCAAGAACTGAAGAGGGAAAAATCTAGGTAGGGAATGTATGGGAAATTGTGTGTTGTTTGATTTTTGCCAGAATACTTTAGAAAAAGGAGGAGGAGGCGGATGTAAGAGTGAGACCGGGAATCATATCAGACTTAGAGCGTCGTGTTCCATTCCTGAGGTCAGTGCCACCAAGAGAGAAGTATAGCAGCCTACAAAGGCGATCTGAGAATGTCATTGAAATTTATGCAGTAGTTACATTAAAAAATGGAAAATAAGGTTTAAAAAATGCAGGTATAACTGATTTCATTATATTTATCTCAATGCATTACAAAACTATTGTTTCACTATATAATATTTATAAAACATTATTAATGAAATAGCTTTTTTTGTACTACCAATTCAAAGTCATATCATTTTCATACTTTGATGGCTTTCTAGTTGAGATCAGCCATTTTTCATGTGACCAGTAGTCCATAGTCGGCTAGCAGCTTGCTACGTGCTTCTGCAGCTCTGAGAGTGAAGACCCACTCATATACTGTCATCAGAGCTGCGGGAGGGGAATGCAGCTCCAGAGTAGCAGCACTGACATTGAAAATGAATGGAGACAGAAGGAAGAAAACCTTTAACAGGGTATTCCGTGGGCACAGAAAGCTTAAAGAGGGCTTACCACCCTTGGTGGTAAGTAGAAAGGAGCACTATGGACAGAGGTGGTGTCTACAAATGTGTATAATTTATATAAATTATTTTACTATTACTTTTATGTGGGTGGAAGTCAATGAATAGCTAACCTTTTCCAATGTCACCAAGAATACCATTCAAGTCGACAGTGTCACAGATGTCAAGGATTCTCGAGACACAGCAGGAATGTGTTGGGGAAAAGCAGATTTCCACCACTGCTTCTTTTTAATTGTTTCTGTGGTTCTTTAAGATTATAACATAATTACATCATTGCTCCCTTTATTTCCCTCCCTCAAATTTCCTATACCCCTCCTTGATATTTTTTAAATTCATGACCTCTTTTTCTATTGTTTATACACACACACACACACACACACACACACACACACACACACATATATGAAAGATCCTTTATTTTCTTTATTACATTTTTGAAATCTGTTGTATCAGTTCACATTTTCAGGGCATTTTAATTGAGATCAGCCACATATCAAGATACCTGACTGCTGATTATCATTACTTTCAATGTGACTGATCTTATATATATATATATTCCTAAATATGTAAGTACAGCCTGCTCAGTCTATATAATGTATATTTTCAGGGCTGACCATTTGGTATGACCATTTTATAACCAATTGGTTTGACCACTGCTTCTTGATAGGTTGTTTTACTTTCATCCCAGTTCCAAAGCAAAACACAGAAAGATATATTTTTAATGGAACTGAAATGTCTTAAATTCCCTTTGGTTTTGACAGCCTAAAGCACTGTATTCTATTTCATAGGAATTTGTAAACTGAGAAGAAAAAATTTATGAGTGTTAAAAGAGCAGAGAAGGGCTAGATCACTGCCACTGCCACAGAATCAGAAATTTAAATGTGTCCCAGGACCATTTCTTTTCACAAGAGAAATATTTCCTGGTGAATCCCTGGGAATACAGGGAGTCACTACAGTGTTTCATGCACAGACCTTTTAATGAATGGGGCTTCTCCTCAGCCAGGCTCCTGAGTATAAATACACCCGAGGAGATTGCAACATTTCAGAGTCTCCCATTCATTATCACATGGGATTTTTCTCCCAATAACTCCTGTGACTTAGCAGTGTTGCCTACATTTCCTCAGACAGGAAACCTGTGGCTCTGAGAGAAGTAACTCATCCAAAAACACAGAGCTCAAAGGCTAAGTCAGAAATAAAATCCTATCCATTTACAACCAAGTTTTAATGCTTTTCCAGAATACCCGAGCAGATAGGAGAGGATCTGGGTATTAGCCATGACTCTAGTTACAAGCAAAGGGAGTATTCACTGTCGGTTAGGGTAGATACTAAGTACTATACAGCAGATGGATTCTTAAATGTTAGACCTGAAGATAGAGAAACAAGGGTGTGTAGGAGAAACAAGAAAGGAAGGAATTGCTTAGCACATTTTCTCCAGAACTTGGTACTGCCTCAGAGGCAGTGAGGTCTCTATCAACAGCAGAACACTGACAGCAATATTTAAGTAATATTCATTATCTCTAGTAAAATGTTAAAGAATTAGAATAAATTAAAGAGTTTTTAAATGTCAGTGTAAAGATAGCAATGTCTATAACTAATAAAAGACCAGAAAGTGAACATCCATGGAACCATTAGTGATAATTTAATATATTTCATTTCTTTTTTCAGACACCATCCCACCATGTAGCCCTTGCTGGTTGGAAACTCATTATGTAGATTAGGCTGGCCTTGAACTCACAGAAATCCTCCTGCCTCTACTCCTGAATACAGGATTAAGGGCATGGGCTACCACGCCCAGTCAATTATCTTATGCTTTCTGTAGTGAAACAGTTCCACGTAAGGAATGGAATGACATAAAGTTGGAAGCTGAAAAAATTAATTCCCATAGTGATTTGTGTGACAAATATATTTTTAATATATATTAGACAAAAATACAACATGTGCCAAATGTTCGTGCTCATCTATTCTTATTAATTATTTTTGGATAAGAAATGTCAAATAAGACATTATGTTTGAAACTGTGCAGTACAAATAAAGGTACAATGATAATAAGGCAAGTTGTCACTTCATGGATTTAGAATTAAGACTTGCTTGATAGGAAATTCCTGGATTGCTCTTTTATAATTATGTGAATTAACACGACTGAGCTGTTACAAGTGATTAAAATGGTAAATTTTGTGGTATATGTTTTTCATTACAATGCAAAGAAATTACTTATCAAGGTTAGAGGGGAATTGTAAGAGATTCAGTTATAAATCATGTCACTGACAGGTAAGCAACTGTCTTTTCCCCCTGGAGTCTTTGTTCCCATGTACCTCCCCTTGCTCTCTTCCCCCACAAGCAATTTCATTTGAGAGAGTAGCTAATCACAGCCCTATAGACTGTTGCAGCCTTTCTATTTGTGGTGATTAACAATGCTGAGAGGAAAAGAGAGTCACCACCCTTCTGTAAACAAAAAACCATACTAGGAAATCAAGAGTCACTCAACAGCTAAGATCAACAGCAGCTAAAAGCCCTGGCACAGTTTACCAGGCTCCAAACTTACATAGCAGTGGTTCTCAACATGTGAGTTGCTACCCCCACTCACATGTTAGATATCAGACATTTACATTATGAATCATAACAGCAGCAAAATTACAGTTATGAAGTAGCAATGAAATAATTTTATGGTTTGGGGTCACCACAACGTAAGAACTGAATTAAAGGGTCACAGCATTAGGAAGGTTGAGAACCACAGGTGTACGGAGTTAGAAAGAAAATCAAGCATGTCATCCATCAAGAATTTTAATATGGATGGAAATTCTTGTTTAATGCCACTCTGGATCCCTTCGTGGGGTCTTTGTTTTACAGCTATATGTTTTTGTTTTAGAGCTGTATGATGTCCAATAATAAATTTAAAAGAGTCAAATATTTTACCTATGTAATGTCAAACATTTGGATAGTTCAGAAACAAGTTGTGTCTGAATCAGTATTTATCCCATATGGACTCCTGCATGTGTTTTCTACTTTCATAACATGTCACTTTAAAGAACTTCAAGAAAATGTATGCAGAGAAATTAACATGAAAATTGTCAGGTGCATAGTTCCTTCAATGCTAATAAATTTGAGAAATATATGTCAAATATATTATCAGTTACCAGACCTTTCTCCCTCATCAAGCAGAGCCCTGTAAGATGAAATACAGACTAGAACGTGGGAGGGCCCCAGCCAGCCAGCAATCCTGGCTCTCCATTAAACAGATTCACAGACACCATGGATAGATGTCACATGGGCCTCTTGTAATTTGTCAGATTGTTTCTTTCTTTAGTCAATGCAGGTGAAGCTGGGAATTTATAAATGATTTTCTAAATAGGAAGGGTAGAAGATTCAACTGCAGTTTGCTCTAGTTTGATTTCCTAAGAGGCAGGTGTTTAATCTTTCTGACGTATTCTGATGCATGTTATTTGACTAAATGAGAAAGCAAAATATTTGACAGGACAATAAGACCAATTTTTTCAAAATGTCCTGACATGTTGCATTCATTTGGGAAATAAATCTCCAAAATTCTGCTTAATATAGTCAGTGTGCATACCTTATGGGACTATACCCATAGAAATAAATTTATATACCCATGATCCTGAGAGCCATCTGAAGCCCTTAGCTGTGTACATGCATGCATGATGACTGCATAAAATATATTTATCCCACAAGTGAGGGGAGAATTGATTACTCCAGAGATCTAAAGCCATAACTAATTCACAGGTACTCTTTCTTATGATGAAGATAAATATTCTGTGTGATTCGGACCCATAAAATATACTGTTTTTACAACAGACTCATTGTAATAATTCACATTAAATGTCTTACAGACACATTTTCCTACGATTTCTGAACAAGAATCACTTGACTTTCTTGTTTTCAAAATAAGTTGGGGAATTAAAAATAATAAGCAGTACTAAGCTTCATTGTGGTGTTTGCCACCAAAGTAGAGAAGAATGACGTGTGTGTGCGCGCCATGTAAACGTTCCCTTCTTGATGCTTAGTGAGGAAATATTACTTGTTCCCATTTGTGGGTGTTTTTGCTTTTTATGGCTCACTCGGGGAGAGTGTGAGCCTGCACACAGTCAGCACTCTTCACAAATGAACAAATGAGCAGCATGCCAATCCCCCTGTGAGGCTGGGATCCAAGTAAAGAACTTTCTACTTCTCCTTTTCCACTGCTTTGGTATGATTGTGTCAAATGGAAAATTTTTATATTATTGAATGGAGAAGACATCTGGTCACCTCAACAATTTCTTGAAAGTTTCTTCAGCCTATTTTAAAGGTTGTCATTTATCTTTTTAAAATTAGTTGATGGGAAATGTAAGGATGTAATTCATAACTTTGACTTAAGGTATTTGTGAAAGCATTTTAATAAACCATTTTTTAGTTGCAAATTAGTGTGAATTTCCCCTCCCTGGTGGTATAGAACTTATTTAAGTGCATTCTGTGCTGTGTTTAGTGTTGTTAATAAAAGAAAATAGATTGATAGAAGTATGAACTGGAATGTGTTAGTCAGCCTGCTGCTGATACTGTTTGAGACTTACTAGTCTCAAAGATGGTCAACACAAATTAGGCTCTCTGATACCTGAAGATGTGTGTTAATGCAGTGGTCCATTTTGTATGTGTGTTCATGTTCACGTATATGTGTGAGCACATGAATGTGGAGCACAGAAGTTGACATTGGGTGTTTTTCTCAATTACTCATTTATTTATTTATTTATTTATTTATTTATTTATTTATTTATTTATTTGTATTTTGGGAAAGGACTCTCACTGAACCTAGACCTTGCCAGCTTAGCCAGACAGGCTGGCCAGGAATCCCTAGAGATTCTTATAGGGCAGGCATGGTGCCAACTGAGCTATCCATTGCTCCATTTTTACAGGGGAAGGCAATCAGACTCAAAGAGGTCAGGTAACCCAGAGTTAGACAAGTAATTTAACATTAGCAAAAGGGATTTTTAGTCTTGTTTATTTGAAGAGAGTCGGGTAAGAAAGGGAGACATTACACAGGCTATATGAAATTTTTACATACTTAGAATTTCTTCAAATTTCAGTGTTTAGCTCATTACTCTCAAGGGACAGAGATACCATCTTATTTTCATATGAACAAGCCAAGAGTATTGGAGCCTTAAGCCCTGGGTTCTACTTGACTGCGTTAAGGATCATTGCAACCAGTTGTTAACCCTCAGCACACATGTCAGTCCGTTGCTGAAGTAGAATGGCTGTAGATCTTCACGTAGTTCTATCTTTGAAGGTGAGAGCTTGCGTGGTTGTTTGCAGTCAGGCGTGTTCTTGGATTTTGAACTTATGGAAATGAACCATTTGCCTTTATCAGATAGTCACAATCAAGTCCAGGCTAACGCTGGCTATTTTCTCTTTCTCTAAGTTGGGAGGAGATGGAATGTTACCTAGTTGTGTTAATCAGCTTTCTTTTACTATCTCACATTTCTGTGATAACAGTTGTAAAGAGGAATAGGTTTGCTTTGGCTTATAGTTTGAAGATTTTAGTCCATGGTGGATGGGTCCTGTGGCTTTTGGCCTGTGTCATGGTAGTTCATTGTGGTGAAGAATGTGTGGAAGAGCAAAAAACAAAACAAAAGCTCTCCCAGGATAGAACCAGCATCCCACAATTCCCTTATTCCCTTCAGGACACACCATCAGTAATGGAAAGATCCCCCTCTGTGCTCCACCTCATAAACATTCTACTGCTTCCCAATAGCACCTGCCCAGGAACATGTAAACATAAGCATGAGGAACACTCAACATCTTAACTGTAGCACTGATGATTTCTTTGATAATTTTTTAAAGACAAGGTCTTGTTACATACACTAAGCTGACCACAAACACACAATCATATTGCCTCAGCCTCCTTAGTGCTCAGATAATAGGGGTGCACTGTTACACTTGTCTCTGACTTCTTCCCTCCACCACCACAATTTATATCACAGTGATGTTAGTAACCACTTATTACAGAAATCTGACAGCCCTTTTAGTTTGGGAAGAGCTTTTACACAGAGCACTAACATCTTCCACCATAATGGTGTGGATGGGGAAGATTCACTGGAATGTTGTAGTGGGTAAGCTGAAAGATTTGCAAGAGGCATATTCAAGAGGAATATCTTAATATGCATCTGCTGAGCAGTAGATACTGAATTAGGCTAATTATCAATCCCAAGGCCTGACTCTGAGCCAGGCTTCTGGTTACCCATCCCACATCCTTTTCCTTTTCTCCTGCTTTCTTTTGTCTGTGCATATACAGCTCTGCAGCTTCCCCTGGGGACGATTTATCAGAACCTCCATCTCACAGTGCACCTATCTGTTTCCAGTTCAGAGGGAGCAGATCTAGATCTTGTCCCATCCCTGTAGGAAGGCCTGCTAAGCTCAGGTGAGACACAGCTCCACATTGCAAACAACAGTAAATGGTGCGTGCCAGGAAGGTGCAGAACAGGTTGGAGACATCAACAAAATCTTTACTCATGTAGACCTACAAAATGAAACTTCTCTGAATGTCACTGCTTCACCTGATGTCCGTGGACAGACCCTGCTCCCTTTCAGTCTTGTCTTTACGTCATCTCAAGCAATTTCCTCTGAGTAACAGAGCAATTCAGCATCTCATTTTGGCCTGCATGAAACTCTAATATATTAAACAAATAATAAATATGGAACTGGCACACATAAGCTTCAAACATTCTCAGTGTAGGAAGGTCTAGTATGAATAGGTAATTGTGTTCACCCATAACAAGTGTGTTCTGTGCACTGCAGGCAGAGATTGCTTTCTAATGTTTGAGCTGATGATTAATGTATCTGAAAATAAAAAAGTAATAATAAAAGGTGAGGCACAAAGTCTTCCCTGTAAGCTATCTGTAAAATGCAAATATTTGTCAATTAAATGCATCTTAGTAGCCAATATTAACACACTTGGGAACAAAAACAACAATCAGATATGTATTATCATTCATCATATGTATGAATGTAAAACAGAAAGTTTGGAGGAAAATCCAAGTGCTGCCACTAAACTTTAGCATGCACAGAACTGGAGTCTGGCTATCTGCATCTGTCGATGTAAGAACATTGGTATTAAAATAAGCTTCAATGAAATTAATAATTTTCTGTGAAGAGCACTGAAAATGGACATTTAAAATATTCTTAAATACATCAGCACTGTACATGCAAGATACTGCCTCATGCAGCTATTGGGCTCCAGGTTATGTTCACTTTTGTTCATAGTGTATACTAACAAGAGGGAATTAACCTGGTTTTGACACTGTCCCTTACGCTTCTTTTTGGTCACTGCAGACATTTTTTCAGTACATGGTCTAGGCAGTCAATCAGGCACTCTCAAAGCTATGTTTTGGTGGGAAGATCATGTGTTACTCACAAAAGTACCAAGTGAGTTAATTTAACCAGTGTTTGACCTATCCATCCCATGGACATAACCATCTTCTTGGTGCCCAGTGCTCTGTGTGGCACTCTGGATGCCTATTGTTAAGGTGACAATCTTGGAAGGGTGAGGACTGAAAGGCTGGAAATCCTGGGCTGGGAGGATAAATGGCCCAGAAAGTTTGAGTCTGTGGTTGAGGGAATGATTTCAAGTGATAAGAAGCACAAAACTGGTACCCTGTGGCCAACCTTCAGCCACAAAACAAGAAGGAAGAACATGAGTGAGTGAGGAGGGAAGTCTAGCCAAGTCCTGTCTCTGGAGATTAGCTGTCATTAGAGACTGTCCTTGACTTCCGTGATCTTATAGGAGAAAGCTTGGTGAATTTCTCCTTAATATGCTGACCAGCTTCAAGAGTTTTCTTATGAACTTCATTTGGGGATCAAAAACAGATTTTTACTCACAGTCTATATCTGCCTCTATTCTTTCTAGATAAATAACTCTAGGTAATGTATATTACCAAAATTTTAATTATCATATTTTATCATCTGCAAAATGGATTTCCAAATGAGTTCTAATTTCCAAGGCTGTTTTGAGAATTATTTTTGCAAAGCCATAAAATGTATATACATTTTTAGTGATTGAAATCATTTGCATGTATTTGTGGTGGTGGTGGGGGCATAAGTTAAGAAGCCTTGCCTATGAGTGGTATTCTAATTGCTTGACTCACCAAACTTCCTATCCCGTGGCTTGCAAAACCTCTGTTGTACTGGAATTTTCTCTTTCAAAGGTGATTAGTCATATTATATTTTCCCCTTTCTTTAAATGAAATTTCTTCTCTGATCATGAAACTGAAAAGTTTTTCTTGCCCTAAGGAATTTGCTTGGCTATCCATCAAGTTCTGCTTTCCTGCTTTTAGGAATTCTTGCAGGATCATTAAGATGGCCAGGGATAATGTGTATAAAATACCCAGTGTATGTGAGTTATGAGGTATTACCTCTCTGGGGTCATAACAACCCCTAGTCTTCATTCCCCCCAGGTATGTCTGTAACATCAGTCTTCTTAATAATTTACCAATTGGTATTGTTATCATTGAACCTAATCCTGAACTGATTCATCTTCTGGTCCTCACTATATGATAAACTTTGTAAGCTAGCATCTGGGTTTAAATTTTCAAATGTTCTTCAACTCTCTAGTTCAAGGGCAATGAACATGTAGTGAATACTTACTCTAAAGCATGATGTGACCAACAGTATCATACTTCATAGTCATTATAAAGAAGAAAAATATATTTTTAATGTATTTGTCTTAATTACATAGGCAAAGGGGGTTACTATTTTCTAGATATGGATTCTGTTATTTCATTATATGAATTCTTTCAAATGTGCCCATAAACTACAAATCACAACTCGTATGTGTTATGGACAAAAGAAATTAGTCATATTTCTGATTTTAAAAAAATTTGAAGCCCAGACTGCCTTAGCGTGTTTTTATAGCTTGTATTTACTTTTGCTGAAATAATTGAATTTGTAACAATTATAAGGCAACCCAGATCTCTTTAGTGATGAGTATCGATTGCTACACTGCAGAAGCTCTCCCTCATTAAAACTAAAGTGCTTTAGTTCTTGTGGCTCCAGCAGCAGACCTCAGTACCTTGGTTACAATAGCCATGCATTGATGGGTGTATCAGGCTCTCTTTAAAGCACCAGCTGTAACATAATCATTTGCAAAGCTTTCAAAAGTTAATTATCTTGTATAACACAGACAAAAACAAATGTCTCTTCACTCTGGTTAAAAGGAAGATGGGACTGAGAAGCAGCTGCCACTTTAAGAAAAGCAGCATGTGTCTGGTTGGCTTTTCCTGCTCTGCGATCAGGAGACTAACAAGGAAGGAGCATACAGAATCATTATTGTCTGTGTGGCACATGTGTGGGAACTCATGGAATAATTGTCAGAGAACACAGAGAAGAGAGACCAGAAGTTTAAGTGGGGTTTAGTTATAGAGTATTCCTGAGCAGGGAACAAATACTTTGGTTCACAAGGGTGGATTTGGCTCAGTCCAGTGCATGATAGGGTAGAATCAAGAAATGTGTGAGGTAGAAATGAGAGAACAAAGAAAAATATCAAGGAAAATCGGATGCCTAGAGACCTTACCATTTGGAAGACAACATCTCTCTAGCTGGTGCATCCCGATTACTCCAGCACAAGCATCTCTCCATAAGATGAGCAGCAAGCCATCCCTACTTTCCGGATTCTGTCTGTTACCGTGTGCCTCTCTTACTGGTTTGTAGCTATTCTTTTTGTGACATGGTACTAATCCTCTGAAAATAACCTTTTTCTAGTCTTTTTTTTTTTCTTTTATGTATTTGAGACAGGACCTGCAGCATAGCTCTGCCAAGCTTCAACCTCACGTTTTTCTTTCTGGTCTCCACATGGAGCTTGCAGGCATTCACCAACATACCTGACTGCCTTTTAATCCTCACACATGTTCCTCTGTTGCCCCAACTCTGACCACGTGTAGATATTTTGTTTTTTCCCTGATTTCTCTGTAGCGATGGTTACCTTCCCTTTCCTCCCTCCTGTGTACCTTGGGCCCTGCATCGGGCAGTACAGCTTCCTACTAGAAGTTGTTGTGTGGGTCTCTCTGTGTAACACTCTCTGGACTTACATTCTTGGGGACCGCCCTTCACCTTTGGACTCCACAAAATAGCCAGGGACCCTCACATGCAAGGTACTCCGGAACTACTTTTCTATTTAAAAATTAAGATAGCATTTTCACCAACCTCAGGGATTTTGATCTTTTCAAAGTTGTGTGGATTCAGTAATTCTCATAGTCTCCTGCAATGTCAGTCAAGACCCAGGGGCAACCTTGCCTAGGAGGAGGTGGGAATGGGGGGTGGATTTGACGGTGGGGGAGGGCTGGGGGATGGGAGAAGGGAAAAGGGGGGGGGATCCATGCCTGATGTGTGAAATTAAGTTAATTATAAAATAAAATATCAAATAAATAAATAAATAATAAAGAGGTGCATGAACATACAGCCGCTGTTGCAAGTTAATCAACACATCCATGAGTTTCTCCTTCCTAAGAAATATAAACACTATAAACAAAATATTTTATGTGTATTCATGAAAAATTTTGTTAATTTCAGATAAATGTCATGTGCACCAGAAGTGTATTAGAAGGAATTGAAGTGTTGATGGAGACATTAGTAATACCATCTTTCTTAAATGAAGGCAAGCACAGGAACTCCAATAAAGAACTCCGAAGTAATTAATGAGATGTTATTTAAAAAGTGTTTGAGATCCGAATAAATGCCTGGAGGAATACCAATTTGCAAATATACAAATTATTTTATGGTATAAAATATTGTATATGAAAACATATATTTGTAAACATATTTATTATAATTTGGTAAAGTGCAATTCTTCAAGTTTATGAAAGAAATCCAGAACCTTCTCCTAATGTGCTACAATGAAATAAACACAGCACCCCCCTCCCGTGGTGTGGCACTGTGGCTAATCTTTGTGCTTCTCATGAGTTCTTTCTGACCAGATGCAGACAGTCAAGTAACCATGCCAGACTTACTCACTTTGAACTCCCTAAAGTGTCTGTTACACACTTTGGCTCCAAGTCTCCTCTCTATAGCATCATCTTAATCCCCAAAGGGCAGTGACAGGCTGGAAAATTGCATATCCTTTTCTTTTAGAACTTATTTTTGGGCTTTCTTTTCTTCTCTGTAGATTTTCATGGTGCTATTTTCCTGTTAAGCACTGGTACCACCTTAAGTATGACTGGCACATCCTTTATGTGGCTCTGGAGCATTGTGGATGATACCTTCTAGAGCTGACAGTCTCCTCATTAAATGTGTCATTTCCCATTTCCGTCTGTAGATACAGATCACTGAGAGAAGAGACTTTTCTCCCCCCCCCTTTTTTTTTAATTCAGCTAAGCTACTGATACCTAATTTTCAGTGATGGTAGCACATGCAGAAATGGACTTCCATGCTCTGTTATCCCCTCCTGGGATTGGTGGCTGGAGCTATGAATGTTAGTTGGTTATCCCCATTCCCACAAGGTTTGATTAGATGCTTAATTCTCTATGGCAACTCTGAACTTGTCACAAAGTGGTGTGGTTTTTGTTTGTTTGTTTGTTTGTTTTTAAAGAAAGGTAATCTTGTCATATAACTTCATTAGCAACATTCACCCAGGCATTGGAATACATGCACCAGTCTTGAGGAAAGTTTAAAGAATAGTGTCCTGAGGAACAGGTCACTTTTTAAATTAAGATCTCCATAGATTCCACATGACAGCCTTTTATTCCATAAATGTGATGTGACCTGCTGTTGGTGTCTGTTTTTAAAATGCACAGATGGGAACTCTTTAACTCATGTGTTAGCTACTGAGCTGTGTTTCTGATTTTCAGAGGGAGGGAAACAATGTTGAGTGAACTGTGACCCATTCCCCAGCTTATCTTTGATTTCTGTTCCTGTATCCGCTCTTCGATTCCCCCATCCTTCTTCACTGTGGCATGTCTTATATATGACTTTAAACATGTCATTTCCATGACTGCCAGGACAATACACTCCCCAAAATTAATAGTTGTGTTTACTGTAAGTTGAAATCAAGCTAACAAAAGCTTTCAGATGTGAATAAAGGAAGTTGGTGATGAATCTCCAGTAAAATGTTCAAACCCAATAGCCAGAGAGGAGAGTGCTTTCGGAGCTGTGGCACTATGAGAGGCAGCCTTTACCCCCAGTAGCTGAGACTTCAGCACATCGCCTGGGCTTCTACTCTAACTTGACAAACACAAACAGCATTGAAGGCAGCATTATCACCCTCACTTTGCAAGTGAAAAACTATAGCAAATGGTGCACAGTTAGGTATTGGTTCCACAATTTGCAGAACCAGGTCTCAAGTCTTTCCCTTGAGAAAAGTGAAGGTTCTTGTATATAGAAACTCCAAAGACAAAAGTTACATCTTACAAATGTTTGACAAGAGTTCACTGCAGAAGGAACATAGAGCCTAAGAATAGAAAAGCTGAATACATGTAGACAGTCTTATAAGGGAAATGCCCATCATAAGCAAAGGAACGGGGATGTGTTCAAGAGAGAAAGCAGTTCCCTTTGACTTGTTCCTAAGAGGCAGTCATCAGAAAATGGGGGAAAAATTCAATCCAAATTATTATATTAGCTTTGGGGTGAAAAGGTTTGATTCTGTCTATAAGGATATAGAATTTTATCATTTGAGAGGTTGGAATATGAGATGGAGCAAAGGGTGAAGTCTTTCCTAAGGGTTTTCATTCAAGGTTAAGTGGTGGCATTCAAAGACTAACTAGCCATGTTATTCTTGAGCCATATTATCATAGCCCTGTCTTTGTCAGAGCTGTATGTAACTCGGCTGGAAAATACAAGGTCAAGAACAAAAAAGAATTTTGAAAAAGAAAACAGTAACTATTAAGGTCTTATGAGTGCAAAGCAGAATGCTTTCCAGGTAGCAATCCTAAATATAATACTATTATTTTTCTATGTCATAGATTTAGTTAATGGAAAGTTGGGTTACTAACTAAGAATCTTATAGTTAGCAAATGGCCAAAGATGAGACTCAATCTGGCTTGATTCTGGGCCATCCACAAGTAAATGGTTAATGTGCAGTAAGAGCCAACTACTTCAAGTCAAGGCGAGTGGAATTTTATCTGATTTCAACTGAGAAAATAGAGAGCTGACAAGTATTCTCTAAGGAAACCAGGCCATAGGTTTATGGGATGAAATCACTGCTCTGAAGGATGTACTTCATCCTCTCCAAATACTTAGGCAGATAGGACTGTACATTTTAATAGAGTCATGTGGCTGCACAAGGCCTCCAGGGGGCCATTTAGCTATCTCCTTTTTGCACCTGATGGTTTTGTAAAGATTTTAAACACACTGGTAATGAGGTTTATGTTGGAGGGAAGGGGTCAGAGCTTTGGTATTATTATATGGGTTCAACTCTTAGGAAGGAGATGGTCCCAGAAGAATTTCTGAAATAAAAGGAATATAAATCTCCTCTGACAGGGAAGGCCTGCCTCTTCTTTCATTCATTTGACATTATTTCTCTGCCACAGAGCCAATCAATTGTTCTTTATTTATTTATTTATTTATTTTTTGGTCAGAATATGTCATCATTGAGAACAGATTTGTCAACTCCCCAAGCAAATGAGGCGCAGAGAGAATTTGATACTCTGCAATCTATAATATAAATTACATAGAAGGCATGTGTTTGTTAGAGGAAAAAGTATTGTTCTGGTAGCTGGAATTCTTAATTTCAAGCAAAATCTATAAATTTCTCTGTATGAATACTTGATTCAAAGTATTTAAACTGTTTCTATTTTTTTCAAATGGGTAAGACCTTTCAACTGTTTATCTTGTAAACTACAGTTTATAAATAATATTTTAGTAAATAACATTTATTATAACTTTAGTAAAAGAGTTCAATTATTCATAGAAATCCTACGGTGATTGTTTTGCCCTAAATTTAATTGTATGTATTGATTTCTTCATGAAGGTGATGTTTGATACTTAACTATTTCATGATGGCAATATAAAGATTCAGTGCTTAGAATCCCAAGTTCTCTAAGGTTAAGGAAAATGGGTAGGCTAGTTATTAACAAGTATTTGTCAGCTCTAAATCCTTTAGTAATCAATTTTCAAATTAAATGTTTCAGTAAAGTATGTTTACAGGAGGAGAGAAATAACTAATTGAAAAGATAATAACTATGGTTTGCTAGGTACTGTACACACCTTAACCTTTAATCTGCATAAGAATACTGTTCATTATGTCTACACATGCTAATGAATGTCTACTACCTTACACACCAAGACTTTGGGGGAGATTCTGATAAGACAGTGGTGACTGAGACAGCAAGAATGGGGCATGCACAGGCCTATACCAGGCCCTCTGCGTTATATGCTGTGGCTATTATCTTAGTATTTTTATGGGACTCTTGACTGTGAGAGCAGGTCAGTCTCTCACTCTTGTGTCTGCTCTTGGGACTCTTCTCCTCCTGTTGAGTTTCTGTGTCCAACTTTGACATGATTGTTTTTGCCTCATCTTATATTTTATTTTATGTTTGGTTGCTATCTCTAGGCAGCCTGTTCTTTTCAAATGTGAGACAGAAAGGAAGTGATCTGGAGGGGACAGGGAGGCACAGAGGGAGGAAGAACTATAATCGTGATATATTCTATGAGAAGAAAATCTATTTTTAATAAATTGAAACAAAGAAAATTGAATGAGCCCTATCACTAGTGTGCCAGAGTGACCAGGGCATTGGAAAGGGACAGAAAAGTCTATGTACTAATGTTTTATTCTGAATCTTGACCTCACTTCAACCTTGAATCCACAAATAAGAGATAAGCAGTCTTTGTGGTCCATAAATACAGCCAAGGTATGGCTGCCTTCACAGCCTGGGTGTCTTCCCCATTCTGCCATCCTGAGGCATGAGAGTAAGGAGTTCTTATATGGCCATTTTTTCACATTAATCTCTTAAACAAGTATATCTTGAACACAGAAATCCTCACACTCAACTTTTATGTCTGTGTACTAAGGTATGGGATGAGCACAGAAATCTTCACACTCACCTTCTGTATCTATGTACTAATGTATGGGGTGATTTCTTTGCCATGTTCTCTTTCTTAGGTGATTCTATTGCCTTGGTTGATTAGATGCTGTGTTGAAGGATGGATGAGGGGAGAAAATTCAAGGGATGGGTGGTTTTCAAACAGCCATTGCTCTAATATTCTACTTCCCAGATTAAGCAAGCATATTAACATCAACAATTTTTGTCAGCCTTCAAGGTGCTAGCATAATGAGTTCTTCTTTTTATTATCATTATTTTTATGAAAATGAGGCATAATGAGGTTTTTTTAAAATCCAATAGAATACTATGTTTCTGGCCCACAAGATTACTTTGCTTCAGAGTATTTCAATTACTCCTCCAGTGTAGTAAGGGACAGCCACGTTAATGTCTTATTAATTCTTATTAATGTCTTATTAATTCTAATAGCCATTGTTCTGTACTTGGTATTGACACAGTTGCCCAAGTATTGTGCTTAACAAAGCTGCTTCCTTCCCATGATGATTTGTAATGTGAAGAAAAATGAGTCATTATGCAATTATGACTTCACCTTGCAAACTCTTCTCTTAGCACCAGGCACATAGTGTGGCTTGGTCATAGAAACCCCAGGCTTCATTATAATTCCAAAGGCTTTATACTTTGAATAATAATTCTATGTCATTAATAAGTGGGAAATCCCAGGCCATTGTTGGAGTAGTGAATAATACCAAGGGTGGATGTCTTTGTTGGCTTTGATTATTACTGAAGAAAAATACACCTGTAATTTGGCTTCTACCCTGGTCTTAATTACCACTTACAGTGTAAGGCTTCAAGTACAATTATCTAAATCACATACATTCATAGAGAATCATGAGAGGAAGCAACAGAGTTCACCAAGTTAAACCTGGCCTGTGTAAGTCATTCATTCACTCAAAACATGTTTACTCAGCACATCTACTATCTGACTCACTGATAGGAAGAGACCCAGGGAGAAGGTAAAGAAATGAAGCAAAACTTGAACCTCAGCAGGTACCTGGAGAGCAGCATATTCAAGCCAGCTCTACACACAAGATGTCCCCTTCCAGGCTACCTTCTATTTCTTTCTTTCTTTTTTTTTTTCTTTTCCGGAGCTGAGAACTGAACCCAGGGCTTTGCGCTTGCTAGGCAAGCACTCTACCACTGAGCTAAATCCCCAACTTACCTTCTATTTCTTTACTGTTACTCATAGGTAAAAGAATAGCAAACAATCAAACAAACAAACAAAACAAAACAAAACACAAACAAACAAACAAAAACCATCTGAGGCTCCTGAAATGACTCAGTCATTAATGTGTTGGCTGTGCGTATTGAAGACATGGATTAAATCCCCCAGAACTGTGTACAAAGCCTGGCATAATGGTATACTGTTTAGTCTCAGTTCTGGGGAATTGGAGACAGGTGGATCCCTGTCCTCACTGGCCAGCCACTCTAGCTTGCCTTTTTCTATGCTAATAAAGAGACCCTGTCTCCAAAACCAAGACAGACGACGGAACAATATTAGAGGTTAATCTCTGGTCTCCACATACACCCACACAGATACGTGCACATAGATGTGCAAGTGCTCATAACTTTGTGTGTGGACAGATGTGCATGTATATATGCATAAATACACACACACACACACACACACACAAAAAAAAAAAAAATCCATCTAGAATAGACTTGGGAAATTAATTCCATGAAGGTTTCTTTTGTTATTTAGGAAAATTTAGAATTTTGTATAACTTAAAAATTAAATTTGAAAAATTTATGGCTATTTTGTAAACATAATTTAATGTTTTTTCTTTTGAAATTTGTATTTTTAACCTTTAAGAGAGACATGAAAGTGTACATATCAATGGGCTACCATTTGATGTTTAACACATATGTGCATGGCATTACTGTGAAATGTTACATGCCCATAATGATTTCTAAAACACATACTGTAGGATGGTCATGAGGTATAGCTCTCTGATACTAGAATATAAATTATCAGCTCTAGAGGGACCAAGCAGAAGAATGGAGAGGTCAAGAGTCTTAGCGGTGTATCCACACTGCTGCTCTTCCAGTCACTGCACTTAGCAGATGGGATTCCCTCCCTGTTTACTCTCTTCTTTCTTTTTTCTTCTTGTTTAGCCTCTCGTGTCTCTGTTCAGGAAAACCAGCCTGTTCTTGCTTAACCAAAATTTCCACTTCCTTTTAAAATTGGTTCTTTCTTCTTTGGCTTCAGCCACTTTATCAAGCTCTTGTCTTGTCTTGGTTTCCTTCCTGTGACCAGAGGGTTCCTAGCTCTGTGGTAGGTTCAGACTCCCATGTGCTGTCCTCAGGTAAGAAAAAGTACAACATGAATGCTTCCGTCCCCCTACTTCATTACTTCAGATAGCTTCTCTGGATATAAAAGGACTGTTCAACTAAAGATCCACTGTTGGATGTCTATCGGCATCAAGGGTTGACACCCCAGCCTAGATATTAACACCCTTAGTTCACATATATGCATGTATGTAAGTTCATACATGTGTGCATACATGTGTATATAGATCAAAGTCATTATAAAAACTCCCTGCTTATACTCATTTATTCAGTAGTATCCCTGAGCACTTATGTGATGGCTGCTGCCAATCTGGGAAAGGGGAGGTTTAATGAAGAAAACAAAGCATGAGTTACACTGGTGTCCCCATATTCTGTTGACAAATAATAAGCAGTGAAGTCAATCCTTCTCAGGTCACTTGGCGTTAAGAACTAAGAAGGAAAATAAAGGGAGAAAAGAAACCAGGAAAGACAAGAGCAAAGGGGGGGGGGATGGGAACTTGCCCTTCAGAAGAGCTTGGTCAGGGAAAACTTCACTTAAACAGATACCTGCACATGGCAAAGGAGCAAAGCAGAACAAAGAGAGTGTACATCATACACAAAAGAGCCAGCAGGTACAAAGGGCCTGAGGTAGCCCTAGAATTGGACTTTTCAGACTCAGAAGGGAATAGTTCTTCCAAAATATTGGACTTTGTAGAGGAGATGAGGAGAAGAGCACCATTTATCTAGAAAATGTAGTGAGTAATGCTTCCCAGAAGTGTGCAATAGATCAGTCCTTGCATGGATACTAGTGTGGCTGGAAGTGGGGAGTAGTACAATGGAAAATGAAGTCTGATGTGGGACATAGGATCAAGGAGTCAGATCTGGCAGCCTTTAAGCATGGGAATAAGACTTTGGTTTACAAGGGTGAATGCCATTGGCTGCTTTATCACTGGAGAAAAATACTCTTGTAATTTGTCTTCTAGCATGGGTCTTCATTGACCACCATCTCTTGGGGGATGGGCATGGTACAAGTTTGCTTTGACCTGAAGCCTTTATCTACCACTGCAATAGAAGTCATCTTACTGGGAACCTGTGCAAGTATGACACACTAGGAAATGACCTGCCTGACAGAGCTAACACACCAATGACTTGGTAATATTAGTCCCCTTGGTTTTAAATGATAAGTTATTATCATTTAAATTTCAAGAAAGGCTACTTTTAATCAGCTTGCAGATTTCCAAATTCAGCTCCCTTAAACCAGAAGAAACCTGCTCTAGCATGCCAATGACCTTTTTCTGAACAAAGGCTATAGACTGTCTCATTTTTTGAGAGTTCAAGAACACCATGATATTCTACTGAGAAAGGTGGTAGGTGGTCAAAAGCAGACACAGGAAACTAGTTAGGGGTTATTTCTGGAAGCTCTGGAGATCAGTGCAGAACATCTACACAGCCCTTGCACCTGGCTTTACTTCCCCTCCCTTGAACCTCAAAGCATACTTGGATGAGCCTGTCTCAGTCATTTACCGTAATTCCTGTATTCTAAGATGCCAAGTCGCTTGTCAAGGATTCTCTACATTCTGGACGAAGTTGAGATTTATCTCAAAATTGCGTGCGTGTATTTAATATATAGTGTCTCCTTTTTCATCAAAAGCTAATGAGAAACAGGTTTGGGCTAAGCAATTAAAAACATTTCACAGTTGTAAAAGCATTCTATTTGACTCAGAACTGATCACAGTATCATAGCATTTATGCCCCACAACTGAGTAAAACTGACCCTGGATCTGAAGTATAAATGAATGTTAAAAGTAGGAGAGGCAAGCACTGCCGTGTGGGGGACCAATGAATCAAGTGTGCGTACAGGGAAACCAAGGAGTTCTCTGATTAAAAAACAGATAACGATCTAAGGGTGTGATTTGAGGTGTACTGCCTCACTCCTCCACCAGCCTGAAGAGATGTATATTCCTGAAGGTTCACTTCTGTTGATTACACTGTTGTCTCTGTTGGTCAAATCTCTGACAGTGACTGTGAAGGCAGGGCACACAGAGGCAACATTATGATTGAGGGAAGAACAATCCCAAAGGAAAATGAGACAGAAAATGTTAACAGAGTCAGTGCTGGGCACAGGTCTAGGAAAGAGAGTTTTAGTGCTGAGTGGTACGAAGCCATGTTTAACAGGTCCCTTGACTTCTGCACATCAACAGTGCCATGTGTCGTCATGGTGCCCTCTTCCAATCCTCCCATACCCTTCCACAAGCAGTGTCTGCCCCTATGCCTGTGCAGTTCTCCAAAGATGAAGTAACATGTGCCTGGCAGAGAAGCACACATGGAGTCCTCCTTTCTTCTCTTCATCTATGGATAATTACTGTATATTGTTCCATCACATGTTATAGTTTTTATGTCACATTCAACTCTCAGTTTATTAAATAATTCCAGACAAAACGTAAAAGCATTTTAGCTATAACTACCCCTTCAAAGGAGAAGGTTCATTTGTATAAGTGGTAAGAATAACTTAATATGGATACTATGGGTATTAGATAGCTATTATCCTTGAAATCAGGGTAGACAGATGTTTAGTAAAGTATTATCTGCTAAGTGCCATCAGTGTGGAGGAGGTGCCAACATGACTGTGAACCCAAACATGAACCCCAAACATGAACACAGATATTTATGAATATCCAGTTATTGGTTAATCACCTGGATGATTTAGTTTAGATTAGCATGATTTTTTCATTGACTCTTCTTAAAAAGGAGCCATGAACCTTGTACTCTCTATGAAACTGCAGTCAAATCAATATTAGTCTCATTCAATATTTTTTGTATCGTGAGTTGCATCAGGAGCCTTTGTAATTCAGCGTAATTTTTCATTCAGAGAAAGAGAGTGAATGTGTCTACAAATAAACAGTCTTAAAACAACTAGTGTGCTGCATAGAATACGCTGAAAGGCAATCCCCTTGTGCTACTCAAAGCAAAAGGATCATTCCAATGATTCTCCTCACACAATTACTATAAGACCATCAATTAAAAACATTTCCATTATTTCTAATAAATGTAAAAAAAATGAAGGCTAATATTTTAATTATTACCTAAAATACAAGTGATTTTTAAAAAAATATTGCTGTGTGCTGTGTTTTCCTGGCCCCTTTGCAGTTTTCTTATACCCTCAATAAAGCCTCATTTAATTACAAATGAGACATTCAGATTGCTCAGTCTGCGTCTCTAAGTCATGTCTAAACTGCCTGCACGGTCTGCACTGTTTCAGACCCTGGGAACTGCTGACATTTACTCAGTGCTTTAAAGTGTGTAATATAAACAACTGCCTCCCTGAGGTGTGTTAGGTTTGGCAGTGCCCAAAGTTGGCAATTGGGTTGGATGGCTAGTCTGAAAGCGCTAGCCTGTTGGCCAACTTTCCTGTTTGAGCAGGGAGTCTTTACTGAGCAGTTCTGCCATGGGAGAGGAGGGGCATGAGAAATGGATGGATCCACTCTGCTGGATTAAACCTGAAATGCTATTTGGAGAAAATGTGTTCCTAGGCTGAACTCAAGTTCTTTCATTCACTACTCTACACACGTCGTAAATCAGCCAGAAGAGAGCTATTTCCATATTTTAAATTGCTGCAAAAATCTCTCCAACTTCCTCATTTTGCAGATAAAGCCTCAACATTATGTGAAGCTGTGTATGTAGAATTTCAATACTCACTTTGGAAATCATGCTTACTCACATGGTGGGGTTTTGTGCTCTTTGAATGTATAACCAGAGCCCAATTTGTTGCAGGCTACGTTTGCTTCTGTAGACGTTTCTTACTGAAATACTTCCCAAGTTCTGTCTTACATGTGAAGGACCCCTGTGGCTTTTAAATAATGTATTGGTCCTGGCTACTATCTAACCTGAAAGTTCAAAAGCTGTCTAAAGTGGCTTCTCATGTATTTTAGCTATCCTAGTAGAGGATTTATATTACAAAGCTAATGAATCTTTTCAAAGTATTGAAATCTAGAATTTAAAAATAAAACTGTGAGACACAGACAACAAAAATTCAAATACCACTCTACAAAAGCTTAAAGGTATGTTTTTGGAAATACATTAAATATTTTAAAATAAATATATGAGCAATGAAATCCTAAAATAAAGTCTGAGCATTCATGACTCAGCATGGATATTTTGTATTTTGAATCAGAAAATTTTGACAGCAACATCTTAAAAGATTAAAACTTATGAAAAATTAACACTGATAAAACGTTTTTAAATCTTCATTATGTTAACTTATATTTTGGCTCCCATGGCAGCTTGTTTACTTGTTTACTGGACATAGAAACTTAATCCACATACCTCACACTTAGTAGAATTTCCTCACTGCAAGAAGCATATGACACCCAGTCTTCATCTTGATTAGTAAAATGTAGTGGAATAAATGTCTGCATGAGATGTCTCTCTTTTTTTTTTTTTTTTTTTTTTTTATCTTTTTTCCCCTCTGGAAACTGAGAGACAAGAGTTCTAAAGGCATCCAACTGTTATTTGCACTTTAAACAACTTTGTGGTGTTTGTTTGTACGTGTGTTTGTGTCTGAGGGAAAGAGGAGGAAGAGTCAGGAAGACTGACTTGCTGTGATTGATGTGATATATTGGATGGTGATCTGGAGAACACGGGATTGAATTTCAAAGGTCAGCATCCCTGTTGTGAGCAAAAAATTTCTGCGTGTTAAATACTAATGAGGCCTGTTTATCCATTCAGTGAAGTTAGACAAATATTAGATTAAAGCAGGATCACAGAATGTTCCTATTAGGCCGGAAGCCTCTCTGGTACAAATGTGCTAATATGAAATGAAGCACTTGTACAAATGTTCTCTCCAAATTACTGAGGTAAACAGGAAACACTACCACAATGGAGAGAAGTCATTCACAAAATTAAAGTCAATTTCCACTTTTTAAAGGTGCCATTAAAGGAGTCTAGTACCTTTTAAAACATGCCTTTATAGTCACCTCATATAATCCTTTGGAAAACAAAGAAAACCCTCAGAAATGTTATTTTTAAGTCCATGTGATTACTCACATAATCTCCAACTAGATTCATTTCTAGAACATTGCTCTCAGTCTGTTTTTCATTTGTTGACAAACCACTCAAGCTGTTCTCTCCTCCTCGTTCCCCACTCTCTCCACCCCCTTTACACATAGCACATACCCTGATCATTGAGCCCATTTGTTGATTCAACAAATGTCTCTAAAACCAAGCGTTGTTCTGGGCGCCCACGATCCAATACCTGTGAGTGACAGAGTCACGATGGGACTGTGACAGACAGCACTGAACAAAAGCAAAGATGAAAGACTATGTCTGCATGGATAAATCTGAGAAGGTGTCACAATCCTGGAGAACAGGAGTGGCTAAAACTGAAAGGGTGACATGGGAGCCTGGTGTTGAAGTTAGATGGGGATAAGCTTGGGGGGAGGAGGTAGAAAGGAATCACACTGGGGTAACACCCAAGAGCTTGAACCTCATTACCAAAGGAGCCTGAGTCCCTGGAAGGTTTGGGTAGAGCCTGCAGAATTCATTCTTGCGTCTCTGTGGAGGATGAAGGGGACAGAGACCAGAGGCAGAGGGACATGTTGGTCTTTTCTCATAGTTCACTCTCACACCCGAAACTTCTAACTAGAGAGGTGCCATACCCCATATTTTTGTTCCTACTGAGAAGGTCAGCAGTGGTGGGGTTCACAGGGACAAAATACAGCAGGAGAGACAAATACAGACAGTCTGAGACCTAAGTGTGTAGTATCTGGAAAAACTGGATCTGTATGCAAGACATCTCTGAATTAATGAAAGCAAGACTCATGATAACTATTCTCACAATCTGCACAGATGGTAAATTCATTGTAGAGACTAACTTTGACATTGAGAATCATGAAGCAGGATGGCCAGATGCAGCTCTTAAGTTGCTGGTTTTAACAAAGGTATTTTATTTTACAAGAACTTAATGAGATCCATTATGTCTGAGGAAGTCTGAGGTTTAGAGTTGTGAGGCTTAGGAGGCAGAAGGCATAGCTATGTGTGTCTGTCTTTGCTTGCTTCATTAAATTTAGCCTTTGTGTGTGTTTGGGGTGGGAGACGTAAGAGCTTGGCCTTCGAAATCTGAGACCTCCTGGGAAACATAATTTGAGCAGTGTTCAGAATCAGGCTAGCTGGTGCATCAGCACTGTCTCTCCTGAGTGGTTTCCTTTGGGGGTTGCCAGGTCTGTGAAGATGATCTTGAAGATAAAGTTTTTGGCCTTCAGTAGCTTTCAAAGAGGAATTGTTGAAAATGAATACCTATTTTTAAGAAGCCTTTTTTCCCTAAAATCAGAGGTATTTGGCGATAAATTGAATGCTTCTCAGTAAATTGAACATATCATGATCTAGATAGGCACTTCAGTCTGAAAAAAAAAATCATAAAATGTGGCACCTTTCACAGGTGAGCTATTTCTGATTCAGAAAGCTCCTCCAGTCTAGATAAGAACACTTTGCTAAGGCAGGTTCCTTCTTTAGTGTTACAAATGATGTGTTCTATATACAACATCTCAGAAAATCTCTCTGCTTTGCTCACATATTACTAATTATTGGTTCACACAGAATAGGAATTTGTTCAACCATCTGTTGTGAACAAAAAAACAGTATGTATCTAAAGAAAGACCACAGATCCCAAGTCTTGATGTCAGTTAGTGATTTGCTCATGGGAGCTGTGTGTCACCCTCAGCTCAGCTATCATAATCAAAACAAAGTGAAGAGTTCAGACAATATCATTAGGAAAAGTTCATAAGTCATGAGTGACTCGTGGTACTTAAAATTTTTTTGTCTTTTTTATTTGCTTGCTTGTTTTTCCAAAAATAAAATTGTGCAAGTTGTTTGTTAAGTCCTTCTTCCTTATGAAATGTTCTCTGACAATCAAGTTCCATCTCTAGTGTTCTCTCTTGCCATTTCCTTTGGAAGGAAATGGAAAAATTATAGCCTTTGGAAGAAGGAAGAGTCATGCCCTGTTATTAGACTGCCATGCTGTGCTTCAGTGAAGAAGTGAATTTGGAAGTGTCAGAATCCGAAGTGAAAAGTATGTAGGTGTTTTGACATTGTGACCTGGTGTGAACTCAGGGCAGACCCTAGATCTTGGATGTGTGGGTTATTGGGGAGGGGGCCAGTTTCAGTTATTATTCATCTTGTGTAATCTCACCAGCTGGCAATAACAAAAAAAATAATGAATTTAAATTATGAATGTTCTGAAAGTGAAGCAATTTTATTCTGAGACTGAAAGACTCTCCGCTTAGCTCATGCTACTGTGAGAGCATTCACTCTGCCTCTGATTTTCCAAATTCCAGTTATCAGCTTCGTGCATTCACTGCTGAAGGACACCATTTTCAGGAAAAGACCTCTGCTTTTCTTGCTTGGTTTCCAGCTTCTCGTATTAAAAGCTCTGGCTGATGAAGCCCTTTGCCTCAATAATATCAGCAAGATTTCACCAACAGCAAAGGAGGATTTCAATGGTGAAGGAAGTCTGGGGAGTCCTCACCCTCTTCAATTTTGAAAATATGAATGTCCGTGAGTTCTTGATTGAGGATCTATGACTATCCTGGGGAACCTCAAAGATTCTGCATGCTGTGATTACATCCAGAGTGTTCAAATCAGTGTATCATTCATCAAATTAGATAGCCAGGAATACAACAAGCCTGTGGCATCAATCAGCTCAGGTTTGGTTTGGTGTGGTGTGGTGTGTGTGTGTGTGTGTGTGTGTGTGTGTGTGTGTGTGTGTGTGTGTGTGTCTTTTAATTTTACTGACAACTCCCTTCTCTGGCTGGATGTGTAGTTAGCATCAAATCATGTTGACATCATGAATACAGTGTATCTTATGGTCCAGTAATCACTACTAATGTCACCTCTGTTGCTCAAATCTGCACCTTCAGAAACTGTGGGTATTTGACAGCATCCTAGAGGATAGCCACATCCAGAATTACGTAGTCAGCACCAACTGGAGTCAGTGTGTTAATAAGTTAAAAAAATAAACATTTCAAAAAGAGGACACAAGGATAGGGAAGTCAGGAAATGGAGGCAGATCTGATCTGGGAAGAGTTACAGGGAGGAGTTAGAGTGAATATTTTAAAAATACGTTTTTTCATTTAAAAATATGAAACTCTCAAATCAATAAAAATATATATTTTGAATTTCCAAAAGAAACTAAAAAAAAAAAAAAAAACAGAAAAAGGAAATGGTGCGTTAGAGTTCTCTAACATCAAGTATCTCAAACACATTTTAAATATTTGGATGATTCAGGGTCTTATTATTGTTAGCATTTCCTGAACATTGTGTCCAATATTTGAGTAAGATGAAATGATCAAAAACATGGAAAATATAGAAATGAAATGGGAGGGAGAATGAAGTCTGAAAGCATGCTCTAGTGCCTGGCACTGTTTGGTGATGTTCTGCATGAGGCAGAGCCATCTCATTCAGAAAGGAAAGACCAGTCTGGGCAGGCACCAGTGCAGAAACTGGAGGGTTCCACTGGAAGCATGGCACAGGGTAGGATCACAGGCAGCAGAATGTGTTCTGTGTCTAGCCTGAAGGTAGGCATAATTCATCACCTTGTATAAGTCTATAAACATACACTATCTTCAATAAGACAAATACTGAAAACAGAGTGTGTGGAGGCGTGTAAATTATTGTAGAGTATTAATGTTTCAGTGTCTATAAAATAGGGAGGGGTTTTGGCTAGATTCACACAGACAAAGCTATAATAACATACATCTCCAGGCAGATTTCAAATGGATATTTAGCATTGTACATCTTTTTATTTATTTATTTATTTTTGAGTAAGTAAACATAATAGTGCCTCCTAGTGACTTTTTACCAGGAAGAAAAGTGTTTTTAAGGAGCTTTGCTCTTCAAAATTTAGTTGTGATTTAGCAAATTGCATATGTGTGTCCTGAGCATTTAATGCCATCTCAAGATCAGTTAATGGGAGCTAAACATTATATCAAATGTCATTGTTGTGGGGGTGATGTTATTATCATCCTAATCACTATTATTATTATTATTATTATTATTATTATTATTATTATGTGTGTATGTGTGTTGCTAATATAAGAAGTTGGCTGAACTCATTTCTTTCTGGGTAAAACATGAATATAGTAAATCTCTTTTAATGTAGACTACTTTTTCTAGAAGGTGTCCTTCATCTGCCATGAGCAAGCATTCAATATATATTTATAACATACTTGTCAACCGGATGCTTATAATTATAAAGATCATAAGTGAACATCTATAATATTAAAAATACTGAATTTGCATCTTTGTAGTTTACTAATCTTTTCTTGACACAATCACTTCTTTTTTATACCCTAAATTTAGGGATAAGATGTGATAACTGATATGAATTATTTAAAAGCCACAAAGTCTATCACATATAGTTGCAGAAAACATGCTATGTTGTTTACTTTTAATAGTACTTTAATCCCATCAATAAGAGTTTTGCATCGTTGTAGATGGCAAAATCCTGAGGCCAACATGCATGTGCATCTGGATCAGCCCTGGACATTCCAGATCGCAACTGAGAAGCAATGTTCCACTAAATTCTTGTTACTCTAATGGCAGAAGCAGAGGTGCCACACACTGGCCTTCAGATGGCCATGTGTAAAAGAGGGCACTGTAGACCAGCGGGATGAGAAGACGCAACATGTTCCTCTTTGCAATCTAGGCATGCCGGGCACTCAGAAGGATAGTGAGGAATTAAAAGGAACTTCACAATCAAAGCTTGAGCAGAGGGACCTGGGACACTTTATAGCTGGTCCCAAACAGTGTACAGTATGATTGTTTCTGTCCTCCTGTATATGACATACATCTGCATATTCATAATATACATCATACATAATCATAAAGTGAATACCTGTGTTTTTGAAGTAAATTTCTTGCACCCAGTGTTAAATAAGTTTTGTGAGTTTTTTTGAGATTATAATATAATTACATCATTTCCCTCTTCCCTTTCCTTCCTTAAAACCCTCCATGAAACCCCACCTTGCTCTCTTTCAAATTCATGGCCTCTTTCTTCTTGAACTATTGTTTTGTATATATAATACATTTTAATAATAATTTTAGTAAATTTGTGTAGTCAGTGGTGATGTGTTACATGCATCTTTTGTTGGTTGGTTAGCTGGTTCACTGCTTGGTTGATTATTTGAAGACAAAGTTCTCTCATACAGTCCAGTAAAGCTTCCAATTCTCAACCCTTCCTCCTGAGCCTCTTTAATGTTAGGGTTGTAAAAGTGAGCCACTGTCTTCCACTTTGTATTCTTATAAAATGCAAAGCTGGTCAATGTTAGGTGTTCTCACCTCAAAAATGATAAATAGCCATATAAAGTCGTGTACTTTTTAATTCAATAAATAGACTATTCTGTTACATGTCTATATGACTATGCTGCTAAATATGTCATAGATAATACATATTCTATCATTTGTCACCTTAAACTCCTGATGAAAATTTAAGAATGATTAATTTCATCAATGACACAATTACTCATAATCTCTTGGGTCTATCATTAGCTGGGTTGGATTATTGATCACTTAAATGGGAAGATTTTCATAATTACTCCATTGAGCACTAAATAAATAATAACCATGTGCCAGCTGATATACTGTAGTTGTACATTTCTTACACAGAGCAAAGCATCTGTCAACATAAGCCACATCTGCTATAGTAATACTCCAAACTTTCAGGGGCTTGAGGTAATAAAGATTATTTCCTCCCTGTTCTGAGTCAGAAGAGACACTGTACCTTCTGTCCTTGTGCCCCCTGAATACGGAATCTCGCCACTCATTTGACTGAGGGAAAGACAGAGTTCTGGCCAGTCCTGAAGGGACAATTAAGAACTCTGTGTGTAAAGTCACAAGGCATTACAACTTGATGCACAGGACAGTTTATTTGGCCCCATCTATCCACAAGGAAGCCAGAAATGACAAAAATATCATATGGCAATAAATAAATATCTTTCACAGTGTCAATAGCTCTCCTAATCATTAGTGTAAAGTTACCACTCGTTTCCTCCATTGGCAAATCCTTTCCCTCTGTGTAGAGGCAGTGAGGACTGTAAATGACATCAAATACCATCAGTGACTGACATGGTGCTTTATAAATACCTCCTTCTGGAGTTATGATAGACTCTATCTTCATTAGTCTCTCCAAGTATATTTCTTCCCGTGTCTTCTTTTGATCTTACTGTACTCCAGCAAAATGGAAAAGTTTATTCTACAGTCTCCCTTCTAAACTTTCATGAGAATGTTGTTGAGTGACTAAATTATGACATTTGTAATATTGTGACATTTAATTATGTTGTTACTTGTAAAGCATACTTAGCATATTTGTAAGATGTGCTACAGTTACACGTATTTTATTGCTCATAAGATTAAATTGAAATAGTGAGGCATCTTAATCCCAAACTGTCTTGAACAAATTTTGATGAACTAACATGTGCTAGACAACTGTTACTCATGTTCCGATTCCCCCTCCTCTGTTCTCTTCTGTACATCAGGGAAACTACATTTTCTAGAATCTCTGCCCTTCTCCTCGGTCAGTCACACTAATCAAATATAGCCATAGAAGAATGGTAGTCTGGAAAAGGGAGAGAAGCCAGAGTAGCTCTTCCTCCTCTGCGTGCCCCTTGAGATGTCCACAGCACTGACAGCAGTTAGTACAACTCCCAACAGTTCTGTTGTCTTACCCTCCCGTTTGGGAGCACCTGCTCTCCCTTTTATGCCATAGGCACTACGAGTGTTTGGGGTCTTCGTTTGCTAATTTCTGGGTCATCTTTCTCTTCTTTTATTTCCTAGCCCCTCTGTCACCCGTATAACTGCTTCCCTATGCCGAATACCACTCACTTCAAAACTACTGAGTCTAGAATGGTTTCTGGTTTCTAGCTAATCCCTGATAATGAGAGAGCCCACAACTGGAATTGGAAAGTCTCTCTGGACCCTTGCACAGCTCTGATGATTCAAAGGCTGTGTCAGTACTAAGCTAGATGAGGTCAACCATAAATGGAAATCAAACCGGTCCAGGGATGAGAAATCGGTCCCACTGTATTTCTAAACAAAGTAGTTGATATCCTGCATTTCTTTACCTTGTTTCCAAAATAAAAGATTTGGGCAGTTAACATGCAGCAATATGAATGACTCTCAGACATATCATGCTAATTAAAAAAGGCAGGAATTGAAAAGTACTTACAGAGAGTTTCATTAAGGTTCATATTGATGAGTCTAGCTTATGAAAATAATAATGGTTGTCTTGATGGAGGAGAGGGGTAGAGTAGAAACAAGAAGATTTTCTAAGGAGATAGCACCTGCCTGGGAAGCTTTTTACATGCATGTGCATGTATGGCAATCCTTTTAAACACTACACTCTGGATATGAATTTTGTTTTAGGTATAATTATACTGAAAAAAAGATGACTGGAAAAGGCAATGACTACATATTTGTTTGGCTAAGAAAGAGGTATGGGTTGTGTGTCTCAAAGATCTTTAATTCTAAAATTTAGTTATTCCCTATTGGACAGAGTGTGTAAACGGAAGAGAAGGAAGCACAAAGATAAAACTGGCCAGAATTAGTCTACAAATTTATATCTTACAATACTCATTGGAGTAAATTCTTGATTATTAAGAATAAAGGTGAAAACCTTTATGGATTTGAATACTAGTTCCATGTATGATTATCTCTGAGAAACATATTATTTAAGCCCCTGTTCCTGATTTGCACATGTAAAGTGCATATATAATACTATCTTATCCAATGGATCATTAACAAGATTATACAAAACAAAGCAATTCTAACTTTCAACACTCTGCCAGGCACAGCAATAATGATTCGCCATGGTGATAATTGTGGTGGTGATGGTGGTGGTGGTGGTGGTAGACATTTCCATATGTATAATGTGGAAATTGCTACATTTTATCAAATCAGTGTGTTGAATCTCTTCAGCATGACCTTTTGCACACAATTTTCCATATTTTCAAAATTGTGGTTAATGTATTTTTTCCATATAGTATGTAAAGATCTGTTAAGTATGCCTTTACATTAAATAATGTAACAGAATTCTATTAAATAATGGAATCACATTTACTGGACAAATAGACCATGATATATTTAACTACTATTCAAGTCATAACTTTAAGGAAAGTTGGTATTTCTCTATGAGCTATCTTAAGGATTTAAATCTTCCTTTAAAACTAGGAAATACTTCTAACTATTCCTCCTTCATAACAAAACCTTGATCTTAAGCTTCATCTTAGTGAATAGAACCCCAAAGTCCCGTTGTTAACTTCTCTGCTTTTGAGTTTTTACCATGAAGCAAAAATAAGTAAACCATGTGCTGAAAGAAGGGCCTGCGTCTCACACCAGCACTATACTGCCGTCTTGGAGAGGAAGCTGTAACATGCTTAGCAAATACCACAAACAAATTCAATAGATGTTGCCGAGTGTAGAGATGTTGCCTCAGAATTGTCAGGGTAAAATGGCAGCGGGTGCCAGGCTTCAAAATTTAATCTGGAAATTAGAAAAGGAACACTCAACAAAAATATTACTTAGCTAACTTAAATACAAAAGCAAACAATACCCTCAAAATAACACAAACAACACATGTCAAATAACCTCAGAAAGACATGTCTCCCCAATTGTTTTCTTTCATCATGGAATGGACCAGGAAGTTATTCTGTTTTACTAAGGAACCTAACAGGAACAGAGAACATTTTCATGTGCACATAGCTACACTACAGCTGAGCAGTAAATACTGCAATTACTTCATAGGAATGAGTAAGGATAACACCTTCCCAGGCTGTTTTCATAACATATTGACTGTTAAGTGCTTGAGAAATAATTTGTTTGTTTTTGCAGCTCATAGTTTAACGTAATGAAGCACTACTAAGCTGAATAACTAGACAAGAGACTCCTTAGTTATGGGAAATTATATTCTGAACTAATGAATTGCAAATTGTAAGCTGATCCAACACCCATAAATATTATGAGGGAAGAAGTAGCCGTCTTACCTACACAAATTTTCAAGGCAAAATTATTCCGTGACGAGAAAAAGATTTAGAGCATAATTAGGGATCCGAAAGTATAAGTACTTAAGAAGAAACTCACCATATGTTTAAAATTATCCGAGACTGCATTTATGATCTGTGATAAGTATATATTTTCTGGAATGCAGAAACCCTTAAAGAGGTTTTCTCTGTTATTTTTATGTTGTTATTGTACAGATCACCTCTAGCAATTCATAATGAGCTTTAAAAATTAAAAAATATAAAGGTTCTTATTTTGTATATATGATAGTTATTTCCTTTACATAGAAAACACACTAACTCATTGATGAAAATAAAAATAATTTAAAATGACACATTTAGTAAGCCATATTCTGGGAATATTTTGTTAACATGCAGCTGTGGGATTCCAAACACAGATTTGTATTCAGGTCTGAGTATGGAAAATAGAGGTGTTGGGAACAGCCTTTAATCCATTCATGTGATTTGATTAAGAAAAATCTGTAGTTCTAATGAATCCTGTATCAAAACCTAGACGTACAAGCAATAAGAGGGCGAGTTCTGACTTTGGAATCAGGCCTTGAACCCCAGTGTTGCTTCAGTTCCTCGTAGCAGTACAACCCAGGGAAGGCTGGGCATCTTCTACTCTCATTTGCCTCTTTAATAAATATTATATTTTTAAGGATATCATACAGTATATTTTCTTCATATTCACCCCTTCTTTAAGTCAGTATTCTATTGCTGATCAAGGAAATTCTTATAAGAGAAAGCTTATTTTTATTGGGGGCTTTCTTATTATTTCAGAGGTTTTGTCCATTATCATAATGTTATGGAATATGGCAGCATGCAGGAAGGTTCTAGAGCAGTAGCTGAGAGCTATATCCTGAGCCACAGGCAGAGAGAGACTCTAGGCTTGGCATGGGCTTTTGAAACATCAGAGTCACCCCAGTGAAGCACTTCCTTCAAGAAAGCCAAATGAACTAATCATTCTCATCCTTTCAAATAGTGCCACTCACTGGCGACCAACCATTTTAATATATGAACCTATAGAGCCACTCTTACTCAGACCCCCATAAACCCCAACTCCTCCATTTAACTCTTCGGAGATCCGCCCTACCCCCTGTACCCCTCTGTCTTCACATCCTTTTAAAAAACTTGATAACTCATGAACTCTGGTTTGTGCTGTCCATATACTTCTGGGTGTAATGCCAACCACTGGATTGTGTTCAATAAACAGAATCCAAACCCTTAAAGAAAATGAATCTCCCTTTTCTAGAAGCCATCAACTGTCTTTAGTTCCTTGGGGTGGCCTCCCCCGTCTGCACTCCTGTGCTTGTAACCTGAGCTGCTCTGATTTGTAAGCGCAGCTGTCCTGCTGTACCCAAATGACGTTGTTTCACCTGGATTCCTCTCTGGTCTCTGAATCTTACAATCTTTCCACCCTGTGATGATGCCTGAGCTTTGGGGAAGGGGCATTATACAGATGTCTCATTGGTGCCTAAGTTCCCCATAGTCACTATGCTCTACACCTTGAGCAGTGACAGTCCTTTGTAAGAAAAAAAAAAATGGGTCAGTAGATTAGTATCAGTCATGAAAGTGAAAATGTTCTCCAAAATGTTAGAGGCATTAATAAATGTCATGAAAAATAAAGCATTTCATAGTTAAATGATCTAGAAAATAATTGATTACTATGTGCACCAAAAAAAGAGAGAAGAGGAAAGAGGGGGAGCCAGGTGTATGGGGGAGAGAAGGACAGATGTAGGGCACCACAATGCAGTTGGTTGTTTTTTACTCCTTGACTCTTCACACCTCTACTCTTCGTTCTTTGCTCTTTTGGAGAGCATGCCACCTAGCTCCCAAATAAATCACACAAAGAGGCTTATTCTTACTTATAAATACTCGGCCTTAGCTTGGCGTGTTGCTAGCCAGCTTTTCTTAACTTCAAATTATCCCATCTACCTTTAGCTTCTGGCTTCCTCCTTTTCTGTAGTCTTACTTTCGCTCTCACTCTGTGGCTGGCAGTGTGGCTGGGTGACTGTCCTCCTCTCCTGCTTCTGTCCTGTTCTCATAGAACACTTATGAGATGATCTGTGATATGACAAAGGATGAAAACATTCTCTCTCCCTGAGACTTGTTTTCTACATTTATAAAAGGAAAGAGCTGAAGAGACCCAAAATTCTACAAGTCTTGGCTGAATCACAGTACAACCTCCTTCTCCTCCAGAACTTCTGATCTTTCAGGGTACTTAGAGATAAGCTTACACTCATCACCTGAATCAGACACCCAGTCTGAACTTTGGCCTCTGGAAGACTTACACATATCATGTAAGCATCGTATAAGCAGTCTCTGGTGGCACTACATACTTTGATGGGTGTTTAGCATCATGGATATTGACTTATTCCTCTTCTCCTTGTTGCTGTGTCCGATGCTGGATTAGAACAGATCATGAATACAGACTGAACATCTCATCAGGATTCATTTTTTAAAGACCATTCTAAAAAATACATTCTAGAATTCACAGAACATGACAGGCAGTAGCAATTAAAGGACAATAGTTTTTTGTTTGTTTGTTTGTTTGTTTTTTTAAAGTTGTAAGTTACAGGAATGGAAACTTCATGGTCAGTTTTACATGTTCCTAAAATTGCATTTATGAAAAGCACTGTCACCTTGAAAAAACATCTGACTTATGTAATAGTACTCTTATGTGTCAAACATGCTACTCTAAATCCCTCTAATAACCTTTCTCAGCTATTCCTTCGGAAGCTGGAGTCCTCACTGTTGCCCAGGCAGAGAACCAAGAAAAGGGATGGGAATAGGATATCAGCAATGAGTTCACAGCCCTGTCTTGACTTCCATATATAAAATGTGTGCAGTTTACAGATATGGCTAACATAAAATAAATAAACAAACAAACAAACAAATAAATAAATAAATAAATACACACATCCGCATAACCCAATTATCTTAAGGACATATGTTCCTAAATAGTAGTCTGACTTTCAAAATATATATTCCTGGAATAGTATATTACTTTAAAAATCCCACAGGAAAATATTATGATTTTTAAACATCACACTTAAAAAATAAAAAGCCAAACTAAAAGATAAAAGTCAAAACAAATAGGCAACATGGAGCTTTTATATACCTATAAATATTTTGGTAAAAAGTTGGGGTTTTTAAGCCTAAGGGTAGTACTCCACTTTGTAAACCAAGATTAAAACAGAGAGCAAGGGAGGAGTTGGGAGGAGCTAGATGGAGGAGGAAGAGACGTGATGATCAGAAGGCACTGTATGAAACTCTCAAAGAATTAAAAAATGCTTTTTTTTAGAAAAAAGAGGGTATGGTAAATAAGGGTTTATATAAATTGAACCTTCCAGATAATAGTTTATAAAATAAGCTTCCAGCTCTGTCTTTCTCTCTCTGTTTCTGACTCTCTCTCTCTCTCTCCCGCTCTCTCCCCCCTCTCTGTCTCTCTGTCTCTCTGTCTCGCTCTCGCTCTCTCGCTCTGTCTGTCTGTCTATGAGTGTAACCTGTAATGGAGGAAGGTGGGACAGTGAATCTCACAAGAACAAAGCCTCCCTCTGGCTCTCTCTTGAATGTTAAACTCATTAAAGTACAAGAAGCATTTCATGGATTACTGATAACAGAAACGCTGTCACAGACAGTGGCCAGATCTGAGCTGTAAAAGGAGCCATTGTGTATGTTAACTAATGTAAGATATTCATCCCAGATCAGATTCACCTTCTGCCAAAGACAGGTAGACATAATGAATACACAAAAGCAGCCTTTTTCTTCCAGAGAGCTACAATAAAACACAAGTTATTAGGACATTAATCATATGCTTGAAAATAACATTTTAGAAGAAAACAGCAAAATCAACATAAATATGTGTATTACAGGGATGGCTGTAAAGTTTTATGTGCTTTGCGAGGTTGAAAACTAATATTACTGCAACTAATCTTCTATTTCTTCCATGTTCATGGAAGCCACGACAAATTGGAAAGGGTGGATTCATTTTCACCTTGGAATGCTGAATTACTAAATTTAATTAAAAAATTTAAACATTGGACTGAATCTCAAAGTGTGGATTTTCCGACTACCTTATCCCATGAATATGGAATGGAGGCTTTAAAAAAATCTAATTAATAGAAGTGCTGGAAGAGGATGCGAGCCCCAGGCTCCAAGCTGAGCACCCACATCAGGCAGGCTGTTTGCTCCTCTTTCTACCCAGATGCTGCTAAGAAGGGCCCCTTCCCACAGTTTGGAAACTGTCTTAGAATTTAGTTCTCCCCGAAGAATGTGTCCCTTCATACTGCTGCCTCAGTTTTGCCTGTTAAAGTATTTTATTTACTCTTTAGAACCCTTTATGCTCATAAACATGCCCATTAGTTTTACAAATTACCATATTACTCAGAAATGGGTTGTCCCTCCTAATATAACACACAACTTACTATTGCATTTTATTGGATCATTTATAATAAAATTATGGAAAGTGTTAAATAACCCTCAGAGAAAAAGCATATTCTTCATTTTGGCAAAGACCTAAGTACTAATTTTTCTTCAAAGGTATTTTTGGGGAATTTATATTCAGACTGTTAGAATATTTATCCAAAAGAACTCCTGGGTTTTGGTTTGAGGTCATCGCCCTGTCTTCTTTCCTCCCCAAGTTACTTATAAAAGTTGAAGCTGCTCATGTGACTCTTCCTTGCTGCTTCCAAATCACATGAGGTGGATTTGATCTGTTCTTTAAGTCAACAATGAAATATTAATGTCAAAGCCTAAAACAATCTCTGCTTTTGTGCCCAATTCCTAACTAGAACATTGGCACTCATACTTGTGACCTTCCAAACAGCAGCAGCCTTCCATAAAATGGGATAGTGTTTTCCTTAGAGATCGGTAACCTGGAGCCTCTGCTTCGAGGTTCTGTGAATTCCACTGACATGGCACAAACTCTGCAAACTCCTTCATCGCAGGGTATCCACAGGATCTCTTCTCTTTTTCCTTGTCATTCACAGGCATGGGCTACCATGAGCTGTATGACAGATGAACCTCATCTAATGAAATCCAGTATGCAAAAAAAGTGAAGACATTGAATTAATTATATCTGAGATTTGACTTACACATTAGATGATTAAATATGTGCATTTGAAAGAGTCCCTGAAGATAGTATAGTCACTTTAAATAATTGTCCAGGGCCTTTGGCTGAAGTGACTTTCCTCACGTAGATTGCTTTTGTTATCTTAATTTCTCAGTGTCTTAATTTTGTCTCTGTTCCTTCATTTCCTTCAGTTTAATTCAGTAAACATTTATTGGGAGCAGAATCTACAGAAAACAGTGCTAGAACCTGCAGGGAAATGGAAAGTTGAAGAGACATAGCCCATCTCTCATGTAGAGGTTGACCCTGGAGACAAACTCAATGGCAAGTGTACTGGCCATTAAGTCAAACTCCAACCCAAACACAGATCACCATTATTTGTTTCTCATCTTAATTGGACTTATCAGATCAGGCACTGAATTATCAAAGATGGAGAGTGAGGAAAAACAAGGCTACATTCACATTTGCAGGAAGACCAGACACGAAAGGGTTGTCCAATTTGCAATGTTGAGCACCAACACTCAGTAGATCAGAGGCACTTCAAATTCGAAGGAGGAAGCTTAGGGTTTCCAGAAGAAAAAAAATGATTTCTGAGTTACATCCTGAAATATCACAAGTTAGCTATAGATACAAGTTAAGCATTTTTCAGACAGTTGAATGAAACCTTCGAATACACAAACATTCCCAGTTCTAATCTTGGGAAATCTAATTGGATAAATATTTAGGAAAGGGCATCAAATTGTTTATAAGGCTATTTCAAAAATAAGCAATTGCCTTGGTTATTTTTTGGGAAAAGCTGTTTTTACATGAGAGCAAGATAAACTTATAATGGCAATCCTTTGGCTTTGACTTTTTTTCTCATTCAACACCTGTGTGCAGCATAACCCATCTATGACCCACTCTGAACCACTAGGTTGCAAAATGGAATCTCAGGGGATTGCAATCAGTTAGAGAGCATAATTCAAAAAAGTGATGCTAAGAGCCGGGGCCAGATGGTGTGCATGGGCTGGACAGAAAAGATCTTGATTATTATGGTAAGGAATTCACCCTTTTTTGGTCTGAATATGGTGGTGTGGACAGTGGCAAAGAAATCTTACAAGGGAATAAACCTTGAGATTTGTATTTCAGAATGATCACCTGGACAATAAGAAGTTAGAAAAGTACCAAGTCAGTAGAGAAAGAATATATGGAAATTTGACAGATTAAAAGTGAGAAATTATAGTGTCCATATTGGGCTGGTAATGATGATGATAACAATTATAGACATTTGAGAAGTCTGAGGAGATCATATTACTAAGACTTGAAAGTTAATCATTAAAAACTCTGGACTCTCTGGCTTTAACCATAGAGTTGAAAAACAGGAAGACCCTGTCTCACTCTCGATCAGTTGTGGGGTGATAGAGGACTTTGATTTTTGATACCTTGAACTTGAGTTCTCTGCAGAATGCCTAGGAGGCACTGTCGGCAATTAAGGAGGTAACTCTGGTTTGGAAGAAAGACAGCAGCTAGAGAACATGAATTACAGAATAGTGACCACTGAAGCTGGGCTCTGCAAAAAGAGCCTGTTGTCTATCAGTGGGAAGTGATCAAAGAGGCAGCAGATATGCAACTCCTGTGATACAAGCTCTGTGTGATGGGATCAGAGACACAGGATTCTCGGGGTGATAGGTGAGCCTTCAGCAGTGGGATGTGAAACAAATAAAGACTTTCCCAGCCAAGACAAGGGGAAAAAGAGACTTCTCCCTCCCCAAATAAGAAAATAGTTCTGGAGAACATAAGCATGGTTTGGGAAATGTAAGAAACCCACTCAATTTTTTGTCTAATGGGATTATGATGGACAAAACTTGCATCTCTGACAAGTTTCTAGGTGATAGTGATGCTATTTGTCACTGGTTTGTTCATTGGCCATCTAAAAATCTATAATTTTGGGGGCTGGCAAGATGGTTCAGCAAAGCCTGATGACATGAGTACAATCCCAGAACCCACACAGTGGAAGGAAAGAACTGAGTCCCCTTACCTCAACACAAGTGCTTTTGTGCACACATGCACGTACGTGTGTGCGCGCGCACGCACACACGTGCACACGCATGCACACACACAAGCAAACAAATAAATATGAAGCATTTTAAAATAAAATATGCAATTTCCCTAACTTTTTGTTTTTAAATTTTATTTTATGTGCATAGGTCTTTTGTATGAATATGTATGTCCATTCACCATGTGTGAGCCTGGTATCAGAAAAGGCCAAAAGTTGGTATCAGATCTCCGAAGATAGTTTTGAGCTACCATGTGGGTACCATAAATCAAATCCAGGTCCTCTAGCAGAGCAACCAGTGCTCTTAACCACTGAGCCATCTTTACAACACCAATATATGTTGTGTATTTTTAAAAGTCCACATTTCTTTATTTCAAAAATGCTCCCCATATTTAATCACAGAAGACACTAAGTAAGTACATATTGACCTGGTCTGTATAGAATTTGCTAACCATTCTATAGGCCCTTCATTTTGAGATGACTGATGCCAAGTATTTTATGTTCCCAACCCAGAAAATGTTCAAACTTGCAGCCTTTCCCACTGTCTTGATAGCTACAATGCTTTCTGAATTCCACACATCATCCAGTCCTAGGAAAACCACCAATGTTAACGTGGTGAGACGTTTTGCTTTAAGTTTTCTTCTTAGGCAGCAGGCTCAGGTACTTTCTCCTTCTTTTGGCTCATGGTCCTGTCCTGGGACATTTAACTATACATTTGCACTTACTTGAGTTACTGTTGCATTTCTGGGGGAGAATGGAGAAAGTGCACTAGGGATTGCACACTCAGACTCCAGGATTGCACACTCAGACTCCAATAGCTGTGAGGATGGTTGCAGCTTTCATATACTAAACAACCAATAGGCGTCTACTGTGTGGAATTTAGCACTATGGAGATCTATAGTGGTAAGAGTCATATCTGTTACTTGTAAATAGATCTGGAGCAATGAACAGGAAATCAGATAACTGTGCTAACCAATAGCATAATGACAAAGGGATGGTGTTTTTATTTTTATTTGACCCTTCTCTAGCCCATGGGAAAACATAAAAGAATTTATAATTTGATTTTAGTATACTATTATCAGAACTGTTTCCTTGATTTTCCAGTAACCTCATTCCTATTTATGTTTTCCTTTTTCCTTTATCAAGTTGTGTTGAGCTGTAATGATCAATTTTACATTGCAGCACCTTTTCCAGGGAATGAAGGGAATAACAGACAAGTCAAAAGCGAGCGCCGACAGATGCCTTGACTAGGACTCATTTGAATGGTATTTACATAATACAAGATGTAGTATTACAGAGTTCAAGGTTCGTTATCACGTTACCTGACTACACTTCACATTTTGTTTTAATTGGGATTAAAATGTGAAGACTCTCAAGATGCACTGAACTAGTTCACATTTGGCACTAGGGACTTGGATAAACAAAATTAGCACTGGCAATGTTTAAAGTCTGTGTAGAGTTGGAACCAATAGTAAATTGTTATTAAAGTAACAATCGTGAAATTGCTGTCTACTGCTCTCTTACCATGTTAGGGGCCATCATGCTGAGCACCTGCAAGCCACTGTTCACTTCATCCTCACAAACATTGCTTATAATGCCCACTTTACAGATGAGGACACTAAGGTTCAGAAAGAAGTCACAATCCAGTGACACAACTGGAACCAAAATTTGGCTCCCAAAGCACAGCTTGCAAGTTTTCAGAGAAATGTCCCCTCCGACTAGCTGTTTGTCTTGCAGATTCCTAATGAAAGCATTAGGAGACTCCAGTTTGGCAGGTTGGGTCTTAGGCCGACAATTCTCACTTCTTCAGATTTTGCTCTTGTAAGTCAGAGCCATTTTCATATCTGCCAGTGTCACCTTTGGATGTTGTGAATGGAAAGAGCAAATAGTGAACCCACTGGCTGTTTAAGAGATATTTCAAATGGTGAGAACAAATAGATTTAAGCATGTGCAGTGAACAGGAAGACTCATGCCCGTGTAGGTTCAGCTAGCCATCCCAAACATGCTGGCAGACAGAATGGATGTTTTCTGGCCGATCTATTGGCTGTGGCTCAATTGTAGAGTGTGAACTTAGTAACCAAGGCAGGAGATTTTAAACGAGTTTAATAAATGAAGAGAGAAGAACCTCGGTGTAGATTTTAAGTTGCAGTTGGGATATTTCCATTGGAAACTGTTCACTTCAATCTCATCTTCCCCCTTCTGTTGCTCTCTCTATTTGAAAAAAACTTGTGAATTGCTTGCTACTCTAATTCTATGTACTGTGAAGTTTCCTTCTGATATATAATTGAATACTCAATTTGTTCACTATACCATCTCCACTACTTAAATATTCCTAAAAGTATTCATGGTGTTTCAAAATCATCCAGGGTAAGAACTTAGATGTCCATATGCCCTGCAGTGTAAGTATGCAGATAAGCACACACATGGACAAAGACATGCATAGACATGCATGTACATAAGCACACACACATATACATAAACATAAGCACACACAGATGCATATGCATCTGTATATGCATGCATAAACATAAACAATCACTCTCACATATATACACAGACACACATGAACATTCTCACACAAAAACACACAGTCGCACAAAGACATGCACACAGAAGCATATACACACACACACACACACACACACACACACACACACAAAAAATCTAGCTATTGAATATTTTTGAAGAAGAAATGAGGCCTAGTATTACCCTGGTCTTTTATAGCAATAATATAATATGTCAGGGGGCTGGAGAGATGGCTCAGAGGTTAAGAGTGCTGCTTGCTCTTCCACAGGTCCTGAGTTCAATTCCCAGCAACCACATGGTGGCTCAGAACCATCTGTAATGAGATCTGGTACCCTCTTCTGGCATGTGGGGATATGTGCAGACAGAATACTGTATAATAAATAAATAAATCTTAAAAAAGAAAAAGATAATATGCCAAAGTTAGGGAGGGGACTTGAAGTCCCATATCAAAATAAGTGGTATGAATTATGGGTCATTTTTATTATGCTGAGGAAATCTAATAATTCATCAATATATACATTCTCTGGTGAACATAAGGATGGCATAGGTCCCTGTAAATCTCTGGAGAATACAGAAAAAGATAAATGACAAAAATGTTGTGACCTCATAAACTATTTGCAGCCCCTATTCATCCTTTTGAATTCCCCTCTTTCTGAAACATTTGAATGAGTGAGAGAACTCCTTAGTTAATACTGGTGAGCACACTTCAAACCGAAGCACAAGCTCCTTGGACTCCATGAAACCAGGCATTATCCTACTATTCTTCCTGGACTTAGCTCTGCAGGGGTGTGTGTGTATGTGTGTGTGTGTGTTTTATATATTAATGTGTGTGTGTGTGTGTATGTGTGTGTGTGTGTGTGTGTGTGTGTGTGTGTGTGTGTATGAGAATATATATTAAAACTATACTATCTTTTTTATGGACATTTTTTGTTCTTAGACATTTGGTATTTTATTTTGATAGTCATTAAAATTGTCCTTTGACAATTTCATGCATATATTCAGTCCATTCTGTCTCCTCTTACATCCCTCCTTTGCCCATCTCCCTTTCACCTCTGTCAGTTGGCACCCCTACTTTTCAAACATGCCTTCCTTATATCCATTGCTGGTTTTATTGTGTGACCCTTGTATCTTCTAACCAGAGCTGATGATGCTGTGATGTTCGGGCTCCTTCCTCCTCAGCGCACACCCCAAGCAGACTCTACTTGTGTTTACAACGTCGTCTCCAAGTCTTAGGAGACACTGAACACCTCCCAAACTGCTCAGAGGACTGCAAAGACTTCTGTCCTTGCTGCCCTTTGCTTTTCCTCATATTCTCATGACTTTTTCCCAGTCTGTAGACCTGCTTACAAATAGTATTTGACTTTGGCCCTGCTGAAAAGTGCTCTTGTTTTTCCACAAAAGAAATAGTCTCTTTATTGATGGATAGCTTTTAATGGGAAAAAAAAAGACACCTACATACATACATACAGCAAAACATAATTAAATAAAATTTATAGGTTGTTCATTTTCAAAGTTATAGAGTTTTTTTTCCCTTTGTAGTGATTTCTCTATTAGTTTTTGGTGATTTTTTTTAACAGCAAAGAGAGAAATAATGGCAGTCTAGGAGAATCATTCATAGATTTTATTTCAGTTTTAATTAAGACATATACTAAGGTTTTGACAGACAGTATTTCTCGATAGGCAGTATTATCCTTTCAAAGTATTTGATATTTAGAATCTAGATTTTTAATATGGCAGTCAAAACTCACATTAACTTTCTTGTCACTCTGTAGAATCATGATATGCTTCTTGGATACCCTGAGTATTAACTTTTTATGATAAAGTCGGAAAATTCAGAAAGATGTCATTTATGTGTTTCCCATTCCAGGCCTAGAAAGAACAAGTATAATGCTGCAGCACAGTGAAGTGAGCATATGGGCTCATTTGAAGTGGACGGACTGTCACTCGGTTTCAACACACAATAGATGTACTGGCACTCGTTTGTCTGAGCTAAAGGAAAGTTTTTAAAAGTTTGAGTTTTGTAATGATGGTGAAAATAAGACAGCTCTTGAAGGAAATAAGATTGTGTCCACATTGAAAGTGTTGACTCTACCCTCCACTGCTCTACCTTTCAGGGCTGTTGTTCTGTTTGCAAACGTGTAAGGGAGGTTTGAGCCTTACAGCAGTTGAACAGGGACCACAGTGCTGTGGGGGTATCTGTACACTGTGTGAAGATACATTGCTGTGATTGTTTTAATAAAGAGATGAACCACCAATAGCTAGGCAGGAGGTATAGGCAGGACTCCCGGGCAGAGAGGGAGACACGGAAGAAGCAGGATGGGTGGCACATGATAGAATGTGGATTAATAGAAATGGGTGATTTTAAGTTATAAGAGCTAGTTTAAAACAAGTCTAAGCTAAGGCCAAGGTGTCATAACTAATAATGGTTCCATGTTGTCATTTGGGGGCTGGCTGGTGGGACAGAGAAAGACTTGTTACACCACAGCAGCCCCGATAGTGAACAGGTAGCTGTGACAGGGAAGCACTGTCACCTCAGGCTTTATGGAAAGGCCATTCTAAGAAAAGAGCAGAGTAGGACATCAGTCGTGTTAAGATTGTAGCATGAATCTTAAAGGGTCTTATTAATAAAATCAAACTCAGAGCCAGGTATTGGGGTGAATGCTGGAAGATCAGTGAGACAGAACAAGCCACAGCTTCCTCACCTTGACAGTTCCTCAGCTGATCCTGTTTCCTCAGACTGGAAGCCTCTGAGTCCTGATCCAGAATGGCTCTCAGCTGAACTGCTGCTAGAAGCCTAAAAGCTTAACCAGCCAAATGCTTCTAGTTTCTGGTCTTCACACCTTATATACCTTTCTGCTTTCTGATATCACTTTCTGGGATTAAAGGCGTGTGTCACCATGCTTGGCTGTATTGGATTTCTGCCACTGGAATGCTAGGATTAAAGGTGTGAGTGCCACCATTTTCTAGCCTCTGTATCTAGTGGCTGTCTGTTCTCTGACCCCAGATAAATTTATTAGAGTGCACAATATTTTGGGGAACACGATACCACCACAGTCCATGATCCCCAAATGTGTAGAGTCTGGGTTTGCTACTTCAGTGGTCCCATGAGAGCTGCCGGTGCACATCCACACAGCTCTCACTTAGATAGTTCAATGTTATGGTTGAAAATTGAAGAACAAAAACATTATTGATTATACTGATCTCTCTCTCTCTCTCTCTCTCTCTCTCTCTCTCTCTCTCTCTCTGTGTGTGTGTGTGTGTGTGTGTGTGTGTGTGTGTGTGTGTACAAAAATACTGATCTAGACATGACTGGTTAGAGCTAGATGATTCTACTCATTTACTGAACTAATAATTTGTATCTATAAATCTGTGTTCTCTTCTAAATATGAGTTAATTTAATGATGTTGGATCTTTTTCTCTGGCAGATATCAATTAAAGGAAATGTGCATGTTTCCATATACACACATTTTCCCTAAAGAAGAGCCCCCGCACTGTGGTAAAATAGTAAACAAAGGGCTGGATTAAAATGGACACAAAGAATTAAGTGACTATCCCCAGCCTGAAGGTAAAGGAAGAGAAATTCTGTATTTCACCCCTCCTTGACAGGTGAAGGGCAGATCAAATAGATTTCTGAGTCTATAATTGAAGAGCTCTGAGCTAAGGCTTAGTCATAGCCAACCAAATTCTCATAAAAAGACCAGAGAAATCAGGGATAGAGAGATGGCTAGATGGTTAAGAGCAAGTACTGTTCTTACAGGGGACTCAAATCCAGTTCCTAGCCCCCATAGTGTACAGCTCACAACTACCCGGAACTCCAGCTCCTAGGGATCTGACCCCTGTTCTGGCCTCTATGGACACCCATACTCATGGACACATACCTCCACATAGACATCCATATATACATATGAAAAATGAAATCTTAAAGAACAGATCCAATATACAATCAACCCAATGGCCAGTACCATTCACATAAGAGTGTTTGAATTCATGCAGAACAGCACATTTCCTAGAGGTTCTACTTTGTGAGGAAGCTCTCAGTGTGACTCACAATCACATCTCATGTTGCTGATTCTTTGGTACTATGGGATCCTCAGAATCAGGGTCCACATGCTATTCACCTCTATATTCTGAACGCTTGGTGGTGAGCTGGGTACATTGTAGATATGTGATAAATGTTGTTTTGAATTGACTTACACCCAACAACCAGTATATTAAAAATAGAAAATAAAAGGGAAAAAACAAGCTGTGTGATTTCCTCTGGAGACAGTTGTAATTTACTATTGAGGACAAGTCCCACCAATCAAACATTTATCTCTAGTCCTTGAGAGGATAATTTGCCTTCAACAATTATTATTAATAACCTTTACCAACATGAGACTACAGAAAAATTGAAGTGATGAAAAATGTCTATCTTTTTCCATCCAGAAATAATTACACCTTTCAAAAAACTATATTTTGGGGTTTTTCCACACGATGGTGTTTTTCAGATCTCAGGTTGCAAAAGCTGAATCCTTTTATCAATAACGTGCAAGATAGAGACATGTCCAAGGTTACTGAGGCAGGGCTATAAATCACCTCCTGGGTGAGATGCCTCACTAGATTAAAAAAGAACCATCATCTAACTCTGGAGATGGAATGTGCCGTACATTCCGTATATTTTAGATAATAGAGAAGACACTCCACAGAAATGCAGTGCATGTATTAGCGAGGAAGTCAAACGGCATTTAGGTAATTTGGGACTAAAATGAGTGCTAATCATTATTTTTAAATTATGTTTTGATAGAGTTTACTCATATTTTCATCTGCCAAATGAAAAAAAAAATAGGTCGTAGATGCTTCTACAATTACCATAGAAAAGCAGTTAAATACTGCAAATGAACGTTAATGTGTTGCATTCATCCTTGAAATCTGCTTTCATTCCACTCCAATTAAATGCATGTATCACCTTGGATTTCTTAACATCATTGCATACATTGGACAACAATACTACTGAATTCAAAACATAAGTGACCACTGTCAGGTGACCCTGGCCATAAGGAAACTGACTATTGAAGTCATGGCAAGGACGACTTGTGGGGGGAAAAAGCTAATGGCCCCTGTGTTTCCCTCTAACCCCTAACTTGGCTGGCTCTGGTTCCCCGGTTTGACTCTCCTTGGTTTTGTTTTGTTGCTGTTGTTGTCATTGTTTGTTTTGTTTTAGGTCTAAGTTGTGATTTCCTTAGTTCCTCATCCTTGTTAATCATCATCTTCATCTGCCCACGCGGAAAGATGCCAGTTCGGTTTTGTGTAAAGCAGATACTCCCAACATGATGCTGAGTACTATCACTCAGCATCATCACTGAAGAATGCCTTTCTCTTAGCTGGGGTCACAGCTCAACAGCTAGTTGAACTTGAGAAAAGTCTTTCAAGCTTCCAAGTCTTGGTTTTTCCCATAAACGAAGCAGGAACAGTGGGTTGTTTTGAGAGTTGATTGAATTGTTAACACTGCCTGGGCCTACTAGATTTCAATAAATCTGAACTGTAATTACAATGTTTAGGTAATATCTTTATACACTAGTGTGGTCTACTGAAATGACACTGGACTAAAGATCGAGTAGCCAATACTGTGACCCTAGACAAGTCATTTATTTCAGAAAAGATAGATTCAGCTCCCCTTCCAGATCCAAAGTTCTGGGTGTAAGTCATTCTATATTTCTGACATGTTTGTAGATGTCTGGAATGATATCCATTTACACACACACACACACACACACACACACACACACACACACACACATTCACAGGCACATTCACAAGCACACACACAGACCATCTAAGATGGAGGAGGATGGAAAAAGAAGACTCATAAGACAATGTGGCATGGTCAGAGCCAAAGAGAATCCAATTTGATATGAAGTCATTTTAGCTCAGTACTGTGTTGCAGGCATTCTGCTGAGGTAGGTGCTTTGGCTGGAGCACCTTGAGTCCAATGTCACAGAAAATATCCCTTCAAATAATTAATGGCGTGTGTGTATATATTGCCATTCACCCTGCTTGAGCCCAGCAATCTCTCAGAGCAGATTAGTGGTCCTTACCCAGGTGCCCAACCATTTCAATACATACTTTCCTCAATGATCATTATCCTGAAATAAATCCAAATTAAATTTTATGAACCAGGATTGAAATTATGTGCCTTCAGAATAGAGCCTTCTAATAGCAGTTATTTTTATTGAAGTATTAAAGCAATTGGCTTGAGTCATCTTGGAAACACTGCCTTAATATTTCAAATATGGTTAGGAGGCTGTCAGCACATATTGCTGTGGGTTGCAGATATTTGCTTATTAAATGGTTTTTACCAGCAAAAAAAAAAAAAAAAAAATATTACAAGGAACATCTTGTTTACAAGGGTGTCCTGGGGATAGAAAATGAAAGCAACATGTTTCATTGAATTATAGAAATAAAATAATCTGATTCGACTAATAGATTCAATAGAAATACAAGACAACTTTATTTGCAAAGACCACAGCAACTTAATTTAACTGACAAACAAATTTCTGCCGTAGGTTATAAACATAAGGTAAAAATATACACTTGAAATTCAAATTGAAATTCATACTCTGGCGTAAGGATCCATACTTTATTACTCTTTTAAGTCTATGTTCTAGCTGGGCTTGTAGCTGGATGGTAGAGTATTTATCTTTTGTGCATGAGACTGTGGGTTCAATTCCAAGCACTGAAAAAGAAGTGAGAAGAGTTGCCTTCATTTCATTCATACAGAGTGAAAATAAAACCAGCATGCTAATAATGTATGACATAGTGGTAAAGACAAGATGGTTGTGAGAACAGATTTGAATGAGAACTTCTCATTTAATCTCTGGCTGTGTGAAGGATGGGTAGAGATTTGACCTTGTAGAGTCCCTCATTTTCAAACTGGAGATCTTAACACATCTCTGGCTTATAGAAATTGAGAAAATTACATGCAGGTGAGATTAGGATGATGCACGGTGCGTGAGTTACCAAGCAAATGGAAGCTCAATGTCCTAGTCAGCTTCTACTGCTATGGTGAACACCATGACTACAGCAGCTTGGGAGAATAGGATTTGTTTGGCTTTTACTTCCACATCACAGTTCATCATCAAGGGAAGTCAGGACAGAACCTGGAGTCAGGGCAGGAATCTTGAGGCAGGGCAGGAATCTTGAGGCAGGAGCTGATGCAGAGGCCATGGAGGGGTGCTGCTTATTGGCTTGCTCCCCATGGCTTGCTCAGTCTGCTTCTTATAGAACCCAGGACCACCATCCTAGGGATGACACCACTCACCATGGGCTGTGCCCTCCCCCATCAATAACTAAGGAAATGCCTTACAGCCAGATCTTACGGAGTGATTTTCTCAATTGAAGTTTCCTCCTCTCAGGCGACTTCAGCCTGTGTCACACTGACGTAAAGCTAACCAGTACATGTGACTACTGCTATCACTAGTCACTTTGGGCTGACTAACCCTAGAAGGATCTGAACTGTTTACAGATTCTGGGACTTGCAGAATGCATCCTTTCATCATGAACTTTTTGACATGTCTGATCTCTCACAAAACACTGTAGACTTTTAAGGCAACAGAGCAGCATGGTGATCATCATTGCCCAGCCCCAGGAAGTGCATGGTGTAGGGACTCAAAGCATTTTGAGAAATGAACAAAATTCCTCAAAGTTGGCTAGATGGATGTAGTCTGTGAAGCGTGTATCTGGGGGAGCAGGACAGTTTATTCTGTCTTCTCTTGACTGTGGGTTTGAGGCTGTAAGTCCCTGACTCAGCTTCCCTGCACTGATGAGCAGTAACCTGGAACTGTAAGGTCCCATTCTTCTCTAAGTTGCTTTTGCTCAGGATATTTTTATCACAGCAACAGGAATGAAATGAGAGCAAATCAGTATATCACGCACGCACATCACAGTGGCCAAACCTGGAAACATCACTGTCCCTCATATACTGGCACTTGGGCTATGCCTCTTCCCAGGCTCTGCCACCTCCGGAAATTATCTATTCCACATAGGCTGACATCTCCAGGACCAAATGGTACCTTAACATATTTCTAAGTGATACATCATGTAATGTATCATCATGTACCCAGTTATCAAGAGACAGAGAGAAACATTAACAGAAAGCACCCAGAGACTAGAGTCCCACTCACCCAGTTTCCCATAATGCCCTTCATCATAGAGAAAGTGCTATCAGCTCCCGCAGTCAAGGATGAAAGACAGACACGTTATTCAGGTGTTCTCTTCTCTACAATATTTAGTCAGCAGTGTGCCCTCAGCATCTCTGCAGCTGGCCCACTCAAGCTAATCTTGAGTTCACCTCATCCACACACTGCCGTGACAGCAGCCTCCAGACTCTGGCTCATCCTCACCAATCCACACTTCACTCATGGTGTGATCATTTACCACACCAAATGTCACAATTTCCCCACAAAATCTGAACTGTTCCTTATGTCTTACAAGGTCTTTCTTCTTCTGTCTCCTTGCTTTTCCAGTTCCATTGCACTCTCTCCCCCCAGACATGCCAATATTTGCTTAGTGACTCACAGCCCGCCCCCATACATCCTCTCCATTTTCTCCCTTCTTCTCCAGCTCTTCCCCCAATCCAGTGAACTCTCTAAATGGATTAAGGATTTTTTTCCCTAGAGAGTCTGTAAAAATTAAAACCCAAAACAAGTAGAAAAACATCACTAGGTGCCTTGTGAAGGGGCAGCCTAGTACCAGTGAATAGACAAAGAAACATGGATAAACAGTTTGATATGTCTCCAATGTTCTGTTGGTTTGCTCTTACTCTGGAGTCATAACGTAAAATTATCCAAATCTAAACAGTCCCTAATTTGTCTGTCCAGGAAGTTACAGACATTTTGAAATACATTCTTGTGATAACTGGAGACTGAAGTTGGTCAACTTTATAGATGGAGCAACTAAATTCTAGACAAGCCAGACATCAAGATAAGAGACATTTCCATATTGCAAGGATGAAAATCAGAGCTTGCTGAGGTCTAATACTCTTTTACAAGAAAGCCTTTGTGAAAATGGAAGTAAATAAAAGCAAGACCACTTAAGGAAGAAAGAGTACATACACATACACACACACACACACACACACACACACACACACACACACACATGCGCGTGCACTCACGTCACAATGCTGAAAGAGTTGGACCAGCTATTTCTGTGTGAAAATCACACTTTTGTCAAGACCAGAAAGGAACTGTTATGAACTGAACAATAGAGAAACGTTTAAATAGAAAAGAAAAACTTTTCTACTTGTCTCCCTGACACCCATTGAGCACTGTCCTGTGGTTAGGTTTCCAGGCTCCACTACTAAGTGAGGAAGAAGCTGTGGAAGCTGCTTTATGGAGGGCTCTGGGACGCTTGTGCCACACAATAACTATAAATTGTAGTTTGGCCTCAACAGCATTTTCTTTGGTGTTTGAAAAGCCAAAAGAAGGATTCACTAAACATAGATGATAGCAACTTCAAATCCATTGGATAAGATGGCATTTCTGCAATGACAAAAAAATGTGATTATCTCAGTCAACGCTGCAAGTGTAGACAAACAGACTGCAGCCATTTGGGAAGGTCATCCCTAGATACTGGGTCATAAAATCATGGCTGTAGAACTGGGTAATGGTATGTGCATTAGGGATGTGCCCTCAAAGGCTGCCTGCTATCCTCAGTGCAGCGTGGGTGTTACAAAGTCCAGTGGAGGAAAAACTACAGAGAGAATCATTTTTATGATGCAATTTGTTTGCCTCAGACATTCTTTCCTCTCTTTTTATCCTTTCTTCTTTATAACCTTATTGACCATCTTTCTGTCTACTCATTAGAGAAGAATAAGTACAAAGACTTGTTTTGAACTCAGAAACCAGAGTGACCCAAGGCTGGAAAGTCTGCCAGGAAAGTCCTAAGAATGCAGACACTGGCTTTGTACAGCTGCCCAGACACAGTGGCGTTTCTTTGAACACCCTTGAGCATTAGAAAGAATTACTGTGTCAATCAAGCTTATTCCCTTTGCAGCCTCCTTTCCTCACCAGGAATCGATTAGCTGTAGTCTGATGCCTAAGGTTCCCAACTTACTGAAGAATGCATACTGGATTTGAAAACACACAGATGTGTGTTTGAATCCAGTCTAGTCAATAAGTACATGGGTGATCCTGAACAATTCACTTAAACTTACTACTGCTCAGTCTTTCAACTTATAAATGGTCACCCATTCCTTCATCGACAAAATGGTTTTAAAGATAGTACTCATGAAGAATAGTGTTTGAGTTGGATTTTTAATGAGAAAAAAAAAAAAAAAACATTGACACCTTCCCCAAGGGAAAAATGTAAGGTAAATGCATAAAATACAATAGGAAGAACATCCCTGAGATAAAATTAAATGAGAAAAATAAATGAAGCATCAAATATATTGCTGTTTTCACAGTTAGCATGCAAGAAATATTGTTTTATCCTTGAGCCTACTTTTAAACAAATGGTTAGATCCCCGTGAAGTACAGCTCCCTTCCAGTCTATATAAAAGTGTGATTTTTCACAAAGAAATAGCTGGTCCAATTCTTTCAGCATTTGGATGTGTGTGTGTTTTCACTGAAGTATTAATTTAATTTTCTCATTAAAGACATAAATTCACCCTAAAGAGAACTTATGCTCCCACAAAAAAGACTTTAAAAAAAAAAACTATGTGTCTTTAATTCCAATGAATATTTGGTCAGGACAAAAAATAATAATAAGTACCTACTATATCTTAAATAATAGGGAAGATATATTTCCAACCTTCAGGACTTTAGAACCGATATGATTTGTGCACTCTTTCAGCCTATTAATAACTAAAGAGCTAAACTTAAAAGTAACAAATGTTTTTTAAATGATTGACATTAGAAGAGATTTTACAGGACCCTACATAATTGCAAATGAATTATGTGTTGTGCAACCATTAGTGGAACAAGAGTTCGGAGAAAGGAGAAACCATTTTTTTTCTCAGTGGAAATTTTGAGGGAGACGTTTTTGGAGTTTAATGGACGCTGTCTTCTGAGCAACCTTACCACCTGCAGCTGGTCTTCATTTCCTTTCCTAAATTCCCATTCACGGCTTTGTGTAGAGGACATCTTCCATCCACAAGTGCTGCCTCCTTCAGGAAATAGTCTGGCATTTTTAATTTCCTATAATAGCGAATATTTCATGGGCCAAAACTCATCCACAGAAGAGAAGTAAAAAATAAACAAATAAATTCTGGATCTGTGAATCCCTCAAATACAAGTTAGGAAAAACATCCGTGTAGCCGGGCGGTGGTGGCACATGCCTTTAATCCCAGCACTTGGGAGGCAGAGGGAGGCGGATCTCTGTGAGTTCGAGGCCAGCCTGGGCTACCAAGTGAGTTCCAGGAAAGGCGCAAAGCTACACAGAGAAACCCTGTCTCAAAAAAATAAAAAACAAAACAAAACATCCATGTAACACAAACTTATACCATCACTTACTTAACGCTTTCTTTCTACCTGGATGATGGGAGCAAATGAAGAAAACTATCTAGTTGGCAATTTGAATTACAGGTTTGGGTGTCCTATGTATAACAAGGTATGAAAAGGTACTTCATGAGTGCAAGGCCGCATAAGCTAATGACTATTATTCTCGTTTGTACTAATTTACTCATTCTTATTAGCATTTTGTCCAAGTGAATATGAATTCTACAATTAGCAGAAAAACTTAAAGGCAATCAAATTTCACTTAGTTTAAATATAATATTTATCCTAGAAGAGATAATAAATTTGTGTTAGGTGACAATTTACCAAATATTTCATAATTCAGAAGATTATATGTTAGTTAATCATGGATGATTCTTTTACATTTTTTAGAGCAAATCTGCTCTCCAAGACCACATTAAAGAGTTATTTCTAAGTGATTAAGAAACACCAATTATAAAGTATTTCAACACATTAAAATAGTGTTTTCAAAGTCTACAATGTCTTTTGTGTTTACTGTTCTTATTTGTAGTTATTATGGCAAAATGTCGAGATACTGAAGCTCCTAAGATGCAAACAAGGTAGAAGTTAGCTGGACGAGAACAGAACATGAAGAACAAATCCTAGTGTTCTGGTTCATTCAATGTACCTTCCTCTTCCTTCCGGGGCTAATAGTTTGACTGTGATGTCCTGTGGCTACAGCTGAGTTGGAGCACCCAGGCATGGACTTATAATACAAGACTTGAAAGTATCATCTTCGCTCATTTTAAATATGGAAAGTCATGATCCTCCTACATTAGTTTCATAATCTAAAAAATGGACTCCAAAACCAAAGTGTTATTTGGGACCACCATCTCCCAAATAATGATACAGTGACTTAATAATTATGAAAGCTTGACCTTAGCTTAGGCTTATTCCCAATTAGTTCTTAAAACTTAAATTATCCTGTTTATGTTAACCTATGGCCTGCCACTTGGCTGGTTACCTATCCTAAAAAAGTACATCCTACTTCCTCCACCTCTCAGAGTCCCCACCCACCCCTTTCCTCTCTCTGCCTGGAAGCCCCGCCTATCCTCCCCTGCCTAGCCATTGGCCATTCTACTTTTTATTAAACTAATCGGAAGGTACCTTAGACAGATAAGGTAAAACAGACACATATTCACAGTGTACAAAAAGATTATCTCACAATAATAGAGGGGGATAGTAAACTACTTTTAAAACAATAAAATAGAATATAGTAAGATAAGACAAAAACTAACACTTTAGAAACAAAGCAAGCAAACAGGAAGCTATTTATATATATTCAAAGGACCTAGTGCAAACCTGTGCAGGCCCTGTGCATGCTGTCTCAGTCTCTATGAGTTCATATGAGCTTTGGTGTTGTTGATTTAAAGGACCTTCTTCTCCTGGTGTTCTCTGGCTCTTCCACTTTTTCTGTCTCTTCTTCCACAGGGATACGTAAGCCCTGACAACAGGGATTTAATGAGACCATTGATGTTGAAGATATCAATGATCAATGTTTCTTGATTCTTGTTATTTTGTTGTTGTGATGATGGTGGTGGTGGTAATGGTGGCAATGGGGTGAGATGTGTGTGTGTGTGTGTGTGTGTGTGTGTGTGTGTATGTGTGTGTGTATATGTGTGTCCCCTCTGTTGATTTTCTGTCTTGGGGTTATTTATTCCTTGGTTTTCTTTGGTATTTCTAACTTCTTCAGATTGGAATTTTTCTTCTAGTACCTTCTGTAGAGCTGGATTTGTATATAGATATTGCTTAAATTTGGTTTTATTTTAGAGTGTCTTATTTTATCCATCTATTGTGGTTGAAAGTTTTGCCGATTATGGTAGTCTAGTCCGGCATCTGTGATCTCATGGAGTCTGTAGATTATCCATCCAGGCTCTTCTGGATTTTAAAGCCTCCATTGAGAAGTCAAGTGTTATTCTGTCTTTATATGATACTTGGTGTTTTTCCCTTTCAGCTTTTAATATTTTTTTGTTGTTCTGTACATTTAATGTTTTGATTATTATATGCTGAATGGACTTTCTTTTCTGCTCCAGTCTATTTGCTGTTCTATATGCTTGTACCTTAATCTTTATCTCCTTGTTTAGTTACAAAAATTTATTTTCTTCTGTGATGTTGCTGAAAATATTTTATGTGCCTTTGACCTGGGTTTCCTATCCTTCCTCTATCCCTATTATTCTTAGATTTGGTCTTTTCATAGCATCCCATATTTCCTGGATTTTTTGGACCAGGAGTTTTAGATTTAACATTGTCCTTTACAGAAGTATCTGTTTCCTCAGTTGTGTCAATTCCTGAGTTTCTGTCTTTCATCTCGTGTATCTGTTGTTGAGACTTGCCTCTGTGGTTCCTGTTCAAGTTCCCCAAATTTTTTATTTTCAGATTTCCCTCAATTTGGATTTTCTTTATGATTCTATTTTGGCTTTCAGGTCTTAAATGGTTTTATCCATTTCCTCCTACTATTTGTTTGTGTTTTCACAGATTTATTCATTTCTTCTTTAAGGACCTCTATCATATTCAAATGGCTATTTTAGGGTATTTTTCTGGTGTTTTAGCCATGTTGCAATACTCAGGGTCTGCTATTGTAGAGTTGCTGGGCTCTAGTGGAGACATATTGTCCTGGTTGTTATTCATTGCAAGTCTTGAAAGTAACATGAGGAGAAATGTGGCAGTGCTAGCTTGTTATAGATGGTTGGTAAACCAGAAGACAGATCAGAGGAATGCTCATTCACTCACAGGGTGATAATATTTTTGGAACAAATACTTCAGGAAGATCCTGGTCACCAAACAAGATCTAAATGGATGTGAGTGTTGTGTATATGATAGAGATAGATGGTAGGTAGGTAGGTGGTTGGTCAATGGATGGACAGAAAGGCAGACAGACAGATAATACAATGCCACACAAATGACCCAGCAAGTAGACCTATAACCAATAACAGATGAGGTCTGTGGTTTCTACACAACCATTCCCAGACAAGGATGCATGACACTGTTGGTCACACCTCTGCAGCAAAAATTCAGATCTGCTCAATCCAGTGTAGCAGGAATCTTAGAGGGTCTTATTAATAACAACAAACCTGGAGTCAGGTACTGGGGTGAATGCTGGAAGATCAGAGAAGCAGAACAAGCCACAGTTTCCTCACCTCACCAATTCCTCAGCTGATCCTGTTTCCTCAGACTGGAAGTCTCTGGGTCCTCATCCAGAATGAATCTCAGCTGAACTGCTGCTCAAAGCCTAAAAGCTTAACCAGCTAGTTCCTGGCCCTCACGCCTTGTATACCTTTCTGCTTCTTACCATCACTTCCTGGGATTATAGGCTCTTATTACCAAGCTTGGCTATTTCCAGTGTGACCTTGAACTCACAGAAATCCAGACTGATCTCTGCCTCTGGAATGCTAGGATTAAAGGCGTGTGTGCCACCATCTCCTGGCCTCTATATCTAGTGGCTGTTCTGTTCTCTGACCCCAGATAAGTTTATTACGGTGCACAATATTTTGGGAAACACAATATTTTGGGGAACACAACACCACCACAATATAGTCACTACAATCATCTTCTTTGTTAAGCTCCTCAAATCAAATTTGCTCCAGGACAAATCAGGACAGGGCTAAGTGTCAAACCACAGTAATTTGACTAAAGCAATAAGTGTGCCTATTTATATTCAGACCCATGGCCTGCAGCTCCCAGGGGTGTGATAAAGTGTTGCTTTTCAAATGGACATAAAATATACATAGTACTCATATAAGCTTCTGCACATTTTCCTGCTGCTCATCGAAACTGTATTGATGACTATGGGTCCAAGTAATTAGGAGCGTACTGGGGAAAGAGACTGTTAACATTTTATACCCTCAGATGACTAAGATTCCTTCAGGCTTTAACTAAAATTAGTTCAATTCAATTTAATTTAAAAAAGAGAAAGGAAAGAAGGAATAGAGGGAGGGAGAAAGAAAGAAAGGAAGGGAGGGAAGGAGGGAGGAAGGAAGGAAGGAAGGAAGGAAGGAAGGAAGGAAGCCACCCCTGCCTTGGTTGCCTACTCTGTGTAGAGGATTGTTGTTGGAAGCTGTGGGTGAAAGTGATCAGAAAAGCTGAGGAGTGAAGAGTGGCTCACCAAAGGAAGCATCCCCTGGCACCAGGCTGCTGATATGAAACTGGGTTCTCCTCTCCCTAGGGCTATGGCTATGGGCAAGGCTATTTCATTACCCTGGGTCTAGGCCTCCTAATCTACAAAATGGAAACATGTCTTCCTTGATAGCATCGTTTAAAGGTTTGAATATGTTGCTGTCAGTAACAATATTATTATAATTCCAGGCATTTATAGTCTTATGAAACAGACAAGCGGAGAGGGAAGCAGTCAGTGTGTATGGGGTATAATTTCTTACTGAGCATGATCAGGAATGTGCCAGCCTTTAGTGATCAGTCTCCCGAATTCCTGAATTCCTGTTTTCTAATTAAAGGACCTTGCTTTCCTTGTTGAGAGAGATACTGGTTTGGGGATTTACTTGAAATGTTCTTCTTGCTTCTCCAATTAAAACAGATTTCTCTATACTTTCAGAAGAGCTAGTTGCAAACAAATCTCTGAGTCCAAATCCATCCTGGTCTACAGAGCAAGTTCCAGGGCAGTCAAGGTTACACAGAGAGACCCTGTCTCAAAAAATTGATAGATTGATGGACAAATAAGTGATAGATAGATAGATAGATAGATAGATAGATAGAGTAATTGCATTGGGATCTGGAAAAGAACAAGTACATCGCAACTTAGGAGGTAAATCAGAAGACACTTTTGGAAGGAGACGGAACTGAAGATGGACTTGAACAGACAGAGAGCAAGGGTGTATGTGGTCATGCAAGGAAACTCAAGGTAGAAGTAATGACAAGAATAAAGTCTAGGATGTGTGAAGTCCAGGCTCCACTATAGCCCTGATGGTTATAACTCTGCAGCAAAATTCAGATCTGCTCAATCAAGTCACTACAATCTTCTTTGCTAAGCTGCTCAAATCAAATTTGCTCCAGGACAAATCAGGACAGGGCTAAGTGTCAGACCAGAGTAATCTGACTAAAGCAATAAGTGTGCCTATTTATATTCAGACCCATGGCCTGCAGCTCCCAGGGGTGTGATAAAGTGTTGCTTTTCAAATGGACATAAAATACACATAGTCCTCTTATAAGCTTCTGCACAAGGGCAGGTAGTGGAGAGCACTGGGAACTTCAGGTCTTAAGGAGGCCAAGAAAAAAGTCAAGCAAAAAACCAAGTCTTAAAATCATATTGTAGGAGATTATAGGTCTTGTTACCTATCCCTCCCAAATGGGACACTGTGGAGAACTTTAAGGAAGAGAGCTCTTTGCCCAGTGCTGAGACTGGAGGAGCTGGGTCTAGTAACACTGGGCATACCAGAAAAGAAGAGAGAAGGCTGGAAGGCGGAAAGCAGGAAGGATCGGGTCAGCTAGTGAGATGCGGTGGAGCAACTGTAACTGGTACTGGAGAGTCACAATAGCAAAGAGATGTGAAAGAAGCTTCCAAGTGGGGTTCTGACTGACTGGGGAGAAGCAAAATGGTAGCTGAAAACTTGAGAGGGAGAGGCTGTGGTGACCGTGCTCTTCCCCAAAGCAGCTACCATCCAATGACGGAACAGTACAATAACCACTCTGACCTAGCAAGGCTTCTTTCTACCAAGACGTTAAAGGCAGCCAGGCGGTTAGCTAAGAGCCAATAAACCAGTTTGGTATAAGAAATTATGGCTTGCATAAGAATTTGCCCCATAGTGTTTTGAGAATTGATGTACAATATCTCTATGGAATATATTCCATAATAACATTGTCAAGAGCCTTTTCTGTGGTACAAATGAGACACTAGCTATGAATCAATGTTCAAAAAAACTTAATAAATTGTTTCAGACATTACAAAGAAGGATATTTCTGGAGTGTCAATTAGACACAATTATAGTTTGAGTTGAATAATTACCCTTTCTTGTACATATTTTGATGATAAGTTTTTGAAAAAAGCAGACTAATTCACAAAGAAAAAGATGATAGCTCACATGCCATTAACTCTGCTAAAGAGAACACAATTCATAAATGAAATGCCTAATTTAAAAGCAATTTAGAAAAACACTCCCAAGGATAAGCATTTAAAATCTAGCCCAACTTTCAACAAACAGAGGGTAAGGACAGAAGGAGGCAGGAAAATAAGTAACAAGGGAAAAGAAAAGCGGAAAATGATACAAGAGATTAGGATGTAAATGGAAGATTGGTGGAGGATGGAAAGAAAACAGAGCTATGGGGGAGCTATGAGCAACAAAATTTCACTAAGTGAGCATCTATTTGTCTGTGGACATGTATGTTTTTCCAAAATGGTTTTCAACCTCACTCTTTCTCATCATTCCCATCCTAACTTTCTCCCTTGTCCCTGAATTAGTCAATCACCTTATCAGACTCATGTGACCCTCTTGTCACACCTTTGTCCCTGTCATGTACCACATCGTTACATTAACCTTTCTGTAGTCAGTTACATTCTTCGTATCAGTACGATACTATACCTTCCACATAGTCTAATCTGAGCCAGACTTGCTCTTTTAAAAACTTGGCCCTTCGTACCTTAGTTCACAGACGGCATGTGAAATGTTGGTCAAGTTTGCACGCAGCCAGGCAACTCTGCGTTCAGTGCCTGCATTTGCTGACACAATCCTGGCTATCTCTATCATATAAAAAAAAATAACTTCTCAGTGGGTGGTAACTTTTTCCCCTTGTATTCTTATCTTCACCATCATCTCCAGTATTAGTTCACTCTACTCTGAGTCCTTCAGAGATCCCTGGATGAAGCAGAGCAATCTTACTCATTCCCACCTGTAGAGACATGCTAATGTCTTTCCCCATCTTTAATGTATTATCTTGGAAGTTACCCATTCAGATGGGAGCCTGATGGATATGGGCAAGAATTCTCTATAAGTGGTTTACCAGCTGTGTGCCATTGACATATAGTTCTTTCTTCTCGAGGTCATTAGTGTTCATCAGAAGGTGGGTTAATGTGCTAGATCCTCTGGAAACCTCAAGCAAATCCTGCACAAACTGATGTCTCCATTCTTCACTGATTACTTCACTTACTAACCTATCATTGCATTAATGATTCCACCTGCCCTATCTGATGTCTAACCCAGTGCTCCACCCATTTTGATGTTTTGTTTGTTGGTTGAGACAGAGTCTGACTATGTAGCCCAGACTGGCCTAGAACTCAGGATATTCTGTCTCTGTTCCTGAATGCTGGGATATCAGATGTATCTACCATGCTGATAGAACATTAGGGATTCTTATATTTTTGGTTGTGAGCCTAGCCTTTAATGGCTGAGCCATCTCTCCAGCCCGAACATTAGGGATTCTAAGATAACAACTCTCAGCATTAAAGTGTCCAGCTCTTTTGAGCACCACGTAGGTTGCATACCTGTTACCCATGATAAGCTCCAACTTTGAAAAGAATTAGATGTATGGCTGACTTCCCGTAACAATGGAGAACATATAAAGCACTTTTATGGGGAATGACTCCAGCATTTGAGATCTGGGCTTTTGAAATCTAAGGATACCTCTTTTTTTCTTTTTTCTTTCTTTCTTTCATTTTTAAAAAAACTTTAATGTATAGAAGAGATTCAAAATTGGAGGCAACCTAGAAGTAAAGATAAATTGCTTTATTTATCTTGAAATCCCAATTTATAGGTCTTTCATTCTAGCAAATCATGATAGCAGGACATACCTTCCCAAATGATAGGCAGTTGGAATTTCTTGGTTTTGCCAACTTGAATTCTCATATTCTACAACAAATATATGGTAAATCATATTTTTGCAGGCTATAAACTATTAATTTCAGCCTGTACCCTACCAAGTACTCTACCCTAAGAATTATTCCCCAGGCTGCTGATGACAGGCTGTTGTTTACAGAGCTTTGACTCCATGAATTATGTTTTATTGAGGGCTAACCTTCCCACCTCTGACATATATTTTTCTAGTTTCCCTACACTTCCATGCGTGAAGTCTTTCCACATCCCTTTCAAATGATTATTTAAGGAACTGAGAGAATGAGCTAATAAATAAATGGGTCTCATACTAAAATATTTCCTCATAGTTTTTTTTTTTTTTTTAATTTCCTTCCCTCTACAGTTTACAAAGTCCTTCAGGGACTGGGAAGATGGTTCAGCAGGTGAGTGTTTACCACGCAATCCTGAGAACCTAAATGTGAATCCCCAGAATCGGCAGTATGAATAGGAGCTCGTGCCTGTAACCTCAGTACTCCCACAGTGAGACAGGAGGCGGAGACAGGAGACTGGCAGCTCACAGGCCGGTTAACCTGGCATGTGTAGTGTTAGAGGGGAAATATTACAAGAATTCCAGTCTCAGCCAAGGTGGAGAACAAGGACTGACCTCTGAGGTTGTCCTCTGTCCTAAACACATATGCTGATGAGCATACACACCCATAAACATATGAGTGCATATATACACACTCACATCTCATACACACTCACACACATACCACACACACCACTACCACCACCACCAATAGTCCTTTGACTTGAAGCTGACATCTCATCTTTTTAGTTCACTTCGTTAATAGATGCAGAATGGATATCATTTATGTTATTTGGCATAGCTATTTTTTCCACTTCTGTTGTACACGGTAAAAGGTTGCAAAATATTGTGGCCATCTACATGTTAAACAGTCATGTTGACATCTATTTCCCATGAAGCTTGCCATCCACTTTCCTGGGTACCAGAGCTCAGCAGATTCATCATTGAGCTCAGCCATCTGGAGATGGACTGTGATGGAGACAGAAAGCAGCTAGCAAGACATATACAGATTATGGCTGCCCATCCGAAAACAGCAATGCTGTCCAAGGAAGGCTCAGGATTTGCATCTCAGCTAGAGCACTAGAGTGCTGTGGTCAGTAAACCTAGTTCCAACTACCTTTAATCATGTTGAAAATGTATTGTTTTTCCCAACAGAGAAGTCAGGAGGGAAAATAAAGTGAAATTTGAATCAGTGGTTCAGCAATGTCACCTGGAAACAGCCCTACTCCATCTCTTCTCTGCCTTCTCTCTTTCTCTGTGATTGGTCACTAATACAGTTGTACACTTACAAATGGGTGCCAGCAGTAGCTGAGGCTGACTCCTTATTCATGGCCTGCAAGAGAATGAGTCTTGTTGAATTGCTTCTTGAGATGCACTAGATGTGTTAGCAGGGTACCTTGGCAAATGTGTTTTTCATGCATTTTTGCCTCAACCTGGGCTTGCATCTATCCCTATGCCATGCTTAGTGGCCTGGAGATCCAACATGATGGCCGACTCACACCAATCAATTGCACCCATGTAGCCTGGAAATTCGGTCTTCCTCAAACTTCTCTGTAGAAGTTCAGGGCATTATTATCAAGTGAAAGGATGGAGTGAAGAGGAGGTGACCACCATCATCGTTTCTCTTTGCAGGTGACAACCTGAGTTCAGGAGTTCAGATTAAACTTTTCTTTTACTACATCTATTATCCCCCCATTTTTCTTGTACATGTGTAGTTAGGCAGATAGACTTGAAGCGTAGTTTTTGTTTACTCAGAAAATATTGCACTTTATAGATAAAGTAAGTTAAATAGATCACATGTAATTCTCTCTATATGAGAACACAAACATGAACGATAAAGCTAACATAAGAGGGTATGAAGAGCAAAGCCATCCAACACGGTGTTCCTTTCAACTCTAGTTTCATTTCAGAGCATCATGAAGCATATTCTTCAGAAATTTTTCAAAACCTTTATTTTTATTGCCAATATAAAATTAGTTTTAGGAAGCCAGAATCATTAAAGTATTTTTCTCATATATTCATGACTTAACTTGGTGCTTATGGGAAGTGTCAGTTTTCTTTGGGTTTGCTTTTACATTTGATGTTACCTTTTTATTAGGAACTTTTCCATCATACACAAAAATTAATGGAAAAGCCTGAAGAGAGGGCTTAGCCATTAAGCACACTTGCTGTTCTTGTATAGAACCTGTGTGTGGTTCCGAGTTCCCACATCTAGGGGCTGACAACTACCTGTAACTCCAGTTTCCAGGGAATCCAGTGCCTTCTTCTGGCCTCTGAGAGTACATACACATACAGACAAAATACATAAATCTCTAAAAAAAAAAAAAAAAAAAAACTGAATGGAGACACACACAACAAGCTCCCATCATCTTACTTTGTAACTCTCTATAAATGGCCTGTCTTGTTCCATCCCTCAATTCCTCCTGTCCTCCTCTCCTGCCCCAGCTCTTCAGGACTGTTTTCAATCAAAGCTTCAAACAGCAGCTCACTTTTTCCTTAAATGGTGATGCACAGAGCCATGGAAGTATGTTCTTCCTTTAAAAATAACTGAAATGCCATAATTATATCTAAAACGAATTGTTTATTAATACCTTAGATGCAATCTAATTAACAGATGTTCGTTTATTTTTTTCTGTTTTTCTAAAGCAAATACAGGTTTATTATGACATGAGTTTATTTGAAAGGGATAATTACTAAAATATACTAAATATACCAATAGAACTAAAGAAGCCATGAGGTACTGTATAAGCCTGTACTTACCCATCCAGTGGCCTTAAGACCCGGCTATTCCAAACCTACCTACATCTGAGAGAGTGATCACACTAGGAGGGAGAAAAGAGCAGTGATGTGAGGTTGGCATTTAAATGACACTATTGTGTACTCTGTTCCTATTGGTGGACTCTGACTTTGACTTAAGACCACTCCAGGAGACGTTACCATACCTGACACTGCTTAGATGACCAAGAATCAGAGACTGGGTAGCCCAGAGACCTAGGGTAAAACCAAACATTACTAGTCTAAGAAAAGAAAAAGGAACAATAAAATGATCCTAATAATATTCCACTATACTCATAGACACTGTTCAAATTTTATGAGATCTATTTTTTCTCATACTTGATTTTATGATATAGTTTTGGGAGATTAAAAATTATATTTACAAAAGAGTTACAAAAATTATAAGTTAACCACATCCTAGATTACAGAACAAAGCCTCTCTCTGAAAGGTCAGATAAGGGCTGCTTGGTTTAAGATACTGATGGAGAAAATGTACAGAGCAGGACAAGGCTTGAGATGAGTGCAGAAATCATTGTAGCATCATGATGTTCTGAAAACTGGTGTGGCATACAGGGAAAATAGGTGGGGTATGAATGAGATGAGAATCCCTGTGCAATGTCTGGAAGCTGGTAGGAAAGGGTGTGACATGTGATTGAGTGAAAAACAGTCACTACCCTTATGTTTGCCGAAAATAGATTAGTCCCTATCTATAAAATGCCACATGAAATACAGAGAACCAAGAGGTGTGTGTCATTCTGGCTAAGTCTTAGCTCCACATCATCAGTAGCATGACTTTTGACAAAGATGAACACCTCTGAAAATGCTTATCTGTGAAAATGTATTATTGATTTAGAATTACTATTCTATTACATGGGAAATTTTCATAATTAATTGTGATAATGCTTTGCATTATCTGTAAAGCACATTTCCAATAGTAAGCCACTTAGGATAGCACTGTAGATTTTGCAAATTATTCCCATATTCATCATCTTGATCTTATTCTTTGAATTATTGGAAACAGCCCATCTCCTCAATTTTTTTTTTGTTTGTTTTTTTCGAGACAGGGTTTCTCTGTAGCTTTGGAGCCTGTCCTGGATTAGCTCTATAGACCAGGCTGGCCTTGAACTCACTGAGATCCACCTGCCACTGCCTCCAGAGTGCTGGGATTACAGGTGTGCACCACCACTGCCCAGCTCCCCTCAATTTTTGAACAAGCAAGCTCTGCCATGAGCAAGCTATAGCAGAAGCTAGATAGTTGTTGGTGGTTGCATGCCTTTAATCCCAGCACTTGAGAGGCAGAGCTAGGCAGATATCTGTGAGTTCAAGGATACAGCCAGCATGGCAACACATGCCTTTAATCTCAATAGCAACCATAGAAGACCTGGAAGTCAGTACAGACAGGCAGTGATGAGGAGGTCATGTAGCTGGGTTTACAACCAATGAGAAGGCAGAACAGAAAGTCTATTAAAAAAAAAAAAAAACATGACGTAAGAAGTAGGTCTCTGGTGGAGAGGAAAGACAGCAGCAGCAGTGAAGGGTAAGGTTTTCAGCTCTCAGCTATTGCTCTGACCTCTTGGCTCTTAATTCTGGGGGAAAAAAAAGCTCTGCCTTAACAGTGGCTTGCCTCTGTCAAATGCAGTCTCTGACTGGGTGGTGTTATGCTACTTGATTCTTTTAACTAATGTAAGCAAGGCACTGATTACTTTCCTGGAAGATAATCAAGACTTTCCACTGGATAATAAGCAATGAAATACATACATGAACATCCTATCTAGCTAACCTCCCTGGTCTAGATGTGTTCAACAGACATTGGTGCACAGCAAGTCCCACTGTGCTTGTAGTGATGTGTTCTCTTCCTGGAATAATAACTGGGATAATTTCAATGCCAGAGAAGATGGGGCAGACAAGACACTGTGGAGGAATCTTATCATCTCTATAATCTTGCATTTGATTGTCTACACATAGAACAAAATTCTTCAATATGAAAAATGCAGATAAACGTAACAAGAACTAAATTAAGGGAAAATAGATTAGGGTTCCTGGGAATACAATGGCTCTTGTCGTTTTTATTATATACACTGGAATGTTATAATGTCTATTTTAATGTAAATAGTATTTATAGTTTAAATAAACTGACACCACTGACAGTCTGTTCTTCAAAATCATACACACAAATGTCTTTCAGCTCTGCCAGGTAAGATAGAAAGCCAGCATTTGTCACTATTCTCCAACCATTTCCATTTTAATAATGGTTTCTTTCCAAAATTACATAACCGATGAGAATAATACAGTCTCATTGCAGGGAGATAATAGCTACTTGCTTGATGAAATCATCTTTTTTTCTTATTTTTCTTCTATAGGGTATAATTGACCTACCAATAGAAAATTTGCAAATATACATTTTATGTATATGAATACATTCATATATCCCAAAGAGTTTTTAGGAAGAAAATATTTCATATATTCCTCAGAATAAGCTTTAAGAGGTAGGACATGTTCAATTTCTTCTACTAATTGATTCTTGGCTACTCTGCACCCTATGACCTATGCAAGCAAAATTGATGTAAATGTGACACCTGTTTGTCGATAATGGGATCCCTGCCTGACTCTTGGCACTAGATAATGGAGGAGCCCTTGGTTATAGTCTTCCCATGTCGAACTTTGTGATTTCACACTTCATAATGCAAGAGTATTACTTTAAAATGCATTAAACTTCTAAAGATAGCAAATAGCCTTTTGGGTAATACATTTTAAATAGACTCTGAATTCAGAATTTTTTAAAAATGTTCATTTTGTAAGACATCACAATAGCTTTTATACCATATCTCATCCTGTTGCTGATTTTTGCCCCTTCCTCCTAGGCTTCACCTTCCTCTCCTGAGACATCCCCCTGTAGGTGCAAACCTGGTCACTTGACAATCTGAGCCTGGATTACACTCTTAATCACAGGCCTGTTTCTAATCCGTCTTCATTTTTAGGAGTCATCTCACTATCAGTAGAACTGATTGGGTTTTGTTTAATGTGGAGAGGTCTTATAAATAGCTTTCCTGGCTAAAAATTGAATATAGAGATTTCAAAACAACACCCTCCAACATAGATTAAAGCTATCTTCTTCATAATCAGTTTTATTGGACAAGATGACAGCATGTTCTGGCATAAATCATCACTCACACTAATACAATACATATTTTAATCTCCACAGAAGCATTGAGCTGTAGTATATGTGTGTCAAAGATGCTGGCATTTAAAGGACAGATAATAAATATGTAAAACTCAAAAACATTTAGTTTTAAATTTTCATTAAATATGTATTTAGTTGAAATGCATTAATATTCTGCAACCAAGCTTAAGAACTTAATTATGAATTATCTACAATGATCAAAGTTATTTCAGTAACTGAGAGTTGATCTCTCAGTTTCAAGTGCTAAATGGAATAAAATGAGCATGGGCTTAATAGATTAATAAATTAAATAATCACAATTTGGAAACTGCTATCTCTTTCTTAATAATCATCAAGATTTTATATTATATCTTTATGGAGATCTTCATAAAATTATACTCTATTCTTGTTACATTTATAGATCATCTGGCCAAATTTTAAGTGATGCATAGTTAACTATATTTTGGAGGTTTAAAATATTTCAAAATTTTATTCATTTCTGAAAAATTATGATACAAAGTATTGTATAATGAAGAAGTCAATATTTGTACAACTTGCCTCTTTTCTGATGAGAATGTCAGTCACTGTTCTATTACTGTAATGAAACACCATGACCAAAATGAGTTGAGGAAGAAAGGGTTTATTTGACTTACAATTCCACATCATAGTTTATCAGTGAAGGAAATTTAGACAGGAACTCAAGCAGGGCAGGAACCTGGAAGCAGGAGCTGGAGACCGTGGGGGTTACTGATTACTAGCTTGCTCCCCATCACTTGCTCAGCCTACTTTCTTATAGAACCCAGGACCACCAGCCCATGGGTGGCACCATCCACATTGGGTTGGGCCTTCCCACACCAATCACTAATTAAGAAAATGGCTTACAGGCCAACCTGAGCTTAAGGAGGCATTTTCTTAATTGAGGCTCCCTCCTCTCAGATGACTCTAACCTGTGTCAAGTTGACCTAAAACTGTCCAGCACAGGAAGTGAGGCTGCATCTGGGTGGTCATTACATGAATGTTATGGAGTTATACAGAAAGAAAATATGACAGAGGGAGGAAAAAGGCCCACTATGGACAAGAGACCTGCCAATGACATTTCTGATTATACTCTCATTGAATTATTGACTATCAATGGCCAAGAGATTCTTCACAATATTATTTTTCCATTCAACCTCATTAACTGAAATGAGAGATTATTAATACATTTACATTCATGAGAATGAAATGTGAGTGTTTTGAAGTATTTATTCAGTTGGCAAGCTCAGTGAAAGGTGACATGAGTGGGCTAGGCACCTGACAATAAGGGAATATGGAAAGGGAGTGGATGGAATGTTCTGTGTAGGAAGTGGAGCAGTAAGAGAAGGTTTCTAGGCAGAAGGGATAGCAGATATGTAATCACAGGTTGCTTGTACCACAAAATGGAATCAGGTAGAATCCATTATTATACACTAATTATAGACATCCATTTTTCCTTCTCACTTTAAAATATCAAAATAGAAACCCCTTAGAGGGCTGTGGGTTCTGTGAATAGGTCAGCCTGATGAGGACCGGAGTGCCATCAGCCTCCACAGGTAAAGCCATGACGAGTGAGTTTCAGAAGCTCTCACCCTCCTAGGGCTTGAATACCCCCATGACACCAGCTTCATAAAAGCCTCAGGCAGGAGGGAGACACAACTAGGGAGGTAGACTCCTCATTAAGTGACTGTTGTAGTTTTTCATGAAGATTTAACCAATTTAAACTCTTGCCAACCTTTGTGATCCAACTTTCAAAAGGGAAGCAGCCCCTTAACAGTAAATGCTGCCTCCACTGGCTTCATGGCAGTCCTTCTCATCCCATTTGTTGTGCCATAAAATTTCCAAGGATAAAATTGCTCAGCATCCAAAACTGAATGCAAGATAGAATTGTAAGTTGATCTGTGCAGGAAAGAAGCAGGCAAAGAGCCTTAAATGCTTCAAAATATTTCACAGCTCCAAAGTACTATCACTCTGAAATTACACTCACTGACTTGGTGTTTAAAACACCCAGGAAATGAAGAAGAAAAGGAAAGACAACCCTAAACTCTTGGAATCCTAGCATAGGGCAGTTGGCTTCCTGAAAAAGGGTCGGCTTTATGAATCTTAGGAGGACTTGCTTAGCACAGGGCTGGAAAATGCATAGAACTCGATACAAACATATGAAAAGAGCACAAAGGTATACCTGACCCTTCCACATCAAATCATAAAGGGAAAGTCAAAAAGCTACCAGAGAAGGCGGCCGAGCTTTGTATTGCCCGAGAGAAAGGAACCAAGAGGGCTGTTGATTGTGGGTGGTGAGTACCTCTCAAAGTTCCAGTAACATTCTCTGGAGACAGAGGCAGCAGACCTCAACACGGAGGGTGAGCTTGGAAGGGCCTCACATCCAGAGCTCCCTTTGATGCTGCGGGAGAGTCCTGATTGAGGATCTGACTACATTTTCTGTTCCAGAGAAAATGAAAACTTGCACTCTCGCTTCAGAGCAGAAGGAAATAGAATGAGAAGTGGAGACTTGCGCAAACTGGGCAGGCAGGACGTCCTCTCCAGGGACGGACTTTCCTAGTTACAGCTTCACGTTATTTCATGGCACGGGGCTGATTAAAGGAGCTATCCTCTGGCGCCACTACTACTGGAGAAAGAGACGCTAATTTCTGGAAACCAGACTTTCTGCCCCTTCAAAAATAAGCAATAATGAGTGTTCTGAGTGAAAACACAGATAGACACAGTGTCCTCAACCAGAACACAAGCATGCACGATGGCGGCAGCAGTCACTGAAGGCCGAGCATCCCTGTCAAAAGCCAAGGAAGAGCAGGCAGGAATCAACCTATGTTCCTTGGATGGAAACCAAACCCTCGTTCTTGCTTGCTTTCAGTGTTAATTTCGTTGAAATAGCCCCCGTGTTAACAGGCTTTCTGAATTTATTCATGCCAGGAACTCAGCCTATGAAAGGAGCCAGAGGGACGGACTGGGTAGAACTGAGTGATGGGTGGTGAGGAGGCTGCTGGCTGGCGGGCAGTCTCAGAGCCAAGTGGCCGCCTTGTGCAGGCCACCAGGGAGAGATTCTGATAGTGGCTGATACTGGGACAGTGATTAAATCTGTTTGGAATACAGCCAGAAGACAGAAATTGAAAGGGGGGATGTAGTTTCTTCCTTTCAGATACTGACTTCCCCTTGTAAGTATTAACTCTTTTCTGTCTTTAAGTTCTGAGTGTCTCCACTTTTCCAGAAAAATGCACTGACTGGAGTCTGGTGGGAAATGCCAGTCTAAGCACCACACAGATGTTCGCCAATACACAGCATGATGGAAATAAAGACAATGGCGCTTCCAGGACACGGAGTTTACTTAGGAACGTGACAACATAAGGTCTTCCAAACCTTTGCTCTCGATTTCAAACTCCTACTACCTATGGGATTATACTGGTTTTCTTTTCTACTTATTCTATGGCCAGTGTTCAAAGTAATAAATTCATAATGTCCCTAATGTTTAGAGACTCCATGTCTTAAGAAATCGGCTCCTCACTGAGTGGTGGTGGCTCACGCTTTTAATCCCAGCACTCGGGAGTCAGAGCCAGGCGGATCTCTGAGTTCGAGGCCAGCCTGGGCTACCAAGTGAGTCCCAGGAAAGGCGGAAAGCTACACAGAGAAACCCTGTCTTGAAAAACAAACAAGAAAGAAAGAAAGAAAGAAAGAAAGAAAGGAAGGAAGGAAGAAAGGAAGGAAGGAAGGAAGAAAGAAAGAAAGAAAGAAAGAAAGAAAGAAAGAAAGAAAGAAAGAAAGAAAGAAAGAAATGGGCTCCTCACTGAGTGGTGGTGCACGCCTTTAATCCCAACACTTGGGAGGCTGAGCCAGGTGGATCTCTATGAGTTCGAGACCAGCCTGGCTACAGAGCGAGATCCAGGACAGGCACCAAAACTACACAGAGAAATCCTGTCTGAAAAAAAAAGAAAAGAAAAGAAAAGAAAGAGAGGGGGGAGAAAGAGAAAGAAAGGAAAGAAAAGAAAAAAGAAATTGGTTCTTCAATCTATATACCTCCTTTTGGAGATGGCTGTGCCATTCTTATTTAGTCAAATCCTATTTTAAAAGCTTTGATTCTTTTTACCTTAGTATTCTTGATTGGAGGAGGCCCAAGCTTACAGCTCTTCACGATCTCTGTTCACATAGAAAGGTTTTCTACTTCCACTCATGTTCGAAGACTCCACCACTGATGGGCTACACAAATTGTTAGACTGATGTCTTTTACAGTGGACCAAGTTCACCACCACGTGGAAAATCAGGGAAAATAGGGTCCGAAAGCTATAGGGTCACTTCTTAGTTGGGTTTTTATCATTTATTTTGTCTGTTTCTGAATATTCTCATCTGTAATCTTGGGAGGCCCTCCAGGAGTCAGCAATTCTCTTCGACTTTGACAGAGACCTGGGGAGAGGAAGGGTGCACAAGTGGAGCTGCTATTAAGTGCTTCAGTAAAAGCAAGAGAACTAATTTGTCACACTGCGTGGCATTCAGAAGAACAAAGGCTTCCTAGATTAAAATGCAAAGGAAGGTAACTCTGGGGAGAAGGGAAAATTCCCGACTATATTCATGATAGGAGATGCCTGAGTTGTGAAAAGGGATTTTGCTAGAGGGTAAAACAGAGAGATTTGTCTTTTTGTACATTTTAGTCATTAGCAGCCTGAGTTCCTTGAGGCCCTAGTTTATCATCTCTGGCTCCCTAACATCTTTCATGACACGTAGCACAGAGCAGGTGCTCAGAGCACTGCCACAGAGCTGCAGATTAGCACATCCACACCCTTCAGTGGTCCCTGCCTGATCATCCAAGGACAGAGAAAAGAGTCTTCCAACTCAGCTCATGCGGCCAGAACCACTGTGCTACCCAGCCCCGTTCAGAAGCTTTGCACAGAAAGCATACCCTCTGGGCAGGAGTGAAAGCATAGGGGTTTGGTGAAGTGATGAAAATGGGAAGTTAGTTGATGGGCTTCCTGGAGGAGGTCTGGGGTTTGTTTTCCCTTCTGTGGGGGATTGGAGGTGTTCACATTTTTGTTATGCATAGAACTATATCTCATGACGACACTTTCACCCATGGTCCCTGTTCTCTGAGCTTCACTTTACACCCTCCCTGCTCACATTAGTCGCCTCTAGACAACTTTACTCCTACCACCATGCCATGGCAGAGATATGATTGTATTTATCTCTATAAAACCTACAATTTCACAAGTAAGAGGAAACACGCTCTATTTGTCATTCACCTTATCTGATGTGTGGGTAATTTAAGCAAATAGTATAGAAGAGAATTGCTGAGATAACCTCCACAATTGCCCCCAGAGTCATGGCAGAAGCAACTGGCCCTTGCTGTGCACAAAGGGCAATTATACCAAAGAGGAAAAGATCATTGTGAGGTTCTAATGGTATATAATCATTGTAAGAAAGCCTCCATAAGGAAGATAGCCACTGGAAGACACGAGCAAATGGAGGCACTGGAATCCCTTTCCTAAATTAAGAGTCCATTGCTGAGGAAGAGATGACTCTGGAAACGACTCCAGAAGGACATACTGATTTCCCTCACATTCATCACATCCTCTAACTCAATGAAGTCTTCATTCTAAAATGCAATTGATAACTTACCATCCCCATGTTAACATATACAAATAATGCAACAATAAAAAAGCATGCATTGCTTGTGGATAGCCAAAACTATAGCCACCTACTATATTGTGTCTGCTGCTTATTTCTGTAAAGTTTTATTGAAACACAGCAGTACTTTTTTGTTAATGTATTGTTTACAGACACTTTCATGCTTTAATAGCAGGGGAAAGTGGTTATGTCAGATATATGTGACCTACAAATCTGAAAATATTACTATATGGCTTTTTATAGTAAAAGTTGATGACTGTTTCTCTAAGAAAAGCCTGTTAGTTTTTTAGAGGTTGAACAAATGGTGTGATGTATGCTTTATATACATAAGAAAATGCACACACACATTTCTAAGTCTATTGTAATAAGTAGGCCTACAGAGATCTTAATCAGGCCACAGAAACAGTGTGTCCTCAAAAAAAGACTTTGGCTGTATCAATTTGTGTAGCTATCACCAATCACATATCCTAGAAAACGACCTGGTAGAAGCCAATGGTTCATATCCATCTATAAGGAAGACACATAAGCAGTGAGCAAAGACTTGAATGTGTTAAGAAGATATGAAGGTTTAAATACAAATGTCCCTCTAGACTCTGATATTTGAACACTTGGTCCCCAGTTAGTGGAGGTGTTTGGGGAGATTTAGGAAGTGTAGCCTTGCTGGAGGAGGTATGTCATGGGGGGACAGATTTAGGGTTTATAGCTTCACCCCACTTCCAGTGGTCTCTCTGCTTCATGTTTATGTGAAAAGCTGTTTTCCCTCATCTTCTTGCTCCTGCCCCCATGCCTGCCGCTTGCTGCTGTGCCTCCCCCTGCAGTTATGGACTCGGAGTCCTTTAGTACTGTAAGCAAAAGTAAACTCTTTCTTCCCTAAGTTGCTTTTGCTTGTGCTATTTTATCCTAGTGAAAGAAAAATAACTGAAATAGACCCTAAGCTCTCCTTAGCCAACAACAAAATTAACTCTGTCTCTGATGAGGAAAGATCTTTGACTCCATTCTATGCTGGTCAATCTAGGTGCTATGCTTTATCAGCCATTTCTACTGTATTTTCATGGGGCGAAGGTCCCAGGGAAGAGACCAAGCTTATGAAGATGGCATGAGAATTGCTGTTTGACCCCAAAAAGAGAAAACTCAGAGGTACATGCAAGCTGTGTTCAGATGTTTGAAGAGCTTCCTAACCAACAGAGTTCTTAGATACAATCTGGTCCAATGTGAAGAGGTGGTCATGATTAGAGGCTGTCAATATGGGGTGAGCCTGTGGCCTCTAGAAAACATTGGAATGTTAAACTGCTGATTCAAGTATCCATTGGATAATTATGTTGGCAACTTCAAGAATTCCTTCATACTTATCAATACTTGATTCTGTGAGACAATGTTCTCAAGAGAGTTCCTCCCAAAGTGTGTTCTGAGCTCCTTCTACATCCCTTATGGTGGAATGAAGGCTTAGGAAGGATTTTTCCACTTTTAGAAATATACACACTTTAAGGTTTCAGGGGTACCCAAGCTAGCCTGCCTCAAGATGGAGCTACTTGTGTAGCTGTGATCCTGAGGAAATCATTTGCTTAATTGCTTCTCCTGTTCTGTCTGAGCTGGGATTTAAAATAAGTGATAATTTTAAAAAGTACCATGTTTGATTCCCCCAGATGAACACCCTGTTTCTTAGGCAAAGTAAATGGTACCACGGGCAGACCCTGGAAAGCCCGGGCACTTCCCATTGTTTCCTCCTCTGTAGCAAATCTTTAGCAATTTTCCATTTACAGCGGCAACATTATCGGGATCTGTGGGAAATAATTGTGAAGTACTCAGGAATGCTTTAAATGGAGAATCCTTAATCTTCCATTATCATCTTGATTACCAACTACTGTAATAGCTTATTCCATCGCTAGCCTCTTATTGCTTTTCATTTATGCTAATAGAAAAGGCTATAGTTACATATGATTTTAGTCTCCAGAAATAAATGACAAGAAATGAATAAATCATGTACTACTGTAGGTTTGCAGGCAGGATACAAGATTACTAAATTATGCGCTGTGTAAAAGAGGGAGGTAAAAAGTAATCAATCTTGGGCTAAGCTTGGGTGATCCTCACAATGCAATCCTAATGTATAGGTGAGGGACTCTCTGAGCAAGAGTTCCCATAACCTAGTTAGCTTGATAATTAGGACACAGGGACAACCAAAGGGGGAAAAATAAGAGGGTTGAGCAGCAGCCAAGCAAATTTTAAAATAATGAAGAAATATCAAATAAGGTAAATCAGTGGACTGAGAGGACACAAAGGGGAAATGAAAAACATTCAAAGATAAATTAATGGAGGCTCCAGGGTTATGCAAGCAATTTGCTATAAATAGACTAGGTAAAAGGAGACAGATGTAGGTGGATGAGGAAGTTCAAAATGAGTAGTACATTGTTACAGGTAAGAAGTGAGGGGAAAAAAAAGCCTAAGCAGAGGGTCAGCAAAGAAAAAAGACAAGCATTAAAGAAAACAAAAATGCAGACATTCCCTTTTTGGATAAAATGCTGCTTTTTTCTTACGTCTCAAATGCATGACAATTTCCTTATAAAATTCACAGGAAGTAAATCTCATTGGTCTCATCTTCAGTTAGGAAAAGTGAACTTCTAACTTCTCCTAAAGTCACTGGAAACAACAAAATTTGATCTTTCAGCCACCTATGGAGAGTTCCAGACAATCTGCCCATTTAAGAGGCAGAAAATTCATGATTCCATTAATTTTTGTAATTAACCTATAAAAATGTAAAGTTCAGTAATCTTGTGTGTATAGCTCAATTAACTTTTATGTGTGAAGACATGTCTGTAGCAGCCATTAAGATCAGGGTAGGGAAGGTTTCCAAACTCCTGAGGGTTCCCTCGTGCCTTTCTCCATACTTACCACCTAAGAACAACCACAGTTAGGAAGTTAAACACCGTCAGTTCATTCTGCTGTCTGTAAGTCTATACAAATGAAGCTGTCCAGGATGGGCCCCTTAGTATCTGGCTAATATCATCTAACATATTGTCCACAAGATTCATCTCATACCTTGCCTTTGCTAGTTGTCTGTTCTTGGATTATAATAGAGTTGGCAAATTTTTTTGAGAACCAGTTCCGGCTTCATTGGTAATATGGTCTCTGTTGTAAACCCTCAGATATGCCTTTGAAGCAGAAGAGCCCCCTTAGACAATATGCAAATGCCTGGGTGTGTCAGATATGTTCCAACAAATATTGCTGACCAGGACTTAGTCTGTGGACTGTGCTTTTCCACTCCCCCCTGGACCCCTTGATGGTATTTAGTTATGGGAACAAAATTCCCTGTTCTCATATTTATGGACATTTGGATTGTTTCTAGTCTTTTCGGTAATGCATGCACATTTTTCTCCCTGATAGTTAGGAAAGTAATCACTGTGCAGAGCTGTGCTGTATCTTTAACACTGCTGAACAGTTTACAGAAATGTTTTCTCCCAGTAGTAGTGTTGAGAGCCCTGGTTGGTTTACAGCCTTTTAGTACCTCCTATAGCTGGTCTTTTTTGTTTGAATCATTTTGATGAGTGACTAGTTTGTTCTCTTTGTGCTTTTAATTTGTATCTTCTTCTTGAGCAATGATCTTAAGCACCATTTTTTCCAGTGCTCACCATTCACGCCAATATTCCCTATTAGGAAGTGAGGTATGGAGCTCAGTTCTCATGCTCATTTCTCAATTGGTTCTTCGCTGTATTTTAATTTGCAAGAAGCTCGTTGTGCATGGTGGATATGGGTCCTTTTGATACAGTGTGCATGTATGAGTCTATTTCGGATCATGATTTTATTCTTTAGGAAAGATAGAATTTGTTATTATACTCTTTATTTTTGAAAATCGGTAAGTCCTTTAAAATAAGTCACAAGTAGATCATTCAATCAGTCAAGCCCTGAGAAGACAGTATGTGAGCCTGCAGAATAGAAAGGCCAGAGCTATTGGGGGTGACACGGAGCCTTTGGTTCTTCTTCTGGTGTTGTGGTAGTGTCCTTCTGTGCCTCCAAAGGAAATCAGGCCACCAGACTATGGAAGGAAATGCATCCCTCGGGGAGGAAGAAAGAGACACATACATGTGGCAGACCTAATATCTGTATTCACACACCAAAGGAGCCCTTCCCTAACTCCAACTCCATCTTAATACTCTTGGTAAATGAATCCCCTTAACACCATTGTTTACAGCCTTCTTTTAAAAGAGAAACCAGTACAGCATGAACCTAGTTTTGTGATGCCTGGCCTATTCCCTAGAACAACCCAAGACTGTTGTTCAGAATTCTACATTCTGTACTACATATTGTCTCTTTAGCTATGCATTCTCCTTCCATTAAGTTATTGCCAAGCAAAGGTGATTTATTAAGATGAGAAGCAGACATTGCTAAAACAGGAAGAAAAGCAAAAAAAAAAAAAAAAAAATTAAAATAAGTGTTTCCTCGGAACCCACAGAGGAGAGCAGATGTCAGCAGAAGCAGATGTATGCTCCTCCAGAGCCAAAGAAAGAATGCTTAATGCAATCAGAATCACGGTAACATAAGTAACTCAGAAAATAGAAATCTAAAACTTTGCAGAACTCCATCCCAGGATGGCATGCATCCTAAGTGCTGCCCAGCACAGCACAAGCTCCCAGTGACAAATGCAGCAGGACTGTTTTTTTTAAAGAATAGGAAAATGGCAATGGAAAAGCAAATGAAAGGCAGCACGTGTCCTATTTTTAGAATTAGAAACCCATACAGAGGGTTTGCCTTAAGGAAGAGTAATTCTGCAGGAGAATCCATTCTGCATCCTATTTAGCTCAATTGGGTAAATAGCTAGTGTCTACTTAACCACCCTCATGCATCATGAAAAATAATTCATTCATTCATTCCCAAAATTCCGCACCAATGAGAACATGGAAATATGGGTAAAATGTTTGGGGAAACATCTTGAGACTAGTGACTAAATGAAAAGACCATTAGCAGAAATTGTTAAACCAGTTATTTCCTCCAAACAACAACATAAGCAAAACTATCCCTAAAAAAGAACTAAAATTAGTTAGGAATCATCAAAGGAACACCATACCTTGCTAGTGGGGAGAGGTGACAAAATCTAGTCAATGTCACCTGTCAAGTTAGCATAGTCTCAAGATAAATAGTGGACATGGCAGCCCTGTAGTGGCAAAGCAGACATCATTCCATATGTTGTCTGGACTACAAATCTCATAAGGTGTTTTGGAAACTAAGAAATATTCATGTTAATGTTTAATATTGTAATGTTAGCTCTTTCAACTTCATGTGCAGAAATAATTATGTAAATTGGCCATCTAATATTTCCAAAGGCAAAATAATCATAATAAATCAGAAAACTTAACTATAAAGACATCTCACTCATTTTTATCTTCTTTCCTTTTTTCTGTCCCACAAACTCTATCATGCTCTGTCCATCCAGTTCCTGCCCCTGGTCTCTTAGAGTTCAAACCATTCCTTCATGGCCTTTTGGGATTCTCTTATTTGCCTATCCCGTTTTCAACCACAGAGGTAAAATATGCAAATTATGATAAATCTAGTAAACAGACAGCACTGTAACTACAGCAGTTGTAGACAAACCATGAAAAACAATTTTGTGCAATGATTGACAGTGAGCTCAGTGATATTTTCAAGTGCCTGTGCATGGAAAAAGACTGGAAGGAACCTTACTGGACTATCTTCAGTGACTGTGTTTCACTCATGGCAAAGTGGGGCTTTATTGGTGAAATTATTAAGGCCACTCCACGTAGTTAAAAGGGAGGTTTATTTTGTGGGGTAACTTACAAATATAGGGATAGGTTGTAGGGTCTAGCAAAGGTACAGCGCAGTCTGGTGGTGTTCTCTGGAGAACTCTACTCAGTCTACCTCCTGTGTCCAGTGTCCCCAACCAAGAGAGCGCGCCCCTCCTCTCTACCTTGGGTCTTCTGCCCCCTCCTCCGCCAGGCCTTGTGGGCATGACCATTACCGAAGCCTCAATGGGGGTTGGAACTTCCAGGCCAGTGCTGGGATGGCTATCCACTACAGGGCTTGTTTTTCAGTCCTCTGAGTATTCAAAACTTTCTACATTTCCTTTAATAGGATCTACTTTTTTCATAATAAAATGCAAATCATGGAAGTAATTGCTCTCTTTTTTCAAAGACCACTATACCCACAACCTCCCTTAAGATAAAATCAAGGTTTTGGTTTCTTTCCCAAAGTCTCTGAACAGCAGGTCTCAGAGTCTCGCTGTTTATATTCATTCTCTGTTCCACTTCAGCCGAGCTTGACGTTTAGTTTGTGCAGCCAGCTGAGAGGTGGGAGCAGATGGGATGATAGATCTAAATGGTTGGATGGTGTGAGTTCTCCTGCCTTGTTTGAGGGTGTGGGCCTATAGAACACCAGCTGAGCAATTTTCAAATAGCAAAATGTTTGGCTTGAACACAATTCTCCTTCTATATGCAAAACATTCCCTTTCTCCCTTTAGAAATCCTAGAAAGATAAAATGCTTCTAATTCTTGTCCAAAAGCTTTGGATCTGTCTCTGATCATGTCTATGTGCACCTCTCTCCTCTTAGAGGTCCTGGTAATGTTTACATCATCTATGGAGTCTTACCTTCCTGTATGTCTTTGTGACTTCACAAACATTCCGAAGCCAGTCAGAGGTCTACCATTTTACATCTCCCTGAGATGTTCCTTGTTTGTGTGTCTAGTGATATTGCTCTTATCTGCATATGTCCCACACTCTGGAAATATTCCTTGAAAGCTCCTTTGCTACCCTAACTCCATCCCCATGGCCTGCTTTGGGTTTCAATGGCATTTACTTTAAGATCACTAGATGGAAATGTCAATCTAAGAAAGGCTGGACTTTTTCAGAGTCACACAGATCCTTAGTATGAGGAGTGACATCTCTGAGTCCAGACTCCAGGTAGTCCTAGTTGCTTACTCACTGGCGTGTTTGTTTTCAGTGAATTCCCATTTCGGTCTGGGTATGTGTAAGGTAGCATTGTTGAACTTTTTAATCCAGTTCAAATTTTATCTAGAATGTAGACCTCCAAAGGTTTGAAAAAAGTGATATGAATTCTAATTACAGCCCATTCACTGAAAATACATGGAAAATTAATTTATCTGCTGTTCACAAGCTCTCTGACAGATTTCCTCTAAAAATGGCTATTTCTGCAGATAACTATCTGAGAAAGCACTACAGGAAGAAAATTTTGCTTTTGACTAAAGCTCTTTCCCGAGAGATTAGTGTCTCTAATTCTCTTTTTTCTTTAACTTCTAACTAGGCTAATACTTTGGGGGTAAAATGTCTGCATAAAAATGGGAAGTATGATCAGAGAATAAAACCATTTCCTTCAATACATATTTAAAAGAACCTAACATATTGTGACCAGGATCCAAAGAAAAATAGTGAATGATTTTAGCCTTTATCATCCCAACAGAGAAGGCAGGATGGTAAACCAGATAGTGATTGAATGTGTTATGGGGCTATTGATTGAACAAGGGTTAGAAGAGGCAGATGGGAAGAATTGGACATTATGGGATACAGTGAGACTCCCAATGTGGTGCTGCAGCTGCTTAATTCAGAAGGTTTTTGTTTTTGTTTGGATTTCTGGTGGGCTTTGTTGTTGTTTTGTTGGTGGTGGTGTTAAAGACAATGGGAGCCATGGTGGACTTCACATGGCTGGTGCTGTAAACAGATGTTGGTTGCTGGGTTCCCCTGGTGCCCACTTACACTGCCTCTTTAAGATGTATGTCTTCTGGTCTGAGGCTTTACCACAGGTTTGGATCATGCTCTTCTGAACTGATAAAGAGGCTGTTTAGTGGTGTCCATTTATATTTGATACCCTGCTTCAAATACAGCAATTTGATCAACTGAAAGCAGTCGGTGAAGCCGCAATAAATGTATTTTGTGCTTAAGCAGATAATGAAAATAGCAAGCAAAATCAATGAATGAAACCACTATTTGGAGACATCCTCTCCATATTAAAATGCAAGATGTTTGAAGTGAGTCATGTACAGAGGGAATATCTGTTCAACATTTATCTAATCACATTTATTTGTCCACAATAAATTTCTTACCTTTCTACTGGCCATATATTTCTCCTTCCAAAGAGAATAATCTACTGGAAATGAAGTTGATCAATAGGCAATTTCAACATTTTTTAAATTAAAAGCACTACAATTTAGTAGAGACAAGTCAGTAAGGTAGAACAAATATCCTTATTCGAATGTCGGTATCATCTCCGTAGAATTTGTTGGAACAGCTGGGGCAGTTAAGATGGAGGCGAGCAGGAGGTGGAGGGGAGGGAAACATTGAATCTGTAATTTATTAGGACAGTGGATCTCAATTTGTTTAGCATCAGGACTTAAACACTAGAACCTAAAATCCACTGCATTACAAAGCTTTTGAACTTATCTTTCCTGTGTTCTCATTACACCAAGAAACTATAGTGTTCCTACTAAAATATTGGAGAAGAGACTCCAGACCCTGATCATAAAGTTTATCAGTCATGAGAGCCAAATTAGATACAACAGTTATTGTTAATAAGATGAATATTTTGTTTATTATTTATCAATAATCAAAATGTAGAGTTAGAAAGGATTTGAAACATTAACTTTCTTAACCTCGTGTCTTCCAAGGAAGACAGTAAAGCCCCAGCAGATATTTTCTCCAGGGGGATTTCATATTTGTCTCTGAACTTCCAGACACTATCTTCTCACTGTACCATCTGGCATTTGCAAATTTAATTGCAGCATCATTTAAAAATTAGTGAGAGTTTCTGAAGTATATCTGTACATTTGACTGTGTGAGAGAGGAAAGTAGCTACTTCTAGACAATGTTTGCCAAGCACTCATTAAGTACCTGGTTCTAGACTTTCCATACATTAGTCCCATTTAATCTCTGTCCAGCTCACTGGAAGAGTAATACCAGCCTCATTTTCCAGATGTGAAAATCGAGGACTAGAGAGGTATCGGGGCTTAGTACAACTCATGCAGGAAGCACATGGCATCAAGAAGACAAGCAGAAATCCCTCGTCAACGAGAGTCGACTCCAGGGTCCATTCTTCTTTTGCTTAAGGGCATATGATTAAGGAATCTGGCTGTTGCCATACAACACATGACCAACGGACACCAGACAGTCTCCACTTACTATCACAGCAATGTGAAGAAGAGACTTCATCTCAACTGCAGCACATAACTGTGCTACAAAGTCAGAGACAGATTCCCAGAAGGGCCAACATGAAGCTCAATGTGCCAAGAATGACCCAAGAATTCTTCCAGGAATAGCTCACAGGAGTCGGTGGTGCTACAGACTGGCTGTACCGATGGACTTGGTTCCTGAGTGCTGCTGTGGAGAGCAGAACTGGAAATGTCTACAAAGATGGCACTTAGTCTCTGTTTTAAAACTATACAAACTGGCATATGGGCGCAGCTTGGAGGAGAGGAGGGAGGGGAAACTGTGGTTGGGATGTAAAATAAATATAAAAAACAAAAGTAACAAGTGATGACCTTGTCTAACAGGAAGTAAATTGTTTCCCTTAAAATATCATTTGATTCCATTCAGTAAATTAATATATATTTGATATAATTGCACTGTTGTGTCCTCATGAAAAATAATTGTTAGTTATTAGAAATTATGAGATAATTTTAAATCTTAAAAAATAAATAAATGAATGGCTTGTAAAAAGCAAAAAAATAAAATTGTCATGGCCAACTTTTGTTGGAGTGACACACTTAGTTCATGCTCAAGATACACAATTAAGTTTTTAAAAAATGCTTTTTCACTGTGCAAGCCAAGGCACTAATTTTATTCATAATTTAATGCAACCATCACTGCTGCCTAGTTCTGAGATTTTTCATTAACCAAGCATAAACTCTACAACCCACTAAGTAATGTTTTTCTTCTATCCTAATTTACCTATTCTGAGAACTTTATATAAATGGAATTTATAATATTTCTCTCATTGTCTGCTCTATTTCACTTAGCAAAATGTCATCACAATTCATCCATGCTGGATAATGGCTAAGAACTTCATTTCTTGTGGGGATAAATGATATTCTATTATGTTCTTCATCCTTTCACCTTTTGATACATACTGCAGTGGTTTCTAGTTTGGGCCTACTAGCAATACTATTGCTAAGAAGGTTAGCATACAAATATCTCGTTAAAACTAAGCTCTCCACTGGGGTATATACTTAGGAGTACAATTGCTGGAGCATGTGGTTAGCATCTTGAAGAAGCATAGATTGCTTTCCACCATGGCTGGGCCATTTTACACACTCACCAGAAATATAAAGCGTAAGTAAATCTTGTTGCCCTAGCCAGCACTTATTTCCCAGCTTTTTTCTTAGCCACCATAGCAGATCCACAAACACATCCAACCTGTTAAGATGCAGATCCAAAAGCATGTGGGAGAGCAACACATGCTACATCTGGTATCCTAGTTGGACATTTGGAGTGATTAGTTCTTCTTGAAGCAGGAGAAAGAAGAGGCACAGGGTTAAGGAATATTGCTGTTGAATGTAGTTTGTGGTGAGGCCATCCATCATACTGGGAACCATTATTGGGATACTGTCACATTCCAACATGAAGTTCAGTTCTGAAGACAAGCAGCAATGAAATTATGTGAGTTTAAATGAGTGAGTAGATGGCTGCACATGTGTAAAAGGGAACCTGCTTAAATGTGTTCTCCATATGGAAGAAGGAGAAATGCCTTTTAGGGAGGAAAAAACCTGTTTCTAGAAACTCTTTAGGGAAAAGCACTGTGTTTGATCTCAAGAGCCTGGCACCCATGTCATCTGTCTCACCAACTGGAGATCCGGAAATGACTTCATGCTGTCTCTTCTTGAATGATTAGGTCACATACTCCAGTGTGACTTATTCTACACTTGACTGGTCATCATTAAGTCATTGCCGTCCTAAGACCTACTTTCCTACTGTTTCATCTATAAAAATGTGCAACTTAAGGTCTCATGAAAAACTTAGTAAAAATTGTTTAAGATTATGTGTGCACATAGGCCTTCTCTGAAGAAAATCAAGAAGACGCGTATAGTATAACTCACAACTATCAGTAGAGATGTCCCCTGCACAGACCCAGCAATCTCTGTGACCCTCCTTTTTATGTTGAGATCGCCACATGTAGCTCAGGCTGGACTCAGATTTGCCATGTTAAAGAAGTTGTCCTTAAACTCTTAATATCCTGTGTTTGTCTCCTTAGTACTAGGGTGCCTGACATACCCGCGTTCCCAGCACCACTCAGGATCTTAGTCTGTGGCACTGATGCCCACCAGCTGGAGTCCCCTCTATGACTTTCCCTGCACAACAACAACAGTAGTTTTGTGTTCTTCCTTAGTGTTTGTTTTTGTTTTCTTTTGAGGTTTCCCTCCCAACCCTCCGTATGTTGTCATATCTAACCCGTACCAGCATTCCTCAGCAATTCTATTTGGCCCAGTTCTTCAAAGAATTTGATTCCCACACTGTTTGTTTTACAGACTGTTATACATGACAAAGGACATAAGTCAGTTCAGTGCCAGGAGCAACTGATTCTTTGTAAGCTAAAATTCCACCCTTGGCTTAGGTAAGTAGTTCGGTGGTAGAACACTTGACGAGCAGAAATGAGGCCCTGAGACCTGCCTTCTGCACCGGAAACACAACCACATTTCTGATGTCAGCAGGGCGTGAGAGGCTAGTGCACTGGCCTAAAGTGGATAAAGCAACGGTCACTTTCAAGGATGGTTTCGAAGGAAGCAGGGGGTGTACTCAGAGAGTTTAGTTATACCTGTGTATATGCCTGGTTGTTTTCAGAGACTGCCAGCTTTGGTAAAAATCTAGAAAAAAAAGTAAGTTCTTTTTAACAAGTTTTGGAAAGCCTACCTCCTAATAGAATTTATATAGTCAAATACTGCCCAATCCCCTGACCCCTCTGCTCAAATAGCAAAATCCAAGCAGAAAATGAACAGATTTAGCTATGTCTCCAAAGCATCAAGGATATTCATACAGAAACAAGAATTGGAGCTTCATAAAAGCTATTCGTCCCCTGCAGTCTTACTCTTTGTTCTTAAGACTGATTTATTATGTATATAATGCATTCAGTGGAAGCCAAAGAGGCCAACAGATCCCTCAGAACTGGTGCTGCTGACTGTGGCTGCCATGTAGGTTCTGGGAATGGAAATGAGCCCTCTACAAAATCAGCAAGTGCTCTTACCTGCTGAGCCATCTCTCCAGCTCCCAGTCTCCTGAATAGATAGATTGTTTGAAGGAAAATTCCAAGGTTGAGATGGTTTATGTGTGGGACTTCAGCTGTCCTGTTTATAGAGCTTTTCTTGGAACAGCAGCATGAGAGGACCCAGGAGTCAGTCAGTCTGTCTGTCTGTCTGTCTGTCTCCCCCCCCCCCACTGATTTCAGAATAGAAATGAAAAGAGAGGGAAATGCCCCCAAGATTCAGGCCTTTGCACCCTCCCTCACAAGATGGCTTGGAGCAGAGAGAACATAAATATCTGCGGAGGGGACAGAGAGATGGCTCATCAGTTTAGAGCACTGTTGCTCTTCCAGAAGATCTGGGTTCGACCACCAGCATCCATCTGGTGGCTCCCAGGAATCTGACACCATCCTCTTCTGACATCTGAAGGCACTGGGTACACATGTGGTACATGTACATACATGCAACAAAACATGTAGACACATAAATAAATCAATTTTAAAAATAATTTTTAAAAGAAAGCTGAAATAGACTTGCACTCAGCCATGAGTTGTCCTAAAAATTAGGATTCTAACTTCCCAAGCTTGACTGGCCACACTCCCTAGAAGTCATGCTGATCAAAGCAGAAATTACAGATTTAAATTTATGGAAGAACCAAGAAAATGAAAACAGAGTGATGACGCAGGAGGTGGGAGACACTTACCGTGTTTTTGTTTTGTTTTGTTTCATTTTTTCAGCATAAAGCATTGTGAATCTTACTGGACTTCAACCAAAAAAAATGTTCCTTTAAAATACTGGTAGACACATTTTAACTTTTAAGATAGGATATCTTATCCATCACCCTTGGTCTTTCATATTAATTCAAATCTAAGAATTAATTCTAATATGAGCTTCTATATTCAACTGAAATCTACTGAAAATGGTCCTGGGTAGTAGGTAAGACCCTTATGAAGCTTTGGGCCCACCAGGGAGACATATTAGTTACTTACTTTCCTTATCACCGTGGCAAAATCTTTGACAGGAAGTCACTATAGGAGGAAGGGTTTATCTTAGCTACCAGTCCTTCATGGTGGGGAACATGGCAGCAGGAGCCTGAGGCAGCTGGTCACATTATATATGAAATCAGGAAGCAGGTGAATGCTTGTGATCACCCCCACTCTACCCCGCTTCTCCTTCTATTCAGTCCAGGACTCCAGACCCTGGCATGATGCTGCCCACATCTAGGATGTCTCCTCCCACTACAGTTAGCCCACTCTAGAGCCTGCCTCACAGACATGCTTCAGGCTTGCCTCTTAGGTGGTTCAACAATGATGAAGTTGACAATATTAGCCATTGAGAAAGGGAGACAAACAGCAACACTTGAGAGAGACATTTGGAGCCATAGATGTATACTGAGAGTAAGCTATAATATACATTAAAATACTGTATATTATAGCTTGTAATTATATTATATACCTGTAATATATATTAGTAGTATATGTTGTAATAACATTGTGTAGTATATTACAGCTTATTATACAATTACAAGCTTATATATGTATAATTTCATGTATTATTCTTACATATACTTTTCAAGAAAAATGTGGGAAACTTATGTGTGCCTCACCTCATAATTATGAATAAGAATCCTATCTCTGAGGACTTGCTAGGTCCAGCCTTGACCTAAGTCTATGCTATTTTATGGGGCACATTACCTCAGCTGAGCTCAGTAATTGCTATAGCCACAATGTAGATCAGCCCTCAGTGTGAGCAGAGAAGTGATATGCCAGTTAAGAGGGTGAGAAATGGATGCAAATGAGTTCTCCACCCTCCCAGCAGCCACCGCCCCCACTTCTTGCCCTTCTTCATCCCCCTGCCAATTCTCAGAGAAAAAGATGAATATCAGGAATGATGTTCCCTTCATGTCTCAGTGACCTAGAAAGGAGAGTGTGCAGCAAGGCGTGGCGCTGTGCTAATGATGCTGAGCCAGAAAGCAAAAGGTGATGAAAAGGAGGAGAGCTGTGTAATGAGGGCTGCTTTGACAGCCCCAGTCTCCCTTCCTGGAGCCCGGGCAACTGGGACTGCCTGAAGCTTGACCACAGGCATGGGTCCCTTTCTCCTATTGGTCCCTTCTGTTTAAGAAGATGGAGGGTTTTGTCATCATAAAAATCTGTCTCCATGGAATCAATTAGCCCAGTGTGCTCAGAAGAGCTCTGTGATGGGAATGGCCATTTCTTTGTATCAAAGTTAGATTTAAAAAAAAAAAAAAAAAAAGTGAGACCATTTCATTTACTGAGAGGCTGGCAGTAGTCTGCATGGCTGTAGCAGGAATCTTAGATGGTCTTATTAATAAAATCAAACCTGATGCCAGTTATTGGGGTGAATGCTGGAAGATCAGAGAAGCAGAACAAGTCACAGCTACCTCACCTTGCCTGTTCCTCAGCTGATCCTGTTTCCTCAGACTGGAAACTTCTGAGTCCTCATCCCAATGGCTCTCTGCTGAACTGGGGCTGCTTGAAGCCTGAATGCTTAACCAGCCAAAATGCTTCTAGTTTCTGGTCATCACACCTTATATATCTTTCTACTTTCTACCATTACTCCCTGGGATTAAAGGCTCGCTTTCTGGGATTAAAAGTGTAAGTCACCATGCTTGGCTGTATCCTTGAACAGAGATCCAGGTAAATCTCTGCCTCTGGAATGCTAGGATTAAAGGTGTGTGCTACCACTGCCTATCCTCTGTGTATAATATTGAGGCTGTTCTGTCTCTGACCCCAAATAAGTTTATTAGGGTACACAATATTTTGGGGAATATAATACCACCACACATGGCTCTGTTCAGGTGAACAGGGAGAGGGCTTATAGTGGCTACTGCTGGATCTCAGCCAGATCTCTTTGCAAGGCCAATACCTCAGTCCTCCTGCAGCTGCCAAGAACTAGGTGGGGCCCCTGTCCCCTACTTTAAGGGCCATGCCATCTGAAGAGCCGCATGTATCTCTCTCTATCCCAGTGCTAGTGACTGATAACAGTCTGGGCCACCCTGATTCTTTGGACCAAACCTATTTGCCATGAGGCTCAAACTAGTCCCCAGTAGAGACCACGAGCTCATTTGGTAACTTCCTCCATGCTCTGCAGATTCCTGACCTGCAATCCAGTCTTCCCATCTCATGAACCTGTCCTGGGACAGGACCTGACATGGGACACTGACATATTGTCTTCTACAGCCTTATGAGGTCCTCTATGTGGCTCTCTTCTTTATTCTTCTATTTTAATTGTGAGCCGAGCCTTTTACAGCTGAGTCATCTGTCCAGCCCTCACTCCATCATTCTTAATATTAAAGGAAGTGAGTCTCAGGTGAAGCGGGAGAGTTTTCCTTATCATCTCCCTATCTAGTCAAAGGTAAAGCATCTGTCAGACTCAATCCATTTTCTGTACCGCCAGGGTATGGTTGGTTGCTTTGTTCTCTTTCACTGTGCAGAGGAAGCAGCCACTCCAGAACCACACTGCACGATCATGTCCTCACAGTCCTCTCATCCTCTGCTGTTAGAAGGGTTGGAGGATTTCCTGTGCCCTGGCCTACCAGAGGACAAATCTCTCACACTCTTGTCCCCCAAGTAAACACACAGCGGCTTATATTAATTATAACTGCATGGCCATGGCTCAGGCCTTTTGCTAGTTAGCTCTTATATCTTAAATTAGCCAATAACTATTAATCTATGTTTTGCCATATGTTCTGTGGCTTTACCTGCATCTTATTACATGTTGCTCCTTGGGCGACTTGCTGGCATCTCTCTCTGCCTTCTTCCTGTCTTTCTGTTTGGATTTCCTACCAGCCTTTAAGCTGCCTTGCCATAGGCCAAATGGCTGTATTTATTAACCAATCAGAGCAACACATATTTGCAGCATACAGAAAGATATTCTCCCATTAGAAGAGGCCTGGTATTTGTTACCCAGACTTTCTCTTGTGTTGCCCAGATATTCAGATGTGAGGCTTCCTCAAGAGATGTTACCCTCTAGAAAACTGGTAGGATTCAGGGCCCTGCTTATGTCAATGACTCAGGCATTCACTTTCATTCTCCTTTGTTTTCTGCCTGAAAATCTGCTTGGGCATGGCTTCAGATAAGATGGTTGTTGGCCATCAAGAAAGAAGTGGTGTCAAGCTGAGCCAAAGACAAGGGATCTTTAGCTGTCCACAAAGCAGGAGGGAGGCAGGTTCTCAGAAAGGTGTCACCTGCCTTTCCAACTTGGATTTATTACAGCTGAGGGATACAGGTTACCACTCAGATGTTTTACTATCCTGGTCTACTGTTTCAATGAATGCCATGAAAATGGCAAGATGGGGGAGATTGTTGGTGAGGGCACATACAAAACACTAGATACTGGGTAGAAGTGAATTATAAACTAATAATAGTATCTGAACACATAGCCCCAATAACAGTGTCAGAAGTCAGTTTTCAGATAATTTTAAAAATTCTTAAATACACAAACTGTAAAACTTACATATTGTTACATATACATATATTCACATGCCCTCCCTTTAGTAATCTAAAAGACAAAAATTACTAGTGATATGACACCACTATTATGGTCATCTCACATGTGTCTGTTGAAAACACTGGCATTCTCGACATTTCTGGGGTTGCAGTCTACCAGCTGGCATAGCAAAAAGCCCAGTGTGCTACAAAGCTCAGTTGTCAGCTCTATTGACATGTCTGTCAACTCTCCTCACTCCTCAGTTGTTTGATTCTCATGTAATATGTGACGATCACCTGGCTATGTTCTATAACAAACAGGATGAGCAAGCTTTAGGCTCACTAATTATTGATTTTCTACATAGCACAAAGCTGCAGCTCCACAGCCTTGACTGACTCAACTGTCCACCTGCTGGGAAGGCTCTAACACATACTCGCCTCCACTACATCATGTTTCTTCAAACTGTTACTTGTGTACGCAATACACTTAAAGTCCATCCTCTTGCCAACTCACTTCCAGGTCCCTTAAAGATTTCTTAAGGGACTGCCAATTGCTGATACTGGAGAGATGGTTCAGTGATTAGGAATACTGGTTGTTCTTCAAGAGGTCCTAGGTTCAAACCCACATGGCATCTCACAACCATCTGTAACTCCATTTCCAGGGAATCTGATGTCCTCTTCTGGCCTCCAAAGGTAACTGGTGCACAGGCATACCCGAAGACAAATAGAATATATTTTTAAATTAAATGAAAGTAATAGTGACATTAAAACAAAGACAAATTAATAAATTATTCCAGATTAAGGGAGACCAAAGACAAGCAGCACTGAAATACAATACATGACCCTAGACTGGGATCTATACGAAATAAGTGACATGATTAGGTAGGAATCCAGAGTAGGATTAAAGTAGCATATCAATGTTAAATTTAGTACAACTTACTACTTCACCATAACATGTCGAAGATAACCCTTCCCCCTAGGAAATGCACATTGAAGTACTATTGAATAAAAGATTACAATGTGTGCAACTTATCCTCAAATAGTATGTCCTTGTTAGTGTATAGATACTAACATATGTACATGCTCTTACTTATGTGCTCAAACATTATCCCATAACTTGAGTGATGTCTAGAGTCATAACTCAGTTGATAGGTGCATGCCTAACATGCTCAAGGCCTGTTATCTTTAATGTTGCAAAAGAGAAATCATTTAAGTCGTATCTATTAACAAAGTATGAATGTGCATTCAACTGTATGTGTGTGTGTGTGTATATATATATATATATATATATATATATATATATATATATATATATATATATATATGATACAAGAACAGAAGAAATGTTACCAAAAGGTGATTCTGGATAAAAGACTTGCAGTATTCTTTGTAACAAAAATTGCTAAACAGTCTTATTAATAATAATAATAATAATAATAAAACAGAGCCAGATATCAGGGTGAAAGCCGAAAGATTAGAGAAGCAGGACAAGCCACAGCCAGCCTCACCTTGCCAACTCCTCAGTCGATCCTTTTTCCAGGAATCCTCAGACTGAAAGCCTCTGAGTCCTCACCCCTGAGGGTCTCAGTTGAACTGCTGCTTAGTTCCTGTCTCCTCACACCTTATATACCGTTCTCCACCCAGCTATTTCACTTCCTGGGATTAAAGGTGTGTGTGCTTTCCAGGCAAAGGCATGAAATCTCAAGCGGTGGGATTAAAGTCATGTGCCACCACTGCCTGGCTCTGTTCCCAGTGTGGCTTTGAACTCACAGAGATCCACATGGATCTCTGCCTCCCGAATGATAGGATTAAGGGTATGTGCCACCGCTGTCTGGCTTCTATGTCTAATCTAGTGGCTAGCTCTGTCCTCTGATCCCCGGATAAGTTTATTAGGATACACAATATATCACCCCAATTCTTTGTACCATTCTTGTTCTTTTTCTGATTATTTGGAGTTATTTCCCAAGATGCAACTGTGAATAACTGGGTTTTACCTACCTTGACTCATACCTTATACACAATATTGAAGCACAGTAATACAGATGTGAGCTTTTTATAAGACGCAAATGGATGCTAGAAAACCTAGGTGAGGATGGCTAATGTTGGGGCTAAATACACATTTCCTTCAATTGATGGCAGTTTGTGAAATTTTGTGAGCATTTCAGCTGCACAGGCTTGCTACACACAGCACTGGGCTGATGGGCTTGTGTAACTTGAAGCAGCATCGGATTGTGATGGGAGTTATTCACCAGGTATAGAATAAACTCACATATGGACATGAAAGTATATTCAGAGAGCTGAGGTAGCAGACTCCGTGACTGGAGAAAAAGTGACGGTCTTTGAAGTGCACTCATGTTGGAATATGTCACCATTTGGATAAAGTTGGATTAAATCAGTAAACTAGAAAATATCTTAAGCTGGAGGGAAAAAAATCAGAAACAAGTCTAAGCAATTGGAAACATCTTTTGATTTTTAAAAATCCAGTCCCCCCGTCCTGGCCTTTTGTGTCCTCTCTATCAATGACTGACTGGGGCAGTGGAATTCCTCACAGAGAACTATTTTTCAGAGTTACAGACGTTGGGTTGAGTCTCCAAAGGAGGCTGGCGGAGGTAAAAGATTGAGTATCTATGGGATGCCTTTGGGAACCAAACCCAGACAATGGGAAAGGAAGCTCCTGGGAACTAATTCCTCCATGCGCAGAACAGAGGTTTAGGTGCCCAGTCCACATCAAAACAACGTCCTGTAACCTAACTGGGAAGACACGCACTTCATACTGAAATTACACCTTCCCTCCTGTTACCTCCTGCCTTCACCCTTCTCAATGAACAGCCACAAATTTTATTTAAGAAAGTTAAGTTTGTTTACAGAAAAAAATACTCTACTGATCATTAATTAATTTATTTTATGTAGCATTTATTTGCTCCCACATGCTACATATTTACACAAAGGTTGCTCAGTACACCACTGAAGTACACCACCTCTAAAGGAAACAAAAGAGACGTAACAAGTAAATGGACCCCATTCTGTGCTGTGTAATCTTTAGGGCAAATACAGAACACTCTATAAGTAGTAGAGGGACTTTGAACAGTTGGGACTTCACTGACTGTGCTGGCACAGTGCATGTGTCAAGGATGAAGCCTCTGGCATTCCTAAAAGTGCCATGGGATTCATAATAGCCCAGTGTGTTTGACTTCTCATTTTTATATGTCATTGAGAGACGGAATGCCAGGAGCACAGCTGGGGTCTGAGCTTAGACTAGCTCAGGGGAAAGAGTACCACATAGTCAATCACTCCCTACACAGGCCAGATCTCCCCCTAAAGATTAGTCAAAGTGCCAGTAAAATATAGGTCCATGTTTCACAGATGATGAGGAGCTCAAAACAAACAGGCTAAATGTTTGCAATGCTGGGATGCGCTAGAACATTGAGAGATTTGTGTGCCTACTGCGTAGAAGAACCTGCCTTAGCAATTATGTGGCCCTAGAGAGTCACTGAGGAGCAGAGGTCCACACTCCCCACCTCATTTGTGCTTCATCTAATGATTCCATTTTCTTTCTGGGTCTGAAGTTGAGTGTGAGTCTAACTTCAGGGCCCAGGTCACTTATTGAAACATATAAAAACCTAGGGATGCAACTGTCTAAAGACCTACCCATAGAATTTGTGGGATCCAGGAGTGAAAAATAAAATCCTAATTCTTAAAATCAGGGTAGTTACCTACTGCTCTGTGGGAAAATGTTCTAAGAAATGTGTTTGACAATATGGGACTTCTTAGCATGCTTCTGTCTCTGTGCATACACTTTCACTTTCTATTTTATCCCACTGCAGCCGCCACTGGTTCATTTTATTCCTTGTCACAATTAGAAAGGAAACCATAATTTGAAGGGTTTGTTAGCACCCCTGCTACTGTTTCCTAATGGTTTGTATAGTTGTTAATGACCGGAGTGCCACATAGGAGGTCTTTGTAACAGAACTGTGTCACCACAGGGATTGTGCAAAGTGAGTGTTACTTAATCACAGCCACCAAAGATGAAAAATGTCACATTTCTTCAGGAAACCTGTGAGTCTCTAATTCTAAAATGCCACTAATGTAATGTGGCGCATGAGGAGGCTTCCATTCCTGGCCCCTTTTATCCCCAACTTTAAATGATTTTGGCAAAAATAAAAAATTTTAAATGGCATTTGTAATAGCAGAATGTGAGGCAGTGGGAACCATCTTGAATGTGCTATGGAATACAGAAACAGACCCGGGTAAGCATTTGGTGTGCCAGAACTGGTCATGCTGTAGGTCAGGGTGTAGGGAGGGACCCACGTGCAGAATCACCATGATCTAGTAGGCTAGCCTGAGTCCGGACAAGAAAATTATTTTAAAATGCCAGTTGACAGTCAGTGTGATAAAATTTGCCAGCGTGTATGGTCATTTCTGTCATACAATGCGGTCTTGAAATCCAAGCCCTTTATCTCTTTAGTGGATCTCAGTTACTGACTCAAGCTGTTGGCCGGAGTTGGACACTCCCACCTGATCCATCCTGCTAGGCCCATAGAGCGGCTCAGGGAATCTGTGGTTTTGGTGAACCTGTTATATTTCCCACTGCAGCTCAGCATCTCAAAGATCAGTCACAGCAAACCAATGATCTAGGAGAGACTTCAAAGGTGAAACTGGAAGAATGACCATTTGACATATGGGGAACACAGTCACATATAGGGCAGAATAATGCTAGCCTCATGTGAGCACTGGGATCAGTTAGGATCAGACGGTGTTAAATCTAACTCTGTGTGTGTGTGTGTGTGTGTGTGTGTGTGTGTGTGTGTGTGTGTATCTGCAGATTTGAGCATATTTGTATGTACTGTATATGATGTGTATGTATGCATAAATGTGTGCATATATTAATTCAGACTGCTGCTTTTAGCAAAAGTACAGGAGATACAATGAAATTTGAATTTCAGATGAATTAGTAATTTTATAATAGATATATATCATGGGATATTTGAGACATAATTACACTAAGAGAGTGTTGTTAATCTGAAATTGAAATTTAATAGAACACCTTATATATATTTTGGGCAACCCTGATATTTATATATGCATGCATATTTATATACATATGCGTATCTGTGTGTTATGTCTGTATATTTTTTATGTCTGTATATTTGGGCCTCTATATTTGTGTCTGAATAAGTATGTATATGTGTGGGTGTCTGTGTTTGTAAACACACACACACACACACACACACACACACACACACACACACACACTTTACCAAGAACAAATCCAAGAGAGAAGACTAGAAAAACAAGCATCCAAATACCCTCTCGCCTTATTCTTTCCACTCCCTTCTTTGCCCCTGTTTTCCACGTTTATCTCCTCTGAATAGGCAGTGGTAAGAACAGGTATGGCATCTGATCTGCGGTTCTCAAAGGAGTTTAAATCTCTTTTTTCTTCTTTCCTGATAACCCTAATATGAAGCCACCATGGTATGGAAAGTGCCTTCTAATTCCAGGGACTTAGTTTGAAAGGATCAGAGGTTCCTGAGTAGTTCTGAAACATACAGAAGTATGTTTGAGACTTTAAACAATAAAGTTTAAATTTTCAAATCGATTGCCATATACAAATGAACAACTCCACCATTAAGTACCAGCCAACCTAGTTGTTCTAATGCTGATCTCCTTAATTCACAAATCCTCTGGGTCTTTGTCTGCAAAACAAGCATGGTATTATAACCACCATGTAGGGCTGTCCTAAGAAAACAAGAATTAACACAAGTAAGCAAGTCTGTGCAACAATAAAAGATATAGTAATGCTCAAAGATGCGTGGCATTCAAAACCTGAATATCACTCCACAGTTCCCATGAGCACCTGAGTCGGCCACCATCCGAAGAGGCAAGGCACACATTTCCCACACTTCTGAGAAACATGACTGAGATCATAGCAATGAACTTTTTTAAAGGACTGTCTTTTGTGGGTGGCTAAGGGCAGCTTTAGAAAAGCAAGTAGAAAGTGACCCATAGCTGCCATTGTTCAATGAAAACCCTGCAAGATTAAGTGTGGGCTTCTCTGGTGTATGGTCCAAAGCCAAAATCCACTTCATGCTCAGAATGTTTGCTCAGTGTGCTGGGAGCATCTTGAGGCTATAAGAATAAATTTTCTCTTTGATGCTGACACATTAAAATAGATATCCCAAAATGTTCTTTGTACTCAAAAGATAGATAGCCTTTGAGATTCCCTGTCACTAGTGAAATAGATTATGCTGTTTTCAGAGAGAGAGAGAAAGAGAGAGAGAGAGAGAGAGAGAGAGAGAGAGAGAGAGAGAGAGAGAGGATGAAAACAACCTTTTCAATTATTTTTAGTTAAGGTTTACAGCACTTGAATATCTTTTATAAGACACACAATTCTTTATACCCTGATAAGGAATATTTTTTAATTTTTCTCTTGGCTGTACAAATATATTTTCAAAGCTGCCATACTTTGAAAGCCACAAAATCAAGAGTATGCTATATAATGATATTATATTGCACCTTTACATATTATCGACCATCATTAATCTATAACATCTGAGCATGACAGTAGGTTTTTTCAAAAAAAAAAAAAAAAGGCTGTATGATTTGGGTAAATTCAGAAATTTTCCCCAGTGATTAATAGACTTCAATGCCTTGTCAAAACCATTTGGTGTGACACATTGGCATAACCTTAACTGTACCAGGTTTGTCAAGCAAGCCTTTATTTGGTTCATTTCCCACCTTTGTCCATTACTGCAATATACCTGCATTTGACTGGATATAAACTTCTGTTTCACATCTGAAACATTAACACAGGTCAAATGAACAATGGGAAATAGAAACTATTGGAGAAGGAGACACTTTCATTGACAACCTTGTGCTAACTGGTTTGCAGGTGAAGTTAGATGAGCAACAACTTGTCTGATTTCCATATCTCCAGTGAGATAAAAATAACTACGAGCTTGTACCACTGTATAACTAATGATGGAGAGATTTGGGGTCGTTGGCTCTCAAAACAGAAATCTACAGGAGGAAAGAAAAGTGGAAATGCTGTCACTGTGAATTGGGGACAGTTCCATGAAATGCTAACCATCCCATCCCTAACTTCATCTCAATATGAAGGAAGCCCCACTGCTGCTGGGCACCTTCCACTCTTCAGACCTCAAGGAACCCTCTATATTTTTCTTAAGTTCTGCTTCTTGCTAAGTGTCCTCAGGTTGTCAACTTTAGGAAAGAAGACCTGGTAACAATATCAGTCTGCTAAGGCTGCTGTAACAAAATGCCACAGACAAGGTATTATGTTCTTAAAATTCAAAAGATTTTATTTCTGGATAGGATTATTCTCCTGACTCCAGAGGGTTGTTGCCTTCTTACTGCCATAGAGTAGCTAAGAGAAGCCAGCTCTCTGGTGTCTCTTCTTAGAAGGCCCTGTTGACCTAAGACCCCACTCTTATGACATCATTTAACCATAATCAATTCTCTAATGGTTCTCGGCCAAAATGAATTGGAGGTTGGGGGCTTCACTGTAGAAATTTTTAGGAGATACAAGTCAATCCATAACCACAACTAGGAATAAAAGAGAGTATATATGTTTGGACCAATTCCTATGGATGCTCTGGTCTACAAATGTTCTTCTGTCATCTTCGATAAACATGTAATTAACATCAAAATATTGAGTGTAATATTTTACCAAGAAATGTAAAATCTTAGCTATGTATGGTACTAAAAGGCCATTTTCCCTCAAGAACAGTTCTGTAGCTGTATAGCTGATGTTGAACATTTTAAATGTTGATTTCCTTTTAGAATGTGGCTTTTCTGTACAACTGTCTTTGCATGAAGACTAATATTTTGAGTTTATTTGTACCCCATAAGCCACTAATCATTGACCTATGGCAGGAGATCTGACCCTGATCAAATTTTATGTTCCTAAATATATATATAGTAAATGTAAACAGTTGTTTCTGCCATCTCGTCTCCCCTTTTTTTCTAAGACTATACCCTGGAACTGATAGCTTAAACTCATAGTCAAGTAGTGGTTACTGGTTATGTATAAGGAAAAGATAAGATACTGAAAATTGAAAGGGAACAGATTTAGGAGAAAGTCCCAATATGGGTGATGGAAACAGCTGTAGAATCCCTTGGTACAGTTTTTCCTTTTATAAGTACAGATTAGGGGCAGGTAGAGTAACTAAGGAAGGAAGATTCTTCCATTCTAGGAAATTTATTTGATATAATTAGGGAACAGCTATGTCTTGGCATGAAAATAAGTTATTAATGAGAAACAATCTTTGGGTTATAAGATTTTGGACAAGTCGCCCCCCCCACACACATACACCAAATAAAATCATAGATGTGAGATTTGGGAGGATATTTTGTCTAGCTAAACCCTGGCTTGGCAGAGTAAAGAAACTTGGTGGCCCAAGGCAGCCTTTCCCCATCTGTAAATGGGGATTGTCTTAAGGGAAAACTCCCAGAGCAATCTCCTGAATGAACAGCATCAACTAACACACATTCTACAAGCAATTTCTCTTCTCTTCACCATGTGTGAAGTATAAGGCCAGTGTAAAAAGTGTAAGAAGTAAGGATACTGTGACTGCTTGTTCAACCCCCTGCTGGAGCTGGGATTTACACCCAAAGCTGTATGACTTCGGTAAATTCAGATTAAATTTTGGTTCTCACTCTGGCCCGGCTGCTTTAAAGGCTACCACCAACAGATGGAGGACCTTCTTCACATAATGATCCATGGGAAATTTCCTTATGATTCAGACAGGGCAGTGGATCCAAACTTCTATGGAGAGTTCAAGGCAGGGATGTGCCAGGCTGGCATAATCATCTCATTTGCATCCTGCTTGTTCAACAGCCTGTGTGCTGGAAGCTACAGAAAGCGTTTGGGGAGAAGTGCCATGGCGTGCATTTCATCCCTTGCCCATGAAGAGCTTTACCAGGTCTAATACATGAGCAGAAATCTGCCTGTTTCTCCTTTACAACAGAGAGTGAGGAAGAGAATGTCAAAGCATGCCGTTGGAGCATCCATTCTTTCATTAATGTGATGAGCTGAGTTGAACTCAGCTATTATGGACCTCTACTCATGTTCTGATGCAGAGAGAGTGGCATTGCTTTGGCAGAGACAGAGGAGACAAGAATATATAATATATCTCACTGCCCTGATGTCAGTTACATAACTCCTATAACCTTGTTGCCTTATCTGTAAATGCAGAGCCATACCTCAACCTCAGAGAGATGCCGACGTTTTCTATAGTCTAGGACCTTGCAGTGAATCCTTCTAGGACACTTGTTAGCTAGGTGACTCTGTTGTGATTTCCTCCTCTGTAAAATGGGGGTGACAGAAACAGTTCTTCTGCACGTAGTTGTCTGGGGATGAAATGAGCGGATAACGTACAGCAAAGTGTTCTGAACGGTGCTTTTACACAGCAAGCAAATGACATGAATTGAGTAATTCATGCCACTTCTTATCAATCTGCAGCAAGTTCTAGACATAGGACTTGCTCTATAATTCCTCCTTCCCTTCCTCCTTCCTTCTCCAGGTGTCTTCTCGGGCACACATAGCAACTTGAAATGGGGGTTTATGTTGTAAAGAATGTCCTACATGCTTCCAGGAGTCGTTTTCTGGACATGTTCCCTGAGGACTGTACGGTCAGGAATGCTAAAGCAGCAGGAAAACGTTTCTACCATAGTGTCTAAATCCTACACACTTAACAAACAGTGCCAAACTGTGGCGAGGCTCCCGGTCTCTGTTCTTCACAGGCTAAACTTTAAAATGAAGAATTAAATTACATATATCTGGAGTCCCCTAAACATAGAAACACATGAATCTGTCATTACCACTGGGTACAACTGTGTGCCTGAGGCCATTAGCTCAGCTGGTGAAAATGCAGCATTGGGACCAAAGCTCAGATCATGGTACAACACTGGCCAAATGAGCTGTATATTGCAAACTGGGCAGATAAGGACACATGACAGTGGATTACTTTCAAATCAGTCAGCCAGTCAGTCTGTGCTCTGCTGACAATGGGCGGATATCTTCATCTTCAGTAAACTCGAGAGAGTTGGAATAATATGACAGTAGATGGCATTAACAGAAGGTACTCAGGATGATCTATCTGTGTTCTTCAGTTCAGCCCATAATGTGTCAGCTCAAGTAACTGTGTGGTGTTGGAGAATAAGGTAATGCCATATAATTTTAAAAAAAAGAGAGAGAGATAGAGAAACATGGACTTGAAGTTTACATGGTTGGAAAAAAAATAATTCAATAGATTGAGGACCAATTTGCTGATGTCCTGAGGAATCCTTGAATGGCTTAGTGGGTTATATTGACTGCAGGTGGAGAATATCAAAATTGAAATGGTGTTAGAGCTCAGTAGAAAATGTGAAAACCATCTCATTTTCCATAGTAGGGTTGAAGCAGACACATGGAGGAGATGCTGGAGGTGAACAGAGTGCACAGGAGAGATTCCTTTCCCTCCTAAAGCCTTGGTCCCTGCAGTGGCAGGAGAGAGTCAGCCCACAAGCAGCACAGGTTGGCAGTTGAGTGGTTCTGTCTCAGGACCTAATGAAGTGATTAACATCAAACAAATTAAGGCACCCTTAGGAAACTGAGACATGATCTATGCTGTCTGGGAATTGGCATCCAGATAGACAGTTCATTTCCTTAGGCAGGGTGTGTGGGCTCTCAGTCTAGCTCAGGTGTGATTTGATCTCCAGGCTGCTCACAGGGACAGAGATATCCACAAGTCAGGGGTCTGACAGTGATGCATCATGGAGTCAGATGCCAAGGCTGATTATGATCCAGGTGACAGAAGTGAATCACCCCTGAATATGCTGATGTTGGCACTGAGGGAGGAGATAGAGCCAAGGCTTTTGCAGTGTTTCTAATGAGAAACAGAACGTTAACTCCACCAGGAAATGTGTGAGAGAGAGAGACTGAGGGCTTAATAGTGGAGGTAACCTTCCAGTCCAGACCTACTATCTATTCTAGAAAGCAAAACACAAGGAAGAAAATAATCTTAGCATCTTTGGAAGAGATGATTTGCATGCTGCCTTTTCCATCTCACTTTTCAGATCTCATTATGCACAAACTATGATAAAGTTACCAAACATAAAACATACTTGCTGGTCATTTGCTACTTGCATTGGCAAGCTGGTCATAAAACCAGTCAATTAATAAAATCATCAAGATGTCAGCATGATAAAGGCGTGAAAAAAACCTGTTCAGTGAATAGTGATTCTCACAGAACTTCAGGATCATTTCACCACTCCTTGGGTCCTTACTTACTGCCATGTAGCTCTAGTCTTTTGTGAATAAATTAATGATCTGTTATCATTCATCTATTGGATTGTACATTCCTTCAAAACAGAAGCTGATGACCTAAAATTCTCTATCAATGCCATGCTTCCACACAAAGTCTTTTGCACAATTTGGCTTGTCAAGAGCTAAATGAAATCATAGTGACATGAATGCCAATAAATAAAAAGATGCACATGATCTTATTGGGGTGAGGGACAGGTGGGGCTGCTTGGACAAGGCAATGATGGTATCCAGAGAAACTGGACTTCATTCAGTAGGAGGCTGGGTAAGGTGACAGAGTGGCTGCCTGCTTTGACTCACACAGTGAGGTAAAGATGAAGCTAATGGAGCCCCAGGAAAACAAGAGGTGGAGCCTGCAAAGGAGATCCCCAGATGAAGGCTCTGAAAACAGCATCCTTTCTTGGTGGGATAGGAAATCAAACAAGAACTCACTCTGAGAGGTAGAAAATAATCCTACTTTCAACACCTCATGGGAACCTAGCATTAGAAAAATCACTAGCTTCCTTGATCATATAGCCTCGGGTCATTCTTTGTGAGTTCTTGTACTTTCAAATGCCCCTAACTTTGCAGATTAAACAGATTTTGTACATTTATAGATGCAGGGCTCATTAGTACAGTTTCTGTTTATGGTGGTGGAATTCATTTTGTTTTCTTTTGTTTTTAAACAGATCCAGGTTTTGCCAGGTCCTGTTTATTCTAAAGTAAAAGAAAATAACAATGAGGATTTGTGAGGAGCAAGTTGCACCCACAATTATAGCAAATAGACTCTCTGAGAGAATGCATTTGTATTGCTGCTGCAAAGCAATGAGAAGTTTTACACAATTATGTTATCTCAAATTATTACTTCCTGTTGTTTTCCAGAGTTTGTAAAAAAACAAATGATGTGTCATATTTAATCTCCTTTGTCCTCAGATCTACCATAATAAATATTAAGGGAGTACATTTATTACAGTGCTTCTCACTTGAAAGACAATACCCATTAATTTTAAACCTTGTGCTGACAGCCCTCCGACACAGCATTAGAATATTGAGTCTCAATTCTAAATTATTTTTATGCAGAGTTTATCAAGACTAGGTAGGTGAATACCAAACTTACCAACTTTTCTTTACTTCATGAAAAGCCCAACTTTTACCTCTAAATTTCCTCCCTCCCATTATCTCCATTTTTCCTTCTGAAAATTCTATCAAATCATCTTTGGAGCATTCAATTCATATTCCATGCTATACCCGTTCTTACACTTTTGTAAACACTTATATCATCTGCCCTTTTTTCTTTTTAAAATTGTTTTCTTTTGCTTTCCTGTTTGTTTGTTTCCTGTAATTTCTTGCTTTGGAACCAGAGAGGATTACATTAAAGTATAAATTCTTTCAATCATTTTCACCAAGGGCCTCAGTCTGTCATTCATTAATCAATCATTCTTGTAAATATCTGCCTTTGGATGTATATCTGATAAGCCCATACTTAGAAGACACTGAAGAAAATAATTGCTTTGGGGTCTTTGTGTGATATGGTGTGTGTGTGTGTGTGTGTGTGTGTGTGTGTGTGTGTGTGTGTATGTTTAAGAAAAGATGTGTTTAAGTAGTATCTTGAATAAAAAAGAAGACAGGAGAACTCAGGCAAATCCTCTTACATTCAAATTCCAGATTTCTGTAGTTTATAAATACCTTAAGCTGAAAAACAGAAAGGTTTGCCACTCAGTTTAAATAAAAACAAATGTGAATGAAAGTGTGCCCAAACCTCGAGAGGGTCAGGGCAGTGCCCAAGAACTATGCATATTCTGAGGGATAGGGAAGAAATATATTTTCTACATCTTAGAGTTGAAGGTGTGACTGCTTTAGGATGCCATCTAAAACCTAGAAATGTGTAAGGGGAAAATGCAGAAATCAATCAACCATTTCTGTATATCCCCATCCTCACATAATCCACTTTGAAATGGGTGTGTACCCCTGGCAATAAAAACAGGAAGACATTTTCTGGCTTTGTGATTCTAATTAGCTCAGGACTGCATTCATTCAGGGATCTGCAAAATATTACTACTCCTATAATAGGAAAATAATAGATCCCATGGATTTGAATCTAAAATACCTTGGATTTGCCACTGATTTCCCAAACAAACACAAGGTATTTCTTTCAAAAGTATTGGTTTATTTGCCTTCAGTCCTTGAGCCCCCTGAAATGGTCAGGAGAGAAAAGTCTGACAAATTCTGTCAACTAGAATCAATTATCTTCAAGCACCGTGCCCTCCACTGGTAGAATCTGAGGCCTTTGGGTTTATGCAACTGAGTGTCTTGTGAGACAATATGACCTCAAGGCGTTTATCCCATTGGATATTTCTTTTATGAATATTTATTTATCACAAAATAGTCCTTCAATTTATTAAGTACAACATGAATTGATAAACTAAGAATCCAAAGGTAGATAAATCAGAAATTGTGCCTTGGCATTGATTAAAGCCAATAAAATTCAGCTCTGGGTCAGGCATAGCAATCTTTTCCACAACAGGAATGAAATAACTTAGCAACTGGATAATAAGAAGACAAGTCTACTGTTACATGCAAATGTTTTACTGCGCTAACAGCGTCTGTCACCCATACAATATGACCCTTTATCTGCATTTGTTTCCCCCCTTTGAGCTTCCATTTGGTTTCCTAATTTCTCATATATCGTTTTTTAGTTGCTACGAATCAGAGTCCAACAAACAGGAATAAGGAAAAGTCTAAGGCCTCAGGGTTACACTTCTTATCCCCGGGCATGTGTTCTCATAATTGTGAACATCTGGACCATCTGATCACAGCAAACCTCAAATGGACATTGTGGTTTTGGCCTGGTTTTGCATCCAGTAGTGATATAAAGGAACTTAGTCTGTGTATTAGCCATCTATTTAGTGTAAGAAAGGCTGATTGCTCTTTTGTTATGTAAGGTTTCAGACAAGGGCACATGAAGAACTGCAGACAAGCTTGTAGGTTTCCTTCATCCTCTCCTGACCCAAGAGCAAGAACAGGTGGGAGGGCTGTGCGGTGCCTGCCCAGCACAGATGCACCTGCACACATCTGATCCGGTTCATGAGAGTGCATGGCAGTCCTTCTCACAACATAGACTAGGGACCATCTTACATGTGCCCTTTAGCTCTCTGTGCTCTTGGAAGCTGGAGAGAATGAGGCAACTTCTACACCAAAAAAAGAGTATTTACAGTGTGATAGTATGTGCCTGAAATCTCACAACTTGGAAGCTGAGGCAAGAGGGTCTAAAGTTTTAGGTCAACCTGGGCTACATAGTGAGTTCTGCAAGGGAGACTTTGTCATATGTATGTATGTATGTATGTATGTATGTATGTATGTATGTATGTATACATACATACATACATACATATATATATATGTTATTTCAAAGACAGATAACATGGGACTCTCCTGATCATAACCCATCATGAACTCAGATCTCAATGGATAGAAAGAGAACTTTGCTCTCTAGTGATATCACCAATGCCAAGTGACATTTCTGCTCAGCTATGTTGGGAGATGCTACTTGGGTCTGGCAGGTGCAGACACCAGCAATATAACACAACATCTAATCCAGAGGACACAGGGACAAAACTCCCTAGGAATTCATCTTAAAAATAAGAGAAAACAAGTCAAACACACAGAAATCTTGACCAGACAGATGATTTGTAAGTAGGAAATGGGTTTCTCACCTTTAATTCGTGTCTACAATCCTTTCTCTTCCTGTTTCAAATGACATGAGGAAGGTGTTCCGCAATCACTGTACATGTCATAAATCAAGGTGCTTAATGACAGGAGTTCACACAGCTGTCCCCAGCAGTGCACACAGTCTGGCAGGGAGTTGAGGGGAGAATAATGACTGTGGCCCTTGGGTTCAGAAGGTTTAGTCATTACAGCAGAACCACCAACTTACAGTGACAGAGCTGGGTGGCTGAGCCTGTTCACACCAGCTGATCAGGAAGTAGGGAGAGCAATCACTGTCAAGGACTTGCCTCTCTACCTACTACTGGTCCACCTCCTGAAGGTCCTCCAGTCTCCCAAAAAAGGACCACCAGGGTTCAAAACGTAATCCTGTGGCATTTAAACATTAAAATCATAATAATGGAGAAATAATGATAATTACAAGGCAAATGCTTTATATGCTCCGAAGAGAAAAGAGTGTCTCTATTTTATATATAACGTGTGTGTGTGTGTGTGTGTGTGTGTGTGTGTGTGTGTGTGTGCAATTTTTATTCCATGTGTATGTTGTTCATAGGCTTGCATAACAAACATGTTTGATATTATCTTTTTCCCTCTGTGTGTAACATCTGTCAAAAATTCCGAGGTGAATGAATTTCTCTTGGTTTCTTTGTTTTCTCTCTGCAAACCACATTTTTCTTCATCCTATTTGTTCTCATCTTCCTTCTCATGCAGGAAAACAAAACAGTACTGTGATTCATGTTGGTGTGTTTCTTTTGACTACATTATGCTCTGGTCTCATGGCTGTCCCCAGAACTTGTTTGTGAGAGTGAGCAGGGTTTAGCCCTGGTTCATGACAGCTCCCAGGAGCTGCTTGAAAAAGAGCCCATGTTATAAATACATAATTATAAACTTGTCAAAAGAGACATTATTTACTCATTTGTCTGCCATGGCTCCCTTCAGTCTACCTCGCAAGTAAATCTATATTTAGCCACTATCATATTGATCTGCAACTAGAGTAGCCTGTAATGTTCCTACAGAAATACACCATTAAAAAATGAGATAAGAAAGATTCACTCCAGGTTTCAAGTCTCATCTTAGGGGAAAACAATGGAAGAAAAGGGAGAAAGTGCTTCATGGTCTGTCGTTTTTGCCTTTCTTTATCCAGTTCTGAAATTATCTTACAGAGAATCTGCCCTTTTATAAATATCATACATCTTCTAAAATCAAACATTGGGAAAATTCGGGATGTAATTCTCCATAACTGCTGGATTTGTGTGGTCTCCAAGTGCTCATCCTGCCACTTGGTGCTGTTGGTCTAGTAGGTGAGGGCTGGGGCAGAGGGTGTTTCAGGTGATGTTTTTACACTCTTGGAAATACTAGTCATCTTGCAGCCTGTATGTCCTAAGTAATATTTTACTTGCATTAGATAACAGATGAATCTTTTAGAACAATTTATTCTTAAAGCAGGAAACTAATTAGAATAAGTGTTGTATACAATATCCCAGATTAAACACATAAGGAATTGTAAATAAAGAATCTTCCAACCTTGACTCCACACAAACTAGTATGCCAATGTGAAACCTTAAAGAAATACACAGGTGGCTGTTATGTCCTGCTGTGGATATCGCTCTGTGTAAATGAAATGCTGTTTGGCCAGTGGCCAGGCAGAAAGTATAGGCGGGACAAGAGAGAAGAGAATTCTGGGAGGTGGAAGGCTGGGGTGGAGAGAGACTGCCAGCCGTGGCCATGACAAGAAAGATGTAAGGTAGTGGTAAGCCACGAGCCACATGGCAAAGTATAGATGAATAGAAATGGGTTAATTTAAGATAGAAGAAGCAGATAACAAGAAGCCTGCCACGGCCATACAGTTTATAAGTAATATAAGTTTCTGTGTGTTTACTTGGTTCTGAGAGTCTATGGGCCTGGTGCGTGAGAAAGATTTGTCCTGACTGTGGGCCAGGCAGGAAAACTCTAACTACTATGTCCTTCCCTTGAAATCAAGGATTATTTTTCACAATTATAATAAAAATTACATTTATTTAAGAAGTATATTCATGTGTTGAGTGGGTGGATAACAGTACTCATTTGAAGAGAGTAAGTTAGGTAGAAAAGATCCAGTCTGATAGTGATCACTGTGTGGCTACCTATATGCACCATCCCGACATCAATAACTAAACAGTCATTGGCATCATTGCTGATTTAGAGACAAGGGAACTGAACGTCAGAAAGTTTAAGTGACTCATCCAGAGCTGGAGTTAGCAACTCCTAGAGCCTGTGGCTTAAAGACTGCGGGCTCAGAATCAGTCATTTTCATGGCTTTATTATTACAAACAGAGTTAAGGAAAACGCCAATGCAATTTCCAGGGAGCTATTTACAATGGAGAGAAGAGTCTCGCCCCCTCTATGACATGTAATTCTGGGCAACCCTGGATGTGTGAGAAATTTATCAATATGGTTTTTGTATTTCACACCTAATAGATGTGCACAAACTCTTGGTTCAAGGGGTTAATTAATTGTCGTTTGGCATGAGTGTTAACTACTCCCCAAAGCACACCTCTCGCCTACAAAAATCAATGAAGACCATATTAACACCCTCTTTTATATCCAGTTCTGTAACTAGGAGAATGGGATCTGCCTGTTGATGAAACACTGTGGGAAACCCATCTTCCTATCTTTAAAAATAAAAATGGAATTCAATACCATGGACCTTTTAGTCTCACACAGAGGTGCATTGGCAAGTCATTCTATCTCTTTTTCTTTCATTCTTTCTTTCTTTTTTAAACATCTCAATCCTTATTTCAAACAAGTCATGATTTCCTTTCTTTCATAAATATGTATAAGAAACTAGGCCTCTTTGGAAGTAGTCCCCGACAGTGAAAGCAATCAACTCCAAGTCAAGATCACTCAAGTCTTTTTCTTTGTTGAGCTGTTCACATGAGAAAGTCACTTCATGTCTTTGGGGCTCGCGTGTTCCTGAGATGTGGTCTGTAATACTTGCCACATAATAATATCATTATATAGATGTTACATATGTGAAGCTTTTGAATTTTTCAACTGTCTCAGGCACATGCATAAGAACATGGAATTGCTGGGGATGTATGCTGTGCAGAATTAGGTACTTAAAAATGCTTGCAGGGATGAGGAGAAAACAGTATGATTCAGTTTGTACTCAACCATTTAACATGTGGTTACCGCTTATCATCCAACTTCTCTGACCTTGTGCAACGATGTCAGCCACACCCTTAGAGATCAAGTTACTGGGATCTGCTTATTACCATTTAAGTTATACATATAAAAGAGGTGTGTGCTGTTGACCGGACCCTTGCACATGGCTTATGAAGTATGGTTATGGCCATGGTAGACATGTGGAAATTGAGGCAGAGGTAGTGATAACTGTTAAGTTGTTGTTGCAACTCTTAAGTGCTGAGGGCTAGGAATGGAGATCCATGGTAGAGCACTCACTCACTTGTCAGGCAAAAGGCCCTACGTTGAACGCCAGCACCACAGAGAGAGAACAAAATACTAGACGTTGAGCCAGGATTTAAACTTGTGTTCTTCAGCCTTCATGTTCACCCTCTAATGTAGAGGTCTCTTGACTATGAGTGATACTGAACAGCTAAGGTCAAAAAAAATTACAAGTATTATGATTATCAATGAGCATTCTAAATAAACTGATATTTAAATTATCCTGTTTGTTTTTTTTTTTAAAGAAAACTGATAGTTCTCTGCATGCTTGTATCAGTTAGCTGTTGCTATGTAACAAACTAAGAAGCATTAATAAAAAGCTAGCTATTTGCTTATGACTGTTGATGTCATCTGCTTGGGCTAGAATGAGCTCATCAGTTCTTCTAGTGACCCCTGGGCTCACTCACAATCCTGTACTTAGATGGCAGAGTATCATCTGGGGTAGTGTGCCCCTGTTTTCCTGTGTTCTATCACATAAAGCTGAGGCTTGGCCCCATGGAGGGTGCAAAGCCAGACTGAGTTGAAGTTTCTTAAGGCCTATGTTTGAAATTACAGACCATCGTTTCCATTGACTTCTGTTAACTGGAACAAGTTAATATCATTACAAACACAACTTGAAAATATCCCTGACTTCTAATCAGGGGACATCACAAATCACATGGCAAGGCATATGACATGGAGGGAAAACAGAACATTTTTTGCTGAATGGGGCATTATAATCAACTTTACCTGCTAAATATACAGCAACATACATTTTATGAAAATCTGTTTCTTTCTGATCACAGAGGTGAAAGCAGTACATTAAATATTCTTTTAGCATACAAGTATCTGTTTCAAGAAGAAAAACTATTGTCTATCTCTTAGGATTTGATTATCAAACTGTGATTAAAGATCATTGTGAAATGATAGTCATTTCAGATTTGACTTACATTTCTCCATCAAGCTACCTTAGGCATTATCGCTGTGGAAACAAATGTAATAGAATTTCAATTGTGGTATTTCAAATGGCTTGTGCCTATGTGGCAAATTCCCCTGCACACTTGCACTAACTGTCTCACCAAGGGATGATCCTCCTTCTGTGAGTTGCTTCTAATTGGGCCAGTCACTGTATTAACATTAATTAGCAATTCATCTTTCAATTTCACTTCCCTAGGGAACAGATTCAGTTAGAGCTGGGTAGGTAGGGCATTTAATTAATCTACCAATGAGTTAGAGTTTTCATTAGGTATTTTTGCCTTCTTTGTGTCTCTCTGTCTCTGTCTGTCTGTCTGTCTCTCTCTCTCTCTCTCTCTCTCTCTCTCTCTCTCCATATATATATATATATATATATATATATATATATATATAGTTAAATTTTATATGCTTATATGTGTATATTTAAATTTTATATACGTATATACATACATGTAAATTTGAACTAAACTACCTAAAGAACTTTTATTAGGAACACAAAGAAGCAACGTATCTTCCTATAAAACACTATTTGTCATAAATAATAGCATCATTTTGGGTAATTTTAAAGTTTTTTTTTGCTCTTATTTTGTTTGCTTTGTTTCTTATATTTAACTTCTGTGGTGGCATCACTCTTTTATAGTCAATGTATCAATAGCTAGATATTTAAACATCTGCCATTTACGGCTTAAGAACAAAGGGCGTTACTGTGTGAGAATGCAATTCAATAGAGCTAATCTCAAATGCAATTAATGCCCACATTCTTTATGTGCCCAGTTGTAGTCTTGTTGTCTAAAGAATTTATTGAAATAGATACATTTAATTAAATTCTTTTCAGCACTTGGGTAAAGATACAATTTAAGGTGTGACATTCTACTTAAGGAAAAGAAAGAAAAGAATTGGGCAACTGATTTTTTTCCCCAGTCTGTCCTCTTGTCTTAAAGATGTGTATTTTACTTAGGAAAGGATATATGGGAACTAGTCCTTCTTTTTCAACTTCTGTGTGCACATTCACACATCACACTGTGGTTCTAACCTGTTTTTCAGTGATACTGATGAGAGTTTACAAAGCATGGACTGTTATGCAAAATAAGCAAGGAATTTGCATGAAGCCTCAGGATGCTAAATTTCTACTCCCAACTCCTAAGGAACGGATTCTTTTTCTTGTAACAATAAAGGGCTTTGAGTTTTCTCCACACCACCACAACTATCTGCTGCTGTGAATTCAAAACTTTTTTCCATTGGCTTTGTCTTTTAGGTTTCTCAACTTGCACAACCAATGGCAGACAGATGTCCTAAAATAGTAATTTCCTTCTGTGTAATTTTTTTTTCTATATGTTGTATATTGTGTGGCTCACATGGAAATAAGACGGAAGCTCGTAGATTATTCCTCCATGGCTCATCTCAGCACTTGGGATGCAGACAAGGGGGATCATGAGTTACAGTCCAAGAGACTTAACATATAATACAATACCCAGAAAGGGATACTGATGGCGGCACTACCACCTGGTCTGTGAAAGACACCTGTCCCACTTTAAAAGTCAGCGTGCATTTACACTGGGGTTGAGGACAGCTTTTACTCTAAATCAAATATGCTATAAATGTTCACAAAGAGAAAAGCAAAACTGTTGTTTGTGGGTATGGGGATTCCCTCCCATTGTTATCTGCTGGGAGGTCAGGGTTCTTTTGTCTACAATAGAAAAGAATTTGACAAGCCATAGAAGTGGTAGAAAAGGAAACAGTTTATCAAGAAGGCATATGTACACAGGGAAGGGTTGGGAAGGATTGAGAAGGTAGTGACTCTTGGTGGGTCATTTGCATAGTGCCAGCCTTTCCCTGCATTTGCATACCTCAGGCCTTCTTTAGAGAAAGCCCCTGTTTAGCTCTGCAATTTGTACAGCTTCTGTTTAATGTTTGTGGACCTCAAAACTGTTTCAGGCCTTCTGCTTGTGGTAATGGAGGGTCTCTTGTAGAAAACACAGCAAAGAGTTCAGAATTCAAATCAGAAGAGCACTGCCTAATCCTTCCTGGCTTCAGTTTTCCCATCAGGGAAATGGACTTGTCACTCTAATCTACAGCACTTTCTTTCCTATTTGCATCACAGATGATGAAAGCTGACTTCCTCCCTCACCTAGGAAGGTCTACTGTTCTCACTTATGTTTGTAATTTAAGCTTCAACTTTTCCACTCTTCCATGCAGTGCAATGTTCAGGATAGTGCATGGAGACATTGCTTGGGGAAACAGTAGGATTCCATTTTAACTGGAGTAAGTACAGGCTGCAAGCCGGCTAAAGCTATAACATGTTAATATAGTTTACACAGTCTCTTAAAAATTACTCCTGGATGACTCCATATCTATATAATGGAATGTGATCCTATAAAACTTCCTCCATATTGCCCACAATGATTGCTATGTCCTCCCCTTGATTTTATTAATAATCCACTAAACCAGAAAGTGTTGCCCATATGTACACAGGTTTGGGGCTATCCACTGGAACATGAGCAACCTACCAGTGGCTATCACCCCAAAGAAAAATGATTCTTTCCTCCCACAGCAGCTGCCTACAGCCAGGAGCTCCTCAGTTAGGGAGTTCTTCCCATCCATGCTCAAATTTTGGCTGATTTCATCTTGTTCAGGTCATAAGTGTAAGGGCTTAAGGGTGTAGTAAAGGAACCACACAAATGACCACTCCATGGGTGAGGGTAAGTTTTTATGATAGATAAGAAAGAAAATAGCCAGGGACACCAGGGGGAATCTGCCATGCCATCTCTCAGGGCCAGAGGAAAGTCAAGGAGAGGAGCAGAGAAGAAAGCAAACATGTTGGAAGAGTCCTGTCGGTTATGAGGGTCGTGTTAGAAGAAGAAGGGCAGGTTCACTGGAACCTGGGAACCAGTGTGGGACTCTGATCTTCAGGAGGCTGTCTGAGTTAATAGAGAACTAGACACCCTTTCTAGAGGCTCAGGGCCTGTAGGAGCCAATAAGAGAATAACAGCTTTCCCTGGCAAACAGAAACACATCTTACAAGGTATCTGAGGAATGCTGAGTGTTCGCTGGGTCAGAGTCCAGCCTGAACTGAGCCCAGATTACCTTCTTGGGAGTTTGGGACCTGGCATTATGTAGGTAAGTACAGCTGCAGTGAGTTCGTGAGCAGCTGTGCCACGTCCAGGAGAGAGCATTTCACAGCGCGCCTCCTGCTAACCAACATGGTCATAGTCTTACTTTCAGAAACACCCCAAGCTCATACATTTCTGACCTTAAAGCAACACCTTCAAGCCCATCTGTATGGAAATTACAGCAGCAGATGTATCTATTTTTGTAGATACATATAAAGGTAGAAAATCAAAAGACAGAATGAAAAAATAATAATCAATGGAAATATGTGTGCCCATTGCGAATGCGCAAGTTCACCTTTCTTTGACAGAGTGTGCCAACATCCTAGTGACCATAAAACAAGGAGGACAGGTGGGTTGCAGGGTACCCAGTGGCCGTTATTTTATTCTGTCTCATCAGTGTTCAAGGATTCTGAACGCTGCATTCAATAAAAGAGTTCACACTGCAATTATGAAAACCTGTTATCATCTTTTCTACAAGGCAAATAGATTCACATGCTGTCTGATATTAAAATGAAGCATGAACAAAGAGGTTGTTAGGACAGCCATTCTAATTTCCTCGCTGTTGCCATGATAAACACTGTAACCAACAGCATCTGGGGAAGTCTAATACTTCCGGGTCACAGGCCATCACTGAGGGAAGTTGAGGCAGGAATTCCAGTAGGATCTCAAGCAGAAACCTCTTGGAATGCTGTTGGCTGGTTTTCCCACTGGTAGATGCACTTCTTTTACATTGCAGACCTGCCATGACCAAGGATGGTGCCAGAAACTCTTGTTTCCATCATCAGTCAAGACAGTCTCATGACAAATATGGCAACAGACCAGTCGTACCCACGCACCATTCAGTTGAGGGTCCATCTTCTCTGGAACTATGGATTGTGTCAAGCTAAAAATAAAAACTAACCAGAACCATAGCTAAGAACACAGGCTTAGTCTCATCAAACATCAGGCCTCATCTTTGTTCTGCCCTTAACTCACTGACCATCCCCGCACAAATGATATAATCTATCAGCTCCTTTGTTTCCTCAAGATAATGGACATAATCAAACTTACATAGGGGTGTTAGGTGAAAAAAAGAATTGAACTTTGCTGGTACTGGGCACAACAGCACACAGCAGATAGAAGCAGCTACCAATGGCCACTATTTAAATCCAGGATGGTATTTCTGTCTCACTCTGAAATTGAAACACAATCATGGGATAATGGCCGTCTATTGAATTTGGACTCTGATTTGGATTCTACCAGAGAGCATTAAGTAGACATAAAATTCTCTTATTTCAGCTGCAGAGATCCCTGAAGCAGCTTCATAAATGGGTCTCCAGTGAACTGAAATTGCTTGATAAGATCAAGTAACCCTTCCAACCAGTGAAGCCCTTTTCCTCCGATAAAATGAAAAACGTTGTGCATTTTCAGGGAAGCGGCAAGGCTGTCAGATGACTCAAAAGATAGCAACTCGGTTCCGCTCCTTAACTTCACGCAACCCGAATCAAACTCTCCATTCACATTGTGCCTGGTGCCCACCGTGGCTAAATGGCGGAGAAACAGCTGCTTCGTGCTGAATCTTTCATGGGGTAAAAGGAATGATGATGACAGCCTTTGTTTGGGGCGATCAAGACAACATTTTCTTTTTTGTTACATAGGCCAGGAGAGTCCCAACTCACTGGCGATTCTGCAACCAAGCTCCCCAGCTCCCCCGAAGATGAGCAAGGGTAGATCTGCTTGTTAAACTGCCTTTTACAGACTCTACAACTCTTTCTCTATGATGTGGGCCTTGGGAAAGTTGTGTCCTTTTTTATGACCCTCCTGTACCCTCAGGCTTCCGCACCTGCTGCAGCCCTTGGTACCAGCAGAGCTTGGCAGAAGCTCTATGTTTAGAAGCCTCTATGCCAGAGGCAAAAGGCTTCCCTGAGAGACCTTTAGTGCCCTAACCTTTACAGCAGGGGCTCTCCAATTTTAATTTGCATAAGAATCACCGCAGGGGATCCTCATTAAAAATTCAGATTCCACAGCCTCTCTGCCCAGTCCAAGTCTTTAGGTTTGAATGGATTTCCAGACTTCGGATTTTCTAAACTACCCACCTCATTGTGATGCGTGTGGTCACTACGGAAGACAGCTAGAAAATCCTGCTTAATACTATTTTAAAGTACTATTTTATGAAATATGTGTTTATCGAAGTATATATATAGAAAATGAATGGCCCTGAACGGGGTTCACACGTGCTAGCACGTGTCAGAAGCACTATCAAGTGTTTGTGTTCCTCGGTGTCCTTTACCTAGCATGTTCAGAAGCAATGGGGTGTAAAAACAAGAGACAGTAATAAATAAAAATAAAATTGCCTTTCAAAGAGTCTACTGCCTTTCAAGTAGTGGTTGAGGAGGTAGAGAAAGAATGAAAGCTTAGACAATAGAAAACTAGTGCTGTTTCCTGGGTTTTCCTCATTTGTACATGGAAAAAAGAACCTAGCAGCTCTCAAGAGCCTTGCCCCAGAGCTGGGTACATGGGAGGCACCAGCACTAGTTTTCTGTCCCCTGGAAAGGTAGTTCAGAAAGGGGCTGTCTCTGGAACGTCTAGGAACTCCCACCCACCTTTTCCTGCATTTGACTGGCTAAGTGCACCTTGATCCCGTAATTTCCTCATATCTTATGAGCTGACATTGCTTTCTATCTGAAGCACCAGAAGAGATATTGGAATGTAATTTCGAAAATCAACGGAAGGTGCACAGAGCCAGAGCTCTCCACTGTTAGACCTCCTATCAATGGGGTAGATTCAGCAAACAAAGAATGTTCTGTATCATCCTAGAAAAAAAAGGAGTGCAGACTCTTAGGAAGTCCCTCTTTTTTGACACGGGGCCAAGAAAACACTACCATACTCACGTTATTCCAAACCCTTTTCAATTCAAACATGTGAAGACTACCACTCTCCATCACAACGAGTTCACTGTGACATCTTCACACCTGCAGATCATGTACTCCCCATTTCCCGCTCGTTTTTCTTCTCTCTACTCCCGTTACTCTCCTTTCCCACTTCCAAAACAATAATCTGCATTTCGCGACAAATTATGCAGTATTTCCCTTTCCACATCTGATGTACCTGAATAACATGACAATCTCCAGTCCTACGTTTTTCAAATGATTTCATACGTTGTCATTTTTAAGTCCTTTTTAAATGTTGTTTTTATTTGTGTGTGCCTGAGTTTGTGTGTACCATATGCATGTAGGTGTCCCCAGAAGCCAAGGGCATCAGATCCTTCTAGGAATGGAATTATGGAATTACTGGCAGTTATGAGCCACCTGTGACATGGGTGACTGAAACCAAACCTGCAAGAGCAGTAAGCATTCCCCCCCCCCGCCCCCACCCCCCCACCCCCACCCGAGACAGGGTTTCTCTGTGTAGCTTTGCGCCTTTTTCCTGGAACTCACTTGGTAGCCCAGCATGGCCTCAAACTCACAGAGATCCACCTGGCTCTGCCTCCGGAGTGCTGGGATTAAAGGCGTGCGCCACCACTGCCCGGCTTAGCAGTAAGCATTCTTAACCATAGCCCTCTCTCCAGCCCACACTCTCCCTCTTCTCAATGGCTAACTAGAACTCCATTGTGTACATGAACTAGGTTTTCTCAACTAGCCAGCTGTTGACAGACACCCAGACTGACTCAGTATGCTAGCTGCTGTGAGGCGCCACAACCAACACAGATGCACAGGGATACTGACCTGGATTCACTCATGTTCCAAATGGGTTATGTGATTATTCCATTCTTGGGTTTGTGAGGAACCTACATGTTGATCACTAGAGTTGGACCAATTTACCTTCCCACGAACATTTATCAGGGCTCCTCTCCCCCATCTTCAGCAGCATTGGTTCTTTGTTTCCTCAATGCTAGCCTCTAGGAGGCAAAGCAGAAACTTAATGTCTTTGTGACCTGTATGTCCCTGAGGGTTAAGGATGTTGAACATTTTTTCATACATTTATTAACCATCTATATATTTGATTTTGGGAACTGTCCATTTAATTCGTTTGTCCATTTATTGATTGGATGGTTTGCTCTTAAGTTTTAAAATTATTTATATAGTCTATTATTAAACCCTTGTCAGATATATAGTTGGCAGGATTGTTTTGTTTTGTTTTGTTTTTTCAGCTGTTTAAACTGTCTCTTGACTGTCTTTTTCTGAGCAGAAACATTTTAAGTCATGCAATTGCACTGGTCAAATTTTGGAATTATTTCTTGGACTATTAGAGTCCTTTGCAGAAGGCTTTGCCTTTGTGTAGCTCTTGAGGTTAATAACTCCAGTGCTTTCTGGGTCTTCTGCCCAGGTCCTTATTGCACGGAGACTTGACTTTTGTGGAGGGTGAGAGACAAGGATCTACCTTCACTCTTCCACAGATGTACATGTGGTTTTAAGCTCCATTTGTGGAGAAGACTGTCTTTTCTACAGTGTGTGCTTTGGGCACCTTTGGGGAGAAAAAGAGAATAGGCGGCTTTCCTCGCATGGTTCTGTTTCTGGGTCTTCTGTTTCTCTGGTGCAGATGCGTTTTTGTGCTGGCAGCATACTGGGTTTCTTCTGTGACTTGTTGTAATCTGAAATTAACACTGTGATACTTCTGTTGCTCTTCTGCCTTTATGATTGATTGGCAATTAGGAGTGTTTTTACTTGTGTTTTAGTTTAAGGAGATTTTCTGTTTGTTTGTTTGTTTGTTTGTTTTGGGTCATGTTTTATTTTATTCCCTATTTTCTGTGGCATGCCATTAGCCCTAAAGAACCCTTGGAGAATGACTTGGCTCATTATCACTTTAAATCAATTGTTTTTTAACTTCTCTTTGCCTGCCTCACTGCCCCAAGATTAGGGTGATCCTCAGGATTGTAGATGCAGCCCCTATCAGACTCTTATGGGAGTGAGCTAAGTTCCAGATTGATGTCTTAACAGTCTACAGCTTCGTGTCCAAAAGGCATCACAGAATTACACTGTGATATAAAGCCAAGAAATGGCTAATAGAAGAAGGTTTAATCATCCGGGTTTCCCTATCATCTGTGCCTTAAGACTCTGGCTGAACTTTCCAGTTCCCCCTGTGATAAAGTTGTCCTCTGACCTGCTCATTGCTGCAGTCCCCACCAGTTACTGTCACCTACCCTTGAACTCAGGCGACCACTCCCATCTTCTCCCAAGGTAAGACAGAGTCCCTCTAATTATTCAAGCCTCCTTTGCCAAGTGCATTAGGAATCTCTCAAAGGGGAACAAATTTAGGGTGGCTTTGAAGAACAATGGTCCTGTTTTATTTTTCTTATTCACATTGTGATTTCCAAACTCTATTTTTAAAAATCATTGCAGCACAACAAAATTTTTTGTCTTTTGCTATTTTGTGTAAAGAAGTGGAAGAAGTATGTTTGTTCCTGTCCATCAGTATTTGCTCACCTCCAACCCTGCTCTGTATGTTATACAGCCATATGTAAGTTCAGGAGACATCCTCTTTTATTCAAGCACTATAAACAACTTCATTCACTGGACAGAAATTTTGTTGTATGGTGATACCATGAAGATAGACAGGGTGCTCCATTTTCCAACTTCATCTGCACATTAGATGCAATAAAAGTATGATACTACTTTGCTTATTTTACAGAACAGAACAGTGAATCTCTCCAAAGGCAATTTGCCTGTTGTCACACAGCTACAGTTTTCACATGGCTTGGAAAACAGAGTTTACATGTGTGTGCGTGTGTGCGCATGCGTGTGTGTGTGCATGTATGTGTGTGTGTGTGTGTGTGTGTGAGAGAGAGAGAGAGAGAGAGCTTGTTACTACCCTATTTCACTAAGCTGTTGCCTCTTTCCTATGTATCTCTATGCTGATGATAATGAACTCATTCTTGACTAAATGTCTACCGCACACTATGTACCTCATACACATTGTCATCAAAGGGATCTCCACCACTGTAAAACCAGGCCCTATCATCATTTTATATGAGATAAAACATAAGCTCAGAAGTCTTAGGGAAAATTTGGTCATGATAAAAAGCAGGAGAACCAAAATGCAAAACCCAGCCCAGTCCATCCTTCTTCTTCATGGCTTCTGTACTTGTAGAACTGCAAAGTCTGTTATAATACACTTCACATCCTGGCATCGATGCAAAGACAATGTCTCCAGTTGTTAATAAATAAGTTCAAAGAGGCAAAGCTTTGACTTACTGGACACTCAGGGTCCTGGCTGAGGCGGGACAAAGCAGCATCCTGCCTATGACAGTTCTCATATTCCCAACAAGTATTCTTTCTGCCTTCTAGCCATTGCAATGTCGTCTAGTACTCTCAGGCACAAGAAGGCTATGAGGTACATATGGAGAAAATACATGTATTAAATATGCTTTGTTGAGCATGAGTCATAGTGCTGATGGCTGATATCCAATATAAACAAGTATTATATATGTGTATATATGTACATATCCTACAATATGATCTACTTAACATATATACATGAGAATAGGATATACTGTATCTATATACATAATTGTTATATGCAAAGACTATACACATGTGTGTGATGTTTATCCAGGCACAGAAAGCAAGGCTATGCTAATCATCTGATGGAGATACTGTGAGCAGAAGACTGCAGGAACCTTAAGCCTGAATCTCCTGAGACCATTGCTTTGTTAACTCTTCAGTAACTCAGTCTTGACCATGATCTTACAGAACATGCAACACATTTTATGATCATCAACTGCATTTGCTTCTAGTGCCTTCATTGCCCTAGTACCCATATCTAGACCCTCCCCACATTCTGCAGATTCATGATGTCTTGGGTAATGCACCTTTGTATATATATTCACATTTCCCACAAGTGATAGATCCCTTCTCCCCAACTATCCTACTTACTAGCCACTACCACTCATTCAAACTTGACACCAACTCTTCTCTCTACAGTTTTGCTGAGACAGCCAATAGATGTTCACCATCACTATGAGAAAAAAACAACCAGTGCAGCACACAGTAAAGCAAACTCATCCAATATTTACTTAAATTGATTTAGCTTAGAGCAAGTTCATATACATAAGTAATTTATACTTAAAGTCAGATTCTGAAATGAACATGGAAAATGTGGGGCATGATGAAGTGGTTGGGGTTCCTTTCTAAGCATTCCCATCCAGTTATTGAGTTCACACCCAAGTGTAGAAAGACAGGCATGCATGCACATATCATCTCTCTGTCTAACAGTGTTAGACACCAGGAGCCTTCTGTAATTTAGCCCTTTCTCTGATGGATATGTCTCTCTTCTACAAACTTGTCCAGTGGCAGAAACAAGGACTAAATCAGCAAGAGTGATGCTTTCCATGTTGCAGAGGGTACTAAACACAACAGGGAGCCTACAGCATTACACCTCCCATGACTCCAGTACCCACACATTTGCTTAAAGGCTCATGAAGCTCTGGCTCTTCTCCAGCCTCCCAGAAAACAGAAGATGCCACAGACTGGAAATCCAAGGACATGAGCTCAAGCCCAGATTCGCCGCACGTGGATAGCTCTAAGCAAGTCACAATACCTCTCCCAATCCAAACTTTCCCCATCTGTAAAGTGTGGAATTATCTACATGTCTACCTCCAAAGATGATAGTCATGAAAGGAGACCAAAGCATTGTATAGAGGATTTTTGTGCTTCACAAAGCATCATTCACTGTGCTATCTTGATGTTCACATCCACATTGCCAGTTACACATAATGACTACCGCTCTGAGGATGCTTTTCCCAACAGAAAGTTACTGCAAAAACCCTTGTCTTGTAAAAACAAATCAGTAGTGTGGGGCTGGGGACATGGCTCTGTAGGTAAAAGTGCTTGCTGTGAAATCATGAGGACCTGAGTTAGAATACCCAGCACCTTCATAAAAGTTAGGCCTGGTAGCTAGCCTGTGACCCCCGCACTGTGGAGAGAAGAGGTAGGGGGGCTGCCAGGGCTTACTGGCAGCCAGCCTAGTCTTGGCTTCAATGAAAGACCTTGTCTCAGGTCAGTAAGGTGTTGAGTGAGGGAATAGGATCCTCAGCCTCCTCCTCTGGCCTCTGTGTGAGCATAGAGGCATGTATATAAACCAGTGTGTGCATGTAACACACATACATGCACATGTGTACAAAGGCAAATAAGATAACTATAAAATAAGAAGTCTATGGTTTAGAAACAATAGGAAAAAAATCTCAGGACCCAGTAGTGGGTCATGCCTACAAACCAAGGTTTCTAGAACCTGAGGCAGGAGAGTTACCACAAATTCAAAGGCAGTTTGTGTTACAATATAAAACCTGTCTTGAATAAAACAAAACAAACTTAGTGTGTTGGTCCTTTACAAGAAAAAAAAAAAGACAATAAAGGAATTAGGCCCACAGATAGTTGTGCCTACTTTAAATTAAATGGATCATTGGATGACTCTCAAGCTCGGGTCACGATCTCCTCTTTAGGACCTGTGTTCTACTGTCAGAATTTAGTCTTAAGTTCTACAAAGTTACTGTTTGGGCCTCTGGGGGAACCTAAGTTAATAGGTCAACAAAGACATCCCTGTAATAGGGAAAGCTTGTGTCTCCACATCTAATGAGGTCTTTTTTTCTCTCTTAAAAATGTTTTATTTCTTCATTCTAGAAGGGCTCAGTGCTGCAGCAACAGCAGTAGAACTCCGAGATCTTGGTGTCTTACCTGAACAAAGGTTTATATTTACTTGGGCTGCACACCCACCCCCGTCATGTCTTGCTACCTTCATTCATGTGACTCCAGAACCCAGGTTGGTGATAATCCTGCCTGGGTCTTAACCATTGCCAGTCACCAAGGTAGCCTGGATAGGCTCCTGAGGGGTGTTGCCAGCAAGCAGTGACTCTGGCTAGCTCTGGCAGACACCGCTTGACTCCCAAACCCTCAGCAGCAACTCTGAGAATCCAAGAAACACCAGATAAACATGGCCGAAAGTGGATGAGCTAGGGTTGTGTCACACGTGGCGAACAGCGGGTTATGTGACTAGACGCTCCTTGTATTCCATGATCCAAGGTTAAGAAAAGCAAAGGGGCCTGGGTCCAGGCAGGCTGGTCCTGTGCCTTCAGCCAGCTGCTGTTGTAGTCACGGGACAAACCTTTAGGGGTGCAGCAGTCTCCATCCTGTTACATGGTGATGTTTTTAAAAACTGATGAAGTCATTTACAGTTTCCTGGCACTAAAGTGTTCCTAGAGGGATTTTCAGGCTTTGAAACATGTTTATTATTTTTCACTAATTATGTCATAGCATATTGAAAAGATAAAATGTTTTTCACACTGAGGGCCTCATTTGAAAAGCAAGCTTTCTGGAAACAATTGCCTTTATACGAGACTTGTTGTGTCCTTCATCATAATGACAGACAAGCGAGAATGAGACCAGCAGAGCATGCTGCATCCTGGGTATCTGAACAGTGTAGACTGCTTCTTTCCCAAGAGCTGAGAACACCCCCAAGGGAAACATCCTGAAAGGCAAGGAAGGTTTTTTATGCACCATGCATGTACATGGAGGCTGTGCTCCTAGGAAGCTTGATGGGAGGAAGCCATCAAGAGTTCAGGTGGGGTTTGCAGAGTACCTTCTCCAACACACAGACGTTCTCTTGGGTTTTAAATGAAAACGTCTAGACAGAAAAGCTTAAAGGGGAGTATCTCAAAATGCAGTTACCAAGTTTGGGAGTAGTAAGCACACAGATATGAATGCTGGCAGAAGGAGGTACTTATACATAATTTTCAGAAAACGAGACATGTCCCCAAAAGTGTTTCCCGGCTGTATTACTGGAATGCAAAAGTCTAAATATGGTAATGTGAAACATGACTGGATCTGGTGGGAAACAAAATATGCTTATTTTACAATTCCATAGAGGGAAAACATTTTGGCAGTTAGATGAGAGTCTAGGAAAATGAAGATTCACACCAACATCAGTCAAAATTATTCTTATAGAATTACCTTCATCCCAAACACAGGATGTGCTTAATATGTTGTTATTCAATATCCTTTTCATTATTCCTTTCATTAACTTTTCCTAATTGTTTCTAAGTATTATTTGCCTTTGGTGGAATAATCTTATTTTTATGATCTCAGAGAAAGTAGACAGGGGGATAATTACACCAGGTATAAGCTGGCTCTGTGGGTGTTCATTTTCCAACACACACAGAACCTTGGGAGGGTCTGGTTATCAAAGACTATTTTATGTAGAAACAGCCTGGGAATATTTGTTGGTATTTCTTTCAATGTTGCCATTCAACCCTAAATGTTTTAATTCCCATTTTACAGTTGCTCTGTGAAGCATAATAGCCACTTGAAGCACATAGCTTGAATAGGAAAGAAACTACAGAAGCCAAGGAGGATTTTAATTACAAACTCCACTTCAGCAAAATTGCCAGCAATGGAATTACGGCTGTGCAAGTGTTGTGGTTCAGACGGGGCAGTTTGAGAAAAACGTTTGCAGTTGGGTGAGCCTCTCCCTGCTCAGTGATAGACTTTTAGAAAGACAGCCTCCTCACTTCTGTCAAGGATACCCCATGTGAGCTTGCAATTTCATTGTGCTGTGAGAAGCAGCAATAGAAAGAGTGCCGATGCCAGCGAGGCTAAAGATGTGACTGAAAAGGTGATGGGAACTCACAGAAAGAACAGAGAGACTCTTCAGCTCAGTTAACCTGAAAACCAGCCATTCCAGTGACCGTTCTAGAGACCAGACAACATCAGTATCGTGGTGCCCATGGCAACAGATAGTCTAAGATCTTTAGTGTGGAATGAATAGTACCCAAGTCACCATCACAGGGGGATGCATAGAAAGCCAGGGAAGAGTGGAAACTTGCAAAGAACTCTGATCTGGAGTTGGCAGGGTAAGCCACCAGAAGACTATGGACTTCTATCTCACCAGTGGTAAAAATTGTTCTGTATTTTCTCATAGAGGCACTGGGAGGGATTAAAGCAGTTACCCAGCCGGGCGGTGGAGGCAGAGGAAAGTGGGTCTTTGTGAGTTTGAGGCCAGCCTGGGCTACAGAGTGCATTCAAGGAAAGGTGCAAAACTACACAGAGAAACCCTGTCTTGAAGAGAGAAAGGAAGGAAGGAAGGAAGGAAGGAAGGAAGGAAGGAAGGAAGGAAGGAAGGAAGGAAGGAGGGAAGGAGGGAAGGAGGGAAGGAGGGAAGGAAGGAAGGAAGGAAGGAAGGAAGGAAGGAAGGAAGGAAGGAAGGAAGGAAGGGAGTTGCCCGCTCTAAAGCCTGAAAACACACATTGCCTTGATTTGCTCATCTAGAAAGAAGAACTCCTAGGACTGATGTTCTTTACTTTATACATCTCATCCCCAGCCAGTGACTTCCTTCAATGCCTTCAGGAATTTCACACAAAGAAATGGAGGCAGAGCAGACAGTACTGAAACCTTATGAGGAGTCAACCATGGCTAGCTTGCATTAAGATGGTAGATTCACACATTGGCCATGAATGGTCCCATAGTTAATTCTAGAAAGCCTGTAGGCCAGGAAGACTCTTTTTATTACCCCATTAATTCCTCAAACGATACCTGGATCATTGTTCCACAAGCAACTTCTTTTCATTTGGTTCACTTAGAAGGGAACCCACACAGAACCACAGGGAACTTGTCAGAGTCAAAAACTGAATCCATGTACTAGCAACCACTGCTCTGGACCTAGTGATCAGCGTCAGCTCCAAGAACTGGTGACTAAACTACAGATAACCAGATAACATGTCTTAAAATGCCCTCATAGAGATTAGGACAGTGAATGATTTATATTAAATATGAACTCCTTTTAGGAGTAATCTTCATGGAATACCCTGTAATAGCAAAGCCCATTTAGTCCTCACAATAAAACAATAAGAGCAGCATTATTATTATCCCCCATGGTTCAGCTGAGGAAGCCGAATCCAGACAGGGTCAAAGGTTAAGGGAGAAATAGATGTGAATAAGACACCTGAGAGATACTTTTAAAAGAATGTATGGCAGCTAATTGTGTCCCCATATGTAGGAACCATGGCTGAAACAGTCTCTGTTGTGATCCCCAGAGCCCAGACCAGGGTTCAGTGTGTACTAGGAATTTGGGGAATTTTCACTAATTTGTTGAATGATAATGATTACCATGCCAACATCACTCTATGGAGCTTGTAGGTCCACTCCAGGTCTCCTCAGGCTGGCGACAGTCAATCACAAAGCGTATTTGCTGAGACAATTCACTATCACAGAGACAAGGAGAATCCAGCCATAAAGAAAAGGAAATATTGTTAAGAAGAAAATTAAAGCCTTGGCCATTGGCCTCGGAGGCATGTTTCTGGAGACCCACATTCAGAGACATTTGGTGGTGTGTATCATTGCCACACTGATAAACTCTAAGAATATGGAAGGCATGGAAAATGCTTTCATTTTCTGATTAGTTTTCTATAAAAGTGTTTCTGTCCACCAACAACACACAAAGGGCAACTTAATAGGCATACAGTTATTAAAAATTAATCCCAAATGCAGTTATCTGAGGGTTTTCTTATTTTGCCATTATTAAAAATGCACACAGATTGTGTGAAGTATTTTCAACCTACAACAGATCTCAGAAAACAGTTTCCTTATCACTGAAGTGGGAGCAAAGCAATGTGACAGCAAATGCTCTTTTCCTAGAACCAGTTTCTCTTAATCTTAGGGTCAGAAAAATCAATGTCAAAGGAAATAGTACATTTTACTTAATAAAGCAAAATAGAAATGAAGTGATCTGTATAATAACACACAAAATAAGCATCTTTATTTTTTTACAGTTTCTGTCAAACTTTTTGTTTTAATATCATCTTAAAGTGAATATTCAAAATCATTTTTTCTGATCTAAAAAAAAAGAAAAAACTATATAAGAAAGATTTCAAGGGTCAAATGGCCACGTCGTATCTACACTAAAAGCATATCAGGAAGGAAAGGGCCTTTTCTTTAGCTTTGGTAGATAAAGAACAATTTAAAACAACCACAGAGAACGTATTTTTTTTTTTTGTGAGCAAAGATCTCCGTGGCAGAATACTGCATTTCTTTACTAAGACAGAGCAATAGCTTGCTAAAACCTGCTGCTCATGGTCTGACTAGCCCATTCATTCCTAAAAATACTTCTTTCATAAGACTATGTTTAGCTGTTCTCACTTTAAATTTAAACAGGAACTGATAGTACTCCTGGCTATTTGCTTTCTTCATTTGAATTTTCCCCCCTTCGGAAAGAGACTATCCGACCATGCCAGGGCCCACAGCGGGCAACACCCCAGTACACACACCAGGCTTTGCCTGGGCTCTGCCACCCACACGCTCACATGGATGAGAGTATTCATAGAGCTGCTTTGAGAGCTTGTTTGCTTTAGAATCTTATATAAGTTTTTAAATAACGGAAATGTGCATTTTTGCCAAAATAAACCTCCCATCTTCAGAAGATTTTCTTGTTTGTTTGATTTTGTCGAAAATTGTTGAGGTCAACATCTTATCTAGACTCCAGTATTGCTAAGTCTGTAACTGTCCTAGTTTTTCCTGCCTTTATCTTTTTGATGATTAAAACAAGTGTGAAGAGCTAATGCTTTTAATTCAACCACAGCACATTTCTTTTGGATTCTGTAATGACTCATAAATTTGCATTAATGCTCACCTGCTCCTGCTCCTGGAACCTCAGAGATGTGAGGCCAGAAGAATATCCTCATGGCTTATGGGTCTTGAGTACCAGAGTCTCGGCCATGGTGGACGCCTTAGAGAATGGTTCTCCAGTGACTGGTTGTTGTGGACCTTGGCTGAGGGAGCAGTAGGACAAGCATTAATACCTGGGAGGCTCAGTTATGGCAATGTAAAAGACACATTTTAAATCCTATAGGAATTCACAATAACTCAGGCTTCATGACTGTTATAAAATCAGAAATACAGAAATGGCTTGTGTAGTTAGGAGATCAGACTAGTCAAATTGTATTTTCTTTCAATGTTCTGTAAGAAGTAACTATGCCTCATGCTCTACCCAGTCTCTGTCATCTTAAACACTCATAGCAGCCAGGAGTATTGCAGGTCGGGCTCTGTGAAGAATTCTTATCTGATAGAAACTGTTACATAATACCCAAACGAAGGACCCAGAAAGGACTAAGATCCAGACACCATTAACCTGATTGTCAGATAAGCAAATAATCAGCTTTAGCTTTTTCTTTTCTGAATGTTCACTGTCTTATGTACTGTTCCTCCTAGCAGAGGATGGATATTTTAGAGAGGGCTGGAGCATTAGCATTCCTGGTACATTACAGTGTCAGGCTCAGAGGGGTTTGTGAGTGGAATCTGTTTGTGGCAGGAATGGGGTCATATGAGGACTATGGCTCATATAGGAGTCCACAACCCTGTGATATGGATGCAACGTTACTTTCACAAATAGGAAACCTGAGTCACAAAGACAAATAGCAAATAGAAAAGGCAGTTGTAAGCCTTAGCTATGGCACTCATTCTTCTGAAGCACACATCTAAAACAACATCACACAGACTCAGCAGTATCCATGCTTTCTGGTGACACTAATTTTATTGTCTCTTTTGTAACAATACAAAATTGCAATTATACAACATTAATATTCACAGAAAAACCACAGAGTCAGATGCCAGGTAAACACCAGAAAAACTTAGTTTTCTACACTTAGTACTCAAGCTAAAAATTAGTTTGCATCACTGAAAATGTGTGTTGTTGAACAATAAGGATTGTTCTTTCTTGTTTTTTTTTTTTTTTGGTGTGTGTGTGTGTGTGTGTGTGTGTGTGTGTGTGATTGATAAAACAAAATGTGAAAGTATCTTGTGATTTGCAAATGTTAGTATAGTTTAGACTTTGAGGAAATTCTTGGTCTCTCCAAACTTGTATCATAGACCACATAATCTAAATTGGCATTGACCTAGTAATAAACTCCTCAAATGTTTCTGGAAAGTTTCTTTCTCTTCCAGAAAATCAACAGGCTGTCAACTGGAGGTACTAGATGTTGTTGTGGATAAAATTTGCAAGTGATGGGGGCAAATTATGTAGATTAAAAAGCAACACATTTTATAACGTGGAGGACATTACATTAAGTGAAAGAAGCCAATTCCAAGAAGAGGAATTACACATAAGGTACCTTGAGTGCTAACAGAAAGAGCATAGAATGGATTTGGGCAGAAGATGAAAGAAAGCAATGAGTTACTCAGTGGATATAGTTTTGGTGTCACAAGATGAAAGTTTCTACAGATCATCCATACAATGTTTGTATAAGCACCAACACTGTGCTTTACAGTTAAAATTGTTAGAGGCAAGAATTTCGGTCAGGTGGTTTGTTTTCAGCACAAAATCTCAAAAATTAAAGATAGTGTGGCCATTCCTGAGGATGACTGGGCACACCCACTGAGAACCATGGAATAAGTTGGAAAGCACCCCAGTCCAGTGTTTCTCAGTTCCCAGGACCATTTTGCCCACTCACATCAGGCAGAATTAATCAGAGAAGCCATTTCTCACAGTTTCCCATGCGCAGGTAAGACATTCTGGACACCTGTCCCACCAGCTTCCTGTAGGGAAGCACAATGCTTCCTGGCATTCAGCTAAATGCACAGCATCCTCACTGGCTTCACTGGAGCTGACTGGTCTGTAAAGATCCAAGGACACCATAATCAGCCTCATTACCTGAAGCCATGGGGAAAATACTATGGAGAAATTCTGATTAGCATAAGACTAGAGAATATAGAACCCTGGATATTTCCCTATTCTTTTTTATTTTCCCTTTTTCTGAGTCAGGGTCTCACTCTGCTAGCCTAGTCTTTTGAATTCAAGAGGTCTGTCTCCCTCTGCTGCTATCTGCTAAGATCATAGGTGTGCACCACCACACCTGGCTCCTGATGACTCTTTACCTTCATTTACATTTCTTTTTTCTGGGACACCAAAACTCAAAGTTCCCTGGAAATTTCCATATAGCAACCTACTTCCTTGTTTATATTTGGAAATCAACACTTGCCCTTCAATCTTGACTAAAGTGGAACCCTACAGCAAAAGCCATCTTAGTGTGTTAGTGGTATACCATTACATGACAACAGGACTGTTCAATTCATCAAGGAAATGAGATGCTAAGATTAGAATCTATTAGGGTCAAGAGACATTCCTGAGGTCACCTTTTCAATGTCTTCCTGGTGAGGGGAGGGGACTGAGGATCTCTGGATGCTCATTTTGTCCAGTATTAATAGCAATTGAAGATGGGAAAGTCAGTGTTTACATTATCCTAACTGTGGAAATCCCTGGCTGTTTCTTATTAAACTATTAGTTTAGCATAAAATTGTTTTTGGTTTCTGTTTATGGGTGAGTTTAATAATTGCTGTCTTCGGTAATAAGAGATATAATAATGTTTATCTTTTTATTTCCTTTGAGGATCTTAGACTATACTTTATTACTAATTAAAGAATCCTCTGAGCCCCCTATTAAATAAATATTATTAACCCCATTTATAAAGGAAATGAAATCCTGAACGATTAGGGAACAGAAAAATATCATGCCCCCAGTTAATGATTACAGTGGACATTCTATAACCCCACAACCAGCAAGAACACTGCTAGTTCTACCCCAAGTCTTTTAGTCCATGAACTAAAACAAACTCAACAGGTTAGCATTGAGCTGCTTCTCTATGTGAGGGATGTGTGAAGAGCTTCAGAATCAAGTGTCAAAATCAGAAAGCTTCCAGGTCTATAGGATAATACCTCTTCTCAGACAGTGTGTTAGGAACAATTGGTAGAGACAGACACGGACACAATTTCCTGAAAGGGTAAAATGCTATGTCTGATTCTTATTATGAAAGAAATGATGTGAAACTAAATCAAGATAGAGAAGAAAAAATCTTAAAGATGAAAGTAGTTTTCAGCTGGTTCTGTAAGGGTAGAAAATATTCCAGTGATAATAGTTTAAAGAAAATTACATATTTATTCATTCAACAGATATTTTCCAAGCACACAAGCCACAGTCTCTTCTAATCTCTGAAGCAGAGAAAGTGAGATGGCAGAGGAAATACGTGTGGAGACGGGTTTATCTAACATCTCTAGCATCGTATTCCTTTCCCTAGAATATGCAAAGGAAAGCAAAGGGTCCTTTCCCCTGGCATTTGGTGCTGGAAGTAGCCTCAGGCATGGAAACAACTAGTGAAGAATGAAATTTGACAAAAAATGGTAGCAAGCATTTTGTTCACAGGCTTTGAAGGTAACAGGTCAAAGTCTAATTCTCCAAGAGAGATACATGTGCAGGAGGTTAAAAGGAAGGGTGCTCAATCTGGGCGTGGGGGCACGCTGCTGCAGTCTCAACATCAGAAGGCTGACACAGGAATACAATGAGTTCAAGGCCAGCCTAGGCTACATTGTATGTCCAAAGACTAGTAGAAAAACCTCTATCTCATATAATATATGTATATATATATATATATATATATATTACACACATATATATATTATACACACACATACACACACATATATATATATATATATATTATACACACACACACATATATATATATTATACACACACACACACATATATATATAAATTGTAAGGACAGACAACCAGTTCCAGGAGGTGGTCCTTGGCTTTGCTGCTTCAGTGGCAGGGTAAGTGGTTGCTTCGTTATTGGAGGTGAATCAGGCAGAGCAGAGGAATAAACAAAAGAAGATGACCATGGAGAAAGTTAAATGCTAGAATGCAGAGCACTAGTAAAAGTATCCATTGTGGGGCTGGGTAGATGACTCTTCATTTCTCCTGACGATCCAGAGGATCTACATTCAGGTCCCAGTACTCAGGTCAGGTGGCTCATCATCACCTGCAACCACAGCTTCAGTCCTCTTCTGGCCTCCATGGGTACCCAAGCACACCGAAACACACACACACACACACACACACACACACACACACACACACACACACTCCTTCCTTCCTCCTTTCCCCTCTTTCCTTTTCCCTCCTCTCCACTTCCCCTCTCTCTCCAATTCACTTATTTGGTCACAAATAAGACCCAAGATGAGACAAGTGTAGATCTCTGTGGAGATGAGAGGGAGCACTGCGGGCTGTTTGAGGAGCAGAGTACAACAGAATGGGGAAGTTTCTTCCCAGAGATCCTTCATTATGCTACGTTAGAACTTGCGTTTGGTTAAAAATAAGTATTGTTTCCACAAATTTTACTGCTCTTGAGTTAATAATGTGAATACAAGGTTCTAAACATTTACCACACAGCAGATTTTACCAGTTCAGAATGTTTAAGTGAGAAGCCCAGGGAAGGATGTCTTGGTAGCTTCATGCCTGGTTCTTCCTTTACTTCATTTAGGGAGTCCTACTTGGTTTAATTGATTAACTGATACCATTAGTGGGTCATAGTTCTGCCCAGAAGAGGAACAATATTCTACAGCTTTTCATATTGGAGTTCTAAGCTGTGGGGAAGAGGGAAGAGTATTAAATTGGAATTGGCAACTTGAGATTGAGTATTGTTCAATTAAAGGGTTTATTGAACTGTTATAGAGATGAGCAAGAAGAGGGTGAGGACCTGGGACAAGTTCTGTAAGTACCAGCGGAAAAGCCAGACAGTAGTTATAAGCATGTCCTCCAGACCCCAGAACCAAAAGCCTTGTAATAACAAAAACCCAGAGAAGACAACACTTAATTATTTAAGTGGAACAAGTAGGCCACAGATAATGAGAGGCAATGTGTTGAAAAGTGGGAAAATGTTGCGATAAAATAATCTATCTGGATGTTAGAGTCCTGGAGAAGTCCCACAAAAGACCACCATCCACATATGCAATCAGCAAGTGTAGCATAAATCTTAAAAAGTCTTATTAATAAAAACAAACCTGAGGCCAGTTATTGGGGTGAATGCTGGAAGATCAGAGAAGCAGAACAAGTCACAGCTACCTCACCTTGCAAGTTCCTCAGCTGATCCTGTTTCCTCAGACTGGAAGCTTCTGAGTCCTCATCCAGAATGAATCGCAGCTGAACTACTGCTCAGAAGCCTAAAAGCTTAACCAGCCAAATTCTTCTAGTTTCTGGTCTTCATGCCTTATATATATTTCTGCTTTCTGCCATCATTCCCTGGGATTATAGGCTCACTTTCTGGGATTAAAAGCGGGAGTCACCATGCCTGGCTCTATCCTTGAACTCACAGAGATCCAGGTAAATATCTGCCTCTGGAATGCTAGGATTAAAGGCGTGTGCTACCACTGCCTATCCTCTATGTTTAATATTGTGGCTTTTCTGTTCTCTGACCCCAGATAAGTTTACTATTGTTCACAATATTTCGGGGAACACAATACCACCACAAGCAAGACTGTTTATTATCTCAAGAAAGCTTCCAGCATGCTGGGGCCAGCCATCCCACACAAAGGCTGAGTAGTTCCCAGGCTCCTTTTAAGCACAGACAAGGGGAGGTTCTAGAGCAGTTAGGTCATTTTATATATTATTGGCTTAAGCAAATGGTAATCATATTAGTACATTCTAATTGGCTAAGGCTAGTTAGAGGTTGTTTAAGGGCTATAGTTTTTCCATTTGGGGGCAAGCCTGGGCAAATAAGGCTTTGTCCTTATTTGGTTATTACCTTTATCTTGCTGACTGTGGCTCAGGCCTGGCCCGGTACTGCACATACCAGGTCTCCTCGTCCTTGCTGTCGGGGGTGTTGGAGATTGATTGTCCTTTGTTCGTGGCTCTCTCAGAAACTGCTCATTCAGTCTCAGGAAACTTAAATTGAGGCCTGATCTCTGAGAGAAGACTAAACAGGACTCCATCTGTTATGGAGCCCACTCCATCCATCTCTCACTGGACAGACAGACACCCATAAATTCTGAACTGGATGGAGTTTGTTGCAGAAGTTCACAGGAAAACAAGAAGCAGGCCTAAGTCACAGGTGTGTGTGTGCACATGAGTGCTTGGGAAGGGGGAGGCGAGGAGAACACACATAGGTTCTCATTCTTCTAGTGCCGTTCTTCTTTCTTTGCATTGTCTTTCCTTCCCTCCTTGTCCTTTCTTTCCCGTGGACAAAGTCCCTCCCCACTTACAAGGCAAGCCCTTTCCTGGCTGAGCTCTCTAGTCTTAAGTCAAGGTTGCAGGGTACATTCAGGAGAGTAAAACTATTTTCATGTTTTGGACTCTTAGGGGTTGTTCTGTAGTTTTCGTTGGAAACAGAGTCTGAGGCTGTAGCTCAGGCCAGACTATAACGCACTGTGTGGCCTACAGTAGTGTCGAAATTGGTAGTATTCCCTGCCTCAGCCTCTTGAGTGCTGAGATTGCAGGCATGAATCTTCACTGCTGGCTTGGTCTTTGGATGTTAACAAAATAACTTTCTTTACCTCTTCTATCCTACATTAGCCAGACCTTTGTAGTTAAATTTAGGACATCTCAGAATTATCTTCTATCACTAAAACCACAGGATGTCTTTTGACCTACCAAAGGAAAGTCATCTATTCTGAAACCTATCATACATAGTCATACAATTTATATCTACACACAACTGTTTTCCACACCAACTCAAATATAGCATCACTAATTTTGAAGAATAACCAAGTCAAAGAAAAATTTAGAATACCATGAACAGAAAACATTTCGGCTAATTTTAATTGATTTGGAAAGCTGAAGGAAATTGAGAGTTTTAAAAAGCCAATTCTCATTTCAGATATGTTTTGGGTCAAAATCCCAGGTATAGAAAATAGATACTTTAAAGCACTCTACATTGGAGACATTATTAATGAAGTCATTAAAGTGTGTGTTACAAATTCACTCTCACTAAAGATAGTTTCTTGGGAATTTGGTCTCCAAATTAAGAAGTTAGTAAAGACTAAATTAAGTGCTACCCTGCTACTCCAGAGGTTTGTTTGGGAATTCGGTACAGCATATTAAAGTAAAGTACCTTAGGATTTCAAAATGAGAGTATCATTCTCACCCATCTTTCTGCTCAGAAGAGCAGCAGCTATTCATCTTTTGAATGTCATTGGTGTGGAGACGTGTTTGTAAAGGATGCTCCTGGGACCACTGGACCCACTTTTCCTTAGAAAGTGTGGCTCATGTGCTCACAGTGAAAACAGCCCTGGATGGAAAATCAATCTTGAAGGCACAGTGTTAAGCTGAGTGTTTAGACTGTGTCCTAGAAAGGGACTCACTGAGGCCAACTGCTGTAAGAGAGGCAGAACTTTGAAGACAGCATTCAAATGGGACCTGTGGGGTCATGAGTTGCTGAAAGCCATCTTCCCTCATTCTCCAAGGGCACAGGGCTTGGCTAGTCCAGAGCTGCTGTATTTCTCCCTGCTTGCTCCTTACAGTGACCTCTGCCCAGGGCATAAGTTTCACAGACACCAGCAGCTGTCCTGGACTGGCTGGGGGCACTTTCTATAAAGATTTTGTCTTCCCAAAATCAAGTCAGTGCTCATTCTGGTCATCCAAAATTAGTAGACATCGTATGGAATTTGACATCCTTGAAGTACATGTTCATTATCAGAAGCATATTTTTACCTGAAGACCTGAAGTGAGATATGATCTGGTTGACATCAAAATGTTCACACTGAGGCTCAATCTGAGAAATGGTAAACTGAATAGTGACCATGTGGGACATAGACAGAATATTCTTTATTCATATGTTAAAACTCTAACATTAGGTGATATTAAGAGATGGAGCCATTGAGGGTAGACTACATGGTAAGAAAATAAAGAGACTGGTCTATATTCTCTTGGCCCTGTGACAACAAAATAGGAAGGCTATTATGGTAGTTTGAAAAAGCCTGACCCCATAGGTTCATAAATGTGAATGTTTAGTTCCAAGTTGGTTGGAACTGTTTGAAAAGATTTAGGATGTGTGGCCTTATTGGAGGAGGTGTGTCACTAGAGGTATGATTTAAGGCTTCAAAAGCCCAGGCCAGGTCCAGTCTCCCTCTTCTTCTGCCTTCTGCTTGTAGACCAAATATAAGCTCTCAGCTACTGCTGCAGCACCGTGCCTGCCTGCCTTCATATTTCCCACTTGATGGTCATAGATGCACCTGTGGAACTGTGAGCAAGCCCTCACTCAAATGCTTTCTTCCATAAGTCACCTTGATCGTGATGTCTATTCATAGCAATAGAACAGTAACTAGGACACCTGCTAAGTCTGGAAGAATTCCCAATCTTTAGAAACCAAAGAAGTTCTGGAAGCTGATTGTTAATTATTTTGTTAATTCTGAGAAATTGCTTGAGAGAACATCACGGTTCTGTACCATGTCCATTTGGTTCTGTACCAAGTCCATTTAGTCTTTAGGTCATCTTTCCTGAAATGACTGGGAAATACTGTGTCTTCTGCTGTATATATCTGACTGAACACTGGTTGAGATGACCACATAAAATCTAGGTGAGTGTTCAGATGCCAATCTTCTATCAGCAGTAAAATGGTGTTCATGGCTTATCACCTTGAGAAGATGGGCCTCCATTCTGTAGGCAGCAAGAGCTGCATTTTGTAAATGCTTGGAATTATCCATCAAAAAATAAACTACTGAAAAAAAAAAAAAAAACCTAGCAGGGCAGAGTGGTCATACCCAGGAGGCAAAGCAGAAGTGTGGTTTGCATCCTGTTAGATCCTCTTCCCAGGAGATGGCTGGTGTAGGTTTTATCACCACACCTAAACGTCAGTGAATGACTAGAAATAGTCCTCTGAAAGTCTAGACAATGCTAATCTCATTCTTGACTCACTGTCTTTGTCCCCTGCCTTTGAAGGAGAACCAGGACATGTCTTCCACCGCACTGATGACATACCCCTACACCAGGCTGCAGTATTCAGCCAGTTTAATGAGCTCGGTCCCCTGACCTGACTAGAGATTTGCTCAGGACCAGCATTGGAAGGAGTTAATTGCAAGTGGTCATTTTATAATGCCATGACTCGTGTAACACAATTGCATTTGAAAAAACGAGAAAGAACCCAGAAACGCTGACCGTAAGACTTCCTGGCATTATTCTCTACAGTCTATTAAATCTGTAGTAAATTTCCAAGAAACTTCATAAATCCAATCTGTCTGTGTCATGTACCTTTATCTAGCTTTGAAAGAAGTCATAATCCATGTTAACTATATCTGGGATGGGGTAGGGTGGGGGAAGCCCTGCATTTGGAGTATCCACACACATTTCAGATTCAGGAATTTTAATTGCTGGAGGATTTTCTGTCCAATGGAATCCATTGTCATACACAGCTTCCAGTGCTGTGACTGTTAATGACAAAGCAATGACTTTGGAAAGGCCTACCTTCATCTTTTCCAAGGCTTCTTTGTCATATAGTTCGAAACCAATGTATGTAGTTATTACCTTTATCCTAAGCTGAAAAAGACCACATATAAAATAAAGCTAGAGTGATTAATGCTAATGAAGAAACAAAATAAACTCTATTTCTCACTTTCAGTATGCCCTACATCTACAAATATATCTGCCACTAATTTAAAAAATTATGCATGTCCTCAGGGGGAAACTGAGTAGCAGTGAATTGGAAGAAGTCTGAGATGATGCCTTTTGTGTACTGTAACACTTCAAAAATCATTGCTTCCAGAAAAGAATCAGAGGCTTTTAATATTCATAAAGATTAGAAACAGGTGTCTGAACAGGGCTCCAGACACCTCTGACAGCACCTCGGTGGCTGGTCGAAAGGCTCCTCATTTCTGCTGTCACTCTCTGGCAGCATTCAGAACATCAAAACAGTTAGACTCCCAAGCTTTCACTACCTGTTTCAAAGGATTACACTTGACATTTCTAATTTTTTTTCACAATCGTTAAACTCTGTCCTCCCCTTTAAAAATGGCATGATTTTGTTAGCAAATCAAAGCGGGCAGAAGAATCCATTAGTGCCTGCTCCATATGGACTCGGGGCTGACCTCATTGCTTTTTATGTCTACTGGTAGACCACACAAACTATTCTCGGTTCATCATTTATTCTGTGCAGACAGAGAGCTATGCCTATCTCAGAAGAATGCTATTTAGCCAGATAAGGGTAAGTAACCAATTGTGGCTTAAATCTAAAAGGTGTGCCGTCTAGGAGGCAAGATGCTGTGTCTTTCTCTGCCTCAGTTTCCTGCTAACAGTGCAGGGTCAAAACAGGAGACCGGGCAGTGATTTAGAGGTAGAGAGCCCTGAGGTCCACAGTGATCCATGTGCAGAGGTAGGCATGTGCTCTGAGTGCTCAGTGATATCAGCATTAATTAGAACAGAGGCTTTGGGAAACAGCAGGAGGACACCATCACTGTTTATCTCCTGGTGACTTCCAGGCCCTCAGTTCTTCATCACGTAAATTAATTATTTGATTTAGATGCCCTCTCTAAGTCTCTATCTAGATCTAAATGTTTCAGACATAGTAGATCTACAACATCAAAATCTGCAAAGGGGTGTAAAGGATAAAATATTAAAGTGACACCTTACCCACAATTACCTGAGTAGGTCTTTAAAACCACTCCTTGCCTTTCTGTGCGTACGTGCATGCATGTGTGCATATACAAGTTCATATGTGAGTTGGTGTACATATGTTGGGGTGCACATGTACATACATAGAAGTCATACATCAACCTCAAATGTCATTCCTTCTTTTTTTAGACAGGGCCTCTCAATGGCCTAGAACTCAACAAGGAGGCTCTGCTGGCCGTCCAGCAAGCTGCAGAAATCTACCTGTCTGTTTCCTGAGCACTGGGGTTACAACATGCGCCACAGAGCACAGCTCTTCCACACCTGTCTTAGGGATCGTCTCACATCTTCACACCCACATTGAAAGCACTCCAGTGGTTTAGCGTCTTCCCGCCCTCCTTTCCCTTCTGACAGGAGAGAATAATAAGCGGTTTGCCTTTAGTGTGTGTGTGTCTCTGTGTGTATGTCTCTGTGTGTATTTCTGTGTGTGTGTATCTCTGTGTGTATCTCTGTATGTGTGTCTCTATGTGTGTGTGTCTGTGTTTATGTGTCTCTGTGTCTGTGTCTATGTGGGTGTGTGTGTGTATGTGTGTCTCTGTGTGTGTGTGTGTGTGTGTGTGTGTACATATGCACATAAGTCAGTCAAGGAAGGCACATTTATTCCTGTGAGAGATGAGGGGAAAGGAAAAGAAGCAGAGCTTTGGGTGTTGACATTGCTGAAATATTTTATACGAAGCCAGAGAAGTCATGGGACTTTTTCTCTTTTAGAATGAAGTTTGTCCTTTTGCCTGAAAGACAGAAAAGCACAAAGAGAACAGGTAGAGAGGACAGTCAGTCTGAAATTGCTAGGTTCTTATTTGTAGGAGCCATTTGAGTCTTGCTGATTTGTTTTGTTTTGTTTTTAAAGTCATTGGTGATGAAATTTATGTTCCCCTTCAAAAAATCCCAGCCAGCTCCCTGTCCAATTTGCCAGTGACACCGAGTCCTCAGTCCTCACCTCCCACTCTGACAGCTATGTCTGTATTTGGATGAATGCTTCTAAATTTGGCACAATGATTTAGGGGAGATTTTCAATGCATGTAAGAACTTCACCCTGACTTGACATTTGAATTGGAGATGAGATGACAGAACAAATTTTAAGGAACCAGCATCATAGAAACTCATGTCCCTTAAGTCACGAGTTCCGTTTTGTTTCATCCTCACTCTGTATAATGTGGTCAATGGGGGAAAATCTCATTTCTTATCGTTCTTATTATACATTAGATGTCACCCAAGAACTTAAATGCTGACAATAAGTGTGAAGCAAGTTCTCCAGTATTATACATAGTGACCTTTGGAAAGGACCTGCCCAGCACCAGAACAATTTCCATACTGCTGCTGCTATGGCCATCAGTGCTTCAGTGCTGAAAAGCAAGAAAGAAAGAGAGAGATAGGTTTATAAGTTCTTTTTACTGAAACCCTCAAAGTGGAACCATGTTTACACATATCACCAGCCTGTTACTTAGAAACTAGCTGCTCGGATTGTGGGCCATTGAAGCCCTGTTGGATGGCTTTCCTCAGCTCCCACCTGTGAGTTATAGCTGGAGGGAGGAGTTTTATGATACTATTGTAAAAGTAATGTGCCTCTTAACTGGCAATTTAGTAAGTTGCTGATGAAATGCATTGCAAATATGTTAGTTTCAGGGTGGTTAGGAAATATTTTCCATATTGTCACAGATGCCAACCTGCAGACGGTGTTAGGAACAACTTTGCAAAGCTATTTAAAGGTGACATGTGGCCAGTTAGTCAACCTGTTGGAACAGGAGGTTGCTGAGGCCAAGGTTTAGGGAAATGACTGAAACAGTTCTTTGGGGAGCCTTATTAACAAGACCTGAAGCAGTTCTTTTCTTTCTTTCTTTCTTTTTTTTTTTTTTTTGGTTTTTTGAGACAGGGTTTCTCTGTGTAGTTTTGGTGCCTGTCCTGGATCTCACTCTCAGGCTGTCCTTGAACTCACAGAAATCCACCTGGCTCTGTCTCCCAAGTGCTGGAATTAAAGGTGTGCACCACTAATGCCCGACCTGAAGCAGTCCTTTTGGGAGCCTCATCAACATCCCCAAACCCTCTACCCACTTGCCCTGAGCCTCAGACTTTTCATAGTGCTTCCTGTCTGACTCCCTAACCTGTTGGGTTCATCCCCACACCTGCTCTTCAGCCTGAGCTGATGACAGTGGGGGTAATGGGACATCATGAGAACTCAGATCACACTGTGACCACAAGAAAAAGACCCAAGGAGAGAGGTAAGGGGATGTTGGACACTGGCATCACCAGACTGTGACATGACCTCCCAGATGTCCTTCCCATGAGCACTGTTGGCACCAGATGTCCTACTTAAAATGCCACTCAAATTCATTTATTCCTTCTGTACTCACAGACCTTCCTGACAATGGGAAGCTTTTATTCCAGTTCTAAGGTGAGAAAGAAAAGCTCATGGAGACTGAGTGATTTGCTCATTGCCTTAGCCAGTGATGGCACGAAGTTAGGATTTGAAGTCAAATATCAGCTAAGCCCACTATAGAACTACAAGCCGACTATAGAACCAGGCTTTAACCAGGGTTGGAACACACGGGAGCTCTGGATTCAAAAAGATGGCTTGAAACATGCTGGGTGATATACAAAATTAGGGAAGCATTTTTTCATTCTTCTCTTACACATTACATCCTGACTAGTTTCCCCTCCCTCTGCACCCTCATTTCCTTCTCCCCCACCTTTTTCTGCTTCCCGTTAACAAAAGAGCAGTTCTCCCAGGGATGTCAACAAACAAGGCACAACAAGCTACAGTAAGACTAGGTGCAATCCCTCATATCAAGGCTAGGTGAGGTGACCCTGTAGGAGGGAAAGGGTCCCAAAAGGAGGCAAAAGAATCAGAAACTCACACCCACTCCCATTGTTAGGAGTCCCCAAGAACACCCAGCTACACAACTGTGATGGATATGCAGAGGACCTAGCTCAGACCAGTTTCTGTGAGCCCCTGTGAGCCCTGCTTAGTTGATTCTGTGGGCCATGTTCTCCTGGTATCCTTCACCTCTCTGGCTTCTACAGTATTTCCTCTCCTTCTTTATGGGGTTTCCCTGAGCTCTGTCTAATGTTTGGCTCTGGGTCTCTGCATCTGCTCCCATCAGTTGTTGGACGATGCCTCTCTGATGACAATTGGGCTAGGCACCAATCTATGAGTATAGTGAAATATCATTAGTAGTCATTTTATCGATTTTTTTTTTCTTTTCTCAGTCATGTTTGGTTCTATCCTGGGTTTGGACATTTAAAGGAGGAAAAAGGCTGGGGGATGCAAGTCGGTGGTATAGTACTTTCCAAACATGTATGGGATCCTGGACTCCAGTATAATTAAATAAATGAGTAAAGATAATATTTGACAAGTTCAGTGTTAAAGAGAGGCAGTCTTTGCTAAATGATGCTACAGCAAGAATATAAATTAATTTGCATGCTGTAGGTGCTGAGGCTGTGCCTCAAATGAATGAAAAAGAGCAGAGTGCTCCATAGACATTGCCTGCTGTGTGCAAAGGAAATGACTCGGGCAGCACACTGGCCTGCTCTGCCTGGACTTCAACAACTCCTTATCACACATCCTTGAGTTTTGTTGTGAGACTCCTGATTGACAGTAAATTGATGAGTCTCTGCTAATCTTGAGTAAATGATAAACACTGCATTACACATCATGGACAAACTCCCAAGGAGTGTAGGAGAAAGTCCCACGTATATAACTTACAATCCAGGCTGGGAAATAAACAAACTCTGTAGCAATTCCTTTGGGTGTAAATCCTTTGGCAATAATTGTGAATGCTCTGAAGATTCCTATGGGGCAAATTGTATGTTAAGAGGAACACCTTTGTGGCCTGTGTGGCATCTCTTAGAGGACTAGCAAGCCCTATGTTGTCTGAGTCTTGTCCATTCTTCCATTGATTTCACAAAGGAGGAAAGCTTTGACAAGGATCCATCGGAGTCCCAAAGAGATCGAATACATTTTAATAGCTACCGAACATCTTCTAAAATGCATGCTTATATGGGTGTGTTTAATAATTATCCCAACTCTGTGATTGCTGTGGATTTTGTTATAATAAAAATGGATATGAAATAATGGAAGCTCCTTTAACAGCCTGCATTCCCAGTAGAAGTTTTAAAGTAAACTTTCAAAGTGCACTGCTGGCTGCCTGAGTGAGATTTGATTACCATTCCCATGCAAATAAGGGTAATCCGGAAGTGAAGTTGGATTCAGGTCTGCCGTGAGACTGACCATGGGTACATAATAGATGAGGATAGAATGTGTTGTACTCTTCTCTCTGCATCTGAAATTCTCCATTTAAAATGGTTTCAAGTTTCTCTTTAAAATGTAAGGCCAGGGCTTGGGAGATGGTTCAGCAGGTAGGAAGGAGGGTTTGCTGTGTGAGAACGAGGACCTGAGTTCAGATCTCCAGCATCTGTGTGAAAATCCAAAGACACCTGTAGCTCCAGAGCTATAGGGAACAGATTTCCTGATCTCACAGACTTGGGGGCTGCCTGCCTAGCTCCAGGGTCAGGGTCGGTGAGAAACCTAAATAAAGAAGACAAGAGAGTGATGAGCAGGATATCTGATGGCCATCCTCTGGCCTCTGAGTACATGCACTGATATACACACCCACGCACACACATCTGTACATCCTCACACATACAGGCATAAAATACATTAAAAGAAGAAAAAAGTTTAAGATTCCAGAATAATTTGAAGTTTCAGTCACAAAAGGATTGCTTGATATTATGCTAGAACCTAAGAAGAAACTATTCAAAGCTATCGTAAGGAAATGGGAAAGAGAAAGAAATGTCCTACCCCAAAGTGCAGAATTGGCTCAAATTTGGACTCAGAAAATAAAATAATAAAAAGCAGCGCGAAGGGTTGCTGTCTCTCATGTTTTGCTTGTTCCCGCTGCTGATGTCTCATGGGTGTGAATTTATCATTGACTTGATGTGGCGTCTTCAATGCTGTAATTTCTCATCTGCTTCCTGCTGCAAAGGCATCCGCTCTGTCTGTAGCCAGGCCTGCACCACAGCTGTGAGACATTAATCTCAGAGTGCTTCTCCACCACTGGCCTGGCTGTGCACACTGTCCACATAGTCCCCAGCAGGCTCCTGGCTCCTCTCCTGACACCACTAACAACTGTGGCACTCTTGTTGCTCGACAGTGGGACTGCCTTGATGTTCCTTGGGCAGCTTGTCCTGTCCTGCGCCTAACTGCCTGCACTTCCCAGATTCTGAAAAGGATTTGTCACCCTCATGTCTGGAACCAGGGCTCTCCTGTGACTTTGTGACAATAAACCTTGCATTTGAAACAGGCACATTATTTTTTTTCTAGATGTGTGTTTCCTTAGTTCTCCACGGAGCCCTGTGGACTAGCTGCTAAATTGCCCATCAATTACGATACCTACTAATAAGATTCATTGTGCAGTTAGTTCATGCTCAAAAGCCTAATTTCTTGGTTCTGGTTATGTCTGGTTTTCTTAGGCTAATATTCATGTTTATTTTCTTGTGATTAAGCAAGGAAAGGAGGCTTTAATATGTGCCATCTGCTGGTTGACTCTCAACTAAATCAGTCAGAAGATGAGCGTCCCATGCTGAAAACTAGGATAAAATAAGATATGTAAACTGTGGAGGATGAGTTCTCATTGCTTCCTCACCACCAGAAAAATAGAAATAAATCGTGTCACTTTGTGTGTGTCTTATCTTTGTTATTAACCACAGGGATAGCTTATATGTTTATTAAATGTCTAAATTTAAAGATATCAATGCATCTTGTGCAATAGCTTAGAAATTAAGAGCACTTACTGCTCTTATGCACGACCTGGATTCAGTTCCCAGCACCCCTACTAGGCAGGTCACAAAGGCCTGTAACTCCAGCTCCAGGGGAATATGACCTGTCTGGTCTCTGCATGCACCCACACATATGTTCATAGACACACACACACACACACACACACACACACACACACAAGTCAGTAATAAAATAAATTTTTAAAGAGATCAAAAAGTATAGACTTTCTTTTTCCCCAGAAAAGATCACACTGTTGCAAATCCAAAAGGCACAAATGTCGGGACGTTTATAAGTAGACAGGAAGATTTAATAAAATTGGGGCTCAAGGGTATGATATGCTCTCTAGTCACCCTAAAACATTCATTTCCCATGGACAACAATTAAAGCTTGCCAGAGAGGGTGGCTGAGAAAGGGTACCCAGAATTAAATGGGGAAATAGAGTTTTCCAGAGGAAATCTACCAAAGATGACTAGGCCAGTTAGCACAAGGGATTCTAGCAATTCTTTCTGCCTAAGCTGGAGAAAGTTGACTTTATGTGTGACCCTATCGAGGAATGTAAAGAGTCTATATTATGTGTGTGTATGTGTGTGTGTGTGTGTGTGTGTGTGTGTGTGTGATAATTATTATAACTGTCTGTAGTGCACATACAACATACAATCTCTGACTAATTCACAGAAAATTATTTCTAAATGAGTGGGCTGACAGGTGATGCGAAGGGTCTCTCTTCCTCAAGGGCCCATTGGGAGAAGAAGAATGCTATTTCAGATGACTGTAAGTGGTTGTGTTTCTAAATTGTACGTTGTGTCCTGTTCACCACTTGATTTTGCACAAGTGAAGCGGTCCCTGGCGGTGCCACTGCAGAGAATGACCTGTAATGACACTGCATTTATCTCAAGGCTTTCTTTCTAATAAGAAACAAACGTTTCATGATGTCTAAACAATACTTGGTTCGTCTAGAGTTGAGAAAATAATGGAGTAGAGAAGGCCAGCTATTTTTTTTCTTTTTTCTTTTTCTCCCCGCCCCTTTTTAAGATGTGGAAGTCTTTGTGAGTTTCTCATTCCCAAGATGAATCTGTGCTCTGGCTACAAACTGCTGAGTGGGTGTATTTCAAATCACAGGAAAACTTCTCTTAGGTGTCGAGAGAGACACAGGAGTCTTATTACAACCTGTTTGTCATTTTCATGGTCCAACTTCCAGTACAAAAGAAGCACAAGATTACATCGGGGCCTGTGAGGTATGCCAATTGGCAGCTTCCTTTCCACGTACTGCATTTGGTCAACCACCTTGTGCCATTAATCTCTCCTTCCTGGTTGGTGGCAGCAAACATGGAGCACTTTATCTGTTCTTTTTCGATTAGATTGATGCATGTGCATTCCCTGCATTTTAAAGGTCATTAATTTCCACATTAGTCTCTTGGGCTGGTAGCACACAGATTGATATATTGAAGATTTGGTCCTTCATTGATTCTATATCATCTTTAACACCAGTACTCATGGATTCTTCCCCACCCCAACATAATGAGCAAAAGGCATGAATATTTACAGATTACAGAAACTAAGTTTTATCCTTTCTAGAGAATTTAATGACCCTGTATGGAACCTATTACAAAATAAATTTCTAAAGTTCTACACTTAGAGTGCCTTTGGCATATGCTGGCCTTTTTCTCAAGCTGTATTTAATGTCTGCAGTCTAATAATGTTAGCCCATGACTTCCCATCAGCATCAGTGCTTCAATGTACTCAAATATTTCCTGAAATTGTTTTCAGAATATTTCATGGAAGAAGTAAGTTCCCCTAGTCATCAGGATTAAACCCATTATTACACCTTTTAGGTATCATCTTGTGTTTAATTCTCCTGTACACCTTACTGATGTGACATTGCAAAGACAGCCAAGCACTTCATCTTCATCTGCACAACAGTCCACACAACACTCTAAATGTAACAATAATAAGACAAAGCTTAATCACCAATGTGGCGGATATTATTGATCCCTTTAGAATAATTAGAAACAGCTGAAATATCTGCTGACTCAAACAACTAGGTTAGATGAAGCCAGTAAGTATTTGACTGAAGAAAAAGATGCAATTTGAATCTTAAAAACAATAATAACAGCAAGTCCTAGCTTTGACCAAAAAAGTATAAAATCCTTAGTTCATATTTTAAAATGAAATCAAGTATATATAAATTTGTAATAGAGTAAACACAGGTTACAAACTGATCAGCTTGCTGCCCATCAGTAATGTTCAGGGTAACATGAATTAAATCTTCCTAAGGCCTCTGCAGTCTCCTTACAGAGTGAAGCTGTCCCCATCATTGGGAAAGCCTCAGCTCTACATCCTCCTGTTCAAAGACTAGGAAGCCAAGTAGAACATCAGACTGCCTTTGAAAACAAGGAAATGCTATCCAAGGTGCCAACATCAATTTTAATCAATTTTTGAGGCACACAAAAGATTCCAATGCTATTTAAAATTCCACGACTTCTCTGAACAGGGTCACAAACATCACCAATCAAGTCAGTAATTATTTTGTTAAGCAGTTGAAAGCCCATCCAGGTCCAGGCTGGAAGTAAGGAAGCACTTGGTCCTTTGAGTACAAAAGTAAGGCTGGTTGTGATTTTGCAATGTAATGGGTGAAAGGACTTATAATCAAGAGTCATTATCATAGTCAAAGCTCCTTTCTGTGATCAACCCAGAACATGCACATTTCTCATTTAAAAATAAATAGCTTTCGGTTCATTAGAATGCTGACTTCTTTATAGTTGACTCACTCTCATATGAATCCTATACACCATTTGGGCAATAGGTTGTCCCTCTAATAAATGACATGAACTGCACACTCAGAACTCACACATGCCACTGCTGAAACTGAGAGAATGGAGAGATGGAGAAGGGATGTGTAGAGCCTCTGGCAGCCTGGGCCTCTGGAATGACTGACCCCCATGGTGTCAGCAATCCTGAGAAGGCTCCTTTCCCCTGAATTCTCTCCCCTTTTCTCCACCTTCTCCCTATCTTGGTCAGAGACTCACTCTCCTGCTTCTGCTCCTTTGCATCCTATGTTCGACTGCTCTGGGAATGCACTAATCCTCATGGCCTCTGCATTAGGCAGAGGCAGGGCAAAGGTGGAGTAGAAAAGCCAAAAGTTTCAGGAAAAAAATCTCTTTAGCCAGGAGGTCCCATTGTCAATGCATAATTGGGAACTACCTGAATTAGGCTTGGCCCTTGAGTGGCCCAGATCAAAGAAGAAGCCAGTTCCTAGCTTAATTGGATCAAGCTGAAGAAGGTATTTGGCCCCAGATCTTTGCTTCTTGATGGTGCTCACATCACTTAGGTACTGGCTGGAGCTGCAGAATCTCAGCTTCCACCCGAGAACTACTGTCTGAATCCATCTTATGCTTCCATAACATAATGCCACAAATAGGTTATTTATAATGTCTGGATATTGACTTGGGTCATAGTCTTGGAGACCTTCTTGCTGCATCATCCCATGGTTTAAGGAAGCAGGGGATGGGAGTCAGATGGGCCTTGAGGGGAGCTGAACTAATAATGTATGTTATCATGAAATCTCTCTGGTGATAGCTAATCCATTCCCATGGCAATGGCCTGAATCCATTCCTGAAAGCAGGGCCTGCATGATCTGATTACCTCCTAAAGGACCCACAACTCAACATTGATTGGAGAGATTAGATTTCCACACCATGAATTTGTAAGACACATTCAAACCCTCCTCAAGTGAAAACCTGCAGCTGACAATATACATAAAAGCTTGAGCAGTTTTGGGCAAAAGAAGTCAGTAGAGACAGAGTGGAATCCTTACCAGTTAAACAGTTCTTAAAGTATTCATTTTGATTCGTATTGGATTTCACAATTCATTCTGAAGGCAACTTCCAACTGTGGTAGAAATCCATGAAAATAAATAAGAAGGAGTCAGTCAATATCATGGAAAGTCAGTGTAGGGAAGATTTTTTTCCTTAATGGGTGATGGGGGTCCACTGGGGAAGAAGGTTTCCTAATGTGAGAAATTCACAAAGTCTATTTAATGAGCAAGGGAATTTATTAGGGGAAAACTCCTTATGGCACAGGTATTTATTGTAGAGTCTGGGAAAGCTGAGCTATGTCCCATGCTGATCTTCTTCTGGAATGATAAGGGAGTGAAGAGAAAGCCATACATGAAACCCAGGTCTTCAGCCCACTCCCAGCGACCATGCCCCAAGGCCATATACTTCAAGGTCATAGGCAGGTGTAACAGTTACCAGCTACCTCACTAGGGGTGGTGCTTCAAGGTCATAGCTAGAACAGCTACCCACTACAGTCTTCATCTGAGTATGCCATGTACTAGATTCTGAAAAACTTAGCTGGGTAGATTGATATGGACCTTAAGAGACAAATCAAGTGTATTTCCCCTGAGTGGGTCAGATGTGTTAAGGAAAACACATAGAGAAAGGAATGATTAAAATCAAGACAACCTACCGTAATAAAAAATTAGAATACAACAGCAGGGGTGTCAGAGAGGCCAGGCTAATATTATATTAATATCATCTTCAATCCCAGCATTGACCAGTCTACTGCTTTTTCCACACTTGATCACCATAATCATCAAAGTTCAGCTCACATGACACATGCTTTCAGGAAGTCTTTTATTTACATTAAACTCCCATCAGCAACACTAAAAAAGTGTTTTACATGATTAACCTCAAGGGTCTTAGCATCAGAAACATTTCCTGGAAGGTTTCGTGGTCTTCATTCCCACCTCCTTAAAGCCTTCCTTGTACAGGTCCTTATGACTCAGCAGACAATCCATGGTGGAACCCAGGAGGATCGGGAATGGTTGAAAAACAAAGCTCTTCCCCTGGTTGAGCTGCTTTTCTCTCCTCCTGCATGTCACACACTCAAAAGCACAGGATGGCACTGGAGCTGCCTTTCATCCATTGCTCTTTTACCGATTCTGTTGAGTCTGCAGATTAAAAGTGTTTTAGGCTTTATTTTCTCATCTGAAAGAATTCAAGAATTCTCTTCTCTCCAAGAGTTCATTCGAAAAGCCCCGGCTTTAGCACGCAGATATTCTGAGCATTGAGGTGGGCCCTTCACTGGCATGTGTTCCTTTCAGTTCAGATGCAGTTAGATTAGTCTACAAGCTTATAATTCCATTATTATGCCAGACTACAAAGAATTTGGAAGGATATCAGTGGTAGCCAAAGGACAAAAGGCACTATAGAAACAAAATTTTTATAGGTAAGGTAGAAAACACTCAGAACAAGAAGTTTGCTGTAATATGATACATATCATTTACATAGATAAATCACACATCTGCCAACCTCAGAAAGCATGAACAGTTCACATCTTCCTGTGGAACAGACATTAGAGCACCTGTTTACTTAGCTGTACTCCATACTGCCCATCACAGGGCACCTATGAGCAACAACATTTCATAGTTCCAGTGCCCCTTTGAGGACCTGTGTGTGTGTGTGTGTGTGTGTGTGTGTGTGTGTGTGTGTGTGTGTGTTGATCATGAGAGTACACATATGTGCACATGTATATGGAAGCCAGGGGTCAACCTCAGGTGTTGTCCTCATGCACCCTCCAAAAATAGGACAGGGTCTCTAACAGGCCTGGAACTCAGCAAGCAGCCTGGGCTGACTGGTAGATGAGCTCCAGGGACCTACCTATCTTCATATCCCTTGTACTGGGGTTACAAGCAGGTGCCACCAACCCTGGCTTCTTGTGTGGGTTCTGGGGATCAAACTCATTACTGACTGAGCTACCCCTAATTTCCTTGTCAACCCTCTTTTTGGAAGTAATTAGAACCTGACTCCTATGAAGATTCATGTGTGGCGACCATCTCCCTCTTGAAATTCCTTGACACCAAACAATTCTAAGGAATACACGAAACTCATTCTCCAGATCTGTAGACATCGGAGTATAAAGACCCTTGCCCATGAGGCCAGCCAACTGGGCTCGACTTGGATCCACCAGCTGTTACGACTACCCACCTAGCATTTCTTGTCTACCAACAGCTTTAAAAACACAAAGACAAATCTAACCTTATTAGTCCCCATGGTGCTGAGTGCCAACAGCCCTGTTCAGTGCTATGCACACCATACGGCATGTCCTTACTAAAGCCTCAACAAGAAAGATCATTACTCCAATAGTGAGATACTAAAGCCAAACCAGGATGCTGGTAGCCATTTGAGACACACTGATATGTGGTAGATTATAATTTAAGATTGCTTGTGTATATAACAACTATCCTCCATTCTCAGCATTAAATATGCATGCATGTTAACTGAATCTACTCACTATTGCAAAGAAAGAGAGTGAACACTAATGCTTTTGTGGAATGTTGAGAAAACTAGCCAGCCACACTTGGGAGGTGGACATGGGAGTTTAAGGTTATTTTATGCTATATAGCAAGTTTGAGGCTAACCTGGGCTATGTGAAACTGTCTTAAAAAATAGAGAGATAAGATAATACTTCTGTAAAAGACTGAAATGTTTAAAATTGTATTCACCAAGATTAATGTTGGAGAATGTATACAAGCCACCACTATTTTGTTGACAGTTTGACAAATGTTTGTTTTTCTAGAATGTGTCTTTATGCACACCATGTAATGACTGACACAGGCAACCCCCTAAGGACCGCATTTTCTGGCCAATGTACAACTTACCAGACAAACAAATCCTGAAATTAGAAATAATCAGCACTTATTTTGTGGACTTTATTAAGTGTGTATTCTTTGGGCAGTGCTTCTATTTTATTTGTCAGATGAAATTAGTGAACAGAAGCATAAGAGCTGAAAGTTGAAAGGCCTAGTTCTGTCCCAAGTGACACACTCTGCACTAAAGGAAAGTTTATTACATTTTTTTGATGAATCAAGTAGTGTACCAATAGTCACGGGTTTAGACATGGTGCCATCCTTCCTACTTGTTTAGTAACTTTTGTGGTTTCCCTAAAGATTTGGAAGTATCCATCTTGTCTTTGTATATATTGCTAGCTTTGTTAGTATAGAAGTAGTTTCATTCATTCAGGAAACATTTATAAACTACTTGCTTTGTGCCAAAGATTGAAAAGGATTGAACACTCAACACCGAGCTGTTCTTTTGCTGTCTGTTGGGATACTTTCAGCTGTAGTAATAATTCCATGAAACCTGAAACTGCTAGCCTCAAGATCAATAACTTCAGAGGCTCCGTGATAGCATCAAGACACAAGCTCGCTGCCTTTCTCATCTGATGTTCCCAGGCTTATTGTCCTTGCGGCTGTAACTCTTGCTACTCTAGACATCATGTTTAATTGCAACATGTTCTGGACTGAAAATTTTTCCAGAATCTTTTGTGAGGGCTAGTTTTGTCAACTTGAAACAATCAAGAATCACCCAAGAAATGATATTCAATGAGTGACCATTGAAATTGGGTTGTCCTGTAGATATAGCTGTACATAGTCCTGACTACATTAATTGATTCAGGAAGACTCAGTCTAAAAATAGGTGGTACTAATCCCTTGGTTTGGGTCCTGAATTGTGCAAAGAGGGGAAAGTGAGCTGAGAACTAGAATGTATGAATTTATTTTCTCTGTTCTTGACTGTGGATGTGATGAGTTGCTTCAGATCCTTGTGCCTTGACTTCCCCACCGTGTTGTACTGTAACGTGGACTCATGGACTAAAACAACCCCTCCCCCAAGCTGCTTTTGTCAGAGAGTTTCATCACAGCAGCAAGAACAAAATAAGTAAGCTGGTGTCCCATTGCCAAATAGCTACAAACCTGGTCCTAAACTATTAACCAGCAAGGGGAACGAGACACCCATGATGGGCTTTAGCAATCAGAATGGACATGAACTGGGAAACACTTTTGCACTGGAACATACACACACACACAAATGAACCTGGGAAATGACTGTTGAGTAGGTGTGTGGCTTCCAGGATGATGGGAACAATCAGTCTTCTATTTAAAGCAGCTCTAGCCTGGAGTGCTCACCTGCTAGTACCATTTCATTTAATAGTATCCTATTTTCTTTTCCCTCAAGACTATCTTTTAGTCTCTTTTGAGCTGTTTACCATTTTAATGCTTTTTAGTTGTACAAAGCTGACATTACAGTGTTGTGTCAATAGAAGCACGGTAGAGTTCATGGCAACCTACACGTATGGTGATAGGAGCTTGAAGGTGTTCATTTACATCTTGGTAGGTAAGGAAAGAGAAAGTCTTGAATTTTTCATCATAGAAACGCCCCACTCACTGAGCTCTAACTCTCTAAACCCATTTCCTTTCAATCTCTCCATTACCATTCTAGTTTCTATTTCTTCTCTCTCTCTCCTTCTCTTTCTTCCTTTCTTCATTGAGTCACAGTTTTATTATGTAGCCCAGGCTGACCTTGAATCCTCTGTCTTTCTTCCTCAACCTCCTCAGCACCGAGACTGCAGGTGAGAGCCACCACATCCCTGTAGAAACACATAAGTGGGATTATACAGTATGTGTCCTCATGCCTACCTAATTCTACTCAGAAAAACATTCTTCTCATTTAACCACACTGTAGCACAGGTCAGAATTTCATCTCTTTAAAGGGTAAAACAGTACCTTTCTCACATTTTATTATCCACTCATCTATCAATGGGCATTTGGTTAGGTTCTGCATGGTGGCTAACAACAGATACCAAACTCTAACCCTCACAGTCATAATGTCTAACTCAGCCTGGGTGTGGAGACTTTAAAAACCCAGGTCATTTTGACTACTGTCAAAGATTACCACTGCTGTAGAGATAACTTTGAAAAATCTCAGATGAATTTTTTTTTAAAGTTCCTTTTTAATGGGATAGAAGATGAGGATTTAGAAATAAACTGTTCCCTGTGAAGACTTAAAATAAGATTTAATGACATTTTACCTCTCCTTTGTTCCCACCAAGTTATTAAATTCTGTGTATATAAGAAAGATGAAGCAAAAGATGAATAATTATAAAGATATTGAGAATAATACTAAAAATATTTTATAATATGCCAGATATAGGTAATTAAAATTACTCACCTCTATGCCTAGACATGTGGCTGTTGGAATAACATATAAAAAAGGAATGGAAATTATTTCCAAGTGCCAATTACTAACCAAGTATTGCTTTTCTTTCCTGTGACGTCTTCCTAACTGTCTGGACATCCCATCTTACAGATTTCTAGAGTAATGGTCAGAAAATAGCTTCCTTTTTGAAGAAGAGAAAGGGCAGCCTACCTGGAGCTTTGAAGGGCTTGAGGAGGAATTGATACACTCATGGGGATCTCTGCCTATGAGTACACAAAAGTGTGCTGATTACTTTTTATCAATATGACAGAAACCTAGACATATCTTGGAAGAGGAAATCTCAGTTGAGGAACTGCCTCCACCATTTTTGTCTGGGGGATATTTTCTGGATTGATCTAGGAGGGGCCCAGCCCACTGTGGCCAATGCCATCCCCAGTTAGATGGGTTGGCTTATATAAGAAAGATAGCTGAGCAAGTCAAGGGAAGCGAGCCAGGCTGCTCTGTGGTAGCAAGCATCCCTCTGTGGTTGGTCTTGCTTCAGTTGCTGCTCCAGGTGCCCACCTTGACTGCTGCTTTGGCTGCCTCTGAGGATGGACTGAAGCAATGAGATAGAGGAATTAACCCCTTTCTCTCCAGTTGCTTCTGGGTATTTATCACAGCAACCAAAAACAAACCAGAGCAAAAGGTTTAGAAAAGGAATTGGAGGATGGGGACATGATTTCCATTTACAGATATAAATATTTTAAATAGCAACCATTTACTTAACACTTGTTCTGTAATTAATCCTCTACTGGCTTTCACATTCGATTATTCTACAGCGACCTTTACATAGCATTAATTGATTCAAAGGGGAGACAACAACACCTGGAAAGATTGCTGTGAAGATCAGATAGAGGGTTCTGATCCTCCTCTCCTGTGCCTCTGCTATCAATCAATTTGTCTTTTCTACCCTGAAAACGTGGTTAACCAAGCCAGACAGAAGCAGAGAAAATGACTCTTCCCTTGAGGTTTTGGTGCAATGTCAAAATCATAAATAGGTTACTCACAGCCGTCATTTGGATGTGAGACATCTCAAGCACACATGGCCTTGTGGGAGTGCAGCAGCCCCATGCCAGAGTTACTACTGAAGAGTTCTGGCTCTTAACCCACAAAGGATCCCTACTTTCCACAGTGCCCTTATTTGTGTGAAGCCCTAGTCCCACAGAGTACTGAGCCATGTCATAGAAGAAAGCCCACAAAGCATCTCGGAAATGTACAGCATGACAAGCTTTAAAAAATGCATCAGGCAGTTTAGAGTCAGCTTCATATTAGTAAAAGACCCTGGTAGGAGGTGAAGAGACACAGCTCTCATTTTGTCAGCACCCTACAACTGTATCATTGGTAGAGAGTATATACATTGCTGTTGTTTGAAACCAAAGATGTATAACCACCACTATGGTTTCTCATGGCAACATTCCTCTGTCCCCAAGACCTCCATCCCTGAGTCTGGTGGGAAGAAGACTAGCAAAAGCAGAGAGTTTAGTCATGGCTCTCCCATGTTCCAGCATCTACAAGGGGACATGCATTGCTCCTGTTCTATTCCTGGAGAATATGACAAAGAAACTAACACACTAGGTGAAACCAAACCTTTAATTGTAGTCTATATTTAATCAATTTACTTGATAATGGGATAAAGCTAAAACAACTGGGAACAGATGGATGTCTGCTATTGAGACATTCATGTATACTCTTTGGTCTATGTATAGTCCTGCATCAAAGAATGAGTGAGTGAAGAATGACAGGCAAAGACTATGGACAGTAGAAGTTGGTCTTCCCTCTTTTTGTGGAAAGAGACTATGCATTTGCTTTTTGCACAGGATCTACAGCCAATTAGTCAGCATCTATTTACTACTAAATACATGTGTGCTGCGTATTCCTAGAAGATGGCCATAACCCAGCCCTGGCACACTGTCTGCTACCCTTTCTCCTCTGCAGACTGACTCACAATGACATTGTGACTTTCCCTGACATCGCACTGCATTCTGTGCCTACTTGTATGAGCAGTCACTGCTCACCTGGTATGAGAAGTGCTGGGAATGCTTTTTGGCGTTTTTAAGACCTACTAGCTGGTATGGCCTCACACAGTGCAGAGCCTCAATCCATGATCTCATCTCCTGCATGAGTAAAGAAAATGGAAATACACATTGGCTATCAGAGAAGTCAGGAGTTGGGTATCAGATCTGTTAAGTTTCATTGATGGTTTCATTATATGGATATAAATGATATAAATTCAAAGTTACATGGATATAAAATGCCAAGTGTCTGTCCCATTCATTATTTTTTAATTAATTCTTTTTAATTTTTTGATACTATTATATAAATATATATTTCCCCCATCCCTGTCCTGCCTCTGAATCTTCCCATATACCTCTCCTTCCACTCTTTCAGATTCATCAATGTAAACCGAAGATGGACGTGTAATGTCCACAAAGCATGCACACCCCTTTCTACCAAGCAACATAATAGGCTTATTCAATAAGGAGCCAGTAGCCCTTTTTATGCTGGTCCAGCTTCTGGACAGTTGCTAGTCTTACGGTTCTGACCCAATTCCAAGGAAGTAATTTTATTCTGGCTTCTTAAATTCCCCTGCCATGTCCACTCAACACAGAATTCTTCCTTGCTTCTCGTTCCATGGGAAGAGTCACTCCATCATGAAAAACAGCTTCGTGCACCTCTCTAAAGGTGGCTGCTTTGCAATGATGAGTGAGGCAATTTTGTTGTGTTAAGTGCTTGGGGAAAGAAGCACTTGTGCTCCTGTAGAAATGCAAGGTAATATTCCTCATTGAACCCTCTTTTCAGGTGCTGCACAGAGGCACTTTCTAAAGCAAGAGGCCTTCCCCCATTGCAGTCTGTTTATGTGATATATTCAGAATGGACCTATTTCCTGAAGGCACCTGGAGATATGTGTGGAAAGAAATATGAGAAACACAAAATTAGAAGCAGATGAAGTTAAGCAGCCAACAGTGGATGGGCCAATGGGGTTGCTAAGCTGCAGTTTCCAGCCCAGATCTGAAACTCTCAATGCTTAGGCAGAACAGAAAATAATTACACAAGGTGTCTTCCAGCACATCTGCCAGCTACATTCCAAACGATGCTCCGTGGTTCCAAGGGACACTTAGGTAAGCAAATAGGTCCTCACTACTGAATTCAGGGCTGCCCAGACTTTAAATGAAATCATTGTGTGAATTTACTGACTTATTACATGCGGTGTTTAAAGAATGCAATACAAAAAAACCACGGAGCAATGTGAGTGTTTCCAAAACTGCATCGCTCTGACTTTTCTTTTAAATTAATTCTTTTTGATGTCTCTCTGTCACCCCAAATTCACTGTTGTCTTCTTCTAAAAAGTCTCTTACCAAGATACACGTTTGCCTTGAACAACAATGGTATAATTGATCTTTAGGTGCCAGCAGCGACTTAAGGTTAATTCAGGTGTATTAGCAGAAATCACTTGGCTCATGTTCCATGAAACTAACAGAGACTATAGACATGGAAGACGCTGGAAATCAATTTTTGAAGTTGATCCTATCATCAAATTGTAGATATTCTGATTTTTTCTATTTATACCATAAGTTAATCAACATCCTTTATCCTTTTAAGATTTTTACAAGGTACACAGAACAGGGATTTTTCAGGAAAGCATCAAGCCTGTGACACAGGGGTTTAATTTGATTGACAAGAACAAGCACTGGCTTCGCTGAGGGACATCTCTCAATACTGCATTATGTTTTCATTAATGTTTTGACTCATTCTGGAAGCATTTTTGTGCTTTTCCATGCGATTGTTTGTTCATGGATACTTCTAAACGTTTAAAGGTAGAGATACAGCATTTTAAAGCATGGAAGTGTTGATCTGTGTGGGCCTCTGACTCTATTATTTATAAGGAACTACTGGATTTTACTAAGAATTTACAACAGCCTGCTGTCTTCAGAAGGGTTGGATGGACACTGTGTCTACAGTACTCCACAGGTCCATAAGAAGGGCATGGTAACTGGTGGCCCCTTCCAACAAGGGAGTCACATATTTGCTTTTGAAAATGCCTGTAGCTGAATGTTTTCCTGTGTGCCACCTGGTCCACAGTTGGGACAAATCTCTCATCCACAGTCCCACAGACTTTTATAAAATAATCACACAGAGGCTTAATATTACTTATTACTGCTTGGCCATTAGCTCAGGCTTATTACTGACTAGCTCTTGCACTTAAATTAATCCACAATTCTTATCTATATTTAGCCACGTGGCTTGGTACCTTTTCTCAGTTCTGCCTTGTCATCTTGCCTCTTCTGTGTCTGGCTGGTGACTCCTGACTCTGCTCTTCCTCTTCCCAGTATTCCTTTAGTCTGCTCACCTACCTGTACTTCCTGCCTGGCTAATGGCCCATCAGCATTTTATTAAACCAGTGTGCAAAAGCATTATCCCACAGCACATGACTAATGATTTTCATGTGATGCTCTAGGTCTCTGTTCCTTAGTCTTTATTATTGTCTACTCCAAATGTAGGGATCATCTAGCATAGCCATGTGGCCCACAGGATACCCTAGAAACCCTGCCCAGTACTCAGTGACATTCCATGGTGGATTAATGACTCTTTAAGATATTTCCATGTCACATCTATGTCATTGTTTTAGATCCTCCAGGTTGTATAGGCTTTTGACATTGTGACATAACCTTGTCATTTACAAAATTCATACTCAAATTTTCAATTGAGTTTTAAAAGATGGGATGGCAAAAATGCATAAATTTATGATATTATGTTGGATCTCATTCATAGCTACCCTGCAGTGTGTGCAGGCTGTAGACCATAGGTTGCATGTCCCTAAAAGTTATATGTTTGTACCATTTTCATTTACTTTAATATTATTTTTCAAACTTTTTACATGTATACATACATTGGACATACTGATGGGTTTGATAAAGAAAACTTCAACCAAGGATATCATGTACTTTGACCATATACCCTCTGCTCACACACACACACACACACACACACACACACTAGTCCCCTTTCTGCCTTCAGTTTTACCTTTACTTTCATGGTGTGTGTGTGTGTGTGTGATTGTGTATGTGTGTATGTATATTACATATATATACACACACTATACACACACACACACACACACACACACACACACACACACCCACGCACGCACGTAAGCTTTAGGATCCATAAGATGAGATGAGGCAGGAGAGTCTTTTATTATATAATGATCCCCCAGTTACACTTGTTTTCCTACAAACAACATAATTTCATTCTTCCTTGTGGTTGAATAAAATTCTAGCACATACATACACTACATTTTCTTTATCCATTCACCCATTGACAGACATCTGGGCTTCAGTGTTGTTCAGTGACAAGATCCAAGCTAAAAGGAAAAGTCCAGTGCTTGTGTGTCATGACACAACCTCGACAGCTTTTCTGCCTTCACCAATGTCCATCTCATCGTGCCCTCTCTCATAACACAGCTTGTGTTCTTATGGCTTGCTTTGTCTGCTGCACTCATGGTCTGCACTCTGATACTGATTATCTCTGTTTAACTTTGTTTCTCCACTTGGGCCTGGTCCATTGATCAGCTTACCTACAGCACTCTCTCTTGGATTTCTTGGGACCCTTGCTCATGTGTTTGACTGAGTGCTCTTGGTGCTTGCCTAGGCTGTCTTCTAGATCACCCAAGCTTCTTCTCCAGTTGCCTGACTTAGGACCTGTGAGATATCTACAAATCCAAACATCTAAATTAGCGAATGGGAATTGGTGGTTCTGTTATCATACGCCTAAGTCTGGGTCTGAGCACCAGAGCTTGTAACATTTAAACACAAGGAACTAATTTGTTTCCATTTCTAAGTTTTCAATGAAATATGGAAGGTCTACTGAAACAGCTGCCTTATAAATGTAAGTCTATTAAAGGACAGAGTCCCAGATATGTTCTTTTACCTTCATTTCTATCCCTATTAAAATTCCATATAAAATGTAAGTTTGAACCTTTCCTGTTTATTAATAAAAATGAGCACTTACTATACTTAGTTCTTAAATGAATAAATTATGAAATGTAAAGGAATCTATCTTAAGTAGATAATCACGAATAGAGACAGATCAGAGATAGGAAGAATCTTTTATACTGGTTCATATCTATGAATCTAAAAAGCATCAATAAAACAATGATGTGCCTGCAAGATAGCTTGGTGGATAAAGGATCCTGCTGTCAACCCTGATAACCTGAGTCTGATCCTTGGGACTCACACAATGGATGGAAACATCCCCTTCTTCACTTCAGCCCCCTGTCCCCTCTTCCCCGCGCATAGCATAGCACGTTCTCCTACAAATGCACACAAAATGGGTAAATGAACACGTAATTACAAATTCTAAAACTGATCAACTATGACACACCAATGGCCTGGAATGTCACAGCTGGTAAAAAGATGTCACAGAGTGAGCAGGGAACCTAACATGTCCAGTTGCACTGGAAATAAATGGTTAACTCTGCTTGTGTGACTGGAGCTTCATGTATGCACATTAGAATTAATAGCTAGAAAGGGGTAGCACAAAATATTCCCTTATGTTCATTTTTGTCCTGATAAATGACAGATAATATTTTATTCTCTTCTTTGACTACCTTTTTCCTTTTTGTATTGCAAAAAAAAAAAGTTACAAAACATTTTGAATCTAAAAAGTAATCTCGTAAGAAAGCAGTTATATGAAGTTACCTTCCATACTGTAGCGTGCGTCACCCATTAGTCCCTTGCCCTGGTCATAAGCACCTTCAAAATCCAGAATGCGACACTCCATTTCCATCATCACCAAAGCTGTACTCCACTTCCATCATCACCAAAGCTACTTGCTAACAGTCAGTCTGGGAGATTCTGAGCAGTAAAAGAAGTTAGAAAGACTAGGTCCATATCATACACAATGCAAAGGCTGCTGGCCTAAGCTCCCAGACATATTTGTTTGCTGATAAAGGAGCATGGCCAAAGATGTACATTTTTGTTCTATATTTTCAGTTATAGGGTCTCACTATATAGGCTAAACTGGCCTTAAGTTTATGATCCTTTTCTGCCTCTCTCTAGTCTTGGAATGGCAGGTGTGTGCCATTATGCCCAGACCGTGAGATATATAATTTCCTAGAGCAGGCAGCAGTTCCCCTAACTCACCCTGATTAAACACACACACACACACACACACACACACACACACACACACACACACACCCCTGAGACTCAAGAAGTTCTCCTACACTAAAATAACAGATCCAGACAATTCACTGGTTTAATTCAGGGTACTGCTTGCCTGTCCCGAACAGGGCCCATCCTAACAATGTACAGCCATAACACTGTAGACAAGTTATTTCACCTCCAGGCTTTTAGTTTCCACAGCCATGGAGGGAAATAATGGCTGCTGCTTCTTCTGCTGTTCTGTTGGAAAAATAAAGTGAATCTCTACAACCTAGAACTAGTAGGGCATCCCGAGGCCCCTTGAAAATGCCACACCTGCACCCACTCACTGCCTTTGTGCTCCTCTGCCTGCCTCTCCGTCTCCTCCCCGCTTCCACTCGCCTGATTGGAACACCTTTGTCTCCATGGGGAATGTGTGAAGACAACTGTAAAGCAGAGTTATAACTCAGGAAGTAGCGAAAGCCATCTTGTCATTTCACACAGTGAATCTGAGATGAAGTCACAACCTCACAAAATGAGTTTGGCTCAGAGTTTTTGTTTGTTTGTTTGTGTGTTCTCACTGTTTTTAAACCACCCAGCACTTTCTTCTGGGTCTAGTGACCCATGGATACAGGACATAAAGCCATTTAAAAATATTTTTCATTTTGGTTCAAGTGGCACTAAGCAACAAAATAATAAAAAATAATCTATTTCTTTAATAATGCAAGCACACACAAGCAGGAGGAAGGGTTCCCGGGGCTTCCTCAGTCGCCCACTAATCACTCTGTTTGTACCCAGTGGGGATTCTGACAGCACACCTGACTTTTCATTTATGTATTTCTTATAGGTTCTGGGAGAGATTTGTGGTTGGTTCCTGTGCAGGCTGCAAGTATGTGTACTTCAGGATCAAATGGCCTCTTGGGCTGGTCTGCTTTATTGGGGCAATGGAAGGACAAAGAGAGGAATGGTGTAAATGTGATATGCAGGCAGAAAGTAGAGACTTTTGTACTTTGGTGACACTTGGAAATGTTTGAACTGGTCCTTTTTCCTAGTGGCAGATGAAGAAGACAGAAAAAGGGGCAGTGTGTAGGAGGTGAAGGGCTAAGAGACAGAGTCAGCCACTGGCACAGCTGCTCATGTTGGGCTGAGGAGGCCTCCAGAGTCTCTGTGATGTGGCATTGTTGTCTACAACACAAAGGCATTACTGTCTCTTGCAGTAAGGTCTTGTGACTTCAGAAATGTCAGTGAACTCCAACCTTCCAAGTTAACTCAGTTGAAAATCAAAAAGGGAAAAGGAATTCTGCCCACACAGATTTAATAGTCAGCCTAGTTATGGTGGCGCTCATGTGTTATCCAGCACTCAGGAGGCTGAGGCACGGGTATTGGTGTGAGTTTGAGGCAAGGCTGGCCAATATCCTGAGTTCTGGTCATAACTAGGAAACAGAGTGAGACTTTGTTTCAAAAAAAAAAAAAAACAACAACAACAACAAACTGGGAAAACCAGCTAGTAACTCTCCCAGTAGACTTATTCATGTTGCCATGTGTCATGATCTGTATTTGGTACTCAGAATCTCCATGGTAGGAGAAGAAATCCCCCAAAGCGCTCTTCTGATCCCCATACCATGTCATGGTACAAACAGGCATACATACATGTAGTGAATGGATAAATGTAATTTTAATGAATTTTTAAAATGAAAGCCTCAGGCAAAAAGATTGCTAAGAATTCCAGGCCATCCTGGGCTACCAAGTGAAACCTTGTCTTACTAAAACAAAGAATGGCTCAAAAGACTGTAACAATCATAGTCTCACAATCACTTTCTGCATTCCATGCCAGTGCTGCACTAAATCACCACCACGGTGGAGCAGGGGGCATCCTCATGAAAGGGAACAGGGAAGTATCCCAAAGCCCATGGAGAATAAGAAGTTGCCCAGAATCACAAAGCCTGTGACTGGTCACATCTAGCCTCTGGTCTCACACACATCTTAGAATCACACCTCCCCCCACATGACTACCTCCCCGACACACTGTAGAACCCACCCAAGGTACCAAGGACACAGAGAAGCTCAAGGGTGCCACACAAGGTTAAGAGGCTTGAGCAGCAATGGGAGTGTTGAGGTAACATACCAAGGACAATACTGGATCATGATGCCCTTGTGGTAATGCCTCTGTCACCAAGGAAAGCTTAAGCAGAAATCAATTTAAAAATGTGTGTGTGTGTGTGTGTGTGTGTGTGTGTGTGTGTGTGTGTGTCTGTTTGTGTAAGCTTTACTGGGATAAAAGTGTCATCCATCTCTTTATACTTTCTCTTCCCATTTGCCTTTTAAAATAGTAACGCCCTTAGAATGCAGTCAGTAAATGAAACTCTGGGCAGTACTAAGCAGTGTCCAAGGGCATTGGAAAATGAAGTGAGAAGGGCCAGCTTGTTGGTTCCAGCTCCACTGTTTCCATCAAATGAGTTGCTTCCTTCTTTGAATTCTTGTTTACCGACCAATAAACCAATTGCTTGGTCTAAATGGGTCCACTGGAGCTCAAGAAACATCCAGATAGACGGTTCTTCTCTCAGGGAGATATGTACCCCTTAAGGTCTGTGATTCCACTTCCAAGCAGAAACTGGTGGGTTGCTGGGAAGTATTTTGACAGTTCAAGCTTCAAATTACATAACAACTTATTCATATGAAAAGTAAGTTCTAAAAATTTAAATAAAGAGTCAGAGTTCGGAGCATATACTTTGATGCCCATCAAGTTAGTGATTTACAAGTCCTATTCTTTGTGTCTTATGATGTAACTAAATGCTTCAAAAGTATAAAATAGCAGTGATATAGTGCTTACATGAATATATTATATCTTTATGAAATAGAATGTATCATTCTCCTGAAAAGAAACTGCCTGGAAAAGGGTCCTGTGGATTCTAATTTTTGCACAGTGTAAGGACAACTGGTGAATTATTCCCTCCCATGATTTGCATTTTCTTTTTCAGTGTCAAAGCAAAACAAGCCTCTTGTTTGTGCTGGCCTCATATTAAATTAGATTTTATATTTGTTCTTTCCTCATGAATTTGGTTTCAAAGTAAATAGTTATTTTCATTAAAATCTCTCTTTGGCTTGAGTTCTTTAGTTATTGTAATGTTTCTGGGGTGCTCCCTGGCTTCTTGTTGTTGTTGTTGAATCTGATTATCTGGGCAGTGCTCTAAATTGTATTTAGCTGGTTCTCGCCTAGTCTTGATTGTTTACCTCCCTTTGTGGTCCTACGGTTTCTTTAGTCTTAAACCCAACTTCTGTCAGGGTCTGATCCTTCCTCAAGGCATTTTTATGGTGCTGGATTGGCAAAGTAGGATAAGGAATATTGCCAATTTGCTGTTTACTGACTGCAGACAAATTACAAGGAAGAAACAGACCTGACATTCATTGCAGAATTTATTTTGAAAGTTAGTGGCTAACATGGAGTCTTGAAAAGCAGCGGAAACAAACTTCCTTGACCCAGCCAAAAATATCCACATTCTTCAGGAGGGGTAGTGAGTTAACCTAGCAATAACCTTCAACAGAAACAAAACCAGCACAGCTTTTTCATTTCCAGCTCAAAGAACTAAAAAGTTATTTCCACCTAATAAAAAAAAGTACAATACGATTTTAAGTTCCCACCCAAACTGTTCATCTATGTTAGAACATGTCAAAAGCCACCCAGGGTCCATTTATCCTACAGTCACTGCTAATAAAATTTCACAGGTATTTGTGGCTCTACACATAGGAGGGGAGTATGGAAGGGAAGTTTTAGGTGGGTAGAAAGCTTTTATTAGGTTTATAGAAGAAAATATATATATTTTGAAAATTTCTACCATTACTCACTTAACAAATGTTCACTGAACATGTCTCAGACTCCAAGCATCATCACGTCCCTGTATTCATAGGGACAGATTCCAGGCCCCCATAGATGCCAGACTCTGTAGGTGCTCAAGGCCCTTATGGAAACATAAACATTTGCATGTAACCTACAAACGCCCTCCCTTCCACTGTAAACCACCTCTAATTTACTTACAATATCCAATCCAATGTAAATGTTATGCAAATAGTTGTTACACTGTATCACTTAGCAAGTAATGAGAAGGGAAGATAGTCTGCACATGTGGAAGAAGATGCAAATTAAAAAAAAATAAGTTTCCACCTGTGGTGGGGTAGATCTATGACTGTAAAACCCACAGACAGTGACAGCTGAATACACTGTTGTAGGGTTTGGGGACAGTAAACAAAACAGATGACAGATGACCCCATGTCTCATCACGGTTTGGGTCTGAAAAGTCCCCCAAAGACTCATGTTTTAAAAATCGCTCCCCAGTTGGTAGTGTTCTCCTGGAGGATAGTGGAAGCTTCATGGAACAGGCTGCTATAGGCAAACTTGTGAAGGATGGACCCTATTCCTATTTCCTGTAGTGCTCTCCAATTCCTGACGTGCCATGGTGTGAGCAGCCTCTGCCACACACTCCCACTGCCATGAACTGAGCCCCTCTGCTAGGCCTTCCCCACCACAATGGACTGAAACCCTCTAAATTTATGCACCAAAATCACTGAAACCCTCTAAATCTATGCACCAAAATCAATTGTGGCAACCTGAGTTTGATCCACAGAAGCCACAATAAGGTGGAAGAAGAGAGCTGACTTCATAAAGATATCCTCTGGCTTTCACTCATGTCCATGGCTCAACACCTCCTCCTCTCAAAATACACACACACACACACACACACACACACACACACACACACACAGTGCATGAGCACATACACGCACTATGTTTTAAGAGCTAAGCAAATAAAACAAAAGGCTATGAAAGCCCTGCCTTTTTGAAGATATCATGGTAAAGAAAAAAGATGGAATAACAGATAAGCATGTGACGACACAGACAGGCATTAGTCAGCATAGAACACAAGCAAGGTAAGAACAACTGGGTCTTGTAGAGTTCAAAGAAGCTCCTTGGAGAAGTTGCACTTGATAGAAGCCTACAGAGAGTAGGATGGTATACTGTGTCAGTGTCTCCAAGAGAGTGTTCTAGAAAGAAGGAGCATTGAGTATGAGAGAAGTGGGGAAGCTACATATACTCTATTCAGCACAATAAGATGAGCAATGGACAAAAGAAAGTACATGGAGTAAAATTACCCCATGGAGGTGAACTTCAAATGGTGAAAAGATGTGTAAAGTGTGGCAGAGACCAGAAAAAATGTTAATGATCGACAAATTTGAGTATACAAAAACAAAATATTTGCTTAGCCAAGACAATAGTAATTGAAGTAAAAAAAAAAAAAAAAAAAAAACTAGAGAAAAAGTGAAGGATTCTATCAGAAAGGGTCAGGTTTTTGTGTTTTTTTTGTTTTTTTTTACTTCTTAAAAAATAAAGTTCTTTATATCAATAGGCAAATCTCAGAAACAGAAAAAGAAAAATAACTAGATGACGACTATGAAGAATGCAGAACAAAAATTGGTAGTATGCATGTTGCAGACTGCTGAAGAGGACAACAAAGCCATGCAATGATTAGCAATGATTAGCAAAGCTGCAAATATTTGCGCTTCACAAATCTCAAAGTCTGAGAGTAGAGGACACCACGCACAGCCAGCCAGAACATGGATACACATTCTACAAGCTAGCCACTGTCAGAATTGCATGTGCTCCCAGCCGGAACAAGGGTACCACTTCTACATGCTGGCCAGAATTGCAGGTGCTTCTAGCTTTGACCTGCTTCTAAGGCTCCATGCACCAGAGTGACTTGCACACATGTTCAGTGATTTGTATACAAGGTCATTGATGACACTGACTTGCAAACATATATACAAGGACATTGATGTCAGCATTGCTTACTTCATGGGCCCCTGGGACAATGCTGAGGTGTGGGAGGTGACTCGGATACCAGCAGTGGAGTCTGGTTGTGCATTTCTTTTTAAACTTGAATGTGGGAAGTGGTTGAGCAAGTGGATGAATTAGGAAAATGTGTCTTTCAGTGGTTTCAGGATATGCTGAGTTGTAGACATAAATTCAGTGACAATATCAATGTCATTTCAAGAGTTCTGACTAAACACTGAGGGCAGGGTTGGGGAGTCTCTTTAGGGGCAACTGCACCAGTGGGGACATCAGGCGAGGCTGATAAGTTGGATGGGCAGGTGCTGGTGTACTACTGTATGCCTACAGAGAAGGGTATGGCCACTGGTGATGTCAGAAGAGGAGAGATGAGACAGCAGCGAGATGGCTCTGATTTAAAACATGAAAACAGTAATTGTATGATATACATATAGAGAGATATAGATATGGATATAGTCTCTACAAAGGGTATGAACATTCTTCCTACATGCAAGCTTCAGGCTCTGCTCTCAAGTTTGCCCTCTTGCCTGGTTATCTGAGTCCTGTCCCCTGCTTTGCTTCAGTCTCTAGGAGTCCTCCTGTGTTTCCAGGCCTCACCTGAAAACTCACCCCACCCCAGGCCTCAGGGGCATTTTAATTAATCAATGTGGTTGAAGGCGAAGGACATGTATACTCAGTATATCTGTCTCCTGCACACTGCAGTACAAAGTGGAGCCCTAATTACATCTGTGCCTGAGGCATGTATCAGCCCACATGAAAACAAGGAATCTGCTTTTTCCTTTTGCTTTTATGAAAAATAATGGCTAACTGGGTACCCATGAATGAACTTAACCAGGGTTTAAAATTATTTGATTTGCTCCCGATGATTTCATATGCTCCTCAGTGGGCAAAGACCTTAGCTCAGCTAAAACAGGAGTGCCATGGATGAGAGAGGGCCAAACATGGCTTCTAAGCAAGGAGCTCTATGGGATTCTTGGGAAACAATAAAAATACTGGACTGTTAATTTCATTTTCAAGGGTAAATTTACATGAGCTCATGAAATCTTTAAAATGGTTCCTTGTCTTAATTCATTTTTCTTACAAATGGAAGAAAATTGTGTGTGTCACCTTGGGGAGGTCAAGAAATGCTAAGCTCTTTGAAGGCAGCATTGGTTGGTGCTGCTACCAATCTGTGGTGACACTGACATTCCTTTTTGCCACAAAAAAAAAAAAAATCAGACAGGATGGGATTCCTGGGTGTGTGAACAAGTGGGCCTCTGTTTCCTGTGCCTTTTCTTAGGCTCTTTTCCTATTTTGTTTTTGTTTGTTTGTTTGTTTGTTTTATATTTTTTATTTTTATTTTTTTGCCCATTTCCAATGTGTTGGGTTTTGTTTTATTTTATTATTAATAAACAAACACACACACACACAAAGGTGAGGACTTCTCAGCTCTCACAATCTTTGGTTATCAGATAGCTGCTTACAATATAAACAAGGGAACAACATAAATGCCAATTTGTTTAATACCATTGGACTATAATTCTGAAGATTTGGTTACAATCAAATACAGGGAAAGTATCTGACAATTTTATTTAGTAGATTAAGATAAGCCTACTGGGTTGAATTTTCAGTTTTTCAGTTTTTATTGCATTTATTTATTCACCTGTGTGCCACATGTAGATGTCAGAGGATGACTTGTGAGAGTTGGTTCTCTCCTACTCTGCAGGTCCTAGGAACGAAATTCAGGTCGTCTGGCTTTGCAGCAAGTGCCTTTCCCTTTTTTGCTGTCTGTCCAACCCGGATTTTTCAATTATTGAAATATTCCTGCCCCATAGCTACTTAATCACGTCCCATTTAAAAGAAAGACTTTCTCCTCTGTTCCCAGACATTTTGAAAATCTTTACTGCACACCTTCAGATCAGTGGCATTCAACAAACCACCTCTGATCCCCACCCTCTCTTTAAAAATTTATGTCCAATCATGCAAACAAAGTCCTTGACAGAGCACACAACTCCAGGAGGCCCTATAGTAAGGCTTGTAGTTCAAGTTCATAAGCGATGACATTCCACTCCCTGGATCAAAACCTTTATTCTCAATGAGTCATTACCCAGATACAAAACAAAATGGCTTCCTCCTTCTAAGCCGATGCTTCTTTCCTGTCCTGGCAGGCCTCAAGGGAGACACAGTTTCTAATCCATGGCCAGCTGGCCTCCAGTGGCACCTGGAACATTCTAGATAGTCCCTTAATAGAACTGTAGCCTTCTTAACCTACAGCAATGTTTGTAAACAAAGTATTTATTATAAGCGTTACAGCTGTTAGCTATTAACTGACTAGAGTTCTGAAGAGCCAGGTCCTATCAAATACAGGGAAAGCATTTGAGTATCATAAGTATTGTCATTTGCTCTGGTTTTCTATTCCCACAAAATAAGTTATTAGAAAACATCTCAGCTTAATATAACTATCAGAAGTTAGAATGTCACTAGTAGGGAACGCAGGCACAGCTCGGCTGGTTGATTGCTCTGCTCCATGTAGTGTTGACTGGGGTTAGCATTTAGTAATCAACTGTCTGGCTGGGCTGTGGAGTCCAAAATGGCTTTACTCATATGTTGGTAATTTGACAGGAATGGCTGCCAATCTTGGCTCTGCTGGGACTGTCATCCAGCATCAGCCTCTAACACAGCAATCTCAGAAGGGGAGTCTTACAAGAGTCTCTTGGTACCAGCTCTATAAACTGGGAGTGTCATTTCTTCTGTTTGCTATTTCAGCCATTGAGCCTACTTGCACTTAAGGGGACACTTGACAAATCCCACCTTCCAGGGAGGATGAGTGTTTAAAAAAAAAAAAACAAAAAAAACTTTGTAGTCATGTTTAATTAACAAAGGGCACAGTATAAGAAAATAATACAGTTGCGTATTTCTCAGTAATGAGATCATCCATCAAAAGGCACCTGTTATCTGACACAAAGCAGTACCAGCTATGCATCTTAAAGTCATCCATGTACCTTGCATTTCCTTACTGATCACATCAATTCCTGTTAATATGTCACCAAAATGTCTCTTTACATGGTCCTCTCCTTCTGACTTATGCTCACTGAAGACAGTGACTCACAAAAGCTAAGCTTTTTTCAAAGCAAAGGAGATACCTGGTATCATTCTAATTGCTTTTTAAGCTCTGCCTTACTTCATTGCTCATACCATGATTACTTAATGTATCTTGTCATAATTTCCATATAATAGATGGAAGTAAAGGGATCTTGTGAGTTCAATGACTTGCCTGTAGTTTACCACCCAGCTACACCAAAGCCCATGCACTGACTCCAAGGCCTTCTTTCCTAACCAGAAAGGTTTGCTTGTTCAAGCAGAATGCCTTGACCTCACAGTACAGCCTTACCTACTGCCTGGCTCAGATCATCATCTTGGGTGGCTAGGAGATGCTGCATACTCCCTGTGTGCTAACACAGAGCATCTCTCAGTTTGCAACAGTAACTGACTCTAAAGTAACAGCTACTGGTAATCCATTCAAATTTTATTTTCCATAAGCAAGAAACCTTTGTAAAAGAGATACCTAAGTTGGACAACACAGGAGATATGCACCAAAAGGGTCAGCTGATCATTAGCTGTGGCACTGACGGTCCTTGTTTTACTGGCAAGAGTTAACAGCTCCAAGGGAAGAGTAAAGACTCATATAGCTGCTTCCTCCTTCCATGTGTCACATATTTATAACAAAAAAGAAAGCCGCGGTGATGATGCTTACACTGGTACATGTGCATTTGGTTTCCATGTGTATAGACATCTACTGCAAACTTTGGCCAAGGCTCATCTGTCCTATGAAATGCCTTGTGTTTGAAAACTGCTTAGCAGCCCCTCAAATGTACTTGATGTCTGCAACCCTGCCCCATTATTATCAAAACCTATGTATGTTGACAATAAGTGTGACTTTGTGTCCTCAATTTGTCCACTAATATGAACATTTGTGTATTTTTAGCTAAAGGAATGTAATATTTCAATTTATTGCTGCATATTTGTCACATTTAATTTTCCTTCAAATATTTAGATTCATAAGAATTTCTGAAGTTATTTTTTGTTTAATTAATTTTAGGGTGTGTGTGTGTGTGTGATGTGAGGATGCCCTTGAGGGTGCACTCACTGATGTGTGCTCATGTGACGACTAGAAGTCAACATGTGGACTCTTCCTCTACCCTTCTCCACCTTCATATTAGAAACATGGTCTCTCATTGAATCTAGAACTCTCTGGCAAACATGGGCACCAGGTAGACATGTAATGCACAGGAAGATGTGTAAGCAAAACACCCATACGTATATTTTCAAAAAGAAGGACATGAACTAGGAAGAGTTTCAGCTGAAGTTAAATGTGAGGACTAGAAAATTGATGTGATCATAATACATTGTATACACACATGAAATTGTTGAAAAAAGAATCACATCCTGACTAGTGATATTCATTTTTAAATTATTTAAGTATTTTATATTAATACTTACATTAATGTGGGTAGCAAAGCAAAGGCATGACATAAAGATTAGTAATGGAAGAACCAACACCTTGAGTAGGGGAGGCATGTAATTTTGTGTTTTACTGTGATGGTTCATCAAAGGACCATGTTTCCAAAGCCAACAGTCAAACTTCATGATAGGAGGTCACTGAGAGAGAGAGAGAGAGAGAGAGAGAGAGAGAGAGAGAGAGAGAGAGAGAGAGAGTACACGTGCATGCCTGCGTGCAGGTATAGGAGAGTGTGCTATATGTATGGGTACTCAAAGACCCCAGAAGAGGGTTTCAGGATTCTTGATGCTGGAATTATAGGTAGTCTTGAGTGCTAGGAACCAAATTCAGGTCTTCTGGAAGAGCAAGAAGAACCACTAACCCCTGAAGCATCCTTCCAACCCACCATGAACATTTCCATTGTGGGTTGGTGGTTGAGTTTGTAAAGCCAGGTACACCAAGAGCTGTGATCTTGACATAACATGGAACAGGAGGATTGTCATCATCAAAGAACATTCCCTAGTTTATGTTACAAATACAACAGCTTCTTCCCTGATGGGCAGGTTTACAAAAGAAGCTTTACTTCAATCAAGAAGAATAAGAAACTTATAAAAACTTAACCTTTTTTTATATAAATGTTTCCCTCTACCTCCTTCTACATGCACCCCTTACTGCCTCTCAAGTTTATGGTGGAGCATAAGAAATCTTTTAAGGAGACTTTAGCCTGTGTCATTTAGACTCCAGGATATAACCTAGTATACAATCCAAAATCTTGTCCTTTTCCTTACAGACATTTTTATGAGCAAAGTTAATTTTTACAACCCAACCTACTCATGATAGGAACATATATTGAAACAGACCAATACTTGTTGTATAATGATTTATGAAACTGCACATATGAAGCACACAATTAATAATATCCTATAGTTATCATCTTCTTTTTTTACATTGTTGAGTCTCTCCATAGTTCCAATACATTTCCATATAAGAATTTCCTTTTAGGTTCTAACTGTCTAGAGTAGTCAATCTTCACCAGAAAACCTGCTGCAAAGTTTTTTGATAAGGGATGTTTTTTTTTGTTTTTTTTTTTAGGCACACAAAGCAGATATAAAGACAAAAAAGTAACAAGCAGCTTTTAGACGTGTGACTACTCCTCAAACACATGGATTTCACAGTGACCTACTATAATGAAATAATATGCATTTTCCATCTAATTGACAATTAGGTTGTTAAGGTCTTGTGAAATATCTGCTTTGTTAAAACATCCATGACATATACAGTCAATCTGTTTTATCTAATAAAAATATCAGAAAAAAAAACTGTAGGGCTTCTTTTCATGCTGCCATTCATGCACAGATTTGTGTGGGTCCACCTGCACCTGTAAGGATCATGTGGGCTAGCGTCTGGAGCTGAGCGACATGGCAGGAGCCTCTTTCTGCTTCCAATTCTGCCCTGAAGGGTCAACTCTTCCTTGTTCCCCAAGGAATACAGTGGGGCTCCCTTATGAGATCTAGCAGAAATAAAACAGTTAATAACAGTAAGAGTTAATACTGTTTTAAAGAGCCCGGGGCTCGTTAAAAACATGAGTCTTTACTTTCCAGACAGTTCTAGATCTTTTATATTAAAAAAAAAAAAATCCCCTTAAAACGTTACTCACCAGTCTAATTCACAGCTGCTTTATAACCCCAAAAATGTTCTGATGGCAGACTTGGGTTGAACATGGTTGGGTATGTAGTAAAAATAAAATTTGGTTTCCTCACATTACTACTGTAAAACAGCTAACTATAAACAGCATTTTGCATTAATAATATATTACATTTAGAAAGCAGATTATATGATATATACACAGTATATTTCATTGCATGCTTAAAATATTCATGCACTAAGAAAAAATAAATAGGGCATCTACCACAGTGTTCACAGTGCTGTTCTGGGAAGTGGGGTTATGGGCATATTAGTCTTCTTTGTTTCCTTTTCTGTGTTTTGTGAGCATTGTCTAATAAATGGATATTGTTCTGGGAGGGGGAATTTTTTAAGATTCGTTTTTAAGAGCTTCAGCAACTGAAGAAATTTGAGATCTGTTGAGTGTGTGAGTTAAAAGTCTAGCTTGTGCAGTTCAGTGGCTGCTGCTGGCCTGAAATGGCTATTTTAAATCGCATGTAACCAACTAGTTCTTCAGCTGCGCTAGGCTAGCTCTTCCACCAGAGCCACATTCCCACCATCAGAAAAATGTCTGTTCCACATCCTGGGTAGAAAGTGGATTACAAAATTATGTGCTGGCTATCAAAAATGGAAGCTGGGCCAGGGTCTGGTAACACTGGACTAGACATCTGCCCCTTCACCACAGACACTAAATCTTTTCAGCTGTCACTCCAATGCCGTCACTTACCTGTGATCTTCCAGCTAGTTGAGACAGGGGAAGAGTGGTTCCCAGTATATAACTCATATCCCTGTGTCATCATTACCAGCTTCCCTACCCATTTCCAACTCAATAATTCAGCACAACCCCTCAGATAGTGCAACCTTTTGAGAAGGTACTATAGGCTATGTGTGAGAGTTAGCCTCAATTTCCCAACCAAATAAGAAAAATGTCATTCATCCCTCTAGAGAGTATTGACAAGCATAAAAAGAAAGACATTTTGGGTAGAATGATAGCAAGGACATGACTGTGTTTGTAAAATCCAAAATTGCTTCACATAGCAGCTGTGCTTCCGCTGGGTCTTGACTTCTGTTTGTCCAGGTTCACAAATCAGCACTTCAGTGTTCTCCTTCCCATCTTCCCAAAGAAGATGTGTTAGGTTCTTTCCCCATCACTGTGGGCAAGTGCTTGACAGAAGCAACAGAGGGGAAAGAAATTGTCTCAGTTCATGGTTTCAGGAGGATTTCAATTCATCATGGTGGGAAGACGTGCTAGTGAGAACAGCTGTGTCCATAGCTACAGGAGCATCCTGAAGACAATAAGCAGAGAACTCGGGCAAGAGCAGAAGCAGCCACAGATCTCAGAACTCCTCCAAGACACCAATTTCCACCACCCAGGCCTCAAGCCCTACATCTTCCATAGCCTTTAAAATAGTTCCACAAGCAGGGGCCCTATACCAGTTTCTTTCCTATAGTTATAATAAAACAACATAATGAAAAGCAACTTGTAGAAGGAAGAGTTTTATTGGGCTTACCTGTTCCAGAGGGCTAGGAGTCAATCATGGAAGGGAGTCATGGCAACAAGCAGTAGCCATGACAGCAGGAGGCTGAGAGGTCACAACTTGAGCAGCTAGTGGAAAGTAGAGAGAGTAAACTGGTAGGAAGGCAAGGTCTTGAGTTCTCCAAGCCCATACCCCTAGTGATACATTTTCTCCAGCAAGGCCACAGTGTAGCAGGAATCTTAAAAGTTGTTATTATAAAATCAAACCTGAGGCCAGTTATTGGGGTGAATGCTGGAAGATCAGAGACACAGAACAAGCCACAGCTATCTCACCTTGCTAGTTCTTCAGGTGATCCTGTTTCCTCAGAATGGAAGCTTCTGAGTCCTCCTCCACATGAATCTCAGCTGAACTGTGCTGCTCCAAAGCCTGAATGCTAAACCAGCCAAATGCTTCACTAACTTAGTTCCTGGTCCTCAGGTCTTAAATACCTTTCTGCTTTCTGCTATCACTCCCTGGGATTAAAGGCTGATTTTCTGGGATTAAAGGTGTGTGTCACCAAGCCTAGCAGTTTCTCAAGTGGCCTTGAACTCAGAGATCTGGCTAGCTCTGCCTCCCAAGTGCTGGGATTAAATGCATGTACCACCACCGCCCAGCTTCTGCTATGGCTTGCTCTGACCCATTTCCTAGCCACCATTTCTGGCTCTGTTCTAGTGGCTGTCTGTTCATTGACCCCAGATAAGTTTATTTCAGGGAACACACAATATTTTGGGGGAACACAATACCCACCACAGCTCCCTGAAATAGTGCAACCCAGTAGGGACCAAGTGTTCAAATGCCTGAGACTATGGGGTGTTTCTCAGTCAAACCGCCATAAGTCCTATTGTCTAAAACACAAGCCCGTAAAACATAATCTGGAGATTTCAGGTTCATCCATAATGGAGATCAAAACCCACTGTCAAAATGTAGCTTGTATCTAACCAAATATTGTTTTCATTTCATGTAGGATAATTACATATGTTTAACTTACTGCCTTTGGGCTGATTTTCTTATATTACAGGCATGGTTCTATGTATGTGAAATAATCCTAAGTCTTCAAATGCTATAAAGTATATTACGATTTTAAGGTTTAGTCACCCATTTTATTTGAATACATAAAGTCTTATGAGTGAATGGTTATTTTTTTTCAGCTACTTGTCTATAAATGTTTGAATGGAAGTTAAAAACCTGGAGGGCCCTGTTCTCAAATAAATGCTTGTAATGATAACATGTAATATATAATTTACATTATATATAATATAATATATAAACATAAGTACCACGCTTGTATTTTACCAGATGCAATGCTCTTGGTAGCAGAGCGACTGGAAGGGCCGTTCAACATTGAGTCAGTCATGGACCCAATAGACGTCAAGATCTCTGAAGCCATCATGAACATGCAAGAAAACAGCATGCAGGTGTCGGCAAAGGTATTTCCATTAATAATATGTCTCCTAATGTGTGCATATAGTACAGGTGCAGTCACTTGAAAAAATGGAGTGATGAGATATGTGGGTAGGGATTATAAATCCTAATACACTGCCAGCAGCTTCTCTTGCTGAACCACAAATTTACTTCTTCATTTAAAATGTATAACAAAATGGCATTGAGAAGGGAAGTAAGTTTTTAGTTCACAGCTACTCAATCATGACAAAATTTTTGGCTGCCTAAAAGTTTCAGTAAGCCCCAAGTATGGCTGGCTAATCTCTCACATGTGTGAGCAATTTGGGGGAATTTTCTAGTGTGATGTTTGAAATTTCTGTACACCTTCACTCTGTCCTCTCAAAACTTCTAATTATATCGTCACCTGTGTAGATGAGGCACACAGTGTATATGGTCAATAGTAAATACTCAAGCACCACCTGTGACTTCCCTTGCAAACAACTGTAGAACATACATTAATGAGCCTTTGAGGGGGAATATTCCTTTAGGAGTTGAACACATAAGGCAAAAAGTTTCAGAGTTACATAAATCATATGAGACAGAGGGCCTGAGTTTGGAGCTGTGGGGGACAAACAGCAGGTTCCAAGTTTGTGCTTGTACTCATCCAGATGGACGTCAGCAGGGCTTGCCTGGAGCCAAGTGGAGCAGTCTGCAGCCAGGTCTGGAGCATAGCCTTCCATCGCCTCTTTTCTAACCTCTCTTCTCTCGACCAGCATCGCCGTGACAGCATCTGCATCCACCTCAGCCCTTCAAACCTGGTGGCAGGGAGATAGCATTCCCACTGAAATGTGCCAAGAGTTACATGATCGGCTTATTTCAGTTTTTAAAAATGCTTTGTGAAAGAGATTTCAAATATAGTCACAGAAATGGGGAGAAATGGAGGCACAGAGAGGAGCCGTAACATTTTACCAGGCCTCCTTGACTGTCCTGAATCAAAGTGGAGTTGAGCTTCTCAGGGTAAGCTAGGAGGTAAGATAAGAGAGCCTGGCCTGCATTTCGTTCTCTCTCTGGGAGGTGGCGGAGCCTAGAGTTTTCTAGGCCTGATTCTGGGTTTTAATGAACCTGATGTACTCAGGTAGAGAAGGATGTTTGAGTTACCATCAACTGTTGGGGAAATAGCACATTTGGGGCTTCCATGAAAAGCCATTTTCTTTCTTTACTGTAGAAAAAAAAAAAAAAGCAACTATCCTTTCCTCTCAAATCCATCACCTAAAAACCAATTAGAGTTGTTTTGAGAGGCCTCATAACCCAGCAGTGCTGGAGTAATTGGGGACTAGGCTTGTGGAAGTTAAAAATAGCCCTAGAAAAGAGGACAAAACAAAATGGTGAGCAGTAGTATCTACGGTGTGAGCCCACCACTCCCTTCTCAGAAGTAGATGTCTGTTTCCATTGCACATGCTCAAGTTCAGGCCAGGCATTCTTCTGCTTGTTACTTCACCAATTCATTTAGTAAATATTTATCAGCAATCCAGAGTGGACCAGGCTCAGTTCCTACACCAAATACCATTTTCAGTAGGAAAAATAGACAGGAAGCAGAAGAAGCAGCATGTAAACAGATAAATGATGTAATACCAGACAATTACTGGTGGCCTGAACATGCTCCTTGTTCCCCAGTGAGTGAACATATTTTGATATGAAGTTTCTACTACTTGATTTTTCAAGAATCCTTGATAAAAAGTTTTCCTCTAGATAACATCCTACTGTCCTACTTCATAACTGGTCCCTTGGCTTTCCTTTTTAAAGCCTCTTAAATCTGCCCTTCATTTAGTAATTGAGATGTTTGCAAATACAAAGTAAAGCACCTCTGCTTCTTCTTTTGGCAACTCCTTTTTACATCTGGAGCAGAACCCAAAGCCCAACAAGGTCTTGTGTCCACTGCCTCTGCCTACCAGAGGCCTTTGTGCCTTGGCTGATGTGCACAGCTTCATGGCTTTTGTCTCAGCTTCTTGTGGCCTCCTCTGCCTATGATGTTCCTCCCTCCTGTCTCCTGTCAGCAGATCCCTCTTGTGATTCCTCATCTGGACAACTTATCACAGCATCTGTTGCAGACTAGAAATATACATCTGTTTGGCAATTGCTTATAGAATTAATTTCAGAAGGAAGAAGTGAGAATTGGAGAGGGAGGGAGGGATGAGTGGAAGAAGAGAGGAAGGAAGGAAGGAAGGAAAGGAAGGAAGGAAGGAAGGAAGGAAGGAAACTCTATTAAGTAAACTATGAAGAACTTGGAAATCAACTCTTAGTGACTGTTCTATTGCTGTGAAGAGACACCATGACCAAGGCAGCTTATAAAAGAAAACATTGAATCAGGGCCTTGCTTAGAGTTTCGGAAGGTGAGTCTGTGATCATCATGGTAGAAGCAGCATAGTGACAGGCAGACAGGCACTGGAGCATGAGTGCTTGCTTCCTGATCCACAGACAGCAGGCAGCAGGCATAGAGAGGGACAGAGACAGAGACAACAAGATTCATACACACAGGCGGGCAGAGAGAGAGAGACTGGGCCTGATATGGATTCTCAAAGTCTCCCCCCCCCCCCCCCCCCCGTGGCATACTTCCTCCAGCAAAGCCATGTTTCCTAACCCTCCCCAAACATTCCCACAAACTGGGAATCAAGCATTCAAGTATCTGAGCCTATGGGGGGCATTCTCATTTAAACTATCACATTAACCAAATTCAGTTGGGCATAATGGCGCACACCTTTAATCTCAGCATTTAAGAAGCAGAGATAAAAAGATCTCAATGAGTCTGAGGCCAGTCTGGTCTACATAGTGTGTTCCAGGCCAGATATGAGACCCTGTCTACCCTAACACACACACACACACACACACACACACACACACACACACACACACACACACACACAGAATAAAAGAAAGAAAGAGAAAAACAAATGAAACCTAACAAATTCATGGAGTATATCGTCTAGACTATACTCTTTTACAATGAATACATCTTTATTTGAAAATATTCTATATATTTATATAATACCATGTGATGTTTTACAGTGTCTACCTTGTAGAAATGCTAAATAAAGCTAATTAGCAGAACTTGGCCTTTCACATCCTGTTTTTTGTTGTTGGTTGGTTGGTTGGTTAGTTTTGGTGTGTGTGTGTTGAGACATCTACTCTTGAAGCAAATTTCAAGCATGTAGATTATTATTAAGTGTAATTTAAATGAAGTAGTATCCCAGAAAATTCTCTAAGAGGTCAATGAGATGGAGCTTTTTATCAGCAAAATGTGGAAGAGACATTTTTATGGAATTTACTTAACTGTATCATAATAGCACTGCTGTTTTAAGAACTATATTTAAAATTGACACGTTTTGTGAGAAATGCCACAATCAAGAAGAAAAACAGTATAAGGCCTGTAGGTTACACTCATGAAAGCATGCAGTGGGAAGGGTCATAAAGTAACAGCATGATAAATGGACTGGCATTAGAAGAGTGAATCTGATAAGCCTGACAGAGAAAAATGAACGGAGGAGTTACAGAAGAGAAGAGAGAAAGGGAAAAGGAATAGCCAGGCTCTCCAAGAAAGATCAAGTAGAGAAAGTTCAGTGTCAAAAACTAATAAACCAAGAGGCCGACTGTGGAAGACCTCAAGCTCATTGTTGGGTTCCCTTTATGATGCTCAAAGCTTTCCAGGGAGATAAATTCTAATTACATGCTTCCCTTATCCAGTGTAGTTGTTCATTTCTTTGAGTCTTTCCTAGAGTGTTAATAGTACACACACACACACACACACACACACACACGTACATACATGCACACATACAAACACACATATGAACATACTATTTTAAGATAAGAGATATCTTTCCTTAAATGTTCTCATCATATCTAGATGAAGGAGAACTAATCCTTTTCTGCCTCATAACTGAGACTGTGAATAAAGTTTTGCAGACTAGTAACAAGGTCCTTCTCACTGTGGACACTCATGCCTCTGTCTTCTACAAGGCCTGTGTGTAGTAGGCACTGCCAAATCCTTTTCATTCTCCTAGTCAGTCCTCACAGAGGCAGTTGGGAGTGAGATAAGATATTCCTTTGACAAAATGTATTGGCTATGCCAAAGTGTACCACTAAATCATAATATGCATTTCTATCTTAAGTGGTGACACTGATCTGAAACTCTAGATTTCTTTGATCCTTGTGAAGCATCTGTATCTGCATACACATTCTAAAGAATGGGCACCACAACACATTAATTTTTTGTCATTGTTGTTTCCCCTCAGGCATAGAACCTCCAAATGGCAGTGAAAGCCATCATAGTGGCTGTTGATTGAACCCTGGCCATATCCATCCAACAAATACCATGGCATGCTCCAGGCACAAGGAACGCTGTAGAAGAGAAGCAGTACCCTTGCTTTGCTGACACAGTCTCCTTCAATGTGCCTCATTTATGTATTTATTTCAAATCCTCCCTGAAATCTTAAAAGCATCCATTTACTTGTACATTGAAAAGGAATGTTAAATTTGCAGAGATTAAACAGTTACTCTGAGGTCAGACAGCAAGTGGCAAAACTGGGATTCAGCCAGATCTGTCAAGTTTTAAAAGAAAAAATATTTACCCAGCATGCCACAGTTTCCTTTATAAGCATCTCCCCACCAGGACCAAATGAGCTCAGCACTGGAAGAACCCGCTGCATGAGGGAATTTGGCCAGCCGCACTCTGTGGAACCTAGTGAGGAGATGTAGAAATAGCTAGTTCAAGTGCAAACATATCACACTCAGCAGCTTTACAATCTTCATGACAGACAAGGAAGAACTCTTCCTAAGCCCCTGTATCCCACCCAAATGAAAGCAGTTGAAAACTGCACTTTAGTGGAAAGTCTACAAAGAAATGGGGGGAAAGGGGCTCCCTGAATCAAGTGTCTGCCTTTGAACTTCAGATGTGTTGATAATCTTCCCCTTGTCCTCTCAGGGAAGACAAAACTGATTTCACTAGATAGCTGTATTAGGGATAATTTCAAACCTAACTCGGGAAGATTGGTTTGTCAGATATAATCTAAATTAAGAAGGAAGACTTATTAAATTCCAATTGAAGCCATCTATTCAATTAACAACTATTATAGATGAATGTGGTACCCATTCCAGAAGAGTGAGGCAGCCCCAAGGTACTTAATTTTCTCCAGACTATTCTTTCTGAATGTGCTAGTCAAAAGAAGACCAAGAAACCTAGAAGGACATTAAAGAGAATATAACAACGTCTGTCTTAGCTATTGGGTCTAGTTTCGTCGTCTGTGTTTTTGTCGAATGGCCCCTTTCTAGTATAATGGACCTCACTTCACAAGCATTACTCCACTTACTACAATTCTTTTCCAGCACCCAGCTCTCCCCCCAACTCTCTTCCCTGTACCTTTTCTCTTTCAGGGAATTAGGAATAAACACTATCTTAAGAATGCAAGTGGTGAAAATATTTTCTTTTCTATTGGAGGACATTACCTAGAATTTATCTTTTTACTCCAGAGGGTTTTCTCTTCCATCTTTGGGTTCCTAATCGTCGGTATCTTTGTAAGGTAATCAGAGTGTTAGTATGTTATTGTTATTTTTTTTTTTCACATCCTTTCTCCTGGCCAGGATTCTAAATTATTTGAGAACAAGAGTTGTGTCTAAGTTGGGGTTTTTATTGCTGTGATGAGACACCATGACCACATCAACTCTTATAAATGAAAAACTTTAATTGGGGTATTTTAAATTACAGAGGTTTCGTCCATTATCATCATGGCAGGCAGCATGGCAGCATGCAGGCAGATGTGGTGCTGGAGTAGTAGCTGAGAGTCCTACAGCTTGCAGGCAACAAAAAGTCAGCTGAGACACTGAGTGGTATCCTGAACATAGGAAACCTCAAAGCCCTCCAACAAGACCATATTCACTCCAACAAAGCCACACCTTCTAATAGTGCCACTCCCTATAAGATTATGGGGGTCAATTACATTCCAGCTACCACAAGTTGTATCTTGTTCATTCTTAAATTATTCAGAGAAAGTTCTCAGTGTGTCACATATGGAAGAAATAATGTTTTACTTGGTTGAGTTCACAGTGTGACAACATAGCACTAGAGAGTCTTACAAAAAAAAAAAAAAAAGAAATAATAAATACCTTAGCTTGGTTTGAAAGTACTCTGGTATTCTTTAAACATGGCAGCAGTTAGTGAGTTAGAGTTGGACACCAGACAGACCCAGGACCTGGTTGTTTCTATTTGTGTGATTTGAGGAAAAATCATTTATCTGTCTAAACTCAACCAACTAATATTAAAAAAGAAAGCCCTAACCCAACTTACAGGTTATTTAAACAGAACAACATTACAGTACATGTAAAGTGCTTAGCATGGAGCATGCCAAATCAAAACCACCCAAGAAGGTTAAGGCTCTTAATTGTTACTAAAAGCAGCAGTGATATGTAAATTCTGAAGAGTTTGGTACTATGGTCTTGATTCATCCAAGAGTCTAGAGGCTTAAACTTAGCTTATAAGAGCAGAAAATACTTAACATCTCCATCTCACATTTGATCCCATGGATGTTTGATTCTTTTCAATGAAGTTTCCACCTTGAGAGAAAGAGAGGATCTAAATGTCTATCTCTGAGAGCAGGATCCTGGGGATGGCAAGTTGCTGGTGACTACATCAACAACCCAATTCTAGTCTGTGCCTCTTGTCTCTACCAAAGCAAAGGAATTTGGGGGAATTTTTGTGGCCTCTGCCCATTGTCACATTATTGTTACTAGTTTGCTCCATTGGTGGATAGTTTGGTCCCTGTCATGTAATCTCTGAGGAAAAAAAAACAAATGGGTCACACTGTTTATAAAGCTTTATGACCTATTAATTTCTACAGCTTGCTTTCAGTGGAAAGAGGGTGTGCCCTCCATTGTTCCAGACTATTGGGTTTTCTCTGACTTTTTTTCTTTTATAAATTCAAACCTTTTTGTTCTATTCATCAATTTTCACATGCAACATGGCACTGAGAATACTAACCTTGAAACACCTTGTGTGTTTTTATTTCTTCTCCTCTGTGCAGGAAATCAGTGTGTATTCTATTCCTGTTTGTAACAGAACAAGATTTTCTTCAGGAAAAGTACCACAGTCTTCATAATGTAAAATGAAAGCTCAAATATGCTTATTAATAGAAAAAGTATGGAAGAAAACTAGGTTTAGCTTTCTTTCTTTCTTTCTTTTTTTCTTTCCTTCTTTGAAAAAGAGATTCTAATTCCTTTTGATGATAAAGGAAACCTCTTGATTATCTCTAACGTAGGGTGATTTACCTGGAGACTTTCTTTCACTTCATAGGCAAAGGATGAGATTATATTTAAAGTAGTACACTCAAGAATGGATTAGTGAAACTCAGTTTAACTCAATATTCAATGTGTCCTCAGGAGCAACAGAAGAAATATATTTTTGGGGTCTCACAGAAATCTTCTCACAATTTCCTCCTGCCTTGCTTAGGAAGTCTTCTGAGATCCATGTTTTTCATAGACGAGCTCTTCCCATTCTCTTAAGTACATAACCTTTCTCCTGGTCCTAACCACTTCCTTTCTACTGAGGAATTTGTGATCTGCTCTAACACTGGTGGAATCACAGCTTCAGGTAGCCTGTGTGCCTGTAAAGGATTTGCCTCTGTGGGAAAAACTTCTGCTTGAACAGTTTGCCAATTTCCTTGGTGTAAATATCCATATTATGGCTGGTTGAAAACCTAGGCATAATGTCAATGAATACAGAAGGACACACCATGATAAAGTAGTCCTGCCTTGTAGGTGTGGTTGGCATGAAAACCCTCAAAAGCATAGATAACAGTGCAGTGATTAGAAAGTAGAAAGTTTATATATATACAAAATTTTTACTTTATATATATATAGATAGATAGATAGATAGATAGAGAAGAGAGAGAGCATAATTTGTGTAATTGTAAGGATATACAGCATAATTTTTAGTCATCATGTTTAGCAACTGATTTTCAAACTTACTAGAAATGCCTCGGTTCTCCTCATCAGCAACAGGAGCCCATCTCAACATACCACTGCTGTTCAAGGAAGCTCCCTGGATTCTCCAGTCTAGGGCTAACTGCTCCTGTGAGCATTCCCATTACACTCAAAGCATTCCAACTCTCTGCTCTCTTGTCAAAACACTCACAAGAGCAGGGACATATCCACGCCACTTAATTTTGACCAATGTAACACTCAATATGTATTTATTTGTTAAACCATGAGATGAATGAACGGTTCACAACCAGGCTGGTGTGATTCATGTGTTTACTTACATCTTGTCCAGTGACCTTACAGAAGTTCTTTCAACCTTATAAACAAGAGCACAAGAGATAATCGTTCAGCTAGGCAGAGAAGTGGGACTTCTCTCTCTGTACAATAAAACATGTCGTATTCAGTTCCTTGAAACTCTGCCCTCTGCTCATTTGGAAAGAATATCAAGACATCCTGCAGTGTAAGGAATGCAAAACCAAAAAACAGTCTCAAGTCAATGGAAAGAATTTGTTTTTATTGAAGAAAGGATTTTTAAGAAGTATGCAATACATCTAACAGATACCCTGGAACCAAGCTTGTTTAAGCCTTAGAAGTAAATTGTTTAAACCTTAGAATGGTACACAGCAGACAGCTTTTGAAAAATCAAATCCAGTTAAAAGTGACCAAAACAAAAACTGATGACTGGACTTGATTCAGAATCCTGAATTCTCTTAACAGGATGCTGAATCCATCCAGGGACTTAGAGTTTGCCAGAGAAGTTGGCCAAAGAACCACTGCAATCAATCTTTAAGGAAAGAAAAACATGAGTCAGGAAGAAAATAGAAAGAAAGATGATGAGAGAGGAGAAGAAAGACAGGAAGACGGGTCAAAGGAGAAAAGAGATTATTCTGAAATGATGGGGTGAAAAGACATCTTCTTAGAGAAGGCAATCCATGGAGGCTTGCCAACCTAAATAAAAATGAAAAGCTGGGAATTGAAATGTTTGTATCATTAATCTAATTATTTTAAACCGAAGTAAGAATAATTATCAAAATCATTAAGTTGTATCCAGAAATACATGTCTTAAGACATTAGCAGGAAGCTGTTAGGAACCAGAGAAGAAGTATTGTGAACTTATACCCTGGGGAAAAGTTTCATTTATTGGTAATATGTAACTCTTCTTGCTACTAACTTGATGAAGTGTTTTTGGAAATATTTTAAGTTACTCACATTTACCTGCATTAATATGTGAATAGACTTATACAAACGTACATCTCAGTCACCACTTTGGAGAATTACTTCATTCTTGGTTATATGTGTATCTGCGTGTGGGTATGCGCAGATGAATGCAGTACCCACAGAGGCCAGAAGTGGGTGTCAGATCCCCGGGAGCTGGACTTACTGATGGTCATGAGCCACCTAATGTGGGTGCTGGGAGTGAACTCAGGCCCCCAGCACCAGCATATGCACTCATAAGCACTGAGTCACCTCTCCAGTGCCACCACTTCACATTGAAGAATGGCCTTCAGCTCTGCGCTGGAGCTGGATGACCTGGGTGATCGCTGCTGCAATGAAGGAATGCCGCTGCCCAGGACTTGGACCAGACAAAGACGATACTGGGAACAGCAGCTTTGTAAAGAGTCCAAATCACCTGCCATTGTGACGTAACCAACACGATTGACTGGGCTGTGAATCCAGTCCAGTCACAACGACCCCTCCAACCCACTCATGTTCGCTCTCTTCACTTTCAGTCAGTCTCGGTCCATTGCTGCCCAAAAGGCTTCAAGGGGACATTCTAAAAGTAATCAACTGGTAGGTTTTAAACTGTACATCATGTTAGGAAGCATGATGACATTTTCCACTGTCCCACTCCGTCATGCCATGGACATGAATTAACCCTTTCTCAGTGTATTCATTTATGTTGTATATGCTGCCTACCTGTTAGGTACTTCACATACATCTTAGTTATAGAGTGACCGTCACTGCTACAGTGCTCACATTCAAAGAAGTATTGTTTTATTTAGAAATTGACCCGAAACACAAGAGTTCGATGCAAGCAAATTGAAGATGCCAAAGATGAGCCCATAAAGTTCTCTGTACCTGAAAGTTTTTCTGTATCCCGCCTGGCCTGTGGTCAGAACAAATCTCTCTCGCCCGCCGGTCCCACAGCCGCTTGGACTCAAATAAACACACATAGGCTTATATTATTTTTAAACTATGGCATGGCAGGCTTCCTGCTAACTAGCTTTTTATATCTTAAATTAAGCCATTTCTATACATCTATATTTTGCCGCAAGGCTTGTGGCTTACCAGTACCTTTACATCTTGCTTCTTCTGGCGGCAGCTAGCAGCATCTCCTCAGCTCTGCCTTCCTCCTTCCTCTCTCTCTAGTTGGAATGTCCTGCCTAACCTTATTCTTCCTCACATTGGCCCAACAGCTTTATTTGTCAACCAATCAGAGCAACACACATTCAGAGCATACAGAACAACATTCCACAGCACTTCCCTTTTTCTGTCTAATTAAAAAGGAAGGTTTTAACTTTAACATAGTAAGATTACATGTAATAAAACAGTTATCAAGCAAGAATTACAGTTACAATATCTAATCTATTTGTATTTGGCAAAATTAAAGAAAATATTCTATTTATCCTGTATTTGTGAGTCTGAAGTTTTATATCTAATTTATCTTTTATCATAGCCTAGGAAAATTATAATTATCTAGTCTTCAACTACATCAAAGACCTCAGAAGGATATAATATCACCTAAGTAAACAGGAAATGCATGGTAAGCAACTTCTCTTTCTAAAGAAGAAAAGGGGATATAGCTATGATAGGATAAAGAGTAACAACTTGTTTAAAATATATTACATTACTATAGGGTTTAGTTTATTGATACAAATTTAAAGTTAATTTTGTTTTACTATATATTTATTTCTACTCTTGTTAAGGTATTATATTTATGATTAATTTAATTTTATTTATATTATGATTTAATTTTGTAATGTATAATTAATAAATAGATTAATAATTAGTCATCTATGATAATCACACTTATAGTCATATTAGTTAAGTTTTCTAAGTATACAAAAACATATTTCAATTAGGTAGGTAATCTTCAAACACTCCAAAGACTTACAGAATATGGTGTTTAAAATGTTTTAAAAATTTAGACTTTCTGGACAGTGAGACATGTCTGCTCCTGGAAGCACCACACTGATTTACTTCAAAGAGGAAAATGGGCGTCAAAGACATTCCATATGGAGTTTATCTTCTTCTTGGCAAAAATAGCCATTTTGGGCAAGAAACTGCTCTTGCCTGGACTGCTGATAACTGGACATACAGGACCCATAGGAAAATGACCACTGAATTTGCCAAATGGCAAAATTGTCCTTCATGTTCCTGCTTCACTGAGGAGACTGCCATTCTAGAGGACACAGGAAAGGTGACTAAGAGACTAGGCCTATGGCCTAAAAATGGATTCCCCACATTGGGCACCACTTCTCTTAAGGAAAACAGTGAAGAAATCAGCTACATGTGTAGACAAAAAATACTCTTCATAAGTTTCAGTACTCTGAAGTTTTGGGCATTTTGTAACACTTGGCGATTACTGCAGGCATAGAGCCTGTGGCTCTTAGCTTAGTCTACCAACCAGAGAGCCAATTTGGCTACTTCATGAGATTTTCCATTCTTAAACTGGCTTATTAATTTTAATAAGTAATTTATCAAAGGATCAAGAACTAGAATTTTTGGTTCTAGTTATTAATTTTAGTAAAGTTGTTTATTGAACTTGGATTTGACTTGACATTGTAAATGGAGCAAAGACAATAGCAATATTTTTCATATGAGTGCATGGTTTTCTATAGTTCTTCAGGCTGAGAAAGAAATGCTCAGCCTTGGTTTGGAAGAGACAATCGCTTATTTGAGCTAAAGTGTGTGAAGGTATAGTGAAGGGTCTTTCAAGAACACTCACAGGTTTCTTGATTTTACTTTCCTACCTTTACTTCTCATTATAGATAACCACATGCTAGCTAACTTTAACAAATACAAAATAGGGAGAGGATAATGAAAACTTTTACTTATTTATAATTATTCATTTTTTTACTTTTTAAAAACATACAGTATGTGCTAGGAATGCATAGAAACCAGGATACAATGATAAAATATTTAAAATTCTGTTCTTCAGAGAGTTTAAACTGTTCATTCATAGCTCTGTGTAGTCCATGTATTTGACATGTTATTCAGTATTCTACTGAGTAATTATAGATTATGTCAGTTAAAATAATATACCTTCTTATTTCATTTTTCAATGTCTTCTCTAGGCATCATATTTCATCTTTAAAATGGCTTTGAAAATTGGGAAACCACATTGTTCCAATGTCATCCAAGTTTAAGATCAAGGACAGAAGCTAGAACTCTAACTCTTGGGCTCTTGCTAGTGACTTACTATGGCCAAAATGTGTTTATTACTCAAAGTTTATGTTGAAAGTTAACTCCTGAAACCTTTAAATGAAATTACAGGAGTTGTCCCTTATAAAGGAGACCTGAGGGGGCCTTTCACTGGTCCACCTGCTAAATAAAGACAGAGAAAGAAAGTGTTATCTACGAATTACCTGGTACCTGGACCTTACACTTCACATCCTCTAGAACTACAAAAGTTTCTGGTCTTTATGAATGACTAGTCAAAGATATTTCATCAAAGCATTTCAAATCTCCTAAACACTTGTCTGTTACCCCATAGCCATCTGTTATGAACACAGCAGCCATAACAGGATCCATGATACACAGTCCGGTATGGACTTGCTGGTTCTGTTTCCTTGGGTATCAATGAAATAGAGTGAAATTCCCCAGTTAGTCTTCTTACAGATAAAGTCAGTAGCATTTTAATAGAAATTATAATCTAATAAATAAAGAAAACACCACTTAGTCTCAAAACATCAAGTCTAGGTAGACACAGCCACCAAGATAGAGAATACCCACAAACATTGCCTCTCAAGATGCCAGTAATGACTTTGGAGACTACGTAATCAAAGAAGCAAAGACAAAGTAGAGATCAAGGGGACAGGGACTGTCTGTAAGTCCCTCTGTAAGGGTGGACAGTGCATTTGTCTATGAAACATACGTTAATATATTTCAGTGTTTAGGTTCTAAACATTTAGAAACCAAATGGCTGAATGTAAATCTGTTATCAATACACGTCTGACTATTGCCTCTCCTCTTCCCCCTCCTTCCCCTCCTCCCAATAAAACAATAAATCCTCCTCATTCAGTGCTTGTCATCTCAGTGTCTGAGCCCTTCTTCTCAGAATGCCTGCAGACTTCTGAGACATTCTCTTTGTAATCCTCTTAAGAGGGAGAATCAGGAGTCAGGGAGCTCCCTGAAATCCACAGGCCTTTTGAGTTGGCTGTGTAGGAAAGACGATTTCTTTGAATATCCACAGCATTTGTCTACATCGAAAATTCTGAAAACTTTCTGGAATTATCTAATTATCCCTTTCTGTATCCCTCAGAGTGAATCAGGCAGAAGGGAACACCGAGGCTACTTTTTAAAGGGGAATGTCTACAGATGTGTTCCCTTTTAAGTGGTTTGGCCTGAAATCACAACTTGTAGAAACTTCTGTTCTGGTGTAAAAAGAAGACTCCTTTTTCAACCTTAACTGAGGGTGGAGAGGCAGCGCCGCCCTGTAAGGCGATTCTATCAGAATCTCATTTCTCTGAGCAAGTCTGAGCCACCCTCATCTTGGGGTGGAACTGCCTGGAGGAACCCTACAAATGTGTCATGAACACATTGGGACATGTGGTGGCATGAAGCCCCTGTGAACGTTCCCAATTGAACACGTGGCCTCTTCTGCTTCTGCCACATTGTTTAGCTCTTACAAATGATTCTGTGTGGGAAACATAGATGAGGGCCCTGAGATGTGGCTCAGAGGATCAGGATGCTTGCTGCTCTTCCAGAGCACCTGAATCTGACTCCCAATGCTTTCACGGGGAGTTCTTTAGCAGCTCTGGCTTCTGCTCCTGGGGATCCGACCCCATCTTCTGGCTGTTGTGGGCACCACACTCGTGCATACAAGCCTACACGCAGGCACAGACACATAAGTAAAAACATAAATAAACAAACATCTGGGGGAGAGAGGGAAAGGAAGGCCAGGTCCGGTGTTTTCACTCCTTTTTTGTTTATAGGTAAAACTTACAGAAGGTGTAAGTTATGGACTTACGTAATTACGTCATGACTACCAAGCACTTGTTTTCCAGATAGTGAGTTCTGTGTTCCTGCTTCATAATTTGCGTTTGATCACGACCACATGCTGGTGTTATAAATGGGATTATTATCCCTATGAAACAGAGAAGGGGTCCAGCAATGGTAGCAACGCCTTTAGTCCCAGCACTCAGGAGGCAGAGGCAGGTGGATCTCTGTGAGTTCCAGCCAGCCTGGGCTACAGAGCAAGGTCCAGGACTGTAGCTGGAGTTTTCTCCAGTCCTGCCTGGCCCACGGTCAGGGCAAATCTCTCTCACCCACCAGTCCTATAGCTGCTCAAACCCAAGCAAGTAAACACATAGAGACTTATATTACTTATAAACTGTATGACTGCGGCAGGATTCTTGCTAACTGTTCTTATATCTTAAATCAACCCATTTCTATTAATCTATAAGCTGCCACATGGCTCGTGGCTTACCGGTATCTTAACATCTTCTTATGGTGGCAGCTGGCAGCATCTCTCTGCCTCAGCCGTGCACTTCCCGGAATTTTCTTCTTTGCTTGTCCCACCTATACTTTCTGCTTGGCTACTGTGGCCAATTAGTGTTTTATTTATTAACCAATCAGAGCAACACATTTGATATACAGAACATCCCACAGCATAGGACAGACAAGACTGCACAGAGAAACGCTGTCTTGAAAAACCAAATGCACATATATATGTATGTACATACATACATACATGCATATGTATATATTCAGAACAGAGGAGAAAGATTGGCTCATAGAGGCTCCTCTATTTGTTCCCACAACACAGGCTTTTTTCAGCTCCATCCATCAGCCACTTGTCCTTCCACTTTCCTTGATAATCACCAACAGTTTCAGAACTCTAAAAACCATCTAACGATCTAAGTTTGCATTTCCAGCCCTGACCACTTGATCTACTCTCATTTAACCTCAGGACCTGTCTATCATATTATAGATTCTCATCTACTTCTCCTTTTGTTCAAAATATAAAATATCAGGGTACCCCAGCTACCCAAACCCCTTATATTAACCTAGACTGAATCCCCTGTGCTCATAGAGCTATTACAGCAAACTTAGAAATCAGGCATACTCCAAATTTCTGTCCAATAATTCCACTTGTCACCCACCCCGTGAACCCCATGTTTTTAGACCATTTTAACTAATGGATTGCATGTTGACTTACTGTCCATAGGTAAATATGACCAGATACTGTAAAGTAGGCGACATAAACAGCAGCCTTCCTCTCTAAGGTCACTGATCATATTTCCCACCCACCATAACCCCATCACTTGAGAGATCAGGTCTCAACTTGGGGATCTGGCAAGGACACAGATATTCAGACAGCATGCATTAGATGTGGAACTGTGAGCTTCACTTTGTGTGGTCTCAGCTGCAGTATGGACATGTGGCTTGATTTTTAGGTGATTCTCTACATGACCCTGATCCAGAAGTCTTTCAGCAGACAGGCTGGTACTCAGGGGCCTCCCTGTACCTGTTCTCATCATGTTTTACAGACTTCAGCAACATAGATTGTAACCTTCCCACAAGATGGCCTCTCTTATACTGGTTCTGTTTTTCTAATAGTGGAGTGGTCTATCTGGGGATATTCAAAATTTGAGGTCATTGTGAACAAGCTTTTATGAAAGTTTCCAGCAGATTTAGAGGTTCAGAGATGTGGTGTTATCAATGGGGAGAAAGTGAGCATTTTCTTTGGTTTGGGTCTTAGACCCAGAAATTTCTACTTCAAAAAGCTTAACCAGATATAAATAATGGAAAGTCACCAGGCCGTATTAACTAATCTGTGGCCAGTTAACACCCGCCAAACAAACCCAGCACCAAACGTGAAACCTCTCCCCAGAACCCACCAAACATTCTATCAGGGAATTGCATTCCTGTGATTTCCCTAGATCCCTTGAGCCACACTCCTCCCTTCCTGAACTGTTAACCCTTTCAGTGCCCAGCCCTTCCAAATCTCAGCAAGGCTGGCCATTGCTATTGTTCCCCTGCTCTGTCTTTAGGCTTCTTAAAAGAGAGTTGTCATTTTCAAAGCAATCCAAAAGAGCCCACTCAACAGATCCCCTGGAGCTTTGGGAATGTTAAGGCCCTCCATCAGCAGTGACCTTGCTACAAGGAAGTGATTTAAGCACTGAGGGAGAAGAGACCCACTATCTTTATCACACTGGTTACACCATCAACTTCAGAAATTGTGAGAGAGAAGAATAATCAATAGTGTGTTAAGACCAGCCTCCAAGAATGCCAAGACAAAGTATCCCTGTGCTGCAAAATGCTGAGTTGAAGGAGAAGTTTGAATGCACAAAAGAGAAATTAGCTGTAGTGGTGAAGCAAATGAATTGTATCTCAAGATGGAATTTGTCATTGGGAATGGCACTCAAGGGCTCTCTGCGTCCTTCATTGTGACCATATAATATACAGGATGAAAAATGCTTCAAGTTAAGCAACACAGAATCAAATAACAACATAAGAATGAACACACGGTAAATATGCATATGTAGGTTCAGAATTAGCACAAATGAATGGTTGGGGAAAGTTCCTTGCATTTTAATTAAAATGCAAATGCATCATTTTCTCCCTTTCCTTTCTCTCTCCAGCCCTTCCATGTACTCATTGCTTTCTCTCAAATTCATGACCTCTGGCCTTAGTTTCTTTAATTCTTATTGCATACATTTCCCCCTTCAATATATAGCTAAACATGTAACTACAACCTCCTTAGTCAATATAAAGTTGCTTCTTTGTATGTGATTTCAGGGCTGACTATCTGGTATTTGATAACCAATCAGGGCCCTCTATCTGGGGAAGATTATCTGTCTCATTCCCAGCATTCCTTAGTTGCCTGTAGATTTTGGGAAGAGTTGGGGTCCTATGGGGTTTTCCCCTTCTGTGTTAGCATGTCTGCTGGTATCGTTCTTGTTCTGGGACTTATTTAGACGGCCCTGCTGTTGAGACTTCACTGGTTTGGCTTCCCTGCATTTTGGGAGAGGAAGTCTCATAGCAGACATCCTGTTCCCCGGGCTGTTACCATCTTTCGACTCTGTTCTTCATCAATGCTCCCTAAGCCATAAGTGAAAGAGCTGTGTTGTGGGTGAATCGATGAGGCTGGGTACCAACCAATCACTTTTCTCTGCACTTTGATTACTTGTCATTTTATGTAATGGTCTCTATCTGCTGCAGAGAACTTTGTTGATGGATGAGAACTGTACTTTCTTGTGGGTATAAAGATAAATATTTAGAATACAGTAGAGATTATGCTAGGTTTGTGAAGTAGTGGCTATAGGTTTGCCTTACATCTGTGACCTCACTAGCCCCAGGTATCTGTCTGGATTTCCTGCACCAGGCATTATTCTTTTAAAAAGTTTCTAGGAGAAAAATTATCTCCTATGTACAAATGTTAGAAACATAAAGTTACAACTGGATATGTTCTGAAAAGTATTGCTATGTGGTCTTAGTCAGGGTTCTGTAGAAGAAAAGAAATCATTAAAATGAATATATATTATATATGGGATTTGTAAGAATTCAACTAGTCCAACAATGGCTGTCTACCAAAGGAAGGTCCAAGAACTCAGTAATTGTTCAGTCCCTGATGCTTGATATCTCTGCTGCTCTTTAGTAAGTGCTGGAATCTTTAAGAACTAAGCTCTAATGCAGGGAAGGCGTGGACTTGCCAGTATGAAGGCAATCAGGCAGAGAGAGCAAGCTTCCTTCTTCCATGTCCTTGTATAGGCTGTGAACAGAAGGTGTGGCCCAGATTAAAAGTGGATCTTCCTACCTCAAAAGAACTAAAAGTGGGCCTTCTTGCTTCAAATGATTGAATTAAGAAAAAAAATCTCTCACAGATGTACCCAGCCACTTGGGTTTTAGTTAATTCCAAATGTGGTCAAGTTGACAACCAAGAACAGCCATCACAATCCTCTTGTCAACTTGACACATAATCATATCTCCTAAAGTCATACTTCATTTCTAAATGGAAATAATAATCAGGTTATAATTACAAGTAACATGATATAATAATCCCATGAATAATTGCAAACACATTAACCAGGTCATAATTATACCTAAAGTGATATAGCTGTCCTTGTACAACCTCACATTATAAATTTTAAAATAGGTGGCAACATCCCTTAAGGGACATTATTTTAGTATCTCAAACTTACATATGATAACTACTGATATTCTCTTAATTGATGTTACATTACATGATAAATTGAAGGAAGAAAACACAAATATCTATACAAACATATTCTTAACAAAATATGACAGAAACACTTATATTGGGTATAATGTTCGTTTCCGCAACCAGTCACATGGCTTTAGTTGGTGTTTAGAACTACCTTCCTCTACTGCCCATTTTGTATTTCCTTCAACCTCAGCAAGCACCTCAGCAGTTCTTGGCTTTTTTCCTGGAGGAGTGACCCATACCTTCATTCCTGATGGGTTTGTGTCCTTTGTCATCCTGCCTGGATTTGGTTGTTGTGCTTCCTATTAACTTTAATCACAGGACATGGTAGCCCTAAGAGACACTGTAAAGGATCTCCTGCACTTAACTCCACTGTGGAGAAGCAATCCAATTTCTCTATGGTAAGCTGGATCTATCACCCCTCCTAACACTGTTATTCCTTTCTTAGTCTGTTGGCTTAAGGGCATCAGAAGCCCAGAGTGACCAGCGGGATGTCAGACCTTCCAGTTCAATGGAATGTTTGTTGTGGCCTCTGGCAGGAGCACCCTCACCTCTGAACCTAACCATCTAGGCCAACAGAAATTAGAGTTGTGGGGACAGGAAGCATAATCTTCCCTAGCAGGTCACTGGGGAATGACAGTGAATAGAACTGTTCCATTTTGGACCCTTGATTCCTGGACCCATGCATCCTGCTATCATGGGAGAAACAGTATCATACATTGGACACTTATTAAAAGCATATTCCATCCTCTGGAGAACCCTGCCCCAGCCCTCCATGCTGCTGCCCCTAACTGGCACTGTAACTTTAAAAAGCCATTCCATCTTTCTATCAAGCCAGCTGCTTCAAAATGGTGGGAAACATGGTAAGAATACTGGCTTCCATGATTGTGGGCCCACTGTCATACTTCTCTGCCTATAGAGTATGGTCCTTGGTCAGAAGCAATATTGTGTAGAATATCTTGATGATGGATAAGACACTCTGTAAGTGCATGGATGGTAGTTTCAGCAGAAACATTTAGCAGGAAAGGAGGATCCATAATAGGAATAAATATCTGCTCCAGTAAGGACAAAGCATTGGTCTTTCTATGGAGGAGTGGTCCAATTTCATCCACCAAGTCATTGGCTGGTCACCCCAGGGAATGGTCCATATCTGGGGCTCAGTGTTGGTCTCTGCTCTTGGCACTCATCAGTAGCTGTAGCTAGGCCAGCCTTGGTGAGTGGAAGTTCACATTGTCAAGTCAAGGCATAACCTCCATCTTTGTCATCACAACCAATTTGTTCATGTGCTTATTGGAAAATGACAGGGATGTCTTGGGGGAAAGCCTGACTGACTGTCCACACAATGGGTCATCCTATCTACTAGACTGTTGAACTTCTCTGTTGCAGTCACCTTTTGATGAACACAAATATCTTCACATCATTCACCCACTTTGAGAGATCTAGCCACATATATTTCTTCCCCAGATGTCTTTCTCACCAATTTTCCAGTCTTATGCTTTCCAAGTTCTTTACCATCCAGCCAATCCATGGCTACAGCCCGTAACTCCGTGAACAATTAAATGTCTGGCCATTTCTTCTTCCAAACCAAATATATGAATGACCATTTACAGTGCCAGAAGTGCTAGACACTGTGAAGATTCCCCTTCACTGGTGTCTTTCAAGGTTGTCTCAGAAAAGGGTTGTAATGCTGCAGCTGTCCATTTCTGAGTGGTTCCTGCAGAGCGTGCAGAATCATTAGTAAGGCAGGCCCTAGTATTCTCTTCCTCAGTCAAAAGACCCAATTAAAAGCAGGTCTTTTCAATACAAAGTATTTAATTACAAAAAATCCCTCATAGATGTACCCAGCTGCTTGGGTTTTAGTTCATTCCAGAGGTAGTCAACCAAGAATAGCCATCACACTGTCTCCTGAAAGTCTAGAAAAGGGATTATCTCTTGATAGCTGGTACAAGGGAGAAAACATCGAGAAATAGTGAGGGAAATGTTCCCACACCAACCTGAGTGGAATCACTGTGGAAAAAGATTGGCATCTCGGTCCCTAACTTCATTACAATAAAGTATTTGATTTCCCATGATAACCCTAACAGTGACATGAACAGCTGTCAACAAAATTAGAAGAAAATGCCATTATGTGGAATTCACCCACATTTGCTTGTCCTATTTCCATACCATTGCTCAGGAGAATATTTTCAGAAAGTTCTTCCAGTAGAGGTTTTCATTATTCAAAAGGGATCCCTGCAAGTCTGGTATGCTGCAGATGACATACACTTGTTATGTGAGATAGCATGGCTCCCAAATGGTTGCTTATTGAATGCCAAATCCAAGTACACAAAAGATTCTGAGCCACAATTGGTTTAATCCTGAAACTATGCTATAAAGAATCTGCTATAATTCCCATATTTAGTGGTTGGTTCTTGCTATTTGTAGTGGTTATGTTCCGTATGGTCATGAGAACTGACTTGGCAAATACTGAATCCTAATTCCTAAGAGGAACATGGGATTAGATGCTGATGGGTGGCGAGAGTTGACAGCCCACATGGAAGCAAGTTCCAATTTGTTTTAGTTTAAGAAACCTTATCTAAGACCTGCGCACTTGATGAACAATGAACTCGAGAGACCAACTCAGAGTTGAATGAAGTGTATGTAAAATGTATGTTATCCTTATGAGACACATCACTTCCTTCCTAGTGTCTGGCACATTAGACCGTGCGTAAGCTCTGTCTACGTCAGGGACCCATTTATCCAGTGAAATCATAGAGAAAACACACACAGTGTAAGAACATGGATTAAGTAGACCACAGAAGGGCTATTCTTTACAGTAATACACAGAAACTGGAATAGAGAGGGCCTTCGTTCAACATTATCTGAGAACATGCACATGGGGCCATTCAATTTTTTTTTTTTTTTTTTTGCCACATTGTCTATATCAATAAAAGTATTGTGAGTACTGATCTTAGAGTTTACAAATGAATTTTCAGTAAGAAGACAAATTTGCAAATAGGAAATTTGTAGATAATGAGGAGCGGCTGTATTTGGGAAACCTGTGAGCTCGTCATTCCATATTCATGTGTTAGTTCTTTTCTGTTGGTGTTTATACACCTTTAAATTAAAGAGGTATGAATTAGAGATTTGGGGAAGTAAGAGTTTCATGGAAAAGTGTGAGGAGTCTTATACTGTTCACTTCTGGATGGACTTGCATATTGACACTCCCTCTGCTTCTCCTAGGTCTTTCAAGGCTGTGGCCAGCCCAAACCTGCTCCAGCTCTCAGATCTGCTCGCTCGGCTCCAGAAAATTTTAACACGCGTTTCCGGCCCTACAACCCTGAGGAAAGACCCACAACTGCAGCAGGCACGAGCTTGGACAGGCTGGTGAGTACTCCGACTGGTGGCCAGGATGCCAGGCCGTTTGCTAAGGTACAGGCTGTGGGATCCCCAACACTGGCTGGAAATCAATCTTACGCTGGTACCTGCTCCTGTCCCAAACACAATGGTTGACAGTGAAAGTGCTGGGGTTTTTTGTTGCTGTTGTTTTCACTTTTAGATCATGGATTTGATTATTTAGGAACTCCTAAGACTGCTGACCCACTAGTGCAGTGACTAGGATTCCAACTTCATATTTCTTCTGAAATGTTGCTCTCAAAGCCCAGTTGCTGGGTCTTTCAGATGTATAATTACAAAACCACATTTCTAATTCATATGCTTCATTTCTTTTCTTTAAATGCTTGCTTATGTGATTATAATGTCCTATCATTTTCTTAGGATTTCTCATAGTCTAACTTTTCTGTTTGGAAAGTCTCTTTCAGGAAGTTCCAAATTAATACTACTTTTTTTCTTCCCTAAATGCCTTTGAAAAACAGGGGTCTTAGGACCATTTAAACGTGTGTTGGGGACTAGTTGGTTTTTATGTAAGAAAAAATTATGTTGTGATGGCTACTATACACATAATAAGTACAGTTTTTAATGTGTTTTTAAAAAACAAATTTGGCATAAAAATTAAGAGCTCCTAATTTCAAAGAAATATGGCCTGATCATTTCCAATTCAATGTCTTCAGTTCATAATGCTATAAACAATCCATACACCTGTGCTGTTAGTACTATGGATGCTGCTTTGCCAATTATCTTGATGTAAAATTAGCAGATAAAACCCTCAGGGTCATACAGCATTTGAACCACATCTGATTGTGTCATATAAACTCAATCTCGAGGGTTGTTGGTTGTGAAATACTTTATTAGTCACTGTTATGAATAGCTTTATGGTTTTAGTTAATACCTCTTCCACAGTGTAGAACTCATAAGATTAAATTGGTTGTGTTTGGACTCCACGTAAGTACATCTCAGCATTTCTTTCCATAAAAAAATCAAACGAATGTAACAACATAAAGGTCTATCCATTAAGTGTCAAAGTGAAAGGTGGCTGTTCTTGTTAACTGCTAAATTATGCTTTGAATTTATTACCCTTTATTAGCAAATAAAATCCCTTCTTCAGCACAGGTTTCAGAAAAGGAATCCTAAGCATGATTGCTTCGACCTATTCCCCTTGCTCACTCCATCCTCTATCACATATTCAAGAATATTTGAAAAATAGTTACTATTTGTCTTTTAAGCAACCAACTCTACTCTGCCAACTGACAACTCGGTCAGCTTTTTCCAAGAATGTCGGCTTTTTTTAGAGTACATTGCTTGGATTCTACTTCACGACATGCTTTGCGTCTCTCTAGGCAGAAACATTGGGGAAGTACAGATTTGATTTCATTTTAGCTAGTGTGAACTCAGCCATTAGAGGAGGTTAGGCCCGTCAAGATTTCTGCCAACCCCAGTTTAAAACTGGAATACAATGTCAGATGAATCTGTTTTCACCATCTCATGTACAAAATTGTGCCCACAGAGGATAGTGTTGTTTTACACATCTCAAAAATCTCTTAGAGGAAACTTCCTGTTAAATCTTCTCACAATAAGTGAATAAAGTTTTTAAAAAACAAGGGCGTATTATATACTTAGTTAAACTGCATTAAATTTGGACACCATAGAGATATTCTATGACAAAGGAATATTTCTCCTTTGAAACAGTGAAGTATTTCTCCAGGCTAAGTTAACACATGCCCTTAAATGAGGAAAATAAAATAAGGAAAAAACAACCTGCTACTCCACACAGTCTTAGTGCAGTAAAACACAAACTAAATAAAATGCAACACTGAAAATTTTCATGATCTTCAAAGTCTGATGGATACATAATCCAGGATTTAAACCTTGAAAGAAAATAAAAAAACTTCACCAAGTAACCTTTAAAATGCACCCGTAAAAGGAGTCTGTAAAGTATTGAAGACATTCTATTTTCTGTCCCCTGAAAATATGTTTAATCAATCTTTTTCTAAGAATAATTGACCGTGGTTAACCACTTGTCATATGTAAAAACTCAGGGCCAGTCCCAGAGTGAAGGTATTCAAGCCAGGAGCTAAACTGATCATACAATGCTCTCCATCAGTACTAATACGGACTTCCTCCTAGGTGTGACTTCAGCCTGTGTAGGTGAGAAGGGCAGTTTTGTTCATACTGTATGTTATGAAATTCTGATCTCTTTTCAAATCTGAGAATTAGCCATTTGTAACAGCCAGTCTCCTCCCAGTTCCTCTCCTTTGCTCCTAAGATCAGTTGTTCCCACATCAAAAGATATTCTGCTGAGGTTATTCTTAAGACATAGACACTGGGCCCCAAGCTCCCAGCAGAGGCTCCCTTTGCAGCCCCTGGCTTCCCCAAGGCCATTTCCCTTTAAGCACCTGCTTGTCTTCTGAAGAGAGGTGAGAAGTCGGATGTGGTCTTTTAAGGACCTGTTCAAGGGGCAACCCTGGTAAATTCTCCAGATGGGTCTGTTCTCTATTATGGCCTGCCCCCACTGTTTGTAAACAAGGCTTGTGATACCTACTCCTGTTTTAATTTTTCCCTCAAAAGATGTTTCCTGAATATTTATAAGAAGCATGTGTCCCAGAAAAGGAGGAAATTGGAAAAGATTTCTCTGTTTCAGCAGAGAAAATGTTTTAAAAGCCAACATCAAAAGAATTATCCCCCTCACCATACCCATTTGCCTACATGAAAATCACTGCATTCTGACGCTGGTGGAGGGTGGCTTCTTGACATCCTTTAAATTAGTGCCTGTGGTATTGACTCTGGAATCTGTTGGTAAATGTTCTTATGTCAGTTATTGTAAAACTGTGTGTGTTTTTACATGAACTGATAATTGAGGGGTTTGTTTTAGAAATAAAGGTCTCAAACCCCAAGTCACTGCTAAAACTCACAGAAGAGAATCAGAAAGAACACAGTATCTTTCAAAAGGCCCAATCCCTTCAGAAGGAGCCTGGAAATTCTATCTCATAAGGAAAAGTTTTCATTTGTTCTTCGAAAGTTGTGTGGGCCTAAAATGATGTTGACAGTGGCCAGCAGCTTCAAACATGCTAGCCTCAAGTCATGCTTTGTTTTCCAAAACCAAAAGATTGTATTTGTGTGAATTCAGCTGCTGATAGAAAGCTGGCTTTGGGAGAAATATCAGAGTCCTCACTACCAACAGCCGCATTTTAGTGAGGATGCCAAGGCCATCACCTGATCCCACTAACAGGCTGGCCTCACCATCATAGCTCATCCCAGCAGCCTTCCTGTCCCCACAGGCTGCTAAAGGTTTCCAGTTAAGTGGGCCAGAGGTCATTATTTGCACTCTGAAGGGGATTGGTTCTTTTCTCCTTTTCATAAATTTATCCTCTGTGGATTCTCTGAAATACCCTGATGGAAGGTTATGAGTCTAGAAAGTTCCCACTCACTGGAAACATCAGGCACAAAACTAATTCAGCATGAAGTCAGTAGAGTTCTCAGGTCTGAACACAGAGAGGTGTTGGGCATCATCTCCTGAAAGGCAATTAGATGAAGAGCTCTGAAAATTGGAGTACAATGTGCTCACTCAGTGCACTGAGGCAGAGACTGTCTGTTACTTACAGCAGTTCTTTCATTAGGGCAAATCTGAACTCTAAATTACAGCCCTTAGAGGAATACAATTTATAAAAGTCAACCTTAAAAAAAAAAAAAAAAAGACTTGGAAGTTAACTTACCAAGCTGTGATGATCTAATCCAAAGCAACTCCAGTAAGCATCTCACCTTATCCTGGTCACCAAGATTCCCTGGTTATTCTCCAAGTCACTAAGAATGTGGGCAGGGTAGATGGAGTGCCAGCCAACTGATGAATCCAATATGCCTTTTGCTGTGCTATGATGTATAAAATAACCTCTTTTTCTTTTTCTTTTGAACTTGTTTTCCTCTTGCTTCCCAGAGGACTGTGTGGAGGACCATGCAGCATAGTGTAAGCACTGGTCTTGTTCTTTTGTTCATCCCATTTGTCTAGAACATTCCTGAGAAATGCTTCCTCCCCTTTTAACCCTAGCCCCAACCTTTCTCCTTATCTGGTATGAGTAACCCACTGTGTGGGGTCAACTTGCTTCTTCCTTTGGTATTTACGGCTCATAACTGCTTTGGTATTCTTTCCCAGTGGCAAAGTTTCCAATCTAATTTTTGTGGAACACTGCTTCATTTGGTGGGTGATTTAAATTCTATTCTAATATTCAGACTGTTGTCATCTGCCTCAAAAACTAGCCCATCCCAATGGGCTATATTGGCCTTTTCTTCTTGTGCTAAGAGAATAATTACCCCACAGTTAATAAAAACAAACCGGCATCAACTCTCATGCACAAGAAACTAATTTTCCCATTAGCAGGGACATGGAGAATTTAGGGCTTAAAAATAGTTTATGTTGTAATCTGTTTTTTCTATATATATTTTGTTGTTCCTATTTGAATGTACTGGGTGTGTTGTTTTAGTTTGGTTTTGTTGTTTGTTTGTTTGTTTTAGCATTGTGGGAGAGGGTACTGGATATTGTTTTATCTGGAAGTGGCCTGTATCGGCTGAAGACGAGAACTGTAGGTCACCATTTACCCAAGCGTTACAGAATGTAATTTCACTATTTCATGATGGTAACATTCTTTCAGAAGGACCTGTATCCTTAAGCCAGAAATTGGGAACATACCTGTAATCCCAGTTCAACACCAACCTGAGCTACCTAGAGAGTCCAAGGCCAGCCTAGGGCTACGTATCCTGTCAGAAACAAAACAAATTTCACAAAGATCTCTACACTACATGTGTCCTACATCAGGAAAGGGGTATCTGCCACTGGAGGAGTACTTATTTTTTCAATAAGCACTCCCATGATGTAACAGTGTTCTCTATCTCCACCCCCACCCTCAACCCACCCCCACCTTAACCTAGGTGGTACTGTGTGAAAGTTTTCCTTTAGAATTCATTTATTTCAGCGGGGCAGTGGTGGCGCACGCCTTTAATCCCAGCACTCAGGAGGCAGAGCCAGGCAGATCTCTGTGAGTTCGAGGAAAGGTGCAAAGCTACACAGAGAAACCCTGTCTTGAAAAACCAAAAAATAAAATAATAATAATAATAATAATAATAATAATAATAATAATAATAATTCATTTATTTCAAAGAGAACCGGTCCATGCTGAGTAGCCACCCATCCATGGTATAAATTCTAGCCCAGGGCACTTTGGATGAGGTCAGAGAACCTAAGACTTAAATCTAGAATAGGAACATCCTAGGAAGGAGGTCCTGGAGGAAGAAACAGGAGGACAGAGGACTCAAGGGTTCCTGATATTAACTAGAGGATGAGAGGGGAAATCATGGCTGGGTAAGTTAGGCTTCTGTCAATCTGGCCAAATGAGTCACCAAAACAGCTCCAGCCAGGTAGTACACATCTTGTGATCTTCCCTGTTCACTGCCTCAAGATGGCCATTTGTTCCAGCAAATGAGCCCTGGTGATCCCCTCAGCAAGTGGTTACCATGACCCTGTGACTCTACCCCTAGAATCTCCCCTTCCTTCAAAGTCCTGGAATGAATATAATCACACCTTATCTGCTGGGCTGGGCTTGTTTGTTTACTGTCACCAAACATTAAACCCCAAATTCGATTTTTGATAGGATCTTTCAAAAAAAAAAAAAAGCTGCATCTTCTTCAATTCATTGGTATTTAGTAGAAGCAAGCATATTATCAATAATACCACATACAGGCTTGGGTACTGGCAAAACACTATCAAGATATGCACTTTGGGGCTGGAGAGATGGCTCAGAGGTTAAGAGCGCTGAATGCTCTTCCAGAGGTCCTGAGTTCAATTCCCAGCACCCACATGGTGGCTCACAACCATCTGCAGTGAGATCTAGCACCCTCTTCTGTATACATAATAAATAAATCTTTAAAAAAAAAAAAAAAGATATGCACTTTGAGGCTGGGAAGGTACGTTAGCACTGGCCTAGTATGTGCACAGTCCAAGGTTCAATCTCCAGCATTGGGATGGGGAAGGAGCCAGGGAAGAGGAGAGAGTGGGGTGAGGGGAGGCACCAATTTAATTTTTTAAATATTGCTTTGAAACAAAATGGATGTGGTAACAAACGTTCTGGAGTTTTTTGGTTTTTTTTTTTTTGTTGTTGTTTTCAGAGTAAAATGATAGTCATAAAAAAATGTTCTCCCATGCCTCTCTGGGGCCATTTGGATGTGATTTAGGAAGCCTGGGTTGTAAGGATTGGGAAACAGTTGTTCATTTCAAATTGCCACAGCATTTCATTGGCACCTCAAAGGAGTCTGCATCCGGGGGAGCTCCACCACTTTGCATTTCAAAAAGGTGTCAAGCTGGATTTAAGAAACCCTTTTATTTTCCAGAGGTTCAGTCCCTCTCTTTAGATTGGAACTGATCCTTCTACTGTCTATCTCAACACACACACACACACACACACACACACACACACACACACACACACACCCTTCCATCTTTGCTTAGCCTGAATAATAATAAGAAAAACATCCCTAACAACAGGAAACCAGATTCTCTGCTTTAATTAGTTTCCTAAAAATAAATGGGTCAAAGTTAGATTGGCTTGCAGTCTCTGCTGCAGCTGAGTAAATTATGCCCATTCACCCCTGCAAACAAACCGCTACTGCTCAGTCCCCTTCGGATCATGAGCTGCCCTGTCTTGCCTGAACCCGCTTTATCTGTTTGCTATAAAACCCCACTGAGACACCCCAGTTTCATTTCCACCCTTGGAAATAACAGCAGCAAAATGCAGTGTGCTTTCAAAGTCAGGAGAAAATAAAAATACATGAAAACCAACCCACCCGACTTATTCTGTCTTTTTCTTGCTGTTCTACTGGCAACACACGCAGCATGAGGCTGCAAAGAAATGCCTTTCCCATTCAGGAGGTTTGCATTTGATTGGACCCAAGTGGGGACTCTCAGAAGACACCCATAAAAAGAGGTGACTTATCTCCACGATATGCTGCTTATTTTGTGACTTTGAAGGATGCACAAATCTAAGTCAATGGTGAGCACTGCTGGAAATCCACCAAAGAAGGCTGCTGTCCTGGAATCCTCAGCTCCTACCAACAGAGGCAAAGCAAGGCCGCGTTCACCTCCTTGGGAAGTCATTCTTTCAGGCACATCAAAGAAGAGCGAGTAGCTGGGTTTCCTTGAGTGAGCTTGCACACCACCAGGAGAAAGACAGTTCAGAGACCTAGCTACAGTAACTTCCTGGGAAACGATACATAGTCTCTATCGCTGCTTTAAAGACATGTTCAGGGAATCCTATGGCTCCTAATAGCAACATAAAACCATGCTACAGTTTTTACTCAGTATGAGTGTCTAAAAATCTACTCCCCTCCCCCACCCAAAAAAAAATCCATTCAACTCTGTTAAACGCTCCCCTCTAACCTCATAAACGCTTCAGTAAAATCTTTGGTGATCTTCGTGTCATTAAAATGAAATGCTCCAGGCTCAGACTTAAACAGGACTACTGTGGATTCGCGTCTATTTTATAGGCTGTCAATATATTTACTTTCTGCTTCAGACTTTGAAGTTTCTTTCAGAATTCCTAGACTTCAGCTAAAATCCAAATTGATGCATTCTATACTTCCAATCAATCCACACACGTGTGTATTGAATTCTTCGCTGTTGCATAGCTCTTAGTAAAACTACCTGCCACATAAGCTCTCCTTCACAGGGAGATGTTAGTGCTGGTCATCAACAAGGGAGGGTGACTACTCACCAAAGACATTGCTTTTGATGTCAGTTACATATGCTCTGTCTCCTCCAGGGAACAGTAGGTAGCGAAGGGCTTCCTAAACAATTAGCATACAGTAAACAGGAATTTGATTTCATAATCTAGGATAGACTACACCAAACAGAATGGAGAAGGAATATTAACAAATGAATAATTATGGACAAAATATGTAAATTGAACACATTAAACATCTGCAGCATCCTGGGCATAGACCGTGTCTAACAGCTCATTTTCTCCCTCACACACTAGAACTTTCTACCCGAGTCTTGAGCAAATTAAACGGAAACTTTGCTGTCAGTTATAAACTAGTCAAATGAAGAAGTCCATCTGCCTACTCATTTCCAGAATCTTCTTCTATCAAGAAATGAAACTGATGTTTCAGTCAGTTGATCAAAAAAAAAAAAAAAATTAACAAGCAAGTCACACTACATTGCTTAAATTAAAAATGTTTTTCATGTGACACATCAGTTGACATGGGCCTTTTTATTAAATATTGCTCAGCTTCCAGACCTTTATCTTGTCACAGAAAACCTGCAGTAATTTTTCTTCCAAGCTGTCTGAGACATTTGCTCCACAACTCCCCAAAGTGATGTTCATGCTTATGAGAGATAGAGCTAAGAAATGGGATATTTCATAACTACTAGCTCTGATATATTTGCTGTATAATCAATCAGCTTTTAACTGACTCTAGGGCCCATAGAATACATTTTAAAGCATTGGGAATTAGGCTATTCCCATAACATGTGTGGACACTCTTTACTGCTGGCAATAAACCTCAGGCATAAACATTGCAGAGAAAAACTGAATGAAGGAAAGGAAGAGCACTTGGGTGAAAGTTCCCTTTCCTTCATAAAGGCAGAGAGACATCTACAACATGCAGTAATTCTATCACTTAAGTTCATTCGTGGTCATTTTCACCAAAAACCTCATTCCACAGATATTTTCTTACAACTTGAAGACTGTCCAAGCTATTAGAAAATGGAAGCCGGGTTGACAGAAATGGAGTGAACTATGAGCAGAGGCAACTCCACTATTATTAGCTTACAAAAGGTGGGGAGAGAATGTCTGCACATGTGTGATAGCTTTAGAACCGGTCAGTGCCATCTTCATCTAGATGGACAGTAACAACAAAAACAGAGCTGCCACTAAGAGGAGCCCCCACAGTGCTGCTCGGTCTAACACGGTGATTTCTTGTTCATGTCCAAGACCCACTGGTTGCCTGTGGGTCTGCAGCACCCTTCCATCAGGCCCCTGGGAGACAGAGAAGCTGTTGATAGCTCTTCATATGTCACACTAGCTGGAGAACCTGGTCATGTAAGAACAGTAGCTGTTAATGTCTCCATCTGGAAGGAAAGCATCACCGCATTCATATCTAATTGGCCAAAGTGAGTCTTGTGACCAGGGCAGCCTTGCAAAAGTTAGTGATGGATATTGGTGTATATCTCACGCAGATAGAAAATAAACATGTTGGTGATGACACCGTCGAGATTTTTTTTTCTTTTTTAAAAAAAAATGTACTGATATTTTCATACATGCATAATTTCATCAGGACCACTCCCTACTCCCTCCCCTCCAACTTCCCTACACCCCTCAGTCAAGATTTTCAGACTGACAATCTACTTTGTAATCCTCACTCCCTAAAGCAAACCTTGCATTGGAAACCCACACATGGAGTAATCAGTCACTTCATTCAAGAAGTACTTGTTGGCTCTAACCTGACAGAGTCAGAGCTCACAAATCCATGGAAAACAAGAATACAATTAACTATAATTTAAATCAGAACATGACATAATGATTGGCATGCAATGGACTGATCCTTTCATGTGCTTTTGAAAGAATGTGCATGAAAAAAATGGGGAGCCAGGAGTGTAACCCGGTTGTGGAGGGCTTGTCTTTCCCAGCAGGTACACAATCTGGAGTCCAGTCTCCAGTACTGGCAAAAATAAAAAGGTGTATGTGTGTGTGTGTGTGTGTGTGTGTGTGTGTGTGTGTGTGTTGCTCCAGCACAGCAGCAGCTCTGTCTAAATCCAGTGGTCATCATAGCATCAGCTGCTTATGAGGTCCCTCTGAACTTGGAATTCAGTCCTGAGTCAACCGAAGCACAGACATCTCACTCCACAGCTGATGTTAGTGACTCAGAGAAGGATGTAAAAGCTACTGCCGATGAGTAGGAGGAAAGTGGCAGGAGGGAGACAGGATGAGCCTAGACGTTTTTATTACTGGCTTTTAAGCATCTTTTGGATCGAGACAATGTGTACTTTCAAAGCAGCTTCCACATTGCAGACTCCGGGTGCCTGTCTTTTATGACTCTGTGTCAGGTTTGCTTAGGCGAAGCAGTTTTTCTGCCTCTCCCCTTTCTGGGTCAACCTTGTTGAAACAAATCAAATTGTTCCCTCTTTCTCTCCCTTTCATACATCATCATTTGAAATGACTGAGAAGTTGTGTTTTGGAACCTGCCCTTGTCTCCTCTTCCAGTACCAGTTCATTTCTACGCAGTGTTCATGAAGGAGAAAACTTTTCACAGGTTAATCAGGGAAATTGCAACAACTGACAGCAGCAGCAAACGTATCGATTGCAATGAAAAGTCCAGGGAATGTGTGCGTCTTTGGCTTCTGCGCGGAGCCATTTGCAAAATCTGAGAGCTTTGATCCTACTGGGGAGAAAAATTACAATACAAATTCATAAATTATTTATGTGTAATGAGGCAGGAAACCGATGACTTTGTAAATTTTATTCTTTAGGATTTTGACCTCAGAAAACTCCCCCAAAGGAGCTGGCATTCATTTCTGTGAAATATACTCATCTACTAGCTTGAAAAGATGAGTACTTCCTGTGTTTCTTTCCTAGCTCTCTGAGTGCTAGGGAAAGGGGCAGGGGCTGAAACAGCCCTGGGAAGAAATAGAAACAACCAACTGCTTTAATTGATCTCACATAAAATGCCAAGACCCAGAGGCTGTCTGGAGAACAAGACACATGTTTCTTGGGAAAATCAAACCTTCTCTTTATACCTGTTCTCAAGAACAAGATGCTGCTTAGGAGTCCTCATGCCCTCATTGGTGCAGGCTTCTTAGTAAAGGGAATACAGCTATAAGCTTTTTATACTTCCATTTAAAAAGTTCTGAGAGGTGAGATGGCTCAGCAGTTAAAGACACCCGCCTGACAGCCTGTGTTCAGTGCCTGAGGTCCACATAGTGGGAGCAGGAAACTTACTTTAGCAAGTTGTCCTCTGACCTGCACACACACAAACCACACACACACACACACACACACACACACACACACACACACACACACACTTACTACAGTTTAAATGTTTTTAAGTTTTCCTTCTCTGAGACCTTTTGTTCTACAGTTGTACTATTAGTATATATGTAAACTTTTTGCTCATTTTACTCAGGATATACTGAGATTTTTTAATCTGATTACTCTTCCCATTGCTCTGGAAAATTCTAAGTCACTGTCTTTTCAAATATTGTTTCAGCCTACTTCTTTTCTGTCTTTGTTCCTACTTCATAAGACGTGGCACATGCTTGCTCTCATTGTGTTCTCCAGACTTAACCTTTCTTGGTCTCCTGTTAGGAAGAGAATCATTTCTTTCACTCCCCTTCTCAGCTGATTAAAGCTTTTCCCATGATATGTAATTTCCCACTTAATCCATCTGTGTACATTGATTTGATTGTTGATTTCTGATGTTTATTTCTTCCTTTCAAATATGCTGGCTTTAACATCTTGCTGCTTCTCATGTTCCCGGTTCTACATTTCTACATTTTTCATTTTAAACATATTCCCTTTACACTATGTTGAAGAGTTTCTGATCCTGTCTAGTAGTTATGCAGATTCTCAAGAATCGTGCTTTATTTCTTTGTATTCCAACCGTGTGTGTGTGTGTGTGTGTGTGTGTGTGTGTGTGTGTGTGTACATATTCCTTGGACAATCAGTAGGAATTCTTTTTTTACCTGTGTTGAAGGTTCTATCTACTTGATGCTCACCCTGAATGTCCCCCGTAGCCCCCCATAGTATTTATGGGGCACTGACACAAGGTCATCACTGAAAGGCCTACTTTAATCTTCTATCCTTTACTCAACCTACAGATGGATTAGAGGCAAAGCTTAGGGCATCTGGGTCTGCAGACTGTCCTTCCGGCAGAAGCTAGCTCGATGCTCTTATTCCGAGTACAGAGTCCCATTTTTACCTAGCTTCATGCCTTTGAAGATTTCTTTCTTGCCAACTTGTTGATTCCTTAAAAATATAATTTCTATATTTTATGTAGTAGTGTTAGTTGATTTTAGTAGGCAGAACCGTCAGGGGATGCAGTTTTCTATATTTCCCAAGAAATGCATAGAAACATACATACACAAACACAAAAACACAGACACAGAAACATACACACACACACACACACACACACACACACACACACACACATACACAGGTTTACACATGGTAACTTCCTCCACCATGAATGTGTCAAGATCTTTAGACCTCATGAAGTGTTAACCATTTTTCATTCAGAGCATTGTAATAATTATTTACATGGCTCCTCTGTTTCTGATAATTTTTTTTTAGAAAGCTCTGTTCTAGTGAGCTACAGAGCAGTTGGTGTTGTTGGCTAACAGTATTCTAGGGACCTACATGAATTCTTGATCAGCAAATTCCACAGCCCCAACTCTGAGGCTCTAATGCGGCCAAGCGTGAGCCTCTTGACCCAAGTCCTTCACAAGAACAAGGTCTTACAAATAAGACCCAGGCTTCTGGGTACACACACACAGAGAACACCTCCTTGCTGGGTACACACACACACACACACAGAGAGAGAGAGAGAGAGAGAGAGAGAGAGAGAGAGAGAGAGAGAGAGAACACCTCCTTGCTACACACACAGAGAGAATACCTCCTTGCTGGGTACACACACACACACACACACACACACACACACACACACGGGGGGGGGGCGGTGGTGGAGGGAGAGAGAGAGAGAGAATACCTCCAGAACTCATTGCTGGTGGGTTTCTCCTATGGCAAATTCTTAATAAAAGATGCCACTCCTTGCAAAGAGCCTTCACCAAAGTAAACCCAAGTACACCATTCATGACATTTTTATGTTGACACCTAGAAAGGCTCATCTCCATAAACTTACCAATCTGCACCAACGGTGCAAAGCAAATAGAAGAAACTAAGCAGTCAACTCTGGGATGCAGGGTGATGGGAGTCATTAAGGAACACTCCTTCGGCGATGATAGTCAGTTGATTGTGTGGGGCATGTCAATTACTATTTCAACCTAGTTCAAGTGCTCTTTTCATAGTACAGCTTTGTGTCACTTAACAACTGGGGTATCTTTAAAAAAATACTTCATGAGGTATTTCTGGCCCTGGGCGGGCGTCATAGAGTGTGTGTACTCAGTCTCAGATGGACTTCATAGGACCTTTGGAGGCAAAAATGATGCACACTGAACACAAGATGCCACCTGATCTCACGTGGCATATTCTTTTACAGGAAACTTTATGTATAAACTTTTAAAGCACACTCTAAATAATAATTTTTAAAAAACACTGTACAGTGAGTACGTAAGCCAGCAAGAAATGTACCTGTTTACAGTCACTGTCAGTAGTGGACTGTGCACAATGGTGTTTGCTGTTTTATACAAAGTACAGTGGTTTTATTGACAAAAGTGTAGACAGAAGCCTGAGGATCACTTGAGGTAGTGTTCTGATGTCACCAGGCCCTTGGAACTTTTCATCTCCTGGTACTAGCCTCATATTTTAGCTCAAGACTACATTCTGCTGGGCATTGTAGAGTGAGCACTTCCATATCTGAAGCTGCAAATCTCTCCCACAGACCACTCAGCACTGCCTTAACCAGAATTCTGGACCTCATGGGCTGGTGCTGGCTCCTGTGAAGTACCTAATACAAGCTGTTTTGGTTTGGGACTTTACTGTTCCTCAAAGACCCATAGCCAAAGGGTTGGTCACCGGCTTGTGGTGTTCCTGGGAGGTGGGAGAGCCTATGGCCAGTGGGATATAGTGGAAAGAACATAAGAAGTTAAGCTGCGCCCTTGACGGGAACGTTTGCACCCCAGTGTCACATCTGTTCTTCCATCCCTTTCCTCCTTCCCGTTCTCCCTCTCCTTCCCGGCAGCTTTCTCTGCCACACCCTTAATCTATGGTGTTCTGTGCCTCCACAGCCGAAAACAGAAGGACCAAGCAACCACTCGGCTTCTGAAACTGTGAGGCAAAATCAGCTTTTCCCCCTCTGTAAAGTGGTTATCGCAGAACCCACTATCACATAGGTCTGCCGGGTAGGCTGGCATGGTACACATGTGTACTCCATTTCTTTCATTGATTCTTTCTCTACCTGCCTCAGACAGGTAGAGAAACAAAGCTGTATTTAGTCTCATCACACCTGCTGCTGTGTGCTCCAGGTGAGAACTCTGAGACCGGAAAGATGCCACCCCCACACAGTCTGGCACTACTGTCCCCTTATCAGCCCTTCCTCACCCCTGTGTGAAGATTCTGCACACATAGGCAGAAGTACACCTGTATCTGTGTCCTCTTGGCATAGGTTAAAAGAGCAGAATGACACGTTATGGCCATGTGTTAGCTAAGGGATTTCTTAATCTTGTCTCATTTTCTGACTTGTGAAACATTTGTTGAATATCTGTGATGTGGCTGCATCAGGAGTAAGCTCTATGTCCTTGCTCTGCATTAAACCTTGTTGCTATTACCAGTGTTAGCAGGGATAACAATAGTAGATTGTCGGCAGTTACTAGCGGCATTCAGTTGAAAAGATTCAGGCATGTGGGGGAAATAAGTTTACTGCAGATAAACCCTCCCACCCCAACCCTTGCTCTGTCCGGTGTCTTGTCAGGCTTCATGCTTCAGCAGTGAGGATGGGCTGCTCAAACCGGGTGCAGGTGGGCCGGTCACTGAGGACACGTCCAAAATGGGAGCAAGCCGATGCTGGCTTCCCACTCTATTGTCAAATAAAGTTAAGAGCAAAGCTTCTGGAAGACACAGCCACAGAGCAAGCTGGTGAAATGTCCCGGGGTGCACATTTGAGAAGCTGATAAGGGACTCGGGTTCTATGAAAGAACTCAGGAAGGATGCTGCTAAACGGTGGAGGGAAACAATCTAGAGACATGATGGCATCTAAGGAGACGGGGGACTCATTGCTGAGAGCGAAGTGCATGCCTGTGGCCTCACGTCACTGCCCAGCACTGCTGCAGAAAGGCTTTTAGAACACGTTCAAGCCAGGCTAGGCAGGAGTACCCGCAGATGATATGAAAAACCCAAATTAGCTGACAGAAATGAGTATGAAGGTGAAATGCATTTGAAATAGCTCTTTTTTGAAAAAAAATCCCTTGAAGGTGATCACCAGGGACATGTCTCTGACTGTAATTTGCCTGCACGATGATCTGTGCTCCAAAAGTAGATTTGACTACAGGACTGACAACAGGAAGAAAAATCTTGCAGCTATTTTTATGTCCCCCACTTTGACCTCTCTCCTTTTCAAACACGAGGACAGAAGCATCACGCGCAGACTAGAGGCACAAGGACAAGAGACAAAGAACCAGAGTAAGAACCCAGGCTTTTCACTTCTTCTGGATTTATGTCCATTGAATTCTCCTGTCCGTCTGTCCTACAAAACAGAACAGAGGCCAGGCTGAGGCAGGATTTGCCTCCCAGGCTATTGTAGAGCAACAAATCTCGAGACAGAGGCTATATGTCTGTGAAGCCCTTCAGGACAGACAGATGGTTTGCACAGTACTGCCTCACTTGTGGAGCTGGAAGCAGCCAGAACCTGCTGTTACTTGGTGTCAGCCATGAGGAGATTCTCAGGGCTGGTTTCCATTCCCAGAAGCCCAATTCGACATTCCTACAGGGTCTGTGACTTATCTGCCATCACCGAAGCTCAGCCTAGAGGTGACACGGTAGTGGGTTTGCTGCTGTTGTGTTCTGTGGCCCGGTGCTTCTGGAAGCTTTGATTGGCAAAGAAAGAGAGACAGGAAAGCAGAAAATGAGAGGTTTGCCTTCCTGAGGCTAGGGTTAGTCTTAGAGTCCAGAGTAACTTCACTGTAGATGACAGAGCCTGGGAAAGAGCACTCTCCCGGTCTTGTTCAGCTGAAGGAGAGCAGAGACAGGATCTTGGGGACAGTGAGACAAAGGGCAGTGGGGGCTGGGTGCCAGTGGCTACAAGGAGTGCTTCCAGAATAGTCAACAGCTCTGTGAGTTTGCTTCTCCTTAAATTATTGACCTGTTCTCAAAGGCTGCTGACTGTGAGCCTTCCGATTCAAAGCATCCGCTTGGGGGGTGGCTTCCTAGTATTATCAACCCCCCCTTTTTTTCTAAATTGTGGATTAGGAGTAATAGCCATAGGTCTATTGATTGAAAGTGATAAGGGGTTTTCAGCACAGTAATTTAAAATGCCCATGAGAATCTGAACGGCCCTTCTGGATTACTGGCTTTGGGTTGAAACCGTTCTTACATACGTTTGTCTTCTGTGGCCCAAGGATTTCATTATCTGGAGCTGTGGTCAGCTCCTTTCCAACCCTTCTGAGCCAGTGACTCAAGTGGCACTTTGGTTACCAGCAACACTGATGCCATGGGCTGGCTCATGCCGGCTCTCAGAACACAACTGTGTGTTTTGGGAAACAGAGCAAGAAATGACAGGCTCCTGGCATGGGGTTTTACCTCACCACAAATGTGTCTCCTCCCTCAAGATGGTCACAAGAGGAACAGAGGGAGACAGCAGTGAGCTAGCCATGCTCGGTGGTCAGAGCCCCTGGGGAGAACAATCCAGAGCATATGTTCTGCATTTGCTGATGCTCACTTCAGACTAATAGCCTTACTTTCCCAGGATCCAGAAATAAAATGACAGATCCCCAAATCACACCAGCTTAGAGCCAAAATAAGTTCTTTGCCTTTTAACTTGTAGTCTAATGATAGACCTGGTAATACAATCTTAAACAGTGCTATGCTGATTGTAAAACACATTTTTATTCTCTTTTTCTTCTGCTAAAATCAGGGATTTTGGAAGTATGTGTGGCATGTATCTATATTAATATACACTGAAATAATATTACAAAGGAAAAAATAAACAAAACACAAGTAAAATTAAACTTGTGTTCACTCTCCTTTGTCACAAAGAAAATGGATGCTTTGGAGGCTGGAGAAACGGCTCCGTTAAGAGCATCTGAGCACAGTTCCTGTGATCCATGATGGGAAGCTGACAACCACCTGGAACTCTAGTTCCCAAGGATCTGGTGCTCCTGCTGACCTTCGCAGGCACCTGCACTCACAAGTGCACATAAGCTTACACGCACACTCTCACACACTCATACACTCACACACATACACACATTCACACACACATAAACTCACACACGCACGCACAAGCGCCTCCTCTCCTGTCACAGGATGGTAGATGCCTTGCAATCAGTCTGTCTTTTTCAAGGATACATTTTAAATTAACCCCTGTCCTACATGTTCTCATCTTCTGTTAAAAATGTAGATTAAGGCACAAGGCCTTCCAGTGAGTCCTCTAACCTTTCCTCTCCTAGGTAAAAGGGCAGGAGAGGGGGCAGAAGTGATGAAGAGTTCTTAAACTCGTTCCCATCTTGCAAGCACACACCACAATGACGCAGTCCCTCCTGGTCCTCTCTGGAGACCCACTACCAGCACCAGCATGGGAAAGGGGAGTCTTCCTAGGCTCCCACGATGTTTTATCAACAATCTCATTCTCACAGCCGAGTCAGGCTTACAGTTTGGACGCCACCTCCACAAACGTGAGACAGCAAACACTCTCAGTCCGAATGTGGGACTCTGGCATTCTGAGGCCCTCCTCGGGCATTTCTTCACACAGAATCATTATAGAAGCCTGACCCAATGCCTTCTGCCGGCCAGGGCTGTTTGTGTAGCTGTAACAGTTTCGCTGGCAGTGTTTGAGGCTGCTGTCCCCTGTGTCAGCAGACTGCCTCGTGAGAGGGACTTGGGGACTGTTGGAATCTCACAGAGATGATTAATTACCCAGCACCTCATCACAGATGTTTCCGTCAGCTTGGCTCTGGGGGCCTCTTGCTCCCCTTCCCCTGTTCTCTTCAGCTCCAAGTTTCCCACCCTGTGGCTACCTCACAGCTGGAACTTCTTCTCTGAAATTCTAGGCCACAACACACGAACTGAGGTGTTTTTGTATCATGGTTCATTTCCTACAACAAAAGCAAAGCATTAAAAATGCCAAGCACTTGGAAGCTGCTGCGCTTCCTGGGGGCCCTCCACCTCCATCCCACTTCTCACCACCTTCCCCACCTCATCCCCACTGTCCCTTCTGCAGGGACACTAGGTGTTCAGACTGACTGGAAATAGAGGTCCAAGCCCGAGCTTACTGTTTCCTTTTGTGAGAGGCTCTGGATTCTGTTTCCCAGAGCCAAGCAGAATAAAGGTAGGTGGTTCCACCTGCTTCCCCTTTCCCTCAACAGCCCCAGCATCTCCTTTCCCAGGCTAGAGAAGCTCCATGCTGAGAGGTTTCCTACCTGTGAGCAGCTGATCCACACTACACACCTGGAATGTTAAAACTGACTTTCCATCCACACATGCTTCCTCACCCTCCCCTGTGAATTTGGTGAGAAAGAAATTAGCAAAGGGTTACCTCCCCTGCCTCCTAGAGATGTGGTACATTACAAAGCCCACAGCTGTGGAAAGAGCTGTCAGTGTTTTTATGAAGAGCCTCTCTGCCCGCTCGACCAGCATTCTGACCATGTGGATTACCTACATCAGATGCTTATTAAGATGGAACAGCCCCAGGAGCTGCAGGAAATCAGCTAAGGGAGACTGAGAGCAAGAGATCTATCTATGTCTGTGTCTAGATATGTGGTGTATGTGTGTGTGTGTGTGTGTGTGTGTGTGTGTGTGTGTGTGTGTGTGTGTGTGTGTTGTAGAGGTCAACATCTGGTGTCTTCCTTTCTTCCTCTCATTTATTTTTTGAGACAGGGTCTCTGACTGAACCTAGAGCTTACCAATTGTGCTAGGCTGGCTGGCTGGAGAGCTTCAGGGTCCTCCTTTCTCTGCATCCCCAGGGTGGTAGTTACAGATGTGTCCCTCTGTGCCACACATTTTCACATGGGCTCTGGGATCTGAGCTTAGTGTTTGTGCTTCCCAGCCCCAAATCCATGTCATTAACAAGTTCTGAAATGACTCAGATGTTTGCTACCACCATGTTAGATGCTACTGACTTCGAGCAGGCTACCATTTTCATCTCTGCATCTGCATGACTAATATGGCCTGTGAATATTTCTTGGGAGGATTATTGTAGTAGATATGTATAAATGACCTCATGGCTAATGCATGATAGAGTTCATGAGAAAGCAAGTTCCCCAACAGAGACAGGAAAGCTCACACCAGACTTCTTGGCAATGTGGACTTGAAGCTCTGCTTTTAGCTGCCTCTGATATGGGTCTTGACGATGTCGGCCACAGTCTGGTGTCACAGTCTGGTCTCACTTCCCTGACTTTGTCAGAAACAAACGCAAAGGCAGAGATGACAGCAACACAGCCCTGCCTCCTGCAAGCCTTTCCATAAAAATATTGCACATAAATGGTAAACAGACTAAGAAACGCTCTTCCTGAGCATCCTGTGGTCCATCTGCTGAATTTAGCACTTTCCCATTCTGAGATGGGATCTTCTTTTGGTCTGAGGTTGCATAGTCTGTAAAGGTGTGGCTAGCCTGGTATAGAAGGGGTGTTAACTAGAAGTCAGGAGCTCTAGTCCGACTTTGAGCTCTACAGCTATGAGTAGCCTTAGGCAGGACTCAGTTCCTCACTGAGCCTGTGAGATATGTCTTTAAAACAAGAAATGAACTTTGAAAGCTCAGCAGTTCTTGAGCAAACCAATCATGAGCAAACCTGAATGTGGGGTTGTGAAGAGTGACTCCATCTAGGTCCAGTCAAGAGCTGAAGACCAAACAAACTCTTCAGATATAGATCCTGAGGGGAGAGGGAGGCTGTGAAGGGGAGGGCACTGAGAGCTTCACTGAGACAAAGCCGATGAGCCCCTTCCTCAAAGTCTCAAGGTTTTATTTCCTTGTTCCGAGTAGCAAGTCAGTGGTTCTTAGTGAATGTCTCCTATTTCCTTGTTATCCGAAAGAGAGTTAGAGCAAACAAACGCATTCCTCAGGAACGTCTCCTAAGACTAGAGGTGGAGAAAGTCATGCTTGAATTTAAGCCTCGGAAAACATTTGGCCAAATGCAGGGTCCCCCGTGTGTTCAACACTATAAATTTTCACATGAGCTCACCATTTTCCCAGGCTCCACCACTCCCCATGTCCCCCACATCTTCTACCTACAAGGAGCAGTTCCCAGAAGCAGATCTGCACCTCACGGTGTCCTGAACAGCTGCCACTGGCTTAGTCTGGGAACCATCCAAGTCCTCTCCCTGAGGACAATCATGCTTTTACTTCCTCTTTGAGGAAGCATGCCCCAAATTACACAGCCAAGGTCTTTAGCCCAGGGGAGTATATTCTCCACAAGATCTGGAGAGAGAGAGAAATTATCAGATCTCAAACAATTACAGTTAAACAACTGTGCAAATGTAACTGAAATTTGTATTTCTACATGGAAATTGATTTCCACTCTCATAGTCACATTGTGTGCTTTTCAAAGGGATTCAGAAAATCTTGGGTTGTTCAGAAATTTCCCCAACTGCATTTCCTTCTTCCTCTTTTTTCATTCACCTTGGTCCTATGTGGGAAAGACACCACTGGATCAGAAATTTTGCCCATTTCCACAAACGTGACTTCTTGAACCTCCCAAGAGGAAGAAGCCAAATGTGATTACTCAGCCTCTAAAGATTGACCATGTGACTCATTGAGGCAGCTGAAGGTACTGTACATTTCTGAACTTAAATGTGCCTTTAAGGATTGGGAAGCTGGCTCAGTGGGCAAAGTGCTTGTCACATAAGCATAAGGACTGAATCTGAATCCTCCGAACCCAGGTAAAGCCAGGTATGGAAATATTACTCTATAACATCTAAGTTCTGACCCCAAGATGGGAGACAGAGGCAAAAGAATCCCCAGAAGCTCACAGGTCAAGCTGACCTGACTCACACAACAGTGAACAACAGAGAGACTGTCTCAGCCAGGTGAGAAGTGAGGACTGACAAACAGTATTGTCCTCTGACCTATATGTACACGTAAACACCCCATGGTACACATACACACATCCTACATATACACACAAATATTGTATATCCCCCACTCCACCCCACATGCACATCCTACAAATACACACACATACTGTACACCCCCCACTCGCCCCCCACACACATCCTCCACATATACCCAAATCCTAGACATATACACATATGTACATTATACACATTGTACATACAAAGATAAATGATAGATAGGTTGATAGGTAGATAGATAGATAGATAGATAGATAGATGGAAAGATAGATAGATGGAAAGATAGATAGATAGATGGAAAGATAGATAGATAGACAGATGATAGATAGATGGAAAGATAGATAGATAGATGATAGATGGAAAGATAGATAGATAGACAGATGATAGATAGATAGATAGACAGATAGATAGACAGATGATAGATAGATAGATAGATAGATAGACAGATAGATAGACAGATGATAGATAGACAGACAGACAGATAGATAGATAGATAGATAGATAGACAGACAGATGATAGATAGATAGATAGATAGATAGACAGATGATAGATAGATAGACAGACAGACAGATAGATAGATAGACAGATGATAGATAGATAGATAGATAGATAGACAGACAGACAGATAGATAGATAGACAGATGATAGATAGATAGATGATAGATGGAAAGATAGATAGATGGTAGATAGGTGGAAAGATAGATAGATAGATAGATAGATAGATAGATAGATGATAGATAGATAGACAGATAGACAGATGATAGATAGATAGATAGATAGACAGACAGATGATAGATAGATAGATAGATAGATAGATAGATAGACAGATGATAGATAGATAGATAGATGACAGTGCCTTCGGAGTAGTTCCTGTCAAGGTGGTTGCATTGATGGAGAAGGATTCACAAGAGGGATTTTTATCAGCAACAAGGCATCATGCCAAACTCCTGCTTTGCCCATGTTGATGTCAGTCCTACCTCCCCTCTTCTCCCTGAATATTTTCTTTTGTTTTAAACACTGTGCAGTTTCCCCTTTGTTCCAGCTGCCTGGTAATCGCTTTTAGGAACCCTTTCAATGTTCTCCAGGTAAGCAAGGCTTTTTCCTCATTTAAAGTCCCTGACTGGAACTGGCCAAGCAATCTTGGGCAGTCAGTTCACTTCTCTGTGCCTACAACACTATACACTAACATCTCCTGGACTCTTTGGAAAATGCTGGGACTCAGCACTGGCTCCCGAATGACCCTGGCCTATGTGTTTAGGAAGCCACAATTGCCAACCACTCACTGTTCTAGGTCTTTCAAAATGGCATTCTTAGACCCGTCTCTCATGCTCAACTGTTATAAATGAAGATGCTCAGTTCACCCCAAGCCTACTACATCAGAATCTGCATTTAGCCAAGGCTCCAGACAGTGCTCATGCACATCACAGTAGAAGCAGCACAACTCTGGTCCCTTCTCTATTAAAGGTGGGGACCAATCATAGGATGCTGAGCTTCACATTCCATAATTTTCACATGGAATTTCTAAAGGGACAGAGGAAAAATTTCACACAAAGTGTATCCAGGGATGTTGACCTGCTCTTTGTACTACATGTGGCCATTGTTCTAATGTGCTAATCTGAAGAGGCTGGGTGATAACAGGGCAAGAGTCATAGAAAATGGTTTTTACAATTTTCGTCTTTTCCCTTCATATCATAAACTCCATTTTCCTAAATATTCATAAAATATGCCTTTTTTCTCCTTCATGGCTTTTTTTTTCCAAGACAGGGTTTCTCTGTGTAGTTTTCGTACCTGTCCTGGATCTTGCACTATAGACCAGGCTGGCCTTGAACTCACAGAGATCCGCCTGGCTCTGCCTCCTGAGTGCTGGGATTAAAGGCATGCACCACTACCACCCAGCTTCTCCTTCATGTTTTAACTTGATTTGGAGGTTCTACTTTTTCTATAGGTGTCAGACTGCTTTGAAAAACTGTTCGACATGCCTGTTAGAAAAGGAATTGGGTAATCCTCAAGGTGGACTGTTTGAGCTAGACAGATGATGTTTGTCTGAAGGGATCAGCAAATATACATGTATGATTATGTGTTACATGTGTGTGTCACTGTATGGGTGTGTGAACATAAGTGAAAGTGTCCATGGAGGCCAGAAGAGGAGGTCAAAACCCCTGGAGCTGGAGTTATAGCTAGCTGTTTATGAGCTGCTTTCCATGAGTGCCAGAAACCAAACTCTGGTCATCTCCCAGAGCAAGCAGCAGGTACTTTTAACAACAGAGCCATCTCAACAGCTCCTGCAGCCCTGTGCTTTAAAAGTTAATTAGGATCTAGCCATGCACAGTCATTTCTGTATTTAATGCTGCATCCATGGTCCAAAGGCAGCCACTACTCATCACCTGCACAAACTTCCATACCCAGCCTTGCACAAATAGAAGGCAACCATTAAATGAAACCAAGGTTGGGCCTTCTCTGGTTATCTGGGCTCATTCCTTTATTTGATTACATGGAGCAGTCTAGCTCCAATACCAACCAAAGACAAGCAACCATGTGGTGATAGAGTGAGGTACTAACCCTCATTCCTCCGTGTTGTGAGAACACGTAGAAGTCAAGGGAAGGGAATATCTGCTTAGTGCGCAGAGCAGTGTGTGTTTGTCAACTTCGTAGAAGTGTTGCTTAAGCTTCTACCCAGATGGCCCCTCCCTAACCAAATGCATTTCAAAACAGCCTTGGAAAGTCACCGAGGAAGGAAATCATCTGTTAGACCCAGAAACAAGGTTAAAGGGGTAGAGCTTCCTCAAAGAAAAGGGCAAATTCACTTGTTGTCAGATTCTTTCAAGCAACAAATGCCCTCCTCAAAGAACATTCTAAGCACTGAGAAAATTTCCTAAAGTAAAAGCATTTACTCTTCATTTTTTTTCTCACCATGAAGCTATAAAGTATTCTGGGTTATTGTAAGATTTGATCTCTGCCATCTATCTGAGAATAAGTCCTTGATTATGATGAGGTCAGAATGTTCTGGACAGCAGAACTTCTATAACAGAGATGACTAAATGTAGGCAGGATGACTTGCCTCAGGCTTGGTTTTGGGAAATGGAGATACTCCTTTGAGTCTGTGTAGTATTTTTAAATATGCTGTTCTCTCATAATGCTTTGGAGTCTGCCTCTTCTTCTCATTTATCTCCTCTTCTTTCTAGTAGATGTTTGAGAGGCCAAGCCTCAAGTCACTGAAAAGTCTAGGAGCATCCCAGACAGCAGCTGGATTGCACTGAGGCCTGACCATCCAGTTGTGTCCTAATCCTGTGCAAATGGTCCATTGTGATACATTACATGGTGAAATTTCGTATTTGAGGAGCAACAAAAACAAGAGACCGAAGCTAAAGACACTAGTGTCCTGGATCTAACAGCTTGTCCAAATTAGATCCTTGCTGGTTCAGTTGGAACATTTTTATCAAAGCGGAAGATGAGAAGTCTTTGTAGAATCTCTATGTACATGGTTTTTATTGCTGACTTATTATCTCTGAGCCAGAGCAGGCTCAGCTGTTGGTCTCTGGTATGAGGCAATCAAAATGTGGCTGAATCTGCCTTGAGATCAGAACTCTAAACGGGTTTATAAACTTAGGATAGTCACATAGAAACATCATAGAGCTGTATCCAATCATGGCCAAGGAGAGGATTGTTTTCCTGAAGGATTTTTGGTGAGGTTTTCTTTTGCATGTTTTGAAATTTCTTATAAACACAATCAGCTTGGTGGTTCTGATTGAACTGGCCAGTAATGAGTTATGCTGTGAGTGAATGTGACATAGGGGACTGTGTGAGAGGTAACAGATGTGAGGGCCTCTGTGTGGAGCAAAGATGCTTTTCTCTTTAGCCACTATGGATGTGAACGTTACCAGAAAGCCTCACCTTGTCCTGCTCTGTGTATTTATAGGAAGTTTCTGGAAATCATTTTGAGGATTTTGCACATGACAAAAGTTTCCCCAAGAGCTATGGATGAGGGATTTAGGGATGAAATTGGACTGTGCATGAGGGATGGGAAAGGATTCCAGGCTCTTCATATGCTTTATGAGTTAATATCTGTGTGCTTTACCCTCTTAAGGCTGTGCTGAGCCAGGCAGACTTGGGAGCCCCAGCAGTTAGCTGTAAAATACTCAAGGGTTCCTTGATTTTTGTCTATAATGTTTTTTTCCACTTTATTTCCAACTTTGAAATTTTAGTTAAAGATATTTTTTTATTCTTATTATCTGTCTTCCAGATTTTGCATTAGATGTAGCCAAGGCCGTAAACCTCATTAAAGGCCAGCCCTGTACAAGCATTGGCATCAGAGCATACCTCCACAGAGCACTCATCCTAGGATCCCCTGTCAGTCGTTAGACTGTGGTCAAAGGAATTTCAGGTCTTCCCCACTTGGGGAAAGCCAGTTGGAATAAGCCCATTGGCAGAGTCTGAGCAATTGCCATTCCCAAAAGGAAGCTAAAATGTAGTTAGTTTACTACTTGAATTCTGTGATGCTGTTGTAGCCAAATACAATAGTCAAACTGTGTTGTTGGATGACTTTGTAGTTTTCAGTGCACATTGGCTAGTCTTCTTTCATCCCTGTGGTGACTCTAGAAATGAGGTATAGTCAGCTCTATTTTCTTATGCAGGAAACTCAAGTCCATAGCAGCTCAGGTAATTCTCTGGGAGTTCACAGCTGTATACCAGAAGTAGGACTCAAATCCTCATCCTCTTATCCTAAAGGCTCTTCGTGGGGTAGCCAGTGGCTAGCCAGTGCTGGAAGCTGTATATGGCTGCAGAGAAAGAGAAAGGGAAAGTGGGAGTCTGGAGGGAGAGGAAGAGGAGTCCGCAGGAGGTAGAGAGAACAGAGAGGGCATTAAAAGCATAATTGCAGAAATGAAGTCACAACTTCGAGTTAGAGCCCTTAGGAAATGTGCATCCTCTTGCTGTTTCTTCCCATTCCTTACAATACCTTTAGCAAGGTCAGTTGAAAGAACAGTAGAGGGTGTCTCCCATCACCTCATCTAAGTGCCTTTTATTACCCAGAGCCAATGGGACAGAGGGAAACAGATGGTTTTGTAGCTGTGGGTCTGTCATAGCTACAGACTCTGTCCTCATACTGTGAAAGCAGTCATAGACAGCCCACAAATAATGAGTGTAGCTCATAAGAATTATAAAGCAGCAGCCAGCTGCAGAGCACAGTTTGCTAACCCCTGCCTTATGACAATGACTTCTACCTTGGGCAGCACATCTGTCACCTGGGGAAACAGAAGGAAGCATGAGCTCCCATTCTTCTTCAGCCTCCGTGGCCTCCTAAAGCAAGGTGCCGTGTGGATTTTCAAAACATCCTACAAAAACAGCTTGAAAGTATGTTAATGGGCCTCTTCCCCAGCACCTAAGTCAGTGTGTCACTCAGTGTGGCCTCAGGATCAATGTTAACCTCAACTTGTCAAAGACCATTTTATCAAGCCTCACTCCAGTCCTACCATATCTGATTCTCCAAGAGAGTGACTCATGTGACTGAAGTTTTCTCTGGTCCTGCCCAGCCCCATGGACCTTGCAGCCACTTATATAATATATAATATAATTATATATATATTATATTATAATAAGCAGAAGCTTATGTTAATTATAACTGCATGGCCATTAGCTCAGGCTAACTACTGACTACCTCTTACAGTTAAACTCAGCCCATTTCTGTTAATCTATATGTCACCACTTTTTCCGTGGCTTTACCTGTGTGCCATTACATGCTGCTCCCTGGACAGCGGGCTGGCTTCTCCTGACTCAGGCTTCCTCTCCCAGAATTCTCCTTCTCTGCTTATCCCACCTATACTTCCTGCCTGGTTACTGGCAAGTCAGCATTTTATTTATTAACCAACCAAAGCAACACATTCACAGCATACAGAGCAACATCCACAGAAGCCTCAGGATCTGGTGGCATCAAAAGACTAGCAAGTTTGTGTAGACGTAACCATCTTGTTAAATAAGAAACACAGATCCAATTGCAGAGTTAAAAGCCAAGAGGTCAGAGCAATAGCGGAGAGCTGAAAACCTTAGCCTTCACTGCTTCTGCTGTCTTTCCTCTCCGCAAAAGAGCTACTTCTGTGTTTTTTTTCTTTTTTATAGACTTTCTGTTCTGCTTTCTCATTGGTTGTAAACCCAGCCACATGACCTCCTCGTCACTGCCTGTCTGTTCAGACCTCCAGGTCTTCTATGGTTGGTATTGAGATTAAAGGCATGTGTCACCATGCTGGCTGTATCCTTGAACACACAGAGATCCGCCTAGCTCTGCCTCCCAAGTGCTGGGATTAAAGGCGTGCACCACCACTGCTCGGCTTCTGCTATGGCTTGCTCTGACCCCAAGGCAACTTTATTAACATACAAATAAAATCACATTTCAATACAAATAAAATATCACTATAAGTTTGAGTACCATAATTATTTCTTCAGAATAAATGTTCAGACCTATAGCATTCACTTGAACTTTCCTCATGGGTGAACCTAGCATAGTGTTCAAAGCTCTGGAATCTAAAGAAAGCACTGAATCTAGCAGCAGAAATTCTCCTCACATTAGACTTTCCTTTTCTTCCTAGCGTTGGTGATCCATCTTATAAAGGGATCATATTGGGGCTGGTGAGATGGCTCAGCACGTAAAGGCAGTTCTGCCAAACCTAATGACCAGCTTTCATTGCCAAACCCCATGGTTGGAGGAGGCAACCAGCTCCTGCAGGTTGTTCTCCTCTGTGTCTGCTGTGGCATGTGATGTTTGTACGTTTTACGTCCTAGTTCTTGATTCAGACAGCTACTGTGCCTACTGAGATGACAGCGAATCATGATCTCAAAAGGTACACAAGTATCTGTTGTCTTATCCTTACCAAAATGAGGATGCTTCTTCCCTCTGGAAGATGACAAAGTCATAAAGGAAAGGACAGAGGACCAGAAGGAAGAGCCTTCATAGACAAGAGGGCAGGCAGGACATTGCCATATAAAGCAGAAGGAGTTTGAATCAGGCCTCATAGGATGTAGTCAATCCATAAACCCTCCTGTGAAGGGGGAATGAACTGTGAATCTTGCCAGGATATTTTTCTAGGAGCTTCAGAGACATAGTGGGTGGCACACCCTGATATATGTCACCTGTCAAGAGGTAGTACCAATTACAATCACAAATGTGTCCACACAGGACTAGATACCTTTATGAATAACATACATAATTTGTTCCTTGACAAACTGCAGGGCTTTGGGGGCAGATTTATGGTCCTTAGGTTTGACATCAAAGAGGATAAATATTGGACATAAAATATACCTTAGAACCTCTTTCAGAATACCATGTACTGGAGGACATAACTGTGGTGATTTTTGAGTTCCTGTGAGTTCACTGCCAAGAAACAACCCAAGATACCTATTGTGTTATAACTATGTAGATCTGGAGTGGAGGTTTGTAAAGTAAGAGCCCGTGGAAATCAACTATCTTACAGAAACCCTTATTTGGAGTAAAGTCAGCATCACCTGTGACACTCTCTCTTTGCTGTCTTCCTGTCTCCCTAAGAGACCCAGTCTCTTTGATGCTATGCTTTTCTTTCCCTTCCCTCATGGGCTCATCTGTGGTTTCGTAGTGGGGAAAGGGAGAGCAGAGAGAGGTTTGGTAATCCTAACTTGGACAGAGTCGCAGAAAGTATTATTGAGAACTCTTACTTTTTTTATTAATAGAATGCTCTAAAGCAGTAGTTTTCAACCTTGTGGGTCATAACCCCTTGGGGGTTACATATCAGATATTTACATTATGACTCATAACAGTAGCAAAATTACAGTTATGAAGCAGCAATTAAATAATTTTATGGTTGGGGTCACCACAACATGAGGAACTCGCAGCCTTAGGAAGACTGATACCCATCACTCTATAGCGTTTACTAATAGATGCTGTGGGAAACCTGAGAAGGTTCAAATGAGCCATGACACATGGGAACTTCAGTGACAGCACTCACTTGGAGCCCAGTGGATGGAGAGGACACCCTGCGGTTCCCTTCTAGCCTTGATGAAATTCCCTACTCCCTAAAGCTAGCCCAAGCTCCCTTTCCCATGACAACCTGTCTGCTTTGGTCCATAGATCTGTTAAAATACTAGGCATGCAGGGTGTGCGCCAGCTCAGACTGCTGACTTGCAGATGTTCTTTGATCCTCTCAAACACTGATTGCCCCTAAAGACCATCCTGACCCAACGGATGCCAGTGATTGCTCATGTTTCTTCCCATGATCAAGGCCGTAATTTTAGAGCCCTGTAGTCTCTTGTGAGTCTATGTCTGGGTCTTGTCTAGGTCATACATTACTTCCCAGTATGAAAATTGCAGAGTCTCACTGTAATGGACCGAAAAGCATTTGTCCATAGATGCTGATATTGGATGTATTACTCTTCCCAGAATGGAAAATTTTTCCAGATACAGGAATGAAAGGGAACTTCTATAAAGGATAAATTATGATATATCTATTTTCTCTGCACTAAAAATCTGGAAAGCAAGGAAAATAAATTTAACCATGTTTCAGGGAAGTTGAAAAAGCCTAAAATATTGCTTAGTGTTTTATCATTATTATGTTCTAAGATTTCATTCCCTTGAGGTTTACAAAGACCCAGAATATGAATAAGTGTGATCATCAATTGGGGTAGGGGAGTCTTTTAAATCTGCTTAATGATTTCTAGGTTAAATAAAGCCTTGTGGAAAGAAAGTTATAAAGAATGGTCTTCCGGGAACTATGGAAGGGAGATAAATGTCTGTGACCAGAGAGGTGTTATCACAAGGTGGAAAGAATTGCTACACTATTCACACATTGATCTATTGCCGCCTTGCTCAGGATCACTGAGTCTCTGAACACATCCCCTCCCTAGTGGTTACCAGGAGTATAGGCCCACTCTTCAGATCTGGGTTCGCTTGAAAGTCCTGACCCACACAAGGAGAGATCTTAACATCTCAGTGTCTTGATGCCTTGTCTGTAACGTGCAATAAATAATACTCCATAAAGTACTTTGTCTAAATTCACACCCTGATGGGGGCTGAGAGAGAGTGAGGACTTGAACCTGGTGGGGCTAGTTCCAAAGATGGTGCATTTAGTCCATGCTATACTAAAAGACTATCAGTAGTAGAGATAGCCAGTGAGGAATAAGTAGTATAAAACCCAACAGACCTCACGACTGGGCCCATTGCACAGTGAGGCCTCTGTAGGTGTTTGGACCCATTTTCTTTCTCTTACTTATCACACCATCACTGACTATCTCCTCCTAACTTCTCCCATACCCACCCTCACAGCATTCCCACCATTCCCGACTCTTAACCAGTTTGTGCTGCCAATACGCTCAAGGCTATGGGGCTAACCACTGGAGTTAAAGAAACCTGACTCTCCTTCAGAAGCCGGCAAGTGTCCATCTCCTCAGCTAGGGAGGGGCTGGTGAGACCTTCCCTGCCCCTGCTAGAATGTCATCCAGTTTGGTCTTCTGTGGGTCTTGTGCAGCTGCTGTGGGTTCATGAATCCAGCAGTCCTCTGTCACACATTCCTTTAATTGTGCTCATGAGGAAAGGGAGGTGGAGTGGCCAAGAAATTTCATCAGTTTTAGAAATCTGTGATAAGACTATGTGAGATGCCTCAAGGAAAGCTCCGCCAGGGTTGACTTCCATATTGTACGCTTGTGGCTGCCTCGGAGACCGTGACACAGTGGGAGGTGGTTCATGTAGTGAAGATGTTTTGAGCCTAATGTTTAGTAGCCAGCCTTCTTTCCTGCCATTGCTCTCAGCTGGAACAAGAAGTGTGACCATGGTTTCCCTTGTGAGCCAGGCACTGCACTCCAATCACCGATCCCTCTGCATCAGTTAGTTAAATGCTGTTACCATGGGTACCATGTGAAGGAAGATTATTTTAGGAGTTTTCTTTCTGAATCACTCCCTTTCTAACACTCACTGTCATTCATATAGACACACAATGTAACTTATATCACTGACGACTCACTCGGGGCCTCTGATAGTCAGACAGGGCTACAGCTTTAAGGAATTTATTGCTAGAGGGAAAAAAGTTGCATGAGAATATTTTGTAACTTAGGGTCACTATATTCCTAGAATTCTAAGACCAGGAATGCATGACATGAGATCAAGATGATGCTCTTTGCGGGTCAAAATAATAATAATAATAAAAGTGAGTAGAGGCGCAGTGAAATAGCAGGTCTTTTGACTCAGACTTTCTAAGATAGTTATGCTGGAGACTATAATTTATATAACTTCTTGGGTACCAAAAGGTATAAAGGATGAGAAGAGTCTCACTTTTCTATCTTGGTGTAGGTATCCACCCAGTGGTGTTTAGATGTCAAGAAGGTAAAGAGTTGGTTAGTCAGTGGCAGCTGGGGGAGGAGAAAGATGAGCCATAGTGCAGAGAAACCTAAAATTCATACAAATCCTCAGATCTGGAATGGGGGGAGGGTTTTGTTTAAATTGTGATATATGTGATATACAAATAGGTTGCTTCTTCTCTGTGCAATTCTTTGGATACTGACAAATTAAATATATCTCTCAACTGCCAAAGAATTAAAAATTTAAAAATAAATCCTAAAAGGAAGCCAAGCAGTGGAGCTAAGTTGATATCATTTTACTTGTACATCTTGGTTTCTGCAAACTGAAAGACAAAGTTCTCAAGAATTTTTGTTTTTGATTGAGTCAGGGTCCCATCTAGCCCAGGCTTTGAATTCTCTATGTAGGTGAAGATTGCCTTGAACTTCTGATTCTCCTTCCTCAAACTTGAAAGTGTTAGGACTATGGATTTGAACTACCATGCTAGTTCATGTGATAGATGAATGGGGATTGAACTCAGGGCTTTGTGCATGCTGTGCAAGAAGGACCCTACCTACTGAGCTTCCTCCTCAGCCCACATGTCTTTCTTTAAGGGGCATAAAATTACATTTGTCTTGAACATAGCCAAGGGCATATATGTGATATGATAGATATCCACGTATATGTAACATGTCTAAACACGTGGGTCATTGTGTATGATCCAAATAATAGTTCAAAATAACTATGGCTTTTTACAGTGCCTCATTATAGACATGCTGAGTCAACATCTTCCTTTTTCAGTGAATGTCCCAGGTGATGCTTCTCATTTAAATCTTAGGCATGTGACCTTAAAACATGAGAGATCATACTCAAGAACCTGTATGTGTTTTACTCCAGTAGCTGGGAGTTCAAGGTTGTGTTATTTAACATGAGACACTGTTGAGGTTTGAAATTTGTTTTTACCATTGAAAAATATTCCAAAGTCTTAAACCCCATGACCTATGATTGACACCTTTGTAGGAACTGAAGACTTTGCCAATCAATATACCTGTCCTAATATGAGGCCGTACTGGAGCAGGCTAGACTCTAAATCCAATCACTAGCACACCAATAGGAACAAGAGAATCCAGACCTAGACACCCAGAGAAGAAACACACAGAAGAGAGTACCAGCTGGGGACAGAGGCAGAGATGCAAGAACGCAATGGCACACTGAAAAGGATGCCACCAGTTTGCCAGTCATAACTGGAAAAACAGCTCATTCCTGGGAACCCACAAGGAGCTAAGCTGGCTACCAACCTGAAACTACACCCCCACCCCCCCGGGGCCTTGAAAGAATGCATGTCTGATAGTACTAAGTCACCAGAGTGGGGCTGGGGATATGGCTCAGGTAATACAGTGCTTGCTTTATATGCTTCAAGATCTGAGTTAATACTCAGAATTAACTTTTTTTAAAAAGTGAGGCGTGGTGGCACACACTTCTAATCCCAGCACTGGGGAAGTAGAGACAGGTGGCTCCCAAGGGCACTCTGGCACAGGCTAACTGGCCAATGAGAGACCCTGGCTCAACACACACACACACACACACACACACACACACACACACACACACACTCACTCACTCACTCACTCACTCACTCACTCACACATGTACCTGCACACAACAGAACACATTTGCAAATAAAACAAGTTAGTGGGCGGTGTGGTGCTGTTACGACAGCTCCACCTGCATCTTCAGCGAAACGAACCTCATTTCCTGGCTCAGTACTTCGAAGAGCAACTGTCTCAGCGTTCAGCTGAGTTTTGCCTGCCACTCTCCTAGGGAAGTTTTGAGGTGTTGCATCATCGTTCACTGGATGGCCAATGTCACTCAGAAGCCTAGAAGTTTTAGAAACTAAACCTGAAATCACATCTGAAAAATCTCCTGCCCTGCCAGAACTGATTAAAAGTGGGGAAGACAGAGAAGAAAGCAACGTGGAAGTGATCATTGTCATTTCCACCAGATTATGTCTCCCCAGTGTGGCAATGAGGTGTCTGTCACTCAGGAATCATCTACTTAGAGGGCAGGCTGAGTGAAGGTCATCTTGATTTTTATTGATTCTAGGACTCTGGCATTACTCATAAGGATTTACGGTATTTAACCCACCAGGAGAAGCCGTGAACTATAAATGGCTTCCTATTTGCCAGGAAAAGCCTGCATTTCATAAGCGACACCAGCTATGTGGTCTCACTCACAGCTGTCTCTAATGAAGGCTTGTGACCTCGGCCTCTGCATGGAGGACATGGCCTCTCTTCATGGAGCTGATCTCTCCTTTGGCTCCAAATCAGCACAAGATGGTTTAGCTTCCTAAGTGGGGTAATCCACACAGGCATACGGAGATGTGGAAAGCTGAGTTAGTAGACCCACTGACCTTTTATTTGATCTGTCAGTATCCTCCACCACCAAATCTGGAAACAGGAAAATGCAAGGTGAAGAGTGTGAATTAAGGAAAATAAACAGTAAGGCTAGGATCTGATTGATGACTTGTGAAGGGTTCTCCTGAGTAACACCAGAGGTGAAAAACTATCTGTTGAGAAATAAGTGAATGGATGAATATTGAGAGCTCACTTGTAAATAAAACATTAAATTACCTTGACTAAAAAGGTTTTTTGTTTTTTTTTCTCTCCAGACTAGAATTAAGAAAGTTTTACATACCTGGCTGATGTTTATTGACAGTGTTCTAGAAGCAACCATGTGTAAACTCAGGACTAAAACAGACCCTGAGGCAAAAGGAGTTTTTCTTTTAAAAATCAACACTATTGATCCCATCCTTACTTAAAAATGTAGATATTTTATTCAGCACGGACTTTGTTTGCATTTATTTTGAAATATTTTAAAGATTGCAGGAAGACAATATTTATCTTGATTCATTGAGAGTGGGTCTGTGGTCAACCTTCATCAACCTTCGCTGAGCCTTCAGTCTTGAAACAGGTGCATCATTTTCTTTCCCCTTGAGAAATTTTCAGAAGGAAAAAACTTCATTTGGAGGAAATGTGAAGATTCAGGCTTTCATTTAATTGAATATTTTGAAGGTGAGGTCTGTCCAAAAGAGGGGAGCCCAAAATGAACACGGCCTTGCTATCAAGCAAACAGTTTTCCATTCAGACTTTCCTTTCCCCAGAATCTTGTGATTGAAATGTGCTGGTTTGCTGGGCGGGACGCATAACCACCACCCCAAAGCTTTATAGTGCAGAAACTCTTCACATTGTTTGCAGCTTTTGGCCCTTTATGAAGCCAACAGTTATTTAACGGGTTCTTTGTCTACATGCCTTGTCATTAATATGTAAGACTGTCTCCACAAGGATTAAGATGACAAGCCAGCTCTGTGGTACTCACAAGTAATCCTAACAACCCAGCAGTTGAAGCAGGACGATTGTGAGTTCAAGGCCAGCCTCTACCCTCCACCTGCCAAAACAATTACGCATTGCAAAGACTCTCTATGATAGAAGCACACAGTGTCTTCTAGGTGCTTCCTCCATGAATTCTGAAATATCTCATGTATTCTGAAATCAATCCATGAGCCAAGGAAGTTCCCCTGCCTATGTGTTTCTCATTGTCTAACTAGACTGATTCCTATTTTATCTTAAGCTCTGAGAACATTCCAGCAATTTCCTTTTTTGGGAAAGTATGAGATCCTAGCAGTCAAACTAGGTTAGGATGTGAAAATTAAATATTCTTAAATTGGTACTAGCATTATTGCATTTATAGAAAGCAAATATATTTATAGAATCTCAGACATTTGAAGGAGATAATAAAATTCATCCCATTTCTAAATTTAGAATCTGCTAGTGAAAAGCTCTTGGTAAAACCATTCCAAATCTGCCAACTTGTAATGTCCAAGAAGAAGTCTGCAGCTCAATCAACTTTTCCCATCTTCCTTACCCTTATTTACACCAAGTATGAGGTTACTTTTTTTCTAATGTCATTTAATACATGGTTATGCTTTCCGCTGTAAGAAAATGATAAAACTAATAATTAAAAAAAATTAAAAACCTGTTTTGAAGGACGGGGAAGAAAGCAGTATTTGCTTTGCAGAAGAATTTAATTTAAATAGCAAGCTCCCTTGGAGTATTGAAAATATGATTCAATTTACCAAAACATTACTGGTGCATAACAGAGAACATCCTGTTCACCCACTGTTATGTAGGGCTCCTCAGCTCTGCACTTTGAAAGAACATGCCCATTGCAGAGTGACTGTCCTTCACAAGAAGGGACAGAGTGCCATCTACGTGCTTAATGAGAAACATGTGCAGCCAAGTTTTCTGGCATTTTAGACAGACAGGGTCTCTGGGGACCATGAGTATTACTGTGGAGAGCTGTCCAGTTGTCTTGGCAACATTTACATATGAAGGTTGGCTCCTGTCTGCATAGGACACACAGTGTTGTTGTCTGTTATTTTACTAAAGGGTATTTCGGTTTCCTAAGGATTTATTTTAAATAAAGCAGCTAGCTGCCTCACTGCTCTGAAGGCTGGTAGTTTGACATGAGTGTGTCATCTGAACCCAGCTTCCTCTAGAGATGAGCACACTGTGTCTCATGCCTTCTCCCTTCTGGCTTTGCTATAAACAGTCAGCTTTCCTTGGCTTGTCATGGCAATACATTAGTTGCTCCACTATCATCGTAAGGTTTCTCCTGGTCTCCCTGGGTATCTGGACTATGTTGTAGAAGAATCTTAAAAGTTCTTATTAATAAAAACAAACCTGGGCCAGGTATTGGGGTGAACATCGAATGATCAGAGAAACAGCACAAGCCACAGCCTCACCTCGCCAATTCCTCAGCTGATTCTGTTTCCTCAGACTAGATGGTTCTGAGTCCTCATCCAAATGGGTCTCAGCTGAACTGCTTCTCGAAAGCCTGAAAGCTTAACCAGCTTGGTTTCCTTGTCCTCATGCCTTAAATACCTTTCTGCCTTCTGCCATTACTTCCTGGGATTAAAGGCGTGAGTCCCCATGCTTGGCTGTTTCTAGTGTGGCCTTGAACTCACAAACATCCAGGTGGATCTCTGCCCCTAGAATGCTAGGATTAAAGGCATGTGCTACCACTGCCTAACCTCTATGTTTAATATTGTAGCTGTTCTGTTCTCTGACTCAAGATAAGTTTATTACAATGCACAATATTTTGGGGAACACAATACCACCACATTTCCCCTTTTTTGTCTATAATTTTAAAAAGCTTATAACTAATACAAGAAAAACTATATCTAATAAGTATATACAATAAATACAGTCAAGAATTACATTAACGATGTCTAGTCCATTAACATTTGACAGATTCAAACAAAAAATTCCATTATATATATTAACAATGTCCAGTCCAGTAACATCTGATAAACTCAGACAAAAAATTTCTTATCCTATTTAAATCAAGTAGTTCTTTTTTAAAAGTAGATTCAATAATCTCCCTTTTTATCTTATTATATCCATATTCTCTTTTTTTTTCCTTTCATAATAGATTCAATAATTGACTTTTTGTCATTTTTATATCTTCCCCCTTTTTCTTTTTAGAGTAGATTCAATGATCTACCCATTTATCCCATTATTTCTTCATCTTTTTTCTCAGAGTAGATTCAATGATCTACCTCATATCTATATTCCTCTTTTTTTCTTTTTTTAAACAAAAAATATGAATCTAATGTCCTGGTTCAGACTTTTTTCCTGACCATTAACAATTAACAACTTGTAACCAACCATCATAAACAATGACAATTATCCATAAGTCATTGAACGACCAAAAAACACCCACCCCACCTCTTGGGATATGGGCGTAGTTTTCTTAAAATTACTTCCTGCTTTTTGTGGGTGAAGACATCTTTAAGGGAATCCTGAAAAGAAACTTTTTGGGTTAATTGTCAAGTCCTGTATTATTTGTCCAGTCGCTGCATAATGAGAAAGTGCAGGGCTTGATTCGAGTCCTTGTTCAAGTAGTATATGAATCTGGATCATCTCAGCTAGCCATCTTGAAATTGTCCTGAGCAGTTTGTAGTCCAAAGCTGATCTTTCTGTGGTGTTAATCAGCTTAATAGCTTTACCATAGTCTATGTGGAATCATCTTTGTGGGGTCCCATTACCTTTTTGAAGATTTCAAAGTTGCTGTTAGGTGTGGTCATGGTTCCCTTTAGAATTTTTTTCTTTTTTTTTTCTTTCTTTCTTTCTTTTCTTTTTTTTTTTTTTGTGTGTGTGTGCCTCTTTTGTGGTTTGGATTGATCACAGTCTGATAAATGTCTGTCTCTCAGAACCATGAATGTTCTTCCCTAGAAGAGAAAAATCTTCACAGCAATTTCTCTCCACCATTTGTCTTGCCAAACTTTTCCAAACTGACCTTTGCCGATGCTTTCTTGTAACACAATGGTCTGGTTAATTCTTCTCTGAACAAGCAGCAGTAAGCCCTTCATCCCAGGTAGCAGCACCATCACCAACACAGTGAGAAGCAGCCAGCAACTCAGAGTGGCAGCCGCTGCCTCTATTGTCCCACCACCGTTTATGACTGGGCCCTGGCTGAAGCTTCTCTTTACTAAGCCTCCCAGGCTGGCCTCAAACTCAGGATCTTCCTACCTCTCCCTCCTTCAGTAAATCCTATGGGCATGCACCACCACAACCGGCTGAGTTTAGCTCGGACCTGAGCTGGGGCCCACAAGGCCATAGGCAAGCGGCTTTTTCATGAATTTGTACCATGAACATTGGGCACCAGATGTAGCAGAATCTTAAAAGTTCTTATTAATAAAAACAAACCTGGGCCAAGTATTGGGGTGAACACTGAATGATCAGAGAAACAGAACAAGCCACAGCCTCATTATATGTCTTCCTATTTTTTAAATATGGTACTTTAGATTGAACCCAAGGCCTGGGAAAAGCTAGGCAAGCACTCTACCACTGAGCTATGTCTCCAGCCATCTTGTCTTCTTCTAATGACAAGGGTTAAGTTGTATTAAAAGTCTGCCCTACTAGAGTAGGACCCTTCTGAAATAATTGCATCTACAGAAGACCTATGCAAAGACATATAGCGCAGTCCCGGGAACTCAGATCCCACAATGGGCATTCATCACGGTAAACACTGTTGGGGAAAACAGAAGGGTTAGCCCTTGTTGTATCCTCTCTGCTTTCTGATGTCCCACTCATGTTGATCACCGTTCTGAAGCTTCACTTCTAACCAGAAGAACTCCAACAAATATGTCAATCATCAGTGCAGGAGGGAAGCATGGGAGGAGAGGAAGGGCTGAACGAAAGAGCATAAGGGAGAGATTAAAAAACTAAGGCTGAAAACCCAAAAGAAGGGCTGCCTACGTGGTCCAGTGCTTTGAAGCCTGGTGGCCTGAGCTAGATCGCTGGAGCCCACAGTGGTAAAGGGAGAAAGTCACTTCCTTCAGGTTAGCCTCTGACCTCTACATATACACCAAGCTACCCCTAAACTAACAACTAACTAAAAACACAAAGGAGGCAAGCTCAGCCTGAAAATGGGTAAGAGGGTGATCAAATGCGGAAAAGGACTATGAGCTTCGTCTCTGGGTCCTCAGTCCCTCATCTTCATCCACGGCCTGAGAGAGGCAAGGTGAATCAGGAGAAATACATAAGCTTCGTTTCCCTGGTTTTACTTTTTAAAACCTCATTTGCTTACATTTCATTCTGCTAATCAGAAGTGAGCCTGAAGAACTTGGTGGCGGTGTCACCAAAGGGAAGGTATTCAATTTCAAGAGGCTAGTGTTAGGAGAGCCGCAGTGATACCATCCCTCTCCCATTACTTGCTGGGCTGCATGGTTCTGTCCAGCCATTCATGCCAGGCATTACCAAGTCCCAGCAAGAATACAGCCCTGTCATCAAACACAGCCTAGAAGTAGATAATGTTTCCTGCTCTGTACTTCTCTGCATCCAAAGGAAAATCCTGAGCACCCTTGACTTTCTACTATTCTCCAAACAGGGTATTCTTACATCTTGCACTACAGCTAAGGTGACCTAGGCCAGTGCTTCTCCAACTTTAGAGGTTTCCCAAGTCACCCAGGTCTCTTGGTGAAATGCAGGTTCAAGAGGCCCGAGGGTGAGATAGAGTTTACAGTGCTGAGCTTCTGCAAAGCGAGTCTGTGCTTCTGGCCCCCTTGAGTGGACAGAGAGAACACTCACATGCCCCTCCCCTCTCCCTTGACTTCTTGTCTCCCTCTATCTTGTGCTTCCTTCCATTTTCTCTTCCTACAACCTGGGAAGTTATCCTTCCAAACACAGTTTCAGGACCTACTACTTTGTACAGTCTAGGATGCCATGCATAAGTCAAAATCACTCCTCCTGTCAGCCCCTGTGGCACCGTTTCTGGACCACTCATCTGGCACTTGACCTGCACTGATTTTGTCTGTCGCTGCTCTTTAGTGTGCACAGCCTGAATCATCAATTCAATACTTCACTTCTTGAGACCAGTCATTACATAGTCCTCTTGGATGTTGTCTTGTTTTCCACACCTAAGGTTCCAGCTACCGATGCCCAGTTGAAACTCCAAATTCAACATGGTATAAACTGAGTCCCTAACTGCATCTAATGAACACTGCTCAGTGTCATGTGCATCCTTCTCAGACAACTGATTGGTGTATTCAAACAGATGCCTGTGTAGCCAACAAGTACTTGTGTCTGCGTGAAACAAAGTAGTGAACAGATTGGAGCATCCTCATGATGCCTGCCTGAGGCCTGTGGAAAGGTCTGGCTTCCTAGAGTCTTAGTCGCCCAGGGAAGAAGAACCTTCAGGGTCAGCTTTGAGTCCTCTCCTTCACTACCCAAAACCATCCAATTTATTATAAATTTCCCTGTGTTCTGCCACTGAAATTCATCAACTACAGAAGCATTTTCCTCTTTTCCTCCCGCCACCGGCCTGAAGATGTTCTTCTCCTCACTGTCCACACCCTTTAACTTTGCTCTTCTCTCCTGCTCCCTCTGTTCTCAGCCTGCATCCCTGGGGTCATCATTCTTTGAAGTTCCCATCTCACTGTAGCACTTCTGGACTCCCAGAGACAGACAGTCTATATCACCTGTGGAATTAAAACCCCAGCTCCCTAGCGCTGACTTTAACAGCCCTGTACTCCCCACGACACTTCCTTTTCCAGCCTCTGTCCACAGCTATGATTCTATGCATCTTTTTATCCGGAAAAGATGTATTTTGGTCTCCGAATGCCCTTGGCTCCTGAACCTCTATAGCCTTTTACCTGACTCTTAGTTACAATGTTCCACTTCTTTGGTGTTTAACTCAAAAGCCACTTCATTCAAGAGACCTTCCTTAGTCACAGGAAACAGCTTCTAAGCATTTAAATCAAGTGACACACACTATAGTCACAGTCTGAAGAGTATTTCTTGTGACTCTATCTTTATCACTCAGTATCTTATAAAATTTCTTAAAGTCTGAGGCAAGAAGTCTCTCAGCCATTTCTCCGTGTCAGCTGAAGTGGAGGGTTGTGCTTGCTGGTCTACTTAGTGCTAAACATGAAGAAAAAAAATACATGTGTTGAGAACTTCCTTTTTAAAAAATACCTTCAAAAAGTGTGGTCTTTCCAACTTCTTACACCTGGTGGCTGGGTCTCTTAGTGAGCCCCCACCTCACTGTCCCACCTCCCACCCACCCCACAGACAATTCCTCTTTCAGGGTTTTTCATTCTTGGCCACAAATTATAATCAACCACCTGGGACTTCTAAAAAATCTCACATGCTCAGGTTGTGTTCCAGATGGAATAATTTCATCCATGTATCTAGGTCCAGAGTTGGTATTTTTACAGTTCCTCAGTGGTCCTAGGATGAACCAAGCTGGGTGTAAAAAGCACCATGATGGGAAATGTCTCAGTACATGGGCTCACTCAGCTGAGCCCACACATTCACCTTTGTGGCCCATCATGGATCCTACTGTAAAGCCACAGAATTGTCCCTTGTATTACTTAAAGACACAGTTAAAATACACGTATGATATATGTGGTGTATGGATGTGATGCATTCAATATCACAGATATATAGATACATGCATATCAATATAATTGTGTATGTGCTCCTGGAAGGACTAATCTACTCTGCCCTGGCTCTATAAAGAATGGAGAGAAAATCCCTCTGTGGAAGTACCTGGAAGAAGGACTGGTAGACAGAGGCTAGGGCATCTTCTAGGGCACTTCTGGGAAGTTAAAGGCACACAAGAGAAAGTTGATATCTCAGCAGAAGAGAAGGGTAAGCAGGAGAGGATATAGAAAAGGGAGTCCACAGTGGAAGAGATAGACAAATGTCATCCTCTCAGGCACAGGGCTGATCCTGCGTGAGGCTCTGACATTACTAGACTGTGGCTCTCAAAATTCCATGTCTGGGGCCTGAGGAGCATGCTCAGTCAGTAAAATGCTTGCTTTGCAAGCATGAGGTGCTGGGTTCCATCCCCCAGAACCCAATAGGCAAGGTAGGGATGGCAGTGCACATGCGCAATGCCAGTACCAGGGAAACAGACAGGAGGCTCAGTGAGGCCAGCGTAACTAAACTGGTTTGCACCTGGTCCAGTGACGAGATCCTGTCTCAAAGGAGGAAAATGATTGATGAGAATACTCAACATTCACACACACACACACACACACACACACACACACACACACACACACACATCTTAATGGAGGGAGGGAACTTTTGTTAAGGAAAGAATTAAGCAAACATTTCAGACATGGAGCCTATATTTCCTGCACCCTGAAAGCACCTTCATTTCCTGTGCCCCAAAAGTATTTCCACAAGGATCCCACATAGAAAAGGTTAGCCGCATCTACTCAAAGCCAGAACACAAAAGAGAAAACTAAATGGAGGAAGCCCCATAAAATAAAGTCACAATAAAAAGTTTATGGATGGCAACTTTCCCCAAGCTTCCATGAAGCACCACATGGGGACAGAGAACCATGGCAATCCCTCTACACTTTCTTGCCTAATGAGGAATTCTGAAAACCCAGTGTGCCCAGAGTGAATCCTCAGGAGGCAGTGAGTCATAAAACTGCCCCACATCACACTGATTCTGAGACAGAGCAGCCTCTGGAACAGGAGGGACTTCGGTGAGAACACAAAGCTACAAGAAAGAATCGGAGGCTCCAGAGAGTTAAGATGGCACATCTGGGCCTAGGATTGTACCTCAGATTCACTCAACCACAGTCCCCAGGGGAAACCCGCCTCCTTATCCCTCAAAGCCAAGAGAAGTAATCAGCCCTCGCCTGAATATGGCTCAGTTGCCAAAAGCGCCAGAAGAATGTGAGTCTGTGGCTGGGTCATGGGTCTGAAATGCCCTCTGTGACCCCAGCTCACCACCCTAACTCCTTCGGTCTCAGACTGAAATGAAAATAACCAGACATGAAACTGTGACAGGCAGTTACTAAGGGAATCGGATCCTTGTAGAATATCCTCATGAATTTCCCTGATGGGTTTGAGTCAGCACTGGATGTCTCAGAAACATTCCAGACGATTTCGGGGAGGCAAGGGCAGACGGGTAATTAAACCACACAGTCAGGAAGGCTTGGAAACAGAGAACAAAGGGCAAGGCAAGGAGAAGAAAAGAAACATAGACAGAAAACAAGACAAAGAGGTGGGAAGCCAGGGCTCAGATGTAGCAGCCTGGGATTTTCTAAGATGCTAAGCACATGCCTTCCATGCTCTTCCATGTTACAGAGGCTCCCGAGAAGCAGCCTTTGCCCTACGTGCAAGTCAGCAAGGCAGAAGAAAGGCATATGGGCTGTGGGCAGCTGGTCCTGGAGAGGCTGAGGTGACAGAGAAGAAGGGTACCTGGTAACCCGGCAGGAAGGGGAGTGGGCTGGCCTGCAGGTACCTGGGTCACTCTCTCCACTCCACATGCTGAGACATTTGGCGGTGGGTGCCACTCCACAGTAGGATGGTGTCGTATATGATAGCCTGAAGCTAAGAAGCCAGTACTAAACTGAATCCACACAGATGGAGCTGGTGGTAGCTTCTCTGTGCCCCTGAAAAGAGCCGTTCTCCCCTGTCACCAGCCTGCTCCACCCTGGCAGCCTGGTGATTCAAAGTGCATCCATGACCTCAGTTAGTCTTAGGCACCAGCGGTATCACAGAAGCTGGGAGAGGAGGAGAGCAAAGCCTTTTACATTCTTGGCCCTGCCCTTCCCAGGAGGGTGCAGCAGATTGGTTGAGCACAAGGGAAATCCGCAGTGCCCCTCCCAAGTCCGTCCAGGGCTCTTTCCCTCCTCCCATTCTCCATCCGTAAAGGCTTGAAACCCTGTGATAACTAACCTTCTTATCCAGTCATTTAGTGAGCCCTCCTCGGATTAGCTTGCTGAACAAGACTGCCAGTCTCCTTCCAGGGTCAGTTGGCCTGACCCCCAAGCCCAGGAGATAACAACTGGGTAGCCCCCACATTGTGACTCCAGCAGGGCTACTGAGGTACCATCTTTACTTAGAAATGTCTCCTACATGTCAAACCTGAGCAGAGGCTAACAGGGATCTTCAGTATCTGGAACCCACATGCCCCTAGGCTGAGAGAGATGCGAGTTCATTGTTTTTTCACTCTTCAGTGCATAGTCATAAGGATCCTAAGTAATCTCTACAGCACTCCAAATGATGCCATTGGTGCTGGTGTGCGTGTCAGGAGTGTTGACTTCCTGTCTCAGTGCTCAGGAAACAGAGGCTGATTGTCACCAAGAAGGGAAAGGAGGGAGATGGGAGTTTGTCTCTGAGAGTCTCCCTCCGTCAAGAAAGCAGGACATTCTTGGGCTGAGGCACCCTGTAGTGGGACTGCACTGTAGTTTAGGAGCCAGCACAACTGTTCAGGCAACTGTGCCGTCTCTGTCTGGAGACTTCTTCAACATCTCATCCAAAACCTTGTTTTTTTTTTTCACTTTAACGTTCGACACACATGAGTGTTTGTGACATGAGACTGCTTTGTCCTCCCTCATCCCCAGACCCTCAAGAAAATGAGATACTTCTCCTCGATTGGGGATTTAGGAGAGAAAATAAAATAAAACAATCCAGATCTGGGTCAACAAAAAGTCTGCTTGTTGAGTGTAATGAGGCCTCTCTGCTAATTAACACGTTCCTGGGGGAAAAAAGTAAAAAGCAAGTGTGAGGAACGTATACATCCCTCTCTCCATGGCACCATGGCAAGTTCAGTGAAGTAGCACTTATCCCTTCAACCTGGACCAGTGCACACATGGACTGAAAATTCAAACTCCAGCAATCATCAATGCCAAAAATTCAGCCAGTCACATGAGAGCAGTAATTAAACTTCTTGGGCTGTCAATTAGCACAGATCTCAGCACTCCATATCTGGAGGTCCACATCCACATATTCCACCAACCATGGGTCTAAACCATTTCTTTTAAAACATTGTTCTCAACATATGAGGACTTTTTGAAAAATCACTGTTCACTGAATCAGTCAGTGTAGCAACTGTTTACACAATGTTCACACTGATGAATACTAAACAATCTTGAGGTGACTTAAAAACTGTGAAAGGGACTGGGCGTGGCTCAGTGGGAGGTTGCTGGATAGGCATGGTGGTACATGCCTGAAATTCCAGCACTAGGGAGGTAGAAGCAGAAACACCAGGTGTTCAGGGCCATCCTCCAGCACATAGCAATGAGAGGATTTTGTCCTTGTTAGGTCCTTCTACTTCATCCCTTGCAACTAGAAGAGTGCATGGAGCAGTAAAATATGAGGAAAGATGAAAAACCTCAACCCAGCCTACTTCCCAACTTCCCTCAACCTGCAGGATCTTTGTCTGAGAGGATGAAGGAAAGACATCTCTCCCAGGGTAATAAAATGCTTCTTGGTAGCATGGGCAAAGGCTTGAGCAGACAAGGAGTGCATGTAGGGGAAGCAGAGTTCCTAGAAGCTAAGTCTAAAGTGGAAAGTGTGCTGTAGAGTGGCCAGTTAGTTTGTGTTAAGTGCACACTGCATATCCACCTGCCCATCACCATCAACTATACCACTGTCCATACTGCATATCTACCTGCCCATGACCATCAACTATACCACTGCCCACAATGTGTATCTACCTGCCCATCACATCAACCAGACCACTGCCTACACTGTATTTCTATCTACTCATCATCACCATCAAACAGGCCAGTGCCCACCTGGCTTGGCTTTCCTGGACCTATTCTCTTATAGGCCCTATCTGGGCTATTCTCTTGCCTTCAAAAGAAAGACTACCATGCTCACTACAGGCTATCAAATCTTACTGGATCTGCTGGAATCTACCTACTTCTCAAATCCAGGGGCTTACTTTTAATTACTGCAAAATACTTTCCAACCCTGAGTGGGCTCTATCCACATGAGACTTTGAATATGAAGTTTGCCTTATTAAGATGGCCTTGCCCACCCATTCCTCCATCACACACTCATTCCTAGCTGATTCTTCAAGATTTAACTCAAATGTTCCCTCCAGTATGAATTCTACTCCATCCTCCCAGTACAGAGCAGCTTGTTCATTAAGATCCAGTTTAAATAGCATCCCTGCATGAACTTCTCACTAAACCCTTAGCAGTCCTGGAGACACAGGACACCTCTCTCTTAGACACCTGATGTTTCTCACCTACCAAGAGCTACTTGCATGGCTTGTAAGACACTCCATGTGTCTATAATCCTGTAGTTAAAGGTACCCATGAAGCTTTCAGCCAACTGACTGTGCCCAGACCTCAAATATGCCACCACTCACTCTTCTCCTTCTCTAGAGATTGTTGGTTTGCTAGTTATGTGGTTGCAACTCTTAGATATTACCAACAGCCTCTTTCGGTACCCTTCCTACCTCACTGTGAGGTAAGCGCCCTTATCTTTCCCCATTTCCTCTCCTTTTAATTGACTTCAAGCAGAAATCAGTGGTGTCTGTTAGGAAAAGAAAAAAGCAAACACAACAACAGCTGGGACACCTCTACACACAGCTCTTACCTTCTCCCAGTTCTCAGCAGCCTTCATTGCATTGTGCCACTGTTTCCTGTATAGAGCTCCCCATGGGGAGAAGCTCCTTGAAGACAATGTTATTTTCATCTATGCAGCTCCAATGCCTGAGGAAGTACCTCACATAGAAACAAGGCTTAGTGGGTGACAATTAACAAATGCATAAACCCATGCAGCCACTCCTGCTGTCCCTCAAGGGGACAGATCATGGTCAAAGTTATGGCAATATACAGCCTGCCAAAAAAAATAAATTAAGAAAACAAAGACTTCTAAAAACTCATTTCAATGGGACTCATTCATCATAACAATCTGTCTTGAGGTCAGAAAGGAAATAAAAAGGTGGGTATAAGAAGCTAGATTACATTTGAAATTTTAAAATCTCTCTCAGTAAAAGAACAGCATTAAAGTTGCTACCTGAATGCGTCCTGGGAGATGGTCTTGTCTCCTGCCTCACCTGTGCATCTCTGTTTGCACCTTTCCTGGGCATTAGAGTTGAGGTGTGTCTCCAGGGTAAGGAAGTACTTGCCTAAAATGAAGATTCCCAGTAGTCACGGGCCCCCAATGCCATTATGTCCTGATCATTTGATTGGTAAAGGCTTCTTAGCTTGTGAAATCCCTATGTAGTGTCTGTGATTCCCCAGTGTTCACTGTATTCTCTACCCCAAACTTCTTCTTAATCAGGTTTAAAGAAACCTGCTCTTGAGGAACTGTTTCACAGTCAAGCTGCGAACACTTCCATACTACTCCAAGAAAAGCAAAAGCAAGCTCTGGGCAGAAATTCTAACTCTTCTAAAGTTGAGGTTTGCTTCTTGGCCATGTGTACAATGGAGATAACTCAGTGATGTCGCCCCATTAAGTAATAGCCATTTGTATTTTCTTTGGAAAACTCCTGAGAACGCCACCACTGCCTTGTACAGAAAAGAACCGTGTCAAACATGGGCTGAGCCTTTGTTTGTTTGATTTAAGATAGGATCTTCCTATATAACCCAGCCAGCCCCAAATGCTCAATCCTCCTACCTCAGACCCCCAAGACTAAGATTATAGGCTCATGCCACATATATCCTAGCCATTTGATCAAGAAAAAGTGAAAGTTTTGTTTGTTCATTTTTTAATTTTTGAAGACTACTTTGGAATTTTTATGAATTTTTAATTCACGAAAAATCAGAGACTAAGCCTTCCCCAGCATTTCCATGATAAAAGGAGAGTTCTCCTTCAAGCTACAGATACAGGTAGCCTTGTTTTCATGGCTGTGATTTTCATTAAAGATAGTGATGGCTTGCCATATAGAAAATAATTTGGAAAAATAAGAAAATGAAAAGTATCTTCAAAAACTCACTTTCCTTTTATTCACATTAAAAAGAATGAGAAGAGTGTCCTGGAGAGATGGCTCAGCAGTTAAGAGCACTGGCTGCTCTTCCAGAGGACCTGAGTTCAATTCCCAGCACCCACATGGTGGCTCACAACCATCTGTAATGAGATCTGGTGCCCTCTTCTGGTGTGCAGGTGTACATGCAGGCAGAACACTGTATACATAATAAATAAATCTTTAAAAAAAAAATGAGAAGACTGAAGCATGTTGAAATTAGTGACTTCTGAGCCACCATAGAATATTATAAAAATTCAGAAATAGCTCCTGATGATAAGAAACAGTTATCAAATTGGGGACTCTCGTATTCCCAAGGAAAATCTGACTGGTTGGATCCCATCCCTATCAACAGTCACACCCCACTCTCTTGGTGCTCAATAGCTGTTGTCCTATGGTTCCTTGACTATCGGGAATGGGGGGAAAATGCAGGACTCTTCTGAAAAGACCAGATAAACAACTCAAGATCAGGATTAATAAGAGGTGATCACAGCTCTGTTTACATTCTGTGCTCCTTGTTCTGAGATCTTGTAGTGGAGTGATGACAGTTATCCTCAAATGCCACCCAAATCTGTTAGCAGGAAGCCCCTGGTGTTTATCTCTAGGACTCCAGTGTGCTTGTGGTACTGTTTTTACACTTATCTGCAATGAGAAGGTGATTTTTCCAAGTGCTCAGGATTTGGCTGGATGAGATTGACTGCCGGGCTCCTCAACCTTATTCCCAAATACAGTGTAATAGGGAAATGCAGAGCTCGATCCCTCTCTGTGGGTCCCTGTGGCAAGGTAGTGAGGTTTTGTTTTTTTTACTCCTTTCCATTTCATAAGAGAAATTGTCTCATGGAGAGGATTTCTAATGCGATTTTGTTAGATACAGTCCATTAAATATGAGGGGCCAGATTTCCAAGCCCTGTCTGCACCTAAGGGAGAGCTTTCTACTCTTGTCACGGAAGCCCTGGGGACAAGATGGTCTGTGCTGTTTTATGAATTAAAAATCCAGAAGGGGAACACATTTTCCATTTTCAAAGCAAGGAGGGACTTTTAGGACTTCCATCTTTGGATGCTACAGAAGGGGCCTTGTAGGCATTTCCAATGTTCACAGTACAGAATGAGAAAACAGAGAATTATGATTGCTGCTGATGGTTAAGAGATAATAATAATAGTTTTTTTTTAAGCTTGAGCAAAGCATGATGGTGCAGACCTGGAATCTCAGCAATTGAAAGGTAGAGTCAAGAATCTCCAAGAGTTCAAGGTCACTCTCAGCTGTTTTGTGAGTTCAAAGCCAGTCTTGGTTACATGAGACCATCTCAAAATAAATAAATAAATAAAAATTTAAAAAGAAAGAAAATAGAAGGAGTGAGAATACAAGAAATAAAATGATAGATGGATAGATAGATGTTAGATAATAGATAAGTAGGTAGATAGATGATAGATAGATAGATAGATAGATAGATAGATAGATAGAAAGAAGAAAGAAAGAAAGAAAGAAAGAAAGAAAGAAAGAAAGAAAGATAGATAGATAGATAGATAGATAGATAGATAGATAGATAGAATAGGGGAACTGAAGCACAGTATAACTCATTGTTGTGCAGACCCAGACTCAGAAGAATGACTGGGCAAATAGTACTTGTTCTTTCTATTTCTTGACCTCTAGGGAAGAATGTGTTGTTATTCTTTAAACCATGTGGTCCTTTATTTGTTTGCAGCCTTCTAACGAAGGATGTTGTTAAAGATAATGAGTAACTCTAACCATGTGGCATTATAAAAAGTCCAAGAATTAGGGACTTGTTTGGAGAACTACTAGACTGGATGTCAGGAAAAGTGTAGCAAATTATCTTGGAGAGACACAAAGGTTTGCAAAACACCTGGCCCTTCCAGCCTGACCCCCAGTGTATTTTCCATCCTTTTGGATAGGAGTGCTCTCTGTTCATAGGTCCTAGGGCTGTGGAATAGACCAGCACACTCTAGCTCCCTGCTCTGTTGCTGGAGTCCACATGAGATATAGATTGTGATGACCCACACCTGCTAACATCTAAACTCTGTAGTGTGTACCATGTGACCAAGGCTGGGAGACACCACTCCTCATGTTTCCTCTGGGGTTGTGATGACTGACAGTGAGATAAGAGTGAAGAGCTGAACAAGGCGCCTGCCACACAGCACGTGCTTGCTGACGTGACACTAAACCAAAATGTCACCCCAGACCTGAGACATCCAGTTATCTCAACTGCAAAGTGGAGACACAGATAAGTCCTTTCAATATTTCTGTGTACTTCAGAGATCATTTGGTGACACTGCTGGTATCTGACAGGTGTGCTGACCATCACTGTTGTTATCACCATGTTAGCAGAGACCCGGCTGGATTATAACTTGCTAAAGAAGAATGAGGCCTCTGTGGGCACACAGCCTGGACAGGTACACCAGGTTCTACTCAGGCCTGATTTATTGGCATGTCTAAACTATTTTTTTATTATATTATTAGTACCTGTGTGTGTGTGTGCAAGTTTGAGTGTGTGTGTGTGTGTGTGTGTGTGTGTGTGTGTGTGTGAGAGAGAGAGAGAGAGAGAGAGAGAGAGAGAGAGAGAATGCACTGTTAAGGCATGCATGTGGAGATCAGAGGACAACTTTGTGGAGTCAGTTCCCTCCTTCCACCTTTATATGACTCCAGGAATCAAACTCAGTTCAACAGCAGCAGCAACACTGGTGTCTGTATCCGCTGAGCCACCTTGCCAACTCCAGCATGTTGCAACACTGTTGAATAAGGAACCCACACTTTCACTGTTGCAGTTGGCCCCACATACTATGTTGCTGGCCCCAAGGACAACTAGGTTTTATAAATACCAGCCACAGCTTCTCCTACCTAGGATATCTGCAGGAAGTGTTTGTTGAATTCAGCTGGCACTGGCAACACAAGAAACTCATTTATTTTTGAGGCTCACTTTGGAAATCAAACATCTGCCTAAGCATATAGAGTTACCTAGTGGGCAGATCCCTGGTCAATGACAAGGGTCAATGATGGCCGTGTGCATTCCAAGTAAATTATGTGGATGCAAAGTGAACTGAGTATGTGTGGGATGTGCATTGGTAATTTCATACAAGAAGACTGGTTAAATATTTAAAAATTAGTTTTGAAGCAGATTTAAAGATATGGAGTAAAAGTGTTAGCAGAAATCACTTGGGAAAAGGTAGTTTCTAATGTTTTTAATAGTGTCACAGTTAGCAACTGATTTTAAATACTTTCTTGATCAACCTAAAAAGCCATTTCAAGGGAAAGGAAATAAATTATAGTGCCATTAACAATCATGCACTGTAGAAGCACCCATTATAAGAGAAAATTTGAGCTTAGTTTTGCCATTCTGGTTCTAAGCCTCTTTCACAGAAATAATCAAATACTACCCTTGATTTCATTTGGAATATTAATGAAATTGAAATAAGCTGCAAATTTCCCTTTGACTCATTAAGTTAGAAAGTCAAAGTGCTAAAAATACACCCTTGGGGTTGAAAATAGACCAAAATGGATAAGTGTAAAGCAGAGTGTTTGTTCCTCTTCTTCTTTTGCAAGACTATATAACTTAAACGAAAAAGACCTGTTGGGAGAAATGGGAGCTGGCTGTAATGCCAAACTCGGCTCACTATATAAACATATGTCTATATTCGTCATGTTGCTTTACTCGTCAAAAATATCTTAAAATTTGTATGGTCAGAGCAAGTATCAATAACATAAAATTTCGCAGCCCCCTTTTAGAACTGTGGCCGTAACGTTTTGTAGGGAAATAAAGCTTTGGTTAACCTTGGCTCTGGTAGACCTCATTAAAATAACAGCCTGTCAGTTTCAAGTTTAAAATAACAGGGCTGTCAGTTTAATACGCAGCGGAACAATCTACAGTTTTATTCCCCGGGACAAGGCTGGGCAGAAATGGGGGGGGGGGGGTGATGGCGGGGGGGGGGGGGGGGGGAGTTCAAGTGGACAAAGATTGAACAATACTGCCATCTGGTGGCCATGGTGAGTGAGCTTGGGTTTGAATAGAAAAGGTGATCAGGAAGTTTGGGGCAACTTTTAGTACCAAGTTTGTGACAGCCTTTTTACTTTAAATCTGTGCGCATGCTTGAGCCAACATGTACTTACTTATAATTCCCAATTACAGTGACTTGATGAGAAACCACTGCTTAGTGGGGTTCTAAGACAAAAAGAGATTGAACGAAACCTTTTAAACAGATTTTCCTATATAAGAACTCCCAGGGTTATGAATGCTCACTGCTTTTGTATTGCCACCACTCCCTCCAGACAGCTCACAACCACTGTACTCCAGCTCTAAGGCGTCTGATGCCGCTCTGGTCTGTGTTGACACCTCTACACACACACACACACACACACACACACACACACACACACACACACACACAGAGAGAGAGAGAGAGAGAGAGAGAGAGAGAGAGAGAGAGAGAGAGAGAGGATTTTAAAAAATCTCTTTTTTTTTCCAGAGCTGAGGACCGAACCCAGGGCCTTGCGCTTGCTAGGCAAGTGCTCTACCACTGACCTAAATCTCCAACCCCTAAAAAAATCTGTTTTTAAGAGCTGGGTAATGATGGTGCACACCTTCAATCCCAGCCCTTGGGAAGCAAAGACAGGTGGACCTCAGAGTTCGAGGCCAGCTTAGTCTACAGAGTGAGTTCCAACACAGCCAGGTCTATAGAAAGAAACTCTGTCTTGTAAAAAAAAAAAAATCTATTTTTAAGAAAGAACTTTCATATGTTTGATGGCTTGTTACATGAGCATCTTGCTGGGAGTTCATCAAGCTATGATCAATGTCCTCTACCAAATGATAGTTATATTTCAATTAAAAAAAAAACAAATGCAAGCCAGAAAATTCTGTCTGTAGGCAAAATAGTGACAGATGTCACAAGTCTGAATCCAGCATGTTCCCATTTATGTAAATGGAAACCATCCTAGAAGTAGCTTGGATCCCATTCAGGCTTCTACTGCAGCCCAGCTTTAATTCTATGATATGCTGATGCATTATGGACAGCTGTCTGGGGTACTGTGGCCATATCGTATAACAGCCACCAACCTCTTGTGACTGCTGCACATTGGAGGTGTCTTAGACTAAATTGAAATTGACTGTAAGTTTACAGTGCAATCCAGATTGCAAAGACCAAAAATAATATAGACTGTCCCATTACTATATGATGAAGCCACAACATTTGAGATATGTTGGATTAAATAAAGTATATTACTTATCTATCCACCCACCTATCTGTCTATCTATCTATCTATCTGTCTGTCTATCTATCTATCTATCTATCTATCTAATCTTTTTTCAGACAAGATGTCACTATGTAGCCCTTGCTGGCCCTATGAGAGCAGGTTAGCCTCAAACTCAGAGAGCCTCCTGTTTCTGCTTTTCAAGTGCCAGAGTTAAAAGCATACACCCCATTCCTGTCTCCAACTATACTCTTAAAATTAACTTCAGTCTACTTTTTTCATTATATCAGCTGGAAATTTGTAAATTACAGATGTACATGACACCTGTGGTTCTAATTATATTTCTAGTGGTTGCCACTATCTTAAATTCTTATTACTTCCTTGTCCAGAGTGGTTCCTTATCCAGTTTTCAAGGCGGTTTCTCTCACACTGAGCTATAAAGATGGATTGCCCACATCTCTGTATTTTGTAGAAGACAAAATACACCCATGGTGTTTATCTCTAGCACCTTTGCCTGCTTTCAATGTAAAGGTGAAAGTCAAGTGCTCTTGTGTCTCTTGGATCTAATCTTATGAGGTGTAGATGGTGTACCCTGGTTGGTGCCCCATGGGGTAAATTGGATCTTTAAGGTACCAGATGGCTCCCAGGAACAGGTAATTTACCTCACAGGGGTAAAAGCTTGATTTCCAAGAAAGAGTGCAGTTGAGTCACCCTATGCCATCTGTCCCTGTGGTGATGTGTCTCCTCATTAAGAACTTCCAGTCCCAAGTACCTAGCAATATATTCACTTGCTAAACTTTATTGAATCCTTAGGAGGGTTTACAGAAGGGAAGAACTCACGTCCATTTGGAAAGCAGTTCCTAGTGAGATTATACAACTTTGCCAAAGTCACAGTCAAGTACACATACTTCCATGGCTTTTCTTCCCTGCAGAAGACACTTCACATGTATAAACTTTCTCTTCTCAAGAGTCCCCTGTCACAAACAAATCTTTTCAGGTCTTCTGCCCACAGACACCTGCTAGTCCCTGAGGATCTAGCTAACTGCTGCCCTTTCCTATTTCTTCCCTTATAATACACTGTCAGCTCTTCTTCTCACATGGCCCATGCCTGAAACACAAAGGCCATCTGATGTTCATGGATGTGTGCCATGGTGTAGTAAGTTGATTGGTCTGTGCCTTGTCTATTTCTTCATGCCCAGGAACTTAAAACACCCTGGAGGTTGTATATTCTAACAGGTATGGGGGGCGGGGTGTAGTTGAAGTGATTATCCATAGACCCCAAGCAAACATTTGCCCATGAAATAGGGAGATCCACAAGGGAGATGCCCCTCCCAATGGTGATCCAAGTACGTCTTTGCCTCAGGCTCCCACCACTACCACCCACACCTATAGTTTCATTTGGAGATTCTAAACCTAAGTGCCCTCTTCTGCATCCTCAGTTTCATTTATTCATATCCATCCATTCCTTCATACACTCTCTACAGAGTACATAAGCCAGACATTACACTGGCAGACAGGACATCCATCTCCTGGGATGTGGTGAACCAGAACAACAGTGGCCTGGAACAGTGTTCCCTGAAGACTAAGAGGGAGACCCACCAATCATCAGAATGGGGAAAGGCCAGAGGGCCCCCATGAATGCGTACTCTGTAGAGAACCTAAGGAGCACTGGGTGTCAAGAGGAGTTCTAAAAGACCGGCAAAGTGAGACCCACAAAGAGACTCACCCCTAATTCATTCCATTCTTTCCCTATTGCAGAGCTTTGTATTTGAGTTAAAGCTTACACACCAGGAGAGCTGTGACTTCCACTCCTGCGTGTATAAGTGTTCCACTGTTTTTAGAATTCCATTAAGCCCAGGTCACTGACAAACTCAAACACGTTCTCAGCTCAATCCATAAAGGAAAAAGCAGGACCTTATGTTGTATCACAAATATGAAACAATTGATACAAAAGTAGCATTTATTATGCTCCACACAGTACCAGTCTACACAGTTAGGAATAAATCAAATCCCATGCATCTAAAAAGATTTATGTGCTTTTTATTGCCTACTCCATAAAAGATTTAGGACAACCGCATCTCCCCTAAATAGCTTTAGAATATAGATAAATCTGATTTGCACCTATGATCTAGAGAATGCTCTTCAGCATTGCATCTTAACTGCTTGCCCCAGACTGTCCATCTTTGTGAGCTCCTGCTGTTAGCTGGAACCAGGTTTATGCAAGCTCAATGGGGAAGGCCATGCAGCTACACCAGGCTCAGTTGAGTCCAAAGATATTTTTCGTTTCCTGTTAAGTTCCAGGTACCTGCTGCCACTTGAGAGAAATAGAACAGAATGCATTTCTACTGTTCAAATGTCTTGTGGAAGACTGAAGCCCCAGTTATTCAGAACTAAGTGACAAATTCTGAGGGGTGCCCAAACATTAACTGAAATGCCTCATGAGTCCTCTCACCACCCCATTGTGTGTGTGTGTGTGTGTGTGTGTGTGTGTGTGTGCATATGTGCGTGTTCATGTATATGTGAGTGCACATATAGGTGTATGTGGAGGCTAGAGGACAACTGTGTGTGTGTACATATGTGGGGGGGTAAGTGTGTATGTATATGTGTGTGTGTGTGTGTGTGTGTGTGTGTGCGCATGTGTGTATGTATATGTGTGTGTGTGTGTGTGTGTGTGTGTGTGTGTGTGTACATGTAGGTGTATGTGTATGAAGGACAATCACATATGTCATACCATGAGCATCAAGCACCTTCCTTGAGGAGGAATATCTCCATTGGCTTAGAACTCTCCAGTTAAGCTCAACTAGCTGACCAGTACATCCCAGGATCTGCCTGTCTTCACCTCCTGGGCACTGAGACTTCAAGGGTACCACCTTAGCTGGCATTTTTACTTGGGTCCTGGGAGGCAAACCTGGGCCCTCTTGCTTCAGAGGCAAGCACTTTACCAGCTGAGCGGTCTCTCCAGCACCTTCCTCCTTTTTAATTAACAGACACACATGTGATATCCTGGGTTTCATTTCCCGAAGATGAAATTTCAATATTTTAAGAGTAACTTCAGGAGGTTATGTGCTTAACAGAATCATTTTTATGTCTGTCACACACAGAAGTAAGAATTGGGCCTCTGTTTCAATTTCCTGGATGTCACCAAAGTCCCTCTGAAAGGGTTACATGGGGGAAGAGCTAGTTGGCAAAGAAACAAAAATTTTCAGCCAGACTAGATCCTCAAAACATTCAGACTTTCTATATATTCACAAAAGTGGTGGTTTCCTAATTAATCCCCAGATTGATTGTGTTCTAAGTGCCACTCCACTGCCATGATCTTGTTGACTACACTGGGAAATAGACAAGTGCATTCTTTGAACCACAAAGAACCTCCCAAGGTTGTCATTCTATGATTACAGTGACGAAGGATGGAGCAGAGCTCAGTTTTTAAATACCTAACCTGATTCATGTGCCTGAGAAAACTGTTTAAAATAGTGAATTCAATCTTTTTGTGTGCGGCTGCACCTGAGATCACCCTGTCCTACATGATGAAGACCGCATTTCTAATAACCTAATTTAGAATCAGCTCTTGTCACAATTCACAGATCATGGCAGCTCCCGGGAGATGTCTGTGTCGATACAGCCAAAGGAATGTCTACAGAAGGAGTGAGGCCAGAGTCAGCCAAGAACAGACATGTTGTCCAAAGCAGGGATGAGAGAACAAAGACAACCCATACCAACGATTAGAAACAGATCAAAAGGGAGGGTGGATGGGAGAAAACAAACCAGCTAGAGATTGTGAAAATGTGGAGAAAAGGAAGAGAGCTGGGGCTCACAAGAGGAGATCTTTTCCTGTGGTCAGGATGTCCATGAAGACTTCAGAACATCCCAGAGAAGGGAAGAGATGTACTTCAGATCATACAACAAATCACAAGTCCTCTCTCATTAGACACTAGTATATGGCATAGTAAACATTTAAAATCTTAAATTATGAATCCTCTACAAGCTTTGGGGCATGGAGCTCTGCTGAACTTCAAAATGTGATAATTCAACAATAAAACCACTCCTTAATGTCATTCATAATTTTTAAGCTTAAAGAGCAAATAATACTGTAATTGAGACGCTTAGTGAGCAAAGTGATTCTTTGATTTTGTCTGAATTTCTGGGGAATAAATGCCTTCCTTTGTCTCTTGACTATTGAATTCAGTTGGTATTAGCTCAATGGCATAATGTGCCTTTTCTCAAGGACATGTGGCACTCTTTCTCTACTTTCTTGACGAGAACATCAGATCACAGGCTATGAGGCACAATTAGAACATGAAGAACAAACATAAAATGTGGAAGTTACACACACACACACACACACACACACACACACACACACACACACACAAATGTATGACCTGAGCACCATAGGAAGATATCTCTGATGTTGCCAATATTTAATTCACTTTGAGGACCAATATTTTGCCTGGTGAAGATCCCATCTGTCTTCTTTAGGTCATGCCCTTCATAAAGTGAGATCATTCAGCTAAAAAAACTCCAAACCAGAAGCCAGAGGGGATAATTCACTCTTTAAACTTCTCATCCAATTCCCAATCCCCTGAGAAACTCAACAGAACTAAGGATTGTCTTTTTGAACCATCAAAGCTTCTCTTGCTTCCTACTGGGTTTTTTTCCCTCCTACTTTTTCCTACAAAATGCATGAGTGTTTGTCTCCTTAGGGAGCAATGTTACAAATGCTGTACCACAGGAGAGAAAATATGTCACATGGCAATCGACTAGCCGCTGTTACTGCGTTCCCTGGGAGTGCATGGTAAAACCCAGAATGTGGGGCTGTTTCTAAGTTACATTGTGACTTGAGGATACAGTAGAATGCTGGGTGTGTTATGTGAGCAAAATCTGCTTAAGTTCATTGATGGGCTCATTTCAACGGAGCCCCTGCTGTCACCCCCAAGACTTATTTGAAAGTTTCCTGACAGAAAACATGGTACAAACTATTTCTCTACAGAATGTTATAAAACTTAAACACAATAGGACAGATAGTGACATTCTGAGACATGGAAAAACAAAGCCAAAGAATTTCATACAATCTAACAACAAAAAAATAAAGTTGAAAACTGATGTCCTCTGAGTGAGATGCCAGGAGAAATGATCAGAAGACATGATGAACTTGAGCCCATGCTTTTGACATAGAGTGAAGCATGCTTTTTCAGTGAACTCCATGCATCAGTAAATCATAATTCCTGTCTAAGACTATCTTATTCATCGGTATTTGGCCATGTTGGGAAAAAGATCAGTATTCCCTCTGCAGTTTAGGAAATTGAAATACTCTAGACTCCACATGTTTTCAAAGGGGTGAACAGACACATTCCCAGACCTTCTTTCATCACTGAGGGGGCAAACGACCTGATTCCTGAGGTAGGCTTCATGGTTAGTGGAGAAACTCAGGACTGTGTGACAAACTAATTCTTCTCCGAAAGTAAATCCAGACAAGGTTGTTGTCTCCCAAACTGGATTAGTACATTCTTAGGCTGTAAAGATGGCGAGATAAACTGATTTCTCTTAATTTACCCAAGTAGAGGAGTGGTCAGACTGCTCTTCAAACAGATGGTTTTCCAAAGCTAGCAAATGACCTTCAGCCTATAAAATATTTACATTGTTTCCCCCTCATTATGTATTATTTAGTGTATAGCCCTTTAAATATTAATCATCTACTTTTTCTAAAGATATGGTATATATTATTTACATCTGATTACATTATGTTTTTATACAGATGAAGTAAGCACACTGAAATCATTCTGGAGTCATAAGTAAACAGGGCATAGGGCCAACTGCATGGAGCAGGTAGCTATGAAAATACACTCCAACCCAGGGATGATTGATGGAGGACAGCAGGTGGTCCTCTCACAGTGGCTGCCTAGGAAAGATCCAGATTAAGGAAGGGATTCTGGGTAAACCGACTTCAGGTCTTGGTGACTGGACAGACAGCCAAGAATAAATCTCTTGAAGAAGAAAGTCAAATATGCCCCATCAATAATGATAAGAATGATAGGAATATAAACCATGCTGGAGACAAAGGTCAGGGACAGCTCCAGGTGAGGACTGTGCAGATGTCTCTCTTTGAAAACCAAGAAGCTACTGGGGTGCTATGCAGAATTCTGAAGACTTTTTAAGATGGACATCGTTTATTTTTACTTAAATTCTCAGGATCATCCACAAGCCAGGACTGCCAAATTCCCTGAGACTCTCTTCTCATACCATACATAAGTCATACCCAGAACAATGTCTAAATGACAGGTGCCTGCTGTCCTGATTACAGGGTTGAAGGGATCATTTGAGATCCCTCCCTGCTCTGTTCCTAATCAGGTCAAAGAAAGAAGTTTTTTTTTTTCTAGAGGCCTGACTGAATTTGCCCGTGTCTTTCTGACTCCCCAAACAAAAGTCTGGATGGCCATCACTGGCAGATAATGGATCATTTTTTAAACTCTTACTTCCCTTAGCAGAAAATTGGCAATGCTGTTCATGTATGTGTTCACTCAACAAATATTTATTAAGCACCCGATACACAGTAAGTGCTGTTTTCTGAGTCTTGGGCTGTGGAGCAGATGTTCCCTGGGAGCCATGAATATCCAGCTGCTCTTCAGTAAATGTAGCTAATGTCCAGAGCAGAGGCTGAAAGCAGCTCTTCTGCATGGGTAAAATCATCATAGGGACGAAAACCTGAGAGAAAGTGTGGTGTCTTTAGTTTTAAGCCCTCTGGATAGAATTAATAATTTTCCTGCTTCCTAATTGTTCCCATGGTGAAATTCAACTGTCGCAGAGAAAAAACATCTGTGGAACCTCACGTGTTTAGGAGGGATATAATATTCCCCAGAAAGGCTTCCAGATAATTTGGTACCAAGACTCACACAGGCTTTCGCTTCCTCATGACTGTGTTAACTGCAGATCTGTTCACCCCCACCAAACGGTGCAGCTACACATCCTTCAAGGGTAGCCATGGTGTACTAGCCATCTTCATTTTCTCAGTCTAGCTTAAAATCTGACCTATAAAGAGGCATAAGTGCTTAATGCAGGAATGCTGGCAGCAAATGCTTCCCCCTCCTTAGTCTGCCAATGTATTGAAAGAAAATGGTCTCCTCCTTCCTGTCTCACTAAACTGAAGTCACTAAATGTTACTGATTTTTTTTTTTTTTTTGCTTGCCAAATCACTGATTTCAAATAAGCCACACGAGCCCTGTGTTATAGACAGGCAGTCTTGTTCCTCCCTCAGCAAAAATGTTCAGGGTCATAGACTCTTCATGTACTTACGACTATTTATGTCTAAGTTATGTATCATCCCTACTGAACTCATGTAGTGTATGCTTTATGAACTCCCCAAAGCAAGCACTTCTGGGGATAAGAAATTACAAGGAATTTTTATTGTTCTTACCTCATAGTGTTGCAGAGGCATGGAGAGTAAGCTTCGGGACAGACGTGCATCTGTTGTCACCACAAAGAAATGACAAGTGTTTCAACAGTGACACTGCCCTGGTTTGATCATTAGATGATGCAAACCTGCATCCAAGTATCACGTGGCCTGCCACAAATACATACAACGGTGGTGCCAGATTGAAAGCTCTTAGGCAGAGGGCTCGAGAGATGGATCAGTAGCTAAGAGCGCACACTGGCTGCTCTCCCAGGAAACCCAGGTTCAATTCCCAGCACCCACATGATGGCTCACAGTTTTTTCTAACCTCAGTCCCAGAGGATCTGATGTTCTCTTCTGGCCTCTATGGGCAGCAAGTATGTGTGTGGTGCACAGAAATACATGCAGATGAAACACCTATACCCACAGGATAAAACTTAAAAGTAAAAAGAGAAATATAGTTCCTTGTATCCATGGTCTCACTTTCTATGATGTCAGTTACCTGTAGCTGAGTATGCTTTGAAAATATTACATGAAAAATTACAGATATAAGGAATTAGTAAGTTTTAAGTTGTACAGTTTTCTGAGTAGGGTGATGACATATCACGCTGTGCTGGTCCCTCTTAATCAGACAGGACACATCCGTTATCCAGTACCTAATGGTACATTGCAATGACTGTGATCAGGCAGAATTCAAAACAGATGCTACTTCTCATGAACCGTGAAAACCTCCACAGTAACTCAAGACCACAGACCATGTGTATACTTTGTCTCATTTTACCTCCTAATGCTGGTGGTGTTCCATCCCCCCACACACCTCAGCAGGAGAGGAAGAGTCAGTACAGGATAATAAAGCATTGTGAGAGAAACCACACTCTCATAACTTCTGTTATAATATTCTGCAAGTTCTGTTTTGTTATTAGTTATTGTCAGCTCTCAATATGAGTAATTTACAAGTTAAGCTTTATCGTAAGTTTTCATGTGGAGGTAAAAAAAAAAAATAAGACTTCGTGATGTGCATAGTTCAGGACATCTACAAGGATCTTAGGACAAATTCATTGCCAAGGGAACAGGAATGCATCCAACCAGCCATTTCCTTGTTCCCATGTGCTTTTGTTATTTGAAAGAAATCCAAAGTTTCTCTTCCAAAGATATTTTGAATTCATTGTTCTATTTATTAAGTTGATGAAAACCACAGAATCTCATCTATCCATGCATGGGTCCTCACATGCACTGTCTCAATGCCACCTTCCTTTGTGGAAGACTTTATCCCTTCCATCTCACAGCTGGAAAATGTCATCTCCACGTGGCCTGGCTGCAATCTTAATCTCTACATGGAATATTAGCAAAGCGTAATTCCTCTTATCTTTTTATATTTTAAACATAGAAACAGGATCATTAATGTGTGGAGCTTGATGAGTCATTCCTGCATCCACAGGACTCTCACCCCCAGTGCCACGGGCCTTGAGCTAGAATTGCCAGCAATGACACCTGTGAGTCTAATGGTTAAGAGTAACTATTCAACCTACATCTGAATCTACATCTCATCTCTCCCACTTACCAGATATCTGACTTGATGTTTTAGCTGCTCAGGACCTCTGTGTCCCTGTGTGCAAAGGATGCGGAGACAGTAGCTCAGCAAGATAGAGCTGTGAAGATAGAGCGGCTTAGCTCCCATGAGTCAGTCCCCGCACTGGGAGTCAGTGACTGCCAGGTAGACTCCCAACAGCTGTGTGACTGACGTCATTACTTGCCTCAGTGTTCCATCTTACTTTTTACAACACTTCTGAAATGAAATGACTACAAAGAAATCAGTAAAATCAGCATTAGTGAACTCCTCTAGTGGATTCAATAGTGACTGAAGGCTTTTGTTTTGTTTGCTCTTTTCAAATAAGTAAAAGTCATAAGGAAATTTGATCCCTAAATATCTCCACATGAGCCTCCTAAAAGAGAATCCCTAACAGCCACATGATCATTACTACACTTGAGAAACTTAACAGTAATTGAATATTCTCAACTAATATCTGCCCTCTACTCAAAACTGGCCTCTTTTATCTCAAAACTCTCTCTTATAGCTGGGTGCCTGCCTCCAGATCTGAGACTGAGGCAAGGTCTTCCACATGACCTTTGGTTGGTGTGTTTCACAGTTCCTTTTCATCTGGAACAGTCTTCCTGCCTTGATTGATTGATTGATTGATTTGCACTCTTCTGAGGAGTTGAGGCCAGTTGTCTTCTCTAATGTCTCGTTCCCTGGGTGTGTCTGATCATTTATTGATGCTCTTGCTCAGCTTGTTCCTCTAGCCCCAGTGTCTGCTGCAAACTGGAAGTTAAGTTAGAAATTTCATGAAATTTGAATTTAATATTTGAGGTGAGCTTATTTCCTAAGTGAAACCATCAAATTAAAGTGGCTGAATGTTCTTCCTATCTATTCTTTGATTTTATGCATCTCTGTCTTTAGTGGTTATTTTGACTTATGACCTCGCTTTCCACGCTATGAGTTTCTGACTTACTTTAGGGTGGATAGAGGAACGGTTCCACAGTCTTCCCATGGAGTCAGCTTCCCATGGGCTTTTTCATGGGCCTTAAACTAAGAGATAGAGCTCTAGAAATGTAGCAGTTCAAATTGTCAAACATAAACTCCAGAGGTGTACTAAAAGATGGGTTAGGTTTTCTCTGTGAACCCCAACAGTATATGTTTGGATCAAGTTCCTATGGAATAACAAGTAGATTTTTCAGAAGGTCCATAAAATAGGCAAAAAAAACTTCATACTTGTCCATTGTAAATACTGCTGTGATGAAAGTGTTTTTCCTACAATGTTGGGCTGCTGGTACTTAACAGTGTGGTGAAGGATGCACCCTCGAGTAACTCATTTGGGATGCCAAGAAGGAAAGGAAGCTGTTGTGAAGACCCCAGGTCTCTGTTTCCACTGAGTTTGTGTTGTGGTCCGGTAGATGTTGCTCTCCATAATACATTTGTTCTGGAGTACTTGTAATGCTTTGCTTACAGTGGCAGGCCTGTAAGTTCCAGGAAAACAAAACAGAAAGCTCAGGTCTGGGGCTATTGCAAAGCACTTACATCTGTAATTCAGAAATCAAAACAGCAAGTAGGATTCGGTAAGTATTTCTGAACAATGTGAGAACTGAAAGATTTCCCTGAAACCGGAAATAAATTCCTGTCGTTCCAGTATACTTTCAAATCACAGGCATGTTCTTGCCCAGTGACTAATAGTGTCCATTTGTTCAGCTATCTGCCTGCCTTTGCAAGCTGTAGGTGAACTGCCTGGTGGTTAAGCAGAATGTTAAAACAGCATTTGCATTTCTCACTGCTCCTTGAATTGTACAATGAAAATGTACAGCTACCAAAATACCAGAGAGAACATGTCCTGGTTATAAAATGTGGTACAGTGAGCAATCAGGAAAGAGCCACACCCGATCCTCATGAGGGGCTCCTTAAACAGCCAGAGATAGTCTCCTGCTTCTCTGCAGCCCTTAGGAGATGCAGGACACACATTATTATGACCCTCAATTATGCAGTGCTTGTAACATTGTCTATGAACTCGTAACAGGATGGGATAATTAAAACTAATATCTCGCTGGACATATATCAAACAAGGTATATGAAGACATGTTACTAACCCATCCTGGTTTTATTGTTGTTTTTTTTTCTATAAGTTTAGCACCCTAAGTTCCCTAAGTCAAAAACAGGGATTAATGGTTATTCAATCATTTCTGTGATGAGGTCCACCCGTGGCATATGGACTCTTGGCTGCATACAGCATTGAGCCTGAGTCTAATTGAGAGTCAGAGAAGGAAGAAGTCAAGGTGTCTGCAGCATCGGTTCCTTCTGTGGCTGTCAGAAAGGACAGGTTTATGGCCTGTCGGTGGCAATCTTCTTCCTGGGTCACACCTTCATTCTCTCTCTCTGTGTGTTCCCATCTTCCATCCAGCTTTCCTGACTGAGTCTGTCTCAATGGACTCACTTTGACCCCATCTCAAAATGATAACACATTCTATGGTTCTTTGGGTCAGGACTTCAAAAGTGCTATCTTTTGGGGACTCAATGCAACCTTAGCCTTTTATCCATCTATGAGTTTTCTCAGAGTTTGTAAAGAATCAGGACACTGACTGCATGAAATGAATGAAACTAGATGTCCATGATGGAGCCAAAATGGCATCAAATCCTTATCTCTCACTTCCCCACAGGGAAGAAGTCAATACTAAGCTGGAAATGCCTCAGACACTGGTAATAGAAGCCCTACAGCCTTCAGAGCTACATCAATGTTCATGTTTAGATTGGCTGTCATCTTTGGGTACTAGAAACTTTGAGGTGCATTGAGTTTACTGTTCACCATCCAAATGCATTCTTCTTGAGCCTGCCAACTGGACCAGAGCAGAGATTATCAGCAACCGAGCTAGCAATAATACTTATATCTTGCAGAAACAAACAGTCCATTGGGAAATATGTCTTTTCTCTTTGTGCATTGTTTTGAAGCATTTATCTGGCACCCAGGAAACAGATACTATAGCATGTATTTAGGGTGTTTGCAGCATGCAATAGAGTGGCCCAAAACTAGGAAAGACACTTCCTTAGTTTTTAATTCAAAGGATAGGACAGAGAAGAGGAAAAATGGGAAGCCAATAACCTGGGGAGAATGAAAGGGGAAGTGGAGGTCGGAGTCTCCCTGGGCAATGAGCTCTCCCCGGTTCTGTTCTGTTTAAAATGGTAGCCAGGGCCTGTTGTGTCACAGGTCTGAGCCTTCACTTAGTTACATCCTTACGTAGAGAGGCAAGCAAAGCCTGGCGAGTCTCTTCACACTCTTTCCTTGGTTTCTTGATCAGGTCACAGACATCAAAGAGAAACTGAAGCTCTCTAAAAAGGTCTGGTCGGCATTGCCCTACACCATCTGCAAGGACGAGAGCGTGACAGCAGGCACATCCAATGAGGAAGAGTGCTGGAATGGCCAGAGCAAAGCCAGGTGAGGCACCTGCAAGCCTGATGGGCGAGCAGCACATGCAGCCCTGCGAGGCTGCCCTGATGCCATGGGGCAGACCTGATCATGTAGAAAGCAGCGGTGGGAGGGGGGACACGGAGTCACCCAGTGACAGCTATTGAGAATGGCAGGTTTGATGGGCACGTGGGAGCACTTACTCTCAAGGTGCCATTACGCATGGAATCCTCGATCTGACTGCCTTGCTTCTGGAGGAGGACAGAGGGTGGTGACAGATGCCAGCTTCCAGACAGCCTGAGATCACAAAGAGCCCGTTATGTTCACTTAATGACTTTAAAACAACATGGGTATTTTTATCTATAGTTAAATCTGCAGGGTGCTTTCCCCTTTTATTCTTTTTAAATCACAAGTTAAATGGGAGATGAAAATTCAAGTGTAATTTTTCACCTTGGGTGGGGGAGAAGATGTCACTGTGTTAATTGGAAAAGTAAAAGAAAATGGCTAAGAGATGAATGAGGAAGGGGCCCAGAAGGTTCCTGTCTCCAAACGTCCCATTGGCCCTTCCTAGTGGCTCTGTTTTCATCTTCTTGCTCTACTGACCAATGCTGTGGCCATTTGATAAGGAATTTCTGAATCTGTTGGTTGAGCTCAGACTGGGCTTGGCCCAAGCTTGCCTAGGGTGGAGAAGTTGGATGGGAAACTGGCTGGGAGTTGGCAGGCTGGGAAGGACATGATGAGGAGAGTCTGCCAGGCCTTCATCAGTGGGGCTGCAGGTGGGTAAGGCAGCTGGTAAATTGGATTCAAAGAATCTTTGGGGACTGACCAGCAGTTGGAGAAGCTAGGAGTGGTGTCTATTTGGGAATGTCTTATTGGGCAGTTTAAAAGGAAGGAAGCAGCTGTGATCCAAGTGAGAAAGAAGGTTTGTGAGAATTGAGTTCAGAAGAACCTGCCAGAGGTAGATGGAGGGTACCTTGGGCTCACATTGCTACGTGGCGTTTTTTAGCATCTGTTGGGGATAGTCTTGCTAATCTTACAAGGAAGAGCCTTGCCAGTGAAACCAGGACAGCAGCAGAAATATCCACAGCCAGTTCAAGTTGCTCAGAACATCATTGTTCAAATCTAAGATTGAGACTAGAGAGGGAGATTGATGATACAATTGACGTGTCACTCACAAAGGCTTCCTTTTGGAGAAGGAGACTTCGGACTGAAAAAGTCAGCTGTGAATTAATAGCTCTGATGTGTCAGCTCCCGAAGAGCCTACAGAAAGACACTGCAAGGCTGAGCAGGTGACCTATGGGTAGCTCTGCTGCACGTGACCTGACAGACAGCTCTGCTGCTGACCCGTGTTTACCTTTCAGCCCTGCATGAAATGATGGCTGTGTTGTGAACCTCATTCCCATGGACAGTCAACAGGCTTCTGGGGATTTGCACATATGTGATTTCCTGCGAAGGAAACATAGCAAATGTTCATGCTCATGGGCAGGAGAAGGGACTAAACTCTACTGAGAAATGAGAAGAAACATGAAGGACACTGAAGTGAGAGCTACAGGGAAGTCAGGGTGACTTATTCACATTCCTCCTCATGAGGCTAAAGCTTCTAGATGAGGAAGAAGGTCCCTGTTATCAAGAATGAAAGGCTGGAGTCTGTCTCTCTGGCCTAGTATTCCTTGCCTCTTAAATAAGCAAACAAACCTTAAATGCCCCCCTGTTCAAGTTAAGAAAGCAAATGAAATTTAATATTGTTTCATGTACATTTATATTCTAAAATGACAGAAATATGTTTAGGATCATTTGAGAAATTTTGGAAAATTCTGCTGTAATTCCAGATTCCACTGCACAAATAGCAGTTTTTAAAAATCGAAATTCTAACATAATACAATCAAAAGACAAATGAATCTGATACTTATAATCTGAGGAAGGATAGTAGGAAAGTAGTAAAGAGTCATTTTGGTTTTTGAGTATTTTTTAATTATTTATTTATTTATTTATTTTGTGGGGTGTTTTGCCTTCATGTATGTCTGTACCCAAGTGTGTGCCTCATATCTGCAGAGGCCAAGGAGGGTGGTGGAGCCCCTGGAGCTGTTGTGAGCTGCCACGTGTGTACTGGGAACTGAACCAGGGTCCTCTGCAGCAGCAGCAGCCGGTGCTCTTTATACTTGAGCCTGTTCACTGGCCCCCAAGTTTTTGTTTCTTCTAAGTAAATCACTGCATTTCTGTAAGACTGAAACTCTTGCCTGTGTAGTAAAAACACTGAGATTCATAACACTCCCTAGTTTTGACTGTAAGTCAAGTCGTTTCATGTCGCATCCATTGTCATCGCATGGGGGTATCGTGGGCAATGCCAAGTGTTCCTGTTGTATGTTCAGAACCAAGGATGCAGTGATGTTGTCTGATTCAGCACCAGCAACACTGCCAGAAACATCCCACATTCATCACACATTCAATTTTACATTAACTTTGTTATTGTGTATTGAGAAACTGCACACTGTTGCCAGAGTTTTCAATACCCCCGTGTTCAGTTATGCAACTCCACGTGAGGTCGTGAACCACAGTCTGGGCTGGTAGGTGATACAAGATGGCAATGAGGCCAACATATAAGAACTGATGGTGGCTTGAGAGGGACCCGTGGGGCTGGGAACACCAATATCCATACTTTACACCATGGCTCTTTAAACACCTCCACCAGACTTGAATTCCATCCCAAAAACAGTGGGAAGCACCAGAACGATCTTAAGCAGTGAGGAAAAAGAGACAAGTTAATGCAGTGCAGTTATTTCTAGGAATATGCCTATATCTAACCCTATGCAGCCTGTCTTTAATTATACAATCTAGGAATATGCCCACATCATCTACCCCTATGCAGAGTGTCTTTTATTATACAATCTGTGTATTATTTAAAAAGACAGGGTAGTCAAATATTTATGACTCAATTATGCTCCCATTGAAAAATTGCAATTCCACAGTTCCTTCATTTTCTCTTTAAAATTCTTCTACTGTAGGGTATTACTATTACAACTTTACAGCTGCTGACTTTGTAAATAAAGAGACTTGTTGCTTTAAGTTTAACTTACTTTGTCTTCTCTTCTACATATCAGTTGATCTAGAATCACAAATTCGCTCAAATAAACTTTACAGAAAGGTTTAGGAACTTGGATAACACGTTAGATGAGAAAGGTTGGTCAGTGGGGACTGTGTTACAAGTAGGGAGAGAAATACTCCAGAGGGATGTATGCTGGAAGGTGACCATACGGTCATAACATACTGTGTGTTTTCCCCAAATATAAACACGTAAGAAAGAATGTTGAATATTTTTACCACAAAAAATAGTAACTGAAGAGTTAGATACACTTACCTTTATTTAAGCATTATACAAGTATACATATATCCAAATGTCACAGGAGTCCCCATAAGTTTGTACTATTTTATATGCTTATTAAACATATAATAATAATTAATAATCCATATATAATACAAAAACTGTTTCCCCACTTTCAATGTACAAATTTGAAAATGACAGACTTTAAAATGTTTAAGATCAGTTGCAAAAAAAGAGATTAAGAACAGGGGTTATTCTTATCAATCACATAAAAATGTGTTATTAAGAAAAATATCTCAGTGCTGGTTGGAGAAATGGCTCAGAGGTTAAGAACACTGGCAGCTCTTCCAGAGGTCCTGAGTTCAATTCCCAGCACCCACATGGTGGCTTTCAACCATCTGTAATGAGATCTGGTGCCCTCTTCTGGCCTGCAGGCATACATGCAGGCAAAACACTATATATAAGTAAATAAACCTTTAAAAATTAAAAAAAGAAAAGAAAAATATCTCTCAGCACAAGTTAGTGGATACAGAACGTGGGTTGTATGGGTGTCATGAGCCTGGAGTTTGTACGGAGCCCAGTGTTCCCACTAAGCCACGTGCTGCTTCTCTCTGTGTTTTACCATCAGACGCCCTCAGGCTCATCTGTCTATTTGTACCTATTGTCCTTTGTGGTTGACCACACCTGTCTTCCAACTTCCACTTTTCTCCCAGTTGATTTTGGATTCTTACCTTGTATCTCTTTGTCATACTTCCTTGATCCAGAGATATGTCTGTTCTTGATTTTAATGTTACTGAAATGACTCCTAAGTGGGAATGTCCATTTATAACAGTGATTGTCTTATTTTTCCAAAGAGCTGTTATTAACTTAATCACCTGTTGAAATCGATGCTGGCCCGAGACATACACATAGATGCACCTTTGTTGTGGCAGCCTCATGGTTTTCTGTGCTGAGACCAGGGGCAAGGATATGTGTGCAATGGTTGCCCTAAGACACAAGCTCTGCCTCTCCCCTGCTGTTCTCCTCACTGCACTGTCCAGCTTCCCTGCAGCAGGATGTGGACTACAAGGAGACCCCGCCCTTTGACAAGTTGCAAGTGTACCACTGCCCTATCAGCATTTAAATCTTCATTCTGACAGGAAGACTGCATGACCACAGGGCCTCTCTGCCTTTACTGATCTCTTAGGACACGGAGAAGATCAGTAAGATAAGTCTATAAAAACCGTGCTACTCAGACTTCCTTGATGTGTTGGCTTAGCTTTTGGAAACCTTGCATAAAATCAGATTCTAATTGGTTGTGTTGTAAACTGAAGACTTGTTCCCCCTCAAAACTCATATGTTAAGATCACCCACCCCCTAATATTCCTAAACTGTTGGTATTTAGAGGTGGAGATTTGGGGAGGTAACTTGATTGTGAAGTAGAGCCAGCCCTCCAGGATGTTATTAGTGCCTTTATAAAGGGAGGGAGGGAGAGAAAAAGAGAGAGAGAACCTGATGACATCTCACTCTCTTCTCTCCTCTGCCCCATGTGAGGACGGAACAATAATTTAGCTATCTGCAGACCAGGAAGTGAGACATCACCTCAGAATGTCTGCCAATACCTTTGCCTCAGATGCCCCAAACCCCCAGAGCCATAAGAAACTTGCATTTGGTTTAAGTCATACAGTTAATGGCATTTTTTGTTAGAGCTGACCATGGCTGTGAGTTTGAGATGGGGCCTGTGCTGGTGAGTTTTTGTTGTTCATTTGACCCAACCTAGAGTTATATGGGAAGTCTCAATGGGGGAGTCTCTAAATCAGATTGGCTTGTAGGCTCTTGGGGGGTGGGGGTCTTGATTGTTAATTGGTGTAGGAAGACCCAGCCTACTGTGGATGGTATAATTCCCTAGGCAAGAGTTCTTTGACCAGGTAAGAGAGGAGAATGCTGACGGACAACAATGAAACAAGCCAGGATCCACACACTTATTTTCTTCTACCCTTGACTGTGGACACCATGTAACTTGCTGCCTGACTTCTGCATTGACTTCCCCTGTGAGTGCAACCTGGTTCTGTAAGCTGAATGAATCCTTACTCCCCTAAGTTTCCTTTTGTCGGGGTATTTTCATCACAGCCACAGAAATGGAACTATAATCAGAACCTGAGTAAGATCAGCATTTCTAACAAGCTCCCAGATCATGTAGTTCCTGTTGACTTAGGTCATCAGTGGTTCTAGGGGAGGATTGCCAGAGCAATGAGTGCTTTAATGTATTCAACAGTTGGTCTGGAAAGATGGCTCAGAGGTTAAGAGTGCTTGTTGATCTTGCAGAGGATCTAAGTTTGTTTCTCAGCACCTACCTCAGGTAGCTGACAATCACTGTATCTCCACCTCCAGGGGAATACACACACACACACACACGAAGTAAACCTGTAGAAAAACACTGGAAATGTTTATACTAAGAATGTACTTTCATTGTGGGTTTCAAATTTAAATTTAACTAATAGTTTTGTGTTTCTGCTGTTACTCCTCCTTACGTACCTCATTAACATATATTCCCTTTCTCTAATTTACACACAAGCCTTAGAAACGTGACAAATTTGTGTTTCCTTTTCTCATTCACAGATGCCCTTCCTGATTCCTTTAATGAGACTCTCCTTGTATTAAAATCAACAGTAGCAATGGCAACAGGGAGGTCACACAGTTCCATTGTAATGTCACCCACTGAGAACAGGCAAGACTGGGGTCATCTAGCCTAGCCCTTGATGAAATACTAAGGCTCCACAGATCCATCAAAAAGGAATTCTAAGTTTCCAACACAACACAACTTCATGCTGCAGGTTATAACCAGACACTGGTGAGATCTTGGTGATGGAAGAAGGAATACCTTGAACCCTGAACCCTTAGTCAACACTTGAGTCAGTGAACGTTTTTATCATCCCACTGTGTCATATCAAAATAACAAAGAGAAATTAAAACAACAGAATCTCACTTGATACAGTTCTAGACACTGGGACATCCGAGGTTCCGGTGCCAGCATGGTTGGTTCTAGCAAAGGAATCCCTTGCTTAACATCCTGAGAGTGGGTGGCTTCCTTCCTCTCACATCCTCTCCAGGTGGGAAGTGAGAGTTCTGGGCCATTCTTCTTCTAAAGGCCAAACTGCTATCATAGGGCTTCAGTGTCCTGAGCTCATCCAATGCCACTCCCTTCCTTAAGTCCCATCCTCTAAATTACCATCACAGTGAGACCAACGTGAAAGGCACTGAAACTTGGATCACAGCAGAGAGTGTTCGGACACGCATCCAAAGAGCTGATAAGGAACTTTCCTGAGTGTGAGTGTCTGTTGTCCCAGAGGCCCACCTTGGGACTCACGTAGGACTCACCTTCAGTGACCAGCAGGAAGCAAGTCTGCAGGTGGAACTTGAACGCCTCTCATTCTTCACTGACCTAAGCAACTTCTCAGGGGAAAATGGGTGAAGATAGAGGACCATTCCGACCCAACTCAGACAAACAGGAACTGAAAGGAAGCTAGTAAGTTCCCAGGGAAAATCGATAATCATCTAGAAGGCCAAAGCGGGAAAAATTAAAGACTCTTGGAGCAGGTTACAAATCTAGGCCTTTTAACGTGCCACGGGTGAACCTGGAGACCCTGGGAAGACATGTGCAGTCATCAGTCATGCCTGAGAAGGACGTTCTAGGCAGCCTGTGACCAGAATGAGCTGTCTATGCAGGACTAGGGAAGAGTGATGAGGTGTGAGGCAGGAAAGCACAGGCTTAGAAGGAAATAAAACTTTTATATGTTAGGATACATGGGGTAGAGCTCTGACCAGCAGCAAACATCAGAGAAACAAAGCTCACTGCTGTCCACACAGGCTCTTAACTTACTGCTCTGGGACAACAGAGTTGCTTTCTTAGGACATGGCTACAGTAAACAATATGACCTGTAGCTTCCTCTTTCTCAGGATGCTCTTTCTAAATCTATGGGCTGTCAAAAGGGAAAAAGAGCAGGACAAGCTGCAGGTAAATAATGTAGTCTGGAAGCCATGGCCCACCAGCACGCAGGTTGTCAGTTCTCTGGGGCTATTCAGAGCACTCTCTCACCCTACAGAAGTAGGAAAGATTGTTTTTGCTCCCTATAAGTTAGTACTTTGCTTTCCACGTGTCCTTTCCTTAAAACACCTTCTGGGAAAAGGTGATTGAGGACCTCACTAAGGAATGAAGATTAATTTGAGCCATTGGAGACAGCTCTTCTAGAGAGGCACATGGTAATTCAAGACATCAATCGGATCCTCCCAGAAGCATTATGTTCCCAAGGAAATCCTTCCCAAGACTAATAGGTAGACACAGTAACCTGTGAGAAGTAGGAGAAGTAGAACAATCTAGAAAATAGATCAGTCACTCTTGTCAGCTGCTGTGTGTATCGACTGTCCAAAGGAAATAGCCAGCCGTGATTGGGTAAGTCTGAGCAGACGGACTGAAAGAGAAATGATGTGTGGTGATGGGAGAGCTGTGTAGACAGTGAATTGGCAGGCCTGACAGGATGATATTGTTCTAGTTTGATAGCAAAAGATGCCCCCAATAATCCAGCTATGCCTTAAAGAACTGTAAAAATATTCCATCTACATTCAGCCAGACAAACATATTGGGAAGGGGAGAATTCTGAGAAAAAACCCCCGGCAGCCAACCAGCGTGGCACTGCTGAAAACTTTGTTTCCTTTCTGCTGCCACACTTGGGGATTTTCCCTGGTGGGCCGGTGGGAGGGAAAGCTGTGGGAGAGATGCTGAGCAGAAGTGGCTACAAACAGGAGTGAAGGAGATGGTTGTTTGTTCACAGCCTGGCATCCTTGAAATTGGCTGAGTCTTCTTTTCGGCCTGCTCTGTGATCTGCCGACTCCAGTTCTACCACGAAATGATGGGCTTCGAAGCTGCTGGCTGTGCATGAAGCAGCCAGGACAAAGAATGGTCACTATAGCCAAGGGTGGGTGTATGTTCTCCAAGAGTTCCAAGCCATGCCTACAGTTCTCCAGCTGGAGCCAGGTCACCTCCAATCCTTCTCCACATACACTCAGGCTGTAAAGCTCCAGCTTCTGCTGAGCCACTCCTAAAGCCAAGAGAGACATTTGGGGAGCTATGCTAACCTCTTCATTTGCATAAGAATGTAGTAGGCTGTATGGGGAATCGTGATGAGAAGTAGCTAAAGGACTAGTCCACCGCACACTGCTGGGTCCCAGAGATCTCAGGTATCCCTGGTCATAGTTGGTGAACATTTGAACACATCTCAGTACGATGTCTCGTGGATCACCCATCCACAGACAACTCTAGTTCCACCTTCAAGAACCTGTGGACCCACTTAGCTCAAACATAAGCGTCTGCTTCAAGCAGAATCACTTTCCAGCAATAAAAGTGGAAATGGGGGGTGTAGTACTTTGAATGTAATTGACCCCCATAAGATCATAGGGCATGGCACTATTGGGAGGCATTGTCTTGTTGAAGTAGGTATGGCCTTGTTGGAGGAAGTGTGTCACTGTACAGGCAGGCTTTGAGGCATCTTCATTTTCTGTTGTATTCACTTCATTCTTCTTCGAATTCAGTTCACTTCCTGTTGCCAAGATGTAGCTCCTTCTCCAGCACCATGTCTGCCTGCATGTTGCCATATCCCTCCACAATGATAATGAACTAACCCTCTGAAGATGCAAGCCAGCCCCAATGAAATGTTCTCCCTTATAAGAGTTGCTGTGGTCATGGTGTCTCCTCACAGCAATAGAACACTGACTAAGATGGGGGGAGTGGGGAATCTGTGTCAATAACTTTAAAAAGTTGTTCTTAAAACTTAGTTTTTTGTTCTTGATCCAGCTGGGATCTCCTGCTCCCCTAAGCTCTCTTTCCCTCGAACCTTGTCCTTCATTACCCCCACTCAAGTCCAGGTTGTTCATGTAGATCTCATCCATTTCTCTGTCATTGGGTGATCCCTGTGTCTTTCCTAGGGTCCTGTTTTCTAGATAGCTGCCCTGGAGTTGTGTAGCAGTCTAGTCATCTTTGCTTTGCATCTAGTATCCTACTATGATTGAGTACATACCATGTTTGAAAGGGAGAACAAGGAATAACAGACCATGATAAATGAAGACCACATGAGAACAGAAAGAAACAAAGTGTTAGAGAGGTCCCCAGAAATCCACAATGATACCTCCACTGTAGACTGCTGGCAATGGTCAAGAGAAAGCCTGATCTGACCTAGTCTGGTAATCGGATGGCCAAACACCCTAACTGTCGTGCTAGAACTCTCATCCAATAACTGATGGAAGTGGATGCAGAGATCCTTGGCCAGGCCCCAGGTGGAGCTCCAGGTGTCCAATTGTCTAGAAAGAGGAGGGATTGCAAGAGGGAGAATTGTTGAGACCAAGATCAGAAAAAGCACAGGGACAAATAGCCAAACTAATGGACACACATGAACCAAAAGCTGAGGAGCCCCCAACTGGATCAGGCCCTCTGGATAAGTGAGACAATTGAATAGCTTGAACTGTTTGGGAGGCACCCAGGCAGTGGGACCCAGACCTGTCCTTAGTGCATGAGTTGGCTGTTTGGAACCTTGGGCTTACACAGGGACACTTTGCTCAGCCTGGAAGGAGGGGACTGGACCTGCCTGTACTGAATCCACCAGGTTTAAATGAGTCCCCAGGGGAGTCTTTGCCCTGGAGGAGATGGGAATGGGGGGGGACTGGGGGAAGGCGGAGTCGGGGTCGGGCGGGGGGAGGACAGGGGAACCCATGGCTGATATGTAAAATGAAATTAAATTAAAAAAAACTTAGTTTTTTTAAATGAAGACAAAAATGTCCAATGTAAAATGCACAGTTAATCATTTTACAATGTGCAGTCCAGTGACAGTAAGAACATTCACATTGTGTCACTGACATCCATCCCTATGTATAATCTTCCCGTAATGAACTTCTGAGTCCGATGAACACCAGCTCCCTGCCTATCTAAGCCAACCCCCTGCAATCACCACTCTGCTCTTTGTCTCCGTAAACTCACTCACAGAAGTGGAATCATATAATGTTCCCGCCTGGCTTGTTTCACTTAGCCTACAGTCCTTGAGATGTACCCATGTTGTACCATGTGTCAGAATTTCAGTGCCCAGAGTACGTCCTTTGTGTAAGTGCTATACTTCATCTGTCTCCATGCATAACCAACGGCTACTTACCTGGATGATTGTAACCTTTCTTCTGTTATGAATGATGCTGTGCTATAAGCAGAGGAATAAATACCTTAGTAAGTCTTTGCTTTAATTCTCTTGTGTATATATCTCAGGTGTGGATGCTGAATGATAGAGCAGTTGTGTGCATGTTTTGAGGAACTGCCATGCTGTCCGTTATACAGGCTGCTGTGACAGTGTTAAAGGTTCCAATTTCTCTGCATTCTTACCAACACTTGTTATTTTTTCTGTTTGTTGTTTTAAATAATAGTCATCCTAATGTGTGTAACATTTAAATACATATCTAAAGAAGCTTCTAAAGGAGGTCACAGATATCACAGGTTTGCAATTCCTTATCTGAAACCCCTGAGACCATGTCTTTTTAGAATTCAGAATTTTCTTCATTTGAGAAAATTACCACAGTGCATATTATGTGATGTTACCAGTAGGGTCTGGACCTACAACCCACAATCAAATGCATTAGGATTTCTGTAGAAAAATGCATTAGTGTGGCACTAAGTGGGAGAAATGAGGACTGTAATTGGCCATATTTCAGATTTGATGATATTTTGCTAACAAATGGATTGCAGGAGGGGAAAAAAATTGGAGACTTTCAAAATTTGCAACTGCACATAAGAAATTCTGTATACACTGTGTATCTTGTTATATTAAAAGACTTTTGAATACCCTGAAAACAACAGTGCATAGCTTAGAACTAGAAAATTCTATAGAGATATGCATTGCATGGAGCTCACCTGTGGTGACAAGTGAGGGAAAACTGCTTTTATCTCACTTTCCCAACTGTGCCTGGGGAGATCATCAGTCAGGAGTACCAGGCTGTGGAAAGAAATCCAGGCCAGCATGTGGGCACCCAGTTCTGCCTCAGCTCCTTCTTTTTATTTTATAATTAATTTTACATATCAGCCACAGGTTCCCCAGTCCTCCCTCCTCCCACCCCACCCCCCCCCCCCCACCCCCGCCTTCCCCTCAATCCTTCCCCCATCCCCACCTCCTCCAAGGTAAGGTCTCCCCTGGGGATTCAGCCCAGCCTAGTAGATTCAGTTGAGGCAGGTCCAGTCCACTCCTCCCTACACCCAGGCTGAGCAGAGTCCCTCCATGGGCTCCAGGTTCCAAACAGCCAGCTCATGCACTAAGGACAGGTCCCGGTCCCACTGCCTGGGTGCCTCCCAAACAGTTCAAGCTCATCAACTGTCTCCCTTATCCAGAGGGCCTGGTCCAGTTCCATGGGGGCTCCTCAGCTATTGGTTCACAGTTCATGTGTTTCTACTAGTTTGGCTATTTGTCCCTGTGCTTTTTCCAATCATGGTCTCAATATCTCTCACTCATATAATCCCTCCTCTCTCTTACTGATTGGACTCCTGGAGCTCCACCTGGGGCTTCTGCCTCAGCTTCTTTCAGTGCGGATCCCCACACACCCCACCCCAAAGTCTTACATGTTAAAAGCTTGCTCCGCCCCCCCCCCCTGCCGCCATGTGATGCTTAACAGTGAAGCTTCAAAGAACTGATTGGGTCATGAGACCCCTGTCCTATTCAATGGGTCAATCAATTGGTTGATGTATAATTGAATGGTATCTCTGAGGGATTGATGGAACTAGGGTGGGCCAAGCTTAGTTGGAGGGATTTAGGACACTGGAGACATATCCTTAATGAATACACCCTGCCCCTGTCACTTTATCTCTTGCTTCCCGGCTGTCATGAGGTGAGCACCTGACCTCAGCCACCCATCCCCCTCCCTGGTCTTCGGCCTCACCTCAGACCCCAAGTGACAGGTCCAGATAAGCATGGATGGAAGCTCAAACAGTGAGCCAAGATCAAACTTGCCTTCTTTTCCCTTGGTTTCCTGTGACAGCTCCCACTTGAATTCATAGCAAACTCCATCCATAGCTACCTCTCAGCTCTCACTTCCTGGCACCTCACGGCTTGAACTTTTACTGGCTAATGCGTCACAAACTCCAAGGTGTGTGTGTCCCTTTCTTTGCAGATGTAGCTGCAAATATGAACAATTACTAACACAAGTGCGCTGGTAAGCAATGCTGCATGCTGATAGGTTCACATGCTTGTCTACCCAGCATGCATATTTACATAGCAACCAAGTTTTTCTGAAAACCCCAACTCAACCATGAGGAGTGGATGGAAGGTGTGATGGTTAGCCACTGAGAAACTTCTGTAAGAACTATGTTAATGTTTCTGAGGTTACAGAAGCTCTCAACTCTGCCAGTAAGTTTCCTGGCACGCACTGTGTAGCCCACACCCACCCACAAAGTAGAATGTGTTGCTCCTTCAGTGCCTTCTAACTTCCCACAGGATTCTTCCCTTCATCAGCTATGCTTGGCTGTACTCAAGAAACCCTAGATTAACAACATGAAATTAGACGTGAAGAAAAATAATTCTGAAGAACTGTCAAAGATGTAGCTCCTTGTCATGCTCTTGTAAACACAAGCAAAAAAAAAAAAAGAGGCTACAGTTGGCTGTCCTTGGGTACCACCTTCCTGCCCCACCATGGCATGAATTATGGACAAGGACAACACCCCTGTTTGGCACTCCAGTTTGTCCTCAAATGCAAGTTCTCCCCATCTCCAGGGCATGTGCACCCAGCCTTGCAACCTGGGCTGTCCCTGCCAACCCTCCTGATCTGTGTTCCCAAAAATGTCGGTTGCTGTCACTCAAGTGATCCATGATAAAGGTTAGCGGAGGAAGGGCCTTCTGGGCTCAGTGATTGGTCTGTTCTTACAGAATTTGTGATTTCTGGAAATAAAACCAAACATGGGATGAAATGAACCAATAGAATCCTGAGACCTTGGTTCCCAGATGGACTTTCACATCCCCTTCCAATTACACGGTGCTCTTCTATAGCTATCCTATCAGTACCTATGTCTACCGCAGCAGCCAAAAAAAAAAAAAAAAAAAAAAAAAAGCTGTTTTATTTTTCAACTGTTTTATGTCTGAATTTCTAAAGTCAGCCTTGGAGGAGAAAAAGCTCTGGAGGGCACAAGTGCATTGCTCCTTGTTTTGATTGTAAGTGGCTGAGCATCACCAGGCACAGTGAGATGCTGGGTTTGCCTGGCAGTCTTTTATTGTTGCTGGATGTTCAGACTCCCAAGGGCAGCATTCCCATGTAAGATAGTGTAGCAAGCTGATGATAAATGAGACTTGGCCAGCTGAGCAGTGCACACGGCGTGCAAGAGAGTCGGAGCCCCCTCCGACTCGGCCTGGGCACAGCTGCGGGAATAATGACCAGAATGCCAAGCAGTGAGAGGACCGGCCATCACCCCGCAGCCCCATCACTGTGTCAGCAGCTGATGGCTTCTGCTTGCCACACATTCCAGTGGACTGTCATCATTAGTGAACCCCAGGAGTCTGGCAGTCACAGAGCCCTGTCAGTAGCAGCCAAGTCAATGCCATGTGTGAGAAGTTGCACTGGGGGGCCAATAAAAATTTGCTTATACTCCAGATAGGTTAAAAAGACTGGCAGGAGTTTATGATTTACTACAAAAATGAAGAGATATGGATACTTGGGTTTGACATTTTTCCTCTTAGGTCTTTTTTTAGGCCAGAGATAGCTTGAAGCTTCATGGAAAAGAGTTCGTCCACTCTGAGTTTTGCTTCGATTTTGTTCAAAAGTTGGTTTAGTTCAAAATATGGGTGAAAATACATAGCTTATTCTGGAGGCCACTGACTTAAATAGTAAACCAATTCTCATCCATGCATAAATCACTTGGTTCCTGAATCAGCCTGGGTCCGACTTTTCTGTACAGTTCTTCCTGCACATGCTGTAGTCTTTGGTTTCTCGCTTTTGGGAAGCCATTTTTAGCAAGGGAAAGAATTCCAAGCATAAGAACAGTACCTGGGGATGCTAAGACAGAGGGAAGCTTCTCAGCTTTCCTTCAACAGCAGGAGAATAGGAATCATGGAACTAGTCAGCTCCTCCAGCCCCAGGAGTAATAAACCACAGCTGCACTTGTAACAGCACACTCAAGCCCATGGGCAGGCATCATGTTATACACATTTGATTTCCTCAGTCGGGAGGCAGAGGCAAGATAATCTCAAGTTCAAACCCAGCCTGAACCATGCAGCAGGACCCTGTCTAAACAATACTACTAAAATAAAGCCTTTGTTATCCCCTAAGAGCTGTTCTGTCCTTATATCACACGGGCACCTTTGTAAACAGTCTTTCCATTCTGTTTTGAATTCTCCTTATTGCCCCTCTAAGGTGCCATTTGTTTCTTACCAGGACAGGGACATAGGTGGCACCTTTGTAGGAAATGGAAAAAGGCATTGAAATTAGCTACATAGGTTCATTATATTATCATCTCTATTTCTATATACTTTGAAACTTACTAAATGAAAAGATTATCCAGAAGAAGAAAAGGAAACTGTTGGTGCAGCTTGCATGGTTTGGTGGCCGCAGAGCTGAGGCTGAGCATCAGCCAGCTCAGTCCCTCAGCCTGGAGAGGTGGTTTGTACCCAGAATGCCCAGCCAAACTGATCAGCCCCATAAAACGGGGTAGACTCTTGGTAGCTGGAACTGTTTTAGGAGAAAATGAGGCTCCTATTTAGGCATATTTCAGATTGAAATAATTATGAACCAGAAAAAAACAATAACAAAAATGAACAAATAAACAAAACCCTCCAGAGCACTGTGCTGGGGGAAAGGTCCCTTGCTTTTTCCTCTGCTCACATAACACAATCAACACACATTTCTGTGACAATGGTATGGGGACTTCTTGCTACCAGCAAATTAGCAATCAGGTCTGCAGCAGACAGCGTTCGGGTGTTCTCTAAATCAGTTCAGTCCTCCAAGAGTGCACACACACACACACAAAATGCCACACACTCACACATTCACACTCACATAATCATGTACATACTTCAGATTCGAGTTGCAGACCCCAGGTTGTTATCTGTGTGTGGCACCTCAATATAAATTAGAGCACCCTCATCCCTTTCCTGGGTCCAATTACTTTGTTTGAATATCTCATAGAACACAATTTAGCCATTTACTAGACTTTACATCTGCTTGTCCTCACTGGGCCTTGGCTTTCTAGTTCATACAATGGGGAAAGGGTACACCTCTCTGTTCATGGGTTGGAGAGCTGGAATTCTGCAGCATAGTTCTTGACAGGGTGAGCTTTGGACATCAACCACTGTCCTCTAAAGTGTTTATACAGAGGAGAGACAGGGAGAGGATGCTTAGAAAGATTAACTAGACAGAGCATGGAGGGACCCTACAGAAGAGGGGCGTGGCCAAAGAAGTTTGTTTACGCCAATGTTATGATCTGTTCTCCAAAGAGAAATGCAGGAAGGGAAGAAAGGAGCTCGCGAGGGGTTTTCTGACATCAGGAGTGGGAGGACTGTCCAGCTGATAGGGCACAAGCATAAGGACTCCCAGCATCTCCAAACATTCTCATGGGCTCTTTATCCCCTTTGTATAAAAATGCTGGAAGACATTTGACGGGATTTTGAAAGACTGACAATTTTGACAGATAAATAAGTATTAAGCTAGAAACATTAAGTCTTATTAGATATTAACCTCTTTTACTGAATGTTGACACACCTATCAAATTAGACCCAAGATGATATCACAAAATTAGAAGTCAAGGGTAGAGCTGTAGCTCATTGGTAGAACACTTGCCTAGGGTGTATAAGACCCTAGTTCAATTCCAAGTATTGCCAAAATATAAAATAAAAACCCTACTAGGCATGTCATAGGCAAAAGCCATCACTGGCTCCTCCTAAAATATCCCAAAGTTTTTTTTTAATACCAAGAAGAATCTTTGTACTAAAATTTTCCTCCACTGAGTGCCCGCTAAGGACCCTACCTGCTCATGTGTCATTCCTAACCCAGTTCTTAGTACCAAAACCGACAAAGCCAAGGGAGTTACCAGGGTCTTCTCTGCAGTTTTCACCAGGTGACTTGGCTTCCTGTCTGAGATAGCAGGGCAATGTTTGGTTCTGAGGTCACTGTGACGTCCCCTGACCCATGTCTTCCTCTCTGCCTTGCAGATACTTGCCTGAGATTATGAACGATGGGCTGACCAACCAAATCAACAATCCTGAGGTGGAAGTGGACATCACACGGCCTGACACTTTCATCAGACAGCAGATCATGGCTCTCCGGGTGATGACCAACAAACTGAAAAACGCCTACAATGGCAATGACGTCAACTTCCAAGACACAAGTAAGGAAACCGGTGTGAAGACCAGAGAGCCCTGCAATGGGACATGGTTGTGTGAGATCTTTAGTTACATCTCTCTGGTCTTAATCATGAAGCTTTTCCAGTCTGAGCCACAAAACTTACATGCTAACTAAAATCATAATTCCTCTCAATGAACAGCTGTGTGCGCATGTATGTGTGAGTGTGTGAGTGTGTGAGTGTGTGTGTGTGTGTGTGTGTGTGTGTGCATACCTGTTTACAAACATGCGTAGACCAGAGATCGGCCTTGAATGTCATCCTCTCTCAGGTGTTATTAACTGTATTTTTAGAGACAGGGTCTTTCACTGAGATATGGAGCTCACCAATTCAGCTAGGCTGACTGGACTGTAAGACACAGGGATCCTCCTGTCTATGCCTCTCCAGTGCTGGAAGTTCAAGTACACACCACCACACTTGGCTGTTTCTGTAAGTGCTGGGGATCAAACTCAGATCCTGAATCTTGCACAGCAAGTCACTTACTCACCAAGCTCTCACCCCAGCTTCAGGGAAATTAGTTAGCCATATGAAAGCAAAAACATGATTTCATCTGCCAGTTGAACCATTTATAATAGAGTGACTGTTTTTAACCCTGTCTTTTCTATAACAACAATTATATCTACTCCAAACTCCTGCCTACCTCCCCCATTACCAACTAAAAATCTTCTACAGATTTCTTGACAAGCTGAGCTTGAATCCAATATCATAAACATTCTTTGAGTTTATGATAGCTCAAAGGTCAGGCACATGCAATAGAAACTGTACTTCAAAGGTTGAGTTTGGATCTTTTCTGAGGTTATCATTATGTGGTATGATAATCTCTCATGATTCTGGACAGAGGATATAAACCCACAGTCCCCAATGAGTCCCAAGAACACAAGGGTAAACAATGACATTCTGTTGGGTGCTTTGTTAGGCTAGAATGCTATGTGTGTTGTGTATTTTCTATTCATTTGAAATTGTAGTCTTTGAAAGTAGAGAAAAATCTGTACTTCTTGAGACTCAGATCCCTCTATGAGAAAGGAATTATTAAATGCTTAGGATACTAAAAATGTGAGAAAGAAATAATGGCAAAAGGTTCCAGCTAGGGACCTATTGGAGGCGCCTCTGAAGAGACTTATTAAAGAGCTAAGACAGTGTCTTGAGGGTGGTAAGCAGGTTCAATGCATTATTTTCTTCCCTTCTCAGTTGTACACAGACACAAACTGTAAACATTTATATCTGAAATATTAGAGAAATACTAAACCATTGAAGCAATATTACACATGACTGTTTCAGTGGGGATCATAAAAGCATTCGAAGTGATTTCATAGGCTTTCATAAGTGAGCACTAAAATGAAGCTAAGAATATTTGGGTTTTGTCTAAGTGGCTTCAAGACTCATAGCTACAGAGGCAAAGGCTTTGTGGGATTTCTCCTCAGGTATGTTGGTTTTCTCTTAAGTGTGTAACCTAAGAGAATTAACAGGGAAAAAAATTCTTGAACATCAGTTGTAAAGCTGCCAATGACCCTTAAGTTGCTCACTGAAGCTGAAGATGCATGGGCATTTGGTTAATGAGTTAGAAGGCACAAGTTACAGATGGAAAACATTAAGTCATCTCAGCTCTGCCACCATCTTACTGAGCTGTTCCTGCAGGATATTTTTAGTGCTTTCTTCCATTTTAAAGAACTCGAGGATTTATTTTTCCCATACAAGGTAATTACCACCACAATGGACTTCACTGCTATCAGATTTCTCAGAATCATCCCATTACCTCTTTTGCTTTGCCTAGACCTATCTCTTCCTCTTCAGAAGAGAATGCTACACCAGCTTTTAGCCTTCACTGCTGGCTCATCACCTAGCCTCATGTTTCCATCCAATCCACCCTATCCATCTCCATGTAACAATGCACTGTTTTACTTGGAGAGTAACTACTTAGATGAGTAATGAAGTTATGTAAGAATTATCCAATGTTGGTGTAAGACGAATCTTAAAAGGTCTTATTAGTAAAAAATCTGGAGCCAGATATTTGGATGAAAACTGAAAGGTCGAAGGTGTGTGCCACCACTGCTTGACCTCTATGTCTAATCTAGGGACTGGCTCTATCTCTGATCTCCAGATAAGTTTATTAGGGTGCACAGTACATTGGGGGACACAATCTATCACCACATGTTGGCTTTATTGCAGTTCTTTCTTTTCTAACCTAAAGAGGTGTCATTCTGTAAAACTCAAGGAATGTAAGGAGGCAGTGAATTTTTTCCATTTCTTCTCCAAAGCAAACAGAAATGAAGGACAGTGAAGGTCATCCCTTGGCTCTAACTCAGGCACTGAATGCAGCTGTTCTAAGACAGCACCTGGCCAGTGAACCTTATCACATCCATAGCCATCACTACCCTTATTGCTTGTAGCCTTTTTTTAAGTGGCCCATTCTACCCCCATAACAGCTGCATTTATGATCCCTTTCAAAAATGTTGGGGCCATTGCTTTTCACAGCCAGAACCTCTTGTCATTATTTGCTTCTCACAATTTTAATATTCTAAGTCACTTTAATAATATCTTTGTAAAGGTTATATTACTTCTTGCTCATGATACTGGTGTTCAGAACAATTCCCTTTGCAATTCTGATATCTCTGAATTTAATTAATAGGCATTTTTCTCCTTGTAAAGGCCAATAATGATAAGGGAAAGAAATGATAAGACCCAAATATAATGTATTCAAATGATCTTATCTGATATTTAGATGTCCCATTTGTGGGGGAACAGGGCTGAATGTCTCTTCTTTACTCAGGGGAACAAGAGAAGAGTCCCTACACTGACTTGGCTTGGCTTAAGTAGTATCTGAATCCAGAACAGCACCCATGTCTCAGGAGCAGTGAGGCCCAATAGGAGGGCAGGAGTTTAGGAATGTTAGTTGAACTCACTGAGCAAATGAACATTAACAGCAAACCTCATTACAAAGATCACTGTTTCCTGGATCTTTCCAGAAACATTGTCATGTTTGTCCCCATAACAGTTCTGGAAAATGGACATTATTATTATTATTTTTATTTTTACAGGTGAGGAAAAAGATGTTTGTTGAAGCTGCCCACTCTTGTCCATCTTAATTAATAATGGTAGTTTAAGTGTTTGGCCACATTTCCTGGGGAAAAAATCTTTTCTGTATGGCATCATTGGCAGCAGTGAGTTTGCCTCTGCCTTTTGTCAAACTGTCTTCACACACAGCTGGCATCAACTTCATGTGTTTAGATATAGAAACTAATGGAAGTTGAATTAATTGCTCAAGGTATATTGACTTATTCAAAAAGGATTTAGTGAGCATCTGCTGCACACCACAGATCAATGGCCACCTAGAAATGAATGGTCTTTGCAAAGACTGTACCCTCAAAAAGTTTGTATTCTAGTAGAGTATGGACAGTGAACAAGCAAACAAGCAAATAAACAGATATTAGGGAGAACTTTCAGTTAGCAGGCACAGTGGGAGCTGGCATGGTGGTAGGAGTTATCTTAAACCGTCTGCAGATACCCAAAGACAGAGTTGCTCAAATAATGACATAAATGACTTGGCATTTGCATATGACCTATACACATTCCCTGACATGCTTAAAATAATCTGTGGATTATTGATAATACCTAAAACAATAAGTCCTATGTAAATAGTTGTTATGTTGTATTTTTCATGGAATAATGGCATGAAAAACTGCAATCATGTTTGACACAGATACAGTTGTGGTAGAACTACATGGTACACAATGCTGAAGAGACTGGGAGCCATGACATAGCAGGAAGCTTTAGTGGGGTCTGTTCAGACATCATACTATTCACATGGGTTTAACTTGGTATTTGGCAAATTCACATTGCTTCTTGGAACTTTCTGGAATTATTTTTACTTCATAGTTGGTTGAAGATGTCATCAAACTTGAAGGAACCAAACAATGAAACATGATAATTGAGCAAACCCAGAGGTATGGTGGGAAGCAGGGGAAGATGCCACCCTCAGACTGCATAAGGTGTAGGCATTGAATCAAGCAGGGACCGGCAAACTTGTTCTGTAAAGATTGTATGCTAGGCTTCAGAGCTGTACAGTCTCAGCAACAGCTGCTCTGCTGTGTCCTAGGAGTAGGAAAGAGCTGTAAGCCATTGGGGGTAAGCAGCTGTACCTGTGTGATAATCAAACTGTCAGCTTGAACTTCACATGCAGAATTCTTACCGTCTCATGATAGGATGCCCAATTGATTATTCCAAACATTAAAAAATAGAGAAAATGTCTTTACATTTGAGGACACGGGGAAAATAAGCTGCAACTTACCCACTCATTGAAAAGGAGTCCATCTTTGCTGTTGGACAAGAGCATGGGGGTGGGGTAGGGGAGAAGGCAGCACAATAACAATGCCTCCGTTCTGCAGCTTTCTGCTGCTGTTCCTGAAGCTCCTTGCCTGCACTGCTGGCTCTTACTTTCTCTTTTACCTTACATGGCCTTTTGAACATCTTTTGGAGAGGGTTAGGGTGAAATACACCTTTAACTCCAGCACTCTGGGGGCTGAGACAGGAGGAGGAGCCTGAGTTTCTGGTCAGCTTGGGCTCTAAAAACAAAGAAAAACAAAACGTATCTTGAAAAAAAATGATACCTGCTTAGAGCAGCAGTGCTAAAGTACAAAACAGCAAAGAACAGAACTACTTCTCTATGATAGATGATAGATAGATACACAGATGATAGATAGATACACAGATGATAGATAGATACATATGATAGATGATTGATTATAGATAGATACAAATAGATGATTAATAGATAATAGATGATTTATAGATAGATGATTATAGGTAGATGATTAATAGAGAATAAATGATTTATAGATAGGTAGGTAGATGATAGATAGGGAGAAGGTAGATGACAGAGAGATGGATAGATAGGAAGAATATAGATAGATGATAGTATATCTATATATATTATATATAAATATATAGTATATATCTATATTTTTAATCGCATGTGTGTGTGCATGAGTTCATTGGCTCCATATATGGTGGGGCTGGAAGAGGCCAGAAGAGGGTGTGAGAGCTCCAGGAATAGTTACAGGTGGTTGTGAGCTGCCTGATGCTGAGCCTGGTCCTCTGTAAAAGCAATACTGCTCTTAGCCTTTATGCCATGTCTCCAGCTCCAAGAACATAATTTCTTAGTCATTTAATTACTGGTCAGAAGAAGTATCTAATATTGGCATTAGATATTGAGGCCACCCATCACAAGTCTACTCTGGGTGGGTACCAGTGAATACTGTGTTTCCACCCTGTTTCTGGCCCATGGTTAACCTGCCCATGAACAACAAACAAGTCTAGAGCCGACGAGCCCCTTTGGTGGAGTGTTCCTCCCAAGCCTGGCCGCCATCTGCGGTGCTGTTTCTCTCTATTCCCAGCTAAGTGCGCTAACAGTCCTTATCAATCTTGCCCCACTAGGCGATGAATCCAGCGGCTCAGGCAGCGGCAGTGGGTGCATGGATGACGTGTGTCCCACAGAGTTCGAGTTTGTCACCACCGAGGCCCCTGCAGTGGACCCGGACCGAAGAGAAGAGGAGTCTTCGGCAGCTCAGGGCAGCTACTCCCTGCTCTCCTGGCCTCTGGTCTGCATGGTCCTGGCCCTGCAGAGACTCCACAGATAATCGTGGGCTTTGGTCAAATGACACTGCAGTTTAGCTCTTCAGTGGCCAGCTCCCTTCTTTTCTTAAACTCTTGGACAATGGACCACGCCACAAAAACTCGCCGTTTTCTATAACAAGAGAGCAGTCTTGTGACCTGACTCCTTTTTTGTTTTCCCAAAGAGCACCCGGTGCCAGAGGATCTGCTTCTGTCCTGCAGCTATCTGTGGGGACCTTGTTTATTCCAGAGAGAATTCTTACTCAAATCTTTCGTACCAAGAGATTTTTTCTTACCGTCATTTGCTTTTATGCTGCAAAATTAAAGGAATTTCATGTTGTGAGGGTTTATTTTTTTTCTAACACCCCACTTAAAATAACATAAGATAGGGAGAAAATATTTTTCCGTTTCAAATCAGGCAAAACCCCAAGACAACTGCCTTTTGAACAAGGAAGCGAATAAAGGAGAGAAAATAGAGGAGCTCTTATGCTATCAGGTTTGGCGATGACAGCCTGGAGCAAGCTTCTCTGTGACAAGCCAAGTTTACAAAATGCTTCTGAGGAGAAACGTAACATTTTTTAACATGGTGGAAATATGCCGTTGTCTTGGAGGTATTGTCTTGCACTCAACCCAAACTGATTTGGAGGTACTGATAGAAAATTTAGGATTCTGTCTTTATATGAGCGGAAATCTTATTGCAACTTGACACCTCTCTTTCACCTGCCTGATGGCACGCTCACTGATGGCAGCATTTCCCAACTCCTAACACCTGTCCATTGTAGCCAATTGGCACCGACTGTCTTCAGTTCTTCACGGATGCCCCTGTCAAGTCTCCTTCATCCTAGGTCTTGACTAAGAATCATCTTCATTGGTTCAGTCTCTACATTGTCCACCAGTTTGACATGAATTAGACATCTCAGCTCCTCGGCTCCTGACTGTCCCCCAAATAAGAGTTCTCTTACTGACAATGGCAATTAGCTCCACACATGAGCTTTTGTTACAGACTCTTTGATTTGTGTCAATTGGTTTCTGCATCACGAGGGCATTCTCTTACAAAATAACTCACAACAACAACAAAAAACTCAAGACAAAAAAAAGAGAGGAAAAAACACTATATATATATAGTATTGACATGGAGATTTCTTTCACTTTTTTAGTCTTAGTATGATCATCTATTTTTATATCAATATAGATCTATAAATCACAGATTTTAACTTCTTAATTCCAAGCTCAGGGTTGACACTTCTTTGTAACAAAACTGTTTTGTCAACCAGACTCTTCTTGTTCTGTGCTGCTCAGAGAAAGGATCCCTCGATGATCTGTGAGCACCAAGGATCAAGAACGAGAACTTTTTATGTATCTAACTGTCCATCTATTCCAAGTTTGCCAGGGCACACCCTTTTCACACAAGTGTGCTTTGTCCCTGGTGCTCCAAACTGTCCTGAGCTCATGGGACAAGCCCTGGTGTGCAAGACGTTACTGGCAATGGAATGTGTGTGTGTAAAGAACGTTATCCATGAAACACCATTGCTCTCATGTACGACACCTTTGGCCTAGGATTCCTGATGGGTATATAGTAAATTACCTAAACTCAAGAGGCCAACTTACAGCCCAACCTCCCCCACAAAGCCAGGCCCAATGCTTCCCCTGTCAAAGAGAAACAAACAAACAAACAAACAAACAAACAAACCGGGGTTATGGGAAGACAGTTGGCTAGCCGCGTGGTTTTGGTTTTTTGGATTATTCCTTTTGTTTTATTTTGGATTTTGATCTTGGTTTTTATGATGCATCTGGAATAGGGAGAAGAAGTATTTCAAGACACCACCGCATACCAATCACTTTTTAACTGACTCATCGACAGTATTGACACATAAATGGTTCTATCTCTATTCTCATCAAAATTAAAATTAGTTATTGATTTCATCATCATCTCTAAGTAGAACACATGTACTAGTATTCAGTGTATTTGAGCACTTTTGAAAACAGAACATATTTACAAGCATCTGTTGCTACTTTATGCCTAAAAAATAGGAAGTATAGGATGCTGAGAGACTTTGCGGCATCTTTCATTTAAATTTGTGTGAAGTTAACACTTAATCAGATCCAGAATTGCATCCCTTTGGAAAGCCATCCAGCTCACTGCCCACCTTCAGCTCCTCATCCAGTTGCACATAACACATCTCTGTGAAGGACCAGTCATTTATGTTACTCAGCTCAATGTATGTTCAGAAGTCAGTATTGTTTTTCTCCAATAATTACGGTGCAGTACAAATTAAATCAACTTTGATTCTCCAGGATATTTGAGTAATAATTTTTATGGCTTTAAGCTCCAGCTCTCTTTAAAAAATATTTCTGCATTATCTTCTGTAACACAAGTCAAAGATTCTTATTTTTTAGAGTGCTTTGCCTCCAAATGTTTTTTTTTTTGCATGCATATGACAACACATTACATTAGTGAATGTGAAGCCATGTTCTGTGCACATTAATCACACAGATAATATAAAAATACCTGTCTCCTTTGTTTCGACACCTGTACTCTCAAAAGTATTCCTATTAACAAGAAGTAGTGGTGCATATGAGTCAGGCAAGAGTTGAAATGAGGATGGCCGACACAGCCACATCATTAGTCACCTTGCATGGACACGGTCAAAATGTTATTCACTTGAACTTTCCCGTGATTGTCACCACCCATCCTACCATTTTGTTTTGTTTTTTTTCTGTTCCCTAAGCCTTTTCATTGAGTTCCCCCTTTTCAGTACCTAATCCTCCCAAATTAATTCCCATTTCGGCATGATAGGGGATGTATTCACATTCCAATGCCATTCATGGCCTGCCCTCATTTGTGATGATGTCCCCTAAATTCTGTGATCACATCACAGCTTGTGTTGTGAGTAGAGAGGAATGGGACCCCAAAAATTGGACACTAGAAATTGGTGGGTGGTGCTCATAACTGCAAACACTTAGCTTATTGAAGTGCCTCTATTTACATGTTCTTTAGTTATAATATGTATTTTTCTAACAGAAATACACGTCTGTAATTGGTGTTTATTATACTTTGTATATGTCACAACAAGGCTAACTGGAGGCTAATGTCTTTAGCAGAGAAGTATGAACTGTAAGTTGATGAACAAGAGCCCGATGGCCCGGGACTGACAGCCCCAGACAGTCTTCTGTCACTGCAACGAAGGCCAAGTTGGCCCTTGGATCACAGCCACCACAGACGAGCACTGGAAGCCTGACTCCCTTACCGTGGTTTGCCCAAGGAGGAAGGTGACAGGAATCACCTGCTTCTGGCCACACTGAAAAACACTATTCATTGATGAGCAGCAGTCATTTGCAAAGGAACATTCTTTAAATCAAACACATTGGAAATATTATTGGATGCAGAACCATGAAACTTAAGTTCCGCTCCCTGCTACAGACATTAGCCTTCTTTAATTCTTCTTGCCATTACATACATATTTTGGCTACAGACTAAGCACCAACTTAAGTCCTCAAGGAGGAATAAAACTTGGTAAAATCCTGGCTTGCAAGTCTTTTCTCACCTCTTTCTGCAAGGCTAGTTATCAGGTCATTTGACTTGGAGTTTCAAGCAGTAACAAACGCAGGATTTGACTGCTCCCAATGCTTGCAAATACTCAAGTTCATATTCTTTGACTTACAATCACTAACATATTTAAATTAAAACAATAGTATAGCCTTGCAACCAGAAGAGGAAAGCAGTCCATAACTTTTAAATCCACAATGTGTACCTCCTTGGTAGAGATATTAGCCAGTGCTTAGTTTTAGGCCAACTTATACAAATAGAGTACTGATTTGTATGCATTCTAGAGACTTGCTATGTCATAATTTGCTACAGCCCAGATTCAGCTTACCATGGGAATGCTTGAGACTTCCCTGAGAGTGGAGTGGATACTGGAATCTTTGGCATTGCCTTGTAATGAAGGACTTCATGAGCAACACCTGAGGAAGGCACCACAGTGCAGTCTCTGTGTGCATATACAGAACACATATGCAGGAGAAATGTGTGCACCAATCAAACCTAAAATTTTATGTGACTGTCAAATGACTATTATTTGGGTTAAGATTTTTCATTTCTGATTTGGATAGAAAATTGCTATTAATCTTGTATTAAAATAGTTTTTAAAAATCTACCTGTGCCCTCTCTGTGCCTTTTCAGTGATTGTCATAGTCTGTGTTTTATATTTTAAAATGTTTTTGTTCACATCATTTTAGAAGCATCAGTACTGAAAATCAGTAGTCAACCAAGTACACACAGCCCTGGAAATTGTGAACCTCTGTAAGTGTAGGACATTTGGTTCCTTAATGTGTGAGGAAACACTCAATCCCTCTTCTTCTGTTTCTTCTTGAAAAACACGTGTGGTATCATAGAGCTAGTGTCAATACCATATAGACCAGGTCAGAAAAAGATAAGATCACCTGTCAAAGGACTAACTCCTGAATGGGGCAAACTGCACTGACTTTATATTTCTGAGATGCTTCCATGCCCTCATTTATACTGAATACTTCAGCCCTCTAGAGATTCACTTAACAAACACGTAAGAAATTTCCTGAAGCTCTTGTTTTGGGGGCTGGTGTCCCTGGTGTCCAGACACCGTCGAGGTGCTCAGTCCTCAATACTGTTTACCATTACCTTAATAAAAGTACATCATCAACTTCAAGAATATTCTTAATTGTAGGAATCTATATAAAATAAAAGTGTCAAGAATGTGGTATTTAGCTGTAAGGAATACCACAGTTTAATTCTGTTATCACCATTATGGTTTTCATTAAGCAAAGTGATTTTCACAAGACAATTTGGGAGCCATAGAACAAATGCCCCTACAAAATCAGAATGTAACAGATTTAATTTGGAAGCAAACTGAGCCCAGAGTAATGGGAAGGAAAAGCATCAAAAGTGCAGTGCTTTCCATCAAGCGGTAAGACTGTTCATTTTGAATAAATAGTCTGGGGAAAATAATTATCAAACATGTGTATCAAAATGGCATCCACTCTGAAAATATCATTGATGAAACATTGCCAGTTAGAGGTCCAATACTGTTTTGTATCTTGAGAGCTAAAAGGGCATGACTCAAGTTGAAGCCTATGTGAACAGCCCAGTTCACATAGTTCATGCACGGTTCCTGTGTTGTCAGTATACTTCTCTGCCATTTAATTGATGGTGCAAATAGGCAGCCAGACATACAGTGCTGAGTTATATGTGGGACACATAGCAAAGCCTGGAGGAACTAGAAGCCTCCTCCTATCCTGCCGAGGGAGCCTGGGCTCTGGTGCACCTTGAAGCACAACCAGAACAAAAAAAAAAAAAAAAAAAAAAAAGGAAATGTTATCACAAGAGTGCACCAGTGTGGAGAGAACCAGAAGGAAGGCTTACACATGGGATTCAAGAAGGTAGAAAAATCTCTACCTTAGACAAGCTTGTCTCTTCAGAACACCCATGGGATTTTTTGTTTTTGTTTTGTAAGAAATTTTTAATTGACTTAGGTAAATGGCCTTTCTTTCCAGAGATATGTGATGATCCATTATTGTGTGCCAGCAACCATTACAGGGATAAAAGCAGATGGTATGAGTTCTGCTTCCAGGCACCTTGCATCTTACCCAGAGTTAGGCAGAGACAGCCAGTACATAAGTAAACAGGAGAACATGGTGACTCCAAACAGTGTGAGTTCCATGACAGGACTTGAATGGGAAACAGCACTGGGAAGGAAACTCTCCTTAGCTGCGTGGTCATGGAGAGCTGCCACCTAATGCAGCAGAGGCACAGCCATGAGAAGGTCAAAGATGACCCTCTGACTGAAGGTTGGCTGGACACCAGTCTCCAAAAACTAAAGGTAGCACACAGAGGATACCTACCGCACACTTACTCTGTGGTGTGGTATCTTTTAACTGCCTTCTCTCTAACTTTTTTCTCAATTAAAATCCTAAGTAAAGAAACTGCTGATTCTGAGTACTCACATGCCTTTGACCTTGTAAGTACTGTGAGTCAAAGCCTGACAGTTGGACAAGAAGTAATGAAGTCTGCATTCTCTTGCCTGTCAATTTGGCCTAGATATCACATTCAGAAAAAAGCAAATTATGTACAATGTCTTGTTTGCCCGGGGACTCTGCCTTTCATCAGTCCTACACGCAGTTCATTTATCTGGTCTGAAGATCAACATGACTCAAGACATGACTTTAAACAATTGAGCAGTCAGTTAACAGGAAACTGGCATGGCCCCTTTGCTGACCACTGTAAGAGCATCCTGGGAAGGACCACGGCCTTGAAAACTTGTCCATCTAAGTCATGATGCTGGTGGCTGTGTCTATCTGGAACTTTTCTCTTTAGACATTCAGAAATATGACCGTCAAGTTAAAGAGAGGTCTGTCTACAAAACCAGATTATGCTCTTTCTTGACACAGAATGCCTGATATTAGTAAAAAAAAAAAAAAAACAACCCAAAGGGAAATGTCATGATCATGATCATTGCCACATGTCCCTGATCTAGGCAGGAGTTCCTGTCTTGGCTTTACAGAACAAAGAACCTGCATGGCCAAGCCTTGATCTTCTCACCTGGCTTTGGTTGACCATCTTCTACTTCTCCCACCCCCCTGAGGACATTCAAACCCTAAGAATTGGATTTTGAGTTATTCTGGTTCCTATGAACCTCTTCCTAAAGTGTGGAACTGACACAGCTGTTCAGCAATAGGATCCCAGTCACCAGCTCTGGAGCTGATGCTGGCAGAAGTCACCAGACAATTTTCCCACTCATCTCCAATTCTGAATCATCTATTGTGGATTCTAGTACACTGCTCCTATGTGTGAAAAATGAGATGCCCCAGATTGTAATAAGCAATGAAGTCTTAGGCAAAAATGCTGTTAAAAGCTTGTTAATAATGCAGGAATGATTTTAATGTTTTATCTGTTTGTTTGAACCATTTCATATAATTAGCATTTGGAAACTATTTTGGTAGAGCCACAGATAAACATGGCATTTGTACATGTGTTTGTTTTTTAAGAATGAAGCTTTTTTATTTGTTTAAAGGAAATCTATATACCAAGCAATTTGTATTTGGGCAGAGAGCTTGAGTCAGGAAAGATGGGTAGACAAAAATGACTTGTTCTAGAAAACAATGACAGTAGCTGTCCCACACCTGAAATCTTGCTTCTTCTGGGATAAGGATGTGATCATTCTCCTCCTGTGTCTTAGGAGCAGGGAAGGGTTGACTTGGCATGGCATAGGAGGAGGAAAAAGGAATATGGAGTAGAAATCTGCTCTCCATCAGGAGTATCAACTCTCCAAGGAAAGATACCCACAGTGAGAAAAATAAATTTAAAAAATCACAAAGGAACTTTGATATAGTGAGTGAATGTTCTTATCTACTCACAAAGTATAGGTCAAAAGCCAATGTGTCCCCAACTTTCCAAGATAATCCCTACTTCTGTTCCAGGGTAATGACTGACAGTATCTCTTTCACTCTCCATAATAAAATACAAGTTCAACTCAAGGCTTAATAATGCCCATTTTCAAGATAAAATTATACTCACATGCATATAACACCTCATACTTTTTCCCGGATATATGTCTAGCTAAAACAAAGTAGGTAACCTCAGTCAAAAATAACTCCTGTGTTTTTACATGTATCCTGCCTACTTGCTGCATTAAAAAAAATTGGAACTAGAATCAAGAATCCAAAACCAACTCTAGCATCATCAAGTACACTATTCCTGACCCACACATGCCTATCACTGAACATGAGCCTGCTTTCATTCTAAAATGGACTGCACTTGGAACATGACCCGGGGGGGGGGTGGGGGTGTCTTTCTGTACCTCGGCAATTTTCTGGTATGTCAGTAAGTAAAACACCCAGCAACCAGTGCTTTCACACAGCTCTGTTTTGATCCATTTGCTGCAGAGAGAGAGAGAGAGAGAGAGAGAGAGAGAGAGAGAGAGAGAGAGAGAATCCAAGCTCCACTTTTTCTATTTGCCAGTCTTAGCAAGACCAGACCAGCTATAGGCATTTTCTTTTTTTCTTCTTCTTCTAAGTCACATGTAGGATTGACCCACGTTTCTGGCTGGGCCATCTCTTCCCAGAATTCTTCTGTATCCTGGCACAGCACACATGATACATG